>NC_067241.1:21303233-24020733 GCF_019924925.1 Ctenopharyngodon idella
AAATATGTGCTTTATAAGTACTAATAAACAGACAATATCCTAGTAATATGCATGCTAATAAGCAGCTAGTTAATAATGAGAATTGCACACACACATACACATTTGATATATATCAGTTGTTCTAAATTACAGCAAATAAACTTTAATATATGAAACAGTACAGCTGAACTCAGCACACTATCACACAACACACTGATGCAAATACATGCAACTCTGCATGACAAAAGGTGGAAAATACGTTCCGAGTTCTCTCATATCCACCCTAAACCACATCGCTATTAAACTGGGAAGCCACCACTCTGGGTTCCCCTTCACACACAAATGTATGCATGTACACACAAACACACACACACACAAAGAAAGAGAGAGAGAGAGAGAGAGCTAGGCATTATCAGAGCACAGCACTTGGGTGATGTGTCATTAGAAGCACTTGGGTTTCAGACAGACCTAAGCAAAGATAACAGTGACAGAAACCACAGACACACACACAGAGAAAGAGAGAGAAAGTGGATAGGATTGAAAAAAGTAGAAGCACAGAAGGTCAGAGAGATAAGAAATGTTTTTGTTTGTTGTTTGAAGGATAGAAAGTGCAACATGTCATTGAGGACTTCTCAAACATGATCTACTATCATTGTGACATAAATAAGGCAGAAATACTTAAATATATTTAAGGAATACTTCACCCAAATATATAAACCAAAAATATTATATGGGTAATTAAAAATTATAACCCATTTGACTTTCTCCTACAGAACAATAAATAAGATATTATGAATACAGATATTTTAGTTTGAATGTTGGACAAAATGTGAACTATTAATCGTTGTGACTGATCATTGAGTCATTGAGCAGAACTTCAGAAATCAATCTTTGTAATCATTTCATTGAAAATATCCAACTTAAAACAACAGTTTTGCTCACAAATTGGACATCTTTTTTTTTTTTTTTTTTCATGAATTTGCAAAGGAGAGCAATCACATGGAACACTTTAACGATAGTTCTTTTTGTTTTGTTTTTGTGTCCTTTTTGATGCTTAAAAACTTCAGTCCTCATGCAACTAGATTTACCAGAAGATTCTTTAGAATTTTCCCTTCTGTGTTCCACAGAAGATAGAAAGTTATACGATTTTAGATTGACATAAGGGGGAATAGATCATTTTTGGGTGAACTAATCAATCTAAGATGAAGACCAAAGTGAGAATGTGATTCTTTCAACAGAATATATACATTTTTATTGCAGTATTATTCCTCTATGTGGAATTGTAGAGGATATTTTGTTGTAAATATACTATGCGGTCTCGCTAATTTCATAATAATTTGAGGAATTTTTCATAATCCTTTTATTGAATCTGTAACATTGACTAACTAAAAAAATAAGTTCTGCTTTATGGCTTTTTTTATTAGGACCTTTGACAGCAAAACTGATAAAATTTAATCATAAAAGTAAAAGACATTAACCTTAAACAATTCAAATATCACAATGGCTTTTCACTTTCCTTTCACACTTTCACAAATAAAAGAGTTTTGCCATAGTAACCGACAAGATTAAAGAAAGGCTGAGACAGTTGATTAAAAACTGATTAATTACCAAAATACCTTACAAGCCAATAAGAAAGATAGAGAATGAGAGAAAATTACCCATGTCATCTTTAGCCGAGTCCATTACTGTGGCTATTTACCTTCATGTTTTATCCTTCAACGTCCTCTCATACAAAGTCAGTAATCCATCTGAAAAACCACACAAACACACAATAAATCACATACAAGTGCTCAAATGATATTTGCTTCATACTCACTTTTCCTTTGAAATTTCAACAAATTTACTAAATACGAACCACACGCAAAGCTAAGTAAGAATGAGTAGATTGAGCCGACTCACCGTGTGATGGTTTGATCGGAATGGGGAAGAGGGAGCATTGGAGTTATGCAAAACACACATAGGTCCACTGCCACTTTGCACAGCTGACTCATTACTCTGCTTTTGGACAAACGTTTTGCGCAAAGATTACTGTTATGATGTTTAAGGGCATAACAATTTTAAAAAGCATAACAGACCTTCATATGAACACATTAACCAATCCAGTCACCTGCTTTTAAAAGTCAAGTCACTGTATTGGGAATCTACCGCGAATCCCACAACATACTAGTCTACTTCCTAAATTCTCATATTGAAATTTAAAGTAATTACAGATTGATGATTTAAAATGTTATCTATTCTCAGAGAAGAGTTTTTGTGCAGTTTATGGAAGTAGAGGAATAAACTCTACTACTCTGTATTTTTTAAGAACTGTATTAGCCTACAATTTTTGTGAAGACTTTAAAAGAAATAATAAAATGAGATTATATCAAATCAGTCACAAGCGAGCTCTTAAGTACACATATACAATAAGTTGTGGTTACTTAATTTTCTCAAGGCAAAAGGATTTCCTCAATTTAATTAAAGGGTTATTTCACCCAAAAACGAAAATAATGTCATTAATTACTCACCCTCATGTCGTTCTACATCCCTAAGACCTTCGTTGATCTTCAGAACACAAATTAGGATATTTTTGATTAAATCCGATGGCTCAGTGAGGCCTGCATAGCCAGCAATGCCACTGAACGTCTGAAGATCCATAAAGGTACTAAAACCATATTTAAAACAGTTCATGTGACTACAGTGGTTCTCCCTTAATATTATAAAGCGACGAGAATACTTTTTGTGCAGAAAAAAAAAAAACGACTTTTCAACAATATCAAGTGATGTGCCATTTCAAAAAACTGCTTCGGAGCTTTACGAATCTTTTGTTTCGATTCAGTGATTTGGATCCCATACAAACTGCTGAAAACACGTGACTTTGGCGCTCCGAACCACTGAATCGAAACAAAAGGTTCGTAAAGCAGTGTTTTCAGCCATCACTAGATATTGCTGAGAAGTCGTTATTTTGTTTTTTTGGCGCACAAAAAGTATTCTCGTCGCTTTATAATATTAAGGTTGAACCGCTGTAGTCACATGATCTGTTTTAAATATGTCTTTAGTACCTTTATGGATCTTGAGAGGTTCGGTGACATTGCTGGCAATAGAGGCCTCACTGAGCCATCGGATGTCATCAAAAATACCTTAATTTGTGTCCTGAAGATGAACGAAGGTCTTAAATGCGTAGAACGACATGAGGGTGAGTAATTAATGACAGAATTTTCATTTTTGGGTGAACTAACTCTTTAAGTAGACAGAACTAAGAAAAACTTGTTAGCTTTAAGTTAAGTAGACTGACATTTTTAAGTAATTGCAATTTAATAAGATTAAGTTAGTCCAACTTGAAATAAAAAGTTATCACAACACAATTTTCTTTTGTTTGTCAGAATAACTTGGAATTGTCAAGTTCACATAACTTAATATTTTCAGTTACGCATATTTAATGAGTTTAAGGCAACGAGTTACCTCAGTTTTTTTTAAGTAAAGTTAACTGATCACTTTTTACAGTGATAGCCTACATTTCACTATAAGACTAAAGGAAAGCCTCACAATGTGCTTCAGAAAACAAGCATACTGTACATTAAATGCTCATTAAGATTAGTCACTTAAATGTTAGATGATTATTTAGACTTTTACATTCTGAACAGAATAGAAAATGTTTTAAAAGGTGCATTAAAAGCCCATGAGGCCAACACTAAAAAATGTAAGTCATTGCAAAGTGTGACCTTTGACATGTGCAGTGTGTAATGCCAAGTTTTGAATCAAAATTCCAGCTGCACAATTGGTTTATTCTAGCAGGTATAAAGCAAATTAGAATATTTTTTGTCATTTAAATTTTACAAGCTAAATTTGCAATAATCATATACATTATTATTGCTATAGTTGTTGTGTTAACAAGGGAACACAAAATCACACTTGCATATATGCATGCAAAAGTCAAATATATAATGAAGATATTAACTGAAAAGTTGAGTGTGTATTTTCAATTTTATAATTGATTATATGTAGGTCAGAACATTGGTTTGATATTGTATCATTTTGCACTTCTACAAGTTTTATTACCTATATTATCCAAAAACTCATTAAATAACATACAGTCAAACCAAAATTTATTCAGACACCTTGAACATTTCATTCATTAATACAGTTTATTCACTATAGTTTAAAAAATATGTCAAGTATCAAGTATTGTATAGTTCATAAAATATGTCAAGATCTCAAAGTTAAACTGTGTCAGAAAAAAATGAATCTTAATTATGTCAGATAACACTTAAGCAAAACATGGTCAGGTCAAAGTGTCTGAAGACTTTTTGGGTATAATATGTCACAGTTTACTTTATTTTGCTATCCTCGCTTACATAAATGAACTATAGTGTCCTGCACACACTAGTAAAAATATATCAAAAATATCTGAATAATTTTTTTTTTTACTGTATTAAAGGCAAGTTTCAAACTGAGACAACTTACCACATATGATGTGACAACATGCACTGCTATTTAGTCATGACCCTGAGTAATATTCACTGGAGTAAAAAAAAAAAAATGTGACAATTATCGTCTTCCATATTTCACAGCTTAGAAAAGTAAAAAAGTGGATGTGATCTATGTGGGCAGACCATCAAAAAGTAGACTGTTCCTATTCAACATAAATAAATGTGGATTGTGAAGTGTCTTTTAGTCAGACCGGAGGAAGATATAAGGAAGTGAATTTAAAGCTTTACATAAACATTTATAAAACAAAGTAGAAATACCTGAGAGCAAATGCAGGTACAAAATGAAGGCAACATCGAACATAAGACATGACACAATCTGCGGTGTAGTGGGGTTTTTCACCATTTTGCAATTGCTAAATGTATTGAGACCTTTATTAGTTTATGACCCATGTTGAAAGAAGTAGTGAGAAAGTACAGCCTGGTTTCAGGGGTTCCCTGCATGGCAGAAATCCACCACAAACTGCTTTGTCTTGCTGATTCAGCTGAAGTTTTCCTTGCACACAACACAAATTGCCCCACCAGTTCCTGTACTCTAAATCATCTCCATTGTTGATGCTGGCAACAATGGACATGGTCGTCTCAAGACATTTGGAGAGGAAGTGTAACCGGTGCCCCAAGGCAATTCACTAAACTTCTAAGGTGAATCATTAACATAGTCTTTCCCCTACCACCCATTGGCAAGATAATACGTGATCCTGGAAAATTAAGTCCCAGAATGCATCAGTCTTGTGAGGTTATAGGATGGTGGTGAAGCCACTAGAGAACATAAAACTGTGAGCCAATCACAATTAAATTTTGAATTGGCCAAAGGATGCAAAATTGCAATGGGAATTTGAATCAATCTATCAGTCTATCAATCAATCGATCTATCTATCTATCTAATTCATTTAATGGACAAATAAGTAAATATTTACTACCATTCAAAGGTTTAGAGTCTGTATTTTTTTGTAATAACTCTTTTATTCCACAAGGAAGCTTTAAATTGATCAAAAGTGACTGTAAAGGCATATGTTAAAAATATTTCTTGAGCACTAAATCAGCATATTAGAATGATTTCTGAAGGATCATGTGACACTGAAGACTGAAGTAATGATTGCTGAAAATCAACCACAAGAAATTCCACATTACATTTTAAAATATATTCAAACAGAAAACAATTATTTTAAATTATAATAATATTTCACAATATTACTGTTTTTTTACGGTGGCGAGAGAGCTCAACACGCTGCAACTGAAGAAAACACATGCAAATGAAAACTTTTTCATCGTTTTGACAACACATGGCTGCAAATTCTCACAACGCAACCAAATACAGAAACTCGCTGCAAATAGCACAGAAATGTTTCAAGGGGACCTCAATTAGTGATGAACCTGGCTGAGACCGCTTATTGTTCAATGTCTACTCATCAGTTTTGTTGTCAATGACCTGAAAGGTGAGTTTTTTTATTATTTTAACATCCTGATCATTTGTGCGTTGTGAGTATTTGCAGCGTGTTTCTGTATTTGGTTGCGTTGTGAGTATTTGCAGTGTGTTTCTGTATTTGGTTGAGCTGTGAGTATTTGCAGTGTGTTTCTGTATTTGGTTGCGTTGTGAGTATCTGCAGCGTGTTTTCTGTATTCGGTTGCGTTGTGAGTATTTGCAGTGTGTTTCTGTATTTGGTTGCGTTGTGAGTATTTGCAGCGTGTTTCTGTATTTGGTTGCGCTGTGAGTATCTGCAGCGTGTTTTCTGTATTTGGTTGCGTTGTGAGTATTTGCAGTGTGTTTCTGTATTTGGTTGAGCTGTGAGTATTTGCAGTGTGTTTCTGTATTTGGTTGCGTTGTGAGTATTTGCAGTGTGTTTCTGTATGTGGTTGCGTACAATATAGGTAGGTCTAAAACTGAGTGATCACTTATATCAATGTTATATATATCGTCATATCGTCCAGCCCTAAAACTTGTATAGTTTTTGTCAGTGTTTATTTAAAAACACCCAATTATGCAGAATATAAGATTTAATTGATGAGTTGTCAACACAATATATAACAATACAATGTAAAGGATATGATTTTACCCCAAAATCTAACATTTTGACACAAAATGATAAGTGCAAATCCATGTTTCTTTGCCTGAGTCTAGTTGTTTCTGTGAATTGCAGCGATCCATTTGCTTCTTTTTTTCTGTAGCTTTCAGCAGTCTGTAAAAATATACCTCAGATTTTGTGTCAAAGCTATTTGTATAGTCGCAAAGCTCTTTCCCGTTTTGGATGTGTTTTGTATGTTTTTCGCTGCATTCACGCTGAAAACCAAAGCTGCCACTCAGTGGGCGTAACCACAGTCATAACAGTCAACGGTGACGTCACGTGCATACCCTCTATAGAGTTTTCCATTAGCATATTGCTAAGCTAACAACGCAGCACTCAAATAAGCATCAAAATACACAAATATTAGGTAAAATATTACACTGAAATGCTTTTTATCAATACTTTTATCAGTATAATGTCACCATGTCCACCATCTTTGATTTATTCTTCCACTGAGCTCACCACAATGCATTCTGGGAGTGTGTTCAGTTAATAATTTTAATACTTAGGGCCCTATTGTAACGATCTAAGCGCATGGTCTGAAGCGCACTTAGGGCGTGTCCGAATCCTCTTTTGCTAGTTTAACGACAGAAAAAATGTTTGGCGCACAAGGCGCGTGGTCTCTTAATGAGTCATGGGTGTGTTTTGGGCGTAACATGCAATAAACCAATCAGAGTCTCATCTCCCATTCCCTTTAAAAGCCAGTTGTGCTTGCACCATGGCGGATTCGCTATTTACATGGCAGAATTTGCAAGCAGAAAGACTGAACGCTTCTCCAGAAAGGAATAAATATTAAAAATAAAAGGAATCCTTTTATTTTTAATATTTAAAAATGTTTGTGTGCTGATGCGCGTCCCTGTGTCTGTAACTAGCAGAGTGTACTCGCGTTGTGCACCCACCTATAGGCACATATTACTAATACACCCTTTAAATAACAAAAAAATACTGCGACTTTAGACCAGGTTTTTGTTGGTCAATGGCGCAGTCATTTTCAGTTGCCTCAAAATAGCAATGCGCCAATAATGCACCTGAACACACCTCGTTTTTAGACCAGCACACCCATGGACGAACAGATGGGCCCGAGTGCATTTGCTATTTAAACAACGTGGCACTGGACGTGAAAATGATAACTGTGTTGTGCTGAAACTAGCAAAAAACAATTGCGTCGCACCTGGCGTCGCATTGCGCCGGGTATATGATAGGGCCCTTAAAGTTAGTTGCCAATTCAACATCAAAATTTCATTTAGTTTCAGTTTTTTTATATAATATTTATATTTTATTCTCATTTAAATGAACAAATATGTTTTTGTTTGCAACAGACTCTTTTGAATATTTAAAGTGTGTGCGTTTGTGTGTTGCATTGGTGGGTAATTTTGAGTAGGTATATGTTGGAAATAGCCCGTGTTTATAGGATGCATGCCCTTTTCCATAACCCGCCACCCTGTCTTTATCAAAATCTGACTTCCTGTTTTGTAAGCACCCCAAGCGTTCAGGCGTCCATTGTTTATATTACCACAACTGCACGTTTGCATGAATGCATGTGAATGCATGTGTTGCGTTGTGAGTATTTGCAGTGTGTTTCTGTATTTGGTTGCGTTGTGAGTATTTGCAGTGTGTTTCTGTATTTGTATTTTTCTGTATTTGTATTTAAAATTCAAATGTAATTATCAGTATTTATTCATTAAAGTTTTCTGAAAAATCTAGTGGACATTTTGCGCTATATGTGGCTAAATAAAAATCCCTTTTCCTGTTGTTAAGTGTTTTGACACTGAACTATGTTTACAATGATCAGTGCAGCAGTGAATAAATGGGCATAACTACTCAAAATTAAGTATTTGTTTATATGAAACTTAAAACTTAACTAATACTAAACTTACACTAAACTAATGCAGTTCATCTGTTCAATTTCAGTTTAGTAAATTCCACTTCCTGCCATTCCAATTCAACTTCCTGTTGGGACAATTCAAATTCTAATTTATGAACTAAAATTCTTAAATTAAATTCTAAACTGTATAATTTTGTATTATATGCACCTTTAGCTCTATTAGTCAGCATTCCTGAACTCCTACTGGACAATAATGAACACAGCAGTTCTGTCAGGACACAAGAGTCCTCACGCGTGTCGCAGAACAAACATACTGTCTGACAGAACAAAACACTCCCTGAACCTTTGACACACCTTGCACACATACACACAAACAAAAACACAAACTTTTCTATCCACGCCTTAATCTGTACACCCACACAGCCACATAAAAGACAAAAACTTATTTGCTATATTTTAGTCTTCTTCCATTAACCTTTCTAACTTATTGAAGATCTCGTACAAACAAAAACACTCTTCTAAGGAATGGATTTTTAGCAGAGCAAATATTTAACACAAGTGTGGGGAAACCCAAGATATGATACGATCCTATTAGCTTTTATATAATATCAGCACGTTTTCATTAGCATACAGGTATGTATAGTGGCTTTGAGGTTGACTGACAGGTGAGTCATAAAGAACAGGTGCAGAGCCTTGAGACTAGATAAGAGCTTGACAACCCTGTACCATCCCCCATGAACACACACACACACACAGCATGTTTAAATACACACACATGCATTCATGCAAACGTGCAGTTGTGGTAATATAAACAATGGACGCCTGAACGCTTGGGGTGCTTACACAACAGGAAGTCAGATTTTGATAAAGACAGGGTGGCGGGTTATGGAAAAGGGCATGCATCCTATAAACACGGGCTATTTCCAACATATACCTACTCAAAATTACCCACCAATGCAACACACAAACACACACACTTTAAATATTCAAAAGAGTCTGTTGCAAACAAAAACATATTTGTTCATTTAAATGAGAATAAAATATAAATATTATATAAAAAAACTGAAACTAAATGAAAATTTGATGTTGAATTGGCAACTAACTTTAAGGGCCCTATCATATACCCGGCGCAATGCGACGCCAGGTGCGATGCAAGTGTTTTTTGCTGGTTTCAGCACAACACAGTTATCATTTTCACGTCCAGTGCCACGTTGTTTAAATAGCAAATGCACTCGGGCCCATCTGTTCGTCCATGGGTGTGCTGGTCTAAAAACGAGGTGTGTTCAGGTGCATTATTGGCGCATTGCTATTTTGAGGCAACTGAAAATGACTGCGCCATTGACCAACAAAAACCTGGTCTAAAGTCGCAGTATTTTTTTGTTATTTAAAGGGTGTATTAGTAATATGTGCCTGTAGGTGGGTGCACAACGCAAGTACACTCTGCTAGTTACAGACACAGGGACGCGCAGCAGCACACAAACATTTTTAAATATTAAAAATAAAAGGATCCCTCTCTGGAAAAGTGTTCAGTCTTTCTGCTTGCAAATTCCGCCATGTAAATAGCGAATCCGCCATGGTGCAAGCGCAACTAGCTTTTAAAGGGAATAGGAGATGAGACTCTGGTTTATTGCACGTTATGCCCAAAACACACCCATGACTCATTAAGAGACTAGGAACAACCCTTTTGGACCACGCGCCTTGTGCGCCAAACATTTTTCCATCGTTAAACTAGCAAAAGAGGATTCGGACACGCTAAGTGCACCTGCGCCGTGTGCTTCAGACCATGCACTTATATCGTTAATATAGGGCCCTAATTATTTAAATTATTAACTGAACACACCTCCAGAATACATTGTGGTGAGCTCAGTGAAAGAATAAATCAAAGATGGTGGACATGGTGACATTATACTGAAAAAAGTATTGATAAAAAACATTTCAGTGTAATATTTTACCTAATATTTGTGTATTTTGATGCTTATTTGAGTGCTGCGTTGTTAGCTTAGCAATATACTAATGGCAAACTCTATAGAGGGTATGCACGTGACGTCACCGTTGACTGTTATGACTGTGGTTACGCCCACTGAGTGGCAGCTTTGGTTTTCAGCGTGAATGCAGCGAAAAACATACAAAACACATCCAAAACGGGAAAGAGCTTTGCGACTGTACAAATAGCTTTGACACAAAATCTGAGGTATATTTTTACAGACTGCTGAAAGCTACAGAAAAAAAGAAGCAAACGGATCACTGCAATTCACAGAAACAACTAGACTCAGGCAAAGAAACATGGATTTGCACTTATCATTTTGTGTCAAAATGTTGGATTTTGGGGTAAAATCACACCCTATATATTGTATTGACAACTCATCAATTAAAGGAACACTCCACTTTTTTTGAAAATAGGCTCATTTTCCAACTCTCCTAGAGTTAAACAGTTGAGTTTTACCGTTTTCGAATCCATTCAGCCGATCTCCGGGTCTGGCGGTACCACTTTTAGCATAGCTTAGCATAGTTCATTGAATCTGATTAGACCGTTAGCATCTCGTTAAAAAATGACCAAAGAGTTTCAATATTTTTCCTATTTAAAACTTGACTCTTCTGTAGTTACATCGTGTACTAAGACCGAAGGAAAATGAAAAGTTGTGATTTTCTAGGCCGATATGGCTAAGAACTATACTGTCATTCTGCATAATATCATTGCGCCTGCTGCAGCCATGGTACGGCAGCAAAGTTCCTTGATCATTACGCCGGAATGACAGTATAGTTCCTAGCCATATCGGCCTAGAAAATCACAACTTTTCATTTTCCTTCGAAAACGGTAAAACTCAACTGTTTAACTCTAGGGGAGTTGGAAAATGAGCCTATTTTCAAAAAAATTGGAGTGTTCCTTTAAATCTTATATTCTGCATAATTGGGTGTTTTTAAATAAACACTGACAAAAACTATACAAGTTTTAGGGCAGGACGATATGACGATATATATAACATTGATATAAGTGATCACTCAGTTTTAGACCTACCTATATTGTAGTTATATAAAGCGTTCACAGGCAGAATTGCTTTATGTATTTCCCCGGCGTCGAAATCAGGCACATATAAATGTCAGGAAACTCGATTCCTGGCTGCATGCCAATATCTGTGGATTAGGTTTCTTTGACATGTCATAAGGAACACTTTTGAGCCCAACCTTTAGTATAATCATTTGTTTTACTTGCGTTTTCACAGTTTCCACTATTAAATCCAGTCATGCAGCAGGTTCTTTTGACACTCAGTCCAGCTGAGGGAGCGCGTTCCGGCAGGAAGTCAGTGCAAAAGTTGCTGCCTATGCAGAGTGTTACAAACTAGTCACTTTATGAGGGCCCGTGATGATTAGGATGATGGCTATGTAGTAAATAGGCAGCTCACTATGTTTTGAAACAGGGCTAAAGCTGAGAAAATGAGCAGCGAAGAGAAGACAAAAGGCATATTTGTGTCACAAAACAACAAATCTGTCAAGTTCCTAGCCATACAAATACACACACATACACAAATGTGTGCATACATGCATACACAATAATGAGGAAGGAATACAAAAACAAGAAAGAAAGGACAGGGTAGAAAAGGAGGATGTAAAAGTAGTGCTATGTGATCCTTCTGGCAGAACCAGATTGGGATAAGTGTGAATCAGCACAGGCTCGGCTCATCTCTGCCCCCTCACCCTCCCATCACGCCCTGGACCTCTCCCCTGGGATCCGGGATCAGTCCAGACACGCTAACATACACAACACAACCCGGACGTGCACGACTAACCTGTACTGTCACCCTGCTCCTCATTCTCTTCAATCATATGAGAGTGAAAGAGAAATGACTAGTCAATAAAGGTTGTTTACAGCAAAGTAGGGTCACAGAGATGCTATTTTCTCATTAAATTAAGATTTAATAATTGCAATTTCATTAACCCAATGGGAACAACAGTGTGTCTAAACAAAATTCCAAAATAAACTGAGATGTCTATGCAAAATGAGCATCAATATCACAACAATATTGTTCAAAATGAAAAAAAAAAAGGTTAACTGTAAGTGACATTACAATTTACAGTGCAAATTCGTACAATGATTTAAAGTAATATATATATAATTTATTTATTTATAAATTTATATACCTCTCTATAGAACCACCAAAAAAAGATTTGTAAAATATACAGGAATCCCGTAATACCTTAATAGAATTTCTGGCTACCAGTTTTTTTTAATCATAAAAATAACTTGATATTTTTTTAGTGTTAATCAGGTACAGATGGGAGTGGCAAGCCTTCGGTGGGGAAAACCACAGCTATTATGGTCCAGTGGGAGTCTAGCAAGAAAAGAATAGGATAAAAAGACATATGGCTAGCAAGAAAGTTGGATGGCAAAGCATTGTCAACAGAGCCGTCTGCCTGCCTGACACATGGAAGAGCCACAGGCCATGGCAATCCTTCTCTTTAAAGCTGCATACGTCAGTCTCCTGTGTCCTGGGAACCTAACCAGCTGGTTTAGCTCAGAGATATCTTTGCCTCCAGTCCAAACAAGTACATCATGAAGGCTGCACTGATCCTAGAGTGATACAAGAGGAGGCACAACTGGATTTCTGCCCACCTGATGTACCTACACCTCAGAACCGCTGTCAGTGTTCTGCAGCGTAAACATACCATATAATACAAAAACGTGGCAAGGAGTCAATGATTATTGGGAGAAATAATTAAATATATAAGGTAAATAAGTTTATTATCTAAATTTACCTATAGATGTTATAGTACACTGACACAGAGCTAAAATCCAACTGCTGCCAGAACATGTTCAAATTACTGACTTCATCTCGGTCACTATTGACAAACAGTGCCATGATACTTATCAAATAGCAGATATTTAATGCACTGCCCACATGACACTTATTCAGACAGTAAACACAGAGACGTATTCATGCTGATATTCAAAATTACTCTTTACGCAACAGTTTAGCAAACACTTGTAGCAACCTGATAAGCATCCATGTAATACCTTGTCAGATTCATAGGAAAAAAACGTCTTGTATCTGGTTTCTATGATATCTAGACAATTAAAGGGGACTGTATTAAAGGAACAGTGCACTCAAAAATAACAAATCTGTTATAATTTATAGGGCTGTGTATTGACACAATTTTCACAATTCGATTCGATTTCTATTCACATGCTTGCGATTTCGATTCGATTATTTTGGATGTAGTATATCAGTTACAGTACATGGCAAATTTTCTGGTGGAAAAAAATCTCTCAACAAATGCTGTAAACTACACATGAGAGTCAGTTGGTACTACATTACTATAATATTGAAGGTTCAAATTAACTTATTTATATACAAACACTTAATTTACACTCAATAATGTTTTTTATAATAAATAAAGTTTAGAATTACATAATCATATTTCTACTCCAATTCATTTTTTTGAAATATAAACATTTAAATCGTGGCTGTCGTAACTGATTTATTCAAACATGCATTAAATATTGAAGTACATTAAAAATTATAATGAATATGTAACAGTGCATATATTTATCAGAATGCTGCTCTCTAGAGTTCATTTTTCTAGCTGACTAATGAGTTTATGGTCACTGGTTTTTCTGAGGTAAATGTGACATTACGTGACATTGTTTACAAGCTGTTTTGCTGACGTCTTTCCGAGGTTGAAACACTGATTGAGCTATTACACGAGACATGACACAGATTTCAGTAAGTTGTACTGTATCTTTTAACATACCTTCAGATGTTTATTCATGTTTATTTCACGCTGTAACTGGTATAAAGTGAAGGAGAGGATGTTCACATGCGCTCCGTGCTGCTGCTTCTCTTTAACTGAGATGTCATGCAACATTAAACAGCACCAAAACGGTATTTATTTTTTGAATCTCATAATAAGATGGACGTCATTTGAGACTTTGCTTCATATCAAAAGTAACAAAGCACAAAGATTATTGCGATTTATTGGATGGGAGGCGCGCTACATATTCTGTTCATTCATTAACTGAAAACAGACTAGACTAATCGATTCTTAGGATTTAAGAATCGATATCGGTTCGTAAAAATGAGAATCGATTAAAATCGAGAAATCAATATTTTTTACCCAGCCCTAATAATTTACCTTCCTTTGTGTCATTCCAAACCTGTATGAGTTCATTTTGAAGATTTTTATGATCACTCTTATCCATTAAATTACAATAAATTGATTTTTTTTATTTGATCAAAAATACAGTAGAAATAGTAATATTGTGAAATATTAGTGCAATTTTTTTTTTTAAAAAAAGAACTTTTGTATTTTAACATTTTAAAATAAAAATTTTTATAATAGTAATATTCTGCATTATTATAAATGTCTTTACTGTAATTTTTGACCAATTTAATGCAGCTTTTGCTGAATAAAAAAAGTATTTCTCTTTCAAACAAAAATATATATTACTGACCCCAAACTTTTAAACAGTAGTGTACATCATCTTATTAGGTTGAAATGGCCATAAATGGTTTTTCCATCACTGCGGTATCAAAAAAATACAGTAACATGACACTTGGATAAATGGTTTATGGACTGTTAAGCTTCGGTGTTTTACACCAGTACAGATAATATCTGTTTTAGCCAAAACTGCTTGCAAATTAGACATTGGTTAGTGATTGATAGCATTTAATGATTTATAATGGCTAAACGGCACAGTACAGCCAAATATTTGAACTTGCAAAAACTTTTTCGACTTTACATTTGAATGTTTTCAGCTCATTTAAATAAAAGAAAAAAAGCGTGGGATTCAACAAGGTCACAGAGACACGTGCTGGATGAATATCTGATAACACAGAGACACCCTCATTTACAGAGCCTTCCCTTAAATCCCAGTGGGACCCCCAGAGCCGCTTGGACGTTCACGGCTGTTCTCGTGGGAAAATGCTGGACCGATACTCCCTCAGTCGGGACACAGACCTGGAATCCCGTCAGGCCTGTTTCCACCTTCTCCCTATTCTCAGAGTTCCCAGCATGTCCAAACCCGCCTTGGTAAAGACTTGCCGAACGGGAAAAATGTGACCCATTTGACGTGGGGAGCTTATTTAGGCTTAATTTAGGCTTTTTTTTTTTGTCAGAAAAGGTTGCTTGTTCTTCTAATTGCTTGTTACCCCCATTAACGTGCTGGAATTAGGAAGCCTTAGAGGAATTTTATGAAGCTGAATAAATATTAAAATCTTTTAATATAGCAGAATTCAATTTACATTTATTGGGTCACACTTCTGAATCAACCACGGGCAGCACAAAGGGTCAACTACTCCTAAAACACAGGTCTATAAATCCTGATATACGCGGATAAGCCTGACCTCTTCCCCTCTACCTCTTTCACCACTTCTTCTTTCCTATAAATTCCAGAGATAGAGGAAAGTGGAGGCAAACAGGACAGACCGGATCTGACTGATGTATAGTTCTGCCAGAGGACTGAGATGAGGATTCTCCATCATAACGTGGGAGGTTAATCACCTGCCTGAAGCCCTGGCAAGCAGGGTTTCGCCTGAAAAGAATGAAGTCATTTCCCCAAAAAAATGTTTAGTGTGCCGTGGACAGGTTTTGCTGCTTATGTTCTCAATTCTACTATAATATAAATATATAATATGAATTCCACTTGTTTTTGTTATATAATGCAATGCCATTCATACATTTTTTAGTGTCTTGGGTCCTCTCTGCATGTATTTTGTAAATTTGAGCTGTATAATTAGTTGTTAGATCCAACTTTTATATATCATATTTACTAGTAAGTATTAACTTGATGAGTCGAGGTGATGAACTTCCCCATAAAATTGTACGGAGTTTGAATGCCGTGGTAACACTTTACAGTAAAGTTTCACTTGTTAACATTATTTAACTACATTAGTTAATACACTGCTTCATGAAGCTTCGAAGCTTTACGAATCTTTTGTTTCAAATCAGTGGTTCAGAGCGTGTATGAAACTGCCAAAGTCACGTGAATTATTGATATTTTGAAACATTATGACGTAACGAAGCCTTGTTTACTGAAATCACGTGATTTTGGCACCCTGAACCACTGATTCGAAACAAAAGATTCATAAAGCTTCGAAGCTTCATGAAGCAGTGTTTCTAAATCGCCCATCACTAAATATTGTTGAATAAAGTCGTTATTTTGGGGGGTTTTTTTGGCGCACAAAAAGTATTCTCGTCGCTTATAACATTAAGGTAGAACCACTGTAGTCACATGAACTGTTTTAAATATGTCTTTAGTACCTTTCTGGGCATTGAAAAAGGGAGTGTTATTGATGGCAATGCAGGCCTCACTGACCAATCGGATTTTATCAAAAATATCTTAATTTGTGTTCCGAAGATGAATGAAGGTCTTACAGGTGTGGAATGACATGAGGGTGAGTAATTAATGACAGAATTTTCATTTCTGGGTGAACTAACCCTTTAATAAATGCTGTATAAATATGCTGCTCATTGTTAGTTCATTAGTTGTTAGCTAATGCATTAACTAATGTTAACAAATATGACTTTATGTAAAGTGACTCATATTAATTTTAAGTAATTCTCCACTATTCTAGTGCATAAGTTTGCTACTTAAGACTTTAAAACTTCATAAAAATAATACATTTAAAGCACAATTAAGAACAGAAACACTAATTTGCCTCAGCACCCTATTATGATGTAACTCTCTCTTTACCACTCTGAAAAACACCTGGCAATGTCTTGATGGCCTTCTAGACACACCTTGTCACGGGTCTCCTTATTTGCATAACATTTGCAAGTCAAATTAAATTCTCTGCCTGATATCAGGCCAGGGGTCTCAGCAGCCAGTTTTCCACACACTCTGTCTTCCCCCTCAACTTCCCAGACACATCTCAAACTACCCATAAAGCATAGCCCCAAGCACAAAAACACACATCAAGTTTACTAAGCAAAATATGTTGCAATTTTTATCATCCGGATCTACAGAAAACACTACGCACCAGTTAATGAAAAATTATTAACTACACTAGGCCATTTGACAATAGTCGGCTGTTTCAAACAGACACGATTGGACGTGTGTTTGTGTTTTTCTTGATAGGAATGATATGATAGATTTCTTGATAGATTATCACATAGTTTAAACTCCTAGGGCCCTATTTTAACGATTTGAGTGCATGGTCTGAAGCGCACGGCGCAGGTGCACTTAGGGCATGTCTGAATCCACTTTTGCTAGTTTAACGATGGAAAAAATGGTCGTTGCGCCAGGCGCATGGTCCAAAAGGGTTGTTCCTAGTCTCTTAATGAGTCATGGATGTGTTTTGAGCGTAACATGCAATAAACCAATCAAAGTCTTATCTCTCATTCCCTGTCAAAGGTATAGCTGCGCTTGCACCAATGGCAGATTCGCTATTTACATGGGGAATTTGCAAGCAGAAAGACTGAACACTTCTCCACAGAGGGATCCTTTTATTTTTAATATTTAAAAATGTTTGTGTGCCCTGTGTGTAACAAGCGGAGTGTACGCGCGTTACACACTTGCCTATAGGCACATAGGCGTGCACTTTAAATAACAAAAATAAATAAATACTACACCATTGACTTTAGACCAGGTTTTAGTTGGTCAGTGGCGCAGTCATTTTCAGTTGCCTCGAAATAGCAACGCGCCAACAATGCACCTGAACACACCTCGTTTTCAGACCAGCACGCCCATGGATGAACAGATGGGCACAAGTGCATTTGCGATTTAAATAACGTGGTGCTGGACGTGAAATTGATAACTGCGTCGGGCTGGAACTAGCAAAAAACACTTGGGTCACGTCTGGCGTCGCATTGTGCCGGGTGTATGATAGGGCCCAGAGTCTGCGTTCTCCACCACATATGAAAGAAAATTCAACTCAAAAGGTTGAAGTTTTAAAAATAAAGTTTGAAAGTTCAAAATAAATAAACAAATAAATAAATAAATATAAATATTGAAAGAAAGAAAATGGTTTTTAAATAAAACTTCAAAAGGAAATTTTTAAAAAAGAAAGAAAATTCTAGAGAAGTTCAAAAGAAAGTTTACAAAGTGAAAAAAAACAAGGGAACAAGATGTCTGAAGGTTTAAAAAAAAAAAAAAGAAAAAGTAAAAAGTTCTGAAAATGTTCAAAACAAAGTTTGAAAGATCAAAGTAGAATAAAAATATAGAAAAAAACAAACCAGACAGAAAGATTGAAAAACAAGAAAAAGTTCAAAAGAATTATTTAAAGAAAGTTTGAACAACAGCTAATGAATAGTTGCACCACTGTATGTGTTTGATTTGCAAAGAACATAAGAAAGAAGGAAGAAATGTTCTTCCAAGCAATAAGAATAAGAATTCTTGGGAAGGCACTGAGAACGTAATGTCGCAAGAATGCTGTGGACCGCTGTACTCATAGTGTGGCAGAGGCAACGTAATTCTACATGTGTGTCCCTGTCTCGGCCTACACAAAGCATGCATACTTGCATACTCATACCTCTCTCTCTCAGTGTGACCGCCACACACACTCACACACAACTGGCAGACACATGACCACCTCCTTGACACACCCTTACTCAGGGTCCTCATTTGCATATAGATTTGCAAGTCAAATGAGATTGTATATTCCCTGTCAGTCCAGGGTTAGACATCTCCAAGTTTATTTCACCAACACACACACCTTCCATTCCAAACCCTTCAGTCTCACAAATTCCTGATACACATGCAAAATGTTCTTGGCACTCACAGTTCCAGACACACAAACTGTAAAACAGAAATTTTGTAAAAATTATTGTTTAAACAGATTTCCAACTAGCCAATGGTTTAAAAAAAAAAAAAAAAAAAAAAAAAACACAGATAGTTCTGCCACATCCTCACATCATAGAATGTAACAGTACCCGTCCAATTTTTTCACCAGCCTTGGTTCCGGATGTATTTTTCCCATAGACATTTTTAAAAAGCCTTTGTTTAAGAGTTATAAGAACCAAACAAACCAGCTACAAGATGAACCACAACATTACAAACTTTGATATAAAGCAAAAAAATATTCTAAAATCGATCAAAAAGTCAAAAGGTACAAGATTGTGTAAAAATGAAAACCAAATAATATGTTTTATTTATATAGCGCCTTTCAAGGACCCAAGGACAATTCACAAAATGGACAGATAATACAGAAAATACAGAAGTACAAGCAAAGTACAACAATCAGGACAAGCATTCAAACAGTAAACATAGGTAGCATGGCAGATAATAACTGGACAACTCTTGAAATAACAGAATGAAGAACCAATCAGTTGCAAAACAATGTGAATAAATGAGTTGTAAGTTCTGTCTTAAAGGTCTGTAGTGATGAGACTGCACAGAGTTTCTTGGGGCAGCTCATTCCAGAGCTTAGGGCCCATAATACTGAATGTCCTACCACTAACAGTAGACAGTTTGAACTTGGGTAAAACAAGCAGGTTGTCTGAACTAGATCTAAGAGAACGGACAGGAGCATAATGCTGAATTAAGTCAGCCAGATATGAAGATGCTAAACCATAACAGGGCTTATTAACTAACACAAGTAGTTTAAACTAAATGCGATAGGGAGTCAGTGTAGTTGGTGAAGGGTCGGAGTGATGCAAGCAGATTTTTTGTTAAATGTAAGGGCACGAGCAGTTTTGTACCAGATCCAGTGCAGACTTTAGCTGGAAGGACACTTAACAATGAATTACAGTAGTCCTATCTAGAGGTTATGAAAGCATGAATAACAGTTTCAGTATCTTTATGGTTAAGTGAAGGACGTATGCGAACAATATTTGTGAAGGTGAAAAACGTGATGTAAAAAGAAAACGTGATTCATCAGACCAGGCCACCTTCTTCCATTGCTCTGTGGTCCAGTTCTGATGCTCACATGTCCACTGTTGGCACTTTCGGCGGTGGACAGGGGTCAGCATGGGCACCCTGACTGGTCAGCGGCTACGCAGCCCCATACGCAACAAACTGTGACGGTGTATTCTGACACCTTTCTATCAGAACCAGCATTAACTTCTTGAGCAATTTGATCTACAGTAGCTCGTCTGTTGGATCAGACCACACGGGCCAGCCTTCACTCCCCACGTGCATCAATGAGCCTCGGCCGCCCATGACTCTGTCACCGCTTCACCATTGTTCCTTCCTTGGAGCACTTTTGATAGATACTGACCACTGCAGACCGGGAACACCCCACAAGAGCTGCAATTTTGGAGATGCTCTGACCCAGTCGTCTAGCCATCACAATTTGTCAAACTCGCTCAAATCCTTACGCTTTGCCCATTTTTCCTGCTTCTAACACATCAACTTTGAGAACAAAATGTTGATTTGCTGCCTAATATATCCCACCCACTAACCGGTCCCATGATGAAGAAATAATCAGTGTTATTCACATCACCTGTCAGTGGTCATAATGTTATGCCTGATCGGTGTGTGTATAATATATACATACACACACACACGTATATAAAGTAGTTTGAGAGTGTAGAGACTGGCTGTTTCATGGGAACTGGTGGGCGTTAAAGAGTTCTTTTGGTGTGATTTGCTTGTTTTTGTTCTCTGATTGGTTGATGATATCTTTGCAAAATCTTTGGTAATGTGGTTAGTTTCTCACCAGGATTTCCACTGTTAATTATTTTAAAAACAAGTTCACATAATGTGGGCTGATGGTTTCAACAAAAGCATATACCATTAATTAACAACCTTTTAACTTAGACAGTAGGCCTGTCTTTAATAGTTTATAAGTTATCATTAAAAATCAATTCCCCTATGGAGAAAATGAATGGGATTTTTACTTCCAGAAACGGACAGTTGCACTCTATTTGAGCATGTTGCAGGTAGGAATTTTCAAACAAAAAATGTTTTGATGGCATCACATTGACACAACGTGTACACTTTCCAGGATAACCAACTAACAAATGTCTTGCTTAGTTGTAATAATAAACTAGGATAGTTTAACTACTTCAACATTGAAAAAAATACACCCACTTTAGGTTGTCATCTGAACATTATAGTTCAACGTAATGCCACACATCATGAACCCCTGAGAAACAAATGTACTGAAACATGAAATGTTTTCTAATCATGGTCATAATCATAAATTTTTAGTCATCACAGTAAGTCACGGTGAGTCAGTGTGTACTCACAGAAGGAGACTGTATTGTTTGTGACCTAATATTTGACTAATTAAACAAAAAAAAACAAAAAATAATTAAAGCAGACAGCTGAAAAGCAGATAAACTAGCTCGACTCAACCTACAGGTTCAGCTTATTGAAACACCTTTTTTCTATTTATCATCTCTCTTGTGTGGAAATCACACACATAACAGCTGACCCATGACACTTAGCGGCTTGCTAACACACAAAAAGCCGCTTCTTACACATGACTATTATGTTTATGATTGCTATAAGAGCAGGTGATAGAGACAGGTGTGTTTTCCTCTGTTTATAGGGGCTAATAAAAAATACATGAGACTGTGAAAAGCACAAAGTAGTATTTAAGCATACACACACATCCACTATCCACAAATAAAACTTGCGTATGTGTGTCAGAGGGCTAGATGTGCGTAGACTTAAAAGTCTAAATGAAGTACAGAGTGGAGGAACGAAACAGAAAGAAAAGGAGAGCAGGAAGAGACAGAGTGACAGGAAGAAAGAAAGAAAGAGAGAGGGAAGAGAAAAGGAGAGAAAAAGAGATGGGGGCAGTAAAAAATTAACCCTTTCCTTCCCAGAATCATTGACTCATTTAAAAACTCAAATGACTCTCAAGGGGAAAGTACCAAGCACAGGCCAGAAAGGAGGTTACACACGCAAATGACACTTATACAGTACATTTATGTGTTGTGAACGTTAAAAAGAATTTAATTCTAGAGAAATTGAATTAGTCAAGTGTAGTCTGACGAACGGTGCAAGTGCAAATGTGGTCATACCAGTCACAATGGGCTTCATAGGGCTTTGTGTGTTGGGTGTAAATAGTGCTTGTGTAACATGCACACATAAAAACAGATTATGTTCAATGACTTTAAACATGTCATTTGCACCTCCTGCTAAAACTTACATGCAGTCTGAGCTCTTTAACAAGTTAGCCTACATGAACACTCTAAAATTGTCTGCATGTTGGGTCATTTTATTGGGTTGGGTAGTTTTGTGTCACCCACTGCTGGGTTACATTTCACTGACAGTAGAAATGATGCACCTCCTCACAAACTACCCAGCCTGCTGGGTCATAACTCAATGCTGGTTTACAAAGTAAAACTCGGTTTGTCAACGGTCATTTTGTCTCCTGTCCTGAGAGAAAACTTCCTGAGGTGATATTCGTGAATAACTTTAAGGTTTGAAATTCACTCGTATATAAAATAATTGCTGTACAAACAAAAATCTTCTGTAGTTTCGCACTTTTTAATTAAATTTACCTTTGTTTGCTCCTCTAACATTATTTCACGTTTCCTAGGTTAGCTTGCACTGCAGAGTCAGACCGAGCGAGAGACGCGACGCCGCCATATTGAATTATCAACTCCCGAATGTAGCGACAGCGGCAGCGACACGTTTCGAAACGACCAGGGATAACACTGTACTTACAGTGTGAACATCTCCATTGATTATAATGGGAGCGATGGTCGTGCCATGTGTTTGACGGAAGGTGAGACTGTAATGTCCGACAAAGGAGACATAAAACGTTTTTCTTTAACATAACTTAGCAAAAGCTAATATTGTCATTGAACTAAAATTAATACCGTGTTTTCTTCTTCCCACAGATGCCAGAAGGGCAGTGAATCTGCTCCTGTCACTTTCTAATGTTTTAATAAATAGAAATTATTTATAAATTATTTCTTAAAAAAAAAAATAAAAAAAAAAAAATATATATATATATATATATATATATATAAATTCACTAAATACCATTTACATTTTACCATTTATGAGGTAAAATTACCTCAGCTTTTTTGATCAAAGTGAGCTGACATTGAGTTAAACTGCAACTCAACCTTTTGGGTTAAAATGTGTAAACCAAATTGCTGGGTTTCTTTAACCAAGCATGTGTTCTTCCAATATTTACCCAGTGCGGAGTTGTTTTTAACCCAGCCGTTTCTAGAATGAGCTTTTCCTGCAAAAAAATGGAAATAATAACCATTTATGAGGTAAAATTACCTCCACTTTTAGTCAAAATGAGCTGACATAGGGTTAAACTGTGCAACTCAACTTGCATTACTCAACTTAGGTTACTTTAACCCAGCAGGTGTTCTGTCCGATATTTACCTAGTGCTAGGTTGCCAGTTGGGCTGTTTTTAACCCAACCATTTTTACAGTAAACTTATTTAACCTCAAAACCCACAAAATTACTGTTGGTCCACTAATACAGTGATAAAAATATTAACATTAAATAGGTTTTCATCAAGGTCTGAGGTTCCAATGCCTTGCAGTGTTGTAAATACCTTAATTTGACCCCTGACCTTTGGTTGTTTAGCTTCTTTTAGCCTCTACATGCTTTTCAAACACAGAAAACACCTCTGGAGACACACACACAAACACAACAAAATCTGCAAACTGATGTGTAGAAACCCTTCACAAGGAATTCTTCTCCCAAGTAAATAGGTAAATGTTCTAAATAGTGAACAAAGAGTGCATCAGGTGACCAAACAAGCAGCCAATCACATTGCAGTGTTCCTTTAAATCTTTGAGTTGACTTTGCATTGCAAATGAGTTCATACAAGTATGCAAATTCAAAATAACACAGACTCATGAGCTTTCGTGGCCTCACCCTCGCCCTATTTTTTTTTTTTATTATTTTTCCACTGTTATCACATCTCTGCACTGTAGGTTTTGTTTCTCTTTCTCTGTAAACTGGCCTTGCTCATCAGTAAGATATCAGTTTCTGCAGGATTGTTTCTGATAGCACGACTCCAATCCTTAAGCGCCCTCTTGTGGTTCTTTAAATCATTTTTGTTCATAAAGGTTGTCAAGTACAGAACTTCCATGAAACAGAATCTGCATTTACCCTACTTTTTTTTATTATTATTCATGCAGTTAAATGCTCATATTAATACAGAATATATATTTTATTTGTACATTAAAAATTAATTACTATTTACGGACTATATACTGACTACACAGAGTATTTACATGAATAAAAACAGGGAAAATCGTGATCCATTAAAAAAAAAAAACATCTAAAAAATACGTTCCATTAAATGCTCAATATCAATTCCAATGGAAAATCCTGATTGTGAAAAAAGATTTGGGTTGCCTTCAGTTAACACAATAGATGTGTCAGTTTGCTACATGCTATTGCTAAAAAAAAAAAACGGCCCACGAGTGACTGGAAGAGAAAGACTGCAACTTTTTTAAGTGTAAAAACCTCTATATTCATTTTGTCAAGTTTTAGTAGTACACTAGCTAATTTATGGCCTCAAAATCATGATTAAAAGGCAACAACTCAAGCTTGCATCTTTTGACAAAACTCAAATTTTGAAATAAAATAAAAATGTCCCTAAATGCTTCAGCCATCTTACATTGTTCAAATCTTTAGGAGGAAAGCAAAGAGCCACCTACAAGATGATCAGCTAACAGATGCAGGCCACAATCAGGGTTGGCATGTAAAATCACAAAACTTATTTCCTTTCTGGTAGTATTGACACGTTTTATTTGTGGTATTAACAAAACAAAAAAGGCGGCATTGGGGGTGGCATTATCATCATCATCCTCCTGCCAAATTCTCTCACCCTTAACAACAAACAAACATGTGTTACGGAAACGTGGGGGCATTAAATTTAGTCCACAAGTTTCTCATTAGAGCAGGTGCATTTCTGAAGATAAACAAAAATAGAAAGCATATGCAAGATATAGCAGTGGGGGTGAGACTTTACACTACAATATTCCACTCTGAACACACTCCTGTCAGACCAACATCACAACATGTCTGACGGAAGCAAAGGATCAATCAGATTTTCAGCGTGTAACCATTTCCTGTCTCGGTAGACCAGCATATCCTCTCCATGATAACCTTTAGTGATTGGAAGGATGTGGTTTACAGACACAACACGTCGCAATTATTCCATCAAACAAGCATCCACCCACACACACAAGGCCTGACAACAATAGTGTAAACATACTGGTTTGAGGAGGTTGTTAGGTCAGGGTCAAAGGTACACAGATGTTTATTTATAAAAAAAATAAAAAAAAAAAACCCCACACACAGACACACGTGATATGCATGTGACCATCAGCCCTTTTTACGTGCACTATAGCCACTGCATATGGCAGAAAAAGTAAGAGCAGTGCTAGTATGCTGCTGTCTTGAAAATCATAGTACTTCTATAGCAGATTAATTTTTTTTGTTTAATAGCATTCAGCTAAATGAGGTATGCAATTAAAATAAATTTTATTTTTACAAGAGATGTGAAAACAGTGGCAATTTTAGTTAGCTGGGTGAGTGTACATGTATTTAAAGGGTTAGTTCACCCAAAAATGAAAATTCTGTAATTTATTACTCATCCTCATGTCGTTCCACACCTGTAAGACCTTCGTTCATCTTCACAACACAATCCGATGGCTCAGTGAGGCTTCAATTGACAGCAAGATAATTAACACTTTTAGATGCCCACTTTCAGTGGTTCGGAGCATGAAAGTCACGTCATAAGTGTTACGAAATTTTAATGGTTCACCACTGGGGGGGGCGTGACTTTGGCAGTTTGATACACATTCCGAACCACTGATTTGTACGGAGCCCTGCACATGACATTCAAAAAAAAAAAAAAAAAAATCATGCGCACGATTTACCATTTCGTTCCCTCAATTTACTAAAGCGTGCGCACGATTTACTAATTCGTTCCCTCAATTTACTAAAGCGTGTGCACAATTTACTATTTCGTTCCCTCGATTTACTAAAGCGTGTGCACAATTTACTATTTCGTTCCCTCGATTTACTAAAGCATGGGCACGATTTACTAATTCGTTCCCTCAATTTACTAAAGCATGGGCACGATTTACTAATTCGTTCCCTCAATTTACTAAAGCATGCGCACGATTTACTATTTCATTCCCTCGATTTACTAAAGCGTGCAAACGATTTACTAATTCGTTCCCTCAATTTACTAAAGCGTGCGCACGATTTACTAATTCGTTCCTTGAATTTACTAAAACGTGCGCACGATTTACCATTTCGTTCCCTTAATTTATAAATCACGCGCGTGATTTATAAATCGAGGGAACGAAATAGTAAATCGTGCGCACGTTTTAGTAAATCGAGGGAAAAATTTGTAAATCGAGGGAACAAATTAGTAAATCGTGCGCACGACTTAGCCTACTATTTTTTTCTTGCATGTCATGTCCGGGGCTCCGTAGATTTGAAACAAAAGATTCGTAAAGCTTCGAAGCTTCATGAAGCAGTGTTTTGAAATCGCCCATCACTAGATATTGTGGAATAGTCGCTTTTTTGTGTTTTTGGTGCACAAAAAGTATTTTCGTCACTTCATAACATTAAGGTTGAACCACTGTAGTCACATGGACTGTTTTAAATATATCTTTAGTAGCTTTCTGGGCATTGAAAGTGTTAATTATCTTGATGTCAATGGAGGCCTCACTGATTTTATCAAAAATATCTTAATTTGTGTTCCAAAGATAAACGAAGGTCTTACGAGTGTGGAACGACATGAGGGTGAGTACTTAATGACTGAATTTTCATTTGGGTGAACTAACCCTTTAATATATACAGCATTGCCATGGATAACGGTGAATATTAGGAAATATCAGATGGCAGAATGGTGCGATTCACCAGTCAGAATAAAATATTCCAGAGACCTTGGTCATAAACTAGTTTATGTTATAGTACACACTTGACGGGTGGAAGACGACACATTTGAAAGGCTTCTAACTTGTTTATTGCTTCTGATAGTGATATTGCATTAACAGTTTGTAGGAGAGGATGAAAATACAGCAGAAACATGGATGAACGAATCATTAGCAAAAATTGGTACCAAACTTAAAATATTACTGATAAGTTGTTCAGAGAACTTTTGTTAGTCCAACTATGTTTTAAATGAAAAAAAAAAAAAAAAAATCAGTATAAAAAGAGGCACTGCATAGATCCACATTTGTGGCTTAAAGTTGTAGCATCTTATGACATAATTACTGCCATCCTGTATCAATACTTGTATTAATCATTCACAATTAATAAGTCCTCTGTATATAATATTTACAAATAAAAATCAGCATGTACAAAAATTACAATGCCCACACAAAAAAAATCTCAAAAACATGCACAGTGTTTTCAGATGGAGGCCCATGTGATAAATTCAGAGAGAAAGTGGAAAAGGAAAACGAGACCAACATTGAAAAGAAATCTGTCCGTCACATAAGTCCATGACGATTTTGATTCTGGAAGACTTTAAGGTCAAGGGTCAAAGGTGAATGCGTCCCTGGCTGCGTCTGGTGTGATGGAGAATCTGTAAACCAATACGACACTAAAGTCACAACAGCACACAATGCAGTCTCATTAAACTGCATTCTCAACTAAGTTTTACAGCAAAACGTCAAGGGTTCTGTCTAAGTTTTGTGCAATAGTGCTACATAAACACAGGTGTAGGAAAGTGTTTCAGAAAGATCTGAGCATAAAAGAGCTTTAAAATGAATCATTAGCACTCATAACTGCTTTTAATAGGAATTCATATTTAATTCCCATAAACGGTTTAAATTCGGCAAGCAAATGGGTTCAGTCAATGCTGAGGTGTCTAATTTGCATTTCACGTGGCTGCTGCACTGTGATGAAAAGTTGCCCTCTGCTGGCCTAAAGGTAACAATTAAGTTTCTGGACATACACACTTCCCCTAGTGGTTCAAATTAAAAATGCACTGCTATTATTGCTCTCAAAAGGCTCAAAAATCCAACATGAACCCTGCTCGCAGCTAGTTTAACATCTATTTCCCTAGTTGTGATATGTTTTTATGGCACTCAGAAACTCCTCTAAATGAACAGGACTGGTGGAGAAAATTAGCATGTGTGCTAAAACACTTAAGCAAGTGCATGTGGTTCGTCCAATGAAACTGTGATATCCATGTCAAAAAAAATTTAATAATAGTACACATCTATAATCTGAGGAGATTACTACTCGAAAGCGGCAGCAATGAGTGCATGGACGACAACAACACAAATAAGTGGATAAACATTTGCATATTCTAAAAAAACAGAAGAAAACTATGTTTACATGAGATTTGAAAATATTGTATTTTTCTCTGGTTTTGAAATTAGAACAAGTCAAATGCCTATTAAAAAAAAAAAATGGCAATACAGAAGTTCACATACAGTGCAAAATCAGGGTAATGGGTAGGGCTGTATGAATTGCAATTGTTCTGATAAAAATTCTATTTAAAAACAAAAAGTTCCAGGTTTGCTGTGGTTGTTTGTGGGGCTGAACAATTAGGCCAGAAATTGTGATTTATCTCAATATGGCTTTAAATAAATTATAATATTATATTTTATTGTAATATATAACTATTATTATTATTATTATTATTACTACTAATTAAAAATATTTAACAAAGAAATATCACTATTGTAATATTTACTTTAAAATTGTTTAAGATAAATAATACAATACTGACAATTTTACTGTTAACTAAAATCACAATACTAATATTTATGTTTTTAATTTCATCAAGCTTCTATTTTGGCAGAAAACTGTTCACTTTTGTTGACAACAGCTGGCTTTTAAGCACTTATTACAAATTTGGGAAGATGGTTGGCACATTTGCATTCCCAAATACACACAATAAGTGACCCAAATTCAGAGCAGATGCAGATATGAACTCATGTTGTTTAGCATTTACTGTGAACCAAGTCGGTTTGAGCCACTGAAAACATTGAATCATAAGCTGCTTGTGTGTGTAAAAGAAAACGGTGCTGTGCTTTACTCTGAAACACACCCCAAATATTTAATTAAATTGCAGCCTTTGCATTTTGATAACTCATATTGCGATTCAATTAATTGTGCAGCTCTTGTGTGGTGATTGATTTTTTCTTTAAACTGTTATTAACTTTTATCTGCTGCGTTTAAGGGATTTACATGAACTTACACCTCAAGTTATTAAGCATAATCAGTGTAAGATTGTGCATGTTAATGCACTCAATAGGTACAATGGCATTTTGGATGGTACCTTGCGGTTTGATTGGTTGGCTTGCACGCGATTATATTCCGTCCATATTGTTAACTTGACACACAGTGCGTGATGTTGACAAAACTGTACCACATGACATAACAGCTAATGATGCCATCTGACAAATATCTCATTTCATTATCACCCTGTACCACCAAATACTCAGCTGTTTTATTTATCGAGTACAACTCCTGTTGTACCAATGTCAGCTGAAATAAATGTTAGTGGAACAAGAGGAAGAAGACCTACCCTGGGAGTGTCTGGACTGCTGAAAGGAGAGGGTTCAGCTGAGCGGTTCTCTTTACCAAACGAATCGTCTCTCTGTCTGTGTGCAAACTTCTTTTTCAGTGCTTCGGCGATGAGAGCTGCAGGGTCAGATGAACATGCTACGCCTTTACTCTTCCGTCTCCTTACTGGAGTTCCACCTGGAGATCTACAAATACAAACCCACGTTCAGTACTGAGCTTAAAACTTAGACGTGCTTCGAGTTTGAAACCGGTAGAGCCATACCTCTCGACAGAACGCAGTTTGACCTGATTCAGATCTCTCAGCACCTCTAACATGGACGGCAGGGCAGCAGGCGCTGTACCTGGAGACGGATCACACGGCGCAAGCTTTTCCCTTTTTGCTGCCTGTCTTTGTCGAATCACTTCCGAAACGGACACCTCTGTGCAGCTGGCCATAGCCGGAGGAGGAAGTGGGGGTGGAGGTGGTGGAGGAGGACAGACAGGAGTGGAAGTAAGGACAGGAATTGGTAGAGTAGAGCATGGAGTGCCAGGATCAGCTGGAAGAACGGCACGGCCTGAGATATAAAAAGATATCAGAGTGATACATTAAAGGGGTCATATCATCATTTTATCTTGTCCCTGAGGTCCACGAATATTAATCAGTTCATTCGGGCATGTGATTAGCTATGGACAAAAAAAAAAAAAAAAAAAAAAAAAAGGAAAACATTTTCCCCATTCAATCTGACTAAACAATAATGGTAATAATAATTATTATTATTATTAGACACAATATTTTTATTTTATTACAAGGTATCAGAGTGATGCATTAAAGGGGTTATATCATACATTTTTAGTCATTTTATTTTTCCTCAGCGTTCCACGAGTCAAGTTATTATTTGCTCCAAAAACAGGCAATTTAGACTCTGACCCTTAAAATATATTTATTTATTTATTTATTTTTATTTATTTATTTTTTTTTCCCATTCATATGTGAAATGAGCAATGGTGCTATGCTACTTCTATGGGATGCATGATTTCTGTGTGGTTAAATATAGTTTTAACTGCTCCATCCTTCAGTCACTTTTTTGTAATGCCTGAATGACATTGTCAGTCACAGATTCACTAAATCAAGACCAGACTGAAATGATTTTATTACTTGTTTTTGAACAAGTAGTCTTAAAGACAAGTTATTTTAATAATCAAATTAATTATTACTTTTTTTAAATAATTACTATATTTATAAAAACAGAATAATTATAATTAAAAAATAATTATTAATATATTTCAATGTAACTTTCATTCTAAATTAAAATACTAAAAAGCACATAAAAACCAAGATTTAAACTGAAATCATATCTTTTTTCCCCTCCTTATCTATTGTTTTTATTGATGAACATACAGTTCTTTTGGAATCACAAAATGAATTGTGGTTAATTAATTTTACATATAAATATTTCTAGTTTCTGTTAACAAAAACGTTTGAAAACAAGCAGCTTTGTTATAATTACAGCAGAAATACCAAAACTATCTATTTTGAGGGGTCCTTCGAATATTGTGTTGGACAACAGGGGGCCTTTAAATCAAAAAGGTTGAGAACCTATACACAGCTAAGAACAGAACAGTCAGAATTTCCAACATTTCACTCCCTTAAGCTCTCTAATATAGCAATAAGCCCCGTGTAGCCTTGTTCACAGTGAATTTATAACAGCTAAGGGGCGTTGTTAGGCACGATGTGGAGCGGAGTACCTAAAACGCCCTTAGCTGTTATAAATTCACTGTAAACCACGGCTTCACGGGGCTTATTGCTTTTATAAAACAGTTACCACACAATACAAATATTAAAGCCAAAAAATATGTATCAATACAACTTTCCTGAAGTAAAATCATTAAAAGCCTTCCTTCCACTGGAAAAAATAGTCCCTGACCGTGAACAGCAACAGAAGTTACATTTATTATGCCATTAGATGGCGGCAAAGATTGTCTTTATGAGTGAGTCAACTTGTTGTGAACACGGAACAAGACGCAAATGACAAATGCTTTGACTAGTGCCGTCAGTGTCAGCAGGGCACGGGAAAACCCATTAAATGTTAAAAGGACAAGATCGCAGCGGATATTCAAACAGATTTTTTTTTTATTATGAACATAGGACTGACCTGAAGGAAAATGCTAAATCTGAATGCAGGTAATACACTTTGTCACTCGATATCTCTCACAATACTCTTCTACATAATGCAGTAAGCGTCAATGAACAAAATCAATTGAGAACAAACTTATAGTTAAGTTGCTAAGACAGACGCAGCAACATACACACTCAGTGGTGCAGCGATACTTATGTAATGCGGTCAGCTGTATGTTTTCGGGAATTTTACAATGGCTTCGAATGCGGCTCAACCAATCGGAATCAAGGGCTGGAACTATCCGTTTTATAAATAAAAATAAACCATGTTTGTTTCTTTAAAAGTACAAGCTATGTGAATTTGGGTTTGTTGCTAAAAATAGCCACCACAGACAGCCTTTTCATTATATGAGATCTTTGCATTTACAGAATCTCTAACAATCTGTCAGTTTGCATTGGCATATTAACAGACTACAGTACCTGCTGGAGCTGTGACTATCATAGCGATCTGTGCTCGTAGTCTCTGCAGTTCCTCTTCCAGAGCTGAGATCTTCTGCAGGGCCTCTGGCTGGGTTCCCGGCTCCAGCACCCTGCCTCTCTTCTGAGCCGGTACAGACACGGACAATGAACGTTCACACCCCAATGAAGGAATCTCAAAACCTTGCTGTACACAGTGTTTCCTCAGCGGGATGGCAGTTCTGTTAGAAACATGGTAAGACATGATGACACTATGAACTTTCTCCATAAAACAAAACTAGCATAAATTACATAAACACTCTCCTGTGAAGATCAGAATCCAACAAGAAATCTCATAACAGGCGTAACTTATGTTCAGAAGTATATTTAGCACTCATACAGACACCGTCAGTGAGCTATTAATAAACACTTTTGTGTTTATACAGCTGCTTATGTGTGACTACCTGAATTTAGTGTGGCTGTCTCCTTCATCCTCCACCAGCCAAAGTACATCCGCCAATGTAGGAATGGCTGGCGTATCCACTGACACATCAATATGCCCTTGTCTATTGAATGTCTGCAGAGGAATCTAGAAACAAAGAGTCAGAGCTCATTAGTGAAGGTGCACTTAAGTCTTTCAAAGCCTTTAGCATGCGAAGAGACTTCATCAACAATTTATACCATGTGAACACATGCATGTAATATCCTGACTTGTACATTTGCCCTTATGCATGTGTTCCAAAATGAGCTAGTCATAAAAGAATTATACTTTGTTATATTATATAATAATAGGAAAATACTTGGTTAAAGGTGTACACTTGCTGTATGAACAGTTTTATTATTTTGTGAACAAATGTTCATGTAAAAAAGCTGCTTTTTCCTATTAGACTGAGTCTTTATCTTGTTTGAGTCGATGATGTTGTTGATAAAGCTATTAAAGATAGGTTTTAGAAATTGAAATAAAGTGTAATTAAATTATAAATATTAGATGAAAACAAAACATAACTAAAATAAATAAGCAGTTTAAGTGCTAAAAATACTAAAACTGAAATAAAAGAAAAAAAATTAATAAAATGACAAAAGCACAGCAAGTTACTAAAACTAAATTGAAGATGAAAACTAAAAATATTAATATAAAAACTAATACAAAATATTAATAAATAAATAAAATAACTGATGTTGAGTGTAGATTATTTAATTACATTTTCTAAAAGTTCTCAAAATTAGAAAAATAAATTACTGATAGGATCTTTAAAGGATTAGTTCACTTCTGAATAAAAATTTCCTGATAATTTACTCACCCCCATGTCATCCAAGATGTTCATATCTTTCTTTCTTCAGTCGAAAAGAAATTAAGGTTTTTGAGGAAAACATTCCAGGATTTTTCTCCATATAGTGGACTTCACCAGGGAACAACAGGTTGAAGGTCCAAATGTCAGTTTCAGTGCAGCTTCAAAGGGCTCTACATGATCCCAGACGTGGAATAAGGGTCTTATCTAGCGAAATGATTGGTCATTTTTTTTAAATAATAAAAATGTATATACTTTTTAACCACAAATGCTCATCTTGCACTGCTCTGCGATGCGCCACGCATACAGGACTCTATAGTGCGACAATTTCAGCCGCATTTGCGACTAAAAATAACTGCGTGCGACTGTGAAAAAATATTTCGGCGCACCGGTGCGAGTGACCCGATCGATTCTCATGAACAGATCTATAATACAATCGGAATAAAAAGCACAACTCCCAAAATGCATCTACACTGAACAACAGTTATGTTTTATACTGCAATCGGCTGCTTTTCATGCCTTCATTAAAAGACTTTGCTTCAGTCAGCACAGCAGAGCGAGTGCAAAAGACGTGCGCGATGGACTACACTTCAAAGGTGAAATAGGTATGACGCACTTACCAGACCGTCTCATGCTGCTGATGTTTCAGTCAAATTAACTGGAAATACTACATTTGGATTATCATAAGCAAGGTCGGAAATTAACAGGGGCTTGAGGCAAAAATGCCTCCAAAAATTAATTAAAAAAAAAAAAAAAACACACCGTTATGAATGCCCGTGCACATATTACTTTCACTTTTGAAGTAGCGGCAATTGCTTGAATGGTGGGTGGGTTCGTTATTATTCTTAATAAAAAACACAACAACAAAACAGTACAATGACAAACTCGCTTAAATATGCGCGTTTACATTTCGCTTTGCAATCAAATGTTCATCCATCGTCTTGTCATTCAGAAAAGTGAGACGAAATGGGTGAAGTGAGGTGAAATCTGACTCCTGCTGCTGATCTGTGCTGACTCTCGTTCGGCGCGTTCCGTTTTAACTGTAGTGTCTATTCTCTAACTGAACTAAATGATTATTATTACTATTATAGTATTATTACTATAAAAAAAATCAAAACGAAGTTGGGGGCGGTGCCGCGGTCACAATGGGCAAGTGATATAACCTGTGCAGCTGCTGAACACCAGTAACACCGTCTATCGCAGCTGTTTCTTCGAGTATTGGGCATGATTGCAAATGTGGTACTTACTGATCTTATTGAAGTCCAATAAACAAGTTGATATTAAGTGACTTTTAGCCAGAATACTGTCTGTTTTTGCTCTATTTCGTGAAAATACTTTCAAACAAAGCACATTAAGATTTACTGCCACCTACTGGAGTTTTTTTTTCTTTTTTTTATATTTACACTTTACATAGACTGTTTTTTCTTAAATATCCAACTTTTAAAGTTTCATTTTTTTTTATTTTTTTTTTACATATTTCTAAATTCAAATAATTATATTTACCAATGAGCTGCATGAAGCGGTCTATGTAAATGTCTAAATAATACCACTTCAGATGGAGCTTCTGTGTCACTTCTGCAGTGCAAAGATGGATTTTTTGATGATTTCTTTTGATAGGTAACAGTCTCATTGGGTGTTATTGTTCTAACTGAATTTATTGTTTAACATTTAAAAACAAATCTTCTATTTTAAGAAATTGATGAAATATGATGCATACATTTAATGAGTTTAGAAAAAAATGCTCTTATAATGGTAAAAATGCCCCTGGAAATTAATTTAAAGGGGCAAATATCGCCCTGTAATGGGAAAGTTAATGTCTGTTATTGATCAGAAAGTGCTCCTAAATTTTTTGACTTTGCTCCTAAATTTTTTTCATTAGGAGCACAAGTGCGGAAGGCAGAAGTACCGCGGTAGGGTGAAAAACGTAATCTAATTTTTTCCTCCAACTTCAAAATCGTCCGATATCATTGTTTTATCTTTTTTTTTGTAAAGGCCGTTTGACTCAGTCTTTGCACGTCTGCTTTGTAGACACCAGATCAGTACTTCCGCCTACGTCACGCATGACCTTTGTAACATGATTACGTAATGCGTGGCGCATCGCAGAGCAGTGCAAGATGAGCATTTGTGGTTAAAAAATTATATAAATTTTTTTTTTTTTTTAGAAAGTGGCAGATCGTTTCACTAGATAAAACCCTTATTTCACATCTGGGATAATGTAGAGCCCTTTGAAGCTGCACTGAAACTGTAATTTGGACCTTCAACCCGTTGAACCCCAGGGAAGTCCACTATATGGAGAAAAATCCTGGAATGTTTTCCTCAAAAATGTTTTCGACTGAAGAAAGAAAGACGTGAACATTTTGGATGACATGGGGGTAAGTAAATTATCAGGAAACTTTCATTCTGAAATTAACTAATCCTTTAAAAATACTTAACAGAACACACATTTTCTTAGAGACAGCACCTGAAATCGCAGCCGTGGGTGAGGACAGAGAGGAAGGTTTGTTCCAATCATACGGACTATACTGCGGTACTGTCCACACTGTGTACTCTCCCATACTGGAATCAACTGCAACAACAACAGTGTTCACAAACATATACTGTTAAAAAGTTGTTATCAACTTGCATTTAAAGAGCATGTAAAATCACGTTTATTGATTTGTTTTTCCAAATAGTCACACTAATTTAATTTAATCATCATATTTACCATGTCAGGTGGCACTCCAAAGTATTCCAGGACACATCTCAGGAGATCAACGATGTCCTCCAGCAGAGACATTGACAGTATTCCTGTGTTTTCCACGCTGGATTCTGCTGACAGATGAACCAACACACTGCAGCAAACTTCTCCACGTGACCTGAGGGATCAAATCAGCTGCATTCCATTCAATTCTCTAACAAAATCGTCGTTAAAACGTTTATCGTTGAAAACTTTAACGATGAAATACCGAGGAAAAACTAACGGCATATATGTGAGAGAAACGTAATTAAGGACAACACTAATTATTTATCAGCATCAGCCACTATCCTACCAATGAGCGCGTGAGAACATACACGTATTTCAAACCTATACGCGTTAATCTAACTTATACACCTATGCATTGTATTATTAATAAAATGGCGTTTATGTTCACAAAGACGAGCGTATTATTCACTTTACCTCTTTCCTGTATCACGCTTTCCGTGTGCAGGTAAACTCAAATAAAGCTCTTTGCTTGAGAGCGTTTGTGATTGGTCCGGAGAGGAGGGGTGGAGCCTGTAGCCAATCAGATTGAACGATTTAGAAACGTCGTCAAGAGCCTTCGACCAATCATTTTGTTTGAATACAAGCAGTGGGAAGTTTTGTATTTTGTGTGTTCGCTGTTAAAAGTAACGGTAGTGGTGAGTACCCTGTAATTTTATTTTTTGATAATGAACATATTCCAGGAAGTATTTTGAGAATGATGTATAAAAAGGTTAAAATGAATAAAAATAGATTCTCTTTCAATTACAGAGATGTAAAGTACCGTAAAATTTGAATCTGAATTCAAACTACGTAGCTATCATGCTAACTGGCTACTGAACAAGGAACTGATGGTCTCGAGGTTCTTAGTGTCTTCAGCTTTTGTGCTATAATTAACTATTTTCCTGTTAGCTCTTTTAATTCCACTTGTGACTAAAATGTACTTGTTGAGAAGGACTGAAAATATGTATTTTACACATGGAAATGAAAATGCTGGCTGTTTTGATTTAATGTGGGTATTTTTACATGACTTGTGTCAGTGGTCACATGACCAGAGCTGTTGCCCTTTCTGTAAGTTGTTTGTGTCAAAGCTCTATAGAATAAAACATAAAAACGTGGTATAATACGCCCACAGCTACCATATTTAGTATTATACTATTTAAAGGGTCTATTATTAATGTGCTTTTAAAATTGCTCTGTCTCATAAATTATGATCACAATACATAAAATCCAGTGGGAAAGCAAAGAGATCCGTTTTGAATAAATTAAAGTATTGGTTCATGTTTTAAAAGGGGATCTAAGTAATTCAATGTTTCAAATAATTTGTCTTCATATCCCTTGGTGTTTCAGGTATCCACAAAAATGATGGATGCATTATCAGTAGTCACACAGCTGCGGGACTTGGCATCTGAACCACAGAATCGGGAGGTGATTGTTCAGGACCAGGGTTGCCTTCCAGGACTAGTGCTGTTTCTAGACCATAAGGACTCTAAAGTGCTTTTTGCCACCCTTCAGGTACTCTCAGACCTGATTTGTCAGTGCACAAAAATTTTCTCTGTTTATTAAAGAGGACCTATTCTACATTTTCAACTTTCTTTAGTGTTTAATGTTGCTACAAAGTCCACTCTAAAGGGAGTTATTCTCTATATCAGTAAGCAAGCACTGTTTCTGAACTCCCTGAAACCCTCTGATTGTAGTCTTGAGTTTTATTCCAGGGATGTACACGTCACAATATCCCTCATTTAAATAATTCTCGACCAGGGTTGAGTTGCATTAGTTGTGTGTTTAAACTTGCACTTATGGAAAGGGGTGTGACATTTCTGAAACACACTGAAGCGGTTCACTAATCACAACACACTGGTCCAGCCAACCAATCAGAGCCACACTGTGCTTTTTGGAAGGAGGGCGTTCATAGATACCAGAACAAAAAAGCGCTTCCTGACAGACTGGGAAAAGAGCTGCTGCAACAATGTAAAATATGTGAAAAATAATGTGTTTTTTGTACATTCAAGCATAAAAACTTATTCTGTAAGACCCTAAAAACAAAATCAAGAGGGTATAATATGGATTCTTTAAAAAGTCCTAACCTTTTCTGCTATGTCTCCTCAGACTTTGCGGTACCTGGCTGAATCGCCCCGCAACATCAACACCATGAAAAATGAGCTTGGCATGATGGTGAGCCTGGAGACATTGATGGAGAGGTGATTTTATTATTTTATCTTATTTACTGGTAGATTAAGTGATCTAAGATCTATTTTTAATATATTGAAATTACCATGAAATCAAATTTGACCATAATTACTTTCTTTATACATGTGTATTACTTTGCACAATCCATCTATTCACCTTATTTTAAAGAAAAAAATTGCTCGTTTTCATGATGTTTTATATCTCTCCCCCTCTACTGATTGAAGGACTGGCATGACGACTGATATTACAGACCTTGCGAAAGAGGTGTATTGTGTGTTGAGTGGTCAAACACAGAGACGGGCTTGTCAGACTCCAGAGCAGCAGAAGAGGAGGAACAAACCACAGTTCTTCATCAACAGCTCCAACAAGAAAGCCAAATCAGTTACCCTGCACATACAAGGCTTAGATGGGGCAGTATGTACCATACATAGCTTTCTCACATGCTCTTTGTTAATCGTTCCTGGATCGTAAAGTGTTTCTCTCACATTCATGCAGATTACTGGGTAAAATCACATGTGGTATTGTGTTGACAGGATCAGAGAGGTGTCTGTGAAGAGGCCCTTTTGAGGGTCAAAGGTGTAATCAGTTTCACGTTCCAGATGGCTCTGAAGAGATGTACCGTACGCATCCGTGCCGACCTGTCCACTGAGGTACATAAACCTTATGTGCAGTATATTCTTCTTTCTGTGAGGAGAGAGTCAACTAATAAAAGCAGCTTTGTTCTCATTATGTGTAAGAAAAACTAATGTCTTAGTGCACTAATGCACTAACTAATGCAAATGTCTTTTGTTCAGAGTCTGGCCACTGCTATTGCTGCCACAAACGTGCTTTCAGCTAAACAGGTGGTGAAAAATGAAAATGGAGAAGAGGTGAGTGTTGCTGTTGTGAGAATGATGATCCGGTCAGGTCAAATTTTATATATATATATATATATATATATATATATAATATAATATAAAATACACTGCTTTAAGAGTTTTATGACTCATATTTGCATGGCTGTACTGTGGTTACAGGTTCTCCTTCCGCTCAGCACCTCTGGCTCAAAGGTAGAAGAGAATTCCCACCTGCCAGATTACCTGCCAGAGGACGAGAGTCCAGAGAAAGAGCTTGACCGTGCAGTGTCCCGTACTGGTGCTAAACAGGACACCGGTGGCAGCTGGCTGAACACAGCAGCCAGTTTCCTCACTAAAACCTTCTACTGGTAAAGCTTGAGTTTCAGAGGCTGTTCCTGTCTGAGTTTGGACCTCAACGTTTTTAAGGAAGATCGGCCTAGAAGAGCAACTCACACCACTGTCAGAGTCTAAAGCACTAGGGAAGGTCGAGTAACTGACAGATGTGCTTTTACAAGCTACAAAAGGTGTCGTTCAGTTCATGAGCGCAACCTTTCACACAAAGCATCAGCTTCCACCTGATGTATGAGATCTCAGCCTCATCATAACTCAGTATTGAAAACTGTAGATGTTGGGGTCATGTTGTACATTTTATATTATGTTAATGAAAACATGTCTTTCATCCCTCTTAGGGATCAGAAATTTTCTGTTTCTGCTGTCAAGTTTGTCTGTATTTTCTTTCCACTTGATTTCTTGTAAATATTTCCATTTTGGTGTTTTATAAGGGGAAAAGCATCTTAATTCTCATCTAAAAATGGAAACAATTGAAAAACAGATTAAATACATGTTTGATGCTGTTTTGTGTAAAATAAAGGTTTGGAAGGAAAAGGTCTGTGCTGATCTTTGTGATGATTTTTTTTTTTAATTTAAGTGATTGAATATAGATGCCCACACCAAATAACATGCAGTCTTTAATTTATTTGTAATAAGGTTTATTTATACAGCCATGAAGTTTTACAGGATAAATATTACAATTTTTATTTATATACATTATAAAATAAATGATAACATTAAATGACAGTACATAACTGAAAAACATAACCAATGAAAGCTGTAATGACACAGGTTTAAAATAACTGTACCGTTGAAATAGTGTGTTAGTGACCTTAAAGCAAGGAGTTGAGCACAACTTCACCATTCTTTTGAAAAAATAAAAAATATTTTCAAACATCAGTCAACTTGTAACATTTGTTATTGGTACATATACTTCAATGAATTAGTCTTATTACAAAGATTGTGTTCATGCTGAGAAAATATGCAATATATTACATGTGCAACAGCAAAAAGTGTTGCATTGCAAATTAACCTGTAACTTCCTTGCTGTGCTGTTTGTAGACATAGTTTTATTAAACAATGTTAATTTCTGCTCAGTATTCACATTTAATATAAATAGAACAATATAAATAACAACGGATTTAAAATAATACATCTGAAAACGTCATATAAGAAGTGCAATCATCAGTGAGGTATGGCAGCATTCTGCGTCTTTCATCAAATGTTGATGTGTGCTGTGACACACAGGTCTGAAGTTAATACAAGCTGGAAAGAAAAAAGAAAAATTATATTACATTCAACATCACACAAATGCAAAGGTCCAGTTTGAGTATTTTGTACGACATACTGTAGCTATTATGCTGTTTCAGGTGTTCATGAGTTCATAACTACTGCAAATATCCTACCTCACCAGGAGCTACTTACACGAGTTTCTCTAGTTTACAGTCTGGATGGTCCAGTAGAACAGATAGCGGCCTCACGGCTGAATCTGTCAGATTGTTTTCACTCAGGTCCAGCTGTCTTAAAAGTGAGTGTTTCGATTTCAGTGCAGAGGCTAAAGCAGTGCAACCTTCTCCTGTGATCCCACAGTTAGATAGCCTGTAGAGGAAAATATTAGTTACGTGTAAACAATATAATAGGCATAGATAATTAATCAAAGAAAAGTGTAAAATGTTAAAGGGTTAATTCACCCAAAAAATGAAATTTCTGTCATTTATTACCCTCATGTCGTTCCAAACTCATAACCCAGAAAGGTAGTAAATATACCATGTCGCTTCATACAATTAAGGTTGAATCACTGTAGTTACATGGACTATTTTAACAATGTCTTTACTACCTTTCTTTGCCTTGAAAGTGGTAATAACGCTGCAGTCTATCGGAGGTCAGAAAGCTCTCGGATTTTATCAAAAATATCTTAATTTGTGTTCCGAAGATGAACGAAGGTCTTACAGGTTTGGAACGACATGAGGGTGAGTAATAAATGACAGAATTTTCATTTTTGGGTGAACTAACCCTTTAATGTAGATTTTAGAGGAAAATCATGATTAACTTCTATGAAAGCAACACTAAAAGTTTCAGATATAGAATTACCTCAAAGTGTCCAGCTGACAATGTGGATTTTCCAGTCCAGCACAGAGGATTGTAATTCCCAGATCTTGTAGATTATTTACTCCCAAATTCAGTTCTCTAAGTCTTGAGGATTTTTCTACAAAAGTTGCAGCCAGTGAATCACAGCAGTCCACAGTTAAACCACACTGGCTCAAACTAGGGAAAACAATGGTAGAGAGGCGTTTTTTTATCATTTAAAAAAAAAATTATATCTTACTATTTAAAAAGTTGGGGTTTGGGATTTTTTAAAAAGAAGTCTCTTAAGCTCAACAAGGCTGCATTATTCGATCGACATGATCGAATCACATGATCCTTCAGAAATCATTCTAATATGTTGATTTGGTGATTATTATTATTATCAGTCTTGAAAATAGAAATATTTTTGTTGAAACCGTAATGTTTTGGGATTTTTGAATGAATAGAATGTTCAAAAGAACATTCTAAAAAAAAAACAGCATTTATTTAAAATATATTGTAATTTATTTGAATTTTTAATTTTATTTTTTTTGTAATGTAATGTTTTGTAATGTAAAAGTCACTTTTGATCAATTTAATGCATCCTTGTTGAATAAAAGCATTCAGTTCTTTTAAAAAAAATCATTAATAATTATACATAATAATTATCTGATATATTAGAATGTTATTGAAAGTATTTGTACAGAACCTACTCTAATTTCACAATGTTGCCGTGGTGATTCCTCAGGACAGGAGAAAGGAGCCTCATCCCTGCGTCTGTGAGCTCATTATTGCTGAGGTCCAGCTCTCTCAGATGAGACGGGTTTGAGTTTAGAGCAGCAGCGAGGACAGTACAACCTTCCTTTGTGACTCCACTGTCTCCTAAACTGTTATGAAAGACGTTTGTTCATAAAATGCTCTTGATTTACTGTTAAAACATTTAAAACTAGATTTAAATTTGCTGTAGGGAATAATTCAGCATCTAAATAAATGCAACAAAGAAGACCAACTGTTATTGACCTCATAATCACATCACTGTCAGTTGTACTTCAAACTTTAATCTTAAGTAAGCAATCGACGCGAAGCGGAGTGCCTGCAACCCCTTCAGCCGTGACTTATTCACGATACAGCACTAGCCTCGAGTACCTTATTGCTTTTATAAAATGGTTACCACACGATACAAATATTAAAGCCAAGAATATGTAACAATGCAACTTTCAAGAAGTAAACTTTCACTAAAAGCCTTCCTTTCGCCAGAAAAAAATAGTCCCTGACCGTGAACAGCAACAGAAGTTACATTATTACGCCATTAGATGGCGGCAAAGACTGTCTTTATGAGTGTGTCAGTCAGTAGGGAAGACTTTTACATTGAAAAGACTGAATTGTTGTGAACACGAAACAAGACGCAACTTTAACTAGCTCTGTCAGTCACGGGAAAACCCCTTAACTGTTAAAAGGACAAGATAATACATCGAACATTTAAGCAGATTTTTTATTATGAACATAGGACTGACCTGAAGGAAAATGCTAAATCTGAATGCAGGTAATAAACTCGCTCACTCGATCTCTTTCTCACAGTACTCTTCTACATAATAAATAAGCTTCAATGAACAATATCAATTGAGAACATACAGTTTACGTTGCTAAGAATGGTTGCTAAGGGTGTTGTGTAGTGATACACAGAACCGTTGAACCGGTCATAGTCGTGTTTTATTTTAAAAGTAACTAATTATGTTACTTTTATGGAAAGTAATGTGTTACGTTACTTTTAACGGATTATATTACCTACTGTACAAGCCTTTTTTTTTAAATTTGAAAGTAATGTTTTGTTACTTTTGTACAATTTGTCTGTTCCCGCACACACAAGGTGTGCGTGTCTAAGTTTAATTCAGTAGTTTAAAAAATGTTTAGGCAAATGAACTAAACTGAAAAGTAATGTGCATTACTTAAAAAAACTAACTTAAATATTAATGCGTAAATTAATAAAGTGATGCATTACTTGTTACATCAAAAAAAATTAATCTGATTACGTAATGCTCATTACTTGTAAAAACGTACCCCAACACTGCCTTAGGCTGAAATTATCTACATAGCTTCCTTGCAAGCACTATAAAGAAAGTCTCAATGCTCCGGTTCTTCTGCTCACCGTAACGTCTCCAGCCTACAGTTGGAGTTCTTCACCACATCAGCCAGACTTGATACACCAAAATCCTTTATGTGGTTCTGCCTCAAGTCCAGCTCTCTCAGAGAACCCGGGTTAGAAACAAGAGCTGAGGCCAAATCAGCAACACCCACTTCTGTGATCTCACACAGTGCCAACCTGAAAAGACAGGATGTGCTTCAAGTGTTCGCTGTGTGCAGGATTTAAATGGAGATTTCAAACCCTTACCTCAAAATCTCTATTTTACAATGAGGGCTTCCAAGTCCATTTGAGAACATTTTCACTGCTTCGTCATATATTGCGTTGCCGCTCAGGTCTAAAGCTTTCAGAGTTGAGAAGCTGGACCTCATAGCTGAAGCCAAAGACTGACAGGACTTCACAGTGAGCAAACCGTAACTTAGCCTACGGGTGGAAAAATAGACATTTTGATTAGAGATTCACATTTATAATAAGGGTTGAACAACCAAAAGTTTGGGGTCGGAAAGATTTTTTAAATCTTTTAAAGTTTTTAAAAGAGGTCTCTTATTCTCACCAAGGCTGTAAAACAGTAATATTGTGAAATATAATTCAATTTAATTAAATATTTTCTATTTTAATATATTGTAAAATGTAATTTATTCCTGTGCTGGCAAAGCTGAATTTTCAGCATCATTACTCCAGTCTCATGTCACATGATCCTTCAGTCCATTCATTCTAATATGCCGATTTGATGCTTAAGTAACATTTCTTATTATTATCATGTTGAAAACAGACATGCTTAATATTTTTCATTTTTTAAATATATTTCAGGATTCTTTGATGAACAGAAAGTAAAAAAAAAAAAAAAAAACTATTTTTGAAATTTAATTTTTTTGTAACAGTGTAAACATCTTTACAGTTACTTTTGATCAATTTAATGTGTAACGGAATGTGATGCTAGAGGCTGTGGCCTTTGGCATCCTTGTTAGCGCACCCGCCTCCCATGCCAGAGACTGCGGTTCGAGTCCTGCTCGAAGCGGTTCAAGTAGGACCGGTTACACGTTCTTTTCTTTCTTTTTTTTACATCTTACCGACTTCAAACTTTTAAACGGTATATATGACAATACATTTCATAAATAAAAGTGTACCAAAGTGTTTCAAGTCGGGAAAGAGGATGCTGTATTACAGCTGAAAGTGTCTCCACTCCATTATCTCCTGGGTTATTCCAGTGCAGATCGAGCTCTCTTAAGTGAGATGGGTTGGACTGTAGAGCTGAGGCTATTGCAAAGATGCCATTAGGTGTAACTCTGCAGTCCTTGAGTCTATGAATAATGCAATGACGACATGAGATTATGAGGACCAAATTAATTCTACATTTGGTATTGATGTCTTCTAATGAACTGAAGTGGTGTGAGGAAGGATGTTTACCTCAGTATCTCAAGTTTACAGTGCTGATGCCTCAGGTAATTGGCCAAGATCTTAATTCCTGCTTCTCTCAGACTGTTTTCACTCAGGTCCAGCACCCTAAGGTTTGGAAGATTTGGGAGCAGTCCTGATTCCAGAACAGAGCAGCCACGTGTGGTGATTCTGCAGTATGAGAGCCTGAGGAAACAGTATAACACATAACATGAATCTTTCAACTACTAATGTAGTTACTCAAATTTCACACAATATTAAATCGTGTTGAGGACATTAAAATTATTCTAATGGGCATTTTAAGGAAACAATGTCTTTTCATTTTAGTTGCAACATCTTAGTGAAATTGAACCCAGAATAATTTCTGCACCGATTTTGGTACTGTGGAATTCATCCAGAATGGATTATAAATATGTGTAAAATGGAGCTGATAATAAACTCTTATTAGCAGATGAAAACATTATCATATCATCCAAAATATTTAATAAGCAACATATTTAATAATACATTTCCAGGCAGACTGCTCTGTACATTAGTGGTGGGGATTTTTAAGTCTCTCTTTCTGCAGATTACATCAATACGCCAGTAGGTGGCGACATGTGACTGTTATTATGAGAGAGCTTCCAACCGATTCGTTCTGAGAGAGTCACCGAATCACTCGTTCAAACGATTAGTTAAAAAACGCTTCATTCAGGAACGAACCACCACCGTGTTGTAACTGTCAATATTGTGTAAAATGCGAATTACTCGATTATAGTAATAACAACAACAACAAAAATCATCATCTTTTAAGGTTTCATGTTCTCACGCCACATTTAAATCGAATGTAATTTAAAAAAAAATTTAACTTTTATTCAGCAAGGACACATTAAATCGACCCCTATAAAGACATTTATAATGTTACAAAAGTTTTTTAATGTCAAATCATGATTCGGATCGCATGTCAAACCGCCAATGAAATCACGTGACTTTGGCGCTCCGAACCGCTGATTCGACACGCTGATTCATAACGCTCCGAAGCTTCCTGAAGCAGTGTTTTGAAATCGGCCATCGCTATATAAATCGTTTTTTTGGCGCACCAAAAATATTCTCATCGCTTTATAATATTAATATTGAACCACTGTACTCACATGAACTGATTTAAATATGTTTTTAGTGCATTAATGGACCTTGAGAGAGGAAATGTCATTGCTGGCTATGCAGGCCTCACTGAGCCATCGGATTTCAAAAAAAATATCTTAATTTGCGCTCCGAAGATTAACGAAAGTCTTACGGGTGTGGAACGACATGAGGGTGAGTAATAAATGACATTATTTTCATTTTTGGGTGAACTAACCCTTTAAGCAGAGCAACTTTTTCTAACATTGATAATAACTAGAAATGTTTTTTGAGCTTCAAATCAGTATTTGAATGATTTCTGAAGGATCATGTGACACTGAAAACTGGAGTGATGATGATATATATACAAGAAAGTGACCACAAGCTTTACCTCAGTTCCTCTAAATTACACAGTGTGTTTTCCAGTCCGGCTGTCAGAAGCTCCAGTCCTTTGTCTCCTATGGAGTTATTGCACAGATCTAGCACTCGTACATTTGAAGAGCTGGAACCAACAGTGGAGGCAAGAGCTCTGCAGCATCTCATAGTAAGTCCACAATTATCCAGTCTAGAATATAATGTAGATATATAATCAATAAAAACCAAACACACTACATGTGACCTCAATTACACTATTAGGTGAACCTGTGAAATATGAAACATCAAAACAAGTACTCACAGAGCAGTTTCTGAAGCTTTGACCACCGGCAACAATCTGGTAAGGCCTTCATCTGATCTGACGTACTTCTTCAAGTCAAATACATCCAGTTTCTCTTCTGATGTCAATAACACAAAAACTAGGGCTGACCACTGTGCAGGGGAGAGTTTCGAAAAATGCCCTGAGTTCAGGAAGCGCTGGATCTCCTTGACCAGAGAGAGTTCATTCAGTTCATTGAGACAGTAGAACAAATTTATGGACTTTTCCGGCAAGGACGTCTCCTCTATCATCTTCTTGATGTATTCAACCGTTTCTTCAATGCTCTGACAGGCTCTGCTACCAGATCGAGAAAGCAAGCCTTGTAAAAGGGTCTGATTGGACTCCAATGAAAGGCCCAGAAGGAAGCGGAGGAAAAGATCCAGGTGTCCATTCTCGCTCTGTAGGGCCTTGTCAATGGCACTCTTATGCAACTCAAACAAGGTGGTCTCTTGATGCTCTTCATGATCAAGAATATTGTTGTGGTGGACCTTAAACATAAAATACACATACATGGCTGCCAAAAACTCCTGAATGCTCAGATGAATGAAACAGTACACTTTGTTTTCGGTCATTGCAGACTCTTCTCTGAAGATCTGTGAGCAAACTCCTGAGTACACCACGGCCTCCTTCACATCAATCCCACAAGCCATCAGGTCTTCCTCATAGAATATCAGATTGCCCCTTTTTAGCTGTTGGAAGGCTAGTTTACCTAGCTTTAAAATCATGTCTTCATCCTCCAGGCCTGGGTTGTAATCTTTAGTGTATCTCATGTTTTTCGCTCTGGTTTGCAAGAGAAGAAAGTGTGTGTACATTTGAGTAAGAGTCTTGGGAATTTCTCCATCTTCCGCTGCATTGAACATTCTTTCTAGGACCGTCACAGAGAGCCAACAGAAGACTGGTATATGACACATGATGTACAGACTTCTTGATGACTTTAAGTGTGTGATGATATGGCCAGAGAGGTGTTTATCATTGATTCTCTTGTTGAGGTATTCTTCTTTTTGTGGATCAGTAAACCCTCGAACTTCAGTCACCAGGTCAATATACTCAAGAGGGATTTGATTGGCTGCTGCTGGTCGAGATGTTATCCAGAGGAGGGCATCAGGAAGCAGTGTGTTATTGATGAGATTGGTTAGCAAAACGTCAATAGAGGCTGGCAGAGTTGGGTTACACAACTTTGCGTTGTTCTGGAAATCCAAAGGAAAGCGGCATTCATCTAGACCGTCAAAGATAAAAATAACTTTTTGGTTTTTGTAACCATCTCCTAAGTCCGTTTCCATTTTGAAGTGTTGGAGAAGCTCAATCAAGCTAAACTGTTTTCCTTTCATCAGGTTCAACTCTCGAAACGGAAGTGGGTACACAAACCCGATATCCTGATTAGCGATGCCCTCGGCCCAGTCCAGTATGAATTTCTGCACCAAGACTGTTTTCCCTATGCCTGCAACTCCCTTAGTCAGCACACATTTGATGGGTCTGTTTTCTTCGGGAGAGTGTTTAAAAATGTTATTGCATTTGACTGGAATGTCTTCTGTGGTTTTTCTCCTCAACGCCATCTCAATCTGTCTCACTTCATGTTCTTTGTTGACATTATCACTTTCCCCTTCAGTGATGTAAAGCTCTGTGAAGATGTCATTCAGGAACGTGTGATCTGATTGTTTAGACAAGTCATTGTGAATGAATTGAAATTTTGCTTTCAGTCTTGATTTATATTCTTGTTGGCACTCCATGGCTGAATTGGGATCCACTATTGAGTCAGGAATATTGTTCTTGTGAAACCTGTGAAAAATACACCGACAATGAAAATATATGAGTGGACTCTCAGAGAACATTACCGTCCGAACATATGAGGTTGGTAAGATGTTCAATATCCATCAAAGGATCCTGAAAGAAGTCCAGTTTCCAAAAAAAATTGGAAATTGTGGCATTTTTGAAGGACTAAGCAGATGTTACATACCTTTGTACTGAATAGAGAGGTTCCCTTTTCAAATCAATTGGGTCCAGCATAGAACTGGCACTTTTTAAAGAAACATGGCTTGGCTGTGAAACCATCCTTGAAGAAGAGATAAATGTTTAGAAATATGTTTATTCAATCATTTATGTCATACGTGATATAAATGACACTTTACCACACTTTTCTCACCATGGAGTCCCAGAATATGGAATGATTAAATCCGGCAGATTCATTAAAAACGCAGTTCACCCGTCCACATTTTTTTCTTCAGTTAAACTTCACGTCCAAGGTTTTCACCGCTTACACCTGAACACAAAAATATGATGATTTTATTTTCTCTTCTTGGAAAATGGACCAAAGATGAAAACAAGTTTATTCAGAGATAAGATAAAAGGGCATTCATGAAATCTTGAGAACTATAAATACACAAGATCATTAAACAATACATGCACGGACACAATCAGGGAAAAGAGAGTAAACAAACGCATGGCATGAACTACAAACAAGAATTTCAAAGATAAGAAAAAGGAAAAAGATAAGAAAAAAAAACCCCAGAATGTTCCATGTACATTATGTACCATACCACTTATTATAATAACCTATTTGAACTTTTATTAAGAAATTCTGATCACATCCAAGTACGAAGTATGTTCAAAAGAAAATATGAAATATTGTAGATGTTTTTTTTTTCTCTTCTTGGAAAATGTACTTTCTCTTAATCTATAAATGGTGTGTAATGTGAACATTTATGTTGCAATTTACAAAATACAGCAAAAGAATGAGGAACCACTAAGTACAGTTGGAGAAGTTAACCAGTTTTGTACATTCATGTGGGTTTTTGTTTGAAAAAAAGTGATTTAAAGACACTGTTTTGTGGTTAAATTGTATTCTTGTACACACACACACAGTGAGGCTGTGATAAGTGCTGAGATTGTATTATCCTTAATTCTTTTTAAGGATATTTCAAAAACATGAGCAAATAAACAGTATATCTCCATGTACACTGGATACCATGTGATTTTGAGGACAAAAATCATCACAAAGCATTGTTGCATCATACATCCGTTTTGAACTACTCATAGAATGACTGTAACAAAAAGTGGTAGGTGTTACATGGTTCTGTTGGTCTCAAATTACCCTCAGCTTTCTTTGGCTTCCTTGTATGAGTTTTGCTATGAAATATGCCACTGTGTAATTAAAGTTAAAAATGATGACAACACCAGTAAACTCATATCATGAAACTGACACACCCTAAAGTAAAAACAAAATCAACATTTTTACTGTCATTCCTGTTGTCATTGTCAGTCTCACTGACACTCCCTAGTTAAAGTAAAAAAACAAAATCAACATCTTGACTGTCATTCCTGTTGTCATTGTCAGTCTAAAGTAAGTCTAATCTAATGAAAGTACTTCTGTCTTTTAGCTACTAATATCATGCATTCTAAGCTATTTTAATAAGTTATTATTATTATTATTTTGCATCAGTAATGCTCATGATATGGTGTCTGGATTAAGTAAAAGACATAAGCTATAGACTAATTATAAAAGAGACTTTGCAATGACAGATAAAATGAACATATCAGTAGATTATAAACACTACTACTAAACAAAGTCATCTAATTACAGAGAAGCTAAAAAAAAATTATATGAAAGTAGAGAAGTAGGCTATTAGGAATTAAAAACCATCATCGATTGTAAAATAGAAATATAGGCTACATTTTAAAAGTTTAAGTCTAATTTACGTATTTTAGGAAACTAAATGTGTACTTACTTACAAACAAGCCGAGTGTATGTCCAAATACCTGCTTATTCTACTTTCGCTTCAGTGATTTCACTCGTCAGTCAATGATCACGTGGTCAAAAAGGGGCGGATTCTTGTTTAGATCATATGGTTCAAGTCGCACATGTTCGTCACTTCTTTATAGGCTATGAAAGCGTTTTCCAGTAGCCTAAAATGTCATTTCAGTTTTTGCAAAAAAAAAAAAAAATAATGCATAATTTAATTTATTACTATTTCAAGATTTTTTTTTTAACCATTTTTAAATGTCGTGTAGAAAAAGGCATTTGCTTGTGTTAGTGATTCAAAAATATAAATTACAAAATTTAAAAAATAAAATAAAACAGCAGACACATTCAACTATAACTCTTGTGTCCCATGATTATTATTATTATTTTAAAAAAATACATATACTAAAAATGTAATTTAATTGAATAAACTTAATAACATGTTAAGTAAAAGATTTTTTTTTTCCAGTTTCAGGCCTATTTTGTACTCTGTTCGTGGAAAGTGTCCGCATAGTGTAAATCAATCGGACACATAATACAGTGATTTAAATTCCACACCCAATTATTTATCTATGACTGTCAACAAGAGTTTGTACTCCAGTCTTTCAGACGGCCCCCCGCTGTGAACTCGACGGTGTTGGACTCCAATCAGAGCTGGAGTCCAGCCAAACCCAAACACTGCAGAGCTGCTCCAAGAGGATGTGCGTATGTAGTCCTGAGAGCTTTATCAGAGTGCACTAACAACACGCTCCTGGTGAATACCATGAAGCCCAAGTCTCTCTGTGTCCCGCGGCTTGGCCTCTTTGAGGACGTTACTGGCAGATACAGGCGGCAGGTCGATACCGGTGCACCGGAGCAGAGCCTCGATCAACCGGAGGAGAAGAGGCCCAGAGCTCTGCCCTTCACTGTACTGCAGGAGAGATCTCCATACGAGCCCTTAGTGGAAAATGACAGCCAACACAAACTAAAGGAGGAAAAGAAAGCAAAAAAGAAAGAAAAATATAAAAAATACAAAAAGGTAAGGTTGAATATTTCACTTGAAAACATAAAAAGTGTGGTTTTTAAAGCACTTTTGTTTGTTTTTGAAGGAATACGCTTCTCACCTAGGCTGCATTTGTTTGTTTTACAGTAAAAACAGTAACATTGTGAAATATTATTACAATTTTGAGTAGCTGTTTACTATTTTAATATATCTTAAAATGAAATTTATTCCTGTGATAAAACTGAATTTTCGGCATCATTACTCCAGTCTTTTTCAGGTTTAAGAAACATTTTTAATCACAGTAGAAAACGGTTCAGATTGTCTGTGATACATTTTGTTTCAGAGCTCTTTGATGAATAGCAATTTAATGAGTGCTTGCTTAATGGAAGTATTAATATCTTTAAAAAAAAAAAAAAGTACCTTTTGAGTAGTGATAGCCTATAGCCAGAGCTGGGTAGATTACTGATTACAAATTGCATGACAAAATTTGTAATCAGTAATATAATCTCTTAGATTACACATTTTTGGTAACGTAATCTGACTACTTTTGGATTACATTTAGATTACTTTTGTGCTAACTCTTATTTGATGTCACATATATTGTAGGATAATATTGTCCTATTTTGACAGATACAAAAATATATATATATTCCAAAAAATATATTCTATTCGCCAACAAGAGCCTCAACAGATTCTTTTTAAAGTGCAATGTAGAGACAGTTAATACTTCAAAATACTAACACTAATGTACCTGTTAGTGTTTGCTGATAGTAACACTGAATAAAACAAAATCACATCTTATGATTTTAAAACATATTTACTTACATATAATTAAGTAAATTTAGAAAATGGCAACATTACAAAAACAAATATTGAAAAACATGAAATTCACAGCAATATCACATCAAATATTTTATCTATATTTCATATATTATTATTATTTCATATATATTCATCTATATTTCATCATTTCCCCCTCACCGCCGGAAAAACTCAAAGAATCACGAACATATAAGCAGCAGGTTTATTATGAAAAAAAATATAAACGTTAAAAAAAATGAAAAATTAGGAGAATCAATGAATTGTGAACAACTTACTGCCATTGTGTAAATAATATGTAATCATGTAATCCATAAAAAAGTAACTGTAGTTTGATTATGAGTATTTTAAAAAGTAATTTACTCTAATTACAAGTACTTGATTTTTGGAATCTGATTATGTAATCCAGATTACATGTAATCCATTACTACTCTGCCTATAGCTTGTGGCTGCCCCTAAATATAAAAAATCATATACATTTATTCCTTAAGACTAACTAGTGTGCATTTTATATTACTGTTACTATAAATAAAATACTAGGAAGTAATCTAGCAATGACTGGTATCTTTAATTTCACTACTAACTGCTACTACCAAGTTTTAATTTGTGTTTATTCACTATTTTCTCTATTGGGATACAGACAAGTAGGCCAACGTGTTCGTTATAGTACTTAATCATTGCTTTCCAGTCGTGACTAGTAAATATTCCAACTGGTAAATTTGAATTTTTTTGTCATTGTATTCTCGTGGTTTAGATAACTATTCAATTCTGACAAATTTTATTTCCAATTGTTGATTTTTTTTTTTTTTTTTTTTTTTTTTTTTTTGGATCACTTTGGATGATGATATAGGAAAGTGTTCAAAATGGTTTTGTCCCTGCGTTATCCTGATTTAAAATCTCATGAACTTTACCATTGAATTTCTAAATGACCAGTGCTGTGGTCATAAGTGAGAAGAGTGACATTATACAACAGAAAGTTGTCGTGTGTTATTCAGTAATGGGGAAAAAAATGCTTTCAAAAACAAAATGTTGTTGTCCATATAGGGAATTTTGATTATGAAATCATGCACAGATAAAATTCCCACTTCAGTTAATGCTTTGAATATAATAACCATATAAATGATTATATTTTTTAAACAAGCACATGACTTTTCTAGTGAATTTGCTGGCCCTGCGTTAGACTAGGTCAAAGATCAACGGATGACCTGTCTGGCGTCTTAGACTGTTTCCTTATCAGACTTAGCCAATTAAAACTGCTGAGACTGAGTGGAGTATCTTTAGTAAACACGCCATCCCACTGCAATCCACTTAAAATCTATATCATCCCTGTTTTTCTTCCAAAGCACCTTCACCAAAGTAGCTTGTACAAATTTGGTGCTATAATGGCCAACTTTCCTAACAACAAAATGAAATGCAGGGCTCATCAATAAAGATTTAAAGATCAATAAAGATTTTCTGCTGCTGGTCCAGTTGAGCCAGTATTTCAGGTTCATACTGACCGCAACCACAAATAGGATAGATTTTATATTTTTAATGCATCATTATGGACGGCTCTAGCATGAGACTCATCACAGAAAAAATAAATGTTTAAGTTTGCAAAACGTAAAACACATGTATGGTGATGAATGTAATATTTAATTAAAGCTGCAGCAATGGCCCATAGGATGATAGACAATTTACTTGCATTATACTTTAACATCACATCCACTCAATACACAGCATCTGTTTTTACCCAAATGGAGGCCTGTCTAGAGGAACTGAAAACAACTAGGGCTAGTACATTGTCAGACATTTATTTTGGGAGGAATGGGTCATTCAGATCACATGCAGTGATCCATTGTCATGCGTTTCCTCCCTCAGGATAAAGCATTGCATCCTGTTTCGGACCTGTTGTCACACAGAGAGACAGTCAAGTGTAAAGACACTAAACTACATGCTGTTTACAGTTTAAAATGATAAAGTCTAGTGTTTAATCCAGCTAAATTGTCTACTTGGAATTCTGTTAGGTATTTAAACCACTCAAAGTCTTAATTGTATTATATTGCTTCTGGCACAGGCTAAACCTTTTGGATCTGTGAATGAAAATAGTTATTTTCAAAGGAATTGGATTGTGGTTTAATCAAATCGCTTAAATGATTTTGATTTGTTGTTCAGATTTACTAAAGGCCAAAGTATTGTGAGCACTGTGTTCCTGACAGTCGAATCATTTTGAGTTGGAATTTCACAAAATAAAATCCTTTGTCATTTGTAAAAAAAAAAATAAATAAATATATATATATATATATATATATATATATATATATATATATTCATTTTAATTTAAGTAAATTATTTATCCAAAAACAAAACTTACAATTACATACAATAAAGAAAAAAATGACAGTACCTGTCAAAAGTTTGGAAACATTAAAATTTTTTTTTTTTTTTTTTTTTTTAAACAAGTCTTTAGTGTCACATGATCCTTCAAAAATCATTCTAATGTTCTGATTTAGTCCTCAAAATGTATTATTATTATTATTATTATTATAAATAATGTTGAAAACTTATTTGTGCTGCTTAATATTTTTGTGGAAATGGTGATACTTTTTTCAGGATTCTTTGATGAATAGAAAGTTCAATAAATTATTACATTTATTTATTAAATATTTTAAAGCATTTAGTAAATATAGAAATCTGTTGTAACATTATAAATGTCCTCACTGTCACTTTTGATCAATTTAATGCATCCTTGATGAATAAAAGTATTAATATCTCTCTCTTTTTAATCTTATATCACAAATGTTTGAATAATATCATTGTTTCCACAAAAATGTTAAGCAGCAAAAACTGTTTTCAACATTGATAATAATAATAATAATGATAATTCTTGAGCACCCAATCAGAATTCTGAAGGATCATGTGACACTGAAGACTGGAGTAATGATGCTGAAAATTCAGCTTTGCATCAAATGGATAAATTACATTTATAAATTTATTAAAATAACAAAACAATTATTTTAAATTGTAATAATATTTCACAATATTACTGTTTTTACTGTATTTTTAATGAAATAAATGCAGCCTTGGTGAGCAGAAGAGACAAAAACATTAACGTTTCCGAACTTTTGACAGGTTCTGTACACAAATTAAAATTGGAAAAATAAAAAATTAATCATCACAGTTCTGAAAAAAGTGAATAAAAGTGGATCAGATCTTTTTATAAAAATTTAGGGTATTTTTTCTTTAGGTGTTGCATTTTGTCATTCAATAATTTTAGTATTAATTCCATTTACTTTGATTATGTAATTTATTATTAATATAATACACACATATTAAGACAATATGTTGGTTGATTGGGAGTTGGGAGTATGTTGGAAGTTACAAATTCACTATGCGTGTTATTTTCAACACTCTGTTTGTCTTACAGAATGTAAGAAAAGCTCTTCGCTACAGCTGGAAATGTCTGATGTTGGGTCTGCAGAACTTCACTGTGGGATACTCCACCCCTCTCTCTGCTGCTGCCACAATTGTTCCAGATTTCCACCCGGGAGGAGCCTGGGGTTGAGAGAATCTGTGACCAGCATTTCTACTTTACTGTCAGGACCCAAAATCTTCTTATATGGAGCAGATAATACTGCACATCCAGATGCTGATTAACAAATGGACCATTCTTCTGCCCTGGACAGATCAACCTCTCATGCTGTAAATTGTTGTAAATATCTGATTTTTGGATTTGTGATGAAGTGGAGGTTGACACATTGCTATTGTGATCTACAGCTATAGGGAAGACATGCTGTATATCTTTTTTTAATACTCAGTTCTGTCTGTGTACACTACCGGTCAAAAGTTTGGAAACATTACTGTTTTTAATGCTTTTGAATGAAGTCTCTTATGCTCATTAAGGCTGCATTTATTTCATAATAAATACAGAAAAAAACAATAATATTGTGAAATATTATTACAATTTAAAATTATGGTTTTCTATTTTAATATACTTTAAAATATAATTTATTTCTGTGATCAAAGCTGAATTGTCAGCATCATTATTCCAGTCTTCAGTGTCACATGATCCTTCAGAAATCATTCTAATATGCTGATTTGATGCTCAGTTATTATCAATGTTGGAAACAGTTGTGTTGCTTAATATTTTTTTGGAACCGTGATACTTTTTTCAGGATTCATTGATGAATAAAAGTTTAAAAAGAACAGCATTTATTCAAAATATAAATCTTTTCTAACAATATAAATCTTTACTATCACTATTATCAATTTAACACATCCGTGCTGAATAAAAGTATTAATTTCTTTCAAAAAAAAGAGAAAGAAAATAAATTACTGACCCCAAACTTTTAAACTGTAGTGTATATTGTTACAAAAGATTTCTATTTCAATTAAATGCTGATATTTTTTAACTTTTTATTCATCAAAGAATCCTGAAAAAGTATCACAGGTTATAAAATAATATTAAGCAGCACAACTGTTTCCAACATTGATAATAAATCAGCATATTACAATGATTTCTGAAGGATCATGTGACACTGAAGACTGGAGTAATGATGCTGACAATTCAGCTTTGCATCACAAAAATAAATTATATTTTAAAATATATTAAAATAAAAAAACATAATTTTAAATTGTAATAATATTTCACAATATTATTGTTTTTTCTGTATTTATTATAAATGCAGCCTTAATGACCATAAGAGACTTCGTTAAAAAACATTAAAAATAGTAATGTTTCCAAACTTTTGACTGGTAGTGTATATTTCGCTATGATTGAAAGTGAATTTCTGTGTCAAAGTAATGAAATATTCTTATAGATAGTACAATAGGCAACTAACATTTTTACTGAATCTGTAATTATTTTATGCATATATGCTGGAAGTTGCAAGAGATGGTCACCTGATTTCATTCCAAATATTTTATTTGCAACTCACTGTATAGATGTCATTTTAACATAGGCGAAAGTGATTTATCTTTAAAAGGCATGTCCATGCTCTGTAAAGGGAGTTTAATGAGCTCTGCTATTAAATGTTTTATTTGTTTTTGTTAATTTCATGGACAAAAAAAAGAGAGGATTTGCTTGACAGAGAGGGCATTGAATGTTCTTAGAGAAGGAAGTAAGAGTAAGTGTTTTCAAACTGTAATTAGGGCAAGAGCTTTAGAGACAAAGGAAGGGATTATGAGGAACCACAACAGGAAAAGACAATCTGGCACCAGACAGAGAAACAGATGAGCCATGACTTGTTTAATAGGGTTAGTGAAACTGAGTGTCATGCTTGTAACACCTGCTTAAAATGAATTCCAAGAAATGTTATTGAAAAAATAAGATTAAAAAAAAAAAATCAGAGTTGCATTGTTTTGTCAATTTATTTATTAAATTAAGAAAAACTGTTTTTCATATTTTACCAAATATAATTAATAACTATGCAATATAGATCGCTTTTTAGACGCCAAAAAAAGTTCATTTTTTACTTTGCAGTTGTCATGTGTGATGGTGCAACAGATGCGCGTGTTTCCTCCAGTGCAGCAGGTGACGCTGTTTAGCACTTGAGGCTCGTCGGTAACGTCACTCCCACCATCGAAGAAACGCGAGAAGACATCATGGCGGGATTAATGAAATCCGAAAGTGGCTTTAGAATCGAAACTGTCAAATTGAAAGTTATCTTGGCTATTGTGTTGTTTTTATTTCATTTTTCTTCAACGTCAGGTAAGCATTAGTTAGACAAGGTTTAAGATATTATATCTTGATATATATTGCTTGTAATTCTTTTTAGGACAATAAAGAAAGCTACGTGTTGTTAGCGTACTAAGTATATGTATTTGTTGATGTAAGTAGTTACAGCTGTGAAAACAGATGTTTTTAAAGTAACGTTATGTGATAAAAATGTTGTTTGTTGTCTTTCTTTATCAATGTTTATCATTTTTTGTCGCAAGCAAATGTTTAAGTGAAACCATCAATTCACAGTAGATTATTGTTTGATTGTTGTGTGTGTGTGTATATATATATATATATATATATATTCACTGTTACATATAATATTATATATATGATTCACAAAAGTTATTATTCTGTCATTTTCTTGTAGGTGCCACCCGACCCATCATAGAAATGAAAGATGGACAAGAAATCAAAACACAAGCTGCACAACATTTTTGCTACCATAACTCCATCATACCTGGATGGAGGGAAACATGGACTAGAATACAGGTAAAACTTTTGACTATGACTTTTATCAGTGTGATCAGTAACGTTTGCATCAAGATTGAAAGCCCCTCCGTGTTGTTTGTTTGACAGGTGAGAGTGTGGAGCACTACCAAGCTGAAAGTGACGGTGGTTAATGATGAGCAGGACCTGCGGGAGCTTGAGCATTTCAGCATCTGGAAACTTGTGCAGTATTTTGTTCATGAACAGACCAACGAGACCACCGTGAGCATCAGTCTCTTTAGCAACAAGACCTGTTTCAGAGTGGACCCTTCAGACATCTATACACTCTATACAGTACAACCTAGCCGACGTGAGTTGAAAAGGACTTGCGATTAATATATTAGAAAGGCAAAAGTCCGCATGGATGGGAAAACTCATTCCTGTTGGTCCTTCAGATTATATTGCTTAGATGAAATCTTCATGCTTTCATGTAATTAAGTGTTGTGTTATTGATTTGGAGATTGATATTGTTTTTCCTCCTATAGATTTTGACATCTACATGTTTTTGGTTTTTCTGGCTGGAGTGTTGCTGTTCTTTTTTGCAGACATTCTAAGCAGGTAGTTGATATTAATATAATTAAAAATTTAAAATGAATTTTCTTTTCAATTTCGGTTGTTACTTTTTGTGTTTATAACTCTCTGTGCTCACGCCTGTTTCATCCATCTTGTAGGAGTCAAGTGTTCTACTACTCTGCTGGCATGAGCACTGGCATGATCGCCTCCCTCGTCATCCTCATCTTCGTCATCAGCCGTTTTTTACCCAAGGTAGGATTCCTCACATTCTTTAATATGTACTAAATGTCCTTCTCTCTACTGTCAAACTAATTGGTTAGCAATTAACTATGAACTCTTATTAAAGGGATAGTTCACCAAAAAAATTAAAATTCTGTCATCGTTTACTCACCCTCATGTTGTTCCAAACCTGTATGAATTTCTTTCTTCTGCTGAACACAAAAGAAGATATTTGGAAGAATATGGGTAACCAAACAGTTGATGGACCCCATTGACTTCCATAGTATGGAGAAAAAAAAATACTATGGAAGTCAATGGGGCTCATCAACTCTTTGGTTGCCAACATTTTTCAAAATATCTGCTTTTGAGTTCAGCAAAAGAAAGAAATTCTTTCTTAAGGGTGAGTAAATGATGACAGAACTGTCCCTTTAAGTGGTATTATTACCTTTCAACATGTTTGTTTCCTTGGCCTGTAGAAAAGCCCATTCTATGTGCTGCTGATGGGCGGCTGGTCCTTTTCTCTCTACATCATCCAGCTGGTGTTTAGGAATCTACAAGTAATTCTTAAAGATCACTGGCATCTGGCTATTGGTAAGAGAGCACCTTGAAAATGTATTAATGTGCATAAGTAAGCAATAAGGTACAAGAGGCTGTGATGTATTGTGAATAAGTCACGGCTGAAGGGCGTTGTTAGGCATGACGTGAAGCGCTAAAAGCCTTCCTTCCGCCAGAAAAAATAGTCCCTGACCGTGAACAGCAACAGAAGTTACATTATTACGCCATTAGATGGCGGCAAAGACTGTCTTTATGAGTGTGTCAGTCAGTAGCGAAGACTTTTACATTGAAAAGACTGAATTGTTGTGAACACGGAAAAAGACGCAACTGACAAATGCTTTGACTAGCGCTGTCAGTCACGGGAAAACCCCTTAACTGTTAAAAGGACAAGATAATACATTGGACATTTAAACAGATTTTTTATTATGAACATAGGACTGACCTGAAGGAAAATGCTTAATCTGAATGCAGGTAATAAACTCGCTCACTCGATCTCTTTCTCATAATACACTTCTACAGATTTACGTTGCTAAGAGTGGTTGCTAAGGGTGTTGTGTAGTGATACACAGAACCGTTGGGTGAAGCGGTCATAGCCATGTTTTATCGTGAATAAAACACAGCTATTGACCAATCAGAATCAAGGACAGGAACTGTTTTATAAAGTCCAATATAGAACACATTTAATTTTTGTAAAAGGATATTTCTGTTTGAAACAATATTCAGTGAAAAATAATGAATGTAAATAAGACTTTTATATGCCAGATTGTGAAAAGTGAGCTACAGTTTATTTTTATTTTTTTATTAATAAATAAAAATTATTAGTTAATTTATTTACTATTATATTTGTATTTATCATTTAATTTATGAAAACAAACTTTATTTTGCACAATATTTGATTAATATTTATTTAAAGTAGTCTTTAAAGTATACGAAGTGCTGACTGTTTTTTGTTTTACATATATTTAGGTTATACCATTGTGGTCGGGTTCATCAGTTTTGCGGTCTGTTACCGCTATGGGCCTCTGGTGGAGGAGCGAAGTATCAACATCCTGTCGTGGACGCTGCAGATATTCGGTCTTCTGCTGGTGTACGCTGGAATTCAGGTCCAGCAAGTGGCTCTGGCCATCATGATAGCTGCATTCTGCTCCAAGAACCTGGAGTACCCTTTTACCAAGGCCTTCATGCTTTATCAGTGAGCATATAACTTTAATAAATGTTGTTCAAATACATTTTGAGCAATGTAGTCATTGTCTTCTTGCTGAATGAATGCTCTGAAGGAAGCTGAAGCCTAAGAAACTCGAGCCACGGCGTCTGCTGACAGAAGAGGAGTATCAGAGACAGTCGGAGGTGGAGACTCAGAAAGCTCTGGAGGAACTTAGGAAATACTGCGGCAGTCCTGAGTTCAACACCTGGAAGACGGTCTCTAGGCTCCAGTCTCCTAAGAGGTATGAGAGAATATTTTAGAGAGGTCTAAAACGTTTTGAGCTTGTCCACTTCCAGAGATTGTCGAAAACGCATTCAAACCGGATCGCTTTTGTAGTGTAAACGCTCATGTGGTCAAATGTGTTTGAACAATCACAAAAGACCGATGATTAATGGCTTCAGAATATCGAAGAACTATGCTTAAGACCAAAAATTAGTATATAAAGAAGGAAAAAGGTCCATTTTGATTTCATGTTGTCTAAAAACCACACTTGCACTCAGATTTGCAGACTTCATCGAAGGCTCTCCACATTTGCTGTCCAATGAGGTGTCAGTTCACACGCAGGAGTACGGGCTGGGCGGATCCTTTTTTGAAGATGAGCTGTTCTCCACTGATGAGGAAGAACAGGAGGAGGAGGAGAAGGAGGAGGAGGGGTGGGAAACGGACGACGATGTGAAGCCAGAGGCGGTATCTCCACGACTGAACAACACACGGGTGAAATGACTGATGAACAGTGTTGGAAAGTATTTAAGCTGGTCTGAGATCTGCTCAAGTGTAGCATTTACTGTTCTTCTGAAGGTATCAGTTGGAAGTTTTCACTCGTGACTGAAGGCACATGACTTCAGTCTCTGATGCATTCGTAACGGATGATTAATGGTGAAAATGCCCTGGATGTTATTTTCGTAGCTCGTGAGAAAGTCCAACAGTTTGATTTCTTTTTCCTAACTATTTTTATTTGTCTTAAATCTTTGGGTTTAACTTCTGCAGAGACGTCCTGTGTGAGGAGGGAACTGTGAATGCTGTGTTGTTACATGGACTGTATTTTATGATTTGTTTTGTTTTTAAGTTTATATTAAGTCCCAGGCACGTGTATATCAATAAAAAAGAAATACTAAAACATTTGAACAGAAAAGGCACATACGTTATACAGCTTTCTGTGGCCATTGATTGGAGCCGTAAGTCTGTTTCAGGTCAAAGGATTATTTTTTTATGAATAATAAAAACATAATAATACATAGTCTTATTGCTTTACTTTGTAGACTAATGAATATGGTCAAATATCCGAATTGTTAAATGTGACCACTTGGTGGCAGGCATAAAACCAATAGAGCTGTGGTTCAAATCCCAGGTCACATTTATATCTGCACATTTTGTATGTCTCCCTGATCAAACACCTGATTCAACTCATCAGCTTGTTACTAGAGACTTAAAGACCTGAAATGGTCATGTCAGATTAGAGAGACATCCAAAATGTGTACAGTTTGGGGTACTCCAGGACCAGGGTTGGGAACCACTGCAGTAGAGGCTTTACATGGCAAGCTGTTCATCAAGTACTGGGTATCCATTCACTTTTTAGAGAGGAAATTTAGCATTGAAATAGATAGATAGATGTAAAAACACTTTTGTTTGAGCTAATGGATGTCATTGTTGAAGCATATCCAGTAACAGATCTCTAACCACTGCTCACAAGAAACTTTTAACATGACTTTTTGATTACTTATCTGCAGTGTTGTGCTCGTTACTCAAAAAATGTAATTTATTACTAGTTACTTCTTTTCAAAAGTAATATTATTACTTATTACTTTCTGGCAACAGTAATTAGTTGCACTACTAGTTATATTACTTTTCCTTCATGCCCCACAGAAGTTGTAATTGTGTATCTTCCCCTTAAAATTCTTCTAAAATGTTACTAACAACATATTTCTGCCTCATCATTTGACAAATCCACATTGGATCGCAGTCAGAAGTTATTACAAACACTCAATGGTGATTGATAGTGACTTTTAAGTAAAAGTGTTGCATTAATCTCATTATGTGTAGCTTGAAGCTAATTATTGCTATAATTACCCATATACGATTATATTTCATGATGTATTTTATCTAAAGAAATCACATACATTCATAAGAAAATGTTTTCCAAAAAGATTTTCAATTATATTAATATAATTTATATCGGGATCAGAGGGATGTAGGTGGGCAAGCCATGTAATGCCTGAGTAAAGTAATGCTACAACGATGTTCAGATCATTTTGTCTTCTGATAAAATCAATGTAATGGCTGAATGTAAGCTTTTCCATATTCCTAGATTGCCTGCTACACTGGTGATTTCATGTGCCTGTGCGAGACGTGAAAATTATGAAAATAAATATAGGAATTATTGGATTGTTGGATTTCAAATCAGTAGAGGTTGAGGCATCAGAAGTAACTAAGTAACGAGCAGTGTTGGGGAAAGTTACTTTTAAAAGTAATGCATTACAATATTGAGTTACTCCCTAAAAAAAGTAACTAATTGCGTTACTTTTTATAAAAAGTAATGTTACATTACTTTTGCATTACTTTTTCTCACCTGGGCTGGGCTGTTTCTTAGTTTTTTAATAACAACAAAAAATGTTCTATTTTTGTCAAATGTTAAGGCCCTTTCACACCAAAAGTGAAATGAATAAGCCTCAGGCTGAAGGAAATGCATATTTACGCCTGTACAGTAGATGGCGCAGCTCAAACAAACCTTTCAGATGTGCTGCCATTCTGGATTAAAGAAGAATAGATACAGGAGAAGGAAGTTTAACACTCTTATTTCTAAATCTAATATAAAGTAATTTTTGCTTATTAGTATGGCTGAATTGGATCATTGAAGGTCAGCAGCAAAGACACTGTTTAATAAAGTGAGATTAAATACATAAAGTAAATTTGTTTAATTTAATATAGTTGATTATTATAGGTTTGCATAAAATTCTGAGATTGCATTCATGGTTATTATTTCATTTTGAGGAATACTGAATGTTTTCGTGCGAGTGAGATGAGTAAATGCATGTTCACATTTAGTCTAGAACTACAATATCATGTTCACACACAGCACACACAACTCTACACTTTATCAACATGGGGACAGGAGAGCTGTCGGTCAATAAATGTAAATTAAAAAAAAAAGTAACTTAGATATTTTGTTGTAAATTGCAAAAGTAATGTGTCACTTTACTAGTTATTTGAAAAAGTAATCTGATTACGTACCTCAAGTTACTTGTGATGCATTACCCCCAACACTGGTAATGAGATGTTTTATGGATGGTAAATGTAATATTACTGAAATCTTATTAGTAATTAGTTATACTACTAGTTACTGCAAAAAGTAATATTATTACTGTAACTAGTTACTGCCCAACACTGCTTATCATTGTTATCGTCTACAGATGAGGCAAAAAATATTCCCATTTTTCCATTTTTTTTTCTCCAATAATTTAACATTGCTAAAATTCAGCACCATGGAATTATTTCGTACTTTTTAAACCAAAGAACCTAATCTGTTTTGGAAAATGTATATATCACTTTACAGCCAGCTTATGGCTGCAACAAAAAAAGGGAAATCCAAAATGAAATTTGTTAAAATGAATGGAGTTTATTACAGAATTCTAGGGGTTTCACAGGATATACTAAACAGAAAGGGGCCATTTTAAAAAATCCAATAGGACAACAGATCCCCATTCCATCGAGGTAACAAAAAGGCCACCCGGAGATAATGTCACTTCTCCGTGGCCCCCCACCACACCTCCATAAGCATGTAACAGGAACACTTATATCTCCACATTTTTATTTGGACCAGGTGTTCCCCTATCTCTCCTGCCACCTACAAGACTACAGCACAAAGGCAACCAAGAAAAAAAACTAAAACAAAAAACCACATACCGTAACAATCATCAGCAGGTGCTTTTTTTTATATTCAGTCTCTTGAACATTACTGTACTGTGGAGCCCCTAAAGAGACATGGTGAGATGGGAGAAAAATATTTGGTCACCCTTGGTATTGGGTGTCTTTAACTATTACTTGCATTTTAAAAAAAAAAAATGTTTGGGAGAGTGTATTTAATGTGTTCATGTTGCATTGCAAAACACTTTTGCTGCTATTGAGGTGGGATAGGGACAGGTTTTGTGGTATAGTTTTGGTTAAGGCAGGGGTTTTCAAACAGGGTAATGGGAGTGTCTGGAAAAATCTAGAGAAAAAAACTGTAAAAATAATATTAATAATGAATTTAATAATAAAAAGATTTTAAAAAGTAAATAAATTAGATTAAAATTAAAAAAAAGATTAAAATACTATATATTATTAACAAAATTTAAATATTAGTTATGCAAGCAATAAGGTACTCCAGGCTTGCTGTATCGTGAATAAGTCATGGCTGAAGGGCGTTTCGCATCGTGCCTGCAACCCCTTCAGCCATGACTTATTCACGATACAGCACTAGCCTTGAGTACCTTATTGCTTTTATAAAAGTTACCACACAATACAAATATTAAAGGCAAAAATATGTATCAATGCAACTTTCATGAAGTAAACTTTCACTAAAGCCTTCCTTCCACCAGAAAAAATAGTCCCTGACTATGAACAGCAACAGAAGTTACATTATTACGCCATTAGATGGCGACAAAAACTGTCTTTATGAGTGTGTCAGGCAGTAGCGAAGACTTTTATATTGAAAAGACTGAATTGTTGTGAACACGGAACACGACACAACTGACAAATGCTTTGACTAGAGCTGTCAGTCATGGGAAAACCCCTTAACTGTTAAAAGGACAAGATATTGCAGCGGACATTTAAACAGATTTTTTATTATGAACATAGGACTGACCTGAAGGAAAATGCTAAATCTGATTGCAGGTAATAAACTCGCTCACTCGATCTCTTTCTCATAATACTCTTCTACATAATACAGTAAGCTTCAATTCAGTTTACGTTGCTAAGAGTGGTTGCTAAGGGTGTTGTGTAATGATACACATAAGCGGTCATAGCCGTGTTTTATCGTGAATAAAACAGCTATTGACCAATCAGAATCAAGGACAGGAACTAACTGTTTTATAATAATCTATTAAACAGATTGAATAAAATTATAGTATAAATAGCCAAATAAGCAATACATTTAACCATTGCAATTTATTTTACAGTACGTGCACTTACATGCACTTATCTAAGAAAGTACTGGTAATATAAGGTAACTACATGGGTTAATGTTAGGTTCAGGGTTAGTACTTAGTTATTACTCAGTAATTACTATAATAAGGGCATAGTATGTACATGGGGAACAGGACTGTAAAATAAAGTGCTACCTATTTACCCGTATAGTGAGTACAAGAACATGTATGTACACAATAAGTGCATTGTATCAAATTATTGATTTAAATGTTGGTACATTATCAAAAACGGACCAAATGTTTTAATGCTTTTGCAAAACCTGTCATTGTTCTCTCATTGTTTTTTCATCTCCATGTCACTTCAAGGGCTTCGTAAACATTCTATCGCGTGTTTTCAACTCTGCAATGAGAAACCTCTTTAAAATAATGTCCAGCGGAATAATTTTCCCTTTCCTTTCAGCGAAACCATTTCTACTTTTCTTCTGTCTTGTTTGTATTATTGCTGACTCACTTCTAAATTCCCTACTCACTCCTCCAGTAAACAAAATGATAGTAACGCAAAGTCATTCCACCGCACTCAGCAGACTGCTGTTTTACCACTGTTTTACGGCTGATCACCTCTTGGTCTTCTTTATACAAATTCTGTGGTTTGGCTGACCTTCATCGGTCAGTGCAGGCCTTTCTTATAACAGGCTTCAGAACAGGAACACGAAGAAAGCCGAAAACAGCAGAAGCATTGTCTCCTTCTCCCAGGAATCCCGCCTCAGCTTTTGGTTTTGGATCCGACCGACTTTGAATTATTATTTGAGATATTACAACCTTCCTTGTTCTTCCTCTGCAGCTCATGCAAATGCTGTTTGCATTCCAGCGGAGACATCAGAGGTGGTCCTCGTGTCACCTGATTCAGGATTCCTTAGTATTCTAGCGCACTGAGCCAGAAGCCTATTTGCATATGCTTTCGTGGTAAACAGACAGAATGCGTTACATACGCTAGGCAAATCGGTGGCACAGGTGGGCCGAGGACACTATTCCCCTCCTACTCCTTCTTCCCTGAAATACAGTGTGTTAGCAGGTGGGAGACACCTGAGCTTGTAGGTGGGGATTCCCGTACTACTATCGGCTCATCGCAGTCGCTGGGCTTGCCCCGTCCGCGTGTAGGTGTGTGACATGTAAAACTCCCGGATTTCCCCCGGTACACCTTCACAACCAAATGCACGTCTATATTCCTTGGATCTACACAGAACCGTGTCTGTGTTGAACTAGTTGAGCTTCCTCGTGGCTGAGGCGCACGCCTCTTCCCTGTTCACCTGTGTGGTTTGTTGTTATCCAACAGAGGATTCCCACGTTAATCTGCATGTGGTTAGATTGATCCTGTAGTATTATGATTGCTTCAAAAGATTTACAGGCTTCCTCGCAATATGATGCAACTTCACGCCATTTTCAACATACTTTAATGTTGTGCTCATTACATGCTTATCATATGTAGAATAAACAAAAGTGGCTAAGAAATGAGGGCCATATATTGCCACAAATGAAACTGTAAATGTCATTTCCTTGAGTATAGATTGATGTATGTGGTGACCTACATATACAGTCCCCTGACTTTGTATATTAGTCCAAATGAATTTATGACTGATAAGTTATCTTGTGCAAGAGTCATTTTAATTATACCAGTGCAACACAATGACAGCAGTACTCAAGTTACATGAACTCCATAAGCTTGTGTGAAAGCTGATGATCATGACTTGAGAACGATCCAAAAAGCATATTGTCAGCATCTGAGCATCTGTAAAAAGTAATGCGCTCTATCTACTCAATAAAATTGTGGCAACAATTACAAGCAATATCGTTAATTAAATTCAACACATAAGAACTGAGTTTGAATTAACCAAATTAATTCCTTAAAAATCAACCATTTAAATTGTGTAAAATTAGCAAACACCATTACAAAAACAGTCAAACTGCCCAACTAAATGAAACACTGATCACCATAATGGTGACCAAACATTTTCAATAAAATCAACATCTAAACCTCTTAATTCTTGTGTTTCTCTTTCCTTCAGTGATTCTTGTTATCATCAGGTGTCTTCAATGTTGGCAATAAAAAATAAAGAGTTGTTAACTCATCTTTGATGTCTGTCTGTTATTCAGATATTTTTGTTTAAATTTTACTCGATTTAAACATCTTCACATTTAAGGAATTAATTTGATTAATTCTAACTCAGTTCTATTTGTTCAATTTAATTAATGATATTGCTTGTAATCTGTTACCAAAATTTTATGGAGTAGATATAGCGTATTACTTTTTACAGTGCAGTTTTACAAATTTGATGCCATTTGTGGCATGGAAAAATGTAAAAAGTGTAGAATATAATATTATTCGTTTTACATTGTTTTTGTTGTAAGTTGTAAAAAAAAAAAATCTGATTATTTCCAGCTTTAAATTAAAATTTGAATCCCATAGTTTTAGACTTTTGTTCCTCAATCTGCATGCTCTCACTTCCGTATTGTGAACAAACATGATCAATGCAGGCATGTACGTTAAATATAATAACAATAATGTATGTTTACCTTGGCATTTACTTCAAATTGGAATGTTTCATGATATGATAAAATAAATAAATACATGAATTCAAGGAAATCCAATATAACCAGCGCTCTGCAGGAAACCTAAGTAATGAACTTTAAGTGAAACACTTCAAGAGAAACCAGATTGTATACTACATCACATTCACACATTATCACAGATCATTGTTTTGCATTTTTGGAGCAAATGAAATGAAAAATGCAGCAACACAGTTCAGATTGAACTCAAAACAGATGTGTTTTTCTAATGATTCTATTTCTAACATATCTTATTTACTGCAGTTGCCCATGTTATATACTAGAACACTGACAAAAAACAATCTGAACTTTATAATAATTCAGCACTATCATGTTTTGACTCCACAGTGACAGCTTGTTGTGGCAAACGGGATTATGCAAAGCAAACCTTATTAAAATTAATATCAGCGGATAATAATTGGCAAATTGTCTGTTGCAATGCAGTCAAAACATCCTTAAACTTGATGAATCTAGACATTATGATTACAAAAAGAAATTACAGACATAAGTCCCAGATTTAAAAAAAAAAAAAAAAAAAAAAGAAACACCACAGATTGAGTAAACCTGAGCATGGAAGGCCTTTTTTTAAATAGTGTACTTGAGTCCAGTGCAGTTTTGGTTCCTTAAGGCCCTACGGCTTTGGACCAAGGAAGCATCATATGGAGAATGAAGGAACTTCAGTCATCTTATCTCCATGATGCTACGACCCCTCCATGAGTGGGCTGAAGTGTCATATCAGTATTTATTTATACCAAATAGACGAACTCCATGAAACTGAGGCAACTTGGGAAGGAGGACACTTAGTAGCGAGCCTGTGTTGACTAGGAAATGGGTGGTATCATATTTAGTGTAGAAGCTGGCCAAGATGTACCTATGAAAACATAACAACAATTATGTAAATATTATAATTAAATGTAATGATTATACTGTTAAAAACTATATATATATATAATTGAGAATATAACATTATAAAAACTTAATTATATATATATATATATATATATATATATATATATATATATATATATACACACACACACACACACACACACACAGTCAAACCAAAAATGTATTCAGACACCTTGAACACTTCATTCATTAATAGTTTATTCACTATAGTTTAAAAAAAACTGTAATAAAATATGACAAGATCTCAGAGTTAAATTGTGTCAGAAAAAATTAATCTTAATTATGTCAGATAACACTTAAGCAAAACATGGTCAGGTCAAAGTGTCTGAATAATTTTTGGTTCCAAATTTTTATCAGTTTTACTGGTAGTCCACTGTATGAAGAATTTTTGGGTATGATATGTCAGTTTACTTTATTTTGCTATCCTCACTTACATACATGAACTATAGTGTCTCTGAACCCACTAGTAAAATATATATGTGTGTGTGTGTGTGTGTGTGTGTGTGTGTGTGTGTGTGTGTGTACAGGGGTTGGACAATGAAATTTAATCAGTTTATCTTGGGAATGACAGATACAAGTCCTGCACAGTGATCCGAGGGATTTTGAGGCATTCCTCTTCCTGAACAGTGGTCAGGTCACTATGTGATGCTGGTGGAGGAAAACATCATATGACTCGCTCCTCCAAAATACCCCAAAGTGACACAAAAATATTTAGATGATAACTGTGACTATGCAGACCATGGAAGATGTTCAATTTCACTTTCATGTTCATCAAACCATTCTGTCACATGTCTTGCTGTGTGTATTGGTGAATTATCATGCTGATACACGACACCCCCTTTAGGGGACAATATATGAACCATCAAGTGCACATGGTCCTCCAGAATGGTTCAGTAGTCCTTGGCAGTGAGGCACACATCAAGCACAGTAAGGAATGCCATGATATTCCAGCCTGATCCACCCTTGTGCTTCACTCTGGGCAGCAATAGTATGGGAGTTAAGCCTCTTTTGGCTTCTCCACACCATTAATCCCAAGGATGTATGAAAGACAGTAAAGGTGGACTCATCAGAGAACAATACATGTTTCACATTGTCCACAGCCCATGATTCGCACTGTGTTGGCACCAATGAAACTGACATTTGGTTTGGCTATAGCAGCCTGATCATGAATATTGACTCCTACTCCTACTTGTTCCTACTGATGGAATCATGAAAACTCCAACACTATATTGGCCAGAGTTTCAGTTTCATTGTACAACACCTGTATATGCACTGCCTGGCCAAAAAAAAAAAGTCACCACCCATTTCAGAATCAGAATGAGCTTTATTCGCCAAGTGTGCGCAAACACACAAGGAATTTGTTGTGTTTTTTTCAGGAGCTCTGGGTACATACATACAAACAAACATTTCAAATGTTTATGTGCTTTTCTTCACTTTCTCCTTTTTGTTGGTGGAGAGGTGATGAAATAATGTTCTTGTAAATACTTTCCAGCATTTCAACAGTTATTGTACAGTGGTCAAAAAGGATTTAAACAGTGACATGTGACTGTTTTTAAAATATTATTAAAATATTTATATTAAATAAATAAAGGCTTTTTATATATATTTTTTTCTAAATTTTCGAGTGCCTTGGCCTCATATGTTTTGAGATTTAAACAGTGAATTTGTAATTGAGCTCTTCTTGTAAACTCAGAAATGTGGATTCGGAGGACAATTAAATTACCACAAGATGTTTGGTAATTCAGCCAGAGAGTTTTACATGTGGAGAGGGACAAAAACACTGGCATTCTGGATTTGGACAGCAATAAATATCACCGACTAGACCCCGTAAATGTTAAAAATACCTTACAACCCCATGAGAAACAATTATTGTCTGAATAGGGCTTTAAACAATCATGTCGGAAGACATATCCTGTGGATGTGGAAAAGATGTTACTCTGTTTTAGAAGGGTCAAATTATTGCCCTGCATCAAGCAAAAAATAAAACAAAACAAAAAACTAAAAAGGAGATTGTTGAAACTACCAAAATTGGGTTAAGAAATGTCCAACACATTATTAAAACCTGGAAGGATAGTGGTTAACCAACATCTTCAAAGAAGAAATGTGGTCAGAAAAACATCCTGAGTGATTATGATCAGAGATCAAATCACAAAAAAAATCTCAGCTATGTTTAATAGTAAAAGTATGAGCATTTCCACATGCACAATGCAAGGAGAACTCATTCCCAAGGGAATGGGACTAAACAGCTGTCTAGCCTTAAGAAAACCACTTATCAGTAAGGCTAATTGGGGGGGGCTTCAATTTGCTAAGGTTGGTCAGGTGTAGGTTCAGCAATGCCACGTGCCCAAAAAATGAGGTCAGCTGACTACCTGAATAAACTGAATGACCAGGTTTTTCCATCAATTTTATTTTTTCTTCCCTGACGGAACTGGCATATTCCAAAATGACAATGCCAGGATTCATTGGGCTCATATTGTGAAAAAGTGGTTAGGGAGTATGAGACAACATTTTCACACATGGACTGGTCACCACAGTGTCTAGACCTTAACCCCACTGAGGATCTTTGAGATGTGCCGGAAAAGACTTACACAGCGATCCAACTCTCCCATCATCAATACAAGATATTGGTGAGAAATTAATGCAACTCTGGACAGAAATAAATGTTGTGATATTGCACAAGCTTATCAAAACGATGGCATGGCAAGTGCATGCCTTAATCAAAGCAAAAGGTGGTCCAATTAAATATTAGAGTCTGTGACTTCTTTTTGGCCAGGCAGTGCATGTATGTGTGTGTGTGTGTGTGTGTGTGTGTATAGACACACAATAATAAATAAAATGTTAATATATGCTTTTATTTCAACAAATAATAAGAAAAAGTGATAAAAATAATAAGATTACCAGTGCATGTGGACCCATTTCTTTTTCTGTCAGTTTTAAGAGAATTATGAATATCACTCACAGTACAATAGGTGAGATGGTGAGGAACTTCCTGGATGCTGTGAACTGGATGCCGTAGTCCATCTGTTCCCAGTGAGTAAGCAAACGTGCTTTGCCTTGGTCTGGCGTCTCAAACGGTGTGCCTTTGACGGTGTGCAAAAACAGATACATCACCTAAATAGGAGAGAAATGAGTTAACAATGGACCACAAAACTAAGAATATGACTTCTACATTTTTCCCATGGTGTGGCTTTATTAATTAATTAACTGATTTTTGTTTAAGTCTCTTATGCTCACCAGGGCTGCATTTATTTGATCAAAAATACAATAAAAACCGTAATATTGTGAAATTCTGAAGGACACTGAAGACTGGAGTAACGGCTGTTGAACATTCAGCTTTGCCATCACAGGATATTTCACATTTTAAAATATAATAAAACAGAAAAGTTATTTTAAATAATAATATTTCACAACATTACTGTTTTTACTTTATTTTTTTATCAAGTAAATGCAGCCTTGGTGAGCACAAGAGTCTTCTTTTTAAAAACATTTAAGAATTTTTCCAAACAGACCAGGTTGTGTATGACATTGGTGAGCGTCCACACCACAGGCACACTGAGGAAAGGGATGCTGAGTAAGACTACATGCAGGGCAGTGGTGAGCAGCAGGTAGGCCAGCCAGATCCCCCGACTGTTCATCACCCGCGTGTTTGGGTTCACCTCGCTGTGAGCAACGCCCACATTCATCCTGAACAAAAACAACAGCCGTGATATGCTTCGTGCAAATACCCAATGCCATTAAAAAACAAATTAGGATGCCCTTTAATAGGGACTACACTCTTTACAATGAGTTACATACGTTATCACGATTACATACATTAACTTCCCCCACGATAACCTGTTTGTGGTTTATTTAGGTGTTTATACCACCGACCGAGACTAGCGTGTACTTTGCGGGGTTTTAATGCGTACCGTATACAACATCCATACTGTTTTAACATCTGGACAATGTTAGCTATCCAGCTAATGGATTCAATAGTAGTACATCCGCTGCTGATAAAAGCTTAAGAAAACGCGCGCGCCATAAAAATTGTCACGTTTGAAGTAAAAATTAAGCAAGCAATGAACACACCACAAATTACAAGTTAAAGTACATTAAAGTGGTGTAAATAAAGAGCTAATGTTGTCATATAACAGCCACCCACCTTGCGAAGTAACCAGGAAATAGAGCGTCTGCGGCTAGGTTTGAAAACCTAGCGAGCCGCCTACTTAGACAGCATCTTAAGAGCGCGAGTGTGCGGCACGTGCTTATGACGATGTCTAGGTAAACAGCACAGTAGGTTTTGAAACACAGCCTCTCTCCGCCCTCTGACACTGTGTCATTAGCACAATGAGGATTTTATTTTATTTTATTTTATTTTATTTTATTATTTTTAAACTTTTATATTATGTTTTATTAAGTTTTATTGGATTTGTCTCAGCCAGCTTGTTGGGAATGTTTAATTAATTATTTTATTTTCAACTATTTTAGTTTATTATTCTATAAATTAATTGAATTAAAATTTAAAAAATCTAATTAAATGTACATTTTGATCATCTGATTAGAAACTTACTTATTTTATTTTATTATGTTTAAACTTTTATTTTATGTTTTATTAGGTTTTATTGGATTTGTCTCAGCCAGCATGTTGGGAATGTGTAATTAATTATTTTATTTTCAAGTATTTTATTTTATTATTTTATAAATTAATTAAATTAAAATTTTAATAATCTAATTAAAAATACATTTTGATAATCTGATTAGAAACTTATTGTGTTTATATTGCTTCATTTGTATTATATCACATATTTATCTTCATAATGCATAGCTTATAATAAAATTTTATTTAATTTCAACAAGTACTGATATTGTTGTAGTATGTTCGACAAATTCAACTTTTAACACTTTTAATATAAATAGGCTGTATTAAAAATTTTGATGAGTAAGAGAAGTTATCAGAGATATCTAGAGTTTTAGGTTCTCTGGTATTGGCAATAGTCCTACTTCCTCTTCGCATATAACATGACCACAGGAAAAACTTCACACGTTTGTCATAATAGTAAAAATGACAGTATAGTTAAATAATTTAACAGTATACTATCAGAAAATGTCTGATGATGATGCTTTCATTCTATTTTTTTATTATCATTATTCAAGTACAGGCTATTATTTATTTATTGTTCTTGCTTCTTGTGTCTTTCCTGTCACAATAACAAAAAAACAGTATTAGCTGGAAGAAGTCAATAATGTGACCTCTGTCTTTGGCTGTGTTTGTTGGTAAACTGAGTTCCCTTTTAGTTATGACATCATCCTTACTGAGACAATACACACGTTCCTGAGAGAACAGAGCAGTGACAGCATCTGAGTTTGGGACATATTTTGCAGGAAGCTTCATGCCGCCGTAAAGAGTTGCATAAATGTTTATGGAAATCACATCTTCCCTCTCCTTTTACAGAGAGCTGTTGACTTCAGACTGGGAAATTTGACCACATTAACTCATTTCCTTGTTGATTAGAGTACTAGTACTAGTAAAAGTAATTTGCTGTTAGTTCTTCAATTAATTTCTTTGTTACTTTTTTAATTTGTCAATTAATTTCTTTGTTTTGTGTAAGAACAATACACAAGAATGAAGACAACTTGAATACAGAGTTCTGAAATACTTGTTCATATATTTATTAGTTATAAATTACACACCTTCTTGGAAGTTACATAAAATTAGTGTACAATAAATACGGAAATAAATAAGAACACAATAAATAGTTATATAAATATATCACCTCATGTCACACATGAATTCTTAATGTTAATTTAACTCTTGAGTAAAAATGAATTTAATCCATGTTATTATAACACAGGAGAACCTTTGTAGAAGCAGCAAAAGCTGTTTGAACATTTTGACCAACGTGATCACGACTAACATGTACACAACTCTCTCTTTCCTCTCAATCTAACACTGTTTCATCTCAACTGTAGGAGCTACTAGGGATGCCAGGAAAGAGAAGACGCGTGCAGATATGATAGAGAAGGAGTAGAGCCTTTCCACACTGTCCCGGCACAGAGCGTTGACGTGCCAGCCTACTGCAGTCAAAGGAGCGTCCACCACCGGTTCCTGATCATCAAACAAGACAGTAATGAAATTAAAAGTTTACTAGAGCAGTTGATACAGTAACGCATTTCCATATGAAACTTTCCAGGAGGACAACAGATGAGGATGTGGGAATAACTTTTTGCCTCTTGTTCTATGAAAAGTGGCACTGTGTGCATTATTTCAAAAGGAAGTATTGAAACAATAGCAAAGATTTTGAATAAAACATACCTTAAGCACCCGCAGGAGGTCTCCAGTAACGTTGGCGATATTGTTAGCCTCCTTTGTCCAGTTACTGCAAGCTGAATTCTTAAACACACCATCCTTGTGGAAAATTCTGGTGTAGTTTTTCAGAGCCAGAATAATTCTTGATTGGCAAGTCTGAAATGCAAAAGACAGATGTCAACATTTGACAACACTTTTGTATATGATCTATATGATATCTGTCGAATCATTAATGTAAGAATGCATCTTAAATGTTCTGTTACCTCTTTGTTGTTTTGAAGGCTCCAGGGGTCACATGTGTCAATTGGTCTTATAGACACTGGAGGCTCATCAATGATAATTGCAATTTTTGGAGACTCCACCTGCACAGAGCATACAATGGCTTTATTATAATCTACAACCTGAGAAAGTGTCTGAAACAATGGAAAATGAAAAAATATTAAGATAAATTAATAATATATTTATTCTTAAAGTACGTACCTTGTTGTATAAATCTCTGGCCATCTCATTGAGTTTGATAGACAACGCTTTACACTTCGTGTATTTCACCTCATCAGCTGACGGCGCCGGAGCTCCACGGGCGCCTAACAGCGCTGAAAACCCAACGCAAAGTACCAATAATAATGACGAATTCATAGTAACAAAATGTGTTATGCAGTCCCGTTACAGTTTATCCTCTCTTCTGGAGTGGTTGGAAGGCAAACCTTCTGTAGTGGCAGCCTAAGCTTTTAGACGCATCTTTATATATTTTGTGAGAGTGATGAGTCACCAGGATTTTCCCCGCGATCTGACAGGTAGGGACCTAATTAAGTACCTTACAAGTTTCGCTTTCATTAAAAATATTGTTCCTCAAACACCAGTCTCCAAGATGCTCAGCATAATACTCGAGAAAACTTGATGAGCTTAAATAATTACTTAATAGCCTGGTTTCTTATGGAAAGCCATTTCCGCCACATAAGAAAAAAATCATGATTTGGTAAATCGGCATAGGCAACTAAATCATAATTATGAGATTAAAAATTCTAAATTATGACATATCGAGTCATAATTGTTTCATACTTAGACATAATTATGAGATTTAAAAGTGGAAATCATGTCAAAAATGTATGGCATAGCCTACTAAGTCATTTGATAATTAGCCTATGAGATACATTTTTTAATTGTGAGATAAAAAGTCCAAATTATGACATAGCCTACTAGGTTAAATGATGACTTTTTGTGTCATAATTTCAACTACATGCACTCTAAAAATGCTTGGTTAAAAACAATTGGGTTGGGTTAAATGTTTCCCAACATGCTGGGTAGTTTTATTTAACTCAACTATTGATTAAAAATGACTATGGCTGGCTTAAAATGAACCCAAAATAGGTTGGAAATTAAAAATCAGACACATAATCACTAGAGGCAACAATAATAATCACAAGGTGAACATTTATTAATAAGCTATTTAATAAATCCTTATTGTTTAATTATTATTCATTAAACTTATTAATACATGTTCATTTATTAAACATATTAATACATGTTCATTTCCAACGTACTTTGGATTAATTTTAAGCAAAGCAATTCAGTATTTTTTTTAAAAATAGTTGAGTTAAATAAAACTACCCAGCAGGTTGGGCAAACGTTTAACCCAACCGCTGGGTTAAAACAACCCAATCACTGGGCTTGTCCATTTTCAACCCAACTTGGGTTGTTTTTAACCCAGCATTTTTAGATTGTATGTCATAATTATTAATTGTTATAATTTTTACTTTTCATTTCAAAATTACGATTTACCAAAGCATGATTGTGATGGGAAAAAAAACATGAAATGGGAGGGGAAAATTTATTTTAATGCTTTTGCATCCTCTCGAAAAAGCGGTTCCCCCAATTTTTTTGCCCTCTCTAGTAAAACCTTTGCATTCTCTCAAGAAACTTTGTTAGTTAACAAAGAGCGCATTTTTTTTTGCTAGCAAATACAAAGTTTCTCAGGGAACACAAAACATTTGTGAGGTAATTCGAAAGCATTACAATATAATTTTTCCTCCCATCTCATATTCTTTCCATCACCATGGCTATGTCCCTATAGGGGGCTCCGTAACATTACAAGTTAATCAGAGTGTGCTAAATAGATGCTTACAAACAGAAAGTCATGCCCGCGGAGGTAACATATCCTGCGTCCGAAAGCTTAGGCAGCTGACTTGTTGCCTCGCTGCCCTATCAGGCAATGACTTCGCAGGCAACATTTGCGCACCTCACCAAACTGATTTCAGACAGACTTCTGAGGCAGTATAATGGTTTAATCATCTACAACAAAAAAGAGAAAGCTTTGGTGATAACTAAGTGAATATTTAATTACTATGATGTAATTTCTCGCCAGAAATGATATCAAAAGTGGAAAGAGTAGGTAAAAATGTACATTTACACACAAACTGACCACAAACCGCAACTTCCAGCCGCCATCTTTATTTTATAGCTTAACTGTAACAAAATGGAAAGCACAGGGTTGTGGGATATCAAAGGCAGTGAAGGATACATATATGCTGCATTTAAAATCACGTAGGCCTACTGTCTGAGTAGGTATTTGAATTTTAATTTACTTTAAGTATGAATGAAATTCAGACGTACTACATCCGCCATGTTGTTACTGTCACGTGACCTACCAGCGTCAGTTGCGTCGCTTCACTATCATTCATAAATCCTCTCCCGTGACCTCATGGGACAGTAAAGTGTCCATCGAATATGCACTTAAGAATCTCGCCGGAAATAGTAGGTCATCCAGTTACTTTTCGGCTACTGTACTTCGACATACTACTGTTTTGGCGTACTTTTTTCGCATACTGTATAGTAAGTATTCTATTTCAGACAGCGCAGATGAAGGTATCTCAGGAGACAGGAAGCTAACATTGATTCAGACGTGCCTTGATGCCTTCCTACCTGGAAGCAATTTAAGCCTTCAGATTAAATTAAATTAATTAGCCATATGGGAATACATTAAAAACTGTTCTGTATAAAACTCCCCACACCAAATGTCACTGAATAATGTGCACACTTCGACAATTAGTATAATGCTTTGATTAATTTAGCAATTAAAAGAAATATATTATTATATATTACATAATATAAGAAATGTAAAAACTCTCACACACACACACACACACTATATATATATATAATTTGTGTGTTTTTTATATTTCTTTTTATTTTATGTTTTTTATATTTCTAACAGAATCTTTTTCCCATGGTATTCATGCTATGTGTGGAATTTTCTTCAAAACTTGTCCTCTGATTGATATTGTAACAAATATTTTTAGTCTACAGCTTTCTTATTAATGTGAAATGCAAAAGAATGTCCACTATCAGTAGATAAGCACACTTGTGATATACTAAAAAGAGGGCCATAACAAAAGCGATACGGGAAGTGTAATGATGTAATAATTTGTAAACGCACCCAATGCTGAACCATTGCATACTAATGTAACTTACATATAACATACTTGGCAGTAGCTTCTGAATTTCACATGAATATTTTCACCAAGGTATTTTTGGAGTGCACCTCCATATTGCTGATAAAAGTCAAAATTACATTGCTATTAACCTAGAAGTCAGTAGGCTATTACATAGTTACAGGAATTTTCTTCCACCTCAGCTAAACACATAAGACATTCATGAGAATTTGAGGTGGTAAATCTCTTCTGTAGATCTTCCCATTCACAAATGTTTCGCCAATTCATTGACATTATGATGGAGCAAAACAATTCTCCCATTAAGACAATCGAAATGATAGAACTTCCAAATCTGTAAACCTATAACCACACACTGTTCTTAGAATCCTGAATGAGATAGTTTCCCCATTTGCGTTTTTTTTTTTCATAACCGGGGGAAGTGAGTCAACGTCCGCAAACCAAGCCTATCGCGTGCACAGAATTCCTTCTGTCCTGAAGGTGGCAGTCTGCTTGTGGTGTCATTTTATAGCTTTTCTGGTAATGTTTGTTCTGAAACAGTTCTTCCTCGACTCACCACTTACCTCACGTCTGTGACTTTTCACGAACATCTTATTCTAATTCTTTCATTTTACATGTCATGTATTTTTTATTTATTTATTTATTTTAAAGATGTCCTGTTTATTTATATGCTGTTTATTATTTGACAAATTGAGATTAAACTGTATTAACAAAAGCCTTGAAATATATCTACACAATATACTGAAATAATTTCTTGGGGTCAACACACACAAACAAGTGAAGCTTTATGTCATACACCGTTAAAGCGCCTATGATTATCCCGGATGCAGTTCGATCTTACCCGGAAGTGCGTGCTTGTTTTTGTTTTGAATGGAGTAGTGTGTGCATATGGATCCGAGGATAACTGTAGTCTAAAGGTATGTTTATCCTGTTAAGTGTTTAAGAAATACACATTTTAAGGCCCTTCCTGTTACGTTTTTAAAATGACTTCAAAAACTATCTGAAATCGTGAGTGTAAATGTCAGACGTTCCACGCAAAGAAAATAAATAACTTTGCTCTTTTATTTAAATGTATTCATGCACGCGCAATTTAAAAAGATTTTCATGCAATATTTTTCTTGTTTATACTGCGGTAGGACACCTGAAAACTGTCGCACACGATAAAATAGCATCATGTTTATTTACGAAGAATCCCAACAATATTGTTGTGTCTCAAAACCTACTGAGCTGTCATAGACGCTTCAGTCGGAATATTGAATTCATGCTGCTCAAGAATGCTGTCTAGGTAGGAAGCTCACTAAGTTTTGAAAAGCAGCACACAAGTCTCCACAACTGGGTCCATTATCTAAAAGGCTGCATTTCCATTTTGAAAAGGTCGTTTTAAAAAGTAATTTTCTTATCAGATTGTGTTGTAGTGTGTGTGTATGTTTACACTATATTGCCAAAAGTTTTGGGACGTCTGCCTTTATGTGCACATGACATTATTAATGACATCCCATTCTTAATCCGTTGGGTTTAATATGGAGTTGGCCCACCCTTTGCAGCTATAACAGCTTAAACTCTTCTGGGAAGGCTTTCCACAAGGTTTAGGAGTGTGTTTATGGGAATTTTTGGCAATTCTTGAGAAGCGCATTTGTGAGGTAACAGGAAGGGGCCATCCCCAAACTGTTCCCACAAAGTTGGGAGAATGAAATTGTCCAAAATGTCTTGGTATGCTGAAGCATTAAGAGTTCCTTTCACTGGAACTAAGGGGCCAAGCCCAACCTCTAAAAAAAAAAAAAAAAAAAAAAAACCCACACCATAATCCCCCCTTCACCAAACTTTACACCACGGCATGCTTTACACCACTGAAGCCGACGCTTTGCATTGCACTTGGTGATGTAAGGCTTGGATGCAGCTGCTCGGCCATGGAAACCCATTCCATGAAGCTCTCTACACACTGTTCTTGAGCTAATCTGAAGGCCACACGAAGTTTGGAGGTCTGTAGCTATTGACTCTGCAGAAAGTTGGTGACTTCTGCGCACTGTGCGCCTCAGCATGCTCTGACCCCGCTCTGTGATTTTACGTGGCCTACCACTTCATGGCTGAGTTGCTGTTGTTCCCAATTGCTTCCACTTTGTTATGATACCACTAACAGTTGACCGTGGAATATTTAGTAGTGAGGAAATTTCATGAATGGACTTATCGCACAGGTGGCAACCTATCACGGTACCACGCCTGAATTCATTGAGCTCCTGAGAGTGACCCATTCTTTCACAAATGTTTGTAGAAGCAGTCTGCATGCCTAGGTGCTTGATTTTATACACCTGTGGCCATGGAAGTGATTGGAACACCTGAATTCAATGATTTGGAGGGGTGTCCAAATACTTTTGGCAATATAGTATATATATATATATATATATATATATATATATATATATATATAATATAAATTTTTATTTTATTAATGTCATGACACATTACAAACGCATTTAATGCTAATATTAGCAATAAAAAAATAAAATCATTAAAAAATTATCGGGGGAGTTATGATTTTAACAGGATAACATTTTACATGACGCATATTCAAGTCTTCATCTGAAAATATGGAGGAAGAGAATAAATACAAAATACTAGCTTTTATGTCCATATTCTGGATTTTAAGGAGAAATTGGAAACACAGAGCTGGGAAACAGGCCTTAAAGAGTTAGTTCACCCCAAAATGAAAATTTTGTCATCATTTCATCACCCTCAAGTTGTTCCAAACCTGTATATTTTCTTTCTTTTGTTGAACACAAAAGAAGATATTTTGAAGAATGTGGGTAACCAAACAGTTGACAGTAGCCATAGACTTCCATAGTAGGAAAAAAAAAATACTATGGTCAACTGTCTGGTTACCCACATTCTTCAAAATATCTTTGTTTGTGTTCAACAAAAGAAAGAAAATCATACAGGTTTGGAACAACTTGAGGGTGAATAAATGATGACAGAATTTTCATTTTTGGGTGAACAATATCTTTAAAGCCATTTTATTAAGAAGGAGGATGAAAGTAAAATAAAAAGTTAATAGATTTTTTGTTGATGTATTAAGAACAATATCTTTAATAACATAGAAAAAAAAGAGTCATATATATTCATAAGGGTCACAAAGACGCCATTTTGCTGTCCCTCTAACCCAGCACCACCATCCTCATGATGAACTTCGAGGGTCTGGACCCGGGCTTGGGCGAATACGCGCCCGGCCTGCACGGCAGCCTGGAGCCCGGTCTGGACTCTTCCATGGACCCACGGCTCGACCCGGCGCTGCTGCAGGGCGTGGAGCTCGACCCCGATGCGCTGGCCGTGCCGGTGTCCGACTCGGTGCACATAGTGGAGGGGATGTACTCAGAACTGCACAGTGTGGCTGCCGAAGTCGGGATCCCTGTGACAGCCACACATTTCGACCTGCAGGAGGAGCTGCTTTGGATGGGGAACCACCGGGTGAAGTGACACATCATTACTTCATTTATATAATTGAGACTATATTCATAGAAAGTGTTTTCAACAAAAATTTTGCATGAGTGGATGAATGTTTCTACTGAAGTTGGGATATTTAAGGTTAAAGTTTAATCTCACTCCAAAAATTCAGCTGTGGTTTTGATAGTGATCAAAAAATTATCTCTGATGTACTTCCACTTTGAGATGATGTCACTTTATTCACAAGCCTGAGCCGCATTGCTGACTTGTGTGTGTGTGTGTGTGTTTGTTCTTTCGTCTCTCTCTCATAACAGGGACATGCAAGTTCCTTCTTTGGTCCCACAATGGGCCGCTACTCCTCTTTCCAGGTGCACATGACTGATGACATTCGCCACATCCAGAGTATGGACACGGGGGTGCTGTTTCTGACCAAAAACAACCTTAAATGCCTCACGCGAGGAGGTTTCATTATGTTTGATTATCCGTGAGTTGCACACCCACATATATTACATTTACAGTGTGAAGATGTAAATGCAGGTACCATGTTCAGACAAGCACTGGTTTAAGCCCTCAAAAGCCTAATGCCCTACAGAACATAGGCGTATACTGTGAATACTGTAATAAAAGGTTTTATTTGCTTGCGTATGCCTACTATATTTGTGGGTTTTCATTCGTTCATTTTGTTTTCAGAATGGAGGAGGGTGCAGATATGCACAGTTTGATTCTGAACGATAATAACACATTGTTAATGGGGGGTCTGCAGAACTATGTGGCAGAACTGGACCTCACCACAGTACAGGAAACACAAAAAGTAAGGCGATACAATACCACTTCAGTAATACCTAGATCTAATTATTATTAAATAGCATTTATTCATTTAAAAAAAAAAAAAAAAAATACATTTACATTTTATAGTTCTTCTTTTTAAAATGTATATTTATAATTATTTTATTTTTCATTTTTTATAAAAACAATTTAAGATAAAGAAATAAAAATTCTAGATAGCACTTTTTCTTTATTTCTTTTAAAAAATAAAGATAAAAAAGATACTAATTAATTTAATAACATTTATAGTTTAGCTTTGTGTATAACTTTGTTTAAAATAAAGAATAAAGAAAAAAACACATTTACATTTTATAGTTCATCTTTTATATTGTATATTTACAGTCAAACCAAAAATTATTCAGACATTTTTGATATATTTTTACTAGTGGGTGCAGGACACTATAGTTCATTTATGTAAGTGAGGATAGCAAAATAAAGTAAACTGTGACATATTATACCCAAAAAATTTTCATACAGTGGACTACCAGTAAATTTGGGACCAAAAATTATTCAGACACTTTGACCTGACCATGTTTGCTTAAGTGTTATCTGACATAATTATAATTATTTTTTTCTGACACAGTTTAACTTTGAGATCTTGTCATATTTTATTACCCTTTTTTTTAAACTATAGCGAATAAACTGTATTAATGAATGAAATGTTCAAGGTGTCTGAATACATTTTGGTTTGACTGTATATATATTTATTTGGATCTATTAATTTACATTTCTTTTTAATGGCATTAATTCCGTTCTTTTTAATTTAGATTATTTTGTACATCATTTAAAAAAAATTTAGATTAATAAATCTATGGATGTTTTTAAGACTCATGCTTCAGAGATCTTTTCTAATGCGTTCATTTCATTTCCACTGTCATTGTAGTTTACTGTTGAAGTGCCCGGAGTCGCCATCATGAGACAGTCCAATCGCTTCTTTTTTTGCGGTCACACCTCTGGCAAGGTGAGTAAAGGAGTAAAACGAAAATGGATGTGGAACCCATAGTTTCCTCCTTTCGCTTTTCCCACAGAAATAGAGGGATGTGGTGTGTGAAAAGTTTTGCTCTTAGCTCATGTGGGAACGTGTTGCCTACACTTTAGCTGTAAACACAGGTAGAATTCATAGGGCTTTTTTCTTTTTGTTCATTCACGCATTCCTAATTTTCTCACATGCAGATCAGCACAGACTATTTGGTAGTTGGAATTTTCAGCTTGTCCACAAAATTAAGTGGAAGAGCTTAATGTGCATGGATCGATCTTTCTCACCACAAGAGTTTATATGATCACATTGCAGTTCATTGAAAATATTTATTAGTATCTGCAGCTAATATCATTTTCCAACATTTGTTTAAGTAAAGTATTTTAAACAATGTTTTTCTTTTTTTGTTGTATATACGTTTTTTTAATTATGCATTTTCATGTTTAAGTCAACAGCAAAAAAAAAATCCCTAAAAGGTGACTAACTAAAATTTATTTGCATAAATTTCATTTGTTTCTGGAGTAGATTTATAAATAATGAACGATTCCTCCAGCCATTAATGTTGAATGCATTCATCAATGTGCATAACCTTAATTAATCTCTAAAGTTTATAGTAAAAATATATATAGTAATCAATGTTAAATTAATCTCCCGATTGTCATTATTGAATTATTTGTCACAGGTGTCTCTGCGTGATCTACGTACATTTAAAATGGAGCACGAGTTTGATGCGTTCTCTGGAAGCCTGTCAGATTTCGACGTACACGGTAACCTGTTAGCGGCGTGTGGCTTCTCGAGCCGTGGCCTGAACGGACTGTCATGTGACCGGTTCCTCATGGTGTACGACCTACGCATGATGAGGGCCATCACCCCACTGCAGGTCCACGTGGACCCCCTTTTTCTCCGCTTCATCCCCACATACACCTCCCGTCTGGCTATCATTTCACAAACAGGTATGATGCATGTGCGTGTATGTCTCAGAAGTGGTAGTACTGGTATTTACCTAACTATTAACACTAAAAAAGTGATTATTAATGTTATGGTAATGCTATTGGTGTGGTTGCCACACCCCAGTCAACTGCCAACTGTCCCTGATCTGTTGAAGAAATGCTCGGGGATTTTTATTTGCAACTTTCAAATGAATTTAATCTACCTGTAGTGGTCTTCTTTGGGCTATCGTTGTTGTTCCCAGCTTCATGTTAAATCTAGTTCTTTTTTTCTGAAGCTTACTGACGTTATCTCTCCACTGGGTGCCGTTTTTCAGCATTCAAAAGTCCCACCTTGCTTTCATTTCCCCTTTGGTGGTTGTCATGTTGTCCATATAGATTTTCATTCGGCGGGTCACATGAACTAATCCTGCTGACGGAACAAATCAGTGTTCCACACATGCATTGCAATGCTTTGGCTTGAAGACATTCTTACACAGCATAATGTGTTGTATTTTCAAGTAGAAAAAGAACAAAGTATTGGCTGAGGTTTGATTTTATGCTTAGGGATTTGGTTGAAATCAGAAAAAAGGAACAAAAAGTTGTTAAAGAAGCCTAGATATTAAATAGATTTTGACGGTTGCACAGAGGTTAAAAACACGAAAATATATCACAACTTACTTGCCTTTACAGGGCTCCAGACTGCAACTAAAATGGTCGCAAATGTGCACAAGAAAAAAAAAATCAGGATGATAATTTAAAATGTATTTGGGAGAAGTCCGGAAAACTTTGTGTGCGTCCATGTGTGGTTTTGTTAGATGATACCTTGCTAGAGTTTGCTGCATAAACTATATGGAGATATTTTTATTCAATCAAACATACTGTACTTGAGAGCAAAATTAAATGTTGTAATTAAAGACTAAAAGATTGTATAAAAAATAAAAACAGTCTTAAAAAGACATTTTAAGTACAAAAATAAAGTAATTGATAACTCTTTTACTTACTCTCTCACACACGCTTAGATCATGTGATGAATCTTAACCATCATCAGTTTAATAAACAGAACCTCTTTGTATAAAAAACATGGGAGGAACAGAATCTGATGGCGAGCAATTCAGCTGTCGAAAACTGTTCCCCCAGCCCTCATGGTGTAATTTTTTTTTTTTTTTTTTTCTTCAGAAGTTGATTATTCTATGCTGTATAGGGCTGGATCTTAACCAGTAGCCAAATGACTCTTACAAATCGGTTCTTTTTAATCTCATTAAAAAATATTTACAAAAAAAGCCTCTTGTTTTTTGTTTTGAATCAGGTTCCAATCAGACTCACTGATTTGTGAGATTCATGAGACACTGATTGATCAATGAATCATTCAGAGTCTTTACTGAGTTTACAGTTGACTGTGAGCCATTTTCCCATTATATCCAATTGGTTAACCATGAACCAGGAACCTTTACTGTGATTTGTTAGTCTAATTACTTAATAATTCTTCATATGACAATGTATGATTACAGATACCAGTTTACAACAGAGTTTTGGTGAATTATAATGGTATTCTAAAAAAAATAAAATCCATTCAAATATAATACAAAAATGTTATTGGTTATTATTTGTCACTGAGATCCTGGTGTGTTTCACTGTAGGTCAGTGTCAGTTCTGCGAGCCCACCGGCCTGGCCAATCTGGCTGATATCTTCCACGTCAACACTGTGGGGCAGCTGCTGATGAGCTTTGATGTGTCCTCCAGCAAACAGGCGCTCTCCTTTGGGGACTCTGGTGGCTGTGTGCACCTGTGGTCCAGCGCCCCAGAGGTGTCCTTTAACAGTTACTCCAGGGAGACGGAGTTAGCCCTGCCCTGCCTGGTGGACTCCTTGCCCCAGCTGGATTGGAACCATGAGCTGATGCCTCTGTCCCTTCTGCCCATGCCCCTCACCAGTACAGAGCCCCTGCTCTCTGATTGGCCCACCTCCCTTATCACACCCAGCCCCAGGTATGACTGAGCCTCATTCTGATGCGTGCGTGTGTGTGTGTGTGTGTGTGTGTGTGTTTATTTATTTATTTATATATATATATATATATATATATATATATATATATATATATATATATCAAAATACACTAAAAACAGTCATTTCAATATTTCAATTTTGATCAATTTTTTTTGATCAATTTAATGCATCCTTATCGATTAAAAGTATTTATTTCTTTTTGACCACAAACTTTTGAATGGTAGTGCATATATAAATATTTTTTAAATATTTCGTAAAGGATGTAGTGCTTGAAGATAAATTAGAATAAGGTGCTATTTTGTTTATATCAAATTTATATGTATTGTTTATATATTTATTATTTTATTATACATGTATTTATTTTTATTTTGTTTATATCAAATATAAACTGTTATGTCACATTTTTAATCCAATTTTGTGGAAACATTACCAGTTCAATCAAGTTATAAGTTTAAGATAAAAATTGCTGATGGTATTTCATTGAAAATTGAAGGTTGAACATATTTCATTGTGTGATACGGTATTCAAACACTGTGTTCTTCTGTATGCTGCATATTTTGGCGAATGTAGTAGTTCATCTTGGTATTCTGTGCATACATACAGTTTGTATACTGTACACAATATGAATACTATATTTTGCAGTAGTATGATATTTTGCACAAATCCCCTGTATCCGAGTGTTATTGAGTAATACTGCCCCCTGTAGTATGTCTCATTCTAGGTCATGACCCTACTAAACCTAAATTCATTGTGATGTTGTTCAATTTTAGCAAAAATATATATCTTGTATCTCACACTTTTTTTTTTTTTTTTGTCACCAGTTTTATTTATGCAGTTTATGAATATCAATTCCCTCAACAAATGAGATGTTGTGTGGTGGTTTGTTGATGTTGATGTGTTATTTCACTGTTTCAGACGAGCCCCTGCAGTCGATCCAGAGATTCTTAGGACTATGAAAACTGTGGGCTTTATCGGATATGCTCCCAATCCTAGAACCCGTCCCCGAAATCAGGTAAGCATGTGCTCTTTTTGAACTTGATTCTAGTTTATGTTTGAATGATCTAAATGCTACTAAATGGTTACTAAACAATTACTGAGTAATTTCCCTTATGTTATAAGAGTGAAGTCATATCTTACAGTAATGTAGCTGATCCAGTGTCTTTGGTATGTTATTTGACAATGCGTCAATCATTTCAGTGCAGTAATGCTGTCTAACCGGTAATTTCTTTACAATTTCTTTTTCTCTGTTTTTGCCAGGTTCCCTATAAGATTAAAGAAGTAGAACTTGAGTATGACAGCTATAATCAGGTCCCGGAGTCTCCTATTGGCCGAGATGAGGAGCCGCATCTTTACATGATTCCAAAGAAATACAGGAAGGTAGTGATGAGCCATTATTGTGCATAATCCATTGATCTTGGTGATGTTTTGTTCAAGTAATTACATACTTGAGCTATTTTGTCCATTACACATGTTTGCAAGCAAATTCTTTTCATCTTAGATGAGATGGATGTTATGTATATCCGCTTGTTAAGTCGTGACATAAGGAACGCCGTTTCTGGGTCCAAGCCTCGACTCGTTTCACTTGAGAATGGCATCTCCACGGCCATTTATGAGCGCTATTTATTCATATTAAACATTTAACATTTTAGAGGTAAACATTTAAAATACATACAGTCTACACAACAGTCCCCGTGCTCACAGCGTCACAGACATTAATATTTTAACGATTTATAAAAGATGAATCACTGTCTGGCCATCTGGGATTTTGGTATGGAGATAAAGGTTATGATTATAATTTTTCTGAAGTATTACACCACATCGTGTGTGTATATTATCACCATTTGTTGTTTTCTTGTGGTATGAGATAGAGTGTTTGGACCTGGAAGCGCTGCAGCGTGACGTCAGACTTAACAACCGAATACTGTTTTTTGAACAAAAACTGAACTGAAGTCATAGAAAGGTTTGCTGCAGCTGAATGATAAAATATTAATAATTAATCACAACGTCCTATTGTGGGATCCCTGGTGATTGTCATGTTTATTGAATATACCTGAAACACTGGCATTAGACTGTTCTGATTATGTGACATATGTTTATGTCAGGTGACCATTAAATATTCCAAACTGGGACTGGAAGACTTTGATTTTAAGCACTATAACCGGACTCTGTTTGCTGGTTTGGAGCCTCACATACCCAATGCTTACTGTAACTGCATGATCCAGGTGAAAATACACACACACACACACACACACACACACACACTCTTTTACTGCAATATGCTATTATTATATGTAATATATTTAATTCTAATTAAATATAACTAATAATCAATATACAAGCACTAGTGCTGTCAATTGATTAATTGATTGATTGTGTGTACTGTGTATATTTATTGTCTATATAAACACACAAACATACATGTATATATTTAAGAAATATATATATATATATATATATAAAAATAAATAAATATATACATGTATGTTTGTATGTTTATATATACATAATAAATATACACAGTACACACATGTAAACATATATTTATTATGTATATATAAACACACAAACATACATGTATATATTTAAGAAATATTTATATATATATTTATATATAAATAAATATATACATGTATGTTTGTGTGTTTATATGTACATAATAAATATACACAGTACACACATTATGTAAACACAATCTTTTATTTTGGATGCGATTAATCTTGATTAACCGTTTGACAGCACTAACAAGTACATACTTATTTTATAAATTATATATTTTACTTGAAATGCAGTTTGATGTTTGTCAGATGATTCTGGGGAAAAAAAAATTCCAATACATCAATGCCAATGCCGGTTACTCTAAAAAGTCCTTGGGAATTTTTGTGTTCTAAGGAATTTTGTGAATGCACAACTTTCACTTTGGATGTATTAACCCTATGGAATTGTATTAATGGTTAACCCTGTGTGTGCTGTGACAGGTGCTGTACTTCCTGGAGCCAATCAGGTGCCTGGTACAGAATCACTTGTGTCAGAAGGAGTTCTGTCTGGCTTGTGAGCTGGGCTTCCTTTTTCACATGCTAGACTTGAGCAGAGGAGACCCCTGCCAGGTACACTAGAGCTTTTCATCCAATCGCAGTTCATCACCAGCTGTAGTTGCAGATCTTTGCCATCAGAGCTGTCAGTCATGCATAGCATATGCACCTGCACAGAGCATTTGTTTGTTTCCTTCACAGGCCAGTAATTTTCTCCGGGCTTTCCGGACAATCCCAGAGGCCTCTGCGTTGGGTTTGATCCTGGCTGACTCTGATGAACAGACAGGGAAAGCCCGTTTAGGGCGTCTCATCCAGAGCTGGAATCGTTTCATTCTTGCACAGCTGCATCAGGAAACACTGGAGCAGGAAGGACCTCAGGCATACAGAGGAGCGAGCAGCAGGTGTGGACTCCACAGTGGAGCTGCATCATTCAAGAAACACAAGCCCAATTAAATTCACTGCATTAGATTACACAAGAACTGAGTTATGAACAATTTGTGTTTTGTGTCCATGGCAGTGCGCTGGGTTCCTCGGGGGAGTCTGTGATTGGCCGGTTGTTTGGCTGTGAAGTGGAGAACAGCAGTTCGTGTCGCTGTGGAAAGGAGACAGTTCGCTCTTCTTTGACCCTGCTGTTTACCATGCACTACCCTGAGCAGAGCTCTCTGGGTCAGAACCACCAGACCACACATTATTCACACATCAATATATAGACCAACATTGGCATGAATTAGACATGTTTGCTAGAGTTTTTAATGTTTTTGTGGAGATTGGTTTGATTTAGATTTTTCTCATCCTAGAAACTGAATTAATTAATTAATTAATTGCATTGCTTTTTAATTGGATGCGGACAGATAAGAAGATAGAGGAATGTGACTTCGCAGACATCCTGAAGAAGAGTATCTGTCTGGAACAGAGCACACAGGCCTGGTGTGACAACTGTGAGAAATACCAGCCAACAGTAAGTCATTCTGTCTCTTTCTCTTTCTTCTCTTTTATATGTAAGGTAATTTACAAAATTTGATGAATGATTAGAATGATTTCTGAAGGATCATGTGACACTGAAGACTGGAGTAATGGCTACTTAAAATTCAGTTTTGCCATGACAGAAATAAATTACATTTTAAAATACATTAAAATAGAAAGCATTTATTTTAAATTGTAACTAGATGAGTAAAGTTTGATGACAAACTTTGATGTTGGCTTGACAAAGCCAGGTCTGAAAGTTTAAAATAATTTTGAACAGCTTGAAGTTTGAAGGTTTTACTCAGAGAAAGTAAAATAAAAATGTTACTAGCATGATTTAGCATGTTGCTAGCAAGATTGAACAAGTTGTTAACATGTTTTAACATGTTACTAGCATTAATTAGAAGGTCGTTAAATTATTAGCATGAATTAGCATGATGCTAATATGTATTAACATGTTGCTAGCATGATTTAACACGTTGGTAGCATGAATTAACATGTTGCTACCATGTTTTAGCACATTGTTAACATGAATTAGCATGTTGTTAGCATGTTTTACCACATTGTTAGCATGAATTAGCACTTTGCTAGCATGAATTAACACATTGCTAACATGAATTAGCATGTTGCTAGCATGTTTTACCACATTGTTAGCATGAATTAGCACTTTGTTAGCATGAATTAACACATTGCTAACATGAATTAGCATGTTGCTAGCATGTTTTACCACATTGTTAGCATGAATTAGCACTTTGCTAGCATGTTTTAACACTTCTAGCAATATTTAACATGTTTAAGCACATTGATAACATTAATTAGCATGTTGCTAGCATGTTTTTACCACATTGTTAGCATGAATTAGCATGTTTAACACTTTGTTAGCATGAATTAGAATGTTGCTAGCACATTGATGGCATGAATTAGCATGTTGTTAGCATGTTTTAGAATGTTGTCCTAGGATAGTCATTAAGCTTTGCTAGTGATAACGTAAATACTCTTTAAGTCTTATACTACAAAAGTCTTGACCCCCTCAACGAAAGTCTATGGAACTTTTCATAGTTTTGATTATCCGTTTAATGAAAATCGTATGTCAGTTTGAAAAGATATAGCAACCCGAGTCAGAACAGTCTGAAGATCTGACGCCAATTTGATGGATGTAGCTTGAAAGCTTTAGGAGGAGATACTGTCCAAATTTTGGCTTAGAAGAATAATAATCAGTTTAAATGTCAAGCCAACATAATAAAATTTCACAATATTACTGTTTTACTCCATTATTGATCAAATAATTGCAGCCTTGTGTGAGCATAAGAGACTTATTTCAAAAACATTAAATAATATTATCGACCCCAAATGTTTGAATGGTAGTTCATACAGTATATGGTGCCAAGTTACAATACTAAATATCTGTTTTTAGGTGCAGACCAGGAATATTCGCTGTCTGCCTGATGTTCTGGTGATCAACTGTGAGGTGAACAGCGCTAAAGAGGCAGAGTTCTGGAAGGCACAGACTGAGGTCAGACCCGTATCACTTTCTGTTTCCAGAATACAGTCATGTATTTACAGAATGCAACCATAAATCTGCCCTTAAATGTTCTCTAATTTTTTACACATCCGCTTAAGTCATGAGTGAAACATCCTTTGTCTCATGATGTTTTTCTCTCATAATATGTGACTAAGTGATATGTTTGTGGTGCATCAGCAGTGCAACAGCCTGTTCATTCAGCTGATTGGTGTGTAATTTGTGTAAAAATAACTCTAGGCACATTGATTTGTCTCAGTTTTCCATTAATTCAGCCATGAATACTGTTTTTGTTCACAGTATACGTTCAACAAAGCTCTGAAGAAAGAGGCAGCTGAACCTCAAAAACCCAAAGAGCCTCTACCGACAGAATGGTGTTTAGAGTAAGTGCGCTGACTGGAGAAACACGCGCGTGTGTGTGTGTGTGTTTTAGTTTATTATAGTTTTATTAATTTTTTATTTTTAGTATTTAATTTGTTTCATTTTTAGCATAATTTCATTATGTGCATGTTATTTTATTAGTTTTTTTTTTAAATAAATAATATTATTTAGTTTTCATTTATTTTTATTTCAGTTTTAGTTAATTTCAGCTTTTATTTATTTCCAGTTAATATTTTTAGTGCTTCAGCTTAAACTTTTCAGTTTATTGCCAATGCAACATTTCATTAAAGGGATAGTTCATCCAAAAATGAAAATTTGATGTTTATCTGCTTACCCCCAGGGCATCCAAGATGTAGGTGACTTTGTTTCTTCAGTAGAACACAAATGATGATTTTTAACTCCAACCGTTGCAGTCTGTCAGTTGTATAATGCTTGTCAATGGTAACTCCATCTATAAGAGTAAAAAAAAACATGCACAGACAAATCCAAATTAAACCCTGCGGCTCGTGACGAAACATTGATGTCCTAAGACACGAAACGATCGGTTTATGCGAGAAACCGAACAGTATTTATATAATTTTTTACCTCTAATACAACACTATGTCCAACTGCCTTGAGTGCGCACACGGCATCCGGTGTGTGAGGTATGTACGCGCTCTGGCGTAGTTTAAAGGATTAGTTCACTTTCAAATAACATTTTCCTAATAATTTACTCACCCCCATGTCATCCAAGATGTTCATGTCTTTCCTTCTTCGGTCGAAAAGAAATTAAGGTTTTTGATGAAAACATTCCAGGATTATTCTCCATATAGTGGACTTCAATGGTCTCTCCAAACGGTTGAAGGTTCCGTAAGTTGAATAGGGAAGGCGTAGGACATGCAGCATAAGCTTTTTGAAGAACACGGAAAGCGGAAGCATGTGCAAGGCGATCATTTGTGTTTATAAAGCATATACATTTGTATTATTTTAGAAAATGACTGATCATTTCGCTAGATAAGACCCTTATTCCTTGTCTGAATAATAGGACCCTTATTATTCAGACCTTTTTATATATTTTTGATATATTTTTACTAGTGGGTTCAGGACACTATAGTTCATTTATGTACGTGAGGATAGCAAAATAAAGTAAACTGTGACATATTATACCCAAAAATTCTTCATACAGTGGACTACCAGTAAAATTGATAAACATTTGGAACCAAAAATTATTCAGACACTTTGACCTGACCATGTTTTGCTTAAGTGTTATCTGACATAATTAAGATTAATTTTTTCTGACACAGTTTAACTCTAAGATCCTGTCATATTTTATTATGATATTTTATAAGATCCAGTCAAATTTTGGTTTGACTGTATATATATATATATATATATAGCATAATTAAATTATAAATATGTTTGTGTGTGCGTGCGTGCGTGTGTGTTTTGTACAGGGAAGAGCTGTGCAGCGTGGAGGGCTTGACATTTGACTCTCAAGCGGAGGACATGAGGCACGTGTGGATCCCTCTTAGTCTGAAGATGTGCATTAGTAAGTCTCAGGGCCTGGAGGTCAGCAGCCTGTCTGAGGGAGAGGAGGTGAGGAACACCTTTTCACTCTTACCAACAGATAAACTTCATTAAACACATCAAGAGTGGCCAAACCTCAGACAGATGACATTGGAGGTTATTAAAAGAAAACTGCTCAACCAAATTGTGAACTGTTTCTTCCCATAGCTGACTGAAAGTGAAGAAGCAGAAGGGGCTTCTATCTATGACCTGGTCGTCACTGTGTCTCACATACAAGATGCTCGGACCGGAGGAAACCTGGTGGCACATATCAAAGTGGGCGAGACCTACCATCAGAGGAAAGAAGTAAGCAAAGTCTTTTAAGCACTTGCTAGATATTTGACATAATATGTTGAACATGAACAGAAGTTTATTGAGTCTTGCTTTCAGGGAGTAACACACCAGCAGTGGTATCTGTTCAATGATTTTCTGATTGAGCCAATTGACAAGGTAAAAATACCAAACATCAGACAAATTTTCACTTTACACACCCCATATACACTGTAATGTTTTAGCTCAGTAAATTATCCACAATTGCTTCAAATATTACACTGAATTGTTTCACAAAATATATCTCCATTAGGCTGAATCAGCACAGTTTGATGCGAACTGGAAGGTTCCTGCTGTACTTTACTACATCAAGAGGAACTACCACGCCAAGTATGATTTGCGAAGTATGTGATGCTTTATCTCGCTTTAAATATGTCCTCTCATTTAAAATGTGCTTGCATTTTATTATGAAGACAAACATTTATTATATACATAGCAATATACATAGTATAATATGCATAGCAAGGATGCATTAAATCAATCAAAAGTGACAGTAAAGACTTTAATGTTACAAAAGATTTCTGTTTTAAATATAATGCTGTTCTTTTGAACTTTCTATTCATAAAAGAATCACGGTTTCCACAAAACACAAAAATATTAAGCAGCACAACTGTTTTCAACATTGATAATAATAGGAAATGTTTCTTGAGCACCAAATTAGCATATTAGAATGATTTCTGAAGGATCATGTGACACTGAAGACTGGAGTAATGATGCTGAAAATTCAGCTTTGCCATCAAAGGAAATAATGTCATTTTAAAATATTTTAAAAACAGTTATTTTGATTTGTTAAAATGTCAACTGTATTTTTGACCAAATATGCAGCCTTGGTGAATACAAGACACTTTCAAAAACATTAAAAAATCTTTCTCACCCCAAACTTTTGAACTGTACTATAGTGTAATCTTCTCAAAAAAATGTTTTAATATTAGTACAAAAAGGTTATGAAGTTTGCTTTCATTTTATTATGATACTAGTGCTGTATCGTGAATAAGTCCTCTTATTCACGATACAGCACTAGCCTCGAGTACCTTATTGCTTTTATAAAACGGTTACCACACAATACAAATATTAAAGGCAAAAATATGTATTAATGCAACTTTCATGAAGTAAACTCTCACTAAAAGCCTTCCTTCCGCCGGAAAAAATAGTCCCTGACCATGAACAGCAACAGAAGTTACATTATTACGCCATTAGATGGCGACAAAGACCGTCTTTATGAGTGTGTCAGTCAGTAGCGAAGACTTTTACATTGAAAAGACTGAATTGTTGTGAACACGGAACAAGACGCAACTGACAAATGCTTTGACTAGCGCTGTCAGTCACGGGAAAACCCCTTAACTGTTAAAAGGACAAGATAATACATCAGACACTTAAACAGATTTTTTATTATGAACATAGGACTGACCTGAAGGAAAATGCTAAATCTGAATGCAGGTAATAAACTCGCTCACTCGATCTTTTTCTCACAGTACTCTTCTACATAATACAGTAAGCTTCAATGAACAATATCAATATCAATTTATCGTGAATAAAACACAGCTATTGATCAATCAGAATCAAGGACAGGATCTAACCGTTTTATAAAAACCTTTATATTGCACATGTATATAATTTTCTTTTGTGCAATTTGTTTTGCAGCTGTTTTGTTTTTGTGCCATTTTAATTATTCCTGCGTTTTCTCCATTTCCCCATAGTTAAGAACCCTATTGAGGCCAGCGTTCTGCTGACGGAGGCCTCGTTGGCACGGAAACAGAGGAAGAGTCATGCCACCTTCATACCCCTAATGGTGAGCGAGATGCCGCAGGCTGGAGACCTTGTTGGATTAGACGCAGAGTTTGTCACGCTCAACCAGGTCAGTAGGAAACACTCAGCTTTATGTTTTTTGGCTTTAATACTCTGTAATTACTGACATTGTTTTGACATATTTAATGCTTTCATGTGCTTGAACAGGAAGAAGCAGAACTGCGCAGTGACGGGACCAAGTCCACCATTAAGCCCAGCCAGATGTCTGTCGCTCGTATCACATGTGTGAGAGGCCAGGGTCCCAATGAGGGAGTGCCGTTCATTGATGACTACATATCTACACAGGAACAGGTCAAGACTCTGTCAAAACATTCAAAAGACATTTACACACTGTAAAGTTTCAGGAGTGACTACCGCATTAAAATTATCATTCTGTGTGTGTACAGAACACAGCTGGCTCCCGAAACTGTCACGATTGACATTGTGACAATCATAGCAACATTCTGCCGTCTCACATGTTTGGTATCCGCTATTTTTACCAAAGTAATAACATTACAGAAACAAAAGACTCGTTGGCTGCGTCCGAAATTGCATGCTTTCTTGAGTAGGTAATTATTTTGTATAATTACTTCACAACCACTAAAGTATGTTCTATATAGTATGAATATGGGTAGTATGAATGTATTCCGGATGACGTACTACATTTGCCATGTTGCCTTTATCACATGACCTACCAGCGTCAGTTACATCGCATTACTGCCATTCACAAATCTCCTGTGGCCTCATGGGATAGTAAAGTGTCCATCGTATGTACACTTCAGAATCTCGGCGGAAGTAGTTGGTCAGTAGTTGGACTTCTTTGCCTACTCTTTTATGAGCATTGTGAATTCGGACATACTTCTTTTGTCACATACAGTTTTTTTTCCTACTATATAGTTGGGTAGTATGCAATTTCGGATGCAGCTGTTGTGCAATTGAAATTAAGGGGTTGTTTACGCGACACCGTTTAAAAACTGAAAACTTTTTATGCGTTTTGGCCGTTCATTTACACGACAGTGGCATTTTGTGTGCCTGAAAACGCAAACTTTTGAAAACGGGTTTAAAAGTGAAAGTTTTTGAAAATGATACTGTTATCGTCTCCGTGTAAACTACAAAAAGGCGGATCTGTGAAAACAGTGACAGCATGCACATGCATATTACGTGTTTAGTCTATAGGCAGAGTGCTCTGTAAAAGAATGCGTATATGTGCAGGCGCGTAGTCTTTCTTTACAAAGTGACATCGCCAACTACTGACCTGGCATGCATAATACAGCGTTTCTAGTTGTTTTTCGGATCCATGTGAATGTGGATCATTTTGACAGCGTTTTCATCTATACAAAGAAAAAAACTTCAATTTTTTACATTGTTGTCATCTAAACCACAGCCGACAGAGGTTGCCATGTCCACTTATTATACGCATTTCTAGGCTTGTTGTTTAAGCTTGGATTATAAACCGATCAAGTTTATGAAGTTATTAAAGTGGAAAGGTGTGGGTCATGATATTTTGGTCTTATTTTCAATATAAAGCCTTTGGATTTATTTCGGTTTATTATGAACTTGTTCTTGTTCAGTGTTTTTTCTAGCAAGATCTGGCAACACAAGTAAGTCAAGGGTCGTATCTCTTTCCCTGTGACTTTCTTGCACCGCACACATACAGAAGAGTGACGTGTGCTTTTAAATATGGCGTTAACAACAACTAGTTGTTCAGTTCGGTTTCATACACGCTGCACAGAATTTTTGTAAATGCGGTTGTCACTACCTGCATTTTTCGGGACTTAATTTGGTTGTAAAATGCGGTTGTCACTCCTGTAAATTAATAAACTTTGTGTGTACAGAACAGGTTTAAGCACTAAAATAGGAAGATTCTTATCGAGCCAACTTTAGCTCATATTGTCACTGTGAAGCTGCTTTGAAACAATATGTATTGCGAAAAGCGCTATATAAATGAAGATAACTGACTGACTGACTAAAAGGTGAATTTGAGGTCACATATTAGGGAAATTACCTTTGGAAATGATAAGGGCTTTTTAATGATCTCATAAAAGTGAGAACCTCAGTTTTGTGCCTTATCAGGAGAAATCTGGTAGCGTCATCGTAACGGTGATTTATTTTTGAATCATTAAATTGTAAGGTGAATCACTAAGGAAACAACTATTACTGTACTAGTGATTTCCATATTACTGCAAGTTTGCTTTCGGTATTTTTGTCAAAATCATGAAATCATGTTCAAAATGTTGGGGAAACACTTTCTGTTTCTTACTAGTTTAACCTCTTTGCACGTACAGGTGGTGGACTACCTGACCCAGTACTCGGGTATCAAACCTGGAGATCTGGACGCAAAGATTTCATCGAAACACTTGACTACTCTGAAATCTACGTATCTTAAATTGCGATTTCTTATCGACACTGGTGTTCGCTTCGTCGGCCATGGGTTGCAGAAGGATTTTCGGGTTATTAACTTAATGGTGAGTTGAATTTTTGTAAATTCATTTGTCATTAAGTATGTGGGAAAAGTTTAAAATGAAAACAAATTTTAAACCCCTCACATTTTTTAGGTTCCAAAAGACCAGGTGATTGACACCGTCTACCTCTTCCACATGCCTAGGAAACGTATGATATCTCTGCGTTTCCTGGCATGGTACTTCCTCGGTAGGTTTCTCGCATGAACTTTCCTTATCTCCTAACCTTATATGTCATTATCTGTGAATCAGTGTTTTATGGCTTTTTTGAATGTTTATTTAGATCTGAACATCCAGAGTGAAACTCATGATAGTATCGAAGACGCACGGACTGCCCTACAGTTGTACAGGAAGTACCTGGAGCTGAGTCATAACGGACGACAAGAAGAGTTCCGGAAGGTTCTCAAGGCTCTCTATGAGAAAGGACGCAAGCTAGACTGGAAAGTTCCAGATGTTGACTCTGCAGATGGTCAAGGTAGCCCAAAAAGTACGAATCGCTGACATGGCAGTGAGATTATTCGACATAATATATATTATTGCTGATGTCTATATCCAATAATTATTATATACATGATAGTATAATACTTTGAGAGGGTGGTAAACTGTTTAGAAGTAAATATTTTGCAATGCATTCACAGTTGACCAGTATGGGTTTGTCAAATGCTGATACTGATATCTTGTAAGCTAATTTTCTAATATACTGTATACATAATTCAATGTAATTTAATATAATATTTACTTCATGCTGTTTGAGCATGAAGTCACTCTATAGGGAGTTTTTCTCTATATCAGTAAGCACTGTTTCTGAAGTGGTTATGGTAAGGGGCGTGACATTTCTGAAGCACACTGTCCCAGCTGACCAATCAGAGCGCATTGCTCTTCTTGGAAGGAGGGGCTTCATAGAGACTAGAACAAAACAGAGCGTTTCTGAAAGACTGGGATGAGAGGTGCTGCAACTATGTAAAATATGTGAAAAATAATGTGATTTTTGAAAAATGGATCATGAAAACCTATTCTAGTAGATCCCAAAAACAAAATCAAGACTTTGAAAATAGGCATAATAGGTCTCCTTTAAAACTTGATTGTAGAATTAGTGTATTATCCATAAGCAAGACAGTCAGTATTATTTATAACTGACAAAATGAGGAGCTAACCCTTCTGTAAACTGACCAAGATGACCGAATATTGGCCAGTTAATCAGCCTGGCCAATATTTTTGTCTATCGCTGCAAAAAACTGAAATGTTTCCATTTAGCCACATAACAAATCATGTGCCCTATCATTAAAAAAAAAATCTTTCTTTTGTCATATTTGTAATTTTTATGTGTGCACAAGTTTAACAAATGTTGTTAGATGGACTTCTGATGCTCTTTTCCCTCTGCAGGTACAGCCGTGTTTCCCTCTGTGATGGGTTTATGATTCGATTCTCCTGTTGGTTATATTCCTGCCAAACAGACACCAGCTCACGTCATTTCTCGTACAGCCTTTCAGTGTTTTACTTAATGAATATTTCATGTCATTAGGTAGCAAATCTGAAATAAGGCATATTATTCTGTGTTAGAAAAAGTCTGTTTTGCCCTTTAAAAATTGGGGGAATCAAAGGAATTTTCATTATGTCAGGGTTTTCTCCACAGAATTATGTATCCTGTATGTGTCTGTCAGGAAGAATATGAATAAAGATAAGGAAAAAAAATGTTTTCAGGACTTAGACTCAATTAAAATGTATGAACCAAGTGTTTTTTGCTCTTTTGACTCCACGGTGGCTTTTTGCACCAAGGTGTATTTATATTGTGTCAGAAACCGCAGAATATGAATTAAGCACTCAGTGGATTTACTGTGTTATTTTCTATATTGTATCTATGATGTTTATTTCCATGAAGTGGCAGCTGAATAAAGACTTTTTGATAAATCTTAGAGTCTGTTTAAAGCTCATTTCCACTGGGTGGATTATTTCAGCAACTTCATTGCATTAAAAACCATTATTTGAAAAAAGAAAAATAAAACTGATGTAATTCTCAAAGTAAAAACCAAATGAAAATCTCTTAAAATGCTATTCTATGAAAACACAAAACTGATGTCAACAGGGTTACAATTGTTTTCCAGGCTTGGTAAAGTCACATAAATGAATAAAAAAAAGTCATGGCAATCTATGTAATTCAAATATATTTTCTGGTTATGCTGTTCTCAAAAATACTTTTTTAGCTGGATATCATCCTTGTGTGTGTATTTGCTCACAAGAAATGATTTAGGAGTGAATCATTCTCTTGATTTGACTCTTCAATGAAATCTGAGAATTTATAAAAATGAAATGATCTGAATTTGAATGATTTTTAAAAATCAGCAGCTGTTGTTCTCATAGGACGTTACAGTTCTGCGATCTTTGTAACTCTAAAGCTGTTGCTCGTGTAGAGAAACACTTACTGAAGAGGGGTGTGGACGGCTCTCTTCAAATAAAGAACCATCTTTGTTTTAGGAATAATTTGTCATTGGGATGTACATGTTTCTGGTCAGGTTCTCTTATTTTTGAAACCTGCTTACTGATCTTTAAGTACAATTCAAAGTTTAGCACATTGTTCAATGTTGTTAACCAGAATTTAACTGCAATTTGCTTTGCAGGGATGCGAATATTTTTAGCCCTTGACACAGTATGTTCTGCACTCTTAACTAGTGTGTAACATGGCAACAATGATATATTATTTCTGTATTGCTGACTGAAAAATGACATAATCTATTCCTTACCAAAAAGTAGCCTAAAACTCAACGATCTACGCAGTATAGTCTATTATGCTAGCAAGTAGTCTATCCATATAATGTTCACTGTGCCAACAAACAGCACATATTACTGCACAATATTTAGTATGATTTAGTCTTGCATGCTTTATTATTATTTGTTTGATTATTGACTCAAGAGTACTATTTGCTGAAGAAGAAGAAAAAAGATTAACAAACCAACAAAAGATTACAAATTTCTGTTTTAATATTCTCCTTTTAAAGGGCCATTAAGTTCTACTCACAATATTGAGATGGTTGTTAGACATTTATAACAGTGTGAAAACTAGATGTGAAATATATATTTGATTTTATAAGACAGCATTATGCAATTACTGTAAAAATTCTCTTGCATTATTCAAGTAAGAATAATTGAAAATATTAAGAAATATATTGTTTTTAATTGCAGTCTTTTGCACTGCAAGAGTGATAGCTTTGTTTTAGTTTGTTAATTTAAAATAAATGCTACAATATAATGTTATAAGTGTGTTTTTACAAATATTCTAAATGTGATTATATCTATTTTAAATGTGTTCTTTTTCATTATCCACATTCAGAATATAAATATACAGTAGGCTAATTTTGTAAAATGTAGTATTTGGATATATTTTATAGGCTATATTATTTTAGACTCTTGTCATAATTCTCATAGCTAAATAAACTGATTACACTTCTCACTGAGCAATTACCGACGATAATAATATAACAATTTAAATAACTTTCATAGACAAATAATGCCACTTGTTGTGACTACATTCAGTTTTTCCCGGATGCAGTTGTCGCACGTGCAATTATTACATGCTGGCAACTAAAACGCTCATTGTGAAATGTAAACAATGTTAGAAAAAAACATTACTCATTACATATATTCGAAATAAAAACGAAATTGTGCTAAACGTTACCTCAAAACAACGCATAATGAACTCAAAACGGAGGAAAAAGTTGTGGTACTTTGTCATATTCGTTCCCGCATGAAATGGTTGCACTGGCAACTCGCACAACAAACCGGACGTTGTAAACAAGTCGAATGATGATATATTAATTATATCTTGTCAAATACAGTATTATTAATGATAAAATTCGTACATATATAAGTTAACTTTCAAAAAAACTGTAACTGTTTTTTATCTAGTAAGTTGAGCTAATTGTTTTCGAAAATTGCTAACCGACGATATTTAGATTTGTTTTTTAGTTTATTAATAGAACTCAATGTGAAGCCATGTGAGTGTTTGGGATATTTTAAAAGGTGAAAAATAAGAGTGAAACCCAACCCTGAAAGCTGGCCAAAGTGGTCTGACGTCACGTTCCCACAATGCACGCGCCCATCAGCTCGAGCGCTGCAGTGTTTAGAGGGAAAGAAACAGCAGGCCCGAAAAATACACACATTATTGAACAAAAAACAAATTATCCACTGCGAACAGTTCTTGAGAATTCATCGAGATATGGCTGAGAAACGAATTTTCTGTTTATACCAATGTGAGGTGTAGAACGGAGGAATGCATGTGAAATGCAACTTTTGTGGGGATCAAAAGTTTCTGGTGAGCGCAAGATGTTTTTATGCAAATGTTATAGTGTGAATTTAGGACCGCGTGGACTGTTTGCATTGATGTTCAAATGTCTGAAACCCTCATAGAGTTTCGTTGCTAGTATTTTTAGACTTTTGAAAAGATAAATGCGTGCCATTTACCCACATAAGAGGTTTAAATGTTGCGTGCATGAGCAAACATAATTAGCTACGCGACACTGTTGGTGTATTTAATGTATTTATTTTTTTTAAAATGCGTTTAACATGAAGGAAAGCGTGACGGGATGGTCTGATTTGTGTTGCTCTTTATTAAGGATCTTTTCGATTTTACAATTTAATCACAATGTTCTGCGGTTCTTTACAGATTTTGCTGAGCGAAACGTGCCACGGGTTTCTGACCCCGAAACGTGCCAGCAGTAAATATACTAGAAGATGCTAGTTAAATCATAAAGGGGTTTTTATGCAGAACGTTATTATAATACAATACACAACTTTAAATATAACTATATCAAGTTTTAGTGCAGTTTGTGGTATATTATTTTCATTTAATCAGATTTACCACAAACATGTCATTTACAAATATATCATATTTGCATGAAAATTCTGTTAATATGTAATTAACATAGCTACTTGATTTGTAAGCCATTTATGATTTTGGTAACACTTTACAATAAGGTGTCATTTGTTATCATTAGTTAGCTAATACATTATGAACTAACAATGAGCAATATATTTTTACAGAATTTATTAATCTTTGTTAATGTTAGTTTATAAAAATGCATTAATGTTAACAGATACAACTTTTGATCTTAAAAATGTAGTAGTAAATGCTTAACATTAAGATTTATAAATGCTGTAGTATTTTTAACTAATGAAACCTTATTGTAAAGTGTTCATATCAAAGCTGATAAGAAGCAAAAATCATATTTGTTTTATTATTAATTGTTATATGGTAAGAATACTTGAACATATTTTTTTTGTTTTAAAGTTAATACATAGAAGGAAGCACATTTTGCCTCAACTGAACTATCAAGCACAATTGAACTTATAAACCTAAATTTATAACATTAAAACAAAATCTTAATGTTGAAATGGAATAGTGTGGATTTAAGTGGACATTAAAAATACTTGAAATGATTGATTGAATGATGTCCATCCATTCTCTAAAAGGGAGGGAGTAATAGTGGACATGCATTTTCCGGAGGTCTGTTAAGATAATGAATGTGCTTTTGTGAGACTTGAAACAGGTAAACAAACCTTTTATAAATGTCACTAACCAATCATCATTGACATCCCTTCAGGGTGTTTTTAAGTTCCTTGTGTTGAAATCTGTTACCATTCAGAAGCAGGTTCAAAAACTGCACTGCATTGCCATCAAGCACTTTGAGATTTTGTTTAATTTGTAATATGGAATTTTAGAAATAAATATAAAGTTCTTTTATTGTTCATATAAATCTCTAAATTTACATTAAAGGGACTGAGTTAATCAATTACAAATCCTTTCAGCAAATCAGCTTATTACAGTGTTATTATACTAATAAAAATCTTCATGATTTGGTTAATTTTATAGGTGTATTTTTTTTTTTTTACCAAATTAAAAAATTCCAAATCAAAAATTCTCAAGTGGATCTTTTTACTTTTCAGAAGTATTATGTGTGTTATTCAAATAATCTGTGTCGAAAGGAGACAATAGAAATTGATGTATATATGTGCTCCAGGAAGGTATAGAAGCATATATAAATGTTTTACAATCATATTGCATTTTTTCTGTATATGGCTTAAAATAGTTTTTTGTTTGTATAATCTAACAACATTATGGCTATATATATATATATATATATATATATATAATATGTATATATGCTATAAGCTATATAATATTTATAAGCAAGTTAAAAATAAAATGAAAATTCTGTCATTTGCTCATCGTTCTTCTGTGGAACACAAAAGTTATTTTAAAGAATGTTGGTAATCTAACTTTTTTGGTTACCATTAACTTATTGTGTGGGGAAATTTTTTTTCTTTTTCAAAATGTATTATTTTATGTTCCACAGAAGAAATTCATACAGGTTTGGAACAACATAAAGGTGAGTAAATGATGACAGAATTTTCATTTTTTGACGAACTATCCCTTTAATAAAGTATGTAAAAGCCATTTTGTTTTGTTTTTTTAGATGCACATATGTATTATAGAACCTTATGGTAACTGCTGCATCTTTGTGTTTGTGTGCAGAATTTTGAACATGCAAAAAAACAACCTTCACTCCCAAGAAAAATCACCTGTTGGAGCTTTTTCTCAGGTACTTGTATGTATGATTGTACTCTTATTTCTTTAACCTTCAATTATTGTGGTCACTGATCTTCTTTAACTTTTCCCAGAGTGACATATGCCCTGAAAACTACACATATAAATGAGAAAATGTTCCATGGCAAAGACCAGCTAAACGGCCACCTGCAAAACCACGACCCCAACAAGCAGGAACTGCGGTGTGAGGAATGCGGAAAGTGTTACAACACTCGCCTCGGTCTTAGACGCCACGTGGCCACACATGCCACCTCTGCCGGCGGTGACCTCACCTGTAAGGTCTGTCGTCAGGTGTTCGAGAGCATGCCTGCGTTACTCGAGCACCTGAGTACGCACACCGGCCGGCCGCCCCCGGGGACTGTGGTTCGGGAAAGGAAGCATCAGTGTGAGCGGTGCGGTCGGCGCTTCTTCACTCGAAAAGATGTGAGGCGCCACGCAGTGGTGCACACCGGCCGGCGAGACTTCCTGTGCCCGCGTTGCGCCCAGCGATTCGGCCGTCGCGACCACCTCACCCGACACCTGAAGAAAAGCCACGCGCAAGAGTTGGAGACCCTGCCGCCAATGCCCATTAAGGAGGAGCCTAGTCCCACCATGTGCTCCGTCGGATCTCCAAAAGATGCCACAGAGGCGTTTTCCATGGCCTTGTTCAACCAGCAAGGCCTTCCGAGTGCATCTACCTCAGGGGTCAATCATCATCATCATCACACGATGGTGTCTGGCCCCATGTCCAACCCCATGGGTGTGGGCTGCTACCTCGAGCCAAACAAGCCTCCGCCGCAGCAGTACCAGCAGGCTCCCAGATATCAGCCGAGTTCCACTACCTCATATTTGAAAGCAGAGATGGAGAACTTCCTGACCGAACTCCAGTGTGGGCCTATGCCGCCGCAGGCTGCTGTGGCCACTGCTGTCTCTCGGCCGGGCGACCTCCTTCCTGACGGTCTGGGAGCTCAGAGTGCCCATTTCACCCTCAGGAACTCGGCATTCACCTCCGCCGAGCCACCTACCACCTCCGCCAACATGGACCTTTCGCACCTGCTGGGCTTCCTGCCATTCGGCCTGCCTCCCTACACTACTCACCTGGGATACTCCACCACCACAACCGCCGCGTCCCCAAGCCCTACCTCTCAGCTCTCTGGGCCGCTTACCTCATTTCAGCCACAGTCACTGCATGAGCCTCAGGCTTCAGGGCACTTAAACCAGCTCTCTGGTTTTTCGCCAACTCTACCTCGATTCCATCAGGCCTTCCAGCAATGATGTTGCCCGTGTCCACTATGACTTGCCAGTCAAATGCAACAATTCTGTTGTGTCATTGCCAAGTAGCTTAAAGGGTTAGTTCACCCAAAAATGAAAATTATCCCATGATTTACTCACCTTCAAGCCATCCTAGGTGTATATGACTATCTTCTTTCAGACAAACACAACAGGAGATATATTTGAAAATATCCTGGCTCCTCCAAGCTTTATAATGGTTGTGAATGGGGGGGGGGGCACATTTTGAAGCAAAAAAAAAAAAAAAAATGCATCCATCCATAATAAAAGTAATCCATACAGCTCCAGTGGGTTAAAGGGATAGTTCACCCAAAAATGAAAATTATCCCATGATTTACTCACCATCAAGCCATCCTAGGTGTATATGACGTTCTTCTTTCAGACAAATATAATCTGAGTTATATTAAATAATGTCCAGGCTAATCTATGCTTTATAATGGGAGTGGATGGTGCCCCAAAATTTAAAGTCCAAAAAAATGCACCCATCCATTATAAAAGAAGTCCACATGGCTCCAGGGGGTTAATGAAGGCCTTCTGAAGCGAAGCAATGAGTTTGTGTAAGAAAAATATCCATATTTAAAACTTTATAAATCTCCAGCTTCCGCTAACTGTCATACGTGCATTCACGAGAGAGTGGCGTCCCAGCTTATGATGTAGGACGCAGGCGCAGTGTGAGCTCCGGTGATGAACAAGGAAGCGCAGAGGAGAGAGCAAAGCAAAACAAAATACCGGTCACAAATTAAAAGTACAAAACTAGGATTTTTAAAGAAAAATGTCAGAGGATTTCGATAAAAGCCAAGAGGAGACTGAGTTTTTTGCCTAGCCGTATTTGTTTGAACCGGAATACCGACCAGGAACTCTGGGAAATGGAGGCTGCAGGAGCAGCAGCACAAACAACAGAACTGAGAAGACGGAGAGCTCATGACGCCTGTGAAAAATAGACTTGCTGCCTATCTTTAGCAAAGCAGCGCGGCGAACCGCTTCTGAAACGTGCCGTGGCGCGGCTGGTGTAAACACGAGCATTGACTAGAGTGGCCGCGGATCAGCACTGGTAGCCGCGTCGTAGCCATAATGTGCCGCTGTGGTGGTGCTCATGTGGGATATGTGAAGTTATACCAACAGAGGTTGAGAGTGTTTGCTGCCACGAATGGGCGATTGGAATGCCACCTTTAGAAGTTTTTGATGCTGCCGGTGAGAGGACTGAGTGTTAAAATATTATGCTGTTATTATGCCGTAAGCTTAGACGCCTCTTGCAGTTTAAACAAATAGAGCTGTGCAACAAACTCAAGCTCCTCTTCTCTTATATCAAAATTCTCAGACATTTCTCTTTAAAATTTCTCATTTTAGACTTCTAATTCGTGACCGGTGTTTTGTTTTGCTCTATCCTCTGCGCTTCCGCGTTCCTTACGTCATACGTCGGGTCAGAGGTTACTCTTCTGCCACAAATCGATGCGTACGGCTGTCTGCCGAAAGCTAGTTATTATAGTTAATTAAGTTTTAAATATGAATATTTTTCTTACAAAAACCAATAGCTTCTCTTCAGAAGGCCTATATTAACCCCCTGGAGCCGTGTGGATTATTTTTATTATGGATGGATTCTTTTTTTGTTCAAAATGCGCCTCCCCATTTACTACCATTATAAATCTTGGAAGAGCCAGGATATTTTTAAGTATATATTTGATTGTGTTCGTCAGAAAAAAGATATTCATATACACCTAGGATGGCTTGAGGATGAGTAAATCATGGGATAATTTTCATTTTTGGGTGAACTATCCCTTTAAAGGTAATGAACTGGAGATGTTAGGTGGGTGCGAAGTCTTCAAATGGATCCTGTAGAAATAGATGAGATGATCACTAGGATAGATGGAGTTTTGCTTTTAGAATAGTTTTAACTTTGTGGTTTTTCCTAGAGGGTCTTCTGAGTAACTGTTTTGTAGTGTTAAATGAACTCATAAAATTTATGAAATTTAAAAAAAAAAAAAACTGAAAAGTTAGCAAAATAAATACCTCAATATTTTTGTCAAGAAGGAAAATAATGGTATTATTACAGTGTTCTCCGTTGTAAAATGAAGCACTTTTTTTTTTTTTATCAACGGCACTTCTATGACTAAAGGTGCGGTCACATTTTTCATTGCTCTGTGAATTTTCGCTGATGAAATACTGTCATTTCAATTGGAATCCATGTGGAGATTTCTCACGAGGGCGAAAGATTTTTCCATGCAAATTTGCCGCATTGACCAACAGAAAGCTGCTTAGTGTGACACCGACTCTTCTGTGTAATTGGCGCTTCATGCATCTTCACTATTGACTTAAATTTTCCGCCTGTGAAATTTCACAGAAAGTTCACTAATTTGACCGCACCATGTTGAACTGTGGTCTTAGATGAACCTCTCAGCTCACGGTCACACAACACAAAAAACCTACCTCTCTAAGCTGAACTCTTGTCATGAAAAGGATTCAACCATTTGACAAGAAATTAAGCAAATCCTCACACCAGTTGTGTGAAGAACATTATCTCATTTGATTTTTTTTTTTTTTTTTTTTAATAAAATGCTCAATGGTTTTAGTTATGAATTTTAGAGTCAGGTGATTAAATAGCATTTAATTAATTAGCTTGTGTTGGTTTTAGACTTTAGGTGAAAGTTTTTAGGTGCTGTTGTGTTCACATCCTTAATGCTAATGAAAGGAATCACACTTATGAGTGGAGACTCGTCTCCTGTAAATCTCTCTCTCTCTGTTCATTCCAGAGTCTTTTGTATGTTAAATGCAAAAAAAGAGAGAAAAGTATTGTTTATTCTGGAATTGAAAATCATAATCATAAGTGAACATTTGTTTAAGATTATCCTGACAAATTCCCAATATGGGAACTAAGTAAAATATAAAACTAAAATATGAACAATTTTTTTTTTTGTTTGTTTGTTTTGAAGAAGTAATCAAATATGCCCTGCATATCGCTGTAAAAAGGGCAAATAATTGGTTGTACTTGTTTTACACAAATGATTCTCACAAGTTTTCCCAAATGTTTTGCCTGGATTCAGAAGTTTCAGACAGAATAAGAAGATATACCCTGTTATTGCTGAAGCACTTCATGTATCTCTCCATGCAAAACCAGGAGCACTGTCAGAAAAACAATGTGTAAATTTGAATGGCATTTTAGCACTGCTTCACTGTCTATTTTTTAGGCTCAGTGTTACATGCACCAGTGACCTGTAAGGTAACTGTGTTGGTATATGTTGTGTCAACTCCATTTTGTTTATGCCACCTGAAGAGGTGAATTCATTTTATGAGATCCTTCTGTTCCTCCCATTGTGTTCAGAACTCATCTTGACAAATCATACCCATGACATTTCCTCCTTTGGCTGAACTGAAATGGAATTGACCTCAACTCAACTGTGATGTTTAGACTGATCTACCTCAGTGAGATGCACACTGTGCACAGCTGTACTGTACCTTTAGTGAGAAATGTAAAGTTTCAATGGCTGTTTAGCTGGAGTAAACAGGTGTTTTACATCTTTAAAATTCCAAGCATTGGCATTTTTGTGTTTCAAGGACTGTTTTCCTAAACATTCTGAAAGCAAAAGTGAATGAGTGAGAGATGAAGGTGCGTGCAGAAACAATGTTAAGGATGAATTAAGAAATAAAGCATCTTGTAGAACTTGAGTTTCTAGTGTGTTTTGACTCATTATTTACTGTTGGTAAAACAATAATACTAATTTTTTGCAAGGCCACTGAAATTTGAAAGTTGTATGACAACTTAATTTAGATTTAGGTTATACTTGGGTGGCTATTACAAGAAATTTTAATTAGAAATGTAAGCAGTACTAACTATCATGTTGGCTTTAAAATGTACATGGCTGAAATGTTTTAAATGCTTAATGATTTTATAAAAGATAAATACCAAAAATTAGATGACAGTAATTGTAAATGAAGACGTTATTCATTTACAGTTTTATACATATATCATTTCTATTTTTATAACTGAACCACCATTTTATAAATTCGTATAAACACCATTAACATTTATACTATTAGTAACGCTACTGGTCATCTCTCTTTAACTTCCAACAGTCATGAATCCACTGACCTTCTTTGTCTGAAGCCATCCTCAATGGTACACCATCAATATTCACACATGATTGGGGGGAGGGGGGTCAGGAAGAGGTAGCAACACCGACTAATATCAAATATAAATAAAATACTTATAAGATTATATTTAAATCTCTCTCTCTCTCCCTCTCTTTTTTTTTTTCTTTTTTGCTGCTTCTGGACCCTGGTTGGCTGTGGCATGCTAGTCCCTGCCATGTGCGGTTTTGATTAGTTGTGGGTGGGTGTGATGTGGGGCCGGGGGCCTTGGGCTTTCGCCCTCCATCTTGTACTTTCACCTGGGATTTCTTGTCTCTGGCTGGCTCAGCACTTGTCTCGCTGTTTTAATGCTTCACATATTAGATGAGGTGCACACACACATTCATTTGGAGCATAAAACAAGTTTAAAGCAAAAAAAAAAAAAAATGCACACACATAGGGTAAGTGTGGCGTGGGCGTGGCAGCCTGGGCTTTGCACTGGGCTGGTTCCATGCTACACGCCATGCTTTTTTAATGCATTATACACTAGTTGACATAAACATATCATGAGTATAACAATGAAAGCAGCCATATTTATTAAAAAAAAAACAACAACACAGACAGGGTAAGCGTGGCATGTGTGGGACGGCTGGGGATGGGTATGGATTTTGGGACCCTCGGCCCCGCAGCACCGCACCTTGATAGCCCGTTGCAACATGACGCTGACGGGGGTCTATCCTATGCCATGGCCATGAGGGGAATAGAGGCAGCTTTATAATATCTTATTATTAATAGCTGTATCAATATTACCATTATTAATACTATTAGTAGTAGTAGTAGTAGTAGTAGTATTATCACTGCCATTGCAACTACTACTATTATCATTACTATTAATGGCTGTATCAATATTACCATTATTAATATTATTATTGCTATTACTATTTTCTTTATTTTTCCTCTTCCTGATCCTTTAACCTCCCCCTCATTCCGGATGAAATTAGTATATTTGTTAATGTTTATCATTACTACTACTGCTAATACTATTATTACTATTTGTCATTTCTTATTAATTGGATTTATCATTATTATTATTATTATTGTTGTTATTATTATTATTTTATTATTGTATTATATTATTATCACCTTCCTCATTTTTTGCGTGTGATACTATTATTATCTTCATCATTATTATTGTCAATGTTTTTTTTTTTTTTTTTAATTATTATTTATTTATTTATTTCCTCTTTGATATATATTTTTCTTAACTCTGGTTATGTCTGTTGTACTTTCCTATATGCTCCTTTATTCATATATTTCCACTCCCACACCCAGTTACACTTAGTTATACACACACACACACACAGACACACACACATACCCAAATCATACTGGCTGTTATGTATGTTTTGTTGGTCTTTGTATTTGTATTTTGCATTTAATTTCTTTTCTGTAAATATTGTAATTGTCTGTTTGCATAATAAAAAAAAAAAGTAACGCTACTGAAAAAAACGCGGGTACTACATTGTGTTCAATACTCAAATGTTCAATAGTTGTGAACCCTCAATTTAGCAATAACAAGCAAGGTGTTGATTACAACAGTTGTTCGTCACTGCACCACTTTTTCATACTAAATTTCTGCTTTTATAAATAAAATGAGGGAGAAACATTTTCACATTCAGGCAAATACAAGGGCAGCTAAGTCTCAGTCAAACAGGAAGTGGAACAGATGTGAAGAAGGACACTATTACTAATGAGCAGTCAAATACACTGGCGAAATATTTTAATTTAATTGATATATTCGCACAATGAATGGCGTCTGTTTACTAAAGTAGCAGCTGATTTATACCTGTAGTCAGTTTGGGTCGTACGGCTGTTGTTTGTCGCTTGTCAGTTTCAGTCTGGCTTTGGCTGAACTGGCTTGAGATGGCAGACGAGGCTCTCTTTCAGTTCCTTCACAGTGAAATTATTCAGTATGTCAACAGTGCAGAAACTGGAGAATCGGTAAGAGTTGGAGATATACTGAAAACACTGTCACAGAAAAGTAGAATAGCGTATTAGAAATGATTAAGCACAATAATAAAGCAAATATTATGGAAATGTTGCATGTTGAATTAATGTAGTGTACTTCTGTGCACAGGAGAATGGACGATGTGTTTCTAAACTTGAGAACATGGGGTTTCGTGTGGGACAAGGACTTATTGAGAGGTATCATAACAGATGTTTACATCCATAAATCCTATTCATAAGTCAAGCAGATCATCTGATGACATCCTATCTGATGTTATGTTTATGCAGTTACTAACGCAGATTGTCAGTGGAATATCCAGAATTTAACTCTGAACAACTAAATGGGTTATTTTCAATCAGTTCGTAGAAATGTAATAGATTAATTAGTAGTAGAATAAAATAGCCATTTTTTCTTGAAAACTGTTTAAACAGACATCATTTGTGTTTGCAGGTTTACCAAAGACACACCACGTTTCAAAGATGAGCTTGATGTCATGAAGTTCATCTGCAAAGATTTTTGGACCAGTGTTTTTAAGAAGCAGATTGACAACCTGAGAACAAACCACCAGGTGGGCACAATATAATGGAAGTCCAGCTGTTTTTTGTTACCAAAACACCATTGTTATGTTGATTCATAAAGCTCCGTGAATATATTTATTGAATAACATGACATGAAAAATTGTTTGTAGGGTATTTATGTGTTACAAGATAACAAGTTCCGTCTGCTGACACAACTGTCTGCTGGCAAACAGTATCTGGAACATGCGCCGAAGGTACAAACATAAACAACCTCGATAAACTTAATAACCTGACTTGATATTTTAAATCGAAACTCCAGAATCCATATCTTTAACATTTCAGATCATTATATCTACAGAATATATATATATATATAGGCTAATCTGTGTTTGGTGATTCTCATTCTTTTATGTCTGCAGTTTTTAGCTTTCACCTGTGGACTCGTCCGAGGAGCACTTTCAAACCTTGGTGTGAAAAGTATAGTCACAGCGGAAGTGTCGGTCATGCCTGCCTGTAAGGAACAAATTATATATTCTATAATAAGTTCTAATAAGTACTTATCTATGGAAGCTTGTTTCCGCCACTAAATAAAAAAATAGTAATTGCGACTTTTTATCTCAGAATTCTGACTTTTTTTCTCACAATTGCGAGTTAAAAAGTCACAATTCTGAGACATAAAATCGCAATTGCGTGATATAAAGTCAGAATTGCGAGATATAAACTCACAATTGTGTGAAACTTTATTTCTCGCAGTTCTTACTTTGCTTGCGTGTCCTTTCATTGTGACTGACCATCAGAATTGCTGCTTCGTTATTATTCTACATAAAATGGAAGACATCATAAAGGGTTATTTTCAGCACGGATTTACCAATAAAGAAATTTTGATTTTTACTGGAGGAGACACATAACATAAAGATTAATCTCCGGACATTAGAGAGAACATTATGCAGAATTCATAAGCCAGAGCCTTCTGATTGAATATGCATCCACAGACTATCTTTGTACATGAGTACAGCATTTCAAGGAGAAAAAAAACAGCTTTTACTGCCATCTAGTGGGCTTAATACTAAAACACCAATACCTATCATGTTTCATCAACTTTGTAACTTTGCAACTCAAGTCTGGTGGCTCCATAAAAGGGGGCATTCAAGGGTAGAATCATGCAGATCTGCAAATTACAGTGGAAGTATTTGGTGAATAAAAGTTGTTTTTAACGGAATGGATACACTAATGAATTTGACAAGTTTTGAGCAAATGTGTTGTGATTACACAATAATAACAATATAACAGTAATAGTAATAATAATAAGAATAAGCTGTGGTGGAGGCGCAATAAAACAGACGAAGCTGAAGTGGCACATTTTATACACCAACAGCTTCAGACATCAGGACGGCAGCACGGCTATCGTTGGATGCAACAGAAATGTTGGATGTCCGGAATTGTTACAGACAGAAAAACTGTCCGTCAGTTAATTGCGAGAAGAAAAGTCAGAATTCTGAGACAATTCAAACTTTTTTTCTCGCAATTGCAAGTTTATATCTCAGAATTCCGCAATTGTGAGAAAAAAAGTCAGAATTCTGAGATAAAAGTCGCATTTACTGTTTTTATTTTTTAATTTAGTGGTGGAAACGGGCTTCCATACTTATCAAATTATAAGTTCTAATTAATTGTAACATCAACTAATTGTTTCTTTCTTGTTTCCCTCTATCCATCCATCCATCCATCCTCTGCACCTTGTTTGTTCTTAGGTAAATTCCAGGTGATGATCCAGAAGATTTGATTCACTACAAAGGAGTGTATTGCTCATAACACGTGCATCTGTTTTATTGCCTTGTCATTTTTTTATTGCCTTGTCCATTGTATTGCTAATGACACTATGATTATTTTTTATTTGCAGTAACTTGACAACTACTGGCATTAAAAGTGTTTTGGCATGTATGGTCAAGCCTTATTGTACTGTATTTTGGTAGTGTTTTTTGACACTCATTATTCTCTTTACACATTCACTTTGTTTTGAAGATTAATTTGCACTGATAGCATTAAAGCTGGAATCCTTGTACGTGTTTGTGCTTTGTTTTTGGAAATGAATGAATATTGGGAATTAAGATTAAATGTGAGGAAAAAATCATTTTTTTGTTTGATGTTTTTTTGGGGTTACACTTTACAGTAAGGTTTCATTTGGTAACATAACAGTTAATATGAGCTAACAATGAACAATCACAGCATTTATTAATCTTAGTTAATGTTAATCTCAACATAATTAAAATTTAAAAGGTCAAATGTGTTAACATTAATAATGCAACGTGGACTAACATTAACAAAAGTTAATAAATAGTGTAAAAATATTGTTAGTTCGTGCAAGTGTTACCGATGTTGTTTAATAGCACATCATCACAAAAAGATCGCTTTGTAGAATAGTAAAAGACTTTGCTACTAGACAACTGCTAGTGTATAACTAATAATCTATATATAAAAACAATTACTGGTGTAAAAACACTTCAATCAGTTTTTAAATGTCCCTTTATGCTGTTTTTTCTAGTGAGAGTGCGCCTCAGCTAGTCACGTGGTTATTACGTTGTAAAACGTCACAAACGCGGAGCTAATAGAAAATGAGACGCGCCGCGTTAAGCACTCTGATTGGCTGATTCGTAAACTCAGTTCTAACGGCACCAACATTCAAACTAGCATTCGCGTCGGGTTGTTTGTGGCTGGAGGATACGAGTCGTCTGTTGTTTAAACTTTTTATTATATATTTTTTCAGCCTTTCAGGTTGCGATAGGAGGCACTCATTTGAACTGTAAGTGTTTAAAGGTTTTTATACAGTATGATATTTTCTTTGACACGATTGCTGCGTTTGTGAAGATTAAGTTGATGCGGTTGTATTGGGCCGTAATCGTAGAAAGCCAAGCTTTTAAATGTTTGATGTAACTTAATAGAACAAATTAATCCAAATTTTATCTATTCAGTTGATTATTGTGATCTTAACATATGTGAGTATTATTTAGACTGTATTTGTTTTCATTTACCCTTTGTTCGTGCTTATAAGTCTGTATCTCTCATTACTTAACTTCCGTAAGAACGGATTCTCAGATTATAGTGTGAAGTGCCAGTCTGTCATTTTAAGATGACTTATAATATTCATACAATGTATATACATATTATATTCAAAACTGCTCGATACAGTGAGTGCTGGGCCTTGGGTCTGAGATTAGCCATTAACTGCCATTTTGCGCCACTCTGCAGGAAATGCCGTTCCGCTGTTCTTCTTCATGCCCTTTATGCTTTATTTTACGCACAATATTATTATAGATGCAGTTTAACTGTGTAAATACACGATTTTGCAGGAGATTCCCAGTGTGAATATGGAAGGGGGCTTTGCTGATGCATACACATGGGATGCCCCTTCTCATGTTATAGAGTCTATAGATGATTTTGCCCTGGACCCTCAGGATAATGCTGACCAGTGGTTTGGTAAGGCTTTTCATTCTTTATATGTATATAACATACATAATTTTCTTGTTCCCATCATGAATTGTGATATACAGAAACATAGAAATTTGTCAAAAAAAACCTTGATGTCGTGTGGTGCGAACTGCTGAACATATTCAGCAATATTTTTCACTATATTATTATATTTTGTATTATTGCGAATGCTGGTTTGGCATCTCAGAAATATATTGTACTTATCAATTTGTTACACCACAGGTCCACTGGAAGGACCTCATGAAATCAAAAGCTGAGTAAACTGGTAAAACTGTCTTTGTGTTTTAATTTTAGAATTGAAGGCGGCTCCTACAAGCGGCACTGTGGAACAGCTCACAACCCCTTTACGGACTGCAAATCCTTTTGATGAAGCCCATGATACTGACAGGCCCAAAGCTTTGGTATCACCCATGGTCAAACAAGTAGAGACGACAAGCTCAGGTTGGGGAAAAAATGCTTTGTTCACTTAGAAAACTCAAAATTCTGTCATTTACTCACCCTTGTATTGTTCCAAACCTGTATGAATTTCTTTCTTCATCTGAACACAAAAGAAGATATTTTGAATGTCGCTCCATTGACTTCCATAGTATGTGGGGAAAATACTATGGAAGTCAATTGGGGTCCATCAACTGTTTGGTTATCTTTTTGTGTTCAACTGAAGAAAGAAATTCAAAAAACTTGGAATTGTGAGAGTAGCAATTCCCCCATTTATTTATTTATTTATTTTATTCCATGGCAGAATCAAGCTTACATACTTGAGGCCTGTTTGTTTACTCCAAGAATAACTATGATTAAATTATCATCCACACCAATGCATGATGGTGTTCTGTTTATAAGTGTGAACTGAAGTTTTGTTGCCTGTCCTAAATGCTCAAGCTCTTTAAAATCAGGTGGATTCTGATTGGCTGTCCATGTTTATCAGCTGGGAAAAATAATTCTGAAAGTGATTCCATCTATTGTTATATTTGTGGTGTGCACTTCCCTACTTTCATAGAATTAGAACCATCATTAATACTTTATAGTTATTGTCCTTGGTGTGAACAGGCCTTTAGAAACCATTTAAAAAAAAAAAAAATGTTCATTTTGCTTGTCTATTCTTAACATCCGCTCTGCTTCAGATGTCACAGAAAACACCCCTACAGAGGTCCCATCTAACATAGTCACATCATGGGGGAATGGCAAAACTACAGCAGCTCCTGGCCAGGGCCAGAAGTCTGTCCCTGCTCAGCCACGCAGGTAAAGAGATGCATCATTTGACCAGCCATAAATCAGAACTGGACGTTTTTTTGCACCTGGACGTTTTTATTATGTCTCTTTCAGACTTGTGCAGGAACTGCACTGCAATAATTTTTCTTCTAACACTATTGGTTGACTTTCCTTCTTCCTGCAGAGTGTCCAAACGGCCTGTGCCAAGAAATGAAAAGCCTACAGCTATAACAACACCCCCTGTCGTTAAGAAAAGAAGGTACGTGTTCCTAATATTTGGATCCTGTTTTAATATTTTACAGAGTGCTCAATTAGTCGCTTTGTCTCGCTGCATAGAGTTGTACCAACTGCCACTGCAAGGAGAGTTTTTGATCAGCGGCGAAGGTAAAACTAAACTGAGAAATGTTTGCTAAGATGTGAAAGGCACCTACTGTGGGGATTTAGTAGACTTCACTGGTGAATCGCCTGGGAATGTGGGGTGTTACTCGAAAGTGATGATAATGTCATTTTACAGTTGTTTTGTTTTCATCTTTTATAGAAGCTCAACATCCAGAACTGTGCGACGCAGTGGTGCAAGGAGCAGTGTCCGACTGAGGAGCAAACCAGCCATTACCTCCAAGACCTCAGATACTGCTTCTGCCTCCAACACTACACAGTGAGTGGGAATCTTATTAGTGTACAGTTAGCAAATTCAAACTACATTACAGTTCAAAAGGTTTTTTTTCTTCAAAGAAGTGAATACTTTTATTTAGCAAGGATTTATTAAATTGTTCGAAAGTGAAAGACATTTAAAAAAGATTACTATTTCAAATGAATGCTGTTCTTTTCAACTTTCTATTCATCAAAAATCCTGAAGAAAGAGTATTGCGGTTTCCACAAAATTTAAATTAAGCAGCACAACTGTTTTGTATTGGTTAGGAACTGGAGCTCGCCTTAGTTGTCTTGTCAGATGATTTTAAAAATCTTAAGTTATTTACATATTATTATTATTATTATTATTATTATTATTTATTTTATTTTTTTTATTAAATACTTAAACTGTGTATGTTGCCTTTGAACTTCAGACAGAAAAGCACAGAGCAGCAAGAGCTGGAGCGCATCGAGGCTCTGCAGAAAGAGGTGGCAGAACAGCGCCGTAAGAACGAGGCCAGCTACAGGGCTGCACTGGCAGGAAGTGAGTCACTGGCAAAACTTAATAGATCTACTATATGTATTGAAATACTGCCTTTTATAATTTTGTATCTTTTCAAAGGTCATCTTCCTAAGAAGCAAGTGCTGTCCACGACCATTCCCAAAGAGTTCAACTTCCGCTCTGATAGCAGGATGAAGAGCCACACGGATGTAGGCTCTGCAGACGATCACTTGTACAAGGAGATAAACTTCACCTCTCAGCTCCGCAAGCACCCATCTTCCCCTGTGAGTTCCATCACTAGGATGGGTCTGAATGATATGTTGGATGTTGTTTTGTTTTTTTGTTTTTTTTTTAATGCTGCTTGATGAATGCTGTCGTCACTCTGTAGTTGAAGGCTCCAAAGGGAACAACCATTCCCAAACCCTTCAACCTCTCCAGAGGCAAGAGGAAGCATGATGAGGCAGGAGCCTACGTACCAATGGCCCAGCAGATTGAGCAGTTCCAGAAACGCACACCCACCCGCTATCACCTGCGCAGTCGGCAGAGCCAAGAGAGAGGTGTGTCTGCTCTCAGACTCTGTTTCTGGTGGCTTTGAATGTTTTTAGTATTGCATTCTGATTTGATGCTAAACCATTGTTTGTCCTCATGTGGTTCCAAACTCCTATGACTTTCTGCCATGAAATAGATACATAATTATCATCATTTTATTATACTGTTATATTTTGTTCACTAAATCATTTTTTTTTTTTTTTTTTGACTAATTTTGTCTGTTTACTTTGCAGGACCATCACCAGTAAAGACAGACAAACCAAAAATCACACACCCCAAAACACCACAGCTATTGACTCGCCAGAGACATCGTCCCACGATGGTGAAAAGCACTGCAGAGATTGAGGCTGAGGAAGCAGAAAAACTGCAGCAGTAAGCTTTGCTCATATTTTGCACAAACTTTTATTCAATAATGCTTAATTTTTAAGTGGCATAAGTAAACCTTTTCAAATTTTACTTCTGTCACTTCAGGTTTAAGTTCAAAGCTCTAGAACTTAACAGAAAGATTCTAGAAGGAGCTCTGGTTCCAAAAAAGCCTGCTACTAAAGAAGTTACCAAGCCTGAAGGCTTCCAGCTGGAGATTGAGAAGCGACTTCAGGAGAGGCAGGCCTGTAAGAAGCCTGAGGAAAAAGAGGATCACACATTCCATCCCAGACCATTACCAACCCGAATTCTGGAGGAAGTTGTGGTTGGTAACAATCCCTTCAAAACTCATTTGTGCATGATTTGCCAAATTGTTTTTTAAAATTCCGTTGTTCCTGTTTGTTTTAATTCTTAAAGGGTGTCCCAGAGAAGAAAGTTCTAAATCCAACCGTTCCAGAATCACCTGCGTTTGCTCTTAAAAACCGTGTGAGAATTGAAAAGAAAAAAGAAGAGGTAAATTTTAATCAAGTATCAATAAAATTTAATTAAGTGTGTTTTATAAATGATGAAATTGATATTTGAGTCTCATCAACTAATTTCTTTGCACCTCCAGGAAAAGCCTCCTGCTCCTATTAAGGCACTTGCAGTGCCCCACTTCCTGCCCTTCCAGCCCAAACCACCAGTCAAGAGCCAGGTAGAAATGTGCCCTTTCTCATTTGAGGAACGTGAGCGTGAACGAAGGGTCATGAAGGAGAAGAAAATGGAAGAACTGAGAAATGAAGAGGTATTTTCTTTCTGGAGCTAAAAGTGTCTTATTGACACCAAAGACCTTCATAATTTGAATCGAGCCTAAATGCACTGCCTCACCAAATCTTTCAGGTGCCACATTTCAAGGCCCAACCCCTTCCTAAATTCGATGAAGTGCACCTCCCGGAGAAAAAGGTAGCAGAGCCCACCAAACCTGCTCCTTTCAAGCTGATGGTTGACGAACGAGGAGCGGCAAAGGGAGAACGCTGGGAACAGATGGTTAGATCTCCTTTTGAACCATTTCTCTTCATCTTCCATGGTTGAATGTTACGTTCTACTGGACCACACACATCCGATGTGTTGGCTTAGCATTTGTGTTTGCATATTTGCAACTAGTTAGCCAGTGGAAGATCATTTAAATTTGTCTCTGCTTTTAAGTGACATTGTTTTATAGTGTATTTTAACTGGTTCATTCCACTTAAAATGTTTTCCCAGATGAAAGAGGAGTTGAAACGTCAGGCTGAAGCAGCATGTTTTAAGGCACGGCCAAACAGTGTAGCGCACAAAGAGCCATTTGTTCCGAAGAAAGAGAATCGTTCCATCTTGGGTATGCTGTGTGTTATGTAGTGAATGGTTTTTGTGATCTTTCCACTCAGTGTTGTACTGTCTCCAGTCTAAGCTTCCCTTGGGCTTGTTGGCTCTGTGTGATTTTTGATGTTGAAGTGCACTGCTAACTCCAAAAACAACTCTTGCTTCCTTCCAACTTTCACCGCTGCCATCACTGCTCTCACCTCTACCTGACTACTTCACCTGGTCCTCTTTGTTCATCTTTGGCACTTTCTCAAGCCAATACTACTAATTCTGCAGTTCCGGAGGGCTTCCAGTTGGCGACGGAGAGGAGAGCCAAGGAACGGCTAGAGTTCGAAAAGGAGTTGAGCGAGAAGGAGGCACTGAGGGCTCGCATGGAGGAGGAGCAGGCTAGAGCACGAGAGGAGCAGGAAAAGGAGGAGATTGCAAGGCTACGGCAGGAACAGGTAAGAGATTTCAGAATGAATTGTCCTAAAACAGAAGCTGGAAATTCAAATCTTAAAGAGATGGTTCACCCCAAAATTTAAATTGTCATTTACTCACCCTCAAGTTGTTCCAAACCTGTATGAATTTCTTTCTTCTGTTGAACACAAGATTTTAAAGAAAGTTGATAAGTCATATAAATTATTTGCTCTTAGTTTTCTTTATGTACAATGAGTAGGTCAGTTTCTATTGTTTGACACTGCAAATTTATTTATTTATTTTTTTTTCTCAAAAGGTGCGAAAGGCTCAGCCAATCAGACGCTACAAGCCAGTAGAGCTGAAAAAGAGTGACGTGTCCCTCACGGTGCCCCAGTCTCCAAACTTTTCGGATCGTTTCCGCATGTAAATGCGTAACACACCGTTACATTGACTTAATTGTACATATTTCTCTTGATATGTTTTGATATTTCTTGTTTTATATCACTCTTTGATGTCTTTATGGATATTTAGAGTAGTTTTTATCTGTCTGTGGCTGATGCATTAAGCCTTTGTGGTCAATTAAAACAATTTCACAGTTGGGATTGATGCTTGCCCCAGCTAAATTTCTTAACCCTTCCTGTATATGCAGATTCATTTTTCCTGTCCTGTTTAGCTGTTTTCTTCTATCTCACAATAAAGAGACTTTAGTGTACAAATGTGTCGTCAATGACTGTAGTAGCTGAATTCAATGAAATGGTAGACATTTGAAAATGGCCACAGATGGGGAAATGTCTACAGAAGCAGTCTTTGCTCAATTCAAGTCACCTGCTCAATAGCAGATTATCAAGAGTCAATCGTAAATCTGTTCTTGGTCCTAACTAACTGAAGGTAAATGAACATACGATTCTTCTAGATAAATTTTACTTAATTTGGTAAAATACAAATTGCATACATAAGGGGTTAAAGGGATAGTTCACCCAAAAATGGAAAATGTCATTTATTACTCACCCTCATGTCGTTCTACACCCCAAGACCTTCGTTCATCTTCAGAACACAAATTAAGATAATTTAGATGAAATCTGATGTCTCAGTGAGGACTCCTATATTGAGAGCAATATAAAGCTCCGAAGCAGTGTTTTGAAATCGGCCATCACTAGATATTGAATAAAGTCTTTATTTTGTTTTTTTTTTGTGCACAAAAAGTATTCTCGTCGCTTTATAACATTAAGGTTGAACCACTGTAGTCACATGAACTGTTTTAAATATGTTTTTAGTACTTTTATGGATCTTGAGAGGTTCGGTGGCTTTGCTTTCAACAGAGGCCTCACTGAGCCATCTGATTTCATCAAAAATATCCTAATTTGTGTTCTGAAGATGAACGAAGGTCTTACGGGACATGAGGGTGAGTAATAAATGACATTATTTTCATTTTTGGGTGAACTAACCCTTTAATTCATGAATAGTTGAGTCACTTTACTAATTACTTCTCATACAAAGTTTTAATCTTGTGATATGTAATTTAAATGTTAATTTCATAAAGGGCACAGCTTTTTATTGCATTAAAGTTACATGACTGCCAGCATTGCATGGTTGAATGTTAGAGGTACATGCCTCACATTAGTTCAACTCATGCATTGCTGTCTGTACCCTTTGTCTTGGAAAGACTTTGTGCCCCCTCCCCTGGGCCAACTCTGCATGCCTCTATTATCAGTTTACTGTTTGCAAGCCCCCCTTCTCTGGTCTGCCTATTTCTGGTGAGGTGGCCATGGAGTGGAGATAAAAGGAATCTTGACAGGCTGGTACACACCAGAGATCAATCTGTCCAAACCTTTGGCGGAAAGCACATATACTTTACGCTGGGCTTCTCATTCTGAACAAACATCTTAGCAGGTGGGTGTAAAAGATATTATTGTGAAGATGTTATGATGATTGTAATTTCAGTCAGTTGAAAAGCTATACTTTTTTATGCAGTGTTTTTTTTAATTTTTTTTTTTATCTTTGTATCATTTTTGTAACTACATGGAATATTTCTACCCCTGGTTTCACAGACAAGGCTTAAGCTAGTCCCAGACTAAAATGCATGTTTGAGCTGTTTTAACTGTAAGCAACTTGTACTGACATATCTTAAAATGTCAGTGCCATTGTTTTGCCTCAAGATCCACACCAGCAATGTTTTTTTGTTTTTTTTCTAGTGTACGTTTATAAACGTTTCTTAAATATCTTTATTGAACTACGGCCTAATTCTGGCTTAGGCTAAGCCCTGTCTGTGAAACCGGGCCTTGGTCTCTTAGCCTCAGTCTGGTCTTGGCTGTTTTTAAAGGGGTTGTGCTCTCTAGCTGGGAGACCAGCTAGGACCAAATTAGTCTGGTTTAAGAGGACCTATTTCAGCAGGGTTTCTATTAAAATCTTGGAGTAAAATATGCAGGCCTAATTGCAATTTTGACCTCAAAAGAACTTTTTGTCTTTAATACCTGTATATTTTTCTCTCCCTCTAGCACAACCTTTATTCCATGTCTGTCAAGGGCTCTATGAAATGCCCTGTGCCTCCTTCCAATCCCACAACCCTGGAGGCGAAGGTTGATGACCTGCGGTCTAAAGTGGAGCAGCTCCTCCTGAGCTCAGGGAGAAGTTGCCCCATGTGTGCGACCTGCGTCCAGCACCACAAGCTGCAGGAGACTGTGACCAGCCAGCTGTCAGCTCAGACCAGACTCCTGGATTCTCTTGAAAGGAAAGTCTTGGAGATGAGAACAGCCCTGGAGGACCTGGCACGTGGTATGGGAACCAGAATGCAATGACATTCAGATTTATAAGTGCATCTTAGGTGTTTAAACACCTTTTTTTAAAAAACAGTTTTCTGTTCTGTCCCTTAAATATGAAAGGTCTGGAGGACAGACAGTGTGAGAGAGTGTCTGTGCCTTTAGTGGCTCTACAGAGACGGAAATCCCTGCCTGTTCGAACCTCTGCGGTCAGTGGAAAGAAGGACAAGAGCCAGAACTGCTTATAAACTGTTCCATTAACTCTTACTCTTGCATTAATCAACATGGCCTAAATGACATTTACCATGTACTTTATGTCTGTTTGTAAACCTTTTATTTCTCTTTTGACAGGAGGAAGTCTATGTTCGCTTAGACAGAAACCACAAAATGGTGCCCCATGCCTTTAATATACCCTCAGAGAAAGGTACTACAATAAACTATGTTATTACACTATATATGCTGGACAGCAGTTGTTTGAAAAGGTGAAGCGGGGCCATGAGATGGACATAAATCTGAATGACGGGCTTGTTAGCATGTTAACTATTATGAACTACAGAATGACAAGGAGACCCACAAATCACCTGACTAAAGAACAAACAGTAATGGGCTTAATGCCGAACGTCACGTAAACAAATGGGAAAACTGGTCAGAGAAAGTGTTAAGAGCGGTATGAACTGATGGCGTATTTGAAGGTAATCAGCTAAGCTAGCCAGTTCTTTTTATTGTTGCCATTTTATTATAGCTAAATGTTACTGAGAAGAAGAATACAAGAAAAAACTTTTAGATATCAATATGCGATAGACGTCGGTTATGCTCATCTTTGCTCGCTTCTTTGACTATAGCGTCGGGTTGCCAGGTTTTCACAACAAAACCAGCCCAATTGCTCCCCAAAACTAGCCCAATCGCATTTCAAGGGGGTCCCACGGTAGAAATCGCGTTCCGGGGGGTAAAATTTGCATTCCAGGGACTAAATATCACGTTATTTTGGGTCGATTCAACCTGCGGACATGAAGAACCACCCGCGGCAACAGTGTAAAAGTAGCCCAATTCCACGGGAAAACCGCGGACTTGGCAGTAACTTGAGTAAAATAGCTTGATATTTAACGAGGTACATACAGAAGACCTGAACCGGAAGCGGTGCGACCTGTTTTACAGAATATGGAAGTTTGTTGCGCATGATCCCAATTAAAAGGTTATACAAAAAAGAAAATGACGATGGGGTTATAAGGTAAAAATATTGTCAAATATTTGCTTTGAATGTTAGATTTACTATTTTAAATAATTTCCTTTGAATTACATGTTGTTTATATATTTATTGTGGATATTTTTAATAAAAAATAAATAAATAAAAAAAGTGGGTTTGACTTTAGGCCTTACTTTTCACACCAAGAATGATAACTATAAAGAGAACTATAACAATAACTATATTAGCATCCACATCAGCAGTCAATAACTTTCTGTTTATTATATGTGCATGCTGCAGTTTTGTTGTCTCTTTAAAGCAGGATGGATTCTGATTGGCTGTAAATGTTTTTATCTTTCATCAGGTGAATTCTTTTTTTCTTTTTTTTTCTGAAAGTGATTCCAATGATATAGATCCTCTAAATCGTTATTGTAATAGTATGCTGTTATAGTTCTTCTATCTTTTATACTATACAATATATTGTTATCGTCCTTGGTGTGAACGTGTCTTTATATTGTTTATTCTGTGTGCTTGCGCAGGTACTTTGCTAGAAGTCATTGAAAACAACGGGACGAGAAGAGAGGATAATCAAGCTAAAAAAGATTCAACAGAGGTCAAAGTTCAGCATGAACCTCAAATGCAAATCAAAAGAGCAAGAGAATCCACATCCAATGTAACCTCAAGTTCTGACCTATCTCAACGTCATGAGCAAGCACAGAAAATGAATAAGCCTGAAAATAAGAACCAGAGTGATATCCTGATACCCGTCATCGCTGCTTCAACGGTGACCCAGAGGATTTCTGGTATTGCTCCACCAAAAACAGAAGCCCAAGATGACAGGAAAGTGTCACTGACAAAAACTAAAACACCAAAGATGACATCAGCATCTGTTCCTGTGACGACGGCTGTTTTGCCCAGCACAATCGGGCCGAAGCATACTGAAACAGTGAATGTAACCCTACCAAATCATACCATACCAAAAACAACTGGACTGGCTGCTCCAGCAATGCCTCCTTCACTGGTACCCAACAATCCTCCCAAGCTGACTTTAACAGAAGTCCCTACAGATTCAACACAAACCCAAAAATTTCCCAAAACAAGTCTGGCTCTTCCTGCAGCAACTGCGCAGAGTTCTGGAAAATCATCAGTAAATACACCTACAACAAAAATGACAACGTCACAAGATGCAACATTGTTTCCGCCAAGCCACAAACCACCAAAACCAGCGGGTTTGAATGTTACCACAGCAACAAAAGAGGCTTCCTCCCTTAGACAAGTGCACAGCTGCCCTAACTCTTTACAGAGGTAAAACGAGCAATGGATGCATTACTTGTCCAACAATTAAAAGTGCAATTTATCACTTTTGCAGCAGTTGTTGAGCTGATCGGAGCAGAAAGTGACATAAAACCATTTATTTTAAAAGTTGTTCTTATACAGATTACAGGACACTGGAGGAAAGGCAGATTTGGTCCATGTGGTAACGGCACCACTGGCTAAGAAAGCGACTGAAGCAGTCGGAGCAGCAAACCACGTATCAGGTGGAATCCAGATTAAAATAAGTCCAGCTACAGACAAGAATCCAGTACAGATGAAGAGCAATATTCCTTATAAAACTTGTTTTAAAGTTATAGGTAGGTAACATTTGTTTATATATCTGTTTTTAACATTTGTTCTGTGAGAAATTGAAGTTAAAGGATATTTGTAATTGACAATGTCAGTTAGCGGTTTTCAGAAGAGAACAGAATAACAACCACAGAATGACAGTTTCCAGTTGTGTAAATTTGTTTTCAAAGGTTAAAGCGGTGACAGCAAGTCCTCTAGTATAGCCTGACCTTAGAAATCTGAAGTATCTAGAATACGATAATCCTTTGTCCCTGGCACATCTACTCTCCTGCAGCTGTTCCTACTGCAACCCAACATGACGAGCATTATAGATCAGATATCAACACCATTAACGTCTCATAGTGATCTCTGACCCAAGATTCCCAATGAAGCAGACAGACTGAAAGATTGTTGTCTGAATAAACACTTATAATAGTGTCTTTCTGGCTCTTTTCAGATGATGTTTCACCTCAGCCTGCCCCTTTCGCTCACCGGTTTGTGTCGCTGAAGTCTAACCCTCCACCCTGTGATACCTTCAGTATCCACTCCAGAGAAGTGCTGGGAGGGTGAGCTGAAAGCTAGCATTTCTGCTACAGTAACTGCTTCTGGGTTATTCTACGTTTATTTTATGAGCAAAATGTCGTAGTAATCAGTCAACCTTATCTTTGAAATGTTTTAATCATCATATCAAATCATCAGTGGTCGTTTTGGCAAGGTGCACAAATGTACCGAGATTAAGACAGGGATGAGGCTTGCTGCTAAAATCATCAACACAAGAAATGCCAGAGAAAGGGTAAGTAGACCAGATCTGTGTGTATTTTTTTAATGCTTCACAAATATAACTTGACAGCATTTGCACATTATTAGTACATTAAAAATAGTTTTTTTTTAAATTAGTATTTTGTCAGTCACTACCAAAATTTCAGTTTTTACCAACATAAGAGTACTATAATAAATTAGAGGTTATTTGAGGAACAAACAAAATGACTTAGAGATTTACAACTGCAACAGAACTTTATAGATGCAATAGGACACAGTGGAAAATTCTTTCCTATCATTATTCACTTACTTTGCCTCTGTGTCATTTTTCCTTCAGAAATTATAGTTTAAGCATGTTGATAGTTACACTAACATTCAAAAGTTTGTGGTTGGTAGATTTTTTTTGTGTTTTGAAAGACATTTTTTATGCTCACCAAGGCTGCATTCATTTTAACAAAAATACAGCAATACTGTGAAATATTATAGCAATTTAAAGTACCTGTTTCTATTCCAATATACAACCCAAATTCTGGAAAAGTTGGGACGTTTTTAAATTTGAATAAAATGAAAACTAAAAGACTTTCAAATCAGAGCCAATATTTTATTCACAATAGAACATAGATAACATAACAAATGTTTAAACTGAGAAATTTTACAATTTTATGCACAAAATGAGCTCATTTCAAATTTGTTGCCTGCTACAGGTCTCAAAATAGTGGGGATGGGGGCATGTTTACCATGGTGTAGCATCTCCTCTTCTTTTCAAAACAGTTTGAAGACGTCTGGGCATCGAGGTTATGAGTTTCTGGAGTTTTGGTGTTGGAATTTGGTCCCATTCTTGCCTGATATAGGTTTCCAGCTGCTGAAGAGTTCGTGGTCGTCCTTGACGCATTTTTCTCTATAGGTGAAAGATCTGGACTGCAGGCAGGTCAATTCAGCACCCGGACTCTTCTACGACGAAGCCATGCTGTTGTAATAGCTGCAGTATGTGGTTTTGCATCGTCCTGCTGAAATACAAAAAGAAAAAAATAATAAACAAAAAATACAAAAAATAAAAGTCGTCTGGAGGGGAGCATATGTTGCTCCAAAACCTTTATATACCTTTCAGCATTCATAGTGCCTTCCAAAACACGCAAGCTGCCCATACCGTATGCACTTATGCACCCCCATACCATCAGAGATGCTGGCTTTTGAAATGAACGCTGATGACACGCTGGAAGGTCTCCCTCCTCTTTAGCCCGGAGGACACGGCGTCCGTGATTTCCAACAAGAATGTCAAATTTGGACTCGTCTGACCATAGAACACTTTTCCACTTTGAAACAGTCCATTTTAAATGAGCCTTGGCCCACAGGACACGACGACGCTTCTTGACCATGTTCACATATGGCTTCCTTTCTGCATGATAGAGCTTTAGTTGGCATCTGCAGATGGCACGGCGGATTGTGTTTACCGACAGTGGTTTCTGGAAGTATTCCCGGGCCTATTTAGTAATGTCATTGACACAATCATGCTGATGAGTGACGCAGTGTCGTCTGAGGGCCTGAAGACCACGGGCATCCAATAAAGGTCTTCGGCCTTGTCCCTTACGCACAGAGATTTCTCCAGTTCCTCTGAATCTTTTGATGCTGTTATGCACTGTAGATGATGAGATTTGCAAAGCCTTTGCAATTTGACGTTGAGGAATCAACATCAAAACAATCTTTTTACACACTCTTTCACAGCTCTGCCCATCTTTACTCTGCCTCTCTAAGACATCCCTTTTATAGCTAATCATGTTACAGACCTGATATCAATTAACTTAATTAGTTGCTAGATGTTCTCCCAGCTGAATCTTTTCAAAATTTCTTGCTTTTTCAGCCATTTGTTGCCCCCGTTCCAACTTTTTTGAGACCTGTAGCAGGCATCAAATTTGAAATGAGCTCATTTAGTGGATAAAAGTGTAAAATTTCTCTGTTTAAACATTTGTTATGTTATCTGTGTTCTATTGTGAATAAAATATTGGCTCATGTGATTTGAAAGTCTTTTAGTTTTCATTTTATTCAAATTTAAAAAATGTCTCAACATTTCTGGAACTCAGGTTGTATTTTATAAATGTAATTTATTCCTGTGCTGACAAAGCTGAGTTTTCAGCATCATTACTCCAGTCTTCAGTGTCACATGATCCTTCAGAAATCATTCTAATATGCTGATTTACTGCTCAAGAAACATTTATTATTATTATAAATGTTGAAAACAGTTGCTTAATATTTTTGTGAAGTTTAAAAGTTCAGAAAGTCTTTACTGTCAATTTTGATCAATTTAATGCATCTTTGATGAATAAAAGTATTAAATTCTTTAAAAAAAAATCATACTGACCTTAAACTTTTGAGTGGTATAATGTACATAATGTATTGTCTCTACATGTATCAACAGATTTCCATTTATATACACTGAGTTTAGATCAGCAAAAGCACATATTTTCAGCTATTCCAAATGAGCAAACATATTCTGTTGCTTGAAAATATATTTTCTAGTCTTGCTGTCTTGAAATGTTAATATTCTGGATCTGTATTATTAATTATGATTTATTTACCTGACACTAGATGCCTACATAGATAATACAGATAATAAGGAATAGAAATGCTCACAAAGCATGGAATTAGAAAAGAACTTGATAGGAAATATCTAAAGGTTGTTTCTGTTGTTTTGCAGGACATGGCACTGAATGAGTTGCAGGTCATGAACCAGCTCTGTCACCCCAACATCCTCCAACTTTATGAAGCCTTTGAGGTCAAGAATCAAGTTGTGCTGATTTTGGAGTAGTAAGTAGACCCAGATCCCAACTTATTAAGCGATAATATACAAGAGGCTAAAGCGCAACATATGGAGGATGAAACCATAGAGATTGTTCTGCCTCTTTTTTTATTCAGTGTGGAGGGAGGTGAGTTGTTTGAGAGAATCGTGGATGAGAGCTGTCCGCTGACTGAGGTGGATGCCATGGTGTTTGTGAAACAGATCTGTGAGGGAGTCCAGTACATGCACCAGATGTATGTACTTCATCTGGACCTTAAGGTAACAGAGGAAGCAAAAAGGAGTCGTGTTGTTTTGTTTTTTTCTAAAAGCGTCCAATGGGATTATAGCGTAAGCCTTTATGGTAACTGCTATTGTAGAGATGAAGGTCAAAGGGAAATGTGAGTCATAAATAGACTTCGCTTGTCTGCACCACAGATAAATTTAAGACGAGACTCATCTTTTCTGCGTCACGGAGAAGTCAACTGTTGCTCTTATGGTCTTTTTGTTGTTATTTTTGTTAAAACTTTTTAATTCCCTTTGGCATGTAATAAAAAGAAGTAATTGTAATGCATTACAATAAAATTGTAATTAAAAAAAGTTTACAAAAATAATTAATTTAATTGAAATTTCAGGATTTTTGACCAATTTTCTACATTTGTGATACTAAATTTAATTAATAAATTTAATAAACCAATAAATTGAGAAACCATTATCATCATAATTATGAAATGTTTGAATAAATATATTAAAAGTAAAACAACAATTTAATCATTGGTACAGTCAATAAAGTTACTTAAACTGCCATGACCAATGACAGCTTTTGTAACATTGATTGACAGCAGATTGGGTGCCGCCTCCTGGTTCACCTGGAAAGTAATAAATTGGGATATTGATAATATAGCAATGCAATGCATACTTTTAAATATAATATAAAATGACAATTAAAATAACAGACATAAATTAGAATTAATGTGAAATTAGAATTAAAAAGGCATATTTAAAATAACTTTCAATTTTATCATCATTTTTATAATACCCATTTTTTAAAAGTCCTTTATTTAGTTCTTTTATAAAGTTTTTTTATTGTTTTATTTGGATTATCAAACTGCAGCCTCTTTTATTTGCTTTTATGTATTAAAATGATTCATGGCTCTTTTTTTTTTTTTTAACTGATGTATAAATATTTCACATGACAACTGGCCTCATACTTACAGGCCAACTTTCATAGATAGTTTATTTTCTTTGACGTCCTGAAAACAGTTTATCACTTTTTTTCAGCCGGAGAACATCCTTCTTGTTAATCATTCTAGCCATCAGGTGAAAATTATTGACTTTGGACTTGCCAGGAGGTAAGATTTATACTTCTACACTGCTATTGTATTGTGCTTACCCATGTTCAAATCAAGATTACTGTTGTCATCAGCCATTTTGGCTGGCATGACATTTGCCTTACATACTTTTCCAGTGACCACTGTGTATTTCTGAATGTGTTGATCCTCTGAGAGTTCAAATATTATAGCCAAGGCTTACTTTTATGGTTCTTTTCTCCTTGTCCCTCTTCAGATATAAACCACGAGAGAAGCTCAAAGTTTCATTCGGAACGCCTGAATTTTTGGCTCCGGAGGTGGTGAACTTCGATTTTGTCTCCTTCCCTACAGATATGTGGACATTGGGAGTCGTCACATACATGCTGTAAATCACATTAAGCTATTACAAACACATTAAAAAGGAATGATTAAATAACATTAATTACAAAGATTGGCTAACAGTGGTGACGTCCATTGAAGGGACTGGGAGTGATTCCAAAAACATCAAACAAGGCAGTAAAATAGCATCAAGGGTCACTCAGTCAACTGCTTAGTCTAATTAAAGCAATAAGCAGAGTTATGGTGTATAATGGGTAGTCTCCAAAACAGAAAGAGGAACTTGTGCAACCCTGTTAGCTTCATGTTAGCTGAACTGTTGAACTGGAGAAACAATAAAAATCACAATCAATTTATGTTGTTGTAGCTTAAGTGGCCTATCTCCTTTTCTGGGTGATGATGACGGCCAGACCCTCAACAACGTGCTTATGGGCAACTGGTAGGCCACTATTATATTAATTCTATACAAAACACAACATGAGCTAATCACAAATGCAGAAAAATATATTTTGAAATCATAAAGTCTACGTACTATGGAGCCCCGAACATGATATGCGGGAAAAAATATGTATATCGTGTCCACGAATTAAGAATTCATTCCCACGACTTGCAGTACTAATATGTCAGCATGTCTTACTAATTCGTTACTTCGTTTTACTAAATTGTGGCCACGTTGTAATTAACTCCTCATTTACGTTAAATCAAAATGAGGAAAAGAATTAGTAGGCCTACAACTGGCCACGATTTACTAAAACGAGTGAACAACTTAAGTAGTGGGAATGAATTCTTAATTTGTGGCCACAATAGACCCTTTTCACATATCCAGGTTTCTCAGAAGCGGAAGTCGTCATAGTTGGGTGAACTTTTATAGCGGAGAATGAGAGACTTCTTCGTTAAATATACTTTTTGTGTTTCCATTTGCACAAATAGTTAAAGAAAATGCTATGTCATTTTTACCGTCACTTCCATAGCTGTATTAGAAACACCCTCACAGCAGCATTTACTAGTTTTCTGTTATTTGATGCAACGGTAATATAATACTAAGTATAGTGTTATAAATGTACATTTAAAAAAAAAAAATAAAAATGTAAAAAACTTTGCAGGATTTACTATATTGATGACCGTTAAAATGCGTCTGTGAAAAGGGTCTATTTAACCAAAGACTAGAATAACAGAAGACGTGTCACTCGTATTGTTTTGAAAGGAAGAAAGTGCAACGCGCAATATGGCGGAATAAGTCCCGCCTTCTAAATAAGAGCCAATCGCCGACTGGTAAAGTCATCGCGTCACTGCAGCTCCGGTTTCTATAGAAACAGTCAGACTCGCGCCTCCGAAATTAGGCGCAAGAGACGCGCATTTAGGTCTGCGCATGCGCATTAGCTTCATCCAGCCTAAAATACCGTTTTTTGTCATGATTCGAGCGTTTAGAAAACAAATTATGAGACAGTTGTTGTCAGAATTCATTGTTGATTACAAATATGAAATTTAATCGAAAGCTTGGCAAACAGCTTTGGACAATTTGATGATTCCCCATTCAAAAAGACAGGAGCTGCACTTGGATGCCCGAGAGGCGTTTCAAAGATGGCCGCCGAGTGAAATGACTTATCTTAAAGGGACTTTGATTTAACTAAAATGAGGGAACGAATTCTTAATTCGTGTCCACGATATATATTTATCCGCGTGTCATATGCAGAGCTCCGTAGGCCTCCGACCGTAACAAACAGCTCTAAAGACCTTTTAAAAATGAAAATAAATACAAATTGTTGTAAAACAACGCCCCCTTTTGGATGTGTGTAGGTACTTCGATGAGGATGCGTTTGAGCATGTGTCTGCTGAGGCTCGGGACTTCGTCACCAACCTGCTTATCAGAGAAAGAAGGTGAAATTGAAAATACATTTACAAGTCAACTTACTCCAAAAACATATAATTGTGTTCAGTGTGACTTACAGAATGCTTTACAGAATGTCACAGCCACTCTTTTCCATACAATGAAAGCATACAGTGACTAATGGCAGTCAAGCTGCAAAAGGGATGCAAAAGAACCAATAAAAACACAATAAAAGACAACTTGTGTTATATATTCCAAGTCTTCTGAAGACGTCTCCCCTTTTTTTTTTTTTTTTTTTTTTTTACAGTGGTCGTATGAGTGCTACTCAGTGTCTCAAACACCCATGGCTCAACAACATCAGTGAGAAAGCCAAGAGCAGCAACATCGTGCTCAAGTCACAGGTTCTCCTCAAGAAGTATATGGCCAGAAGAATGTGGAAGGTGAAATGCTGAGGACACATGATGATTTACCACTTTACCACTGTTTTAAGGTACTAAATACTTTCTCTCTCCATTTCTCCTTCCTTTTCCACCTCTCTCCTTTGTACAGAAAAACTACATAGCCATTGCTGCAGCCAATAGGTTTAAGAAGATCGGAAGTTCAGGTTCCCTGACAGCGCTTGGAATCTGAGAGTATCCTGTGCTCACTACGGGAGCTTTTATAAAACGCAGATCATGTCTTTGTATTGCTGTGCTGCATTGCCACCCACCTTTCATATCTGAAAACACTCACTGGCTGCCAATATATTCATTTAACTGCATTGGTAAAACATATCAAACGTGCAATAAAATTCATACACAAAATGCATATTTTTCTTGTATTTCCTTTCTGCATCATATTGTTTAACACTGATGTTTTATCAAGGATTCATTAATTTATCACTTTTGTCTTTTTCAAAATGTCATTCTTATTGAATAAGCTTGTGAACACAGTGGAAGAGATAAAAAGAAAGAAAGAAAAGCAATTACTCTTAAATTGGTAAAGTTTTGCAGCTGAATATTCATATTTTGAAAGGTATATAGTAGATGAAGACCAGCGGTGTGTCATTAAACTAGTTTTGTCCAAAACATGGAAGGAATACTGGTGACCTTAGTCATATTTTAAAGGGTTAGTTCACCCAAAAATGAAAATTCTGTCATTTATTACTCATGTCGTTCCACACCCGTAAGACCTTCATTCATCTTCGGAACACAAATTAAGATATTTTTTGAGGAAATCCGATGGCTCAGTGAGGCCAGCATTGAGAGCAGACTTTCAAACGCCCAGAAAGCTACTAAAGACATATTTAAAACAGTTCATGTGACTACAGTGGTTTAATCTTAATATTATAAAGCGACGAGAATACTTTTTGTGTGCCAAAAAAGAAAAAAAAAAAAAACGACTTTATTCAACAATATCTAGTGATGGGCGATTTCAAAACACTGCTTCATGAAGCTTCGAAGCTTTACGAATCTTTTGTTTCGAATCAGTGGTTCGGAGCACTGCCAAAGTCACATGAACTATTGAAATTTCGAAACACTTATGATGTAACTAAGACTAGTTTACTGAAATCACATGACTTTGGCAGTTTGATACACGCTCTGAACCACTGATTCGAAACAAAAGATTCGTAAAGCTTCATGAAGCAGTGTTTTCAAATTGCCCATCACTAGATATTGTTGAATAAAGTCGCTATTTTGTTTTTTTGGTGCACAAAAAGTATTCTCGTTGCTTCGTAACTTTAAGGTTGAACCACTGTAGTCACATGAACTGTTTTAAATATGTCTTTAGTAGCTTTCTGGGCATCTGAAAGTGTTAATGATCTTGCTGTCAATGCAGGCCATCGAATTTCATCAAAAATATCTTAATTTGTGTTCTGAAGATGAACGAAGGTCTTACAGGTGTGGAACGACATGAGGGTGAGTAATAAATGACAGAATTTACATTTTTGGGTGAACTAACCCTTTAAGAGGACGTGTTAGCCCATAAACAGGAAATAAAAACAGGAAGTTTAAAACACACCTAAGCTGCTGTCACCTCCACCACAGCAATGTAATGCAGCAGAATCTGTTTTTGAAATGTGGCAAGACACTTGTCAATGTTTGTCTGATGAAATTGATAAAATGCTCTTTTCCTTTCCTTGCCATCAAAATAAAGGAATATTATGGGTTAAATAAGCAGTGTTATGCCCATTCAATTTGCACATATGTCCTCAGATTTTCCCAAAAAGAAAAAAAATTGGGATGTGCTATTTTTCATTCCTTCCTTTGTTATGAACTGTTTTCCAACTTTGTCATCAATACAGTCACACTGGGGAAGGCCCCCCCCCCCCACCCACCACCGCTGTAAAAACAGGAAAATGAAAGTTACAAGTGGGGAAAAAAAGGGAACCTGTGCAGACTTTCAGAATTTCCCTGAAATTAAAACTGCATCATTGATGATATTATCCACATGACTGTTACATCATAATTCAGTGTCTGTGATGCTGAGCTTAACTGACTCAATCTGACTTTGACTTGTGATGCTGTCTGAATCATAATGACACCGTATTCATTTGTTGGCCAGAGAAGAACTTAATTTAATGCTGAATTCCCTTTCCATGACTTCACAAGCCTCTCTAGATAAGGTTGGATTCCTTCAAATGATTGTGGTACATTTCATCCATTCCAGTGGTCTATTAAAATGATTTTATCAGGCCATGACAATATTGCAATAAACTGAGATAACACTGGGTGTGAATGTTTAACGAGAAAGATGACACCGAATGGCTTCTAATCTCTGCTGGTGTATTCAATATGTCAGATGATATTTACAAAACTGTAGTAAAATAATATAATATCGACTTTAGTTATTATACAAACTATATGACTCTTTCTTAACACATTTATTAGTGTTATAGACTTGTTAGGGTAATAATCATATGATGTCAAATCAAAAGTAAAATATTAAACTTTTTTAGACATTGATTTGTTTTGTTTAGCTTGTTATTGTCTCAGTGTTTTTGGACAGTACTGACAACTGTTGGTGGGGATACATGAAGTTTGTTTGTTTACTAATAATACATGCATCCTTATAATATTCTTAGATAAACAAGTAAACATCTAGTATGTTATGTTTACTTTTTATAGGCTACTATTTATTAATAACTTGGTCCATTGATGACATGGCTGTTCATGTGATGTCAACATGGTGGCGCTCATGATCTCTTCATGTAGAATAACACAGCTGAGTCTTCTTATGTGATTATACATAATTTCTTATAAGTGCACTTCACTTCTTTATGTGTGAACCTTTTAATTCGTAAAAATAAAAGTGAGCGCACCTTTAAAATGTGAGGCTTGTAATGTTGTTAACACCTGTTAACCATTATAAACAATTTTAGGTGTTTTTGGCAATTTACATGTGACCGACACGCTTATTCGAGTAAACGTGAATTTATTTTATTTATATAGGCTTATATTTTGTTGTTACGAGGCTCAGCCTCTTGCAGTAAGGGGTGGGGTGCAGTCAGTTAGTTATAGGAGGGATCACATTCACACCGTACACTCATCGACTTCTCATATCCGCGTACTGTTGCTTGGATAGACAGCATCCAATTTTTCACTCTACAGGTTTTCTGTACACTAGACTGACCATTTCAACCCGAGGTAAGCGTTTTTATTTCTCACCGATATTTTCTCGGCAGTCGCGCGACACCTCTGATTTAAAAATTAACGGACATTTTTCAAGTAATCTCGAGATTAAAGCGAACGCCACATATATTCTTCGTTTGAGAGTACTCGTTTTTGTTATCTTACGTAATAAGTTTTGACTGGAAATCCTCGAAATTACACGCGGGGTGTAATTTAGTTAACCCAGTGAATGGTTACATTGTTTCCTGTCCTTCGCTAGTTTCTTGTGTCGTAGACTAAATTTCCACCTGTTTGTCTTTTCTGAGAGAGCGAGGCCTTAAAGCATGCGAAACCTGTATTTTTAGCAGATCTAAAACACCATGATGTGAAACTTTCTTAAGTTGGTAAATTGGCGTAGCAGTTAAAAAATAAGGAACAAGTAGGAGGGGGATTATAAAGAATAAGAAATGTGTGTTGTCATAATCATAAACTTTATTTATTTATAACTGAATTACTGACGCAGTTAAATGTAGTGTAGCCTTTAAAAGCTAATTTGACAAAAACAACAACAAAAACCACACAACATGAAACTAAACTCTGACTATTAATCTCGTGACCGCAGTCAGATGAAGTTTAGACAAGTTTCACTCTCTCACGGGTTTGTGCCTTGTTACTGAAAACGTCGATTATAGCATTTCTAATTTCTACCTAATTAATGTTCCGTTAGCTCGGTTGAGGCCAAACCCCATATTTCAACTACATTTATTTAGACTATGGGGGCTTTTTTCTCTTCAAAAGTGCACATTGAGCTTCTTAAAATTTCCAATTTCTTTAAATACAGTAAAAAACACATTGTATGGTTAATTTGCATTTTGAGTTCTTTTGTTTGTCTCTTGAGTTACTGTCTAGTAATACTTTGTCCTATAAGAAATGACATACACAGGAGGAGACATAGGGATGTGTCTCAATCAGCTCCCTAGTTCAGTAGTCATTGCACTCATCAGGAACAAGTATAACGGCTGTCTCAATTGCAAAATCCTTACAGTGCACTGGAACATTCTCCCCCTAAAAAAATCCCACAATGCACTGCAAAAAACAGGGAACACAGGTGCTCGCTATGACATTACATTTCACATTTCTGAACTGTGAAACATAAAACACTTGATAGATAAATATGACACCAGTAAAAGATTTTGAAAAGACAAACTGTTTTTTATTATGTTAACATAAACACACAGGTAGTGAACACGTCTATTTAACATTTATAATTAATATTTGGCTAAAATGTTGTAAGGATATGTAACAGAACAATGTGTTTAAACAACATAAAAAAAAATAAATAAAAAATACAGGTCCTGCCTGTTGTTGATTAACTGTTTACAATGTTGTACGGAATGTTGCCGGGAATTTAGTAATCACTAAATCCCACTGTGTGATGAAACGGGGTGATATACTGATTCATGAGCTCGGGAGCTGATTGAGACTCACCCATTGTATTTTAGTCATGTGGTCAAGTATAACATGTCCACCCTGGAAACTCTTGGTGGGAAAGAATGATTGACCACAATGTGGATTAATGATATCAAATAAGAATGTTAAAATTGTAAGAATGTAAGATTTAAAGGAATTTGAACTTGACTTGTACGAAAACGTAAACATCAAAAAGTTTGTCAAGTTTTAATGGCCAAAAAACAAACAAACGCTAAACTGTCGAATGTCCCTTATATTGTTTCTACTTCATTAAGAATCACTTTGTAGTCATTCACATTTCTTCTATACATATTCTTGCCTTTTGACACCATTTTTTTTTTTTTTTTTTTTTTTTTTTTGAGGTTTGTTTCAATTGCTTGAAAAGCATATTTGACTTTCCACAATATAAGTTAATAATTAACCTCATTTAGCTTGTGTCAGAAAGCTGACCTATATATTGTTCCAGCATTTTTAACCTTGCAGATATTAAGTGCCGTACGTGTGGTCATGTTCTTTCGTTTATGTGTTTTTACCTTCATTTTATTTTCAGGGTTTAATCGAATAGCACCATGGCTGTAGAAGGAGGAGCAAAATGTGTCAAATACCTTCTCTTTTTCTTTAACTTCATCTTCTGGGTGAGTAACAAGTAATGTCAGTATTAGTATCAGTATCAGTATGTCAGTCCCATAACTGCTGACCCATTTCCCTTTGTCGTTGTCGTTTGTTTGTGAAAGATTTACACCAGATGCTTTCCTAACCATTCCTTTTTACAATTCATGCTGCATCACACTGACTTTAGTTCAGCTACTGTAAGCTGCTTTGACTCAGATAAAGGAGAAATAAAATTGACCTTTTTTTCTCTACTCAAGGCTTGTGGTATGCAAAAATTCCTCCTCCAACCTCAAAATCTCAAAATAAAGTTTTGAGAGTTCCTAGTAACTCTGACACACACTTTTACTAGTTGAGGAGTTCAAGGGGCCCCAAATAGTTTCTTCTTATGGTGACTCAAAAATTTCACACCATTCAGGAATACTTGTTTCCTGGCTATGTCAGATGACTGGAATACAGTCATTTTGTGTTGCCATGTTGCTCATAAATATAGCTGTGTTTATTCGGGAACAGGGTAAACCTTCTTGTTGGCATATTGTATGCTTAAAGGGAACGAAAATATTGTGGTGAACTCAAAATAAACTACACTAATGTGCACAACATTGTTTGTAATTAGAGTGTTTGACTGTCTTTCAGCAGTTACTGTAGCTGATAAAGTAGGCTTCCTTTTAGGTCACGGAAACATAGCACTTCATCCAAGCAAGTTTGTTTGATCAAAGCACTGCTCACTCCACGCATTCATCTTGTGCTGTTGACATTGACATTGTTTGGTGTCTAAGCGTTCTCTGGTGTGAGCGTGAACACCACACACTCTGTTTAAAGTGTAACCACAGCACCAAGTGGTATGTTTCCTGAAAAAGAAAGAAAACATTCTTGGATGTACAGAGCTCTGTCCTTCAGATTGACAACATAGTTGCTAATGGCCATTTACTTGTTTGAGCTGACAGCTTGTTTCTCACACATATACTCTGGCTAGAATGTGCACAAGCTCACTTTTGCACCTACACCATCTATGCTTCCTGTGATCACAAATGCTCATTCTGATATTACTTTCTGTTGCACCATTTGGACCGATTTAATTTCCTAAACAACATTTGAGCTTTTTAAGATGGTCGTCTTTTATTTGTTAGAATCCCTGTACTAAGGTGAGGGTGTCTCTTATCTGGATGTGGATGTTAGGGGAGTTAGGGATGCATATGATTAATTTTATATATTATACAATACAACATTATGTAAGGGAAGGAATTATTTAGGGATGTTGATGCTGCTAATGTCCAAATGTCAGTTTTAGTGCAGCTTCAAAGGGCTCTACACGATCCCAGCCGAAGAATAAGGGTCTTGTCTTGCAAAATGATCGGCCATTTTCTAAAAAAAGAAAAAATATATTTACTTTTTAACCACAAATGCTCTTCTTGCACTGCTCTGCAATGCACCACGCATTACATAATCACATTGGAAAGGTCACGTGTGAAGTAGGCGGAAGTATCGGGCAGGTGTTTACAAAGCGAACATGCAAAGACTAAGTCAAATGCCCTTTACAAAAAAAAAAAAAAAGGTAAAACAACGATGTCGGACGATGAGAAAATGAGATGGAGTTTGCGGTGTGGTGGATCGCAGAGCAATGCAAGATAAGCATTTGTGGTTAAAAAGTATATACATTTTTTATTTATTTATTTATTTTTTTTAAGAAAATGACCGATCGTTTCACTAGATAAGACCCTTATTCCTCGGCTGGGATTGTGTAGAGCTCTTTGAAGCTGCACTGAAACTGACATTTGGACCTTCAACCTGTTGGTAACTGTTGAAGTCCACTATATGGAGAAAAAAAAAAAAAATACTTGAATGTTTATCTTAACCTAAATTTCTTAGTAAATTATCAGAATTTTAATTCTGAAGTGAACTAATCCTTTAAGTTTTAGATTTCATTTATTCAGAATGTAAATATTTAATATGTTCCAAAATATCTTCATTAGGGATTTTCACCTTTTTAATAATTAAATTATTTAAAAAATTTAAATGAATTGTGTGCCACAAAAAGTGCTTTAATTATGGTATTCATTCAATGAACATCAAAATAATGTTGTGAAATGTATGTCCACAATCACAAAAAAGCAATAGGTAATTTTATCCACAAGTTTTACAGAGGTTGTATGGGAAGAGCACAGATGTTTACAATTCATGTGGGTTTTAAAAAAAGTACATGTGTGAAGTGAATGTACTTAACTTTCCCAGGGAAAATTTGTTCCATCTGAATATGACTATATTCTACCTTGAGACTCTCAACTGTAATTTAGACAAATGTGAAATGTTTCAACTCCTGTTTTTTAATAAACAATTCAAGTAAACATCTTTTGAACTACATTCACATTGGATGCATTTCTTGATACAAACCAGTCAAGCAACCTTTAACAATTCCAGTGACTTACAGTTGAATTACATAGAAATGCAGTTGTGTTTGCTTTGCAGCAATATAATTTTTTGGAACTAGAAGAAAAAAAAACAAAAAAACAAACTATTTCATGCAGGTTTGTGCTGGGAACTTAGTTGTCGAATGTCTCGCATACATATTTCTCAGTGATTGTAAAGTTCAGCATCAGTCATGTGATTGATCTTCCTGATTTGTGACGGCATCATGTGACTTCACCACATGAGTGTCAATGTTCATCTGTGACACATTCAGTGAAGTAATGCCAAAGGCCAGCCGGAACATGGGCTGATAATAGATGATTAAACGCCACTCCTTATTTAGGACATTGTCATGTGTTTCTTTATGTAATAATAGACACTCCTGGCAATTTCAATGCATATTTTTATTCCATTCAGGAAACAAAACAGGATTCGTCTTGCTATTGTTTCCTCTTTGTCTAATTCTTACAGGTACCTACCGGCTGCCACTTATTACCTTCAAATATTTACACTGGTGTTACTTTGTATGTTAACCAGACCAGTGTAGTCATAAAAGTTGTTCTAGGTAGCTGACTAGCTGTGACACGCCCACGTATTCTACATTTGTACAGCTGACTTATATGTATTACTAAGTATCCTTTACACTTTGCTCAGCTGTGCAGTTCAGTCACTTTACTTGAAACATTTACACAGTACATTATCTGTGATAATGATGGCGCGTAACTAATTTGCTGATTGCTGACAAACTTTACATAGCATGATAAATAGATATTGTGAACCAACGACATTGGCAAATGTGTATTGAAAGTTTCAAAGAATCTTATAGTACTAATAACCTTCCCACACCTAGTTACAACTCACTTTTTTCTTTTCTTTTATGCTAACACCAACATCCTGAAGTGAAATTTAGGGTTAGGGAACAGAATAATGCAATTTTACATAAGGTACTGTTTTTCTTCTTTACATCTTTAGTGGAAAACAACAATATTTCAACATTTAAAAAAATCCTGCTTGATAAAACTATTAATTAGTATGCCTGTTGCGTCGCTTCACTGCCATTCATAAATCCTTACCCATGGCCTCATGGGATAGTCAAGTGTCCATCAAATTCCCTTTCCCTTCAGAACCTCTAGGGAAGTAGTAGGTCATCCAGGTACTTTTTGCCTAGTGTTTTTCGTATACTATATAGTAGGGAAGTATTCAACTTCGAATGCAGCGATGGTCTTATTATTGGGCGATATAAGGGTCCATTGCTGTACTATTGGAGAAAGCATAACAGCCAACTTGAATTGCGTGTACCTTGATAACCAATCACCTTACAGCCCTGACATCATTGAATTTCTTTCGGAATTGTGCGACAGTCAATCACTGACAAACATAAATAGGGATGAAAGCCAAAATATTAAATGTCACATATGTATATTTACTAAGTAATCCACTATTTTGTAGAGAGGCTTCAAAATGACCATTTTCACCTGAGATTTGGAGTCAAATTAGAGAGGTGTAAAAATGACTTTATAAAGATGGCAGCATCATTATTTTATTTTTACACAGAGATTAATAGGTCTACTAGTAAAATCTGTTGACTTTAGCAATCTTTGTTTCATTATATGCCAACAGTGGCAATTCAAAAATGGCAAAAGCACTTCTTGTTTTTTTTGTTTTGTTTTTTTTGTTGTTGTTTTTTTTTGCCTCAAGTTTGCATTCCTGTAACTCAAGAAGTATTAAAGATATCTTAATATCCTTTTAGATTCTGGTTCTTAACAAACTTTCCTTTTGGTATCTTCATATTAAAGGCCCTCAATGGTTCAATCCCAGAGATATGGGCATGTTAATGTGGCTCCATGAGTAAATTGATAAATTGTACAAATTTTCAGTAGTCAAAAACCAAATGTGGGTCACTTTGCATACAGCTGATGTGCCATAAATATTCTTTTTCTAAAGTTTTCATGCTTATAACTCATAGTATTCAAGATTTGTTTAATATCCGATTCTCATTTTTAATAAACTTTTCTTTTGGAATCTTTATTTTGAAGGTCCTATATAGTTCAGCCCCATAGATATTAGGACCCCAATATGACTATGTCCAAAAGTTGCACGTCCAAAAGTTTCTGAAATTTGGTTGTTTTGACATGGAATGACTCAGCAGTTTTTTTCCGGTTTTTAGCATAGTAAAGCTTCTCCTCCATTGACATCCATTTTAAAAAAAAATGGCCTCCTTCCTTGCTTATTCCAGCGTTATGCTTTCTTCTTTCTTTCTTTTTGCTAACCTTAGAGGCTTGCCTTAAAGTGGCTTTGCTCCAAGACCTTGAATTAGTGTTTCAGATAAGAGAGACATCAAAAATGTAATCCAAGACCAGGTTAGGGAACCACTGAAATAGGTCATCAGAAGGGGTACTTTTTATTTAATTTGGCTCTTTAAAATAATTTTACAATACAAACACATGATACGGTTTCAGTTCCCCTTTTTGGGCCTCTTTTTAACCATCCTTCTCCTTTTTTATGTTTATGATTATGAAGTGACTCTGTTTGAATAAAACGTAAGTTGTCTGCATTTTAATGTCAGTTTTCCCTCAGAACAGTGATTAACTAAAACAGCATTGAAGAGTCTGTTTTTCACACTGACTTTACCACTACCTCTCACTGTCTTTCATCCGCAGCTGTGTGGCCTGGCCTTAATAGTTCTGGGGATATTGGTTCAAGTTGCTATTCACAACACGGCCATCATCAAAGGATACACTGGCATTCCTCTAGTGCTGATAATAGTAGGAGTCATCATCTTCTTCATCGCATTCTTTGGCTGCTGTGGCGCCTGGAAGGAGAATCAGTGCATGGTCACCATGGTAAGGATATGTGACGAAAATATTTGTGATCTAGTAGATGTGAACTAATTGTTCAAACTATTTCTCTAAGATAATAGAGTACCTCAGAGATTACGTGTTTTTGTAGGCAAAACCCGGAAGCAAGTTAGCATTTTAGGACTTCCGGTTCCATCGCCCCGAAGTCAATTTGTTTTTTTGAATGGGTTTTTGCTAAATCTCCTGAAATAAGGTCTGTGGATAACAAAGCCTCTAAATATTTTCACGTTTTGATCTATGACATAAAACACACCAGTTATAACCCGCTTGAGATTTTTTTATCTTTTTAAACCTTTATTGTGTCTTAAAAACGGCGGTTGCTAACAAATTGCTAAAAGGGACTACTTCCTTTGGAGGGGACTTTAGACGTCATCATGACAAACAGGACATTTGGACAGTATTTCTCATGAAAAAGTGGATAAGTATTCATTCACAGTGCAGGTCATAATCAGCGAACATGTTTTTAAGTAAAGTTGTTTTTTAAATAAAGTTTGAGGAAGCTTGGTGGTGGTGACGTTGATCCACGACCATGGTGTGCTGTAGTCCGTTTATAGCCTACTGTTAGCTTTTTATATCTGACCACTTTATTTTGGCTTCAAAATGCATAAATGTTGTGTTAACTTGTAAAGATTATCTTGATAGACAAAACATGTCATTACCCTTTGTTAAACACAGAGCTTATTTTTTGCGATTTTCCAAAAGTCTATGGGAAAAATGCATAGGCTTTCGATCGAGGGAACCCGTGTGCTGCTAACTTCCAGGCTGGCCTACAAAAACACGTCATCTCTGAGGTACTCTATTGAAATGGTCTACTTGGTAGGGTTGCTTCAGCCATTTGTAAGGTCTTAACGTTCACACACTTGGTTTGTTTGCATCATTTATCCTCAACGCTTAACTAGAAGGTGTAAGCTCTTCGTAAACACTTAGTCACAGAGTATGACGTGACATTTACCTTTATTAATAATCCAATGAGAAGTCTTTGAATGTGTACATAGGCGGTAGTGCTGAAAGCAGTGCACTTTAGTTTTAACTTGTTTGGTTTGTTTTGATCTAATTTATCAACTGTAATAAATTTCTTTTGAATGGTGAAATAAATATATGTATTTCCCCATTCAAAGAATGCTGAATAATGTGATATTTTTGAGACAATACTTCTTAGTGTAGCAGACAGTATGCAGTTCTGTAGAATTTAATGTGAAAAACAGGCTATGCAAAAGTTTGGGCACCCTTTCAGTTTCGTTGATTTGAATACCTGTAGTCATTTAATGCTGATTAATACAGCACAAAACTGATTTGATTTGCTCAATGAAACTTACACTGCAAACACAGTTGCAACCAATCATGAAAAAGGATATTTAAGGTAGCTAATTGCTAGTTGTGACAGTCCCAAGACTTGAACATCATCGAAAATATATGGAATTATTGGAAGCAGGCTGTACACGCACAGCAGCCATTAAACCGGTCTCAACTGGAGACATTTTGCAAGGAAGAATGATCAAAAATACCTGCAGCCAGAATTCAGACATATCAGTGGTTATAAAAAGCGCAAAAGGAGGCTCTACTAAATATTGATGTGATTATTCCATTTGGGTGCCCAAATTTTTGCAACTGTCTGTTTTTGTTATGATTCACATTGCATTGTTTCTGTTGATTCAATGAATGTTATTTCAGAACTGAAATGTTACTGTTTCCATAAGGTATAAATTATATCCAAATGAAGTTGCTGCTTCGAAAACCCAGCAGATTATGAATTGAAATTATGATCATAAGCTGGGGGTGTCCAAACGTTTGCAAAAAACTGTATGCATAGATTTTATATGCATTTCCCCTCATTTTTTTTTCTTTTTTCTTTTTTCTAGATTTGATCAAAAATATTACCAAAAACATTCATTTAATATCAGTATTTCCAATTTGTGTATTATTAATTATTACTGATTTTAGGCCTAATTATTTAAATATTTTATTGTATAATAATACATTTAAATATGTAAAGATAATAAAGATTCAGGAAGTGTATTTAAAAATAATCGGGGCAATAAATAAAACTAATAATAGATAATACTAATGTGATAGATAATAATAGTAATGCGAAAATTAGAAAAAGTGACATTTATATTTTTTATGATTAAAATCTGGCATGCACTGAGGTAGTGAATTACATTTTACATGGAACTGGAACCAGTGACAAGTAAATGAATAGGAGTGTATATGTCAACTACTGTTGACTGATTGAAATATTAAGTTGACTGAAATATTAAATATCAGCACACTAATATTAAAGGGTTAGTTCACCCAAAAATGAAAATTCTCTCATTAATTACTCACCCTCATGTCGTTCTACACCCGTAAGACCTTCATTCATCTTCGGGAAATCTGCTAGCTTCGTGAGGCCTTTATTGCCAGCAAGATAACTTTTTCAACATATTTAAAACAGTTCATATGACTACAGTGGTTTAACCCTAATATTATAGAGTGACGAGAATACTTTTTGTGCGCCAAAAAAACCAAAATAACGACTTTATTCAACAATATCTAGTGATGGGCGATTTCAAAACACTGCTTCATGAAGCGTCGAAGCTTTACGAATCTTTTGTTTCGAATCAGTGGTTCGGAGCACGTATCAAACTGCCAAAGTCACGTGATTTCAGTAAACGAGGCTTTGTTGCGTCATATGTGTTTCGAAATTTCAATAGTTCACGTGACTTTGGCAGTTTGATACACGCTCCGAACCACTGAATCGAAACAAAAGATTTGTAAAGCTTCGACGCTTCGTGAAGCAGTGTTTTGAAATCGCCCATCACTAGATATTGTTGAAATATCTAAATATCTTGATATTGTTGAATCGTTATTTTGTTTTTGTTTTTTTGGCGCACAAAATATTCTCGTCGCTTTATAATATTGAGGTTGAACCACTGTACTCACATGAATTGTTTTAAATATGTTTTTAGTAGCTTTCTGGGCATTGAAAGTGATCTTGCTGGCAATGCAGGCCTCGCTTAGCCATTACAGGTCTTACAGGTGTGGAACGACATGAGGGTGAGCAATAAATGACATAATTTTCATTTTTGGGTGAACTAACCCTTTAAGTATTGCCCAAGTGACTTTGGTACACATTCAAACTACATCCGCTGATGCTTATGTTTATATGCTGACTGCTGTAAAGCTGTTGCATGTCTATGCTGTTGACACGGTCAACACATGATCAACAGGTTAAACCAGATTCCTTCTTACACAACACTCAGTTTGAAGCATATTTGACTGAAATGGAAAACAAACCGTCGCAATGAACCGGTGCCTCAGAATGTTCGATTGTATTTGCTAGATAAACACAGTAGCGCAGCACCGACCAACTCTCAATAAAGTCAATCAATTCTTTAAAATGTTATTTCTTGGCTTGTCATTCCTTACTTTTATCATTCACTTCTCCTCTCTGTTTTCTCCTAGTTTGCTGTTCTTCTCTCTCTCATCGTCATCACTGAAATTGGAGCCGCCATCGCTGGATATGTCTTCCGTGGGAAAGTGAGTACTCTTCTAATTGCCACTTCATTACTATTAACCTGTTTCCCAGTACCATTTGGCTCCCAATAATCTCTGTTTCTCTGCAGGTGAATGATCATCTGAAGGAACGCTTTGAGGTCATGATCGCAGAATACAACAAAACAGAAAACCATGAAGCCCTCGATTCTCTCCAGAAGGAGGTTGGTAAACCCAAATCTTTCACGTTTCAGAAAGTCCAAAGAGAGTCTGATTTTTTTATTTTTTTTATTTTTTTGTGCTGCTTTTCTGAACAAGGACTGTGATCCTGCTCTGTTTCCCATTTTCATGTACACAATGTGTGTCTTAAGAGTCTCTCCAGCCTTGTTTGCTCAGTGCCATCTGTTGACATTAAACTGACATCCTGCTTCCTCTTGTGCCGTCATGTGGCTAAACTTCAGTTCAGACACTGTGCTGTAGTTGCTCTCTAAATTTTGAATGGCTTTCAGTTCAGTGAATCCATTCTGCTGGATCATATGCTCTCTTTAGATGATCTCTGCTTTTGAAGGGAAATGTATTCATGGAATCACTCTATGTAATATTGTGTTTATTTGTTTCTGTGTAGTAATTTTAATTTAGGGCTGTCAAATAGATTAAAATAATTACTTTTTGGCATTAAAGCATCCAGCTCCCTTTTACACACACACACACACACACACACACACACACACACACACACACACACACACACACACACACACACACACACACACACACACACACACACACACACACACACACACACACACACACACACACACACACACACACACACACACACACACACACACACACACACACACACACACACACACACACACACACACACACAAGATAGAGCTGTTTTAATTTACATTAATAATATGAATTTGTAATTTTGTCTGTCTTATAGCTCAAGTGCTGTGGAAGAAACTCCTCTAGTGATTGGGTGAACTTCAGCCCCGGTCACAAGTCCGTCCCAGACTCCTGCTGTAAAAATATCACTAAGGACTGTGGTATTGGAGCTTTGGGAGATGACAAAATAATCTACACAGAAGTAAGAAACTCTTTGTTTTTTATTGTTGATATAGTGCAATAGGGTTTTGGCTACCTGACTCTTCTGTACTGTGGCATTTTCACACAAAAAAAAGTCTAAAAAAATTAGACTTGGTGTTGTCATAGCTGAAAATGAAGTTTTGAATTTTTTTTTTTTTTTTTAATAACAAGTTTAAATTGTTTATTGGACAGAGTATGTGAGAAACTAGATACTAAAACTTTGTCTTTGTGTTTAATACAGGGATGTCAACACGCTTTTGAGAAATATATAAACCAGCATATTTTGTGGCTTGCTGTGGGAGCTCTGGTCATCGCGTTTGTGCAGGTGAGACCTGCAATATTGGTTTCCCTGTTATATGCACACAAGAACATCAGTGCAAACTCCCCTTCTTCATACACTAATACATTTTGTTTTATTTTTTGTAGATCACGGGCATTGTGTTGGCCTGCATCCTTATGCGAGCCATCCGCAGCGGCTATGAGGTCATGTGATCACATCCAGTCACAGCACATCGCTTAAAGCTCTTAGAGACTGTTCAGGAGGTTTTTTTTTTTTTTTTTTTTTTTTAAAACCATTATATAAATGCTAATTATTTCCCCCCTTGCTGTGTAAGTTGGCAATACTCATTTTCTCTGAGAATGAAATAACTATATCTGTTTCTATGACAAATCCAGTAGATTAGTCTACTGTTAAGTCTCTGATTTATGCTTACGTATTCTGTCTTTAGACATTGTTTTAAATTTGTCCTTTACTGCTTTGTTGACATTTCTTTGGGTTACAGAACAACAATCAATGAATTACAGATATGACAAATTTTATACTTTTAAAGAACATTCATGTCAAATAAAAGAATGAAATGTTCTAAACAAGTTTGTCCCATTTAAGTTAATTTAATTATATTTTGAGTTACTACTTATGTTTGTTACTACTGTAGTTGGTGAATCAGTGCCAGCTTGATGAGGGATGCAAACAGAGACCATTAAGTTTGAAGTCTTTTAATAAAAGTTCTGATCTTTTCACACTGCGATGACTATGTACTTTCATACCTTCCAGTGAAATGTTAACACAGAACCAAACAGCATTTTCTTAAATATATATATAAAATACAAAATAATACAACACATTTGGCAACATAAAAAGATAACGGCATGTACTGCACCGTGTTTGTAGCTGTGTTCTTAAGTAAAAAGGCACCTGTTAAAAGGCTGAATAAGAGACTGACTAAACACATTAAGTATAACTTTGATGCTTTGACCAAACAGCCCAGTGCACACAGCAAACTCCTTCTTATTGGATAGAACAAATAACAAGGTGCAATACTGTGTAATTTTGAGATCAACAATAAATATTAACATAAGCTTAATTAAAACATTATAGAGCTTAATATATTAAAGAATATGCTTTCTCTCTAGTGTACAGGCTCTGTAAACCTCTTTCAAGTTTACCAACAGATTTAAAGCATTACTGGGTTGCTATAGTAAAACATATTAAACATCCCAAGAGTGACTGTTTGTCTTACTACTACACCAGAAAAATGAACAAGATGGGTGATATTTATCCTGGAGTCAGTGCTGATTTTAGGCATATACAAAATGTCTCAAAACACAATTCACAAATGATTGCGCTCCACTAACAACTAAATTTAGAACGAATGTCTCAAGACCAAACGGATGCTTTTGGCACATGTTCAGTGTGCTTTTTGTCTCAGATGTGGTTATAACTTCTCACAGTGTCAGTTTACTGTTTTGTGTCACTGATTACACACCCTGTCTGGAAGAAAATGAATCACATTATTCCACAAATTCCAGAATCTCAGTGGCATCTTTCAAAGACAATGTCCCTCCTGTTCCTTGCTCAAGTAAACAAAATCTCCAAAAAACAAAAATTTAAAGCACATTTAAACAATCCATTTAAAAAATGATTCAGAAACATAAAAAACAACAACAGTAACATGACTTAAGCCAAATGACTGGTGTGATAAAGCTTGTGTTGCGGTGCTTCAATTTGCATACAAGTTTCTTTTGTTCCCATGGTGCATTACTTATGGGTGTGGTGGTGGATTTTCAGTGCCCGGTGTTGGGAAGAGAAGTCATCTGCTTCCTCTCGAGGTCAGTGACGTGGGTGTTTAGGGTAGTTTACAGTGAGCAGTACCATACAGTGCAGATAGAGGGAGGTCTCTGACTCTGATCAAACAGGAAGGAAATGCAATGTCACAACGAATGTGCAACACAACTGTCATGTCAATAGTTTCAAAGCAAGAGTGTTATTTTTAACAAAAACCCCTAATGACCCATTAAAAATATGGGAAAGAATCATTCATGGTAATATTAAAAGAACTTTCCAGGTCTGTTAAACTATGTTCAAAAACTGTGCAGTATACATTATACCTAGGAAAAAAAAAATTATGAAACAGTAATGATGAATAATATTAATATGCCACATTGTTATCCCAATATTGTTTCAATTAAATTTTGGCAAATAAAAAACTGCTGCAATTAATTTATGATTTATCACACTGTATTGCATTGTGGGATACAGTATCCTGGGCAATGCACTGTTACATACTAGACATTTTATCAAATGGTTATTGCATACAGTGCACAGTATACATACTGCATAAATAGTAATCACCATGTCGGAATTACCGTAATTACAAGATTCTGATTTGTAAAAATTGTACCACCTGACCACTGCAAAGTCATGTGGAAACATTCCAAATGGTGGTGGTTTCAGCAGAAAAATGCTTTAATAATTCTTCCATACAATTTAGTTTGATGTAGCTAAAACAGAGTTGGATAACTAATGTCCTGCTAAATAAACTTTAAATGTTTATTAATAACGCATTTGCATAACAACTGTTACTTGTTTTATTGTGGTTTTGTCAAGTAACACATTCATTTTGTGTGGTGTTGACATAGAAACAATAATTCCAAGTTTGAGAACGTGAGCAGCTCCGAGTAGAACGTTCAGGCTGTCATCTGGTAATTATGACATTGTGTGAACGTGCCATAAACATAGTATGCTAGCACTCTCTTCTGAACATAGCCTTGATCTCACGGCCTACGTACCATTTAGGTGTGTTGAGAACTGCAACCACTGTGTAAGCCATTCCCGGCACTGTCCGGGACTCAGATGCTCTGGATTCAGCCCTCTCACGTAACATGCCTAGGAGACGTGATGTAAACATGACACATTATCCTTCAAAAATCAGAAAATAAAGGCTGCTGACAGAATGTAATGGGCAAAATAAGGAGCAACCGCTGACCTCTCTGAGCTCTGTGTCATTCAACTGATGCAAGCCTAATCGAACAATGCTGCGGTCAAGCTGCATGAGTTCTAAGGCATGACTGTTCAAGCGTCGACCAATCCAGAAGGCTGGGAGACGGGGCGTCAGGAACAGCAATGGACAGAGGTGTCTCTGCAAATATATGTATACATTTAGCACAAAAAGGACAATAAAAAGCAATTTGGCAAAGAGACAACAATATAATATTCAATGCCAGGTTTATTAGAAAACTAGATTAGGAAGAAAGCTAGAGAAGTTTTGTACATTTTAAAGTTGATGAAACAGAAGTAGTGTCAGAGCTTTTCTTCCATAATGTGACGTATATCCAAGTGTAACAGATTATCGAAAAAAAAGGCAGGGACTAAGTTCTATGCATCGCTGTTGATTGGATTTTGAGATGTGGGTGTTGAACTCATAAGTGAAGGCAGGTGAATGTAAGCTTGCAGAGGTGGGGTTTAAGTGGACTAAGGGTAGGTTTACATGACAATGATGTACTAAAAACGGAAAAGATTTTTCTTTGTGTTTTTGAAAAGTTTTGCATACAGATAACAACATTGTCAAAACGATCCCTATTAAAGGATTAGTTCACTTTAAAATGAAAATTAGCCCAAGCTTTACTCACCCTCAAGCCATCCTAGGTGTGTATGACTTTCTTCTTTCTGATGAACACAATCGGAGATATATTATAAAATATCCTGATGTGTCCAAGCTTTATAATGGCAGGGAACGGGACCAAGGAGTATGAAGCTCAAGAAAAGTGCATCCATCCATCATAAAGGTACTCCACACGGCTCCAGGAGGGTTAATAAAGGCCTTCTGAAGTGAAGTGTTTGTGTAAGAGAAATATCCATATTTAACAAGTTATGAAGTAAAATATCTATCTTCCGCCAGACCGCCTTCTGCATTAAACTTACGAAAAAATTGTAACTGACGTTACATCAGTTAAGCTTTTTTCATAATTTGAAGTCTGGTGGAAGCTAGATATTTTACTTCATAACTTGTTAAATATGGATATTTTTCTTACACGAATGCATCGCTTCGCTTCAGAAGGACTTTATTAACCTTCCAGAGCCACATGGAGTACGTTTATGATGGATGGATGCACTTTCTTGAGCTTCAAACTCATTGGTCCCGTTCACTGCCATTATAAAGCTTGGACACGTCAGGATATTTCATAATATAACTCCGATTGTGTTCATCAGAAAGAAGAAAGTCATATACACCTAGGATGGCTTGAGGGTGAGTAAAGCTTTGGGTAATTTTCATTTTAAAGTGATCTAATCCTTCAAAATGACAAACAATGCTGTATTATGCATGCCAGGCCAGTAGTTGGCGATGTTGCTTTGTAAAGAAACACTATAGACTAAACAGGTAATAAGCATGCGCATTACGTTACCGTTTTCACAAATTCAATTTCGTTTTTGTAGTTTACGGGCCCCCCAAAATGCCATTGTCGTGTAAATGAACGGCCAAAACGCATAAGAAGTTTTCCGTTTTTAGTTGAAAACGTGTAAACGCCTCCTAAAGGATTGGGGAGGTCCTGCATATGTCACCAGAGAGAAGTCTGTCGTTTTCACCAGAAGGTCCAGTTGACTGGATGAATGAAACATGCACGGATTAATTGTTCACAATAAGATTTATAACATGCGTTTAGAAAAATTTAAACAAGTAACAAACTTATAAAATGCAATTCATTGTGCAACTGGCTGATTATTTGGAGCTCACCATCTGATCTGCATACATTCTCTTGATACCTAAGGGAGGTCCAGAGAACAATGTTCTCACTGCATGGACATCAGACACTACAGGATGGAATCCGCTTCGGACCTGCAGACACATATTTTGTATTTACTAAAAAGTCAACATCTGAATAAAACTAAAAAAGGCTGCAATTTTACACATATGTCATATCATGAATTAGCTCAGGCTACCTTACTGCAGAGCTCCATGAGGCGGCTTTTAAGTCGGCTGTCTTGGACAGAATTTGACGTGCTTTCCAGCCCCTTTACTATAGCCCAGTGGTGCTGTGCTCTCTGGGTATGGTACACCCCCTGAAACTCCACCAGCTGCTGTGGGGTCCAGAAGTGCCGGATCAGAAGCTGGCGAGGATAGAGGTACCTAGAGGGCAGAATTGAGGAGGAAAACAAAAGGAAAACATCCCCCTCCATTCAATATGGCTATACTTCAACAACAACAACATTAAAACTGTAACATTAAAAGTTGAGTATTTAATAATAATAAAATGTATTTAAAAAAATAAAAATAAAAAATTCCCTTGGATTTCACATCCCTGAGGATGAATGGATCAATGAATGGAAGAGTGATGGACAATAAAGCAAACATTCAAATCCCAATATTCAATCAGTTTCAAAGATACAGACGTACTTCATAATTGTAATAAAGAAAAAAAAAAAAAAAAAAAAAAAAAAAAACAGTATAATCAGCAGAGTAACATGCTAAATACTCACATAAGGATAAAGACCAAATAGTTGGCAAAAGGAGGTATTGATATGATGACCAATGGAATGGCTTTGATTAAGTCCCTGCGGAACTGAAAGCAACACACAAAAAATGACAATTTAATAAAATTTATGACAGCAATATATCCCATAAATGTCTGCTTCAGTTCTTCAACCCACCTGCCTGAGTTTCTCCAAATCACGGTAAGGCAAATTCTGGTTCTCTGTGCTGTCAGTGAGCATGCGAGTCATGATTTTTCTCACTTCTCGAGCATCTTGAAACAGGAGCCGGAACCCTTTATACAGAAACATAAAACCTATATCATAACACATTTGCTGGAGATGGTTTGAGATTAAATAATCCAGTAGTAATTTTAAATATATTATTTGCTCTGACCTCTCATAAAAGTGTTATAGAGAGCATAAAAGCGAGGGAAGCGCCGCTGCAAGAATCTCTCATACTTCTCATTGGCCCACTTCAGCCTGGACACAATGCTTCGACCAATCCCATGTTTTGCTTGTGAAGGTGAGTAGTGTCTAACAAACCACAAACTACTAGACAGACAGACAGACAGACAGACAGACAGATAGATAGATAGATAGATAGATAGATAGATATAAATAAATAAATAAAAGATGCTGTGCTGCTGTAACAACAGTGCAGGGCATGTGCTTAACTCAATTTTTTCTCTTTCTACAAAAGCTTGACTTCCGGTTTGTATTTCCACAGCATTCTTACGTATTTATGAATGAACTGCTCGTTTGAAAATCTTCTGGGTCTACTGACATTTGATAAGACGTCTGCTTTAAACATTACAAATCTCACGATGACTTTAATTAACTCTACAATAAGTAAATCCACTTCACCAGCTAATTATTCTTCAACAGCGATGCCATAGAAATATACAGAGCTACCGCAAAAAGGGAAGTTCAAAGACAATATTATGAAGACGGAGGTGCGTTTGTTTCTTTGACGCATAAGGTCTATAACGAATAATCTATGCAAATTCTCCTAACTATGGGAGTATGCCTACAAATGATCGATTCCTACAAATAATAATTTATATGAACTTATTATAAATAGTACCTGGATTTTGTGGAAGACAATCTAGGTGTGAAGAGACTTGCTTTGACCCCGACAGGTTGTTTTCCATACATTAAGATCACTGAAGCCCCGCGGCACACTCCTCTACAGGACAACGCCATCTTGAACTGAACAGCTGACAGTTCTACGTGGGCGTGTCTTCAGAGAATGGAATGCAGATGCAGCACTGTGATTGGCTACTGTGCAATGCGCGCGCACCACCTTTTTATTTTTATTTTTTATTTTTATTTATTTATTTTTGTGTTGACTGGATACCAGAGTATTTGTGTGTAGGGACGCTTTATTTCAACACATTTCAAAATATTTTATCAATTTAATCACTTATAACCCATAGCCCAATGATAATCCATACCGTTATTACAGATTAATGAGGTCATATTTTTTGGCTGATCTCTTGATTTTTTTTTTTTCGCTAAATGGTTTGCTTAAAACTTTTGAAAGAATTCACCAGTTAAACGTTTTTTCCCTCCCATTTTGTAGCTGTCTAATTTAATTTAAATTAAATTTGATTTAATTATACGTAATTAAAATTGAAATTTTGAATTGTTTTATTTTATTTTAAATAAAGCCGTTTTTCCCTGCCTGAATTTAGAAATACAGTATTGAATATAGTAACTAATTATTATAATAATACAATAATGACGAAACAAATTAAGGCTTTTAGCGGGTAGTGCATTTCGTAACATTCACAATCACAGCAACTGATTGCAGGCAGCAGTTGGGGAAAGCCGAACGCGTGCACGCGCCATACCTGAAGACTACAACAAAGTTGTAAGTGCTTTGAAAAGATCATGCTCTATAAAAAAAAGACCGCGAAAGTATTTCCATTTGTGATTTTTATGAAAAAATGTGAATGTTTTCGTTCGCAATTTCATGACTTTTGGCCTCGCTTTTCCCCCCCAAGTGGTTTGACGTCTTGTTCAGCACGCGCCGCTTTTCTACTATTCAGTATGTTGTTGTTTTTGTTTCATTTTTAAATATGGCGTGTTTCATTTGAGTGACTTTTTTTTTTTTTTTTTTTTCTTTCTTTCTTTTTAAATCAGAGCTAACGGAACACGCAAGGCCACAACTACCCAGACCACCACAAGAAGGAAGCATGGCCACTATTAGATTCGGCAGCAGCGTCGGTCCGTCTGGAGTAAACTCTGAAAATCAGAGCTGGAATGAAGAGAGCGGTAATTTTAATAGTTTGATTTGCTATATCCCTGTTAAAGTCACAATATGAAGTTCAGCTTATAGAAGTTTAGTATAAAAGTCTGATCATGCTTCGTTGGGAAACAACCAAGCACAGTTTCTATGTTGTTTGATGGCGCGTCATGTTTCCACAGCTTATGGTGAAGACACTCACACTGATGATGCCAGTGACCCCAACAGGATTGTCCAGTGCCCATATGACAAAAATCACCAGATCAGAGCCTCTCGCTTCCCTTTTCATGTTCTCAAGTGCAGGAAGGTGGGTAAACGTTCTTCATTTGTTTCATGCATTTATATAAATTGTGAGAATACTGCTGCCTTGGTTTTGGTGTTGTGAGAACTTCATCTGTCTAAATTGTTTCAGAACCACCCCAAACTGGCTGGGGAACTGAAGACTTGCCCCTTCAATGCCAGACACTTGATTCCCAAGCACGAGTTGTCTCATCACATAACAAACTGCGAGGACAAGAGGTCACTGAGCGCTGAAGATGGTTTGTGTTGGGCTGTTGCTGTTTCACTGTCCTTTCATGAGAAACTGTTTAAGTATATCTTGAGTTTTATGATAAAGAATGCATTATTTACATGCTTTATTACAGACTGTTGAACAGCATTCTCAAATATGGAATTCTAGCCTTCACTTTTCCCACATTGCTATATTGCATTCTTATTCAATGAGAATCACTGTTGAAATTTTTACTTATGAGATCATGATGTTCTCACGCTGTGCTTGAGCATTTAGTTAATACGTCTAAATTTAGTCATACAGTTTTGAGAGAACTATAAAAGTCTAACTTCTCTAGTATGGAATCACTCACTCTTTAACTTTAATATTGTGGAATCACAAAATCATTGGGTTCCATTTTCTTAAATTACACTTGTTTAAATGTGATTCATAGAAAAATGTAGTAGTCCATTTATAGGTTGAGTGCTAATTGTAATCAATTAATAGACTAAAGTGAAATGAAATAGTGAGATCAAAAGGTCTATGATCTTGACATTGAAAATGCATTCATATACATTTGTCAATTTTTTTTTTTTCTTTTCTTTTTTTTCTTGTACAGGGAATATAGAGGTACTGGAGAAGTTCCAGGTGCCCGTTAACACCTGGACAAACCCTTCACCCAATGAGGACTGGGAAACAGGTCTGTGATCTGTTTAAAGTTACCATACATTTTTGAACGCATTTGTGATCCTATACTAGGTCTCTACTGTATATCTACTTTGGCACTGCCACTCTACCTTATTTACTATGTATAGTTTCTGATTTCTGTATTTTCATTTTGGTTTAAACGAATAAATCGGCACTTTCTGGGCGATTCCTCCATTTTTGGACGTGATTGCAGAGACTGATGATAATGCTGCTATGTTTGTCTGGGGTGAATCCAACAATCAGCTTGCTCAAAACAAGTGAGTCCTTATGCACTTTCTCTTGACTTTTCAGAATTCATCAGAAGTTCACTTTATATTTTGCTGGTTTATATGGAATTTTATAAATCTTTAGAATAATGGCACATATATTCAGGATGGTGTGAATTTTGAGTTTGATTCATATTAACACTAAAACCACAAGCATCACAATGGTGTAATCATATGTACAAATTAAAAAGGGGGGAGGGGGGGAGGGGGGGGGGTATAAATGCTGATCCCTAAGTGATATAATTTCTGCAACACTAATGGAATTGCAAAAAATGCTTTTCCAAAAGTTTTTGCGGCTGATGCAAAAACTGGAGATAATGAGATCCAGGTAGTCCAGCAATGATTATGTCAGAGATCAAATTTGAATAAGGAATAACAAATTTATTAATTAAAAATTATAGAGACAAATTAATTAATTAATAGTTAATAATAAAATCTAGAGTATTGTATCTAATAGATGAAGATCAGAATACAGAGAAAGAATGAACAAAATTAAGACATTTGCAGAATGAAATGAGAGGTAGAAAAGCAGAAGCAGAAGATGCAGAAGAGATGCGAGAAGCAAAAGAGCAAAAAGCAACGAAAAGCTAAACTATCAAAGACCCAGTCCGTTTTATACCATAAGCATAGGAAAACTTAAATCCCACTCAAACTTATGTTTTGGTCTGTAAGGGTGGGCCTCCTACAGGGGTTCAGGCTGTGGGGTCGCCGAATGACTAAAGAAACGTTATTAGCAAGATGGTAGAAAACTGTACATTTCCTGTCTCTTGCCACCTACTGCAACTTATACCAATGATGGAAATAAGTGCAGTTATAATAGCAAAATATGTGGGAGAGCGTTGCTATAGTGTGACAATATTGTATTGCAATAGGGAGCACATTAATGTTAATACTAAATCAAAACTAGTTAGCACATCATTTGTAATTGAAATGATTTAATGACAATATCTGATTATGGTTACACTTAAAATAATTACAAAATAGATGTATGAGATGATAAAATTATATACCATTAATCGTACCCAGCATGTATGTAAAAAGTTACCAGAGAGAGAGAGAAAGAGCGGGCCGAGAATGCCCAAGAAAAGCCAAGAATCAAAGAAGCCAGAGCAACAGTTACAATCTTCTTTTGTCCCTTCCTTGACCATGTGACTGAAACCCAAATGTGAGACATTCAAACTGACCAATTAGAAGATTAAAACTTCCCCCACTGTACTAAAGGTGTGACAATTTGTAGACCTACATTTTGTACATACATTTTGGCCTATAGGGCTTGATCACTATCAGCACCTTTGTGCCTTCCAAATGGCCCTTGTAGCAAGAGAGAGGGGGTTGAAACAATAAAAGCAAATGTCTTTGTTCATTTTAAAATATCTTTGGATATTTTCAGTCTTACAGGTCTATTAAGAAAAGGTCAAACAGACTTATCCATTATGTCATAGTTGGTGTAACGGCTAGGTTAGAGTGACTGGTCAAATATCAAAGATAGATGAAAATAGATACAAAAGGTGTTGTTTTGACACCCTTAAGGGAATTTTGCAGATCTTGTATTATCACATGTCTGGAGGAATGGAAACAGACATATTTTGATACGAAGGTACATCAAGTTCAAATGAGCAACTAATTCCGAAAACATCGCCTCTGCGGTACTTGGCAGGCGTCCAATATCTAACCACAAATGTGTCAACATGACTTGTCACATTGGAACACTTTGAAGAACAATTTAATATAGCAAGCATACATACTCTTAAAGATAAAAGAAGAATAACCATAAAGGAGTACATTAAAGAGTAAATACTTGAAAATATGATGAGGATTAATATATGGAGTAGGAGTACATGAATATATGAAATCAAAAGTAATATTGATAAATCATAAGCCACAAATGATTAACATGAAATATGAATAAAATACATGAATATGAATATTGACCATCCTGGACAAACTGAGCCAATTAAAATGTTTCTGAGCATTGCTTTTGGGAAAATAAACCTAGAAATAGTTTGTTTGCAGTTGTCTCCACACAACCAGTATAGAAATGTTTTTAATGACAAAAAATGTCATTTTTACTTTAAGTAGATTTATGCTCATGTTTTTTTTTTTTTTTTAGGCCAGAGCCATCTACCACCATCAGTTTATCCGATGGACTACGAGCACCACGGACTCTGCCATGGAAACTCTGTAAGCACTCAAATGCTCTAAATTTTAACCAGAGGTGAATCCTAATTTGCGTACTTATGCACTATTCTTGTATTATAAGTAGTGTTCACACTGAAATTTCTAAAAAGAAAAAGTACACTTTAAATACCCAAATGGGATACTTAATTAATAAAAAAAAACAAAAAAACAAAACAATGCTGCATCCAAAATCGAGTACTTCCCTTCCCTGGACACTTTACTATCCCATTAGGCCACGGCAAAGGATTTATGAACTGTGGCGACTCGACGTAACTGATGCCATAGGTCACATGACTTGAGTACATAGTGTTAGTATGTGCATAGTATATAGTGCGTCATTTGGGACACAACTCTGGTGTTTTTTAGCTTTTGAAAAACCCATCACACTCGTGGTGTTCCAAACAATTGCTTATAAATCTCTCATTATGCTACCTTATCACCAAATATTGCATTCAATCTTTTTGCCATCTTGTTTTCTTTCAATTAGGACTGGTTTTGTTTATTTTTGGAACGGATCGATCGTAGGCCTTATTTATCTGAGCTCATGTGCCTCAGTTTTTGAGTGGAAAAAAAAAAAAAAAGTGTCTTTTTGTGGATAATTTTGCATAAAATATGAAAATTTTGCACTGTTTATCACACTAGTGTAGTTAATATTTAAACAGGAAATTTGTTTTGAAATGGTTTTATTTTGTTTTATTACAAAATGGCACAAAATCACTCTTGTGGTGGTCCCGGTCAAAAATGACCGGCCTGCAGAAAAATAGCGTAACAATTGATTTAAAAGTTATTTTATTACCAAATATTGGATTCAATCTTTTAGTCAACTTTAAATTAGGACAGGTTTTGTATTTATTTTTGAAACTGATTGATCGTAGGCCTCATTGATCTGAGCCTCACTGATTTGAGTATGAAGTTCATCTCTGTGCAAAAGAGAGCCTGTAATACTCAAAATGGTTTGGGTACATGAACGTGTGTGTATGTGCACCAATGCACAAGTATGTATGCATCCACACATGCAGAGGTCCGAGGCCTTTATTTTTGCTCACCCACATGTATATATGTGAACATGAACGCGCTCCTGGACACTAATTGTTTCTCTGATTTTCGACGACTCCCCCTTTCATTTTCAATGGGTGGTCATTTTTGACCAATATAAGCTCAGATCACTGAGGCCTACGATCAATCAGTTTCAAAAATAAATACGAAACCTGTCCTAATTTAAAGAAAACAAGTTGACAAAAAGATTAAATCCAATATTTGGTGATTAAAAGCATAACAAGTGATTTATAAGCTATTTTTGTAGGCTGGTCATTTTTGACCGGGAACACAACAAGTGTGACTTTATGCCTTTTACTAATAAATAAAAACCAAAATAAAAGCATTTCAAAACAAATTTCCTGCTTAAACATGAAAAATACAAAAACAGTCCTAAATGAAAGAAAACAAGTTGACAAAAAGATTGAATCCAATATTTGGTGATAATATACAAAAATTATCAAAAAAAATTGAGCAGTAGTTATACACAAGTTTCAGTCCAGTGTGATAACATTTAACTAGTATTTTTGGGGAAAAAGAAGAATTTTCTCCGGGTCAAAATGTCCTGAACACCGCATGAGGGTTAAACAAGTCTGCTCCTTTGTTCAGCCGAGTTACAAACGCACCTGTAGATGGCAGCAGCACTCTTAATTGTTTGAGTCAGCTGTTTTGTTTCTTAATGCTGTGTGTGGTAACATTGTCATTCATATATCCCCCCTTCTTTTTACTAAGGATATGTCACCACTGGACGGACTTCACTGGGAAATCTTACTTTTAAAATACTTTAAGCCCTGTGTGATTTTTCTAGCTTAACTTGTTTAAAGTCTACTTATCTTTTAAAGCTTTTAATTTTGAAGTGCTGTGAAATATTTCCCTTTTCCTATTTTCTGAAAGCTAATGCACGTCTGTAACTGGCTGTGGTCCATGTGTAGAGACACTCCTTATTAAACCTAGCGTTTCAGTAGCATTTAATCTTTCAAAGGAGAAACCATCAGTATTAATCTTTCTGGACTATTTGCTTAGACTCCTTTGCATTTTGTGGAAGTGGTAACCTTCAATCTTGACCTGTATGATTCATTAAAGCTTTCTTTAAGTGCAAACATCTGTCTGTTGCATTTCTTTTACCATACAGTAAAAGCAACAGAGAAAAGGAGCACAAAAATTTAATTTCTTTTGAGGTTATATTTGGCTTTAAATAGAACCATATTTAACTGAAATTGTGTTACCCGAGTAGTGATTTTAACAAGAACAGTTACGCTAATAGGATTATAATTAGGGCCCGAGCACCGATGGTGTGAGGACCCTATTGTAATTGCTCAGTCAATTATTCTTCTCCGAAATGAAACGCATTTTTGAGGGCCTAAACATGCTCAAACTCATGAAACTTTCCACACGCATCAAGTGGTGAAAATTTACGTCTGACACTGGTTTCAGAATTAGGTGTGGCAAAATGGCTCGATAGCGCCACCTACAAAATTTCAATAAAGTGCCCTTCGTGCTACATTTCACGTACAAGTATGAAATTCGGTACACACATTTAACAGCCCAATCCCTACAAAAAAGTCCCTGGGTGCAAAATCTGTAAACCCAACAGGAAGTGAGATATTTTGAATTTTCTCTGCAAAATTTTTGCAGTTTTTGCCATTTCCACATGTTGTACTTTAACAAACTCCTCTTAGAGCTTTAATCAGATCAACATCGTATTTGGTCAGTCTAATCTAAAGGCCTTTGCGATGTTAAATTGCAAAGATTTGGAGTTTTCGTTGAACGCCGTGTCCATGGCGGCCTGACAAAATTCTGTTTCACCATGAGACAGGAAGTTATTGTAACTCGGGCATACAATTTATTACATGTCCAATCTGCCCAAAACTTCACATGTTTTATTAGAGTCCTGGCGTGAAGACATCTACGTGGCAATATTCTGTTAGTCATAGCGCCACCTGCAGGCAACAGGAAATGGCATGCTTTGCACTGTAATTCACTCCCAGAAACACATTTAAATATGCCATGAAGTACCAAACATATTAGAAACATGTTATTTCATGCAACACTTGGCTAAGTGCTAATGTATGTGATTAACGCCATGAAACAGGAAGTTGTTGTAACTCAGGCATACAATGTCCGATCTGCTCCAAACTTCATGTTTGATAATAGTCCTGGCCTGAAGACATCTACGTGGCAATATTCAGTTATAGTCAAAGCACCACCTGTCGGCAGCAGGAAGTGTGGCACATCGAAATGACTTTGCCATAATTCTGCTGTATTTACTCGCTTGCATGCATGTCGCCCACTGTTCACTGTTTTCCTGATGCCACCGGTGTGTTTAATTAATCTTGATTAATTCATTAGCTATCAAGAACAAATTGTTTATTAAAGTAAAATTAAATTTATTTTGAAGTGAAAGTGAAATTAATGGGTTTTAGTGGCGTTTTTTTTAATTATCCACTTTGTATTACGGTAATGAGTCATTACAGTTTCTTTTAAACTTATGAGATAATCATGTTCTCACACTGTGCGCTTGGAGCGTTTTTAATTAGTGCGTGAACATTCTGTCCTTTTTTCCTGTTACAGTGGCTGGTTTTAGTCACATAGGCGACGGGCTAGTGACTGTGTCTGTCAATATGAATGGAGCATGAGTTAGTATGGCAGGGCCACAGGTCTTCCCCCTCTTCCTCATCTCCCGTGCCTCATTTAACCCGCACAGACAGCTGGACACACCAGCTCTCCCCTGCTAGCTGCACTGACAACAGACATTTGCACAAATGACAGGGTCTCTGTGTGTGTGCCTGCGTTTGTGTGGGCAGGACTGATTGCTCGCCCCCTCTGGCACCTCTGTATTCGTGTGCCTGTTTTACACAGCTGTGTAGCGCTTCCTTAAATGCACTGTTGCTCCAAGGAGCAGTTTATAATCTCGGTTTCATTTTTAAACTTCGCACTTTCGGCATGTGTGAGCGAATGAAGTGTAATGCAATGCTAAGAATGCTGCTGGAGTTTTCTTGTGATTCTTTAGTTGTGTCATGATGGTTGAAATTCGAGCAGTTTCCTGCATGATGATATCCAGTATGTCATTTAATTCTTTATATTATTTACAAAAAAAAACTTTAAGCTTGTGTAATTGTGTACATGCGCACTTAATTTTATTTATTTTATTTAATTTTTTTATTACATCATTTTGAAGACCGTCTGGAATATTTGAAGTTCATTTGCAAAAACAGATAACTTTATGAAATCTCAAATGTTGTTTTTTTTTATTTTTTTTTTTTTTATTGTACATCCCAAGTAATATTAATCAAACTATACACACAAACGCAAAAGGACAAACAAGGTTTCAGCATGTAAGAAGTGTATGGTGTACAATCAGTTGCAGGAGTCATTTATTTATAAATTATAAATCCTCGATCACTTTTAGTCCGCTTTGACAAAACTCCCCTCAGCTAGCGCATCTTTTCGAAGTGACTAGCATTCTTGTCACCTGACCTAAATACTGTGCGCTGATTCACTAAAACGGACTTGGCGGTTTGTGTACACAAACAAAGGCGCTTGTCGGTTTCTGGCGTAAAACGTGACGTGACCATGACAGTGACAATACCGGCTTTTTGGACAAAATATTTAGGGTTCAGAACGTGCTATATGTGGAGAATAACGCAAGGCAGTCAGTTAATTTTTTTTTTAAACGTGCCATTTATCGGTTTTTGCAGACTAACTCTTCATTTGTACAATTATAAGTGTCACTGCAGGACCTTTTAAATTAACTGAAAGGCTACAAGATTAAAAATGATGAAACTTGGTCAATTTCTGTTTCATTTAAAATACACTGACTTGGAAGAAGTCTCTTGTTCTCTCCAAAGCTGCATTTATTTGATCAAAAATACAGTAAAAACAGCAATATAATATTACTACTTAAAATAACTGTTATATTTAAATATATTAAATAATTTCTTATTATCAGTGTTAAAACAGTTGTGCTGCTTAATATTTTTCTGAAAACAGTGGTCATTTTTAGAGTTTTTGATAAATAGAAAGTTTAAAAGAAAAGCATTCATTTAATTAGAGAGCTTTTGATACATTATAAATGTTTACTGTCTCTTTTAAACAATTTAATGGTTCCTTGCAGAATAAAAATATTATTTTTAATTCTAAAAAAGTTCTCACTGACCCAAACTTTTGAACCGCATACAGTCTACTTTGTTCTGCACTGATATCCATCAATTTTTCAGCAGTACATTTCTCATTATTATTATTATTATTATTATTATTAATTTTTATAATATAGTTTTAATGAATGGTATTTGGAAAATGCTATAAATAAAAACCTGATAGGATCACAGGTTTTTCCTCCCATAGCTCATTAATATGGGATAAAATATTGCCCAGCTCCTCAATTCTCTAATCTTAAGCCATACCTAAACCAGATCTGAACACGGAGGCAAATCAGATTACACACAAGACACACTGCAACGTGACTGACAATAAAGACCCCTCATTTGCATCTGGTTTTCTCTCCTGCAACAGATGCTGAAATTACCCTGCGTCATACTGCAATCTCTCACACGCTTCCATTTGCTCAGAGTTATGTGCTTTGACACGAGTGTGTCGGTTCATCATTAGCCTGTGCACTGCATCAATGACACGGCAGAATGGGACAGCTATGTGTGGAGCTGACTAGAAATGGGTCACTCCAACCCGTCAGTTATGCTGAGAGAAAAATAATGCAATAGAATTGTTTTTGTCTCATTAATCTGGATTTTGATGGGGGTCATTAATAGGCTATTCCTAGATAATAAAATTGGACATGAATGCATCTTTTGGAGTAAAAGTATTATTGTTGTTTGACTGCCCTTTCTCTGGAATGCTGTAAACTATTCATGAGGTGCAAATATATTCTGTCCTTCAACTAATTTTCCCCAGAGAGCAATTCTTCCAGCCCGTGCTTTGCCTTTCCGTTCTGCCGGCATTTTACAGTTACATCAGAGAGCGCCTAACATTAGAGTTTGGCTGCTATTTACTGGACCAATAATGGTTATTTAGTAGAACTTCATAGCTCAGTGTAAAAAAAAATTAAACCTTTTGTCTCACTGCATACTGCCTACTTTAAAAAATAATCATGATAGTTGTAGCTACCCATGGAAGCCCAATTAAAACTGTCATAAAATGTTTTAATTTATCTCTTTATTTATGACTTAGGTATCTTAATATCTGCTAACACTTTATTTTGATGCTGCCCCAACAGACATTCCACTGACAATAAGTAACTTTGCAACTACATGCCAACTTATTTTACTAACCTGAACCCTATCACCTGATCATAACCTAACCGTCTACTAATAATATAAAGACAGTTAGATGATATGTAGTTGCAAATAGTATGAGTAGTATTAACATAGCCTTATTTTAGCTATTTGTCTGGCATAACTTATGTTTCGTGTTACCTCAATTAATGCCGAGCAGTGATGCACTTAAATCGATGTCATGCACTTAAAACAGTCAATATTTACTTTAAATGGTTCTCTCTCTCTAACTGTAAGGGTTCTTGAAGCCCAGATGGTAAAATCATTGGAGGAAGGACACTTAATAAAGGTTCATTATTTGCATGCAATCTGATAACTGAAGGACTCAGAGCTTAGGTCGGAGTCTCAGCACTGTCTGGGTCACCATTTGCGTAAGCACCATGTGAAAGGGCCACTCAGCAGGACTCGACCTGCTGCAGTTTGAGACTGCATGTTTGAAAAGGTTCCGTAAGACGTTTATGACACAAACCCTTGGGAAGCACAGTCAGGCAGAGCGAGTGGGTGGACATCCAGCAAGAATTTGATTACATCACTGTTTCTTAAGACTCAGAAGTTGCCAACATGATTGTTTTGGTTTTTATTGTCATTTATCACGCAGCTTTCTGGAATACTTGATTTTGATTGTTCAATCATGACATTTTAGCTCTTCCAGGTAACTAAAACCAGTGTGTCCATCTTTTCTCTTGTATCATACTGCGGTCTCAAGATCTCTTGTTTTATACAAATGCAACTCGCACATCTTGCGTCTCAGTTATCGACTGTAGTAAAAAAGACCTCAAAAGACTTGTTACTGTAATATTGTTTCAATGTTACTTAGGCCTACATCTATGGAAGTTTTTTCTGCCACTGAATAAAAAATATAAGGTATGGGTAAATTATAGGTAATTGCTACCTTTTTATCTCACAGTTCTGACTTTTTTTTTCTCAGAATTGTTTATATCTTACAATTCTGACTTTATAACTTGCAATTGTGTATTATAAAGTCAGAATTGTGAGATATAAACTCGTAATTCTTCCTCAAAATTATACCTTATAACTTTCAATTGCGAGTTTATATCTCAAAATACTGACTTTATAATACACAATTGCAAGTTATAAAGTCAGAATTGTGAGATATAAATTCGCAATTCAGACTTTTTCTCACAATTGCAAGTTTATATCCCGCAATTACGAGTTTAAATCTTACAATTTTGAGAAAAAAAGTCAATTGCGAGATGTAATATCGCAATTGTGAGGGGGGGAAAAAATTATTCAGATATTTTTGATATATTTTTACCAGTGGGTTCAGGACACTATAGTTCATTTATGTAAGTGAGGATAGCAAAATAAAGTAAACTGTGACACATTATACCCAAAAATTCTTCATACAGTGGACTACCAGTAAAATTGATGATAATTTGGGACCAAAAATTATTCAGACACTTTGACCTGACCATGTTTTGCTTAAGTGTTATATGACATAATTAAGATTATTTTTTTCTGACACTGTTTAACTCTGAGATCTTGTCATATTTTATTACCCTTTTTTTAAAACTATAGCGATTAAACTGTATTAATGAATGAAATATTCAAGGTGTCTGAATACATTTTGGTTTGACTGTATGCCTACCTCATATGACCTTGATATAAACACCCATAAAACTTTAGTAAGCCTTTCTTCAGAAAATAAAATGTATAATTATATGCAGCCAGTAACTCAAGCTGTCAATTCTCATTAAAATCTTGTTATGCAATATTTGGTGTGCTGTACAAACATTTACGCTTTGCAGTACTGTGGCTGGGCTTAAAATGCCTTTTGCTGTCAATCACATTTAGACTCATTGGACTGAACAAAAAGGAAGGGATGGGGGGAAAAACAGTCTGTCACTTCCTGTTCCTCACACACCACTGGAGTGATGGGTCGCTCTGTCCTGACTGCGATGGAAAGGTATTACAGCTGTTACTCATAAATGTTGAGCGAAAGTCTGGGGCTCGTGGGACGACAGAGATCGCATTAGAGCATTTGCATTTGTGCATGGTAAACAGAGATAGAGAGAACATTGACAAAACAGCTGAATTAAAAAGGATGAGAAGGAGCAGCCAGGTTCACTGTCTGGACATCACGGTGCCTCATGTCAGTTGTTAAAGCATCTGTGGTTTGTATGACTAATGCCATACTAGAGCATCATTCAATTAAAGTCTATTTTAAGATCTTCAAATACTCCTAGCCGATATGTTGTTTTTCTCCAATGCTTTCAGTGATAAGAGATGCTTATGTGAATGTGAAAACTCAGTCATTCACATTAATGACACCAGAACTTCTCCAAAAAACTATATTCTAGAATTCTTCCAAATGAAGGATTCTGTAGAGAACGTTGAGTGTCAGTCGAGGGTAACTGAGGTTTGAGATGGTGTGATTAAATGCAGCAAGTTTTACTCCCGGAGTCACGGAGTTAGTCTCCAGAGAAGCTTTTTTAGACCTTGTCCCCTGTGGCTTTTCAGCAGTTCCATGATTTTGTATAACATCTGTCAACGATGAATAAAAATACTGATTAGTTGTGGGAGATAAAGCTGTCAGATATGATCTAAAAAGAAGAGATGGTGAAACCATTCATAGATGGCGAATGGTTTTGGATTCACCACAAATTAGTTTAGGGCATCGTTATATTATGTTTTTCTGTCAGTGAAAGTCTCGGTGAGGGTTGGTGGCAAACAGTGACTTCCAAAATATCTCTAGTACTGCAGAATCACTATAAAACTCCTTGAGTTTTACACAATTGCATGTTGCATAACGATTAAGGTGGTTGCATCCCACCTAGTCCCTTTTTTTTATTTCTTTGTTTTTTTTGTACATGTATTGTAGAGACCACGATTTTCCCTTCTTTTTTACTCTGACATTTCCCCTGTTCCTTAGCCTTTCTATAGCTCTGTCAGTTCGTAATGCCACGTCACTTCTCAGGACCATACCACTGTCTGACAGCCACTACCACCGGGAGTGACCTTTTCTTCCATTCCTTTCATCCATGCTACCACTCGCTCTGCCTCTATCTTTAAAAAAGGGCTGAAGAAATATAAAGCAATCACGGCATCAATCATTCAGAGCCTCTCTGAGGAAAATTCATGAGAACCCGTAGCAAGATTCTCTCTTTTTAGCTCTGTCATCGTAATATTCTTAGGGAGGAAAATAAGATATGCATAGACTGAAAAAAGTCTAAATTTTTTATTTCATAACTGTGAAATATTTAAAATATTTAAACTCCAGATGTGCATAAAGATACCTACCCATAATATATATTCATCCTAGACAGGCCCAGACGGAATCTGCAATATATTTTTGTATTGTTTGCACTTTTTGTAGTTCAAATCATTATAAAATTAGCCTAATATATATATATATTATATATTAGTGTAAGCAATAAGGTATGAGAGGCTATGCTGTATCGTGAATAAGTCAAGGCTGAAGGGTGTTGTTAGGCACGATGCGAAGCGGAGCACTAGCCTTGAGTACTTTATTGCTTTTTTAAAACGGTTACCACACAATACAAATATTAAAGCCAGAAATATGTATCAATGCAACTTTCATGAAGTAAACTATAATTAAAATCCTTGTTTCCGCCGGAAAAAAATAGTCCCTGACCGAGAACAGCAACAGAAGTTACTTTATTAAGCCTTTAGATTGCGGCAAAGACTGTCTTTTATGAGTGTGTCAGTCAGTAGCGAAGACTTTTACATTGAAAAGACTGAATTGTTGTGAACACGAAACAAGACGCAACTGACAAATGCTTTGACTAGAGCTGTCAGTCACGGGAAAACCCCTTAACTGTTAAAAGGACACGATAATACATCGGACATTTAAACAGATTTTTTATTATGAACATAGGACTGACCTGAAGGAAAATGCTAAATCTGAATGCAGGTAATAAACTCGCTCACTTGATCTCTTTCTCACAATACTCTTCTACATGATACAGTAAGCTTCAATGAACAATATCAATTGACAACATTCAGTTTACGTTGCTAAGAGTGGTTGCTAAGGGTGTTGTGTAGTGATACACAGAACCGTTGGGTGAAGCGGTCATAGTGTTTTATCGTGAATAAAACACAGCTATTGACCAATCAGAATCAAGGACAGGAACTAACCGTTTTATAAATACAGTTATGGTCAGAATAATTATAAGGCGGCTGTAAAAAGAAATCTATATTGTTTATCCTTTTTATCTTAAATTCCAAAAATTCACAAAAATCTAATCTTTCGTTGAAATAAGAGAATTGAAAGTGGGGGGGAAATCACATTATGAAATAAATGTTTTTCTCCAAAACATGGACACAATTATTGGCACCCCTATAATTTTTTAGTAAAGTAAAATATTTCTGAAGTATATTCCCATTCATATTTACATTTTTTGGCACACCGGGTTGACTAGGAATATGAAATTGTCCAGCCATGACTTTGTGTTTCAGAGGGGTATAAAGATGAGATAACACAAAGACCAAATTCCCTTAATCATTCATCACAATCAGTAAAACCAAAGAATATAGTTCTGATGTGCAGCAAAAGGTTGTTGAGCTGCACAAAATAGAAAGTGGCTGTTAGAAAATAGCTAAAGCATTGAATATTCCCATTTCCACTATCAGGGCAATAATTAAGAAGTTCCAATCAACTAAAGATGTTACAAATCTGCCTGGAAGAGGATGTGTGTCTATATTGTCTTAATACAGCAAAGAGGATAGTTTGAGTGGCCAAAGACTCCAAGGATCAAGGAGAAATTGGGGTTAGAAAGCCTAAAAAAATCAAACAGCACCTACATCACTACATTATTTGGGAAAGTTTCAAGAAAATCCTCCTCACTCATCCAAAAACAATCTCCAGCATATTCAGTTGTCAGACACTAGTTCTGTGGTCAAAAAAAAAGGAAAAAAAAAAAAAAAAAAAGAGCTTATTGGCAGTAAACCCTGAACCCTAGAAAATGGATTGAAGAGAAGAAGCACCAACATGGACCTCAGAATCTGAAGGATCTGGAGAGATTCTGCATGAAGGAATGGTCTCTGATCTCTTGTCAGGTGTTCTCCAAACTCATCAGGCATTATAGGAGAAGACTCAGAGCTGTTATTTTGGCAAAAGAAAGTTGCATTAAGTATTTAATACTTATTAATTGTATTTAATTGCCATTAATTGTAGCCAACGTGTTTTGGAGAAAAGCATTTATTTCATAAAGCGATTTTCCCAAAATTTTCAATTCATTTATTTCAATGAAAGGTTAGGTTTTTGTGAATTTTTTTGAGTAAAAGATCAAAAGGATAAACAATGCAGATTTATTTTTACACACTTCTTTGTTCATATTTACCAAGGGTGACAATAATTCTGACCATGACTATACATTCTGTATTTATTTGGTTACAAAAGCAGTAATATCGTGAAATATGATACATATAATATATTATATATAATATATATATAATGTTATTTATTCCCGTAACGGCAAATCTGAATTTTCAGCATCATTACAGCATCAGAACTGATTTGCTGCTCAAGAAACATTTATTATTATTATTCATGTTGAAAACACTTGTTCTGCTTAATACTTTGGTGGATACTGATATTTTTTTAAGGACTCTTTGATGAATAGAAAGTTTTTTGAAAGATTATAAATGTCTTTACAGTCACTTTTAATTGCATGCTTACTAAATAAAAGTATACATTTCTTTCAAAACCGATTCTGCCTGGGCCTTATCATAGCTTGTTTATGAATGAAAAAAACTGAAAACTTGATTAAAGTTGTTTATGTTATCAGAAACCAACCAAGAAACTATATAAAGTGGTGCATTACAAGCTTCTTGAAAAGCACTGTGATTCAAAACTCAGCAGTGATCGGTTACATGTGTCCGGCTGGGGTCTTACGAGCTGAATGTCCTAGGATTGGGGTCAGTGATATAGCACGCAGCCTTAATCTCTAATTTGGATTATGGGCCTTTGTCCCCCAATGCATATATTTCAGCACCATCTGTTTTATAGGCAGTGATTACAGTAACGTCTTTGGCACGTTCTCAGCTGTCACATGTTTTGCACTGAAATGGCTTTGACCATGTTCTTATGATGTCATGGAGTAGTGTGTGCACAAATACAGAGGACACAGCGGATTGATATTAGAGAATTATGCAACATCACAGTAAAGTTACTTTAAGTTTTGAATTAAGAACACCGACTGATATGCAATGATGTTTATGCAAATAAAAACAAGGCTGCTCTTTTGCATAGCAGTTTGTTAATGCAATTCAGATACCGAGAGCCCCAGGTTAAATTACATAATGTTATAGTTTGACTGTTTGGTTTGAAACATCATGATTACACCATCCATCCAATGTTTGTGGTGCACTGTAAAAATCTTAAAATAAAATGTACCTCTTGTTATATTTACCTAAGGCTAAATCTGATGTGGAAAGGCAGTTGGTGAGTCAGCACAATATCAAGTTAAAAAGCTGACATTTTGAACCATTCTCTTTAGCTGCTTGCTGGTGTAAAACCATATTGTTGCAGTTAAAAATGTTAACATTAACCATCTGTTTAAAAATAGAACCTGCAACCAAGAACATCAGCTGTTAATTTGAAAGAAAAACAAGGCCTTTTAAAAAATTACATGGAGACTGAATTGTGCTGCACTGCTATATTTTACAATGCTGAGACGTTTTAGGGCCCGTGCACATCTTGGGAGGACACAAATTGCATTACATAAAGTACAGTTACTAAGAAATGTATGAAAAGATTTGCACCAAACTGTGGTGTAATGATGCCACAAGATACGGCAGAAGGAATAGACTGAAAAACAGCCTCCATCATATAGAAAAAGTTATTAACTCATTTATTGTCTCATCTTTCTTTTAATTAATTTTCATTCTTTTTTCTTTTTATACTTGATTCACATTCTTGCTCGGCTGCAGACCTGCCGTTTGAATATGTATGTATATACAGTGTTGGGCAAACTTACTTTTAAAAGTAATGCATATTGTGTTACTCCCTAAAAAAGTAACTAATTGCATTAGTTACTTTTTATGAAAAGTAATGCATTACATTACTTTTGCATTATTTTTTCTCACCTGGACTGGGCTCGTTTGTTTACTTTTTAATACCAGCAAAAAAGTTCTATTTTTGGCAAATGTTAAGGCCCTTTCATGCCAAAAGTTAAATGGATAAACCTCAGGCTGATCACAAATGTGATGTTTTTCTAGTCATTTTTGTTTATTAGTATGGTTGAATTAGATCACTGAAGGTCAGCAGCAAAGACAATGTTTAATAAAGTGAAATTAAATACATAAAATATATTTGTTTAATTTAATATATTTAATTATCGCAGGTTTGTGCAAATATTCTGAGATTGCATTTCACTGTTCTTATTCATTTTGAGGAATACTGGCTCTGTTTTTGTGCAAGTGAGATGAGTAAATGTTCACATTTAGTCTAGAACTACAATAACCATCATGTTTAGACACAACGTCTCTGCTTTTACTTCCGATTTCTCTCAAAATGGTGACAGGAATGCTGTCAGTCAATACATGGGAAAACAAAGTAATTTGCGTTACTTATTTGAAAAAGTAACTCAGATATGTTGTTATAAATTTAAAAGTAATGGGTTACTTTACTAGTTACTTGAAAAAGTACTCTGATTACATAACTCGAGTTACTTGTAATGCGTAATGCGTATGCATTCTGATATTTACAGACATCTTTCATGAATTTGTCAAAAACCTGCACGTGATGACAGCTCTGTAACCTTCTAACCTGATAGACAGATGTTATTTAACTAATTAGTTAACTGGATTGTTATGTTTTGATTCAGCCTGAATTCCAAGATTCTGTTAGGAAAATTCCAAAAACGTCCTTTATAAAACAATGTTTTAGAATGCAGAATGAAATTCATGTTTAATTTCGTTTTAATCCATTTTGCATGCAAGTACACACAATGATCTTTCTTTAACCCATTAAAAATGATCGAATTACTTTAATGGAATCAATATATGCAAATTATAAGTCACATAAATCAATTCAGCCAATGTAGATACAAAACAAGGGACAAATTCTTCTCAATTGGAATCGTCCATCCTTGATTAATGAATTTGGTTATCTTTCTCTGCTTTTGTTGTTTCAGGTGCTTTCTTGGAAATGTGTTTTGATAGAATATGCAGAAAAATATTTAACACTTTTTAAGAAAAAAAATTTGAACGCACTGTTCAAGACTCCGGTCTTCATTGTCTGCGACATTAAATGGTTCTAGTCCAAGATGAAATAGCCTATAAAAAAAAAAAATCCATTTAGTTTAGCAGTTGACATGGAAATCATACCAACAGGTGTCTTTTATTAAAGATGAGCAGTTTGTGTCAGTTAAGTCACTGGTGATTTACAGCACACCGTTTATTCCACTCATGCAGCAATCATAATAATTTCCGCGTCTTTGGAAGGTCTTCTGTCCTCCACCAGCAGGTTTATCATACTCTCGGACTTGATGAGTAGATTGCACCCTAGGAAAAAGATGCCGAAAATGACAGTCAGTGACAGCACACAGAGAACCGCTATCTGCACCAAACGCATGATGAACTGATCGCGCTCGTCCTGAATCGGTGAACCGAACCCGTCGCTGGTGATCACCGAGAAGTTGCAGCATCCTCGGACGCTTTCCAAAGGATGCTTCGCTGTAGAGATCGTCCGGTTCAGCAGTCCGTGTGAAACATTCATGTCGAGTTTTCTGTGGCGTCTAACGATTATTGATGTTTTAAAACTTCCAAAGGATACCGGGATTGCCAAGATCACTTGTGCGTTTCCATGGATATCATAGGCTATTTTAAAATGAACAAACATTCGTTATGGCGTCGGTACGTGGAAGATAGTCTGGTTTATTTGTGATATATGATAGAATGCATCATCCAAGCATCTCTGCAGCAGTCTTAGTGATGTCCGGAAGAGCGCACTCCGGTATTTCAGTGCGCCTTTGAGCGCGCGCTGAGAGGCGCGGCCACGCGCACACACTTTCTTAACTCGGTGACCATAGAGGTTTGGAAGGAGGGGTGTCTTAAAAGTATGCGTGTAGGTCACATATAACTGTATGTTTTGAACCTTATTCGCTGTTTGTAATGACCACAATTTGGACACTACGAGTCAGGACAGGAGGAGACATCCGAGTCAATCAAGAACGTAGCCTACCTGAGATAAAATGTGTGAAGAAAATTCAAGATAAATCAAGGTAAATATCACTTGTGAACAGAATATTTGTATCTTTCGAATCAAGATGTAATTTGTTTCAGATTGCAAAAAGTGTGAAAATAGCTAGGCCTATTATTAATTTGTGCGTAAGTATTTAGCATGCTAGCTATGAAATTAGCCTTAGCAAGAAATGAGTCGCACAATTTATTCCAAAAATGATTAAAATATAATTTCCACCACTATTTCGTTATAATGTTTTGAAATGTGGTGAAAATGACATTTGTTGAAGACGGTTTAGAGTTTCAACAATTACAATTCCGCTGTGACGTCGAACATTGTTTGTTAAAAAAAATAAATAAACGAATCAGTGTGAAAAGTGCCCATATTTGAAGAAACCACGCTATTAATATGGCCACATATTAATAGTGTATTCAAATAACTCGGTGTAAATCTACCTAGGAACGCTAGATGGCAGTATTACCTTGCTTTACCAGTGTAATTGGCGTACCTAGCCGTTTTCTATACCATTAAACATCAGAAAAGAATTTTTTTTAAAGTTTAAAATAGTTTTAAACCTCCAAACAGTGTAAGTGCACCTAGAACACCGAATTTGATTCATTTTATTTATCATAAAACACACCCATGTCATGGCAAAATCACAGTAACCAACTGTGTGACATTTTGAAAAATTTAAAGACTATTGCATTTTTATGCAAGAAAGTCAAAGGAAATTTTGAAGAAGCAAGCAATGCAATCACAATACATTAGTTTAATCAATAATAAAGCGACATAAGGGTTAAATTAATATAGCAGCTATGCAGCTATAGTAAATGCAAGTGGCCTTCAGGCTCTGTCTGCTTTGGTGTTAGCCATTGACTTTTACAACATTTAGAATACATGCAAATGTGCACAGGTTCAGGGTTTTTTTTGCATAATTTAATTTAGGAATAGCATTATATGCACATACATTGTGTTTTTCATGTTATATTGCATTTAAATCCCTAATGGCATAACTTATTTTTTGAATGCCAAAGTAGCAGGAAAGTATATGCACAAATGTGACTTTTCAAGTGTATGCTTTTTACCCTGCATACTTCATGAAAACATCAAACAATTTTTGTTTGATGAACGTTATGTTATTTGAACTATTTGAATGTTTTAAATAATTATGTTATGCTTTACACATCCTCATGCAAGCAGTGCTGAGAAATGCACCTTCAGCCTTTTGCTTTCTAGAGCACACATGTAATTGCTGGTTTACAGTTACTTCCTGAGTAGAGGCTGATGATCTTTGCTGATACATGACACAGCCTTATGACATTATATAAATAATATTATACAACAGTTTATTCCAATCCCTCAAAATTATTGGCCGAGCGTCGTTCTAAGAGTGCTGATATACAGTCCAGCAGCACTTTTTAGTCTTTGTTAATGTTAGTTAATAAAAAAAGTACTACTGTTCATTGTTAGTTCATGTTAGGTCCAATAAATAAAATATTAATAGATAACACTATTAATATTTTTAATAATGTATTAGTAAATGTTGAAATTAACATTAACCAAGAATAATAAATACTTTAGAATATTTAGTTGTTAATTGTTAGTTTATGTTAACTAAGTAACAGTTAAAAGTAATGTTACAATATTGCATTACTCCCTAAAAGCATAACTAATTATGTTACTTAGTTATGTTCTATGGAAAGTAATGTGTTACATTACTTTTGCGTTACTTTTTCTCACCTGGGCTGGGCTTGCTTGTTTTTAATAATGGAAAAAAGTTCTAATTTTGACCCTTTCATCCAATACGACTCAGTCTAAAGGAAATGCAAATTCACGCCTGTACAGTAGAGGGAGCAGCTCAAACAAATAGCAGGTGTCAGCTATGCTGCCATGCCATTCTGGATTGTAGAAGAATAGGACGCAAGAGAAGAAAAACACTTCAGCAACAAAAACAGAAAAATGAAAAACAAATGTGAAGTTTAACTTAAGTCATTTTTGCTTATTATTGTGGTTGAATTAAATCATCGAAGGTCAGCAGCAAAGACATTAATTAATGAAGTCATATTAAATACATAAAGTATATTTGTGTTATTTAACATTTAATTATTGCTGGTTTTTGTAATATTCTGAGTTTGAATTTTATTGTTTTTATTCATTTTGAAGAATACTGAATCTGTTTTTGTGCAAGTGAGTTGAGAAAATGCTCACATTTAGTCTAGAACTACAATAACCGTCATGTTTACACAACAACACTTCTAAACCTTACTCATGATTACTTTCAGAAAAACAGTCAATAAATGGGAAAACAAGTAACTTGCGTTACTTATTTGAAAAAGTAACTCAGATATTTTGTTATTTTGTAAATTTAAATGCAATGCGTTACTTTACTAGTTAGTTGAAAAAAGTAATCTGATTACGTAACTCGCGTTACTTGTAATGTGTTACCCCAACACTGTTAGTTCACCCAAAAATGAAAATTCTGTCATTAATTACTCACTCTCATGTCGTTCCACACCTGTAAGACCTTCATTCATCTTCAGAACACAAATTAAGATATTTTTGATAAAATCGGATGGCTCAGTGAGGTCTGCATTGCCAGCAAGACAATTAACACTTTCAGATGCCCAGAAAGCTACGAAAGATATATTTAAAACAGTTCATGTGACTATAGTGGTTCAACCTTAACGACTTAACGACTTTATTCAATATGGAGACCCGGACATGACATACAGGAAAAAAAATAGTAGGCTATATCGTGCGCACGATTTACTAATTCGTTCCCTCGATTTACTATTTCGTTCCCTCGATTTATAAAGCTAATTTTTTTTTGTTCACCACTGGAGGGCGTGACTTTGGCAGTTTGATACGCGCTCCGAACCACTGATTTGAAACAAAAGATTTGTAAAGCTTTGAAGCTTCATGAAGCAGTGTTTTGAAATTGCCCATCACTTGATATTGTTGAATAAAGTCGTTATTTGTTTTTTTGGCACACAAAAAGTATTCTCGTCGCTTCATAACATTAAGGTTGAACCACTGTAGTCACATGAACTGTTTTAAAAATGTCTTCAGTAGCTTTCTGGGCATTTGAAAGTGTTAATTATCTTGCTGTCAATACAGGCCTCACTGAGCCATCGGATTTTATCAAAAATAGCCTATCTTAATTTGTGTTCTGAAGATGAACGAAGGTCTTACGGGTGTGGAACGACATGAGGGTGAGTAATTAATGACAGAAATTTCATTTTTGGGCGAACTAACCCTTTAATTAATGTTAATAATTGGAACCTTGCTGTAAAGTGTTACCATTTTTTGTTTATGAAATGTAAAAAATCAAGCTCGTAACGCTTAAGTAGATTTTTCTCAGACCATAGTCAGAATGAAATTAAAATAAACAAGACAAGGTTGATTTATTCTGTGGAGAATTATTATTAGAGAACCCTGAATATTGATAGCTGGTAAAGTAGTCACCACCATGTTGTTAGCAACTTGTTTCCGTTTTACCGTGATGCAGGATTTTCCTCAGGTCCAGGTGAGAGTGATGGTGTCACTTACACTTGCCAAGTAGTGTGATAATCCCCGAGGGGCCTGACTTCGCGAACACGCACTCCGTTACATCTAAGTGCTGTTATTGATTTCATGTGATGAGAGGTTATTTTTAAACTCAAGGCTAATGTTAGGGACTGGCAATCCCCACTCATGACACCCTTCTAAAAACCCAAAATATAATTCCTCTGGGGAACAACGTGTACACTGAGAGGAATCTATGCCTGTGGTGTGTGTGAGAGATGTGTAGCAGGTTAGAATGTGTTCACATGTTTGTATATTTGTGAATGATATAAAATATACAAATGCATGAATGAAAAAAGTTAGGAATAAGCAAATATTATTTATTTCAAATTTAAAAAGCATAAGTGGAAACACGGCAGTTCAGGTCAAATACTACTTTATATTTATGTTGGCATAGATGTTTTACTCATTCATTTGCATTTTGTAAAATAAACCTGCTCAGCCAGTTTCATAGAAGTGCTGAGACAAGACCCTGCCTATTGTGGTTGACAAAACATGTGAATTGTGTGAAATGCCATTTTAATACAAACAGAGAAATTTTTACTATACATTATATGAAATGTGCAACATTCCTGTCTATTCTCACTGTCTCTTGTAGTAAATCTGGTTTTCTAACAGCTGTGTTTAACAATGCAGTTGCTGGGTGAACAGGCCTCTCTGCACATACAGCATTCTCTGCGGGTAATGCCGCTCTAAGAGGGAGTCCCTACGTGACCAGCTGAGCGTTATTATTTCCGTATATTTTTGTTATGCATGTAAGATGCCATATACTGAAGAATTACATTTTCCTTAATAAGATAAAAGATAATAGTAAAAATGACTAGTTCTGAACGTTTTGATGTCAGAAAACATCAACACATGATTGACAAAGTTCACTTTATTATACTTATTCTAAGTATTGTAGATCATTGTTATTTATTAATATAACATATACAGGTGCTGGTCATATAATTAGAATATCGTAAAAAAGTTCATTTTTTTTATTGTAAATTATTTTAAAAAATGAAACTTTCATATATTCTAGATTCCCTACATGTAAAGTAAAACATTTCAAAAGGTTTTTTTTTTAATTTGTTGATTAGAGCGTACAGCTAATGAAAGTCCAAAATCCAGTATCTCAAAATATTAGAATATTTACATTTGAGTTTCATTAAATGACCATCCCTACAGTATAAATTCCGGGTATCTTTTGTTCTTTGAAACCACACTAATGGGGAAGACTGCTGACTTGGCAATGGTCCAGGAGACAATCATTGACACCCTCCACAAAGAGAGTAAGTCACAGAAGGTCATTACTGAATGGGGTGGCTGTTTACAGAGTGATGTATCAAAGCATATTAAATGCAAAGTTGACTGGAACGAAGAAATTGGGTAGGCAAAGGTGCACAAGCAACAGGGATGACCGCAAGCTTGAGAATACTGTCAAGTAAAGCCGATTCAAACACTTGGGAGAGCTTCACAATGAGTAGAATGAAGCCGGAGTCAGCGCATCAAGAGTCACCACACTCAGACATCTTCAGGAAAAGGACTACCAAGCCACTTCTGAACCAGAGACAACGTCAGAAGCATCTTACCTGAGCTAAGGAGAAAAAGAACTGGACAGTGAACAGTGGTCGAAAGTCCTCTTTTCAGATAAAAGAAAATTTTGCATTTCATGTTGAAATCATGGTCCCAGAGTCTGAAGGAAGACTGGAGAGGCACAGAATCCAAGCTGCTTGAAGTCTAGTGTGAAGTTTCTGAAGTCAATAATGATTTGGGGGGGCCGTGACGTCTGCTGGTGTTGGTCCATTGTGTTTTATCAAGTGCAAAGTCAATGCAGCCATCTTCCAGGAGATTTTGGAGCACTTTATGCTTCCATCTGCTGACAAGCTTTATGGAGATGCTGATTTCCTTTTCCAGCAGGACTTTAGCACCTGCCCACAGTGCAAAAACCACTTCCAAGTGGTTTGCTGACCATGATATTACAGTGCTTTATTGGCCAGCCAATATGCCTGACCTGAATCTATGGGATATTTTCAAGAGAAAGATGAGAAACAGTCGATCCAACAATATACAGATGATCTGAAGGCTCAATAGTGCCTCAGCAGTGCCACAGGCTGATCACTTCCATGCCACACTTCACTGATGCAGTAATTTGTGCTAGGAGCAAGTCATTTGCTGTAATATGTCCTGCCGATCAAGTATTGAGTGCACAAAAGAACATACTTTAAAGAACTTGAACTTTTCTGTTTTGCAAATCCATTTTTTGATTGATCTTAGGAAATATTCTAATATTTTGAAATACTGGATTTTGGACTTTCATGAGCTGTACGCTCTAATCATCAAAATTTAAAAAAAAAACTTTTGAAATGTTTTACTTTTCATGTAGGGAATCTAGAATATATGAAAGTTTCATTTTTAAAAATAATTTATAATAAAAAAATGAACTTTTTGATGATATTCTAATTATATGACCAGCACCTGTATTTACTTAAAGGGGCAGTAAGCAATTTCTGAGAAACGCTGTTGAAAGTGGATTGGAGTGAGCACCTAAACACAATTCTAGCCAATTAGCAGTAGGGGGCGTGTCCACTCATGAGGGGGGAGGTGCCTGTGTTGTTGCATAGCATGTTTGTCAATTTGGGGGCGGAGCTGTCAAGATAGGGGTGTGATTCTTTTGGGTAGGGGCGTATTTGTTTTAGTGATTTCAAATGTACGTTATTATTTCTGTTGTTTTTTGTTATGCATTTAAGCCGTCATATGCTAATGAATGAATTTTTATACGACAAAAACTCAATATGTCGTATTGAGTCCCCCTGTAGTCAATAATTTTATCCCTTAAAACTCATCTTTAATCACCAAAATGACATATTTAAATATTTTTTTCCTGTGAAATTTTTTTCTCATGCCTTAAAATAGCTTGAATGTAACTCTACACCCTTGCCTCATTTAATATATGCAGATCAATGAATTAGCTCCACCTCCAGTTGCTCACGCCAGCTCAGAGATCCACAAGGTCAACTTACTGAGGTAAACGCAGCACAATGTTATCACTCTTTAAAACATCTGACACATAACGGTAATTAATATGATTAACTTTTGCTTGACTATGTTATCAGCTTGATAGAAACACTAATAAACACTTGATGTTCTCCCATCGAGATAACGCTGCAATATTTTGCAGGAATATTTGGTGAATTGTCTCCCATTTCAGGCAGGAGAATGAACTGAGAGTGTAGACTTGTCAGAGCTGAATTGTGGTGTTTGGAATCAGGAATTCTTGTGATTATTCTCGAGAATAAGGCTTTCTCTGTTGAGTGGGCCGGCTCATGTCCGGGAGCTGTTCTGTGATTTCTTTTATTATCTGTCCAAGCATTCATTCAAATGGAACGATTGAGTGTTGATTCGAAACAAGCGCTGGATGGAAGTTACTAGAGATCCTCATTTTTAACACTTGAGTCATACAACATTCATCTATATTTATCTATTATCCTTCTTTCCTATCTTACTCCATTATAAGTATTCTATCTCTCCCTCACCCTCTCAACACCCCTAATTTACAACTACAAGGCCATATTATTATAGATGAAACATGACACATTTTCACACTGCATGATATACCACATGATGCTCAATGTGGATTGGTTTAGCATGTTCAGACTGACTCATGAGTTCAGTGTGTACAGTAAATGTTCCCTCTGCTTTATGCTCCGCTCACTATCGACCATAAGGCCGCTGCACCTGTTTGGTGCCTGACATGTCATCAACAACACTTTGTCAACTCTTTCACTGAATATACATGGGCTCACAGTTTATAAAAATAGCCTTGCTGTCTGTCCCCGAGTGAGAAAGGCTGCAGGCTTCGGGAATCAGGAAAGAATTATTTTACAAATAACACAAAGTTGCTAATGCATACTTTAGGCTAAATCCATGAAGAGGACTTAAAAGATGTTATTTGTGAGTGCACTGTGCACGCAGTGTCCTTGGAAGTTGATTTGTCAGATTTATTTGCACCGAAGCAGCATAGCTTAAGACATGAAAGGCTATATACTGTTATGTAGTTATTAGGGTCATTCTGTACCTCCTTGTTCTTGGGCTGTGGAAGATCTTAGAACAACCTTTGGGCTCTTTTCCAAAACTTGCAGCTCTCCATCGAAACTTGAGCCGCCCTGACGGTCTTGTTTTATATCCCAGCATTCTCATGTTCTCAAGGCTGTCAGTGACCAGTGCAGGACATTGGTGGAGGTTTATATAATAACTGTATTCTTTGAAGGTAAACCAGTCTTATTATATTGTCATCATGGCAATGTGCTTTTCAACACCTTGTTCAGATGTTGCACCAGTAACCTGTCTTTGACAGAGTCGAACATGGAAACTGTGGATATTTTTGTATGTTGTCCCTGGCCCTGCCCACATAACTGCTGTAATCGGAGTGATAGTGACTTTATCCAATTACTTCTTGTGGATGAGCTCTGGTATTTTTTATTAGGGTGCTGCCATGCCCTTCAGATGCTCCTATAAAGTTTCCAGACATTTTTATAACAGTTTCATAACAGGTTATAGATCTATCTATCTATCTATCTATCTATCTATCTATCTATCTATCTGTTTGTCTGTCAGTCATTCTGTCCTTCTGTCGTTCTGTCTGTCTGTCTGTCTGTCTTCAGTTTGAAATAACTCATTTCATAATACATAAACCGAGAAAATGTGCCTCTTCCCCTCTCATTCATCATTGTCAAGTTGACATTGGAGCAGATTGAGTTACATGACACAATAATGAGCTAAATGTATTTACCACAGGGTTTCCTCTTTCCTCTCACCATCTGTGCAAGGTGCTCATAAGAGCTGTGTGAATTCTTTACAAAACTATAAAAATATACACCAGACAAGTTGTTTATACAGACATAAAGTTCACTGCAGAGAGTTTTAACAACACACTATGCAAATAATTATATAATGTAATGTGTTTCACGGGCAAAGTCTCAGAAATCTCATTGTTTCTTGGGATATCCCTTTTCTGTAATGACTCATTTCATGAGACATAATGTAAGCCACTTTCAGGCCAATTTCATTGCCACCGCCCAGGTATTATGTATTATATAGTTAAATTTAGAATGGCCCATAATATTACATAACATTTCTGCCCAGGGTCACTAATGTTGAGGATCCTTATCAATTTAAGCCCCCAATATGCATCTGTTGGTCTGTCTGGCTGCTGGAGGAAGGTATCACACGAAGTCCATGGCACTCTGTCTGCTTAGTTGTACTTTCCTTGGTGGTACCATCGGCCACATACCTTGGCAAGCACAGGACGTGTCCGAATAAATTACAGTGGCCCAAAATTAGGCCACAGAATACGGTGTTCTCTGCAGGGGAGGAGGGGATATGTGACACCCTGCAGGCCTTGTGGTGTGTAGCGTGACAGTCAGCCATCAAACAGGCTCAGTATTTTGAAGCTACCGCACAAAATGATGTAGAAATACCTCAGTTCTCCGTGTTCCTCTGTAGGCCTAGTTTACATTACTTCAGAGTCGGGTATGTTGAAATCCATTAATCTATTTTCAGCAATAGTAATTTTACTGCTATTGTTGGTTTCATAAAGTAATATAATGACGTATGTTATAGTCTGATTAATGGCCTGATAATAAAAATGAAAAAAAGTTCTAAATATAGTTCAAGATCGACGTCAAACTGATGTGACCTCAGAACGTCAGGTCTGAATCATTCATATGACAGATTGTCCATATGGAGAATGTTCAAAACCACAACTTCCTTCTAAACAGGGAAAGCTAATCGCTGTGAAGTAAACCAGATGACATCATGATTACTCAGATTACAGCTGTTATGAAAGCAGTGTTGAAACCCTATATAGTAAAAAGACACATATTTGTCATTTATTCTAGTTTTCTGTTTCTTTGTTTGTTTGTTTGTTTACTTTTTTCATTGTTTGATGTTGTGAGAACGTAAGAAAGTTATATTTGGGCTATATAATGAAGGAATCGTTCATCCCAAACTAAAAATCATTTACTCTCCTCATGTTGTTCTAAACTTGTTGTTCTCTGACTTTCTTTCCTCTGTAGAACAACAATGGTTCAATTTGGCCACTCCCTTCAATATAATAAAGTATATGAAGGCTGGAGCTGTCAAGCTCCACAATGTCAAAAAATGTAATAAAATTCATGACTCTGTTCTATTTTTAAGTCTTCTATCCATGAGATAGCTTAATGTGCAAAACAGACAGAATTTTAAGTCATTATTCATATTGTCTTATACTAGGCATGTTCATTAGAATGATTCTTTTGAATCAGAAATTTTCAGTGAATCCAGTTCACAAACCAGGTTGAATGATTTGTTCACAAATCAGACTCACTGACACAACATACATTTCAATCAGAAGAATTAGAATATGATATAGAAGTAGTAAAGGTTTGTTTTATATTTCACAGAAGAAAGAAAAAACATGGTTTGGAATGGCGTAAGGTTGAGTAAATAATGATAGCCATGTTTTAAAGAAGAAAACCATGCAAATCTTGCTTTATTTCTTAAACCATTTTGTTTCAAACGCTAACATATGATGTAAAGAAATGTTCAGAAACACCCAAGATGATTTTTGTTCAAAATTTATTTTATATAGAGAGCTGCACAAAATCAATGAAAGATAAGCAATACCTCTCATTTATGTAAAAAATTCAGAATGCCCGATCTTGATTTTGTCATTACGAGAAAAAGAATTACAGTCTGGAGGAGCTCTAGCCATATCTATACATACTAAAAATACATACATACAAATATAATTACTCAAAGGTTTGACTGGTACACTAAACTAAGTCAGGCATCTGTAATAATACTCAAAGTATTTGCATGTAAGAGGCTGTACGTGGTACATGTACAGTAGCTGCACTGGATCTCTTGTGACCTTTCAGAACATATTCATGAACTGCCTTTATGTATAAACTACTGACTCTTAAAATACACTTATATGCTAAAGTTTTTATTACACAAGTGTACCACAGTCCTCGAATGCAGTCACATCAGTCCTGTACTCAAGTGTATCAGTGTATCTCTGTTTTCAGTGTAAGCACTATGGTGCACGTTTTTTGAGCATGTTCACGGGAGATAATGCTTGGGCACTTGAGAGTATTTAAGGCTTTGTCTGATCTTCAAGCATCCAAGATTTTTGGTCCATGGCTATTCTAACTTGAAGTTGGAAGATGAGCACTGGATTCTTGGATGCTTTCTATTTGGAATATGCCCTCTGAATATAGCTGTAATACTGATGGGAATATCATGTCTTTCATTCAGAAGTCACATGTAGAGCATTTGAGCTTCTTGATTTGCACCAATGACATGAAATGCTACTGACTCAAACCATCAATTCAGCTTAAAATATGCAAAGATTTAAAATTCCATGGGGCCTCATTTCTAAAACATGCGTTTGCACAGATTTGAACTGTGCGTACGCAAAAATCCACGCCAATGTTCATATTTATAAAAACAGTGTTTGACGTGGAAAAGTGCTTAGCACCACTTCAGGGTCTAAGCAGACATACACACTTTTCCTTGTGGCAGAGATTCGGAGTACTGCAGGTATTTGGAAATCTAAGCAATTCTTGCCATTCGCCATTCTCAAGTAAAGCATTCGGACGTTGACTGGTGCTCTTTTATATGGTAATGACATTAATTAGGTGGAGATCGGAAGCTATTCGGCTGCGCACAATTTCAAGTTCATTTGCGATTTATAAATTTCACATCTCGAAAAGAGGCGTACACATGTTTTTTGTGCACACGTTCATTCTCTGAATCACAAATACGCATAATTTGAGAAATGATTGTAAGATCAGATGTAGGACGTTTTCTATGCAACATTTTATAAATAAGGCCCCATGTCTGATTAGAGTTACCAAAATGTTCCACCAAATGCATATTTCTCGTTATGTGTCTGTTAGTGAGTTCAATGTTGAAGACTGTGATGAAGGTTTCCAAATGCAGGCGCAAGTAGAATGTCATCTTTCTCTGATTCCATTCCAAGAAAGCAGAGAACAGTAAGCGATACAGTCCTTTGACTAGTCAAACCATCAAGAGTTCCCCAAACATCTCATATCCATTTCTTTCATCGGTTTAAGTCACCATGGTTGTCCATTTATAAAATCTCAGAATGGCAATGTGTCCATGAAGATTTTATCCACAATGGGTGGAGGTGGCACCAAGTCTTCCAGTTTAAGATAGAAGATTCGCTGGAGGCCCTGGGTGCACAGTGTTCTCAGCTCCGGAAGCTTGCTTAGGAGTCGGGACAGGTAGTTGGGCCGGGTGGCCTCAGGGGCACTTGTGGAGACGTGGTCTCTGAGACATGTGACCAGGCGGTTTTGGAGGTCTTCGATCCGTTTGGGCTCTTTCAGGCCGTGACGATCTGTTGGTCACAGTCAGGGTTAGAGATTTGCTTAGGATAAAACATTTTTCTATATTCTATGAAGAAAAAATAGAAACAGACTAAAAGACAGTCACGTACCTGTGATTATGACCAGTGTGGCAAGACAGGAGAAAGACGACAAATCCAAGTTCAAGCGATGTAAACTCTGAGAGAACTCCATAATTGAGTCAATCCAGTCACCGAAGCTTCGTACGCACTGCGTCCGGTGCAAAACCACACCATTGCAGAAAATAAGTTTGTCTGTCTCAGGGTTTGACCTAAATGAGATAAATGAATGCTTAGTCACTTCACATAGTACTATTACAATATTAAATTTATTGTCATATGCACTGATTTGTACCTGTAAGCTAGCCGAAGTATGAAGAGCTCAACAAACGCTGACTCAAGAAGAAGATCTTGGTCCTCCTTACAGAAGGCACTGAATCCAGGGATGTTTCCAGCCCACTTCCTGATCACATCCATTGAACCCGTTAGCAGGTCATAAAATTGCTGTATGTCATTGGCATCCTCCTTCTCAGACAATCCAGATACTGATTCCTGATACTAGACAACGACCAAAAATACAATATATTCATTAACATTGCACAGAAATATGACAATACTATTAAAAAAAGCACTCAGCGATTGGGTTGTTTTAACCCAGCAGTTGGGTTAAATGTGAAGGTTAAAATACTAAGCAAGCTTAAATTTTGCTGTCCTCACCTTTGAATAGTCTAGAGTTCCACTGGCAGGGTTTGAGTCCATATGGGCAGTGACGAGAGAGGCAATGATGTTTACAGGTGAAGAGACAGACAATGAGTCCTGAACAACTTTTGGCTTGGACGGCAGACGACCTCTTCTACCTTTCAGGCTGTCTGTTCTCACAACTACACAGAGGGACAATATGTACACTTATTAAAAACGCTTAGACGGTATGCGAGTATAATAATAATAATAATAAAAAAAAAGATTAATTCTCACCTTCTTTCACCATCCCCACAGCTAGGCACTTTTGGAAGCGGCAGAACTGGCACCTGTTTCGCCGCCTTTTGTCTACTGGGCAGTCCTTGTTGGAGAGGCAAACGTACTTGGCGTTTTTCTGTACCGTGCGCTACAAAACCAGAAAGGTTGAAGCTTGTCAATAAAATGAGCTTAATGGCCAAATACAAAATGCAGAGGTGAGTTAACATGATTTATCAGCAAGCTCACTCTCTCTCACCTTGAAAAAGCCTTTGCATCCTTCGCAGGTTCGCACCCCGTAATGCTGACAGGAAGCGTTGTCTCCACACACTGCGCAGCGTCCCTCGTTTCCCGTGGGGCTCCTTACTTTAGGAGACAGGTGTCCGTCCATCATTCCTGAGCCATCCCGGCTGCCCTGCTCCAAGCCGAGGGGGCTGAAGGGATGCGGAGAACTGTGTTGTGGGGTCTGAGAAAAGGGATCCTGATCTGGAAGCTGTGGCTGCAACGAGCCACGTGGAGAAAGCTCATCGTGCCCGAAAGTGAAGAAAGAGGCAGACTGGTTCATAGGCTTCTCTGAACCCCAGCATCCCTCATCGGGGGAGCAGGGACCGAAGGTGCTATCCCAGGCAGACATGGGCTGGAACCCCGGGGTAGAGGGTGACGGTGCAGATGCCGGACTCCCGAAGCAGTTTGACCCACCTGAAGAGGACAGCGTCTCATCTAGGTAACTCAAAGCGAATGTTCCTGGGTAACAGCCGTACACCTGGAGGTCGTCCAGCTTGAACGAGTCTTGCCCAGAGGTTCCGCCCACACAGGTAGAAGCAGCGCCTGTTGCGATCTGGCATGAGTAGGTATCAAACTCGCCAACGTAGCCTCCGACCAGAGAGGTGATGCTGGGCAGGGAGGGCGCGGAGAGCTGGTCCAGCTGGTCAGTTACATCCATGGCCAACCTGGAGGTGAAGTCAGGATTCAAAAACTCTGAGCTGAAGAGGGAGCTCTCATAGGTCTGGACTCCATGTTGACTTTGAACACAGGTCATTTCTGTAGAACAGAACCACAACATCTACTTTTCAATACCGTAGATATTGCCGCGGAAAAGTCATATGCCTCGAGAGCTGAACAGCGCATTCTAACCTATACCTAGACAGACTTGCTTGCCGGCCAAAGAGTCTGTATAGACACAGTTCTCTGAAGCGATTTCGGAGAAAACTTAGAGAGCCGTCTGGCTGGAAAGGGCAGCCATGCTTATTGTGTTACCACATTAAGAGCGTCAGACGAATACGACACGTGGGTTGCCTCACTGAGAGGGCGTGTGTGTTTGTGAGGGCGCATGTGAGTGGGTGGTGTATGTGTATGGAACTTTTTTTAGATAGACTCAAATTTCCCCAGCAAAATCAGACATAGTGTTCCATAATGCAAATGATAAGAGAAAATAAAGGGGGAAAAACTATTTGCAGTGAAGAAATACTTATATTCAATCAACATTATCGCTCTACATGGGTTAAATATTTAGACTGGCAATTAAAACATTTCTAAAATGTGCCAGTATCACTTTAAAAGAGTCATTCTGCAGAAAGTATTTTAATGCACTTTGCAAATGTGAAAGATAATTATGGCTTAGCAGTTTGACAGACGTTCATGACCTTGCACACAGAGCAAGAGGAGAACACGACACCTGATGATCATTTGACCCCTGAACATTTCATGACCTCCATATGTTGACTAAAACAGTAAATGCATTTGCATTAGATATATGTTTCTTAAAGTAAAAATGTGTAGTTATAGTGTAATTGTCTGGAAATTGTAAAAAAAAAAAAAGAAAAAAAAAGTCTAAAATTAATTAAAAAACAAAAATATCTGCCAAATCAGTCAGGAATCTGAGTCATTTTGTTGACAATAAATAAATAAAGATAAAAATAAATAAATAAATAAATAAATAAATAGAACAGGTCAAGGTCATTATTATTATTATAAAACTTTACAATTACTCGTTTTTTTCAAGTGAGTGACTAATTCTAAGAAAACTTCTTTATATTCATGACTCAAAATGATATTACTAAAAACAAATGAGCTTGAAACACGTTTCTTTTTATTATTATTATTATTATTACTGTGTGTACACCAAATGAAGGTGTATGTTGTGTAATGAAGTTTAGAGCCAATCAAAATGTGTATTATTCAAATAGCCAAAGTACAGCCAGGTTTAAAAGGAGAATGTGTGCAGCTAAGTTGTCGGCTGTTGCGCGAGCACCTGTTGCATCGTGACACTGCGCGTGCAGAAGCGCACCACTGTACCACACACCCCCTTTTAGTCTATTCCTTCATTTCGTACGGTTTCACATCGCGTATGTATATCCAAATTGACTAACAATTTAAATACCAGAAGCCAACTCATTCTGCGAATTTAACTGTGGTGGATACGCACTGTGCTATTAGTTTCGAAATAGCTCGCGCGCACCAAGTAGTAAAACATACAAATACATTCAATTAAAATACGTAAATATTTCAGTTCAACACATACTTTGGATTACTAAAAACACGTTTTCTGTTCGTATAGGATTTAAAAGAAGCATAAAAAAACTAAGAGAAGAGTATTAACTGACTTCCGAATTTTAAAAGCAAAAATCCTTACGTACCTGAAAATGTATTGTGGTGAGGGACTTATCAGCGTCCGTATTCCAAGTGATGGATAACCATGTATAAACGTCCCCGGCTACGACAAGACTGTTTTCTCATATTTCTGTGAGCGAGCAGATATATAGCACTACTTTATTGTGCCGTTACGTCAGAGGTGCATCCTCTCGAGGCGTTCCACTGGCAAATATGGCCATGCAGGGGCGGAGATCCTCGGCAAATCTTTCCGGCTGCCGACCAATCAGAGCGCTCGCAAGCAAAAGACATGACGCACACACGGGATTCCATTGACGCAAACAATCCGCACGTTTATTGTTCTAATTATAGCAGCGCACTGCTGTGCAACTGCCTGAATTTAGTTAAAAATAGGGAGGAGAAGACACAAATAACTAGAAGATAAGTAAAGACGATCAACAGAAAGAGTAAAAAGAAACACACACACACAAAAAATGTTTTAAACAGGATTCACTTAGTGGAATGATGAAAATGATTTTTTTTTTTTTTTTTTACTAAAATTTGAAGTAGCCTGTATATATTTTGTTAATAAAATCTATAACATATGTGTTAAATATTTTGATTTTGTTTGTTAAATTCCCCCTTAAAATCTCAGTTATTATTGTTACAAGACATTTTCCTCCCCAAGAAAACCACAAAGAGCCCACGAGGAGAGGGTAGGGCTACACCTGCATAAGCTGAACATGTCAAAACATGAAAGTGTTCGAAGAAAAAATGAAAACGGAAGTAAGTGCTGTCTGAAGTACTTCAATGCAGGGTGTGTGAGGGATTGACAGTGCCGGTAAATGCCACGTCTCTTGTGCCATGCGGTGATTCTCAAGCTTAAATGTTTTCCTTTTAACTGAGAATGAATATCAAGCATAACTTTGTCACAAATATTATTTTAGTGTGTCATGCATCCTGCACCGCTACTCTTGAACTTCCAGTACTCGGGTCTGAAAAAAAAATCTATTTTTATTAACCTATTTTTCAAAACACATTAAGATTGCGCTCTTGAGCATAAATAAAAAGAATGTAACAAAATATTCAATAGTACGGGGAACAAAATGTAAAATTGTAAGAATCAGGCACTGAAAAAGCACTATTCTGAATATTTGGTGGTTACGGCCCTGTCTGTCATATCTACAGACATCTGACCTTATGTGTACCATACCGCCATTTCACTCTAACTTGCAGATATAATTCAGAAGACGAAAGACATTGAAAGAATAGAGCTTTATAGATGTCCATCCTCTTTATAGATTGACATTTGAGCATTATCCTGCCTCTGCATGTAGTAGGTGTACATTTTTACAATGAGAGTGTTGTTGGCTACCTTTTTGGTACAATAAATCAACAGCCAGATGCTTGTGCTGCTATTTAGTGCGCAGCATGTCCTGATCCAGACATGCCTTCTGTGCTTTCTGAGTGGGATGATAGCCGTGTCCATATCAGTTGTTTCTCACAATGCTTTCACGCCTAAGACGCACAGTTTCCGTGCCATACTCCATATTTCTCTGCCACATGCCAACCGAGTATAACCTTTTTCAGTAAAACACAGTGAGCGAGTGACCCAGTCTTGCTGAGGTTGATTTAAGCACGGGTGGCGAAGTAACATGAAATGCAGGCCGCTGACACAGTATCCAGCGTGGGTATTTAAAAACAAGGACGGCGGGTCTTGCAGAGGAATTCAGAGCAGGCCGACATGGTAGCAGGAGCTGAGTGGCGAGTTGACTTGCATACTTTCTCTGGGGGTGTCACACGGAGAATATTTTACCTGTGCTTGTCCTGGGACAGTATTAGGTCAATATTGGCTGAAAGGATGTACTACCATTTATTCTCATTTATATACAACATGCTGCATGGAGCTATTACAGTGATCTTCTTTATTATTTATGAAGGTTGATTCTCTTGTCCAAGTCACATTCACATCAAACCAGTATGTATATATACACATCCATAAAGAATATGAAGCCTACTGGAAAAATAATCAAAGGCAATACAACAAATAGCCTACAATCATGATGTACAAATTCCTGGTACACCACATTACATTTATTATGCAAATGAAAAACATAGGTTAATTATAAATCAAGTTATAATATAATTATTTATTCTTTAAGTAAAATTTAATATTTTCTTTTTTATGATTTTTGGTGTTAAATATGACCTGGGAACGTTCTTGGAGAGTTTCACTCTAAAACACGCATTTTCGAAATGAAGTCTTTAATCGGTCTTTCCAAACATTGTCGGTGTTTTTGCCAATTTCCATCTCGCAGTCTGTACTCAGAATTGGCTTTATCGCTTCTTTCCGGCATTATCACGAGTTGACATCTTTTCCTGATCAAAGACTTTTGCTCACGAGATTGTCATTTCTTAAGGCAGCCGCGGAATCTCCTTCTTTCTTCCACCTGTGATGCGCAGACATGACCGGGAGCCGCGCGCGCGCATCGACCTCTGAGTAGATTCGCTCTTCCTCTTTTGACTGTGCGGTCGGAGAAAAGAAAGGATGTATCTGTCTCTGTCACAGAGACCAAAAAAGAGGAAGCTCCGCCAATGACGCAATGAAGGCTTTGGCTGACGTAGCAGGAATCCCTCCCGCGCGCGCTGCCATATGGGGAAGCCCAGCCGAATACAGCAGAAGAGCTTGTTGCTAAATGACGCGAGTTTTCCATTACTGCGTCCATTTACAAGCCGGATCGCGAGCTTAATTACTTTTAAAATAAACCTTTTAGGAACTGATGATAAAGTAAACGATCACCGAGGGAGAGTTACAGTTCAGTTAACTAACAGCTGCTGAGTTGTTGGCACATAGGTTGAGCTGAAGCTGTCACGAGGGGCGGGATAGGAAAAAGACAACGAGGAAGTGGTCACAAGACCATGAGAAAAACATTGTGCAGACACGCAGTAAGCGATCAGATCGGAACAGGTGTTACGAGAAAAAAGGATTTAAAAAAAAAAATAGCCTACATATTTTAAATAAGAAAAGAAAATAGTTTCTAATTAAGAGCTCAACGGGACATGCAACAGTCACTATAGGCTATTGATTCCACATAGTTTGACAAAGTCGTGAACATGCAAGGCAGTTCTGTTTTAAAGGTGCACTCACGTACACACATTAGTTTTACAAAGAACCTTTGAACAGATATCTTTAAAATGATAGATACACACTCCAAACATGTCCAAAAATGACATTACTGTGATTACATGTGATCTCAGCAACCTTGAGGGGGAGCTGTCTGTTTAAATTGAAAACTTGCCACCGAAAAAGCTGCAGTGCGAGTCTTAAACACCTCAACCAGGGTGTACTTGTCAAACATTTGATTTCAAAATCATAGGGGATTGGCCCTCCTTCACCACTTCCACTGTTCTGGCAAGACTTTCCATTAAATGTTGGAACATGGCGGTGGGGATTTGCACGCATTGAGACACAAGAAGACATCAGTTTAGTCAGGTGCTGATGTTGGGTAATGGGTCTGGCTTGCAGTCTGCGTTCCACTTCATCCCAAAGGTGTTCAGTAGTTCAGTAGGGTTCAGGATTGGCCTTAGTGGAAGCTCTTCTGCATTGGGATATGAAAGTGCCACGTTGAACGTCTGAGCTCTTCCATTCTACTGAAAATGTTTGTCTGAGGAGATTATATACTTGAGTTCATGCGACTGTTATCTTTGGGTGTAGTGGGAAAACCCAAACCTGTTCATTATGAAGGGGTGTCCACATAACTTTAGCCATGTTGTGTATTTATAAAAAGCACTTTTCATTTCTTTAGATCTAAATCGTTTTTTTATTTAGTGAACAAAATACTTGCTGTTAAATCACCTTTTCAGTAGAGTCGTTGCTATTTTTGCTATATATATAAAACAAAATAAAAAGTTAAAAAGTTTGAGGTCGATAAGATTGTTTTTGAAACTTTACAATAAGGTTTCAAAAGTTGTATTTGTTAACATTAGTTGTATTAATGTTAACATTACAAACATATTTTAACATTAATAAAGATTAATAAATACTGTAACAAATGTATTGCTTATTGTTAGTTCATTTTAGTTAATACATTACTGAAAACAGCTTCAGAAATCATTGTAATATCCTGACTTCGGCTAATATTAGACCGAAAGGGTTAAACCATTGTTTGTTTATTATTAAAACAGAGTTTGAGAGCATTGCACCAGTGCCCTTTTGTTCTTTCTTGAAGGCCTTCTTGGATGTTTCTGGTCAAGCACCTGCTTTTTTTGGATGTGCACATACCATTTGGTTTTGTTTGAGTAACATTATGCACTATGGAACATCATGCACTGCTTATTTAAACATATAGCACGTACACATACCCGGTTGCTGCATGGGCTCATTCAGGCACCTGTTGTTGAATCAAAGTGATTTAAGTACAGCTGTTAGCTTACAGGACAGAGTGAGCTCCCCCTGTCTGTACATTGGTAACATCATGCATCATGTGGCTCTCCACACTGCAGCATGCCTGGAGAGCCTTGAACGCAGTCTGGCTTTTGAATCAAATCAAGTGCATATCATCCCCTGAATAGCCGGTTTGTTGTCTCAAGTGAACCGTAGCTTAGCACACTGATTATGTAACGATATGCAAATGTGCTAAGATAAGGTCTCTTGACTTTGTCTGGATCTTAAACTTGACCTTGACAAGTCCCAAAAGGCTTAGCCGAAGCCAGACAGCTGCCTTATACCTCCAAGCTAAAGCTATCAAATGTGAACCACCAACTTGATCACTGTAGTTTTATTTCAACCTTATAATGAGGACATCTGTTGCTCGTGCATTATTTTTAGTCTAATTTTTTAAGAGCAATATTCAGTAATTCTTTATTCACAGAAAATCTTGTCATACGCACTAGCTCTGATTACAGAAATAAAGTCTAATTCCAGAACAAATCATGATTTAGAGTCTTTTTTTTTTTTCATTAATCATTTGATTGTTCATAAAACTATACTATAATATGTTTTGAGTACCTTTCTGGATCTTGAGAGGTTCGGTGACATTGCTGGCAACAGAGGCCTCACTGAGCCATCGGATTTCATCAAAAATATCTTAATTTGTGTTCCGAAGATGAACGAAGGTCTTGTGGAACGACATGAGGGTGAGTAATAAATGATATAGTTTTCATTTTTGGGTGAACTAACCCTTTAATGGTAATTTTAATGCATTTTAAACTATATAAATCATAATGTGATTTTGCAGGAATTATAACCAGGTGCTAAAAATACTAGCCATTAATAGTTCGTTAAACAAATGGGATCACTCTGGGTCCTAAAGGAGACCTGATTCCTGGGGGGGGGGGACTTGATTTCTCACCACACTTGATTACATTTATACTACATGCATATAGAACGGTCACGAAGTAGGTTTTAAATCAAATGTAGTAACAACTATTAAGTATGAGATTTTGGATGCAGCGCATATGAATCTGGTTCTTGCATTCAACTGACTGAGTCAAAGAGTCATCAGCAAAGAATGTATATGGATGTATAAGAATGTACATAGAATATTATGAAAAATAACTGTCATGTTTACACTGCCCCAACAGACACCAACAAACGCTGATTGAACATACAGTCGGGTGAAAACAAACCCTCACCAACGCTGACAGACGCTGACAGGGGTAACACACTTATTCAGCCAAACCCAACAAATGTGTTTGTTGGCGTTTGTTGTGTGAATTGGCCTTAAAGATCCATAAAAGGTTCAGTCAGACGCTTCATATATAGAATCTTTTAGGGGTTCCCAAATGGGATCATTTTTTATTTTAATTAAATTTTGATAAAACATGAAAGTATTATACAATCATTTAAAGGGGAGGGATCACACAGTTTCTGCCAGTCTCATGTTAATCTTGAGTACCTATAGAGTAGTAGTGCATGCTTCATATCTCCAAAAAGTCTTTAGTTTTATCATATTTATAAAAGATACATACGCTGTACCGAGTCTTTCCGAAAACAGCCGAGTGCCTGGAGGCGTGCCGTGTGAGCGGAGATAGAGTAACGAGCTGTCACGAGCACGAGCAGCTTTTGCGTAGCGACTGTCTGCAAGCTATCAATGGTCAGCTAAACAGATGTATTTAAACACACACAATACACCATCACATTATCCCCGGATAACTTTTGAATCACTATAATGAATATAGCGTATAGTGAATGATGAATAACGAATTTATGAATTCACTACGTTCGTGTTGTTTACATTATACGCACTTAGGCGCCTATTGCCAACAAAACAGACATTTGAAGCAGTTTTACTCACCATCTGCATTTCTGACTCATGACTGGGATCATTATCGCTGTGACCGCTCCATATTTCAGTTTCAAACGATCTGTAAATCCAGTGTAGAACTGGGCCTTGTTTATGAAACCATAAGCGCCAATCCTGAGAGCTCGAGCAGCCACAGAAAAACACGAGATATTCTCAGTTCATGTTAACCAATAAAAAAGTGATTGCAACTATCAGTTTCTATGGTTATTTTAATAACAAATGTTGAGAGCGCATCAATGTATTGTGTGAGCACAAAAATCTCAGCTCTACTTAAGGCTGGGTTCTTTGGGAAGCAAGGTTATCTTTCCCTCACAACCAAAAACACACTTTGGTGACATTGTTGATTTTGTGAAGTCCTGTGGCCTGTGCAGCCCTGCCGACAACTTCTGTAAACCCGAACGCACGTTGATGGGCGTGCTCTTGCTCTCTCGCTCTGGTCGACGTGTGTGTGCGTGCGTGCGCGGGTGCGCCCTTCTGGTAGAAGTGCCCGTACAAGGTATTCCGCCCCCGTTTACGTCACTCAGGCCCATACTCGAAAAAAAACCCCGAATCCTGTAAGGATTTTTAAGAGAATTTTTGGCACAGAAATACTCGTCATTCGTCCAACTTGTGTTTTGAAACTTTGGCCATGTTTAGCATGAGAATCCAACTCTTTAACAGTGTAAATAAGTCAGAATACATGAAATAGCATTATACCCCCCCTTTAAGACATTTAATGATGACAAATCTTTTTGGCATAAAGGGTCGAGTCAAAAATCCTCTGGTTCTATACAGAGCCCCACTGAACCTTATTTTTCTTAAGAGTGTAGTATTCAGGAGATTCTTCAAAAATTCACTTTGAACTGGACCGCATTATTGTGTTGGAATCCCAGAGCCTCTAGTGCAGTGCTTCCTAGAGTTCAGGCATTCCTCCAGCAGGCTTAATTCACCATTCACCTTATCCAGTTCCACTCCTGGCACTCCAGTAAATAGATAGGAGGCCATATTTATATATAGACTACATAATTTACACCGGTGAGTTTGTTAGGGGACCACAAGATACTGAGTCTCAGCTCTGTAGTCCACTGTCAATCCCTCTGTGCATTCCGGTTTTGGCTGAAGACACTATCATTGCCTATGAGGTACCAAGATAACATAAACACAGAGTCATTTGGGTAGGGGGAAGATGGCAGAGTAGACGATGACTTTAAATCGATTTTAGGTTAATTGGGATATCAAACATTCAAAACAATAATACAATAATGTTTTATAAAAGTAGGCCCTAAAGATATTCAATTAGAGTCATAATGAAAAATCCAGGTTTGTATATAGAAATATCAGTTTTTCAGAACCTGTTGGAAGGTTTTGCATTAAATAGGTTTTCTTTGCACTTATTGGCCATTACTTTATGATTTCACATTAAGCTACTGCTATAGGACTCATTATAGACCCGTTGTAGATCATATACGCCCTCTGCTGGTGCAGAAAGTTAATTAAAAAAAACATTGTTTGGATGAGGCGCAATTATGTTGATTGTAATGGTGTGATATCTGGTCTGTCATCAAATAAAGGACAGCTCACATCTCATGGATGCACAAACTCAATACTTGTACACAGTTCTCAAATGAGAAGGATGTCTTTCCAAAGCCTTTGACACTTGATTCGTGTCGACATTTAGCACATGGTTTAGCAGCGTTGGTGTGAATTCATAACCATATTAGACCCCCGGTGTGCCCTTGACGAAACCCTATAGTTTTCAAGTGCCTGAAAACATCCTACTGGCTGAAACCAAACTACAGCCGGAAATTTATAGCCTATATAAAATTAAAAAAAAAGTTCTATAGCCAACCATGGTACTCGACAAATCCGTCAAGTCTTTATTTAATTAAAACATTTATATCCATTATTATACACTACTGTTCAAAAATTAGGGGTCAGTAAGTTTTTTGAAAGAAATTAATACTTTTTTTCAGCATGGATGCATTAAATTAATCAAAAATAATAGTAAAGATATTTATAATGTTCCAAAAGATTTCTATTTCAAATAAATGCTGTTCTTTTGAACTTACTATTCATCAAAAAATCCTGGAAAAAATTTCAACAAAATGTTTCCAACATGTTTCTTGAGCAGCTAGGATTTTTGAAGGATCATGTGACACTGAAGACTGGATGGCTGCTTTGCATCACACACATGCACGTATGTATGTATGTATTAACAGCCACCTTTCCCTTTATTTTTCCACATTACATCAAATGAATAAATACATATAATAGTTGTACATTTATGCACTTTCACAAAATTACCCCTAAGTTAATTATCTATCCATCTGTGGATGACCACTATGCTACATGAGGCCACACACTGCCATGTTTGTTGGAATAGTGCTAATAGTTAAAAGCTTGGCTCTTAGTTAGGTAGTGTCCAACTGACTAAATTTCCCATAAACACTGGTTTATTTTGCTGTGTTGAATTTCTGCTCGGGGCAGCACAGGGTCAGGTGTCTCGGCTGTGTGAAGCTGTGGGACAAGAACCATTCCTCAAGTTACACAGCTACTGGTGCTAATACTCCTCTAGCATCGCTTCAGGATGTGTTCGAGTGGAAAGATAGTAGGGCTGGGCGATATGGCCAAAAAGTCATATCTCGGTATTTTTTGGCTAAATGGCGATATGCGGTATATATCTTGGTATTTTCTACATTTTTCTATTTGGTTTAAAAAAAAAAAAAAAAAAAAATTGTATTTACTTTTTACAAATCTTAATTTAACGTCCTGCCTAATGTTGTCCTACAAATATAGTGTTTATATTGAAAGCTATTAATACTATAGGGAATGTAACCATGTAGTCTGGCACACTAATAGGCCTACATTATGTGCAAAAAAGAGAAAGTTACTTTACATTCTAACATTGTAACATTACAATCTCAAAATAAAAATAATGCTTTTTAAAGCAGAAGTTAAATTCACTAGACTAAAAATTAAAATAGTAACAAAAGCACAGACTAATTAGCTATATTTATATATATTATTAGTTGCTGCTATCATAAAAATACACTTACTTGTAGGTTTAAAATTCTACATATGGCACATTTATTATTCAACAACAAACATTTTTTGAAAATGTATATTTTAGTCAGAATTAGGGCGATCCCTTTCTATTGAGCTCCGTCTGTTTGGTGCGAATGCGCGCGGCGGCGCTCGTTCACGGAAGTCTATGAAGCTTAAAGGAGGAGAGTGAGATTCGCTAGCAGAAGCCTCGTGCACTCCTGACAGCAAAATGGAAATATTTTTTATGACTTTCTAACATTTACAGATGGAGAATATACCTGTGAAATGTCAGTTATGCGCTGAGGAAAACACCACATCACAAAAGCATTAAACAGCGCAAATATCTGTCAGCACATGAATCTGTCCGAGCATCTGACGGGGCAAACCGCTTTAAACGATAGGCCTACGTGTTAACTATATCTTAATCTTACGAGTTATTTTTTAAAGCCCTTAATATTAAGCATGTCTCACTTCTCATGTTTAAGCCAAATTGTATTATGCATTTCCCCCGCAGCAGCACTCTGCGACGTCCACCGCTGTTTTTCAGATGCGCTTGTATAAATCTACTGTATATCGATATAAACGGTATCGACTCATTCCGTATCGTATATTAAAAATATATCGGTATATCGTACAAACTCGATATACCGCCAGCCCTAAAAGATAGGAGCTGGAAACTGTACAAACACTATAAACAGAACCATATTCACTATCATATGATTTGACAGGGTGAATGCATACACAAACAGCAAATATAGAGAAGCACTTTAGTTATGAAGAACTTTCCATATCATTTTCATATTCTTTCAAGCATTATATGCCTGCAAACCCTAACCCTTTCTAACCCTAACTCTACTTGTATGACGTTCTTTTTTTCTGTGGAACACAAAATTAAAGGTTTAGCAGATTGTCTTGGGCTTTTCCATACAATATCATTATTAAAAAAATGGATAAATGACAATATTATCTAGACTCAAGTGTTGTAACTGGATGATTGATTTGACCCACTAGAGGGCAGTCTGTGATCAAGTGCATGAAATTCACTCCACAATTCTGTTCAAGTTTACAGTGCTGTTTACAGTACTGACTCTTGCAGCATATCTATCTTTATGCGATTTTTGTCTTCTTTTTTTTTTTTTAAGTATATAACGTTCAGTTTTTTCAAGCCGTCTGTAACTATTTCAATAATTGAGTACAGATATAGAGTACAGACTTAGTCGTTCCTTATTGGCCAATCTTATATGCAACATGCTTTGCATTTCTACAGTCATAAATTATTGCTGGCATGTGCTGAATGAGTCCCAGAGAACACAGATCAACTGTTTCCCCTTTTAAAATGTGGAAATTAGAAAAGCCTCTCAACAATATTGCTCATTGTTAAAGAGAAGGCAGTTGTTCCAGATTGCATTTCCTAAATACGTCACAACTTTGAAGACATCTTTAAGTTTAACATTTTAATAATACTTGGCCTTTTCTGTATGATTTCAGTCCAAGACTTCTTGATTCTTGCTGTTGCCTGTTTTCTGTCTCTCACACCAACATCATTGTCCCTCTGAAAGACCTCTTTTGATTGTGCCCACTCTCACATTCTCTATGCTGGTAAACTACCCACTCTCTCAAACATGTGTAATGGCTGTCCAAGTGTGTGAGATTTCATTCTGATCTCTCACTTTTCCCATATAACTTGAGTGATAACTCAATGACAAAACAAAGACTTCCTTCCATAAAGAACAAGTAAAACCTCCAACTTAGGAATATTTATGATAAATGATTTAAGCGTGCACAACATTATTTTTAAAAAAATGTATGAGACCTCATAATCTTTAATCAAAAACAGTAACTTCTCCCCCTTGTAACAACTTCTCTAATGATGTGTGCACCAGCATAAGAGCAGGACAATAATCCCTTTTAGAAAGCGGTCACTTGAGTTTGCAGCAAACGACAATGATTCAATTAAAGGTACAGTAAGCGATTTCTGGAAAAAGCTGTTGAAAGTGGATCAGACCGAGCACCACAACAAACTTGTAGCCAATCAGCAGTAGGGGGCGTATACACTCATGATGGGGGAGGAGAAAGAGTGAGCAAGAGGGAGATTTGAAAAAAGACTGTAGAAAGAGAGATGGCTGAGAGACATTACAAAAGAGAAAAGCTATCACTGGAAAAAGAAGGGTTATGATCAGGCAAAAGCTTTAGGATTAGAAAAGCTTTGTAGCGCTAGAGAGAATTAAGCGGGAATGCCTAAAAAAAGATGGAGAGGTTGCGTTGTTTCTGTTCCATACGTGGCTAACATTGGTTTTGAGTGTGTGCTGCTGGCGACTAACAATGAACTCTTGCTTGTATATACTAACGTACTGTATGTTCATTCTTTTGTTCTTCTTGTCATTCGTTCATCATCTTTGCTTTATTTTTGGCGAAGCTTTATTTTGCTATGATAAAGAGAGGGCATTTCTGAGGGCAGAGCAATGAAGGGAGGGGTGTGTTTGTTTGGGTTGATTTTAAATATCAACAGTGTTCAACAATCATTTTTAGAAATTGCTTACTGCACCTTTAATTCTCGATAGACAAAATCAAGCCCGACTTAAAATTTTTTTTTTTAGCTTCAAGAAGTCGCTCACTCTGATATACGGACTAACGATTTCTGCCTGACGTAGTAGTCTTGCATTTAAAGGGTTAGTTTAGCCAAAAATGAAAATAATGTCATTAATTACTCACCCTCATGCCGTTCCACACCCGTAAGACCTTCGTTCATCTTCGGAACACAAATTAAGATATTTTTGTTGAAATCTGATGGCTCAGTGAGGCCTGCATAGCCAGCAATGACATTTCCTCTCTCAAGATCCATTAATGTACTAAAAACATATTTAAATCAGTTCATGTGAGTACAGTGGTTCAATATTAATATTAAAAAGCGACGAGAATATTTTTGGTGCTCCAAAAAAACAAAATAACGACTTATATAGTGATGGCTGATTTCAAAACACTGCTTCAGGAAGCTTCGGAGTGTTATGAATCAGCGTGTCGAATCATGATTTGGATCGCGTGTCAAACCGCCAAACTGCTGAAATCACGTGACTTTGGCGCTCCGAACCGCTGATTCGACACAAAAGATTAACCCCCCGGAGCATCCATATTTATGATGTATGGATGTGGATGGAGGCACTTTCTTCAGCTCATACTCATGAAACCTGTTCACTGCCATTATAAAGCTCAGATGCGTCAGGATATTTATTAATATTTCTGTGATTATGTTCATCAGAAAGAAGAAAGTCATATACACCTAGGATGGCTTGAGGGTGAGTAAAGCTTGGGCTAATTTTCATTTCAAAGTGAACTAATCCTTTAACAGTTTATTGAACCTATAGACAAAATCTTAAAAAAAAAAAAAACAGCATATGTGTTTTTGTTTGAGTATCATATTTGACACATCAGGCTATTATAGCATATATAGTATGTTATAGGAGAATATGGAGCTCATATTTCAGGAGGATAAACATAAAATGTATCTCCCAAAAATATGTCTTAGTAAGATGATATTTAAATGCTTAGTTTTATGATCAAAGCTCTGTAGTTATACATAAACCTGTGTTGCTTCAATCCAGCATGTTCATCTTAAAATATTACCAACAATATTACTAACAAAAAGGTTATTCTTATGTTTACTTTAAAGTAAAGTGTGTCTAAAATCACTAAGGATTTCGCATGTATCATGACCTGAAGGGCTGGCGCCTTGCAAAAAAATTGTAAATTATCAGACAAGAGGCCTTAAATATGTGTATCAAATAGGACACAATAGGTTTAGGGTTAACTTTTAATATGGGACACTGGGTGTCACTATGAACTTCCAAATGCAGGGAAGCAGTGAAGGGTGGGGATACACGTAGTTTGCATTCCCAGAGCTGAACAGGAAAACAGTCAGGAAGCTGCGCTGAGGCTCAAGCAAAGGGCTCAGCCAGGAAAAGGAGAGGCGGCAAGTGCTAAGAGGGACGCTGCCTCAGCCAACACCTCTACCGTTGTGTCTGATTTCGCTCCAAACCAGGACTGACGCCATCTATGACTCATTCATGCAGATTCAAGCAGTCTTTTTAAATTTCTCAGGTTTTTTTCTTGCATAGTCCAATACTCATGTTGATAGCTCCAAGGAACAGCTCATAGACAGCACAACAGTAATACTGTCTCAGAGTTTCCTTGATTCAATCATGGTTGCCGTCACCAAGTAAACATTAATAGTGGAAGAAGAAATGGGAGAAGGATGGGGAAGTTATTCAATCTGTTTGTGTTTCATAAGAGACTTATCTAATTAAAGTCAGACTGAATGACAGAATGTTTTAGCCCTACAATATGCATTCAGAAATGCATCATGCTCTTTCTGTTGTAAATAACCAATGCTGAGGTGACAAACTGCTCCATGTCTAAATCAGACTGGCTGCAGAGATCATAGAGATCTGTCAGCAAACGGAAAATTTGTGGCAACCAATCAGAAACCACAGAACTTCCTCTTGCTCCATAGAACCCAACGCCTACGTGATAACAGTGCGACGGCTGCTGCTTGCATCCTTCCATCTGCCTCTTTCGTTGTCGTCAATACTACTTTTTTAAATTCAGCCTCATCTTTTATGCTTTTCATATCTCACACACTGACTAATAACATCGTCACTAATACATCACCAGTCGCTGGAATAGGGATTTTTTACTTTTAGGTGTTATTTAGGTGTTTCACTTCTCTGTCAGTTACGGGGAACATATTTGTTGTCTAATGTCTAATTTCTGATATTAGTAAACAACTCTTTTGCCTTCTATGACATTATGCTCTTGGCCTTTATAAATATCCTGACCTCAGACATGACGCAGATATGCATATTTGTCTCTTTTTAATCCATGTATGACAAACTGTCACATGAGACAGTCAGTGGGCAGACAGTCAGTGGGAAGGCCCCATTTTGGCACTATAAGCTAATGAGATTTTTAATGTTTTGGAAAGAAGTCTCTTATGCTCACTTGGGCTGCATTTATTTGATCAGAAATACAGTCAAAACAGTAACATTTTGTAATATTATTACAATTTAAAATAACTGTTTTCTACTTTAATATATTTTAAAATGTATTTTATTCCTGTGATGCAAAGCTGAATTTTCAGCATCATTACTCCAGTCTTCAGTGTCACATGATCCTTCAGAAATCATTCTAATATGATTTGTTGCTCAAGAAAAATGTCTTTATTCATTTTTATGTGTCCTCGCTGAATAAAAGTATCCATCTATTTTTTAAAAAACAAACTTTCTGTGATTCTGTGAACTATAGTCGAATATTTAGTCATTGAAACTTTCTAAATAACAGAAGCCCAAAAGTTTTTCATTGTAAGTCAACAGGATTTTTATCCATCTTATCAACTGCAGATAAAATATGTGACCCCTGAACATAAACATTACAAAAGAAGTCAAAAAACATTTGAAATTTTGGTCACACTTTAGATTAGGGTCCAACTATTAACTAACTATTAACCATGACTTTTGCCTCAGTAAATTTCTAATTACTGCTTATTAATAGTTAGTATGGTAGTTGTTAAGTTTAGGTATTGGGTAGGATTAAGAGATGTAGAATATGATCATGCAGAATAAGGCATTAATATGTGCTTTATAAGTACTAATAAACAGCCAATATCCTAGTAATATGCATGCTAATAAGCAGCTAGTTAATAATGAGAATTGGACCCTAAAATAAAGTGTTACCGAAATTTTTCGTATATCAATTTCTGATCTATTGTGTTTCTGATTGGCTGGTTGAAGCATCCGTTCATTAATATTGAGTGACAGTGATAGCTCAGGAAGAGAGAAAGTAGTGTGATTACAGGCAGCTGGTCAAGATGACCTACTTCATCTGGAATTTACACTGGAAAACATGCGGGAATGATGTACAGTATCTCCAAGTTCCATGCTTTCAGCTCTCTTCCTCTCGGTCTTGGAATGCAGTGATGGCTTGGCCTCTTGGAAAACCCTGATGAATCAACATCCCAACCTCCTGATAAACACGCTCACCAGTGATACAGAATGGACCTGCAGAGCCAAGCTGTTCAAACACTCACACACACACGACAACAACAACATTCAGTTAGTGAGACCTGGCTGGACATTATGTTCCACTTGAGGTGTTTTTGGACAACTGTAGTAATAACAACAAAGCATAAAAAAAATCTCTCAGTGTACAGTTCTAAAACCCATTCACTGCAAGGCAAAGCCATATTCTGTTGAAGTATCTTTTCTTTGTTGTTGTAGTGTGCCTTAGTTTTAGCAAAGACATTTCCTTTCAGTGTTGAGATGGAAAGCTTTTACTACTAATGTGTTCATATCTTTTAATAACCAAGTAGAGAAGGCACCATTCACGAGGCACAAACAGACGTGCACAAGTACACAGTGTCTTCCCTCTGATCTCCACGGGGCGATATGTATCTTTGATCTCTTGGAGAGAAACAATACACAGGACAATACAGAGTCACCAAAATAAACCCACATTATGTGCAAAGTCTTCCAATATGTAAATTCTATGAAGACTTTCTATAGTATTTAATTTCATTTTGTTGATGTTAGATTAGCGTAACGCAAATTGTTTTTTGCCACCCGTCTCACAGTTAGATAACAGTCTCCTATCTTAAAGTCCCCCTGTAGTCAATAATTTTATCACTTTAAAACTCACCAAAATGGCATATTTAAACATTTTTTCCTGTGAAAAAAATGTCTTCATGCCTTAAAATAGCTTGAATGTAACTGTACGCCCTTGCTTCATTTAATATACGCAGATCTATGAATATGCTAATTAGCCCCGCCTTCACTCACTCGCACGAGCTCAGAGATCCACACGGTCAACTTACTGAGGTAAACACAGCACAATGGTATCGCTCTTTACAACGTTGGACACATAACGGTAATTAATATGATCAGCCTTTTGCTTGACTACATTATCAAACAGCTAATAATGTGTTGCTAATGTTACAAACCATGTTCCCGTTTGCCATCTGACTCTGCTGTCCTTAGAAACACTTTGAACAACTCAGATTGTCAGTGGAGAAAGGCATATAGTTCATCATAACATCGTAATATACATTATACACCTGCTATATTGCTAAATCTACCCAATTTTGTATATCAACAGAAAAATATACTGGGATAACCTGGCTTCTTGAGACTTTGCTGCCGTACCATGGCTGCAGCAGGCGCAATGATATTACGCAGCGTCTCTCACAAATGTCTCCATGGTTGCAAGGCACGCTCCCTGTGCAAGCAGGGTCACAGGCGCTGCTGCAGCCATGATACGACAGCAAAGTCCCTTGATCATTACGCCGGAATGACAGTATAGTTCCTAGCCATATCAGCCTAGAAAATCACAACTTTTCATTTTCCGTCGGTCTTAGTACACGATGTAACTACAGAAGAGTCAAGTTTTAAATAGGAAAAATATTTAAACTCTTTGGTCATTTTTTAACGAGATGCTAACGGTCTAATCAGATTCAATGAACTATGCTAAGCTATGCTAAAAGTGGTACCGCCAGACCCGGAGATCGGCTGAATGGATTCGAAAACAGTAAAACTCAACTGTTTAACTCTAGGGGAGTTGGAAAATGAGCCTATTTTCAAAGAAAGTGGAGTGTTCCTTTAAACAGAAAATACTCAGCAATGGTGTTGACTTATGAATTTGCACATGGTTTGTCTTAAAGCATATTAAAAACACCACATAGACATATAAACAACATTAAAAACTTGTTTTTCACCACAGGAGGACTTTAAAGACTTTTAAACAAAAAACTGAAAGTTTACGTGAGGTATTTGTAAATCTATTATAATGTCATAATAATAAACGGCAGTGCTTATGTTTTGATAACGAACACAAAGCGCTCACTGTTGCTATATGGTTACCAACTCAAATGAATGAAACTTCTGTATTTAATAGCACATTTCTAGTAACTTTCAATTCAAATTTTTGTGGTTACTGAAATGTTTGAATAAGCTGTTTAAATATATTTAATTTTGCTTTCACTTTCTTCGAGAGGGTTCCAGTCATAATTAGGGTCAGATCCACCTAACACCGCCATAATTCACACTTTTTCCAGGACATTCACTAGTAAAGGTCTTTGGATTCGATTTTTGCTCAATTTGGAATTGCATACTATATTCCATTTATGCCAAGAATGCCATGGAAAAACAGAAAGCGTAATATCCTTATTATATTCTAAACTGGTGCCATCAGCCTTGTCAACCGCATTGAAATTAATCAAAGAACAGCAATATTTGCAGCTCCTTTTAGCTTGACCTCTAGTTCCAAAACAAAAATGTCTACAAAATATACTTTTGTGCATTTAATGTGGAACGTCATTTTTTTTTTTTTTTTTTTAACTTATGGTGTGAGAGTGGTGTGAGGTTAGTTGTCACAATGAGCGAGAAAGGTTGACATGGAGCACACTAAACCTTGAACCTCCGGGGAACGCCGGACAGAGGAGCTTCTGCTTGCAAAAACAGAATGCGACAGAGCTCGTAATAAAACAAGAATCAACATTGGCTTTTCGGAGATGGTGAGAACTGAGGGACTTGAAATGTTGTAAATTCATCCACATAGTCACGCAGAGCCGAAGCACCACCAAAACAATGTTGTTCCGCAAAATGCATGCAGTTTTGTTTTTTAACTGCTAGAGGGCCAAAAGCTACCTGTACCTTTAAAATAATTTAAAATAAGACAAAACAAACATAAAAATAAGCTGAAAACATTTTTTTTTTTTAACTGAACTTAAGTTACCTACTTATCAGTGCTTGTTATGTCAAATAGACTCAGCTTCCTGCAACAACCTGCTTTCCCTTCCTGCTGTTTCTTTTGGGACTTTCTATAAAAAGCTTTAAGAATTGTTGTGAAATTCCCTTTTTTCATCTACGTAATCCAAGTATTGACACACATATTTTCCACATAACAGGCCAGATAATTATTATATAACTACTGGTCAGATGGCTTTCCTGTCTCAAAGGCTGTCATGGAAATAGACCTTGAAATTATGTTGGAAATCAATATAATCTTTTAACCAGGTGCACACTGATTTACCAGCACCAGACAAACATTACTCACAAGATGAGAAGAAAAACGGTTGTAATGGTGGGCAGATGGCGTCCACACGAAAACTGACGTCCATGCTGATAACCACTATCAGAGAGGTTCTGTCATCATAAATGAAAATGAGGAACTAAGTCTGTGGCCAAAATACAGGATGGAGTGTAATTTAGATAGTCTTCTGTTTAAATGCCTGACAACGGCCTGCATATCCTGGCTTCGGTTATTTCACCTGTCAATACACAGACACACAATCCTAATAAGTGTATTGGCTCACAGCCATAGGGTTTAATGTGAATGGAAGAGCTTCCCATTTTGTTAGCAGGTTGCTCTTAACTCACTCCACTGAGAGAGGCTGAAGTGCAGCTGTCTGTACTTCTCCAGTTCTTAATCTTTGCTATCAGTAGACGCGTCTGACTGACCCTTTTGCTTCATAGTTTCAAGAGGAAAGACAGAGAAAGGCTAGAGAGGTGGAAGGAAGCAGTAACGTTCATTAACAAACATTTACACATCTGTTACAGCCTGAGGCAATGGAATTAATGTATACTGTAGATGCGAGGAACTGAAATAACAGCTTGCGAAGAGTATGTGAAATATTAACAATCAAGCAATAAAACATTTCACCAAAATTTCCAAATCAAACTACATTATTATCCATTACAGTCAACAAAAACATAAAGATGGTCTATTTTCGATTACAAAGCTGCACAGATGCTTGTTTTGAATGTGTTTTAAGGCCATTATTTACTCACCTGCTATGGTAGACAAAGTCATATTAAACCCTGTAGACAGAGGGAATATTGTCTCAACTAGGTAATAAGCTGGAAGTACTACCCTCACCGTGTGTGAATGGAAAGAGTGAGTCTGTGCAGAACTTGGACAGTAGTTAGGAAAGTGTTAGGAAAGTGGTTTATGTTGTTTCTGTGGTTTAGGTCTTTCAACAACACCTACTTTACAGGTTAAAGGGTTAGTTCACCCCAAAATGAAAATTCTCTCATTAATTACTCACCCTCAAGTCGTTCCCCACCCGTAAGACCTTCGATCATCTTCGGAACACAAATTAAGATATTTTTGATAAAATCCGATGGCTCAGTGAGGCCTGTATTGACAGCAATAACACTCCCTTTTTCAATGCACAGAAAGCTACTAAAACATATTCAAAAAGTTCATGTGACTACAGTGGTTCAACCTTAATATTATAAAGCGACGAGAATACTTTTTGTGTGCCAACAATAACAAAATAGCGACTTTATTCCACAATATCTAGAGATGGGCGATTTCAAAACACTGCTTCATGAAGCTTCGAAGCTTTACGAATCAGTGGTTCAGAGCGCCAAAATCACATGATTTCAGTAAACGAGACTTTGTCACGTCATAATTGTTTTGAAACTTCAATAGTTCACGTGACTTTGGCAGTTTGATACGTGCTGCGAACCACTGATTCGAAACAAATGATTCGCAAAGCTTCGAAGCTTCATGAAGCAGTGTTTTGAAATCACCCATCACTAGATATTGTTGAATAAAGTCATTATTTAGATTTTTTGCGAACAAAAAGTATTCTCGTCGCTTATAATATTAAGGTTGAACCACTGTAGTCACATGAACTGTTTTAAATATGTTTTTAGTAGCTTTATGGGCATTGAAAAATGGAGTGTTATTGCTGGCGATGCAGGCCTCACTGAGCCATCAGATTTTACCAAAAATATCTTAATTTGTATTCTGAAGATGAACGAAGGTCTTACGGGTGTGGAACGACATGAGGGTGAGTAATTAATGACATCATTTTCAATTTTGGGTGAACTAACCCTTTAAGGTGCTCAGTGAGGTTCACACACATTTACTTTTGCAAACTGACAATGAACTAATGCAATGTTTCATTTAATTTAGCAACTACATTTTGAAATTTTAAAGAAAATGTCAGTGGTGCTTGGCTTTGCCAAACCTGCTGCCATGACACAATAGTGTTGTAGAGGTTGGCAGAGCATTTAAATCAGTGGTTCTCAAGATGACTTCAAAATTAACGAGTCAATACACCATCAATCCTTCTTCCAAAACATGTTTTTGTCTTACCACTAGGTACGCCTAATATAAGTGTTTATATTTTAGACTGAGCAGGATGCTTTTTGCGCAAAGTTGCATACTTGTGTCACTCGTCAGTGCGTCTCGTCATATCCATAAATAGAGGAAAGTTGCTCTGGCTACTTTGACGTGCTTATGGTGTGAGAGTGGTGTGAGGTTAGTTGTCACAATGAGCGAGAAAGGTTGACATGGAGCACACTAAACCTTGAACCTCCGGGGAACGCCGGACAGAGGAGCTTCTGCTTGCAAAAACAGAATGCGACAGAGCTCGTAATAAAACAAGAATCAACATTGGCTTTTCGGAGATGGTGAGAACTGAGGGACTTGAAATGTTGTAAATTCATCCACATAGTCACGCAGAGCCGAAGCACCACCAAAACAATGTTGTTCCGCAAAATGCATGCAGTTTTGTTTTTTAACTGCTAGAGGGCCAAAAGCTACCTGTACCTTTAAAATAATTTAAAATAAGACAAAACAAATAAGCTGAAAAAAAAAAAAAAAATCTAGATATTTCTTAATATTTCATTTTTTTTAATATATGGGTCATTGACGAATAAGGTTTTTAAAAGTATTAAAAAAAACATAATGGAGATATAATTAATTTTGAAGTTTTATTAAGTCTTAACAATGAGATGATGTGGTTTTATAATGAATTAACACTGCTTTTGTCATGTTTTACAAGATGGACAAAATTTGTCACCAAAAAAGTCATTCAGTTTAACCAAAATTTCAGTTTTACTGAATGACACTTTTGGTTATACCGAATGATATTTTCAAAAATTGCTAAAAGGCTGATATCTAGCTAGCTAGCTAGTTAGTTTACTAGCTAGCAAGCAAAAGGACAAAGTTTTTAAAATATTACAACATTTTCCATGGTTTATAGCGGTTGTACTGAATGACGTGATGTTTCGGACATGCGTATGAGCAAGTGAAAACATGAATTTTTCAAATAGTTAAGAGAGAGTTAGTTCATTTGCTTCATGACCATGTGGTCCTTTGCAGGTGTCTGAATGATGTCACATCCTGTCACATGATACTGACCGCATGACTTGATCCAAAATAGTCCCTTTATATTGGTTACTCTGAATGACATCAATGAAATTCATTTTTCCGGACCTTCTTTCTCATAACAAAGCAACGACTTCTACACATAATTTTAATGCCATTTTGCACTATGTTGATATATGATGTTATAAAATCATGCCAGAATAAAAAATATATACATTTATTACATTTTAATCACAAATGAAATGGCTGTATTGGCCTTTGGACGGTTAAACCGAATGACCTTTTGACACTTCAAAATCTTTAAAATACCTTTATATGTAGCAAAATATAATTAAAACCTTTTGGATTCGATAAAAAAAGATCTAGTTGTACTACCTTACATACTTTGGATGTCATATCTTTGTTTTTTATTAAGGCCTTTGGACATGACATCATTGACACATATAATATCTCACAGAAGTGAGTACACCCTTCACTTTTGTGGTCAGCGGTTTAGACATTAATGGCTGTGTGTTGAGTTATTTTGAGGGGACAGCAAATTTACACTGTTATACAAGCTGTACACTCACTAATTTACATTGCAGCAAAGTGTCATTTCTTCAGTGTTGTCACATGAAAAGGTATAATAAAGTATTTACAAAAATGTGAGGGGTGTACTCACTTCTGTGAGATACTGTATACGTTTGAAGTCAAAAAGGTTGAGATCCACTGATTTAAATATGTTGCCAACTTGTCACTGTGTTGTATTTTTTTTTTTTTTTTTTTTGTATTGTAAAATCACCTTTTTAAAGTCAGCATTATACTGAATTTGCAAAAAGTAGGGCGGGGCTTGATTTTGTCCATCAGGAACTGGTGGTTGGATTGTTGTGGTTTGCTATTGCTGTGATCTCATGTGAGAGACAGGTTGTCCCACCCTCGCACCAGTAAATGTCATCAGACAAGAGAAAAGATGTAGGTGCATGAGGGAGGGGAAGTTATTTTAGTTAAGGGCACATGAATAAAAAAAAAAAAAAAAAAAAAAAATGATGTGCATAGATAAATCATTTATAATAAATACTGCAATATTCCATAAAAATACGAATTGTCAATTTTGATTTCATGATGACTTTAACTATTTAACTTAATTAAATTAGATTACAATCCACTATATAAATGCAATAAAAGGATCAGTGTAGCACAGGTTAACTGAAATAAACTGGGGGGAAAAACCCCCCACCAATGACATTGTTGGTAATTATTGTGGTAAAAAAAAAAAAAAAAGATTCAAGTGATGCTATGACATATAAATATGTCTTGTTTTAATCTGGGGAACTTTTCAGGTGGAAAAGAGGTTTTACTTTGATTTCAATCTCGAAACATTATCCTGTCCTGTGAATCCCCTTCAAATGGGACTACTAGATAAAAAAAACTTTCTCTGGAAAGAGTTGCAGTCTCTTTTTCACCAGGCAGCTTTGCATTGTGATGCATTTCCTGCTCAATCTCTCTGCCACATCCTGTCTGCACATGTGACTTGAGTCTCTCTCATGTTCATGTGAGCACAAAAAGATGCACATATATCAATCCATTCAACTTCCTCCTTAGCAACAGGCAACAAAACACACTTGTGGACTGCTACAATATTCTTTTGTACTTTTTGTCAGCAAATAGATTTAATGATTGTTACTGTTTCTCAATTAATATTAAATATTATTTGTAATACTGGCATTCTATAATGGGATGACATCTGTTTTTCAAAAATGAATCTCATAAATTATACTTGTTTTGTGACAATCTTTTTTAGTCATTTTACACACACAGTCATTCTAATGTTATTTATTTATCTATACATTTTATATATAAAAACAGTTTTGAATAAAATTAGTGACCATGGATGTGGATTAGAAAATCCTCTCTGCTCTTCTATATACTTACGTCTGTAATCATATATTTACTATGCAGATACTGGCCGTTTGGAGGGATGTTGTTGCACAAATATGTAGCCTACAATCTTGAGACCCCGACCAAGAAGCTCTAAAAGAGACAGTCTGGGTTTCAACCAGACACTCACACCTCATTCACTTCCTGTCATAACGGATATTAATCTCACATTACACTTATCAAGGGTCAGTTTCATCCATAGAGAATTAAGCTTGGCTCTCCAAATATCAGTGTGAAAAAAGCTGTTGCAGACAGTGATGATATGAGATATCTAATTCAAACTCACAAAAGTGAGTAAAACGTTGCAAAATAGCAATAGCAAAACATGGCTGCAAACAGACTTTGTTCCATTTCTTATTTTTAATAGCAGTTTTATGCTTTAAAAATCAGGGCCAGCAATTGTGTTCCTTTTTCCAAATAAGTCTGTAAACAGCAAAACCTTATTAATTTATTTAAAGTCTATATATTACGTAGTTTAAGTTCAAACGAATTTAATTAAACTCCAATGACGTACATTTTTTAAGTTAATTTCACCAGGATAGTGTAATACGATGCAGAAGAAGCTCAATGCAGTCTGGCCTATTCCTAAAGTTATTAACTTATATAACACGCTCTAATTAAAAACATGCACATAGACATAGACTGTTCTGTGTGAATGTTGGAAACACAGAAGTAAGGATGCAGTCATGCAGTCAGTTCAGAAAACAGGAATATCGTCACTGGCAAAGTCTCTCGAGATTTGCATGTCAGTTGTAACGTCTGGGGAGAAAAGCCGTTGTCCACAAACTGAAGTGATTTTCTCCAAAACGTTCTCCCCATTAACTCAAATATATGTTGTTTTTACTGTTGCTGCTGAACATGACTTTTGGTACTGTTTACTGACTTTCCCGTGTTAGCAAATATGTTTATGTAGTACACAATATATTATAAAATAGATTTCATGAAGACTATTGGCCTCATTAATCAATGACTGCAAACAAATGACGTATTTATGTGCACAAACTTACGTTTTCGTGCAAAATTTCCACCGGAATTATAACACGTGCCAACGCACTCACATTTCCGACCCTCGTTTAATGTTAATGATTTCAAAATGAGGGGGCGCGTGCCTGCAGGTAGTAATTTGCATAAACAACGCCCAAACATTTCCATATAAGGGCTTTCCGCACAACTTAATCGGTCTCGCTCTTGCTTATTTTCGCCTACGTGTAGATTGAGTTTATTCTGATTTTTTTTTATTTAATTAAGATTAACTGTAAGTGCGAATTTGAATCAAGCGACAACCTCCCCCAGTTTCTCGTGAAGCCAATACGGAAGTGACTTAAACTGCAATTCTTCGACTGGCCGCTAGGGACAGGCCAAATTTACATTAGAAAAAACATGTTCACAGCTTGGTACAAATTGTGGTTTTGGTCTATACTGCTAATTTTGCCCTTCATGACAACTCTGAGTGGGGTGAATTTTTTCATTTCTTGAAGAACAATGATGGAGAGCAGATCATTCTGAAGAAATGTGATGCAAACAATGGATAATATATCAATATTTCATGCATTTAATGCTTTTATGGACAAAAAGTAGGCCTACTGTTTTTTTGTTTTGCAATGGACGCTGGACACTCATGGACATTTTACCCAATTAAGTGCCACGGATTGGATTCATCTTGCGATCGCTATTTCATTATAAAGGTATGTAGTTTGGGGTTATAAAACGGGTAAATAAAGTCCCGTTTGATTTTGCGTGTTGTTATTTGCACACCCGACTCAAATTAATTACTGGTGTTTAAGCATATCTTAAAGACACCGTAGATTGACAATGCACCTTTAGAACTTTCTAATAAACTTGTTATCTTTATTAATATTTTAGATATTATCTAAGATAGATAGATAGCTCCTTCTGCTAACATGATCACAGTCACCTTGGTTCCAACCACGTCCCGCCTCTTTGCCCTTTTTCAGTTATCCGGGAGTGACGTGCAGTGACGCGCAGCTAAGATGGCGGCGGCCTCATTTTTGCTTCAAAAATGCTCTTCAGAAATCTACGGGTGACGTCACGGACACTACGTCCATATTTTTTTACAGTCTATGATTTGAATCATAAAAATGTTCACGCACACATTTTACGCACAAATACGTGCATACGCTGGGTAAATTTCTATGCAAAACTTATTGTAATGATACTTGGGTGTGGGTGGTTGTTTGAGCGTTGCTATGTGGTTGCTGAAGTGTTCTAAATGGTTTTTAGCGTGTCCTTTTGCATCCTAAGTTTCTGACATTGATATTCTGGCCAACATATGTGACTCAGGTCGCTTCTTTAATGCAAATACTGTACTGGATTTTTTAAGTCAGTTATATCTAAGTATCAGTCCATAGCACACATGGTGCGAAACAAATTACACATCAAAATGTAAATTTTTTTTCATGTAGTGGTTTAGAACAAATACAAGCAATAATAATAGCGACGCTTACTTCAGCAAACATCACTAAGATATAAATACGCATATTAACTAGTGTCCCATCTCTACCAAGCTCCCATCTCTCTTGCTGTGCTAATTACATGCAACGAACTGTTATCCCATTGTTTTGCCCAAGCATTAAATGGCCCATTCATGGCTTTGCTTTAGGTCTCCTTGTCTTCTAACTAATTATGCATTCACTTTTTTTTTTTTTACAATCGTCATGACTTGAAATGACTTCAGCCTTCAAGATCTGCTCAAAAACCCAATTATGTCTTCAGCTGACATGTTACCCACACACCCGTCTCTGTAACTGAAGACAAAACAATAGCTAATCAAGACACAGGGAGTTATGCAGGACCGACACCACCAGTGACCATCCAAAGAGGCTCTGACGTAACGGGCACCGGCTGTGAAGGCAGACAAAAGGGAAACGACGTAAAGAGAGCCATAGAAAACAGAAGGGGGAGTATTTTGTGACCTGGAAGGTCAGGTGCTACACTGGGATGATGATGCGGTTTGTGTCTTGTCAAAGCACCATGGGGGAATGTGTTTGTGTGTGCAGGCAGAGGGCAAGGGTTCAGCTCTGACCTAAAGGAAGAGAATCAAGGCTTGTGGCCTGGAATCCTGGGGTCACTCTTTAGATGCACATTCCAATAGATATTCCTAACAGTGATCCACACAGTCCTTACAATGAATTTGTTTGACATCACTGAAGGTCTCAAAGAGCCCAGCATTAGAGGAATGTAACAAGCCCCTTCATACAACAAAACACACAGTCTCTGCCTCATAGGAAGATGTTTTTGAGGTTAGGAAAGCACATTAGGCTGTAGTCTTTTGTATGAGCTGCCGGTATCATTAAGTGCAAAGAAAAATATTTTGGGAAGAAATCAAAGAGGTCTACACAATAAGAGCACTTGTGCTCAAATGACTGGGAACTTGTGAAGTGGACTTCTGGAAAAAATAAATCAATGAGCAATGGCAATATGAATTCAACATAGAAGAGAACAAAAAAAAGCATACTTTAAGCAAAAATCCTTTTATTTTCAATCTATATTTTCAAAAAAAAAAAAAAAAAAAAAAAAAAAAAAATTAAAAAAAGTTATTTACAAATACTTGCCAAAAAGGCACTATTTAAATATCCTTCAGGACCAAAGTATTTTCAAATATAAATGATCAAATTATTAAAAAAAAATCCTTCATTTTGTACATCTTCAAATAACAAAAGAACAACAAAAAAACTTCACAAAAACTGAAAATAAACATTAAATAAATAACTTAAACATTAACAAAATATGTACAAACATTTGCTTCTTGATTTAGATGAAAAATGTGCACCAGGAAATAAAGTTAGATGATGTTAATAAAGTTTAAGGGGATGACAAAGTGATTAAGACACATTGGTTGTTGTTTTTTTTAGTCCACATTTTCACCACATATTTAGGTCTTGTTAACCGTTATATTACTGGTTATACAATTTTAAACAATATTCCAGCAACAAACAGAAATACATCCACATCTACTCAGCATTTTAAACAAACATTTAAGTTGCCCAACGAGTCTTGTGTAAATGTTTTGTGTTCAGATTTTAAAAGCAAAGGCTTTGAAACATTTGGCACACTCGAACTACATTACTTCTAAACTGTCCAAACATTGGAAATGAATGAGGCTCTCATTAACAGGCTCTCAATTTTTCTCTGAAAAAACAAACAAATAAAAAAAACAACAACAAAAAACCCCCCACTATTTTATCATCACTAGATCCTTTGGTTTATCTTGGACTCCAATTTTGGTCTTCAGTGTGCTTTATTGGATGCATTTCTCTTGTTTTAAACCTTCAGTCTTTGGCTAAGCGAGTCTTTGAATTTCAGCTTGTTGTAGTTTCTCACAGTTTGCTTTCCTCCTCTTCCAGGGGTCGGTTTAGTCCAGGAATGTACTTCAACAGCCTCCGCCTGAAGCTCTTCTGTTTGGGTTTGCGCTGCAGTGTGCTGAACCCTCCACACTGCTGTTTTTCTCCATTGGGCACCGAGGACGACGACGACGCCGGGCCCCTCATGTAGCTGCGTGTGCTGGCGCTGCGGGTCAGGGTTGTCTTGGCAGTAGCAAAGAGCTCGCTGGCAGGCCGGATGAGCCGTGGACGGCCGCTTTGAGTCTTCTCTTGGTTTGTGTCGAGCTCATCATTGCTGGCGTTGTTGGCACGTTCCCCCTGGAAGATGCAGGTTTGGTAGAGTGGATCATCCTCAGCCGTGGCGGCACTGAGGCGGCTCGCGCTGCTGCTCGTGCTATCGGTGCCACGTAACGCACGCATGGCCGCTGGGCTTGGAGCTCCCAGACTACCGTACACTCCGGCTGACTCCAGAGACTCGTACACAGCCACGTCACTCATTACGATGCCTGTGAGAGTAAAAACAGGTAGCTAAATTAACCTTATAGATATATAGATGTTTTTAATATCATCTCATAATTTGGCAGCAGGTATATTAGGCTGCTGTCACTTTAAGACCTGACGTTTTAAGATTTTTTACAATTAGTCTTTAAGAGATCCTGCAGGCTAGTAAACTACTATGCTAAGGCATTTAGTTTGAGCCTTAGTCACACCGGAAAAGTACTAGAATATGCTTCTAAATTGGTTTCTCTCTCACCACACTCTTTAAGTGTCTAATACAACATTGTGCTAACAGGAAGTGTTTTGTGTTATATAAATACATGCTGAAATGCTCAAATGTCACACGTCCATCCTTTACATGCTACTAAAACGACCTCATAAGCAATTGGTGGCTTATCATTCAAAGGCCTGGGTTAGCAAGATTGGTATCATGTGCTAAAACTCACCATGCACAAGCCGCTGTTCTTGCACCATTAGAGATCTGTATTCATCCCATTTCTCATGCAGAGTTTGCTGGAAAAACAAAAGACACAGTAAGAGTCATTTGGCTGGTCTGTTCATTTAATTTTTCCCAACCATCATCATAGAGAACAGGGAAGTGTGTGGTCAGTGAAGTCAGACATAGTTCTCAGTTCTCCATCGCTACTTCTCACAATCAACAAGCCATCAAATTTGAACGAGTTCTTTGTTGTCTAGGTCCATTTTTTAGATCATAATTTTTTTCTTAAAGTTAATTTGCTGAAGGAATGACTGAAAAGATGGTTTGTCATGATATTTTTTAAACTTTTTGTAATTATGGTGGTTTTGGTTGGTTTTATCTGTTATTCTACTGAATCTGAAATTATATATATATAAAAAAAACAAAAAAAAAACAACTAAACTCATGGAAAGTATTTTACCAGGATGCACTGATATTCAAATTCTGGTCAATAGCAAAGATAATTATTTTTATGTTATGGGAGATAACTATTATTGGCTGATATTAATTAAACACTATTTTGTTTAAATATATAAAAAATAAAAATCAATGGTACAAGTAAATTTAGGCAGAACAACATTATAATGTACGGTATGAAAAATGAATTTTCATTTCAAGGTTTGCAAAAAATTACATTTAACAATGTTATTAAATTAGTGTTTTTAAATATTAACTTTAAGTGTTATTTTAGTATTATTTATATACTATTATAGTTTTTATTATTGTTTTGAATTGGCTTTTATATTTTCAGTTTTTTTTTTAATTTTAGTTTATTTTTTTTTACAGTAATTTTGTTATGTGACTCCTATTTTATTGTTCATTATTTCTATTAAGCTTTAATTGTTTTATTTTATTTCTTTATTTTTATTCAGTTTTAGTCATTTTAATACTTCAACTTAAATGGAAATTAGATATGTTGCTGAAATAAAAAGTTTAGGTTTCATTATGTAACATTAATATATTATTTTATATTTCTGTTTTATTTCGATTTTATTTTTTAACCGTTCCAGGTAACGATATCAACACTAAAGTGTGAGCATTACATGATGGCACATGTACTCTAAATGTAAAACAAAAAGTAAATTAGCATTCAAAATTAAACATTTAATATAAATGCAAATAAATAAAAATGTCACATTACGATTACAGCACCATTATATTGTGCATCCCCATTATTTTCCCATTAGCCACTAGTTTAATTGGTAGATATCAGACATTCCTGTCTACTACTCCACTGATTGACTTTAAATGAGTTTTAGTTTGTATTTAAATAACCTTTCTTTCAACCATGACAAAGGCCTGTGTGCCAAAACATGTTGGTTTAAAGTTCTCCATTCAACGACTGTAAAACTCTACCCATCTAGTTACATCATCAGCTCAGTTAATATTATAACATTTACAAAAGACAGCCTCATATCCAACTGTGAATTCAAAAGAGCTGTGTATCAAATATGACACGAACACATTTAGAACCATGTTCACCATCACGGTGATTCAGCTACTCTCAAAGACTGCAGAAGTGAGTACCGCAATGAAACTGTAGTCTTTTTGTAGTTAAACTGTATAGCCTAGGCATCTTCTTTCACATATGAGAATGTCCTGAGGAATGTAAAAATGTGCCTTGCTTCTTTTCAGCTGTACTGTGGTATGTGAGGATTAAGACTGGACTGTCATTGGAACAGGTGGGGTGTGAGAGGAAACAGGTGCGATCAGCACTAGTGTTTGGTGCCAGACCGGGGCAGCTGTGTTAAAGCTGGGCTTGCATTGCAACACTTGTAAACGTCTCGGTATACGAGACGACACGCCGCTTGATATGCGCATGACGGTTTGCATGTGGTTCGACAAACTTACCTTTAGATACTGCAGTCGGGCTTCCAATTCTGCTTTTCTAATAGAGTTGCTGTAAACCGTTTCTAGCCTAGACAGGAACAAAATAACAGAGCATTGCATGACAAAGCCACTTCCTACACTGCACAGTATTACATGTCTTCAAACCTTCAATCTGATAAACACACCAATTAAAGTCAAAGAGCTCTTTAAAACAGACTTCAGACCACAACGTGTGTGAATATGAGCTTAGTGGCAATTTAAAACTCCCCTTCCCCCAAATGTAAATGATTTCAAAACCGGCACTGGTGATATGGATATGAAGAGGGAACCTCTTTTTACTGGATTGTAATAAACTCTCTCATTTACAGCATAACCCCATGTTTAAAAGTGGAAATAATTGGGTTCAAAGCCGTGGAGAGGGAAAGCATGACCTGCTATGCATTCATGTGGTTCACATCCACACTTTATAAATGGAGGTTCATTTTCACTGGCCTTTCATCTTTTATTAAACAGGAAATAACGAGGGAAGAAAAGTGTGGTTCCAATCAAGTAATAGCAGATCTAATTCTTCAAGCTAATCAGAAAAGACCACAGGTACACTTAAAACAATTTAGTTTTAATTTAAACTTTTAAAACTATTTTGAGGAAAGTGTGACATGAAAGAACATCGAACATCTACATACCTAATGTTGTTTCCTGATGATTTAATGAGCTGGACAATTTCTTTATGGCGAAAGCCTTCCACAGAAGCGTCGTTCACGCTGGCAATCGTGTCTCCTACAAACCCCAGAGAAGAGTGTTCAACCGAGAACAGATCTGAATGGAAACTGTATACTAACATTTTGTGTGCTGTGCTGCCTTAGAGTGATAGTTCAACCAAAAATGTCAATTCTGTCAATTACTCACCCTCATGTATTTTGAAACCTGTATTGACTGACTTTCTTCTAAGGAACACAAAAGAAGACACTTATTGCAGGATGTCCCATTTCAACACAATAAAAGTGAATGGTGAATGACCACAGGTGCTGCGCAAGAGTTCAGAGGAAACATTTTCAGTGAACACATTCAGTTTTAGTCTGTTACTCACAGAAAGCTATTGCACGGCTTCTGAACACTTGAAATATAGTTGAATGGACCACCATTATGGTGCTTTTTTTAACCTTTTCAAAACCTGACATCACATTCACTTTCATTGTAAAGAAAAGAGCAGCGTAATCATTCTGCTAAACACCTCCTTTTGTGTTCCATTTGAATAAATTATAATCTTCTTGTGTTTTTTTTCTTCTTACATTACAAATCAACTCAAAATAACACTTCATTTTATTTGATGTAAAAATGTAGCTTTTTCTCCATACAAAATCCACTTGGAGGGTTGTTCTACAGGGTTTTTTGGGACACATCTGCCGGGGAGGGGCTGGACTTCACACATCGATATGTAATGAAACAATTCCTTTTCTCTCACAAGAGTTTTGGGTTTTCTTGTCTTAAAACGATGAGGTCATGTGCTTTTGAGAGACAAGACGACAATAGTGCAAAGCATGCAGGGAATGCAGGAAGCGAAACCAACACACACGCACAGCAACTCTGAGTAGGAGTTCCTCTTTACTACTGATCTGACATCAGTTTATCTATGAGTAGTAATTGTTATATTTTAAACTTTGGAGAAGATCAACTGATCCTAGGACAGAGCAAATGGCTATTTTAGATGCATAACTGTTTGTTTTCTTTGAGATTAGATTAAATTTCCAGCAAGTGGTAAAAAAAAAATCATAAAAGCCTGAATATGGCATTATAGGACAATGACAATTTTTAGAAAAACATCTTGTTTAAAAATCTTTTTTAAAAACTAGAGTTTTAAAACTCTAAATAAAGTTGCTTACGAGTTTCTTTAAGGATTAAACTACCACAAAGAAGCAAAATTACATGCGTGACAAACCGGACAACCGTTGTAATAAACAATGCTTTCAAAATTCATGTTTGAGATATTAAAATTAGTTTAAGCAATATTAACCAAAAACCTACTGTTTAAACTTTTTGGTCAGTAAGTTTGCATTAAAGTGACAATAAAGAGATACATAAATGTTAAAAAAAACTTTTAAAACTTATTTTAAATTGTAATATTTCACAATATTACAGTTTTTCCTGTATTTTTGACCAAATAAATGCAGTCTTGGTGAGCATAAGACTTTTTTTTTTTTTTTTTTTTTTTTTAATCTTACCAACCCCAAACATTTTAACATAGTGTATTTGTTATATATATATATATAAAAAACACTTTCAAATTTTCTAAAGGGAACTCATGGCTTAAAAATGCTAAATTATCTTACAGATTTTTAGGACTAAAAAGCTCCATTTTATTTATGCCTGGATGAAAGATTAATGCCAAGTACAACAAGAGCTCAAACAAAAAGGAAACAAAAGAAATGTTCAGAAAAAAAACCTTGCAGATTAAAATAGAGCTTGTATATAAACATGCAGCCCACAAAAACCCACAGAGTGACTTGACTGTATCCTGTTTTACAGTTTGAAAGAGTAAAAATCCATTAACTGTCTGCGTGGGTGCTGCACTGTGATATTTGCTCTTGCTTAAACATTAGGGCTGCCACTCAACTGTCCTGGTGTTGACAGATTGACGCGATCTCCGAGTCAGAAAGCAAGACATTTGCAAGCCTTCTGAAATATTACTCCCGTTCACAGAGACTCATTTTACTACAAAACAGGATGTTCAAGAGGTGGATGAGAGTAACTGATCCTTGTTATTGCTTTGAACTGTACTCCCTTTGACCCCAAGGACCACTCTGAATATTCTAGCCTTTGTGTCAATTGCTGGTTTAGAGCAGGGACTGAATGAGCAAACATTAAGGGTGGTGTTAATGTGAGCACACTTACCGATTTTAAGGCCTGCAAGTTGGGCAGGACTGTCTTCGTGAACTTTGCAAACAAAGGTGCACATCTCCACCGAGTTCTCACTCTGGTGATGCAGTCCGTATGTCTGCAGACACACACACGAAAAGGATGGTAAACAATGGTATCTCTTGTGCTGGGAGTAATGTTATTTATAGATATGCATTCAGATAATACTAAAGTAAACAAAATGAGTCATAGACTAGCTAGCAAAGGTGTGCCGTTTTCTTGAAAGCTGAGACTTATTGTTTGACGTAGCATTGCTAAATCAGGTCTGATAGCATTTCCACAGTGGCTTAACACCATGTGCTCAATGACTAGAATGTTGACCTGCACGGTTTCACAAAGACTGACTGACAGACTCAATGGCTTAAAGGAAGCTGAACGTGAGGAATGGCTCCAGGTGGTTTACTCACATGCAAACATCCTTGATAAACAAGGCACACCGAAACTAGGCCATTTGAAAAGTCTGTGTTTTGTTGTCATTTCGATGTTTGAACTCTATATGCAGTTCATTACGTCCAAACAACTCCAAGCCAACTAGCTGAGGCTAACAATATTTTTGGCTAATCAGCATTTTACATTTTAAGACCATTTCTGAGCGTTAGCAAAAGATACAGGGAGTTTACTAGGTGTCAAAACACATTTTACTTCTGTAACGTGAAGCATTTCAGAGTGATATTCAGTCAAAAAAGGAAAGATTTTGGTGGAGCAAGTTACATTTACTTTGAATAATATAATATATTATAATACTATAATATTATATTTTATATTATATATTGTAATATTAATATATAATAAACTTATTTTGGATGCGATTAATAGTGAATTAATCGTTTGACAGCACTCAATATAATATAACATAATATAACAATAATTAGTGCCGTCAAACAATTAATCACAATTAATCGCATCCAAAATAAAACTTTTATTTTGGATGCGATTAAAATCACAAATTAATCATTTGACAGCACTAAACAACATAACATAACGTAACATAACATAACAATTAGTGCGGTCAAAAGATTAATCATGATGAATCGCGATTAATCGTATCCAAAATAAATGTAAATAAACTTATTTTAGATGCGATTAATCACAAATTAATCGTTTGACAGCACTAAATAACATAACATAACATAACATAAAACTACATGGGTCAAGTGGTTTTCAAAATGGCTGGATAATATAGGTTTTAAAATTAAATTATTAATTAAGTTGATAAAATAAATATTTTAAATGGTAGCAATACAATGAAGTTTGCACCAGTAAGACCTTGTGCAGTTTATCTATTCTGCAATAAAACAACTTAAGTCAGCTTCAGTGGACTAGCACATGGATCTCTGTGTAAACTGAAGGACGTTAAGCAGCTATAACACATCATGTTGTTGTGAGATATTTTAGAGAATTACACTGCAAATTTTATGAGTTAAGAATACAATGCACCTCTACACAGCAAGAGTTTAAAACAGAGCAGGAAGAGACCCAGTGAGAAGTCGATATGCAAAATATCAGCTTCAGTTTCCACCATAACTGTAATCAGTAGCTCATGTCAAGACACACATGCTGATATACTGACGCCATTTGGAAGGGTCATTTGCATGTTAGTGCCTTTAGTATCAGTGGTATCTTTGGTTCTCTGACATTAGCAGATTCAAATGAGCATCTCAATTTGCTGCTAGTTTCCTGATGTGAGTGGAGCCATAATGTTTTTTGTGGCGCGCAATGTTTTCACCAGTCACCAAAGTGACGTGCTGTGGCTCTAAGCTCTCATGATGTTTGCTTTCACAATGAATGGCAATTTCTTAAGTGTGTAAAATGCGTAGGAACGCCTCATTTCAACGGCTTTGAGGATGACTGATGTTGGTGCTCATTTCCTATTCTGAAACCCAAAGCAGTTGTTGAGGTTAACAGCTTTGTGAGTGGAGGACACTGTTAAAACCTCATAGTCATGTAAGAAAGGTGAATCTGACTAAACTCTTGATGACTTCATGAAGATGATCTTGAAGGGATGGTTCACCCAAAAACGATCATTCTGTCATCATTTACTCACCCACTGGTACAAATCCCTATGACTTTCTTTCTTCAGGAAAGCACAAAAGATGTTTTAAAGAAAGCTCACGCTGCTCCTTACCATAACAATGAAAGTGAATTGGGACTGGGACCAAAAAGGCACCATAAAAAGTGATCCATATGACTTGTGTGCTACATTTCAAGTCTTCTAAAACCATGCAACAGATTTATGTGAGAAACATACTGACATTTCAGCCGATATTCACTGAAAATCTTGCCAGCCACCATTCACTTTCATTGTATGGAAAAGAGCATTTTTGACATTCTCATTGTGCAACAAATAACTTATTTAATATATTACGGAAGAAATAAGCTAACACATGTTTTAAATATCATGAGGATGAGCACATTTTGAAAACATAATTTTTTGGGTGAACTGTCCCTTTAAGAAAAGCCACTCTAGTGTTAAATACCTAATGCAATATTTTAAGGCCTGAACTCTAAAAAAAAAAACAAAAAACAAAAACAAAAACAAAAAAAAAAACTCCCAATAATCACAAATTTAGAAAAAAAAAAAAAAAAGCAAACATCTCTGAAACGTGAATCATTTGCAAAGTGTTTTCAAATGTTTAGAATCGTCTACTTCCTTCCTCTTCCCACACACTCCAAATGCTTACACGAATCTCTGAGACACTAAGCGCCTTAGGAGATGCAAAGTACAGACATATTTACATAGCAGATACGGCCAACCGTATCCCCGCTGCTAAGAGACTCAAACAATGTTGTCTACAGCATGCCATCCCAGAAAACAATTCATTTCTTGATATGTTGCTTATCATGTGACAGAAACTTGATGTCATATCCTATACTAGAGGACAAGGCAGGAAAGGAGGGGTCCTTCATCCTGCATCTGAACTATTATACATAACTAAATATAGCTATTTGGCACATTTGTCATAAATGACATAGAGCTTTGAAGCGGGATAAATAACTACTAATGTAGAGTTCATAATCGGTTCCACATTGAGGAACCGGGCTTTGATAAAGTGAGTGTTGTGAGGAAAAAATTACAAGAAAACAAGCTAAGACAGACAATGAGGTTCCCACACTGAGATTTTTGATTCTGTCAAAACTACAACTGGATTATACATGGATAAACCTTAGCTAATACTTGATTCTGTTGAAATGAGGTGCCATCCACTGCAGTTTAATCACAAGTGAGACCTTAAAGCTAAATATAACAGCGATTTAACAATGAAGAGATCCTTCATCCAAGGTCTTGCTTTTATTTAATCCTGAGCAGCCCACCCACATGTACAAGCTTCACGACAACATTTTCAACTAAAAACAGAAAACTTTATGCGTTTTGGGGGCCTGAAAATGCAAACATTTGAAAATGGTTTTCAAAGTGCACGTTTTTTTTAAAAACATGATACCGTTATCGTCTCCGTGCAATCTTAAAAAAAGTGAATTTGTGAAAACGGTGACGTCATGAGCATGCGTATTACGTGTTCAGTCTATAGTCGTGTAGAACGTGACATCAACTACTGGCCTGGCAGCAGAATACAGCATTTTTAGTCATTTTTATCTGTGTGAACGAGGATCATTTTGACAACTTTGTCGTCGGTATGCGAAAAACGAAGGAAAAACTTTGCCGTTATCGCGTAACCATACCCTAAATCATTTTTAAAAGATTTTACATTATTTATATTATTATAATATATACTGAGTTTCTAAATCCCTCTTACCTGGATTTCAAAGCCAAAGGCCTCCTCCTCTTTCTTCTCCAGGATCACTGTTTTCCTGGAAGGAAATTCAGCAAAGCAGAGGGTATTCTGTTAATATGAGCAGAGGAAAGGACTGCTGTACAGAGACGGTTTTAGTAAAGTGATGTTCTGAGTGGTTTAGTCTCAATCCACAAACTTGACTAACTGTCAATGCTTACAGGAACAAGGATGATGAAAGATGACAGAGGAAATGCATAATCAACCCCATGACATTGCTATATTGGAGGATATGTCTTTATGGCGTAATAGGAAACGTGTGAAAAAGCACAAAAAGTAAAAAAAAAAAAAAGCACCAGATGCTGGGTGTGACATCTGAACAGCTCACTCTTAAGCTATGCTTTTAGTGTGCTTTCAGTTTCATGCATATACAGTGTTTTTTTTTTCTCAATAACATCAACCTCAGGGCATGGAATGACTACCACAGAGGTGCGCTTTAAACTAGAGATGACTTCTGTAACAGTAGTCGTCTAGACAATTAAGAAATCTGTAGATTCAAACATGTAAATCACGAATACTCCGACATGACAAGACCCCTGTTTTTCTGAAAGCACTCATACATCATTAGGCACTCATGAATTATGCATATGCACATACTCAACAATAAAGAGACACATACATACAGTGAAGAAAGATTGTATCTGACCATCTGGCTGATCCAACACACACTCCTTTTTTATTCACAGGTTCATTCAGGCCTCATTTCATTCATTTGGTCCTCTGAAAAAGGCCATTTTATGTAAATCTATAATTGTGTTTGTTCAAACGGGGTTATTTTTATTCCATTACACCTTGTAAAAGGTGTGAATGACTATGGTCTGACGTTTTCATAACTGTCTGAATAAATAGAGTGTATTTTAGGGAAATAACGATGACGCATGCATATGCCAATCAAACCTGTGTAGGTGGAAGAAAAGAAGTTGCAATTTTACCTTTGTGGTTCTGGAGACTGTGAGAGGGGCTTCCATTTTTGCAGTCCACCGTTCTGTTCAGCAAGACAGATAGATGAGGAGGAAAAATGGAAAAATAAGAGAAGGAAAATTAGTGTCTGTGACTTTCGGAAGATCTGCCCTTGTGCACTTGAAATCCCCCCTGATCAACAGGTCTTTTCCCAAACTGTCCGAGCTGTGAGTTGTGCAATGTGTTCATATCACACACGGATGACAATCGCAGACATAACCTGAAATGCACGTCTGTCTGCCGCCTCTCTGAACCATTTCTGTCGCAACTTTCTCTGGTTCATGCTCTTTTATCTCCAAACTACAGCTGTACATATCACTGTAAATGTCTTGGAAATTATCACAAGGACGATCTAAGATGTAGCCAGATTGGCAAATACAGGTTCTGTCATGTTCTACAACAGCTTCCCTGATTACTGGCTGATAAACTTTGCAAACACAACCCAAACTGCACAACAGACATAAGAATTCATTCATATTACACCTGCACTTACAGACGTCCATTCAATCAGGCTCTACCTCAACCCCAACAACTTCAGCTTTCCACAAAGTGCACTTTGTGCACGAACCCTCCTAAGCTAGTAAAATGTTGCCTTTCTTTATTTTCGTACTCTTTGAGAATTGTCGTAGGGACCCCTCAATGACTTCATTTATTTCCATGTAACTAAGAGGGTCCCTCGAGGGCAGTTGGAAGGAGAAGCAAAGCTCTCCGCCGCACAATACCCTGTTGTGGCCCGGCGTTCACGCAAAGTGTAGGAGTCCAGATACAGAGAGCTGTTCATAAACCTGCCCTGCCCTACAATCCAAAAGCTTGCCATGTAGTACTCAGCTGTGAGTAAGCTTTGTTTAGGACTCATTTCTGCAAATTAAAATACAACATTTAAATGTTCCTGGCTAGTTTTTGAGTAAAGCAGCTGTCAAGGAGCTATTGTTTTTGACCTTAAAATGGCAAATTGAAAAACCATTCCACCCAATTCATCTAAAACACAGCAACATAGTCATAAATTCATCCAAAAAATGAAAACTGTCATCATTTACACACCCTCCTCTCATTCCAAACCTCATTGACTTTCAATGCATGGATAAAACAAAACACAAAACAAAACACACTGAGACATTTTTCACAATATCTTCTTTTGCATTCCACATTAGAAAGTATGGAAGTTTCCGCCACGGAATAAAAAAAGAAAAAAAGGTAATTGCGACTTTTATCTCGCAATTCTTTACTTTTTTCTTCACAATTGTGAGTTTACATTTTGCAATTCTTACTTTTTTCTAGTCACAATTACATGTTATAAAGTCAGAATTATGAGATATAAATGTGCAATTCTGAGAAAAAACAACAAAAAAAAAAAAACAAAAAAAAAAAAATTTTTTCCCCTCAGAATTGGACTTTATAAAATTCGCAATTGCGAGTTTATATCTCACAATTCTGAGAAAAAGTCATAATTATGAGATATAAACTCGCAATTGTGAGAAAAGTCAGAATGGCGAGATATAAACTGGCAATTGTGAGAAAAAAGTCAAAATTGCGAGATATAAACTCGCCATTGCGATAAAAAGTCAGAATTGCGAGATATAAAGTGGCAATTGTGAGTAAAAAAAGTCAGAATTGCGAGATATAAACTGGCAATTGTGGTAAAAAAGTCAGAATTGCGAGATATAAACTCGCCATTGCGATAAAGTCAGAATTGGAAGTTATATCCCACAATTATATACCGCAATTCTGAGAAAAAAAGTCAGAATTGCGAGATGTAAACTCACAATTATGAATAATAAAAAAAAAAAAAAGTCAGAATTGAGAGATAAAAAGTTTATCCTTTAAAATTATTGCAATTATTTATTTATTTTTTTTTGTGACGGAAACAAGTTTCCATAAGAAAGAGTCATACATGTTTGAAACGACATGAGGGTGAATATATGATGACAGAATTGTCATTTTTTGGGTGAACTATCCCTTTAAGAACATCAAAGCCATAACACATACTAGATTATAGATGTTGTTTTGATTGCCACCAGACAGCTAACCGGAGGTACCGAGATCATATCAGGCCTATTTGAATACCAAAAGCCATTTCATGACACGATCAACAACAAAACCACACTAAACCCCCTTTACTCAAGCTTTTTCAAAATTCACTTCCACACTACAGAAGTCACAGACAATCCAAAGAGGGCTTCACTGCCCCGGACACTTGGTCAGGTTCCATAAAATGGCTCGGCTGGCCACACAGGAGGTGGACTGTAAAAAAGCAGGGCCAGAATTCAGCAGGGACACATACGGGCTGTTTACAGTGACTCAAGAGAGTCAGACCTGCGTGTGGGTGGTCCAAAGGCACCGGGAAACACTTTACACCATGAGTGACCATGAAACACACTTCAGTGTGTCTAAACCCAAGGGCCAGAACCAAGCAGGCTCACATCTGTACCGTCAAATCCCAGGAAAGCTACTGCTTTTGCCAAAGCCAAGTACAGTGTAGAGGTGAGCAGCAGATTAATGTCTCTCTTTGGATTTGGAAGGAAGGTTGGGAGACTTTATACTAGACACTGTCTATACCTACCTACCATCCATCCATCCATTACAAATTGGTGTAATAATAATAATAATAATAATAATAATAATAATAATAACAACAACAACAACAACAACAACAACAACAACAACACAGGGAAACATTTTCAGATATGTAAATTAAAATCTAATTTACATTATTAATATAATGATTAATAATATAACTATAATAATAATACATTTTCAGATATGTAAATGGAAATCTAATTTGAATAGGAAAAAAATATATTATTATTAATAAATGTTTAATATAAAATGATTCACGTGAAAATGTATTTTCCTCTTGTTTGAGCCAGTTTAGCTTAAAATGCTATGCATTTCTCACTTGAGAATGAATGGTTGCTACCTAAAGTTAAGCTTTGACCTTGTTTTTACAAACAATGAATAAAATAAGTTAGTTCTGGTGTTTCCTTTTGAATGCGCAGTGGTGTCACGTCATTGCAGTCTCTACTTTCTATGGCATGATATGAGAGATCTGTGTTTTATGATCACTAATGATTCAGAGTCATTCAGAAATGAAAAAGTGTAGTCACTCCTACAGCTCTGCATGACTGCTCACACACATACATGCAAATAAAGTTCTTCAGAGGAACCGTCACGTGCTGATGGTCACAGATGGACAGGTGCGAATGAGCGCAGGTCTAGAAATTCTTTACATGCCAAGCAAAGTGTGACAACTGCTTGAACTATTCAGGAGAAGACTCAAACAAGGACACTGACTACCTACTTTAACTACTCCCCTTCAACAATGGTTATTAAACCTGCAGTACTCCAGAATTGTACATTTTGAATGTCTCATGCCCAGTTCAGGAGCATCAAACAATGTGCTGATGATATGAATCAGGTGTGTTAATATGGGAAACATCCAATATGTGCAGTTCTAGCCAATGATGATGGAGATGAACTTGGGCGCCTTCAAACGAATCTAACTTGAGTGGCGCATGCACACTGCTGGTTCTAATCAAACAAACTCATGACAGGATCGTTTCTGTGCTTAATTAAGGCCAGACAAAATCATACAATACATTCAAGATGTTCATGCATAGAGGGCAGATATAAAAGTGGCTAACAAGTGTAATATTACTTCTAAAGTTTTACTTCTGTAGTAGCTGATAGTAATGAAGTGTGACCGAGTTCAGTATTAACATACTGTGGAAACTACAGCTCAACCTAGCTGAAGAAAACAAAAACTGGTGTTAGTATTAACTGGTCTCCCAGCAAGTCGAGACCAGCTAAACAGTAGTTTGGCTAGACCAGCTAAAATCTTAATAACATAGTTTAAGATATTTTAGCAGGATTTTCTGCTTTTTTCATATAATAGCTCGACTGCTAACGGCTTAAACCAGTCTAAAATGGTTTGTTATCTATTTTAAGATAGTCTTAGCTTGTGTACTTAACTGAAAAAAGTGCTCAGAACTCTTCTAAAACCACCCAAAATACCAGTTTGACCATAGAGAGGCTGACTAAGCCCTCTAAATAATTAAATAATGATGACTAAATTTTTTTTCCAGCAGGGAATTAAAAGGTAGATAAATATCATAACATAAACTGATGACTTGTGTGTAAACTGCCAAAATACATGTAAACAGTAGTCAAATACAGCGTATCGAATCTAGAAACTAAAAAGAAATGCTCTAACCTTTTTAAAGTTCCTCGGTAGGGTCCCTCCAGAGTAAGCGAGGGTCTTATAATTGTAAACCTCCGTGGAGTTTGAGGGTCCACGGTCCACAGTCCCACAGCTGTCCGATTTGGAGGACGTAAAGTAGATATCTCCACTGTCATGACACAACGACCCGCTGTCCGGCTCGTTTGAGTTCAGCTTCTTTACGCGTCGGAAAGTCATATTTTTCATAGTCCGTGTGTCACTCAATAAGCAAGTAACAGTAGATGAAAGAAGAGCAAAAGATGAAAAGTACTGAGTGTGGGTGAGGAGACACCCACTCGGCACCAGCCTACACTTTGGCTTGTGCAATAATCCCCAACTCTAGCTTTCAGTCTCAGCAGCCGCATCTGCGGACAGACTCATCGGGTTAAGAAAAGCAAAGCACATGTGTTGGGGAAGTACTTAAAAAGTGGGAGGGACCTAGCGACGCTAAAATATGCAAAGGGGGCGGGATATACAATTGGCGCGATGCGATTGGCCGTCATGCACAGAAGCGATATTTTGGTTTTTTTTAAGAGAAACTTAGGAACAACCATACATTGAAACTGTTTTGCAGGTATTATTTACGATTACATTTAAGGCATTTAGTAAACACTATTATCAAGGGTGAATTGATAAGTCTTGAAAAGTACTTTAATTTCAAGTGTTTGACTGTTATTTATTAAAACTAATTATGTGGTTTTGTGAGTTGACAAAACTGTTACACAATAATATTTACAGTACATTTTATGTGTAATATTTTTGTGTTTTTATATTAAAGTAACTTACTTTTAGCCACATCATTCAACTCCTCGGTTCCCTCCATCAGCTCACAATCGGTTCATTCGAATCGCACGGCTCAATGAATCATTGAATTGTTTTCAGTCCGATACATGATGTACGCGTTTTGTAAACCGATTCATTAAAAAGTAACGACTCAAAAGAGCAATACGTCCACTGACTAATCAATCACAATCAGATAGGCTATAGTTAATGTATGTCAGGGTTAGTGAAAGTTTTTAAAATGGGTGAACTTTGAGTTGAAACCCAACATAATTAAGGATTAGACAACTATTCTCACCTGCCAAAGCAATATTCGCAACATTTTGGTAAAAAATATTTGAGCTCATTTTAATATTGATATTAATTTATTAATATTTGGGTTATTTTAAGAAATTATATGAGAGTTAAGTATGAGAGTTTACTCGTTTCAGTTGGGTATTTTTGTGTATGCATGGCTATACATACAAAACTTAGATTCAGTAGCTCAGAAATGGTTATATGAGAAAATGAACTTGAACCCGATGCTTGATCAGGATAGTGTAAAATGATTCAAACTGATGGCGCCCTCTAGTGCGGTTACACATCGTATGAGCGTTATGGCAAATAATGACATTAAACTCATCAAAACAAAGAGACATAATGAGAATCATTAAACATTAAAATGTTTATTCAGACAAATTCACAAAATTAATAGATCCTCTACATTCTCAGGAACAACGTAAAATTATAAAGCTTGCCAGAGTGCCATTCATTTGCAATCTAAAACCTTTTTAAATGGGATTTTGCCCATTGAGTTATCTTAAGGAAATAAAATAACAGAACTACCACTATGCAAATGTATGAAATGTTGCAAAATCAGTTATTTACACAACTGACTCAATACATTCTTAATACAATGAAACCTAATAAAATTAGTTAACATTCCGTGGATTTTGTTTCAATATACTATTTAAATATTACACCTACTATTTTAGGTGTACAATTTAACAGCAAATAAATTAGATGTCTCATAAAGCTTATCAGATTTTGATTCGCTAAATCTAGTCATTGTTCTGGCAAATAGCACACTGGCACCTTGGATTAATCTTGACATTCATGATTAGTAACTGCAGTAGCAACAGAAGATTTAGGCTTGACTGAGAAAAAGAATCTAGAGGAAAAACAAAAAGCACTGCAGAGTTGTTTCTAATCTTACAGCAAAGTCAATGTGCATCAAACCTTGGATACTTTGGAGTGATGCATATTTGTATATATATCTACATAACCGTAAAACAAATATTCAACCTATGTACTTGGAATGAACTGTGCATATGATATATGTATATCACAGCAGAGCGTAATTGAAGTTAAGAAGGACTAGTGAAGAGTTTGTACCTCATGTAAGGATAATCTCCTAAAAACACACAAGGATTTAAGTAAGAGCTAAAACCTTAGTAAGCATTTTTTTGCAAAATTTACATAGTGGCTTTAAACTTTCATTGGCTTCAGAGTTCTTGTTAATGCACACACAGTTTTGAAGCGATGTGGATCATCCTCAAGCGCAGGTAAACTCTATTTCAGGTTGAAAAAGCCAGATTTGGCTTGAGGGCCCATCAGCATACTGGCTTGGTTCTTATGTGTGATGTGAATCTAAGGAAGAAAAATAAAAATGATAAAATAACACAATAAGTTCTCATTTAATGCTGACATGCTTCAATTGGTCTAAACTAAAGTTTAAATACAAGTAAAATATGCTTTGTTTCATTTAGAATGAATATTTGTCATTTAAATTTAAAGCGAGTCTTTAGTGATGAGCGATTCAGTATTTTTAAACAAATCGTTATCTTTCACTACAAATGTTAATCTAGGCTAATAAATGATAGTTGTATTTTTTAATCATTTGGAAACAACACTTATGACGCTTAAACAAAGTTTATGTTGTTTCTTAGTAGATTTGCAGACGCACATTTTAATAAGACTCGTTTTGGTCATTTGGGAACCACTAAGCTGAGTGAATGAATCAAATGACTCACTCATAAAACGCAAAAAGACACTCACTTTTCACCACTTACAATGTAATCTTTAGAAACGGTAACTGAACAATCAGTCTATGAATCTGAATAAATCTTTTTAGTGAACAGATTCGAAAGAGTCATTGGAATGACTCTTGTGTAAAAAGGTAGTATTTTCAAAGTGGTGGACACTTACGGTGCAAGGTGGCTGCATCCACGGTTCTCCATCAATCTGCATGGGCAACGGCTTCTTTGTCCTATAAATGAGTGTACATTTCTGAATAAAACACTTAGGTAACATTTTTAGAAACAAAAATAATGAGTGAATGATATAATGCCCCATTGCTTGGGTGACTAAGCAGACATTTACGTCATAAGACTCAATAATGGTTGACTGACAAATGACAAAAGAATTAATGGATGTAAATTGAATATTTTACTTTTGAATAAAATGCGAATGAGTATGCAAATGTAGAGAATGCAGACTGACAGTAATGAACATGTCTGAGCATGTCTTGAATTGCAAGTATGGAAGCTTGTTTCCACCACCAAATAAAAAAATAAAAAAAGTAATTGCGACTTTTTTCCCTAACAATACTGACTTTTTTTTTTCACGCAATTGCGAGATTTGAACTCTTGAACTCACAGACTTTTTTCTTGCAACTGTTTTTATTACACAATTCTGACTTTATTTCTTGCAATTGGGTTTCTATCTCACAATTCTGAGAAAAAAATGTCTTTTTTCCCCTCACAACTGGATTTTATAACACGCAATTGCGAGTTTCTATCTCACAATTGCAAGAAAAAAAATGTCAGAATTGCGATTTGCAATTTTGACTTTTTTTCCTCAAATTGCGAGTTTATATCACGCAATTCTGACGTATAACTTGCAATTGTGAGTTTATATCTCGCAATTCTGAGAAAAAAGTCAGAATTGCGAGATATAAACTTGAAATTGCGAGAAAAAAAGTCGGAATTTAAATATAAACTTGCAACTGTGAGAAAAAAAGTCAGAATTGTGAGATATAAACTTACAATTGTGAGAAAAAAGTCAGAATTGTGAGATATAAACTTGCAATTGTGAGAAAAAAGTCAGAATTGTGAGATACAAACTTGCAATTCTGAGAAAAACGTCTTTTTTCCCCCTCACAATTGGACTTTATAACACTCAATTGTGAGTTTCTATCTCACAATTGCGAGAAAAAAATTCCGAATTGCGATTTGCAATTTAGATTTTTTTTCCTCACAATTGCGAGTTTATATTACGCAATTCTGACATTATAACTCGCGATTCTGACTTTAAAACTTGCAATTGTGAGAAAAAAAGTTGGAATTGAGATATAAATTAGCAATTGTGAGAAAAAAGTCAGAATTGCGAGATGTAAACTCGCAATTGCAAGAAAAAAAGTTGGAATTGAGAAATATAAACTCGCAATTGCGAGAAAAAAAGTCGGAATTGCGAGAAAACAAGTCAGAATTGTGAGAGTAAGTATGAGCTTGTTTACAGACATCCATTGCTGACATTTGTTGTTAACTGTTTGTCTCACCTGATGGTAATCTGAGATGTTTTGGCAAGTCGGACTGCGCTCTTCAGCCCTGTGTATATCTGTCCCATCTCAATGGCTCCTTCCAATCCCACCAATTCCACACGTTCATCGCTCATGTCTGTTTGAAGACAGTCTTTTGAGTGTTTTGGATAACCTTAATATTATTACACTTATTCTGGTATTCTGGCCCCTATTACACTTTTTCTGATATTTTTGTGAATGTAAAAGGTCTGCAAAGTTTCAAAGATCAAACTGCACAATAAATGGAGTTTTTTTGTCTCCCAAAAGAAAGGAACGATTTTGAACTGCCTGAAACGAGTTGTAGCTGAGGCCTGGAAGAGTTTGGTTAGTGTTGTCTGCACTGTGAAAGCAAATCCACTTGTGCATTTCCAAAGGATGAGGGATTGAGAAAACAGACGCCTGTTCATATCACTTGTATACAAAAGCTGAGGAAGCCTCTGGAGCTGAAATTCAGTTATGGTAATGTCCATTTATTTTCCAACACGCACTGTAAGTGGTAGACCAATCACAACAGACTGGGCCATCTGACCAATCAGAGTAGAGCAGGCTCTCAGAAAGTAGTGGTTTAGAGAGACCGATTTCGAACAGTTTCAGACACTGTGAGAAAAGATGTGATGCTGCAGTGTATATTATGAGAAAATTAAAGTGTTTTTTGACCTTTATGTAAACCTATTGTAGGTGACCTCTAAAACAAATTTAGGAACTTTTAAAATAGCATAATAGGGGCACTTTAAAAGTTTCTCTCCATATACAATGAAACGTACCTTGCGGGCTCACTTTTAAGACTTCAGGGTCTACTATGACCTCGGGTAAGTCCTGGTCCCCTCTGTCACTTTTTTTGGCTTCACCCCACAGGTTGGAGCCGCCGTGCATGCTGGGAATGTTGAGGACGGCGATTCCCTCCAGGGAAAGACTACTGAGATCCAACTGGGTTCCGCAACACTGGATAAGGCCAGACAGAGGCGCTGGAGTCAGTTCCGTTCTATTTTCCATATTTAAAATTATTTCAAGCGGATACTTCTAACGTGCGTAAGCAGATTTTTAAGTAATGAATTGCATTTGCTTCATATTCTGAATGAATGCCCCTGATCTGGTAGATTGAAATGGGCCTGGCTTGAGCTCTGACAGACGACTAATACCAAAAGCAGGTTAATAACAGGTTTTATCACTCTAATGCCCTCACTGTGTGCATGCTTTTTAGTTGATGCTTTTTGATGGGCTTTCAGCACAAGGGAAGAAGGAAAAAGGGTAGCTGGAATGATCAATAACCTCTTTGAACTCACATGGGAGTGTGATCTCTCTTTTTTTGTGTGTGAGGCATTTTTTCTTACCTCAATGGTGATACACTCCTTGAGTTTTTTACAAGATGCTGAGATTGTCTCGGATGTGGCAAATTCAAAATACCAAAGTTTGTTCTTCATCCTGAAAGAAAGATATATATGCATGAAGTGGAAGCCACAAACTCATGCAAACCTTTTCAGGCTTGAGTTTTTTATGGTTTATGGTTTTGGTCATATGGTTCCTCCCAAATCAGAAATTATCATTAAAATGGATGCTGCCAAGGCAAACTGCTCAAAAAAAAGAAGTAATAAATCAAACAATTACAAATATACACTTCCATTCAAAAGACTGGGGTCAGTAAGATTTTTTTTTAATGTTTTTGACAGAAGTCTCTTATTCTCACCAAGGCTGCATTTATTTAATCAAAAATGAAAGCAAAAACAGTAATATTGTGAAATATTATTACAATTTTAAAAAACTGTTTTCTATTTTAATATATTTTGAAGTGTAATTTATTCCTGTGATCAAAGCTGAATTTTCAGCATCATTACTCCAGTCTTCAGTGTCACATGATCCTTCAGAAATCATTCTAATATGCTAATTTGTTGCTCAAGTAACATTCATTATTATTGTCAATGTTAAAAATGGTTGTACTACATAATATTTAGTGGAAACTGAGAAATCTTATGAAACAATGTAAAAGTTTTTACTGTCACTTTTGATTAATTTTAATGTGTCCTTGCTGAATTAATTTAATTTTTTAGTTAAAACATATTTTTATTTTTAAATTAAAAAATCAATTGACATAAAATCCACTGTTCAGAACCCATGTGCATTGTAATGGACATTAGATATATGCCCTGTGTACGAACACAGCATAATTATAAAAAGTCAAGACTAAGTTATTGTCTCATATCATTAACTACTAAAATTAGATGATGGATTTTATGTATTTTTAAGAAAATATTGTAAAGAAATACTTATTGCTAAGTAGACCTGTTGCCTCTAGTGGGTTTTAGTGTGTGACATGCTCACCTGCTGTTAAACTTCTGTGGATGTTTCTCTCTCATAGTGTGGAAGCGATGAGCAATGGAGGCATCCTGTTCCAGACACAGAGAGAATGATAAATATACTATTTTTTTATTATAATTTTTCTTTTTCTTTACAAATAACATATCATATTAGCAGATAAAGCACAGAAAGAAAACGATGGTCTTGAAACTACATAAAACGTAATGTATTAAATGATTTCAGATGAATGCTGTACTGCATGTGTCTTACCACTCCAATGGAGAAGTAGTTGTTGATGATTTCATAGGGAACAGGATCACCTCTCTCCTGACTGTCCTCCAGGGTCACCTGTATGCTCCAGCGATCCATCGGAACCACTGAACTGCCCTCAATGTCCTTCAAGATCCGGCCCAGATCCATCCCATCATAACCTACAGCATCATAACTGTGAGACACTAAATATAGACACACAGGAACATGTTCAAATTTCATGTTCAGCTTCTGCCCTCACCTCCTCCCCACCGAAGACAGCGTGCAAGATCATTTCCTGTGCCAAGAGGAAGCACAGCCACTGGGGGGCGCACTGGCAGGTTGGCTTTATCTTTGAGGAATTGAAAAGAACGGTTGATTGAAAGTGAAATAAGAGAAAAACACATCCATATCCTCTACTGTTTTGCTTTGAGTGTCACAGAAAGTATGTTTCGTTTTAGTTTCCAACCTATAGCATCAAGGATCCAGCCCACTGTGCCGTCACCTCCACAAACTAATATTCTAAAGTCCGGCAGATCTCTGAAGAAACATAACCTGGTTCGGAAACAGAAGATCATATAGATTACCACTTTGAGTTTCTACAAACTTCTGTTAAGGTATCAAACACAATTTAAGACCATCCACATCTATGAAACATAAAATGTGGATGATATCATGCAGTTTTTTTAATCTTTAGTCCATATTTAATAGTTTTGTTTCAACCAAGTGGATGCAGGGCACAAATAAATATTTATATATGCTGAAATGGTAGTGATCTCCTTACCCTGGTCCTGGTCCCCCATTGGAAAGGTTATAAACCTGCCGAGGATTCAACAAGTATTGGAATTTCCGAAGGACTCTGTGAAAATACATATTTAGTGATTTAAAATACACATATCTAACACACATATTCAATTAAATAATGGATGGATGGAATGATGGGATGGATGGATGGATGTGTTCTCACCTCTCTCCCTGTTTACCGCCGCTTTTAGGATTTACAAACACCAAAAGAGGATGAGTGTCAGGAATTGGGTTTATCTATTTGGGGACAGGAAGCTGTTTTTTAGTTTCACTGCTGTTATTCAGTGCCTGTTGTCTCTGCCTGGTAAGGCAGCAGAAACATAAAAGACTGTCTATGCTGTGTCTTACCTGTAGTACCTGTCCATCAGGTGTAGTGTTGTGGTCACTGTCATCACCTGCAAATGTGCAGCCGTTCTTCATGCAGTTTTGCCTCTCCTAAGTGAGGAAACAAATAACAATAGGTACAATGGAGAATCACAAATAATCTGTGTTTAACTATCTTCATGTTTTTAGTAAACAAAATGGTGGTGTTGTGCTTTTGTGCAGCCACAGAGCTTTGCAGGCAATATTTATTATCTGATAAACCAGGAACATATTTTTAATCCATTTGTGGAAGCCATTCTTGCTTAGGTTAAAAAAAAAAAAAAAAAACTAGCACAGTGGTTCTCAAAATTTTTGACTTGAAGGCCCCCCACTGTCTAACACAATAGGCCCCTTATGTAATAAAATATTATATTATATAATATTATATTATAATATATCAATCTATATACAGAAACTGATGAGTCAAAACTATGACCAGCCACAGGTAAAGCAAATACCACTGATCATCTCCTAACAAGGCTGCATATTAAAGTCTTGGGTAGATTAGATGGTAAACAAACAATCAGTTCTCATAATCATGCAGGAGAAATGGACAGGAATAAAGATCTGAGTGACTTTGACCACTGGCCTAGAATTAAATTAATTAAATAAGTATAAATTAGTGTATTTTGCTGTATAGTACGGTTGCAAATACTGCAACTTGTAATTACTGGGTCTTCCAGAAGGACTTTTGTTTGCATTACCTTGATGACGGGATAAATTGCCCATGGTGGTAAGATATGATCTCTGAAAGGGCCACAATCACATTCGAAGGGTTCCTGGGTTGCACACTCATCATGTCTCTAAATTATGACAGTAAAAAGTAATGAAAAATTATGAACCAGAGTGAATGACAAACTGACCTGCTTCATAAGGGCACACATCCTGCCCCTGATATTGAGAGTGATATTTTAATCAACAGTGTTTCGTTTTTTTTTACCCAGCAGCTACCAAGTACACTTTAATCTCTTATTACATAATGATTTTCAGTAACTGTAAAATGTAATGTAGCTTTTAAGAAATTCCCAATCTCACCATGGTGTGACACCAGACACAGCGTTTCCCAGTAAGACCGTGCAAACTCTTTATCTTCTTCTGACACCGGTCACACTTCCCAGAATCACAGTTTCCACTCACCCAGTCATGGGCTGCAATCTGCATACAGACAAATAAGATGCACATATGCAGTTTACATTTCCAGTGTCCACTTGATGGCAGTACTAAAGAAAGAGGCTTATAGGAGATGCTTGAAGAGGGTCGCTTCTCCACTAGGGTTTACAATAGAGAACCTTATTGAGACACCCTCATTACAAGACCTGGATAATGTTCACAGTTGAAAAGAAATAAACAGATTTTTTAAAGACATGCAGCCCATTTTTACACTATTTAAAAGAGAGGAGCTCAGGGCCTAAAACTAACTTTCTGCCACATTTGCCAATGGCCAGTGACTTTAAAAAAAAAGTATCGGTCGTAAATATTTTTTACCAGTCATGAATCATAGATTAATCCTTATTAAAGTTAAAAAAGTTATTCAGTCAAGAGCAGTGAGTGACTGTCCTTTGTCTTTTGTTGTTTGATTAACATTAAAAACGCAGACAGCAGCAGGAATATTATGGTGCTGTCACTTTAAGAGCTATTGCACAGATCCAATATACTGATTCACATACGTATTATTTCTCAACTGTTTACGTTCACGTAAGACATAACTGAGTATGTTTACAAGGATACTTGCCAACATGGGCATTTTGACATAACTTTGTTTGAATATGTCTGTTCAAGCGCAACAAGGTGTGAAAGAAAGCTCAATTCAGTATTCGCGCGTTGTCAGTGACGCAGATTTCTGGATGTGCGCTTCGGATGTTTGCGCACAGAAAACATCCCACACAGCGTGCGACTAACGAACTGAGTTCCCTTTTGCGTTTTCTTGAGCTTGAATATTTAAATTGGCAAGGCTTAAACTTTTGTGACGATGCAGCACCGTCCCGTCAATTGTCCTGAGTGTCGTTCACATTTGTTCACATTCATGTTCTCATAATTTTGCAATTTTGTTAGAATAAAAATATTACCGACCAACTGCCGATTGACACCGTTTCATATCCTCGCCCAAATTTTTACTCTCATTTGGCATGTGTCAAATGTTAATTTTAGGCCCTGGATGTGCTTATAAAAATGTATTCTTTTTATTTATTTTTATTGCTTTTGTTAGTTTTATTTTAGTAAATGTTTTTACTTTTGTATATATAATTTTATAAATTATATATAACATAAAGGTAGCACAAAAGGGTTCCATTTTTTATGTTTTATGCATATTGATTTTATGCTATTTACAGTTATGATGTCATACACTCCTTTTAACAGTATTGGTTTTAAACTGAATTAAAAAAAGAAAAGAAAAGAAAAGAAAAGAAAAGAAAAGAAAAGAAAAGAAAAGAAGGTGTACTTACCCCCGTCTCTTTCTTTGACATCACATATGTGCGAGTGCAAGGAGCCGGGTTTTTATTGGCACACCGGCCATGGACTGTGTATTTGCAGCCTGTGTATGATAGCGAATGGTTGTCATACCAAACTGATCAGAACTAAACATACGGGTTCACTAGGTTATGCATAACTACATAGCTAGGTAGATAACCACAAAACACATTGATACATTGGATTTCTGGACTGTATCTTGACAATTTTAGCATTTTAATTGTTAAAATGAAATTTTATTGGCAGTCTGGAAATATTAATTGCATTTGCAAAACAATCTGTGAACCTTTCTTGCAAATTACCCAGAATTCCACTCACAGGTGCAGCAGAGACCCTGTTTGCGGAGCCCCAGCAGCATATTCTGACAGACGTTGCAGTACACAGGCTTGTTGAAATGTTTCATCCTCCACAGGTGCTGGCCATCTCTTTGCGTCATCTTCGGAAAACGGAAAAAACAGGTTAGAGAACAGATTATGTTTTTCTTGATAATCTAACTCAAATATGTTTTTATGAGGCTAATGCTTTACGTTCTTTCACGTGCCTCTAACCAGAGTGTTACTGTAGATACAAGGTTAAAAAAAGGTGAAGAAACCACTATGACATAGAGTATGTAGCCTCATGACAAGAATTAGTTTACCCAAAAATTTAAATTCTGTCATAATTCACTCACTCTCATAGCATTTCAAACCTGCATGACTGACTGTGGAACACAAATATTTAGATATTTTAAAAAATGTTCACACTGTAAAAGTGTAACAGTAATATCTCATAGTGATAATTCTGAATAAAAAAAATTGCAAAAAAGTATTCCATATGACTTTTCCAGGTCTTCCGAGTTGAAGTGATTATTCAGTGATATCATCCCTCTCCAGTGAACTGTTAACCTGAGAACCACTGTGAACGAGTCATTAAAGGTGCGATGATATTTACCGTTATTTAGTGAAGTTTTGTGAGTGAAATCAAGTCATTTCAATAGGAATCCATGCAATTGTGGGCGAAAGATTTCCCCACACAGATTTCGCAACATGCAAATTCATCCCGTTGACCAACAGAAATGTGCATCCTGCAAAATTTAGCCAAAATAAGTCACGATTCATGAACAATTTGTGATTCATGAACTAATCTGTTGGATCTGTGAACAGGATCAATTGGTCAATGGAAAGAATCGGATCATTTATTCACAGATTCGGTTCTTGAGTTCAACTCACTGGATGGAAAGTTTGGTAAATCCTCACACAACTCTTTTATATGACTTCAGACGACTTGGAATAAAGTGCTTGAGTCACATGAATTACTCTGATAGTGCTTTTTGGTGTTTTTTGCCATTTTTATCTTAATGAAATGAAATGTACTCATCTATTAAAGAAACAGATGACGACGTAACCATATATAAAATGATAATCAGTGCAAAGTGTTTTTTATGAGTCAGTGACTTATACAAGTGTCGTCCTGTTTATTTCACATTGTTTCCTTATCTTACACCTACTGGCTATTTTTTTATTAATTCAACGGCTGGCTAAAGGTGGTTAGGGTGGGCTGAGGACATTGACTCATGCAGTCACATCAGAGAATTATTAATAATTCATAATATTATTGGTTTGGATGACTCAGGCGGGAACTTCAGGCAGCCGAACAGGAGGTCAGAAACTGTAGCCCACACAGCCATGCTGTAACTGTGCCCAATGCCTCAGCATAGCTCTCGTGGGCAGGTAGAAATAGCACATGGGGAAGTCCCTGGCTTTGATACATGGTTGAGCATGACCATGCTACAAAGCTCTGGATCACAAACGCAAGACAGTCGGGAATATGAGTTTAACATAACTAAATTCATGTCAGCCTTCTGTGTTTAAAATAATCTATGTGATCTGTGTGTAACTTACTGTTACTGCTGGTGTTAACAACAAATGAACTGTAATCGTAACTTCCGCATTGACTTTGTGTATGTGGTTTAACTGTGAAGTATACTTACATTTATTTATAGTTTAAAAGTGAAAATAGGTTAGCATTTAAGGGTTGAACTTTGTTTTTTTTTATATTTAGATGTATTTAGTCATGGAAAAAAGCTGCTGTTAAGTCTGTGGCTTGTCTCCAGGTCATACACTGGCACAGTGTGGACAGACAGAGGGGTCTTGGGAGTTTAATGGCTTATGTTGCCCCTCCGGAGGAGTGTGAAGCCAGCTACTGCTATAGTGTTACTTGCTGGATGCTAGCATGAGCTTGCATTTTAAAGCTGCCAAGTGGTTTGTGTGAAAAAATGCACGTCAGGGATATTCTAAATGCATGCTTTCTTCAAATGCATGCTTATTTTAATGAGATGTTATGTAAAGTGGATCCTATGCATGGCGTGCTAATGAGATTCATAGGATATCTGGTTTGCAAAGATTCACAAATCTATTTGCATCACACTGCTGGTATGTTTTTTGCTTCCTTCTGGTTGGGAACCACCACAGACGTATGCTGCAATATTTAGATTAACAGAAAATCAATATGGGTTTATCACTGAAACATTCTTAAAGTTTTAAATCTGCCCCCATCCCCAATCATGAATATATGGCCAAAAGTATGTGGACACTTGAACACTATCCATATATGCTTTTATTAAAAATAAATAAATTTATAAAATAAAAAATAATAATAAAATGAAAAATGTAACAAAAATTAAACATAAAAAATAAAAATATAAAAATAATAATATAAATAAAAATAAATAAATAAATAAATAATATATAAAATAAAAATAATAAATTATATCAAATTTAAAATAAAAATAAAAATATTGCTAATGTGTATTTGGTTGTGCATATAAGCGTGTACATGTATGCAAGCTTGTGTCAGAAGTGTCACTGTTGCACCAGGGTTTATGATTAAACATGACCTTCAGAAATTATTCTAATATGATGATAAATAGAATTTAGCATAAAAATAATAAAATAAATTAATGAAATAAATCAAATTTAAATAATAAAAATGTAAATAAAATTAAACATTAAAAAAAATAAAATGAAAAATACTGCTAATGTGCATTTGGTTGTGCATATAAGTGTGTGCGTGCATGCAAGCAAGGATGTGTTAGAACTTAGAAGTGTCAATGTTGCATACACCAGTGCAAAGTCAGCAGGCCTTTGGTATAATATGATGAGGCCGAGCGACACTACAAAACCATATGTGTCCTTAGATAGACAGAGCGCAATAAATACATACTACTTTCTACATCGTTTATTTTTGCCACTCCTTCTGAGCAGTGTAATCTGAGGTAAAGTCTAGAAATAGCACTGCAGCTCTCTGACTTTGCATCTGAAACTGTGTGAGAATCTGTACTTACCTTCAGTCCCAGTAAAACCAGTAGCGGGACGTTATTCATTCCCCCCTCCACCCATTCCTGTAAGGACACCGTTCCACTGCTATCTGCGTCAATTGCTGTCATCATATCTTTCAGCACCTGAGAACAAGCACAATGTGCAATGAGAATGTATATGATTTTGCATTAGTGTCTCAGTGCATTTCTGTTGTAACATGTACATGATGTAACTAAATGATCACCTCAGGGAATCATTTGAATCATAAGGAGCAACTTTATGCAAACATCTTGTGAGAATCATTTTTTCCCTTCCTTATTTTGCTTCATGACAAGTTGATTCATGCCATAAGAGAGAGGAATTTCTCTTCAGCAGGGTGTGGTTACGATGGAAAATGTCATGACGAAAGCCTAGGCATTTCACTTCTTCTCGGCAAATGTTACACATGCACAAACAAAATACAACTCACAGGCCTCAGTTCAGACACATCCCAACCGAGGTAATCTGCCGCATGCATCATCTGGGCAATAATGCGGTCCACTTCCTGTTTCACAGAAACATGACATACAGATATTACTGAAAGACGTAATTTGACCACGATGATTCACTTTTGTTACATAATAAGAAATTGGAAGTGGATTACATTTCAGTCTAAGACCACCCACCGAACTGTCCAGAACACCGTTGCCATCTCTGTCATAGAGTCTAAAGGAAACTGTGAAGGGAAAAACATGGGGACGTATTGCAAAGTTGTCAACAATCATTAGATATGTTTGAAGTGACAAAAAAAGAGGTTTACATTCAAGTTTGTCCCTGGGCTGCCCATCTTCCAGGAGAGAGAAATAACAGGATACATCCTTCAGAAAGACTTCCCCTTAGAGAGAAAGCAAAGACACGCATATATTCACAATACAAGAAATCATTTGGGTTATACTTTATTTTACACTGCTGTAGTTACATTGTAATTACTCAAGTACTAAGTACTACTAATTAACTACATGTACTTACTATAGAGTTACAGTTAGGGTTAGTTACTTGTAAGTATGCATAATTTACTGTTATTACTATAGTAAGTACATGAAGGACGAGTCAAAATGAGCTAATATCATTACAAAATTATTTAAAAAATGAAAATCAAACTATGATAAAAAGGGTTTAAATAAATAAACATGATTCCCAGTATTGTAACCAAATCTGTTGATTCACTTGCACATTTGTTTATACATGTACGGTATCATTAAAAAGTTTGGTGTCAGTAAGATTTTCTTATTTTCACCAAGGTTGCATTTATCTGTTAAAAAATACAGTTAAAAAAAAAAAAAAAAAAAAAAAAAAATATATATATATATATATATATATATATATATATATATATATATATATATATACAGTAGTCAACATTTGAAGTGGATCAAAAAAGTTAATAAAAGTTGTCCTAAGAAGAAGGTTTTAGGGCAACTTTGATGAAAGGTTTTGATCCACTTCAAATGTTGACTACTGTATATATTGTGAAATGCTTTTACAGTTTAAACTGTTTTATATTTTTTATATATTTCAGTTTATTCCTGTGATGCAAAGCTGAATTTTCAGCATCATTACTCCAGTCTTCAGTGTCACATGATCCTTCAGAAATCATTCTAATATGCTGATTTGACGCTCAAGAAACTGCTTAATATTTTTGTGGAAACTGTAATACATTTTTCAGGATTATTTGATGAATAGAAAGTTCAAAAGAACAGTGTTTATTTATAACATTATAAATATCTTTACTGTCATTTTTCTTTAATTTAATGCATCTTTGCTGAATAAAAGTTATTTTAAAAAACCTGACCCCCAAATTTTTGAACGGTAGTGTATGTACATATACATATACAAGCATATACGTGACCCACTGTTTTCATCTGATTTTGCCGACTCTGAGTTCTGGAAGGATTTGAATAGCCGCTGGCACAGATTAGTTGGGAAGTCCTCCACCTCCAAATATGTCTTTAGGAAGAGCCGGAAACCTTCCTCATCAATGCACTAAGAGAATATGAAGGAGATTAATCATTTTTGACAATAAAAGATGAATGTGCTACATTAAAGGCTTTTATGCATTTAAGGAACACAGAACACATTCACAGAAATAAATAAACTATTCACACACATAGTGTTTTGAATATATCATTGGGATTTTTAATAACATCTATTTTGGTAATCATTCAAAAGGCACACATTATTGGAAACTAATAAAGTCACTGGAACCTTCTCAAGGGAATGTCATTGAGATCCAATTAGATTCTGCACTACAAACCTAATCCTAGTTCTACTAACAGTGCCTGCTGAGCCTGTCCTAGTTCTTATCAGAGAAAAAAAAACAGCAAGATGTATTCAAACTTCAAAGGCCTCAGGATACTGCTGTTCTATCTGGAGTAAAAAGAGGAAAAGCGAGGCTATGTTACATTCATATGCTCCTCCCATTCTGACATACATAAGATTTCCATGACATAATTCAGTGTTTATTTTGTTTTAGTTACCCAACACAAGCAAAATATAAAGCTCAGAATGAGACAAACACAAAATTCTGAAACAAAACTCTGAGAGCCAAGTCAGCACACAGTCAGCTGAACAACTAGTGCACAGATCAGGTATACTGAGCAAATCTTTGCCATATGAGCATGTCTGAATAGCAAATCTTTAAGAGCTACAATTTCATGACTTCTGAGCAGCCTCTTCCCATTTTACACTGCACTTCCTGTTGGTTATTTATTACAACTGTCATCGGAACCATTAAACTTAGGGTTAGGGTGCATAGCTTGTCACGCGTTATTACTCTGGACAAGGATGAACAGTTTATTGAACTAAGACAAAATATAAATAATAATATTAATAATAATGATAATAAAAAGCTTGCATATATTTTGTATGTGTTGTATCATATTTGATATATCAGGCTTTTATGGCCTATGATTATAGTGAGAATTGTTTTATTCAAAGGCCCAAAATGAGCAAAAATATGCAATTTGGTGCAGATCCTGTTATTTTTATGGCCAAAAATTAAGATGAAATTCTGATAGCTTGTAATGTAAATCAATGAGATATTTATACAACAGTATACAAGACTACCTGTATAAAATGAATATAAATATCAGTTGCCACTCTATATCTCCTAATACTTTGTTTTAGTAAGATGATATTTTGATGTTTTATGATCAAAGCTTTGTTGTGGGGAGCAAAACATATAATCCAATGCAATATTTTGATGATTGAATGATGTACAAATAAACGTTCCTCACAAAAGTCTGTTGTATCATATTGATTCTGACATTTTAACATGGTTCTTCTAAAAAAATTATAGCCAAAAGGGCCTTTTACTTACTAAAAAATATGAACTATCAATCAGAGAGCTCAAGGCATGTAGATGGTTGTGTACAACAGTTTTTTTTTTCTCTACAAGTTGAAAAAACGGGTGAAAAAAATCCCTTCAATTTATATCACAACAACTTGTGAATAAGCTTTGACTCAGGCCACCCGGATACCCTAGTAAATCCATAGCAACACTATAAAAATCACTGAAAATACCTTAGTAACTGCAGAAAAAATGCCCACAACACCTTAACATCATAGCAGTGAGTTTTGTGTGAAAAACGCTATGAAAATCAGTATTGAGAGACACACAACACTCACTGACTAAGCAGGTACACGTTGAATCGTCCAGCTTATGAGCTCTGATATGCTTAACCAGACGTGAAGTGATTCACATTACAGAGATGGATGGATCTGTTCATGGGCAATTGGACTAAGATGCTGTAAAAGCAGAGTGCTGACAGTTGGTCCCTGGCAGCCTGTTCACTCACCTCTCCGTGTCTGTACTTCGCTAACCTGCCATCTGCATTGAATTCCTTTAACACATCTTTTACTTTTAGACTGCAGTCTGCAGAGAGATAGACAGGGTGAGAGAGAGGGGGCAAAGAAGGAGAAAAAGAGAAAAAAAATTGGACAGGATGACATTTTGACACAATTGACCACAGACATCACACCTTTTAATGAACTGTATCTGCATTAACTCTGCACGGCAAATAAGCTAAGCGGAAACTCAGTACATACTTAGGCAAATACCTACAACACCTTACTGTAGTAAAATCCCTCAATCATGCATGAGATGCATGGATGGAGCTGGAGCAACCAAGGTTTGGCTACTTAGCATGACCCTGTTAGCCCCTGCTGGTCAGATGCTGTAACTACAGGACATGACTGCAAAAATTATATTACTTTTTTGATAAATGTTGTCAATTTTTTTTTTCATGCACATTTTTTAAATGCAAAATTTAAATAAAAAATATATTATAGTATGTTTTACATATATATTGAGTTCTCTGGGAATTCAACCCATGACTTTAGCATTAGTAGCCACACATACTACCAAACGAGGTACAAAAACATCTTTATTTCTTAGTAAACTACTAGTCTTTCCAGAAGCTGTTACATCGATCAAACCAAAATATTAGTGATTTTAATATTTTATCCAATATATTAAGACAGCCTATATGACAAGGACATGTAAATGTACTGCATAGTAGCAATGAGGCTTGTACATTATTAATAATACTACTGAATAATTATACTGAATTATTCTATGTTATCAGCATATCAAACTTTTCAGGGTCGATTTAAAAGAGGAACTATTATGCTTTTTTACATTTTCAACTTTCTTTAGCGTGTAATGTTGCTGTTTGAACATCTGCAAAGATACAAAGCACAAAGCGTTACTGAAAGACTGGGTCGAGAGGTGAACATTCAAGCATGAACTATTCTAGTGGATCCCAAAAACAAAATCAAGACTTTGTAAAAGGGCAGAATATGGCCTCTTTAAATTTGAGATGTTAGTAAGAAACTTAAAGGATTAGTTCACTTCTGAATTAAAATTTCCTGATAATTTACTCACCCCCATGTCATCCAAGATGTTCGTGTCTTTCTTTCTTCAGTCGAAAAGAAATTAAGGTTTTTAAGGAAAACATTCTAGGATTATTCTCGATATAGTGAACTTCAACAGGGTTCAACGGGTGGAATGTCCAAATCAAAGGGCTTCAAAGGGCTCTACACGATCCCAGATGAGAAATAAGTGTCTTATCTAGCGAAAAGACTGGCCATTTTCTAAAAAAAAAATTAAAATTATATACTTTTTAACCGCAAATGCTCGTCTTGCACTGCTCTGCAATCCGCCATCCATGACGTAATCTTCTGCCTAGGTCATGCATGACCTTTCTAACGTAATGCGTGGCGCATCGCAGAGCAGCGCAAGACGAGCATTTGTGGTTAAAAAGTATATACATTTTTATTTTTTTCAGAAAATGGCCGATCGTTTTGCTAGACAAGACCCTTATTCCTCGTCTGGGATCGTGTAGAGCCCTTCGAAGCTGCACTGAAACTGCAATTTGGACCTTCAACCCCAATGAAGTCCACTATATGGAGAAAAATCCTGGAATGTTTTCCCCAAAAACCGTCATTTCTTTTCGACTGAAGAAAGAAAGAAATGGACATCTTAGATGACATGGGGGGTGAGTAAATTATCAGGAAATTTTCATTCTGAATTGAACTAATTCTTTAATGTTCATTTTTATCAAAGTGAACTTTTGCATATTTTCTTTCATAATCACATCATTTTAGTGACATTATCAATATCTGAATGGTGTCAATCAAATTAGGCTTTTTCACCACTAGTTATGTATAAAATATTTATGCAAGTGAAAAACTGTAAGTAAACTGGGCTCACAGACGTCTTGGATGCACACGACTGGCATGTTATTTCGACCCTTAGAATAAAGTGTCATTTCGCACTTAAGTACTGAGAGTGAGTCATGGTTTGTAATGATGCCGAGCATTTAGTGAGAGTGGGAGGGATGTGTGGGCATCACAGACTCACAGTCAATGTACTGCTGAAGCTGGATGAAGTCTATGGGCCTCAGCTCTCTGTCATCTGACTCGCCCGGGTCTGACATCACGCCAGAGCCTCTGAATAACACTGAAAGAGTGAAAAGAAAAGGTTGGTGAGAGGCAAACAGACAGATGAAAGCCAAATCCATCTTTACTTTTGATACAGTTTTCATGCACTTAAAGCAAGCAGAAAATCCACAACACACAAATGGCATTAAGACAAGAAAATCTTAAGGCCTAGACACAATTATGGAAATACAATGAATGCACATTGCCGTCAGTCTCGTAACATCCCCTCTGGCACATACCATAAATTCTTTTAAAATGTTTCTGCATGAATAATGTTGATACTAATGTTGATACTATGTATGATACTAAAATTCCCCATGAACATGGTGAAATATTTTATAAACGAAAGTAGCAATTCAAAGTTCACCTTTAGACCTTCTGGTGTCTGAAATGTTATTTTTTCTTCTTTAAGGCTGAGCAAAGACTTTAAATGTGTCAAAATAATTTGCCATTCAAATCTTACAATGTGTTTCTTTTTTTTTTCTATTATGCAAGGAATTTATAGTGTTGCTAAATAAAGACATCTTGATTTTATTCATGCATGAAAAGATAAAAAGCCCGGTACAGTCATTTACACCATATAAGAATTAAGGTTTCATTTTGGATTTTATAAAAAAGTATATAATACATTTAAAAAAAAAGATATTCAGCAACTATTCATTAAATGCTTCTTGAGCACCAAATCAGCATATTAGAACGATTTCTGAAGGATCATGTGACACTGAAGACTGGAGTAATGATGCTGAAAATTCAGCTTTGCATCACAGGAATAAATTACATTTTAAAATATATTCAAATATATTCAAACAGTTATTTTAAATTGTAATAATATTTCACAATATTACTGTTTTTACTGTATTTTTGATCAAACAGATGCAGCCTGAGTGAGCATAAGATACTTTCAAAAACATTAAAAAAAAAAAAAAATCTTACAGACCCCAAACTTATTTATTTTAATTAAAAAAAAAAATATTTAAAATTTTATTTTATTTTTATATTTGCAAAATGATCTATACATTAATAATATGAACATTGTTTTTGTATGCCAGTCTGGCTATGTAAATCAGCATGTCACATCAATCCCTCATTTACATACTGTCACTGTGACATGCTCAAGAAAACAAAACTATGCGAACAGAAAGCAACAAACGCACACTGCTCGTGGTCACATGACTACCAAAAAATTTGTGTTCCCGATTAAAAGATTAATCTTATGTTTTTGTGTATGACACCAATGGAATGCTGACAGAAAATAGTTTAAGAGTCATATATTAATATATGTCATATATGTACGCCTATGCTTAACATACAAAACATGTTCAATGACAAGACTAAAAATGAAAGTGTGTACATAGCATTGATTCAAGGACCTATGGCTGAAAGAGACTCACAAAGTCTCTCTTTTTGTGTGTGTGTATTGCACAGAAACACTGTTTCTGGGTCTCATCTGTAATGGAAAATGGATCAGCACTCTCATTAAGGAAAAAGGCTGTCCAGGGAGATTAGCATGCTAGTGCCAGACTAAAGTTTTTCTTCCTATGCACAATCATTAAGGTATCTTCAAACTTTTTAACAGAAGCCAAACAGCTTAGATGGAGAATAAATGGGTGACCTACTTAAAGCAAGTGTTACGTCTACAGATCTTCTTTTTGTGTATGTGTGTGTGTGGAATTAATAATAGCCAGAGTAAAAGTCATAATAGTGATTCTGCATTTGTCTGTGAACAGAAAACCAGCCACATATTTAAAGCCAACAAACAAACATATGCAAAGTTCTAGTTCAAACATCAGGAGGAGTTCCTTAACCTAACCTCTAATGAAAGTTTGTCAGCATGAAAAAAAAAAAAAAAAAAAAAAAAAACAGAACAAGGGTACAATCCACTTTAATGGCAGTTTACGTTCTTCCTAGAATGAAAGAGCTCAAAAACTCTGATAGGACAGAAAAGGCAGAGAGAATGAAGCCCATACACCCACTCATCTCATGTGATGTGAGCTAACAAAGGGTCATACCGTTCTCAGTTAATTCTCTCAAAAGGTTAGTGTCGTTGCCTAGGAACTTTGTTTGTGTGGCCTATTCGGTGTATATATGGGTGGGTGGGTGTGTGTGTGTGTGTGTGTGTATGTGTGTGTGTGTGAGAGAGAGAGAAAGTTGGGAGAACAGAAGCAATAGTTTTCTGTTAACAGCGGAAGATATAGCTGGTGCATGACAGGCTATTTTACATACTCACTGCTGTCTTATCAATTATTTCTGACAGATAAAAGGAAACATACATTTTTAACTTTACATATGTAGGGTGACCATATTTCTCATGGTGGAATACGGGACAGTTGAGCAAGGGGCGGGCAATATGACCATTTTATTTGTAATATGAGAAATTTTATTTCACAATAATTATTGTTATATATAAAAAGAAATGTACAAACAATACAACAAATACAATAGAGGTACAAATTAAATAAACTTGTTTTTCAGATACAGTAGGTTTATTTACCATATATACATTTATTTAACACATTTTGTTGTTTGATTAACATTAATGACAAACAAATATTTAATTAGGCTACTGTCCCTTTAAGACCGAATTCATGGATGTAATATACTGACACATATCTGGTTTTCACCCACCTGTTTACATCCGCTTAATCAATAACCGACTGTATTTACGTGAGATACTCCACACGATGGACATTTTGGCAACTATGTGTGCATTTGACCATTCAGGCACAATGAGAACTGGATCGCGCGCAAGGAAAGAGAGAAAGAGCGCGCTTCTGGTGTGCGTCATTCAGCGTGATTCCGCCTATCCCGCCTTCACTAACGGCAAGTTAATCGATAACGAATTGTGATTAGATGGTATTTTGTTCTATGACAAATTTGATTGGGCTGTTCTCGCGTGACAGAACACTACTACTACTCGTTCTATCAGTCAATACGAAATTTTAGGAAAGATGAAATACGGGACAAAACATGATTTTTTCCTTAATAAGAACAGACACCAAAAATAGACCTGAAATACGGGACTGTCCTGGGAAAAACAGGACGTCTGGTCACCCTAGTTTATTTACGTATAGTTCAGTCATAACAACTCTCTGGATTTTATTATATAATTTACATAGGGTTGGCCTTGGCGGACTAGATCTGCTACACTACTGCTGGAGCTATGGTTGCTGCTGCTGCTCCAGAGCAAGTACGACATGCGTCTGCTAAATGCTCAGAACATAAAATGAAGGGAAACATGCTGCTGCTGCTGCTAGAGAGAGGGAGACCCCCATAGCAGATCTAGGCAGGTGGTGCTGGGGAATGAAGGGATAGAATAAGAATTTGCATAGCGCGCAGAGATGGTACCTTCATTTGGATGAGTCATGTTATAAAGGGAAATAGTAATGAATGTGTGAAAATATTTGGGTGAGAAGGTTACATTAAACGAACCAATCAGAATGCAAGTAGAGTTTCATGGCTAAACTATTCATTTAAATCAAACATCCTGAGGTAAAAAATCTAAGTTGATCTTATAAGTCATGCATTTCTAACAGATAATCTTCTGAAAAACATAAAACATATGAAACAAAAGTACATTAGTACTAGCCAAAAAACATGCTTTATTTTCTTTTTAACCCTCTACCGCACGCATTATGATAGACCTATAGAAAAAAATATTTGACTCTTTTTCTTTTCTTAGAATGGCTTAACTTGAAGTGCTGTAAAAAATGTTTTGAAAAAAATATTATTTTAAGGTACTTTATGACAAGTTGCCATACAGCAACAACATACAATAGTGGAAATAACTTAGAATAAGTCTAAGTGTATATAATTAATATTTTTCCTCAGAAATGTTGTTTGTATTGAATCAATTAGTGCTATTATAAGCTTTAGCAGTAATTATAAACAACACCTTCCAACATCTTGTGCTTTTATTTATTCCATTCTTTTTTGCTGAATAATGCTTTATATTCTTTGAATTTCATTACATTTTTCATGAATATTATTTAAATTGCAAATTTATAGTTAAAAAAAAATATAATACTGTTCATTATGTATCATAAAACACTGACATAAAACCAAAAACATTGCAGTTCATGAAAATTCAACATTACGCAATCTTATGAGAGGAAGATTATGAACATGAACCCCCCATAATCCTTGAAACTTCACCTTTTTCCTGTACGAAACTTCACAAAGCAGTTTTTTTCAGAGGTGAGGCACAGGCACACATCACATTTGGTGCACTTCACCCTAAAAATACTCTTACAGCCACTTGCACCTGCCTTTTTGAGACACCACTGTAGGCCAGTGGTTGGTCTGGTCCAGTAGTACTGGCTGTGGTGGCAGTGGGCAGGCAGGTCTCCAATGTTGATTTAATCCATAGTACAAATGCCATGGCAGTCCTTAACATACGACTAATCAACATTATATCACTAGCATTAATGTTGTTATTGTTACAGACTGCAGCTGACCTTTGCTAGCTAGCTAAACTATTACAATAATGTCATTCCATTGTTGCACAGTGATGCCGCTTGGCAACACAGGCATTTTATCGATTTACCAAAAACTAATTTCATAAAAACTTTTTTGAGTGGTGAATGTGTCATCATAACTTACCTGAGATGATGTTACCAATTACAATTTTTTGTGAATGTGACATGGGCTGGTCTTTGTTTGTCACTGACATTTTAGTTTGCTTTCAGCAACTACCGACAAGAGACGGCAGTCTGTCAGAAATCATGCCACAGAAAAAAATTGCATGTTATGTGACTTAACCAAAGCACATCATTGGCTAAACTAAGGTCTTCTCTTACCAACAAAAAAATGAGAATGTTCTCTTCAAGAGACAGTGGCAAGGAAATGAACCATGCGGTAGAGGGCTAAGAAATATAATTTCATGTTTTTAGTCTTATGAGTTTGGGTTGAAATATGACACATAAAAATTGTTTTTCATGATATTCAACCAGATGACAATAAGCATTACAACGGCTGATGGCTACAGGTCTTGGACACTCACTAACTCTCTTTCTCTCTCTCTCTCTCTCTCTCTCTCTCTCTCTTTCTGAATCTCTAATTGTTTGGGCTGAGCACAGAAGCGTGGTAATTTGATTCTGGCCTTTCTCATCACTTATTTGCATGCATAGCTCTGTTTTATGGAGGGGGACAAATCTCTGCTTCACCAAACAGTGCAGTAAAACATAGCGCTAGGGGCTCCTTGTGGCTCAGCAGAGTACACTGTCTTTGAGACCACCCACAAAAACAAGACATAGACCATAACATCACTCTTCTGGACAGTAAATTGTTTTAAATTATTCAGAAACAGCTGCCAGTCATTTATACAATAAAGATGCACATTCATTCATGCCAATGTGTTCATTTGCCGAGGTGGAAAATTCGTTTTTTTCATTATAGATGAGGGTTCAATTGGATACCATTATTGATTAAATGGATCTCAAATACTTGACTTGAACATATACTTGATTTTTTTTTTTTTTTTTGTATAATGTCTGCTAATCTATATAATCGACCTTTGTCCCAGACAACCAAAATAAACATAATATTTATATTAAAAATAATTTCAACTCAAATCAATATCAGTTTATGTCTTTATTGGGTAATTAGCAGCATAATATGCTGGATAATGTACAGTCAGCTGCTCTTTATCACAAAATAAATATATCTGAAGCTGTTTTACTGTTTGCTCTGCAACTCTAATATTATACTTGGCAGCCCCCATACGTGCATGACAGTCATGTGTCTCTTTAGATCTTTATCATCATTATGCCATTCCAAACCATGCAGGTAAAAATGTCAGTAGCATTACAGAAATGTCAGTAGCATTAAGGAAGTAGTGGGTGTTTGTAGTAGTTAGTTTCATGTTGCTGAGAGATTCCCCTGTATTGTGCATTGTGGCATGCTTCTCTCTTCCTGTATTTGTAACTTGATAGCTGACAATTGTTTTTAATTAAACATCAAGATTTTAAGTTAAAATAAGGGAAAATAATGCTGTAAAAGGTTTTTCCATTGTTTTAATCACATTTCAAATTTGTTGCAGTGCACTTAAATAGTCTTGCATTGTGACAAACACATTTTTAAATGTTAAAAATTTCTATATGTACTCTATTACATTTTTCAGGCCAAAAGGAAGATGCTGGACTCTGGAGTCAACACGTTTAAAGAGAAAACATGCAAAAATATAAATGACTCTTGCATAACAGTCAATAAATTCACTTACAACAGTAAATCGCCCAACCCCTCTCACTATCTCGCCTACTAAGTTGCCTTTCCAACCCACTTTACCAGAAAAGCTGAACACAAAATAGACAAGACAGAGGGGCAGTGTGTGATTCTCATGTGAGATAAAAATACTGAGGTTACAAGTCTGTTCTAGTGATCTAATATTAGCTGTTCGCGTATTATTTGCCTTAACAATGCCTTTAAAACTATATTTAGGAACAATACTTTCTAAAGCTTTGTGTTGTTTGTACAAGCTGTCGCCTTGTGTCAAGTCAAACTGCTGCTTTGTATCTGCAAGAGTTCATATATTCAAGTGTTTTCCCTTTCCTTTCAGGAGACAAAGGAGGAAATACAGTACAGAGCTTTAAAATGAATGTGGTTTTATAAAAATATAGATATAAGATACTAGTAGATACTAAGGAGATCTCAAATGTGTTTAGAGATAATTCACATTCAATCCAGTATTCGCACATATATATGCAATCTACCGATAAATTGGACTCTATTCTTTAGATATTCATATGCGCCCGACAACATATTCAGGTGAGAAACTTGAAAAATAGGGTATGTTTAATTAGGGTACGTTTACACGACAACGATGTACTAACAATGGAAAAAGTTTCATTGCGTTTTTTGCGTACAGACGACAATGTTGTCAAAACGATCCCAGTTCACACGATTCCGTGAAAACGATTAAAAACGCTGTATTATGCATGCCAGGCCAGTAGTTGGCGATGTCACTTTGTAAAGAAACACTATGCGCCTATAGACTGAACACGTAATACGCATAAGCATGATGTCACCGTTTTCACAAATTTGCGTGAAATTCGCACAAATTTCAAAAGTTTACGTTTTCAGGCCTCAAAACGACACTGTCGTATAAATGAACGGCCAAAACGAATAAAAAGTTTTCCGTTTTAGTTGAAAACTATGTTGTGTAAAGGCCCCTTAGATAGCAAAAATATTAAAATACATAAATAAATAAATATTGTTGTTGATATTATTATTGCTATTATTATATTCATAATATATTTTTATCTTTGTAGTTCAATAATTTAGAAATTATTGTGTCAAAAATAGAACAAATAGTTTAAATAACACAATAGATATAGAAAAATTGGTTCTGCATATCGCATATCAGACAATTAAAAATAAAAATAACTGATTTCACTATCAGTTGTGACAAAAATTATAATTGTCTTTTTTTTCTCTAATGGGTTACTCTTCTGGTTCTGATGGGAAATGTTCATTTTGCTGGTTATGAGCTGCACTTATTAGATTAAGTCAAATCAAATCAAGTCATTTCAGCATTTGCAAGGAAACACAATGTGCATCTGGTCAATAATTGCCAAATGCTGTACACTCAGGAAAGAGTTTGCCCATCAGCTGTGTTGCCTCAGACCATTGCCAGGGGTGACTGACAGGACTAGAATGAGGAAGGGAGGAAGGAAGAGACGGATGAGGGGGAGGAAACCCGGCCAGCATTTGCGGGTCTTCCCCTGCTGGTCTGCTCCACCTACGCAAGCTGCTCGGAGCACACAACTTTCAAACAGACTGCTTTGCTTTCCACCTGCTGATGTAAGTGTGAATCATTCACCTCAACAAAAGGGGATGATTTTTGTCTATAAATGTGCACCCTTTGGGGCTGTGCAACACGCGTTTATTCACCCCGTACATGTCATGCATGACAAACTGTGAAACAATAACTGGAAAAGTGGAAATAATTGGCTCCTTCTCTGAGTGGCTCAAGATAATTTTTTGTTCACTAAATGAAAAAGATTTAGCTTTAAACACTCTGAAACAGCTTGTAAAACAGATGACAGGCCAATTTCAAGACATGCCATAAAACACAGGCCGCAAACTGTAAAGTGGCACAAGTCACACCTCATCTGAGAACGGCTGCTGTGCTCGCCTCCCTCTGCTTCTTGCATTTCAATGGAAAAAAGCATCACTGACTATTTAAGTTGTGGCAGGACGACTTTTTCGTAAAAGCAAAGGGGCCTCAGCGGTGTGCAGGAAACTCTTTCAAGGTAACTGCCTAGCCGCAGGCACGTCTGAGCTTGCACAGCAGCAGTGCACGCCGTCCTCCTCCAGAAAAGCCTGCTGCGCGGTCTGTGCAAAGGCACACGCTTGAGGAGACACATGTTAGAAACGTACTTACACCCACACGGAGAGAAGACTACAGACAGCAGACACGCAGCAACTGTTGCGCTAGTCTCCTTCCTACACAGTGCAATATCAAGAGTGTAAGTCATCATGAGTGAAGCGATTTAATTTTCATTCCCGTGCACATAAGAGGGCATGAGAAATCATAGACTATTAATTAAAAATTAAAGAACACATAGGCTAATTATATCACTTATGCAAATAATTATGTCATTTATACAGCCTAAACTACACCCAGGGTTGCCAGGTTTTCACAACAAATCCCGCCCAATTGCTATTCAAAACTAGCCAAAAAATTTGCCCAATCGCGTTTCATTCTCCCTGTAAAAATCGCGTTCCAGGGGGTAAAATCCACGTTTTTGTTGGGGTTCCCCTAGTAAAATTCTCATTCGAGGGGTTAAATATGATGTTATTTGGGGTCGCTTCAATCCGCGGGCATGAAAACAAACCTGTGGCAACAGTGTTAAAGTAGCCCAATTCCGCGAGAAAACCGCGGTCTTGGCAACACTGCTCAGGGCAGGGTCTATGCTAATAGGGGGGAGTCCATCAGCATTCGTGGGCAGGGCCTGTGCAATGTGACATCAAACTGCAAACGGCTTATTCTGAGACACTACTTATGATTTATGGAGATACTAAAAAAAAGGAGTGGGTGGATTTTTACCATTATAGACTGCGCCAGAGAAACAAGCGCACTGCCATCTTTAGAATTTTGTCTTTGAACTTCTGTTTTTGCGGTAGCTCTGTATATTGTACAGCATTTCAATGTACTATGGCATTTCAATCATGACAACTCTCGGAAGTTTTTTAGTATGGTAATGGATATGACATCGGTAATGTATTTGGTCTTGGCGGAATAGATCTGCTACACTGCTGCTGAATTGCTGCTGCTGTAGATTATTGCTGTTCTTGTAGATTAGGGTAAACGTACCTATTAAGCTCAAGTACCCATTAAGCACACTACCATCTTTGAGCTCAGATTATAAAAAGAAAAAATAATGTATTATCCTACTTGATGTCTTAACCAATTGATGTGTTTGTTACTACATACCTCCTGTAATTTCAAGAAAATCAGACCATTGCACACTGAGATATGGGTATCCATGTGTTCACACTGTCTGGCGGCCATTTTAAAAGCTGTCTGAAAACATTCACCAAAAGAGGAGCCTCTTAAATGTGCATTTTTAAGGTGGTTAAGCCTTTTTGGGGGGTAGTTATAACTACTTACTGCAAAATTAGGAGATTAATGTTTAGCCTTTTGCATAGTATAACCTGGAACCTGCATGTGGAAAATAATTACAGTTAGATCCAAAGGATAGTTTTAGCAACATAGCGCAGATGCTACAGAACATAGTTAGCTTACTAGCTGTATAAGATTGTTTGTTACACAAATATATTACTTTACAGGCATTACTGGCTTGTACTTTTAAATCTATAATATTATACATTTACAGTTTATTGATGGTCTGTGGTTTTAAACTGCTGCAATTTTTAAAGACTTCATATTATTGTTAGGTGAGCTTAAAGGGTGCACTACTATGAAAATCAATAGGTAATTAATAGGTATGTTTACACTATTGCTACTGCTGCAGAGCAAGTACAGGAACTTGCTACTGCCAATACATACGCCGATACATTGTAGTTATGCTGCTGCGAGTAAGACATACTGTAGTGCTGCTGCACAATTTGCATATATCAATAACCCATAGCAGATCTATACAGGTGGAGCTGGGGAAGGTGGAGGGTTTTGGAAGAACTCTGAAGTGTGCTGCAAACTGCTATAGTGAATGTAACCAGCCATTTAAATGTGTGAGCAACAAGCTCATTGGCTGCAGACATGGACCAATCAGTTTGTGCTGTAATTATCATCAGCTTGTGTTAAGGACTCATCAGCCTGCACCATCTAGAGTTTCATGACTGAACTATGTATATATATATCACTATTTATTTTTTTAATTTTACTGTAAAAAAATCATGTATTTAAGATTTTTAAACATTAAAAATGTGACAAAAAATTTAAAATCTAGTCAGGAAAGCTTTGAGATTTCGTCATATATATTCTCATTTAGTGGCGTGTGTTTCATGACACAGTGGCAATGAAAGGCCATAGCCATGTCTTTAGCCAAGTTTTTTTGCTCGTTGAGTCATAGGTCTTTTTATTTAAAGGAAATAAATAACTAAAGGTTTACAAGGGATTTAAGAGAATAACAAAAAAGAAATGTCTATTGTAGTTATGAAGTGATCAATTTAAACTATTTGCAAATAATATTTTTTTAAATATGCAAACATTCACTTTTATTTGTGTATATGTAAAAAACACAAAACGTTTCTTGACTCATCAAATTCAGCTATGAATGACAATCATGTAATAGCATATTTTCAATTCAAAACGGTGAACTTTCATAAAAAAAAAATTTAAGTAGTTTGCATTACTGGATATTACTGTCAGTTGCTGAACCTTTCTATCGCAAAACCATTGTCAAATATTAAATGTTTAGCTATTTATATCTCACCACGCACTTTCACTGCATAAACTAAAGCGTTGCGTTGGAATTCTCACTCATCTGTGAACAGTAAGTAAGATAAGTAAGATAATCATTGATCTGATTGGTCATCTCAGTCATTCTGACAGTGACTGCTGAGGCAGACCAGTCTAAAAATGTAACATTTAAAACTTTTAGTCATCCTAACAACAAAAGGAGCAGTGCGCAATAGGTTGCAGCAGAGCAGCATCAAATATTGGGGGGGACATTTGGCCATTTCTAATTTATTGAGGGGGGGGACTTGTCCCCCTCAATGTCTATGGTGGCTACGGCCCTGTGGTAATGTGAGTCGTGAAGTCTGATTCATAAAAAAAAAAAAAAAAAATTACTTTTTAATGACTCACGAATGAATTGACTCACTCATTCAGAGTTGTTACTGAGTTCATAAATGACTCCTTGACTGAACCAAGAATCAAAATTTTTTATGTTGAAAAAAATTATTGTTCAGAACCAGGAACAATTTATTGTGATGTGTGCATTGTATAAGTTCAAATTAATTTCATTTTTCATTCATTCAATCCATTTCCTCATCAGTTTTTGTCTGCAGTCCTGATAAGCTTGGGAATTTGCACCATTCTGGTTTCCAACTATTCAGTCTAGAGAAGATGGTGTTTTACTGACCACTGAATGGAAATATGGGAATACAAACTCTTTGGAGCAGCAATTTCCAGGTTTTCACCCACTTTTTTTTTTAGAGATTAATATGTACTCTCCACTCACCTGGTGAAAGTGAGGAAATTTGTGGTGAAATGAATATTGACATTCCATTCACAAAGCTAGACCTTCATCTGTCCCTGTTGCGTAAATGCAGTTAAATCATGATTGGGGTTTAGGAAAGACAAGCCACACTGAATCCAGTTTTTCACTACTTGGCTCATGAGTTGTAAAAGCAGGAGATTACTGGGAAGACAGGAAAATAACCCTGTGATTTTCTAGGCAAGCCCATAAGGCTATAGATTCCTCTGAGAATGAGTTATACCATTATCAGGTAAACTAAGCCAAGAGCTCCAGAGAGAATGTGGGACTAAATTAGGAGTTTTAATTTCTTTAGGGACATCCACAAATTTAGCATAGTGTTTCAAATGAGTCAGAGATACAAAACCGCAAACTAAAATATCAGCATGTTGCACTGAGATGAATACATTTTGGTGACGACAGCAGAAACAAGAGTGGAAAAACAAGAATGACTGACTTTGTTTGTAAGTAATTTGGTAAAGGTGTAAATGCAAGGGAGCAGAAAGAGAACTTCAAAACCCTTTCTCTTCAACTGTCGTGACTCATATGGCCCAGTCAGCTAAAACTGTAAAAAATATGTGACAAAATACTTCCAGACTGTTAAAAATATGATGCCTGTTTAACTGGAAGAGTTGAAATCTCTTATGATGATAAAATGAGATGAACTTAATCAATGACATATTCAGTCCACAGTTACTGGAAACCTTTAAACTGAAGAAGGTTGAAATTAATATTTAGATAAAATCTGTATTATTAAGGCAGTTAGATATTCATCAGCCTACTGAAGAGATACCGGTAAAATAAACAATTCAGGCGAAAAATCCAGAGAATGCAAACGTTACTTAACCAGTTCAGATAAATGTGTCAAATAACATCATGATAAGAAGCACAAAAAGTAATAGCTGAATAAAACATCTTAAACCAAGCTAGGGTATTTTGCCAGTCCATTTTGATGGGTTTGGGGGACTTTTGGCTGGTCAGACTGAGAGACCACCTAAACCCAGTTAGGTTCAGCTTGGCTGGTAGATCAGTTAAACCATCCTAAACCACCAGCAAAACTCCTTAAGCACTTTTTCCCAGCATGATATTCTTTGAAATACGTTGTGTAACCATGTATTTATATTTTTAAACAGTAAAAAAAACTTTCAAAAACCATCTTATCTAGGGTTTTTTTTTACTGTATTTTAAGTTTCCAGGCACTTCACATAACAGTATGACTCAGGGTTCACAGTCTATATAGTTCATTGAAAGAGAATAACAACACATCTGACAAACCTACCAGACGAAGCCAACAACTTCGACGCAAAGAGGAAAACCACCAAAATGCAGTTAACAGGTACAAATAAAAATAGCCTGATCTGTGTATGACAAGTATAATTGAGAATCGCACAGTCGCTGCGTCTCAAAATCTAGTGAGCTGTTGTCTGTTTAACTCACTAAAATGCCTAAACAGAATTATTTTCACGACGTTCGGATCAGCAAACATACATTAATACGGAAGGCATGCTAAAAAAAACACTGTTTCCTGCACTATTATTCACCTCCGCAATATGAATTTACAGTCCGAAACACACATCAGTGTAGTCCGATTCTCGAACAAATGACTCATATGAGTCGGTTCTTTTAAAGAATCATAAAGATACAGCGCAAGCAATGTAGACTGATTCTCAACGAATGGAACTTACGAACCGGTTCTTTTGGTGAATCAAAAACAATTAATTTGACTCATTTTCTTAAACGCAAGTTAACTTCGTCATCATTCACGACTAGAAAAGAACTTCTATTGTCTTTTATGTCTTTTAGGCTCGTGAGTTGCTGACTGGTTGTTCATATGACAATTGTATTTGAGATACACATGATGAGTTTATTTCATAAAATAAATAAATAATTGAAATATGATACCACATTTTGTTTGTTTAGTATTTGTATTTATTATTTAGAGCCAATTATTGGATTATTATTATTACTACTGCATTTGTGCACCCTCTAAAAAAGTCTGTGAAGCCTTAAAAAGTCTGTAAATACCTTTTGCAAGAAAACTATTTCAATTTATTTTTGTACATATATATTTGTTATATTGTTATGCTTTGTTGAAACCTGAAATCATCTCATCACTTGCTAACAACCGTTGAGGGCAGTCGATTTTTAAAAAGACATTTCTTTGTCAAAGTAATAAAAAAATGGCATTCTAAATATGGAACCGTTAAGGAACCGAACTCGTTAAAACGAATCGAAAGAATCATTAAATTCCTTACAATTCCTATCTTTAACTAGACAACATTCTGGGCATCGATACAACAGTTCGAAGTCGCATATGAACACTCCGTTTGAACAGTCAGAGGTTTTTTGAGTCGCTGCCGTAAGAAATGATGCATAAAACCTACATGCAGCACAGTACAAAATCACTGCTACTGTTTTAAAGGTCGTTAACTCTCTAAAACTCGCTCGTCTCAACATAATAATAAAACGTTTGCGTTACCTTAATGTCTTGAGGTCGGCAGCGCCGGTTAGTGATTCTGTCTTGTCTTTAAAACAGACGCCTAGAGCGAAATCACTCAGAAACTGCTTCAGCGCTTACAAAATTAATAAACAAGTAGCGAAGGAAGCAGAACCAGCTTCGCCTGCGAGAAAGCGTTTAGCTGTGTTTGTCCGACTGAGAACTGACAGTAAAGTGAACACGCCTAACTGTGAGTGACACTCCCATGGAGTCACAGCACCGCCCGCGCTCATGAGTCTGAGCTGAGCGATGCACTTTGATCAGATGGATGTGACTGAACTCTGCTTTTCATCGACAGCAGCATTAACGATAGATAGATAGATAGATAGATAGATAGATAGATAGTATATGCATGAATGATTAATCAACAGAAACTTGTTACATTTTTGGTTACACATCGACAGTCAACAGGGTGGTGTGACATTATACTATTAAAAGTGTCATCGTTAAATGTCATCATTTACATCTTTTGTGTAGTGCAATTTTTTAACAGTTGTCATGCAATTAAGCTGTTATATATTTGATTGCCAAATGCTTGATTAACTGATACAGGAATTTGTGGTAGGCTACCAGATTGTAAAAGCTCCAATCAAATCCTTACTTTCTGAAAGGGATTAAGAACCATTTCATTTATTAGGGAGACATGAAACAAAACTGTTTAACTGGTCGGGCATTTGTGATTGCTCATGACATTTTTATCAGAATGAAATCAAAATGGCACTTTTGCAAAGTGTTGTGTATGAACTCTGTGTTTCACATCAAACAGATTAGATAGATAGATAGATAGAGAAATAGATAGATAGATAATGGAAGCCTCTAGTTTCCGCCACTAAAAATAAAAACAGTAATTGTGACTTTTTATCTCAGAATTCTGACTTTTTTTCTCACAATTGTGAGATAAACTCAATTGTGTGAAACTTTTTTCTTGCAATCCTGACTTTTTTTTCTCAAAAAAAGTCACAATTGCGAGATATAAACTCACAATTGCGAGATAAAAAGTCAGAATTCTGATTTATTACTGTTTTTATTTTTTTATTTAGTGCCGGAAATGGGCTTCCATGATAGATAGATAGATAGATAGATATGGATTGAGACATGGATGGATGGATACCAGGGGTGGAGCCAGACATTGTAAACATTCGGGGCTTAGCCCAAATCTATTTCGTCCAATGACAATTTAAATTTCCGTCAACAGCTTTACTGTCATGAAAGGAACTTTGTAGTATTATGCTGGAGTAAGGTTCATAAAATGTACATTGTTTCCCACAGGAATTTGCAAAACTTTGTTGGGTGTACCTCCTCTAGGGGGGTCCGAGGGCTTGCCCCGCCGGAACAAAATTTTGTACATTTTAAGGTTAAATGCATCAATCTGGTGCACTTTGAGAGCTCAAAACCGAGAGCTTAAGCCCATGTACAGTGTGCACATTGACCAAAGAAACAGCATTGACTTGTACCTGGACATTAAAGAGGGCTCAAACATCTTTTTAGTTGTGATATAGAGTCTCAGTCTACATTACATTGACACTGGTGTTTTAGGATGCCAAACAATTATTAGGCCTACAATAATAATATAATATGATTTAGGCCTTTATAATTACAACATTAGAGACCATTTAGGCTATGTATGTTTTAAATTTTCGGTTCATTATGAAACAATGGCGGCATATAGCGTAATTAATGGGAAACACTGAATGAATGTTTAGCTGACAAAAGTTGTCATATCAGTTGTTATATCATAACAAAAACCAGTCTTGAGGCCTGCCGCTGCTCTGAGTGAGTGACAGGAGGCGTGTCTGTGTACAACTGCGGTGTGCGTGAACTCGCTATCGGAGAGAAGAGAGAAAGTAATGCAGGTATTGGTGTATACTGCAGAAAAGCGATATTGAACTGTTTAACATATTTTAACAGAGAGATTAGAAAAATGATATTTTGACAGCACTGTTAAAGGATTAGTTCACTTTCATATAAAAATATTCCTGATAATTTACTCACCCCCATGTCATCCAAGATGTTCATGTCTTTCTTTCTTCAGTCTTTCGTATTCTTCAAAAAGCTTACGCTGTATGTCCTACGCCTTCCCTATTCAACTTACGGAACGAACGCAGCGCCAGTTCCGTTTTTCCCGTAAGTTGAATAGGGAAGGCGTAGGACATACAGCTTAAGCTTTTTGAAGAATACGAAAGTGCGGTTTTGGCGGAAGCACTTGGAAGGCGATCATTTGTTTATATAAAGCATATACATTTAAATTTTTTTCGAAAATGACAGATCGTTTCACTAGATAAGAACCTTATTCCTCGTCTGTTATCGTTTAAAGCCCTTTGAAGCTGCACTGAAACTAGAATTTTGACCTTTAACCATTTGGAGACCATTGAAGTCCATTATAAGGAGAATAATCCTGGAATGTTTTCATCAAAAACCTTCATTTCTTTTCGACTGAAGAAAGAAAGACATGAACATCTTGGATGACATGGGGGTGAGTAAATTATCAGGAAAATTTTATTTGAAAGTGAACTAATCCTTTAAGAAACCTCAAACCTGAAAGATTCGGGGCTTTTGGAAAAACATTCGGGGCTCCAGCCCACTTAGCCCACCCCTAGCTCTGCCCCTGATGGATACACTGTATTTGCAATATCAAAACCATTAAGAGAATACTATTATGAAATATGAGACCAGCCAATGTAGTTTGAGTCGAGCAGAAACTGGTCATGAGAGCTGCTGGGAAAACAATGTGACATTCCGTTCCTCACTGGTACTATAATGGGCTGGATTAAAATGACTTGCTGCATTAGTGGCTTTGGCCTAGTCAAAGAAAATACCAACAACAGGAGGATTATTCCTGCATGCATTGTTTGGGTTCAAACCATTAAATAGATGGAGATCAGCAGATAAAAGTTACCACGTAGTCACCAAATGGTAATACTACCAGATAATGGAAACAGAAATACTTGAAACCCCCTTCAGACTGTTCAATTTAACAGTAAAACATTAGTGACATTGTGTGGTAGAAGAGAGGAAAAACAGCAAAAATAAGAGGAAGTAAGGTTTCTGTGCTGATTAGCAATTCACTGGTCATTTTTAAAACAGCTGATTTCAATAACAACCAACAAGAAGTTCCTGCTACCAAGTTAATAATAATGACAAAGACACTGGTGTCATATTGCAAAATCAATTATATTTATTCATATTCTTTCAGTAACCCACAGCACAAAAGCAAGAATGAAAGACAAAAACAAACAAACAGAAGAATGCCACATCCACGGACAATGCTGCAGCAGGAAACATGAGCTCTTTGAATGTTTCATCCCTGACATCAGATGATAAATCCTGAGAGTCAAGAAAGTCTTGCATGTCCAATAAGAGATGGATCGGTCTCATTAAACTGAGCACAAAATGAAGTGAACCTTTACTTAATGAACGACACTTTCTAACAGAAGGTGATCAGATCCATCAGAACCAAGGAGTGGAATACACTGGGTCATCATGTTTAATCTCTCCAGCTTCAGGGTGCGATTGTGAGATGATGTGCAGAGAAGCCATGTGACACATTAATACAGCGATCATGCAGTAAAGTGTCGAATGAAGTGTGATAAGGCAAAGTTCACAGACATTTTTCTCTAATTCACACAGACCCGGCTGAATATTGCAGTTAAAAACATTCTGGGTCCTTAGTTTTCAGCTCTTATTAAACAACATTTGCAAAAAAAAGCTACTGTAAACAACGCACTGAGCATTCAGGTCTATGTAACACTGAAGCAGGTGACACACAATAGCTCCAAAGATACATTTCAGAATTGCTGAACTTACATTTTCGGTGTCCACGCAATAACAAACGACAACAAAAAAAAGAGCAAGCACAATGTGGATTCAACACAATAAAACACTTTGGTTGCAGAGACAACTGTCGTACAACACAAATTAAACTGATTCTTAAATCAACTATGTACAATGAAGGTACGTAAAATATGCAAAATAAATTCTTAAACCAATTGCACAATATACACAAACATACAACCGTCCCATCTCTCTTTATTCTTTAAAATTCGTCAAGAGGTGCTGTGGCAAATGATGGATTTAAAAAAAAAAAAAAAAAAAAAAAAAACGGTTTGGATGTAAACCACAGTAAACAGGTCCAGATATGGTTGAGCATCTGCAGACATTATGTTTTTACATCAGCTGTAGGTTGGTCATTTTTCACAATGTGTGTATACTTCATCATACATTTCATCCATCATTTATGGTTTCGCTAAATCACCTAGAAGAAACCTTTGAGGTCATTAAGACTGTCTTAAAGAAAAAAAAAACATTCTGGTTTGGATTAATAATAGTGAGAAAACCAGTGATGCCAGTAGAAAATAATACAAAATATTGTTTCTGGAGAAAAAAATTAATTGAAAATTTAGAGTGTCTGGTTGCACATAAAACTCAAGAGAGCAGTGTAGAATATCAGCTGTTGATTTCCATCATTAAAATCCTCTCCTTCACTCTTTCCTCTCAAGAAAAACAAACATCTTCACAAAACGAGATTCATGACATCTTGTTTTTCCAAAACACAGAGTAGAGAGTTCTTTATCTAGCATACTTTAATCATAGCTCTCTTAAAATAAAAACATTGAGATCCATGGTAGCTAAAACACACTACTCTAAATAGCAAACTGAGATGAAGCAAAAATGTCTACCCTATTAGAACAAGAACAGATAGCATATTTGTCTATATTTCTTTATCATCTGTATTTACAAGAATTGACTGGTCTTTTACACCACTGAAAGCTGCGAGTGACATGTATTTGCTCTCAAGAGGGAAATAAATGTTAAAGGGGAAATTAGACATCACTTCAAATCCTTTCGATTTCAATGTTAATGTTAAACATACATGTACCATCTTCCCTGATAATGTTTCAAGTTGGTTTTTATCATTAGGGTCCACTTTTTGAAAAATGTCCTATTAAGGCAAAGAGAACGGGAATGCTGGAGGTCCTCAAATGAGCGGAGAGCTTTCTCTGCCTGCGTCCTTCCAGAAAATTTGAGGTAAAGACTGCTGAAGGGGTCTTGATATTTTTAGTGGGATGAATTAAGAATTTTTTAGATGGGGGAGGGTGGGAATTAATTCAGTTTTTGTAAACCCCTTTCTGCTCTTCATCATTTGGACCCACCTATGTACAGACTATAAGATCTCTTCAACTCCATGAGCGAAGATCATAACCAAACCCGGCTCCAGAATCATATCTTCACCCATGTGCTGATTCTCGCAGGCCATCACCACCACGGCCTGCTTACCCGGAATGCGCTTGGCCACATAGTTTTCGTAATATCGGCGGTTCATCTGCCGTGTCTCCAGCGTGGCCAAGCCTTGGGGCCAGTTACGCTCGTGGGCGTTCTCGATGAGGTCATTAACGATCGACAAAGGGCATCCACTGTCTATGAGCGACCGTTTGATGACGGCCTGGAGGACGGCATCAGGTGTAGAGATCATTCCTCCCCAGCGGGTCACGCGAGCAGGCTGGAGAGAGTTCACCCATCTGTGGCCAAACGAGTATAGTTAGTTTGATAGTCATCTGATTGTCAATTATGGACTTAGCATTATTACTTACTCAGCAGTAATTTACTTGCTCATTATTTACATAATAAACTGACATTCTATTCACAGAACAATACAAACAACTACGATTATGGATTTAAAGGCACAATATGTAAGATTTTTGGATTAAAATATCCAAAAACTACAAGAACAATATTATATATTTTGTTGACTTGTGTACTTAAATTATCCCAAATGTTTCCAATAATGTTTAAACCCAGAAAAATCAGCAACTGTTTGGTTACCTTTATTGGGTTAGTCCTATTGTTTGAATCTCGTTTTCTTGATTTACTGCAAGTAACAAGTTTGTACCATACATCAGAGACAACACTATTTTGTCAAGTGGCTAACATAGCATAATCAGAAAGAGCTTTATTTGTAGTAACAATACAGCATTTTCTCCACCATACAATATACTTTAAAATTAATCGCATGCAATTTAGCAACACAAGCCAACCGGCTTTTATTAATATGATTTGCTAATATTGATCTAGCTTACTTCAGTGTGCATCAAGTGTCTCATACCAGCCACCGAGCAAACGCACAGAGTAACGTTATAACTTTCAGCACACTGAAATGTATTTTTAGTATGATTATTTTGACTAAGTAAAACAGTGGTGCGTTACCCCACAATTTTAATTTGTCAAATAAAGTGACCTGCATGAGTAGTAATTCAGCACTTGTGGCAAGAACATTAAAATGAAATAAAATAATGTGAATTTAAGTGATCAAACTTAAACGAAGTTAAAGTTCAGGGAAGGAGATGGCGGATGTTAAACGTAACTTTAATTGTAACAAACAACAAACCGAAAGGAGCGGCAGCGGCCTACTGCGGCATACAAGCATAATAAAAACAGCAACATAAAATGTCCCAGGCTCTCAGCCCGCAGTGCTTCATGCCACAGTAACATTAATAAAACTTTAATACATTAGCTCATCCATGAACATGATTTCTGCCCGAGTCCCATCAGATTGCTCTCCATCAGCTGTGAAGGTGAAGACAACTTCCATGATTCCAAGCTCATTCACGGCGTCGTCAAGCTACGCCTTTGTTATTGTTGTGAAAAAGCGACCTCTAGCAGTTAAACTTACATACTGTGCCTTTAAGTTATTAATTTTTCATATTCTTTTGACAAATATATTACATTCACACAAATATATTTAACACTTCCATTTAAAAGTTTGGGGTCAATAAGAATTCTTTCAAAGAAATGAAGAGTTTTATTTAGCAAGCACACTTTTGAACTTTCTATTCATCAACGGAATCTGTAAAAAACAAAAGTATTACTGGTTCTTAAAATATTAAACGGCACAACGGTTTTCAACACTGATAATAATAAAAAGAAATTCTTGAATGATTTCTGAAGGATCATGTCACACTGAAGACTGGAGTAATGGCTGAAAATTCAGCTTTGCAGCACAGAAATAAATTACATTTTAAAATATATTACAATAGAAAACACTAATAATTGTAACAATATTTCACAATATTACTATTTTGTACTGTATTTCTGATCAAATCAATGCAGGTGAGCATAAGAGACGTATAAAAAAAATTGGACGACAATTTGGGGTTGGTACGGTTTTATGTTTTTATAAAAGTTTAAAATTAGGAAAAATGTCTTTTCTTATTTATAAATAGTTCAAACTGTCTAGTTTAAATTCATATTGACATAAACCGAGGCAGAAGAAGAACAGATCACTCACTCCAGGATCTCATTGTACTCTATGCTCTCCTCCAGGTTCTGTAGGTTAGGGTTAGCGCTGCGTATTGCTCGCATGTAAGCTTTCAGGAGCTGGATATCACGTTTCTGAAAAAAAAAAAAAAAAAAAGAAATCATCAGCAGATTAAAAAAAACAAAACAAAGTGTGGTGTGTGTGCTGAACAGAGCAGAGAATCCAAGAAGTTATGGGAAGTTTTTAAATCAACCGTGACATTCATGTAGCCTCAGAGGTCTGACCTGTTCTGCAAGTTGGTGCTTGTGCTCAGCGGCAGTCTTCTCCAGATCTGCAATCTTGGTCTGCTGTTGCTGCACCACACTGCGTAGATGCTTAATACAGTTGTGATTTGGCATCTCATCTTTGGGCATTTCTAGCCTGCAGAGTAAAAAAGCAGCTATGACCAAAATGGGGCAAATAAAGAGCATTCACACAGGGTGCGTTCTTGCAAGACTAAGAGCTGAAAAAACGGCGAGCCTTGGTGCAACAGTCAAACACATCAGTGTAGCGCATGTTGACAAACTATAAAAAAAGCATCACATTCTCCCTCCAAAGACTGGAGTGAATTACTAAGTGAGAACTAGAACTTCGAGTACATACCCGCAACCTTCCTCACATGTGACGGGTCGTTTGGGGTTGTGCTCGCAGTCCTTGAGGTGTGACTGCAGCTGGTCGAGCCGAAGGGTGGCCGTGCAGCCGAAGCCGGCGTTATCACAGGAGATCTGCAGCTTGGAAAGCATGTTACGCATGATGCGGGGGACGGGTCGAAGGTGGGCAAGGGTCACGACGGTGCGGTCCACGGGGCAGATCTGCTGCTGTGCAAACCACTGTGTGATGCAGGCATTACAGAAGGCGTGCTCACAGTGCGGGGCCTGAGAGAACAGACAGACTGATCAGACAGGAAGTAACTTGAACTCAATACGCACTTCTTGCTAACTGACGTGCATTTTTCAGACCTTTTGCCATGTGTAGTTGTTTTATGTTAAAATAAGCTTTTTACTAATTTGCAAGGAAAAAACAGCAACATGAATTGTAAGAGACCGTAATCTATAAATAATAAAATAACATTTAAGTTTTTTAATAGCAATTTTATTAATAAAATTATGTGTGTACATTATTTTTTGGGTGAAAAATCTAGCCTGTAAATTTCCTCAATTCCCTCACCATTGGCTTTACAAAGAAAATTTTTGACCCTTGTAAAACATATTCACACAATGGTCTCACAGAGCAATGATATCTGATAACCACAAACACGTAATGTCTGAGCCTCTGTCACATTGTCAAGGTGTTTTGGGATGTTGCGGTTGAATGAAAATAAATATCGACCTGCACTGGCTCCTCCAGCACCCCGCTGCAGATGGGACATAACAGATCCTCGTCCACCTCTCCTTGGAACCTGGTGACGTCGTACCCCATGGCACATTACCGGAACCCTTTGATATCTGACAAGAAACAAGCAGGAAGAGTGTTTAGTGAGAACTCGGCCGGTACACTTGCCAATTGCCTCTGAGACAGAAAAGCATGAGAAGCCCTGGATGTACAACAAGATGAAACTGAAAACTTACAGCCTTTGCTGGCCATTTTTAAGTGAAAACTGAATCCAGCACAGGAGCAGAAGAACTGTGAAACCAGGTCTAAAAAAAGATTTAAACCAATGTACTACTTGAGTTACTTACATACTGTTTTTTTATTACAAGTTAAGGATTTTAAGAGGTCATGAACTGCATTTTTTTTTTAATGAAAAATTATTTTAATAAAGTCCACTTATATAATTATCAAGAATTTTACATCAAAAAACATAAGAATAAGCTATTTTCTATCCTGTTTTTGACCCTCTTTGAAACACTTTTGATGGTGTGCTGCATTGAAAACTTGGAAGTAAACGGCCACTGCAACCACTGGGTAACAGTTCTGCATATTAAAATAATTTTCAATGTCCCTGCCATTACACATATGGAATGGTCTCAAAAACTTCCTATTGGTGCTGTAAAATGGATTAATTGCATCTAACATAAGTTTGTTTAAATAATATATGCGTGTATATAAATTTATTTATAAAACGGTTAGTTCCTGTCCTTGATTCTGATTGGTCAATAACTGTGTTTTATTCTCGATAAAACATGGCTATGACCGCTTCATCCAACGGTTCTGTGTATCACTACAAAACACCCTTAGCAACCACTCTTAGCAACGTAAACTGTATGTTCTCAATATTGTTCATTGAAGCTTACTGTATCATGTAGAAGAGTATTGTGAGAAAGAGATCGAGTGAGCAAGTTTATTACCTGCATTCAGATTTAGCATTTTCCTTCAGGTCAGTCCTATGTTCATAATAAAAAAAACTGTTCTGCGATCTTGTCCTTTTAACAGTTAAGGGGTTTTCCCGTGACTGACAGTGCTAGTAAAAGCATTTGTCAGTTGCGTCTTGTTCCGTGTTCACAAATTCAGTCTTTTCAATATAAAAGTCTTCGATACTGAGTGACAGTCTTTGCTGCCATCTAATAGTGTAATAATGTAACTTCTGTTGCTGTTCACAGTCAGGGACTATTTTGTCCGGCAGAAGGAAGGCTTAGTGCTGGGTGGTTTGACCAAAAATCTGTATCACATTTTTTTTTAATAAAGATTCTGGCGGTTTCACGGTATGTCACGTTTTTTGTTTTTTTTTACTGGACCTTTATTTTGGCATATTTTACTGTCAGGAGTACAGGAAATATATAAACATTGTAAGGACAAATAAAAATTTATTTAAAAAATATAAATCAAAGTTCATAATGCTAACAATTTTGTTTAAAATGTAATCAAATTTATTTAATTCTTTAATTAAATTAATAATATTAAGTAGGCTATATTTTTACTGTGCAATTTGTCATTTCAATGAAGACCTTTTTTTGTTTGTGTTTTAATTATTATTATTATTATTATTATTTTTGTTATTATTATTATCTCTATTAATCAAAGTACACTCTATTGTACAATATACTATAAGTTTGCCGAACTTATTTTGACAGGGTCGTGAAGACCTTTGACTTCCTGTGTATATGATACGACAAATAGTTTTAGTCGATAGTTTTATCAAATTAAATGGTGAAATGTTCATAAAGTGACTCTAAGAGCAGCTCTGCAGAAGAAGTTCATGTATAGTGAGCGAGACGGCAGACACTGAAATCTTATGGCTCTACATGGTATTTGCAGTATTAAAGAGTTAGTTTTGTGAGTTATTTATTGTTGTTTAATAAAGTTGTTTCCATTAGTGTAAGAAGGGTTTGCAGTTAATATAAGTCCGCTCTCTATACGCTTTACATTGCGCTTCATGGCCATTGAATAGAGACAGCAGCTGTTTCAGCTACGCACCGGTATGGCGGTTTTTATAAAATACATATCGGTCTTGAAATTGAACCGGTATACCATATGAACTGGTATACCGGCCAGCACTAGAAGGCTTTTAGTGATTTTACTTTATAGTTGCATTGATACATACTTTTGGCTTTAATATTTGTATTGTGTGGTAACCGTTTTATAAAAGCAATAAGGTACTTGAGGCTAGTGCTGTATCGTGAATAAGTCACAGCCGAAGGGGATGACTTATTCACGATACAGCACAGCCTCTCGTACCTTATTGCTTTATATATATATATATATATATTTTTTTTTTTTATATAGGCTATTCGTATTTTTCCTTTACAATAAAGTGAAAACGTACACACTCATTTGCAGCGCCGTGTTTTAATAAAATGAAACGTGTTGTAATGTCTTACTGATCCCAAAACAAGATGTCGCTAACTGAAGCTTTTATTCAGGATTACAGCAACTGGCTTCGATCAAAACAATAACAAAAGCAGCGTTGTCTACGTGCTTTCTTCCGTATCCAATAATCCAACGCATTAACCCCATAAATGCTGAAGCAAAGGAAAGACCAACGAATCACAACTATCCAGTTTGACTGCGGCGCAACAGTATAAATACTCAGTACATTTTAACAAACAATCTGTAACAGACAAAGCAATAGTGACACGTGGTAAAAACACTGTTACTCACACTTGTGTGTTACGACATTGCTGTCGGATCCAATATAGTCGGCACTGCTTCACGTTTTATTTTCAGTCTCTCTGAAAAGCCTGCGCCGGACTGTTTCTTGTTTAAAAATTAATCCGCAGTAAAATCAAATGAACAAACAAAAAGCGTCTTACTGATGTGATCTGACTGAAGACTCCACGCTTTATTAATGTTAGGATCACAAGGATGGCAATGCAAAGACTGTGTTTTTCCACAACTTGGCACTGGAAAACGTCTTATAATCCTCAGAGGCATCTCTACAGTTTTGTTGCTGGAGTAATCCTGTGTTTGCGTCTGTCTCGCATTTACTAATGCATGACGTGAGCGAATCGGTGTGCGGGGCTAAAGAGGCAATGGTGCAAAAGTAGGCGTTGATCTTCTTCAGCAGAGGCGATCTTTCGTCGCACTATGTAATAGTGTGATAATGTGACAAAATCCGAAATGAGTCATTTTCTGTGCTTGGTTTCAATAAAAGCTATTTTTGGACTGACGAGGAAGTTGAATTCTGAAACTTACAGGATATTTTTATAGTACAATGACCTCTTCGAAAGACCAAGGAAAATTTTATTTCTCAATTCATGACCCCTTTAACAGCTTGTAAGAAAATAAAAGGAAGTACACTCAAATATGCCAACTAATAACATTCAAATGTAACTGCAAATCTTATGGACAATCAGAATCATAAATCAATGCGGTACCAGATCTACATCAAGATAAGTCTTTTATAATGCTTTATGCACTAACTGAATTACAAATTGTGCTATTCAATACAACATGGCTCTGTTCCAAAATAATGCAATACTCCAATAAGCAAAAAAAAAAAAAAAAAAAAAAAAATTATTGGGTAAATAGTCATTAATTAGTTCTTAATTCTGTAAGGGATGCTAGCAATGCAGCCTTAAAATTTGGCCAAAACAAGGCACTGCTTTCGCTTTTTATGCCAGGAGCAAAATGATGCTTTAAAAATGTAGGTTTCGAACAAATATCACAAAACTCCTTAGAAGCATTAAAAGTAAACTGATAGAGGTTTAATGATCATGGCATTTTGAGCTGAACACGGAGGCACTCAATGTCCTGCTACAATACAGAAGTAACATGATCACATTTCCTGTATAAAGGTGACCTTTTTCTTCTTTGTAGAGACACTAAGACTACACAGCTCTCTCAAGTGAAAAATGCAATGGCTGAGTGTTTGTGTGTAAGCTGTGTGTAAGAGATTACTAATGTGCTGTCAAAGAAATATGGGTCCACTGTGAAGTGTGGTGGCGAACTCAGTAATGCAGCATAATGGGAAACCATTTTGAGTGGCCTAGAGATTGCATTAAGATTAATATTGTGAGGATGGAAATTTCACCGCCTTTCTGACTTCATTTTAAGAAACAACAAACTGGAAGGCAATCAGTCAGTTAGACATAAGTGTCGAAACGATAAAAAAACAAGACAAACGACAAAAGCCATCGCTTACATGTAAATTCAGATTTTGCCCTAACAAGCCATGACAAGCGTCAGTTGCTTGGTTTCTATCGTTCCACAATGAAATCTCATGGCACCAAAAACACATAATGTGGCTGTGTATTTAAAATTAAATATGCCCTGCTTGTCTGTGATACTCTGTACTTAGAAGCAAGTAAAACATAGCTTCATCTTATTTTGAAATAATGCTTAACAAACTGAAATTCTATTTTAAAAAAAATCTACACCCATTTCTGCTAATAATTTATGTTCACGGAGACTGCAGCGCCATATTTTGAATATATTTGAGTGTTTCCAGTGTCAATTTACCATTTTGGTATCAACTACTTTGGATAAACATCCTAGACTACAAATAAAAGCAAAAGCTGTTAGTCATTTTACATGTCAGTAAGACTGTCTTTTTCTGTCTAAGAGAGCAATTATTAGCCAAAATAAACTCCAAAGTAGACTTCATAAATCCATTACATCTCTCCTAGGGCTGCACGATTATGACAAAAATCATAATTGTCGATTATTCCCTTGAAACTGTAATTGCGATTATTAATTACTATTATCACAATTTAATTGAATGATGTATTGAATAGCTTTATACCATTGTTTGAAGCTGAAATTTTTATTGTTTTTCTATAGCATTAAACCTCAAATGTCAACTATACATTGGTTTGGTGTCTTCTTTAAATAATAATAATAATAATAATAAAAGTCAACATATGCATGGTATAATAATAGGGGCTTTTGCATCAGGTTGTTCTTGGAACTTAGATATAGGAACTAGCCACCAATGTGGTTCCCTGAGAATTAATGTTCCCCTAGGGCCGGAAGTGATGTAAACTGCGCTTGTTGTTGTTACTTTTATTTTGACGGCACGGCAGACTTTTATTTTGACGGCGCTGAGAACAGTTCAGACAGATCCTAAGCACACAGTGCTCGCATTCTCCATCTTCATTAGTTTACGATCTGCTTAACAGTCCTGTCTAATACGTTATTAGATAGAACTGTTATACAAAGAAAGTAGACAGTATATGAAAAAGTATCAGCTTTTGCCGTGTTGTTGATGCCCAATGTCGCTAGCTTAGCAGAAATACATAATCATGTTTTGCTTGGTCTGCTCAAAGTCGCGCTGGATTTTCTCCTTAGTGTAAGGTTGAGAGGTCCTATCACTGTTTTTCATGTTTGTAAAGTTAGTTTGTGGAGTAAATACATAGGCCGTGTACACGGCTTTTTAAAATGGCGGGTGCTGGTGTTTCACATGCGTTTGACATATCAGCGTACACCTACGTCACTGGTAGCTCCTTTTGTGCTGGGTTAGACCTTTTACATTCTGAAGTAGTCGTGACTCGCCTCTCGCAACATAACTTGCTCTAAACACACCTCTTAAACATGCAGAATAATTTAAGTGGATATTTTTCCTGGTAATCGTGGCATCCGTAATCGTGATTTGAAATTCGATTAATTGTGCAGCCCTAATCTCTCCTAGAACTCACAGAAAGCAGACCTTTTTGTACCAAAGACTACAAAAGATATAAACCATACTAAAATGCATTAACTTCTATGAAATATTCATGATCTGAGCAATTAGAAAGTGCACAGTAGCATTAATGGAGTACAAGTGATTTATCTGCCATTACATTCAAAATAAAAGGCCATTCATACCTCACTAAAGCACAGCCCTCATGATCCCTGTACAATGAGCTGTCCTCATGTGTCAGGTGGGCAAGGCGACTTTCCTTATGATGCAAGACCGACCATCCCCCTTAAGAAAGAGAAAGTGAAAACAAAGACATACATTACGATGCAATCAATACACTGCTACTTATTTCAAAGCAATTTAATTAAGACTCCAAAAGCCTGTTTGAAACATTTCCTGGAAGCTTCAGACAAGTTTGGCATATTTACCGTCAATTAGTCCATTCCCTATTTCAAGATGTTTTGTATCCAATGGATGTCATCAATTAAACTTATCGAGATGCTCTTTCCTTCCACTTTGTCTCTTGAGTGGAAATCCAAAACCATTAAAGCCTTGATGCAGCGCAATCGAATTAAGAGTCAGCTCATTTAAGAGGCAGATGATGTAATGGTACAACAAGCCACATGTGCGCACCCAATCATAGTGCTGGACGGTATAATGTGTAATGAAATGTGTTTCGTTTTACAATATATATTTGGGTGGCCATCAGTAGACAGTGCTTTAAGAGCAATTAAGAAACAATGACTCAAATGTGGTTCATCCAATCAGAATTTACCCTGGAATGCGAAAAAAATCCCATAGACTTACATTGAGCCATATATAGGGACCATAGAGGCTTGTGGCTGGGATGGCAGTAAGTAACCACCCAGAACACCCTAGCAACAACACAGCAACACCCTGGTAACCATCCATTACACCCTAGCATTATAGTGGTGAGTTTTCACTCAATAGAATCACAATAAGTTGCGTTTTTAGACATCATTGCTTTTCCATAGCCTACTGAAACAAAGCAGATGTGGTTTGCAAGGATTAGACGTGTATGACGTGCTAAAAACACTTGAATCCATTAGCATTTAATTTCCTTTGAATCTTATAAGATCTAAAACAGGAGGAGGAAAATGCTGGGGTTAATACACAGATCAATTCTTCTAATACTTTAAAACCAATTCAAAGCAAAGAAGGGTAGTCACAGCATCTTTTCCGATTCATAACAGTTCTGGGAGGGGTGGTGTTTTGTCCCGGTAGGCTGGTGGTGACCTAATTTTAGCTTGTCTAAGCAGATGAAGGGGGAGAGCGTGGGTGGTTGAGAACGTTCTCCCCTAAACCCCCATTTCAGTGTTGGCGTCCCTCACTTTCATTCAATAAAGATCTAGTCGATCATGCACGGATGCATCATCACCAAAAGTGCATTTGGAAGCACACAGCTGCTCTGGCACATGTTTACCAGTGCCAAAAAACATTTTGTCCAAAAACAAGTGTAAACTGCCTCATATTTTGAACCACTTAGCAGATGACAGGTCTGACAAACCCATAAATTGAAGTTGGAGACCTTTGGATGTCATCAAGAGGGTCCTACATTGCCATCACTAAAGGACAAAACAAGTTATATATATATATATATATATATATATATATATATATATATATATATATATTAGACAGAGAGAGAGAGAGAGAGAGAGATATGGAGGGTCCTGCAATGATACCAAGAAAGAAAAAAAAAAAGCGGACTGAGGGGTTAATGTTAAATGGACAGATGTAGCCATTTAAACAATATGCATTTAATTGCATCTTAACATTACAGACAGTCATGAATGTGAACATGCTGGATTCAGACAGACAGGCTATACCCTTGCCAACATACATACAGTAATGAACCAGACAGCTGTAAACAAATGTACAACTATTAAACCTCCTGGCGATGAAAAAAGCTTCACCTCTGCCAACCTGAAACACACGTTTGCTGATGTGTTTGAGCGACTAAAATGAAGCGCTTAGCATTAGCCGACTCTCTAACGCTGTTGTACAAAAACAACCAAATTAATCATCACAACCACATAACTTACTTATCGTGTTTACTGTTTTTTTTCGTACAACAAGGGACGAATGTCTCAAAATATCTTTTATTCACTGTAAAATTACATTTAAAGTGTATGCGCTGATGCTAAGGAGCTAGCGTGGCTAACTAGCATGAAATCCAACTAGCTGACGCATGCCGAAAGAGCAGCTTTGGTCTAAAAACAGTACACCACACGTTCTTAAGCGTCACATTACATTTTCTAGCCCCTGTAAATGTCATTTAAATACCGTTCTGATCAAATAACGTCTTGTTGTGTTCATGTTTCGTGACTGCATTTGCATCCAGTTTGTGCTACTATACGGTAATTTTACAAGTCGACATGAATAAAGCGTTAAAAATCTCTCAGCAGGACTATAATACCTGTTCCCGTTGATCGCGGTATTCCTCCAAAGCTTAATGTGATTTCTGGATTTAGAGACTGATATTTGTAGTGATCTGAGAGATGGCTGAATTCTCTTCCTGAGGCGAGCGGATGAAGTCTGTCTGAATCTGCTGCTGCGCCTACAGGACAGAGTGTGTGTGTGGAGGAGCAATTAAACGAAATTTACCCTTAAACATATTACATGCTTACTAATCTAAAAGCATTATGTGTAAGGCGTATATATACAATTCATTAAATGTAGCCTATTTTTTTTTCTTTAAAAACTAAAGTCTATCTGTCTATCTATCATATACATGCAATATGAACAGATGACATGAAAGTTACTTGGACAGGTCAAAGTACTACTTAAATATTTGACGGGATGGGAGTGAGAATGTCTTCAATTTACATCACAGTCATGAGGTAAACCAAGCTGATCAATGCCTTCGCGACATGTGATCTTCGATAGGTTCAAAGCTGCCTGCTGGTGAAACATTAACCTTAGATTCATTAAAACAATGCGCCATACCTCATGCTTAAACACTAGAATACTGAGAGGATACTGGAGATCATGTAACGCACTTAAAAGAGACGGCAGAAAATCATGGGTGGACGGACAGTCTGGTAAAGAGTTGATCAGTTAAAGCATAAATTCTAAATTTACATTATTGAAACTATAATGTATTTGTTCTTTTGTTCGTTTTATTCTTACTATAGTAACAAGAATGGCTTCAGCAAAATGTAATTTTTTAAACTCCACACAAAAACAATTGGTCAAATTTCGCTCTTTCATAGCTCTTAATGGTTCCTACATTTCTCTTAAATTTGCAGACTTTGGTGTCTTAGGAAATTCGAGCACAGTTTGAGACGTTTAGAAACTATAAAGGAGGAACGTGAGGGTGTTTTTCCTCATGAGAAGCAGGAAACTTTAGTAAAAGTCTCCATATCATATCCTTTAAATCTCATTCCATCTAAAAGGAACATGTGAGATATTACAGAGCTCTCACTCGTGATTTTTACACAACTCTGGACCTTAATTTACTTTTACCAAATGCGATTTGGGATTGATTTTGCAATGCCTGTTCAATTATGCTTAATTAAAATTCTGTTATTGATTGCTCATTTTCTCCAAGGATGACTCTGAGCTTCAAGCTTCTGCTCTACCACTGTATGATTTCTGTGATGATACCACCCATCCTCATACTGGCAACACATGCCCAGGTCGACAAGGTCAAAACGTTGAATGAGAGCACACAAGTCAAATCTACAGAGGAACACTTAGAGGAAGCTTTTGAAGAGCAGGTACGTTTAGATGATTATATCAAAACAAAAGATTAAGTAGACAATGATTGTTTTTTTGTTGCTTGTCTTTGAGAATCCACAGTGGCTTTTTTGGTTTACTCGTTCCTACATGTCTGGTAAAGTAGATCTACCACATTCCTTGAGGGATTTTTGCTGGAGGGTAACACTGAGTGCAAAAATCTTATCAACAATGGCTCTGATGCAATCACTCAAATAGGTTAGAGATGTAGTTTCAGCATCTGTGTTGAAATTCATGGATTGGGGTTATGGTTGCAGACTAAGTTTAAGACCCCATTGTTATCATAAAAATATTAACATGCGTGGACCTTGAAAATGATGGCTGTTGACAAAATAGTAATTCGGATTTAATCTTCTCTCAAGGGCTACTACTTGCAACGCCTGTTTCTCCAGTATGGGGACAATGGGACTTTGACCTATGAAGGTCTGCAGAAGCTGCTAGGCAGTTTAGGTCTGGGGGAAGTCAGTGTCCTAGAGATCCGACATGGTGGAGTGAAGCATTCTTCTCAACCCCTGTCCAATTCCCACTCGCATGAAGACCATCATCAGCCTCAAAGGACCACAAACTCACCTCCATTTAAAGAAAGGTAAGATGACTCACAGATTCTGGCTGGTGCCTATAAAGTTAACTTTTTGAATAGGTACATTCTTTTGAACTTCTATTATTACTACAAAACCATAGTTGAATATTCTGTTTTTGATGATCTGGTTATTGTTTACAGAGTGCAAATATAATTTTATGCTCATTTCAAAGACTAATCGATTAAAATATTCAGTCCTAGACCTCACATTAAATCAGTGCTCAGTGGATCTCCTGCAGAATGGGGTCACTCAGACTATTTTCCACACCCTGGCCTAAGACACAAACTGGAAGAAAGTGTGTCACCGCTCTCAGACCACCCGACAGAGAAACACCTTCATGGGAATGTGAGTATTTACTCCTGAACTTCCTGTTAGGGTGAAACAAATGAACAAAGTCTACAAATGAATCTTCTTCACTATCACATGACCAAAGGTCTGTTGATATCTTGAGGTGTGCAGACAGTAAAATTCAATCCATTTGCCTTTCCCGTTCTGTGTGAGGTACACTGACTATTTTAGAGAGAGATAATCATATGAGAAGACCCTGCTGAAAAGATTTGTTTTAACTGGTTAGTGCTGGTTTAATGCTGGTCTAGCTGGTGGGCCATAATAGCTGTACTGTGTATCAGTAAAACTCAACAGGCAACAGCTCAACAGCTAGTTAACCATCATGGTCATGTTGACAATTTCTGGTGATGCTGGTTGATTACATTTTGCTATTTAAACTAGTCAAGAAGCCTTCTTGGACCACCAGCATGCAAGCATCCTGTACTGTGGACTAGCATCTAAAACACAGTATATGCCATATGTAAGTATACAAGTATGGAAGCCTATTTCCGCCACATTAAAAAATCATGCTAAATCATAATTATGACATGGATAGTCAAAATTATGATATACGAAGTCATAATTACGAGATAAATTATGACATATTAGGTCAATTGTGAGATAAAAAGTCATAATTGTTACATAAAAAGTCAAAATTATGACAAAACATAATCAACAAAATTTGAAATGACAAAATTATGAGTTAAAATGTCATAATTTTAAGATATAAAAAACCAGATCAAGATATAAAATTCAGATCATGAAATAAAGTCATAATTATGACACAAAGTTTAAATTGACATAAAATCATAATTATAAAATCAAAATTATGATATAAAATGTTGAAATTATGAGCTAAAATGTAATTTATAAAAAGTTGAAAACATAAAATTTTGAGATAAGAAGTCATAATTATGACATGAAAATGCTGACTTTATAATCTCTTAATTATGGCTTAGTATGTCATAACAAACATGACTTTTTATCTCATAATTTTAACTTTTCTTTGCTCATTATTATGATTTACCAAAGCGTAATTATTTTTCCCTTAAGTGGCAGAAATGGGTTTCCATTACAGGATAAAATGCAGTCAGGCAGTCATTATCACAAAATAAACTACACTGTATATGATCATTCAAATATTAATGTGAGTTTATATTATTTATAACTTTTCCTGTATATTATCTTAATGTGTCCGTTAAGGAAAAGAATAGTTCTTTACAATCAGCCTATAGCGACATGATGACCACTGCAGTGATATTACAGTAATATTAACGCTGAAGTCAGTTGTGTTTGTATAAAACAAAAGAAAACAGACATGGATGGAAGTAATGTAAGTTTTATTTGGAAGCACTGTAATATGCACCATTGCAATGGACAACAGCGGATATTAGGAAAATTGACCAATCAGAATCGAGTATTCCAGAGAGCTGCGTAATAATGTTGAATCTGAATCTTATTACCTTATCGCAGTGTCTAAATGTTACCCAGCTCTTGTGGAACTTTGGGCTGGGCCAAGCATCCCATATCACTCCTGCCCACTTCACCTTCCTGTGCCCTGCCCTCCTGTACCAGATCGACAGCGGAGTGTGTCTGCGACACACAGAGCAGCAGTCACAGGGAAACAAAACCAGTGAGGGTTTCCTCAGAGGTGTGTGTGTGTGTGTAAACTGTCCATCAAGTGTGATATCAGAATCAATTTGTGTTTGTTTTCATGATAGTGAAGATTAAACAAGGTCATTTTATCTCAGCTCTAGGTTGGGCCTCCTTGGCACTCTTTGTCATCAGTTTGCCCTCCCTGGTCGCCCTGGGACTGGCACCCCTGCTTCGACCTTCTATCCTTCAAATATTCCTCTGCCCGATGGCTGGGATGGCAGTAGGCACGCTCTGTGGAGATGCCCTCTTGCACCTCCTGCCTCATGTAAGTAACACAATGCAAATGAAAAATCAGTACATTATTCTGTATTTCTTCAAATATCCCAGCTTACAAAAATATGTTTTAAGAATGTTTTGCTAATGTTCCCATAAACTTTTGAATGTTCTCTGAATGTTTAAAACATCCGTTTTTTTAAAATGTTTTAAAAACATTTTTTCTTGGTTATGTGAACGTTAAAGGTGCTGTATGTAAAAATACCATATGTTTGCAGATATTTAGGAAACATGCAGTTTGTTTCTCTAAAAAAAAAAGGTACAGCAAGACAGTTATTTTACTTTGAAATGTGCGTTCCATGTCGGAATGTCTGTTTTTGTTTGTATTACATACTGCACCTTTAAAGAAACATTGTTGGAATGTTACTTTTGAATGTTCTCTGAACATTCTGAAACAAGTAGTAACATTTAAAAAAATGTTAGATGAACTAAAACATTTCAGAACATTTCAGATATAAATATTTACATATAACATTTCAGATATAAATAACGTTTTTGTGCTAATGTTTTGAGAACATTAAAGACCAGATAACTTTGAATGAACATTCTATTAATGTTACTGGAAGAACCTTTGTTCATAACTTTGAGAGAATTTTGCCAGAACGTTAACTGAAGTTCTGAAAATGTTCCCTGTTAGCTCGGATACATTTAAATTATTATTAAATTATGAATAATTTAATTTATTTATGTACTATAAAATATAGATAATAATGATTTATACGTAAGCAATAAGGTACTCGAGGCTGTGCTGTATCATGAATAAATCATGGCTGAAGGGTGTTGTTAGGCACGACGTGAAGCAGAGTGCCTGCAGCCCCTTCAGCTGTGACTTATTCACGATACAGCACTAGCCTCGAGTACCTTATTGCTTTTATAAAAGTTACCACACAATATAAATATTAAAGACTTTCATGAAGCAAAATCACTAAAAGCCTTCCTTCCACCGGAAAAAATAGTCTCTGACCGCCAACAGCAACAGAAGTTACATTATTACGCCATTAGATGGCGGCAAGGACTGTCTTTATGAGTGTGTCAGTCAGTAGCGAAGACTTTTACATTGAAAAGACTGAATTGTTGTGAACACGGAACAAGACGCAGCTGACAAATGCTTTGACTAGCGCTGTCAGTCATGGGAAAACCCCTTAACTGTTAAAAGGACAAGATAATACATCGGACATTTAAACACATTTTTTATTATGAACATAGGACTGACCTGAAGGAAAATGCTAAATCTGAATGCAGGTAATAAACTCGCTTAATTGATCTTTCTCATAATACTCTTCTACATAATACAGTAAGCTTAAATAAACAATATCAATTGACAACATTCAGTTTACGTTGCTAAGAGTGGTTGCTAAGGGTGTTGTGTAGTGATGCACAGAACCATTGGGTGAAGCGGTCATAGCTGTGTTTTATCATGAATAAAACACAGCTATTGACCAATCACACAGGAACTAACTGTTTATATATATATATATATATGGAAATAATAAATAATAAAATAAATAAAAACAATAATATAAAATCTAATAATAAATAAAGTTGTATTTTTTATTCAAGTGCTATAGATGTTGGTTGTTCATGATTTCAGGCCATCTTCAGTCAACACACTGAACACCAGGATGCTGTTTTCAAGGGTCTGAGTGTGCTGGGAGGACTTTATCTTTTATTTGTCTTTGAGAGTCTTCTGGGACTTAAGCAACATTTCAAGGTGAGCTTCATCCAGTGGGAAATATTTTTATTTGGACTTTCATTATGACCTGCTGACTTAAATGAAAAGACTTAGTTTTGAGGAAAGAGATGTGGAGTGGTTGTCATTATTACAAAATTTCCTCTTCTTTTTACAGATTTTAAAGAAAAGGAGGCACAACGCAGAGTCTGGAAGGGAGCTGGACACACTGCAGGGTATGTTTTATTTCACTCGTGAGAAAGAGCAAACCAGAAAGAAAAACATTATTATGCAACTTCTAAATTAATCTGTACTCTGTTATAGGTACCTCATCAGGCAATCAGTATGAGAGTTCAGGGCATGGGCATTCTCATGGGCAGCCTGGACTAGGGAAAACAGGCATCAGAAGCATGGCATGGATGGTGGTCATGGGAGATGGGATACATAACCTTACAGATGGACTAGCCATTGGTACATAAAAAGATCACTCATTAAAGGTGTAATAACTAAGTAATAATTTTAAAATTATGTACACTCCCATTAGATGGAAAAAAAAGTATTTTAAAGTGTATTTATTCTTAATTAAAAATAAGTTAATTATTAATAATTAATTTGTCTTTTTGTCCTCTAGGTGTTGCATTTTCTCAGAGTCTGACTGGTGGCCTCAGCACTACGATCGCTGTGTTCTGCCATGAGCTTCCTCATGAGTTAGGTATATGATTGAGTCGTTTCTAGTATAAATGGTCATTATGAATCTCATCAGTATTGCATACATATTTCTTTGCTCTTGTCTGCAGGTGATTTGGCGGTGCTGTTGGCTGCAGGCTGGCCTGTCCGCAGACTGGCTGTGTTCAGCGGCATCTCTGCTCTGCTGGGCTTTGTTGGTGTTTTAACAGGGACGGCGCTGGGAAACCAGTGGGCGACACACTCACCTTGGATTCTCACCATCACCGCTGGGGTCTTCCTTTATGTTGCTCTTGCTGATATGGTAAAGATCTTGATTGCCAAAATACAGTAAAAGTTTTATTTAAGACTTAATTTTTTACTTGAAAGCTGTCAGGATGTCCAGAATTACTTCACCCAAAAATGAAAATGATGTCATTATTTACTCACCCTAATGTCGTTCCACACCCGTAAGACCTTTGTTCATCTTCGGAACACAAATTAAGACATTTTTGATAAAATCCGATGGCTCAGTGAGGCCTGCATCGCCAGCAATAACACTTCCTATTTCAATGCCCAGAAAGCTACTAAAAACATATTTAAAACAGTTCATGTGACTACAGTGCTTCAACCTTAATATTATAAAGTGATGAGAATAATTTTTGTGCGACTTTATTACACAATATTTAGTGATGGGCGATTTCAAAACACTGCTTCATGAAGCTTCGGAGCTTTACCAATCATTTGTTTCGAATCAGTGGTTCAGAGCGCCAAAATCCCATGATTTCAGTAAACGAGGCTTCATTACATCATAAGTGTTTAGAAATTTCAATATTTCACACGACTTTGGCAGTTTGATACGCGCTCTGAACAACTGATTCGAAACAAATGATTCGCAAAGCTTCGAAGCTTCATGAAGCAGTGTTTTGAAATCACCCATCACTATATATTGTCGAATAAAGTTGCTATTTTGTTATTTTTGGCACATAAAAAGTATTCTTGTCGCTTTATAATATTAAGGTTGAACCGATGCAGGCCTCTCTGAGCCATCGGATTTATCAAAAATATCTTAATTTCTGTTCAGAAGATGAACGAAGGTCTTTTGGGTGTGGAACGACATGAGGGTGAGTAATTAATGACAATTTTCATTTTTGGGTGAACTAGCCCTTTAACTTAAATGAAAAAAACGTGACGCAATTTTTTACTCAGAAAAAAATAATTTAATGTTGAAGACTCCACTGCATCTCCATAAAAGTCATAATGAATACAGTATCTTTATATAACTTTAATGTTGTGACGCTGTTTCCCTAGATGCCCGAAATGCTCCATGGAGATGCTGGACCTCTGAGCCCTCTGAAACGCTTCCTCCTGCAGAGTCTGGGCCTGCTTATAGGGGGCGCTATCATGCTTTGCATCGCCCTTTTTGAGGATCATATTGCTATTAGTCTGGGAGAAGACTAACGATATAAATACTATTCATTTGCAACGTCATCATCAGGATATCACACCAGTGTGAGAATTTCCATCCAAAACAAAAGTGTTGTGTACATACCTCATCCCATAATGAACTACTGCGTAGATGTGGATGTTCTGAAGAAAGTACACTGGATAATGCGCCTATAAAAACAGGAACAGTGATCTCCTACATAGGCATCCTCGTCGGGTCAACATCTTTTTAACTGAAGCTCACTAAAATGTTTTTTTTTTCTTTCTATATGGGAAAAACTTCTTACTGAATGATGATATCTGTAGATAATTCCAAGGCTCGACAATAAGGATGGTCTGATAAAAGGGATTCGGGCCAGTTTATGTAACTAACTTGCCCTATGAGGCAAATACCAAGTTGTCAATACATCTTTTATTATATAAATGTTTCTATGCCTTGCATTGTTTTTTTATGTATTGAACATGGTTGTTGTTAAAATGATAATCTACAATCTTTACCAATTTACAATAAGCATAATGTCATTGTTTTCAGCAAGTGTGTTTTAAGAATTTAGTTAGTTCTAATTTTTAAATTGGTTATAATTTTTTATATTAAAGGATTAGTTCACTTTGAAATGAAAATTAGCCCAAGCTTTACTCACCCTCAAGCCATCCTAGGTGTATATGACTTTCTTCTTTCTGATGAACACAATCACAGAAATATTAATAAATATCCTAACGCATCCGAGCTTTATAATGGCAGTGATAGGGATCAATGAGTATGAGCTGAAGAAAGTGATTCCATCCACATCCATCCATCATAAACGTACTCCACATGGCTCTGGGGGTTAATAAAGGCCTTCTGAAGCGAAGCGATGCGTTTGTGTAAAAAAATATCCATATTAAACAAGTGATGAAGTAAAATATGTAGCTTCCGCCAAATCGCCTTCTGTACTGAAGTTACGAAGAAAGTGTAAACTGGCGTCACGTCAGTTAAACTTTTTCCGTAAGTTGAATAGGGAAGTCGTAGGACGTAGCATAAGCTTTGTGAACTGCAAGAGTTTTACACTTTCTGCGTACATTGAATACGGAAGGTGGCTCGTGCGGAAGCTAGATATTTTACTTCATAACTTGTTTAAATATGGATATTTTTTTACACAAATGCGTCGCTTCACTTCAGAAGGCCTTCATTAACTCCCCGGAGCCATGTGGAGCACATATTTATGATGGATGAATGTGGATGGATGCACTTTCTTCAGCTCATACTCATTGATCCCTATCACTGCCATTATAAAGCTCGGATGCGTCAGGATACTTATTGTTCTTCAGAAACAAGAAAGTCATATACACCTAGGATGGCTTGATGGTGAGTAAAGCTTGGGCTAATCCTTTAAAATAATTTCCAGCTATCTGCAAATTAAAAACTATGCAATTTTTTTTTTTTTTTTTACAGTAAATAATTAAAAAAAAAAAAAAAAAAAAATATATATATATATATATATATATATATATATATATATATACACACACACAGGTGCTGGTCATATAATTAGAATATCATCAAAAAGTTCATTTTTTTTATTATAAATTATTTTTAAAAATGAAACTTTCATATATTCTAGATTCCCTACATGTAAAGTAAAACATTTCAAAAGTTTTTTTTTTAAATTTTGATGATTAGAGCGTACAGCTCATGAAAGTCCAAAATCCAGTATCTCAAAATATTAGAATATTTCCTAAGATCAATCAAAAAATGGATTTGCAAAACAGAAAAGTTCAAGTTCTTTAAAGTATGTTCTTTTGTGCACTCAATACTTGATCGGCAGGACATATTACAGCAAATGACTTGCTCCTAGCACAAATTACAGCATCACTGAAGTGTGGCATGGAAGTGATCAGCCTGTGGCACTGCTGAGGCACTATTGAGCCTTCAGATCATCTGTATATTGTTGGATCGACTGTTTCTCATCTATCTCTTGAAAATATCCCATAGATTCAGGTCAGGCATATTGGCTGGCCAATAAAGCACAGTAATATCATGGTCAGCAAACCACTTGGAAGTGGTTTTTGCACTGTGGGCAGATGCTAAAGTCCTGCTGGAAAAGGAAATCAGCATCTCCATAAAGCTTGTCAGCAGATGGAAGCATAAGGTGCTCCAAAATCTCCTGGAAGATGGCTGCATTGACTTTGCACTTGATAAAACACAATGGACCAACACCAGCAGACGTCACGGCCCCCCCAAATCATTACTGACTTCAGAAACTTCACACTAGACTTCAAGCAGCTTGGATTCTGTGCCTCTCCAGTCTTCCTTCAGACTCTGGGACCATGATTTCAACATGAAATGCAAAATTTACTTTTATCTGAAAAGAGGACTTTCGACCACTGTTCACTGTCCAGTTCTTTTTCTCCTTAGCCCAGGTAAGATGCTTCTGACGTTGTCTTTGGTTCAGAAGTGGCTTGGTAGTCCTTTTCCTGAAGATGTCTGAGTGTGGTGACTCTTGATGCGCTGACTCCGGCTTCATTCTACTCATTGTGAAGCTCTCCCAAGTGTTTGAATCGGCTTTACTTGACAGTATTGTCAAGCTTGCGGTCATCCCTGTTGCTTGTGCACCTTTGCCTACCCAATTTCTTCCTTCCAGTCAACTTTGCATTTAATATGCTTTGATACATCACTCTGTAAACAGCCACCCCATTCAGTAATGACCTTCTGTGACTTACTCTCTTTGTGGAGGGTGTCAATGATTGTCTCCTGGACCATTGCCAAGTCAGCAGTCTTCCCCATTAGTGTGGTTTCAAAGAACAAAAGATACCCGGAATTTATACTGTAGGGATGGTCATTTAATGAAACTCAAATGTAAATATTCTAATATTTTGAGACTTTCATTAGCTGTACGCTCTAATCAACAAATTAAAAAAAAAAACTTTTGAAATGTTTTACTTTACATGTAGGGAATCTAGAATATATGAAAGTTTCATTTTTTAAAATAATTTACAATAAAAAAAATGAACTTTCACGATATTCTAATTATATGACCAGCACCTGTATGTATATTATGTATATTATGTATATTATATTATATTATATATATATATATATATATATACATATACACACACCTCTTCTTGACATATTCAGATGATTTGCTAAAGAGAAGTGAAAAGGGATTAACCTTAATTTGAACCCAATCAGTCTAAAATTTCCAAGTTAAAAGGCCTTTACGACCTAACATAACATATATCCCATCACAAAAACATGTAATGTTTAATAAAATATGCTGTTACATTAACATTTTGTAGTGTTTAGAAAAACAGAAGACACACAACAACAACTTGTATGTAGCAATAGCATTTTATTTCAACATTACCAATTCTAAGCCACGATACTGAATGACAAGACCTACTGGCTGCAGCAGTTCATGAACCTGACTAACAAAAACATGGGATTTTTTTTTTTTTTTTGTCTTTAAAGTCAGAGAGACCAATTCATTTTTAATAAGCTCAAATTAAAAATGATTATGTTCTTTCTTACTTAAATACATATACAGAGTTTCACATCTGTTAGTAACAAGTAACCATTCACAAGCTCATACTATGAATTAACAAGGCAAAGTGCTTTCAGGATTGCATTGTCACATAAGGAAATGAATGGCTTGAGGTCTTTTTGTGGGGTTGAAAGGGTGAGGGTTCTCCTTCCTCAGGTCTAGGAGGGGTCACGTGACCGTCCTGACAGATTCAGGCAGAATCCACCGAATTCTCCCCGTGCCCCCAGGTCCAAAATGGATATGTACAGAGGTACAAAGTTGGCAGGGTGGTGGATAGCTAATGCAAATTAGCCAGTGACCGGCGTAGTGTTTTTGGAAGGGTGTAAGGCTAGGGAATTCTACATACCCCATATTTTAGTACAGAATGAATGTGCATAACTCAAACCAACCAACCCCCTTTCAAACCCCCACCACCAGTAGAAAATTGAGTTGTTGCTTCAGTACCAAAGTCATACAACCATCCACGCACTCTACTGAACTCGACCAAATACACGTACATACCATGAAGAGCTGTAAACTTGAGTTCAGAGCGCTCACAGTGAACATTTAGAAGTGAGAGAAAGCGGAGAAAAAAAAAAAAAAAAAGAGAAAAAAAAAAAATGAGCACAAATGTAAATGCCAGCTAGTATAGGCTGATATTTTTCTCCGTTTTGTCAAAAAAAAGCAAAAAAAACAAAAGAAGCGATAGAGGCAAGACACATTTGACATCATTTGAAATATAATGGGGAGAAAGTTGACTTTGAATAAAGAAAAAAAAAAAAAATAAAATACACAAAAAAAAAAAAAAAAAAAAAAAAAAAAAAAAATCATAATACAGTCTGGCTTCACATTCCAGTGGTACTCTGTTGTGTATACACTAACAATTATCATGTTACACACAGACAGACACACAGTCGAGTACACTAACTGTTGTCCTATATCACCGATTGTTGGTTATAAGTTATATCTGTTCCATATACATATATATTTCCATTTGTCAACAACTGGTGGAGATTTCGATGCATCAAGCTGTAACACAGAGGTAGGATAATGCTACTTAAAATGCCTCACGTTTCGCTAATTCTAAACCATTGTGTTGGCGACACTGCGGGTATGGGTCAGACTTGAAGCGGCAAGCAAGTCGTAATCTTATTGTTTGATATGGAATTGGTGTGATGTCGTAGACCCTGCAATGGTCCCAGGCTTCTGCTGGTGATGGTATCTCCTACACGTTCAACTTAAAGACAGGATAAGAATATTTGCAGATATGTCGATGAGGTATACAGGGTTGATATGACCCCTGTTTGTCGCACTCACACAACACATACACACTGGGTGCTGCCCTACACGATCGTGACTATATTTCCATCGTCTAAACATTAGCAGAGAACAGCTTGGGGTTCAATACTCAAGTAAATAGTGCAGTTTTGTTTCGTTTTTTTTTTTTTTTTATTAATCAGGGTCACATTTCCTACACGTCATAATGTGTTTCCGTCACATCACCGAGTCAAATACTTGGCATGTTCAAGCAGAGCTTGGAAGCAGAGACCGTAACCCTGTTTTATCGGAAATACGAGTCTTTCATCTATCCCAGCCTTTCGGTTCTGCATTTTGGCGATGGAAACGTAGCCACTGTGTAGTATTTTTGCTTTTTTTTTTTTGTAACAGCAATCTTTTGGAAAGTCTTAAAGACGGCGGGTCCTAGTGAAACTGGATTCAAACACGGAACGCAGGAGGTCCGCTCGATTAAAGCCAGTCGCTTTGAAATGGCCAAATCCTGCACACATCCAATTCACATTCAGTTTGACTGAAATAAGGCTCTCTCAGCACTGAAATCTCTTATGTTGGTTTCAGTTACAAGAAGAGGGTGTTAACCTAAGGTGCCACAGATTACATAGCCAGGCCAAAAGCAGCCAGAGCCAACAAATCTTTAGAAATATACAATTGTCTCTTGATACTTGTATTGCTTGTTCTTGAATTCATTCAAGTGGCCATCTCTACAGAGACATACATTGGTCCTATATTGTGAAATACTAGATTACTTTATTCAGTGTGCTCCCTGTGATATCAAATATGAAGTCATTGATTGCTTGAGGCCAAAATGAAAGAGCTTAAAGTAAGTTACTTTGAAGATTATTATATGACTTCTGGTATTGGCTGCCAATGGTATCTCTGTTTTGTTCTATGAAATTCAAAAGGAATGTTTCATTATGGTACAAGTTCCACTTTTTTTAATTTTTCTAAAATTTACAAAGACATGAAACAACAAATATTGGGATCTTGATGTCAGACAAAACACAAAACCTGATCCAAAGATCAGCAATGAAACGTTCTTTGGTACCGCAGAACATATGGCCCAAAGTTCAAATGTTGTGTGGGGAGAAATAAAAACCTGCATATTTCACTGGTGACAACAATAACATTCAAGATACCATTTCCAAATACAGCTATCACAATCTCTAATCCGAAAAAGAACTGTAATTCCTGGCAATGAGCTTTGCTTTTGGTATCAACTGATCAGAGGTAAATGAACAGGTCTAAACACCCCCCACACACACATACACAAATGCTTAACATGCCACAAAAAGCAGACACTGACTTTAAGTGGCGCAGAAGAAGGTTCATGGAAAACGGCACTCTCTGACCTATCAACCGATGAACAAACAGAAATGCCATCTTTCCAGTAAGCAAGAAGTATCGATAAGGCTTTGACACCTATCACAGTTTCCACCAAGTCCATTGTACATTCCACAAGAAAGTGCCACTTATGGAGGCAAAGCAGGAAGGAGTTCAAATTTGTACAATCCAAAAATAAAATAAATAAATAAGTGAAATTAAATACCCTGCTTAAAGGAAAAAAAAATATGATGGATAATGTAAGAGGGCATTTTCCTCCATTAAGGATACTATGGCGCACAAAAAAAGTTATTGCACTTCAGTCCATTTCAGGTGGATACTTTGACGTCAATACAACATAGAGAAAAGGAGTCATGCCAACATTCTACAAGACACTGGGTTACAACTAATCTCCAATGCATTACCACACAAAAACGACACGGCACACGTCTACTTCACTAAAGAGTTCACGCTTTGTAAAACTAAACACGTTTTTTTTTTCATACAGAGTTTTAACAGGTCACTAGCTAGAACCGATCAAATGTTTTGCCATTATGGTTGAATTAAATTTACAAAGGTTTTTTTTTTATTCATTTGCGGTGATGTGACAAATTTGATCGCAAGTTTTGACGGCTCAAAACGCAACCTCGTGGATGGTGGCTATTTCTGAAACTTACAACAGTTGTTCATTCATAAGGCTCACTAAAGGTGTTAATGGAAGACCATACCCTGTGGCATGTACTTGATAACAAAAGGCACAATCCCACATACTCGTCACAAAGTGTAGTACTTTAAAGAGATGATGAAGATGCTTGCAGACTCCAAAGAAATAGCAGCATGCCACGCAAAGCAGTCATTTTCTCAACCGAAGCCAACAAGCAAGTGAGGTCGGTGTTAGATTTACAGATGAACTTCTGAAGGTCCGTGATCGGTCAATGAAGCTCTTGGGCTATCTCTGGTGGCACTATGCAACTCTGTGAGATAAAAAGAAAAAATTCCTGCATAGCTTTTTTTTTTTTTTTTTTTTTTAAATATGAAAATGTATTTTAAAGGGATCCCTATGTGCCCTGTCAGATCAACCATTCAGTCAGGCTCCGGTGGTCTTCTAAACAGCCTTATGAAAACAAGCTGCTGGCGAGAACAACAAAAAGCAGCTTTTTTGACTAGATCATTCGCTTGCAGATTTACAATTTAAACTATTAGCGCTTATAAAGTAGAAACGTGAAGTAACACTAAGCCAGGGTGAAGGACATCATTTAAGTTCAAGAGCACCCCTTGAAAACTCCAATGGTTTTCCATTTCAAGGCCTTGGAACGTGACCTCAGGATTCTAGTTGCACGGATCATGCGTAGCTAAAAAGCCCACCCAAATTTCATGTACCAGTATATATAGCACGATAGATTTTAAGGACTGCTAGTTCATGAGGTAAGATTGCCACGTCAAGGCAATTCCAACCACACTTGAGGAATTACATCTTGCACATCTTCTTGTGCTTTTGTTATTTAACTTATTAGAAAGATTTGCATTTATAACATTACACAACCTAAATATTTCAATCAAGACACTGAAAAATGAGGACATAATCTAACCTGTTTTGCAAAAAGAATTTATCATTGGATTATATTTACTTGTTTGAGATGTATCTCCAAAATCATTCCTGTTTCAATACTGATTTTTTTTTCCCTGCTACTTTCCATTATGGTGTTTTTATAAGTCACGTTCAAGAGTGAAAATCAGTACTTTTGTCACTTCATTTAGGAGAACTAAATCCAACACGATTTTTTTTTTTTTCTCCTCAAAGAGTTTCTAGTTTCATGGTAAAATATTAGCCGTTCCAAATTATTTCAGGTAAATACACAAGTATTAAAAAAAAAAAAAAAAAAAAAAAAAAAAAAAAAAAGACAATTTTTATTTTTTCTATATTCTAGTGCAAAAACTCCTAATATATTTAATGAAAATGATTAATTTTAGGCGAGAAGCCAGTATGGTACATCTTTCAGCAAAACTGTGTGCTTATGAATCTCATCGAAATGAGATCCCAGGTTAACAACAAAATCTCTCACAAGTGCTGCGACTGCTGAACTATACCGTTTCCTCTTAAGGCAAAAAGTTGGGAGATAGACAAAGGTTAAATGAAACGGGTGTTTTGAGTATTGCCTTAAATGGATGTGTCTTCAAGTAGTAGGGACGCTGAGGTCCGCTGAGGTAAATCAGACATTCTATCAGCCATTAATACCTTTGCGAGAAAAACAAATGATATCGATACAAATATGCAAGGATTGACATACAATAAGGACACTGAGTTAGCTACAATTAATCTGCTTTCCAACAAAATGGTTACAATTATTAGACAACTCTAGTTTCCAACTGCCTGCAAGTAACTGCAACCATTATAGCTTGGTCAACAGGCAATGAAAGCTGGCCCTTCATAGCAAAGTTGTGTAAAAAACAAACACAAAAAGCTCCTAAAACTGCACAATTTGTTGATCCAGAATAAAACGAGAAAAGCTAGGTAAAGTGTGTCGTTTTGGTAAATTTCAAAATTTGCCCTTCAGTTAATAATGAAATTAAGGCGCTTCATAATTCCATTGCGTAGACATAAACCTCAAATTATCAATGGTTCGTGGGTATGCTCGATTACAATGGAAGATTTATAAAATATTGTTTTTGAAGGAGCCGTTGACTGAATGACTCAAATCCGGCTATTCGATTGATAAGGGCAAATGCCAAGTTATGGCTTAGCCATGAAAGCTTTCACTTAAATGGGTGAAGAGGAGCTCCACGAAGAGCTAACCAGCCCATCAGTATAGCTTAGTTAAGAATATACTGGCATTTTGAGACAGTCTGATTGTGAACGTACTGGCATTTTACAAAAATTAACACACTATGTGGATCTCCAAAAAATATATATAAATGGGCACAGTAGCTTATGTTAGCTTAGACTTCGTTCTTTTTCTTTTTTTTGGTAATGGTCTTGATGCACACTCAAAAACTGAACCCAAGGAATCATTCATTCACATTTTACAAATGTATCATAATGAGAAAGGGAAAAGAAAAGTTATGGCACTAAATGATTTTAGGGAGGAAACTCCCCTTTATAAGTTATACTCTACCCTTATTAAAAAAAAAAAAAAAAAAAGTCTTGCCACTTTGTGACCGGTTCCCTTATTGTTCGAACACCGAACACCAAATGCACCAACTCAATCTATTAAAAGTTCTGAAAGGGTTCAGTTCCAAAGTTCCTGTTGTCAAGCTAATTATTTAATCGCTAACTACTGCATACAAGATTTTCACCAACATCGAAGCAAGCTGCTACCATCACGGCATACATTCGACGAAACAATTCAACAATTTTAGTGCAATGCCAATAAGACAATTAGAAATTTGAGGAATTAAAACAAGTATGTTTTAGTTGGTTTTGGCTGGATAAGAATTATTATCGCTAATAAATAGACAAAGATCACCTCTAAAAAAAATTAGCTCCAAGATACAATTGAAAGCAGCACTTTTTCCTGCACCAAATGAAATGTATTACTAATCACAGGCTCCACGGGCACTTGTTTTTCAAACTCAACTACGTGTGGTATGACTAGCTAGACTAAATTTATAAATAATCATTTGTTTTTCTACAACTACAAGCAGTATAAACTGGCAGTGCAAATAACTTCAAGCTCAACATCAACTTGCACTTCATTATCGTACCCTGTGCTGTCAATACACGCATTACTTCCCCTCCACCAAACTGCAGCAAAAGTTAGTGTACGTGATAACGTCAAGATCAAGTACAGGTAAATAAGCTTGAATTAAACTCCCACAAAGGAACTTCCTCTTAGTCATGTAGCCAATTTAGAAATATTTCCCAGGCAAAACACTGATATAACTTGACTAATTTGATTTGCACACATGCATGTTTGTACTCTAGCAAGTAGAGGTCAGATATTTGCCCATTTACAGCTTGTGATAGATGCAAAAGCTTATTTTTTTCAATCTTTTTTTGTTACTGAACAAGCAAGTGCTTTATATCAGGCCAGCGCGAAGTGGAGAAACTTGTTTAAGCAGCCAAAACTTATTACATTGACGAAGAGGTCATTTCATCAGTATAAATATGCTCTCCACACAGCCTTTAAACATCTAACGTTACAGTTTCATTTTTCTACGCACCTTCATTCATCAATAAAATATCAGTTACAATACTACTCTATCTACATCACTAAAATCCTGATATACCGTAATGAAAAGTAATAGTATTGGTATAATTGAGAACAAGTCCACATTTCACGCCTGAAGTATGCATTAGTTCATAGATGTCTTGAATTAAGGGGTACAGATCTTCCTAATTGTTAAAAAATATTGATGCTTTTGCTTGTTTAGGAAAAAACGAAATCTATGGCAAAATTAAAAGCCCTTTCAACTGATTGTCTCATTACTGACTGAGCATATATTGCCTGTTTGTGGTGCACAAAAAAAAAAAAAGAGGGATGTTTCTAACACTCATTCACATGTTCTTATTTTGTGTTTAGGTGCAAAAACCTAAAGGAAGCACAATCTTAACTTTGTTAATCTACCTTTGGCAACAAGGAAGCATTTTATAAAGAGGAGGGGTGAATATTATTTCAATATTTTAATTGAAAAGATAATGTCTTTTTTTTTTTATATCTACAAGTTCCTAATAAAATGCTATTTAGAAATCGCACAACTTTGGTCATACCCATGACTGCTCCCCAACACCATAAACAAATGTAAAAAGGTCCAATCAGACTCAACACTTAATTTTTGCAAATTTGACATATACACTCCCCCAAGTGGGTTCTGATATATGAATCGTTCATTCATCTATTTAGGTAATCATTTCATAACGGATTATAGTGAAATACTTAACTCATGTTTCACTGGTCAAAGCACCATTTTGAAAACTTCGGGGAGCGCATATGGTGTGTTTAACTGATTGGACCCTAGGTAGACAAAATGAAATCAGTAGGCACTGTGAAAGCAACTCCACACTAAATATTATAACGATAAACTAGCAAAGCAATAGATTTAATTGAAGATATTTTACGAAGCCCTGCCAACCCAAAAAAACCCAAAATAAAACAAAAGGTTTCAAGGAGCAAGTACTGTGTATGACGTTTGCATCTGTAATGACATTTGTGCTTTCTATACTTCCTTAGTGTAGTATCTTCATAATGTTTTAAACGCTCAAAATCATGACACTTTAAACTCCTCTTTCTTCTGCCCACCTACAAACAGTGATCTGGACTACCTATTACCATCATTGTAAACCTAATATGAATTTTCCACCTCAAAACCCATCCAAACACTATCCCTTTTTTTCTCTAACAGTAAACAAGCATTATATTGTATCGGACCCCTCTACCAGGAGGTCATTGGTCTTTTGGCTTAAGGTAGTATGGTTTCCCTTCTGTCAAAACGATTCTGTTAGGTTGTTTGTTTTTTTCCTGATCTGTGCTAATTCAGATTGCACCTCACATAAAAACCTCAAAAGTAAGAATCAAGTATGGGATGAAAAACTTGGACTGTTGCGCAAAAGTGGATGTCACACATACACACGCACGCACTCACACAAACACACGCACACACACAAGACCACTATCAAATACATGGTCCCGCAAATTCATGCAAATCTAGTGTAACCCGTTTAAATTGTTCCTCAGGGCAGGCTGTAAATTCCTATGCAAGGCCACAGCGTCACGCAAATAGGAGGCATGATATGGAAACCCATCCATTGTCACTGTTACCATGGAGACACACAGCTGCATAATTCTAACATAAACCGAGTCAAAATCGACTGCAATGAAGAAATAAAGGACTGACTCGCCAGTGATGGATACTGGTTCGAATAGATGGCTTAGATTCAGATTTTAGACTTAGACTCATATTGAATGGACAGCATCTAAGATGGGAGTCAGGGGGTGGGATGAAAAGAAAAGTGGGGAAAAATAAATAGAAATAAATAGCTAAATTTGTCCTCTCGTGTTCGCTCTCTACTGAGACGTGAAGAAAAGCTTTGATACTGGCACAGGAGGGATGTGTGGCTGTAATTGCATATAGGTTTATCTAGGTGTGTAGAGAGGACCAAACCAAGCGACCACGCGCTTTTTTTTTTTTAACAAGTAAGAACGCCTCACTCGGTCAAGCAGCCATCCAAGCCGATGGTAGCACCATGGCGATCTTTGCCGTAACCATGGCGAAGGCCTCCATTGGGCAGGGGGGGGCAGGCGGCTGTGATGCCACAGTGCTTGAGCAGGTTGAGGCTGGGAGAAGAGGGCGAGGATGAGGAAGGTGTGGAAGAGGAAGGCTTCATGGTTGACAGAATGAGAGCTAGGCAGTCGGCAACAGCTTTATTGGATGCGCAAGCCAGGGCTGGCGTATGACCTGTGACATCACAAAACACAGAGACATCTAGTCAAGGAGTGAACGTTTAGTGAACTCATTTAAATACATTAGTTCCATGATTCATAGAGCAGGTGTTAAGATGAGCCCTATGCTAATGTACCGTATTTTCTGGAACATAAGTCGCATTGTTTTTATGATCTGAAATGTGCAGTGACTTATATATTCCAAAGCGAAACATAATATTAACATCAAGAATGCAATGCACACACATTCTATTGGTTCTAGTGTTGCCAACTTGATATGGCAGCCAATTCATCATCAAATTAAAATGCAATTAACAAAACTTAAAATAATATCGCTCAATTGAAATAGTCAGTTGTATAGTATGTCAGCGTGATGACCACCCCACCAAAAATTCACTAAATTTTATAAAACAAATTTGAATTTATCCATTTGTCACTTTACATTCTGCTCAACTGAAGTTATTCCATTGGACTACACAGGGAATCTCGTTTCTCTTCCTAAATCCTCTCACGGCTGACCCTCAGCAGGTCATTTTTTTTCCCCCAGTAAATGACGGTAAATATTTTACAGTTTTTGCTTGTTAGGCAAGGTAAGGTACGTCATGTTTATTTGTATAGTGCATTTCCCACACATTGGTAATTTAGTTTTGCTTTAAATTTGTTTAAAGCGTTAGTTCACCCAAAAATTCTGTCATAAATTACTTATCCTCATGTCGTTCCAAACCCGTAAGACCTTCGTTCATCTTCAGAACACAAATTAAGATATTTTTGATGAAATCCGAGAGGTATATGACTCGTCCATAGACAGCAAATTAACCACCACTTTCAAGTTCCAGAAAGGTTCTACGTCAGAACACCGACTCATTATTGGCCGGCTCCTGTGTCAGTATCACACAAATGCGTCGTGCTGATCACGTGAACAGTGTCGGCCAATACGGAGACAGCGTTCTGACGTAGAACCTGGAAGTGCTGGACGTAGACAGCGTATGAGAATGGCACAGAAGAAAAGATATTGTTTAAAGTAGTTATTTTTGTTTTGTTTTTGCGCATAAAAAGTATTCTTATCGCTTCATAAAATTATGGTTGAACCACTGCAGTCACATCGACTGTTTTAACAATATCTTTAGTACCTTTCTGGACCTTGAAAGTGGTGGTTAAATTGCTACTATAGAGGAGTCATATACCTCTTGGATTTCATCAAAAATATCTTAATTTGTGTTCCTAAGATGAACGAAGGTCTTACGGGGTGTGAAACGACATGAGGGTGAGCAATTAATGACAGAATTTTCATTTTTGTGTGAACTAACCCTTTAAGCTTGTCGTTTATAATAATTTTGTTCATAATAAATGGCGCTATAATTTATATTCATATTTTTCCATCCTTGTATAATGTTATATTTGAAGGATTTTATGGAGTGGAACTAAAGTACATGTTCATGGTGTTTATACTGTTTGTAAACCCGTGACCCAATATGACATATTTAGGTTCGACTTTTTTTTCCTGAAAAATATGTTATTTGTATTAGCAGGCTTACCCTGGCCAACCTAAACTGGCGATAATCAACAGACTTGCGATGTTCCGAACTCTAAATTCCATGTATAAAGTTTGTCACTAGTATGCCAACTTCAACAGTATTAACATATGATATCTAGTAATTATTCTTTGGAAACTACACTGTTCCACAAATTATTATGCAAGTGACATCAGGAGAATTTCACTACAATAAACAGTCATATTTTAGTTTTTCAAAGAAAGTGTTTGTTTATTTCCCCATATCTTTTTAGATAACTGTTATCAATCTCAGACAAGTTTTCCAGGTCAACTTAGGTAAATGGAAACCCTACTTAAAGAGGTTGTGCCACATTATTAAGCAAGTCACAGTTCTCATGCAATATGGGGAGGAAGAAAGATCTTTCTGAAGATGAAAAGCATGAAATAGTGCAATGTTACGTAAAAGGCATGAAAACAATTAATATTGTGTGAAAACAAGTGAATGTAAATTATCAAACTGTCATAAGATTTGTGAGTGACTTAGAGCACAGCAGAACTTAAGGAAAGTTTGTCAAAAAAAAAAAATTAGTTGTATTAAAAGGATAGCTATATATATAAAAAAAAAAAAAAGCCAGTGTTGAGCAGCAAACAGGTATTTGAAGCTCCTGGTGTCTCTGGAGTCTCATGCTGGCTGGCAGTTGTGCGTAAAGTTGCATTTCAGCCACCTCTAACCAAAGCTCACAAAGAGAAACATTTACAGTGGGTGAAGACTCATTTTTAAATAGTTTTATTCACTGACGAATGCCGTACTACAATGGATAGTCTAGACGGATGGATTTCTGGATGGTTGGTGAATGGCCACCACGTTCCAACAAGACTGTGACGTCAGCAGGGAGCTGGCGGGTGATGATTTGGGCTGGAATATTGGGAAGTGAGATGGAAGGTCCCTTTAGAGTCTCTGAGGGTGTCAAAATGACTTCTGCAAGATATGTGGAGTTCATAACTGGCCGTTTTCAGCTTTGGTATAAAAAGAAGGATAATGCCTTCTGAAATACAATGCAATATGCACTATCCCATGCTGCAAAAAACACCACAGCAATAAAACTGTTTGAAAATGTATTTCTACACCCACTGTAAATGTTTCTCTTTGTGAGGTTTGGTTAGAGGTGGCTGAAATGCAATTTTACACATAACTGCCAGCCTGCATGTAGAGGTTCTTGAGACTCCAAAAGACACCAGGAGCTGACACGTGCTGCTCAACAGTGGCTTCTTTTTACAGCTGTCCTATTAATACAATTAACTTGTTTGACAGAAACTTTAAGCCTTTATCTGACCGAGTTCTGCTGTGCTCTAAATCACTCACAAATCTTATGATAGTTCCATAATCTCCATTCACTTTTCACACAATATTAGTTTCCATTAATTTTACATAACATTGCACCATTTCACGCTTTCATCTTCAGAAAGATCTTTCTTCCTCCCCATATTGCATGAGAACTGTGACTTGCTTAATAATGTGGAACAACATCTTTAAGTAGGGTTTCCATTAACCCAAGTCGACCTGGAAAACTATTTAACAAACCTGTCTGAGATTGATACCAGTTATCTAAAAAGATACGGAGAAATAAAACAAACAAACACTTTCTTTGAAAAACTAAAATCTGAATGTTTATTGTACTGAAATCCCACTGATACGTCACTTGCATAATAATTTGAAACACAGCGTAAATGCACAATTTTTACCCTAATATTAGTCCCGCCCATGTTGTCACTTACTGCTGTAAGCAACTCACACAAACTTTGCCCAAAAATCTCAAAACATGAATTTTCCTCTACTTACCTTCCTCATCCACTGCCAGCACTGTGGCTCCACGATTCAGTAAGGCCTGAACCACGGTTGCCAAACCATTCCTGGCGGCAATATGGAGGGGCCTGAAATATAGAGAAAATTAAGTTACAATGCTAAAATGTTCACTCAGTTTAATCACATTGGGAAAAGGTGAGTGAGTGTATAATTTCTATATTAAAAAAAAAAAAAAAAAAAAAAAAGTGCATAAAAAGCGCCAATTTTGCCGCTTCAGGATGCTCAAACAAAGAGCTGATGATACTGATAGAGACATGCACAACCTACAACTTATTGATGTATTTGCAAACTGTGACAAAGATACTCACATCTGAAGCATACTGTTGGTTGCGTTTATGAGGATAGGGTTGTGGATCTCCTTCAAGATCAGCATGGCACACATTTCATGAGCCTTTAAACACAAACACAGCAATATGCACAAGGTTAGCAATATGCACAACATTTGAGCACAGGAGTCTGGACCCAAATTACTTTTTAAAAATACTTTTATTTAAATAGAGTGCTATGTAGAGCCCAATGATTTCCACAAACACACACAAAACACTTAATTTAAGGAATCACATTTTGTCTTGCATGTTTTATTTAATTTTAACAGAAAATCTTTGTTGTGCAGTACTTCTTTGGCCAAGAATAAAAAAAAGGAATTGTTACATTTTTATTTGATTACATTTTCAAAAATGCCCTAAAATGCATTTTATTGTTAAACTTAATAAATTGTTGTTAAATTGTATTAAAGGTTCATGATTTCAATGAAAGTGACATACTTTTTGATTGCTAAAATTTAATTTAACCATTAAAACAAATCTAGAAAAATTTAAATGGAGAAAAAAAGAAAAAAAAAGAAAAAGGGATTTCATAGGGCCCTCGCTATGTTTGTTACCTTGCTGCAGGCCAGGTGCAGGGCAGTGTTCTTGTTCACATCCAGGAGGGACAGGTCAGCTTTGGCTCTGTGCAGCAGCAGGGCTGCATACAACAATAAAAACATCTATTAAAACTCTAAGGAGTCACATGTTTTACAATGTGTGAGGGTTTCAGTCTGGGATTACTCATATGACACATGGTAAAACTCTTACCTACTGCACCGCTTTGGCCATTATCGGCAGCCACCATCAGTGCAGAACGCCCTGAGTGGTCCACGGCATTGATGTCAGCTCCATGCCGCAGAACCAGCTGCAGCCCAGCCACGTCCTCGGCAACTGCGGCCGCGTGAAGCGGGGTCCTGGGAGCAAGATGTCAGAACAGTCATTTATCTGGTAGCTAGTTAGTAGAATTTATGTAAAATTTTTATCTATTTGACAGCTACTACACAGCAATTGTATTTTAATATGTACTTGCACTAACCTTCCTTTGGCATCCCTGATGTTTACCAGCGAATTACAACCACTGGATTCCAACAGCAGCTCAGCAGAACCACTATGGCCATTAATGCTGCAATGAGATGATAAGAACATGCAGCATGGCGATTAGGAAATGCATGCCTTAAATTATTCATAATTTAATTAATATAGTTTTATTTAAATAGATTTAGAAGTTAATGCAAACACTGCCTTATGTGCAGCTTACATGTTTGCATACAATTTGTTATTTGAGTGTTGATTATATCTACAAAAATCAATTAGAGATCGAACTTAAGCTAATATTTTGGCTCTGTTGTTAACCTTAAATATTATAGTAGCATAATGTTCAAGTAAGGGCTCCCTACATAGTTGGTAGCATTAACAGAGATCATTTTTTTATCCTTAAGTATCTTTAAATATATTAAATTAAAATTACTTAAAGACAAACACAATTTGTTCAGTAAACCGTTTAAAAAAAAAAAAAAAAAAAAAAAAAAAGCAATTTTACGTTTAGTTTTCTCCCCACCTGCTGTACCCGTACTGAACCGTGACTTCAAAACCGTACTAAACTAAACTAAAAAATCCAAACTGCAAATACAAGAAAATAAGCAAAAAATTAAAGGATTAAAATTATTTTAGAGTGGATAACATGACTTTTTTTTTGTTGTTTTTTTCCCCTGACTATTTCTAGTTCAGTTTCTGTCTTCCGAGGATTTATTACAACATCGAAAATAAGTACATAACCTTTGAAACTGAAAAGAGAAATAGTTCAATACTCACAGAGCACAGTGCAGTGGGGTGAAGGGGTTTCCCTCCTGGATACTACATGGTTTAAGTTCAAGTAAAACGTCCAAACAGTCTTCATGACCTGTTTCACAAATAAAGCATGTCACTTATTTAACTTATTACAGTTTTAGTAATGTGAAAAAGGCTCATAAGGTCTGAACTCTTACCGTGATAGGCTGCCCAGTGTGCGGGTGTGTAGCCGTGGCGGTCTGTGATTGGGTCGTGGGGATGGGAGTGGTCAGCAGCAGAAAGAAGATTGGAGAGAATGTCAGCATGGCCGCAAGAGGCAGCCAGATGGACCGCGGTTCGCCCCTGAAAATCTCTGCTAAGGACTGAGACATTGTGGGACAGCAGGGCGGTTATACAGTCCTCCCGACCCATCACCGCCTACAGAAACAGTCCTGGTTAGAAACCCCTCGCATTGAGGTCTACGATGCAAACTTTACTTATGTTTTCAGGATCTCACCCCTCTGTGTAAGGCTGTTCTTCCTCTCCTGTCTCGCATATCAGGGCAAGCTCCTCTCTCCAGCAGCAGATGCACGCAGTCAGTGTGTCCCCCCAACACTGCCAGCATTAGTGGAGTTCTATGAAGACAGAGAAACAGTGAGAAGATCAACAACTGTAATCTGAAAATACAGTTTCCTTTTTCAGCATTGTTTGGGAATCTTTTATTTTTATCTAAAATTTGTATATGAGGATCTCTTATCCAAAATGGAAGCACTATGCATTGCTTGTTCTGTGTTCGCACTGCTACCATTATGATTTTCTCTCTTTTTACAATTTTCATACAAACAACTGGAATTAATAATGTGTCTTTTTTTGTTTACATCTATGAAATATATATAGTATGAAAAGTATGATTTCAGCAAATAGCTGTAAATAAACATTGCATTAGGTGTGACGTGAAAAATAAACCAAAATATTTATAAATGCTTACATCTCTTTTTTGATTCAAGTTTTTAAAACCCAGGCAACCTGAGTATAGATATTTACAGATAATTATTATTATTATTATTATTATTATTATTATTATTACTACTACTATTATTATTATTATTATTATTATTATTAGGAATATTAGTAGAATATTATTACGCAATAATTTTTATTTAATTGCAATATGGTCCTGTAACAGGGTCAAGCCTTCATTTCACAAAGATCTTGGAGTTCAAGTAGTTATAATTTTTAATAATTTAATTTGAATAATAATAATAATAATAATAATAATAATAATAATAATAGATGTTTTAGCTGTATTAATACAAATCAATTTAATTATAAAATATAAATACAATTACATTAATATTATAATACAAACTCAATAGTACAAAAAAAATTCCTATATTTTAATGAGCTCATTCCAAACCGTTGCATATTTGGGTGATTATTAAATCACATTAAGCAAGATGCAATACTTGTTATGTGTTTCCTTGTATATTAATACTGAATGCTGTGAGTAAAAAATTAGTAAAAAAAAAAAAAAGACAAAAGAAACCGTAAATAAGCCATGAGCTCATACGTACTGTCCCTCCGCGTCTGTAACATTAACAAGGTCGGCTCCTCCCTCACTACAGAGCAGCATCCGCAGACATTCTGAGTGGCCGTTGGCAGCTGTCAACAAACAAACACAAGGATGTGTCAAACTCCCACACAAAGATAAGTTTCACAAGCTAATTCACACATACATGCATTCTGTACCTGCAACATGAAGAGGACCCCATTTGCTACAGTGTTCTGTGAGCAGGCAAGATGCTGACTGGCCGAGCAGGAGCTCTACGCAGCGGGCGTGTCCTTTTTGAGAGGCCACATACAGCACAGAGCGCCCCACCGGGTCACATGCATCCACACATGCTCCAGACTCAATTAACACTGTGACACATTCCCAGTGACCTGACTCCACCTGATAGGAAAAGAAACAAGGAAAGATCAATATTTACATTGTACCAACAGGGGGCAGAGTTCTGCAGAATTACAGAATATCTGCCAATTTATATGTCCTAAATAAGTAGAAGCTGTTGTTTTGTACGTACCGCCAAGTGTAGTGGGCTGACGGACCCATTGCTTTCCTTGTCTCCAACTGTGTTGAAGCACATCTCCAAAAGCTACAGAAAAAAGAACAAAAATTGATATAGCATATATAAGTGTTTAACTTTGATTTAAAAAATAAAATAAATAGTAAAAATCACAGTGAACAATGCTAGAGTGAATGGTGAATCTCACCAGCTCCAGGTTTTGTTTGTTGCCGTGGGCCGCAGCGTAATGCACAGCACTGTATCCTTTAGTGTTGCACAGAGATGGATCAGCACCGTTATCCAACAAATGCTCCACACACCTAAAAGTATCAATTTATGGGATTTAAATACTGAAATAATAAGCAGTAATAACTCAAAACAATTTTGCTCTTACTTATACAATACCTTTCAAATGTTTGGGGTTCAAAAATATTTTTTTTAATGTTTTTGAAAGAAGTCTTTTATGCTCACCAAGGCTTAATTTATTTAATTAAAATACAGTAAAACCCAAAATTTGTGAAATATTTTTATAATTTCAAACAACTGTTTTCTATTTTAATATATTTTAAAATGCAATTTATTCCTGTGATGGCAAGTAGGGCTGCACGATTAATCGGACGATTAGACAAATAACACTGAAATCGTGCTTAAACGATTTGGCTTAGTGTGATTATGAAACCACAAAGGCTGCAATTATTTTTTTATGCATGGCTTGTCAATGAAGTATGGCTCCAAATGCTAATCCATCTGAAAGCACTACGAGTTTGAGTCACTTTTAATGTACATTTGAAAAAGCAACACGCGTCAAACATCTTTCCAGACATGAGAAGCATTTATTAACATCTTGTCCAACAAAAGACAACATTTAATAACATGTTTTTACTCCAAACTCACTTCATAACGACAGTTGAGCATCCTTCTGTGAGATGATGTGGCTTCTTACACAGAATAAGGCAGTCGTGTGTTTATTAGTCATGTTTAATCAAACAAAGCGTTTCTATCTTCTGTTTATTCAGCTATAGCGATAGTATGATGCCCATAGGGATTTCCTGGAATGACGTGCGTTATCTACTTCGGCGGCAGGGCATATTTGCAGTTTCTGCGCGAGAGCGCCCTCTGGCTTTCAGATGGAGAAGCATTTACCATTATATGTCTGATCACAGAGCCGTACAGCTCTGACAAGCTACGCATAAAATAATAGCAGCCTTTGCCAAATCGCGTGCGATTTAATTGTGCAGCCCTAATGGCAAAGCTGAATTTTCAGCATCATTACTCCAGTATTCAGTGTCACTTGATCCTTCAGATATTATTTTAAAGGCATAGTTCACCCAAAAATGAAAATTCTGTCATTAATTACTCACCCTCATGTCGTTCCAAACCTGTAAAACTTTCGTTCACCTTCGGAAAACGAATGAAGATCTTTTTGATAAAATCTGAGAGCTTTCTGTAGCAACTACCACTTTGATGCCTCATAAAGAGATCGTAAAACTAATCCATATGAATTGAGTGGTTAGTCCAAATTTTCGATCGCTTTATATGAACAGATTTAATTTAGGCTTTTAAATCACATAAACATTGATAAGTGAACATAAAAGCTCAACCGAACCTGCTTCACACGCAAGAACAAACCTCTTGCAGAAGCTCAAACATGCTGCGTAAAACAAGAATGAACCTCATTGGTTCTTGCACGCGTCAAGCAAACATGCTTGAGCTTCAGTTTACCACAACTGATGTGAGTTGATGAATGTTTATGTGAATAAGGGCCTAAAGTAAATCTGTTCAACATATAAAGCGATTGAGTCTCTTCAGAAAATGGATTAGTTTTACAATCTCTTTAAAAACTTTTTGAAGCGTCAAAGTGGTAGCTGTGTAGCTGTCTATGGAGGGACAGAAAACTCTCAGATTTCATCAAAAAGATCTTCGTTTGTGTACAGAAGATGAACAAAAGTCTAACGAGTTTGGAATGACATGAGGGTGAGTAATTGATGACAATTTTCATTTTTGGGTAAACTAACCCTTTAATATTGCTAATCTATCTATCTTAAGTATAATACTATGAGTATTATATACCTCTTATTGAGCCCAAACGTTTGAATGGTAGTGTACATAATTGTATTGTTGTCAAATTTAAGGAACAAATATTTGTTGTGGACTTACAGGAAGGATTCCTTCTCCCCATCCTCTTGGTTCTGATGGGTGCTGGCATGGGGCCGGTCCGTTCTGAGAAAGACACTAGACATTAGTACTGCTGTATACAACAATAGTGCACAACTATTATATTTAACAGATATGTGTAAGCGCATTTCACCTGCAGAATGCAGTCGATGCAGCCGAGTAGTGTAGAGGTGTACAGCCAGAGCGGTCGCGCTCATTGACCTCTGCCCCCGCTCCAACCAGAATGACCACACACTGATACCTCCCGTTAGCAGCCGCATAGTGCAAAGGAGTCCTGGTGGAGAGACACAGAAATTAACACTTATCATACGGCTCAATCTCATAAAAAGATATCCACATCATATTTCATACCAATATCCAAAGTAAAAATAAGAAATTATACTTGGCAAGTTGGCATGAGGATTCTTTTCATGAGGCACACTAAAGACATGTTCATGACAATTTATGAGCATCCCATTTTAAAGAAAGTAGGTGCGTACCTTCCAAACTTGTCCTTCTTATTCATGTCAGCTCCACTGCTTAAGAGCAGGTTGAGACATTCAATATTTCTGAGTAGAGAGAATAAAGCATAGGCATAAATAAATCTTTTACACATCTTTCAATTACTTTTAGATGGTGGCTGTTGAGTGACATCTCCAAAACGACCTTGGTTAGCATTTGTGTGCATAAAACACTCTTATTGGGGACACCTGAAACCTGAAAAAGTGGGCCAGTGGCTTTTTAAATAGCCCATTCTAAGTAGAACTGCAGTCTCACCCTCCAGAGGCAGCAGCGTGTAGACAGGTCCTCCCAAAATTGTCTGGGGTGTTGATGTCAAATCCGGCCGAGAGCACGTGTTCTTTACTCATTGACAACACAATGCTGTAGAGCTGACCTGCAAAAGACACACACACAGTCACTGCAATGATAGTTAGAGGAATACACTTTCATTTTAGCTGGATGCACATCGGTCATGTGAGAATGGAAGAAAATTAAAAGAAAATCAAGACTTTAATCTATCACAAAAAAAGCACACAAAAGTACATTACAAAAGTACCATGGCATAATCATGGTATTATTTGAATCACCATGTAAATACCTTTGTACATAACATGACAATTGTTTAGTGCCACTTTGTTACAATTGGTGCATTTCCATAAGGCACAAGGACATAATACAGACTAGGGACAAAAGCATTTTCTTTAGGCCTTTACTGTATTTTGTAGTGAGGAAGTGTGCATACCTGAGGAAAGTAGCTTACGACAACAGTCAGAGGACCCGTAGAGCACAGCTAAGTGTAGAGGAAACATCCCATGAATCCCTTGTCTTTAGAAAGAGGACAAACAAGTAAATTATTTCACTACACATGCCACAGAAGCAGATTACATGCAAACTGACGAGATTAGTATCAAGTTTCCTTGTAAATGCAAATTCCTTGTCTCTTGTGTATATAGAGTGGGTTAAGCTGTGCCACCTTTAAGTAAACTGTCAGCAAGACTAGGAGAAGTGAGATGTGAGATAAAACCATTATATGTCTGGGTGTCTGAAATTATTCTCTATGCCAGAGAAACTATTTATTAATGCACAATTCACTTGCAATGTCTTATTTCACTGCATATTATAGACATCTTCATAAACAAGCATGGAAAAAGTGAAAAAGTGTAATAATCAGAATATCTGAATGTTGTGATACAACTTTCAACATTTTGTAATGATCTGTAACATTAATACTCTTTATATTATATTTCTAGTTATCATTATTAATTGAGCTAGTGACACTATACCAACAAAATATTAAAAATCAATTTAAATAAAGCTGAAATGAAATAAAAAAAATATATATATAAATACTAGATGAAAAACCTAAACCTGGAGTTGTTCACTGAACAAATTTAATTTGGATTACTAAAATGAAAACCGGAGGAAAAAAAAAAAAAAATATCTATATCAAAATTTAAATATGAATGAAAATGACAAGCACATAAAAATACTAAACCTTCAACAAATTAAAACGAAAACTCACAAACTGATATATGCGAGGCTAAAGCATTGCTATTTTAGTAATATGTATATACTATTATAGCAGGGGTGTCCAAACTCGGTCCTGGAGGGCCTCTGTCCTGCAGAGCAACTAACCACAACACACCTGCCTGGAAGTTTCCTGTATGCCTAAAAACCTTGATTAGCTGGTTCAGGTGTGTTTAATTGGGGTTGGAGCTAAACTCTCCAGGACAGTGGTCCTCCAGGAGCAGGTATGGACACCCCTGCTATAATAGTATGTACAGTATCTCACAGAAGTGAGTACACCCCTCACATTTTTGTAAATATTTTATTATATCTTTTCATGTGACAACACTGAAGAAATTACACTTTGCTACAATGTAAAGTAGTGAGAGTACAGCTTGTATAACAGTGTAAATTTGCTGTCCCCTCAAAATAACTCGACACACAGCCATTAATGTCTAAACCGCTGGCCACAAAAGTGAGTACACCCCTAAGTGAAAATGTAAAAATTGGGCCCAAAGTGTCAATATTTTGTGTGGCCACCATTATTTTCCAGCACTGCCTTAACCCTCTTCAGCATGGAGTTCACCAGAGCTTCGCAGGTTGCCACCGGAGTCCTCTTCCACTCCTCCATGACGACATTACGAAGCTGGTGGATGTTAGAGACCTTGCGCTCCTCCACCTTGTTTGAGGATGCCCCACAGGTGCTCAATAGGGTTTAGGTACCCTCAGCTTCTTTAGCAAGACAGTGGTCATCTTGGAGGTGTGTTTGGGGTCGTTATCATGTTAGAATACTGCCCTGCGGCCCAGTCTCCGAAGGGAGGGGATCATGCTCTGCTTCAGTATGTCACAGTACATGTTGGCATTCATGGTTCCCTCAATGAACTGCAGCTCCCCAGTGCCGGCAGCACTCATGCAGCCCCAGACCATGACACTCCCACCACCATGCTTGACTGTAGGCAAGACACACTGGTCTTTGTACTCCTCACCTGGTTGCCGCCACACACGCTTGACACCATCTGAACCAAATAAGTTTATCTTGGTCTCATCAGACCACAGGACAGGACAGTAATACATGTCCTTAGTCTGCTTGTCTTCAGCAAACTGTTTGTGGGTTTTCTTGTGCATCATCTTTAGAAGAGGCTTCCTTCTGGGACGACAGTCATGCAGACCAATTTGATGCAGTGTGCGGCATATGGTCTGAGCACTGACAGGCTGACCCCCCACCCCTTCAACCTCTGCAGCAATGCTGGCAGCACTCATACGTCCATTTCCCAATCACAACCTCTGGATATGACGCTGAGCACGTGCACTCAACTTCTTTGGTCGACCGTGGCGAGGCCTGTTCTGAGTGGAACCTGTCCTGTTAAACCGCTGTATGTTCTTGGCCACCGTGCTGCAGCTCAGTTTCAGGGTCTTGGCAATCTTCTTATAGCCTACGCCATCTTTATGTAGAGCAACAATTCTTTTTTTCAGATCCTCAGAGAGTTCTTTGCCATGAGGTGCCATGTTGAGCTTCCAGTGACCAGTATGAGAGAGTGAGAGTGATAACACCAAATTTAACACCTGCTCCCCATTCACACCTGAGACCTTGTAACACTAACGAGTCACATGACACCGGAGAGAGAAAATTGCTAATTGGGCCCAATTTACACATTTTCCCTTAGGGGTGTACTCACTTTTGTGGCCAGCGGTTTAGACATTAATGGTTGTAAAAAAAACAGCAAATTTACACTGTTATACAAGCTGTACACTCACTAATTTACATTGCAGCAAAGTGTCATTTCTTCATTGTTGTCACATTAAAAGATATAATAAAATATTTACAAAAATGTGAGGAGTGTACTCACTTCTGTGAGATACTATACATATTACTAAAATAACACTGTTTTAGCCTCACATATATCATTTTGCATAAATGTTTTAAGTAATTCATGATCTTTAGCCAGATAATTTGCTGTAGGTTGTATATGGTAGAGACATTATGCACAGTTGTCAATATTTATGAGATGATCTTACCCCAATCACTACCAAAATAAATAAATAAATAATAAATTCATCTCATTATTAAAACATTCAGTCTCATTCAACAAACACATGGTTCTTTACCTGGCTGTGTCAGCACCGTTTGTCATCAAGGTGCTGATAAGCAGCTCGTGGCCATACTTAGCAGCAACATGAAGAGGAGTATTGCCATATCTGTCCACACAATCTATCTCCCCACCTGGAGACAACAATGGGCATTACAGGGTTTAAATATTACAAAATAATTGGAAATCAAGTTGAAAGGGATAGAGAACTAACCGTTTTGAATGAGGATCTGAGAGCGAGTGAAACGTCCATGAATGGCTGCCATGTGCAAAGGGCTTTTCCCTTCTTTACTCTGCAAAGAAAGAAAAAACATCCAACTTAAAAAAAAACAAAAAAACAGAGTTCTGATTCTTGCTTAAAGCTTAAAAACCTGTGACAGTGTAAAAGAAAAAAAGAAAAGAAAAAAGAAAAGTAAATTTAGATCATCCAATCAGAGAGGGGTCTTAGTAAACCAGTCCCGTTCCCTATCCAGACCTGCATGTTGACATCAGCACCGTTGTTGACCAGGAGTTCCAGGCAAAGAGCCCCATTGGTGGACACGGCAGCCAGGTGCAAGGGCGTGTAGCCACGGTGGTTGGGCTGGTTGACGTTGGCCCCACGGTTCACCAGCTCGTTGGCTACGGCTTCCTGTCCCGTGTAGCAGGCCACATGGAGAGCAGTGTTTCCAAAGGCATTAGGCTCATCAATCTGAGAAACAGACACCATGGCATAAAACATCCTGTAAACCGAGGATCAACAATTATTCTCTCCAGAAACAGACTAAAAATATTGATGACTCATCCTGCACTACACAGATTTTTGCAACCACCTAGCAAGTAGAAAATCATGGGTCATGACTGTGACATAACCAGTGTTGGGGGTAAAACATTACAATAACAGGAGTTACATGCAAACCTGCAGTAATTATATATGTTAAATAATACAAAAATACTTTGTGTTTATTAACCGCTGACCTTTGATGATCTAATTTAACCATAATAATAAGCAAAAATTACGTTAGATAAACATCACATTTGTTTTTATTGCTGAAGAGTGCTGAACTTTCTTCTCCTGAAAGCAACGTAACATTACTTTCCATAAAAAGTAACTAAGTAACGCAATTAGTCACTTTTTTTGGAAGTAACACAAAATTGTAATGCATTACTTTTAAAAATAACTTTCCCAACACTGGACATAACCAATTTGTACTGATCCTTACGTTTTTTTTATTTTTTTTTTATTGACAAGTCATTTGGTTACCTGCCAAATTATTTATGATATTCATGGTAGCTTGTTTCAGAGACAGAATATAAAAAAAAAAAAATAAATACAAAAGGTAATTGCAACTTTTCATCTCACAATTCTGACTTATTTTCCTTGCAACTGTGAGTTTACATCTTGCAATTCTTACTTTATTTCTCAGAATTGCGAGATATAAACTCACAATTGCAAGTTATAAAGTCAGGATTGCGAGATATAGGCCTGGTTTCACAGAGCGGGCTTAGAGTAAGCCAGGATTAGACCTTAGTTCAATTAGGACATTTAAGTAGCTTTTATAAACATGTGGAAAAAAATACTGGTGTGCATCTTGAAACAAAACAATGGCAGTGACATATTTTAAGATATGTCAGTACAAGTTGCTTTCAGTTAAAACAGCTCAAACATGCATTTTAGACTGGGACTAGGGTTAAGCCTTGTCTGTGAAACCAGGGAATAAGCTTGCAATTCTGAGAAAAAGTCGCAATCGTGAGAAAAGCCCTGCCGCTGACCTCGGCTCCATTGCGTAACAGGTACTTGACCACATCAACGTGGCCACTGGCAGCAGCAGCGTGGAGAGGGGTGTATCCCCGCTTATCCTTACAGCTCTTATCCGAGCCCTGAGACACCAGCAGCTTAACCACCTCCAGATGTCCTGAGAGAAACAATCAGGTTAGTTTTTACTAGAAATAACGGGAATCACCACTAAGTAGCAAAAGATGATGAAACACAATCTAACACAAGGAAAATTACTATTCAGCTACAGAAAACAAGTAAAACAATTCAAGATGATCCAAATATGGACTTACCAAGGTAAGCTGCCCAATGAATGGGCTGCCTGTCCTTCTTGTCACTGGCACTCAGATTTGCTCCCTTGTTCAGCAGCAATTTAACCATCTAGTTGGCAGCAAAAGCACAAAGTCACATTGTATCTATTTAATCAAAACCATCTAGGCATTAGAGGCACCCATGAGAAACTAATAAAAAAAGCAAAGTCACAATTTTAACACATACAGGCCTAGATTTAAAACCGACTGGCACTAGGGAAGTCAAAAGTACTGGTACTTTAGCACCATGTTGACTAATTTTTTATTGTAATGATACTAGTTTTTGCAGTATTGAGTACTAAATGTACTAAAAGCTCTAAAAGCATTATCATACCGTTAGTCGATTATCTTGAATAATTTTATCTAAAGTGTTAGTTTAATACACAGGTGATTTAATAATTCAGCAAAAATTCAGCAGTAATTCAGCAAAAATATACAATATTTAAAAAAAATTAAACTATTGTGACTGTACACAAAATTTGTGTGTATATATATATATATATATATATATATATATATATACACACATATATATATATATATATATATATATATATATACACACACACAATAAATATATAAAAAAAATTTTAGAAAATATTTAACTTACTGTGTACAAAATATGTGGTTATCTTGAATAACTGCGATCAGTAGATTAATAATAATAATAATAATAATAATAATAATAATAGGCCTAAAATTGTAAAATAAAATAAAAATTACTGCCAACTACTACTGAAATTTTGTACTGTATCATCTAAATAAACATTTCCAAATGAGGACCGCAGACTAAATGCAGTGAAGGTAAACCTAAGGAACCTAAAACATTTACAAAGAGACACGTCAAAATGGAAGTATCTGTATTTGCTCTATTAGCAATTTGCACTTTCACAGCCTTGTGGAGTGCTGAAATAAAGACGTTGAGGGCTGATGTGATCCACCTTGTCTTTTAATTCACACAAGTGCATTAGATGACTAATTTCACCCTACCTCCTGGTATCCACTCTGAGCAGCATGATGCAGGGGCGATCTGCCCGTACGGTCGGCCATATTCATGCTGGTCACGTGGGGCAGCAGGGCCTCGACACAACGCGTAGCTCGGTTGGCTGCTGCAATGTGCAGTGGTGTCTGCCAGAACTTATCCCGTACGGTCACGTCAGCTCCCTTCCTCAGCAGTAGCCCCACAGCCCTCTGGGTAAAAAACAAACAAAACAATGCATGAATCATATTAAACTGCTAAAATGCTAAACAATGGCATGAGTAAGCTGTTACACAGAATGAGCCTCCATTCAGGCATGTAAGGCTATGTTCAGACTGCAGGCAAAGGAGATTTCTTCCTCAAACCAGATCTTTTCAGGCAGACTGTCTGACCTATTAATTGCAAGTGATAAAATAAGATTTGTGTGTCCAGACATAACCAACCCATCTGCAAGGGTTGCTTTGGTACAACAACGTAAGAATTACCCATGTATGTGTACAGTCTTTCAAATAGGGTGCAGGAAAAAAATGGAGGAGCATCACCTCGCTCTCCAAATAAGCACCCTGTCAAGCTGCGGTGTAGGACTCCTCCGTCGCACAACAAAAACTTGGCAACAGAGGAGACTGATATACGTGTATGAATGTATGAATACTTCCGGCATTTCCGACAGCCAGAGAAACCAGACTGAGATGAGTCTGTAAAAATCTGATTGAAATCGCATTTCAAATCACCTCCAAATGTGGTTTGAAAAAATCTGATGTGTTTTTTTGCTGTCCAGACATTCAAAAACTCATCTGGATAAAACCTGTATATGCAACAAAAAAAAAAAAACCCAAAAAAAATCTAATTATTGCTGGCAATCTGAACATAGCCTAAATTAACACAGGCTGCTTACCTCGTTTCTGGAAGCAGCCGCTCTGTGCAATGGTGTTAGCCACACATGGTCCTTTGCATTGACATTCGCACCTATACAGTTAAGTAAAAATAAATAAATAAATAAATAAATAAAAGAAAAAAAAAAGAAAAAAAGAAAAAAAGAAAAAAAAGAATGAAGATTTTAAAAAGTGAGATACTTTTTTGACAAAGTCTTTCTGTATTGTGAATCCATTCATAGCTAAAGGGCATTATGACATGCAGCAAGAGCTTTGACAATTTACACAATAGTAAAAAAAACATTATAAACATTTTTTTTTATCAAAACATTTAAGTATGTAATTTCCATCAGCAAATGAAATTGCAAAAATAATGATTGTTTCCAAACAGGTCACAAATTCACGCCACTGGCTGAGCCAAGGTTGCAAATGTCTCCTATTGCTACTGCTGAGACATCCAGACACAAAGACTCTACTGCTAATGGAAAGTTACAATTTACAAGACAAATATTTTCTTAAATTAGGCCAAATTGGGCTTTTATTTTGACATAATACTGGTAATTGGTAATATTGGTAATGCTGTAAACTTGTCTACAAATTGTTGGAAATTATGTGAATTTAAATAGTGAACATAGTGCACACTGAGTTCCCAAATAAACATTAATCTCAGTGTTTGCAGAGATGGAGTTTATGTGAAGCAGCATTTACTGTGAACACGATATTATAAGCTGCACACGTGTAAGCCGATCTTCAGTCTGAAACACACCGTGACTATATACTTAATTAAATCACAGCCTTTGATTTGATAGTGACAATTTGATAATATACATAGCTATTTCAGTTTTTTGTGCAGCCCTACGTATATTTTAACTTGACATTAGATTTAAGGCCCCAATATACTTCAAATAAAATCGAAGACTGGTCTGACATAATTTCGAACAAAATCAAGCGAAAACGAAGCTCATTTGGAGTTTGTTTCTGGAGTTCGAAACAGCTTGCTTTGGCCTGTGAACTGTTGCGATTACATAATTGGTAGGTGTGGTACTGAGGCTCCACCTTCTTTGACAGAAATCTTCTCCGGTTTATTTCTTCAGTTCAGTGTGTCAAGGTAATAGTAATAGTAAATTGAACACTACTTAGCATTAATACAACTTCTGGTAATGCATGGTTTTGGTGAGTGCTTTGTAATTTGTCTTCACATTAGATATTTTATGAGAAGCAATTCAGTTACAATTGCATTACTCATTGTCTTTTTTTTCCCCCTTTTAGCCATTTTCATCTTTGAAATGGCTAAACACTGCAAACAGACGGCAGCTATGTAGTTTTCAACTGCTTTACATTAAGAAAACTGGTAAAACCTTATGAATCTTCTCTGGAAAGCTAAAAACAAATTATGTTAAATGTTTACTTTGCATTGTAGCACAAAGGTTGCATGGACTGCATTTATTCACCAACCGTGATCACAAACAATACGGTCAAGAATCATGTTTGGATTTATTACAGTAGCAGCAAATCACACATACGGCCTATGATCAGATGCTCTCTTAACAGCAGTTTGCTGTTAAGCTGTTTTTGTTGTGCGTTTATTTTGTTATTGAGAGGAAAGCTACATATACTACATATTTACATATTCATCTAAATGCTGCTCTCAGCATCTGGGCATTGCCAGGTTTTTTGCTAACAGTTTACCGCCGAAAAGGTATTTCGAACTTCTTTTTACCCTAAGCAAAGAACAAAAAAGAACTTTACCCGTGAGTATATGGGGGCCTTAAATTAATTATTAGCTTTTCATCAACTCTCAAACCTTGATATAGACTGAATTTAGGTGAATGGGCCATAAATGTTACTATTTTTTGCATTGTAGCAAGGCTTGAATTCTGTATTGACCAATCAGCATTTGAGACCAGAATTATCTGTTTTATCAATAAAACATAACTACATGTGGTGGCAGCAGTGCTGTATAACTTCATACCTGCACTGATGAGAAGATCCATTATATGAACGTCCCCCAGCCAGGCAGCAGCATGAAGAGGTGTGCGGCGCTCTTGGTCCTGACACAAAAATGGAGAAAAAAAAAGGTTAACAGATTTGTTTTTAACTTTCCTTTCCACACTGGCAATTTTTTAAAGGCCCACACAGCCCATATGTACAGTCATCCGGAAAATCTCATTTCATACTAAAATGTTACGCTATCACATATGCAGATGATGCATATAATTCATGCTCACACTAATATATGCCATTCAAAACATACCAGTGAATTGACTTCATCTTTCTTGTGCAAAAATAACTTCACTTCATCAGTATTTCGGTTAAATATGGCCTGGACCAGAGGCGGCTGGAGGAGGAAAAAAAGGTGGATGTTATGATACTGCTATGAAACATGACAACAAAATTTAAACCCTTTGTTTGGGCAACTTATAGTTGCAATGCATAACTTTGAGTGTCAAATGTGAGGTGTATAAGTGTATAACTATAATCAAATATGATTATCACTGAATATCATTAACAAGCTGCAGCAAAATAACACACATTGCTATTGTATCTACGTAGATGGGATAAATATGCGTACAATATTGTTATATAAAGAATTTTTTTTTAAAAAAGCCGCAGTATTTGTTAAATAGGTTAATAAACATGTGCGTTTTAAAATATAAACACACAATAGATGTTTTCCTATGCGGCTGGCTGACACCCAGCTCATTAGGCTAGCTGGCTGGCTAACGTCTGGGCGTGATAGAAGGGTTATTTTTCATTTTTAACCTCTCTTTGATATCCCTACCCTGATTATACAGTAAACCAGTGATGTTTTCACCAAAATGAACAACAAAAACACACGTTTTAATGCGAGAACTATAATGGAAATGGGATAATCCATCGTCGGGGAGCTAGCTAACATATCGGGCACTGCATACAAGCGCAGAAAGCGAACAACAAACTGCTTGATTTACGCTACTCGTGGAGTTTCAATATCACTCACCTGGTCTGAAATATTGAGTACCCCCATCTCCCTGTGTCAGTCGGGCCGAAAGTCCCTCATCAGTAAGGAATCGAGGCTGGGAAACCAAGACTACAATCTTGTGTTGCGAGTATAGACGTGATGAGTGCGTCTTTAGCTGGTGAGGCAGTTGAAAATAGCGACACCAGCGTGATGGCCGCTTGCTGCACCAACTTTCAAAATAAATGCCTGTGAGCTAAACCTTGCAAGGGACCCCCTTATAACATATAAAGTATATTAAAATATAAAGTTAGTTATATATTTCATGTATAAAAATACCTTTATCCTGTGCATGACTAGCTTGAAATTGTACTAGGAAGTACTCACTTAATAAATTAATCATTTAATTTTAACTTAACTTAAATTAATAATTTTTCTACAGACTATTAGACACTGTTAGGAAAGTTAATTTTAAGAGTAATCCATTACAATGTGTTACTTCCTAAAAAGTAACTAATTGCATTACTTAGTTTTATAGGAAGTAATGTCTTGCGTTACTTCTGCGTTACTTTTTCCCACCTGAGCTGGGCTTGCTTGTTTGTTTTTTAATAAAAAAAAAAGTTATATTTTGGCAAATATAAAGGCCCTTTCACACCAAAAATGAAATGAATGAGCCTCAGGATGAAGGAAACGCAAATTAATGCCTGTACAGTAAAGGGCTCAGCTCAAACAAACCTTTCAGCTGTGCTGCCATTTTGGATTAAAGAAGACTGTTTTTTTACAGTCTATGGGCAGAAGAAGAAAGTTCAACACTCTTACTTCATCAATAAAAACAAAAATGAAACACAAATGTGATGTTTTGTGCATTTTTGGCCATTCATTTACATGACAACGGGTTTCGATGTTTACATTTTTTTTTAAAACGATACCATTATCATCTCCATGTAAACCACAAAAAACATGAATTTGTGAAAACAGTGACGTCATGCGCATGTGTAGGCTATTACGTGTTGGTGTTTCTTTACAAAGTGACATCGCCAACTACTGGCCTGCATAAAGTGTGTTTAGTAATTTTCACAGATCCTTGTGAATAGGGATCGTTTTGACAACGGTGTCGACTGTACACTAACAAAGCAAAGGAAAAATGTTTCCATTTTTAGTACATCGTTGCCATGTAACCATACCCTTAGTCTAGAACTACATTAACCTCATGTTTACACAGCCCACACAACACCTCTGCACCTTCCGATTTCTCTCAACATTGGGGACTGGAGAGGTGTCAGTCAATATATAGGAAAAGTAACTCAGATATTTTGTTGTAAACATTAATAATACATTAGCTACTTTACTCGTTACTTGAAAAAAGTAATCTAATTACATAACTTACATTACTTGTAATGCATTACTCCCAACACTGCTATTAGAGTACAGTAAAGGCATTTTTTACAGAGCTAGGTTAAGTTAAGGCTGCTCTGTGCCTGCTCAAAATTCACGTAATGCCACATAAAAGCCATAAAATTTGTCTGCTCTGACCCACCATAGCCCTTAGAATAAAGGTTAACATTGCTGTGTAAATGGATTTATGCCACCTCTGAGCAGCATTAAAGAGTCTAAGAACACATAATTGCAGCTTCAGAAGCTCTTCTGTTCCACTTTTGCATTATAGATGTATAAACCTGAAAAGAAACATTTGCAATTCAAGTATTTTTTCACAATACATTGTTCCAGCACATTACATTAGAACAAAACTATATTTGTTTTTTTATTTCCTACTGTTAAAAACAATGGATGAAATTTTAATGAAGTATAATCACAATTTCAAGATTTCTAGTTTTTAGAAAGCAGAATGACACACTAAATAATATAAAAATTGATTGTTTTAAATTTTTTAATGCAGATAATGATAACAAAAAATATTTTCGGCCTATTGAATAATTGATGAGATTTTACAGTAGATGTTCTATACCGGTTTGATTGTTTTCCTTTTTTTGTCCAACAGGATGAGGCGCGTTCTGTAAGAAAGTGTCTGACACTCTATGCCAAAGCTTAGTTTTTGCTTTTCATAACGGAGTTAATGTGTAAAATGCCCTCTTCTGTTCAAACAAATAAAATAAATTAGCATACATTACAAACCTTTCTTGGTTATCATTTAACAGTTAAAATTTTAGAATGTTTAAGATAGATAGTTTTAGGATCATGCTTTTTTAAACATGAATGTTGGAGAAACACTTCCTATATGTTGTGTTGTTCAAGTCAAAGTTCATGCATTTAAACAAACTATTCTGTATTTTTGAAGCCATTAAAAATATGCATATCTATTAAAAGTAATTTTTCAACGTTTAGGAGTACAATAGCATATAGACGATATCAAAGATAACACACAAAATTCTGTTTTTTATTATTTCTTTTTCTTTTTTTTCTTTTTTTTTTTACTCTATACGTCTGTAACTTTTATTTTGGAAACAGCGAAACAACAACCTTCCGGTGGCCCTGTTGGAAATTCTGATAGGGTTGCCATTTTCACTTAATATATATATAAAAAAACAAATACAGTCTTTAGGAAACGCAGAAATGAGAAATGAGTTTATTTGCGAATGCTAAACACCAGAGGAAAAACCACTAGAGTAAACAATGGCAGACTCTGTAATGATGGGGAGCGCGTCTTTAAACTCCGGAAGCGTAAATATCTCCTTTCATTTCTCTTGCCTGCAGCCTGCTAGCTTAGCCAAATAACAATAACTTTATGACTTTGTTCAAATATAAGGCACCTTTAAGCGCAAATGTGTCCTATATTTAAAAGTAGACACTGTTTCATATGCAAGAACCTTTTATTATGTTATGCATAAAATAGAAACGGTCAATAAATGTGCTGAGCTATCTAGTAACAGTTCAGTGTCTGTTAGCATAAAGTCTCAAACTTAGTGGTCTTGATTCATATCCCCAGAAATGCTGTTGGAATACACACCCAAAAAGCTACCACTGTCTCTAAAAATGTTTAATTTGTCTAACAGTCTGACTAGGCTAGAAACATCTCCAGCAAAACATCTTAGGCTGGTTTAATCTTTTTGATTAGAACCATAAATGGCAGGAGCCACAATTGCCTTGTAGTTTTTAATGCAGATAAGTCAAAAACATTGCATGGGACATCCTGCTCTTTAATAATCTGTTCTTTTAATAATTGCAGCGCTCTGGAAGCAGTAAGACCAGCACAAGTCCTACAGAAAACTATCAGCTGGCTCGGAGACGCACACTGCAGGTGGTGGTCAGCTCTCTGCTGACAGAGTGTGGCTTTGAGAGCGCTGAGAAAGCTGCGGTGGAGACACTCACTGAGATGATGCAGAGCTGTGAGTCCTTCATTTATCTTATGCCAGGTCACCTGTGAGGCTTGTAAAATGTTTAAAAACTGTCAGATCATCCATGGATGTAAAGCTAGGTTCACATTGTATGATTTTGGCCACTGTTTGTCAGTCTGAGACAAATTTTGTGAATCCTAAAAGATTCCTCTGATATATATATATATATATATATATATATATATATATATATATATATATTAGTATTACAAATAAACATAGTGTTTATTTGAGGTTTTATTTCAAATTTAAAATGAACAGAAGTTTATTTTACGTGGTTTCCTATATTCAGATTCTCATTGTCTTGTGATAGATATCACTGAGGTTGGACGTTGTGCGAAGGCAAACTGTGAGCACACAGCTAGAAGCACCCCTACACTCTCTGATGTGGTCATCACTCTGGTCGAAATGGGTTGGTTCCCCTTTCATCAATATATAGTTAATGTATAAAAGATTTCACTTCTTTACGGAGCCCCTGCTCACGTGAAACTGTTGCGTGCGCACAAGAAACTTTTCATGTGCGCATGTGAATTTTTTCGCTCATGCATTACAATTTCCAGTTTATGTACAGTATACTATAACCTACACTATATTGCCAAAAGTTTTGGGATGCCTGCCTTTACATGCACATGCACATGAACTTTTAAGACATCCCATTCTTAATCTGTAGGGTTTAATATGGAGTTGGCCCACCCTTTGCAGCTATAACAGCCTCAACTCTTCTGGGAAGGATTTCCACAAGGTTTAGGAGTGTGTTATGGGAATTTTTGACCATTCTTCTAGAAGCGCATTTGTGAGGTCAGGCAGTGATGTTGGCGAGAAGGCCTGGCTCACAGTCTCCGCTCTAATTCATCCCAAAGGTGTTCTATCGGGTTGAGGTCAGGACTCTGTGCAAGCCAGTCAAGTTCCTTCACACCAAACTCGCTCATCCATGTCTTTATGGACCTTGCTTTGTGCACTAGTGCGCAGTCATGTTGGAACAGGAAGGGTCCATCCCCAAACTGTTCCCACAAAGTTGGGAGCATAAAATTGTCCAAAATGTCTTGGTATGCTGAAGCATTAAGAGTTCCTTTCTCTGGAACTAAGGGGCCAAGCCCAACCCCTGAAAAACAAGCCCCATACCATAATCCCCCCTCCACCAAACTTTACACTTGGCACAATGCAGTCAGGCAAGTACCGTTCTCCTGGCAACCGCCAAACCCAGACTCGTCCATCGGATTGCCAGACAGAGAAGCGTGATTCGTCACTCCAGAGAACACGTCTCCACTGCTCTAGAGTCCAGTGGTGGCGTGCTTTACACCACTGCATCCGACGCTTTGCATTGCACTTGGTGATGTAAGGCTTGGAATCAGCTGCTCGGCCATGGAAACCCATTCCATGAAGCTCTCTACACACTGTTCTTGAGCTAATCTGAAGGCCACACGAAGTTTGGAGATCTGTAGCTATTGACTCTGCAGAAAGTTGGTGACTTCCGCGCACTGTGCGCCTCAGCATACGCTGACCCCGCTCTGTGATTTTACGTGGCCTACCACTTCGTGGCTGAGTTGCTGTTGTTCCCAATTGCTTCCACTTTGTTATGATACCACTAACAGTTGACCGTGGAATATTTAGTAGTGAGGAAATTTCACAAATGGACTTATTGCACAGGTGGCAACCTATCACGGTACCACGCTTGAATTCACTGAGCTCCTGAGAGCGACCCATTCTTTCACAAATGTTTGTAGTAGCAGTGATTGGAACACCTGAATTCAATGATTTGGAGGGGTGTCCCAATACTTTTGGCAATATAGTGTATTTCCTTTGTGCATCACTACCATTTTACTATGTACTTGTGTGGTTAAATCATTTTTATCTGAGTGTTACTTTTTCACATTTGCAGGATTTAATGTGGATACTCTTCCAGTGTATGCCAAAAGATCCCAAAGGATGGTCATAACTGCACGTACGTGTACCGTTTTTCACTAATATATCCATTTATCTTATATCATCTGCTGTAACTGTTCCTTCTTAAATGTATAACACTTCTGCGTTGAACAGCTCCAGTAACAAATGCTCCAGTGGTCCCAAAAGCCCTCACGGCTGGACAGAAGCGCACTCATCCAACACACATTCCCAGCCACTTCCCAGAGTTCCCAGATCCTCATACATACATCAAAACACCAGTAAGGCCTCGATTGCTCACCTGGTGCCCTGTTATCGTGCAATTCTTCAGCCTAATAACTGCTAATATTAAGAACTTATCTCCCTTTTATGTTTTAGACCTTTCGAGAGCCTGTGTCAGATTACCAGGTGGTGAGAGAGAAGGCAGCATCACAAAGGAGAGATGTGGAGCGTGCTCTCACACGCTTCATGGCCAAGACCGGAGAGACGCAAAGCCTTTTTAAGGACGACATCAGTGCATTTCCTTGTGAGTTTTTCTGTCCCAGATATAACCAGTGACCCACTATATTTTGACTGACCTTTTGCCTTTCTAGTGGATGTTTATTCATGTGTGTGTAATCAGTGATCGCTGCAAGGCCGAGCTCCATTCCTTACCTGAGTGCCCTGCTGCCCTCTGAACTAGAGCTACAGACACTGGAGGAGACAGATTCATCTGAGCAGGATGACCAGACAGACACCGAAAACAACCCCAGTCACAGTATCCAGGCAAGCCTAAAGCTTTTTTCCTCGTCAAAATATTTGTTTTATTCAAGAAAATATTTGCATTTCTGTTGTTTTTTTTAATGATATTTTTTTATTGTAACGTTTAATATATATGTATGTATATAAAATAAAATTAATAATATATAAAAAAATATATAAAGTATACACAGACACATATACAATGCATACTATTAGAATAAATAAGTACATTATTATTATTATTATTAATTTATAATATATTATAAATTAATAATAATAATAATAATGTACTTATTTATTCTAATGGTTTACATTTAATATATATATATATTTTTTTTAAATAAATAATTAAATTCTTTTTTTTTCAACCCTAGGATGACTCGGGTGCAGATAAGGAGAACGCAGTGCTGCCACCTGGTGGTGTTGTGCCTACAGGAAAGGCCAATGAAGAAAACATGATTGACAACCCATATCTACGGCCAGTCAAAAAGCCGAAAGTGAGAAGGAAAAAATGAAAATTGATATATTGACTCGACTACTTCTACATCAGCAGGTTATGACGAATGATGACTTCTTAGCACTTGCTAATCACATTGTGCCCTTTGAAGTAACAGCTAACATGAGGAGTCTTCAACAACTGCAATTTGGAAACACACGGTGGTCCATCATGTTAAAGGGTTAGTTCACCCAAAAATGAAAATTCTGTCATTTATTACTCACGCTTATGCCGTTCCAGACCCGTAAGACCTTCGTTAATCTTCGGAACGCAAATTGAGATATTTTTGTTTAAATCCGATGGCTCCGTGAGGCCTGCATAGGGAGCAATGACATTTCCTCTCTCAAGATCCATTAATGTACTAAAAACATATTTAAATCAGTTCATGTGAGTACAGTGGTTCAATATTAATATTATAAAGCGACGAGAATATTTTTGGTGCGCCAAAAAAAACAAAATAATGAATTATTTAGTGATGGCCAATTTCAAAACACTGCTTCAGGAAGCTTCGGAGCATAAATGAATCAGCGTGTCGAATCCGCAGTTCGGAGCGCGAAAGTCACGTGATTTCAGCAGTTTGGCGGTTTGACACGCGATCCGAATCATGATTCGACACGCTGATTCATTATGCTCCGAATCTTCCTGAAGCAGTGTTTTGAAATCGGCCATCACTAAATAAGTCGTTATTTTGTTTTTTTTGGCGCACCAAAAATATTCTCGTCGCTTTATAATATTAATATTGAACCACTGTACTCACATGAACTGATTTAAATATGTTTTTAGTACATTAATGGATCTTGAGAGAGGAAATGTCATTGCTCCCTATGTAGGCCTCACTGAGCCATCAGATTTAAACAAAAATATCTTAATTTGCGTTCCGAAGATCAGCGAAGGTCTTACGGGTGTAAAATGGCACGAGGGTGAGTAATTAATGACAGAATTTTCATTTTTGGGTGAACTAACCCTTTAATGACGTTTGATTCTTATGACAGACTGTTCTGTACATCTCAAAAATATTAGATGGAATTCACACAGACAACCTTCCCTAAAGAGTAGCACCCCTTACAGTTGATTTTTGGCAGTGTGTTTTGAATAAATGAAGCATCATTTAGTTTTTACAGTTCTCCACACATCATAAACATGACATTCTCTTCTGATTTGTGTTTATTTGTTACTCAATTGTAAATGATCGTAATAAATGTCTTTTATTGTTTATTTTAAGGCATCCTTTCAAAAGGACAAGTTGAAAATTAAACCAGAATGTGGGGATAAAGTAAACATCTCCATTATGAACGTGTGTCCTGTGTCTTGTTACTTTACTCGCTACTACATTAAATTTTAAGTATGTACCTGGAATGTGTCTTATAGTACACCTCAAAATTATGGTTCCTAACTGAACATATTAAGAAATGGAAATGGGAAACAAGTAAGTAGAACTTGTCTTTTAATGTTTGTATACTTTGAGAATCAAGTTGCATTTTTGTGGTAGTATTTTAGTGTCATCAGTAAAACAAGCGTAGATATGCCACCCTGTTCCTCTGTTTCCTAAACTCTTTGTCATGGAGGAGCTGCATGGACAAAAAACATGAAGTTAAAAATGAAAAAAATCTATATCAGCTAATGAAAAATACATTAAGCTCAACAGGCTGTTGTGTACACACTTTTGTAATTTGTAGAAGAGTGTCAGACATATCAGTACCTCAGTCCGCAGTGCTCTTCTCTCCAACAATGGCACTTTTGACCAGTCTGGAGAGCCAAATTTCATAGGCCATGATACCTTCTTGCTTTGGCTGGAATCATGAGCATATGCCCCTGGACTGAAAAAAACAAAAACAAAAAAACAATATACATAGAAAGTCTGGGAATCATTTAATTTAAACCAAGAATTAAACATTTTAGGATGTTCTTTGAATCATTCTCGGAGAACATAACCATCAGGTTTTACACAAACTTATGGAGTTCAAGACGGTCATTCTGAAATTCATAATGATTTTGAATTAAACTTTCACTTAGATTATTATTCTGGTGATATGAATTCTAATGCAAAACAATTAAATTACAAAAATGAAGAAAAAAAAATTTCACTAGTGGTTACATAATTGTATTCAGTATATAAATAGAATAAATATGGAGGAAAATTTATTCTAGATTAGCAGTTCTCAAGGGGGCAGAGGCATGCAAATGAATAAAAAAGTGCATTTTTATAGTATACATTTTCCAAGTTATTATACATTATTCCAACCTCTAGTGTATTTTATCAGGTCAAAAATATTTTGAAAATCCTTAGTAAATCAGGAACAACTGGAAAAATCATGGGGCCTTCGATTATTGTTTAGGAGAATGGGGGGCCCTGCAGCCAAAAAGGTTGAAAACTATTACTCTATATTGGTTGCTTTGTATTACCAGAACTCAGTCAAATGTTAAAAAAGATCATACCCAGGGCTGGAGTCTGCATTTGAAGGTCTGAGTCTTACAGTGGTACTATTAAAGGGAGCTTTTCCAGGAGGACACACTTTAGACTGCGTCCAGTCCTCCTGGTATTCCCATGGTGAAGGGGTGGCTGTCTATAAAAACAGGCAATGCAGTTTTTTGTTTACATAAAAACAAAGGAAATGGTTGCGATTTTACATAGAAATAAATAAACTATAGGCCTACCTTAAATGGAGGCAGAAAACGTGGTGCAGTGCGGGCTGCTAACACATATCCCCTCTTACTCTCAGGTCTGTGTTGGAGGTCATATATAAGAGTGCCCAACTGTGAACTGATTAGTTAGATGAAAAGAATAACACGTTGCTTGACATATAAGTTATTAACTGCTTTGCCTTCATTCATACCGTGTGGTTGTCGTAACATCCGGGACCTAGTTCCTTGGAGTCAGTTGAGCCGTGCAGCGCGAGCATTTCATTGCCCATGCGATTAGGTGCAAAGTGAGTTGGAAACATGAGACGTTTCTGGCAGCTGCCGAACGCGACCAGTGGATCTTTAAAGTCGATAAACATATATAAAAATCAAATGTTCATTTTTGATGGCAAAAGTTGCAGTTTTGACTACTGATGAGTAAATTACAATACCTGCGCCCCGTGTCGCCATAGCTTCCTGTTGTTTACTAGAACCATGGTAACCAGGTGCAAACGAACTGATGATGTGGATCAAATGGAAATCCGATGTATTCAGAACTGATTCAGAAGTGGTGTAGGAAAGCATTACAACTCGTTTTTTTCAATTATGTATTTAATTTTATTTATTGGATCTGATTTTGGGCGTTTATATGCACTTTTATATTGAACACATATACTGTAGCCACGACACAGTTCCTCAACAACCGTCCATACCGGCGTGATGAATACGATCCTCAATTGGATGGAACTGAAATAAATACTTTTAATGTTGCGATCCTATTGGACTTATGATAGCAACCTGAATTGTAACAAAGCACTGTTGGCCAGAGGAGAACTGGCACCCCGACTAAGCCTGGTTTCTCCCAAGGTTTTTTTCTCCATTTTAACACCAATTTGCCACTTGTCTGCCACCTGATGTCACCTGATGGAGTTTGGGTTCCTTGCCGCTGTCGCCTCTGGCTTGCTTAGTTGGGGACACTTGACTTGACATTTGATATTCAACAGTGCTTTGATCTGCCTGCATTGACACTATTCTTTAAGAGCTGCTGTGCAGCCAAATAATGTACCAGGTATCAGTGTAAAGCTGCTTTGACACAATCTACATTGTAAAAAGCGCTATATAAATAAAGGTGACTTGACTTGACTTGTAGTCTACTGTAATAATAGGATGTAGATACAGGACTCTACTAGATTATACCACAAAGACTAATGATGATGATGAAATTTTTTATTTATTTATTTTTTTCCAAAAAATATGTCCAAAAAATCCCATTGTGTGGTGTCATTACGATTATTTAACTGCTCCTGGTCAAGACGGAGCATCCCCGATTTCAAATTGTACATATCAAACATGTTTGATATTTAAACATCCTAATTTTTTTGGAATTTAATATTTTTAAGTATTCTTTATGTGGCAAGTATATTAATATCAACGTACTATCAGTATACTAATGTTGAAGAGCCTTTGAACCTTCATCACAAACTTAATTTTGATATACAATTTTTTAAATCATTCAAAATATTGAAGTTTATATTTAATTATTTTTTATATATCGACTTTAAATGTTTAAGTATTTAGTTTTAAGTATTTAGTTAGGACATTTATTAAGAATAAATGTTCTGTAGTTGGTTTTATAATTGGGATTTCTTCACACTTGCTTACATTTAAATATATGCCAGAAGCTTTTTAAAAAATCTCAGTGGTATTGATAGATTTGGAAATCTGTGATTTATCTGATCATTGAATATGTTTTTTTTGTTGTATGTGAATTTCTATTGTTTTAATGTGTGAATGGGACTTTTATTTTGGTGTGGTGACGATGTCATAAGGCTGCGTCGCACTCCTGCATCTTATTTTGCTAAAGAAAGGTTTGTTTTTAATCATTTAAAGTGTTTAAACCAACACAACCTGTAGAGAACTGTGGAATGAGTTAATGATTAATGAACGTAACACTTTAATGTTTCTAATAACAGTAATATGCATAGTTTTTCTATCAGTGAAAAACAACGAACTGTTTTAGTCAATAAACATCAGTAACAGAAAAGGTGCGTCTCATTTCGCTCCCGACCTTATTTACCAGAGAAACAGGCGTGCCGCCATCTTTAGAATATTGTCTTTGAACTTCCGTTTTTGCGGTAGCCCTGTATATTTCTATGGCATCGTTGTTGAAGAATAATTAGCTGGTGAAGTGGATTTACCTGTTGTAGAGTTAATGAAAGTTATCATGAGCATTGTTATGTTTAAAGCAGATGTCTTAACAAATGTCAGTAGACCGGGAAGATTTTAAAATGAGCAGTTCATTCATAAATACATAAGATCGCTGTGGGAATACAAGCCAGAAGTCAAAAGACAACGAGAACAGCGCTGAAAAGGGGCGGGGCTACATAAGGTCTATATAACGAGTTGTTCATCATAAACAAACTGTTTAGTCACTGGCAAGTAATGATAGAAAAACTCTCAGTCAACTAAACCAAATGCTTATTGAAACAGAACAAACACAAACATCTTTAACAGTGACTTTAAAAACAAGTGCAAATGTTTAATAGGAGTGCAGTCCATTAAATTTATTCTATGAGTTATTAGTTTAGTTAACACTAAATATAAATCAGCACACAATATTAATATACTGTTTAATATAGTATTTGCATTCTTTTATTATTTTCTAGTGCTAGTTTTGAGTGTTTTTGTCTAATCTGCACATTTAAGTCCATTAATTATCACTCTGACTCCCTTAGCACTACTGAACTAGATCTGTTTGAGATGCACTCAGAGATTTAGTTTGGATGTGTTTTTCTTTCTGTTAATTATTCTTATCTTAATCATGACAGTGCCCAAACAACTCCTGGTTAAGTGGCTGAGATCCCCATGATGCACTATTATAAAGATGGCGTTTATTAAAGAGGAGAGTGAAGATGTGAGGATTGAAGAAACATTCAGGGTCAAACATGAAGATCCTGAGGAACAAACAAAGATGGCGTTTATTAAAGAGGAGAGTGAAGATGTGAGGATTGAAGAAACATTCAGGGTCAAACATGAAGATCCTGAGGAACAAACAAAGATGGCGTTTATTAAAGAGGAGAGTGAAGATGTGAGGATTGAAGAAACATTCAGGGTCAAACATGAAGATCCTGAGGAACAAACAAAGATGGCGTTTATTAAAGGGGAGAGTGAAGATGTGAGGATTGAAGAAACATTCAGGGTCAAACATGAAGATCCTGAGGAACAAACAAAGATGGCGTTTATTAAAGAGGAGAGTGAAGATGTGAGGATTGAAGAAACATTCAGGGTCAAACATGAAGATCCCGAGGAACAAACAAAGATGTCATTTATTAAAGAGGAGAGTGAAGACATGAAGATCGAAGAAACATTCAGAGTCAAACATGAAGAGACTGAGGAACAAACAGGTTGGTTTTGTTCTCAAAGTCTTTCTTCAGTCATTCTGTGTCATGCTTCTCTTTATCTCTGTTATTTGTCTCATGACAAAATTAATGACATCACAAATTCAATTAGGAAAAACATTAAAGAAATAACCAAATAAAACAACTGTTTTGTGTAACATTAAACCCAATATCAATAGTCAAACTCTTTGAGATTTGTCCGTAATGAACCAGTTCTCCTGGGTCAGACTGTGGGTTATAGTCCTGCACGGGACTGTTTTCTTAATCCCCCTCGCGCTGAATTTCTGACCATTTCCCGTTCCTGCAGTGTGTGTGTTTCAGTAAGCAGCGGCTCCTGGCTGTAAATTTATGTAGGACAGATTCTGGTTCTTAGTGCTAGTTTATGATAAACATTTTGTAAGTTTTATATTCTAATCGCTGAACACATCAGTCACACTTTTGTCAGAATTCTAATGTCATTGCGTTATTCAGTCTGAGGGTGGCGCTCTAATGATGATTGACAGACTTAAGTACACATGACAGATGCATAGAACCAGCTTAGAATGGTCTTGATGTAGATTTGTTGTTTTAGAATGTTGTAAGTTGTGTAGAAATTCCAGTGAGGAAAATGATGTCTATTCTCAGAACAAACATAGAACAAACACAACAGAACTACTGTATATGAAGGCTATTCGCATTCGCACGTTTAAAATAAAGAATTTATACTTTAATTAATTTGATACGCTACCCGACACAGGAAGAACAGACATGTCAACTAGTTACTGACCTGATGCAGACTCATAGCTGAAGCGGACTGATATTGGCTTGGTCTGGATTGAGGTTTACATAAGGTAATGTGAAAGTAAGCAGGGCAGACAGAAATCTGCCCCAGTGGCTCTCAGTTAGAGCGCGCTGCAGTTTATATTGGGGAATCACTCTGTAGAGAGTGTTGAGAGGGGAGCTCCACTGCATACCCGTCTTACTAATGTTATAACTCATAACTTTATATCACAACAAAACTAACTCTCTTTAATATTGCAAATACCATGTCGAGGTCTATGATTTCCTAAATGTGGAAAACATGGATGAAATCATGGATTCCGGTCACAAATGGAACTTACTGTATAAAGAGGAACATCACGGAATTTGCCAATTTTTGCCAATCAAAAGTAAGCCTGTGCAATGAATCAAATATCGATTTGATTCACTCACTGTATTAGGACACAAGAGCTTCATTTACAAAGCTCACGAGAGTCACTTCATGAGCATTTTACTCTGGGCTCTTGGGCTTCTCGTCGGCGGCGCACTCAGCAGCGATGCTTTCACTCTGGGCCTCTAGGCTCTTGGGCTCTTGGGCTTCTCGTTGGCAGTGCTCTCAGCAGCGATGCTCTCACTCTGGGCTCTTGGGCTTTTGGGCTTCTTGTCGATAGCGCTCTCACCAGTGATGCTCTCGCTCTGAGCCATGGCACTCTCGTGCTTCTTGCTGGCGGCGCTCTCAGTGGCGAGGCTCTCACTCTGGGCCTCGGCGCTCTCGGCTGTGATGCTCTGGGCCTCGGCGCTCTCAGTGGTGATGCTCTTGCTTTGGGCCTCTGGGCTCTTGGGCTTATCGTCAGCGATGCTCTCACTCTGGGCCTTGGCTCTTGGGCCTGGGTTTCTCGCTGCTACCTGTGTCCTCAGTACACTCAGACTCCTCTATAGACTCCCTGTGCTAGATCCATTAAAATGATGAATTTTTCTGTAACATAGCTTTCAAAGTAAAGTAAGGATAATGGATCTAGATGTCTTTTTGGCAACTTGTTTTCTTTTAATTAGGACTGGTTTTATATTTCTTTTTCAAAATGATTAATCATAAGCCTCATTGATCTGAGCTTACGCATCTCAGTTTTTGAGTGAAAAAAGCATTATTTGTGAATAATTTTGGCAATATTAAATAAAATATGAAAAAAAAAAAAAGTGGCACTGTTGATCACATTTATCTACTTTAATGTTTAACCAGGATGTTTGTTTTGAAGTGCTTTTATTTTGTGTAAAATTGCACAGAGTCACCCTTGTGGTGTTTCTGGTCAAAAAAAGGCCGGGACACAACACAAGGGTTAAATGGGTGCTTACTTGTTTTTGTTTCTGTTCACCCTAGACCTGATGGGGCTGAAAGAGGAGAGCCAAGAACTGAATGAAATGGAAGAGAAAAACCAGTACGAGAAATGTGATGACTTCATGCTTAGGGAAAAATCTTTTAGTTACTCACAGACTCATAAACCAGAACCCATAAACATTAAAGTCCACATTGTAGAAAGCCCTTTCACCTGCCAACAGTGTGGAGAAAGTTTTAGTCAAAAAAAGAGTCTTAATGGCCACATGAGAATTCACAAAGTAGAGGGCCGTTTCACCTGCCAACAGTGTGGAAAACGTTTCAATCGAAATAACAACCTTAAAGTCCACTTGAATATCCACACAGGAGAGAAGCCTCATGCCTGCACACAGTGTGGGAAGAGTTTCTCACTAAACAGAGATCTTAAGACTCACATGAGTATTCACACTGGAGAGAAGCCTTTTACTTGTCAACAGTGTGGAAAAAGTTTCAGTCGAAAAGACCATCTTAACATCCACTTGAAAGTCCACACAGGAGAGAAGCCTCATACCTGCGCACTGTGTGGGAAGAGTTATGGATATAAAGAAAGCCTTAATCATCACTTGAAGATTCACTCATCAGGATTCATGTCATCTGTGTGAAAGGAGATTCACAGACAGGAATCACCTTGAGAATCGTAAAAATTCACATCAAAGAGAAACCTTACATGTGCCCTCAGTGTGGAAAGAGCTTCATAATGAAAGGAAACCTTAAAGGGTTAGTTCACCCAAAAATGAAATTTTTGTCATTAATTACTCATCCTCATGTTGTTCCACACCCGTAAGACCTTCAATCATCTTCGGAACACAAATTAAGATATTTTAATGAAATCTGAGAAAACAAAATTCGTCTCTCCCGTCATTTTGCTACGCTATTTACGCTGCAGCGCTTCCGTGTTTACATCCAAATGCCGGCTCAGTATTGGCATGCGTGTGATGCTGACGCAGGAGCTGGCCAATACCGAGCCCGCGTTCTAACAATGTTTTTACTGCTTTTCTGGACCTTGAATGTGGCGATTTCGTTGCTTTCAGTGGAAGATAAAAAAACCTCTTGGATTTCATAAAAAGTATCTTAATTTGTGTTCCGAAGATGAACGAAGGTCTTACAGATGTGGAATGACATGAGGGTGAGTAATTAATGACAGAAATTTCATTTTTGGGTGAATATTCACATGATATTCACATGAGTTCACACTAAAGAGAAGCCTTACAAGTGTCTTCAGTGTGAAAAGAGTTTCACATACCACACAGACCTGAGACAGCATTTGGAAACTCATTCTGGAAAGAAACTGCCGTTTTCCTTAGTGTGACAAAAGGTTTAAAAAAATCTGAGCAATTTAAGCAATAATTTGCATTCACTTTGGAAAAAGACAATTCAATTGTGATTGTTGTAATAAAAACATGACTTTTACATATGAAAGTGATGTAAATGTGAGACCCTGTTGCGTTCTTTGTTGAAGAAGTTTATTCAAGTGTTCTATTAGTATACTTCTTTTAAGCTAAAAATAATAAAGCAAACTGTGGCAAGCAGGATGAGGCCGAGAGCCTTGAGAACGGGGCAAGGCCGGTGGCGTGATTGATGATAAGCGGCACCTGCGCGCCCCACCGGTCTCCAGTTTCTCACGGAGGAGACGGAGGTGAAGGACGAGAGAGCACCAGGCCTGGACTATTTTGCCTTATGTTTTATGTATGTGCTTTTACTTTCATTTTGTGTTTATTTTATATAATTAAAGTTGTGTTTAACGTTCGCCGGTTCCCGCCTCCTCTTTCCCTGAGCAACGAACTGTGATAAGCTTTCACTTTACTTTTTATGTACTACCTAAAAATATATACTTAAAATTACTCTTAAGTGTACTTTATTTATACTGACACAAAAGTATATTTGGTCTATACTTGGACTCAATCTTTTGAGCAAAATATACTGAAAAGTATAATGAAGTGTGATTGGCTTGTAGTTGCATTTTCTCTTTTGATTGAGGTTCAGATTTACTCTGAATTTACTCCAAGTCTGTCTTTAAAGACTCTTCTGAATGCTGGTGTAGGCTCCACAGCACAGTTCAGGTGATGGTTGACCTCAGGTCTAGGGTTCTGTATGCCTTGACAAAGGTGTTTAGAATGCCCTGGAGGTCTTCAGCAGAGTGTGTTATGATGATGGTATCGTCAACGTACTGAAGCTCTGTAACGGTCCTCTTCGTCTGCCCGTCATCATCCTCTTCTGCTTAGCCAACCTGGAAAATACTAAGACTCTAACTGATCAGTTAAGTGCTACAACACTCTCAACTACATTGTTTAATGTTTCTGTTTGCTCTTTCCTGTTTTCTAAAAAGTGATCAAAAACGCTGGTGCTGGCTTGTATCTTAAAACAACAGCAACAAAAAGGTATATTTCAAATATAAACATTAATAACTGAATAAGAACATAGTAGTACTCCTAAAGTGCAAAAATAATACATAAATGGTAATAATTAAAGTTGCTGTACAAATGAAAAACCTAGTTATAAACTAGTTGTATTCAAAGTTTATAACTGTTACCCTTTAAGTATACTTAAAAGTATACATTTATACACTAAAAGTGGGGCAATTTAGTACCAAGTAGTATTGAACTATAACACTTAAAAGTATACTGCTTGTAGTACATGGATATATTAGTATACTAACTACATAAAGTATACTTAAAATTATACTTGAATTTTACTGAAGTATACATAATAAAAATTGGCTAACACTTTATAATAACTGCACACTATGAAGCATTAGTTAAGCATTAGTAAACAGTCAATTCATCATTTATAAAGCATTAATAGACATTAATAAGCAGTTTATCAATACACCTATAAATGCTTTGTTCTTGATTTATAAGCATATCTATAATGTGTTTAATAATTGTATTTTCATACTTTATTAATGATCAATTTATGTATGAACATTTTAAGTATTTTAAGTATGAAAATACATTTATTAAACACATTATAGATATGCTTATAAATCAAGAACAAAGCATTTATAGTTGTATTTATAAACTGCTTGCTAATGTCTATTAATGTTTTATAAATGATGAATTGACTATTTACTAATGCTTAACTAATGCTTCATAGCGTGAGTTATTCTAAAGTGTTACCGGTCAGAGTTCACCAAACTTGAACTTTGGAACGCAGCGAAATGCAAAACTTTTTGCACGAGCTTGCATTTCTGGTCCGACGCATTAGCATGCATATAAATGGAAATCAATGGGATGAAAAGTGCAGTGTGACCGCACCTTAAAGTGTACTCTCTATACTGAGATAAGGAAATGGCAAAGGAGATGAACTGGAATGAGTTTCAGGAGTCTCCTTACTATGAGGAAGAGATGGGTGAAAGAAAGGAAGAAAGGTCAAAAGGGTTAATTGAATCATTGTGGATGTTTATATGTTCTGTAGGTTTATAGGTTTTCTTGGCTTCTGTATAGATGCAAATATATTCTGAATAGATGTAAATATGAAAATGTACAAATGTAAATAGTTTAGGTTATTTTGTCATACACATGTACACAGTGCTCTCTACAGTCTTTTGAAGCACAGGGATACATGGATGTGTATGCTTGTTATTTTCATTTAGTCATTGTAAAAAGTTAGTAGTTGTTGTTTACAAAAGTTGTAAAAAGGTTTTATTTTATAAACCTTAAAAAGTTGTAAAAAGGTTTTATTATGATTTTATTATTCAGTGTGAGATTTAATATGTATATATTGTCAGAGTTCTATCTATATGTTTCTTTTTTATATTATAATATTGTATTGATATTTACTATTCTTAAAAAGTGCTTAAAGCATTTAATAAAAAACAAACAAACAAACAAAAAACAATTGGAAATCACTGTGCTGAGTGCTGTGTGTTGTTTTTAGGACTCATTTTATAGTTTCTATGGGTTTGGAAACATTTAATTGATCATTTAATTAAATTGTGACTTAAATTATTCCATCACTCAAACAATTTTTATTCAATACTTCAATATTATCATTGGTATATATAATGTCTCTTATTTACATTGCAAATACTATTTTGATATTTAATATAACCATTCATGTTTTTAATATAAGCAATTGATGTTATACTACAGTGTTGATTTATTTTTGATCTGAGGTCAATAGGGAACCACTCACCGATCTCTATTCATAAGATACCCATTAAACGTGTGTTCTTATAAATACCTAGGTGCATATGTGGATAACTTACTTACCTGGGGTGTATGCTGTTGTGTGCAACAGAGGTTAAATTTTTTACAAAGATTAAGAGTTTATGGGGTTGAACAGAAAGTAATGTATCTATTTTACCATGCTGTAATTGAAAGTATAATACATTATGGATATACTGTATGGTTTGGCAACATCACAGTTCAGTCCAAAGCTAAACTTGCCTGCCTGGTAAAGATGGCTATGAAAATTATAGGGAAAAGGCAATATCAATCATTGGAGTATTCATATGAGCAGTCTATTATCAAGGAAGGTACCAAGATAGTATCTGATCCTTCACATAACTTAAATACAGAATATGAGTTGCTACCTTCTGGCAGACGATATAGGCTGCCTGTGTGTAGATACAATTGTTTTAAGAAGTAGGTCTTTTGTACCTACCTCGATTAAGCAATAATTATATGTTTTTTCTATTTATTTCTATTTATGCATGTGTATGGTTTATACAGTGCACAGCATAAATGAGCACACCCCCTCTGAAACCTCTGAAAGTCAGCAATTACTCAATTACTTAGAAGACATGTTAGGGTTCTTTAGAGATATAATGTTCCAGCAAGTCTGCTTAATCAATTACCAAAGAAGCATGTCAAAATTATTCAGGAAAATAAGATTTTCTTATCAAGGTGGTAAAATGTGTAGCAAAAATGAGTACACCCTCCTAAAAGTTACTAAATAAAATGAAATAAAAAATTTTCTGGTGTAAGTTTAAGGCAATGTTTGATCAACAGGTAAGTATGTTAAACCAAAACATTTAAAGAGAAGTAATTTCGTGACAATTAAAAGTGTTATATAGCCCACTGAATCATTCTCAGATGCTGACAACAATGGAACCACTTGAGAGAGAACTGTCAGGAGACTTATTTCTTAGCACAAAAGAGGACAGTGGTACAAGAGGATTACCAAATCATTGTTTTAAGTGTGAAAATATAGCAAAAGTAACACAGAAATTCAAAAACAATGGACTTGTGACAAGGCCCCTGAAATAATCAGGCCTTCATTTTAAACTTTCATTTAGTGATGAGGATGAGGATTGCAAAAGCTATGAAAAGAGTGACTGTTTATCTCACAGAGTAAGATGCAGCCTGCAGAAATGATATGCATGGTTGTTGTTCTCACTGGAATTACCAACTGTAGCCAAAGCACAATAAAGTCAGTTACCCATTTTTTTTTTTTTTTTTTTTTTAAGTAAGAAAGGTTATGAAGAATTTAAGCTATCACAACATGTTATTGATCCAATTACCAAACATTTGTTAAACAGATGATGCATCCATTGCATGACTATTAAATGGTTTGAATAGCAAGTATGCATGAGCAATAACGCTTCACACTTGTAAAAACATAAAATTGCCCCAAATATGTTTCACAGAAACTGCAATTTTAGTTACAATATTACAATTATGCAAAAAGTGTCCTTACAAATGTAAATACACTAGATTGATCATGCAGGTACTTTAATTGTAAGTACAATGTGAGAACATTAAGGTACAGCGTAAGTACATTGTATCAAGTGCTTAATTTGTCATATAAGTACATATTTGTTAAGGCCACCTTTGTTTGACCAAAAATACAAATCTGTTAAAAAAAATTAAAAAAAAAAGCAGAAAAGTTAAAAGCATTTTAAACAATTTTGTTAATTTGATAATAAAATTATATTTTATTATGACCTCATAAAATGTATATATGTATATAAATAAATGTATTGGAGTAAAAATGTTGCAAGTTCATTTTGTGTGTTGTCTTGTAGATGTTCCTGATTTTAAGAATAACATATCCATTTCTAATTGATTTCTAATACAGTATGATTTGCTGTGTTGCCTCTGCATGGACTATTTTTGTATTGCATGTAGCGTAATTTTTCCATAACATAAAACCAAGAGTAATATTAATGTATCACTATAGCAGATAATAGAGTTTTCACAATATCAGTTGTAGGTTTGAATATGACACATGGAGAAAAACTTTGCAGAGTTACAGTGTTTAATTCCAAAGCAGAAGCAAAAGCATCAACAGCATACTAGACAGAACTGGTGAAACAGCAGAAGATGCTTGCATTGTAGGAACACTTTCTGATGACTGTGTTTGTCTGGTGGTCAAACTTGAGTCTTGCGCTTCCACTGAAAGTATAGGATAACAATTATAAACCAGCCACTGAAGGAACAATTCTACCAAATCATTATCTACTATCAAAAACAGTTTGAGAAAAGGAGGAACTCACCAACAGTGATACTGGAAGGAATCACACCAAGGAACACTCTTGATTCACTAACTCCTTTCATAAGAGTGTCTGCAATACTTGCTGCACTTGGAAGCACAGTCCAGTTTTTAAAAATAAGTTCTATATCCACACCCACTGACCCAGGCCTGGAGAAAAAAAAAAAAAAGAAAGAAAAAAAAAAGTAAAAATGTTAGATATGAAAATATCTAAATTACTAAAATGAAAAGGCAGGCTTGATTTAGCTTACTCTTGACTTTTAGTTGATTTCAACATTTACTCTGAGAGCAAAAATTAACTTAAAAAAGTTTTTTAAATTTTTCAATCATTTTTATGATTTAATTAGAGCTGCATGATTTGGCAAACAATATATTGTGATTTGGAATGTGATATGATTTAATCTCATATGAAAACATCTAATAATGCTGCTGACACAGCTAACAATTTTTGGCTCCCAATCAAACACACAAATTAATTATTCTTTTGTGGTAAAGAAGAAAAATAATGAATACACGACATTAATCTTGCTCAAATACATGGATTTAGCGGATGTCACTCGCAAAACTTTGCAATTTAAAATGATTCAAAATCTGATAAAAATCTGAAAGCGCTCTTTATTTCACTCATCTTAGTTCATTCACAGCAAAACTCCCATTGCTAAATTAACACAGCAGGAGTTTATATAATCTGTGTGGATTATATAAACACTGGCAACGTTAATTGAACTGTTTTGCTGTGTTGGAATGATGAGAAGTCCCGTTATAATCAATGAAGCTGCCTACACTACACAATGAATCTCTTATTTAGATCATGTCTACACTTTGTTATAATGAGAGGATTTGCGAGCATGCAGAACTCAACAGTGGACAAAAACTCTGGCTTTGAGAGGTGGTTGTTGTTGTTTTTTTTTTTTTAATATAACTTTATATGTATGTTAATATAAATTATGTTTATTTTTTTCCAACTAAGAAAAAAAGGACATCTAGAATCCATTGTGAAGAGGTCGGTGGCCTGTGATCCTTCCACCTCAGCAATATTAATTGTTTAGCTAAGAGCATGTCTTGCACAGACTGAGCACTTGTGTATTCTGTGTAAGACAGATTCCCAGTCCCCATCCGAAATAACCATACCTAAATCTTCTTCCCACAAATCTTTTATACGAGAAAGGAATGGGTAGAGTGGGGCCAAAATTGTACAATAGAGTGTTGATAATGCCTTTCCATTTTGGAGGATCCTCCAATAAATTATCAAAGGAAAGCAGGTAGACGGAACAGGAATCTGAGGGAACATTTTATGTACAACATCAAGAATTTGGAGGTAATGGAAAAAATGTTCTTAGGGATGTTAAACTGCTCATATATCTGCTGAATGAACAGAAAGCCCTCTCACAGTATAAGTTATTAATTTTCCTAATGCCTTTAGCACTCCAAGATGTAAAAACTTATTAAAACATTAATCAAAGTATTAAAGACATGATTGGAATGAATAGGGGAGTTAGAGTACATAGTTTGCCAACAAAAATGATGTCCCATCTGTTTCAAAATTTTAAGTGTAGAGCTTAACAATTAGGTGTAGAGTTTAACAATTAGGCGTAGAGCTTAAAAATTTTAAGTGTAGAGCTTAACAATTAGGCTTTTAGTAAATTTGTCACAGGGGAAGGAGAGAGGGGTGTAAACTAAAGCTTCTAGGGAAGAAGGCAAGCATGAGGTAGATTTGAAGTGGTGAGAGGATTCACCCTTAGACAACTTTGATTGGCCATTGCGTTTAAGAAATCAACAGACATGTCTGTGATTGGCTACATTGCTCAACGCTGTAAAAACACACACACACAAAAAACTTTTGACGTTCTTCAGTGTGCAAACACAGATATGCACTGTATCATTTGCCAAATCACCAATATGCTATTATTACAGAGAAAAATGATCCGAGACCAGCAGTTATAGGCAGTTTTTCTTTCTAAAAAAGCAATTAGAAGCAGCAGCAGTCATTGGTTTGACTGAGAAAATGTGATGCTAGTCTCAAGTCCATGGCTAGTGGACGGCAGCCTTGCCCAGCCTTATGCATACTCAGTCTATGATTATGTACCTTCGTTTATTGTTCTTATTTTCTTCATTTTTATTTTTTTATTTTTATTTTTATTCCTCATTCATATTTCATGTTTATTTAGAAATAGATTTTGTTGTTTTTATGAAACTGTTGGCTGACAATAAATCACAGTTAACTAATCTTAAATGTCAATTTTTTTTTTAGCATGTACTGCAAAATGCTGTAATTTGACAATAGACATTGAGGTCCACCCTATTTCACCAAGGTCCACTTACTTTAAAATTACCGGCCTTCTCTTATCAAAAGAGAATCCATCAGGAATTAAGCCACATCAAAGAACAGAGACTGCATGGAACAATCTTCCTAGCATTGTTCAGGACTAATAGACACTCTCTCATTTTAAGTCTAGACTAAAGACCTATTTTTTTTATTCAAGCATATACCGAATTAATTCATTCATACCTCACAGCTCATTGTTATGATGCATTATTCAGTCTACATCAGACAACTTATTTAATTAAATCGCAGTGATTTGATAATGGCACTAAGCCACATAACGATTTTATTTTCACTAACTCTTTCCCCGCCAGTGTTTTTTTTTTTTATTTACAAGTTGTTGTATGAATATTTGAACATGCAATATATCACATAAAAGAGCCTACTTTTAAACAACAACAACAACAACAACAACAAAAAAACATTTTAGTCTAGCTTTTTCTTTTTTAAGTTTCATAAAAAAACAAACAAACAAACAAAAAAACATTTTGAACAAAAAGCTGAGAAAATCTCATTTTTGTCCTGTACAGAATAATTGTGATGACCTTTTGTGTCTGTCTGTATTGTCCTTGTTTGTGCTAGCAGGTGGCTACTGGGATGATTTGTCTAATTGGTAACACCAATGTACTTTTTATTTTTCTGCACAAGAAAGAAAGAAATTAAAGAAAAAAGAAACTAAAGAACAGAATAGAAAGGAAAGGTAATAAAAGCTAATAAAGAGACTTGTACCATACCAGAATCTCTTCACATAACATCTGAGGAAGTAGGTCCCATAAATTTCCCGGAAGAATCGATTCAGCTACAGAAACATAGAAAAACACACACTTAAGCTTTAACTTACTATAAATGTAGTCTAGACCGAATTAATAAAAATCTATTTTAATATTACTATATAAAAAATTAAAATATATCTTAGAGCACCTCAGTACTGATGTTTAAGGACAGAGTCTGGTACTCCATGGAAGCAGGGTTATAATAAGCATCAATATATTGTAACTGTAAACGAATTTGTAGAATGATGAATCCCTCTCCTGGCATGGCTGAACCTGTGGAAGCTTTAGTTGAGAGATGAGTGGTTGGCAGTGCAGATGTGGTTGAGGTGGTGAAAACTTTAGAGGGTGTTGAGTTTGTAAATATTACAGATGTGGTTGTCTGATTAGCAGCTGCACTGGATACAAATACTGTAGAGCAAGAGGTATCATTAGAAGTTGTTATTGATGATGTATGAAGAATATTTCTTGAAATACCATTAGAAATAGTTGTGCTTGATAAATCAGTGTGAACTGTATTGTTTAACTGACCAGCTGGAGCAGTTGTGATCGATGTACTGGTTGAAATTGTAGTATCTGTAAGATGATTAGGTCCAGGATTAGGTCCAGCTGTGCTTGACAGATCAGTAGAGACAGTGGTGTTTATGGTACCAGGAGATACAATTGCGCTTGATTGATTAGTAGGCACTGTGGCGGTTGAAGTGTCTGAAAGATCACTAGGAACTGTAGTAGTTGATGGACCAGTAACTATAGTTGTGCTTAACTGATCAGTATGACCTGAGGAACTTGAATGATTTGGAACAGTTCTGTTTGACAGATCAGTAACAACAGCCATGGTTGTGGGTCCAGTTGGAACTTTTGTGCTTGACTGATCAGTAGAAAAAGCAGCAGATGTGGAACCAACAGGAACAGATGTCTTTGATGAATCTGAATTATCTTTAGTGATGAACGGACCATTGGGAACAGCTGTGCTGGAGAAATCATTATGAATTGCAGTGGTCAAAGTTCCAGTATGAACAGTTGTGCTAGATTGATGAATAGGGCCTGCAGTGTTTGAAAAATGATTAGGAGCAGTTATGCTTAATGGATGAGTCTGGTCTGTGCTGCTTGAAGGACCATCAATAGCAGTTGTGACTGATATATCTGTAGGAATTATACTATTTGAAATACCAGTAGAAATAGTTGTGCTTGATAAATCATTGTGAACTGTATTGCTTGACTGGCCAGCTGGAGCAGGTATGACTGATGTGCTGGCTGAAATTGTAGTATCTGTAAGATGATTAGTCCCAGCTGTGCTTGACAGATCAGTAGAGACAGTAGTGTTTATCGTACCAGGAGAAGCAATTGCGCTTGATAGATTAGTAGGCACTGTGGAGGTTGAAGAGTCTGAAAGAACAGTTGTGTATGGAAGATAAGTAGGAGCTGTGGTAGTTGAGGGACCAGTAGCTATAGTTGTGCTTAACTGATCAGTGTGACCTGAGATACTTGAATGATCATTGGGAACAGTTCCGCTTGACAGATCAGTAGCAACAGCCATGCTTGTGGGACCAGTAGGAACTGTTGTGGTTAACAGACTGGACAAAACTGCATTGCTCGAAAGGCCTAGAGGAAGAGTTGTGCTTGACTGGTCAGTAAGAACTGCAGCAGTTGTAGAACCATCAGATATAGATGTCTTTGATGAATCTGAAGGATCTTTAGTGATGACAGGATGATTAGGAGCATCTGTGCTTGACAGATCAGTGGGAACTGCAGTGGTTGAGGATCCAGAATGAACAGTTGTGCTAGGTCGATGAGTAGTTACTGCAGTGTTTGAAAAATGATTAGGATCAGTTATGCTTGATGGATCAGTGTGGACAGTGCTGCTTGAAGGACCATTAAGAGCAATTGTGATTGATATATCTGTAGGAATTATGCTATTTGAAATACCAGTAGAAATAGTTGTGCTTGATAAACCAGTTTGAACTGTATTGCTTGACTGGCCAGCTGAAACAGTTGTGATAGATTCATCTGTAGAAATAGTTGTGCTTGATAAATCCGTATGAACTGTATTGCTTGACTGGGCAGCTGGAGCAGTTGTAATCGTTGTGCTGGCTGAAATTGTAGTATCTGTAAGATGATTAGGTCCAGCTGTGCTTGACAGATCAGTAGAGACAGTGGTGTTTATGGTACCAGGAGATACAATTGCGTTTGATTGATTAGTAGGCACTGTGGAGGCTGAAGTGTCTGAAAGAACAGTTGTGTCTGAAAGATCACTAGGAACTGTAGTAGTTGATGGACCAGTAACTATAGTTGTGCTTAACTGATCAGTATGACCTGAGGAACTTGAATGATTTGGAACAGTTCTGTTTGACAGATCAGTAGCAACAGCCATGGTTGTGGGTCCAGTTGGAACTTTTGTGCTTGACTGATCAGTAGAAAATGCAGCAGATGTAGAACCAACAGGAACAGATGTCTTTGATGAATCTGAATTATCTTTAGTGATGAACGGACCATTGGGAACAGTTGTGCTTGAGAAATCATTATGAATTGCAGTGGTCAAAGTTCCAGTATGAACAGTTGTGCTAGATTGATGAATAGGGCCTGCAGTGTTTGAAAAATGATTAGGAGCAGTTATGCTTAATGGATGAGTCTGGTCTGTGCTGCTTGAAGGACCATCAATAGCAGTTGTGACTGATATATCTGTAGGAATTATACTATTTGAAATACCAGTAGAAATAGTTGTGCTTGATAAATCGGTTTGAACTGTATTGCTTGACTGGCCAGCTGGAGCAGGTGTGATCGATTCATCTGTAGAAATAGTTGTGCTTGATAAATCATTGTGAACTGTATTGCTTGACTGGCCAGCAGGGGCAGTTATGACTGATGTGCTGGCTGAAATTGTAGTATCTGTAAGATGATTAGTTCCAGCTGTGCTTGACAGATCAGTAGAGACAGTAGTGTTTATCGTACCAGGAGAAGCAATTGCGCTTGATAGATTAGTAGGCACTGTGGAGGTTGAAGAGTCTGAAAGAACAGTTGTGTATGGAAGATAAGTAGGAGCTGTGGTAGTTGAGGGACCAGTAGCTATAGTTGTGCTTAACTGATCAGTGTGACCTGAGATACTTGAATGATCATTGGGAACAGTTCCGCTTGACAGATCAGTAGCAACAGCCATGCTTGTGGGACCAGTAGGAACTGTTGTGGTTAATAGACTGGACAAAACTGCATTGCTTGAAAGGCCTAGAGGAAGAGTTGTGCTTGACTGGGCAGTAAGAACTGCAGCAGTTGTAGAACCATCAGATATAGATGTCTTTGATGAATCTGAAGGATCTTTAGTGATGACAGGATGATTAGGAGCATCTGTGCTTGACAGATCAGTGGGAACTGCAGTGGTTGAGGATCCAGAATGAACAGTTGTGCTAGGTCGATGAGTAGTTACTGCAGTGTTTGAAAAATGATTAGGATCAGTTATGCTTGATGGATCAGTGTGGACAGTGCTGCTTGAAGGACCATTAAGAGCAGTTGTGATTGATATATCTGTAGGAATTATGCTATTTGAAATACCAGTAGAAATAGTTGTGCTTGATAAACCAGTTTGAACTGTATTGCTTGACTGGCCAGCTGAAACAGTTGTGATAGATTCATCTGTAGAAATAGTTGTGCTTGATAAATCCGTATGAACTGTATTGCTTGACTGGGCAGCTGGAGCAGTTGTAATCGTTGTGCTGGCTGAAATTGTAGTATCTGTAAGATGATTAGGTCCAGCTGTGCTTGACAGATCAGTAGAGACAGTGGTGTTTATGGTACCAGGAGATACAATTGCGTTTGATTGATTAGTAGGCACTGTGGAGGCTGAAGTGTCTGAAAGAACAGTTGTGTCTGAAAGATCACTAGGAACTGTAGTAGTTGATGGACCAGTAACTATAGTTGTGCTTAACTGATCAGTATGACCTGAGGAACTTGAATGATTTGGAACAGTTCTGTTTGACAGATCAGTAGCAACAGCCATGGTTGTGGGTCCAGTTGGAACTTTTGTGCTTGACTGATCAGTAGAAAATGCAGCAGATGTAGAACCAACAGGAACAGATGTCTTTGATGAATCTGAATTATCTTTAGTGATGAACGGACCATTGGGAACAGTTGTGCTTGAGAAATCATTATGAATTGCAGTGGTCAAAGTTCCAGTATGAACAGTTGTGCTAGATTGATGAATAGGGCCTGCAGTGTTTGAAAAATGATTAGGAGCAGTTATGCTTAATGGATGAGTCTGGTCTGTGCTGCTTGAAGGACCATCAATAGCAGTTGTGACTGATATATCTGTAGGAATTATACTATTTGAAATACCAGTAGAAATAGTTGTGCTTGATAAATCGGTTTGAACTGTATTGCTTGACTGGCCAGCTGGAGCAGGTGTGATCGATTCATCTGTAGAAATAGTTGTGCTTGATAAATCATTGTGAACTGTATTGCTTGACTGGCCAGCAGGGGCAGTTATGACTGATGTGCTGGCTGAAATTGTAGTATCTGTAAGATGATTAGTTCCAGCTGTGCTTGACAGATCAGTAGAGACAGTAGTGTTTATCGTACCAGGAGAAGCAATTGCGCTTGATAGATTAGTAGGCACTGTGGAGGTTGAAGAGTCTGAAAGAACAGTTGTGTATGGAAGATAAGTAGGAGCTGTGGTAGTTGAGGGACCAGTAGCTATAGTTGTGCTTAACTGATCAGTGTGACCTGAGATACTTGAATGATCATTGGGAACAGTTCCGCTTGACAGATCAGTAGCAACAGCCATGCTTGTGGGACCAGTAGGAACTGTTGTGGTTAATAGACTGGACAAAACTGCATTGCTTGAAAGGCCTAGAGGAAGAGTTGTGCTTGACTGGGCAGTAAGAACTGCAGCAGTTGTAGAACCATCAGATATAGATGTCTTTGATGAATCTGAAGGATCTTTAGTGATGACAGGATGATTAGGAGCATCTGTGCTTGACAGATCAGTGGGAACTGCAGTGGTTGAGGATCCAGAATGAACAGTTGTGCTAGGTCGATGAGTAGTTACTGCAGTGTTTGAAAAATGATTAGGATCAGTTATGCTTGATGGATCAGTGTGGACAGTGCTGCTTGAAGGACCATTAAGAGCAGTTGTGATTGATATATCTGTAGGAATTATGCTATTTGAAATACCAGTAGAAATAGTTGTGCTTGATAAACCAGTTTGAACTGTATTGCTTGACTGGCCAGCTGAAACAGTTGTGATAGATTCATCTGTAGAAATAGTTGTGCTTGATAAATCCGTATGAACTGTATTGCTTGACTGGGCAGCTGGAGCAGTTGTAATCGTTGTGCTGGCTGAAATTGTAGTATCTGTAAGATGATTAGGTCCAGCTGTGCTTGACAGATCAGTAGAGACAGTGGTGTTTATAGTACCAGGAGATACAATTGCGTTTGATTGATTAGTAGGCACTGTGGAGGCTGAAGTGTCTGAAAGAACAGTTGTGTCTGAAAGATCACTAGGAACTGTAGTAGTTGATGGACCAGTAACTATAGTTGTGCTTAACTGATCAGTATGACCTGAGGAACTTGAATGATTTGGAACAGTTCTGTTTGACAGATCAGTAGCAACAGCCATGGTTGTGGGTCCAGTTGGAACTTTTGTGCTTGACTGATCAGTAGAAAATGCAGCAGATGTAGAACCAACAGGAACAGATGTCTTTGATGAATCTGAATTATCTTTAGTGATGAACGGACCATTGGGAACAGTTGTGCTTGAGAAATCATTATGAATTGCAGTGGTCAAAGTTCCAGTATGAACAGTTGTGCTAGATTGATGAATAGGGCCTGCAGTGTTTGAAAAATGATTAGGAGCAGTTATGCTTAATGGATGAGTCTGGTCTGTGCTGCTTGAAGGACCATCAATAGCAGTTGTGACTGATATATCTGTAGGAATTATACTATTTGAAATACCAGTAGAAATAGTTGTGCTTGATAAATCGGTTTGAACTGTATTGCTTGACTGGCCAGCTGGAGCAGGTGTGATCGATTCATCTGTAGAAATAGTTGTGCTTGATAAATCATTGTGAACTGTATTGCTTGACTGGCCAGCAGGGGCAGTTATGACTGATGTGCTGGCTGAAATTGTAGTATCTGTAAGATGATTAGTTCCAGCTGTGCTTGACAGATCAGTAGAGACAGTAGTGTTTATCGTACCAGGAGAAGCAATTGCGCTTGATAGATTAGTAGGCACTGTGGAGGTTGAAGAGTCTGAAAGAACAGTTGTGTATGGAAGATAAGTAGGAGCTGTGGTAGTTGAGGGACCAGTAGCTATAGTTGTGCTTAACTGATCAGTGTGACCTGAGATACTTGAATGATCATTGGGAACAGTTCCGCTTGACAGATCAGTAGCAACAGCCATGCTTGTGGGACCAGTAGGAACTGTTGTGGTTAACAGACTGGACAAAACTGCATTGCTCGAAAGGCCTAGAGGAAGAGTTGTGCTTGACTGGTCAGTAAGAACTGCAGCAGTTGTAGAACCATCAGATATAGATGTCTTTGATGAATCTGAAGGATCTTTAGTGATGACAGGATGATTAGGAGCATCTGTGCTTGACAGATCAGTGGGAACTGCAGTGGTTGAGGATCCAGAATGAACAGTTGTGCTAGGTCGATGAGTAGTTACTGCAGTGTTTGAAAAATGATTAGGATCAGTTATGCTTGATGGATCAGTGTGGACAGTGCTGCTTGAAGGACCATTAAGAGCAGTTGTGATTGATATATCTGTAGGAATTATGCTATTTGAAATACCAGTAGAAATAGTTGTGCTTGATAAACCAGTTTGAACTGTATTGCTTGACTGGCCAGCTGAAACAGTTGTGATAGATTCATCTGTAGAAATAGTTGTGCTTGATAAATCCGTATGAACTGTATTGCTTGACTGGGCAGCTGGAGCAGTTGTAATCGTTGTGCTGGCTGAAATTGTAGTATCTGTAAGATGATTAGGTCCAGCTGTGCTTGACAGATCAGTAGAGACAGTGGTGTTTATGGTACCAGGAGATACAATTGCGTTTGATTGATTAGTAGGCACTGTGGAGGCTGAAGTGTCTGAAAGAACAGTTGTGTCTGAAAGATCACTAGGAACTGTAGTAGTTGATGGACCAGTAACTATAGTTGTGCTTAACTGATCAGTATGACCTGAGGAACTTGAATGATTTGGAACAGTTCTGTTTGACAGATCAGTAGCAACAGCCATGGTTGTGGGTCCAGTTGGAACTTTTGTGCTTGACTGATCAGTAGAAAATGCAGCAGATGTAGAACCAACAGGAACAGATGTCTTTGATGAATCTGAATTATCTTTAGTGATGAACGGACCATTGGGAACAGTTGTGCTTGAGAAATCATTATGAATTGCAGTGGTCAAAGTTCCAGTATGAACAGTTGTGCTAGATTGATGAATAGGGCCTGCAGTGTTTGAAAAATGATTAGGAGCAGTTATGCTTAATGGATGAGTCTGGTCTGTGCTGCTTGAAGGACCATCAATAGCAGTTGTGACTGATATATCTGTAGGAATTATACTATTTGAAATACCAGTAGAAATAGTTGTGCTTGATAAATCGGTTTGAACTGTATTGCTTGACTGGCCAGCTGGAGCAGGTGTGATCGATTCATCTGTAGAAATAGTTGTGCTTGATAAATCATTGTGAACTGTATTGCTTGACTGGCCAGCAGGGGCAGTTATGACTGATGTGCTGGCTGAAATTGTAGTATCTGTAAGATGATTAGTTCCAGCTGTGCTTGACAGATCAGTAGAGACAGTAGTGTTTATCGTACCAGGAGAAGCAATTGCGCTTGATAGATTAGTAGGCACTGTGGAGGTTGAAGAGTCTGAAAGAACAGTTGTGTATGGAAGATAAGTAGGAGCTGTGGTAGTTGAGGGACCAGTAGCTATAGTTGTGCTTAACTGATCAGTGTGACCTGAGATACTTGAATGATCATTGGGAACAGTTCCGCTTGACAGATCAGTAGCAACAGCCATGCTTGTGGGACCAGTAGGAACTGTTGTGGTTAACAGACTGGACAAAACTGCATTGCTCGAAAGGCCTAGAGGAAGAGTTGTGCTTGACTGGTCAGTAAGAACTGCAGCAGTTGTAGAACCATCAGATATAGATGTCTTTGATGAATCTGAAGGATCTTTAGTGATGACAGGATGATTAGGAGCATCTGTGCTTGACAGATCAGTGGGAACTGCAGTGGTTGAGGATCCAGAATGAACAGTTGTGCTAGGTCGATGAGTAGTTACTGCAGTGTTTGAAAAATGATTAGGATCAGTTATGCTTGATGGATCAGTGTGGACAGTGCTGCTTGAAGGACCATTAAGAGCAGTTGTGATTGATATATCTGTAGGAATTATGCTATTTGAAATACCAGTAGAAATAGTTGTGCTTGATAAACCAGTTTGAACTGTATTGCTTGACTGGCCAGCTGAAACAGTTGTGATAGATTCATCTGTAGAAATAGTTGTGCTTGATAAATCCGTATGAACTGTATTGCTTGACTGGGCAGCTGGAGCAGTTGTAATCGTTGTGCTGGCTGAAATTGTAGTATCTGTAAGATGATTAGGTCCAGCTGTGCTTGACAGATCAGTAGAGACAGTGGTGTTTATGGTACCAGGAGATACAATTGCGTTTGATTGATTAGTAGGCACTGTGGAGGCTGAAGTGTCTGAAAGAACAGTTGTGTCTGAAAGATCACTAGGAACTGTAGTAGTTGATGGACCAGTAACTATAGTTGTGCTTAACTGATCAGTATGACCTGAGGAACTTGAATGATTTGGAACAGTTCTGTTTGACAGATCAGTAGCAACAGCCATGGTTGTGGGTCCAGTTGGAACTTTTGTGCTTGACTGATCAGTAGAAAATGCAGCAGATGTAGAACCAACAGGAACAGATGTCTTTGATGAATCTGAATTATCTTTAGTGATGAACGGACCATTGGGAACAGTTGTGCTTGAGAAATCATTATGAATTGCAGTGGTCAAAGTTCCAGTATGAACAGTTGTGCTAGATTGATGAATAGGGCCTGCAGTGTTTGAAAAATGATTAGGAGCAGTTATGCTTAATGGATGAGTCTGGTCTGTGCTGCTTGAAGGACCATCAATAGCAGTTGTGACTGATATATCTGTAGGAATTATACTATTTGAAATACCAGTAGAAATAGTTGTGCTTGATAAATCGGTTTGAACTGTATTGCTTGACTGGCCAGCTGGAGCAGGTGTGATCGATTCATCTGTAGAAATAGTTGTGCTTGATAAATCATTGTGAACTGTATTGCTTGACTGGCCAGCAGGGGCAGTTATGACTGATGTGCTGGCTGAAATTGTAGTATCTGTAAGATGATTAGTTCCAGCTGTGCTTGACAGATCAGTAGAGACAGTAGTGTTTATCGTACCAGGAGAAGCAATTGCGCTTGATAGATTAGTAGGCACTGTGGAGGTTGAAGAGTCTGAAAGAACAGTTGTGTATGGAAGATAAGTAGGAGCTGTGGTAGTTGAGGGACCAGTAGCTATAGTTGTGCTTAACTGATCAGTGTGACCTGAGATACTTGAATGATCATTGGGAACAGTTCCGCTTGACAGATCAGTAGCAACAGCCATGCTTGTGGGACCAGTAGGAACTGTTGTGGTTAACAGACTGGACAAAACTGCATTGCTCGAAAGGCCTAGAGGAAGAGTTGTGCTTGACTGGTCAGTAAGAACTGCAGCAGTTGTAGAACCATCAGATATAGATGTCTTTGATGAATCTGAAGGATCTTTAGTGATGACAGGATGATTAGGAGCATCTGTGCTTGACAGATCAGTGGGAACTGCAGTGGTTGAGGATCCAGAATGAACAGTTGTGCTAGGTCGATGAGTAGTTACTGCAGTGTTTGAAAAATGATTAGGATCAGTTATGCTTGATGGATCAGTGTGGACAGTGCTGCTTGAAGGACCATTAAGAGCAGTTGTGATTGATATATCTGTAGGAATTATGCTATTTGAAATACCAGTAGAAATAGTTGTGCTTGATAAACCAGTTTGAACTGTATTGCTTGACTGGCCAGCTGAAACAGTTGTGATAGATTCATCTGTAGAAATAGTTGTGCTTGATAAATCCGTATGAACTGTATTGCTTGACTGGGCAGCTGGAGCAGTTGTAATCGTTGTGCTGGCTGAAATTGTAGTATCTGTAAGATGATTAGGTCCAGCTGTGCTTGACAGATCAGTAGAGACAGTGGTGTTTATGGTACCAGGAGATACAATTGCGTTTGATTGATTAGTAGGCACTGTGGAGGCTGAAGTGTCTGAAAGAACAGTTGTGTCTGAAAGATCACTAGGAACTGTAGTAGTTGATGGACCAGTAACTATAGTTGTGCTTAACTGATCAGTATGACCTGAGGAACTTGAATGATTTGGAACAGTTCTGTTTGACAGATCAGTAGCAACAGCCATGGTTGTGGGTCCAGTTGGAACTTTTGTGCTTGACTGATCAGTAGAAAATGCAGCAGATGTAGAACCAACAGGAACAGATGTCTTTGATGAATCTGAATTATCTTTAGTGATGAACGGACCATTGGGAACAGTTGTGCTTGAGAAATCATTATGAATTGCAGTGGTCAAAGTTCCAGTATGAACAGTTGTGCTAGATTGATGAATAGGGCCTGCAGTGTTTGAAAAATGATTAGGAGCAGTTATGCTTAATGGATGAGTCTGGTCTGTGCTGCTTGAAGGACCATCAATAGCAGTTGTGACTGATATATCTGTAGGAATTATACTATTTGAAATACCAGTAGAAATAGTTGTGCTTGATAAATCGGTTTGAACTGTATTGCTTGACTGGCCAGCTGGAGCAGGTGTGATCGATTCATCTGTAGAAATAGTTGTGCTTGATAAATCATTGTGAACTGTATTGCTTGACTGGCCAGCAGGGGCAGTTATGACTGATGTGCTGGCTGAAATTGTAGTATCTGTAAGATGATTAGTTCCAGCTGTGCTTGACAGATCAGTAGAGACAGTAGTGTTTATCGTACCAGGAGAAGCAATTGCGCTTGATAGATTAGTAGGCACTGTGGAGGTTGAAGAGTCTGAAAGAACAGTTGTGTATGGAAGATAAGTAGGAGCTGTGGTAGTTGAGGGACCAGTAGCTATAGTTGTGCTTAACTGATCAGTGTGACCTGAGATACTTGAATGATCATTGGGAACAGTTCCGCTTGACAGATCAGTAGCAACAGCCATGCTTGTGGGACCAGTAGGAACTGTTGTGGTTAACAGACTGGACAAAACTGCATTGCTCGAAAGGCCTAGAGGAAGAGTTGTGCTTGACTGGTCAGTAAGAACTGCAGCAGTTGTAGAACCATCAGATATAGATGTCTTTGATGAATCTGAAGGATCTTTAGTGATGACAGGATGATTAGGAGCATCTGTGCTTGACAGATCAGTGGGAACTGCAGTGGTTGAGGATCCAGAATGAACAGTTGTGCTAGGTCGATGAGTAGTTACTGCAGTGTTTGAAAAATGATTAGGATCAGTTATGCTTGATGGATCAGTGTGGACAGTGCTGCTTGAAGGACCATTAAGAGCAGTTGTGATTGATATATCTGTAGGAATTATGCTATTTGAAATACCAGTAGAAATAGTTGTGCTTGATAAACCAGTTTGAACTGTATTGCTTGACTGGCCAGCTGAAACAGTTGTGATAGATTCATCTGTAGAAATAGTTGTGCTTGATAAATCCGTATGAACTGTATTGCTTGACTGGGCAGCTGGAGCAGTTGTAATCGTTGTGCTGGCTGAAATTGTAGTATCTGTAAGATGATTAGGTCCAGCTGTGCTTGACAGATCAGTAGAGACAGTGGTGTTTATGGTACCAGGAGATACAATTGCGTTTGATTGATTAGTAGGCACTGTGGAGGCTGAAGTGTCTGAAAGAACAGTTGTGTCTGAAAGATCACTAGGAACTGTAGTAGTTGATGGACCAGTAACTATAGTTGTGCTTAACTGATCAGTATGACCTGAGGAACTTGAATGATTTGGAACAGTTCTGTTTGACAGATCAGTAGCAACAGCCATGGTTGTGGGTCCAGTTGGAACTTTTGTGCTTGACTGATCAGTAGAAAATGCAGCAGATGTAGAACCAACAGGAACAGATGTCTTTGATGAATCTGAATTATCTTTAGTGATGAACGGACCATTGGGAACAGTTGTGCTTGAGAAATCATTATGAATTGCAGTGGTCAAAGTTCCAGTATGAACAGTTGTGCTAGATTGATGAATAGGGCCTGCAGTGTTTGAAAAATGATTAGGAGCAGTTATGCTTAATGGATGAGTCTGGTCTGTGCTGCTTGAAGGACCATCAATAGCAGTTGTGACTGATATATCTGTAGGAATTATACTATTTGAAATACCAGTAGAAATAGTTGTGCTTGATAAATCGGTTTGAACTGTATTGCTTGACTGGCCAGCTGGAGCAGGTGTGATCGATTCATCTGTAGAAATAGTTGTGCTTGATAAATCATTGTGAACTGTATTGCTTGACTGGCCAGCAGGGGCAGTTATGACTGATGTGCTGGCTGAAATTGTAGTATCTGTAAGATGATTAGTTCCAGCTGTGCTTGACAGATCAGTAGAGACAGTAGTGTTTATCGTACCAGGAGAAGCAATTGCGCTTGATAGATTAGTAGGCACTGTGGAGGTTGAAGAGTCTGAAAGAACAGTTGTGTATGGAAGATAAGTAGGAGCTGTGGTAGTTGAGGGACCAGTAGCTATAGTTGTGCTTAACTGATCAGTGTGACCTGAGATACTTGAATGATCATTGGGAACAGTTCCGCTTGACAGATCAGTAGCAACAGCCATGCTTGTGGGACCAGTAGGAACTGTTGTGGTTAACAGACTGGACAAAACTGCATTGCTCGAAAGGCCTAGAGGAAGAGTTGTGCTTGACTGGTCAGTAAGAACTGCAGCAGTTGTAGAACCATCAGATATAGATGTCTTTGATGAATCTGAAGGATCTTTAGTGATGACAGGATGATTAGGAGCATCTGTGCTTGACAGATCAGTGGGAACTGCAGTGGTTGAGGATCCAGAATGAACAGTTGTGCTAGGTCGATGAGTAGTTACTGCAGTGTTTGAAAAATGATTAGGATCAGTTATGCTTGATGGATCAGTGTGGACAGTGCTGCTTGAAGGACCATTAAGAGCAGTTGTGATTGATATATCTGTAGGAATTATGCTATTTGAAATACCAGTAGAAATAGTTGTGCTTGATAAACCAGTTTGAACTGTATTGCTTGACTGGCCAGCTGAAACAGTTGTGATAGATTCATCTGTAGAAATAGTTGTGCTTGATAAATCCGTATGAACTGTATTGCTTGACTGGGCAGCTGGAGCAGTTGTAATCGTTGTGCTGGCTGAAATTGTAGTATCTGTAAGATGATTAGGTCCAGCTGTGCTTGACAGATCAGTAGAGACAGTGGTGTTTATGGTACCAGGAGATACAATTGCGTTTGATTGATTAGTAGGCACTGTGGAGGCTGAAGTGTCTGAAAGAACAGTTGTGTCTGAAAGATCACTAGGAACTGTAGTAGTTGATGGACCAGTAACTATAGTTGTGCTTAACTGATCAGTATGACCTGAGGAACTTGAATGATTTGGAACAGTTCTGTTTGACAGATCAGTAGCAACAGCCATGGTTGTGGGTCCAGTTGGAACTTTTGTGCTTGACTGATCAGTAGAAAATGCAGCAGATGTAGAACCAACAGGAACAGATGTCTTTGATGAATCTGAATTATCTTTAGTGATGAACGGACCATTGGGAACAGTTGTGCTTGAGAAATCATTATGAATTGCAGTGGTCAAAGTTCCAGTATGAACAGTTGTGCTAGATTGATGAATAGGGCCTGCAGTGTTTGAAAAATGATTAGGAGCAGTTATGCTTAATGGATGAGTCTGGTCTGTGCTGCTTGAAGGACCATCAATAGCAGTTGTGACTGATATATCTGTAGGAATTATACTATTTGAAATACCAGTAGAAATAGTTGTGCTTGATAAATCGGTTTGAACTGTATTGCTTGACTGGCCAGCTGGAGCAGGTGTGATCGATTCATCTGTAGAAATAGTTGTGCTTGATAAATCATTGTGAACTGTATTGCTTGACTGGCCAGCAGGGGCAGTTATGACTGATGTGCTGGCTGAAATTGTAGTATCTGTAAGATGATTAGTTCCAGCTGTGCTTGACAGATCAGTAGAGACAGTAGTGTTTATCGTACCAGGAGAAGCAATTGCGCTTGATAGATTAGTAGGCACTGTGGAGGTTGAAGAAGTCTGAAAGAACAGTTGTGTATGGAAGATAAGTAGGAGCTGTGGTAGTTGAGGGACCAGTAGCTATAGTTGTGCTTAACTGATCAGTGTGACCTGAGATACTTGAATGATCATTGGGAACAGTTCCGCTTGACAGATCAGTAGCAACAGCCATGCTTGTGGGACCAGTAGGAACTGTTGTGGTTAACAGACTGGACAAAACTGCATTGCTCGAAAGGCCTAGAGGAAGAGTTGTGCTTGACTGGTCAGTAAGAACTGCAGCAGTTGTAGAACCATCAGATATAGATGTCTTTGATGAATCTGAAGGATCTTTAGTGATGACAGGATGATTAGGAGCATCTGTGCTTGACAGATCAGTGGGAACTGCAGTGGTTGAGGATCCAGAATGAACAGTTGTGCTAGGTCGATGAGTAGTTACTGCAGTGTTTGAAAAATGATTAGGATCAGTTATGCTTGATGGATCAGTGTGGACAGTGCTGCTTGAAGGACCATTAAGAGCAGTTGTGATTGATATATCTGTAGGAATTATGCTATTTGAAATACCAGTAGAAATAGTTGTGCTTGATAAACCAGTTTGAACTGTATTGCTTGACTGGCCAGCTGAAACAGTTGTGATAGATTCATCTGTAGAAATAGTTGTGCTTGATAAATCCGTATGAACTGTATTGCTTGACTGGGCAGCTGGAGCAGTTGTAATCGTTGTGCTGGCTGAAATTGTAGTATCTGTAAGATGATTAGGTCCAGCTGTGCTTGACAGATCAGTAGAGACAGTGGTGTTTATGGTACCAGGAGATACAATTGCGTTTGATTGATTAGTAGGCACTGTGGAGGCTGAAGTGTCTGAAAGAACAGTTGTGTCTGAAAGATCACTAGGAACTGTAGTAGTTGATGGACCAGTAACTATAGTTGTGCTTAACTGATCAGTATGACCTGAGGAACTTGAATGATTTGGAACAGTTCTGTTTGACAGATCAGTAGCAACAGCCATGGTTGTGGGTCCAGTTGGAACTTTTGTGCTTGACTGATCAGTAGAAAATGCAGCAGATGTAGAACCAACAGGAACAGATGTCTTTGATGAATCTGAATTATCTTTAGTGATGAACGGACCATTGGGAACAGTTGTGCTTGAGAAATCATTATGAATTGCAGTGGTCAAAGTTCCAGTATGAACAGTTGTGCTAGATTGATGAATAGGGCCTGCAGTGTTTGAAAAATGATTAGGAGCAGTTATGCTTAATGGATGAGTCTGGTCTGTGCTGCTTGAAGGACCATCAATAGCAGTTGTGACTGATATATCTGTAGGAATTATACTATTTGAAATACCAGTAGAAATAGTTGTGCTTGATAAATCGGTTTGAACTGTATTGCTTGACTGGCCAGCTGGAGCAGGTGTGATCGATTCATCTGTAGAAATAGTTGTGCTTGATAAATCATTGTGAACTGTATTGCTTGACTGGCCAGCAGGGGCAGTTATGACTGATGTGCTGGCTGAAATTGTAGTATCTGTAAGATGATTAGTTCCAGCTGTGCTTGACAGATCAGTAGAGACAGTAGTGTTTATCGTACCAGGAGAAGCAATTGCGCTTGATAGATTAGTAGGCACTGTGGAGGTTGAAGAGTCTGAAAGAACAGTTGTGTATGGAAGATAAGTAGGAGCTGTGGTAGTTGAGGGACCAGTAGCTATAGTTGTGCTTAACTGATCAGTGTGACCTGAGATACTTGAATGATCATTGGGAACAGTTCCGCTTGACAGATCAGTAGCAACAGCCATGCTTGTGGGACCAGTAGGAACTGTTGTGGTTAACAGACTGGACAAAACTGCATTGCTCGAAAGGCCTAGAGGAAGAGTTGTGCTTGACTGGTCAGTAAGAACTGCAGCAGTTGTAGAACCATCAGATATAGATGTCTTTGATGAATCTGAAGGATCTTTAGTGATGACAGGATGATTAGGAGCATCTGTGCTTGACAGATCAGTGGGAACTGCAGTGGTTGAGGATCCAGAATGAACAGTTGTGCTAGGTCGATGAGTAGTTACTGCAGTGTTTGAAAAATGATTAGGATCAGTTATGCTTGATGGATCAGTGTGGACAGTGCTGCTTGAAGGACCATTAAGAGCAGTTGTGATTGATATATCTGTAGGAATTATGCTATTTGAAATACCAGTAGAAATAGTTGTGCTTGATAAACCAGTTTGAACTGTATTGCTTGACTGGCCAGCTGAAACAGTTGTGATAGATTCATCTGTAGAAATAGTTGTGCTTGATAAATCCGTATGAACTGTATTGCTTGACTGGGCAGCTGGAGCAGTTGTAATCGTTGTGCTGGCTGAAATTGTAGTATCTGTAAGATGATTAGGTCCAGCTGTGCTTGACAGATCAGTAGAGACAGTGGTGTTTATGGTACCAGGAGATACAATTGCGTTTGATTGATTAGTAGGCACTGTGGAGGCTGAAGTGTCTGAAAGAACAGTTGTGTCTGAAAGATCACTAGGAACTGTAGTAGTTGATGGACCAGTAACTATAGTTGTGCTTAACTGATCAGTATGACCTGAGGAACTTGAATGATTTGGAACAGTTCTGTTTGACAGATCAGTAGCAACAGCCATGGTTGTGGGTCCAGTTGGAACTTTTGTGCTTGACTGATCAGTAGAAAATGCAGCAGATGTAGAACCAACAGGAACAGATGTCTTTGATGAATCTGAATTATCTTTAGTGATGAACGGACCATTGGGAACAGTTGTGCTTGAGAAATCATTATGAATTGCAGTGGTCAAAGTTCCAGTATGAACAGTTGTGCTAGATTGATGAATAGGGCCTGCAGTGTTTGAAAAATGATTAGGAGCAGTTATGCTTAATGGATGAGTCTGGTCTGTGCTGCTTGAAGGACCATCAATAGCAGTTGTGACTGATATATCTGTAGGAATTATACTATTTGAAATACCAGTAGAAATAGTTGTGCTTGATAAATCGGTTTGAACTGTATTGCTTGACTGGCCAGCTGGAGCAGGTGTGATCGATTCATCTGTAGAAATAGTTGTGCTTGATAAATCATTGTGAACTGTATTGCTTGACTGGCCAGCAGGGGCAGTTATGACTGATGTGCTGGCTGAAATTGTAGTATCTGTAAGATGATTAGTTCCAGCTGTGCTTGACAGATCAGTAGAGACAGTAGTGTTTATCGTACCAGGAGAAGCAATTGCGCTTGATAGATTAGTAGGCACTGTGGAGGTTGAAGAGTCTGAAAGAACAGTTGTGTATGGAAGATAAGTAGGAGCTGTGGTAGTTGAGGGACCAGTAGCTATAGTTGTGCTTAACTGATCAGTGTGACCTGAGATACTTGAATGATCATTGGGAACAGTTCCGCTTGACAGATCAGTAGCAACAGCCATGCTTGTGGGACCAGTAGGAACTGTTGTGGTTAACAGACTGGACAAAACTGCATTGCTCGAAAGGCCTAGAGGAAGAGTTGTGCTTGACTGGTCAGTAAGAACTGCAGCAGTTGTAGAACCATCAGATATAGATGTCTTTGATGAATCTGAAGGATCTTTAGTGATGACAGGATGATTAGGAGCATCTGTGCTTGACAGATCAGTGGGAACTGCAGTGGTTGAGGATCCAGAATGAACAGTTGTGCTAGGTCGATGAGTAGTTACTGCAGTGTTTGAAAAATGATTAGGATCAGTTATGCTTGATGGATCAGTGTGGACAGTGCTGCTTGAAGGACCATTAAGAGCAGTTGTGATTGATATATCTGTAGGAATTATGCTATTTGAAATACCAGTAGAAATAGTTGTGCTTGATAAACCAGTTTGAACTGTATTGCTTGACTGGCCAGCTGAAACAGTTGTGATAGATTCATCTGTAGAAATAGTTGTGCTTGATAAATCCGTATGAACTGTATTGCTTGACTGGGCAGCTGGAGCAGTTGTAATCGTTGTGCTGGCTGAAATTGTAGTATCTGTAAGATGATTAGGTCCAGCTGTGCTTGACAGATCAGTAGAGACAGTGGTGTTTATGGTACCAGGAGATACAATTGCGTTTGATTGATTAGTAGGCACTGTGGAGGCTGAAGTGTCTGAAAGAACAGTTGTGTCTGAAAGATCACTAGGAACTGTAGTAGTTGATGGACCAGTAACTATAGTTGTGCTTAACTGATCAGTATGACCTGAGGAACTTGAATGATTTGGAACAGTTCTGTTTGACAGATCAGTAGCAACAGCCATGGTTGTGGGTCCAGTTGGAACTTTTGTGCTTGACTGATCAGTAGAAAATGCAGCAGATGTAGAACCAACAGGAACAGATGTCTTTGATGAATCTGAATTATCTTTAGTGATGAACGGACCATTGGGAACAGTTGTGCTTGAGAAATCATTATGAATTGCAGTGGTCAAAGTTCCAGTATGAACAGTTGTGCTAGATTGATGAATAGGGCCTGCAGTGTTTGAAAAATGATTAGGAGCAGTTATGCTTAATGGATGAGTCTGGTCTGTGCTGCTTGAAGGACCATCAATAGCAGTTGTGACTGATATATCTGTAGGAATTATACTATTTGAAATACCAGTAGAAATAGTTGTGCTTGATAAATCGGTTTGAACTGTATTGCTTGACTGGCCAGCTGGAGCAGGTGTGATCGATTCATCTGTAGAAATAGTTGTGCTTGATAAATCATTGTGAACTGTATTGCTTGACTGGCCAGCAGGGGCAGTTATGACTGATGTGCTGGCTGAAATTGTAGTATCTGTAAGATGATTAGTTCCAGCTGTGCTTGACAGATCAGTAGAGACAGTAGTGTTTATCGTACCAGGAGAAGCAATTGCGCTTGATAGATTAGTAGGCACTGTGGAGGTTGAAGAGTCTGAAAGAACAGTTGTGTATGGAAGATAAGTAGGAGCTGTGGTAGTTGAGGGACCAGTAGCTATAGTTGTGCTTAACTGATCAGTGTGACCTGAGATACTTGAATGATCATTGGGAACAGTTCCGCTTGACAGATCAGTAGCAACAGCCATGCTTGTGGGACCAGTAGGAACTGTTGTGGTTAACAGACTGGACAAAACTGCATTGCTCGAAAGGCCTAGAGGAAGAGTTGTGCTTGACTGGTCAGTAAGAACTGCAGCAGTTGTAGAACCATCAGATATAGATGTCTTTGATGAATCTGAAGGATCTTTAGTGATGACAGGATGATTAGGAGCATCTGTGCTTGACAGATCAGTGGGAACTGCAGTGGTTGAGGATCCAGAATGAACAGTTGTGCTAGGTCGATGAGTAGTTACTGCAGTGTTTGAAAAATGATTAGGATCAGTTATGCTTGATGGATCAGTGTGGACAGTGCTGCTTGAAGGACCATTAAGAGCAGTTGTGATTGATATATCTGTAGGAATTATGCTATTTGAAATACCAGTAGAAATAGTTGTGCTTGATAAACCAGTTTGAACTGTATTGCTTGACTGGCCAGCTGAAACAGTTGTGATAGATTCATCTGTAGAAATAGTTGTGCTTGATAAATCCGTATGAACTGTATTGCTTGACTGGGCAGCTGGAGCAGTTGTAATCGTTGTGCTGGCTGAAATTGTAGTATCTGTAAGATGATTAGGTCCAGCTGTGCTTGACAGATCAGTAGAGACAGTGGTGTTTATGGTACCAGGAGATACAATTGCGTTTGATTGATTAGTAGGCACTGTGGAGGCTGAAGTGTCTGAAAGAACAGTTGTGTCTGAAAGATCACTAGGAACTGTAGTAGTTGATGGACCAGTAACTATAGTTGTGCTTAACTGATCAGTATGACCTGAGGAACTTGAATGATTTGGAACAGTTCTGTTTGACAGATCAGTAGCAACAGCCATGGTTGTGGGTCCAGTTGGAACTTTTGTGCTTGACTGATCAGTAGAAAATGCAGCAGATGTAGAACCAACAGGAACAGATGTCTTTGATGAATCTGAATTATCTTTAGTGATGAACGGACCATTGGGAACAGTTGTGCTTGAGAAATCATTATGAATTGCAGTGGTCAAAGTTCCAGTATGAACAGTTGTGCTAGATTGATGAATAGGGCCTGCAGTGTTTGAAAAATGATTAGGAGCAGTTATGCTTAATGGATGAGTCTGGTCTGTGCTGCTTGAAGGACCATCAATAGCAGTTGTGACTGATATATCTGTAGGAATTATACTATTTGAAATACCAGTAGAAATAGTTGTGCTTGATAAATCGGTTTGAACTGTATTGCTTGACTGGCCAGCTGGAGCAGGTGTGATCGATTCATCTGTAGAAATAGTTGTGCTTGATAAATCATTGTGAACTGTATTGCTTGACTGGCCAGCAGGGGCAGTTATGACTGATGTGCTGGCTGAAATTGTAGTATCTGTAAGATGATTAGTTCCAGCTGTGCTTGACAGATCAGTAGAGACAGTAGTGTTTATCGTACCAGGAGAAGCAATTGCGCTTGATAGATTAGTAGGCACTGTGGAGGTTGAAGAGTCTGAAAGAACAGTTGTGTATGGAAGATAAGTAGGAGCTGTGGTAGTTGAGGGACCAGTAGCTATAGTTGTGCTTAACTGATCAGTGTGACCTGAGATACTTGAATGATCATTGGGAACAGTTCCGCTTGACAGATCAGTAGCAACAGCCATGCTTGTGGGACCAGTAGGAACTGTTGTGGTTAACAGACTGGACAAAACTGCATTGCTCGAAAGGCCTAGAGGAAGAGTTGTGCTTGACTGGTCAGTAAGAACTGCAGCAGTTGTAGAACCATCAGATATAGATGTCTTTGATGAATCTGAAGGATCTTTAGTGATGACAGGATGATTAGGAGCATCTGTGCTTGACAGATCAGTGGGAACTGCAGTGGTTGAGGATCCAGAATGAACAGTTGTGCTAGGTCGATGAGTAGTTACTGCAGTGTTTGAAAAATGATTAGGATCAGTTATGCTTGATGGATCAGTGTGGACAGTGCTGCTTGAAGGACCATTAAGAGCAGTTGTGATTGATATATCTGTAGGAATTATGCTATTTGAAATACCAGTAGAAATAGTTGTGCTTGATAAACCAGTTTGAACTGTATTGCTTGACTGGCCAGCTGAAACAGTTGTGATAGATTCATCTGTAGAAATAGTTGTGCTTGATAAATCCGTATGAACTGTATTGCTTGACTGGGCAGCTGGAGCAGTTGTAATCGTTGTGCTGGCTGAAATTGTAGTATCTGTAAGATGATTAGGTCCAGCTGTGCTTGACAGATCAGTAGAGACAGTGGTGTTTATGGTACCAGGAGATACAATTGCGTTTGATTGATTAGTAGGCACTGTGGAGGCTGAAGTGTCTGAAAGAACAGTTGTGTCTGAAAGATCACTAGGAACTGTAGTAGTTGATGGACCAGTAACTATAGTTGTGCTTAACTGATCAGTATGACCTGAGGAACTTGAATGATTTGGAACAGTTCTGTTTGACAGATCAGTAGCAACAGCCATGGTTGTGGGTCCAGTTGGAACTTTTGTGCTTGACTGATCAGTAGAAAATGCAGCAGATGTAGAACCAACAGGAACAGATGTCTTTGATGAATCTGAATTATCTTTAGTGATGAACGGACCATTGGGAACAGTTGTGCTTGAGAAATCATTATGAATTGCAGTGGTCAAAGTTCCAGTATGAACAGTTGTGCTAGATTGATGAATAGGGCCTGCAGTGTTTGAAAAATGATTAGGAGCAGTTATGCTTAATGGATGAGTCTGGTCTGTGCTGCTTGAAGGACCATCAATAGCAGTTGTGACTGATATATCTGTAGGAATTATACTATTTGAAATACCAGTAGAAATAGTTGTGCTTGATAAATCGGTTTGAACTGTATTGCTTGACTGGCCAGCTGGAGCAGGTGTGATCGATTCATCTGTAGAAATAGTTGTGCTTGATAAATCATTGTGAACTGTATTGCTTGACTGGCCAGCAGGGGCAGTTATGACTGATGTGCTGGCTGAAATTGTAGTATCTGTAAGATGATTAGTTCCAGCTGTGCTTGACAGATCAGTAGAGACAGTAGTGTTTATCGTACCAGGAGAAGCAATTGCGCTTGATAGATTAGTAGGCACTGTGGAGGTTGAAGAGTCTGAAAGAACAGTTGTGTATGGAAGATAAGTAGGAGCTGTGGTAGTTGAGGGACCAGTAGCTATAGTTGTGCTTAACTGATCAGTGTGACCTGAGATACTTGAATGATCATTGGGAACAGTTCCGCTTGACAGATCAGTAGCAACAGCCATGCTTGTGGGACCAGTAGGAACTGTTGTGGTTAACAGACTGGACAAAACTGCATTGCTCGAAAGGCCTAGAGGAAGAGTTGTGCTTGACTGGTCAGTAAGAACTGCAGCAGTTGTAGAACCATCAGATATAGATGTCTTTGATGAATCTGAAGGATCTTTAGTGATGACAGGATGATTAGGAGCATCTGTGCTTGACAGATCAGTGGGAACTGCAGTGGTTGAGGATCCAGAATGAACAGTTGTGCTAGGTCGATGAGTAGTTACTGCAGTGTTTGAAAAATGATTAGGATCAGTTATGCTTGATGGATCAGTGTGGACAGTGCTGCTTGAAGGACCATTAAGAGCAGTTGTGATTGATATATCTGTAGGAATTATGCTATTTGAAATACCAGTAGAAATAGTTGTGCTTGATAAACCAGTTTGAACTGTATTGCTTGACTGGCCAGCTGAAACAGTTGTGATAGATTCATCTGTAGAAATAGTTGTGCTTGATAAATCCGTATGAACTGTATTGCTTGACTGGGCAGCTGGAGCAGTTGTAATCGTTGTGCTGGCTGAAATTGTAGTATCTGTAAGATGATTAGGTCCAGCTGTGCTTGACAGATCAGTAGAGACAGTGGTGTTTATGGTACCAGGAGATACAATTGCGTTTGATTGATTAGTAGGCACTGTGGAGGCTGAAGTGTCTGAAAGAACAGTTGTGTCTGAAAGATCACTAGGAACTGTAGTAGTTGATGGACCAGTAACTATAGTTGTGCTTAACTGATCAGTATGACCTGAGGAACTTGAATGATTTGGAACAGTTCTGTTTGACAGATCAGTAGCAACAGCCATGGTTGTGGGTCCAGTTGGAACTTTTGTGCTTGACTGATCAGTAGAAAATGCAGCAGATGTAGAACCAACAGGAACAGATGTCTTTGATGAATCTGAATTATCTTTAGTGATGAACGGACCATTGGGAACAGTTGTGCTTGAGAAATCATTATGAATTGCAGTGGTCAAAGTTCCAGTATGAACAGTTGTGCTAGATTGATGAATAGGGCCTGCAGTGTTTGAAAAATGATTAGGAGCAGTTATGCTTAATGGATGAGTCTGGTCTGTGCTGCTTGAAGGACCATCAATAGCAGTTGTGACTGATATATCTGTAGGAATTATACTATTTGAAATACCAGTAGAAATAGTTGTGCTTGATAAATCGGTTTGAACTGTATTGCTTGACTGGCCAGCTGGAGCAGGTGTGATCGATTCATCTGTAGAAATAGTTGTGCTTGATAAATCATTGTGAACTGTATTGCTTGACTGGCCAGCAGGGGCAGTTATGACTGATGTGCTGGCTGAAATTGTAGTATCTGTAAGATGATTAGTTCCAGCTGTGCTTGACAGATCAGTAGAGACAGTAGTGTTTATCGTACCAGGAGAAGCAATTGCGCTTGATAGATTAGTAGGCACTGTGGAGGTTGAAGAGTCTGAAAGAACAGTTGTGTATGGAAGATAAGTAGGAGCTGTGGTAGTTGAGGGACCAGTAGCTATAGTTGTGCTTAACTGATCAGTGTGACCTGAGATACTTGAATGATCATTGGGAACAGTTCCGCTTGACAGATCAGTAGCAACAGCCATGCTTGTGGGACCAGTAGGAACTGTTGTGGTTAACAGACTGGACAAAACTGCATTGCTCGAAAGGCCTAGAGGAAGAGTTGTGCTTGACTGGTCAGTAAGAACTGCAGCAGTTGTAGAACCATCAGATATAGATGTCTTTGATGAATCTGAAGGATCTTTAGTGATGACAGGATGATTAGGAGCATCTGTGCTTGACAGATCAGTGGGAACTGCAGTGGTTGAGGATCCAGAATGAACAGTTGTGCTAGGTCGATGAGTAGTTACTGCAGTGTTTGAAAAATGATTAGGATCAGTTATGCTTGATGGATCAGTGTGGACAGTGCTGCTTGAAGGACCATTAAGAGCAGTTGTGATTGATATATCTGTAGGAATTATGCTATTTGAAATACCAGTAGAAATAGTTGTGCTTGATAAACCAGTTTGAACTGTATTGCTTGACTGGCCAGCTGAAACAGTTGTGATAGATTCATCTGTAGAAATAGTTGTGCTTGATAAATCCGTATGAACTGTATTGCTTGACTGGGCAGCTGGAGCAGTTGTAATCGTTGTGCTGGCTGAAATTGTAGTATCTGTAAGATGATTAGGTCCAGCTGTGCTTGACAGATCAGTAGAGACAGTGGTGTTTATGGTACCAGGAGATACAATTGCGTTTGATTGATTAGTAGGCACTGTGGAGGCTGAAGTGTCTGAAAGAACAGTTGTGTCTGAAAGATCACTAGGAACTGTAGTAGTTGATGGACCAGTAACTATAGTTGTGCTTAACTGATCAGTATGACCTGAGGAACTTGAATGATTTGGAACAGTTCTGTTTGACAGATCAGTAGCAACAGCCATGGTTGTGGGTCCAGTTGGAACTTTTGTGCTTGACTGATCAGTAGAAAATGCAGCAGATGTAGAACCAACAGGAACAGATGTCTTTGATGAATCTGAATTATCTTTAGTGATGAACGGACCATTGGGAACAGTTGTGCTTGAGAAATCATTATGAATTGCAGTGGTCAAAGTTCCAGTATGAACAGTTGTGCTAGATTGATGAATAGGGCCTGCAGTGTTTGAAAAATGATTAGGAGCAGTTATGCTTAATGGATGAGTCTGGTCTGTGCTGCTTGAAGGACCATCAATAGCAGTTGTGACTGATATATCTGTAGGAATTATACTATTTGAAATACCAGTAGAAATAGTTGTGCTTGATAAATCGGTTTGAACTGTATTGCTTGACTGGCCAGCTGGAGCAGGTGTGATCGATTCATCTGTAGAAATAGTTGTGCTTGATAAATCATTGTGAACTGTATTGCTTGACTGGCCAGCAGGGGCAGTTATGACTGATGTGCTGGCTGAAATTGTAGTATCTGTAAGATGATTAGTTCCAGCTGTGCTTGACAGATCAGTAGAGACAGTAGTGTTTATCGTACCAGGAGAAGCAATTGCGCTTGATAGATTAGTAGGCACTGTGGAGGTTGAAGAATCTGAAAGAACAGTTGTGTATGGAAGATAAGTAGGAGCTGTGGTAGTTGAGGGACCAGTAGCTATAGTTGTGCTTAACTGATCAGTGTGACCTGAGATACTTGAATGATCATTGGGAACAGTTCCGCTTGACAGATCAGTAGCAACAGCCATGCTTGTGGGACCAGTAGGAACTGTTGTGGTTAATAGACTGGACAAAACTGCATTGCTTGAAAGGCCTAGAGGAAGAGTTGTGCTTGACTGGTCAGTAAGAACTGCAGCAGTTGTAGAACCATCAGATATAGATGTCTCTTGAAGGATCTTTAGTGATGACAGGATGATTAGGAGCATTTGTGCTTGACAGATCAGTGGGAACTGCAGTGGTTGAGGATCCAGAATGATCAGTTGTGCTAGGTCGATGAGTAGTTACTGCAGTGTTTGAAAAATGATTAGGATCAGTTATGCTTGATGGATCAGTGTGGACAGTGCTGCTTGAAGGACCATTAAGAGCAGTTGTGATTGATATATCTGTAGGAATTATGCTATTTGAAATACCAGTAGAAATAGTTGTGCTTGATAAACCAGTTTGAACTGTATTGCTTGACTGGCCAGCTGAAACAGTTGTGATAGATTCATCTGTAGAAATAGTTGTGCTTGATAAATCCGTATGAACTGTATTGCTTGACTGGGCAGCTGGAGCAGTTGTAATCGTTGTGCTGGCTGAAATTGTAGTATCTGTAAGATGATTAGGTCCAGCTGTGCTTGACAGATCAGTAGAGACAGTGGTGTTTATGGTACCAGGAGATACAATTGCGTTTGATTGATTAGTAGGCACTGTGGAGGCTGAAGTGTCTGAAAGAACAGTTGTGTCTGAAAGATCACTAGGAACTGTAGTAGTTGATGGACCAGTAACTATAGTTGTGCTTAACTGATCAGTATGACCTGAGGAACTTGAATGATTTGGAACAGTTCTGTTTGACAGATCAGTAGCAACAGCCATGGTTGTGGGTCCAGTTGGAACTTTTGTGCTTGACTGATCAGTAGAAAATGCAGCAGATGTAGAACCAACAGGAACAGATGTCTTTGATGAATCTGAATTATCTTTAGTGATGAACGGACCATTGGGAACAGTTGTGCTTGAGAAATCATTATGAATTGCAGTGGTCAAAGTTCCAGTATGAACAGTTGTGCTAGATTGATGAATAGGGCCTGCAGTGTTTGAAAAATGATTAGGAGCAGTTATGCTTAATGGATGAGTCTGGTCTGTGCTGCTTGAAGGACCATCAATAGCAGTTGTGACTGATATATCTGTAGGAATTATACTATTTGAAATACCAGTAGAAATAGTTGTGCTTGATAAATCATTGTGAACTGTATTGCTTGACTGGCCAGCAGGGGCAGTTATGACTGATGTGCTGGCTGAAATTGTAGTATCTGTAAGATGATTAGTTCCAGCTGTGCTTGACAGATCAGTAGAGACAGTAGTGTTTATCGTACCAGGAGAAGCAATTGCGCTTGATAGATTAGTAGGCACTGTGGAGGTTGAAGAGTCTGAAAGAACAGTTGTGTATGGAAGATAAGTAGGAGCTGTGGTAGTTGAGGGACCAGTAGCTATAGTTGTGCTTAACTGATCAGTGTGACCTGAGATACTTGAATGATCATTGGGAACAGTTCCGCTTGACAGATCAGTAGCAACAGCCATGCTTGTGGGACCAGTAGGAACTGTTGTGGTTAACAGACTGGACAAAACTGCATTGCTCGAAAGGCCTAGAGGAAGAGTTGTGCTTGACTGGTCAGTAAGAACTGCAGCAGTTGTAGAACCATCAGATATAGATGTCTTTGATGAATCTGAAGGATCTTTAGTGATGACAGGATGATTAGGAGCATCTGTGCTTGACAGATCAGTGGGAACTGCAGTGGTTGAGGATCCAGAATGAACAGTTGTGCTAGGTCGATGAGTAGTTACTGCAGTGTTTGAAAAATGATTAGGATCAGTTATGCTTGATGGATCAGTGTGGACAGTGCTGCTTGAAGGACCATTAAGAGCAGTTGTGATTGATATATCTGTAGGAATTATGCTATTTGAAATACCAGTAGAAATAGTTGTGCTTGATAAACCAGTTTGAACTGTATTGCTTGACTGGCCAGCTGAAACAGTTGTGATAGATTCATCTGTAGAAATAGTTGTGCTTGATAAATCCGTATGAACTGTATTGCTTGACTGGGCAGCTGGAGCAGTTGTAATCGTTGTGCTGGCTGAAATTGTAGTATCTGTAAGATGATTAGGTCCAGCTGTGCTTGACAGATCAGTAGAGACAGTGGTGTTTATGGTACCAGGAGATACAATTGCGTTTGATTGATTAGTAGGCACTGTGGAGGCTGAAGTGTCTGAAAGAACAGTTGTGTCTGAAAGATCACTAGGAACTGTAGTAGTTGATGGACCAGTAACTATAGTTGTGCTTAACTGATCAGTATGACCTGAGGAACTTGAATGATTTGGAACAGTTCTGTTTGACAGATCAGTAGCAACAGCCATGGTTGTGGGTCCAGTTGGAACTTTTGTGCTTGACTGATCAGTAGAAAATGCAGCAGATGTAGAACCAACAGGAACAGATGTCTTTGATGAATCTGAATTATCTTTAGTGATGAACGGACCATTGGGAACAGTTGTGCTTGAGAAATCATTATGAATTGCAGTGGTCAAAGTTCCAGTATGAACAGTTGTGCTAGATTGATGAATAGGGCCTGCAGTGTTTGAAAAATGATTAGGAGCAGTTATGCTTAATGGATGAGTCTGGTCTGTGCTGCTTGAAGGACCATCAATAGCAGTTGTGACTGATATATCTGTAGGAATTATACTATTTGAAATACCAGTAGAAATAGTTGTGCTTGATAAATCATTGTGAACTGTATTGCTTGACTGGCCAGCAGGGGCAGTTATGACTGATGTGCTGGCTGAAATTGTAGTATCTGTAAGATGATTAGTTCCAGCTGTGCTTGACAGATCAGTAGAGACAGTAGTGTTTATCGTACCAGGAGAAGCAATTGCGCTTGATAGATTAGTAGGCACTGTGGAGGTTGAAGAGTCTGAAAGAACAGTTGTGTATGGAAGATAAGTAGGAGCTGTGGTAGTTGAGGGACCAGTAGCTATAGTTGTGCTTAACTGATCAGTGTGACCTGAGATACTTGAATGATCATTGGGAACAGTTCCGCTTGACAGATCAGTAGCAACAGCCATGCTTGTGGGACCAGTAGGAACTGTTGTGGTTAAAAGACTGGAAAGAACTGCATTGCTTGAAAGTGATCTTGTAGTATCTGTAAGATGATTAGGTACAGCTTTGCTTGATGGATCAGTAGAAACAGTGGTGTTTATAGTACCATGATTAGCAATTGAATTTGAATGATTAATAGGCACTCTGGAGGTTGAAGGGTTTAAAAGAACAGTTGTGTTAGAAAGATCAGTAGAATATTTCGTAGTCGTGGAACCAACAGGAACAGAAATCATTGATAATTCTGAAAGATTTTTAGTGGTGATGGCATTATTAGGAGCCGTTGTGCTTGGCAGATTACTAGGATCTTCAGTGGTAAGGTCCAGTGCCTCAAACTGCAGAGAAGAGCACAATAGTGTTTATAGAAACAACATGGTTTGACCAAAACTGTCACAAGAACAACTGTATAGCGCGGCGGGCCCCTTACACTGCAGAAGCCCTCGATGAGCCCGCGCAGGTCCTCGTAATCCACGTAGATGGAGAATTTGCCGAAGCATGCCTGAAGACAAGTGCTGAGGCTGCTGCTGCTGTTGGACCCGCAGGTCGAGCCTGAAACGATAGCGGGCAGGATAAAGACTCATTAGGAGAGACAGACGTTCACAGACACAGAGCAGCGCTGTCTTTCAGCGCACACCGGACTAACAAAGGGCCGGCTCCGCTGGACCTACCCGATGCGCGGCTCTGCTTCAGGTAGCCCAACAAGACTGGAGTGAGCTCCCGCTGTCTCAGCGAGGTCATCTGCTCAAAGACGCTGCTCAGGGCCCCAACGCTACATTGGAAAGGTCAAATCAAAAAGACGGCTAAGGATGATGCCTCTCTAACGTGCTTTTTCCACCGCTTGCACCTGAAAAAACAGCTTGGGAAATGTCCCTGTGTTTTCACTGACAATGCTATGAGACACGCTTTACAGAGCTGTGCGGCATTTGGTAGAGTGCTACGTACATGACGTGGTATGCGTCACAGTCTGTGTATGATGTTACTCTCTGTAGCATCTCTGCAGTCAAGCTGGGGAGGAGGGGAACCAGCTTCACGGTGAACCAGGAATCCCAGTCGTGGCTCTCGAAATCTTTAAGATGGAGGCTGAGGATGGCGAAGGCTCGATTCATCATGATGTCCCTCACCACAGGATTGATGTCCACAGCCTGGATGAAATGACAAATAAACAGAAAGCAGTATTTTCATCACAAAAAATATTACATTTCCTTAGCGGTAACTAATTATTTTTTCATCATGACTCTTAGTTAAGATACTAGATCATGGCTGGTGTCTTTGTTTTCAATAACTAGGGCACTTTCAACAGGTTTCTCAATGGGTGCTTTACTGAGTCGGAAGAACCTGTTGGTCCCCCTGGGTCGACTAATGCACAGGCGCATATTGAATTTTTTTTTCACAAAGCAACGAAATCAGCTTAAAATACTCCGTCATTTTATGGTCATACAGATAAAAGCAATATAAAATTTGAAACTGCAAAGGGTCTACTTTTATATGTGTCCACTTGCAACCAAAATATTGTGCTTTTTTAAAATAAAGAAAACAAATATTGTGTGCTTCCTTACGTCTTGGTTTCCGTGAAGTTTTCTCTGGCACGAGTCACAAAAATGAAACAAATTGCAGAAAATTCTTGTCACACAGACATGAGCAATAAATCTATAGATACATTTAAGTGTTTACTTTAAATTATCTAATTAAATATAAATCCAAAAGGGTTATATTGTTAACTATATTGTAAATAATCTACAAACTAACATTAAAAGTTATTTATTTTATCCTCACATGCTTTCTTGTAGTTCCCTCTCAGTCACATTCTCATTGATAGTTCGTGTTTCAGAAGCTACTCTGAAAAGCTGAAAAAACAGTTTTCAGCTAACTACCCTGCATCAGTGTGGAAGGGCCTGGAAGCCATCACCAGCTACAAGACACCATCCCTCAACACTGTGGAGAATCAATGACTGGCCAACAAGCTGAATGTGAGGAAAGATGATAAGGAAAGTCAAAGGCCCAGACGATGTCTCATCAGCCTGTGCTGTCCAGCTGTCATCCATCTTTACACTGATCTTCAACAGATCACTGGAGCTGTGTGAAGTCCCCTTCTGCTTCAAATGCTCCACTATTATCCCTGTGCCCAAGAAACCAAAAATTACAAGACTAAATGACTACAGACCTGTTGCTTTTACGTCTGTGGTCATGAAGTTATTTGAGAGACTGGTGTTGGCCCACCTGAAGGACATCACCTGACCCTTGTGGGACCCCCTGTAGTTTGCTTATCAAGCAAATGGGCTGTGAATGATGCAGTCAACATGGGACAGCACTACATGTAAATAACCATAAGTATATTTTGTTACAGAAAAGGTGATTGTCTTTTATTTTGAAATTTCTGTAGTGAAATGGTTGACTTCCGGTCTTAAGCTACGCGCATTTGTTTTCCTGTGGAAGCGCGTGCGCCCTGGCTAGCGCAGTTTATAGTATATAGCTTGTTAGCCCAAATACGACAATAACTTCGACACAGAGCCATGGTAAACGTCAAATTCATACTTGCAGCCCCTCCGAAGAGGCAAAGGGTATGTTAAATAAGTTGAGATATGAGCATTTTGTCTGTTAATATGTTCGTTTTGCACAAATGTAAGACAGCAGTATATTAACGATGTTAGCTGATCAGTTACATGTTTTGTATACATTTCAGCTCTTACGTTGGTGATATGGTGAATGGATTAAGGTTCATAAAGGATTAAACATCATAAAACCATCAGTAAAAGTCTCATCCTTGTTCGGGGCATGTAACAGTAAGAGCCTCACCTCATTGTGCTACATCGAGCGGCCCGTGAACTCTAAAAGGACAACGGCAACAGCAAAGGCAGTGAGCTACAACAACACGGAAAATGGACGGTATCGAAGAGCAAACACGTAAGCTACAAACCGAAATCAATAAAAGGACAGCTTTATTATATCAAGGAGATACAGAGAGCATGTCAAGACAGGAGTTAAAGGACGATATAGAACGCAAAAAAAAACAATTAGCCGAACTCCATAAAATGGAGGCTGCGACCGAGTTATCATTACCCAGGCGTTCAGAGCGACCTAGTGTGCTAACAGAGAAAATGCTAGCCTACCAAAAAGACGAATTGATTAAAAAGGACAAAAAACTGATAAGTCTCTATGAACAATGGAAAGGGCTAATCAGAACATCCAGAGAAGGCCTAAAGACTGACTTATCAGAGCACAAGTTGTGTGCAATGGCCGATGATATTGAAAAGGGTTTGAACGACATGATGAAGGTGTACAGTGAAATAAGGGAGCGTACTATGCCATCTCCTGACACAAGACGCAAAATGGACTCTTGTGAAGCAGTAACTAAGGACATTATGAAAATACTTAATGAACGTATAACAGCAATAGATGGTGATTTTGAGGCAGACAGAGAAAGGCAGCGCCTTCATCAGTTACTGTCACAACAGTACGCCCGCTCCATCTACGGTACCGCTTCTCAGTCTAGTGTCGGTAAGCAGTCTGACACTTCAAGCATCGCAGCCAAAAGGATTGATGCAGCTGCGGAGTTGGCTGTAAAGGAAGCAGAATATAAAATTGTGCAGGAGGAAATTAAACAAAGAAAAAAAATGAAAGATATAGAATCTGGACTTGAGCATTTAAAGGCAGAAAAGGAAATGCAAGCTGCTCGCGCAAAACTTGAGATCTACGACAGAGAAATGAACATGGATGTGGACAATCAGCAAATACAACCAAACAATATGTCTTTCTCTGTTGACCACCAATCTGTTCATGAAGCACCAGCTCCCTCTAGTGGCTTACCTCCATTAATGCCACAAAACAATGTGTCTATCCATATGTCAAATCACATGGTGAACAATCCAAACCCTCAAATTGTCACTCAAGCGCCTCTCACGGACATTTCCCAGTTGGCTCAAGCAATTCAAAACAGTATAGCTATAAACAGAATCCCAATGCCAATGCCCACAGTGTTCAGTGGAGATCCAATTAACTACATTGAATGGAAGGCTTCATTCTCTTCACTTGTGGACTGCAAAGGTATCTCACCTGCTGATAAACTTCACTTGCTCAAAAGGTACGTCACAGGCCCAGCACAAAATTGTCTTGAGGGCACATTCTTTCGCAGCGATGAAGAGGCATACAAGGATGCATGGCAAAAGCTTGACCAACGTTATGGACCACCTTTTATTGTCCAAAGAGCTTTCAGAGACAAACTGTCAAAATGGCCTAAAATAAGCTCAAAGGATGCTGAAGGATTAAGGACGTTTTCAGACTTTCTAAATGCATGTCTCCAAGCCACACCATACGTAAAAGGCCTAGAAATACTAAGTGACTGTGAGGAAAATCAAAAGTTGCTGCAGAAAGTTCCTGACTGGCTGGCAGCCCGTTGGAATCGACAGGTCACAGTTACACTTATGGACGGCAAGAATTTTCCCTCTTTTAAAGACTTTGCACAATTTGTGGCAGTCGAAGCGGAGATCGCATGCAACCCGGTCACTTCTTCATATGCTCTTCACTCATGCAGCTCATCTCACGAGAAAAGGACCACAAAGGACTTTAAACCAAACAGATCCACACAAGTCTTCACAACGCAAGCCACGGTACAAAACAACAAGGCAAGCAACACAAAATTAAAGGTGCCCTGCATGTTTTGCAAAGATGAAACCCATCAGTTGTCAAAGTGCCCTAACTTTTCAGATCAGCCCTTAGAAGAGAAACGCACATATGTTAAGGACAATAAACTGTGCTATGGATGCTTAAAGGTGGGCCATAACGCCAAAGATTGTTGCCATCGCCACACTTGTGACATTTGCAAAGGAAGGCATCCCACTTGTCTGCACAATGACAATCACAAGGCATATGAAAGGTCTCGAAGCTCTGAAAACACCGCTCCAAGCACTCCAAATGAAACCGCGACAGTCACAGCTCTCAACATAACTAAGGTGGGTCAGTCAAGCAGCACATCCATGATTGTTCCTGTATGGGTGTCTACGGTTCAGAGCCCGTCTAAAGAGCAATTAGTTTACGCACTATTAGACACACAGAGTGATAGCACATTTGTCTGTGAAGAATTAAGCAAACAGCTATGAGCGGACACTCACCCTGTAAAGTTAAAGCTAACTACCATGCTGGGTGTTCACTCTATTGTTAAGAGTCACCGAGTATCTGGAATGCGTGTGAGAGGTTATGACTCAGACATTTGCATCGACCTACCCCCCTCATATACCAAAGACATAAAAGACATATGGAAAAGAGATAAAACTATTAAACAAAGGCAACCAGCTCCCACATCACAACAAACTGTTCCACTTAGACATTTTCGGGGACACGGACGGTCTCATCAAGGTCGGAGGGAGACTTTCATCTATCAAAGACTCTTTCAAGCACCCTATTGTGATTCCAAAGGAACATCATGTGACCAAACTCATAATAGCTCACTGTCACGACAAAGTAAAACACCAAGGAAAAGGCTTCACCATAAACGAAATCAGATCCAGCGGCTACTGGATCCCAGGGATGAGCAGAACCGTTGCTTCTTTCATCCGCCAGTGTGTCATCTGTCGCAGACTCCGCAAGGCTCCGGAGGGTCAGAGAATGAGCGACCTACCTGCAGAACGCTTAGAGCCCTCTCCACCATTCACATACTGCGGTATGGACTGTTTTGGCCCTTTTGTAACTACAGAAGGCCGAAAACAACATAAACGGTATGGACTTTTGTTCACTTGCTTTTGCTCCCGTGCCATTCACATTGAGCTATTAGAGGACCTGTCCACTGACACATTCATTAATGCATTAAGGTGTTTCATTGCTATCAGAGGTGCAATTCGCCAAATCCGATGTGATCAGGGAACAAACTTTGTTGGCGCAAAGAATGAGTTTAAAACTGCCCTAAGTGAACTGGACACCCAAAGACTGAGTACATCTGTCCCAAAAACAGTGCGACTTTGTGATGAATGCACCTCACTCCAGTCACGCAGGTGGAGTGTGGGAACGCCAGATAAGGACTGTCAGAAGTGTATTGAATACTACTCTGTCACTTGCGCATGGTAGACTAAATGATGCTTCACTAAGGACTTTATTCTATGAAGCTATGGCCATAGTAAACAGTCGCCCACTGACTGTAGACAACCTTAACAACCCTGACAGCTTGGAACCACTTACCCCTAACCACCTGCTCCACATGAAATCCAGCGCAACACTAAAACCATCAGTAAAAGTCTCATCCTTGTTCGGGGGCATGTAACACTACATCCTGCAACATCTGGACAAACGGTCCATGTACGTTGCATTCATTCGTTTTTCTATTTAACTCTCAGGGGTCAGCATTTCTGGATTTTCTTCACATAGCAGCAAAATCGACTTAGAATACTCCAATTTTTTTTTGTCATACAGACAAAAGTAATATATCAATTGAAATTATAGAATGTCTTCTTTTATTTGTGTGCACTCACAGTAAAAACAAAATATTGTGCTTTTTGCAAAATAAAGAAAACTAACATGATGCGCGATCTGCCATCTCTTTCTCATTAAAGTCGATTCTGAAAAAAAACTAAATTAGTGAATACTCATCACACAAACATGAGACATATGTCTAAAGAAACGCTGAAATGTCAGGTATAACAAATATTTTCTGCTTATGTAATCTGTTTGAAAAGAGATTTCAGTCGTTCGCATGTCACTTCATCCGTTAATGCGGCCCTGCCCACTGAGAGCGCACAGCATGCAAACGCAAATTCTGAGGAGAATCACATGTAACAGAAAGCCCACATCAACCTCGAAAAAAAGCATCAAGTTTAGTCAGATTCATGTACATCAAAAAATAATTCTGGAAGAATTTACCTCAGAGGAAGAGCATGACTTTTAATTTCATTTTGAGGATCAACTTGATCAAGCTGATGATTGTGAATGGTACGTTTTTTTATTCTTAAGTTCTTTATTCTAATCGCGATATAGTGTCTGTGAATATTAAACTGCAAAAAGACTGTTTGAATATGAATCCTGCATGTTCTGTGTGTCTCTGTGTGAATGTTTACTACATTCGTTTACTACACAGTAATAAAAATAGTATTTAAAAATAGTAATGTGTCCAATCGTTTGACTGGTACTGTATATAATTTAAAATATAATAGGCCTATACAAAATTTTCTTCACATGATGTGCAATAATGCGATCATGCATGAGATCACGAAAATCATGTTTTCTGTTAAGAGTGGACGTTATATTAATGTTAATACAATAGTTGATATGATCCTGTTATCATCATGCTCACAGAGGTGTTTTTTCTTTTATCTCACAGATTTGAGAATCATAGTGACCTGTTATTGGCCAAAACTGGACATTTTGAATGAATATGATGGTGAGATCACTGACTGGAAGCAGGGAAGGTTTTTTTTTTTTTCCCCAGTGCATAGAAATGCCAAACACCTTGGAATGCCAGGTAAGTGATGTTCACTTATATCTTTGAACAGGATTTATTTCCAGGTATAACTCATGAGAAAATGAGAAAAATGAGAAAACGGCTCATTTAGTTGTTTTTATTTATTTATTTTTTAAAAATAAAAATAAATAAATAAATAAAATAAAAAATGAAACAACGAGAATTTGACTTAATTTTGTTTTTAGGTTCAGAGGTAGAAAATGGATAAACAGCTTGAATAGTCAATTTCCACATGTGGGCAGGCAAGAAACACCCCTTTCTGCTGATTGGTCAACCAAAATCAATAAAAGTTTTCAGTTCTTCCACTGTTCCGTGCAACTCTGATAGTTGGACGGATTCTTAAAGCATTTATTAAAAATAATTTCTCGTCAAACAACCAAACTAAGGAATGCTTTGACACAAATCACACTAGGCAGGGCCTGGAAAGGGTTTTTCGGTAACACTTTCTATGAAGCCTGTATTTATAATGCATTATAAGGGAGTTCTTAATGAATTATAATTCATGTATAATGCCTTATAAACAACCTTATAATATGTTGTATCATCTGATAAATAATCATAACAATAGTAACAATATGATATAATACTTAGCTATTTGTGGTTATGACTTTTAAGAGTATGGTGCATTGTAACACCAGATGAAGCCTGCATTCATAATGTATCATAATGCATACATAATGCCTTATAAAAAAACTTATAATGTTTTGTATTATCTAATGAATATTCATAACAACAATAATAATACTTATCTCTCTGTGGTTATATCTTTCAAGAGTATGATGATTTATAAGACACAATGAACATAATTTTATCCAATTAAGTTATAGAGTAATATTTATCCCATAGTTTCATATTTTACTTTCCCAAGTCTCATTTTGACATTGTTTACTTAAGATCGGCACAGTGTAATACTACTGCCATGGAGGGTTGCAGGAAGGCAGGCGAAGAATCTGAAAATAAACTGAAAGCTCATGAAACTGAGACTAAACAAAATAGAACGTGACATCACGCCCCCTCTCGGCAAGGCGCGGCCTTGCGCCGTTGCACAGTGATGACAGAAAGAGGGATGGAGGAGGTTTAGGAGGAGGACACGGATGTGGCGAAGGGCTGATAACAGGATGTGGCAAAGGGCTGGTGATAGCAGGACGATGAGACCCAGGGATGGTGATGACAGGACGATGAAACCCAGGGATGGTGATGGCAGGACGATGAAACCCAGGGATGTTGATGGTGGGACGACAAGACCCCAATGTAGATGGTGGAGGAGTCCCAAAGGCACAGACCTAGAGCTCCCCAGAGCGGAGACGAAGGTGGGAGGAGCCAAGATGTAGAAGGCATGGCTGCAGACATCTGTGGGATGACCAACGGAGACAAGGGCCCAGGAGACGAGATCCCAGGATCCGATGGTGCAGACAGAGGGTCTATGGTGCTGAGTGACTTCGCTGGTGCTGGTGACCCAGGCGATGTTGTGGTGACGAGCGTCACAGGTGAAGCTAGAGCACCGGAGGACTGGGGCGACGACGGTGAGACCGAGGACAGAGGCGATGCTGAAGGGAGGAAGGAGCCCGCTGCAGCCGTAGGAGAGGAGGGACAGAGCATAGGCCCATTTGTCCGTGGCATAAGTGGATCGACCAAGGGGGAGCTGGTGGGACAAGGGAACCCAGTAGAGTCACTAGGCTGAGGGTCTCTGGAGGAGCCAAAGGTGGAAGGAGCCAGGACGGAGCCGACAGGTCGACAGGCCGAGATGGAACAAGGGAAACTGAGACTGGAGGGGGAGCCGCAGGATCCTCTGGCTCAGGCTTGACGTCACAGCAAGGCATCTCTAGAGATGGCGCAGGGCTGCAAGCTTCTAACAGCGGCGAGGCTGGAGGACTGGCTGAGCTGTGAAGGAGGTGACATCAGACTGGACAGGATAATGGTGAGTAAGGCACAGTCCACACAAATCAAAGGGAAGAATAAATCAGTGTCCATATCGTTCATAATGTTATCTTTAAACAGCGATGAAGGAGATGATACAGGGTGGGCTTGGGTGGGGATCGATTCCTCCTCACTGGTGTCCAGCAGCCAGTCCTCAGCTCCCGTTCCCTTGGCCGTAGATGCCGCGCGCTCACACCCCTGGTCAGACTTGCTTGGGGGCTCAACTTCCGGGGTGATAGTGAGCGCTGGCCTCTTGTCCTCGGGCTCTGGCTAACTCGTCCTGTTGGATGGTACCTTAACGTCTGCAGGAGGCTCTCACGCATTCTCCGCGGTCGAAGGTGATAACTTTGGCTCTGGGTCTGGCTGGGTCCTGGATTGGGGCTGCCTACCTGAGTTCTTTTCAAACGTGTGGCAGATTGCTGAATTCCAAATAGATTATGCATTTCATTTAAAAGTAAAAGGGCCCATATAGAATACAGAGCAAAGCAAAACGTGATTGGTTGTAGCGAGAATGTGCTGCGATTATGTCAGCGCAATGTGGCCGTTATCTGATTGGCTTGAGTAGTCGGTGGGTGGAGTCGATATATTTGTGGATTAGTCTGCAGTCTTCCTGACTCTAGAACTTTTCAGAATCCACAAATGCGTGCTTCAATTCACTAATGTACAGGTGGTGATTCACAAATGAATGCCAGGCAGAGTTGTAATTGTGACATAAAAACATATTTGTGAATATGTTTTTATTAGCAAATCTCATTTATTTTTAAATTTTTTTTGTGTGTGTGTGTGAATTTAATTCATTTCTGAATTTATTTTATTTATTCTTTTTTTATAATTTATTTTATTTTATATCTATTTATTTGTGTATATGTTTACTTTTTGTGAATCTCTTTACATTTATTTGTTGGTCATAATCTATTTATTTAGAATATTGGAACACAAATACTCCCATAATGTATGACACTATGCAGATCTTCAGTAAACAATGAAATTAAAATATTGAACTATGGGATATATAATAACTTAAGTCGATAAAATTGTGTTCATTTTGTGTTATGAATCATCATATTCTTAATAGTTACAACTACAAATAGGTAAGTATTATTACTGCTGTTACGATGCATTATAAATCCAGGGTTCATCTGGTGTTATAATGCATCATACTTTTAAAAGTTATAACCACAAATAGCTAAGTATTATAATGTATTATAACTACTGCTTTGATTATTTATCAGTTGATACAAAATGTTATAATGTTGTTTATAATGCATTATGCATGTATTATAATGCATTAAGAATACTCTTATGATGCATTAAAAATACAGGCTTCATAGAAAGTGTTACACAGGTTCCCAATAGTGTGCACTCTAGCGAGTTCGGTTGTTTAGCAAAAGTAAAGCAAAATTGATTTTTGGTGAATTCCATTTCACAGCCCATGAATGTAAGGTAAGGAGAGATTGACTTACCAAACATATACAAAAACTGCCCCCTTCACTGATACTCGTACACTCATACTGTAGCCTATATGTTCCGAAAACTCGCCTGAAAACAAAAGGGGATCGTGCATTTTCGGTTGCCGGTCCAAGACTGTGGAATACCCTTTCACCTGACATCAGATCTGCATCACATCACGTCACTATATATAGGCCTATGTCAAAAATCATATTATTACATTACTTCAGACATTTTTTAAGGTTAGAAGGAACAAACAAATATCTATACACATAATGTGCAATTGTCTCTTGTACCATCTTAGGTGAGAACTCATACAGCGACCTTGTTTTCTTTAATGATATGACAACATACAAATAATCCCCACAGACAAATGTTAATATGGCCTTCATACATCTACAGGATCATAAGATGAGTCGCCTCATTCACCCCTTACAGACACTAGTTGTTGGGCTGAGTGAGCATGGACATGTCACTGGGTTGTGAAGTGGGCATCCTCTTTCAAAGGTTTCGTCCAGTTAGTTTATGGGTGGGTATATATTATATATAGATTTTTGTGTGTGTGCGTTTGTAGGTCATATTTAAAGTTTTTTTTTTTTTTTTTGTGCTCAGAGAACATCGTTATGATAATTGCTTTTAACAAGTTTCAAACATGTTGTAGATGGAATTAAGAACCTGGCCAGTGTACTTTCTTAAAGATCTTAAAGATTAATATGTAGTGTACTAAGTTTGGGCTTGACGGAAGCATGAAATAACTACATTTACAGTGTATTTTCAGTTATTACATAGACATGTCAATGTATTTTTAGTATACTTACCATGAAATAAAATAAATTTACTTTTCACTGGGTAAATAGACCAGTTTTTCAAAACCTGTTTTTACAAAAGAATTTTCTGATAAATGTGTTATATATCACTGAAAATCGGAGAATCTTAGCTTTAATGTGGCACATAGTCAGGATAATTGTTTCAAATGTATTGCAGTTTAAAAAATAAGCTTGTTTTTACATGGGAAATTCTTTACATTATGTAGGATGATTTTATGTAGAAAACAGTGAATCACACACACACACACACACACACACACACACACACACACACACACACACACACACACAGGTTTGTTTTGCTATCTTAGTGAGGACATTCCATAGGCGTAATGGTTTTTGTACTGTACAAACTGTACATTCTCCCCCCCTACACTACCCCACTCCTAAACTTACCCATCACAGAAAACATTCTGCATTTTTACATTTTTAATAAAATATTGTTTAGTAAGTTTTTAAAGCTATTTTAAATATGAGGACTTATGAAATGTCCTCATATTTCATGTTTACGTCGCAATACCAGCGTAATACCCATGTCATTATACAAATTTGTGTCCTCATAAATCGCATACACACACACACACACACACAAAATGACTTTAGCTGGGTTGTCACAGACTGGGTCAAATATTAAGTATGCCGCTCGTTCATTCGGTTTGACCGGCGCAGCGTCTTAACCCGGAAGGTTAAGACCTTCCTAACACACTTCACATTAAACAATCATACAAAAATAAAGACATAACCAGGACGAAACATCAAACAAAATGTAGTGTGTATTGAAATTTCCGAGGATGTGGATACTGATGTAAGGGGAACAGATAATTCAACGTGTCCATGTGCTATCAGGATTGGCAGGGGGAATGAAAATGGAGCGTGAATGAGGTACGTATGCATTTGTAAGTGTGTGCCAGTGTTGCTTCCCCAGCAGTGACGATCAGGGCTACTTCGTAGCTACAAACTTATGTTGACACATCATTTAAAATAATTAACTAAACTTAAGTTCTATCAACAGAATTAATGACGTTCTGTCCAAGCAGGCTTTTAGTGTGATGATTTTGGTGTTGTTTTTTTACCTCAGATTGAACTAGTGTCCAGAAAAACTCATCAGTATTCTGGAAAGCATCACCTTCCTCCAGACGGTCAAAAATGATGTTGGTCAGATTCACGTTGCTCAGTGCTCCAGAAGTCACAGTAAACTCTGCCACTTGTGATGGACTCAATAATATTAATGAATCCAACTGCAAAGTACATGAGTCATTAGCAGAAGCTCATTTGCATCATGACCGTTGATAGATCATTACTTTCAGAACATAACTCACCTCAGTGAAATAGCTGTTGAGCATTTGCAGTTTACTGAGAGTTGCATATTTAGAAAAGATCCCAAAATTCCTCTGTAGCCATTCATTGTTGTTGGTGATATTTGAAAAGCAGCCTGGAAATTGAACATTTGGCACCCGTGACATGCAATCCTCCATAAAATCCCTCCAATACATTTGTCAGTTAATGTCTGAGTACCTGCTGTATCTGTCCTGGACAGGTAGGAGTAAATGAGATGAGTGAAGATCAGTTTCTGCTGCCTGTCTGTGATCAGCGATTCCTCTCTGCTGAGGACTTTCACACTGTCCATTCAGAAAATAAAAACACATTACTGGATTAGCACTCGCTGTATTAAGATTCAAATGTAAATATACACTACCATTTAAGGGTTTGGGGTCAGTGAGACCTTTTTATATACTAGAAATCTATATTTTTATTCCTCAAGAATGCATTAATAATCAAAACTGACAGTAAAGATATTTATAATGTTACAAAGATTCTATTTCAAATAAATGCTGTTCTTTTGAATTTTCTATTCATCAAAGAATCCTGAAAAATAAAATGTATCAGTTTCCACAGAAATCTAAAAGCAGCACAACTGTTTTCAACATTGATAATAATCAGAAATGTTTCTTGAGCAGCAAATCAGCATATTAGAATGATTTCTGAAGGATCATGTGACACTGAAGACTGGAGTAATGATGCTGAAAATTCAGCTTTGATCACAGGAATATATTACAGTTCATATATTCACATTGAAAACAGCTATTTTACACTGTATTGATGTTTTACTGTTTGTACAGTATTTTTGATCAAAAAAATGCAGCCAAATATAAAGCTTAAAACAAATTTATTCCAAACTTTTGACCATGATCCAGTGTATATATTTGTGTTTTGTTTGAAAAGTCATGTACATCACGTGGAAGGCTCCACAGGTGAAGTTCATCTGGCTCAGTCGTGTCACAATCTCTTTGTTCATATATGACAGGACAGGCAGAAACTTCAAATACAGCCAATTCTCCACAAATGGCAGATTGTGGACAGCTGTTTCAGTGAGATCGTCCAAAGAAGTAAAGAGAGCAGCCACACTGACATTTGTCTGTGGGTTCTGGAAAAGACAGAAAGCTGTGATTCGTCAAACAGAGGCAGATGGATGATAGATGGAGCGGGACTCGTGTGGTATGAGTTACTGACCAGCTCGGCAGAGAAATTTAGCGCTGATTCAATGACGTGTCTGAGCTGCATGTGCATCCGCTGCAGTTTAGCAGCATTTACGTCATGCGTCACGGCACACAGCGCTTGACTGCTCATGTGGCCTACGGCACTGATCACCTGAGAAACAGAAAACCATCATTAATGAGACTAGTTACTGAAGAGTCAGAGTCAAGTCTAATTCCCCTTAATCAATCTCTGCTATTACTGATTTAAAAGTCATATGTGCTGCTCCTTTGTTTCAGTAACAAGAACAAGGAGTTGGATATGTTACTGTTAACAGCTGTTTTGTGTGGTATTTTAGGCAAACGTGGGCCTTACCCACTTGACCTTACCAATGAGGCTGCGTGATTCACCTCCACTGAGTTGCATCTTTGCATCGAGACATCAACAGTCCTGTTTGGGAACAAGATAAATCACTTGTTAAAATGAAGTGAATTCAGGATTCAGAATAAAGGTGTAAAGACTTTGATCTGTTCAGACAGATGACAATGATAACCATTCTGACCTGTTCTCTGACTGCTGATATTCTGCTGGGAAAGAGATTGAACAGAGCCAGACAAATCAGCTTCAAAGATATTTGTTTCAATCACACTAGAATTATGCTGTCGTATCAGTAATGGGAGCAATAAAAATAAGTGTTTGAACTTACCGTTGAAATGAATTGTGACATTCTAAAGATAAAACAAAACACAACACATTTGGACAAAATTCCAGCATGTTCAAAATGATGCATCATCCAATATATTATCAAGAGAAATAAATTAAATACTTATAATTTATTAAATAAAAAAATTGTTTTAAATTGTACTGTGAGGAATCAAAAATCATGAAATTATAGTCAGTGCCAATCCTACACTTTTGGGGGCCCTAAGCAAAACTTTGTGAAGGGGCCCCTATTAGTGCATTCTTAAACCCCCCAAATTTCCATAAACGTAAGTAATAATTACCATGGTTTTCAGTATGCAACATGCACTGCCAGTTTTCTATAGCTAATGTAATTAAAACATCAAGGAAACAAACTGCAAGTTAAATATGTAAAAGGAAACCTGTTAAAACATGTTAAATTTGCAGTAAGAAACCAAATTTTTAGTTGACAGCTAAATAAATGCTTTTTAATAGTTATGCTCTGGCACCATCTAGCTGTCAGAAAAATCATAATACACAGCCGAATTGGCTTTCTAAATGCGAGATTTACTAATAAAATTACAGCATGATAAATAAAAAAATGTATGGTTGTTTCAACCCAAATTTGGGTCAACTATGGACAAACCCAACTGTTGGGTTACATTTTTTAATGTTGGGTTGTTTTTTTGTTGTTGTTTTTTTTATGTTAACGGTTGGGTTTGTCCATTTTGACTCAAATCTGTGTTGAAAAACCCCAGCATTTTTAGATTGAAGAAGGCTTAGGTAAACATACGAAAATACATCTATACACATATTCTCTAAATGAGCTAATTTTAGACTGATGTGCTTTGTATTTTGTTCCTGAGTCACACGACAGCTTGTAATACTTGTTTATTTCTTACATACATTAAACCACGCACAAGAACGTTTTGATTATTGATGTGTACTAACACAAACTGAAAGTTAGCCTACATTTCATCATGGGACATTTTGAATGAAACACAATGGAGACCTGAACTGGAGTTGCTCATGAATGTATTGCTTTGTCAAGACTAAATAATAAATTAAAATGTTACAAAAATACATTTCTTCGTTCTTGGCACTTTTTTTCTGTTCCAAAAGGATAGTTTTGTTTTGCAGCCATAGCCAAAGTCAAGACGCATGTTATTAGCTGCCGCACTAAAAGCTGCCGAGTCCAAAACAGTTACTGAATAAATATAAAACATTATTAAAAATATTTCCACATGACTCTGCAAATGTTTAGTAGACACCACACATGTGCATGTTATAAAGAAATGTTCACATTATGGTAAATTACCATCATGATTATTTTATATAGTGATTTTATAGGGCCCCTGGTGGTTCCCTTTCGAATGGGAACGGGACACTGACTGGTGACTGGTGTCATTCCCCATAGTGTCCTCTAGAGGGAACCATGTCCTCTCAGGGAACCATGGTTACATTTACAGTTCAATGATTTAGACAGTCTCTTTATCATTATTATTAGTAGTATGTGTTTGCTCTACTCACCTCTCCATGCAGTACTGAAGTAAAGCAGCCTAAGGAAGCAATACAATAAATCATTTATTTATTTCAGTTGAGACAGCAGAAACAAGGCATCTTGGGAAATCCCCTGTGACCACATTTGACTTTATTGCTTGTTCATGTTCCCTTTGCTGTTTTTTACCTATTTTTTTTTTTTTTTTTTAGCAAATTTGATCAGATTTAACAGTCAAACACATCAGGCATGGCTCAAGTGAGGAGGAGAAACTGATTTCTAACAAATGCTGAATTCTCTCTCAGGCTCTTTGATGTACTTTCCTGGATCAACACAAATCTATATTTGTTGCAGAGTTTGTAAAAAGCAAACAGAGAAATGCCCAGGGCAGAAATAGTTCTGCTTCAGCTTGCTAACAGCTTTTCATAATTTTAATCAACAAGGGCATTAAAATCACAGTATATATTTAGTTAAATAAATCCATTTGCCAATAACACAGCTATAATAATTATATTATAACAACAGACAAACAGTCACATAAAAATAATTTCAGGCATATTTCAATTTTGTAATTTATACAGTATACATACAACAGTTCTTTCTGGTTCTCGAATCTGATTGGCTGATAGCCGTGCGATACTCTAATGATAATGATAACAGCACTCCTACCCTTTCACTGTTTGTATCATTTCGCTTGAAGTGATAAAAATCCACCGTAATTTTTGCAAATACTACACTTGTTGTACCACGAACTATAGTTTTAAGAGGCTTTTTTTAGGCGAGAATGTAGTTGTTTGGACCTGCAATATGTGACTCATATTCAATCATAGCGCTAATTTTACAATTTAAATGTTTTCGGAGATGCAAGCTCCAGGCCGTCAGCGGCCGTTCAGTATTTAATATTACGGCTATATTTAACTTGCACTGCTTTTGTACGTTTGACTGAATTGTACAATTATTTCCTATTGCCATTTATAATGGCTATTGTTGTTAATTTAAATATTGTTGTGCAATAAATATTATTTTATATAAATAATATGTTGTATTTGGTATTGAGAAAGGGTCCATTAGTGCGTAATATGGATTGAGTGAAAGTTACATTAATACGCCATTAGATGGCAGCAAGCTGCGTCCGAAAACTGGAAAATGCTTCCTTCGAAGGACACATTTCAAGGTAGGAAGGCATCAAGGCACGTCCGAATGCAATGTTAGCTTCACTTGCTGTCTCATGAGATACCTCTCATCGATTTTTGAAGACAGCATGGATGTATCCTTCACTGCCTTTGATCATTCTGTGACAGTTGAGCTAAAAAATAAAGATGGCGTCCGAAAGTTGCGTTTGCAGTCAGTTTGTGTGTAAATGTATGTTTATACCAACATTTTCCACTTTTGATGTCATTTCTAGCGAAAAATTACTACTTTAGTAATTAAATATTTGTTTAGTTCTCACCAAAGCTCGCGCTATTTTGCGGTAGATCATTAAACTGTTGCTGCCTCAGAAGTCTGTCCGAAATCAGTTTTCGTGAGATGCCTTCATGCACAAACGCTGCCTTACAAGTCATTGCCTGATAGGGCAGTGAGGCAACAAGTCAGCTGCCTAGGTTTTTGGATGCAGCCTACGAGTGAATGAGACTCATTCAATGAGTCAGTCTCAAGAGACTTTTAAATTGAAAGGGACTTTTGCAAACAAAGGACGTTGTTTTAGCGCTGTATGTTATGGAAAATTCCCTTAACCGTAAAAAGGACAAATACAAAGATCGCTTTCCTCGGCGGGCATTCAAATGGATTTTTTATAATGGATATAATAGTGTGGACATTGATCTGATGATGTTGAATGAGAGATGCACTGATGTAATATTTGACACAGGTAATGCTCGCTCAGGCGATCTCTGTCTCTCTAATTACAAAATACAACGAATTTCAATGGAGGGACTCAACGTTCCTTCATTACTAGTTCTAAAGTGACGTTTTAGAATTAGTAACGGAGGCTTGGTAAAACTGTCAACCTGAGATTTGAATCCATGGCAGAAGGAAGTAGTTCTGCACAAAAAAATGGTTTTAAAGACACTCCATTGTTATTTCTTATTTATTTACACACTTATGCCGTCGAACTGTTGTATAAACACAATATCCCCTATGTCCGAATCACAGCCATGCTGATATACAGCCATATCATACGGCTATGAGTGTGATATTGCTCATATACTCTATGGTTCAATGAGATTTCAGACTCAGTGATTATCTATGACATTCCAATGCGTGACTGTCTTTCATTCTGGCATTAATTTACCTTTTTTGTTCCATATAAAATAAAGAGATAAGCAGCATTTCAAATTATTTCTACAGGCTACAAAGGAAAAAGCATCACCTCACTTGAAGTCAAGCTGTACTGAATATCACCATGGTCACTTATCATGACACTGGCAAACTGCTCAAAGACACACTCATGAAAGGATGAACATGCAGAAATATCTGCTAAAAACTGTGGAAACAACTCCTGTAGACAGATCTGTTGAACAAAATATTTAGGAAGCAATATTAGAAACGAGACAGGTAAGCACGCCTATAGAGGGAGCGATAACAAAACATGCCAGGAGAGAGTGCTGTTGAAACTCTGAAGCAGAACAAACTATTAGGATACGTTCAGACTGTCAGTCCAAATCCGATTTTTGTGCATATCCCATTGAAATCCGATCAGATTTAGTGTGAACGGCCAAAAATCACATGAAATGCGATCCGTATTGCAAACCCCTCTGTGCTGCGGGTTGTTGTTGTTGTTTTTGGCATATGCCTACCAACTCAACGTCATTACCATAGAAACCAAAACAGATATTCCACAAAATGAAAGAGCGGCATTGGACATGCAAATCTGATCTGAAAAGTTACGATACACAATGTGTACAGTCAATACATTTAGATCAGATTCCTTGTGAACATAGCCTTACAGACAGACACCTGCCGAAGGTACACGCATGTAGATGTAGCACATCTGTATTTACAGAGATCCTGAACCAGTGAAATCCCACGCCAGTGAATCACAGCTGATGATGGTGGAACTGTTACATTAGCTGTTTTGATTTGGTTTATCATGTAAATACACTCTTAGCAGGACAGGTATCTTTCATGCTTTTAGTATTGGGTGGGCCTGTAAACGCAGTCTTTTGAAAATGGATTTCAAAGTGCAAGTTTTTGAAAACAATACCATTATTGTCTCTGTGTAAGCTATAAAAACATAAATTTGTGAAAACGGTGAAGGCACGCACATGCGTATTATGTGTTCAGTCTATAGGCACATAGTGTTTCTTTATAAAGTGACTACTGGCCTGGCAGCAGAATACAGCGTTTTAGTCGCTTTCATCAAATCTGTGTTGTCGTCTGTACATGAAAAAACGCAAAGGAAAAAATTCAGTTTTTGTGTAAGTGTACACTTATACATTTGAGAATCAAATAAAAAGGCAGAGGGACTCACTGGAGAAACGTGAGCTGGTCCTGAGCTGGAGCTAGTTGCTTAGGACCAGTTCAACCAGCTCATGACCAGCTAAGGACCAGGATAAACCAGCTCAAACCAGCTGCCATTTTTCAAAACATACCTAATCAGCATATGCTGGTTTTTTTCAACAGGGACGGATGCACCCTCACAAGATGGCCAGCTCACAAAAAATAAAGCTAAGCTGTTGTGCAGGAAAACAGACCCGGTTTGTGTGTGCAGTTTATGATGCCGCTCACTGCCTGCTGCTCCAGTGTGATTCACAGTGTTCACTATTATATCCCTAATATTCATGTGCTGGAGTGATGCGCAATGACTGACTGAATGGCTGAATTACCATCTCCACTTATATCGATGTTACCTTATTTCCTATGCTGTTTGCAAGGCTCTTCATATTGAACGTCATCGCTGCAGCACTCTATTTATGTATTGTATTTCAGTACAGTAGAGTTTATTGGCATCTACGCTTGAGGTCCGAGCATGCGCATTACTTTGTGTACGAATTTGTGAATGATTCTCCTGTCGCAGTACTACAGAATTATCAAATGTTCTAACTCTAGCATTTTATTATCAGTTTAGCAACCATGGCGATTCCATGTGTCTTAACTGTGTTTCGTACAAACGTCAAAAAACAATGAAAGGTTGTAGGGGCAAGTAAATGATAGGAGTGGCTGAAGCTGAAAGGCTAGGGGTGAATATGTGTGACAGCAGCTTCTGAACAGCAGTCGCAGACTGTATATGCGGATGAAAAGATGCCTCTGTACTGAGCACAGTTTACCCATGACAGATCTGTTACAATGCATTTGTATTGACAACAAACTATGTTTAATCTACCTGTTGAGAATTTGAGAAAGACCTCACTGACTAAAAGATATACACGCACAGTTGTCAGTTTGTTTGTTTAATGTCAAATGTTTTGCAGCTTTTGACCCAGCTTTTTATCCACCACGTAGATGCCTTATGAAGAGTTTGAGACCCATCCTAAATGAACCAACGCATAGAAATCCAGATGTGTTTTGATTGTAATCAGGTATTCAGTCAAACAGCTCTGGCAACTTTGTTTACCCCTAGGCCTATGCCATGAAGCAATTTTAGGTAGATACCTAAGTATGCTTAGGTATCACAGTTTGTGCTAGTGCTGGGCAGTATACCAATTTCAAATTTGCATACAGTATGTCTTTTTCAAATACCATAGCGGAGCAAAAACAATTGCTGCTTGGGGGAGGGGCAGAACTCAAAGGTCTTCTCAACAACAAGATTTAATGTGACTCTTTCTGCGGGTGGCGACTGTCTTAATGAGCGAGTTATTCATTCAAGCGATTAATTCAGAAACACAGAGTCATTCATTGTGTAAAAAGTTCCATTTACAGCTAGGCTTGGCTCTCTGGACAACGCTGACCATGCATGGATACCAGTCCGCAGAGACTACTGCTGGATTTGCTGACTCAACACATTTTTAAAAAATGTCCCAAAATGCCTTGTGGTCAGTCTCAGTTGGCATCCAACTGCTATTGACATTTAAATAGGACATTATGATGAATGCTACTGGAGGTGTGTGAGGTTCATGTAATATTTTAGTTTATTTAATTGTTGCTTGTGTTGTGTGTTGAGCCTTTTTCGAAAGACAATTTTCTACTCTGTGGAGATAGACAATAAAGCTTTTGAATTGAATTTGAATAAGATTGTGTGTGTGTAACTCACCGCAGAAGAGAAGAAACAGGATAAGAACTTTATTGCTGAGCAGTTTTTTTCTCGTTGTTGGTCTCATCATGTCATTTCATTGTGTTTATATCTAGAATGACAGCAGCAGAGATTAAGTATCAATGGCTAGCTGATACAACAAGACTTAACTGTCCTAATATGCAAACATTCGTATGCAGTAATTATTGCATTTATAATATGCAATAATTCGTATGCATTTTTAATACGTTTTATTTTTCAGGATTCTTTGATGAATAGAAAGTTCAAAGTGTGTGTGTGTGGTCAAAAGTGATGTGTGGCCTAGAAAAATTGACATGTTCACCCTTTATTCAAATATTATTAAAAATGTGTTAATATGTAATTAAAAAAGTAGTTGTGTTTGGAGTCACTTGATTTATTTATGATAATAACGCAATGAAACATACCAAATTGTGCAGAAATCATTCTTGTCCAGGCTGTCATACAAAGAAATATTAATAACTGATTATGTTGTAGTCAGTGTATGCTTTTCCCTGTCAGCTTTTTGTTTTTCTATGCACTTTACTCTTGCATAGTAAAATAAAACCTGTAGCTGTTGTATTTTGATGGTTTAATCAAATTTGTAGGGTCATTAAAAACAAATATCCCCTCCGGACATCACTTTTAAGGTAACACTTTACAATAAAATTTCATTTGTTAACATTATTAATCTTCTTTAGTTAATATGAACTAAGAATTAACAATACTTCTACAGCATTTATTCATCTTAGTTAATATTAATTTCAACATTTACTAATACATTATTAAAATCAAAAGTTGTATTTGTTAACATTAGTTAATGTACTGTGAACTAACATGAGCAAACAATGAATCACTATTTTTTTTCTTATTTAACATTAACAAAGATGAATGAATACTGTAACAAATGTATTGCTCATTATTAGTTCATGTTAGTTAATGCAGTAACTAATGTTAACAAAATGAGTACTTATTGTAAAGTGTTACCACTTTTAGACACTACTGTATACTACAGTTCAAAATTTTGGATTCACTAATTTTTAAAGAAATTGAGCGTTATTCCGTAAAGACATTAATTATGTTACAATAGATTTATATTTCAAATAAATGCTGTTCTTTGTTGAAATGATGTTCTTGAACACTACTCATCTTTTTAAAAATGTATTCAAATAGAAAACAGTTATTTTAAGTTAATAATAAAACAATATTTGCATTTCTAATCAAATAAACACAACCTTGTTGAACATAATAACCCTCTTTTAAAAACCTCAAATAATTTTCTTGACCCCAAAATGATGATTGCTAGTGAACATCATGTTACAGAAACATCTGTGTTATTTGTCAGGTAGACAAAAACCTAAACAAGTGAAAGTTCTTCTGCCTGCTAAAGAAAATTAAAATCAGAGAATAAATAGCTCTTTCAAGACAAAGGAAGAAAATTAAGGTAACACTTTAGTATAGGGAACACATATAAACTATTAACTACGACTTTTTCCTCAATAAACTCCTAATTTACTGCTTATTAATAGTTAGTAAGGTAGTTGTTAAGTTTAGGTATTGGGTAGGATTAAGAATGTAAAATATGGTCATGTAGAAAAAGGCATTAATATGTGCTTAATAAGTACTAACAAACAGCCAATATTCTATTAATATGCACGCTAATACGCAACTAGTTAAAAGACCCTAAAATAAAGTGTTAGCAAAATTAATGTCTGGTGACAAAAGACCTATAGACAAAAATCAATATCTGCAGATGGTCATAACTCAGTTCAATTTCTGCTCTCTGTAGATATTTATTTCAGAGGTTTCCTGAACTCCTGTTTTTGAAATATCATATGCAAATAAATAGTGACAATAGTTAATTCTTTGTAAATATAATCCTGTACGTACCCCAGATCTTTGTTCTTAGAAAATGTTTTATTTTCACAAAGCGCTGCACTGGAAAATCTCTCTCTGTGAAGGAATATTAGATTGAGTCTTAGTCAATAATCTGAATGAACTGCAGGCAAGAGCTCTACTCCGTAAGCCGCTGTGTGTTGTATTGTATGTGTGTTTGTCCTCTCAAGAGTTTGTCAGGTATAGAGTCTGACTTGCAGGCACCATTGGATAAATATTCAGTAGCATCTGACACAAAGCGGCGTGTCACGCCCATGAGCAATTATTACAGGTTCAGCTGACCAGATGTTCAGGATCTATCATGTGCAAAGGTATTGCTGTAGTGTCATGTGTGATCAGTTCTCTGAAATGACAGCAATGCAGAAATCAGATTGCGTGGGATTGTGTACATCATGTTTTTGACATGTCATTCTCTTCATGCTCTTCAGCTCAGCTTCATTAACGCAGTTTGACAGACTTTGATTCTTCCATTAAATAAAGCTAATGTGAACTGCAGAAGTGCTGTAATCTGCCAGATCATCTGTATTCAGAAAGTCTGATGGTTGATTTTGTGCCTAATGAGGGTTGATAAAAGGAAGGGATGCCAGCATTATCTTCTGTATGACCCTCCGGCAAACCAGAACCTTAAAGGGATCACCCAAAAATGATCATTCTGGCATAATTTACTCTCGTTTCAAACCTGTATCCTTTTCTGTTTTCTGTATGACACAAATGAAGGTATTCTGAGAAATGCCTAGTGTTTCTATTGCTGATGGAAACCAGTGTAGCTACAGTCTTGATATCTGAGTAAACAATGCACTTAGAATGCACAGATACAGCCAAAGTTTGTTACCTTAAATAACTTTCCCCTGAAGGTAAAAGAACAAACAGGAGCAGTTTTTTTTTCATGCATATTTCTCATGAGTTATAACTATATACTTATATAGTTATATACTTATAACTCATGAGTTATATATAGTATATATATATATATATATATATATATATATATATATATATACAGGTGCTGGTCATATAATTAGAATATCATCAAAAAGTTGATTTATTTCACTAATTCCATTCAAAAAGTGAAACTTGTATATTATATTCATTCATTACACACAGACTGATATATTTCAAATGTTTATTTCTTTTAATTTTGATGATTATAACTGACAACTAAGGAAAATCCCAAATTCAGTATCTCAGAAAATTAGAATATTACTTAAGACCAATACAAAGAAAGGATTTTTAGAAATCTTGGCCAACTGAAAAGTATGAACATGAAAAGTATGAGCATGTACAGCACTCAATATTTAGTTGGGGCTCCTTTTGCCTGAATTACTGCAGCAATGTGACGTGGCATGGAGTCGATCAGTCTGTGGCACTGCTCAGGTGTTATAAGAGCCCAGGTTGCTCTGATAGTGGCCTTCAGCTCTTCTGCATTGTTGGGTCTGGCATATCGCATCTTCCTCTTCACAATACCCCATAGATTTTCTATGGGGTTAAGGTCAGGCGAGTTTGCTGGCCAATTAAGAACAGGGATACCATGGTCTTTAAACCAGGTACTGGTAGCTTTGGCACTGTGTGCAGGTGCCAAGTCCTGTTGGAAAATGAAATCTTCATCTCCATAAAGTTGGTCAGCAGCAGGAAGCATGAAGTGCTCTAAAACTTCCTCGTATACGGCTGCGTTGACCTTGGACCTCAGAAAACACAGTGGACCAACACCAGCAGATGACATGGCACCCCAAACCATCACTGACTGTGGAAACTTTACACTGTTACAACTTTACGGCTGCGTTGACCTTGGACCTCAGAAAACACAGTGGACCAACACCAGCAGATGACATGGCACCCCAAACCATCACTGACTGTGGAAACTTTACACTGGACCTCAAGCAACGTGGATTGTGTGCCTCTCCTCTCTTCCTCCAGACTCTGGGACCCTGATTGGAAATGCAAAATTGACTTTCATCAGAGAACATAACTTTGGACCACTCAGCAGCAGTCCAGTCCTTTTTGTCTTTAGCCCAGGCGAGAAGCTTCTGATGCTGTCTGTTGTTCAAGAGTGGCTTGACACAAGGAATGCGACAGCTGAAACCCATGTCTTGCATACGTCTGTGCGTAGTGGTTCTTGAAGCACTGACTCCAGCTGCAGTCCACTCTTTGTGAATCTCCCCCACATTTTTGAATGGGTTTTGTTTCACAATCCTCTCCAGGGTGCGGTTATCCCTATTGCTTGTACACTTTTTTTCTACCACATCTTTTCCTTCCCTTCGCCTCTCTATTAATGTGCTTGGACACAGAGCTCTGTGAACAGCCAGCCTCTTTTGCAATGACCTTTTGTGTCTTGCCCTCCTTGTGCAAGGTGTCAATGGTCGTCTTTTGGACAACTGTCAAGTCAGCAGTCTTCCCCATGATTGTGTAGCCTACAGAACTAGACTGAGAGACCATTTAAAGGCCTTTGCAGGTGTTTTGAGTTAATTAGCTGATTAGAGTGTGGCACCAGGTGTCTTCAATATTGAACCTTTTCACAATATTCAAATTTTCTGAGATACTGAATTTGGGATTTTCCTTAGTTGTCAGTTATAATCATCAAAATTAAAAGAAATAAACATTTGAAATATATCAGTCTGTGTGTAATGAATGAATATAATATACAAGTTTCACTTTTTGAATGGAATTAGTGAAATAAATCAACTTTGATGATATTCTAATTATATGACCAGCACCTGTGTATATATATATATATATATATATATATATATATATATATGTAGTAGATGTTGTTTATATGATTAAAGTAATCTTGAAGTTAAGATATACCTTTAGTTTTATCGGGTTGATTTTGGGCCCAATTCTCCCCTTCTGACAATCCTAGGTAAAGTCCCGATTATCTTGATGGTTCTACAGATTATCTTATTAGAAATCCTGTTGTGTGGGGGGAACCCTGAGGACAAATGCACACGTATTCTGTAGATTGTCACGTGGAACAAAACGTTACTAAATGACGGAAGACAGAAGCATAACACGGCTTCATCCAAACCTTTTTCTCTGTCTTTCCAGCAATTTTTCTGTAAAAACCAGTCGAAACAATATTATCGCCATTTCTTCTTGCCCATCCTCCACCATGTTTGTTTACTCTAAAGTACGCTTGACCGCGAGAGATTTTGTGAGATTTCCCGTGTTCACAGTCGGGACTTTGGCTGTTTGTGAATGGAATCTGTTAGTGTGTGGTGAGCTGTCTTGGTCACATTACAGCACTCCACAGGAACAAAACTGTTGAATCTATGAGTTTTTTTATCATCATGTTTGTGGTCTCTGACATTTTGAAAATCTGATAAGATTTTAAAAATCTTTTAATGTGGGCCAGCCTTTAGTTAACAAGACTTTTGAGGTTTAGACAATAATGTGGTTTTGGCAATAATGTGTTTTCATGTATTCGTGTTAACTCAGGTCTATTTAGAACGAGAACAATGCACTGAGGCTTTAAATCAGCATGAGCTGCACAGCAAAAATAGACTCGGGCTGAAACGATTGTGGCACTACCGCTTCTGCTCTGATCCTGCAACGTGCTGCCGCGCCACCTCTGCGTGCGATGTGAATGCTGTAATCTGTTAACATGGGCTCTGAAAAAATATGAGCTAACGGTGAATGTCCACTACAGCAGCAGACCTGACGCACATGATGCAGAACTGACACAGATTTTCTCATAACACTACACAGTCACAATCATCAGACTTTTGGTAACACTTTACAATAAGGTTCATTAGTTAAACATTAGTTAATGTGTTAACCAACTAACTATGAGCAATACATTTGTTACTGTATTTACTAATCTTCGTTAACATTAGTTAATGAAAATACAGTTGTTCATCGTTTGTTCATGTTCGTTCACAGTGCATTAACTAATGTTAACAAGGCTTAGGGATACGTTGCCATATGGCAACGCTGTACCACAATGGAAAATGGTCAAAAAACTAGTTTTTCTATAAAATTATGATTTTCTTTTCTATTTAAATGCACATTTCTTTTAGAAATTGATATTTATTTATACATAAATACAACTATACTACAGTAAATACTTCAAATAAATAAATAACTACAATCATCTTGTCGATGCTACTATTTACACAACGCTGCCATATGGATACATTGATATTTTCTCAATTTACAGTAAAACTATGTTAGACAAAGTTGATTTGTGAATAAAAATATCTTATTTAGTTATCAAAGATGCTGCAAAAAAAAAAAAAAAAATCCTCCTTAAGAAGAGATGTTTACAAATGAGGTTAAAAGAGCAATTTCTGGAGCACTTCAACAGGTGTCTTCCGTGTGAGGGTGACAGTGGGAAAGAGAGTTTTGAGGGACATTCAGATGTTATTTGACTTAAAAACAGCACATCATTGACTACCTTAAGGCCTGCCCTTTTATTTAATGTTCTCACAAATATTTGACGTTTCAAGCCGTATGGCTTTTCATCAGACAGTCATGCGGCCATACATACGGCTCGAAGCGTCACATATTTGTAAGAACATGAAAAGTCTGTTATACTTTTGGAGCTGGGATGTGCCAACTTTTTCTTTATTGAGCACCCTCATTGAGCTTTTTGTTGCCCGTCAGATGTTTTTTTTTTTTTTTTTTTTTTTTTTAAATATTTTTAATGCATTAAACAGAGAAATCACATAGTCACAAAATTAACGTGTTAATTTTGACAGCCGTAGAATGGACAAAATGCGTTTTGTATTAACAGCCGTTAAAGGGTTAGTTCACTCCAAAATGAAAATTCTGTGATCATTTACTCACCCTCATGTCGTTCCAAACCCGTAAGACTTTCGTTCGTCTTCAAAACACAAATGAATATATATTTTTAATGAAATCTGAGAGATTTCTGTCCCTCCTTTGACAGTCTATTCACCCAAAACTCTGACGCTTCAAAACGTTCATAAAGAGATCATAAAAATCGTTTTCATTTTCACTTTTCAAATTTAATTTAGGCTTTTATTCACATAACACTGCTCAGCAAACATAAACAGAACCTCAACCATACTTGCCTGACGCATGAGAACAAACCTTATTGCTGACATAACACTTGAGAATGAACCTCATTGATTCACTGATCAATGTGAATAAAAGCCTAGATTAAATCTGTTCACCATATAAAGCGATCGAGACTCTTTGGAAAATTTGGACTAAACCGCTTGATTCATATGGATTAGTTTTACCATCTCTTTATGAACTTTTTGAAGCATCCGAGTTTTGGGTGAACAGACTGTCAACAGGGGGACAGAAATCATTTGTGTTTGAAGATGAACCAAAGTCTTATGAGAGTAAATGAAGACAGAATTGTAATTTTCGGTTGAACCAACATTTTAACCCTCTGCAGATGGATCCCGTCAGACCTGTCTTGATCTCAATCCAATTAAAACAAACTGAAGCTTTGATTCACTGGAAGCCTCAATGCACTGATACAAGTACACACCCTAGTTGGGGAGATTTTTTAAATATTTTAATTTTATTTATTTATTTATTTATTTTCATAATCTCGCTTTATACTAAACCTGCTATTGTGTGCTATATTGTTGGCTCTGTGATAAATTGCTTGTGATGTTCCTCATATGTAAGATTCTTTTATTGTTGTTGTTGTTGTTTCTTATTATTTATAATGCTCAGTGTTCACAGGCCATGTGACTGTTTTAGGTTAGTTGCGCCCTATCACAGTTTTAAAATCTCCAAAAATAATGATTGGTGAGGAAAAACATTCTTGTAAAAACACTATGGAAGGAGAATAATGGTCAATGATGCAAACAGAATTCACTTCTGCTGTAAAGCAGCTCTAAAAAGACGATAGTGTCATTGTTCAGCTGAAGTCAGTTCAATGTTGATTCAGTTCTGTTCAATAATTGCATAAAGTTCATAAATTATGGAATGAGAAAGCAGTGATGTGCGTGTTGTCAGATGAAAGGAGTTCTCTGAATTAAAATGTCATATGTGTGCCCTTATGAATTGTATTAACTACATTACTGTCCAAGCCGGTTTGCTGAGTACAGTTTTTCAAATGCTTGGCATAGCCTGAACCACCCTCTTTCATTTTAAAACATGCCTAGGGCTTTAAAGTTCTTGCTAGTTTATCTGAGCATTATACACTGAAATAAATGTTAATTAGCCTAGATGTGTTTTTAAAAGCCATAGAAACGACTATTGGTGCTGTTTTGTTGCATGAACTAATAAAATACACTGTTTTCTTGGTATTTGTCTTGTTTCCAGTCAAAATATTTTGTTTTTAATATTAATATATTTTATATTATCTCCAAATGGGGTAAGAAAAAAAATCTTGTTTTCCGTTTGCATTAAGAGTATTTTTCTTACACCATTGGCAGATAATTTTACTAGATTTAAATCTTTTCTTGTTTAGAAAATGTATCTTGATTTAAGAATTTTTAGATATTTGTACTTGAAATAAGACAAAAATACTCAGTAAGAATAGCATTTTTTGCAGTCAGGTCAAGTCACCTTTATTTATATAGCGCTTTTTACAATGTAGATTGTGTCAAAGCAGCTTTACACTGATACCTAGTACATTATTTGGCTGCACAGCAGCTCTTAAAAGAATAGTGTCAATGCAGGCAGATCAAAGCACTGTTGAATATCAAATGTCAAATGTCAAGTGTCCCCAACTAAGCAAGCCAAAGGCGACAGCGGCAAGGAACCCAAACTCCATCAGGTGACATCAGGTGGCAGACAAGTGGCAAATAGGTGTTTAAATGGAGAAAAAAACCTTGGGAGAAACCAGGCTTAGTCGGGGGGCCAGTTCTCCTCTGGCCAACAGTGCTTTGTTATGATTCAGGTAGCTATCATAAGTCAGACAGGATCACAACATTCAAAGTATTTATTCCAATTCCATCCAATTGAGGATTGTATTCATCACGGCTGTTGAGGAACTGTGTCGTGGCTGTCGTGTCGATGAGGCCCTCAGAGTGGATGATCTAGTTGACTCAATCTCTGCTGATACTTCAGGGCTGCGTTGTGGTCGTGTCAAGGCGCAGGTCCTTGGTCTCACCTGGATACGGCCTGGATCCGGTTGACTACGGTAAACCTTAGGATAACCAGAAAGACTAATATTAGCGTAGATGTCATTCTTCTTCTGATGTAACGAGTACATCAGGTGTTATAGGAAGTGTTCCCGGTTCCGGCTGACCTAATTTATGCAGCCTAATAATCCTTTAACAGATTTGAAAATATAAATTGGTAATGTGTTATGTGTATGCCAGGTTAAAGAAATGCGTTTTTAGTCTAGATTTAAACTGACAGAGTGTGTCTGCTTCCCGAACAATGCTAGGAAGATTGTTCCAGAGTTTAGGTGCCAAATAGGAGAAGGATCTACCGCCTGCGGTTGATTTTGATATTCTAGGTATTATCAGCTGGCCTGAATTCTGAGATCGCAATAGACGTGAAGGACTATAATGAATTAGGAGCTCGCTCAGGTACTGGGGAGATAAACCATTTAGTGCTTTGTAAGTAATTAGCAAGATTTTAAAATCTATACGATGTTTAACAGGAAGCCAATACAATGTAAGTCACTTTGGATAAAAGTGTCTACCAAATGCATGAAAACCACAAAGAAAGCCACAAATGTGAACATATTATTTAATGTGTAGGTGCTCATATGAAAAGAACATCTTTATATCATATTATAATACCAAAAGATAAAAAGAAAATCAGGTCAATCAACAGCCTGAAGGCAACTATTCTACACAAAAGAATGGTGTGACATAAAGGACTCTCTCTCTCTCTCTCTCTCTCTCTCTCTCACACACACACACACACACACACACACACACACACACACACACACACACACACACACACACACACACACACACACACACACACACATTTATTCCTGAGTGTAGGACAGCAATTTGGGTCATGCCAAAATAAAGCATGTTGGTAATAAACACAAAAGCAATTTCAGTAACAATTATCTTTTGTGAGGTTTTGTGTTTTTAATTTTTTCTCTGACAGCTCCTCAGCCTCTGTGGCATAATGGGATATTAAAGCGTCCACCTGTTCCTCATTTCAGACACTCGGCAGCTGATGTATTGTTCATCTTCAGTTACATATTGTGTATTCTGATATCCTACTTTTATGGCATACTGCTTTTTGTCTTACATGTTAAAACATTTTTTATGTAGTCACTGATCACATGACTTAGGTTATGTTTACACGACAACAATGTACTGAAAAGTACTAAAGACTGAAAAGTTTTTTCTTTGTGTTTTTCTTGTACAGGCGACAACATTGTCAAAACGATCTCTGCTCACACAGATCTGAGAAAACAATTAAAATGTATTAAATGCTGTATTATGCTGCCAGGCGAGTAGTTGGCAATGTCACTTTGTAAAGAAACACTACTTGAGACTGAACACATAATAAACATGCTCATGACGTCACCGTTTTCACAAATTCACAGGTAACATTTTATAATAATTAATTAATGAATAACTACACAGGAACAAATGAGTAATGCATTGCTAACACTCTAGTAACTACTATTAACTAACAAGAAACTCTGATTAATGAATTAGTAATTAATAGTGCTCAGTTGAAGGTGGTAGTTCACTATTAGCTAATCAGTAACTACTGTTTTTTTCTTACTTCACAGAGAACTACTAAGAACTACTATATACAGGTTCATAATTAATGTGAATAATGCATAATGTACAATTAATTCTAAAGTGAAGATCAAGGTAACCCACTAGTAATGACTGATGTATTATCAAATCCTTCAGATGGAATTACTAATTATATGGATCAGTATTCTAAATTGAGAAACATGATAACTATCTTGTAGCTACTGAAGTCATGGTAAACTTTTGAGGTTTTGTAAAGTATTGGATAGTAATAACTCAAGAGTTACTACATAATTTTAAAGGAACTACTACTTATTTGGATCAGTATTCTAAAGTGAAGATCATGGTAACCCACTAGTAATTACTTAAGTGTTACCAAATACATCAGAAGGAATTACTCTACCTGTACAAAAATGTACAAAAACCTCAAAAGTTTACAATGACTTCAGTAGTTTATTATTTACATACGGGTCTTGCGGGGCTTCACGTACAAAAACTTGCTCAAGTTTAGTTTTAGATCGTGAGACCTTTCAAATGACATATAACACATGATTATCTAAGCTGTATGATGCTTTTGACACTTTGGAGTACATAGTAAAAAAAAAAAAAAAAAAAAATCCTAAATTATTATTTTTTTATTATTATTTTTCTGCAGTATTTAGGAGTTAATCAGATTGGCTACATTCATTGTAAAGTTCAGACTCTAAGCTTTCAAATGACACCTATTTTGTGATTATCTAGGCAGGAAAAATATGATTATTATTTTTTTTATAACTAGGTGGCGCCCTCTGGCGGTACACTCCGTTTTAGAGTGATAACTCAGCACTGTTAAGAATTGAACAAAATGGATGGATTAAAAAGCTGAGTTTCTAAGCTTTAAAATGATACCTATTTTGTGTTATTTCTGTCAGTGGTTGCTTAGTAATTTGATTTTTATTTTTTTCACTGGGGGGTGGTATATTTAACAAATAAATGTTAAATCACTTATTTAACATTGAATTAACAAAAACAACAACAACAATATCAAATCAATCTTGCTTTATGTACAGCAAGATTCTATGCCAGTCAAATGTCTATTTTTTACTCCTTTCAATCAGAGACCATGTAAGGGCTGCAGTTAATATGGTTTTGAACCAAAAATTCACTCAAAGTAAACAACTTCCTTCAGTTTACATACAAATGTATTTATTGACGACTCCACACTGTTTGAACAGGAATTAACATCACATTCAGGAAAAAACAAGTGGCCATAAAAATGGCATTTCATGGTGACTAAAACATGTAGGCCTGGTTTCACAGACGGAGCTTAGGCTAAACCAGGATTAGGCCTTAGTTCAATTATTAAAGTAGCTTTTAGAAACATGCCTTAGAAAAAAACATTACTGGTGTTTATCTAGAGACAAAACAATGACTTTTTTTAAGATATTCTTTCAGTTAAAATAGCTCAAACATGCATTTTAGTCTAGGACTAGCTTAAGCTTTGTCTGTGAAACCAGGGGAAAGAGCTTAAAATACAACTTAAGTACAGAATATAATAAAACGGATGACAAAGTGACTTAAATTACATGAAATTGTTTATTCTGAATTTATAAAGCAAATGCCAGGAGAAGAGCCTGGAAAACTGTGACAACATATAACAAATGCAACCTGCATCTGTAAAATGGAAGTAAATGCAAATGGAAACTCACCAACGAAGACAGAAACACAGTACTACAGACTGAAACATTACCACAGTTCACTGTTTAGGACTTGAAGCTTTTCAAGGATTGAAGCTACTCTTCTGATGCAAAAAGTATGTCCTTACTCATTAAATTGATACTCTGATGAACTCAGGGGGTTTCCACGACGAGCAATGTCCCAAGCAGTTCAGGTGCATAACGGAGCCAGTTTTGCAGTAATAGCAGATACAAACTCCTTTTTCTCAGCCTTCACTTGATGTTGTAAGGCATCTAAAGAACACAAAAACAAACAGGAAGTTAGAACTGCACAATGTTCTAAAACATTTGATCGGTAGTAGTGTATGACTGACAGAAGGTGGGTCATAAGTATTTGGAAATGTGACTTGAAATATGAAATAAACGCTGAATTCAAATTAATGACTATTTAATGAATTTAATATAAACCTTTATAGGTTGATGTATATCATACTCGGAAGCAGGGCACAAACTAATGTAACTGAAGTATGTTGATTCAAAACCCTCGACCACAATGCCAATGTCAGCACATGGTTCATGAAGTTCTCCCCCTCCTTCTGAATAATGAACACTGCCATGGAGAGCTGCTCAAGGTCACCCTCACAATCATCTGTCTGGTTATCCTAAAGTCGTGTACATAAAACAAACAAACAGAACAAGTTTCATTGCTTTTTGCTAGAAAAACTACAAAATTCACAAATTTAGACTCTTTCTGAAAATAAATCAAAACAGAATATGCTGACGTTCAAGTCAGGACTTTCTCTCAGGAAAAACACTCTCCTCAGGTGAATGTTTTCTGTGATAAAGCAATTGTGATTATTTTTCTTATTTAAAAAAGATCTGAATAATCTGTAATAGCGAATCAGATTTTGCAGATATGTGATATCAAAGGACAGGAAAAAATAAAAATGTACAAAACTAAAATAATTTGTATTAATGACTGGCCAGATTTGCAATTAAGATACGCATCTGAATCAGTCACTGGTTGCATTTATAATTTAGTCTGAAAATAAAACATGCATCAACAAATCATAAATGATCTTTACACCCTAATATATTTAATCATTCTTGATTAAAGGGATTGCTCACATAAAAATGAAAATTTGCTGTTACTCACCTTCAGGCCATCCAAGATGTCTTTTTTTCCTTCTGTAGAAATGTAAAGAAGATATTTAGCTGATACCTTAATGATTCATACATAGTAATGCAAACCATCACTTTGAGAGAGAAAAAAACAAACAAACAAAAAAATAATATACACAATAAACAACAAACAATAAACAACATGGATTTTACTCAAACATATCTAAGATTAGTAATTCATTATCTATTAACAATAGCAGCTTTTATAGAAATTACTTACCATGTATTGCAAAGTGGCCTGTCGTCAAACAACATTGAAAAGCTTAAGGTCCTAAGGGGAGAAACATTTTTGCAGCATTTATGAGTGGTTAGCAAACAATTTTCATAGTTCAATTAATTAGTTGTGTAAATACTACTATTATAATCTACTATTTCTACTAATAAAAAAAACATGCATTATACTAAAAAACCCTAACGGTGCGTCCCAATTTGCATACTTATGCACTACTGAGGAGGATCAGACTCCGTTGTTAAATGACAAAATAACCTTATACAATTCACGCACTACACGGATGAGTACATAGTGCATAAGTACATGTATAAGTGCATAGTGTATAGTGCGTCATTAGGGACACAAATATAAAGTTTAGTCATGAAACTCTATCAATCGCTGATTGGTTCTGTCAGTACTACGACACCAACCAATCAGAGGTACTTCCTCATTTACGTGGCTTTATTTATACCGTATCCTAGTTGCGATCAGCACGCCGCACAATATGAGAACTCCTATAATCCCACCTCCTCCCCAGCGCCACCTGTAGAGATCTGCTACGGGGGGTTCTATCATTCTGTAGCAGCCTTTCCTTTGTTGTTATTTTGACTAAGCTGAACAATTATGTATTTGCTCAGCAGCAGCAGTCCGCCAAAATCAAGCCTATGTATATTCCATGCTCCATGCTAATAAAATGCTGGTTGAATCTATTCACTCCGAGAGTTGTCATGATTTAACTTAACATTTTTCCCTGGATGAAGCAAAACACCAAGTTAGGCAAATGTAACATTAGCTCACAATGTCTTTACTTACAGATTTGCATGGTCATTTTGGGCAAACAAATACATGAAATCAGAGCTAACATGTCAAAGACAAATAAAAGAACAGACAAATATTACTTTAAAAACTTAACTCAATATTATAATGCAGGAATTTCTACAGCCTCTGGCATTTTCTCCCGTACCACGCGCACTTCCCGCCCACAGCATTTGAAATATCTCGCTCTGCATACACGGTAAAGGAGGCATTCATTTTAAATTTGATTAATTACGATTCCGTTAGTATTCACATTCACAAACAACGTTAATTAACTCTAAAACACACGTTCAAACATTGCATTATCGAATATATCAAGTAAAACAAATTTTTGCAAGTTCAACTTACCTTAAGTCCAGGGAGAAAATAGCGATCAAGCAGAAAGTTCAAGACGCTCATGCGTCGTGACGTCAGAAAAACGTCTGACGCGGGATCCATGAAGCAGTAGCTGGGTGCAAGTGAGATGTTTGAGTAGTTGTGAATTTAGTGTTTAAGTTGAAAGAGTGTACAATACTGAGTTACAATTTGGAAAGCAGAAAGACAAAGTAGACTCAAGTAGTTATAATAATCGAACATAAACCCATATTCACTTTTTACAGTGTAGCTTAGAGGGGTTGAGGGTTGGAAACGTTTTGGAGTTTTGAAAACATTAATCAAAACACTACTACTACTACTACTACTATTAATAATAGGCTATTAATAATAATAATAGTAATAATAATAATAATGTCCAGCTGGTTAATCTCACTGAGTTCCAACTGGTTGGAGTTTATCTACACAATCAGATGGCAGTATTTTTATTTATTTATTTATTTTTTGTGGGACTAGAGGAAAGGGTCATGAGGAGCATGAATGCTAATGTGAATTAAGTGTTGCATTGAAATACCAACGTTGATTCAATGTTTGTCTTTTTCAACACTGATCCAATATTATTTAGCATAGAATTTTCAATCTCAACCAAAATGATGATTCTGATGTCACCTTGCTATCTGGGCTGTCTCCTTCGGTAGGTAATCCATGGCACATTCCACATCCCATAGTTTCAGGTGTGTGTGGGTGTGGAGTTTGCTACAAGCCCCGACATCTACCAAAATGATAGATTTTTGAGTGGACCAAATCACTCGCTATACTCACCAACAGACCAAAAGATGCAATGCCATTTCAGAGAAAAAAAAGCTCATAACTCACGGTAAGTTTGTTTAATGGTCTCGAGTTGCCAACCGTTCTGTATAATACGGAATCGTTCCGTATTTAAGGAATATGAAGCGATGTGAAAGTCATACGGAATGCAGTTTGTCCCATACGCTTGAGAGTCTAGATTCTAGTCTAGACCATACGAATAACAAACTCTAAATTGAGAATTAGTCATTAGCAGGCACAAAGAAGCCATTTACTAAGGCAAACAAACACCAGACAGAAGAGAGAGAGCTGTCGTACTCTTTGCTTACAAGGAAACACTCCAACACTCATGGCGTTGAGCCTGCATTTTTTAAGTAAACAAAAGGGTGCACATTTGTGTAGCAAACATGAAATACATGCAGCACACAATCTCTAGTGTTACATGATTTAAAGGGATGGTTTACCCAAAAATGAAAATTACCCCATGATTTACTCACCCTCAAGTCATCCTAGGTGTATATGACTTTCTTTTTTCAGACGAATACAGTCGGAGTTATATTAAATAATGTTCTGGCTCTTCCAAGGTTTATAATGGTAGTGAATAGAGGATGAGATTTTGTAGCCCAAAAAAGTGCAACCATCCATCATAGAAGATAACCGCACGGTTCAAGGGGGGTTAATGAAGGCCTTCTGAAGCGAAGCGATGCATTTTTTATTTTTTATTTTGTAACACTTTTACCTTTCAGATATGATGTTATAACGGTTTAATTTATCTTCTTCATTGTAATAAGTTTATGTCCTGAAGTGACAACGTAAAATACAGGAAAAACATACTGGAGTGTATATTTCTAATTTATTTATGTGTGTATAGGAAGTGGTCCTCTGTAAAATTTGCTGTACACAAGCAAAATATTGGGTTGTACTACTCAGGAACAGTGTTATAAATAAATCATAACCACTGATCCCTAACAAAGGGGTTTTGCTTTAGTATCCAAACACAGCGTCACTGCAACAACACTACAATTAACTGAAGCATCGTCTTCTTTCTTTGTGTATGCCTTTGGGTGGGCATTATGCAAATATTTCACATTGTGACAGACGTTTGCAAAGTAATGGACTTCAATCAGAACGTTTTAGGCAGGTCTGGAGCAGTGCTCTCTGTTAGAATAAATTCCTTTGTGGGAGACTTTGAGCTTTGTAACTTTGCAGATCATATACATGCACAAACAGATACATTGCACACTAAAGGAAAACATTGTTGTAGTTCAACAAAACACCTCACATTAGAGTTTAAACACAACAGTTCACGCAAATACACAGTTTAAAGGTTAGAAGGCCACACATATTATAGTAATAACTAAAAGTAAAAAGGCTTATATTAGAGTGTGTTTTGTATGAGCGAGAGACTTGTCATTTTCATGTGTCTGCCTTGTAAATGCTTATCCACATAGTGAACATATTTACTGTAGCAGAAAACCCTGAAATAATGCATTGCTGCTCACACTGCAGATGAAAATTGCAAGTAGTCTAGAAGCATTTGGGTCATGTATCCGGAACAGGCATTTCAGATATCACAACTGTTGATATTAGAGTACAAGTACGATGGACAGGATGTCCACCGATCTCCCTTTAGATGCAACCTCTTGTCACTGGGGAGGATGAAAACGAGGATGAAGAAGGGTTGTTGCCATCACCTCGATAGCACTAACTTCATCTCAACCTATCAGCATGCAGAGTGTGGAACCCTCCCTCTCCCACAGCAATCAGTTTGGATCTTATCGAAGTTTGCAACAGGGCAATGGCAAAACTTGCTCATCAGCCAAGAATAACACATTCTCACTCCCAACTCATCACATACTGACGCTTGGTCAGGACTCCTCTTTGTCACTTTTTAATGCACTTCAGTGTCATTTTCCGATGCGTCACACACAGACACATTGGGCAATTTCATTGTCATGATGAAATTATATGTTGGGGTATAATTTTGCCATTATAACATATATGTTGGGGTATGATTTTCGGTAACACTTTAGAATAACTCACGCTATGAAGCATTAGTTAAGCATTAGTAAATAGTTAGTTCATCATTTATAAAGCATTAATAGACATCAGTAAGCAGTTTATAAATACACCTATAAATGCTTTGTTCTTGATTTATAAGCATATCTATAATGTGTTTAATAAATGTGTTTTCATACTTTATTAATGATCAATTTATCATTTCTAAATTAAGTATTACATTATTTACAAACCAGTTATTTAGGAGTTGTCAGTGGTTCATAAGATCTTTTATAAAGTGTAAGTAAATGATTAATAAACTATTAAAATGTACATTTATGCATCTTATTATTTAGACATATAGTAATAGTTACTCAGTGTGTTAATAAATGCTTTATTAACACATATTCCTACTGTAATTCATGATTAATTCAGGTAGTTATAAAACATTTAATAGTTGTCAGTTAACTATTTTTGTGAGCTCATCTAAAGTGAGGACTATTCATGCCTCGTAAAGCTTTTATAAAGGAGATTTAAAGGATACAGAACATATAAATATTTATTTCAAGGAAAAAAAATGAAACTTTACAATGGGTAACTTGATATAAAATTAAAAGTGCAATTTCACAGAAAATAAAAATCCCTGTACTCCTCCAGAAAACATAACTGTGCAGTAAAATGAAACTAAGCTTTTGCAATCTGATATAAAAATAAATTTCTGTAAAGTGTAAACATTGCTGAATAAAATTTTACCAGTGCCAACACTGGATTACAGGAGTGCCAAAATACAACAAATAATGTTTTTATAAAACAATAATAATGTAATAAAATATTTCACAGTGTCAAAACTACCTCAGTATTAACTTTAAAACATTAGAGAACAGCAGTGCAGAAGATCACTGAGCCTTTAAATCTTCTTTGTAAAGCTTTACAAGGCATGAATAGTCCTCACTTTAGATGAGCTCACAACAATAGTTAACTGACAACTACTAAATGTTTTATAACTACTTGAATTAATCATGAATTACAGTAGGAATATGTATTATTGTATTATTAAATATTATTTATTTAGAAATGTATTTAGAAATGATAAATTGATCATTAATAAAATATGAAAATACATTTATTAAACACATTATAGATATGCTTATAAATCAAGAACAAAGCATTTATAGGTGTATTTATAAACTGCTTACTAATGTCTATTAATGCTTTATAAATGATGAATTGACTGTTTACTAATGCTTAACTAATGCTTCATAGTGTGCAGTTATTATAAAGTGTTACCTGATTTTCAGTTTAATCACCCAGCATAACCCCTACCCCTAAACCTACCCATTTGTATATTAAGTAATATAAAACACAGATACAACCACACTTTATTAAAAAAAAGTTATTAACACTACCACCACAATTTATTAAAAAAGTGGGTAACACTCTATTTTAAGGGTCCAGAAGAATGCATTAGTTAAGCATTAATTAATGATGAACTTGTTCACAATGATTTAACTTGTTTAATGATTAACTTTACATTTTAGGGGTCCTGAATTATGCATTAGTTGAGCATAAACTAGTAATTAATGATTTACTTGTTCACAATTATTCATTAGTTAAGCATGGACACAATAGTAATTAATGATTAACTTAACATATAGTAGGGCATATTAGCCATTATGTACAAATTATTAAACATTTGAAAGATACATATTTATGCTATAAATAAACAAAAATAACCTAGTAATTAATGATTAACTGAATGTACAGTAAACACCTTTTAGTCATTATCTACAACTTAATAAGCCATATATTATTTTTGTGTAGTGATGTAATTATATTTCTGTGCCATTCAATTAAGTTAACCGAACAATAAGCTAGTAGTTATGTTTAATTACTGCTGGTTTTCAGTTATAAATTGCTAAAATAGTATAATAAAGACAATTTGACCCCCAAAGTGAAAGGTATATCCACATTAATTATGGAACTTATTGAGTGATATTCAAGTTTACTGAGCAGAATAAGCCAATAATTAAGGCTAAACTGCCATTAATACAGTACTAATAAAGGCAATTTGACCCCCTATTCTAAAGTGAAAGTTAAATCCTCATTAATTATGGCACTTATTTAGTGATATTCAAGTTTATTGACCAGAATATGCCAATAATTATGGCTAAACTGCCACTAAGACAAATAAAAACAATTTGATCCCTTATTCTAGAGATAGGTTCTCATTTACACTATTGGTTTTAGTTATTCTGCAACGTAATCGCACGAGAATGTATTTTTACGCAAAGTGTGGTTCTACAACACATATATTTACTTACGTTTTCATACACTGAAATATACAATATTGACAGCACTAAAAATGATTAAATGTAAAAACATTTTGCTCTGTTCGTGACTTTCACTGCAAAATGGTTTCAAAGAATTACGTTAAACAAAAGTACACTTTAAAACCTTAAAATGAATAACTTCTGTAATCATCTAACCATTATTTATCATGTAATACTTATTTTGTTCGCCGTGGGACACAAAAGGCATTTTCTCAGACACAGGAATAGAAAATACACCAAAACGCAACATAAATTCACAAAAGATGTCAATTTAATCCGCTTTAATCCACATCTTTATAATCCATATGACTGCGAGGAACAGATCCAAATTGAATTCTTTATCCACCAATCTTCATCTCCATCCTCAACAGCGACCGTAAACAAATCCAGCGATCGTTATGAATTCAAAAATTGCCGCCTCAAAAAGCTTGACACGACACATTTTATGGCAGTGATATCAACGCTCATAGAGTACCTCAGGGATGTCGTGTTTTTGTAGGAAGTTAGCGGCGCATGGGTTCCCTCGATCCAAAGCCTATGCATTTTTCCCATAGACTTTTGGAAAACCGCAAAAAATAAGCTCTGTGTTTAACAAAGGGTTATGACACTTACATGTTTTGTCTATCAAGATAATCTTTACAAGTTAACACAACATTTATACAATTTGAAGCCTAAATAAAGTCGTCAGATATAAAAAGCTAACAATAGGCTATAAACGCACTACAGCACACCATGGTCGTGGATCAACGTCACCACCACCAAGCTTCCTCAAACTTTATTTAGAAAACAACTTTATTTAAAAACATGCTTGCTGATTATGATCTGCTGATTATGAATACTTATCCACTTTTTCATGAGAAATGCTGTCCAAATGTCCTGTTTGTCATGATGACGTCTAAAGTCCCCGCCAAAGGAAGTAGTCCCTTTTAGCAATTTTTTAGCAACCGCCGTTTTTAAGACACAATAAAGGTTTAAAAAATCACAAGCGGGTTATAACTGGTGTGTTTTATGTCATAGATCAAAACGTGAAAATATTTAGAGGCTTTGTTAACCACAGACCTTATTTCAGGCAATTTAGCAAAAACCCATTCAAAAAACCCATTGACTTCGGGGCGATGGAACCGGAAGTCCTAAAATGCTAACTCGCTTCTGGGTTTTGCCTACAAAAACACGTCATCCCTGAGGTACTCTATTGGCTCTTGCCTGCTTCGTCACAGATTGCGACATGCAGTGAAGTGAAGTGAAACGGAATACCATTTTCGTGGATTAATAACTTAATTCTGCTTGTACCTGATACAAAACTGCAACTGCAACACATCATCATTCGGACTACTATTGGTATCGCTTCTGACATTTTCTTAATAAAAAAAAATTATTGTGATTATGTTACACTTTTCTGTCTGTTATGTTTTTCTTTATAACTACATATTTTTAAGAAATGGTTATGGGTAGGTTTAGAGGTTTGAGTAGATTTAGTGGCTCAAAATATCTTTTTAATGCTATAGTGTTACTAAAATTTTAATTTTCCTAAATATTAATGTCCATTACGTTCATTTTATATTCTCTATAAAATGATTATGTTTGAGTTTAGGGATATAACATTTATCCATAAAACGGTAAAAGGGAAATTATACAGATATCTTTATGATATAAAAGATTCGTAAATATTTTAAGCATTTCTGCTGTAAAAGCATAATATGCTTACGTTTAAATGTTGCCAATACGTCCATGTTGTATCTTTCACCATTTATCCAAACGTACAACAAAAGTATGTTTTGTGTCTGTAAAAGTTATGTATTAATACTTATATAGCAATGAGACCATTAAATAAGTGCCTTAACTGAAGATATAACTTTTACTTTACAAAATGGGATAAAATTGTCTTAGTAATGGTCGTTTAACCTTAATTATTGGCTTATTCTTGTCAATAAACTTGAATATAACAAAATAAGCGCCATAATTAATGAGGATTTAGCTTTCACTTTAGAATAGGGGGTCAAATTGCCTTTATTAGTACTATATTAATGGCAGCTTAACCTTAATTATTGGCTTATTCTCATCAATAAACTTGAATATCACTCAATAAGTGCCATAATTAATGAGGATTTAACTTTCACTTTAGAATAGGGTGTCAAATTGCCTTTATTAGTACTGTATTAGTGGCAGTTTAGCCTTACTTATTGGCATATTCTGGTCAATAAACTTAAATATCACTCAATAAGTGCCATAATTAATGTGGATATACCTTTCACTTTGGGGGTCAAATTGTCTTTATTATAATATTTTAGCAATTTATAACTGCAAAACCATCAGTAATTAAGCATAATTACTAGTCTATTGTTCGGTTAACTTAATAGAATGGCACAGAAATATAATTACATCACTACACAAATATATATATATATATATATATATGGCTTATTAAGTTGTAGATAATGACTAAAAGGCGTTTACTGTACATTCAGTTAATCATTAATTACTAGGTTACTTTTGTTTATTTATAGCATAAATGTGTATCTTTCAAATGTTTAATAATTTGTAAATAATGGCTAATATGCCCTACTATATGTTAAGTTAATCATTAATTACTATTGTATCCATGCTTAACTAATGAATAAGTGTGAACAAGTAAATTAATTACTAGTTTATTTATGCTTAACTAATGCATAATTCAGGACCCTTAAAATGTAAAGTTAATCATTAATTACTAGTGTGTTCATTCTTAACCAATGCTTAATTGTGAACAAGTTCATCATTAATTAATGCTTAACTAATGCATTATTCTGGACCCTTAAAATAAAGTGTTACCAAAAGTGCAAATATTCAAAGTTTTCCAAGGCGAAACAATGAGGGGTCCTGACCAAGAGTCAGTATGTGACGAGTTGGGAGTGAGAACGTGTTGACTTATATCATGGTAGGAGGCTGTTGTCTCACTTTGCGCTACCCAAACTGTTTATTTTGGCAGCCCCATCCTTTGACAGGCAAATTAAGAGGCACTGGGATAAGTCATTGTCCCATCATGAAGTGGCCTTTCCCTTGGAGTTATTGTTTGAAATGTTCCCTCTAATGTTTCCTCTTGTGTTCAGATACCTGTAATCTCACACTGGATCCAAACACAGTAAACATTCTTCTCTGTCTGAGGATAATAGAAAGGTGACACATTTGGAGCAGCAACTGTCATATCCTGATCATCCAGAGAGATCTGATTACTTTCCTCAGGTTATGTGTAGAGAGAGTCTGTCAGAACGCTGCTACTGGGAGGCTGAATGGAGCAGGTGGAGGGGGGCCATTATATCAGTGGCACATAGAGGAATGAGAAGGAAAGGAGAAAGTGACGATTGTAGGTTTGGATTTAATGAAAATTCCTGGAGCCTTGATTGCTCTGATGACACTTTCACTGTCTGGCACAACAAAAATAGCACTGACATTCCTGCCCCTTACCCCTCTAAGAGAGCAGAAGTGTATCTGGACTGGTCGGTCGGCACTCTGTCCTTCTACAGCATCTCTGATGCACACACACTCACACACTTGTGCACATTTCACACCACATTCACTTAACCCCTCTGTGCTGGATTTAGGGTTTTTATTGATTCCTCATTGTCTCTGTGTAAGTTTGAACAGCCTCCAAACACTGTTAATCTTGTAATGAAATTACAGAGGAAAATGGTTGCATTTTTTCATAAACAGTAAAGACAACACAGAAAATAAGAATCATGGCAATTAAACATTTGAATTTTAATTAAAACATTAAAAAACACCACAATGATCAGAAAGAATATGATTGTTTCTTATACGCCATTCAATAAAAGAAATTGAGCTGAATGAACACCAGTAAACTGAATTAACTTACCTGAACACAATATATGAGATTATTCAGATATACACATTGAAAGTCTGCACAAAAGGTCACAAATGCACACATGAACTTGAACTGGTACATTAACTACTAGTAATTCACTACTTCTATTACAATAGTGAATGCCTAATTTTGTTTCAAGAGCTCACATTTTTACAAGGACAGTGTTGATGTGTTTTTATTTTAATTTTTGTTATTTAGGTTTTAACATTTCTGAATAATTGGTTTAATTCTGAACTTCTTTTGTTGATTAAAATTGGATGCCATTTTATTTTGAGTACAAAATGAATATGATATGACTAAATATTGACTGAATTTAAGGCAATCAACATCTTGTGCTGAAGCCCATAATGCTTTTTGTGAAGCCCTGACTGTTTTTTTTTTTTTTTTTACTACCTCTTTATCACCTTTTGATGTATGGTACAAACATTTTTGTCTGTAATAAAACAATTGGGAGCAGGAATTTTGCTTAATACTTCAGACTCTGTTATCCAGATTTAATGTTTCTTTCTACAAGTTAAGCATTTTCTCATTTCCTTGTATGTTGTTGCTGTTTTCTATTTTCAATTTCTTGTTTCAATAATGTTTAATATAGTTTTATCTAAAATGATGTTTATTATTGACATTCATCAACATTAATGTGTATTTGAAGGAACTTTAAGAGATTCAAATAAAAAAGTGCAGCTCTTCCTCATTTTCAGGAATGAGTTTGTACCAAGAAAAACACATATTTAAAAGTGCACATAAAAAGGTATTGAGCAATTATTGTAAGCAATGAACAGTACTAAATGTTAAATATATACAAATTATATGACTGTTGAAAAGAAACAAAGGGTAGCTAACAAAAATTGTAATGGTAACAAATGTATTCAAGATGACCAAGAGAGTAGCCTCTTGGTCACCCTGAGTGAGCCAAATCTACAAGCAAGCCAAAATAATAAAAAGTGAAAATGTATGCAGTCAAGCAGCTATAGGCAGATGGTAAATAATAGAAGGATTCACAATGGTAACACTGCAAAAGTAAAATGATCAACAAAGATTACAGCTTCAGCAGTAAGACATCCAATAGAGCCTAACCCCACAAAGATCTTGTTCCGTTGTCCTGATTGATTTCAGTGGCATCAGCTCAGAGGAGATTTGTATCTGGCTGGGCAGTGCTCTGGATTTACTACCTAGAAATTGGATCATTGCTGGATCATCCCAACAACTGGAACATGGTTGTAGAATCATTCAGACTCACATTCACCAACTGGAGTGCCCATGATCTCCACTAGAGGCAATCCTCCCAACTCTTGTGCTATTTTATCATGGACTATATTTCCCATAACCCACTGCCTGGACTCATTATGCTTGATTACATTCAGCTGTGTCTCATTTCCTTGTTAACTCTGCTCTGTGTGTTCTGTCATTCTTAGCAAATACACAATATCAGATGGACCAGGTCCATAATGATCTGGAGTTCACTCAGCTGCTGGATCTGTAAATGGTGAACTCTGTAACGTGTACTGTTCAGAGACGTGACCAGGAGATCTAAACGCAGCTTTGAGTGTAATCCATATTTGTAACCCATTTAACATGCATAAGGTCAAAACTACAGGGTAAACAATCCAGATAACGACAATGGTCCATGGCACAGGTAAACAGGGATATCCCAGGAGACAGGCAGAGAGTCAAGACCATGATACGGACCAGAGATGACATCCCGAATTGCAGTGAAACACTAACATTCTATAAGACTTTGCAAAGTCTGACAAAACACACAGGGCTTAAATAAGCAAACATGAATGAGGTAATCATACACAGATGGCAGGAATGAGAACATAATGAGTCCAGGCAATGAATCATGGGAAATGAAGTTTAAGAAGACATGAGGAGTGCCCTCTGGTGGCTATCAGGTGACAGGTGTGACACAGACAGTAGATACATATTTATCAGTGTATGTTTTGTTGCAGCATGAAAACAGCATTTCATCGATGTCCAGGATGCCTATACCTCCCAGTTCATTTACCAGTTGAAGCATCTGGAATTGAAACATGAATAAAAACATATTATATTTTGAGCTGATTTTAAAACACGCCATAGAGAATAATGTGCCTTTAAGTCAGGGGTGTCCAATCCTGCTCCTGGAGGGCCACTGTCCTGCAGAGTTTAGCTCCAACCCCAAGTAAACACACCTGAACCAGCTAATCAAGGTTTTTAGGCATACAGGAAACTTCCAGGCAGGTGTGTTAAGGTAAGTTGGAGCTAAACTCTGCAAGGCAGTGGCCCTCCAGGACAGAGTTTAAACACCCCTGCTTTAGGTGATCTCCAGGAACAGGATTGGGCACTTAGGATCTACCTACCTGCAGAGTTCAGATCCAACCCTGATCCAACACACCTGTCTGTAATTATCAAGTGCTCCCGAAGATCTTAATTAGCTGCTTCAGTTGTGTTTAATCAGGGTTGGAACTAAACTTTGCAGGAACATAGATCTCCAGGAAGAGGATTGGGCACCCCTGTCCTAAGTCATTTAGTGCAGTGGCTCTCAACTCCATTCCTGGGGACCCACCGCACATTTTGTATGTCTCTCGCATGGATTTCATAGAGCTCATTTCTAATGAGTTGACCTGAATCTGGTGTGTTAATTAAAGAAGATATAAAAAATGACGACTGGTTTAGTGTGAGGTCCAGTTTTTGTCTGTAACCATTTACAGTACAAAGTGTATGATGCCTAGTGTTTTAAAAACTTTTTTAGATAATAAGTTTGCTGCCAAATACAGTAAATGTTTTCAATGTACCATATGACTGAATCTGTACTGCAGCTCACCTTTACTGATGAAGAGCGAGTTAATAATTTGACAGTCTCTACCACGGTAAGGCCAGTTTGTCAACCAGTTCTATAGAATTTACATCTATAGAAATCTATAGATGCACCAAATTACTCATTGATTAACCATTAAGACAATTTGGATTAAAAGATGAATGAATAAAAATGTATTAAACTTAATGAGAAGATATGCAAATGAAAAGTTTTATAGTAAAACAATGTAACATTTGGCCCTATTGGTCTAATTGACATAAATTAAAATGGGGTCAGATTGTACTGTGTAAGAGCTTGGAGTGTTTAAAAAGATGAGACAGACAACAGTGTAAAGTGAAAACCAATGGTGTATTTACAATTGTAACATAAGACCATAACACCATACCCTAAAACAGCCTGAATTACCCCTAGCATGCCAAACAGTGGGGGTTGTTGCTCACACTATGGCTGTATGGTGATCACCAGCATACTGGACTGTGAAGTTAACTTTGTGGATTTACTTTTCCAACACTATTTGGATTATCACTTCTCTGGACTTTGTATATACACCGGTGGACACTTCACACATTCACTTTAGGACTAGCAACACGCAAGAATTATTATAGACTGTTTTATGATATGGTGCAAATGGACTCCACACTTTTAACAGCCTAAGTTATTCTAGTTTTATTATGTTGTTTTAAGTTCCTTGCGAATATTGTAAATACACTATTTATTCATCTTATTTCTGTTGTCTGTCTCATATTTCTTAAACACTCTCATCCTCACACAGTTTAATCTGACCCCATTTTAATTCATGTAACATCTCCCAATAAGGCAGATCGTTACAACATTATGAAAGGCAATTAATTTGTGAATGAAAAGTTTATATATACATGAAATACATATATAGTGAAAAGATACATGAGTTTGTGCACTGTGCACAAATTGAAAATGTGCAGCAAAAAGTAAATTTTTGATGATCTGTTGTGAGACTTGAGATCTGACATGAAACAGCTTACTGTACCTCACTTTTATCTCTCATCAGTGAGTGGTAAATCATTCAGTGCTATGGCACTGAAACTCTGGAGTTGATTTGGAGGTGTCTATTAAACAAATACATGTAAACATGAAATGAAACTCACTGTAGTTTACAGTGTGGATTTTTCCGTAGATCATTGAGCAGCTTCACTCCAGAGTCCCCTGGTTTATTCTTACTTAGATTCAGTTGTCTCAGGTGTGATGGGTTTGATCTCAGAGCTGAAGCAAGGGCAACACAATCTTGCTCTGTGATACTGCAGTTAGACAACCTGCATAGAGTTTAGATAAATAACAATTCCTCAAGTTTAACAACCTCACTCTGTTGTATCATTGTTACACAAGATTATAATCATCTACAGTATATCACAAATACTGTACAGTATGAACTTCAATACAACTAACACAACACAGGTGCACAAGATTGTTTGGCATTTCTAACCAAAAATATCTATAAGACGCCGTATATGAAGACAGTGAAGAAAATTGACAGCCAGCCTCTTTTAACCCTCTGGGGTCTGAGGCTGATTTGGGGTCCTGGTGTACTTTTGACATAGCTTTTGACAAAAGTCTCATTACGCTGTATTTAGCACAAACTAGGCTACAATAACATGTGAGCAACATGTATGTATGTTTGTATTTTTGAGAGAATTGCGTAAATGTGTGTTTTTGAAAAATAAATAAATAAAAAGTCACTGAAATAAGTCCTCAAAACACATACTAAAATTTTTTTCACAAGACTTTTGGGAACTGTATATTTTAGTCTAGATTTTTTGCTTTATAATAATGTAAAAATCATCCTCCCTATTCGGACACATAAAACAATGTTTTGATTTTAAATTTCTAAGACACTTTTTGTTTAGAAAGCCCATATGCGAAGAGGCATGAACCTTCATTAATAATTCTGTGATTCACACCTGAGGAGATTAAGACCCTGCCAATAATGAGTCGCATAATGAGCCATTCAGTGAGGAATGTGACTGAGTGAACTAAGAAAGAATGCAATGACAAAAGAAATATATATATATATAGTTTGTAGTTTATTTAGAATATAGTTAACTATATAAATGAGAGTCAATGACACATTTTGAGTACACAGTTATACCTGGAAATAAATCGTGTTCAAAGATATATGTGAACATCACATACCTGCCATTTAGTGTTTCTCCAAATAATAATAATAATAATAAAAAAAAAAAACAGAAAGAAAAAAAGAAAAAAGAAACACTTTCCTGCATCCAGTCAGTGATCTCAGTATCATTTGGATGCAGTCCAATGTTTGCCAATATCTGATCACTGTGATTCTCAAATCTGTGTGATAAAAGAAAAAACCCTCTGTAAGCATGCTGATAACAGGATCATATCAGCTATTGTATTAATGTTAATATAATGTCCACTCTTAACAGAAAACATGATTTTTGTGATCTTATGCATGCACGTATTATTGCACATCATATGAAGAAAATTTTGTATAGGCCTATTATATTTTAAATTACAGCACCGGTCAAAAGATTGGACACATATTACTATTTTTAATGTTTTTGAAAGAAGTCTTATGCTCATCAAGCCTGCATTTCTTTGATCAAAAATACAGAAAAACAAAACAAAAAACAAAACAAAACAAAAAAACAGCAATACTGTGAAATATTATTACAATTTAAATAATAGTTTTCTATTTTAATATACTCTAAAATATAATGTATTTCTGTGATGCAAAGCGTCTAAACAATCATATTACCTTTATTGCATTTTATATATTATATTTGTTATACTATAGAGCCTAAATGTTAATGTGCAGTTTAATACATTGATAACACATTTTATTTCAGTATTTATTACGTATTTCAGTCGATTTCACTCATCTCAGTATAGCAATATAGTTTGAGAATAGCCAATATGGCAATTTACTGATGTAAGTTATATGTAGTAAACGAAACCGTGCATCGATCTGCCCCATTAATTCACACTGAGACACACAAAACTTTTTCATATTTAGGATTCATATTTAAACAGTCTTTTTGTGGCTTAATATTCACAGACACTATATCATGATTAGAATAAAGAACTTAAGAATAAAAAAAACTTACCATTCACAATCATCGGCTTGATCAAGTTGATCCTCGATCGAAATGAAATTGAAAGTGCTCTTCCTCTGAGGCAAATTCTTCCAGAATTATTCCCCATTGCGTCTCAAAACAATGTACATGAATCTGACTAAGCTTGATGCTTTTTTTCCGAACTGATGCGGGCGTTCAATTTCTGTTGCATATATCGCCTCAGAATTTACATTTGAAAGCTCCGCACGTTCCGTAGGCATGGCCGCATTGGTGGATAATGAGCTGACTCGCGAACGACTGACATCTCTCTCTTTTCAAACAGATTATATAAATGACATTCTTATAGAGAATATTTGTTTTCAGTTTGACTTACTACTTATGATTTAAAACCTGACATTTCAACGTTTCTTTAGATATATGTCTCATGTTTGTGTGATACTGTAAGTATTCACTAAGTTACAGTTCATTTTCTGAGGACTATCAGAATGGACTTCATTCAGAGAGAGACTGCAGCTTGCGCATCATGTTAGTTTTCTTTGTTTTGCAAAAAGTATATTTTGTTTTTACTATGAGTGTATACAAATAAAAGAAGACATTCTGTAGTTTCAATTGATGTATTACTTTTGTCTGTATGACAAAAAAATGGCAGAGTATTTTTTAATTTGATTTTGCTGCTATGTGAAAAAAATCCAGCAAAACTTGCCGGCGCATTTCCTGAGCTTTTGAGTGTTAAATTCTTGGCTGTTTTATTACGGTGTGTATTTTCTCACCTTTTGAACATTGATATTGAAACTTGTATGTACCTTTTCTATGCTCTATTACAAAGTAGGATGATAGGGTTCCCTCCACTTTTACAGTTAGATAATCATTCAATATCTTTCTGAATTTACTTCATGTTTCTTTCTATGTTCATATGTGCTTTTGTGTATCTGTAGGTAAAAAAATATGTTCTTTGTTTCTTCATGAGACAGATGAATTAGCCACTACTGTGGGTGCTTCTAAATTTGTGCATCCACGTTTCCTTTACTTGTGTCTTGGCTCCTCCTTCTTAAGATGCAAGGAAATAATGCACGGATAATATGAGGACAGAGGAATCAAGGCATATTTGTAAAATGGTCCTCACATCATCACAGTGCAGGTTTTTAGTGGACACATGCTTCTCAATGCTATAATTGATATGGTAATATTTATGAAGAAGTACAAATAATATAATAATATGATAATACACACCATAGTTTCTCCAGTTTACAGAGTGGATTCTGTAGTAGATCAGAGATTTGCTTCACTCCTGAGTGCCCTAGTTCATTGTTGCCCAAATTGAGGAATCTAAGGTGTGAGGGGTTTGACATCAGAGCTGAAGCCAGAACAATACAAACTTCTTCTGTAATACTGCATTCAAACAACCTGCAGAGAGAATCAAAAACAAATCATCATTCCATTGACACGGCTTTCATAATTCCATTATACAGCAGATATCTGTGTATTTGTAATAGTCCTTCAAAGATGCTTAGACAGACAAAGGTCCTCCTCTTTCTAAAGCCCTGTACTACAAAAACACAATTTAGACTGTTGTAGTTATGCCATTTCACAGCTAAATGTCAAAGGCTTATTGTCACAGTTCATGGCTTAGTGGCTTCAGGATTGACTGATGCTTATCAGCAAATTAAGAAAAAAAAAAAAAAACTGCAATACCCCCAGGGAGCATTTTGAATACTCGGTTATGCCGTTCGGGTTATCCAACACCCCCACAATCTTCCAAGCAATGGTAAAAGATGTGCTGAGAGACATGGTCGACCAGTTCATTTATGTCTACCGGGATGACATAATGTTTTTTTTTTTTTTTTTTTTTTTACTTTTCCAGAAACATGTTTATCACATCAGATGAGTGCTTCAGAGACATGCTGGAGAATGGGCAGAAAAGTGCATCTTTTCATGCACAGTCAGTCCCTTTCTTGGGCTACATAGTCTCATCAGGCTGTGGGAGATTGACCAACACCTTGCAAGGCCCTGCAGAGGTTTCTGGGCTTTGCCAATTTTTACTGTTATTTTATTTGCAATTACAGCCAGTTATGCTCCTCTGACTGCCTTGATCTACATTAAAGCTGCGTTAATTTGGCCCAGTGCAGCTGAAGCTGCCTTTTCCAACCTCAAACTATACTTGTTGCCCCTGATCTGTCTCGTCAGTCTATGGTGGAGGTCGAAGGTCAAAGATTGGGGCTTGTGCAGTCCTCTCCCAGTGCTTTTCCATAGATGGGAAGATGCATCCCTGCTTGTTTTTTCTTATCGTTTGTCTTCTGCTGAATACAATTATGACATTGGTAACAGAAAGTTGATGGCAGTCAAACTCACCTTGGAGGAATGGCACCATTGGTTAGAAGGCTCAGGGGTGCCTTTTATTGTCTGGACAGATCATAAAGATCTCGAATACATCAGATCTGCCAAATGCTTAAGCTCCAGGCAGGCCCGGTGGAAATTACTTTTCGTTTGTTTAAATTTTTCCATTTCTTATCATCAGAGCTTCAAAAACATCAAACTCGATGCCTCTCCTCACATTATTGACCATCCTAAGCTTCCAGTCTCTCCTGCTTCCATCCTGCCCAAGAACCTTGTTGTTTCAATGTTGACTTCAGAGATTGAATCAAAGGTTTGCATGGCCATACAAGGGGTCACACCTCCATTCATTTGCCCATAAGATTATTTGTTTGTGCCTGAGAGTTTTTATGGTCTGACGTCATCCGGTAGGGTCATTGTTCCAAGGTAGCTTTCCATCCAGAGATCAATCATACCATGTTTCTCATTAAACAGCGATGCTGTTGGCAGTCCATGGCCTGTGAAGTTTTCTAGTTTGTCTTGGTCTGCTCTGTTTGTGCTAGTTGTAAGACCTCCAATCAAACCCAAGCCAGGTTATTTCAACTGCTGTCAATACCTTCAAGACCCTGGTACCATATCGTATTAGATTTCGTTACTGCCCTCCCAGAGCAACACGGTTGTTTTGACTGTAGTGGACTGGTTTTCGAAGGTGACTCATTTTATTCCTCTGCCCAAATTACCTTTTGCCAGAGAGACAGCGGTTGCTGTCATTGACCACGTCTTTCGCTTTCATGGCCTCCTGATGGATGTGGTCTCTGACAGGGGATCCCAATTTGGGTCCAAATTTTGGAAACAGTTTTGTTGTTATCTGGGGGTGACTGTAAGTCTTTCCTTGGGGATTTATCCTCAGAGCAACAGTCAGACAGAGCGGGCCAACCAAGATCTGGAGCATGTCTTTCGGTGTCTTGCCTCTCAGAAACCATTGTCCTGGAGTCACCAGCTCTCATGGGATTAGTACGCACATAACTCGTTACCAGTGTCATCTTTGTTCTGTCTCCATTTGAGTATAGGCTAACAGCCACCATTATTTCCAGCACTGGAACCCGAAGTTGCCATCCCCTCTGCCCACGCCTTTGTCCAGAGGTGTGTTCGCACTTGGAGAAGAGCCTCACAGACTCTTGTTAAAGTGTGTTCACACATCAAGGCTCAGGCCGATTACCACCAGTCCAAGCCTCTCATATATATTGTTGTTTAAAAAGTGTGGCATTCTTCAAAATACATTTCTCTCCATTACATTTGTAGTAAGCTTGATCCCAAATTCATTGGCCAATTTTCTGTCTACAAAATCCTAAGTCCAGTGGCAGTCTACGCGTCCACAGCCAAGGAGGCCGTCCCTGAACAGCCAGCTCCACCCTGTTCCCCTGAACAGCCAGCTCCACCCTGATCCCCTGAATGGCCAGCTCCGCTTTGGTCCCCTGAGTTACAGGTGCCGCCCTGGTCGCCTGAGTTGCCGGCTCCACCCTACCCCCTTGAACTGCCGGCTCCGCCCTGGCCCCTTGAACTGCCGGCTCCACCCTGGCTCCCTGAGCTGCCGGCACCGCCCTGGAGGCTTCCTGTCCTACCAAAGACTCTACTAGTCAGCCTCCAGGGCGCCCACCCTCCCACCCCAGTTTGTGGCTCGAGGACACACTTTTTGGGGAGGGGGGAGTGATGTTACATGTTTGGTTTACTTTGTTCATGTTTATAGTTTTTTTTTTTTTTTTTAAATCAGTTTTCATGTCCTTTCTGTCTTCAGTTTTTTAGTCAGCTTTCTTGTCTGTTAATTAGGTGAGTTCTCCTAATTTGCCTGTCTGTTTGTATCCTAGGTTACTGATTTGATTAGTGTCCTCAGTTCAGGTGTGTCTTGTTAATTAGTCACGGTTTCGTTTGTATATAAGCCCTTAGTTTCTGTCTGTTCCTGGTCTTGCATTGATGTTACTTTAAGGTATGTTTGGTTGTTAATTTCTCTTGTTCAAGTTCTTCACTGTATTAAAAGTTATATACAAAGATTTCCTTCGTTGTGCGATCCTTATCAACCACAGACCGTAACAATAAACACTATGATACATGCATTGGATGGCTATTGTCTATCTATACTGAGACAAATAAACAAATAAAAAAATAAATTTCTGTGACTGTGGCTGTATGAGGAAAAACTCTTGATATATCAGGGGTCTCAATACTTTATGAATTCACTGTATATGCAGTCATGCTCACATTTATGCTTTTGTACTGAATATCAGCACAACTGTTTAAAAAAAAAAAAAAAAAAAACTGTCCAGTTGGGTTTGCATATTGCAATTAGTCACAAAAGAAACAAAAGCACAAAGCTTTGCATGACCAACCAATGCACAGATTGAAAGTGAAAATGTGTGTGTGTGTGTGTGTGTGTCTTTAATACACAATATAGTAAAATACACTTACAGTAGTTTCTCCACTTTACAATGAGGATCCTTCAGTAGATCAGAAAGAAGCTTCACTGCTGAATCACCTAGTTTATTATAGTTTAGATTCAGTTCTCTCAGGTGTGAGGGGTTTGATCTCAGAGCTGAAGCCAGAGCAGCACAGCCTTGTTCTCCTATTTTGCATTTCCAAAGCCTCAATAGAGAGAGAGAGAGAGAGAGAGAGAAAATACACTTTACACTTACATTTTAGAGTACATTTTGAAGAAACTACACTGTACAACTCTTAAATAGCTGGTGCTTATAAATCATAAATATTGATTTTTTTTTTCTCATAACTTTCCCATATTTGTTCATTAGTCATTCTTTTAGTTTTTTCATATTATTTGGATCATTGGGAGTTTAACAATTTAAGATCAGCCATATTGTTTCAACGACATTTTGAATTTGATCGTACACTGTTGTACAATATAAGTTGTTCTTGACCACATACAATTGCTGCTAACAGCTCAATTTATAATTACTTCAAAACTGACAGCTTAGATTGAGTGGATGAGCCATCAATCTGGTGGACCAGTGCTACCCTGGCAATGAGACCTCGTTCCTACTTCAGATGTTTCTTGTGAATGTGATGACTCCTCTGTGCTACATATATAATGGTGTAGTTGTCAATAGTGGCATATATGCCACTTTAGATTGCTTCTGAGTCATCACATTATATCATTCCTTATAATTCCATAAATTTATCTGTGCCATAAATAATCTTTGCTCACCATGGCTTCATGTTAATGGCTGGCTGGTATTTGTATTATATATTTTTTTATTTTATTTTTTATTTAAAAAAAAAAAAAAAAAAAAAAAACATGGAAAGGAGACTGCATGTAGAAGGTTATTGGATATAATCAGATATTTTATAATATCTTTTTATAGAAGACCATAAAAACCATGCCCCCTACTGAAGCATCATGGAACTCATGAGCATAAATTTAAGATAAGTGTTCTTAGTTTAGAGAACACACAAGCAGATCTATTTCTATTTGAATATCTATTTTATAATACACTCATCATTAATTAATAAATAATTATACTCACTTGAGTTTCTCCAGTTTACAGTGTGGATCTTTCAGTAAAGCATGTAGCTGCTTCACTCCTGAATCTCCTGGTTTATTACAGCTCAGATCCAGATTTCTCATTTGTGAGGGGTTTGATCTCAGTGCTGAAGCCAGAGCAGTACAGCCTCTCTCTTTAATACTGCAATTAGACAGCCTACAGCATAGAAAAAACATCTCACACATACAGCCTAACACAATGATTTATCATGAAATTTGGTCATTTAGTTTACTAATGACTTAATATTTTCATTGAAGTAGCCATTATTAAAATGACGAAACCTTTCAAAATTCCTCATAGAACAAAATTTTCAAAACTGCATGGTTACTGCTGGGCCAAAAACCATTTGTCTAATAATATATGTAATTTTGGCATTATTGGCATCAAACATCTATTCATACATTTTCCAAACCACTGGTTCTATGTAGGTTTGCATGTTTGCTGGAGCCTATCCCAGCATCTCACGGGCACCCCGAAGCACACTTTACTTTGACATGTTTTTAATATTAAAAAAAGTTTCTCACTTTTCTGATTTGTATCTCATTCACAATTAAAGTATGACTTTTAGTGCTTTAGTTACACACAGAATACACAGAAAGAGCAATCCTTGTCTCCAAGTTTTTGTATATGTAAATATGTTTGTCTTATTCTGCAAAAATAAGAAAAAAATGAGGAATACTGACTTTAGTTTCTCTAGTTTACATTGTGGATCCTTTAGTAGAGTAGAGAGCTGCTTTACTCCCGACTCCCCTAGTTCATTGTAATTAAGATTCAATGTTATCAGGTGTGAGGGGTTTGATCTTAGAGCTGAAATCAGAGCAGCACAATCTTCCTCTCCAATGTTGCAGTCAAACAGCCTGGAAAAAAAAACTTCTGTCACTCCTGAACAATTCTTATCAATCCTTATCAACCCAAAGTAATGAATAAGAACAAAGAATAAATATTAATAAATAGTTTTTCAACAAAAACAAAACAAAAAAAACAAACAAACAAAAGTGACATATATAAAGTGACATATATAAAGTGATGAGAAAATATAATAAACCATCTGCACTAACATTAATTTCATCAGTTTACAACGTTGATCCCTTAGTAGAGCTGAGAGTTGCTTCATTCCTGAACATCCTGGTTTATTATAGCTCAGATTGAGTTCTCTCAGATGTGAGGGGTTTGATCTTAGAGCTGAAGCCAGAGCAGTACAGCCTTCCTCTCCAATATTACAGTCCCACAGTCTGCAGAAAGGAAGATAAAATCTTCACACATTTATTTTACAATTATCCTCACCACTTACGTGCCCTTGAGTATAAATTGTTCCCATTCAGTTGGTCACGTTTGACGTATGTCAGACAGACCGACGAATAGGAATCTCCCTAGAGAGGCCAATCTGCTTAGAGTGTAACTAAAATGAGCATGCAATCATATGCAGCTGCCTCGCAGCGCAGGTATTTAATGAGCAGCAGGTGTGTTGCATCTTCAGCTTTTCGCTTCGGAGCTGAACGGTGTATGTTCTCTGCAAGCAAGTGTTCTTCAAGACGAGTCAAGCTCTCAGGACGAACATCTCTACTTCTAAAAGCTTTAAAAAGGCTGTTCTCTAGGCCGGTAATGGTGCGCTTTTGAGCACTTAAAAGCTGTTTTAACAGCTGGTAAGAAGTGAGCGCCTTCTAAGAGAGGAAAGCACACGACAGGCTGCACACATCCCTGTCTATGTCGCTGCGGCCATTCCCATGCGTGCTTCAGCACTTTTAAAGAGCAAGTCCCTAAAAGAGCTTACACAAGTAGAGCTTGTGTGTGTTTCTGGATGTGGTTGTTACATGGCACAGAGGGATGATCACGATCACTGTATCATGTGTCTGGGCTTAAAGCACACTGAGGCAGCATTCGTACATGAGTCATGTACCCATTGTGGGAAGATGACCAACTCTGAGTTGCGATCGAGACTCCAGTTCCTGCAAAGGGGCAGAGTCCCGGTGCCGCTGCGTCAATCCAATCCTCCTCAGAGTGTTGCTTCGGATAGTGGTGCTGGTGATCTGAGGATTACAGTGAGCGCACTTCCTTTGGGGAACCAAGCCCCTAGGAACCCTCACTCCTCCTGCACTCCGCAGCCAATAGAGCTGCCGAGGGAGTGTGGTGGGCCATCTCAGAGGTGTGCAGCATACTACCCCCGGAGGAGGGCTGGGTGGTAAATCCTTTGTTTCATTTTGTTTCTGTTCTGCTGCTGGCCCAGTTTCTAGCGGTACCCAAATTTTCAAAGAGCAGTTTCCATCATTTCTGGGTCCGAAGAGGGCTTGGAGAGCATTGAGAGGAGAGAAACCTCTCCACTCTCATCCCCCTCTTCTATCACCAGCGGGCAGCAGCGCGCAGTTCGAGAAGGCAACCAAAGCCTCTCCTGCACCCTCTGTCCAACCATGGAATCAGGTAAGTGTTGCACAGCACACTAAGATCCCGCAACGGGCCGCCTCACAAAGAGAGCCCCCCGAGCCGCGTCCCTGCATTCCAACTCGCTGTCCCACTGCGGGTACGCCTACGGCCCCCTTGGTTGCACTTGTACGGTCTCTGCGAGCCTGGCTAGCGCTCCCCAGTCCATCTCGCTGTCTCATTTGGACCATCAGTCTCGGCTGTGCGATTCAATTCACCCGGCTTCTCCCCAAGTTCAAGGGCATCCACTTCACTTCAGTAAAAGCTGTCGATGCCCATGTCTTGCGTGCGGAGATTGTGTTCCTACTGGTGAAGAACACAATAGAGCTGGTCCCTCCAGCCGATATATTTATTCTAATTGCAATATAGACTAGTGTCTGTCATCATGTTTAAATATGAATCCTGCATGTTCTGTGTTTTTGTGTGAATGTTTCGGCCAGACGCTTGATTTCGTTTAACTACTACACATAACTTACATTAGTAAACATGGCTTTTCCAAAAAAACATTGCTATACTGAGATGAGTGAAATCGACTAAAATATGTAATAAATACTGAAATAAAATGTGTTAGCAACATATTAAACTGCACATTAACATGTATATGCTCAATAATATAACAAATAAGATACACTAAATGTCACAGCAATATGAATGTTTAGACAATAATTCTTTGGCCTGTTTTGGGCAGATTATGAAGGGTTTACTGAAAATAGTATAGTGCCACATCAATAAAGCTTTTGTTCGCAATGATGAAAGCAGTAATGAATGATGAAAGCTTTGCATCACAGAAATAAATGATATTTTAAATTATATTCAAATAGAAAACCTTTATTTTGAATTGTAATAATATTTCACAGTATTACTGTTTCTGTATTTTTGATCATTTAAATGCAGGCTTGATGAGCATGAGACATCTTTCAAAAACATTAAAAATAGTAATGTGTCCCTTTTTTTGACCATTTCATTTTGTTTCTCTTCTGCTGCTGGCCCAGCTGCCAGTGGTACCCAAATTTTCAAAGAAAGAGCAGTTTCCATCATCTCTCATTTGGACCGTTAGACTCGGCTATGCAATTCAATTCGCCCGGCTTCCCCCCAAGTTCAAGGGCATCCACTTCACTTCAGTGAAAGCTGTCGATGCCCATGTCTTGCATGCGGAGATCGCGGTCCTACTGGCGAAGGACTCAATAAAGCCGGTCCCTCCAGCCGATATGAGGTCAGGGTTCTACAGCCCCTACTTCACTGTACCCAAGAAAAAGGGTGGGTTACGACCGATCTTGGACCTGCGAGTTTTGAATCGGAGCCTCCACAAGCTACCATTCAAAATGCTCACGCAGAAATGCATTTTCAAGTGCATCCATCCCCAAGATTGGTTTAGCAGTGATCAAACAGAAGGACGCGTACTTTCATGTCTCGATTCTCCCTTGACACAGGCCGTTACTGCACTTTGCGTTCAAAGGTTGGGCATATCAGTACAAGGTCCTGCCCTTCAGGCTGGCCCTGCCTCCCTGCGTCTTCACAAAAGTCATGGAGGGAGCCCTTGTTCCCATGAGAGAACAGGGCATTTGCATCCTCAACTATCTTGATGACTGGCTCATTCTAGCTCAGTCTTGGGATCAGTTATGTGAATACAGGGACCTGGTGCTCAGTCACCTCAGCCAGTTGAGCCTTCAGGTCAACTGGGAAAAGAGCAAACTCTCCCCTGTGCAGAGGATCTCTTTTCTTGGTATGGAGTTGGATTCGGTCGAACAAACAGCATGGCTCACAGAGGAACATGCTCAGTTGGTGTTGAACTGCTTGAACACGTTCAAAGGCAGGACAGCGGTCCCACTGAATTCTTTCAGAGGCTCCTGGGGCATATGGCAGCCACAGCGGCAGTAACTTTGCTTGGTTTGCATCATATGAGACCGCTTCAGCACTGGCTTCACGGCCGAGTCCCGAGATGGGCATGGCAACGCAGCACGTACCGAGTGGCAATCACTCCGGAATGCCACCAAGCCTTCAACCCGTGGTCGGACCCCTCGTTTCTTCAGGGAGGAGTGCCCCTAGAGCAGGTGTCCTGGCATGCTGTGGTGTTCACAGATGCCTCTGCCACTGGCTGGGCTGCCACGTACAATGGGCATGCAGTGTCAGGGGTGTGGACGGGCCCCCAACTGCATTGGCACGTCAACTGTTGCTAGCAGTATGTCTTGCTCTGAGCCGCCTGAAGAGGCCATTACGGGGCAAGCACGTGCTGGTCCGTACGGACAACACTGTGACCGTTCATTAACTGTCAAGGTGGTCTACGCTCCTGTCACATGTCGCACCTTGCCCGCCATCTCCTCCTTTGGAATCAGAAGCATCTGAGGTCGCTTCAGGACATTCATGTCCCCGGTGTGCTCAACCGTGTGGCCGAGTAGGCAGAATGATTTTTAACATCACTTTGAAGCAAAAACTCTAGACTAAAATATACAGTTCCCAAAAGTCTTGTGAAAAAATGTTTAGTATGTGTTTTGAGGCCTTATTTCAGTGACTTATTTTTGTTTGTTTGTTTTTTCAAAAACCATGCATATATGTAATTCTCTCAAAAATACAAACATGTACATAGGAGGAGGCAGACCCAGCCCTGGCTTTTCTCTGTCCAGTCTGCGCTCTGCGACTGTATATAGACAGAACTCAAAGCCTCAGGAGCCTTTGTGTCGAGCCGGTCTCCTCCTGTGTTCTCACTTCAACCAGTCAGAGACTTGGAGAGGCCCCGGCTTAGTGTCGGCTTTCTGTGCTTATATGCGCTTATTGCTCCAGAGAGTCCCTACAAGGCAGACCCTGTTGAGTCCTTCGATCACCCTTTGGCAGTCGGACGTGGTGGAGCATCTGGCGTCAGGCCTATACTCCGTTGCATCCTTGAGAACCGGGTTTAGGCTGGATACCATATGTGTGATTCCACGGTTGCTCCTAAACGAAGCCAGTGTCTTTCCCTTTAGGAGAACCCAACTCTTATCAGGTTGGAGTCACCCCAGTAACTTCCATATGTAGTACAGCCCTACGGGGTTAGTCCATATGTACATCTACACATAACTCCTTTGGGAAAGGATGTGGCTTCTGCAGCATTCCTTTCCCATTGAAAGGGCACGCTTTCCCAGTGTTATCCAATAGTCTGACTGAATGGGTTGTGTGAAACAGCAGCAGTGGTCAACACTCTTTGTGTTAGCCCTGTCCCACCGTCCTTTAGGCAAGGGGGTGCAGAAGGCTTGCACAGAGCATTGGAAGGGGGCAATGCCTGAGGCGCTTTGGTCTGTCCGACGTACGACGATATAAACCTGGAATTCCATTTCATGTACAAGAAACATCTCCGTTACAAAGGTAACCCTTGTTCCCTAAAGGAGGGAACGGAGACGTATGTCCTGTTGCCACAGTGGCTGTACCCTGCTGATGCTGCTGCCTCACCTAATCGGCTCCTCAGCGAAAACCTGAAGATGCAACGCACCTGCTGCTCATTAAATACCCGGGCTGCGAGGCAGAGCAGCTGCTACTGCATATGATTGCATGCCAATGTGCATTGGCTTGTTTTAATTACACTTGAAGCAGATTTGCCTCTCCAGTGAGATTCCTATTCGGCAGTCTGTCTGACGTACACCTCCATTCCCTCCTTCAGGGAATGAGAGTCACCTTTGTAACTGAGATGTTTCTTGTACATGAAATGGAATTCCAGGTATATATGAATTAAAATATATTTGATACATCCTAAAATCTGTCAGCAGCATCTCTGGCATGTTGTTGATTACCACTGAAAATAATACTTGTCTCAGTTTATAGAAACAAAAAAATATATGTATATTTTGTCATGGCTTGCAAGGAGTTAAGGAGGCAAGGATCTAAATCAAAGACTTAAAAAATAAACCAGAAATGCTCAGTAATAAAACTAAGACAACAACTGACAAAAATGAACTGAAATACAGGTCTATAAATATGCAGGGATAGTGAGAACTAAACTAGAAACAGTTTGGAAGTAATCAGAAACCATGGAAAAGAAAATGAGTAACTATAGGAACAAATATGCACATTACCTAAAAACGAAAGGAAAACTGGGATCAATATAATCGAAATAAACCTCAACAGAAGTGTCGCAATGACACATGGTAGATGTGACAGATGTAAGGTTCAGAATTTTTGTTTTTTTATTATTAATATTATTATTATTATTATTATTATTATTTATTTATTTTTTTTTTTTTTTACAATCGCTAGGACCCATTTCTTTTTTCTTAGGGCACTTTCTCTTTCAGCTTGGCACAATAGTTATTTTAACCCGTTTAATCCCATTTTTTCCCCCCAGAGATGACATATATGAATTTGTATGGTATTTGTAAGGATATTAAACAATCAATGTCAATTATGTAAAAAAAAATTATTGAAAAGTCAATGAAAAAATAGGTTTATGTCGGAGAACAGTAGAACACAGGGAGTCTAGGTCTATGGTGTTAATGCATTTACAAAATGACAAACTTCCAGCAATTAGTTTATAGACTGGGTTAAATAGATGAAATAGATGAAACTGTGCATGATGGTTGCACGCGCGACACACGCAACATGACAAACCTGTACATTCTTTCTATGATCAGGCGTGTTTAAAAGATAGTTGTTATTAAGATAACACTTTGCTATCGTATAAGGTCCAGTGAACCTAGCCTGAAATGGACTACTCAGAACAGGTAGGAAAGCAAGCACTTGATCTCCTACTTGGAAATTCCTGGACTTAACCTTATGATCATACAACCTCTGCATCTTTCCTTGAGACTTACCTAATTTTCGTAGAGCAATAGCTCTGTAACAGTCGGTAACAAAAACTACTCACGTAGTCTAAGACATTCTCAGGTGGATCAGGTGTTTTCCATTCACCTGCCAAGACAGCAATAGGGCCCCTGACAGTATGTCCAAACACTAACTCATTAGGACTAAACCTGTGCTCTCTTGCACAACCTCACAAATAGCTAACAGCATCCAAGGAAGTCCATCCTCCCAGTCACAATCAAGTTCAACACAATACGATCTCAAAAGTGACTTAAGAGTCTGATGGAATCTTTCCAGCCCTCCCTGACTCTGAGGGTGATAAGCACTTGAGATGTTGTGTTTAACTTTGAGTTGTTGCATGGCTTTAGAGAATTGTCTGGACATAAAATTTGAGCCCTGATCAGACTGAATGGTTTTAGGAATGCCAAAAATAGACTTAAAACTCGTTAAAGCCTTTAAAATTGATTTAGTTGTAATTGATCTCAGAGGATAAGCTGCAGGATAACGTGTAGACTGGCACATCACAGTGAGTAAATAAGCATGCCCGGCCTTAGATCGTGGTAAAGGACCAACGCAGTCGACAATCAAATGTTCAAAAGGAGTGGTGACTACTGCAATAGGTTGTAAAGGAGTCAATGGAACCTTTTGGTCTGATTTTCCGGTCATGTGACGGATGTGACAAGACCGTATATAGTTAAATCACATCTCTCTTGACTCTAGGCCAATAGAATTTCCCCAGAATTCTATCATGCGTCTTCCTTTACCCCCATATGACCAGCAAGGCCCTGATGTGACAACTGTAGGACGGCTTGACAAAAAATAAGAGGAACTACAATTTGGATCCTAGGATCAAGGGAAGAGTCAGAACTCACAGGCTGTTGTCTACAAAGTAATCCATCTTGAAGAAAATAAGATAAAGGTGAAGTTTCATTTCCTCCTCCAGCAGCTAAAGAGAACAATTCTTGAAGAGTTTCATCTGCGTGCTGTGCTTTGATTTGTGTGTGATTAGTGAGATTGTGTGTGATTAGTGTGACTTCTTCTCGAGTCACACTATAAAGTGAAGACAAAGAACAAGTGTTAACATGGTCATCACAAATAAATGGACTTTCAGACATGGAGTCAGGCTTATTTAGCCTGTGGTCGTCATCAGACTGTAACTCATGCAAAGGGTTCACATCTTCAACTTCAGTGCACACAGTACTGGGTTCTGGCTGAGAGGAATTTTCAGATGCAAGAAAAGTATCACTAAGAACATTTTCTGTTTCATCTGACATTTGTCTCTTGGCCATCGCTCGAGTTATCACACAAGCAGAAAATAAATTAGGACGGTCAGAAGATCCATTCAATTCGTCCACAACAGGAACTACTATAGGTGGAACACCACCATCTGACTTCTCCCAAACATTTCCCCCAGCTAAGTCATTGCCAAGTATAAAAGTAACAAGGGATAGGAAGCATAGCACAAACTCCTACAACCACGTCACCTGACACAAGTCTGGAATTAAGATGAATGCGGTGTAGAGGAACTTCCATGTAGTCCATTTCAAGTCCTCTAACCAACACGTGAGATCCAGTGGCAGTACGTTCAGACAGAGGCAAAAGTCCTTCCAACAAAAATGACTGCCCTGCCCCAGTATCGCAGAGGATATGAACAGGAACCATTTCATCAGAGTCAGGCAAAGAAACACTCCCGTCAGTGAGAAATGGCCCAAAGTCAACACTGTTTTTAACATTATCCATTTCAGTGATGTTCACCTGCCCAATCTGCTTGTCAGGACTATAATTCACACTTGATGTGGAAATTAAACCAACTGGTTTAACGGTTTTCTCTTTCTTTATGAGAACAGCACAGTCCTGATTTTATGTCCTGGCTTTCTACAATAAAAGCAAACCATCTCACCTTTTGTGCGTGTTACTGAGGTATTGTCAGCAGGATTGTCACAGCATTCTGTCGTGCAAACATCTTTTTATTTTTAACAGAGATGCTCAACTTTGACCTACTCAGCTTATTTAAATGAACATAACCTTGATGAGTAAGAACAATTTAATTGTAATTAAATGTAATTTCTTAATCTCAACATCCTTTTCTAACAACTTTCTCTTTCAGTGCACATGCATCACGCTCGGCACAAAGTTTTTCCGCATCAACACATAACCATTTCTCTTGCAAAGACATCTCACTAAACTTTGCATTTTGATCGGTATCATAAAGAGGAGAGGTTAAAGACACATCAGGATTAATGGCTTGAGCTCTTACCTCTAAAACACCCAACTCGTAAAGTGCGTCTTTCACAACTTTCATCAGCGTCTCTTTGAGCTTCTTACCTCAACACAAAAGCGCTCGGCAATCAGCAACAGCTCTTCCTTCGTACATCTCTCCAGCAAGATTTCCAAAGGAAATGCAAAGAAATCCTCGATTACCGATGACATCTTTATAAAAATAAAAAAAAGAGGCAGCAGAGCAAACACAAAAACAATACAAACACACCTGAGATGCCGCTAAACTAAAGCGTGAGATGCCGATAACTAGAGCGTTAGAACTACAAGTCCCATCAGCCACCTCGCCAGGGATCGTCACACATATACGCTCCGGGTGAAAAACCCCACCGTAGTTATGAGATAAATAAAGATTTACCACAAGTCATTCCTCAAATTATCTTCATACTCGGTAGAAATCACAAACAACACAGATACGGAGAAACAACGAAAGTGTCACCAAATGAAAATGAGAGACTCCAGTTGCTATAAATGAAACTATAAATGAAACTAACTAAACCTACCTGATCTTCAAAGGTGTACCGGACTCGGGGCGGCATTTAAACACTGAACTCGAAGACAACTGGCGTTACACCAAAAGCCAGAAGCGTACCCCCGACAGAGATTTAAAACCTCTGTCCAGAATGACCTTCAAAAATAAGAAAGGCAAAACAACAAACTAAAACTATAAACAGTGCCTCGATGGAAGGATTGTAACCCAGCAGAGGACACTCTAACTTCCTGAAGTCTACTCATTCACACAGGTGAACACACTCAAAACTCTGCATTTACTTGAACATGTAGCAATCCCGGACGAGCGCCCAATTTTATGTTATGACCCGCTCGTTCCAACTCGTAATATAAAAGAGGGATCATAAATGTGTTTAGTCACATGACCTGTAATGATGGGTCGACAGAATGTGGATCCATTTGCAGCTATTTTATTAAACGGACTTACAGAGCAGACAGGGCAAAGGCAGAGGCATAAACAGGGACAGGCAATGGTCGAGGCAGGCGGCAGACAAACAGAATCAGGGTACAGGCAAGGATCAGGGCAGGCAGCAAAACAATCACAGTCCAGGAAACAGGCAAAGATCAGGGCAGGCAGCAAAGGGTCACAGGGAATAAACAGTCCAATCGATAACAGGTAAACAGTCCACAGAAAAACGCTCAGAAATGATCACCAAGGCAAATCAAGACTTCACGATGTGTGTGTGTGTGTGTGTCTTAAATAGTGTGAGTGTGATGCGGTGCAGGTGTGTGTGCAATCAGTCCCAGGAATGAGGGCCCATGGGAAACGTAGTCCGAAAGAGAACTGATCAGTATTCCGGTGATGGCTCCCTCCGGCGGTCCGGAGGAAGGGCCGAGGGAGCCACATTCGTGACATGACCAAACTACCCAAAAATGTTAGACCTGCCCAGAACTCATGCAGAAATCTTAAAAATTTGCATTATAAATGAACATGTGCTTCATAATTGTCAGGCTTGGTTGCAATGAAGGCAGACGAAAAAGACGAGTACAATCCAACAACGTAGTTTAATGTATAAAGATCCAACGGAACAGGCAAGAAGGCATCAACATGGAGCATAATGAATCAGCGTATCGAATCATGATTCGGATCGTGTGTCAAACCGCCAAACTGCTGAAATCACGTGACTTTGGCGCTCCGAGCCGCTGATTCGACACGCTGATTCATTATGCTCCGAAGCTTCCTGAAGCAGTGTTTTGAAATCGGCCATCACTATATAAGTCGTTATTTTGGGTTTTTTTGGCGCACCAAAAATATTCTCATCGCTTTATAAAATTAATATTGAACCACTGTACTCAAATGAACTGATTTAAATATGTTTTTAGTACCTTTATGGATCTTGAGAGAGGAAATGTCATTGCTCTCTATGTAGGCCTCACGGAGCCATCGGATTTCAACAAAAATATCTCAATTTGTGTTCCGAAGATTAACGAAGGTCTTACGGGTGTGGAACGGCATGAGGGTGAGTAATAAATGACAGAATTTTCATTTTTGGGTGAACTAACCCTTTAAATCTAATTTTCTTGATTTTTGCGAGTACCATGCCTCAGAGAAAAACACTATTTTGTCAAGTTGCTAACATAGCATAATTGGATGCAGCTTTATTTTTAGTAACAGTAATACAGAATTTTCTCCATCATACAATACGTTTTAAAATTAATTGCAAGCCATTTTTTAACACAGCCCATCCAGCATTTAATATGATATTCTAAAATCAATATGTCTAAAATCAACACTCGGTCCTGCTCTGCTTCATACTATAGTAATGTTAATATTCTCATCCATGAACATGATTTCTGCCACTAGTCCTATCCCGATTCCAAGATTCCTCGCTCAAACTTGCCATCATCAAGCTACGCCTTTGTTTTGAATAGGCGACCTCTAGCTGACGAAAAACTACACATTGCACCTTTAATGGTCACTTTATTTTACTGTAAATGGAGGAACATTTGGAATTGTGACTTTTGTAGCCAGTGCAAACAGCAGAATTCACCCAAAGCCCACTTTCAACTATTTGGTTGACAAGTAGTTCTGTCTTCAAAACAAACAAACAAACAAACAAAAACACTTGTTTCTCAAAGCTGAATTTATATTGTCATGACCAACCTGATCACTGACTAAAATGAACACCAGTAGAGATGGCTGCCTCTAGTACACACCTAAACCCATTCCGGAGGGAAAGAGGCATAGTTTACCCCCTGGGAGACGCTATGCGGATGTCAAAATGGCTGCACAGAAAAAATGCAAATCCTACTTAAATTAACCTAAACTCCCCTAAACAAACAAATAAAGGGGGAAAAAAAATAAATACATAAAAATAAATAAAAGAGAAATATGTACACACTCTCAGTATGTTTCAGAAATAAAGAGAAAGTAGAAGAAACAACAAGTAACAATTAGAAATGCTCTCAAACACATCCACTCACACAGACCCACTCCATGAGAGAGAGAGAGAGAGACCATTTCAAATCTGTGAACACAGAACAGGATATTATAGATCCCCTAAAGAGATGTGGTGATGAAAAAAAGGAAATGGGAGGAAAAATTACATTTCAATGTTTTTGTGTTCCCCAAGAAACTTGCATTTTGGGTGCTGAAATGCAGTGATATTAGCTTTTTCTAACAACCCACAAACATCTTTGTCTGTGAATCCCCAAAAACATCAGTTGCTTAATACTTGCTACACAAAAATGTTACTTTATAACTTTTCATTTATGCATTTGTGTTAACAGAATTGTGTAATCTTTGTTTCTGTTATTTGATAACATGACAAAAAAAAAAAAAAAAAAAAAAAAAAACTTACTGCAGTTTCTCCAGTTTACATTGTGGATCCTTCAGTACAACAGAAAGAAGCTTCACTCCTGTGTCTCCTGGTTTGTTCCAATTTAGATCCAGTTCTCTCAGGTGTGAGGGGTTTAATCTCAGAGCTGAAGCCAGAGCAGAACAACCTTCCTCTCTAATTAGGCACCCAGACAGCCTGCAGAGAAAAATAGTAACAGTTCTTAGCTATTTGTAACTAGCATGTTTTCAAAAAGCCTGTTGAGAAAAAAAAAACAAAAAACAAAAAAAAAAACACACATATATATATATATATATATATAAATACATTTTTTGTGTGTGTGTGTGTGTGTTTTGGTCACACATCATCTAAGGTAGTGGTTGCCAACCTTGTTCCTGGAGTATCCTCAACTCTGCACATTTTATGTCTCTCTAATCAAACACACCTGATTTAAATAATCGGCTCGTTAGTGGAGAATGGCTGTGTCATATTAGAGAGACATTCAAAATGTGTGCTGTTGGGCAAGAGTGTGTGAGAGTGTCAAATGACTCCTTTTTCTTTAATTATAGGGCAGCAGCTAAGAGATTTACCTTAAAAGTAAAGTACAACCAGAGATTGTTGAACAAATAATGATTATGTAATTTGAGTGTGTCAGCTGACCAATCTGAAGGAATTGTGAGATAATGGATAACTTGTAGAGCCTCTTACTGTATTATCAACAGAAGGAAGACGTGTAATGAAAAAAAAATTATTAATAAAAAGATTAAAAAAAGGAGTAATCAACACAACTATTAAATGAAGACCATGAATGATAAAAAAATAAAGTGCACAAGATGCATAAAATTTGCATGCATAAAAAAGTGATTAAGTTGGGTGTTGCTGTCGCAGAGTTACGTTATCTTAAAAAAGAGATTTTGTTAAGTCAGGGGTTCTCAAACCTGTCCTAGAGGACCCCAACAATGGACATTTTGTATGTCTCCCTCATTTAACACACCTGATTCAACTAATAAGCTCATTAGTAGAGACCGCAAGACTTGAATTGGGTGTGTCAGATAAAGAAAATACACAAAATGCGCAGTGCTGGGGTCCTCTAGGTTTGAGAACCCCTGGGTTAATTAATGTTTACATTTCATGTGGTCGAGTGAGCAATCTGGTGTTGGTGATGTCTTCTTTGGCTGTGCTGAGTAAAAGTACACAGTGGGGAAAGGAGCCTGAAACATGGAGGCTCAAGACGTGCTGTATCTGTTATTGTCTTGCTGGATGGAGACTTTGAATGTAGTTTATGTTAAAGTCTCTTTCCTCAAAGACTGGGTCAAACATGGTTGCATCTGTTGTTGATTGTATCTGTTGCTGCCTCACAAGCTGTAGACTCAAAGCATGAAATCTGTTGCTGTCTCTTGCTTCTCGCAAGAGAAGCACTTCTCCATTCCAGTGCTGTGATTGGCTGCTGGCATCAGAGCGGGCACACAAATTTTCCTTATTTTCCATGTAGAAGTCAGTAGCATAATCTAAAGCAGTGTCTTTAACGTTTTACCAATGCATTACTCTCTTCCCAAACCACTACCAGAATACCTTTGGCAATGCTTTGAACACATTATGCAAACATGATGAAAAAAGATTGAACTGTCATGCATGCATTCTTTTGTTTGTTAATAGCTGAATTTATGTAAGATGTTGCACCACAAACAGCTGTCATTGAAAATTTATGTTTCCAAACATAGTTATGAATGTTTTTGGATAGATTCTTGTGGCCTTTCTTTGTTTCAGCCACCGCTGCTGCATCCAAAGTGTCCTAATGATATATATATATATATTTTTTTTTTTTTTTTTTTTTTTTTTTATTTAATATAGTGGTCCAGGCCTAAACCTTAGGAATTTTTCTCAAGAAGAATGAAGTTGCCTGTGGACCATTGAGAAGTTGTGTACTTCCCAGGTTTGGTACTAGGGCTCTTCTTGCCCTGTAAGAGGTGCCTGTCAATTGTCCTAGCATCCTCATTTGAAGGCACTGTACATTTGTTTTTGCTAGTCCACCAAGATCCAACCAAAATGTAGCAAACCTTTCTCCACAGTTGCAGCCAGAGAGGGGCCATGCCATAAAACTAGGCTCTAGAATGTGCAGTTAACTACATGTAATTGGAACAGACCAATGGTAGTTTGAAGGTGTTTACCAGCCAGAGCGCTTTTCCTGAAGAGGTTGCTTTAGCAAGATGTTTTGAACTCCAGAAACAAACTCCAAACGAACTTCGCTTTGGCCTGAATTTATTTAAAATAATGTCACACCAGATTGATTTGGCTTGAAGTATATTGGGGCCTTAAATGCAGCTCACTTATTTTAAACAGAGCTTAACGGGTACATAAGCTATCTTTTACCGTTGGGACTTGGGTGGGCTTCTAAGTTCAATATGGATGGAATAATATGTTCCAATAACAGTCTGTGGTGCCTGTCTTGCTGTGGGTGAGGCCCTGTGCAATCCATGTCTTGAGTACTCCAGCTGTGTAACAAGCACGGCTGGCAGGATTGGAGCTCCCTGTATCCACAGTCTTATCTCATCAGTTTTTTTTTTTTTTTTTTCTCCTTTTTGAATTCACCTGATTGTCTTTGTACTTTTGTTCTTACCATGCGTGTCCTGCCTTGTGTTAGTTTTGGTTTGCTAAACAGGCACATGTGTAACTGAGCCCTTCTAATCTCTGGTTAGACTAGTTCTACAGTCTACCTGGCTCTGCCCGGATTCAGCTGTTGTTCTCACTGTACCCTTCAGGTTATTTTTTTATTTTCATTGCCTGAGTTATCCTTGCAATTGAGTTTTATTTTTTTTAACCTGACAGCTAACTCTAATAGTTTTACTAGTGCAAAGATTGTTATTTTTCTTTCAGAAAATAATAATAAAAAAAAAAACGTTCTAATAAACTACCCCAAGGCGTAGCCTGAAAGTAATGTGGAGTTTTTATATAACCTAGGAAGGAAGAGGACTTAAGTTTAGTTTTGGGATTGAACTTCTGTTTTGACATCTAGGTCCCTTTGCTTGACTAATGAGTAATACAGTTTCTGTGCTGTTCCCAAGGAAGTTATTACCTGTACAGTAGTTCAAGTTTCACATTAACAGATGCAATGTCTTTTTGCACTTAAAAGCTTCATAAACGGCATCACTGCTTCTGTTTTTGTTTGGGTGTTTACATTTTATAAATATTGTCCAACAATTCTTACAAATTATTATTTAACACCTTTATATTTTATCTATTTTATCTATATTAGGCAATAAATACAGAAGTGTTAAATTCATGTTAACTGAGGCCAGTAAAATTTATTGTGACTGCTCTTACTTTAATGTCTCCAGTTTACATTGAGGATTCTTCAGTCCAACAGAGAGGTGCTTCTGTCCTGAATCTTCTAGGTTGTTGTTACTCAGGTTCAGCTCTTTCAGACTTGCAGAGTTCGAGCTGAGAGCTGAGGCCAGTGCCAAACAACTTTTTTCTGTGAGACCACAGTCACTCAGACTAGGAAAGAAATAACCATGAATTCAAATTAAATATGTAAGCAGCACAAAACTGTATAGATTTTTTCAAATAAACTATGTACTTAAAGCAAATCATCCACCGCCACATTCTACAGAAGTATACAAGTTTTCTGATCATATGATGTGGAGATGTGGTGTGTGATGTGGAGATAAATACTATCTTTGAGTTATACAATACACACTTTTATCTGTTTAGTGTGTTATTGTGTTAATTACATATGTATAAATTGTTTATATACCTGTAGTGCATATTCTTTATATTTCCACATTTAGATTATTGTAATTTATTCTGTACTGTACAGTGTTTGTCTATTGTACTTAATTACACAAAAAAGTAATATACTGACTCTGCTTTTCTAGATGTTTTCATTACTGGCAGCAGCCTCAAAAGACATTCCTCTGATTGATCATATTCGCTTAGATTAAACTCATCCAGCTCCTTGTCTGAGTTTAGCAACACAAACACCAGAGCTGACCACTGAGAAGGAGAGAGTTGGACTCCAGACAGTCGGCTTGCACCTGTTCTGCTCAGGTATGTCTGGACTTCCTGTACTAGTGAATGATCATTCAGTTCATTCAGACAGTGGAACAGATTTATGGATTTCTCTGGAGAGGAATTCTCCCTGATCTTCATCTTGATGTGCTCAACTATTTCCTCTTGGCTGGAGGAGATGCTTTCTGTCTGTGCCATCAGGCCTCGTAGAAGAGCCTGACTGGACACCGACGAGAGACCCAGAAGGAATCGGAGGAAAAGATCCAGGTGTCCACTCTCACTCTGTATGGCCCGGTTCACTTCACTCTTAAGAAACTCAGTTATTTTTGAGTTGTGTTCCTTGTTTCCAATAAAGGAAATGAGCTTGAATAGGGCTGCAAGAAACTCCTGAATGCTCAAGTGCACAAAGCTGTAAACCTTCCCCAGGTACAATTCAAATTCCTCTCTGAAGATCTGAGTGCAAATTCCGGAGTACACCGACGCTTCTTTGACATCAATGCCACACTCTCTCAAATCCTCCTCATAGAAGATCAGGTTCCCTTTTTCTAGTTGCTCAAAAGCTAGCTTTCCTAGTGACAGAATATTATTCTGTGTCAGCTGAAGATCGACGTCACAGTTACCATCATACTTTTCAGTCTTCAGTTTGGTCTGAAAGATCAGAAAGTGAGTGAACATTTGAGTGAGAGTCTTGGGAATCTCTGTACTCTCTGCTTCACCCAGCATTCTCTTCAGAACAGTGGCTGAAATCCAGCAGAATACTGGGATGTGACACATGATGTACAGACTTCTTGATGATTTCACGTGTGAGATGATTCTGTTTGCCAGACTATGATCATGTATTTTCTTCTTGAAATACTCTGCCTTCTGAGAGTCATTGAACCCTCGGACCTCTGTGACCTGGTCGACACACTCAGGAGGGATCTGACTGGTTGCTGCTGGTCTAGAGGTGATCCAGATGAGAGCAGAAGGAAGCAGATTCCCCTTGATGAGATTGGACAGAAGCACATCCACTGAGGCTGATTCTGTTGCATCAAACAAGTTCTGATTTTTTGTGAAATCTAAAGGAAGTCGACATTCATCCATTCCATCAAATATGAACAAAATCTTGGAATCCTCATAGTCTCTTGGTCTCAGTTCTTTCGTATCTTTGAAAAAAAGATTAAGAAGCTCCATGAGACTGATGTTTTTCTCCTTCATCAGATTGAGCTCTCTGAAAGGAAGTGGAAATATGAAGTGAACATCCTGATTATTGTTTCCTTCCGACCAGTCCAGAATGAACTTCTGTACAGAGACTGTTTTTCCAATTCCAGCAACTCCTTTAGTCAGCACAGTTCTGATGGGTTTGTTTTGTCCAGGTAAGGCTTTAAAGATGTCATTGCATTTTATTGGGGTTTCCTGTATCTCTGGTCTCCTGGATGTTTTTTCAATCTGTCTCACCTCATGCTCATTATTGACTTCTCCAATCCATCCTTCTGTGATGTAGAGCTCTGTGTAGATCTCATTAAGAAGTGTTGAGCTCATTTGATAGGAGATTCCTTCATTAATTCTCTGAAATTTTTCTTTAAGTCTGGATTTAAGTTTTTGTTGACATACAGGGGCACATTCTGAAAGAGCAAATGGCAAAATGTATGTTCTTTTTAAATACAAATACAAAACTCAAGATAAAGTCATTGATAAACAGAGAAAATCCTCAATGCAAATCCTCTATCTCAATTATATCTAACTATTTTCATGAAACTAATATTACATTTCAAATGCTTATGTTATATTACTGGTATAACACAAAAATATGTATTTCATTGTCATGCCTTTATCCAAATGTTGATTTTGTTTTCTTTAGTGACCATTAAATATAGTATGCATTTTCAAAATTGAATGTGATGAAATAGACATGAGATTAAGCTCTTACTGGTTTGCAGTGTGTTTGCGAGGTCTGTCTGATTCATCTCCCTCAACAAGTGCAGTGTGATTTTCAGAATCCCCTCTTTGACTCTGTCCTGACCTTCACCATCATCCTCCTGCTCATTCTCAGAAGATGCTGGGTAATCTGGGCTCAGTAATCTCTTGAACCTCTTCAGCTCTTTCTTCATCAAAGAGATGATTTTGGTCTTAAGCACCTGAAATCAGTGTGTAATCACAGTGCATATTTAAAAAAAAAAAAAAAAAAAAAAAAAAAAAAGAGAAAAAAAGAATCTCCATTCAGTAACAGATAGGCTCAACAAAATCATCAGTGCACACAAGTCACTGACCAAGTATTAAAAAAGATTTTTTTTCACTTGTAATTTGATGACATCAAATATTGCTATATTTATTTAGAAACAGAAGTAACTTATTATTTGTGTATTTTACTTTATATTTTAGTAGTCTACCGAAAGAGTACAGTGCTACCATTTAGGCTATTTAACAAACCTGTCCACACGGGATACTCCGAAAGAGTGCCTTAAGTTGACGAAGGCACATTTGCAATTTTGACTCCTATCCTGTGGCCTCATGCAACAGTGTTCATCAGATATGTATTTTAGAATCTCGACAGAACCAGTATGTCATCCGGATACTTTTTTTGCCTACTTTTTTATGAATACCAAGAATTTGGATGTACTACTTGTTTCACATACTGTTTTCATACTGTGGTGGAAATCAGCTTCCACAGTGGCCTAAAGAACAGGATGGAGTAATCATTATTAGCTTAATTTATGAACAATTGGAATGGATGGGAGGTCTATATCAAGTAGAAATAAATGTTTGTATGTGCATGCATTGTGTGTCGTTATGAAATCACCACAAACACATATACAAATAATAATAATAATAATAATAATAATAAATAATACATAAAAATAAAAATAAAAAATTTAAATGTCCCACCCAGAAAACACACACACACACACACACACACACACACACACAAAACAAAAACACTCCTACCTTAAAAATTGAGTCCAACTGCTTCTTTTCAAGGCACTTTGATCCATCCTGTTTAATACTGATTAGAACATTGGAAATTATTTTTCAGAACATTTTAATATTTATTCAAGCATTTAATACACTACATCTGTGGGTGCATATGTATTTTTCAGTGTTTCCCTGACATTCTTAAGTGCGTTCCACTTCATGAAGCGTTCGAGGGAAGTTTATATGGACAGACGCACAGATTTTTTTCTTCAAGCAGCTCTGTATCCCACAATATACCACAGCAGATTGCGCTTAACTGAAGTGTATGATACATTAATTATTTTGAGAATTAATCGCATAATAGTCTATATTATATTAATTATGTTGAGATTCAAAGGCATAATACTTGTAGCTACCTTATGTTCACAGTCAAAGTTTATACTATAGATATTTTCTTACACTGTACGTCCTACGCCTTCCCTATTCAACTTACGGAACTGACGCGACGCCAGTTACGTTTTTTTCATAATTTGTCTGGCTGAAGCTAGATATTTTACTTCATAACTTGTTAAATATGGATATTTTTCTTACACAAATGCATCGCTTCACTTCAGAATGCCTTTATTAACCCCCTGGAGCTGTGTGGAATATGTTTATGATGGATGGATGTGGATGGAGACACTTTCTTCAGCTCATACTCGTTTGGTAACGCATACTGCCATTATAAAGCTCGGCTGCATCAGGATATTTATTAATATTTCTCAGATTGTGTTCATCAGAAAGAAGAAAGTCATATACACCAAGGATGGCTTGAGGGTGAGTAAAGCTTGGGGTAATTTTCATTTGAAAGTCAATCCCTCAAGGATACGTTTACATGACACAGATGTACTAAAAACGGGAAAGTTTTCAATTTGCATTTTTTTGACAAGTTTCATGTACAATATTGTCAAAACTATCCTAGTTCACACAGATCTGCAAAAACGAATAAAAACGCTGTATAGTATTATGCTGCCAGGCCAGTAGTTGGTAATGTCACTTTGCAAAGAAACACTACGCGCCTATAGGCTGAACACGTAATACACATGCACATGATGTCACCATTTTTTTCAAATTCACATTTTTGTAGTTTACATGGAGGTGATAGCGGTATCATTAAACATGCACTTTTAAACCCATTTTCAAAAGTTTGCATTCTCAACCTCCCAAAAACGCTATTGTCAAATGAATGGCCAAAATGCATAACAAGTTTTCAGTTTTTAATTGAAAATGGTTTAGATTCAATTTCATTACTACATGGCATAAGCTGAGTGGTTTCTGCTGATCCTGCAGCCAGTGAGATTGCTTATTCGTTTTTTAAATTTTTAAATTCAGTTCAGTGTTCGCTGTAGGCTAATCCTGATAAACCAGATTTAATCTGAAATTCAAACTCAAGATAAGTGAACAGTCTATTACTATTCCAAATCACTAAACAATGTTGCTGGTCTACATTTATCCATTCATGAATGAAACAAAAATACACGTTTAAATCACATTTGATGTTTTACAAGTTGCATATGATGCAAGGATTGAAATAATTAAGTTTATAAGCAAGCTAGTGAGAGAACATGCATTTTGCAATCATTAACAACAGCAGCAATAGCAGCAGCAGGAAGGTAACATCGTTGCGTGACGAAGCAGTGACTAGAGGTCTGCTACCCAACCCAAGCCCGAAGGGTGTCAAAAAACTTGCGGGTTTCGGATCGGGTTCGGGTTAATGTTTAATGAATAGTGATCGGAACACCTGAATTCAATGATTTGGAGGGGTGTCCCAATACTTTTGGCAATATAGTGTTCTTATTCCTAATTCAGTATTAAATATGAGGAATGTAACTGATTTCCAATCAGTTTAGCCTGTTCCTGCTGAAACACGATCACAAAAAAACTACAACTTGTGTTTGTAGTGATACACATAGCAATTTTGTTATATTTAAAGAGATTAAGGTCTACATAATGTGAATCTGCAGCTTTAACAAAATTGTCATTGAAAAAAAAAAAAAAAAAACCTAATCTCTGTTATTCTACAGGATAAACTTGGAACACTGTCCTGTGATTTTCTGTGGGTAATTGCCAGAGGTGGCCACCTTCATGCAGAGTTTAGCTCCAACACACCTGCCTGGAAGTTCCCTTTCGAATGGGAACTCGCACTGTGTCCCCTAGAGGGTGCTATGGACCAGTGTCTGAAGCATGAGTCTAAACATGACAATAAACTTGACATTAGCAAGCGACAGCCTATGACATCACTACTGGTGCAACTGTGAGTGCAAAAGGCATCTGTGAAATACATCTTCCACTTACTAGTATTCAGGAGACCATTTGTTTGAACATGAGTCTAAACAAGGCCACTTTGGCAAGCACGAACACTAAGTCCTTTAGAAAGTGTTATCTGACACTCGATGACACACACAATATGTGAGTTATTTGCCTGGGCGAGGAGCATGTATGCTTAGTCCTTGAGGGGGCTGTTTGTGAGCAATGTGAGCACTTCTCAATGAAGAAAATTCCAAGATGAGCAGGATTAGGCTGATGAGATCAAAGATGTTTCTGAGCGCACTCAGCCCACCTGCCCCGCATATGACGAGCTGTTAGAGGTTACATCCCATGCCACGGAAAGATTAGATCTGCAGTGGAAGCACGAAAAGCACGAGTTCGCTTGTAGTCACTTGGATGAACGCTTTTTGTCTGGACATATCCGCGCAGCTCATATGAGTCTTCCCTTTCTCCCAGATCTTCACACTGAGGCGGAGAGATCTTGGGTAAAGCCATATTCATGCAGGAACATGGTTATGCATCGATGCCTCCAATCGAAGAGACGCTGGCCAGCTATCTCTCGGTGGGTGAGGCATCCACATTGAAGGCTCCGTCTCTGCCAACTAATCCGCTGTGTGTCACATCACCCCTAAATGGCAGAGCATATGCTGCAGCTGGTCAGGCTGGGGTGGCTCTGCACAAGATGGCCATGCTGCAGGGCCAGGGTCTAACCCTTGAGGTGGTAGAGGAGCTGCACCATACCACAGATTTGGCTCTCCATGCCACAAACTGCCACCACGATCGGTCGATCCATGGTGGCCATGGTGGCTATGGAGAGACATCTCTGGTTAAACCTGGCCAACATTGGGGAGAAAGAGAAAAACTTTCACCTTGATGTGCCGGTTTTGCCTTTCAAACTTTTTGGCATGTACAGTAGTCGGAAAGTTTAGGAAGGCGAAGGCGCGCTCCGCAGCTTTTAAGATAATTATACCGTGCCGGTCCAGGTCTGCGGCTCAAGCAGCGAAGGGGTCTGGCTCGCCCTAGTCTGAGGACTGAGTGCCGCCTTTTGTACTCCCCCTCCTTTGAGCCAGAGGGAGAAGAAGAGATCTCAGGAAAGTGATCCACATTTACATCTGGACCTCAAACTGGACCTATGATTTTTTTGGCAGTATGCTTTTATACTGACATCTGCCTGACTGATGGTTCAGCATAAGAGGCTGGTTGTGAATACGATGTCTGACGCGTATTTGACGCAGTTTGCTAAGTGGTAAGGCTCTCCATGAGCCTCCTTAGTTACTGCTTTTTTAGTGGATCATGGTTAGGCATCCTCTCGCTATAGAGAGTCGTTCTGCTGAGGCCTCCACTCCCCAGAGATCTGCTATGATAGCGCTATCAAGTAGTAGGCTCTCTGTGAGCCTCCTTGATTGCTGTCTTTATTTTGAAGCATTGATATGCCTCCTCTTGCTATAGAGAGTCATTCTGGTGAGGCCTCCATTCAGATAGCATTATCGAGTAGTAGGCTCTCTGTGGTAAGCTGTGCCTCTGTGCCTCCTTGGTAAGCTGTTCTAAGTATAGCATGTATGAGCTCCACCTGAATAACAGTTTTTAGCCTGCAGGTTGTTAGGCTCCATCGAGCGTTCTTGGGAATCTGTTTTGGGCACAGGACTCCTCTTCTGAGCATAGACCTCTTCTCGCTTTGAGAGCCGTCATAGTGAGGCCTCTGTCCTTTGAGTTGGACCAGGTAGTGATGCTAAGTTGTTAGGCTCTCTGTGAGCCTCCTTGGAAATGTTCTGAGACATAGGGTGTAATTAGGCCTCCTCTAAAATCAGAGTTGTCATGTTGAGGCCTCCGCCCTAAGATGGCAGGCAGTAGTGCCAAGTTGTTAGGCTCCCTTTGAGCCTCCTTGGCTATTACCTTTATAGAGGATTATTGAACACAGCTCCAATTGTATAAGAAATTCCAAGTTTTTAGGCTCTCTTTGAGACTCCTTGGAAGCTAGCCTGAGCATAGAACGTAGTAAGGCCTCCTCTCGCTTTAGAGAGTCAGCTTTTGACAGTCAGCGTTGGATGTAGCTAGGCCTCTGTTATGCCAAGGCCCCCATCTTTTGAGCTCAGCCAGGGGTTAAGTTGCTAGGCTTTCTGTGAGCTTCCTTGGCTACTGTGCTTGAACCAGCAATGCTGCTAGGCCTCCTCTCGCTATAGAGAGTTGTTCTATTAGAGGCCTCTGCTCCCCTGAGCTCCGCCTGATATTGTGTCAAGCTGCTGGTCCTATTATGTAGCCTCCTTGACAGGCGTAGGATGTAGTGCTCTGTCCCATGTGCTCAGCCACGGGCTAATTGGTTATGGTCTCTGTGAGCCTCCTTGGCTACTGTGAGCTTTGCTATGCCTCCTCTCGATTCAGAGAGACGTCATGCTGATCCCTCTGTTCCTAGAGCTTGAGACAGTGAGGTAGTATGTCAGGTTTTTTAGGCTCTCTGTGAGCCTCCTTGGCTACTGACCTTAGTGTGGAGTGTTGCTAGGACTCCTGTACTTATGAGAGTCATTTTACTGAGGCCTCCGCTCTTCAGACCTTTGCCGGCCAGTTAGATCAAATTGCTAGCTCTTTGTGAGCTTTTTTGGCTGCTGCCTTTTGGTTAGAGTACACTTCAGGACTCTGTCTGTATAGAAGTTCAGAGTGTTTAGGCTCTGTGAGCCTTCTTGGATGCTGGCCTGAATAGAGAATGTAGTTAGTTAATTAGAGATCCTGTTGATGCCTCCATTCTTGAGAAGCTTCGGTCTATGACGATATTCCCTTAAAGGTATTCATAAGAATACCAAGGTCTTGAGCTTTGCCTGTAAAGGATCTTTGTAGCTCGGGCTCTGGCTGCAGGGAATTATTCACAATGTGTGCCTTAGGGATGAGGACTCCATTGAGTCTTTGACTTAGGTCAGCTAATAAGGCATTCATCCCTTCTGGGTATTTTGTTCCCCATAGCACAATAATAATAATAAAAAAATGTCTAAATGAATATCTAAATCTATCTAAAGAAAATAAATAAATGTTTTACAAATCTTGTTTAAAGCACATGTGCCAGGTTCTTATAATAATGTACTCTTTGTATTTGTGTTTGTTTCATATAATGTAGACAACTTTTATTAAAATTATGATAAACAAACACTAAACCATGAAACTGTCCTCACCTCACATCAGCAGAAGGTTCCCTGAAGTTAACTGGTTTATCCATTGATTCAACACTCTTCATGGACACACAGCTGGGTTCAGGAGATTGTCCCTGAATTAGACTAAAACACAATAGAAATTGTGAAATTGCGCAAAATTAAAAATTAAGCAATCCACATGGTAAAGGGGATAATGCAAGTGAAGTTTTAACCAAAACAGAGTTTTTCCCTGTGTGCATTTGAGTAAAGTTGGAAAAACTGTTTTTTCTTAGTCTCCACACCCCCTCCCCCATTCTCATTCTCGAAAACACGTACAGCAAGCAATAAGTGATAAGGCCAGCTGTAACCAAAATAAAATAATCCACAAACAATCAATGCTTCAAATAAACAATAGTCAAAAATCAAAAGCGTGATTTTGTAGCAAAATCAAAATAACAATGTTAATTATGCATAATAATAATAATAATAATAATAATAAAAATAATACAATAAACTAAAAATTAATTTAACATTCTTAACTTGAAAGAGTAGACACTCTGGTTACAAGATTTGGGCTGATTCAAGGTTGGAGGTTCAATGCCAGAAAGGACTGATTCATAGCAGGGCTTCACAATAAAAATAATATGGCTGCCGCCAAATAGTCGACTAAACTCTAGTCAACTAGAAGAGGCTTAGTCGACCAAGATTTTATTAGTTAGTTGCATAAAAAAAAAAATCTTCAGGAAGTGGAGAAATCAGACAATCCATGAGGGACACGTTAACTCGTTAACGAGTACCTTGTGGTAATTACAGTATGTCGGGCAGGAAATCTAAATGTTCACCTATCATTCATTGGCCTCAAATATGGCTTAACATTTGAAACATGCAAGTAGCAACTTTACATGGCTGCTCGCTCTAACCTAGATAAATGTGCTCTATTATATATCCAAGTGTTTGTGTGGAGTGTGGAAGACAGCTAAAGTGCACAACATGGAGGCGCCTGCCCAACACTTAATATACTCTGGCATTTTTTGACATACAGATAAGAGTAATTCATTCCGAACTGTAAAGGTTGTTTTTATTTGTGTAAACTCATAATAACAACAAAATGTTGTGGTTTTGTAAAATAAAGAAAACAAACAGGATGCACTTTCTGCTGTCTCAGTCTCCCTGAACAGCAGCGCGTCACATAAATTAACCAAAACTCAACGTATAGGCTACTTGCCTCACAGACATGAGAAATATATAGAAAGCTTGAAACATCTACCTTTAAACTAACCAATTTGAATTGAAAACAAATGCTCAATGATTATGTAATCCATATGAAATGTGCATTTTCTCTATAGGCACGTTACTGCAGAGATGACGAGTCAGTATTGTCAACTTCATCTTTGCAGCCGACACTGACTCAGAAAACACTAGTTTATTAATAAACAATTAAAATGTTATTTTATAATAATAAACCTATATAAACTTGCTATTTTTCTGATACATTCATAATTATTACTTTTGACAGTGCTTTGCAGCAAGCTTTATATTTAAGTATATTTAAGTAATTAAATTAATATAAACATGCGATTAGCCAACTAATGGCTTAAATGAACGACTACTAGTCGACTAGAAAAATCTTTAGTCGGGGGCAGCCCTAAAAAAATAAAGTTTCAATGGTAAAGAAAGAAAAAAAAAAATGTTTTACAAATTTTGTAGCACACATGCCAGGTTCTTAAAATGTACTCTTTATTTGTTTCACATAATGTAGAAAACTTTTATTAAAATTATGATAAAAAAAAAAACACTACTCTAAACCATTAAACTGTCCTCACCTCACATCAGTAGAAGGTTCCCTGAAGTTAATTGGTTTATCCATTGATTCAACACTCTTCATGGACACACAGCTGGGTTCAGAATATTCTCCCTGAACTGGACTAAAACACGGCAGAAATTAAACACAATCAGGCTTTCTTTATGCAAAATTAAAAATGAAGATACCCACATGGTGAGGGGGTTGAGGGTTTCCCAACAAATTGTACAAAAATAAAGTTTATAACATCATATTTTATGATGTATCTATAATTATAATTACAGCTGCCACAATTACCGAATTGCAAAAAAAAAAAAAAAAAAAAAAAATGTTGATTACAGCATTCTGACTGAATTAGTTCCCACTGCAGAAAAACATGTTTATTGCAGCAATTAATCAATGCAACCAACCACACACATCTTATAAATAGCAACAGCAATAGTGATTCAGGTGAATCATAATGAACAAGTTAAGAAATCTGATCCACAAATACTTGATTTAAAAAAAAAAAAAAAAAAAAAAAAAAAAAAAAAAAATCTTTGAATTTTCTCACCTCTTGACAGCAGGTGTGCTTTGTATCCCAAAAAGACTTCTTTTGGCAGCCATACTGTAGCACTGTCTAAAAAGTAGTGACTCACAGCGTTAATCACCATATAATGCGCTGCTATTGTTGTTGTAGTATTACAACCACAGTGGCAGTTTGAAGTACTTGGTTGATGCATAAATAACTGAAGATTAACCTCAAAAGTTTAACAATTAGCTATATTCTGTTATTATACATATACAAAATGTAACTTATATTCTATACTTACTGTGTGTTTCTCACGTCATTTCTTGAAAGCTGCTTATCGTCTCACATTTCTTGAAAGTGGTTTGTTCTAGTTTCATCAACTACAGAATGATCTGGAACCGGAATCTCAACTTTCCAGTTCTACAACTACTTGCAGTAACTGTCATCTATCCAGGGGCTGGACATACTGTAGAAAATGGTAGCAAAGGGGTGGCATTATGGAGGACTAGAGGTGAAACAATTAAAAATAAAATAAAGAAATTACAAAATGTATTAAACATAAAAATGTATATATTTTTTCTTCCAATTTCTTATAAGCATCAGATTAATACACAAGCATGTAAGATTAATACACAGTACCCATATTTTAACTTACAATGTCTCTGTACTCTCAGCACAGATAGATGCACATATTGTAAACAAAGTGGGCATGTTTATGGTTTTGATAAGCATAAAAATGAAAAAGAATGTTCCTACATTAGAAATTTGTTTAAAAAATAATTTGGGAACCATATACTAATGTAAGCAGAATATTCTGTCTTTACTGGGATTTTACTTGGGTTTTTCTCTGTCGTTTTGTCACAATTCTCGAATCATCCTTAAAGTCCCCCTGAAATCAAAACAATGACAGAATTCGCATTTAGGAGATATAAGCATTCAAAACATACAGGCTCTCACTTCCGCTGAAATGGATCACGGATTTTCATGTCATCACATCGCACTTCAGCTTCCCATCAAATCTTCTGTCCAAACAAATGCTCTCTAGAATCTGAAGTCCCGCCTTCTCCTACACTCTTACAGACGCAGAAGCTGCGGCTGAAATCGGTCATTTGTTCACACATTTACTAGTTTCTACTTGGTGAATGGCACATAGTGCACTATATAGTGAATAGGGAACGATTCAGACAGTGTAAATATGCTTTCCATTGATGCGAATGAAGTCTGTTTTCGCGTTAGTGTCACGTGAACCGCCACAGCGAGAGCACAGTCTGCTCTGGTCCAGAGACACGAGAGCACAGAGTGGATCATATCCGTGGACTGCGAGTCGGCTCAGACCACAAAATGTGTCGGACCCATTTGAATTCTGCACAGAATTCTGTATTTTAAAGTGATATAGAGGAGATTAGGAGGATAAACGGTTAGAGATTAGAAGGAAATAGAGGTTTTGCTGAGTTTAACGGCTCTGGTCAAGCTGTGATATAAACGAAAAGCTACTGGCTATTTAAAAAAAGGGGCGGGGCTGTTCGATATATTGCCCTGTCTTTCTGTTTCAGTTGAAATTACGTCAACACATTGAATAATGCTGCACATTCCAAGACACTTTAGTGGGCCTTTAACATTTGCAAACCAGTAAGTACATTTCGCTGAACAATTCATACAAACAGCACCACAAAATGGGTTGCCTGCAAAAGCCTGTAACTTTCTTAAAATCTTTAATTCATCTATCAATATTAAGTATTTATATCAATGAACATATCAGTGCCATCAGAATTACAAGACCTTGTGTCATTTTTCACGAAAAAGATTGTACTGTACTGATTGATGCTTGTACATTTTGTATGCCTCCCTTATCTATCACACCTGATTCAACTCATGAGCTCATTAGTAGAGACTGCAAGACCTGAAAAGGGTGTGTCAGATGTAGGGAGACATACAAAATGTTCAGGGCTGGTGGTACTCCAGGACAGGTTTGAGAACCACTGCTTTAAAGTATATTTACTGCACACTGTTAATTGCAAGTGAACTACTGTAATATGAAGCATTACAGTAAGTACACAGTATTACAGTACAGTGCAAATTGTTGGATTGCATAACTGTCTACAAAACATTTGAATGATTGAGGACATGGTTGTTCTCCCAACATTCAGCTGCACCTTTCTTTTTTACCCACCTCAGCTATTACAAGGTCATGATTGAGAACATCAATAGTGGCCCTTATTTCATCAGAAACATGTTTAAGTCCTTGACCTCTTCTCTGTTTTACCTCCTTACCTGTAATGATGGGTCAACAGAATGGGGATCCATTTGCAGCTTTTATTAAGAACAGTATACACACAGGTAAGGGCAGAGGCAGAGACGTAAACGGGGACAGGCAATGGTCGAGGCAGGCGGAAGACAGACGGTATCAGGAAGCAGGCAGAGATCAGGGCAGGCGGCAAACAAACACAGTCCAGTAAGCAGGCAAGGATCAAGGCAGGCAGCAGAGAATCACAAGAGGTAAACAGTCCAAACGGCATCAGTATAACAATCCACAGAAAACGCTTAGAAATGATCACCGGGGCAAATCACGACTTCACAGTGAGAGAGAGAGTGTGTGAGTGAGTGAGTGAGTGAGTGAGTGAGTGAGTGTGTGTGTGTGCGCGCGAGTGCGTGTGCGCGTGTGTGTGCTGCTTAAATAGTGTGAGTGTGATGTGGTGCAGGTGTGTGTGCAATCACTCCCAGGAATGAGGGCCTATGGGAAATGTAATCTGAATGATGGTTATTCAATATTCCGGTGAAGGCTCCCTCCGGTGGTGCGGAGGAGGAAGTGCGGGAGCCTCACTTGTGACATTACCCTTCCACCACACATCCTTACTCGTCTTCTTGTTCCTGGCTGTTGACTGTGTTTACTTTCTTGTTGACCTTCCATTGTCAGAAATTGTTACACTGTATTGTGCTCTGTCTATACACCAATGAGCCAAAACATTATGACCACCAGCCTAATATGCTGTTGGTCATCCATGTGCTACCAAAACAGTGCCGACCCACCAAGGCATGGACTCTATGAGAGCCTTGAAGGTGTCCTGTGGTTTCTGGCACCAAAACGTTAGCAGCAGATCCTTCAACCCTGTAGAATGTGCCACCAGGGATCGGATCTGTTGGTCCAGCACATCCCACAGATGCTCAATTGGATTGAGATCAGGGGAATTTGGAGGCCAGGACAACACCTTGAACTCTGTGGCAGGGTGCATTATCCGGCCACCTCCACCAGGGAACACCATTGTCATGAAGTTACCTGTACCTGGTCTGCAACAATGTTTAGGTAGGTGGAATATGTCAAACTTACGTCCACACGAATTGCAGACCCAGGGTTCAGAACATTGCCCAGAGTGTCACATTCCTTCCATAGGCTTGACGTCTTTCCACAGTTCAGACCTTAATATGTGGGCTTGTTAGGAGATGATCAATGATATTTGCTTCACCTGTGACTGGTCATAATGTTTTGGCTCATCAGTGTACATGCTTGCCAACCGAAGGGTCATGAGCTATTTTAGAGATCTAGTCGATCATTGGTTGATCTAATGCTTTACATTCCACTTCAATAATGAAACTGAAGATTCACCTGTGCAATTAATCAATTCATGACACATGACACATGACAAAAAAAAAAAAAAAAAATCTTATAGAAATATACAGAAAATATGCTTCACAGATTATGACAACTAGTTCAACCACATTTAATGACTTATACGATGAACTAATGCTTAGATGATTTGGGGGGTAAGACAGAGAACCAGTATAATATATTTTATAATTTGATCAGCATGACTATTTTATCTACCATGTGAACTGGCAGCAATTTTCATTACTACAGTGTATGTTCCCCCAAATGCAGACTTAAGCAGGTTATGGGAGAACTTTACAACACTCTGAGTCAGCTACAGAAAGCTCATCCTGAAGCATTTCATACTGTTGCTGTAGATTTTAACAAGGCTAATCTTAAGTCTGTTTTACCTCATTTCTACCAGCGTGTTACATGTGCAACACGAGAGAATAATACACTGGATCATTTATACAGGAATATCAAGAATGCATACACTGCAGCCCCTTTACCTCACATGAGCAGCTCTGATCATTTGACTATTCTGCTGAAGCCTGCATACAGGCCCAGAGTGAAACAAGAGCCACCAGTAGTCAAGGACATTAGTGTGGCCACATAAGACATTTCCATCTTTAAAGGGCTGCTTTGAGTGCACACAATGGAGCACTTTTAAGGAGGCAGCAACATTTGGGGACTGTTTAGACCAAGAGGAATATATAGAGACTGTGTTGGGATTTATTAGTAAATGCATTGATGATGTGACTATTATAAAAATTGTCAAACTGCGTCCCACTGATAAGTCTTGGCTTACATCACAGGTTCGCTTATTGCGGCTTACAGTGGCTCTGAGGTGCCAAATTCCTGGGGGTCCATCTGACGGATGAGTTGACCTCCACAGCTGTCATTAAGAGGGCCCAACAGTGCCTTCACTCTCTTCGTAGTCTGCAGAAGGTGGATTTCCCTATCCCAGCCATGATTATGTTCTATAGAGGCACCATTGAGAGCATTCTCACTTACTGCATCTCTTCTTGGTTTGGTAATAAAAAAAATCATTGGTGCCTCACTGCCATTTTTGCAGGACATTTACATTGTGTGCGCAAGGCAACGGGCATCATAAAGGACTCCACTCATTACTGTCAAGGAATGTTCACACTCCTGCAGTCTGATAAAAATACAGAAGTATTAAATCTACTACTCGGACTACTACGAACTAGATCATCCACTGTGAAGGCCTCATCGACACGACAGCCAGTGGCACAGTTCCTCAACAAACCGTCCATACCGGCGTGATGATTACGATCCTCAACTGAATGGAACTGGAATAAATACTTTGACTGTTGTGATCCCATCAGACTTATGATAGCTGCCTGAATCATAATAAAGCACTGTTCGCTGTTGGCCAGAGGAGAACTGGCCCCCCGACTGAGCCTGGTTTCTCCCAAGGTTTTTTTCTCCATTTTAACACCTGTTTGCCAACTGATGTCACCTGATGGAGTTTGGGTTCCTTGCCGCTGTCACCTTTGGCTTGCTTAGTTGGGGACACTTGACATTTGATATTCAACAGTGTTTTGATCTGCCTGCATTGACACCATTGTATGCGAACTGAACTGAGCTGGATGATGACATCACTGTTTACTCCAGTGCTGATATAGATAAATTAACTAAATTAATAACTATTGATTCTTACAACGGAATGAATCGATGCTGAATTTGTTTGACACCATTTTCTTTAAGAGCTGCTGTGCAGCCAAAATTATATACCAGTTATCACTGTAAAGCTGCTTTGACACGATCTGCATTGTAAAAAGCGCTATATAAATAAAGGTGACTTGACTGACTTGACTACTCAGCTGTTAAACAGCTTTACCTCACAGCTATCAGACTGATAAATCAGAGAATGTGAACTGTATTTAATGAGACTGTTCTTTTAAAAAAAAATTTTTTAGCTTACTTATTGGTATTTGTATTTATTAGTTATTTATTTGTAGTTTTTTTATTAATTGTTTTGCACTGAATTACTGAGCGGTGGATGTGTGAAACACAATTTTGTTTTTATGTGGAGCATAAAAATGACAAATAACCTTGACATAAGAAATTGATAATGCAGGAAACAGCATGTGACACTGTCACACAGGACACAGGACCTTGTTTTACCTGCTCAATATGTTATTGTGGTTTTATATATGTGAGTTTTAATAGGTATTCATGTTGTCTTAGCCATTTTATTCGAATCATTTCTCAGATGTGCATACATGTGATTCATAGAATGAACATACACAGAGAAAGGAGTGTACGCCTCTCTTTCAGATGTGAAATTTATAAATCACAAATGATGTTGAACTTGCGCGCAGCTGAATGGTTTCAGTTCTCCGCATTGTAAATGACACCTAATTAATGTAATTTACATATAAAAGATCACCAGTCATTGTCCAAATCCTTTAATTTAGAATGGCAAGCTGCAAGAATAGCTTAGATTTCCAAAAACCTGCAGTAATCTGACAAGGAAAAGTGTGTACGTCTGCTCAGACCCTGATGTGGCGCTAAGCACTTTTCCATGTTAAAGACCATTTTCATAAATAAGAGTGTCGGCGTGGATTTAAGCGTACACACACTCTAAGATCAAATCTGTGTGTGCGCACACTTTATAAATGAGGCCCTTGGACTCTATGCTTTAAACAGCCTAGTTGTATTGTGCACATTTGATTTTCACTTTAAAATTGTCATCTCTCTCATCTTTTTAAATGCTCCAAAATCTCACGCAGTATAATCTGATCCCATTTTAATCCAAGTAACTTCTAACATTAAGGCTGATTGTTACAAGCAGACAATTGTACATAATTTCATGATAGCTTTGAGAATTTTAATTATGATCTGAGAAATGTACCAAAGTGACCGTGAAAGCTGTAAGAAGAATACACTAAATGGGCCACCACTAAAGGGTGCCACAGGTCTTGTTTAATCATTCAGATGGACAATCTGATCTGCTGTGGAAACCACTCTCACAAGACTTGAGTATGAGGCTTATCTGAGTATGAGGTTGAAATGGCTTGTGAGAGATTGTACAGTATATACTGTAGATGTTGAGTTTCTTTTTTTTTTTTTTTAGTGTTGCAACACTGTAAAAAAGTAGGTTTGACTCTTTCTGTCACAAGGGTCTTTGTTAGTCATTTGCTTGACATCATCATATTAGATGTGGTCAAGCTCCAACATCTAACCATTCTCAGTGAATAAACTCAAAGGCTGGCAGCTTAAAGCTTTTATCAGTGCTCAAATCTCAAATCTACAAAACCGTTTGCAAAGTACACTCTATATTTTGTATTTCTGGCTGAATATTATGGTTTTCTGATTTACACAAATATCATTTCAAACTCACAAACATTGTCCTTGCCCAGTGTCAGTGTTTACACTGCTGTGAGCAATGACTATTCTCATTCACTCAGTCACAGTCATGCAACCACATGGTCATAATGTGGTGAACTGGGCTGAGACAGCTGATATTTGAAGGAATCTGAATCTGAGTACTGGCTTGTCATATCTTTGCATAGCAGTGTGTTATGACTACCCTTATGAAAAAGAACTTTATTCAAGTGTGCTATTAGCATACTTCTTTTAAACTAAAAATAAGTATACTTTCAGTCTACTTTTTATATACTTCTCAGAAATATACTTTATGTACTTCTGAGAAATATACTTAAAATTGCACTTAAGTATGCTTGACTTATACTGACAGAAAAGTCTAAGTATATTTGGCCTATACTTGGATTCAGTCTTTGATCAAGATATACTTAAAAGTATATTTATAAAAGTATAGTATAAAAGTACATCATTTGAAAATATTGATTTATAAAGAAAACAGATATATTCCTAATTCTGAGTATCTGAATTTTTGTGTAGGCTAGTCCACTGGTAGTGTACATAGGAATTTACTTCAAATCTACTTCCCTCTTTCCTCGCCATTGACTGAATTTTCAGGCTATATACGGTAGGGGGCGCTGTTACGCATCTTCTGAAATAATACAGAATCTCCGTATCAAAATGCAGGAGGAGAAGAAACTGAAACAAGCCATAGAAGATTACTCACGCAAATATAAAATAAAGTGATCATCAAACATTAAAAAGCATATAAATAAAAACGTTATGTGGACTATGAGGACTATGAAGCTTTGGGGCTGTTTATATGGACTCTATCTACTCCACCTGTGTTTGATCATCGTTCTGAATCCCATCCGGACGTTGTCTTTGACAAAAATACAATTTTCTCAGCTTTTTGTTTAAAATGTTTCCTTTTTTTTTTTTTTTTATAAATTAAACTTGCCCACATTTAAGTGTTGATAAAAAAGGATTCATGAAGCTAGAATAAAATGTTTTTAAAATGGAATGAGTTAAAGTACAGTTAAAAGTATTTCAAGTATAACATATAATACCTAAACAGGAACATAGTAGTATACTTAAAGTGCAAAAATAATATATAAAAAGTAAACTATAAGTGTGATGTTATGTTCACTTAAACAAAACTTACAAGTATAGGCTACTTGCACTAAACTAGTAGTTTACTGAGAGTATATTTCAAAGTGTACTTTTATATATTAAAAATGCACTACTAGAATTAAAATAGTAAACTACTAGTATACTTATAAGTTCACTTGTAGTACAGATAAGAGGCGTTTCCTCTGAGGAGGCAAGGGAGGCAGTGCCTCCTCAAAAAAACTTGATGAGAAAATAATCGATATTACAAAAATAAAACAACGCAAATGTTACAAAATTTGACATTAAACAGTGTAAAAGTCACTTGTTTTTCTAAAGAAACACTGACAAAAAGCAACACCCGCAGGTGAAGTTACAGTGGGGAGTCCGAGTCTCTGTGCCTCCCTTCAGCTCATAGAAACAAAGCAGAGCCCCCTAAGCATGCGGTGGGTTTAGTGGGGGGTAATTGAGAATGAATGGGGGAAAGTCACGTGAGAGGAAGCAATGCCTCAATTGCACTATGATTGGATATGATTGGTTATGATTGGACATGGTTGGATCGTGCGATATATCCCGCCTCTTGTTTTCGTGTGCATTCTCGTCGAATCGGTCTGAATGAAGACAGTGATGGCATTAATGGAAGACTAATTAAAAAGTAAGTAAACAACTGTCACTTACATATTACTGCTTTGTGTCATGTGAAAATCAAATGAGTCTCATTCCTCAGAATTAGATCTAGCAAATTAATCAGTAGCAGTACCAGAGCTAGCAAGAGCAGATTAAATAAAAATATTCCTCCTCCCGCGCTCTGCCTACAACCCCCACGCTCGATCCCGTGGGACTCGAGCCGCAGAGAGTAGGCGATTAACTCTCATCCCTCAAGAGAGAGTCCAGCCTGAGTGGAACAAATCACTGTGACCGCATCACACAACAAGCATTTAATCCACTGCTTGCTAAGTTCAAATGCCAGATTCTGTCACTCTGAAAGAATCATATGAGAACATCCATGAATGCATCACTATAAGTGCCTTCAACTCCCTCGAGAGCCAGGGGTTTCCAATCCTGCTCCTGGAGGGCCACTCTCCTGCAAAGTTCCGACCCCAATTAAACACACCTGAACCAGCTAATCAAGGTCTAATTAGGCCTAGTAGAAACTTCCAGGCAGGTATATTGAGGCAAATTGGAGCTAAACACTGCAGGACAGTGGCCCTCCAGGACCGAGTTTGGAGACCCCTGTACTAGGCATACTAGAAACTTTTGAGGCGAGTTGTAGCTCAACCCTGCAGTACAGTGGCCCTCAACTGAGTTTGAACACCCCTGTAGTACATAGGAGGGAAGTATTTTGATTACGGATACCGCAAAGGTATTCAGAGTTACTAGAAAATTACAGGTAGTTTGTTTGATAAGGGTTTGAGCTAAAATGTCAGTTTAAGTATGAGCAAGTATGATCAGTGGTAGGTTAATTCTCATTTAGTGTATATACAGACATGTGTGTGTGTGTGTGTGTGTGTGTGTGTGTGAATACATCAACTATCTTAAAGCTGTTTAACCAATGATGTTTTAAAAATACCAAACAAAATCATTATGCTGATTAAAGTCTGTGGTTGACACACAAAAAAGGGTGTGTACTGAGAAATAGGAGAAAAGAGAGAAATAAAGAGATGCACTTGTGACAAAGAAATGTTCCTTAGTGTTGTAAAAGTACAATAATGTCTTCATGCCAGATTTATAGTGCTCAGATAGATAGACAGACAGACAGATAGATAGATAGATAGATTTCTGCAGGGTTGTGTGTGTGTGTGTGTGTGTGTGTGTGTGTGTGCTCGCTCGCTACTTGGCAGGTATTGCATCTGTTTATTAGACTGAACTCTTGATCAGTCCCATATGTGAATCTCTGTTGTTGCTGCAACATCACCACCATGGCTGAGAAACTCTAGTCTAGCAAATTATCAATCTGCAACAATCATCAGAAACATACTAATTATCAGAAAATGCCAGTCATCTGAGATTTATAAACTTTTTTTTTTTTTTTTTTTTCAAACTATTAACTGAATTTGTATAATAAATTTGCTGTTTATCTATGGTGGAATAATTGAGAATAAGTAGTAGGCTTGTTTCTTGAGAAATATACCAGGAATCAGATGATTGAATATATAATGGGGTGTTTAAAATCAACATTTTCAATATATTTATTAACAAAGTTCAGGAGGAGCACGTTCAAATGATCTACCCTATCAGCGCGAGAGGAGGCATATATATAGAGGCGACTCGCCTCGGTTCCATGACAGTTTTTCCAGCATCCCTCCTCCACCCCAACTCCTCACTCTCGATTATTCCTATCCCAGCCAGGGATGAAGGGGGAGTACTCTGAGTTCGGGACAGATTCCGAGCTCAGAGCCCTACCCTGGACAGCGCACCAAATATGCATACTCTTTTACTCTAATTATTTGTTAGTGTGAACTCATGAAAGTCATTTAGCAGACGCTGTTACCTAGAGAGAGACTCACAAAACTGTTTTAGCATTACTTATGAAAGCATTGTTATCAACAGATGGCAAGCATGCAATCTGGAACACCCTTTACTAAAAAAGAAGTGCTTTCTGTAAAAAAAAAAAAAAAAAAGCCCCAGAAATTGTATTTATTCACCTTTAATTAATTCTTCACAAATGAATCATTCATTTCAAAAAGTTTGAAGTAATAGTTAACCCAAAATGAACATTCTGTCACCAATTCAGGGTGAGATCAGGTAAACCGAGCCTCTCAATGTCAAAAAGTACACCAATATACTTGGATTTACCCTACAGCTGGATAGTTTAGGAAGAAGAAGGGATTTGACATATGTTTGTGTTTGTGGATGCTTGTGTGTATCTCTTTATCATCTGACTGAAATTCTTATAATTCACTGTTTTGATTAGTCAGAGTTTAATTTATGTGTCTATTCTAATTGTTTATCTTGACTGTGGGAAAATGCTAGAAGAGCCTACACTAAAAGTTATTTTATAAATTAATTGCATCCTCTCCATCCATAAGTGCTCTAAACACAAAGGACACTGAACTCTCTGCATTATTTGTTGATTACTAAACTTTAGCTTGCCATTCCTTTCTCATCTGGGACTAGATCTCTTCAATCTCACATTATGAGTGAAACAGAATAGCAAGGTGAGGTGCAAATACAAGGTGTACTGACTGAAAGCTATTATTCACTGATAATCTTCACCACATTGTGGAGAAACAATTTGAGGCATGTTTTGTCATTTTAGACAAACAAAATGACTGGAAAAGAGCTGCGTGAATGTTCTTCAAAATTTCTCCATGTTCCACAGAAGGGTTTGGAAAATGAGCTGCTTTAGGGATGTCAAACCACCTATTACCACCCGCCATGACAGTGGTTCTCAATGCATCAGGAACCAGATTTTACACAGGCCCACCAAAATTGTTGATACTGTACAAAATTAAACTTCTGTTGTTTCTTTTATACTCCATGCAGCCTCACTGCACAAAACACAACCAATCATGTTCATCCCAAAAGTGAACACAATTTTAATGTAGTCTGCTATACTAATTATTCGTGATTATATGGCTAGTTGCCTTGCGTTATTTGCATTCAGTATCGTTTTCCCTGGCTGTCTGGAACCGTGTAAGAACAAAATCTGCCACCCATTTTTGGTTTGCGACACACCAGTTAACAACCACTGGCCTACGATATAAGAACAACACAATAAGAAAGTGCATGCGAGCACACATAAACAAAGACACACCCTTACACAAAGAAAATATATTTCCTTATAAATTAAGGCTCAATATATTAAATAATTGTCAGTATATTCATAATTATATAGAATAATACATTGTGTTAATATATTACAATATACTGAGTAATACATAAGGAATTGCCGTTTTCATATATTGGGAAATATACAACAACATATATCCTTATATATTGTAATGTATGTCATTTTATATTCAATAATACACTTAATATATAGATGAGCATATTATAAAAAAAATGGTAGTGTGTGCTTAAATATATTTTAAAATATGTTGTACATATAGTCACATTTATATGGGAATATGTATGAGTAATATATACTGCATATACTGTAATAAATATTCACATATATGGATATATACAGTATATGTAATTATTGTAATGCTATACACAAGTGGTTCTCAAACTGGTCCTGGAGTACCACCAGCCCTGCATATTTTGTGTGTCTCCCTATATCTGATACACTCATTTCAGGTCTTGCAATCTAATGAGCTCATGAGTTGAATCAGATGTGATAGAGGAGGGAGACATACAAAATGTGCAGGGCTGGTGGTCCTCCAGGACAGGTTTGAGAACCACTGTTATAGAGAAGTATATGGATTCAAGTGCTGGAGTTTATTAATCAAACGTAACAGTCACGTATTCAGATATCACACTAAAGTATCTCATCACATATCAAATCAGAAACATTTACTAACTGGTAGTAACGGACCCCAGGATACAAATAGTAGAAAAATATGATGTCTGTGAGCTTGATGTCATGTTGTTCGCTTGGCTGTTTCATTATAAAAGTCCAGAAATTCGTCAAGTTTTTCGACAGGTGTTTTTTCTAATTATATGATGTCATTTATACGTTGCCATCATGACTCCAGCCAATCGCTGCATTGTTGATCGTGGTTTCGAGTATCGATACATCTGCCCTTTTCAAGGAACATGAGAATGCGCAGTAATCTCAGACAAATTAATCCAGATATTTTAATCCATTCCACAAATTCGTTTGAAGAACCAAATTAGCCAGAGATCAGTTATCACAATTAGAAGATCTAGCATCTGTCAAATCATCTCAGATGTATTTAGCGAGGTACGAAGAACGGACCCCAGGTAAGCATCAGGTAAATCATTATCCAGGGACAACAGAACTCTAATCCTATACAGAAGTCAGACGATGTTGAACTGACCAGGAGCTGCTTTTATAGCGAGTCCTGAGAGACTCTGGAATTAGTTACAGGTGCAGGTGATCAGTACTCAGGTGATTGCGAATGGAGGAGAGAGGGAGGGAATGAGTGAGTGAGTGAGTGCAGTGGTGAGGGAGCCCGGTGCACTCATGACAATTATATATTTGTAAATATATACAGTACATAATACATAATATGTACAATATTTTAATATATATATACATATATATATATATGGGAAAATGTACAGTATGTGAAATATGGACACAGTTCTGAGCAAAATATATACTGTGATATATATCCATATATGTAACTATATATCAGTCATGGCAACTCTTGGAGTGGATGAATTTCAACAGCATTTATTGGCATGGAGCATGGAAAATACATAGGCTTGTTTTTGGCGGACGAGATCTGCTACACTGCTGCTGAGCAAATACAATAATTTGTTCAGCTTAGTCAAAATAACAAAGGAAAGGCTGCTGCAAGAAATGGTAGACCCCCGTAGCAGATCTCTACAGGTGGTGCTAGGGGGGAGGAGGGAAAACCGAAGCTTTCGTCGCGCAACGTGCCGATCACAGGCTAGGGTACGATATATATGAATATGTGGATTTGGAAGTACTTGTACCACGCTGTTGAAAGAACCAATCGGCGTTCGTTAGAGTTTCATGCCTGAACTATATATATAGATATATATAAATATGAATAATGATTCATCATTCATTCACAAAGGTGATAAGATCTGAAGTGTAATAATCCAATAAGATAATATAATATAAGATAAGATAAGAAGCCTTTAGAGTCAACCTGGTCTCATGGAAAGACGTACCTGTGGGAACGTTTTCACAAGTCGCAAAAATACGTACCAATACGTACATATCACTGCAGTTTCCAACAGAAATGAACACTAGAGGCAATAAAACAGCAAGCGCTTTTAATCGTTTTCATACACAGTGACGATTACAGGGTCAGATTATGGATTAATAAAGACTTGTTTTTTCGTCTCCTTGCACAATATTATGTTATGACTTCAAAATGCTTTTTACCAAAGTGAACGATTTGTAAACAAATATATTTTGGACTGAAATTCACGCCCAAATATCCTACATCTCCATTCTTGTTTGAGGATGAATGTTCCAAGGTGTGTGACCTTCACTTAAAGAATCTACCAAATTTAAGCCCCGCATCAGTTATCTAATAACTTGGAGAACAGTGTCGGTGTGTTTGAACCAAGACAGTCTTTTACTGAATCCATTCTTGGCACGAGAGAACAACTTTACCTTACATATGAAGACCGTACTGATGAGTCAGAAAATGAGGAATCATGGTTAGGAGAAGTTGGTAAGCACAGGTCAGAGTTTTTACTTATACTTGCTTTTGTTTTGAGACACAGACTCACTGGTGGGCCTTTTCTGATCTTCTAGATTTGATTAACATTCACTGTCCACAAATGCACTGTCAGCCTCAAGGCATCTATTCTTAAAAGAGCTTAAGCCAATAAAAGGTCACCTACAATTTCACATATATTGTTCAGTCTGTGAGTATTACATTGGTGACAAAAGTAGTGAAGGGCAGTGTACAGTGTGCCACACAGTGTGAGACAAAGACAGCTCACTGAAGAATGGAAACTTCTTCATATACTTACCAATACAAACACAGTTGGAACATCTTCCTCAGAGAGAAGGTATTGCAGGTTGTCAGGAAAAGTGAGAAAATGGCACACGTAATTCTGAACATTACAAGGACATATGTAATGGTACAATGTACCAAAATCTGAACAAAATGTTTTACTCTTTGGCTTGTGGTTTGGCAGTAAAAAGCCCAATGTTATGTTTTTAAAGCCATTCACTCTAGAGTGTCAGAAGTTGTCAACTTTTCCAGGTGAAAAGAAATGTCGTTGTGGAACAAGGTACAGTAGGGGCAGCTCTTATGATGTGTGATCCAGTTGCCAGGCCTATACTACAAAACATGACCCAGTTTAATGGTCAGTGTGCAGCCTTTGTCTACATCCTGGAGAACAAGTTCAAAAGGGAAATGGTACTGTTAGGACATACCCATACAAAGATGACCCAAAAAGGGACCAGGCTTCAACCGTAAGTGATGCAAGGGAGTCTCTGCGTAGCACAAAATCTGTGAGGGGTATTAAAGGGCCCTCGTGTCTTATAAACATTCCACACTTTGATGTCATATCTGGCATGCCTCCTGACCATATGCATCTTGGTCTGGTTTGGCAAATGGCTGAACAGTGGTTCAGAAACTGGTTACTGTTTTATAGTATCTTTGTGCTGAAGGGAATTCTGCCCCAGGTGTTTTACAATATAGGGGAGTTAAAAAGATGTGAAAAAAATTGTTGTAGATTTTGTCAAAAAGTTTGAAATACTGTATGGAAAGCAAAATGTGTCATTTAATGTACATTTATGTCTCCATTAGCCTGAATCTGTAAATAATTGCCCTTTGTGGGCACATTCAGGATATATTTCTGAGTCATTTAATGGGGAAATGCTAAAAATGGCACTCAGTGTGTTCCTTTACAGACAATGAAAGAATTCACACCTAGACAATTATTACCTGGTTTGAGGAATGATGCACTGAGAAATGCTGTCTGAATGCATCCAGCTGTATAACAATTTAACTGGTCAAAAAATACTGACAAAGTTTGAAATAGTAACAGATCAGATTGTTACCCCCGGTTTGCATAATTCAAAATTTACTGGTGAAGAGATACTGGTCATGAGGGAGCAGCTTTCACTGTGGATACATTTGTGGAAATATTCAGTAACTTCTAGTCTAAGGACAACTATTATAAGAATTCTCTATAGCGAAAAGGAACAGCTTCACTGTTTTGTTTCAGAATGGACAGATAATCACTGTTTACAATTACATTATAGTAACAAGTCAACAGAAAATGCTTTGTTCTTGGAAGAGAGTATGATAGATCACACATGTGTATTGATCATTGTAGAAAATGTAGTTGGTCTGAAACGAGTTTTGCAGGTCAGGAAACTATTTGATGTGACAATGTTCAAAGAAAAATGTGTGCTAATTGATCTGCCACAACATGCAATCCTCTATGCATGCATACCGCCAAGATACAGTGTGGAGGACTAAAATGTTTAGGCAAGATGAAAAAAAAAAACTAGATTTTGTCCGACAGTTTGTAATTTGAACAGTTTGAAACAGTTCAACAGTTTGAACTTTCTTCTGTTGAAATCTATGGAAAGCAATTTACCTTTGTAGGCATTTTGGAAATATATTTTTGAGACATTTAATGCTGTATATAAACCCATGCGTTAACTAATGAAAGAGAAATTATTTGAGTGTTTCAATAAAGCTATTACATGTAAAAATGTAGTACAGTTTTTGTCTTGTTATTGCTGTATAGGTATACATGGTTCATGCATATATTGCAGAATATTGAAAAATATGAGCACTAGATTCCCATATACTTTAGAATGTATTATTTAATATATCACATTATAGCATTTTCACATATAAATGGGTCACAGGTCTGTTCTGATAGGGGTGCGGATGCCAGAGAAGGGAACAATTCTAGAATAATAATATAGAATAAAATACATTTTAATAAAATTAAATGCAAATGTTAAAACTCACTGAGCAAAATGACGACACACACATAGAGTAAGTGTCCCATTGATTTGAAAAAAAAATAAAAAATTAGCTTGGCTTGTTGTTGTTTACCAAAATTGTCTGTTTTCTTATTCAGATTGTCATGTTAATAATTTTGCATGTTGTTTGACCTATGCAGTTCATGGTAATATTTGCCTAATACATTTCAGTGTTTGACATTTCTGTTCATGTTTGTGTATTGAAAAGTTTTTGATACTGTGCTGATCCACATATCCTGTAAAATATGTCTCGATGGAAAACCAGTTGTTCTCAAATTTAAGCTGAGAGTTGTATGTGTTTGCAAAGACGTTCATATATTCTCAACTGAGGTGAGAGTTAAATGGAGAAACTGTGATTATGTAAAATGATAGTGTGTCCTAAAATGAGCACTCATTTCGGTGTTTGAACTTGATAAATGGGGACTTTCTGCCAACATGTGTGTGTGTGTGTGTGTAAGAGAGAGAGAGAGAGAGAGAGAGAGAGAGAGAGAGAGAGAGAGAAAGGTCATGCAATCCCATATTGCAAAGCAATACAATAAAAAAAAAGTTAATTTTTTTTCATTTGCAGAAAAACATGCAAGTGCTATCCTGTGCAAGACTTGTTGCTAGGTGGTTACTAAGGTATTCTCTGGTCAAAAGAGCCCACCCCAAATCTCAATGATAAAGCTTGGGTCCTCCAAGTCCTCACCTCAACAAGTCCTCAAGGATTTGAGGTGTCATTCCTGTATGTAGCGCATGTAGAGTAGGATGAGTTGCATGCTGAAATGTTCTACTTAGGGTGAGGGATTTGTTGGATACCCAACCCTTATCACACACCATGAAATACAGCTGTTTCTGCTAGGACAATCAATATCAATCATGTCAATGTTTGCAAAAAAGAATGTCAATAATAGTAAAAACAAACAAACAAACGAAAAAACAAAACTAGCCCATTCTCTTCTAACAATGAGTGTGAGAATGAGTGTTTGTATGTCAAAAACGACACAGTGCTTGAGGTCGCTGCCATAAGTGTGAATCACAAAGAACATTCTCATCATCAGTACTCCTGTAATTCATCTTCCTCTCTTTCATCACTGACAGTCATCTAAACTGTGATTAAGCACACGTGTTGTTCATCAGCTATCTTGTGTTTCTCATGCTGGAGTGGAAATAAAGAGAGACAAATTACAGATCTTGCTGAGTCTGTGTGTGTCAGTTGTCTGTCTGGTCTTGGTTTGGGCTTTTAGGCCACGTGTACAAGTTTTGTGAGTTTATCGCTTACCCTCAAGTTGTTCCAAACCTGTATGAGCTTCTATCTTCTGTTGAACACAAAAGAAGATAATTTGAAGAATATTGGTAACCAGACAGTTGACGGTAGCCATTGATTTCCATAGTAGGAAAAACATTTCTTCTTCTGTGTTCAACAGAAGAAAGAAACTTGTACAGGTTTGGAACAACTTGAGGGTGAGTAAGTGATGACGCAATTTTCATTTTTGGGCGAACTATCCCTTTAATCAAAGTTATATCATGATTTTCTGAGAAAATCTAGTTCCTTGACATCCCTGGATCCCTGGATTTGTAAAATCTGAAAACCCCTGACCTGAGGGGGGTCTGATTGTATGGAATACAGGAATTACTCCTGAACATGTAACAGGGATAACCATAGCAAACTTTTGGCATCTCACTGCTATAAACAAGACACATGGATGACAACAGTTTAAGCCGCCCAATGTTAGCTATTTTTGACAAAACAAACACCAGAGATGTTTTATTATTTAACAATTGTTAGTAAACTACCGTCAACAATGTGCTGTGTTTTGTTTATGCCTATGGAGCTGGTGCTTTTAAACATCATGCTCTCTCAGTACTGTTATGTATTGATTTGTCCCAAGAATGCAGGATTGGTGTAAGCAACTACATTACCGAATCAAGACACGTACCACTTTTTCTGTGATTTTCTAGCACTGCATCTCAAGTGACAAAAAAAGAGTGATGTCACTGAATTAATAACTTGTTGTTTAGTTTGGTAATGTCCACACTGTGTGGATATGTGGACCCCATTTTTATCCAAAGCAACAAATTAGGGACATAACAAGTAATTTATCATACAAGAATCAACAAAATGTGCAGTTTGTGCAATGCAAGAGTGGGACTTAAAAAATAGAGAAAAGATAAACATTTATAGGATTAGCCTTTAGTTAAAACAAGAGGAAGAGATGTGTCTTCAGCTGATTCTTGAAGATTGTAATGGTGATCAGATGGAGGCTGGAAACTTCTCCACCACAGGGGAGCAGAGAGAGTAAAGATTCTGGAATGTGACTTTGTGTATCAAATCACTAGGCAACGCTTGCTCACTGACAGTAGGGGCAGGGAAGAAACTCAGAATTGTAGGAGTGTGTTGAGGTAGGAGGGTGTGATGCCAATGGCAGTCCTGAAGATCAAGGTCAGAGCCTTGGATTTGTAGGAGGGCAGCTACAGGTAGCTAGTAGAGTGAAACCAGTAAGGTGCGTCATTAGACTTGTATGGTTTATTGAAGATCAGATGCGCAATCGTGTTCTGGATTATCTGCAAAAGTTTAATTACAGCCAACACAAAATTGCAGTAGTCCAATCTTGAAATAAAGAGCCTGTAGACAAGCTGTTTGCCTTTATGATAGTGAGGTTCTGTAGATAGAGAAGATTAGCGGACCAAGCACTGAACCCTGAGGTATCCCAGTGGTTAGCTGATGTGCCAAATCATTTTGAACAGTGAAATCACTCATAGTAACTTTAATTTTTTCAGATTACCTCCATCTTGCCGACACTCGACAACAGTGTCTGACAGGAGATGGATCACAAGCTCAAATGTCTTGATTTCTATTGTTAGTCACTGCATCGTTGCTGCATGTAAATTTGCAGTGTAATAATATTGCAATGTAACATAGTTTTAATACTGTTGTTGCATCACAGAACTTGCCTGCAACACATAGCCAACGCTCACTGTTGGTCACCGTCAGATATGTCAACTCTCATTGAGAATGAGTGACTTTGTTTGTCAGCTTTGTTGATCAAAATCATTGTATGTGACAGAACCCTTAAGCCATTCCTATTGCCATTCCTCATATAGTGAGAAGGTCTGGACCTTTTCTCAGATCATTCTGATCAACAGCCACCCATTTACACTGTCTGACTAACATCTTGAGTAAGCAACCATAATTTGCTTATTTCAATGTGATGCTTGAGGCTGGTCTATACCAGTAATTGACTACAGTGTCTGAACAAAAATGGAAACAATATTGATAGAAACAAACAGGAACATCCATCTGTCTTGATTTTTATTGTTCATCAAAGCATATTGGCATATTGTAAATGTCAGGTTCAAACTTTTAGTATGTGTGTGTATTTACATGTTTCACATTTATATGACCAGATTCCTCAGTTTGACTCCTAAATGCTTTTGTTGGTGATAATCTGCCCCAGGCACATGCACATTTGCATGGGATAGGCTCTTAGTGACCTATAACTTGAAATTGTAAGAGAGAGAGAATTTATAGCATTCACAAACAATCCATTTGTTTTTCTTTTGGTGTTTGCCTAGATAAACTGAATTTGAATTGGACCGAGTTTTGTTTTTCCTAGCTGATAAACTAATATTTGTTCATTGGTGCTATTGTGCAGACTTGTATACTTTTCCTGCATAATTGATCCCTTCATAGTTTACTTTTTAGTGAATAAACAGAAAATATATAATAGATATACTCAAATACACTCCTGTAAAATGTAACCATATCAATCAAATGTTGAAACAGGTGAAACTGATCTAATTACTCACATATATGGTTCACACAAGTCACCGAACATATGAGTCTGATTAATTTATAGCACAAATAGAGGTTCATAAATCATGAAGAAAGTCATTAAGTGTGAAGATGACTCCGAACAAAGCAGCACTGCCACCAAAACCAATATTGCTTTTGGGCATATGGCATATATTCTGAGAAATGTATTTGTAAATAATGAGAATACTAATACTTATACCATGAAAAATCAAATAAATGATACCACTCTCATGTCTGTTCTGTGAATGCTTTTGAGTTCTCTGTCATGCTTGCATGCTCCTGTATCAGGCAAATCTCAAAAATGTGTTTTACGGTTTCATGAACTCTTAAAGTGTGTGTGTACAATCATCTGTTGGAATGTTTAATCTTTCAGATGAAAGGAATCTTTCTGAGAAATAGCTGTTTTAGCTATTATTTTAATCGAGAAGCAGGCATGAGAAAGCCACAAACTTTTATTCATAAACAAGTCACACTTGTTCCTGATTCTGATTATGAGTCATTTTCCTTCTATTTTATGAACTGTCTGTTTAAATCAAAATTCCAAACATTGATTGAACCTGCAAAGTTGTACTGACAATTCACAGGCTCATAAGACATAATCTGTTGCAGACAAAAACATCAGTATTTATGCTGTAGCCTGAGGCTGCCGTTGCAAATATTCACATAAACAGATGAAAAGGATATATATGCGTCAATGCATCTGTTTGTGTGGTATTTTGCTAGCCTCTGCAAAACCTGTTTATGTCTACTAAATACAGTCAAACCAAAAATTATTCAGACACTAGATATATTTTTTTTACTAGTGGGTGCAGGACACTAGTTTAACTGACATAATTAAGATTATTTTTTTCCTGACAGTTTAACTGAGATCTTGTCATATTTTATTACCATTTTTTTTTTTAAACTATAGTGAATAAACTGTATTAATGAATGAAATGTTCAAGGTATCTGAATACATTTTGGTTTGACTGTAAGTCTCATTCAGCATGAGCCATGATTAGGAACAGCGAAAAATATATGGACTGAATGATTTTCATGAATCTTGGTTACGTTAATGGATCTTGAAGGTTTGTCCATGTGGGCAAAACACCATAAAACGCTCTAACAGACCTGCACTGCTGTTTCCTGTGGTGCTTGTCTATAGTGTCACTGGAAAAACAAATCAACATACACATGACCAGTGATTTGCGAACATATTATTCTTAGGATTTAGTTCTTTAAATAAATTGGTCAAAAAAGTTACTCACTTAGTGAATCAGAATGGTTCTTTACTTGTTACTGAACGATAACTTTTCATCATGTTTAACACACAAAATGGACCATGAACTGATACTGTTTTATGTGTACTGGGAGTTTTATTGAGGCCTAAATCTTCATACCTAAATATGTGTAATTACTGACTTGTTGCTCATATGACAACGTGAAATTAAAGACATGTTAGGAAAGGATGTGTCCTTAAAATACTGAGAGAACCATGAACATATTTTCATTCCTACTCATTTTTGTAGAATTTTTGTTTTTGAAACTTTTTTTTTTTTTTTCCTGGTACCAGAAAAGCAACATTCTTGTCAGCTAATTTGTTTTGAATAGTACTAATATTTCATATGTAGAAGTCCAGCGCTTGATTCTGCTTTGGCTTCAACTGAAACAATTTTCTTTGACAGAGTAAAAATTGTGTCCACATTGTGTCTGAAATGTCAGGTGATATTAAATTCTTGTTTATAGAATTGTATGAAAGCAATATTAATCACAGTTGTGCTGTTGCTTGTTTGATATTGCACTGATAAAACTTGATCCAGAAAAAATGTCCTCACATCTGGGAAAGCATCAAATTCAAAAGAATGTTCTGCTTAGTTTTGTGGAAATTTATGTCAAAGCGTATCTATCTTTTTATTCAGCTACAGCGATAGCTGTATTAGGGATTTTCTGGAACGTCATAAGTTATTTTACTTCTGTGAGACAAATTTGGACTTTCTCCCAAAAAATGAAAGTTTTCTGTGAAGTAAAATTATTATTGTTATTATTATTTTATGCAGCCATACAAGTACAACAAACATGGTGTTGTTTATATTTTTGTAAATTTTAAATCACAATTTTAACCAGAAAAATTGCAATTAGATTTTTTCCCCAAATCGTGTGGCCCTAGTTGCTCCTGATATCAGCATGTTCACAGTATTTATTTATTTATTTTATTTTTGTTTTGTTTTTTTACAGGGAGCAGATGCCATTGATGAGTTCTGCTGACTCAAACTTTCATACAAGTCTGTTCAAACTGTTTTTCTCTGAGAGCGCTGTACCAACATCAGCAAGCTTCTACATGAACATGGTAAAATGAAAAAGGAAACACTTTGGAAATGACAGGTGTGTTGAACAGGAACTGTTTCAGGAATGCCACAAAGGTTCATGACTGTTTAGATCAGTGTGCTCAATAATGTGCCATACTGACAAATAGTCAGTATGGGTTTTATGGGCTTATTTCAGTGACAATTTTTTTCCACAAACCACACATAAACATTTTCTCAAAACTACAAACTACAAACTTTTGCATAGAAACTTTTGCAGAGGGCCGTGAGAACGGGGCGAGGCCGGTGGCGTGAGTGTTAATGAGCATCAGCTGCGCGCCGCACTGGTCTCGCCCTGTTTTCATGGCCCTTGGCCTCGTCCTGCTTGCCACATTGCTGCTCACATATTATTGTAGTAGAGTTTATGCTAAATACAGTGTAATCAGCCTTTAGGCATGAAAATGTTATAAGTAACAGAAATAAGCACAAGTGTCAGGGCATATCAAAACATCTCCAGGGCTCAGAAAACACCTCAGACCCCAGAGGGATAACCCATGCCAGAGCACTACAACCTTTCTCATACAGAGGGAAACACACACACACACACACACACACACACATACATACATATATATATATATATATATATATATATATATATATATACACACACATAAAATTTCATTTTAATAATATCAATTGAAATAAATATATTTCAAACTATACAGTTCAAACTATACATAAATCTATTGCTAATATATATTGAAAATATATAATATATTATCAATATGTTTCAGTTATAATATACACTGATCAGGCATAACATTATGACCACCTTCCTAATATTGTGTTGGTCCCCCTTTTGCTGCCAGAACAGCCCTGACCTGTCGAGGCATGGACTCCACTAGACCCCTGAAGGTGTGCTGTGGTATCTGGCACCAAGATCTTAGCAGCAGATCCCTTAAGTCCTGTAAGTTGCGAGGTGGAGCCTCCATGGATCGGACTTGTTTGACCAGCACATCCCACAAATGCTTGATTGGATTCTGGGGAATTTGGAGGCCAAGTCAACACCTTAAACTCATTGTTGTGCTCCTCAAACCATTCCTGAACCATTTGTGCTTTGTGGCAGGACACATTATCCTGCTGAAAGAGGCCACAGCCACCAGGGAATACCATTTCCATGAAAGGGTGTACATGGTCTGCAACAATGCTTAGGTAGTTGGTATGTGCCAAAGTAACATCCACATGGATGGCAGGACCCACAGTATCCCAGCAGAACATTGCCCAAAGCATCACACTGCCTCTGCCGGCTTGCCTTCTTCCCATAGTGCTGCGAGATGTAGGCGAACGGGTAAGCAAGCCTCTTTAATGCGTCGTTGAGTAGTTCACACATAAAGATTGGCGAGCGCTGATCACCCGAAGAAACATAATTCATCACTGTGAGTCCATATTGTCACAATCTCACACTGTTTTTGGTTAACACTGTTTCCCTAAGTTGTGTTTGTTGTCATAGTTATTGATTTGTTTTGTTAGTTCTGATTTGATTTGTTTGTCAGTTCAGGTGTGTGTGATTAATTATCCTTGTTTGCCTGTGTTCTCAAGTGTGACATATAATGCAAGTGGAATCAATGGTTTAGCTGAAAAGGTTTAAAATATTAGTATTTTTCTTACATATATCTGTTATTTCACTTCAGAAGACATTGATTGATCCACTGGGGTCGCATGAATTACTGTCATGTTCATTTTGTGTGGTTTTTGAAGTGTCAACTTTTTGGTTACTATCCATTTGCAGTGAGAAAATTGATAAGCACCTACCTTAGTATACCTTTAAGTTTGGAAATGTATTTTCTTGCCCCTTGAAGAACATTTTGCAATATATTTTGTCATTTTAAGGTTTAAATGAAATATATTTTCAATTTGAAACAAATTTCTTTAAGCCAAACTATTTAAAACATATATATTTAGCATATTTGAAATTTATATTATTTATACTATGATACCTGTATAATATTTCAATCATTTCTTTGAGACAGTAATAAAACAACAAGGGGAGATGTCTCCTACTTCTCAGATTTTTCCTGAAATCTAAATAGCAACCTCCTTCTGTACTAGGGGTGGGCGATATGACCAAATAAATAAATAAATAAATAAACCCCGATACAGTTAAATAACCGATAAATAAATCACAATATAGTTATTATGTGTTATTTTATCTAATTTCTGTTATTAAAAATAAGATAAAAGAAGCAAATGATAAACAATTGGACAAATACAATATAACAAAAATATAAATTACATTTTTCGGGTACAATACGTTCATTTACCATGTAGTTAGAATTAGTACAGAAATGTCATAAATGTAAAAATAAAATATTGCATAGTCTTCACTGCACGATATAGAATAAATAAATATGAATTTATTCTTATTAAAGCTAAAAAGTTATTCAGTCGAGCAGTAAGTTATGTTCTCTTTTGTTTGAATCACATTAATGACACAGAGCAGCAGGTATATAAGGCTGCTGTCACTTTAAGACTGAATGCGCCGATCCAATATACTGATATACATCCGTTTACACCCAACTGCTTACTTTCATTTGAGATAGAACTGGCTGTGTTTACATGAATACTCCACACGATGAGCATTTTGACATAATTGTGTGTGTATTTGACCATTTAAGTGCAATAAGATTTGATGGTGTTTTGCACTATGATCCTGAGCTTCAGAGAAAGTTGTTTTTTATGTTCATGGGTGTGTGCTGAAGTCTTGTGATAGGATTTAGTTGATGATTTAATATAGAGTGTAGAACAGCTTTTAGCACATACTAAACATATGCTAAATGCAGTCAGATTTATGAGCGTGTATATACTGTAGGTGTTGTGTATAAGGGGAAAAGTATGTTTGTAAGTGGGTTTTATGGTTGTGAGTTACCATCAATCAAAGCTGCAGTGCACAAATCCTAGTTAACCTGGGAATAAATGGTTACAAAGATGAGATGGCAATAGGTTGGATAATTTGCAAGCAGTAGAAGTGGTCAGAAGTGCCAGACAGATGCATACCTCTACAATCCACATAAAAACAGGTAGTGGTCAGGCCCTGGCTCTCACAAGGCTGAGTTTAGTGGTCAGGACAACAACTGGACAACACTGCATTAGTTTGACGGCATCTTCATGCTTTATGACTGCAGACAAATGATGGTGAGATGAAAAACAGTGGACAGAGAGCAAAGATAGCTGAGCTTAGGTCACCATGACTGAATATGTGAAGTCGGTTCCAGCAGGGGCTACACACACACAATGTATATAGCCTAAGGCCACATTTAAAAACGTCCTGCCATGCTTTCATTAACTTTTCAAATGCCTTTTATGCATAGACTTAACAGTTTTAACCTTCTCCCAGACCCTGAGTTTATATTCAAATATGAAAATTCATCATACAATATATTACATGTTGAAAACAGGGACTTTACAATATGTAAACACACACTGTTTGACACACTGAAGTGATATTTACCTTGACATTTCCAGTTGACCCTTTTCACATTTCTCAGAAGCGTTATTCTCCAGACTCCAGAGAAACATGCGCGCAGCCATCTTCAGAATATTGTCTTGAACTTCCATTTGTGCGGTAGCTCCATATATTTCTGTGGCATCGCTCTTGTAAAGTAATTAGCTTAACGAAAGTTATCGTGAGCATTGTAATGTTTAAAGCAGACGTCTTAAATGTGAGTAGACCGGGAAGATTTTAAAACGAGCGGTTCATTCATTAATCCGTAAAATCGCTATGGAAATACAAACAGGAAGACAACGAGCGCAGTGCTGAAAAGGGGCGGGGATACATATATATTTTTTTGTGTTCCCGTTTGCTCAAATAGCAAAAGAAAAACTCCACAATAGTGTTTTCACAACTTTTAAAAAGTGGACAAAATAGAGATTGATAACAGCAGTCAGAAAAGAAAAAGGTGTCAATTAATTGATAAAATGTTACCGTCACACCCATAAACAACGCAGTAAAAACACACTCGTAGCAGCATTAACTAGTTTTTTTGTAATTTGATGCAAAGGTAATATAATACAAAGTATAGTGTTATAAATGTACAGATTTATTTTTAAAATTGAAAATATAAAAAACTTTGTAGGATTTACGATGCTGAAGACCTTTAAAAAGCATCATCACAGTCTGTGAAAAGGGTCAGTCAAAAAAATAAAAATCAGTTGTTGCGTGATGTGACGATATTCCTAATATTGCACTTTACAGTTAATTAAACAAAATAGAAATCGTCCTAGACCGTCTAAAGAAGATACCAACTCAATTTTTATTGTTTATTGTGTGATATTACTGGTAAAACATTTGTAAGAGATATCAACTTACTCGCTTTAACCCATGTATAATTATAATAACTGCCCGTAGCCTCAAATAAATAGTGTATAGTTATTCTCTCTCTCTCTCTCTCTCTCTCTCTCTCTCTCTCTCTCTCTCTCTCTCTCTCTCTCTCTCTCTCTCTCTCTCGCATCATCACAGCAGAGCGCGCGCTGCTCCTCAACACATTCATCCGATCAGTTACAGAAGAGTCCACAGCTGCGCAGTGTTCGTCTCTCAGCATAAAGTTTGAGGGTGAGTACGTATTTTAATGTTTTTTTTTTTCTTCTCAAATGTTGCATGTAAATTAGAAACATGCAGCGCAAAACGTGCCAATTAGGCGGAGACAGTTAAATACAGTAGGCTGACAAGTAATCCATATCTCTTCACAATAGTGTTTACTCGCTTTGTTATTTATACATTATGCCGAAATATCAGCGGTTTTCTTTGCCCTTTCTCACTAAGGCTACTTTTTAAATTCAACAATAACACGATCCTCATCTCTCTACAGAACTGTCGACTCTGCGTTATTCATGTGTAATTCATGTTTAATTTTCTTATCAATGATGGCTTAATTAGTAGACACTGTACAGTTATAAACATTTAAACTCCCCCACTGCAGGCAAATATAAGAAATTAATAATTAGGGAAAATCAGGTTTCCCTTAACGAAAAAAAAAAAAAAAAAAAGGAGGGGGGGGAGGGGGTGGGGTTATACAGCTGTACTTGGACAGAATTATTGGCACCCCTGAATTCTAAGTACAGAATTTAGAATATCTTCAGAAATAAATGCAAATTAACCTATTTAAAAACAAACAAACAAACAAGAAGCAAAAAAAAAAACAAAAAAAAAAAACAATAAAACTCGCCTGTGCTTAATTTTCAGTGTTCACATGACCTGATGGTTTTACTTCATAAAAAGGGTCTGATTGTTTACAGTTTCTTTTTCACAACGTTGGAGATGAGAGAGCTGTCTGAGAGCATCAGAAATGCTATTATCCAGAAACATATCCAAAGGCTACAATTGGCAAAGATCTTGAAATCCTTGTTTCAACAGTTCATGATGTTATCAAGAAGTTTCACAGTCACAAAACTGTTAAGACACTTCGAGGATGCGGTGCCAAGAAGAAACTCAGTGAGAGAAGGCTGCGAAGGTCGGTGCAGACTGTGGAAAAAACCACGCAAGACATCGACAAAGCTTCAAGCTGATCCTCATCCAGTGCCATACACACCACACACTGAACCAAGGGCTCCACGAGTGAAGGCCAAGGACACCGCTACTGAAAGACAGGAACAAACAGACAATACTGTTTACAAAATCTTTCCTAGATAAGCCACAGTCTTTTTAGGATAATGTTCCTCATTGTAAGAAATACATCTGTAAAAAAGTACTAGCAGCTCATCACAGTACATTATCCATCAATTTTACGGACATTTCCGTTAACTCTAAAACACAACGCAATGCAGTATAAAATTCAAAATACAGGTAAAACACCTGTAAAAAATAAATATGGAAAATTCCTTCAAATTAGTACAGTACAGTACAATAACACAGTTGTGCCCTATTTTTATGGATTTTTTTAGAGTGTAAAGTAGAGCTGTTTGGAAATGCAGTGCATTAGTTTATTTACAGGTGACAAAATGAAGGCTGTATAAGAAAAAAGAACACCCTACCCATCATACTGTGGGGCACTGAAGGCATTGGACGCATCAAAGGAATGATGAAATCAGAAGATTACCAAAGCATTTTAAAGTGAAATGTGTTACCTAGTGCCAGATCATTAAGTTTGAGGTCTTTCAGCAGGATGATGACCCAAAAACACATCTAACAGCACCAAAGAATGGCTGAAAAGGACAAGATGGACAGTTTTAAACTGGCCAGCAACGAGTCCTGACCTAAATCCCATTGAAAACCTTTGGAGAGAGTAGAAAAATGACTCCTGTAAACATAAAAGAGCTAAGAGTTTGAGTGCATAGCAATGGAAGAGAAACACCAGCAGACAGGTGGGGGAAGCTTCTGTATGGATACAAGAAACGTTGAGAGGCTGTCGTTGCTGCCAAAGATTCTGCCACCAAATATTAGTAAAGGGTGCCAATAATTGTGTCCAGCATACATTTTTTGTCTGTATTTTTAATGTCACTATATGGAAGCCTTCTTTTGTTTTTGTTGTTCAATAACTTTCGACATGTCATTAAAATATTCTGATTATACAAAATTAGTTTATATCAACAATCAGGCATACCTCCTTACAAAAATTAAACAAATTAGTCACAGATTTTTATCAAAATAATATAATATTTTATAATAAATTCTTAGAGCTTTCTATTTATTTATAGGCTACTTACGTGTTTAACAGGTAACCCCGCAGTTTTCCATACAAGTTTTCTGTAAAATAAAAATATTAATATTATTTTCTATTTATTATAGTTATATTTATCATTAAATACTATTTTTTATTTTTAATAATGAAAGTTATTACAATAGTAATAATTCTTATTTGGTTTAATATTTTTATTTAGCAATAATGATAATAATAATAATTAATTTTATTCAAATGAATATATTAGCACGAAATTTTCGGCCAAATCGTGCAGCCCTATAAACAAGCAAAACAAACCTGGTATTGTTTATATATATATATATATATATATATAATTTTTTTTTCATTCATAATTTTGTAGTTTCATTTGTAGTTTTATAAAGCCCTAGACTTTACCTAGTTTTTATTTATTCATTAATTTTTAAACATGTTGCACAGAGCTTTCTTTTGCAGTCCTAACCTCTTGGCTTTATAGGGTACAATAACATCCTTCTTAAAGCTCCATCTGCAGTATTTCATTGCTGGCCTCGCACACTATTTACATTTATTCATTTTGCACTTTTATCCAAAGCGACTTACAAGTGAGGAATACAGCAAGCGATTTGATAAAGTCAAAATACAAAGTTTCAGACATTGCTTAGAGTAGCATAAGCTGAAAATAGGGAGGGATTAAGGGAAAGTGAAAGTATAGAGTTTTTCCTTTACTCAGCTCAACCCTTTTCACTTCCAGCGAGATCAGTTAAACTGCATTGCAGTTAGTTGAAGTGTAGTTCGACCACCTGGTATTTGAACCCTTGACATAGTGCCATACTGACAGTTGAGCTGAACTACTGAATTACTGTTAGAAGGTACAGTATTTAAACTTGGTATTTGTTTTATGACCTGCAGAGGTGGTTTGAACCAAGTTAAATGCATATGGTTGTTCAAACCATGTTAATTTTACTCTTCTCATATGTCAGCATTGCAGTTGACCATATGCACGGTCACATTAAAAATTTTATTTTTAATGTGATGACCAAAAATTATTTGTTCATCCTTCTGAGATCGTCCCCATTTGTAAAACCAAATGTTTCAAGATGTAGGAAATCCAATATTGAATAGAAAACACTTTTATTAAAAAAAATAAAAAAGACAAATTTTTACTATAACCATCAGATGGTGGCAGAGGATCATTTATTTGTGCATTTATTAGACATATCCTGTAATAGTTTTTCACTCAGTTTCGCTTTTGAATAAATATTAAACATTATAAAATCAGTAGGTTTAAAAATACATTTTGTCAAGGTGAAGTACTCACAAAATCTCATGAAAAACAATAACTTTTCTTATGAATGAATTACAGAAAGCGAGCACCACGCTCTCCCATTGTAATCAGAGAAGCTGTCAGTCAGTGCAGCGCAAGCTCAATGATTTCAGCACACTTGTGAAAACTCACATTTTATTAAATGAATCGAACTAAAGTGCACAATAAATCATTAATTTACAGTGTGTTGATGTTTTTTTCACATTAAAGTGGTGGCTGAATTGAATTTTGCTGAGGAGGAACACTGAGACACGTCTCTTTTTTTCATGTCTTCTTACGTTTGAATAACTAAATTAACGCTAGGCCTGACTGTTTAAGTGACTATATTTTGATTATAAACTAAGTATTAGCATTGATGCTGTTAAAGCTACCTCAGGACATTGAAGATACCGACACACCAACAAGTGACATTTCACCGTTAGTTTCGGCAGTTGGCTAATATTATTGCGGGAGTTCTTAAAGAATAAGTTTACTTCATAATTAAAATTTAAACATCTTGGATGACATGGGGGTGAGTAAATTATCAGGAAATTTTAATTCTGAAGTGAACTAATCCTTTCAGAACATTTAGTGAATATGATCAATTCCTGTGATGAGAGATAGTCAATGGGAGTGCCTCTCTTCAGCAAAACAGACATCTGTTAACCGTGTACTGCAATTGTCGAAGTAACCTCCTCCTGTTTTTAATTTTCATTTGCCATATCAAATACACCAAAATTTTGTAGCCCTGCATTATCCCTCCCCAAAGTGAAATCCAAAGTTGAATTTTGTGTACAGATATCAGGAGTATAAGTGTGAATGGATCGTGCAAACTCAATCAGCAATCTGATCGATCGAGACACTTTGTCAGAGTAGACGTCAATACAGTACTAAAGTCTAGTCTGTTCAATGACTTGGATTGGCACCTTGATGTTTTTTTAGCTTCACTCCTGAACTTTTGTCTGCTTTACCTTCAGGAAGAGAAAAATGGCATCTTTGTGGTTCAGTCTGACTATACTGGCTGTGGCTGTATCTTTGGTCTCTACTGGTGCTTCTATCCCAAACAATGAAGACGACTGCCACTTGACACCGATGAAAGTCCCAGTAATCCTGGACGAAAGCACAGTGAGGCTTCAAAGCCCGGAATTCACTGCTGACGACTCGAGTGAGCCAGGAGTGATGTGTGGGATCGAGTGCCAGCGAAAGCTGCCAGAACCGAGGCCTGCTGAGCTGGAACGACTACTGTCTTATGAAACGATCTACGAGAATGGAACACGCATCTTCACCAAAATAAAACTGGAAGGGGTCACTGAATTAAGAAACACGTCCTCTTCCATTGTCTGCAAGACGGGACACCTTAAACGCAGAAAACGGCAGGTATACGGGATGGACGGGCGCTTTGTGATCACAGATAAACACTTCACCACCAATTACCCCTTTTCTGCATCAGTGAAGCTCTCTACGGGTTGCTCAGGCATCTTGGTTTCTCCAAGACATGTACTGACTTCCGCCCACTGTGTCCACAGTGGCCAAGACTATTTGAAAGGGACCAAGAGGCTCCGAGTGGGTATCATGAAGCTTCGCTCCAAACGCAGGGGAGGGCGCCAACGAGGAGGCAGGAGAGGAGAAAAGAGGAGAGAAAGTGAAGCGGGAAATGAAGGAGATGTAGCCACTGAAGGACAAGTTAGAGAACACAGGAGGAAAAGGAAGAACCGTTTTAGGCGAGAGACAGATTCAGACCAGTCCAGACAACCAGCGTTCCGGTGGACACGCGTCAAACGAACTCAAGTACCAACCGGTTGGATGAGGAGAGCAGGCGAGGAGGTCTCAGCTGACTATGATTACGCCCTTCTGGAGCTCAAACGACCCCATAAGATGAAGTTCATGGAGTTAGGTGTTGTTCCTGTAGTCAAGGACATCCCAGCTGGAAGAATCCACTTCTCTGGTTTTGATAATGACCAGTTAGGGAAGGTGGTCTATCGCTTCTGTTCGGTCTTGGAGGAATCTAACGACCTAATGTACCAGTACTGTGACGCACAGAAGGGATCAAGTGGAGCCGGTGTGTATGTGAGGCTACGAGATCAGGCAGGAAAAGGGAAGTGGAAGAGGAAGGTAATTGGTGTGTTCTCTGGACACCAGTGGGTGGATGTCGATGGGATACAAAAGGACTATAATGTGGCAGTCAGAATAACACCCAGCAAGTACGCCCAGATATGCCATTGGATCCATGGAGATGCTAGTCAGTGTGCATTGGCCTGAGAAAGCTTAATTAAAGGTTGAAGTTACTTTTTTTTTTTAAGTGGAAGTAACTACATTCATTACATCCAACTTGTCAGTAAGTCTTCAAGACTGCTGGGACGGTCTAAATGTAAACTTCTCATATGACTCAATGGAAAGTCCATAGCGAGTAGTAGCACAAATGGAGCATCTGTACAGGAAATGCCTTTTTCACAAGATGAATTTGAATGCTGTATATTTATTTGTTTTTATTGCCAAAATTTGAGACTGCAGGCATTGTAATGTCATGTTCAGGCCATGTTTATGTTAAAAGGCCAATTTCACCAGCTGAGGCCAGGCAGTTAACTACTGAAAAGCAAAACAACTTGACGTTCAGTATGATTTTTGTTTAAGTTCTTGAAGAGTTCACCCAAATATGAAAAATGTTATTAGTTTCATGAAGAGCAGCCCATTTTCCATGGAAGAAAAGTGGATGGTGATTCATGCTACCTCTGAGAGAAAAAGAAAAATAAAATGAAGGGGAGATTATTTGTGAATAACAGCTTAAAAGTTGGAGAATAAAATTATGTAAAGTTCAGTATAATTTATTTAATGCCATGTCAGCATCTGAGGCTATTTTCATGGAAAAACTCAATTACAAAAATAATAAAATGATGTAAAGTATGGTATAAATCACCATCCAGTTTTGCTGCATGGAAAGCAGCAGCTCAGACACTCGCAGCTTGAAAGGAGGTGGAGGTAATTCATAACTGGGGTGATTGTTTTGGTCTTACTGTATTTATTTAATAATTAATTGCCTTTGTCTAATAAAGTCCATTCAGTTAAAATATTAAACTACAAAAGCACCAATTCATAAATGTACTGTAAAATCAGCTTCTGCTGTTGCAATACATGGTTTTAATATGGTTTTAACAAAATGTCAGAAACAATTTTCCTTTTTTACACCATTCTGGTTTATTGTTTTTTGAAATGGCAGAAAAAGGAACATTTGTTACATTACACATGACCAATAGCCTTGTTAACAGCAAAAAATAAGTGACCCAAACAAAGTGCACATTCTACACTAACAGCTCATCTGTTGGATCCAAATATAAATACAAAGCTGAGCGGAGTGACACCAGAACCAGCCAACTGATGATTTGATGCAGCTGGATTTATTCCTCCAGAGAGCCTGATTGGACAGCATCCTGGTAGGAGGGCCCGCCCTCTTTCTGGTCAGGGAAGAGCTTGATGAGGTCGTCGATTCGAAGGATGGTGATGGCTGCCTCTGTGGCGAACTTCAGACTCTTGGTTTTGACCATGGTGGGTTCATACACTCCCGCCTGCTTGTTGTCTCTCGGCTTTCCATTTACCAGGTCCAACCCGATCCTAAGTGCAGACACACGGTTAAACAGAGTAATCCATCTATTTTTAAACTGCATTGGCTCTCAGTTTAATCCATAATTGGCCATATATACTTTCCAGATTATAGTCTGATATAGTCTAAACCAAAACCTTACTTCTAAACACCACAATCTTTATTCCTGATTGTATGTTTGTCTGCTGTGTGACAGTGCAGTCATATTTCTAAGACCTGATCAGGGTCCCGGTGTGATGAGAAGAGAGCAACACTAACCATTTGAGGTTCTTGCGTTCAGGGTTGACTTGAGCCTCGTTGTGGAAGGCTCTGAGTTTGGCCACCAGGTCAGTGGAGTCTTGTGCAGCATTGACTGCCAGAGTCTTAGGAATGATGAGCAGAGAGCGAGCAAATTCAGCAATAGCCAGCTGCTCACGGGAACCCTACACACACACACATACAATAGTTATATCATAACTTCACAAGCAAATTATTAAAAAGCACAATTACTGTGTATTACCAACACAGTGCAGCAGTGACCACCTGATTCCCCCCAGAATATTTTCAGAATATTGAAAAATTTAAATAGACTCTGCTACAATTCCTGTTTCAACATTGTCAAGATTATAGTTAAAGGCACAATATGTAATATTCGCCACTAGAGGTCGCTTATTCAAAACAAATGTGTAGCTTGATGACGCCTTCATTTCACAGAATCATGGGAGGTGTTGTCTTCACGTCTACAGCCAGTGGAAAGAATCCGACGGGACTTGGGCAGAAATCATATTCATGTATGAGATTATTAACATTACTGTAGTATGAAGCAGCACAAGGCCGAGTGATGTAAGAGCTGAATGAGGCCGCTGGAGTGATTGCTAATGAGAGGCGAGCGCGACACATGGCTCGAGAGCAGTGGAGCTTTTATTATGTCGTAGACGAGCGCTTCTGCTTCTTCCGGTCAAGTATATGAGGTAACACAGCGCTGTTTATCATATTAGATACATTTGAGTGTGTTGAAAGTTGTTATAATGCTACTCTGTGTGTTTGCTAGGTGGCTACTATGAGACACCTGTTGCACACTGCAGTAAGATCAATATTAGTCATGGTAAATCATAGTACTCGTGGTAAATCAAGAAAACAAGATTTAAACAATAAGACTGTGTTGAGCTATATAACATGATTAGTTTTCTGTTGATGAATGTATCCAAACAGTTGCTCATCTCTCTAATAAAACAATATATTAAAGCGTCTTTGGCGTTTCCATGATTTCTACAAATCGAGGGTAATGCGGGTATGATGTCATTGATAGGTGACGCACGAACACGCTTCGTATCCTGGTTAAAATTGCTTATTTCTCTGGATTTAAACGTTTTTGGAAACATTTGGGATAATGTAAGTACACAAGTCAACAAAATATATAACCCTATTCTAGTGGTTTTTGGATATTTTAATTCAAAAATTTTTGTCCCTTTCAATCTTTAACTGTTCTTTGAGAGTTCAGCAATCAAAATGTGAAAAAAAAAAAAATCTCACTGATGTATAGATTAATTTAACCTCAGAGCTAACAGCAGTCTGTCTAGAAAGGTTTACTGATAAGTCACTACAAACTTCTCAAGGTTTGGAGAAGGATTTTGGAGAAAATAAATAGTCTGTAACAGATCACACACAGGTCTAGTGAGGGTTAATAAGTGTCGATGAATTAGGCATGTTTGTTCTGAGCAGGATGAACGCAGCTGTCAGCAGAGCGGTTTATCCGTCCCTTTCCCTCTCACGACTCTCACGGTCTCCCACTGCACAAGCCATCCAACAGATGGGAATGTGTTCATACATGCAATCACGCACAGTAAACCATAGAAACTGCTCTCAACTTCATTCAGACAATAAAAGCTTGACTGTCTTTTGTTGCCCGTCGCATTTAGACTGCATTTATATATCAGCTATAATTTACCCATGTTAGTTTATTATAACGTAACATGTCATGATGACTTGATGTACATCACGTAAAAATACAAACAAGTTCCCAGCAGCTGACAGACTGGCTCCTCACCATGCTTGTAGCGTAGTTCTCCAGATAGATGGACAGCGCCGCCTCCACAGCGCCACCTCCTGGTACCACAGATTTGGACTCCAGCACTCTCTTGACCACACACAGGGCGTCATGCAGCGAGCGCTCCATCTCATCACACATGAAATCGTTTGCCCCGCGCAAGATGAGAGATGCACACGTACGTGCCTTTGTGCTGAAATACACAGAGGGAAAGGAAAAGTTAATAAAACAAAGTTGTTTGCAATGCAAAACACTTCTACAAGGTCCCGTGCAATGGAGTTACGTGCAAAATGTGCCGAATACATGTCACACTGTAATCATTAAATGTGCTGTGACTTATGATCCAACGCAAGCTACATAATGAAATTAAGGTCAAGCACACACAAATACACACAAACAACATTTCAGTTCTAGCATTACTATGTTTATATGGAAACATTTGCATTCATGCCAAATGAGAGGTACATGAGCCCACACATCTGGATCATGCAGTTTTACCAACTCATTTTTGACTTTTAAGGCAAATATTCATAACCTAATGTTCCATGAAAGTCTGTGTACACATGTAAAATAATAAAAATCCATGTTCAAATGTATCATTGCATATCTCAACTAAAATTAAGAACTATCAATGCTATTTGCTTGCTATTTGTCCTAATAATAAGTACAGGCTGCAATTTTGCCAAACGTTACTTCACACACAGAGAATAATGTCACATGACTGAATGCCCGATTGCTAAGTATTGTAATTTAACTAATATTATCAATTAAACATTATATAGATATTTGTGAAACAAATTTCCATGACTTTTCCAAAACTTTCTGTGCATATTTATTCAGAGTTCCTACACATTTTCAATTTCAAAATTCCATACTCTTCCAGACTCAAATTTCCAAACCTCTCTGTAGATTTCTCAAACCCTATTTAACTTAAATGGTTAATTATACAGCATTATATCTGGTATATAGTACAATCATCTGTAAATATTTTCTCAGGAATTTTCCCACTGGTTTTCTCAAAGTGATAACATGTGCTTACATGATGAGAAGAAACCTAAAACGCTTTATAACCTGGACTGAAACGGTTAGTCGACATTATTGACAAAGTGGACAAAAAATTGTGGACAAATATTTTTGTTGTCAAATAGCCTTTGGAAATCAAATGTTCTATTTTTAGGGCCTGCAATATCGCAGTTTGACCAGTGGGGCGCTGTAACGCAATTAATGTAATATCAAACTTACAGATAAATCAGTGAAATAATCACCGATTAGTCGATGAACTGTTCTAATAATCATTAGATTAATCGCTTATCAAAATAATCATTTTTTGCAGCCCTATTTACAACCAACACATATTCACCTCTGAAACACCGGTTTGATACTGTAATGTGTTGCTGGTTTTAGTGATTAGTGAAGTTCAAAAGAGACTGGCTTATAGTAAAGACAAACAGTTTTGCATAATGAATATGTGCGCTTTGAATTCATTCAGTTGTGTCTGAGAATCACTAAACTTTTGCCATGAAATCACTCTGCTTGTTTGATAGATTTATTTTTTAGAAATTCTTAATTCTATATTTCAGAAAACTGAATAGGGGAAATAGCCTGGAAACACAAATATTTTTCCCATACCCTGTTTTCCTTTTTCCATACTTTTCCAGGCTTGGAAAATACTAAAATCAAATTCCATACTTTTCCAAAACTTTTCCAGGACTGGAATCTACTATTTTAAAATTCCACGACTCACCAGATTTTCCAAAATTTTAAACAGAATTTCATAAGTCATTCCACTAATTCACCTTTCTTCGTACTTTGAATACGGAAGGCGGTCTGGCGGAAGCTAGATATTTCACTTCATAACTTGTTAAATATGGATATTGTTCGATATATTCTCTTTTTAAGTCTTGCCAATGTAAACATTCAAGCAATTTTAAACCATTCAGCACTAGCGGACTCTGTGAGCGCTTGGATTTAAAGCCGCCTCACAAACAGCCCACGAAGACCAAATTAAGCTCTTTGCGTTGCTAATAGTGTTTAAATGGTCAAATACACACAAATTTATGTACGAACTGCCCAGCTTGGCGCCACACTTTCACTGTACCGGCCGTGTGGATTTTGACACATATCACTCAATCTCTGAAGGAGGTAACAGGCAGACATCCTATACATTTATCTCCAGAATCGAGTTAATATCAGTGATAAGCTCTGTCCTTCAGGTACTGATGAGAGAAAAGGAACATGATCTCACTTTTTGACCAGGATGAGCTCGTCGTCACACACTCTCTCCTGCACCACCTCCTCCGCTTGACCCAACATGGCCACCTCAAACGTCTCCTCTCCCTCCAGGTTAGACAGAGATGAGCAAACAGTGGCTGTAAGAGAAGAGTGAAAACATTGTTCATCAAAATTAAAGGCTGAATCTAATCTTAAGGGAAGATAAATCAAGTGTAGTCAGCTGACCGCCAGTGGCTTTGGCGATGCGTTTGAGGTCCTTCTTGAGCACTCTCCTCACAGCCATGGCTCCAGAATCTACAAAGTACTTCAGACACATGTCATCAATGCCTCCGGTGGTCAGAATCACGTTTGCCCCCGACGCCAGGATCTTCTGAATGCGCTCCTTCGTGATGTCTGATTCCCTGAGAGACAGATGCAGGAGAGGCACAGAATTAAAATGGTGCTATTATCAATCATACAGTGATAGCTTGAGAGCGAATCCCAATCAGTTACCAGACTGGTGGCCGAAAAATTTTCAACTTCTGAAAATAACAAAAGGTTTCTTACGTTGTATTTTGCGATATTGCTTTGACAAAGTATCTGTAAAATGAACTAAAATCAAAAGTGTATGTGGCTTTGTGCCCTTATCAAAATGCTGTGATATAGCTTGTTGCACGGTGTTTCAAAGTGAAGCTCATCTGATCAGGTGGATTTTCAAGCAATTTGAAAAAGGAACATGCAATATAAACACGGATATTAACTAATTAATTGATAAAGTACTGTTCAAAAGTTTGGGGTAAGTATGATTTTTTTTTTAAAGCAGTCTTTTATACTCACCCGTGTTATTTTATTATCTATCTATCTATCTATCTATCTATACACACACACACACACAGTATATTAATATTTTATTACAAAAAACGTTTATTTAAATTAAATAACCATTCACTAAGGCTGCATTCATTTATTTAAAAATACAGTAAATAATTGTAATATTGTGAAATATCATTACAATTTAAAAATAAGAGTTTTCTGTTATTTCTATGACGGTAAAGCTGAATTTTGAGCATCATTACTCCAGTCTTCAGTGACACATGATCCTTCAGAAATCATTCTAATGATGATTTGCTGCTCAAGAGACATTTATGATTATTATCAATGTTGAATAATATTACAGACCCCAAACATTTGGCATAATAAAATAAAAGACACGCATGTGACTTTGGGCAGTTATAACTACACGCATGTATAACTCCAAACAGCACAGATGCGTGTAGTTTTCGAGGAGGGGAACATAATGTGACCTCACCTCTGTCTGATTTGGTCAAGTTTCTCTGGATCACTGATTACCACCTGAACGCCCATCTTCATCTTGGTTTTCTGCAGGCTAAAATCCAGACAGGCGATCTTGGCATTGGGCACGCGCTTTACCATTCCTAAACAAATACAAGACGTTTTAGCTCAGTCACACTAGCATATACAAATGCAAAGAAACAAGCAGTGCACGAACAGACCTTGTGATCCCACAGTACAGTTCAGAGCATATCCGTTGACGAGGAAACTCTCTTTCTGGCTGCGTCCGTGAGCCTTCAGCACATTAACAGAGTTGATGGGATAGCGAGCCACACCTTTACCATCAACAAACTTCACAGCCAGGGCAGCGTCCACCACCATATTAGCAAAAAAATCAGCATCACTAACACAGCGTCAAGGAAAGCTACTTAAAGACTTACAAATGTCAATAAAAGTATCACAGTATTATGCTTTTTTGATACCATGGAGTGGACTTTGTAACATAATATAATTTTTTTTGAACGCTACCATGATGGCAATCCAATAACAATTTTCTGAAATAAATATAACACGCAAGTATTTATGTATATAAACCTGTGTGTATGTAAACATTACACCACAGGAATAAATAACATTTTAAAATATATTTAAATAGAAAACATTTTAAATTGTAATATTTCACAATATTGCTGTTTTTACTGTATCTTATACAATTATTAAATATTAATATCATTAACTTTGTATGCCAACATTTAAAGCTACATCTTATATGCCTGTTTATCTCATACATGTGTGTAATCACGATTAATCACACCTAACATTAAAATTTAATATATTTTTATATTGTAATAATTTCACATTTAATCTCCGAAACAACATAAAGATGGTGTATTTTAAATATTTGATCTACCAGGTAGGAAATATCCAGAATCAAAGCAGTTATCTTCACTGCATAATTTAGATTAAAATATAGATGATATTTTATTAAAGCTACAAAAGTTATTCAGATTTTCTTCTTTTGTTCTTTGATTAACAAACTCTGGCAGTTTGGCATCATTTTGTGTGTTTTTATCCATTCAAGCGTGAAAGCAAACACATATACATATAAACACAGTTATTCCTTATTAACACAGCGGACAGCAAACAGCACAACACAGAGGATACACTCCGATGATCTTAGAGGACATGGAGGTCTTGGCAGCATTGACGAGACACTCTCTGCCCAAGTCATCTGTGCTGATGGTCAGATTCTCGTTGATGTATCTGACTGCCTCCCTACAAACCACAGCAAACATAGATTAATGCAAACGTCCTGCTGAATCATGCTTCAACAATAAGTCACAGGAAGTGACTCTTACTTGCAGGCCAGTCTGTATCCACTGATGATGGAGGTGGGGTGAATCTTCTGCTTGACCAGCTCATCTGCACTCTTCAGCAGCTCAGCGGCAATGATCACCTATACACACACACACACAGATGAGTGGTTTCTACAACACAGTCCTTCTGAGATCCAGTCAACACGGTCTAACGTACGGTCAGACGTGTGGAAGCAGCCGGAGACAGACAGCTTCTGTGTCCTGTTAGCACAGCTACACACACTGACACAGCCCAGAAGGAAGAGTTTTTATATAATAGACACTCATCTGAAGTAAGAAACATCTCACCACTGATGTTGTGCCATCTCCAACCTCCTGATCCTGCAGCTCTGCCAGTTCACAGAGAACCTTGGCCGCCGGGTGCTCCACCTCCAGCAGCTTCAGGATGGTGGCCCCGTCATTGGTGATGGTCACGTCCTGAAACACACATCCACCAGCATTAGCAAAGGAACCGGAAACACGCTAGATCTGGACTGACAACAATGGATCTTCATGTGATGAACAAGATCTTTTAGTCTGTGCTGTTTTCAGTTGAAAAGCACACCTCCCATCCAACAATCACAATAAGCTTTGTGCTTTACATTTGGTGCAAAAAGTCTGAGCTTCCAAATGATGCCCAATTTATAACTTAATTCAAACAATAAATGTGGTTTTGGCGTTCTTTAATGTGACGTGACAGATCACTGTAGCATCTTACGAATTGATCATCTCTTCCTCTTTACTACTAGTTACAACAGCAAATACACATGAACATCAGAAGGAATGTTCTGATATATAAAAATAATCATGTCTCATGTAATCGCTCAGTGTTTCAACTGCAGAAAGACGTCAATAAAACACCTGAACAATAAAGTCACATAACGTCACATTTAACTCAGAAAAGACATTCAAATATCAAAAATTAAAAGTATAAAAGCATTTACAAATCACTACCACAGACTATGAATAATTCTGATGATTATTATGATTGTTTCTGCAGCACTATTATAGACGTGTTAAACTGTAGTAATAAATGTCTGTATTATGTAAGGGTGTTTACACACTTCGTCCTTTTCAGAGGTCTGAGCGAGGTTCTCGTGATTTTTGGCCTGTATGTGAACAGTCCGAACGATTTCAGACCCCTTTAAACCGAACCGAGACCATCTCGGGAGGTGGTCTGGGTACGGTTCACTATTCAATTCAATTCAATTCACATTTATTTGTATAGCGCTTTTCACGATACATATCGTTTCAAAGCAGCTTTACACTAAAAAAATAAAATAAACAGCGCTCAAAGCGTCACATTTTTAAAATTTCAGTACTGACTTGGTACCGAAGTCGGTACTTTTGACAACTCTAGGGTCAGCCATCCAACACTGAATTGGACTAGATCCAAAAAGCAACAGTACGAACTAGGGGTGTAACGGTACACAAAACTCACGGTGCGGTACGTGCCTCGGTTTTGAAGTCACGGTTTGGTACAGGTTTGGTACAGCAGGTGGGGAGAAAACTAAACATAAAATTACTTTATTTTTTATATTACACAGTGGTTTACTGAACAAATTGTGTCTCTGTCTTTAATATATTAAATTAAAACTAAAAGTTTCTTAAGGATAAAAAAAAAATATCTCTGCTACTATAATATTAAAGGTTAACAACTGAGCCCAAACTATTAGCCTAAATTCAATCGCTATTTATTTTTAGATATAATAATCAACACTCAAAGAAATTGTATGCAAACTGCACGTAAGGCAGCTTTTGTAGTAACTTCTAAATCTAATTATAAAATTATGTTTTACTCCAAATCGTTGTTGAAATATTATCATTTCTACAAAGTGACTGTCATTTTCACGACAGATTTATTTGCATTAAATAATCAAGACATCACTAACAGATTAAGTAAAATATAATGAATATATAGGTTAATACAGTGCATATATTAAGCGAAAGAGTTCATTTCTCTAGCAAACTAACAAGCTGTGGACACTGAATGGCTTTTCTGAGGTAAATGCTACGTGACATTGTTTACAAATGTGATGTCTTTCCGCCGTTGAAACACTGATTGAAACACTACAAGGTACTACTGTTACTTTTTCAAACCGGAAGTGTCTCCCTGATCTAAAACGTAGTGGGCTCGTCAGGAAAGAGGTGAAGATCACTGACAGACAGAGAAACGTGTTTAAACTTACTCCAATGTCGTCCACCAGCATCTTGTCCAGCCCGACGGGACCGAGAGAGCTCTTGACGATGTTAGCGATGGACGCAGCGGCCATGACTGAAACACATAAACCATATCAGCACATGAATATTGAACTTTTCAGCTCAACATGTTTGTTTAGTGTAGCATGCACTGCGAAACCGTTACAGTGTAATTTAATGCATAGTTAAAACACAAACGGTTAGTGAAGCGTAACTCGGTCATATAAGTGTTTGTTTATGCAGTGTGGGCTTATATGGCAGTATAAACGGGGCGTGGATGATGCTGCATCACACAAAAGAAGAAGTCTTCAGTCACCTTACAGTTACATGTATGTCCATATATGCATGTGTTACATATCTTTCTTCCACATTACTGTATCGTGTGGTGCAGACAAGCACTTTTACCCATCATGGCATCACTCATACTTAATATTTCACATGATTCATTCGTCTGATAGAGTAACACACATGCGCTGCTGCTCCTGCACAGAGTACCGGCTCACGCCTCAAGAAGCGTATTCACTGCACCGACAGTAAGCAGAACACAGAAATCACCTATAAACGACTCCAGGACACGGCGCTTAAGGCTGAACTCGTCTTTTGTTACAGATTCAGTATTACATACACTGATTCCTCTAAGCCGCACGTGCTGCTCGAGACACCGGCCGCCACAGCGCTTCCGTTAAATCATCGCCACATCGGGCCGTTTATCGCGCGCTTTGTTTTATTGAGGGTAAATATGACACGACTCACCGTTCTGAGTCCTAACGGACTCGCCGCTCGTCCTCTGGCCGAGCACGGTTAACGGACCCTCTGTCATGGACATGTTCGACATGTTGGAAAGAAAGGAGACGTTTCGCGGTGGGTTATGGGTAGGGTGAGCGCGGAAGGGGCGCGTGTGGAAGGTTCCAGATCAGTCCTGATGAGCAGCTTTCTTTTAGTTCACACTAAACACATACATGAGCCACTTAACCTCTCCAAAACTATATATATATTTTTAATGTCTATATAGAACTATAAAACAACAAAGATTAATCAAAAGACCGTTAGAGATATAAAAAAACTACAATTCCCTGATTGAATCCGGTAATTCATTCGATGGGTTTCGTCAAGGCATTTACTAAGATTGAGCGACATCTAGTGGACTGGTGGAGCAGCGGCAGTCCTATTACTGTGTGTTCACCTATTTTACAGTCTATGGTGTTCACTAGTGATGGGAGAAACGAAGCTTTGAATCAAAATGATTCACTGTTTCGGCCAATAAGAGACTATTAATTACTATTATTCCTTTTAATTATACTAATGTGTAATTAAAACATCTACAAATGTATAAAACTGATCAGAGGTGAAGCCCGTAGACACTAGTTCGGGGGCGATCTCATCAGTGAATCTGCAGAGATCATCATGGAAAAACGTCTTAAGTAGACAAGTGGTGAAGTGCTAAGAGCGTAAGTGTGGATATCTGGGACAGTTCCTCAGATTGATTCAGCAGATTTAACACATCAAAAGACTTATTTGTTTGTGAATCAGACATACTGGTGAGTGAACTGGGAAATGGCAGCAACTGTATACTATAAATTGCTATGCAGATTACATGGTTTAGAAATAAATAAGTAAACTGCATGATGACAAATTTCACCTTAGTGAAAAAATATTCTAAAATGTATTTGAAATACATTTATTTTGTGATAAGTATACTACAAATACATTTACATATTTATGTGCTAAATAATAATACCCTGCAATTGGTATGCTTTTGGTATACTAAGCTGGTATACTTAAAGTCTGCTAAATTGGAACAACTAATTTTGTATTTAATGCACTTTAATTGTGTGGAAAGTAGTGCTGAGGTCCAACTAAAGATATACTTAAATGTATTTGATTGTACTAAAGAAATTATTAAAGAAATTAATACTTTTATTCAGCAAGGATGCATTAAATTGATCAAAAGTGACAGTATAGACATTTATAATGTTGCAAAAGCTTTATATTTCAGATTAACTAGTTAAAGTTTACTACTGTTACATTTAAAGTGCACTTAAACATATACTTTAGATACTAAAAAGTGGACCAATTTAGTCCCAATCAGTACTGAAATAGTACACTTACAAGTTTACTACTAGTACATTGATATTACTTACTACATAAAATATACTTAAAATATACTTCACTTATACTTCATAAAATACTTCATTTTATGAAGTATTACTTAAGTATACTTCATAAAATGAACATGAAGTATACTTCTTTTTCGTAAGGGACACTTTAAATATCTCTGATGTTATACAAAGATCATACAAACCTTCATACAATCCTTATTAATAGTGATATTAAACACTTTTAGGCATAATATTAAGAAATGTGCATTATGCAATAAAGTACTTCAAATAAAGTTTAATTATAATTTTACATCAGTTTTAAGTGATATGTCAATAAATATGTTAATGGCTTTAAAGTATACTCAGTATGAAATAAATAGATTTTGGTATAGGTTTTTTTTTTTTTTTTTTTTTTTTTTCACTAGGGCAGCCCTTCACATTTTCAAATTTGTCAGAAAAGTTTTGTTTTCCTCTTATGGCTGGTTATATAGGCTAGATTTTGCTCACAATCCTAAATATGTTTTCAGTCATGCAAAGTATTTACCATACCATGCCATAGCAACTTTTCTTTTATGCCTTCTTTAAACCTAAGTGCTATTTAAATATAAATTAATCTTTAGTGTGAGCATGTGTTATCTAGAAAGACATCTAACGGTGCTTGCATTTTTTTAACTTTTTAACTTTCCGATACTCTTCTGTGGTGTTCTCTCTCTCTCTCTCTCTCTCTCTCTCTCTCTCTCAAAATGTGCATATGGCTTCACATCACCAGATCTGTTTACAGTTGATAGAATTGTATTATTTGCATGTTGTTTTAAGTCGTGCCAATTTAAACATTTAAGTGATTTTAATCCGTTCAGTAGGCTACTCATACGCTCTGATGGATTTCTCTGCGCTCTCAGCCAAAGCACGCACATGCACCTCTCAAACAGCTCGTCAGTGTCAAACTGAGTTCTTTTTCACGGCTTATTGCACTTAAACGGTCAAATAAACACAAAATTATGTCAAAATCCCCGTTTTAGCGAGTATTCATGTAAACATAGTCTGTCTTAAATGAATGTTAACAGCTGAGAAAGAAAACGCATGTGTATCAGTGGATCTGTGCATTCGCTCTTAAAGTAACAGAACCCTAATATAACTGCTGCTGTCATTAATGTTAATTCATAAAGCATTTCAGAAAAAAAAAAAATAAATAATGGACAGGGTGATGATGTCTTAAAGGTAGGGTAGGCAATTTTGGAGCAGCTAACCATAGCAAGCTAGCTTTGAAAGCATGAGATCCAGCCCTCCCTTCAGAGCGTCTTCACCTCCTTCAAAACACATGAACGCACACAGCAGATTCTGCAAAGCGTCACAAGAAAGCTCGTTGTTTTGGTTCAGAAGGAACTGTAAAAGGTGCTGCTGTTTGTTTGTGGCGCCCAATGACTGACGTCTGTCTACAATGCGCTGATGACGTGTGATCAACAGCAAAATTTGCTATAGGAGAACTCTACAGGAGAACTCAGTTTGACACTGACGAGCTGTTTGAGAGGTGCATGTGCGCATTGAAAACTAAGCAAATATTTCATTACTACAATAGTAATTTTGGTTAACACTTTATAATAAGGTTCATTAGTTAACATTAGTTAACTACATTAGTTAACATGAACTAATAATGAACTGCACTTCTACAGCATTTATTAATCTTTAACGTTAATTTCAACATTTACTAATACATTATTAAAATCTGGTTATCATTAATTAATGCACTGTCAACTAACATGAACAAACAATGAACAGCTGTATTTTCATTAACTAACGTTTAACAAAGATTAGTAAATACAGTAACAAATTTATTGCTGGTTATTTCATGTTAGTTAATACATTAACTAATGAACCTTATTGTAAAGTGTTACCGTAATTGGTAACACTATAATAACTGCACGCTATGAAACATTAGTTAAGCATTAGTAAATAGTCAATTAATCACTTATAAAGCATTAATAGACATTAGTAAGCAGTTTATAAATACAGCTATAAATGCTTTATTCTTGATTTATAAGCATATCTATAATGTGTTTAATAATTGTATTTTCATACTTTATTAATAATCAATTTATCACTTCTAAATTAAGTATTACATTATTTACGAATTGTGGGATATCAAAAGCAGTGAAGGATACATCTATGTTTGAATGCAGATAATATATAAATTAGAGTTTTTGTTTTTTCCTGCATCTTGTATTAAGGAATCCAAAAATTCCCTTCATTTCCTTATTAAAACGTTCTTGTTAAAAAGTGTCCGATGAAACTATAAACAAAAATTTAACTTTGGCAAAATGAAGGCAAAAGCAGTTTTGTTTTAATTGAAGGTTTATTTGTTGCCTACAATACATCTTTGACCAGTTACTACAGGGCAGTTATAAAAACAAAACAAATGTCAAAAAATTAAATTAAGATCATGAAAATAGGTAAATGACAACATTCATAAATATGTACATCTTTACAAACAGAATGTTTAAAAGGAGGAAAAGTGCAAAAGTAACAATTCCAATGGATAACAGTCCCCACCAGTGAACGAAATGTACAACTAAAAAAAAAGAAAGAAAAACTATATAAACATACTTCATTCAAATCTTCCATCCATATTTAAATTCAGTTTATTTACACTGGTACTTTTATTTATATCATTTACTCCTGGTTTCAGGAGGATTCTTGTAACATTTTGTAAGGTAACATTTTGAACATGAACAATGCTCATACAACAACAGAGCTACACATTATAAACTTTTTTTTTTTTTTTTTCAAAAACCATACTTGCTGAATAACCAGTCGATATATATATAATAAATATTGTTTCATCAAATCGAAAGCGACATTTGAAAATGCGGTGGGGGGCTGAAGTACATAAAATTTACCCAGAAATAAATAGGAAAAATAAACTGAAATGTGCTGTGAAAATCACTAATAAAAATATCAAAATCTTTGGGGTGACAGACAGTGTGTAGTTTGAATGCGGAGACAGGGTGGGGACAGCCAATGCTAAATATTTTAAACACTAAACATAATTAAATGATCAGACAACACATAGTATTAAACTCAAATTTACATCAAATTACAGTACGTTTCTGACACCTCAAACTCCTCATTCTGCAACATGGTCCCCTGAACAGATTAATCTATTTAATTAACACTATAAATTATACTGTCCTGTGCTTTTTGCCGATATTCTAGTGGTGGTCCTGTCATGATGCTAAATTAATTAAATCTAAAAACATTATTGCAATTTTACTCCATATTTACTGATATTATGCTAATTTCTGAGACATGGTTGATTGTAACTAGGATTTTAGCAAAACTTGACCACCTTTTAAATATACTTATGACTTTCCAGTCTGATAAATCTATATCTATATCTAATGTACAGCATAGTAAAATATATATGGATTCTATGTATTCTTGGCCTGGAGAAAATGTGGCATGCAAATATTACAAATTACACACTGAATGGCCATTGGCTGTTGTTAGCATAGTTTCCTGTAGATGCAGCCACCTACATAACCAAATTTACTAACGTCTACGCAATTAAAAGGAAAATATTTAATTATTGGCTTAAGGAACTGTCAACATGTTTACACAGAAATTATGGCAGATAATTTAATTAACATCACCAGGCATGTGCGCCTTATCTTAAAGCTTGTATGGAAACATTTATGTACATGTACTAGAATATTATAACCAGTAGTTTGAGAATATTGTAACATTTTAAGAGAGAAATAAGTTTAAGTTGTGTCTACGATTCAAGCCCATGTAGCTAGTGTTCTTCTTTCATTTTCTTTCTTTTCTGAATTACAGTTCCCTTTGAAACTTTGTAAAACTTAGAACCATGATCTTACCTGTACCATGACCTAAGTCATTTGACATAATTCTTGGGTCTTAATGTTAAGGAAAAGAAAGATATAATTTGAAAGATGTTGTGTACAGTGTTCCTGCTTAGATCTGTATCTTACTGTGTGAGTGTGATGAGAGATGAGCAAAGTAGCTAATGCTTGAATCCATAATTTACAAATTGTATGGTGTTGTTGAGTGTATTGTAAAGCACAATGTTAGAATGTTGTATATCATGTGCTTTGTGTTGTGTCTTTAAGTTGTGCAACATGTTCCATGTGGACTTTTAAGTTTGTTGTGTCTCATTTCCTCCTTGTATGAGCTAAGCATGTGACATGTTGTCCATCATTCCTGCTTCCTATGCAAAACTGCTTGAGCTGAGACACTGGAACTTTTCCCTCAGTGACTGGACAATAGTGGGCTGATTTACATCTTGCTGGCTGCAATCTGGATCATTCCACAAGTATCCCTGCAGAGCCATATCAGGGTTAGTGGAAGCCTGCTGTTCTTTTACGAGGGTTTGCATGTTGCCTTGAGCAGGGCTGCAGTACTTTACTGCGGTTTCCGACAGACTGTGTGGCATAGCTATGTCTTGCTTCTGTTCTTCACCCTCATCTTCAGAACGGATCTCTACATAATCGTCATCATCATCTCCAGTGTCTTTAAAGTTGGCCAGATAATTCTCAGTGGCACTTTGCGCATTCAGTGGCACCTTTCTGTTCAGCACGAGTATTTGTTGTGAGTCCCGCAGTGTGATATCACATGGCGCTGAGAGGTCTGAAGTCCCCTGGACTGGGCATTCTGGGAGGCTGTGCTGTCGATGCACCTGCGTCCTTGAATCTTTGCCGTCCACTTCCCACACCCGATTACACTGACCCCTGCCATTTTCTGTTCCAGTCTGGTCTATCAATGAAGATGAGGACTGGCAGCGATTATAGGATGGCACCTTAGTGTTTCGTGGTCCAATTGAAGTGTAAATGTGATCAGAGTCATCTTTACTTGGTGTCACACAAGCACTCCAACGCTGATTGGGTGGAGCACTAGGAGTAGGCGGGAGGTTCTTCAAAGCAGGGGTAGAACTCGCAGGGGTCAGTCCTCTCTGTGGGGTTGAAGTGCATACTGCTCTTCCTGCTGGCCAGGACACAAAATCAGCAAGTTCCCCATTACTGTACGTGCAGTTCAACCAGTCGGAATCTTGTGTTGAGCTCTCAGATAAGGAAGGGGAGGAAGTGGTGCTAGGGAAAAGTGGATGAGGGCCAGCAATGCTGATAGATGACTTCAGCACTGGAGGAGTGGTCGGAGAACCCTTAAAAACCACCTGTTCATACAAATGAGAGTACTCTGCTATTCTTGCACCTAAGCAGAAGAAAGGAGGAAAGACAGAGGCATTCATAAACCAATATACCCACTTTGCATCTATGAAAGAATAACATTAGCCATAAAGTATGTCTTACCTATTGCAGTGCCACCTTGTTTCTTCTCCTCCAGTATAGCTGCCAGGTCCTTCTGTTTGCTTAGCCTTAGCTTAGCACAACTGGGTTCATGGTCCATGCTCTTCATCTTCAGTAACTGGTTGGCCTTTTTGATCTTCTGACTGTACTGCCTAGCCATGAGGAACACTCTGTTCTTGCCCCTCTCCCCAAGCTCAAGAACCTGGTCACCAGCTTCCACACCCAGCAGCAGACTGGAAGAGCCAGAGTCCATGCTACTAAACAGGGCATGAAGCTCTGGGTCCTTCGGTGGAGGGATGTCCTCATCGTCCATCCGGAAACTTCCGCTGCTTAATCTTGCCAGTTTATTGCGAATGCTCTTCACTGTGCCAGGTTGAGGCTCAGGGGTAGGGGGCAGAGGAAGGGAAGGGGCTACAAGAGGAGACAATGCTCCGTCTTTCTCATCCAATGTATTTTCTGGGAGGAGGTCTGGAATGTTGAGGATAGGGATCTGGAAACCTGGAGGGGGATTAGCTGGTGGGTTAGGTGATCCAGGTGCAGCACAAACAACAGGGGTTGTTTTTAAGGGTAATTTACATGAAGAATCACTTGACTTTTGTGCGGAATTAGCTTTCTTGCTTGGGGATTCTTGTGCTTTACATTGGGAATCATTACTTCTCTGTTGTAACCTGTTCACTTTACTCGGGGAGTTATGTGTTTTTCTTGGAGAGTCTTGTGCTTTGTGTGAGGAATCATGTCCTTTTTTGGGAGAGTCATGTGTTTTACATGCGTTGTCTGTTCCGCTTACAGGAAATGCAGCTGGAAGTCTGTCCGGTTTCTTTTCATTTTTCCGGATGTAGTTTTCCAAATCCGTCCAGATCTCATCCACTTTCTCCAATGTATGATCAGCTGTGGAAAGCTGAGATGTTTCAGGGTCTGAAATTGCAGCAGAGGGAATGTGGTTCTGATTCGCCACTGTCATATTTGTAGGACAGATTTTTTCCTCAGACACAAACCCTCTTAAAATCTGGCTAGTCATGAGATCTACCTCAGATGTCTGCAAACCCTCTGGTTTTCCATCATCCATCTCAGCTGCAAGGACTGGGGTCTCCTGAAAGACAATGGTGTCGTAGACATTCTCCTCATCCTCAACAGTTTGCGGCTCACATGTCTCAAATGGCTCCCCCTCTTGACCAGAAGACCTATTGCTCTCACATGAACTCTCAGTTTCAGTTGGAGTTATGATAACTTGAGGAGCTATCCTAGATTTGACCTCTGCATGGTTAACTTGATCCTTGCGGATAAGCCCCATGGCCTGGAGCTCCTCGTAACTAATGTTGTCATAAACATTCTCGATATCATCGATCGTTAACTGCTCGGCAGATGATGACCCTGAGATTTCATTGCTTGAAGACTCAGTCTGGTTGTTGGTCTCTTCCTCTTGTAGGGCTCTCTTAGTAGGACTTAGTTGCTCACTCTGGTTTTCTCCAACACTGCTGGCCCTGCGAAGTATTCTTTTCCCGCTTGTAGGAAGATCTAGGCGTGATGTTTTATTCTGTTCAACATGCCAGCTACAGGGTCTTTCTGTATGGTCAGCAGTTTCATGGTCACTCTCAGCATCATGGCTGCTTATATCATTCTCCGTTGGCAGGAACATCTGATAGATGTCTTCATCATCATCAATTTGGAAACTCTTTTGACGAGTGGGAAACATAGCCCTCCGGACTCGATGATCTGTCCATATGTTGCGGAAAGAAGGTTCCTCTCCAGTTGCCAGCCTGTTAGACATGTGTTCATTTCTGTCTGTTTCAGGAGGTGCGGTCACCCGTAGGATAGGGGGGGTGATAACCTTATTTTGCAGGGACTCTTTAGCAGTCTGAATGAAAAATGAATGATAAACATTTACCATACATTAGATTAGTGCTGCAGGAACTAAAATAAAATATTAATAACAACAATTGTGAGACTGATCAAGTTTTCAAAGCATTAGAGCATTCTAACTTTTATTCTTTTTGTAATGATCTGTTTGCTTTTTTAAGTATAAACCACATCATGTGTCACCATGTCCTTACCTGGAGGTCTGCGTGAGTAAGGTTGTGGTTTCTCCACTGGTCAATGCTGTCCACCGACACTTGCTGGTTAAGTCTTTTCCGGCTACCCTTCCCTGGCACTCTCAGCTTGCCCCCAGAGGTCTGGTTGTGCAAAAGTTGTCTCTTAGAACATTTTTCAAAATCACCTTTATATTTGAAAATAAGAGAGGTGCATGTCCTTACAAAGATTGCAGGCACAATGCTAAGATGTTGTCTGGACACTGCTATACAGCAAATATTTTCTGGGTGGCTTCCAGATATGTTTTGTTATATGCTTTTGGTCTCTTGTTCAGTTTTTTCTTAGCAAGCACCACTAATTATTTTACAAACAATTGTACTTCTGATTTAGAAAACAGGCTAGGACTAGTCATAACTAGTTTGTTAGCTTAATCTGGAGTCGAGTACCTTGGACAATGGACAATGTTGATGAGAAAGACTGAAAACTTAATGTCAGTGGCTGCAGTTTGACATCATTATGTAGGCAGCTCAGAACTTACACCCTTACCCTACTAGCACCTCCTTGTTTGCTGCTATTTTAAAGGGTTAGTTCACCCAAAAATGAAATTTCTGTAATTAATTACTCACCCTCATGTCATTCCACACCCGTAAGTCCTTCGTTCATCTTCGGAACACAAATTAAGATATTTTTTATGAAATCCAAGAGATTTTTTTTATCCCGAATAGAAAGCAACATAAACACCACATTCAAGGTCCAGAAAGGTACTAAAGACATCGTTAAAACAGTCAACGTGACTACAGTGGTTCAACCTTAATGTGGAAATTTGAATGTGGAAATTTTAGTTGCTTTCAATGGAGGATAAAAAAAAAACCTCTCGGATTTCATCAAAAAATTCTTAATTTGATGAACGAAGGTCTTACGGGTGTGGAATGACATGAGGGTGAGTAATTATTGACAGAAATTTCATTTTTGGGTGAACTAACCCTTTAACAGACCTAAATTATTAATCGGGTGAAAAAAAACATCAAATGTCAATTCAGACTAACCAAACCAGTATCATCTTCATCATCAGCATCCTGTGGATGCGACTCTTCGTCTATATCACTGTGGTCACCAGGGTCCAGAGATTCCTGTGATTCGCTGACAAGGCTACGGGATCGGCCAATAGAACCCAGATGGGCCACAGGTGAAAGCAGAGTGACTCCAAAACTAGAACGCTGTGAGGAGCAAATACATTTACATTTTTTTTATTTTTTAGATCTGTATAGACCTTATGCACCCCCCTTTTTCCGTCTACTGACATTTGTTAAGACATCTGCTTTAAACATTACAATGCTTACGATAACTTTCATTAACTCTACAATAAGTATATCCGCTTTACCAGCTAATTATTCTTTGACAGCGATGCCATAGAAATATACAGAGCTACCGCAAAAACGGAAGTTCAAAGACAATATTATAAATATGGCGGCACACTTGTTTCTCTGGCACATAAGGTCTATAATGCTTTGATGCTTGCATGTTATGGTGTTCTTTACCTTCTGTATATCTGGACTGGATACTACAGCAACAATAAGGAAAAGAGAAAGAAAAAAATCATAATGTCTAAATGATTATCATTATTTGCAGGCATAATTTTTCTCAATTATTATTTTTCAAACAAATGCTACTTACTTATATGTTTGGAGTTTTTCAATAACTTAGATAAGGGCTCTGATGAAACAGAAAGACATGTACAGCAATGAGTGAAATGATGATCAATAAAAAAACAATGTTTGTTTGTTTGTTTGTGCTGTGGGTCTCACCTGTCTTCCTGCGTACTCTCCGGGGTGAGGGACCCTCTTTAGTGTTCACTCTCTTGTCATCAGAGTTGAAATTAAAACTTGGGTGGTCTGGAAAAAAGTTAAGAAAAGTATATGAAATCTAGTAATTGCAAACACACATAAAGTACCACATATAGTGGTGTGTGGCTTTCAATTTGAAGTTTAGATAATGCTTACTTGCGGTATCCATCTCCAGGATGGCCTGCTTAGCCTGTGGAGAAACAGAAAGAAAACTGACTTCCTCAAATACAACTCTTTATTCATATGTAGTTTTTGATGAAATACCTTGAATTTATGCTAATTATATTTTTTTTATATAAAAATTTATTATTATGCAATAAGTACTTTTTATAAAATAAAATAATTATAAATTATTCATTTTATAAATTAAACTTTAAAAAAAATTATTGAAAAAAAAAAAAACTTGAGTGTTACGGTTATTTTATTACAGTGATGAGAATTTGGGTGAATAATGAAAAATGTCACAATGCAAAACATCTGAATGGTCCTAAAAATAGACCATGTTTTTAATGCAAAATGTTTTTTTCTTTTTTCTTTTGATTTTGAGGCAAAATATGATTCAGATACATTTACATGTGATTTACCCTACTAAAGGTAAATTAAATGTGCATAGAAAACAATTCAGGATCTTTAAATTAGTCAAATCATTTAAACGAGTACCTTTGAGTATACCTAAATATGAGTAAACAGACGTGCATCTTTTCTCTGTAAAAATTTGAATTTTAACAACTGAATGGCCTCTGGGTGGCGCTGTGCCTTCACTTCTGTAAATACAGAAACTTTTGCTTCACCTTCTAAGTTCTTTCTTTCTCTTTGAGATGTGAACTACTTTATCATGACACAGTTGAGTGTAAATAGCCAGATTTGGCCACAGCTGCCTAATCACTGAGCACACTGTACAGAAGCAGAGTTAGGACAGTATGTGTATGTGCACGCTCTAACCTTGGCCGGTATTTTGGCAGGATGGTTTTCAAGGATCAGTCGTTTTAGATGCAGGACCCACATTCTCTTGTCTTGTTGAGACTTTGCCTGAAAGTGGATTAGAGATCAGCACAATCTGCAAATTTAGGATAATTTACTGACACACCTCTATAAAACTGCTGTGACCGAGTCATCCCGCAATCAAAGAACATCAACACCAATCATCAAAATCAAAACAAACACTTTCATCAACTGGGTGAACGTCAGCACAAGCAGTAACTAACATACAGATGTGATCGACTGGAACCACCACTCAGCAGTGACGCACTTGTACACAGTTCATTTCAAAAGAAAGTAAACGCTCTCATTTTTCATTACAGTAATACATTAAAAAAAACTTTTGTTATAAAGACACAGGGTCATGGGTAGATGGATGGATGGATGTTCTATCTCATAACCTCTTAGGGTTAAAGGCGAACAGAAAGGCATGTATTAGCTGCTGAGATAACAGTGATCATTAGGAGACGAGGTGATTTACGGCGTTCTGTTGGTCTTCTGTGGCACACACTGCATCATATTTATGACTGCTCGGCTGAGGTCCAACACACAGGTCAGATGTAACAGCACTGGCTTTAGGCAAGACTCATACCGTCACACTTATGTGTGTGTATATTCATACTTGCTCAAGCCTGTAGGTAGTTGGGTGTGGTTTTACTAGAGTAAAGTTCAAGGCGATTGGCTGTCCGTCAGAAGCCTGGCCTCACGCTGAACATTCCACTGTGTGTTAACATAACCTGCTGATCTTTGGTTACATGATGTGTGTGTGTGTGATAAAGTTTGAAAAATTACCTGCACAGTGTGTTGAAGTTTGGGGTTCTTGTAGTGAAACACGCTGAAGCTTAGAGGTTCTTTAGGAATGACTTCTACCAACATTAGGTTACAGCACTGCAAAATTGTAGAGATGGGAATAAAAATAGAATAGAGATTATAGACAAGAATTTATGCACATTTCATTTACACACTGTCAGAAAAAAAAGTAAAAAAAGTATCTTTAAGCCCAAAGTATACATACACTTTTTACACAGTGCGCGTGACGCGAATTTCGACATCAGAAGAGTATGCGGGTACTATACGTACTGTTTGTACTTTGTACGTGCAGGTCGCACATGCACATTTCATTTTAAATTTTTTTTTTTTTTGTAGTAATTATACTGATATTTACATGGGCTGTAACTCATGGCAAGAGATAGCTCAAAACTGCGCATGCGTTGAATGAAGTATACTTTCTAAGGCTGTGCGTTAGACTGTGCGTGTACACTAGTGTACAAGTAAAAAACCAAAGTATACCAAGGGCTTTAGGGATACAAAAGCTTCTCATTGAGACAGTACCCTCAAAGTGACACCTTTGTACCTTCTTCACCCCCAAAGGGTGTATATTATTACTTTGGAGTAGTAATACCGTATGTTCCTAGTAAGGTAGTAATATGTACACTTATGGTACTACTACGAACCCTTGAAATAAGATACAAAGGTGTCACTTTGAAGGTACTGCCCCAGTGACAAGTTTGGAAAGTTCAATTAAACCCAGTTTATTTTTTGAGCTGGTCAAGTCAGTCAGTGGATCAGTTGCATGATCCTTGCCCCTGCAGGTCTATTTTCACACTGTACTATTTGGGTCCAAACCACGGTATGTTCACATCATTATTGTGAGTGCTATCTGGAGCTGTTTACTGTAGTATCTACATAATGACTTATTTGTGCTTTTGGATTTTCCACCAAACATTACACACACAGAATGTCACTTGTGTTTGCCAAGGATACACTGCAAGACATGCAAAGAATGCAAGCTGCTCTCTGAAGGTCATATTTCGGAGACAAGCAACAATGAGAACGGCATTATGAGCAGGAGCATGCAAAGATCAATTTGTGCATCCTCATTCACAGTTTACTCACGAGAGTTTGCTTTTTTACCAATCGTGAACTGGGCTCATTTGAACCCAATTACCCTATACCACCTTTTGAAGTGGACTCAGGAGCAGTTTGTTAGTTCAAACCGAAGTTTAGAAAACCATTTTCACACCCTTAAGGACACTGGCTGGTCCAAGTTGGTGTAACATGTTAATCAGCTGGGGTTCCTGCAGGTGAGGTTGAGCTGGTAGAGCACCGTGGCAAAGTCTAACTACCATTAAAAAGAAAGCTACCATAAACCAATAAACAGCTTGACCACCTTGACCTGGTTGTCCAGCAGGTGAAACTACACTCTAAAAAAATGCTGGGTTAAAAACAACCCAAGTTGGGTTAAATATGGACAAACGCAGCATTTGGGTTGTTTTAACCCAGCAGTTGGGTTAAATGTTTGCCCAACATGCTGGGCAGTTTTATTTAACTCAACTATTCTTTAAAAATGACTATATGGCTGGCTTAAAATGAACCCAAAATAGGTTGGAAATTAAAAATCAGACACATAATTACTAGAAGCAACAATAATAATAAAAGTTGAACATTTATTAATAAGCTATTTAAAAAATATTTATTGTTTAATTATTATTCATTAAACATATTAATAAATGTTAATTTCCAACATACTTTGAGTTCATTTTAAGCAAGGAATACAGTAATTTTTAAACAATAGTTGGGTTAAATAAAACTACCCAGCAGGTTGGGTCAAACATTTAACCCAACCATGGCTTGTCCATTTTTTAACCCAACTTGGGTTATTTTTAACCCAGCATATTTTAGACTGTAGCAGGGATACGGGCTCTCACCAGGATGTGGGCCTTGTAGGTGTAAGTCTCCTCGCGTTTCTTGGTGATCAGCAAAAGTTTGTCGAACAGGAAGAGCGTTCTCTCATTTTTCGCTCTCTGGATACGGAATGTTCCCTCGAGAACCAGCTCGCCATAGCCAATCAGATCAGGGCCCTTCCAGTTAGTCAGCAAACTCTGAATCTCCTGAGAGAGAGAAGGGAAGAGCAGAAGAGGAGGAGCGTTACTTTCCACATACATGACTTTAGCCGGCAGGCAAGTTGGGAATGACGTTTATGTCTGATGAGTCTCAAACATAATGTTCTATTATCTGTTACCACACACCCATAAAAAAGCGTGCACCCTGCAGCTAAAGCAACTTAAGGGAGTTGGTAGTGGGTTTTAACTGATCCAGGCTGGTCATTTATGGCAATTTTTATATTCTAAGACAGAGTCTCAGTGTTTAATCAACTGGACTACTAGCTAGTGGTCTTGTGTGGTGCTGACATAGTAGACTAGGGGTGTCCAATCCTGTTTCAGGAGGGCCACTTTCCTACAGAGTTTAGTTCCAACCTGCTCCAACACATCCTCCTGAAAGTGTAGTCATCCTGAAGACCCTGATTAGCTGGTTTAGGTGTGTTTAATGAAGGTTAACCCCTCAGGAAGATTGTCCTCCAGAGGTAGAGTAGGACACCTTTCTTGTAGACCATCTATACCAGCATGTGCAAGCAAAAAACAGCTACCATGTTCTAAACAACTGCATGAACTCCTGTTGTTTCTAGGACTGAGCTTCCCAAATGCATCACAGGTGGTAAATAGATGGTAGAAACTACTGGCACCAAAGGTTTCTACGATCTACGCAGCCCAGTGTGTGTATGAGTGTGTGTAGGGTACACAAACCTGCAGCCTCACTGCATGCTCATGTTTTCTCTTCATGTCATTGATGTGCCAGGCCACCCTCTGCATGGTGTCGATCGCCTCCTGGATCACGTCATACATCTCTGAATCCTTTTCCAGATGAGTGGCGATCTCCTGCAAGACACCAGTACACCTCAGACCTCAGATCAGTGCTGTGACCATCTCTACGTGTGTGTCTTTATGTACAGGTGAACTAAGAAGGTCATTCTGTGTGTGTGTGTGTGTGTGTATGTGTGTACTTACATGCAGTAGTAGATGGTACTTTAGGATCCTCTGGACAGGTTTAAGCAGGTAAGAGCCGAGAGGAAGGGAGTGTTTAAGACTTTCCTGGCGCTCTCGCAGAAACTTTGCCACCATTTTGTTCCGCATACACTCTGTTAAGACAGCAACGGACCTGCAGATGCACACAAACACATTGTCAATGGAAAAAATTCTACTCACAGACTTAAGCAGATGTGCACAATATAAACAGGTTACATCTATGATGCAATGGCCAAAATACACTTGCATTTAAGTGCATTTAAAATGTCTGAATGACATTGCATTAGATACAAAATAACTTTTAATCAACTGGTGTTTTGGTGATGTTTGTCGATGTATGAAGTCAGTTCCGCTCACGTTCACACAGGTGTCCTAGAAAAGTAACCATATGTGCAGTTTATGACATTAACTATGAACGGGATCCATCAGTTCACAATGCCCTTGAACAGTATATCACTTTTATCATTTAAAACCCAACAAACTTCTTTTTGTGAAACGTTTTGCTTGAAATGTGCTAAATTACACTTGGTTGATGCGATCTAATGTAATTACATTCAGACATTTTTAAAATTGGCCTAAAGGGATAGTTCACCCAATAATGACATTTCCATCATCATTTATTCATGTTGTTGGAAACCTGTGTAACTTTATAACTGTTATTGTGCAGACTGTTGTTTTTTCCTATACAATGAAAGTCAGAGCGGTCCTGTGTTGTTTTGGACCCCATTGATTTTCATTGCATGGACAAAAACAATTTTTTTTGTGTTCCATGGAAGAAGAAAAAAAAAAAAGTTTGGAACAACATGACGGTGAGTAACTGATCTCAGAGGTTTCACTTTTGGGTGATCTAGTCTAATTGTCCAAAACTTTTTTGGGGCCAATGTACTGCATTTGGTAATATTACTGCATACATAAACACACACACAACAAAAACACATGTACACACGGTTGAGAGCGCAAGGTCGAGCCCTTCTGTTAAAACACAGATTTTACAGTTTATTGGATCTGCTGCCACGCCTCAATAAGCACTGGGACAGATAGATGTGTGGGTGTGTGTGTGTGTGTGTGTGTGTGTGCGTGTGCGTGTGTGTGCGTGTGTATGTGTGTGTGCGCACATTCCAGCATCCTGCTCACAGACTTCACATTGTACCAATGGGAAATATGACCCGAGTATCACTGAGATACAGCTATTGCTTTCAGGAGTGTTACTGTATGTGTGTGTGTGTGTGCGCATACATGCCATATGACCTTGGTTAGGGTCAACAGCTGTGTGAGGGTGTGGAGAGAGGGTCTCCATGGCCCAGACAAGAATCCACACACACACACACACACACACACACACACACACACACACACACACACACACACACACACACATTTTTCAGCATCTGATGAAACTACTACTGAGTCATGTCACAGGACTCGTGACAGCACGTGCTGCACCAGTGTGTGTGTGTGTGTGAGTGTGTGTGTTTGATAAAAATGAAAAGAAAAGTGGGTGTGTGTGACATTTTTCTAGGAAAAGGTGTTGTATGCCAATGCTTTTGTTGAACTTTGTCATATTTCAGGCTTATGAATAGATTCAAATCTCTGCACACATACAAGCACCCAAAGGCAAATATATTTGACACATATTCACATTAATCTCCAATAACCTTTATTCAAGGCCTCAGCACTGTTCAGCTACAAAAACAGTGAATTACTCTTTATATATCCATGTCTGATTCTCGTTTGCCCACCTATTCACACACCAAACCAAATGTTTGTGAAGTTGACCCAATGCAGCTTGCTAACCGAGCAATGCTATGCTATTTCTTATCTCTAGGAACCTATCTCTCATCAGCATGTTTATTTTAGTATGGAATAAAACACTAATTGTAGTGTTTAGCTAGTCTTGTATATGTTTTGACTAGTCTGGTCCACTTGGTCCACAGTAGTGTCAGTCTACTAAAAAAAAAATGTGAAAAAAAAAAAGTGTGTAGAGTTTGTAATCAGAAATTGTATGTGATTCACAGAAGTAACTCAGAAAACAGTTCTGCTCATGGATGTCTGGTTTATTCGCTATTAAATGTCTCAAACAAGTGTCTTTCAAAGATTTGATGCACTAATTTTGGCAAACTTCAAAATCCAGGTAACCATGTACTCAACATATACTCAAAACTTGCCCAATTGCGTTTCAGGGGGTAAAACCCCTGGTAAAAATCGCGTTCTAGAGGTAAAATCCATGTTTTAGGCGGGGTTCCCCTGGTAAAATTCACATTCCAGGGGCTAAATATCATGTTATTTGGGGTCGCTTCATCCTGCAGACATTAAAAACAACCCACGGCAACAGTGTTAAAGTAGCCCAATTCCGTGGGAAAACTGCGGACTTGGCAACACTGCCCCTAACTACTAGAAGTTGTGTGACAGTCTTGAATGTTTTTACTGACACCTGCTGGTTTGGATGTAGAACATGCAACTTTTTCTGTTACCAATGCCATTTTACTCGAATTAACAAGCATATTCATCATCCATTATTAATTGTACAATGCATTGCTGGAGAAATTAACTAGCTAGTCATGACTGTTTCCTGAAACTAATGACTTTGTTGCACATCTGTTGTGCGAAACACACTGGATCAACAACAGAACTGACGCTAGATGTTGTCATGCAGATGGTGGAGTAATAACTTCTGTTAAATAATTGGTTTGAGATTGAATTAATGCCAGATTGTTGCTGTAAATAATGAAAATGGAATGTGAGGAGCACTCTATGTTTTTTTGCAGATTTCTGATTCATTCGCAGGTTCGCTCTCATGTTATACTCTGGGGTTCACATACACACATGCACACTCTTCAAAAATGGTGCTTTCATTAGCCTGATAGACTAAAAGACACTGAATGAATTTTATATATATATAGAATGAAAGCTATTGATTGTACTGCATGTTAGCTTATTTTGCCTAAGAGCATGGTCTATTTCAATCCACATACTAGCAAGAAATGATATGTCTGCGATTATAACTTTGCAATGCTGCTTAAGGCTCCAATATACTTCAAGAAAAAGCATAGAATGAGCTGGTGTGAAACCAGTCAATCTGGTTAGTAATAGTACATGAAGCTTGTAATGCTGTTTGTGGAGTTGTTTAATTGGATCTTGAGAAATTTAATGTCTTTTATCTTCAGTTGATTTCATCTAAGGCTGTGGCTGAAGCCAGTTGTTGTTATTGTGTTTCTCTTTTCTTCAGTGATTCTGCTTGTTAACAGCAAGTGTTCATCACTAATGCTCAATCAACACTTAATTAATCTCTTATCTCATTAACTTTACTCTGCTTCAGTGTTTCTTTAACACTATATAAAGAGGGACCATATGTACTCTGAGCAGAGTTTATTTAACTCTGGGGATTTTGCTGTGTAGAATCAAATCAGACCAAATCGATACCGCTGGTCAAGTACTTTGAACTTATTTTACCCCTAAGAAAAAAAACAAAAAAGAACTTCGCCATGAGTATATTGGGGCCTTTAATGAATGTTCATTGCAACTATATTTTTGGGAAACAGAAAATCGTTGAACTATGATAGTAATGATGCAACCTCCGACCATAGTTATCTAACTATGCTTTTGGGAAGCACACTCCTGGTCATCTTGGCGGCCACCATAACTGTAGTCTTCATCTCATCTTTAGGGGTAAAATACGTGCAAAAGGTTTCTTGGTGCACTTTTAAATGTAATAAACAAAGGGTCAGATTGAACAGGTGATAGAGAGAGAGCCAGACAGGCAGACAGGGGGTTTCCCTCAGGGGTCAACATATAGAAACAGACTCCTAGACTCCAGTGGTGTTATACACATGCACACACACAACATATAATATGACCACACACTCTCACATGTCTCACATTCCACACACACACACAGGCATCTGAGACGGCCACTGCTCTTGAAGTCTTATAAAGCTCTGTACTGAGTGAAAGATGGTGACACACAAACCACAGGAAGTGAACTACAACCACAAACCACAGGACGTATTTCTTACCTTGGATAATTTGTGCAGTACTGTGTGTATATGTGGAAGTCTTCACTCTGAAAAACAATAAGGAAATTAGGGTTAGGAAGACATGGTGGTCAGCCAAGGAAAATGACTAGGTAACTTTATTGTTACAAATGTGTAATAACAAGTATATTTAATGACAAGTTTCAGTTGCACTTTATTTTAAGGTGTCTTTGTTACGCTGTAATTATACATTTAAGTACTGAGTAATATTAAGTAACTACATGTACTTACTATAGGGTTAGGGTTAGGGTTTGGTTTGATTCAGTGTTAGTTGCATGTAATTATGCATAAATTATAGTTATTACTATATTAACAACATGTAACATATGTAACAATGACACTGTAAAATGAAGTGTTACCCAAGTTTCAATAGAAATGACATTAAAGGATATTTTAGTTTACCACAAATGCTTGTCAGTGCATGTGGAAATACACTTTATATTTCAAAGACAATAGAATTATGAAAATGACATATAAATATGTACTTAAGTCCTACTTAAGTGGGTCGAAAAGCACTCTACAGTTCAGCTAATTGCAATAAATATAAATTTAAACTATAATACATTTTCATTTAACTGCAATTTAAGTGTCCCAAAACATTACATTCTATTTGTACTTACAGTAATTATATTCTTTTAAAGTATAAAGTGTACTTCTTTTTCACAAGGTTATGTCCAGATGTAGACGGCTATGTCAGTGTGTGTGTGTCTGTTTCTGCACATAAGCTTGCTCTGAAAGGTCACATCAGGATGATGCGTTACACCAAAAGGTTCACAGGGCCAGCGTGCAAACACACACACACACACACACACACACACACACACACACACACACACACACACACACACTGTACACATGCTGACTGTAATAGGAGTCCTGATGTTGTGTTTACAGTAATGCTAGATGTGAGTGTGCTCTGATTAAATCTCTCTCTTCTCCTCCTTCATCTGAGTTTTTTGCTCTCTCATTCCGCCTATATGAACATCAAAGAACTTGGAAAAGTACAGAGAGTCTGAGTATCAAAGAGCCATTTATCCTCTTCCTCTAATATCCCTTCTCTCGGCCGCCCCCGTCGGCTTTCACATCTGCACACACACACACACACACACACACACACACACACACACACACACACACACACACACACACACACACACACAGGTAGCTTTATTAATGAATGTGTCCCTGCATAAATGCTGTGACTCAAACACACACACACACAGTGAGTTTAGGGTTCTCCATGGAAAAATGTCAAAATACTCTCCTGTTTTCTAAAGTCTAAAACACTGTTTACTGTTTGATAATGCTATAGACTTTGAACAAAAACCGCAGTCAGAGCCGTGTCATAGCTTTTAGCACATGTGCTCCACTATCAATATTAATGTCAACTTAGTTTTGTGTCAGAGCTGTTACTATATTTGCATTTTGGTGTGTATGGGCAACTGCATTGACCAATCAGCAGCCAGGACCAGAACTCTTAGTTTTAGGGTTGTATATGCTTCTGTCTGAACTGCAAACAGCAGGTGGAGGATCTTTACTGTTCTCAGAGAAATACACTGAGTCAGCGTTTGTCCTCAACAGAAAGAGAGAAAGGGCAGTGTTCTCAGGAAAGCTTTGATAGGAATCAGATGTAATAAAACCTCTCGCTTTTACTGGAATCCTGAGGCTCTTTTGTGTTATCAAAACCATAGAACCGGCTGAGTAATGCCTTTAAACACACACACACACACACACACACACACACACACACACACACACACACACACACACACACACACACACACACACAGTTCTGGAAGTATTCGCTAATGATGACTAACCTTTATTAAGAGCACTGACCAGTAAGCACACACTGATCTTTATACACTGTAAAAAGTGGAAACCTGCAATTGTTACTTTAAAGAGCTTTTTCTGCTTGATTTAACCTATAAAAAATTGTTGTTATAAATGAATGTGTTATGTTGATTCAGCAATATTAAATAATATTTATGACTGGAATAAAACAAGTTAATTTAGATGTTACCATACCATTAAACAGCACAGTTCATTATTGTTATTAAAAAAAAAAAAAATCTCAGTAATTGAAAAATAAAATAAAATAAAATAAAATAAAAATATTAAATGAAACACTTAAACTTAATTAATGTAAATGAACATTAGAAATATTTGCTTGGCAACTAACTGAAATAAGTTCACACTGAATTACTAAAACTAAAACTGAAGTAAAAAATAAATTAAAACTGTAGAAATTTAAAAAAAAAAAAAAAAAAAAAACCTAATAAGACACATAACAAAATTACTAACATTTATTATATTAATATTATATATTATAAAAATATTATAATAGTATACAGTATACATAATAGTAAATGAACACTAATATAGTTTAGACTGATTGGATGAGGAACTTAAAATTAATTTCTTTGTTGTATTCCTCTCTGTAAGTTGCTTTGAATAAAAGTGTCATGATATATTTCTAATAAATACAACAGTTCCATCTACTAAATTGCGGGGCAAATGTCCATTTAATAAATTAATTTCTGATTTTATATATACATTCTAGACCTATTTAATTCTCTTAATTATTTTTAAATTTATTATTTAAACTTATTGACATACATGCCCTTTAAAATCAACTCCAGATGGCAAAAATTGAAATATTTAAAAAGATTAACATCTGACAACAACTACAGACTAACCCGTATTTATTTACATAAAATTGATTTGTTTTCATATATTGACATATTTGACTTTATTTAATTGATCATATTTACCTTTGAGGACAGTGTCAGATTTTGATAACTTCTAGGGACTCTTTTTTGTGCACTGTAAACACACACACATTTAGATTCTTTTTGTAAACTCTGAGCCATATGATTAATTACCGTTGTTCATAAATACCATATTTTGATGTTCTGATTTAAAGTTTGTAAGCAAAACACACACTTAAGCAATAACCAGTTACAAACACTCAACGCAAAGTGTGTGTCTGAGTGAAAGCCTGTGTTAGAGTATTTATGCAAAGAGAGCCGGACTGAGAGAGGAAACCGATCCAGTGTGTAAATCAAAGCACCGATCTGTGTATCTCTCAAACAGTATTTCACAGACATGAACACAGACCTCTGAAGGCCAGTTTCTCACTCAGGGCTGGTCTGGATGTGTGGGTTTTGGGCTTTATATGAGTTCTCGTAAGCCTCATTTGCACCGTGTAAATTGTCAGCCCCCTGCTAACGCCACATTAGCACAACAATCACCCCAACAAAACAAAGCAGTTACCACACAAAACCACAGAACAGAAAACCACGGAAACCAGCTGCATTCCAGCAGCTGTTAATTAGAGCTATAAAACAGCGAACGCACACTCAAGCATGTGTTATTACGCCAGTCAATAGAGACACTTGAGGTCGGAAACTAATTATAACACGTAATAGGCATAATAGAGTTGATGATTGTTTATGTGTGTGACCATGTGATAGCTTTGAGCCCAACAGCAGGAGCATTCTTCATAATTCCTACATTTGCATTTCATGAAGGAAAGAAAGTCTTAATTATGGTTTGTAATAACCTGAGGGTCATTTTAAGTGATCTAACCTTTAAGGTTTGCTGTGTGAAGAAAACAAAATCACAAAGAAAAGAAAAGAGTTTTTACCTTGGCTACAAAACACTTGGCAATGGCAACTGGGTTGGCGTTACACTTCTCCAGGTCATGAAGCAGATCACTGAAACACACACACATTCATTATATATTGTTACTCACATCCATGTAGCCGGACTGAGCCGTTATGAAACTATTCAAAATCTCTTGCAGTTATGCGGTGTATTGTAGGCCATGGGCTGCAAAGGAAAGACCCACTTCCATGAATTGATCAGCATTGTGAATGCATGTGTGTGTGTGTGTGTGTGTGTGTGTGTGTGTGTGTGTGTGTGTGGTCACTTCTGTGCTGCAGTCATGTGAAATAACACTCTGTGAGTGTGTGTGGGCTGAAACTGGTGTGAGTCTGGCAAAATGTGCAGGTGTGTGTGTGTGTGTTTGTGTGTGTGTGGTCCAAAGTGAGATGAACTGAGGAAAGACATGACATCAAATACAACAGACATTGTAAAGCAGAAGATCTTCCCTTAACAGGCCATAAAGGACAGTTTCTCTGAGTAGGGCACTGTACACATGATACTCCTAAACAAGTCATGTTGTTTTTTTTTCAGCAGATGATCAATGAAGTGAGTTTAACCTTCGAGGAATGTGTTAGTCAACCTCGGGAGTTCAAACTAAATGTTAAATGAGCTGTTTTGTTATCTTTATTTTCATTAATATGACGTTACCAACTTAACTTAAAGTTAACAAATGTGAGACATCGTCTAGATACAGTTCACACCATTTAAAAATAGTAGTTTTAAAAATACATATGAAAATATAACTGCAAGCAGCAATTACGTGGTCAAGCCGAATAAGGGCAGAAAAGGAAATTTTTTGGCAGATAGTACGTTTGGTAGAATATGACAAATTTGGTATCGTAGGACTCGGCATAAGCCGATTAACTTAAATCTGATGATGTAAGTTAAATGACAATATGTTGAATTTTTCATGCTATAAGCATTTTCATAAATTTCATTATATATCTTGACCACTATGGGACGCTGATCTAAAACTTTACAGGTCCTCTCAGAACATGGCCTCGAAGAATCTTACCGAGTTTCATAAGGATACGTTCAATGCATTCGTAAAACACAGCATTTTTCAATTCAAAATGGTCGATGCCCAAATAGCCGACCAAAGAAAATTGCATATCGTTCAACTTCAACTTAGGACAAGGCATTCAAAAGTTATAATGAAAAATAGCCATTTTTCCTATCTTGGCACCAGTAGGTGGTGATGTGATGATATCAGAATGGATTGGCCGATCAAAAATCTTTTAATAACTTTTTGCCTGGAGTGTGAGTAGATGGCACATACCAAATTTCGCGCAAATTGGACAAACACTCTAGGAGGAGTTCAGAATGGCAGAAAAATGTTCATGATGGAAATACGGTGAAATTCGAATACATTCGAATCAGCAAGAGTTATGGAATCAGAGGAAAAAAGAATTTTGTTACTAGGACTTACACATCAAAAGTTATGAGCATAAACATCGAGTGAATCTTTGAACTGTTGGTGGCGCTAGAGGGTTTGAGGTAGAGACTCCAAATTTGCTATGGTAACATTTCAGGCTGTCCTCTATTTGTGTGCCAAATATCATAACTTTTAGAATACTCTGAATAGCAAATAACCAAGTAACCATTTTTATTTGAATTATGTCATTGTATGATTTTAATTGTTGGAAATGACTGAGATGGTCAAGACCTCTGGTTTGGAACGGGCCAAAATCACCATGCTAGTTGCATGCTAGTTTAATTTTATGTTACAGAATAGTTTATCTAAAAAAACAAAACATGTGTGCCTGTTTTTAAAACTTATATTTAATGTAAAGTGGCAAACACCCATTACACTTCTCTAAACAGATGCTTTTGTCACTAGCAGGATGTTTCTGTGTACCTGTTAAAACGGTAGATGTCACGGATGTTTCCAAATAAAGAGTTCCTCTCTTCATCTCCCAACAGCAGCAGAGACTGATTGCTGATGCAGTCCATGTAATCCTGTGGAGAGACAGATGAAAGGATGAATAATCTCATCAGCGCTCATGTGAAATAGGCAGCACACGCCTGGCATCAGACAGGGTCCTGCCCTGACCGGCCACAAGTTCTGCTCCAACTCTCACATTAACATTTGCACATCAGTAGATTGGCTATGTCCGCAAGTTATGTAAAGTACTCAGGGAGCGACACTTTGATGCACATAGTAGCATCCATGAATGGTATTTGCCATTCCCATTATGCAAATTATACAATGGCCGGGACGGTCAACTTTTGTATGATCTGTGGTTATCCGTATCTTAAACATTTTTATTTAAAGCAAAGTTTTCTGAGATATACTTGTGACACAGTTCATACATAAAGACACAAATAATGAGTATTCTTTGTTGATGTATCGTGATATTAACATAAAGAAGAGCTCAAACAATCTGCTGTTGCTATAGTTACCTCTTCAATGAATGCAGGTTGTGTGAAAACACTGTTGAAATGTTCCTCATGTCAGAGGTAGAACTTTGAACCATAAAACCTTTGTTATGACTTCCTTTGGGGTTTCAAGGCTTAATTAGGGGTCATTTAAAAATAAATTATTTTAATAGGGAGCCCTGCACATGACATGTGGGAAAAAATAAGATATTGTGGCCATGAATTAAGAGTTTGTTCCTACGACTTGTTCCCTCATTTTAGGTCAATCGTGGCCTCAATTACTAAATTAAAATGAGGGAGCGAATTTGTACAACATGGCCATGATTGACCTAAAACCAGGGAATGAATTAATCAAATGTGGCCTTGTTTAGCTGACTGGAATGAAGATAGTGATCAGCATGAATAATATTCAAAATGGTAAACAAGCGCTGCTTTGTTTTTGGTTTGTATATCTGCAGTCCTAGTTTCGGTTTCTCTTTTTGAATGAAGAATATACCGATACCCGCTCAAATAGACAGTTATTTCCAGAACGCATGTGCCAGCTGACAGTCGGCTTTCGTCGCCACTAGTTCTTTTACATCAGCTTGGTGTGTCACAGCCTTAAGAATGGAGGAAAAAAATTTTGTATGAACTACAGAAGCCCCCAGTGAGCTCTCACATACACAAATATAAACATGTCAGAATCTGTATTTGAGCTGTATCTTCTGCTCCGCCCTGGTTGACAGATGAGATAAGTGATTCTTTCACTCTGATACAAATCTTACCTGAACACCCTCAGGCAGTGTGAAATAACCATTCTGTGTCTGCTATAATACACACCCTGTGTCAACACCCCACTCACACATAAACACAGATATAGAGGTTGTGTCATTTTCAAAACTGAACAATAATGTGGTGGTATCACAGCATTATCATTAATAAATCTGGAAGTGCCTGCTTTGTTTTCTTTGAGCATGCCACGGTTTTCTACTTAAAAATGCAGAAGATGTACTGAGAATCAGTTGATATATTTTAATCATGTCAAACTTGTCAAAATCACCATAAAGAAGTAATTTCAAGTGCAATAAAGTGTGTGATCTATGAATTGAAAACAGTACACAGAAAACATGAGGACTAGCTTTTAACATTTTCTAAGTGGTTCTTAAGGTCAAAAGAGTCCATGTATAAGATATTCTGGCCCCTAGATATAGAAGTAAGTTATATCACAAGACGTTTACAAGCATCACTAACTAGTGGACATTCAACAGGCATCAGTGTTATTTTATTATTTATATACTATAATAATGTTTTTTATATTTTGATTTAGCTTTTATTTTCAGTATTCACTGTCATTTTAGTTTGTTTTGTATGTGCTTTTAACAATTTTATTTTATTTTTTATTTATTTTGCTTTAATTTATGTGTATTTCCGTTTTAGTTGTAGTAATTTTAGTACTTTGACTTATTTTATTTCAGATAGTTGCCAGATATAAGTTTTAACTTTTAGAACTGGATGTTTCTGAATGGTTAGAGGGTAAATTTATGTAGTTGCTGTGGAGTTGATTTAACTCATCTTCTAGCATGTGCCATCATGTTAATCTTTTGTGCAAAACCCGTATGGACGCCCACTATACATGGTGTGCCTGTTTACCAAACAGAGCCATACACACCAGGCTAACGTTTATGATTGCTATCAAATGCTGTGAATAGTCTAATATTTTTTCCAAAATATCGCTCGGACAGAAACGCTCCTTTTTTAGCAATCGAGCTTGCCGGGGTCAACTTGCAGGCTATCCAAGCTAACGAGACTCTAAATAGTGTTGTGTGCTCGTCTGTGCAGTCAACGACAGAACAGTTAGCATGCTTTGCTCCAACTTTTGCCATGGCGTTAGAACTGGTACATCGTTGCTGTTTGCGAAAACAAAATGGCGACACCGTGGTTGGAAGCGTGCAGACTAAGGGGCGGTAATATTATAATAAGTTCCCCTTCCTACATCACAAGGGGAGCGAAAACTAAAGCGGCTTGTTTTTTCACATGCTTGCAGAGAAAGGCTTGCCAAACCAAACTTACTGGGTTGTCCTTTTTCACGTTTTCTGGGTTGGTAGATGCACCGGGGACCCAATTATAGCACTTAAACACGGAAAAAGTCAGATTTTCATGATATGTCACCTTCAAGTTTTAGTTAACAATAACAACACTTACAAGCCGTACCATTTGAATGGCATTTTAAACTTTGCTGTCAGATTGTGAGAATCATTGCGAGATAATATGCTCAAAAGGGGAGCAAATTTCTGCACAATGGATATAAAACATGGTAAACTTTGTTAAACCAGAGGTCTTCAGCAGAGGATCCATGATTTATAGGGTCCAACAATTATTGTTGGATCTCAAACTAATTTTAAGTTAAATTCAACTAAAACTAGATCAGCTAAATGTTTAAGTGTCTCTCACTCATTAACATATATAAATTAAGTAAGATTACAATGTAAGGGGTTTTTGGGCTTTATAAGGTAGGAGACCAGTGTGAGGAATACGACATTCCTATTTCTAAAAGAAAAAATCATCAAATTACACCAATTATAGATCAGCAGGAATAACCAACTAACAGTGCATTATGAGTAGCGGCTTTTATTATGTCCATTAGCTCACAAATATGTTGTAACCGAGACAATAGAAAGAGAAATGATTAGTAAGTGAGAATATGCTGTCTTCAGAGCTTTACTTTACAAACACACTCATGTGTTAGCAGAACAGTTTTTTTTAAAGTTGTTTTCGTAGCCTACTTTCCACTCCTTTATCTGTCCTCTCCATCCATCCTGCCTGTTTTTCTTTTATCCCATTCTCTCCTCAAACCATCTATCATTCTCTTAGTGCCAGGGGGTCTGTGAATGTGTATTTATAGAGGAGTAGGTGGGGAAGGGGTTACAAACCCTAAAACTCTCCATCCCCACATTAACCAAGAAAGAGTAAGAAAATCAGGGCAAGGGTGAGAGGAAGAGTTTAGCATTCATTTCCTCGCTCTCTAGGTCAAATGACAGCCATGTGCACTTTACATTTGACAGCTAAATAAATCATACACAAAGAAACACACACACACACACACACACACACACACACACACACACACACACACACACACACACACACACGCACACACACACACACACACACCTCTTACTAAAAGAGCTCCAGTACTCATGCTTTATGGGGAGTGGTAGCCTGATGGTTAAGGACAAAGGCTCAAGGTTTGATCCCAAGTATGGGAAACACACATACTGGACAGTCACTACTATTTGTGACTTTCTTCCATGGAACACAAAAGGAAATGTTCTGAAGAACATGTTATATGTTACAGATGCTATCAAGCTACAAAATGATCCATAATCCAAATAATCCAGAGAATTGAATTATAAGTCTTTATCAAGATGTGTCAAACCAGGTCAGGTCAGTGACAACAAACGCCATTGGTTATTGCATATACAGTAAGAATAACCATCCATTTACAATGTATGGAAAAAGCAGTGTGAACATTCTTTAAAAGTTCTCCTATTGTGTTCCTCGGGACAAAAACGTCATATTATTTAAAAAAAAAAAAATCTTAAAATAAATCTTGTCAATGAAATTACTGAAGAAAATGTTTGTTTATTCGTTCAGTAATGAAGCAAGTGGCTGTATTCATGAATGGGTCATTGAATCATTGACTCGATTCGTTCAAAACCGCAGATTCATTCACAAAACACTGCTGTGTATATACAATACTGTGTTTAAAATGTACATCACTTAATATTACCCTTTTTGTTGAGCTGTTGTATAAAATCAATGTCACATTTGCGAAAATGTGGATATTTGGGAAAAATTGCATTCTTGCTCGTATAATATATGATCAACATGAAAAACAAGAACTCACACAGGGTATGTTTTTGTATCGAAAAGAGTTTGATTATTTGTTCTTCATGCTACTAAGTGTTAAATCCCTACTTTTACAAAAGTACATTGAACCTACTACAACTTCTGGTGAGATTCTGAAGTGTGCATTTGATGGACACTACTATCCCATGAGGCCACGGGAGAGGATTTTTGAATGACAGTGATGCGACGCAAATGATGCCATAGGTCACATGACAATGACTTCACATCACATTGTACATACTACACATATTCATACTATATGGAACATACTTTTTAATGGTCGTGTAGTAAGTTTCAAACCAAATGTAATACCTACTATAGTATTTGATTTCTGACACAGTGATTGGCTACATGTCATGCTCAGGAAGTGACCGCACATGCTTTGTCTTTCATACCTGGACTATACTGCGAAGGTCCTGGACGTAGGTTTTTTCTGTTTCAAGAATTTCCTCCACCACTCGGTCCACATACTGGACTTTGCGTCCTTCTGGTGACTGAATATCTGCATCCCCCTCATTGGTCGGTGTAGGTGTTTGTCTTCCTGTCTCCTCCTCCTCCTCCAGCTGTTGGGCAGGCACCAGCTCCAATCGGATGGCTCCAGAATCATGATCCCGCTCAGGGGCGGAGCCTAATACCGGCCGACCCCCCAGCGAGCAGTGACTGTCACGGGAGGAGGCGGACGAAGACGTGGAGCCGTAGCTCACCGGTCGGTCGTTGCAGTGCGTGGCGTCCATGCTGCGTGAGGAGCAATATCTTAGGGCAGAGTTTCTGATGGGACCTTCCGCCTGGCTTAGGACCGCCCCTCCAACAGGGACCTCCGGGAGTGGCGGCAAAACATCAGTGGAGAATGGATAATCTTCTGAAAGATAAAAAGTACAAATTGGTTAGATGATATTGAAGAAAACTGCAATATGCCATATCTTGAAAAAAAAAAATGATTCGATAATAATATAACCACATACACATTTCACATTCTTCACATTTCACAAAAGAAAACATCACCACAACTTCTGAAAGTGAACAGCAGTATATTTACTTTAGCACTGCATAAAAAGTAGTAATGTCACAAATCTGACAATGTCATACATTCCAAAAACACACACAAAAACTACAACCCCAAAAAACCCAGCCACTGCAATTACATATTCGATTCCCACAGACTCGGATCTCAAGAGGGAACTTACACAAAAACATACTGAGAAACCCACAGCAATCTTTAGCATCCCTGTGCAGTGTTCGCCATACACACGCATACACACACTCTTTTGGGGTTTGTTCTTCAGACAACAGTGCTCTCACAATTGAGAAGACAGCTAAACTTTAACCTTCTATTAGATACTAGTAGCTATAATCAGTGTTGAGGAAAATTACTTTTGAAAGTAATGCATTCCAATATTGCGTTACTCCCTAAAAAAAGTAACTAATTGCATAACTTAGTTACTTTTTATGAAAAGTAATGTGTTGCATTACTTTTGCGTTACTTTTTCTCACCTGGGCTGTGCTTGCTTAATAGCAACAAAAAGTTCTATTTTTGGCAAATGTTAAGGCCCTTTCACACCAAAAGTGAAATGAATAAGCCTCAGGCTGAAGAAAATGCATATTCACACCTGTACAGTAGAGGGCGCAGCTCAAACAAACCTTTCAGCTGTGCTGCCATTCTGGATTGAACAAATGTGATCTTTATCTAAAGTAATTTTTGCTTATTATTTGCTTACTTATTTGAAAAAGTAACATATTTTCTTGTAAATTTAAAAATGCATTACTAGTTACTTGAAAAAGTAATCTGATTACGTAACTCAAGTTACTTGTAATGTGTTACCTATAACTTTTCTTAGTCTCACTGTCTCATTATCTCAGACTAAAATGTGACACACCAATAATAACAACATATGACATAACTCTACAATACACTATTTTTATATTTACTAAAAAAACTGAGTGGAAACTTGGTGTTGTGGGTGCTTCTATGTGCTTGCTAATGTGTTTTTAGCATAATGCTAACTGATAACTTTGGGTATTTAGGGTGGTTTCTAGAGAGGGACTTAAATCTAGAGACCAGATATCATTGAGGGTGACTATAGGCTGGACTTGGAACAGCAAGTAACTTCCTAGAAACCACTAAATAACCCCAGCAACCGCATATCAACCCCCACAACAGCCTTGCATTGTGGTGGAGAGTAGCATGACAAGCACTATTTACTATTTACTATTTTCTTGAGAAAATTTCAAACTTTAGTTTTTACTGCTAGGTAGAGTGTTTGCATGTGTCTCTGACGTTGGGCACGATTCAGCTGTGTCTTAAAACAGCAGTTGACGGGCACTCACCACATCACTTCAACTGAATTACCATGGGAACACACACATGCACACACACACACACACACACACACATACACACACACACACACACACACACACACACACACACACACACACACACACACACACAGTCTTTCATAAAAAGAAAGGCCAGCACTGAAAGAGAGAGGCTTTAATGAGCAGATTAATGTGTAATGGAGACATTTTATTCTCTGGGTGAAATGAAAGAGAGCTCTGTGTGACCGTGTGTGTGTGCAAGCAAGTGTGTGTGTGTGTGTGTGTGTGTGTGTGTGTGTGTGTGTGCAAGTGCGTGTGTGTGTGTGTGTGCGTGTACATGTGTGTGCGCGTGTTCGTGCGCGTGTGTGGTTGTAGACTGTCTATTGTCAGATTCACTAACACAACACTGTAAGACCATCCAGGCACACCCACTCCACACACACCAGCACAGGTGTGCACGCTCAATCAACTCAGTGTAACGTGGTCATTTTTACACTCCATTCACACAATAGGTAGATTACAGCAGTGGAAAGGGGTAATATATACTGTACATATGGGACAAAGTGAAGTGTTGAATTACAATATTTCATACAGTTCGTACCAAATCGCATCATGGAAGCCAGTCAAATGCAACAAGTAATCGCTCTCTGACAACAAAACCATATAAAGGGATTCCAGGGAATCTAACTTTCTTTTTGTCTTCCAGTCAACCACATGTCTCCTTCTTAGCTGCCAGTTATGAATAATCACCGTCATTACTCACTCAACACGGAGCCATCTATATTATCCAGGGCTCCAGAAGAAAGCCACATGATTGGCTCTTGATTGTCTGAGCAAGCCTCTGATTGGTTAATTCCTGTGCATGCCAAACTCACACACTGACCCACTTTCACTAGACAAACAAACACAAAATGAGATGCGGCCACCAACAAACACAACCTCAAGTAAATACATATGCTTTTGTGTTGAATGTTTACTTCAGTTTGAACTATTGGAAATATACATGCATATGTCTGTTATGTTAAAGCCTGTTCATGCCTCAGGTTCACTGCTGATGGTGTGTTTGCCGGGTGGGGTCATGTTCAAGTAAAATAAATTTCAGTGGGTGTGTTTGTACACTGCGTATGCATTAGTTTGTCTGTTGTGGTTCAGTTTGAAACTTATTTGAAATGTTTTACCTATTAAAAACACAAAACGTCAGCGCACTGTTGCTTTCAAATATGCATATCATTTCAGACAGAATGCTGCTTGTGCTGGTCTAGAGCTCCTGGGATTCCCAGAGATCTGCAAGTGGTTTCTGAGTGTCTGTGGACAACCTGAGATTTCACAAAATGTATATTTAGTTATGTAAAGCTCTTCTGTACCAATATTTGTTGCAAAAAGCTTTATATAATACAGTATACAAAGCTATCCTTGTGAAAAATGGACTTGTAAGGTACTTAAAACTTTTTAAAGTATATATATATATAAACTACACTTGCAGATAATACAATATTAATGAAATATAAGTTTGTTTAAGTGTACTTAAAGAGAGCACACTTTCATGACTATGGTTGGTTACACTTTACTTTCTTTGTTACACTGTAATTATACATTTAAGTTCTGAGTAATAATAATTAACTACAAGTACTTACTATAGGGTTAGGGTTAGGGTTATTTGCTTGTAATTATGCATAATTTACTGTTATTACTATAGAAAGTACATGTATGTAACAAGGACACTGTACAATAAAGCGTTACCCTACATTTCTTAACACACTTAAGTGCACTTTGTAATAATGTCAAATGACATTTTAAAGTTCATTTTAAATCATTATGTTTTAATCTTTTGTCATATTTTAAAGAAGTACACTTATTTTGATGTGTTGACTAACATACTAAAGCACATGTAAAATACCTGATTATAATTTTAAGTGGGTTACACTTCATTTTAAGGTGTTTTTGTTACAGTGTAATTACACATTTAACTTCTGAGTAATGATAATTAACTACAAGTACTTACTGTATAGGGTTAGGATTAGGACGAGGGTTTGGTTTAGGGGTTAGTTGCATGTAATTATGAATAATAACTACATGTAACGTGTAATAAGGACACTGTAAAATAAAGTGTTACCTTTAACTGTAGTGTGTTATTTGATATTACTTTTAAAATTAATATATTTGAAATGTACTAAATTTAAGTACTAAATTTAACTTAATTGCAAATGTGTAATTACAAATATATATTTAAACACAAGACATAAAGTTACAATAGAAATTAATATTTTAATGTGCAATAGGCATTAAATCGTATGTTTGTCAGCACATTTAGCAGTACAATTTAACTATATATTCACTTAGCTTGCTGAATTTACTTAAGTATTTTTTTTTTTTTTTTTTTAATAAATTAAAACATATACCTGCCTTTATATTTTAGGAAGGGGATATTTTCCCCACAGGTCAAAAGACTGCACAAGGGGATGTGGATAATATTAGCTCAAAAATGCATGCATGGACTGAAAATCCACCAGGCATAAAAAGTACACCATCTGGGCACCTTTGGCATTCCAGTACTGAGCTTACATACTATCCCAGACTCCCAACAGGAGTGGGAATGCAACCGATCAAGTGTCAAGTATCACAGCACATAGAGTTTGATCAGTTTCCACTGACCATTAGAAGAACAGCCAATGATTATTCATCATTATCACATGGTCTTTTTAGCGTGACTGAAAACAAAAGAGAGACTGATTCTATCAAGATACAACAATAAGATTTACAACCACGAATCCATCATGGCACAAATTAAAACAGTTCAGTCTAATTACTAAATCAGTCACTTATGAAGTTCAGTTTCAGTGAGGATGCTGTCATGATGGTGGCTGTATATACAGATGACTGACAGCAAAACAGCAGACTAGTTTCTGGAAGAGCTAATGAAAGCTAAACAGCAACTGCTATGTTAATACAGTCAAGTCAAGAGGTAATCATTCTTACTTTTTGGATTCAAATTAAACCAATCTACCTATTTATGTAACTGACTTAAAAAAGTTATGACCAGTCATAAAAACGATGATTAACTTGTAAGAATGTAATAGTTTATGTAACCACCACTGATCTTCACTTCACGCCACATACTTCACACAGGACTTTTACCAGCTCATCATAACAATATAATACATAATAATGACTGCTGTAGTTCATATATATTGAAGTTCACTGTATTTTTGCTATGTCTGAAAATTGAACATGTCAGAATGTACAGTGCAGTTTTAATAATCAGGTCAAAAGCAAATCTCGCAATGAGGTCACAGACAAGAAGAGCTCAAATCCTGGGTTATTAGACAAACATTTTAATAAACTAAGTAGGGTTGCATTTGACCTTGATTAACTTGACCTGTGCTGATACACTGTACCTGTACAGTGCTGTTAATATATCACCTGATCTAGCAGGTGAGGCGACTGACAGCAGGAGAGATGGAATGGGACGATATGACCCTTATCTCACAAAACTCCACTGAACTAGAAAACTGTGCTCTTCTGTGTTGATTATCACAGGATAAGCTACAACAGTGGATTTGGATTTCAGTTAATAATTTTAATAGAAGTATTTCTGTTAGATTTGTCAGAAGTACTCCCGTTCCATTCCAAATTATTTGCTGTCATTCATTGAAAGCCATTAAAGACCAATATCAATCCAAACCAAAACATTTAACATATCAATCACAGTTCAATGGTTTGTCATGGGGTTGAATAAAGACTGAAATAAAAGTGCTGGATCTATTTGCAAGCAGTTCTTTTACTGAAAACAAACTCAGGAATACAGGAAACAAAAACACGAAGAACAGAACAATCAGTCTTAGTAGACGAGATCTGACAAAGAATAGCCTAAAATGAGCACTATATCTAGGAACACAAGGGACTAAATGAGGTAATTAACACAACACAGGTGAGACACATGAGGGCCAATCAAAACCATGGCAACAGAAGAGCATGAACAAAGAAAACACAGGAAACTGAACTGAGAACAGTGCAAAACTAACTCAAAATCTGACTGAAGCAAAACACAAATTCAGATCAAGCGTGACACGGTTATCCATTAGGGGTCTCTAACCCTGCTCCTGGAGGGCTATCTTCCTGCAGTCTTCAGATCCAACACACCTGCCTGTAATTTCCAAGTAACCCTGAACACCTTGATTATCTGGTTCAGGTGTGTATGACTGGGGTTAGAGCTGAACTCATATAGCTCTCCAGCAGCAGGGCTGCGAATGTACTGTTAAGTTTCTAAAGAACACACACTTTTCTTTTGCAGTGTCAGTCATGCTTGACAGGAAAGTGAGCGAGACACAAACAAACACACAGTTTTATTCAATCGTACGTCATCAACACCGGTTCACTTCCACGATTTAGTATGATTGCGTTCATATTAGCAGTGAACTGTACCGGAGTTCACATGAGCCGTACCCCACACCACCCTTCTAGGAGGACTCGGGTACGGTTCACAGGTCACACACTAGTGCAGGAGACAGCGTTCACATCATCCAAACGAACCGAACTCTTGCGTCAATCGAACACAGGTGTGAACCAAAAGTGCTAGTGTGAAAGCACCCTGAATCTCTTCAGAGAAAGGCACTTTCACACCAAGAACGATAACTATAAAGATAATATTAACATCCGCATGAACGGATGATAACACATGTTCTGTTCCTAAGCACATTCTGCAGTTTTGATGTCTGTCACTGTAAAGGCTCAAGCTCTTTAAAGTCTGGTGGATTCTGATTGGCTTTTAATGTTTTTATCCTTCATCAGCTGGAAAAAATCATTCTGAAAGTGATTCCAACAACAGTGTAGACTTCTCTATTCTCATACACTGTAAAGCTCAATAAGTTCAGAATACTCAAAACACTTGAGAAAATGTATTACCTCAAAACATTTAAGTAAACTAACTCTATTTTTTAGTTAGTAGAACTTAAATTTTTTGTGACAGCCCATCCTCAACCTAACCACAGGCTCTACTCTTCACCACACACTGTAAAAAGTAATACGCTCTATCTACTTAATAAAATTGTGGCAACAGATTACACGCAATATTATTAATCGAATTCAGCATATAAGAATTGAGTTAGAATTAATCAAATTAATTCCTTAAAAGTCAACCATTTAAAATGTGTAAAATTAGCAAACAACATTACAAAAACCACAAACTGACATAAAAAGCAAAGAGTCAAACTGCCCAACTAAATGAAACACTGATCACCATAATGGTGACAAAATATTTTCAATAAAATCAACATCAACATCTAAACCTCTGTTAATTCTTGTGTTTCTCGTTCCTTCAGTGATTCTGCTTGTTATCATCAGGTGTCTTCAATGCTGGCAATAAAAAAGAGTTTTTAATTCATCTTTGACGTCTGTCTGTTATTCAGATATTTTTGTTTAAATTTTACTTAAATTTTACTTGTTTTAAATGGTTGACATTTAAGGAATTAATTTGATTAATTCTAACTCAGTTCTATTTGTTGAATTTAATTAATAATATTGCTTGTAATCTGTCGCCAAAATTTTATGGAGTAGATATAGCGTATTACTTTTTACAGTGCAATGCCCTACAAAACTAACATAACAGAATCCAACATAATACAACATTAAACACTAACTTATGTCTCCCTATGTTAATCTTGTGCAAAAACAAACAAAATAAAACTTAATTTCAACATTTATTTATACAGTCTGACGCAAAGCATGCTGAGAATTAGAAATCTGCTGCAACTCAACTCAATCATATTAAGTTCAGCTTACTACAATGAAATTTTGAGTTCATGCAACTTTTTTCTATTAAGTACAATGAACTTTTATTATTATTTGAGTGAAACAAACTTTAATTAATTTCACTGTTCGATTTAACAGTGATAAGAAGGATTATTAAAACTTTATAATTAGCTCATCATATTCGTTCTTGGTGTAAACAGGCCTTAATTTGAAGTTAAAGTCAAGACATTTGGTCCGTCCCTGAAACCTTTTCATTTCAGCTGATGTTACGAATCTTTGCCTTTTGAAGAGTCATAATGAGGCTTTTGTCATGATAGAATTGATTACTTTACAATACACACAGTCTGAGCTCATGCAAACTCATCACTGAGCTGTGAGAAACACAGACAATATCTTCAGCTTCTATATATGTATTTGTATAGACTGTTTCCCGTTCAAGAGAAACTGCAACTATCACATGACGGGAACTACTTTTGTTTGTCCATGATCCCACACACATTGTTTTGCTCACTCTTTCACCCACACCGTCAGTGTCAATGATACACGCTGTAAAAACAGCTGCTCATGCCTTTACAACCTTACACACACACGCGTTTGTTTTTGTCAATTGTTGGGACATTCCACAGGTGTAATGGTTTTTATACTGTACAAACCGTATTTTCTATCCCCCTACACCAACCCTACCCCTAAACCTACCCATCACAGAAAACTGTGCACATTTTTACTTTTTTACTTTCTCAAAAAAACTCATTCTGTATGATTTATAAGCCATTTTTAAAATGGGGACATGGGGTAATGTCCTCATAAGTCACCCTCTCCTTGTAATACCTGTCATACCCATGTCATTATACAAATTTGTGTCCTGATATGTCAAAAACACACACACACACACACACACACACACACACACACACACACACACACACAGAGAGAGAGAGAGAGAGAGAAAAAGAGAGAGAGAGCGATGCAATAAACACAAGCATGGCATGTGCTGTTGAACTTCAAAGGCTAAGAAGCTCAGAGGTAACCGAAAACCTAGCAATGGTTTAAGAAGAAAATAAGGCTGTGTCTGTGTGTGTGTGTGTGTGTGTGTGTGATAAATGTAAAGACATTTGTATAAGATCATGTTCACTTTGATCATTGCAACCAAACATATTAGAGCTCTAAGCCTTTGGTTTATTTAGCACAGGATTCTGGGTTTCACCAGCTTAAATTTCAGCTAAACCTGATATCCAGTGTTCTTTTTTAATATTTACCCTTTGATCTGCGATATTGATATAGTATATAAGATATAGTAACATATCTGTTGCTACACAGTTGCCTGGGACGTTCTGGGTGATTCTAAGTGGTTACTAGGGTGTTGCTATGCTAAGGCATTACTAGGTGGTTGCTAGGGTGTTCTAGGTGATTGTTAAGGCATTGTTGTTTGGTTTCTAGATGGTTGTCAAGATATTCTCATCCCATTGCTAAGTGGTTTCTAGGTTGTTGCTTATTGGTCAAAGAGGATATGGTCCAGTTCCCTGCTTTAATTTAATAATAAGTCTATTGGATTTTTTTCACCTGGTTTATCAGTCAGCATGCATATTTATTACTGCAATTGAGGGTGTTATTTGTCATGTCGGTGCAGAATTGTTAAGTTATTTGCTGAAGCCTTATGAAGCTTCATTGCTCATAGTGTGACTCAGAGGTAAAATCAGAAGGTGGGCAGCTGGACTCAATTTCCCACTCTCTTCATATCACAATGCTGGCTTAGACACACACACACACACACACACACACACACACACACACACACACACACACACATATCCATTCCTCACAGTGAATGATAGATGGAGGATGAAGAAGGGGGACAGAGTAACTAGGGGGGTTTAAGGCGGATTAAGCCCCCCTCTGCCCCCTCTGAGTGCTACTGCTGGGAGACTCAAACATGACATAATTCAGAGGAGACTAAAGGACAAAGACCTCTCTCTCTCTCTCTCTCTGTCTCTCTCTCACACACACACACTGCCTCGCTCTCGCCTGTTCATCAGACAGACAACATCAAATAGTCCCCCAACAGCCCTCTTCAGATGAATGCTGCACGTTTTACAGTGACACACACATTCAGAGGGTTGAAGGAGTTCAGGCCTGTGAATGCAGAGCTTTTATAGTTTACTGCAGGGAGAAAGACATTTTGAGAGAGTCCCAAACTTAAGTCATGTGTGTTTATATATAGCTGGATGTCAATAAAGGTTTTAAATACAGACTTTGAGTCCTTCCAGCTGTGAGCTAAGCCATACAGTTGAGTGTTTTCTGAGGCCTGGACGTCCCATTTAAACCTATTTTTACTCTATCTTTACTCAAAACACACTAGTGGTCAACCAGTGTGGGGTTTCAATGGCTGATATCATGGTGGCATATATAATGCAGATATAAATACACAATACATTATAATTAATTCACAGTAATTGAGATGTCTACCACACACTTTGCTGCATACACACAGTAAAACTGCAAGTGAATTAGTTTTAAATAAAAGACAGTAATACTCACACAAACAAACATGTTAACTAAATCTTTCCATTTTCTGAAGACAATGTGTGTAGTGTTTCCCTGTGAAAAACTCACCGCCTTCAGTCTGACTGGATGTAAGTACGTTGTTCCTACACGGTTGCTAGGTTTTCTGGCTTGTTGCCAAGGTGTTGCTATGCCTAAATCTGTGACATGCAGATAGATGGATGGATGGATGGATGGATGGATGGATGGATGGATAGATGGATAGATGGATAGATGGATAGATAGATAGATAGATAGATAGATAGATAGATAGATAGATAGTGTGCGGTGTGTGTGAGCTGGAGTGTGACAGTTGGATAACTGCAGTCTGTGTATATTTCCGCCCTGTCATTACACAGTAAGCAGTGCCTTACCACACATACTGTACAGTAAATATAATCATTTCCAAACACACTCTCATAAACATGTCACATAATCTGCATAATCGGATATGTAAAATCAGATGTATCTAAAGTGAGCAGTTAATTCTATATTCTAGCTAACATGCTCCAACACACACGTCCATCTGCAGGGAATGTGAGCTGGTGAGGTGTGTGTATTTTTGTTCTGACCAGTGAACTGGAATTAGAAGCTTGTGAGAACATCAAAGCATTAACATTATCATCATGAACATATTTAAGATGGTTGACTGCAGATGATCTTTGAATGCTTCATTTAGCACTAAGTGAGTTCTTATAAAGTTCTGCTGTCATCTGTGATGTGACATAACCATTTTACCTGCACCATTCTGATTTATAGTTTAAGAAGTGGTTTACTCAAAAATTAAAATTCTGCTACTCATTTACAAGCTACAAAAGGTGCATGGAGCATTTATACTGTAAATGATATTTGGGAGCTTATCAGTGAACTTCGGTCTTCACACAAAGCTGTAATATGGCTCCAGAAGACTTGTAATAACACATGAATTATATGGACTAGTTTTATGACTACTTTATGATGCTTTTATGGTACCTTCATTTTCCTTTTGTGTTTGTGAAAGAAAAAAAATCTGACATCAGAACATCAAGAGAGTAAGTAAACGATGACATATTTTTTTTTCTTTAGTTATCTGTAGCATTTCCATGTTTACACTTTTTTTGGTCTAAGCTTTGTAGTGTTATCTGTTAGACTTCTCTATCCGCTCAGACCGATAAGGTCAATCTTTAATGGTGCATCCAGTCTGAAGAACTCATTATCCTACACCCTAAAAAAATGTTGGGTTAAAAACAACCCAAGTTGGGTTAAATATGGACAAACGCAGCGTTTGGGTTGTTTTAACCCGGCGGTTGGGTTAAATGTTTGACCCAACGTGCTGGGTTTTATTTAACTCAACTATTGATTAAAAATGACTATATGGCTGGCTTAAAATGAACCCAAAATACTGTATGTTGGAAATTAAAAATCAGACACATAATTACTAGAGGCAACAATAATAATCAAATGGTGAACATTTATTAATAAGCAATTTAATAAACGTTTATTGTTTAATTATTCATTAAACTTATTAATAAATGTTCATTTATTAAACATATTAATAAATGTTAATTTCCAACATATTTTGGATTCATTTTAAGCAAGCAATATTCGCTAGGTTTGTCCATTTTCAACCCAACTTGGGTTGTTTTTAACCCAGCATTTTTTGTGTATGTGGCCTCAAATAAGTGTGTCAGTTTGCAAATTCATTTCCACATATGCGTCACTGACAGATTTTCATTAAATATATCATGCTATATTGCATATGTTTAAAATTATACCTTGGTTTTCTGTACCATGCAGTGCATTTTCAGTCTCAAACACTGTCATTTGTGCGTATTCATTATAAACGAATCCTACAGCGTAAAACATATGCAAACATAACGATTTTACACTGTCACATCTGCTTTAAGAGATCTCTGATCACTGAACATGAAAAGAATCGGACACATGCACAAAATTAGACAAAGCTCTCACGGTCTTGATATCTCCACGACAGTGTGTGTTTTGCAGCGAGAGCTGCGTGTCCATAACCAACGGGATTAACTCTCTCCAGCACGAGAGCAGCACACACTCATGCTCTGCTCTCTGAAACATGTTGAAACTCCACCACGACTTCTGGAGCTGGACTCAACGGATTCATAACATTCCCAAACGTCTCCTCTTCTTCAGATCCTGAGAAAATCCGTCTTATCTCTCAATCGAACATAATGACTCAGAGTAATCATCTCTATAAATAGCTCTTCTTCACTGCCCATTTCCTGCAATCAGACAGGCTCATTATCTCTCAAAAATCATCAGGCCAATCGGAGATCTGATGCAGAATGTTCTCACAGTTGGACATTTTAACTCAGTGACTGAAGAATTGAGTCAGAATGAATGTTCTGTGTAAAGACCTGATGCACAGTAGAAAGAAAGAGAGTTACTTTTTCCCAGACAGACTCTCTATCTACTGTAGCACATCAAAGAACAGGAGAAGATGAAACAGCCTGATTGCAGTCCAAGGAAAATCTTAAACATCAATTTATCTATTCCATACAGGAGGAGGACAGACTCATTCATGCTCTTGATGGATGGCTGATCATAGATCAGACTTTCTTCTAATGATCTATGCAGTCATCTGCTGTCCGGTATGACATCTGAACTGTGTCTGCCCTGTCTGGAGGATCAGGATCTTTTATGTATGTGCTTCTATTCCCAGACAACACTTTTTCCACCTCTCTCAGATAATATATGCTTTAATACACATGTATAACACAGTGTGCATTTAACTACAATGTGGTAATTACACATTTATAACAACCAATTACTTACATGGTGGTAAGAAGTTCTCTTAGAGGACTGAATGCATTTAAAGAATAGAACGTGACAAAGGGACTTATCCTGCATGAATGAACATACACACACATATAGGGGGTGAATGTCCGCCGGTGACCCACTGCCCCAGTGCTACCCACAGATTAGATTTCACTGAGATGGATTTGCTTCACAGAAACCTAAACCTGCAGTACCCTTAAAAGGACATCTATGCATCTATATACCCCTAAAAAATGCATATTAGTACCTCAGAGTTGTAATATACATCCTTAAAATAGGTATGAGGTACAAAAGATGAGGTACAAAGTTGTACATTTACTGGTTCTGGCCCAGTGACAAGCTGTTGTAGCCCTAAAGGTACACTTTTTGCACATTTCTATACTTTCAAAATGCTGTTTTTCACAGAAGTGAAATCTCTAATGTGAAGCTCTGAATGAGGAAGGGTAAAACCTCCTAGGACGACTGCTTTTTGAACTTTTGGACCAAGTAATTGTTATCTGCAAATAAGTTCTGACAGGTTTTGACTGAATTCTTCTATGCCATCTTTCAAACACACGCTTCAAACTCTTTCTCGCCATCTCCAGCTGGGTCGTGTCCCGGGGGGTGTATTGCTCTCGGGACAGATGTCCTGAGGGGGTGCTGGTATTGTCTAAAGCAGACTCTAAACTGTTATTATCCCCCCAAAAACCTCAACCCATGGGGGACTAATTTAGGTCAGGGGTGGGGGAGAGCGACAGAGAGACAGAGGTTTCCTCACAACAACAACAACATGAACGAAACATGCACTTACTTATTAAAATACACATATCTACACATGACAAAAAAATGGTGTAGGATATACTTTAAGATTCTAACTTCAGACAATCCTTATTTACAGTGTAATACCGCTGACATTAATGTAAAATCTTATACAAACACATGCTCACAAAAAACAGATCTACTTTAGCTTTTAAAATCAGTTATAATAATAACTTCAAACTAACACAAATCTTCCTTTAAAAGAACAATTTATTTTTTTCTTTATTATTTACTTTATTTAGTTTTTGACGATGTCTTCAAGTAAAGGTTTTGTCTGATCTAGCTAATGTCTGGAGGCAATTTTGTACCAAAAGTACGGCTAAGTAAACCAACACACACACACACATATGCACTTACAAACACTTCAGCCAGTTGAGGTTGTGTAAAGGACTTCTGTTTGATACATGCGCCCACCAGCATATACTAAGCCAAATAAACACTCTCAGTTCACAACTTGCCAAAACACACACACACACACACACACACACACACACACACACACACACACAGACATAGCAGTATGTTTAGTTAAACAGAGAGTGCCGGACTCTGGCGGTTTACACACACACACACACACCAGCTCTGACATCAATCAGAGAAGTGTTCAAATGTTTCTACACACGTTCACAGAATGGTTTCAAGAGCTGATATGACATTACAAGCCATAAAGGCACCTTTAATCTGATTCTGCACATAACCAACATGTCTAAAGGAATCAAGTGTACACAAAAGTAACACACTCAAATAATAACAGTATCAGTCTGTTCATGATGCTTATTGCAAGTGTGATCTCTTACCCGTAGGCATCGCAGCTCGATCCAGATTTGATTACATATCCACTTAGTATTCCAGACCAGTGCCACACACACACACACACTCCTCTAATCCTTCAATTCACTCTACATTCTCCCTGAGACACACAGGACTGCTCCGTCTGCGTGAGTGATACTGAGGGTATCTGCACACACACACACACACACACATTCAGTAGATCCTGGGTTCACACACACACACAAGCAACGTCTTGACGGTCTGCCTGTCACTCACACATTGAGCAGTTCTAGATTCTCTTCCCAGATCTCCCTCCCTGTGGCTCCTCCCTCTTCCACTGCAACAAATTACACTTCCACAGAATGCCTCTCTCTCTCTCTTTCTCTCTCTCTCTTTCTCTCTCTCTCGCTTTCTCTTTTGACTTTCTGTGAACTCCAGGAAATTTCTTTTTACTTCATTTCATGTTCCTTATTTTAAGTATTTGTATTTTGGCACAGCAAAAGTTTGTCATCATGTGACCTGCTCACTGCTCACACTGACAATCAACTAATTACAAAGAATTTTTTGTCTCTGATGAAGTTCTGACAGTCTCTACTGAAGGTAAAGTTTAACGTGAGATGGGACCTCACAAGTGACTGATCTAGAACACACTACATACTGTAGGCAGCAACTCTTTCATCACACAAATGGTACTAGAGATTCACAAGATAAACTATTCACAATTAGAACAGAGCCTGGCATTACCACAATTCTAATAAACATAAAATACACTGCACACACAAATACTGGGTAAATTACAAAAAAAAAAAAAAAAAAAAAAAACTCTTTTCAATAAAGTTCACTATTAAATAAATCATATTTAACCTTTCTTTTGCTTAGTCCACCAACTTGGATACCTTTTTTTCTTTGAGCTTATCCCTTGTGAAAAAAGTGTGCTTAATTGTTTTGATATATGCAATTGTAGTCTTTCAAATCTTAAAAGTATATTTAAAGCTGCATTCTGTAACTTTTTTGGTTAAAAATGATCCAAAATCAATTTTTGAGCATGTACATAACCAGCCAGTGTTCAAAACTATCTCCTTACCTTAGCTTGATTCACAGCGATAAGGCTTGTAATAATGTTTTATAATAAGAGCAGTACTGGTGGGATTCCGCGGGAAATTCGAGCATGTAGCAGTTCATCTTTGCGTCATTATGTCACGTCTGTAAACAGAAAGGAAGGAGTCCCAGCTAGTAGCTTTATATCGTGAGGATGCTGCTTGTAGCAGATAATTTATAGCCTTTTCTCACATCAGCTGAAATATTTAAATTTATCATTTTGATGGCAGATTGTAATCCAGAAAGATCCAAATGACTGTCATCAGTGACAACTGGAGATGCACCCGTAGTCAAAAGGCTTCGGACTGCGGAGTGGCTTACAGAAATTGAAATCTACAGGTAACGCTAATACACACTAAATATATTTAGGCCCGGTTTCACAGACAGGGCTTAGCCTAAACCAGGATTAGGCCTTAGTCCAATTAAGATATTTAAGTATCTTTTATAAACGTACACTAGTGTCATTGTTTTGTCTTGAGACAAAACAATGACACTGACATATTTTAAGATATGTCAGTACAAGTTGCTTTCAGTTAAAACATGCATTTTAATCTAGGACTAGCTTAAACCTTGTCTGTGAAACCAGGGGATAGTCACACAATGCTTATGTTGTTAACATTAACAATTTGAGAACAAAGTGTAACAGTAATAATAATTTGCACAGTTTGGCATGATCCAAGCTAATAAGCAATCGTTAGATTTAATCACCATTGGCAGCGTGATTTATTGTAGGCCTAATGCTTTTTTACCTCAGTTGGTCAGAACAAAAGTGGCAGACATGTTACTTACTTGTTCAGATGACATTTTCCGGTGAAAATTCTTATTTTAGTCATACTTTCAAGACGTAGAATCTGTGTTTCCGAAGTACAGTATCCACCGATGTGATGACTGACAGCAAACATTAGATTAATCCGCACTGAGGAGTCATGCTGATGCACAACGCACGTAACGATAATAATTCCGCATATAACTGCAATTGCAGGTTTCCAACAGAGATGGCGACAAAGAAGAGGTAAAACTTACGAACAGCAGCTTTAAAAACTGTATTTGTAGATATTATCAAAGAATATTAATGACGTAAAAGGACACTTAAGTGTACATAAAGAGAGCACACTTTAATGACCGTTTCTTAACACGTACACTTTTTAAAAAGTGCACTTTCTAGTATTGTTTAATTAGAAGTTTCACTTTAAAATGTACTTAAGCCCTACTTAAAAGTGTTTAAAAAACACTCTAAATTTCAGCTTGAATATAAATTTAAATTATATTTAAGTGTCCGGAAAACATTACAATCAGTTTGCACTTAAGTATTCTTATAATTTCCATAATAAATACTCTTTTTTTTTTTTTTTAAAGTGAACCTCTTTTTCACAAGGGGTCCCAACGCATTCTGGGATTGTCTTCTCTATACATATTGCAAAAAAAAGCATAATTATGTTACATTATGTTTGTACTAGGAGCACAAAAATGTTGTCTACCTCAGAGCCCTGCACGCGGGCGTGTACCCGACGGGTGACCTGCCAAATTTAATCTAACGGGTGGAATAATATTTACGTGTTGGGTGCGGGTCGAACGCGCGGTAGGACTGCGGGTCCAATAGCCAAGACTATTCCAACTCAATTCGGTGCATTTGACAGCTGCTTTCAAATGGTCCAGTCCAGTGCTTATTTGTGTTCACGCTCTGTCTGAAGACCGTTGAAGGTTTACAGCACGATTTGCAGCACTGAGCATTGTAGCCAATCGCGCTGCATCTGATTTAAAGCTATAGTGATTTAAGGGAGCGCGCTTTGCTCGCTTTGTGTATTTAATATAGGCTATTCACAATTTGCATAAAAGTTTTAGAATATTTTTCGCGCTGCTACAAAGAGGACCAGAGGACAGGTAAACAATGCTCAGTTTCAGAAGAGACAACCGCGTTTGAATGCCGAGTGAATCTGATAAAAAATAGTATTTAACTAGCTGTACGCTTACAGTTAAAAATAGGCCAACTAAAACATTCTTTGTTTTGCGGGTCGGGTCGCGGTTTTTATGTCAAACGGGTCGGCTCGGGTCGGGTACGGGCTAAAATTATTGTTTTTGTCGGATATCGGGTCGGGTGTGCTGTTAATAACTGCGGGTGTGGGTTTATCAAACAGGACCCGTGCAGGACTCTGGCCTACCTAGGCAGCTCAGGTATAAGAAAGAAAGAGAGAATATAGCATGTGAATTTTTTGCGTTAGTCAGCTTGTTTACGGGAAGCAGACCTTTCCACACACACACACACACACACACACATTCTTTGAAACAGTAGCAGGGGGTTCAGACCTGATCAATAGCATCACTCGCATGCGTCGTGAACAGCATCGGCCAATACTGAGCCGGCGTTCGGACGTAAACACAGAAGTTCACACTGTCTATACAAAGTGATCAGCGTAACAGACTGACAGGGTAGAGAAGATATTGTTGAATTAATTTTTGTTTTGTTTTTGCGCACAAAAAGTATTTTCGTCGCTTCAGTCGTCACGTCGACTGTTTTAACGATATCTTTAGTACCTTTCTGGGCTGTGAAAGTGTTGATTATATTGCTGTCTATGGACGAGTCATATACCTCTCGGATTTCATCAAAAATATCTTAATTTATGTTCTGAAGATGAACGAAGCTCTTACGGATGTGGAATGACATAAGGGTGAGAATTTAATGACAGAAATTTCATTTTTGGGTGAACTAACCCTTTAAGCTGTGCTATATACAACATATATTTAGCAAATATTTAAAATACATTTTGGCCAGAATTTTTTTTTTTTTTTTACTAACTGACAAGCAATCAAACAAATAAACAAAGCAAACAAACTGACAAATGAACACACCAAACAAACTAAGTGATGAGTGAGCAACTGAAGGAGTGTATGGACGAATCTTCAAGCCAACAAACCTCAGCATCACATCATTGTCTCATGCGTAATACAGACATCTGTGGTCAAAACTAAAGATTGAATCATGTTCAGTGTTTCACTGGGTAATTAGTAAGTGTGAAGTAAACAGATTTGTGGCTTTGAGTTAAAGAGAGACTAAGACAGAAGTAGATGACAGAGGTACATGCTAGTACAAGTGACTCTAACACACCTTAAACACACACACGCATACACACTCTGAACTGCTATTTTACGCAATATGATAGGCAACTGTGAAAGTGATAATACCTTTTAATGAGCACTGGTGGAACGCACACACACACACACACACACACACACATACACACACACAGTAACTAGTTTGACTATCCTCAATCGGCATGGCTATTCATATCCAGTGACCCAAATTAAAGAGTGACAACCTCTCAGCTCCAGCATGCAGCTCATCTCACACACACACACACACACACACACACACACACACACACACACACACACACACACACACACACACACACACGCTGCAGTATAACAGAAGCTATAAGAGCTTGTTGTCAGTTAGAATTGATGGATTAAAGTCTCTCTCACACACCCAAATCCAGCCGCATTCACAGTTTCAGAGTATAATCCCTGATCACTCAAACTAACTGAACAAACCCCTCCAGTTAACAGGGAGAGGGTGAGATTTCACACAAACACACATGCACCCATTCACCCTTATATCCTGCATGTGTAGTTTACACACATTCAGTGTAACTGAGGACAGCCCTAAACCATTGTGTGCTCAGTTCTATTTGCACCAACAGATATTGTATGAAAAGGATGTTTGTGTAAACATAATAATAAAATAATAAGCATTTTTAAGGACTGCATTTTTTAAAAGTGCAGTTTGTACATTTGCATAATTCCGAAAATGTTTGCATATCAAAGCTAATGTTCCAACAGAGGAGATGAAAGCACTGAGACACAACACTGAATCATGCTGCATGCTGTAGGAAAGTAAAGAAATTACTATAAAATACATAATCATGGAAGGCGGCTCTTGCAGAAGCTACATATTTTACTTCATAACTTGTTTAATATGGATATTTTTTACACAAACGCATCGCTTTGCTTCAGAAGGCCTTTATTAACCCCCCGGAGCTGTGTTGAGCACATATTAATGATGATGGATGTGGATGGAAGCACTTTCTTCAGCTCATACTCATTGATCCCTATCACTGCCGTTATAAAGCTCGGATGCGTCAGGATATTTATTAATATTTCTGCGATTATGTTCAGAAAGGAGAAAGTCATATACACCTAGGATGGCTTGAGGGTGAGTAAAGCTTGGGCTAATTTTCATTTCAGAATGAACTAATCCTTTAACTAAAGTTAACCAACTGAAGCTAATTGTAAATGTTTTCATTATTTTATAAAACAAATAGCTGCAGTCCTGGATTCTGACTGGTAAATGTATACCTCCAGCTGTGCTAAAATACACTATGGATGAATTCCAAATGGCGTTTCTGTGCCCATGAAGGGCACTTCAGAAAGGGGACGTCATTTCTAGGGGCTTTCCAAACCAGGGTTATATAAAATTAACATTCGGTAAGCGTCAAATACGAGTAAAAATCAGTGTTGGCGGGTATATGAAACTGTGTCAATCGTTAGTTGGCCGGTAATATTTTTATGAATTCTAACAATGCAATGTTTTGAGAACATGAACGTGAACAACACTCAAGACAGATGACAGGGCAGTGCTGCTTCATCAGAAAAGTTTAAGCCTTTCCAATTTAAATATTCAAGCACAAGAAGACGTGAAAGGGAACTCAATTCATTACTTGGATGCTGTGTGAGAAGTTTTGTGTGCGCAAACATCTGAAGCGCGCACCCAGAAATCCCCGTCTCAGGCAGTGCTCGCATGCTGAATTGAGCTCTCTTTCACGTCTTCACAAAAAAATATGTTGAAAATGCCAGTCTCAGCGAATCTCCTAGTTAACATAACCGGTTATGGCTTAAGTGAAAGAAAACCGTATGTGATGTGTGCCAGGATCAGTGTATTGGATCTGTGCATTAGCTCTTAAAGGGATAATATTCCTGCTGCTGTCTGTGTTTTTGATATTAAAGGACATTAAAGGACAAAGAAAAAAATCATTCATCATGCTCTTGTCTGAATAACTTTTGTAACTTTAATAAGGATTCATTTAATTTATACAGTGAAGACTATTCAGTGTTATTTTACATTTGATTACTTTATTCAATGTCTCTACCTGAAAACTACTGTTACTTTTCCACAACACACACAGAGACCAATTATTACCCTTAGTGTACATGTCAGGAACTAGATCTTCCAGACTAGAGGTGTTTGTTTATTGAAATCACATTTTAATGAAAGGCTAAGGATTGGGGTTACGGTTATATTAGGGCTATATTAAATACTGAATATTATTTATTAATCCAATTTGCCAGATTAAGCTAAATTCTGGGAACAGTTTTGTACCCCAGACTATATCAAAGTAAAAAACATACACAATGCAGACGGGTGGGGTGGGGGTTGCCAGGAAGACAGCTGTTGTTATGACAACAGGTTTGGTGGCAGGCCCTGCAACGGGGATCTGAGGGTCGGGATGGCCCACACAAAAGAAGATGGTTAATAAATGAGTTGTTCCCTCACTCAGACAGAGAGGGTAAACACTCTGCTCTCACACTATATGGGAAAATACAAGTTAACATTTGTTGTAAGTTTGCATGCATGAATATCGTCACAATCCATCTGATGCAAATGTTCTCAGATACATCCTTATAATAGACAACATTTCAGCAGGTGCCTGTGTATGCATCTGTCTTTCTTGCATGATTATGCTCAAGTGCGAAAAATTGACTGAACTGTGCTAGTTTCAGGTCTCTTGTGTCACTCCATTTCAAAAATTCAACTCAAATCAATGTTTAATGGCCATGTAATAAGATGGATATTGTGTTTTAAGATGGATATTGTGTTTTAAGGGGTCAGCGTCATTGTGTGTGTGTGTGTGTGTTCTTGTATACATGGTTTATGAGGACACAAATGTGTATAATGACATGGGTATTACAACGTAAACATGATTTATGAGGACACTTCCTGTGTCCTCGTAAACCAAATGGCTTAAAAAAAACATACTAAACGTTTTTTTTTTTTTTTTTTTTGACAGTTTTCTTTGATGGGCAGGTTTAGGGGTAGGGTTAGTGTAGGGGGATAGAATATACAGTTTGTACAGTATAAAAACCATTACGTCTATGTTGAGTCCCCGTAAACCACATATACAAGTGAGTGTGTGTGTGTGTGTGTGTGTGTGTGTGTGTGATGGAGGAAGTGCTGTTTGGCCTCAGATGATCACGCTGGGTGAGCAGTCAACAGGAGGTGGAAATGGTCTTCCTCTGACTAACATGTGTGTACAGTATGTGTGTGTGTTGAAGAAAAATTAAAAAATCAGTTGCAATTTATTTTACAGTGTGTGAAATGTTACTTACAATGTTACTTACAGTGTATTTACCCACGGAAGTACTGAGTAATGTAAGGTGACTACATGGGTTAAGTTAGGTTTAGGTACCTAGTTTAGTACCTAGTTATTAGTTATTACCTAATTAGTGTCATTACTACAATAAGTACATAGTATGTACATGCAAAATAGGGCTGTAAAATAAAGTGCTACTGAAAAATCTAAAAAAATATCACAGATTCAAAAATATAGCAATGATTATTTTAAATAAAAAAAAAACAAAAAAAAAAAACAATGACTTTGTGTACACTCATATGATGATTTCAGCACATTTTTTTTTAGTATTTTATCTCTTTGATATGTAAATGCTAACACAACGTTGTGTATCAAATATTTGCTTATAGATACATAAAGACTGGTCTTATGAAACTCCAGAAAATCCAGAAAACACAACCATTCAATCTCAGAAGACAGAGTTATTAGCATACATGGGGGAAAAAAAAATGTTTTAAAGCACTACCACTTTCTGGTTTACCAGTGAAATTGTCTCAAAATCAATAAAACAAGATAAATTAGATAAGAAGAATCTAATTTTCATAAAATTTATAGTAAATATAATTAAACATAATTTAAATGTATCGTGGGTATGTGTCCAGTTGGATGTTCATGAATAGTTTTAGGAAAAATAAGCTTTCTAATTGACATCTTAAAGCTCAATAATACCATGATGCCTCCATCTATACAAATAAAAACACATAAATACTCCTACAACTACACATATCAGTACAACACGCTCACAGCAAGAACCTGATAAACATGAAAAGTTGTCCTACAACCATCTGCACAGGCATCATTACAATAAAAAACAGTATTTGGTTGTTGTCACTAAACACTGAGTCTATATAAAATTCATTCCCATTGTGAATGAATGAATAACAGCCATAAACTCACCTTTTAAACAGCTTTGCCACTGTTTCCTGCCCTTTGGACGGATTCACACAGTTTTCTTGAGAGTAAAATCCTTCGTAAGTTTAATTCCATGTCCATGGGCTCAAGCAGTCCTGCTTGCTGTCAAACACACACACATACAACTTGAGACTGACTCTCAAAGTCAGGCTGAGTGTCCACCGCGTCCACACCTCTATGAGATCAGAGAGAGAGAGAGAGAGAGAGAGAGAGAGAGAGCGCATATATCTGATGATCTTTCTCCTGATGCACCATCATATCACAAGACACACACACAGTCAATCACATTTTGTGGATGCAGTAACTGGATCACGGTAAATGCTGCGGGCAATGCAAATTGTAAAAAAATGACTGGAATAAAAGAAAGAGTTTAAGAGAAAGAAAGTTGGAGAGAAGCGGAGGGGTTAAGAAAGCGAGAAAAGAGCCAAGGGCGAACCGTCCTCCTCTCTACACACACATACACACAATTGGGTCACTTTAAAGAGGCTACACATACAGAAATAGATCTGAAAACAGTCTGAGATAAACGTAGAGATGGGATTTCTGCTCAGCGCTCAGGAGCTAAGGCTTTAAAAAACATGCGTACTCAGGGTGTAACTGTAGGAACCAGACACTTGGTTGACCTTCAGTCAACAGAAGAGAAGAAAACACTTTACCTAACACACCAACACCACCAGAGGAAATCAGTGAAATTGTATGAGACGTGGTGTAAAACATTGGCATTGTTTCGATAATTGTTGCACACTCTTGAGGAAAGTCCCTCAGTAGAGTCCAACGGTCATTCCTGCTTCCTGAGACTTAAGTGTTTCCATCGCACTTCAGTTTTATACTAAAACACACACTCACCTAACATATTTATGACCTTATTCATGACAAAAGATACAATGCAGCATAAATAATAATAAATGTCCTTGTAAAAATGCCATAAGCACATAGACACACCCGCACAGGGCACACAGGGGCAACACTGTTTGAGTTTGTGTGAGATTCAGGTCACTGTCTGTTATTGTGAGGTCTGGCCAACCCTACAAGGGAAACATAAAGCTAACTGAAGCTGTAAATTGATTTAAAACTTTTAAGTAATTAATCACACTGGTTTCTGTGATTAATCACAGATACATTTTGTAAACATAAATATATTTACACATTGAATTCCCAAATTAATGTAGAACCAACATTAAGTATATTTTCAATAATACTTGTTTAATAGCATATTTTTACTTAGTGCTATCAAAACTAGTATTTCTAATACCAATACCATTTTATCTTTTTTTTTTTTTCTTCAAATTTTGAGTTATTATGAGTAAATATACCCATCAACAATATATCTTAATCAATTCAATTTAATAAACAATCTGTTTTTGGTTTATCATTAACAACAATTACAGAACATGATCAGTCTTATAACGCTTTTTAATTTCAATAACCTTCAATAAGAGCATGCATCTCATATGCATTGAAAAACAGTGTCAGAGCACATTCCATCAACACAAAGCGGAACCTGCTGTCCAGGCACACCTGAAGCTCATCAGAAGTTTGGCATATAAACAGCACTAAAGAAGGAAGAGGTGAGTTTCATATCCAGACTAAGCTAATGCTGTGTTCTTCTGTCTCTCCTTCCCAAGAACCACTGATGAATAAGCCCAATCAGCACAAGACTCTTGCCATCACACACCTAAGGAAGTTAATAAGGAGAAAATTGGCTCACTAGGGGAAGTTTATCACAGCACTGCAGCCACCAATCACACCAACCAACTTAAAACCTAAACCCATTGTCTAATAAAGAGCCCTTTGGGTAAATTCTTCTGCATATTGTGTCTGTGCTTCATTCATCCTGACACAATTGGTGGAGAATGTGGGCAGCACAAGGGTGAGAACATGTTAAGAAAATCATGAAGATTTTTCTTCCATTAAAGATTAGCTATCTCTCTCTCAACATGGATGACATCGTCCACAAACTGACATTACCCTCCACCAGCAGCAGTTCACTGAGCAGATGGCAACTAGGCAGGAGAGGGCGGAGTCGATTAGAAACAGCGCTTCACACTGCGATCCCCAAACTCAATGCCTGAGCCAATTAGTTCTTACAAAGAACACTCCCTTTCAGGAGAGTGCAGTGTGAAGGTGACCAACTGAGGAATTGCTGGATACTCCGGGCCTCATCCCACTCCGCATTTCATTGTGGAAAATGGTTGTTTTACTGTGTTACCCAGAGGCAGGGGAGTAAGAACAACTTTTGGTAGTTCCAAAAACAAAGAATGTGATTGAGCTTGTGAACACAGCCAACGCATAAGAGATCAGTACCACCAGCCTGGCATGGAGGTAGAAGTGAGATGCTTTTGTCAGACTCGTGCAGTTTGCCAGAGAACAGCAGCCCGGCAATGTCCCCCCAGCCATCTTATTCCACTGCCTATCATTAAGATGCCCTTTGAGTGCACTGGGATGGATTTGGTGGGTCCGCTGTCAAGTCAAGTCACCTTTACCTTTACAGATTGTTTCAAAGCTGCTTTATAGTGATAACAGGAAAATGATTCAATGATGCAAACAGTGTTCATTTCGGCTGTACAGCAGCTCTAATGGCAGTGTTATGGGAAGTATTCCCAGTTCCAGTTGACTTAATTTATCTATCCTAACAATCCTTTAACGGATGCGAATTATAGAAATGTGGTAATGTGTTATGTGTATGCCAGGTTAAAGAGTGTTTTTAGTCTAGATTTAAACTGACAGAGTGTGTCTACTTCCTAAAAAGAGCTAGGAGGACTATTCCAGAGTTTGGATGCTAAATGACTCTAAGTTAAGTTTGCTTGGGGCGATGAGCACATCCTAGTCATTGTGGATTACACAACCCATAGGCAGTCCCATGGAAGATGGCTACATCAAAGAACATTGCTAAGAACTCTTCATGCTGTTTAGCTGCTTTTAAATCCCCAAATAGATATTCACAGACCATTTTCTTTTGTATCCTGGCTTAAAGTGGACCTTTATGAACTGCTGAAGGTAAAACAACTCCTCAACTCTCTGTATCATCTCCAAATGGATGGCCTAGTAGAAAGGTTTAACCAAACTTTGAAGAGAATGCTGAGACAGGTGGTCACTAAGGATGGCGACAACTGGGACCACATGCTTCCGGATGTATTTGTGTCAGAAAAGTGCCCTAGGCCTCCACAGGATTTACTCCTTTTGAACTGCTGTTTGGTAGACAACCAAGGGAGTTCCTGGACAGAGGAACATCAGTCACCACAAAGAACTGTAATGGAGCATGTATGGGCTATGAGGGAAAGGACTGAATGAGTGATGCCCATGGTCCAAGAAAACCTAGTGGAAGCCCAGCGTGCCCAGCAATGTGTGTACAAATGCCTAGCCCAAGCAAGTTTCACCCAGGTTACCATGTCTTGGAGTTAATCACCTGTGATAACTCAAAATTTTTAGCATCATGGCAGGGTCCTTACACAGTGTCTGAGCAGGTGAGGCTGGTGATGAGTCCATTAGCCAGGATTTAGATGGCCGGAGCAGATCTATCCCAACCTGCTAAAGTGGTGGAACAAACCAGGTAAGGCAATTCTCTGATGTCTTTTCAGAGTTTCCTGGAAAGACTAATGTCATCCAAAATGTCATCCATTAGACCTCAGCAAAGGCTATTAGGCACAACAAGGCATACTAAGTGAACATTGGCATTATAGAGTACTAGCTTCCGGGCTGCACAGGGCACCCTTCATGTTCCAATGCATGATGGACATTCTCAGATTATTCAGATTATTTCTATTTCTGTGATGAAGTGGATTAAATGTAATATTTGTCATAAAAAATGATGTTTGAATTATACGGTTGTCTTTGGTATTGCATACTGTTTTATTCATGCTTTATGATAGAACCATTAGTTAATGTAACCTCACTGATCCTATTCTTGGTATCTATGAATCTGTGTTTTGATGATCTAAATGGTCATCTATATTATATGTTGAAACCTATGCAATATATTAATATTACAAGAATCTTTAATAGATTCGGCATCAATACCAAATTCAGTTAATTATGCAAAATATGATGCTCGAAGACAAAGGGTCGTAAACTTTCCTTCTGAAAGCTTAAGTTACCATTGGCTAACTGACTCCTGGGAGGAGTGACCATCCACAGAAGTTAAAGAGCACCCACGCTCTCTTCTTCTCTCTTCTGTGTACCTCTTGGCAGCAACCTCACCAGAGGCAGGACTCAACATATCAAACCATGTGTAACTTCAGTAACAGAGTCAAACTACCATCGTCATCATCATTACTTTGTTCGACACGGAAGAAATTGATTGGAACTTCAACACCATCGACTCACGAAACTATCAACACTTTCTCCTGAGACTGCCTCTGAATGCTCGTTCAACCGCTAAGGCATTGCAAGTATTGTACAATTAAGTAACTAAACAGAGGTTTAGTATCAGCGGTAGACCACTTTGTTAACAAAGGTGCTTTGAAGTGAGAAACTGATAGTTCTTTCAGATTATTAAATAACTCTTTTCCATAGCTTCATTCTATGTTTCTGTTCCAGTTTCATTCACTTTAACTTTTATCCATTTTACCCATGTATGCATGAGTGTGTATATGTGTTTGTTTAGATTAGTTATCTGTTTGTGATTTAGTTAAATAAAACTTTTGTGTATATTTCACATGAGTTTTGATTCTGGTCCCTGCTTTTAAATCAATATCCCTTTAATGATGGGATCACAGCTACATGCTAAGAAAGATTTATTTTTCTGTGGCCTTGAAAAGTATCCTTTCTGAGAGTTGATCTTTAATAAAACGTCATATAGAAATCATAAACTCTTTTCATTCAGTAGATTATGTGCTGCATAATAAAGTGTCTATATGTAAGAAAGTTCAAGGTACATCTATATAGGTTAAATACTAACAAAGTGGGACTTGTCTTTTATTTTGATAAACATGACATAATACAACATTAAAATGAAACAGTTTTAACTGTTATAAAAACAAATTTGTGGGCATTAGCATAACTGAAGTTGTCAGAATAAACATGTCGTCGTTGTCAGTGAGTCTGGCCAATTGTGAAATAGCCATGAAATAAGTGTCATTATTAGAGCTCTTACAACTGCTTTGTGGTGACTAAGAGAACTGCATGAATTGCTCTCACAATACTTTGGTGTTTGTAACATTGGCACAGCGTTGATGGTATCTGAAGTTGGAAAAAATTTAACCAACATGCACTACTTCAAGTCAGTTGGCGACAGGTCTGTGCAGCACCGCATAAAGTCAAACGCACCTATAGCCTAATTTTCACAATCAGTGTGGACAAATTGCTTGTCAATGGAATCTTATCAAATAGCACTTGGGTAAAGTATACAAACCCGATTCCAAAAAAGTTGGGACACTGTACAAATTGTGAATAAAAAAGGAATGCAATAATTTACAAATCTCATAAACTTATATTTTATTCACAATAGAATATAGATAACATATCAAATGTTGAAAGTGAGACATTTTGAAATGTCATGCCAAATATTGGCTCATTTTGGATTTCATGAGAGCTACACATTCCAAAAAAGTTGGGACAGGTAACAATAAGAGGCCGGAAAAGTTAAATGTACTTATAAGGAACAGCTGGAGGACCAATTTGCAACTTATTAGGTCAATTGGCAACATGATTGGGTATAAAAAGAGCCTCTCAGAGTGGCAGTGTCTCTCAGAAGTCAAGATGGGCAGAGGATCACCAATTCCCCCAATGCTGCTGCGAAAAATAGTGGAGCAATATCAGAAAGGAGTTTCTCAGAGAAAAATTGCAAAGAGTTTGAAGTTATCATCATCTACAGTGCATAATATCATCCAAAGATTCAGAGAATCTGGAACAATCTCTGTGCGTAAGGGTCAAGGCCGGAAAACCATACTGGATGCCCGTGATCTTCGGGCCCTTAGACGGCACTGCATCACATATAGGAATGCTACTGTAATGGAAATCACAACATGGGCTCAGGAATACTTCCAGAAAACATTGTCAGTGAACACAATCCACCGTGCCATTCGCCGTTGCCGGCTAAAACTCTATAGGTCAAAAAAGAAGCCATATCTAAACATGATCCAGAAGTGCAGGCGTTTTCTCTGGGCCAAGGCTCATTTAAAATAGACTGTGGCAAAGTGGAAAACTGTTCTGTGGTCAGATGAATCAAAATTTGAAGTTCTTTTTGGAAAACTGGGACGCCATGTCATCCAGACTAAAGAGGACAAGGACAACCCAAGTTGTTATCAGCACTCAGTTCAGAAGCCTGCATCTCTGATGGTATGGGGTTGCATGAGTGCGTGTGGCATGAGCAGCTTACACATCTGGAAAGGCACCATCAATGCTGAAAGGTATATCCAAGTTCTAGAACAACATATGCTCCCATCCAGACGTCGTCTCTTTCAGGGAAGACCTTGCATTTTCCTACATGACAATGCCAGACCACATACTGCATCAATTACAACATCATGGCTGCGTAGAAGAAGGATCCGGGTACTGAAATGGCCAGCCCACAGTCCAGATCTTTCACCCATAGAAAACATTTGGGGCATCATAAAGAGGAAGATGCAACAAAGAAGACCTAAGACAGTTGAGCAACTAGAAGCCTGTATTAGACAAGAATGGGACAACATTCCTATTCCTAAACTTGAGCAACTTGTCTCCTCAGTCCCCAGACGTTTGCAGACTGTTATAAAAACAAGAGGGGATGCCACACAGTGGTAAACATGGCCTTGTCCCAACTTTTTTGAGATGTGTTGATGCCATGAAATTTAAAATCGACTTATTTTTCCCTTAAAATGATACATTTTCTCAGTTTAAACATTTGATATGTCATCTATGTTGTATTCTGAATAAAATATTGAAAACTTCCACATCATTGCATTCCTTTTTTATTCACAATTTGTACAGTGTCCCAACTTTTTTGGAATCGGGTTTGTAGTATTTTAGTCAAAATAGCTTAGAAAGCGGCACAATGTTGCTGTCTACCATTTAGAACCTTTTAGATCATTTAGATTTAACTGTCCACTGATAACGTCACCAATTTTTCAGTGACTGGCTTGTTAAAACAAGCAAGCCACTCATTTCAGATAAAATCATGTGCAGGAAATGCATCATAATGTGACATCAGCTAAAAATACACTATTGTATACTTGGCTATTGTGATGGGAGGGAATCAGGGTTATCTTGTTCTCCTGATTGGCTATGAGCCATTGAGTGACTCATTGATTACACATCTGAAAGACTCTCAAGAGCCAATCAGCAGTGAGCATGAGTGCTCAGTTTACAGGCCAGGTGACTACCGCAACAGCATGTTCGCACTGCAACGGGAAGCTCCCTACTTCCTGCTCCGAATCTCTGGATATTGGGAAGCAAACAGGATGTGATGTCATTTCAGTCATATGGTAATTGATGGCTATTATGATAGTATGACCTCAAAACTATTTATATTGACGTACAAACATCAGCCCTTCACAATCACGCTGCTGTACATTATTACTCTGAAATTGCATTAAACGCAAGCACAGGAGCTACGCAAACAGAGCACATAAAAAGCTCATTTTAGGCACAAAGGCAGAAATAGACAGCGGTTTTTAACAGACACTTATAAAAATGGTGTGGGTAAGCCAGTATTGGGATCCCATATGTTTGGTATTAAAACTCAAACCACAGTCTCTAAAATACAACCCAAATATAACTGAAAAGTATCACTGGACACTGCAATGGATTTTCTTTCTAAGTTTGCTTGTGCACAGAGATATTAACTAGATTTTTACATTGATGTCTGTACAAAACTCAGCACAACAATGCTAGTGTGTTGAGGCTTATTCCAAGGAAGTTGCTATGTGGTTTCCAAGGGATGCTTAGTGGCTCTTAGCAAATTGCTAGGAAGTTGTGCGTGGCTGTCAGGGTGTTGCTGTGCAGGTGCTTAAAGGATTAGTTCACTTTCAAATTAAAATTTCCTGATAATTCACTCACCCCCATGTCATCCAAGATGTCCATGTCCTTGCTTCTTAAGTCGAAAAGAAATTAAGGTTTTTGATGAAAACATTCCAGGATTATTCTCCTTATAGTGGACTTCAACGGACAAGTGGTTGAAGGTCAAAATTACAGTGTCAGTGCCGCGTCAGTAAATTATCAAGAAATTTTAATTTGAAAGTGAACTAATCCTTTAAGTTCTATGTGGTTATTAATATGTTACTATGCAGTTGCTAGGGTGTTCTGTGTGGGTTAGGGTTGCTTACTAACCTGAGGAAGTCCAAAATGTTGATGTAAAAATTCTAATGTATTCACGTTTGACGTCAGAAGCTTGTGGAAGTTCTTGCGTCTCAGTTTCAATAAATGCTTCTTTCTGGGTTTTTTTGTTTTGTTTTTTTTAAATCATACTATGATAAGCAAACGATTGTATTTTTTCTAGATTATGATCAATGATGTATATGTTATGGCTATGATCTTTCAGATAAAATATTTTGAAAATGAAAATTGTGAATACTTCTTAATATACACAAGTCTTTCCCTGTCCCAACAAATCTGAATTGTGAAAAAATGAAGAGAGAGAAACTCTGTAATTCATTTGGGCTTGGTTTTCTGCTTTCATTGTTGGCTGGACGACCAAAACCATTAAACAGGAGAGCACATGTCTGACTAATGAAGGGTTATCTGTGTCAAAACTGCTTTTAGACATGTATACACATTCACAAAGCAGCAACAGGGCCCAGATGTTTGTTGAGCTAAAAGTATGAATATCTCAGAATGTAAAGAATGCACTGACACAGCAAACTGAGTGACAAACAGACAGCAGATAAACCAAAGATTTCATTTCTAGACTTCCTTCTACCATCAACAGACAACTCCCCAAAACAAGACAAACATTTAACACTGACAACTAGGTTTACATATTTAGAAGAAAATGTGAATGGTGTTTACCTGTGCAAAAGTCACCACGATGATACCAGGATGCTGTGGGTGGTTGCCAGGGCATTACTAAAACGCCTGGCAAAAATTATTGAATAACCACCCTTAGAGGATGTCCACCCAGATTTTTTACTTTATAGCAAAAGTAGCAAACAAATCACAGATATGACACAAACAAGTTTTTGTTCAATAGCTTAACATTCTGACTTCATGACACATACCTCAAACAAGTTTTTTTCCTCCTCTGGCTTTTGACAGTCTGAATTCTTTGAGGCATGGACTTCACTAATGAAAAACAATATTCCCCATCAATCTGATTCCAACTTTCTCAAATAGCGTTTGACAGATCAGCTTTGCAGGATGGAGCCTGAAACAGCATTTTTAATTTCTACCATAAGTTTTCAATTGGACGGTTTGTTGGCCATATCTTTGAGTTGACATTCCTTTCCTAAAGAAAATCTTTAACACTCTTTGCTGTGTCGCAAGATGCATAATTATCCTGAAAGAAATGATTTCACCATCACCAAACCTATTTTCTATGTATGGAATGAGAAAAGTGTCCAAAATTTCAATGTACATCTGTGCATTGACTGCTGATGTAATGATTTCCATTTCCCCTGGTCCTTTACCTGACATGCACCCCCATATCATAAATGAGTTGGGAAATTTGAAATTTTTTTCAGGCAGTCATCCCTATATGTTTCATTAGAACTGCACCTGGCAAAAGTTTCAGCATCATCTCCTTCGCTAATGCAGATTTGCGATTCTTCACTGAATATCACTTTCATCCCACACCACACGATTGCTTCTCTTTAGCCCACTGCAACCTTGTTTTCCTCTGTTTAAGTGAAACAGTTTTTCTATATGTAAAGCCCATTTCATTCAGCTGATTTCTTACAGTTCTGTCACAAACATCGACTCCTGATTCTGTCCATTTGTTTTTCCTTTGTTTTGTTGTGCATTTTCTATTTTAAAGGCATATTGCTTTGAGTTTTCTATCCAGATGCTTTGACATCTTCCTTGGTCTTCCCATATGTTTTCCTTTATAACCTTCCTATTTAGTTTATACTTGCACCAAATTTTAAACACAGCTGACTGGGAGCAACCAACTTCTTTGGCCACACTCCGTGTTGAAGGAGTTTTATAATCCTTTCCATTGTTTCAACTGAGAACTCTCTTGTTGGGGTCATATTTCATTTCAGTTTGCCAAGTCAAACAACCCATTAAGTGTAAACACTCCCTTTTAACTGCTGACTAATTAGCATTTTTAGACTTGTCCCAGTATTTGTTTTAAAATGGAAATTAAAAGATGATTCTGTAATATTTTTCTCAACATTGTGATTCCATACTTATTTCTCTACTTTATTAATAATAATAATTAATAATATATAATAATAATAATAAAATAATAATAAAATGTAAGTGGATTTGTTTGAGGTATGTGTAATGAAGCCAGAATGTTAAGCTATTGAACAAAACCTTTTTTGTGTCATATCTGTTTGTTTGCTATAAAGTAAACAATCTGGGTGAACATCCTCTAAGTGTGGTGATTCCATAATTTTTGCCAGAGATTGTAGTAATGCCCTGGCAACCACCCACAGCATCCTGGTATCAATGTGGTGACTTGTGGTGACATAGTGGTGCTTTTGACTTTTGCTTAAACACAGATTTTAAATGGTTCCTACAGTGTTATATATGATTTGTTAGGTGATTATATACTGAACCTAGTAAAGGCACCGATATACTCATGGCGAAGTTATTTTCGTAAAAAGAAGTATACTGTTAGCGAACATCCAGCGCCACCCACACTGCTTAAATGAATATATAAATACACTATATTGCCAAAAGTATTGGGACACCCCTCCAAATCATTGAATTCAGGTGTTCCAATCACTTCCATGGCCACAGGTGTATAAAATCAAGCACCAAGGCATGCAGACTGCTTCTACAAACATTTGTGAAAGAATGGGTCACTCTCAGGAGCTCAGTGAATTCAGGCGTGGTACCTTGATAGGTTGCCACCTGTGCAATAAGTCAATTCGTGACATTTCCTCACTACTAAATATTCCACGGTCAACTGTTAGCGGTATCATAACAAAGTGGAAGCAACTGGGAACAACAGCAACTCAGCCATGAAGTGGTAGGCCACGTAAAATTACAGAGCGGGGTCAACGCATGCTGAGGCGCACAGTGCACAGAAGTCGCCAACTTTCTGCAGAGTCAATAGCTACAGACCTTCAAACTTCATGTGGCCTTCAGATTAGCTCAAGAACAGTGTGTAGAGAGCTTCATGGAATGGGTTTCCATGGCCGAGCAGCTGCGTCCAAGCCTTACATCACCAAGTGCAATGCAAAGCGTCGGATGCAGTGGTGTAAAGCACGCCGCCACTGGACTCTAGAGCAGTGGAGACGTGTTCTTTGGAGTGACGAATGACGCTTCTCTGTCTGGCAATCTGATGGACGAGTCTGGGTTTGGCGGTTGCCAGGAGAACGGTACTTGCCTGACTGCATTGTGCCAAGTGTAAAGTTTGGTGGAGGGGGGATTATGGTGTGGGGTTGTTTTTCAGGGGTTGGGCTTGGCCCCTTAGTTCCAGTGAAAGGAACTCTTAATGCTTCAGAATACCAAGACATTTTGGATAATTTCATTCTCCCAACTTTGTGGGAACAGTTTGGGAATGGCTCCTTCCTGTTCCAACATGACTACGCACCAGTGCACAAAGCAAGGTCCATAAAGACATGGATGAGCGAGTTTGGTGTGGAGGAACTTGACTGGCTTGCACAGAGTCCTGACCTCAACCCGATAGAACACCTTTGGGATGAATTAGAGCGGAGACTGTGAGCCAGGCCTTCTCGCCAACATCACTGCCTGACCTCACAAATGCGCTTCTAGAAGAATGGTCAAAAATTCCCATAACACACTCCTAAACCTTGTGGAAAGCCTTCCCAGAAGAGTTGAGGCTGTTATAGCTGCAAACGGTGGGCCAACTCTATATTAAACCCTACAGATTAAGAATGGGATGTCATTAAAGTTCATGTGCACGTAAAGGCAGGCGTCCCAAAACTTTTGGCAATATAGCGTATGTGTTGTGCACTTTCTTCTCAATAACAAAATAACAACAAAAATGACGGCGGTGAGAAAACAGCAGTTCAGAAAGCATCTGATTATAGCGATGAGAATATGTTTGCACCTGCTCGGCAATTCAGCTCTCCAGTCACGTCACGTCAAGTCTTTTTTTTTATATACCACTTTATACAATGTATTGCTTTAAAGGGGGGTATCACACACAGTTTCTGCCAATCTCATGTTAATCTTTAGGACCTATAGAGTAGTAGTGCATCCTTCATATCTCCGAAATGTCTTTAGTTTTATCATATTTATAAAAGATACATACGCTGTACCGAGTCTTTCCATAAACAGCTGAGCTCCTGGAGGCGTGCTGTGGGCGAAGCTAAAGAGTGACGAGCACGTGCAGCTTTTGCGTAGTGATCGTCTGCAAGCTATCAATGGTCAGCTAAACAAATGTATTTAAACACACACAATACACCATCGCATTATCCCTGAATAACTTTTGAATAACTATAATGAATATAGTGTACAGTGAATGATGAATAATGAATTTATGAATTCACTACGTTCTTGTTGTTTACATTATATGCACTTAGGCGCCTATTGCCAACAAAACAGACATTTGAAGCAGTTTTACTCACCACCTGCGGTTCCGACTCATGACTGGGATCGCTGTGACCGCTCAATCTTTCAGTTTCAAACGATCTGTAAATCCAGCATAGAACTGGGCCTTGTTTATGAAACCATAAGCGCCGATCCTGAGGGCTCGAGCAGCCACGGAAAAATACAAGATATTCTTCATTCATTTTACCAATAAAAAAGTGATTGCAACTTTCAGACACAACTTAATCCTTATTTTGATAGTTAATTTAAGGCGGTTTCTATGGTTATTTTAATGACAAATATTGAGAGCGCATCAATGTAATGCGTGAGCACAAATCTCTCAGCTCAACTTAATGTTGGGTTCTTTGGGAAGCAAGGTTATCTTTCCCTCACAACCAAAAACACACTTCTTTGGCGACATTGTTGATTTCGTGGTCTAAAAACAAAGTGACAAATCTTTCTCGAGCAAGTCCTGTGCAGCACTGCCGACAACTTCCGTAAAGCCGAACGAAGCATGTTGATGGCACGTGCTCTTGCTCTCTCGCTCTGGTCGATGTGTGCGCGCACGCTCTTCCGGGAGTAGTGACCGTACAAGGAATTCTGCCCTTTATTACATAATAAAAGAGTATTTTTGGCACAGAAGTACTCCATTATATGTCCAACTCTTTAACAGTGTAAATAAGTCAGAATGCATGAAATAGTGTTAGACCCCCCCCCCAGCTTTACAGTATTAAACATGAAAAACAGTCTCAGTATCTCTTTCAGTTATAATCACAACTTCAATTTCTACTATAAAGCAGCTCTCCGGTGTGTTCATGTTTCTACTCGTGGACGCCTGACCTCGACGGACTGAACAGAAGAAATGAACTGGAAAAGATTTCTATGTCAAAGAAGGCGGAGCAGCAGAGCCACACCTACCTATTATGTAGTCGCCACGGACCAATGGTAATTCGAAGGTGTTTACCAGCTAGAGTGAAATTTGGAAAGTTGGCTTTTGCAAGCTGTTTCAAATTTGCAAAACAAACTCCAAACAAACTTTGTTTTGGCCTATTTTTTTTTCTAAATGACATCACATCAGTGCGTTCTTCAATTTCGCTTTAAGTATCAAGCTTAAGAAGCCCACCCTCAAGTATACTATTTTGGTTCTCGTTTGCATTGTCAAAAACCATCATGTAAAATTCATCAGCCAAGAAATTTTAAGAATGTGAATATTTAGTAAGTACTGCCAAAAACAGAGGGCTTCTTCTTTCAAAGGGATTCAGTTATAGGCATTATCCAGTTTAACTGGTAGAGCTGTTTTCAGTATAAATATTTGCTTACAAATGCTTTAGAGATCCAACACATTTGTGACTGCAGGTTGAGTATAATTTATATTCTGGACTGTGTCCTGTAATACACAGATCAACACAGTGAACTGCTGCAGGCAGATCTGCTGTACCGCATGCTGTGCAGACACGCAGGGTGTGTGTGTGTGTGTGTGTGTGTGTGTAGACACAGATGGTAAACCTGTGAGTCATCTCTCTGTTCTGCACATAAAACAGCCTTATTCTCATTCTGATCTCATATTTCTTGTGTATTTTGTTTCATTTAGGAGCTGTTGTTTTACAGAGCATGAAATCATCATCTCTTTAATTTCACTTGTTGCTACAAGTTTCTTTCAGTGGAGATATAAACAGTAGCATGACTACCAGCAGTGCAGGTGGGATATTTCACATTATCGCAGTATTTCTGAACACATATATAGCACCCTGCTAGATGAAATTTTAAGACTCCTAACAGTGCGTGTCCAATGCAACGGAAGAAAATTATCAGTGTTGTAGATCATCATTGTATGATCCATCAGGGTTGTAGACCAGACAAGACCAGACTTGAGACAGAGACCTGAAAGGTCTGAACGATTCAAACAGTGTAAATATTCTTTTGGGTGAATGAAGCCTGGTTTCTCATTAGGGTCACTCGAACTTCCACAGTGAACAAGCGGATCATATGCACGAGTCGGCACAGACCACAAAACGTGTCTGTCCAAATGCTCCTACGCCCATGACAAGAAAATGTGGTCTTGGAAATAAACTTGTATTTAGTACACGTCCAATATAATCATCATATATGCACACACTGTAAACCCTAACGCTCAAAATACTTAATTGGTTTGAGTAGGGCAAACTTAAATTAAACAAATGATTTCAGTTAAATTAACTGCTGTGAGTATTTAGAACTTTCTTTTTCTTTTGAGTTCACAGCACTGACAAGTAAACAAGATTTCAAGTAAACTAAACTGTTTCATTGTTTTGAGTTTTATGAACTAATTTCTTTTAATTTAGACCAACTTAAGTTTAACTGAAACTGGGCTGGGATTTCTATTTCCCAGCATGCTTTGTCCATGGCACTTGAAAGAAAGAGTAAATGCAATTTTTTTTTTTTTTTTTTTTTTTTTGTGCAATGTTAATGTTAAGTGGGAGATTTAGTAGTGATTAATGTTTTGTTATGCTAATTTAGAAGAGTTTAATGTGGGTTTTTGGAGAGCTACCATCATGCTGCTTGGTTTGAGAGCAGGTAAGTTACATGTTTTAAAGTGGGGGTCTAATGCTATTTCATGCATTCTGACTTATTTTCACTGTTAAAGAGTTGGATTCTCATGCTAAACATGGCCAAAGTTTCAAAACATGAGTTGGACGCATGACGGCGTATTTCTGTGCTAAAAATTCTCTTCCAAATCCTTACAGGATTCAGAATGTTTTTTTCGAGTATGTGCATGTGTGATGTCAAAAAGGTCAGAATTCCTTGTACGGGCACTTCTGCCGGAAGGGCGCAAGCGAACACGTTGACCTGAGCTAGAGAGCAAGAGCACACCCATCAACGTGCGTTCGGGTTTACGGAAGTCAACGGCAGCGCTGCACAGGTCACAGGACTTCACGAAATCAACAATGTCACCAACCAAGTGTGTTTTTGGTTGTGAGGGAAAGATAACCTTGCTTCCCAAAGAACCCAGCCTTAAGTGGAGCTGAGAGTTTTGTGCTCACGCATTACATTGATGCGCTCTCGATATTTGTTATTAAAATAACCATAGAATCTGACAGTTAAAATGAATGGAGAATATCTCATGTTTTTCTGTGGCTGCTCGAGCTCTCAAGATTGGCGCTTATGGTTTCATAAACAAGGTCCAGTTCTACGCTGGATTTACAGATCGTTTGAAACGGAAAGATGGAGCGGTCACAGCGATAATGATCCTGGTCATGAGTCGGAAATGCAGGTGGTGAGTAAAACTGCTTCAAATGTCTGTTTTGTTGGCAATAGGCGCCTAAGTGCATATAATGTAAACAATACGAATGTAGTGAATTCATAAATTCGTTATTCATCATTCACTATATGCTAAATTCATTATAGTGATTCAAAAGTTATCCGGGGATAATGCGATGGTGTATTGTGTGTGTTTAAATACATTTGTTTAGCTGACCATTGATAGCTTGCAGACGATCACTATGCAAAAGCTGCGCGTGCTCCTCACTCTTTAGCTTCGCTCACAGGACACGCTTCCAGGCGCTCGGCTGTTTTCGGAAATACTCAGTACAGCTTATGTATCTTATGTATCTCATGCATGAGTACTACAAACTCAAAACTTCATAGTTCTGCTTGCTTAAAATTGGGAACATCATAACTCAAAACATTTTTTGAGTTTTTTTTTGCGTTAGCCCAATTTATTCAGGTTTACAGTGCAGGAATACAGTTTAAGATACTGTGTAAGTTTAATACATTATTGTTAACCCAGTTAGTTTAGTCGCAATGACAGCATCCAAATTGCATTTGATATTGTAATGAAATATAGTAATGTGTAAAGAATGTGATTTATGCACTAAATCCAGCAGAAACTCTGGCACAACTGTCAGGCTCATGACAGACGTCACTACATGCACCTCACAGCGACTGGCTGCTGCCTGGCATTTTTTACTTAACATTTGCACAAAGTTTAGCATTTCTCAACTTTTGGACACTCTAAACCACTCTCAGTGCTTTCTCTGATCCACTGTCAATCCCTCAATCCCAAAAAGGGATTCTTGGGAATTTTTACTTAGAAAGTGTTATTGTATGATATAATTTCTGTCATGTAGATCCTAGTTACACTGCTGGATCTCAACAATGTCTCAGGTTTACCAGATTGAGCAATAAAATTCCCCTCTGAGTGGGGAATTCATTGTGAAAATCACTTTAAAAAAAAACTAAAACAAAGTGATGAATGACTAATTACATTAGCTATAAAATTACAAACATGATTCTGTTAGCTCTCGGCTCTAATGTTAGCTAACTACACTAAAACCAAGGTAGTGTAAACATACCACAGAAAAGAGTGGTCGACAACCGTTACTAACCTACTTCATGACCCAGCGTTACCCTGACAGGACAATCAACATATGAGAAGATACAAAGATCCATTTATGAATGTTACAAATAATAGATTGTCTGTCAAAACTCAAAATAAATGTGGAAGCCCACAGAGGCCATGCATTATTATCTTTTGTCTTTTATCTTGGAAAGAGACATTTCAAGTGAGAGTTTTGTTAACACTTTATTTTGATGGTTCCCTTTAGATATTCTGTTGACTATAAGCATTCTTGCAATGCATCTCTTTCAGAGAAGAGCAGTTACGTAACATTTTAAGATCTTCAGTTTAATAACTAATGTGCTCACCCACAGAATTAGACAAGCTGCTTTTTAACACATTTCCCATTATGAATTATGATACAGCTTGGTTTGTTGGTCTGTCAGGTCAGATTGCTTTCTCATCACAAGCAAACCACTCCAGAGTCTGTTTTTAGTTGGGCCGAGACCACCAGGCGATATCAGTGCAGATATTTTTTTTTTTTTTTTTTTGCAGATCCGATTCATATATGCCTAAATAAAAAATTCTCCAAGCAAGCCAGCTGTGAAAACACCCTTAGACTCTTCTCCTAAAGTTAGCCAAACCTGGTGACATCTTTTAATCCTGCAAGCTGTTTGGATTATGTTTTTCAGTTCCAAAAGGTCATGATGACATTCATGTGGCACCCTGAGGATAAACTAAACACGACCACACCCACACGTATCTTTAATAGGGTCTCAGTAACACACCTGCCTTTGAAACCAAATCTCAACAGAAAACAACTGTAACACACACACACCTCTTCAGTCTAACACATACTGGTTCGTCTTAGCGCCCAGTCACACATACGGCTCTGATCGTCAGATACACTGCTCTGCTCGTCTTTCGCCTCAAGTGTGTCACTAATATAGGACAGCTGAACCTTTAGTGACTAAAAACCTACACAGCCTCTACTCTCTAAGCTCTCGTTCTCCTCGCCCCTCTTTCTCCCCATAACTCCCCAAGGTGCTGTCACAGAATACAGGAAACTAGGACGAAAGACAGAAGGAAAGAGAGCGTCAGTTCTAGAACCAGAGTAAGAGTGTTCTCCTTTCAGAGAAAATCAACTCAAATGTAACTAATTCACTCTCAACTATAAACTCAACATACACACTCTCTCAATACATATCTCCAGTTGTTTCTAAGAGATCAACCTCTGCTTTTTTAACCAGGGGTGCATTTCTCAAAAGCATTGTTAGTCAACTATGGTCACATTACTATAGTTCAACCATCCCCAGGTCAGTTATTATGCTGAAGGTCAGTGGCAGGTTAGCCTCAAGCTAAAATATACCTCAGATTTACATGTACATTAGGGTATGCTTACAGTGTGTGTGATGTAAATTTCGTCATCAGCATAGTACTTGTGAACTGTATGTGCACAGCTAGCATTTTTAGTAGTTCTTACTTCTGCAGACACTAAGGATACGTTTACATGACCACATTGCACTTAAAATGGAAACACTTTTCTTTTGCATTTTTTGTGTCTAGACAACAACGTTAACAAAACAATCCCTGTTCAAACAGATCTGCAAAAATGACTAAAAACGCTGTATTCTGCTGCCAGGCCAGTAGATGGCGATGTCACTAAAGAAACACTAAGCGCCTATAGATTAAACATGTAATACACATGCGCATGGCATCATTATTTACACAAATTTACGTTTTTGTAGTTTACATGGAGACAATAACGGTATTGTTTTCAAAAACTTGCACTTCGAATCAAGTTTTCAAAAGTTTGTGTTTTCAGACTCCAAAACGCTGTTGTCGTGTAAATGAACAGCCAAAATGCATAAAAAGTTTTCCGTTTTTAGTTGAAAACAGTGTCATGTAAAGGCCCCAAAGTGTTCCCATCAAAACTGATGTATACTTTGGGCTTCAGCCACAGACAGGTCTATTCACAGATTGTCTGATGCATACTGAACACAAAAAAAGGAAAGAACTGTCTGGATCCGGCAAGTTCTAATTGGCTTGCTATTTCCAGGAATAAAAAAGTGTGGTCATATTAGAGAAATTTCATGGCCCCTTGTCTATGGTCAATAGTGTGGTGATGTATGAAGTATAGTTCACACAGAAGTCACTTTCAAACCAGCTTTCTGTTTGTCAATGCGGTGAATCCATTCCAGATTGTGTGGATTCCTATTGAAATGACTGTGAATTTGCTGAACAAAGGTAAATCTGACCACACCTTAACACCGTGTCCCAACCAGACGTGCCGCGACATGCAATCTTTTCCATGTTAATCAGAGTTTTTGTCCTAACTAGCCGCAACAGCGACACACAACTTTTCTATTTCAGAAACGGTTTCTATTTTTCTGTGACGTAATGACTGAAACAACAACACAAAGTATGGCATTGTGTCGCATCTGGTGTGGACAGACAATTTTTTGTCTCTGAAGTCATATCGCATTGCGTCTGGTTAGGACACGGTGTAATGGTATGCAGGTTTTTATTGGTTCACTAGGCCATTTAAATTACAAAATCAGGCTGAAAAAAATTTGAGGTACTGCAGGACCCCTGTCAGCTGAGGGCCCTTAAAATTGCCCCAGTCTTCCCCCTTACATTCCACCACTGCTGATCTTGAAGCTCGTGCTAATTCTGTCCTGAAAGCTTTTTCTGTTATCACTAAAAATCAGTTTGCCCATGGAGAAAATGAGTGGGATGTTTACCCAAACTTTTCTGCTCTATATTCATCTATTTATTGCAGTCTCTCTCTTTCTCTCGTTTCGTTTTGGCACTGATAATCATTTCCTGCATGTTGTAAGAGGTCATAATTTCAGAAGGACTGCAGCATTGTGTTTTATCAGCATGTTCAGCGCTGACGTTATCAGGGACTGATAGCATTATTCTGTGTGTATATGTGTGCGTGTGTGCGGTTTAAGGTTAGGTGGGAGCACTGTAACAGAAAGAGATATTTATTTCTGGGTCTCTTATCTGAGCTTTATTTAAATCTTCAACCCTGTCTGCCAGCATATAGAGCTTCACACGCACATACACAGAAGCACACAAACATGGCCAGTTTTATTACAGGTAATCTTTGTTACATCACATGCCAAACACCTGCTGAAATGAGAGAAAGAGTCATCGAGAAAAAACAAAAAGGCACATACAGGTGCTGGTCATATAATTAGAATATCGTGAAAAAGTTCATTTTTTTATTGTAAATTATTTTAAAAAATGAAACTTTCATATATTCTAGATTCCCTACATGTAAAGTAAAACATTTCAAAAGTTTTTTTTTTAAATTTGTTGATTAGAGCGTACAGCTCATGAAAGTCCAAAATCCAGTATCTCAAAATATTAGAATATTTACATTTGAGTTTCATTAAATGATCATCCCTACAGTATAAATTCCGGGTATCTTTTGTTCTTTGAAACCACACTAATGGGGAAGACTGCTGACTTGGCAATGGTCCAGGAGACAATCATTGACACCCTCCACAAAGAGAGTAAGTCACAGAAGGTCATTACTGAATGGGATGGCTGTTTACAGAGTGTATATCAAAGCATATTAAATGCAAAGTTGACTGGAAGGAAGAAATTGGGTAGGCAAAGGTGCACAAGCAACAGGGATGACCGCAAGCTTGAGAATACTGTCAAGTAAAGCCAATTCAAACACTTGGGAGAGCTTTACAATGAGTAGAATGAAGCCGGAGTCAGCACATCAAGAGTCACCACACTCAGACATCTTCAGGAAAAGGACTACCAAGCCACTTCTGAACCAGAGACAACGTCAGAAGCATCTTACCTGGGCTAAGGAGAAAAAGAACTGGACAGTGAACAGTGGTCGAAAGTCCTCTTTTCAGATAAAAGTAAATTTTGCATTTCATGTTGAAATCATGGTCCCAGAGTCTGAAGGAAGACTGGAGAGGCACAGAATCCAAGCTGCTTGAAGTCTAGTGTGAAGTTTCTGAAGTCAATAATGATTTGGGGGGGCCGTGACGTCTGCTGGTGTTGGTCCATTGTGTTTTATTAAGTGCAAAGTCAATGCAGCCATCTTCCAGGAGATTTTGGAGCACTTTATGCTTCCATCTGCTGACAAGCTTTATGGAGATGCTGATTTCCTTTTCCAGCAGGACTTTAGGACCTGCCCACAGTGCAAAAACCACTTCCAAGTGGTTTGCTGAGCATGATATTACTGTGCTTTATTGGCCAGCCAATATGCCTGACCTGAATCTATGGGATATTTTCAAGAGAAAGATGAGAAACAGTCGATCCAACAATAAACAGATGATCTGAAGGCTCAATAGTGCCTCAGCAGTGCCACAGGCTGATCACTTCCATGCCACACTTCACTGATGCAGTAATTTGTGCTAGGAGCAAGTCATTTGCTGTAATATGTCCTGCCGATCAAGTATTGAGTGCACAAATGAACATACTTTAAAGAACTTGAACTTTTCTGTTTTGCAAATCCATTTTTTGATTGATCTTAGGAAATATTCTAATATTTTGAAATACTGGATTTTGGACTTTCATGAGCTGTACGCTCTAATCATCAAAATTTAAAAAAAAACCTTTTGAAATGTTTTACTTTACATGTAGGGAATCTAGAATATATGAAAGTTTCATTTTTAAAAATAATTTATAATAAAAAAATGAACTTTTTGATGATATTCTAATTATATAACCAGCACCTGTATGGTTAGTTTTGAATGTCTTTATAGCTCCAAATGCCTTCACATGCTTGAGCTCTGCAGCTGCACACACACACACACACACACACACACACACACACTAGGCTATTTATACACAGTTTCCTTTTATTTATCCATTGCATTGTTTAGCGCACATCTGCTGCAGTCATGGAGCACAATGGACAGGGTCACATGACACACAAGCAAAGAGTCTACAAAACACATTTTGTTAGAATCACACTAACATAAGTTGTGATGCTGTATTACAAGACTATACCAGATGTTAGCTGCCAAAACCTACAGCTTCCTACCTAGACAGTATTTTTAGGCACAGTTCTGACACAAAGATCTGCCACAAGATATTCTGAGGGTATCAATACAAACACTTTAAACTAATTTAAAATACTATTAAAGCCAAAACTTCTGTTTGCTGTGTTTTGTGCTTATTAGAGTATCACAATGTTAGCTTAGCTGCATGCTAACATCAAATTATATGAAAAACATTGCGTTGTCTTTGCATTTTGTGTTAGAATCACTATTTGTGTTGCACTCAGAGTGACTGCCTATGTTGAATGTTCAAAATCAATCACTTATAAGACTTTATTTAAGCTATGCTGCCTTGAAAGACAGTTGCCTTTGTAGACAGCAGGGGAGTTCTCTAGGTTTTACCAATGGTTTACAAAATGGGTCCTGCCCCAAACTCACGCCATTGGTTTAGCCAGATTGCGATGCTTTTGCTGTCTTAAAGTGCACCTGGGAAAATCACACCTCTGAGTGGGATATTCACTATATTAACCTAAACGATTAAACATATATTTTAACATTTAAAAGGTGTAGATTGGACTTGGCCTTAGTAACCCCCTCACCACACATCAGATACACTCCATGGGCATCTGTCTGTGACCACCAAGACTTGATGGGGTTCACTGTCTTGAACTTCAACACAAGGATTAAAATAGCCCCGGGTTCCTCAAGCTTCTGTCAGGCTAAAGATGAGTGAAGGGGAGAACTGACAGGTTAAGCTCTTAAAAGCTTCCTCAGCAGGTGTCCAACACATTAAGAAACAAACACACAGAGAGACAAACACCAGTAGACCTTAACAGGTTAGATGATATATTTAATATTTCACAAAAGAAAACAAGACTGTAAGGCATGGATGTACAGTCTATTCAATGGCTTTTACTCTCCAAATGTTTCATATCATATTAAAAAAAACATTGTACTTTTTTCCCCTTCTATCCCCCCCTCCACACACACACACACACACACAAATTCCTACTCTGAAATGTTGTCAATCCCTGTACGCCCTCATTTCCTGAATCTGAAAGGTCTCAAAATGGCTGACTGAACTGTAAACAAGATCAGTATCGCACAACACACACCCACAGTATGCTACAACTCAAAACAAGACAAAACATGGCTCTCTAAAATGTGTAATGTCTGTTTGTGTCAGAGTGGAGCAGAGACCGACATTAAGACTCTGTAACAATGCCTGAAACACACACACACACACACACACACACACACACACACACACACACACACACACACACACACACACACGTGTCAAAAGCAGCCAGTTAGTGGGGCCCTAGGGCATTCCTAAAACACACAGCTAAGAAAAACATACACACATTTAGATTGTAGAAAGCTGGTGTTGTTGCTGGGTGCTGCAGAGGAAGGTTGTACCATTTTGGTTTGAATACATTCTTTCCTCCCCAGACAGGAAATGGCCATTTGTCATTGCCTCAAATAACAGCGTTTACTTCCTGTTGCCATCAGAGCAGTGTTGGGGGTAACGCATTACAAGTAACTTGAGTTATGTAATCAGATTACTTTTTCAAGTAACTAGTAAAGTAACGCATTACTTTTTCAATTTACAACAACATATCTAAATTACTTTTTCAAATAAGTAACGCAAGTTACTTTTTCACATTTATTGACTGACAGCTCTCCTGTCCCCATGTTGAGAGAAATAAAGTGCAGAGGTGTTGTCTTTGCTGCTGACCTTCAATGATCCAATTCAACCATACTAATAAGCAAAAATTACTTTAGATTTAGAAATAAGAGTATTGACCTCCTTCTCCTGTATCCTATTCTTCTTTAATCCAGAATGGCAGCACAGCTGAAAGGTTTGTTTGAGCTGCGCCCTCTACTGTACAGGCATAGATATGAATTTCCTTCAGCCTGAGGCTTATTCATTTCAGTTTGGTGTGAAAGGGCTTTAACATTTGCCAAAAAATAGAACTTTTTTAGTTTTTATTAAAAAACAAACAAGTAGGCCCAGCCCAGATGAGAAAAAGTAACGCAAAAGTAATGTAGCGCACTACTTTTCATAAAGAGAGAAATCAACTCAGCAGATGGAAGCACAGAAACTAGAAATCACGTGTTTTGTGATTTCACTGTGAAATAACATTTTGGGAATCACCATATTTAAGTGCAACCACATGTCAACTATTATTCATTAGTAGGCTGTCTGCTTTTAAACATTTTATTTTGATGCTCCCAACAGACATTCTATTGACTATAAGTAACTTTGCAACTACATGTCAACTTATTCTACTAACCTTAACCCTAACACCTATCCCTAACATAACAGTCTAATAACAGTCTACTAATACTCTAGTGAGTGCTAGTTGACATGTAGGTGCATAGTTACTTATAGTTAGTAGAATGTCTAAAATGAAATAAAGTGTAACCAAAAGGCAGATTTTCTCCGCATCTCTGGTCTGACAGCAGATCTTGTAAAAGCACATTTATCATGCCATGAAACTGGACCTGCACATGGTGGCTTAAGCTCAACTGGTGTTCAGCCAAACCAAAAACAAATATTCTGCCAATGTAAAGAGACTAATAAATGCTGCACTCCCACAAATAAATTTTCCCATTGCATCATGGGATTTCTTTGGTATTTCTTGTGCCCTAAATATCTAAAATAAGATTTCTTGACTATAAAAATGTCCTGAGAAAGAAAATGTAGAAATGATCATTGTCTTAAAATGTCAGTGGATGCCTAGGGAACATGAAAGTCAGGAACTATTTGAACTATTGAATAAGTGATGTTTTCCCTGACACACTCAAGTGATATTTGTGATGGCTAAACTGTATGATTTACTGTGGGCCCAGGCAACTGATTTCCTGTCTTTTTCATGGCTCTCATTTGACTCCACTCTCTGTTTCTTTTTTGCTTTGCATTGGGGTCCTGTTGGAGCAAGGGGGATAAGTACTGATCCCTGAGGTATCCCCATAATAAAAAACATTAGCATTATAGCATATAACACCCAGCATTAATGGTTTCTTCTATCTTCTGTAGTTTTATACATATACACTATATTGACAAAAGTTTTGGGACGCCTGCCTTTACGTGCACATGAACTTTAATGACATCCCATTCTTAATCCGTAGGGTTTAATATGGAGTTGGCCCACCCTTTGCAGCTATAACAGCCTCAACTCTTCTGGGAAGGCTTTCCACAAGGTTTAAGAGTGTGTTTATGGGAATTTTTGACCATTCTTCAAGAAGCGCATTTGTGAGGTCAGGCAGTGATGTTGGTGAGAAGGCCTGGCTCGCAGTCTCCGCTCTAATTCATCCCAAAGGTGTTCTGTCGGGTTGAGGTCAGGACTCTGTGCAGGCCAGTCAAGTTCCTCCACACCAAACTCGCTCATCCATGTCTTTATGGACCTTGCTTTGTGCACTGGTGCGTAGTCATGTTGGAACAGGAAAGGGTCCATCCCCAAACTGTTCCCACAAAGTTGGGAGCATGAAATTATCCAAAATGTCTTAGTATGTTGAAGCATTAAGAGTTCCTTTCACTGGAACTAAGGGGCCAAGCCCAACCCCTGAAAAGCAACCCCACACCATAATCCCCCCTCCACCAAACTTTACACTTGGCACAATGCAGTCAGGCAAGTACCGTTCTCCTGGCAACCACCAAACCCAGACTCGTCCATCGGATTGCCAGACAGAGAAGCGTGATTCGTCACTCCAGAGAACACGTCTCCACTGCTCTAGAGTCCAGTGGCGGCGTGCTTTACACCACTGCATCCGACGCTTTGCATTGCACTTGGTGATGTAAGGCTTGGATGCAGCTGCTCGGCCATGGAAACCCATTCCATGAAGCTCTCTACACACTGTTCTTGAGCTAATCTGAAGGCCACACAAAGTTTGGAGGTCTGTAGCTATTGACTCTGCAGAAAGTTGACAACTTCTGCGCACTGTGCGCCTCAGCATGCGCTGACCCCGCTCTCTGATTTTACGTGGTCTACCACTTTGTGGCTGAGTTGCTGTTGTTCCCAATTGCTTCCAATTTGTTATGATACCGCTAACAGTTGACCGTGGAATATTTAGTAGTGAGGAAATGTCACGAATTGACTTATTGCACAGGTGGCAACCTATCATGGTGCCACACTTGAATTCACTGAGCTCCTGAGAGTGACCCATTCTTTCACAAATGTTTGTAGAAGCAGTCTGCATGCCTAGGTGCTTGATTTTATACACCTGTGGCCATGGAAGTGATTGGAACACCTGAATTTAATGATTTGGAGGGGTGTCCCAATACTTTTGGCAATATAGTGTGTATATATATATATATATATATATATACACACCGATCAGGCATAACATTATGACCATCTTCCTAATATTGTGCTGGTCCCCCTTTTGCTGCCAGAACAGCCCTGACCCGTCGAGGCATGGCCTCCACTAGACCCCTGAAGGTGTGCTATGGTATCTGGCACCAAGATGTTAGCAACAGATCCTTTAAGTCCTGTAAGTTGCGAGGAGGGGCCTCCGTGGATCAAGCCAAGTCAACACCTCAAACTCATTTTTGTGCTCCTCAAACCATTCCTGAACCATTTTTGCTTTGTGGCAGGGCGCATTATCCTGCTGAAAGAGGCCACAGCCACCAGGGAATACTGTTTCCATGAAAACGTGTACATGGTCTGCAACAATGCTTAGGTAGGTGGTACTTGTCAAAGTAACATCCACATGGATGGCAAGACCTAAGGTTTCCCAGCAGAACATTGGCCAAAGCATCACACTGCCTCCGCCGGCTTGCCTTCTTCCCATAGTGTATCCTGGTGCCATGTGTTCCCCAGGTAAGAGACGCACACGCACCCGGCCATCCACGTGATTTATCAGACCAGGTCACCTTCTTCCATTGGTCCAATTCTGATGTGCCCACTGTTGGTGCTTCCGGCGGTGGACAGGGGTCAACATGGGCACCCTGACTGGTCTGCAGCTATGCAGCCCCATACGCAACATACGCCACAGTAGCTCATCTGACTGTTGGATCGGACCACAAAAGAGATCGAAAGGCTTTCTAAAATCAAATCAACTTGAGGTTACACTTTATTTTGATGGTCCACTTTAGGCATTCGATTAACTATAAGTAACTTTGCAACTACATGCAAACTAACTCTCATAATAGTATTAGTAGACTGTTAGGTTAGGTTTAGGGTTCAGGTTAATAGAATAAGTTGACATGTACTTTCAAAGTTACTTATAGTTACTAGAAAGTGGAGCATCGAAAGTGTTACCAATTTTTATAAATTGTTAGGGCCCACCACGACACAATTGTTGAAACTGGGATGTCTGATCACACTACAGTGAAGTTGACAGCCCACACACGCATGGCTGCACTTCAGTCTGCCCATCATTATCCCCAAACTTTGACCTTTGACATCACATCCCAGTCTCTTCTCTTGGCAGACAACAGACTCTGACTGACCTATGAGGGTCATTTCATCTCTGTAACCTCTGACCTCTACGCACATATCAGTGAACCCAGTATGTGCCCAACTCTGAACCCTCAACCCTGACCTTATGCGACTGTTGCAGATAATGGACAGGTATGTTACTGAAGAACGTGCGCACTAGCAGAGGAACAGACTGAGCAGGACAGATAGAAAATAGACACTGAGGTAAACATAAATGCAGCTATAAACATCACTAAACATCATCTGACCACAAGAACCAAAAGTTGTAATCCATATTTAGCCCCGGATACTTATATGTAATAACTCAGTGAACATAATCAAAACACTCTCACTGTGAAAACACACAACTCAACAGAATGAAAACATGGAAATGTGGAAGAATGTTTAGCTTACACATGGAAGAAACACGCATACACACACACACACACACACACACACACACACAGGAATCCATGCATACACAACCAAAATATAACACAGGTGAACAGGCTCTGGCCCGCTGCCCCCGGATACAGTCTAACACATGAGACTCACACCTGTGTGTATGTCAGGAAGCAAACATACATACACACACACACACACACACAGGTTTGTTTTTGTGAATTGTGGGGGCATTCCATAGGCAAAATGGTTTTTATACTGTACAAACGGTATTTTCTATCACCCTACACCAACCCTACCCATCACAGGAAACTGTGCACATTTTTACTTTCTCAAAAAAACTCATTCTGTACGATTTATAAGCCTTTTGAAAAATGGGGACATGGGGTAATGTCCTCATAATCACCCTCTCCTTGTAATATCTATGTCATACCCATGTCATTATACAAATTTGTGTCCTGATATGTCACAAAAACACGCACACACACACACACGCACACACACACACACACACACATTGGGTTTTCATGTTTAATGGGGACTTTCCATAGACATAATGATTTTTATACTGTACAAACTGTATATTCAAACCCTTCAAAGAAAACTTTCTGCATGTTTACATTTTAAAACAAAAAACAAAAAAAAAAACATTCTGTATGATTTATAAGCTGTTTTCCTAATGGAGACCAAGAAATGCCCCCACAAGGACAAGGATTTTGGATATTGCCATCTTTGTGAGGACATGTTTCCCCATAACGTAGGGTTTACCAGGACAATACACACACACACTAGGTGGGTGTTTTTCCCCAGATTGATTTGCTGCATCAGATACTTCTTTTAATGTTTTGAAAATAATGATTAAAATTGATTCAAAAATTTAAAGTGTTGTGAATATATGTTGTTACTTTTTTTTTTGATTGTTATGCCATATTATTAAGTGATTCATTTCGAAAATGGCTAAAATTTATAATTTACAAATAATAATAGAATACAAAGTGTAAATTTCTAAGAACTTGGCAGTGGATTTTATTTATTTATTTATTTATTTTTTTATTTTTTTAAGATTTTTGCTTTAACTGTAAAAAAAAAAAAAAAAAAGAATTTTGTCCTATCAACAGACAAAAACACAACAGGATGTGCTGTGTGTGTGAGTAAAATTAGATTGATGAGGTAATGACAGACAGCAGCCTTGATTGGTCGACAGCTGTTTTCCATGCGTTTCCTGTTACCCTTTTTAACACACACACACACACACACACACACACACACACACACACACACACACACACACACACACACACACACGCACGCACACACACATATCCTCTTTTAAAATTGTTCCTCACATATTTAGTTTGTGTCTATTACTCACAGACACCCATTTTGAGTGCATTGCCAAAATATAGTAAATACTTGTAAAGATACTATGGACCTCATTCATGAAACACAAGTACAATGAACTTCTGCCTAAATCATTTGTAAAACCATTTGTATATAAACTGACACATACTATGATTTTATAAATGATTTACACAGAAATTCATACTACTGATGTGGACTTTTAAAATATGTTCCTCTACCTAAAACAGACACAGGAAGACAGAAGAGTGAAAGTGTTTTTCCTGAGATTGACCTGATTCTGATGGCAAAACTTTTTTTCTTTCTCACCCTGCCCTCAATATCTGTATAAACAGCACTGCCCTCAGCGTCTGCCGTCACACACCAAACACCCTCTGTGTTGATAGTTTTCAGCTTTACGTTCCAGTCAATTTGTCAAGTTCCAATTCAGTTCCAGTTTATTAACATTTTAACTGTAGTGTTTAATTTGATGTTGTATTTAAAGTTAATTTAGTTTAAATGTATGAAATTGCAACTTCATCATTACAAATGTGTAATTACATACATGACATACACATTTCAATTGAATTGATATTAAAGTATATTTTAGTTTACCGTAAATGCTTGTCAATACATTCAGCAGTACACTTCAATCATATTTCAAAGACAATAGAAGTAATTATGACTATGCTTATATTATTTTCACTATGCTTCTATTTCCTTTAATGCCTAAAGGTATATAAAGAAGTCAAATCTATTTTTCCTTTATTTTATTATTGGTTATTAAATTTGAATCATTATTAAAGGTGCAGTACGTGATTTCTATGGTGGCCGAGAGAGCTCAACACGCTGCAGGTGAAGAAAACACATGCATTTCTGTATTTGCTTGCATTGTATTTGCAGCACGTGTTGTCTGCTGAAGATGTTTTCTTAATTTGCTGGTATTTTCTATTTGCATGAGTTTTCTTTAGTTGCAGCGCGCTGAGCTCTCTCGGCCACCGTAATCTCTGAGAAACACTGTTGATATTTGAAATTGACACCCAAACAAACACACCCTTCCCTTCATTGCTCCCCCCTCAATACACAGGCAACCACTAACAGCTAGCCGTCAGACAGCTCGCACAAGCATGAATGAACCAGCTGTGATTCAACAAAAACAACAACAGCATTTATTGGTTCTGTGAAACATAGCAAAACCAATCTTACTCACATGCTGAGCAGAAACAACACAACCTCGACCTCCCTTTCCAGGCCTTCCCGCTTTCTAATGTAGAGCTGTGCTAAAAATCAAATTGACTTTCGATTTCGGCTTCCAATGACTTTTATGAAACAGATAAGTAAAACAATTATTGTGCCACCGCTGCATTCTGTCCAGCACACCAACATTTCCTTCACAGCTGTGCGCTTTCGTTCCTCCCTAAGCCAAACTTAACATCCAAATCAGCAGAATAAGTGAGTGTTGTAAAATGCAGTCTACTGTTGCTAAACTGCAGGACGTGCTTGATATTAAAGAGTGTTATTAAAAGTGCATTAAACTGCAAAAGATACACTGTTCCCCAGGCAGCTTTCTGTGCAGTTTTAATAAGGATTCATCTATATTTAATGTATACAGTGAAGACTCTACAGTTATTTTACATTTTACATACTATAGCTTTTTCCTGATTGTAACCCTTCTTCTTTCAATTATATTCCTCTGACCTTTTCCTCTTTGGTAATATCTCAGCCATCTCACTTTCTACAGTCTTTCTACAAATGTCCAGCTTGCTCACTGTCTCTCCTCCCCCATCATGAGCAGATAAGCCCCCTGCTGATTGGCTACAAGAGTGTTTTGATGTTCCATGGATTGGTCCAATCCACTTTGTTTTTTCTCATATTTACACAGCTAGGACTATGTACAGTTTTTTTCTGCACACACAAAACAGACATCTAGCAAATATTCATAAAATTGTTTGTTTAGGTGTTGATTTAATTTTTCAACAGCATCTCACAGAAATCGCTTACTGCAAATCGCTTTAATGAATCACATCTCTAGCTAAGCTGCATGCTAACATCAAACTCTACTAAAATATTTGTGAGTAAAGAACGTCTCAGGTTATGACTGTAAACATGGTTCCCTGAGAAGGGGAACAAGACATTGCGTCTTGGATTGATGCCATCAGCGTGACCGGTGTCTGAAGCACGTGTGCAAACACAACAATTTTATTGGCCGACAACAGTCTATGACATCAATACCGGATCACCTTTTAGTATAAGAGGGTGCCTGCAATTTACGTCATCAACTTTGTCTGAAAGAGACGTGCAGGCAGGCCCATAGGGAATACTTGCCCCACCACTACCTTCAGGGGAAGCATATACAGGAACTGCAAGAATAATTACTCGCTATCGTCATCCTAAAACTCAAACCCCTAGGGAACCTTAAGGGAGCTTCAGCTCTACTGCCCCAGAACAATCGGGGGAAAGCACTCTAACTTTATCCAGGATCCAAAGACTCCCAGCACTCAAAAATGTGCCCAATAACAAGAAGGGATGCTATAAGGCAAATTACCTCTGCTTGTTAGGTTCTACATGGATCAGTTAAGACTTGAACAGGGAACAGAGGGCCATACTTTAAGAACCCCAGACAGTGGGAGAGGGTTCCACTCTATTCAAGCGCAAGGTGGTAATAGCTTAGATGGCAGGTTTGGAGCCTTCAGAGAGGATGATTCACCCTGAGAGAGATAGCACGCAAGCATCTCTTCAACAGGAGGCATCATCACATATCCTCGTTTCTCCACCTTTGAATAATTAGAATGCTGGAAACAATAGATACAGGCTGAATATGGCTTCTTCTATGACCTCTCCACCTCTGTGTGAATTTCAGGTGGAAACGGAAGGTTCATAGGAGCGGGATGGTTATGGCCTGACAGGAATGGCTCGTTGAGTCTGCCACAAATGGCTTCCTGTCTCTATCTAAACCAGATCTAATCTAGTCATGGCGTGGGCCATCATATCCAGCAGCTCCTTGTATGTGGGACTTGCAGGCTGAGAGGGCTCACTACAAACAATATCTTCATCTTCCTCCACCATATCTGCCTCATCCTGGCTGGATGGCTCCAGCAGCATGCTATATGCTGGATCAGATGGCTCAAGAGATAGAACATCCTGATCTAACAGATTGTTCGAGCTAGTGACTTATTATACTCACCTCTTATACTGATGGGTGCTCTAGTAGTGATATCATAGATTGTCATCAGCCAGTGAAATTGTCATATTTGCACACATGCTTTAGGCACCGGTCACGCTGATAGCGCTCCCCATAGCGTCAATCCAAGATGCAGTGTCTCATTACAATTCGAAAGGGAACTAGGCACTTACGGGCCCAGATCAAAAGAGCTCTCAAGTCTCTATTATATTCTGATCCCTATATGGCTGTATGAGCAATAACAGTACAGTAATGGCAATTAGGTAGCATTAAGTTCATTAAAGGGGAAAACAAACAATATTTAACATTTTTAAACAAGCCAGACTCTGGAAAGTAAAAGAAAACTGCACACATATGAAGGGCACATGTCTGGTGCAGAGTTTTGTTCATAAAGATCTCATGAAGACCCTGATGGGACTGAAGCGTGTCTGTGGCTGCCAGCACAGCTGAGTTCCCCTGCGTTTCCTGTACGGTAACAAGGAAGAGTCATTCATGCCAGACAGGATGTGCATCTTCCTCTCTGTCATTGTATAGCAAAGAAGCAACAACAATATGGACAATCACACAAATCTGTGCTTCAAAAAAGCCTAATTCACTGTTAATTATTGTGATGACTTCTCTGTGATACTAATTAGAAATATAAAGACAGCAAAAGACAAAGAAAAAAGAAAAGAGAGAGGAAGCAAGGCAGATAAAGAGTATAAATAATATGAAAAATAATTTATATTTTATTTTCACTCTTACTATTTTTCATAATTGGTTAGGGACAGGATATGGTTAAAGTAGTAAATAATAAACTTTTGGTGCATAACTTTTCTCACACTATTTGTTCTACAGACAACGTGTCTTGTTAAGAAAAAATTAACTGTTACTTTTATTAGCAGTTTCCTTTTTTTGCATGGGCAAGTGCTCTTTTTTCCAGAAAATATGAAATCTACCATTTTTTTTTTCTCTAACTATATTTCAAATAATGTAATTGTTAATGTGTCTAAATGTGTTCTCATGTATATACAGACTAACGTTCCTAATGCATTGGCAGTGTAAAGTTTTGTACCATGTTAATAAACTTGAATCTGAATCTATGAGGGACAGAGAGGAAATAGGTTTGTGCTGCTGACAAGAAACAAAAGATGAAGGCACATTTCTCTTTCTCTGTCTCTTTCTCTTCTGAAGCGTGACCTCTCTGTGGGTAGTTTGTGAGAGACAGGTGAAAGGTCGTGACCTCAACATAAAGCTCTGCTGGGTGCTCTGAGGGTGTGGAAGAGGGTCACAGGTGAACCCCGCAGGGCGAAACACAATGCTCACGCACTTCTCACATGCACCACTCAGGAACATGCAAAAACAAGCCAATCATCACAGGAGAAAGCTCAAATGACAACCAATCACAAATGGCTTAAAGCGTCCACAGCCCACATCCTCATTAAAACAATGTGGAGAGCTTCAAAAAAGGTTTTTTTCTATTCTTCTGATTCTAATAGTCTAATGCAGTATTTGTAATAGATAAATGATTCTGTTGTGTTAAAGAGTAGTAAAGGCACACTTAGTAATTAACAGCACAACAACCACAGTAGCCTAATTACTGTTGCTCTGAAAATATATGTTTCCATAAACATACATCATCAGCTGTGTGGAATTCAAAATATTTTTTGCATCCCAGTTTAATGTGCAGAGTATGACATTTGTAGGGTGATTTTGAAATATAAACACTGTAGCTATTTGAGGTTTTCAAAACACTGCCCTGTTTGTCTGAGCGGCTCAACATGTTGACATACAGATAAATCAATGGTGTGAGTTTGGGGTGGAACTACCTGTCAGATCTATCTCAGCGGGGCATGAGGCCCTGTGCAAATTTCAGTCACTAGGCTGCAAAAAAAAAAGATCATTATGCGTGGGACATGGCTGTAGTAGAGATGGCAGGAGTAGAGCGGATCTAAGCACAAGGAGTTTATCGAGCAAACAAAGGAACAGAGAACCAGGGAATGCATGGAACAAGGAACGTGCACCATCAACAAACCTACAGAAAACATCAACTGACAACAGAGGTTGGGGTGTGGAGAAAGGTCTTTTATCATTGGTCGTGAAAGCTATCTGTCAGGGTGTGGGGTTTATTTGAAATTTAGACCTTTGTAACAATATAAATGTCTTTAGTGTCACTTTTGATCAATTTAATGCATCCTTGCTAAATAAAAGTATTAATTTCTTTTTAAATATATTACTGACCACAACAATTTGAACAGTAGTGTATATTTACGACACATTTTGAAAATTACATATTGCGAGAAAATTGTGTCCTTCCAGGCATTACAATTATAAGTCATCTATTACTAAGAATAACATGGCCAATAAAATAGCCATGGCCAATAAAATATTAGGTAGGTCTAATAAATGTCACAGCAGGTCAGGCAAAACAAGGAGAAGGGGATCTAATTGCAGCACTTTATTTACAAACAGAAGCAAAGAAGATAATCCACAGTGAAGATGATCACAGAAGAAGCATGTTGCAGTAAAAACACCACAAGACAAGGAACTGAACATACCTGAGGGCTATATATATATACACAGGGCAATCTAGAAAAAGGTGGGCAGCTAAATCAGTAACTATGGTAAAAAATGAAAAGCAGGAAAGCAGGGAACAAAAGAAAAAAAGGAAAACAAGGTGATACAAAATAAGTCCATCTAAAACTAAACTGAAACAATACTGAGCATTATATTATGTCCCCCTCCCAAAAAGATGTGTCCTTGCACCATAACAGTCCATGAGGGAGTAGAGGGAGGGAGTAGCCAGAGAGGAGACAATGGAGTGGGTAGCCAGAGAGAAGACGATGAAGGGAGGAGCCAAGGTGGAACTTTCAGAAGGAATCCCAGGACATAAGCCCACAGCAGAGTTGAGGGAGGGAGGAGTCATGATGGAGCCTTGCCAGGTGGAACCAGTAGGATGACTGCCTGAGGTGAATCTGATGGCGGTGGAGACCCAGGTGGAGCCGAAGAGACCAGTCGACACAGAAGGTCCTGGAGACCAAGAAGGAGCTACAGGGCCGAGGTGAAGCCAGTGTGCTTCATCCCAGTGCAACTGAGTACTGAGGTGAAGCCGGAGCCTGATGGAGCTGAAGAGATGGAGAGATAAGGTGCAGCCAAAGGCCCATAAGTCCTTGGCATAGGCAGAGCAATGCCTGACAAAGGCGGAGCCAGAGGGATGAGGGAGCCCAGTGGAGCTGTGAGGACGATGGTCCCAGGTGGAGTCAAGGGAGGGAGGAGGCAAAGTGTAGCCGACTGGTCGACGGGCCAAAGTGGAGCAACTGGTTCGGAGGCCCAAGTTGGAGCCAGGGGATCACCACACACCGTGGCAGAGCTGGAGACAGAAGCCCAAGGCTGATCCGGGCAGTCGAGCGGTGCCACCAAAGGAGGAGCTGAAGAGACGGAGCCAAGGAACTGGATGAGATTGGCAGAGGTGGAGGGAGTGGGAGGTATAATCAGACTTGGTGCTGGGCGACAAAACAGACTGAAGGTTGGATGGAACCAGTGGAAGAGGGAAGATTCAGATGGGACCAGGACATCCAGCCAGCCAGATGGGACTACCAGAGGGGGAAGACATTCGTGGGTGGGAACAAGGGTAGGAACTGGCTCTGCCAAATCCCAGTCTATAAGCCACTTTTCGTCATCCAGTTCCACTAATAACCCCACTGGGACGGACATGGCTTCAGGCTCTGGCTCCATGGCGAGCACTGGCTCTGGGTCCTTGGCTGGTATTGGCTTTGGGTCTGTGGAACACATCACCACCAGGTAGGCAGACTCCAAACAGGTGAGGACATACTCTCTCCAAGTGAGATTCCCCATCTCTGGCAAGTCCACCCGCTGGCAGCATAGCATGCTGACTCAATAGATGGTTTTCAAACTGTTGTCATCGAACTGCGAGATATCAGCCAACTCACAAAAGTGGATGGAGCATTTCCACAGAGGAAAGCCCGTCCCGGAAAAGATTAATGAAGGCAGCTGCTAGATCCATAATTTCAGTTGGTCTTGTGTTGTGTCATGACGAGGAGAAGGGGATCTAATTGCAGCACTTTATTTATAAACAAAAACAAAGAAGATGATTACAGGAGAAACGTGGCAGTAAAAACAACACAAGACAAAGAACTGAACAAACTAAGGGCTACATATATATACACAGGGCAAATCTAAGTTGACTAGAAACAGGTGTGCTAAATCAGTAACCATGGTAACAAATGAATAACAGGAAAGTGGGGAACAAAGGAAACAGGAACAGAATACAGGAAAACAACATGTTACAAACTAAAAGTCCATCAAACATTAAACTGAAACAAGACTGAACATTACAATAAAGTTATATTTAGTAGAGACAGTGATGGCCAAAAATACTAGCACCCCTGCATTTCTGTCAGATGATGTACTACTCCCAGAAAATTGTCGCAATTTTTTGTTTGTATTGGAACATCACAAAAAAGCAGAGAAAACAAGCCAAATCTAAGACATTCCACACTCTTTTCACACATGCTTTTCCACAAATTTGGTTCTCAAATCCTGAGAAAATTCTTTTACTCTCTCTTCTTCATGCACAGAGTGGCACACACAGACACACAACACAAAGGTTTAGTCAACTTTTCCCATTTTAACTGGTTGCAAGTGTGATTTCTATATTGCAGCACCTGTGAATTGCTACAGGTGAGTTTAATTACAAATTAACTGAGCATCACATGCTTGAAATACAATTATATCTGAAGATTTCCAATGCAAACAAAAGAAATAAACATGAGACTACCAAATCATTTGTAATTGCAAAAATTTTCCGGGAGAAGTAGTGCATTATTGGACAGAAACGCAAGGGTGCCAATATTTTTGTCCACGATTGTATATAAAATACAAGATTTAAAGTATTTTAAATGTTATTGGGACACACAATGCGTTTATAATTTCATGGGGATGTTGGTTATGATTTAAGAGATTAAACTTAATTGCATATTTAATTCATGTAGCTAGGATGTTTTCTGCTTCATTTTATTATTATTATAATTTTTTTAACTGGTTAATCAACTATAGATTTGTATTTATTTTTTTGTTAGACAAACTGTAAATATTTATTTATGTAATTCTGTTTGGCGACAAAATTACACACTTCATCTTTTAATTATGCTAAAAAAAAATAAAATAAAAAAAAATCCAATTTTTTTTATCAACAATTACAATAAATTTGACTAGAGTTCTTCTGAGTTCTACAAAGAGCTTTGTACATATTACAGGAAAAGTAATAATAGTATATTATATATAGTCTAATAACAACAACACATGCCTTTGAGCAGTTTTGTCTTTCTGATGTTTTGTGGTATGTCAAGTATTTAGATCTACACTGCAGGGATTCATCCCTCTACTGAGCTTTTCCGTTCAAACACACAGTCTGGATCTGTTTAAAGACATTGGTAAGTATTTTTATGTGCGCTGTTGAAAAGAAGCTGCACACAGTGTATCCGTTGCATATGTTTCGTAAGCACAGTAGCTATGTGAGAGGTGTCTAGACAAGACCTTTTGATTACAGGCCATCCACATCTTCAGCCGTCCTGCAGAGCTTTCCTTGGAACATAATAATTCACTCAGCATGTTGTTTCTTTATAACTTATAATAGAGCTTATGTAACACACACACACCAACACAAATACACACACACACACACACACACACGCACACGGGGGCTTTTATGGGGGCTTTCTATTGACATAATGATTTTTATACTGTACAAACTGTACATTCTCTCCTCTAATCCTATACCTACCCATCACAGAAAACTTTCTGCATGTTTATGATTTATAAGTTTTTGGGGTTTTTTGGTCCCTCATGGGGCCAAAAAAATGTCCACACAAGGACAAGGATTTCGGATATTGCCATCTTTGTGGGGATATTTTGTCGCCATAAAATAGGGTTTACTCTATTTACAAACTAAAAAATCAAATTGTTTGCTTTTAAATGTAATTTTGGACTATGTAATATTGATTGCATTGAAGAGAGGACAGTAAAAGTATTACAGGGAAGAGTTTCCCATTAATGTTCTTTTAGACTTTCCCTATAAAGTTGCACTTCTCTTTTGGAGCTGACAGAAATAACCTTTCATTTTATAACAGGTGCATTATGTATTGCTGTGCAACAACTCTAAAAGCATGCTAAAGGATTGCTAATGGAGTTTCATAATTCATAATTTGGCACCAATTCTGAAGGGAGCAATTAAGGATCCTTCAAGAATTCCAACCCAGGCTCACAGGAAAAACATATCGGTTACGTACGTAACCTTAGTTCCCTGTGTAGGGAACGAGACGCTGCGTCGAAACGCTGCGGGAACGCCTCTGTGTTCCCGCAGCGTTTTTACCAGCTCGAGTTCCCTTGAAAGGGAACATGTCTTTACCTACATTTTTTGCAAAACTCCAAAATGCACCAATACATAAAATTCACTGCAGTTTCCAACTGAAATGAATACCGGTGCCATTCATTTTTTACAATCACTAGGACACATTTCTCAATACTTAGGTCACTTTTTCAAAGCTCTTCACACAGTGATCACAGCATCACTCTATGTGGGACAATTTGGATCATTTATCATTGCTTTGACATAAAATGCATTCAATGATGACATCTTTCAAATTACATAAAGTCTTTTCTCACTCAGACACAAACACCACCAAAACTTTATACAGGCCAATTTGCACATTTACATACTCTTTTAAAAACTGTTAAATTTAAGTTCAAAACCTAGCATAATACAAAAATTAAATAATACAGAAATTTGCTACATTTTTACAGTAATACCATATTGAAATATATTCAGAATCTAAAAAAAATAAATACTATCAAAGCAATTAGATGAAACTGAGCACCTACACAGATATTCGTCTTTCAGTTTCATCACCATCTGTACAAAAGGGGAAAACTTCAGAATAATTTTTGTGCTGTAATGTGAACATGATCATGTAACATAAACTGCAGTGAATTATAAGCAGTAGAGAGTGTCATTCTTGTTTTGTTAAGAAATTTTAAAAAAGAAAACACTTTAGAATTCTACCTGATGTTAGTGTTTTTTAGGTCTGTTGACAAAGTGTGTTTGTTGGGTGAAATATTTGCTAGTGTTCTGGAAGAATGACATGACATGAAATATAAAAATTATGTAAAACACCAATAACAGTGTTGCACTTGTGGAGTGTTATGGGTAATATGTGTTATTTTTCTGTTGTTCATTTCATTTACCTTTTGTATTTAAGCCCTGTGTTTAGATCAGTTCATTTGTCTGTTCACTCTCTTATTGTCGTTTTTTTTTTTTTTACCAGTTGTTCTGTTCCAGTCTAAGTACTCTGAGTATTTTGTTTCTTTGAGTTTTTGTTTAATAAATCTACTGCTGCATTTAGATCCTGCCGTTTCTCGTCGTTATTGCAACCATTGCTGACAGAAAAACAGACCGAACAACTAGTGGCAGTTAGAATCCTCCTCCTCTCCCAGGGGCATCACTCCATTGAGAGACACAGAGGACATTTTAGAACTTTTCCATCTGGTACATTACAATGAAGACAGCCTCTGTGTGTTCTGCCCGGAGACAGACCACAATGGCGCTGCCAGGAGTTTATGGACTGGGTTCTGTTTCACTGTGGATCCCCCTTTACCATCGGTGAAATGGAGAAGGATCACAAGGACGTGAAGCCTGAGCCCACCATAGACGCAGAGCCCGAGCCCATGCCTGAGCCATATATTGCCCCAGAGCCCAAGTCTTACAAATCTGACCAGGTGCATGAGCCGGCAACATTGTTTGTTACCAAGGGAATACTGGTGGAATGTGAGGGGATGGTGTGGAGCCCTGTCCCGTCAACAAAGCCGGATGTGGATGTGCTGAACTCTGAGCCCCTGACTAATTTAGAGGAGAGCACAAATGTTAGCACCCTGCCTGTTTCACCATCCTGCATCAAGCCTGTTACATCTCCCAGCACTGAATTATTTATGTTTTTGCTGTTTTCCACCCTGCCTCCCACCTCCTCTGTCTGTTCCAAGTCGGCCAAAGAGCCTTTCCTGAGAATTCTGTCTATTCTCTGTCAGCCAAGGAGGCTGTTCCAGAGAAGTCTGTTTTGCATCCAGTGGCATCAATTCACCAAAAGCCAAGGTATGGCGAACACTGATGATGTCCTAAAATCTTACTCCACTGACTTGATGACAAGTGTGTGTGTGTGTGTGTGTGTGTGTGTGTAGTGCGTCCAAAGATGAATCACATATAGCTTTGATCATAACCCAGCAAATTAGACAGTTATAGACCACTGTTATAAGAATTAAGGACTTTAAAAACTTTCAAGCAGCCTACTTCACATTTTCCACATTTCAAACATTAAAAGTCTGAATATTATCCAATTTAAATGTTATTTTTAATGTGATGACCAAAAACACTGTGTTGTTCTTTCTTCAAAGATTGTCTGAATTTGTAAAACTAAAAGTTTCACAATGTAGGAAAACTAAAACTTGGTGAAATACAAACACTTTATTTTAAAAGAAAAAAAAATGCATGAAATTACTACTATAGCCAGTAGATGGTGGCAGAGGAGCACTTATTGGCTCATTAGCCATTTCCACTCACTAACATAGTTTTTACACATTTTGCTTTTGAATTTACTTTTAGAGACTGAATTTACTTTTAATCACTATTATAACATTAAAAATCTGTTTGTGTCTTTTTTTGTCTATCTTTGTCACTTTTTGTTCTGAAATGTGAAGTAAGGAAAGGTCACAAAGTCTCATGAAAAACAAAAACTTTTCTTCAAATTGCGAATTAAATTACACAGACAACTAATCAGTGAAGCTGTCAGTCACTTCAGAGCAAACTCATTCAGTGCGAAAATCAGTGATCCAGTTTTAATCAATGACTCTGACTAAACTCTACAATTAACATTTTATTTACATTGTGTCTCTTCTTTGTTTGTTATAATGATTGAATTTTCATTTAATAAATCTACTGCTGCATTTAGATCTTGCAGTTTCTTTTCATTATTTCAACTGTTTCTTACATGGAGCACTCTGATACGAGATCCGTGACACAAGAGTCATGACCACAAAAGCACTAAAGCCTTGTAGAAACAATCCAAAATTGCACCAAATGCATTTTTATCTCGGGTTTTCATTTGCCCACCATATCAGTTAGATTTATTGGAAGGGTTGCATGTTATTTTAAGACAATAATCTTATAGTGCCATTAACTATTGGCAATTTAATTTCCTAACTGCTGTTATATGCACATGGACCGCGGTCGTATTAATAAAATGTTACCACAGTCACGTTCATCTGTTTCGGAGAAAAGTGAATGCGCTTTTATCGCCACTCACTTTGAAACTGCCATGAAATGTGCAAGAAGCAACATAATATAATTTTGCAAAAATGTTTCCACAGGCATGTTTCATAAGACTGGGTTGGATAAATGATTGAAAATGGTCAATTAAGTAGGCTCTAATTTGATTCTTATTAGATATTTGATGTCATTAGTATTGGTTCCAAATGATGTTGGACATTTTCTAGTATTTATGAAAAGGGATTTTTACTTGTCTTGATTTTTTTAATCAAACACATTAATCTGGGCTATAAGAACATTCAAACAATTTCATGTTCATATTCCTGTAAACTTTATTAATGTATGTGCTACTACAGTAGCTGCTGCGATCTCTTGGGTCATGTTCTCATGTTGAACTGTGTCAGTCAGTTGTCTTCATCTGCGCTCCAGTCTTTACTGCTCCTGCTGCAGCGGGACGATGCTGATGAACAAGCCGTCTTTAAAAGCCCCTGAAAAGCTGCTATTGAGTGGGTCTGGGCAGCTGCCAAGCTCTGTGGGCAGACTGCAGGACTACACACTAATTCCATGGAGATCTGAGCGCTTTCACTAGGAAGAGGGCTGTCGTTTTGGTTTCAAAATAACTTCCAGAAATTTAGAAACTACTAGAATTTTTTTTTTTTTTTTTTCAAACTTTCAGTAGGAAGGTTCGGTGTTTTCAGTGTTTTCCTTTTCCCCCACAGCTCTACAATACTATTAACCTTCTTATCAGCAGTAGTAACTGGATTTTTACATTTTCTGAATTAAAGTGTAGTAATGCTTGTTCAATTAAAATCTTGCCACTATGATACTATTACTATGATGCTTTCACTATACTGTTGTTAAGTTGCTTCTAGATGACTGCTTACTTGACCAAGTCAAAAGAGCCCAGACAGACAAGAGACAGGTAGGTGGACATTTGTGTGGTCCTCACTGGTGCTGTGAATCAGTGTTGTCACGGTCATGACTGTGTGCTGTGGTGATCTAACCCACATTCTGATCGCAATGTCTGTATGTAGGTCACAGTAAGCCAGGCAAATGTCATAAAGTGGGTTCATATCTGATTATGCCTCTTCAGAAGACAAAGCAGATACTGAGATAGAGGCTGAGAAATGAAGAAGTGTGAGAGAACTGAAGAGAGTGGGAGAGGATGAGTGAGAGTTTGAAATGTTAAATATCAGAGCCAAAGTTTGTGCTACTGAATACAGTTTTTACTATTTGTATTTATTCTTTGCTGGGTATTTGATTTCATGTAACTTTGTATAACACACATTTTATATTTTAGCCAGCATACTGCATCATGGGTACTTGTAAATTACTCTTAATGTGCATACAAAATCATTTTAGATCAACAATATTCCCCAAACATTTCCTCAGTTAGACAAGCAGTTTTATAAAGACCAGTGATGCTAGTCAAGAAGACAATTATACTCAAAATCAGGTTACATTTATTTTTTATAATTCCTAAAGAGTTATTCACTCTCAAGTAGTTCAAAACTGTGTGACGTTCTTTCTGGAATGCAAAAGGATCATTTTTAGTCTTTTCAATAGAGAAAGTGAATGAGGAATGGTACTGTCAAGTTTTAAAAAAGCATTGTATTATAAAAGTAGTCTAGTCACAAGGAGTCATGCACTATATCCAAGACTTATTAAGTCATATGATAGATTTGTGTTAGAAACAGGGCAAATCATTCACTGATAATCTTCCTTATCACTTGCTGAATCAGTCCGACTCATGAACAAATTATTCAGACTGATTCATTGAAAAGATGTGACTCAAAAGAACTGACTCACAAATCTTCTATTATCATGTGACTGTAGTGCACGAGGACTACTCTTGAGACAGTTTTATGGTGTGTTTTGTAAAATCATCATTAACTTTCATTATATTGAAAAGCAGATATTCCTCTGTAGAAATCTAATGAAGTGAAGCCGCTGGATATTCTAAAGAACTGAATACAAAGAGATTTATGATTATGATTTTAATTATAATTACACTTCCCTCTGTATACATAATAAATGCCATCAGTACATGAAAACAACACAGAAATGCCCAGAGGAGCTGCTGGCTCTTATCTTAAACTATGACAGTACATGATCTTAAGCCAATCAAAACGTCTCAAAAACATTCAATGTAAGTGCTAAAATATTCACAGTAGATGTAGCTTGAAAAGAAGGAAGATGATATTAGACAGACAATAAGTGTGTATATGTGTATAATTTGACCTTTGTATGGTAATAGAAGGATATAAAACAGTATACAAACCTGGAGCCTTTCTCTTGAGCCAAACACTGATCTTTGATCAGCCTCACCACCCACTGAATAATAATGAAGTTTATTATGACAGTACACTACTGATATGAGATCAGACATGTGGACCGATGACTGATGGACCCAAGGGATGGGTCTTGATTCCCAGACTTTCCCTGGACTCTTACCGGCACTGAGAGTGATGTCATCGGCAGCGGGGAGCCGTACAGGGTGTGTCTGTCAGAGACGCCAACAACAATATAACAACCTCTACAGGACAGAAAGAGGCAGCTCACTTCCATTATCATATTCACCTCGGATGTTCTCCTAAAATTCCTTAAAATCAATTGTGGAATAATAAATGAGGGTATAGGGGGCGATTTCAAACACAGCTTTACTGTATGGGAATACTTCTTTATATATGTGTGGATTTGATAATGGCTCCAAAACCCACAATTCACTGAGCATCACTCCAGCACTTAAAGAAATTTGAATAAAATAAAGGCAATGAAAAGGAGTTTACATGTTGCTAAGATAACAAAGTGAAAGTCTAATAGTCCAATAGTCCATTTTAAATAGTTCAAACTATTTAGTTTCAACTGTTCAGTATTGAATGAATCGTAAGCGTATAATCAACATTCTTCTTGTCCACCATCTTGAATAAATTCATTCTCCGAGCTTGTTGCAGTGCTTTCCCTTGTGAGAAAGTAGTACAGTTTAGTGTTAGTTTAAAAAGAGCACTTCAATTACAGAAATAATATACTTTCAAATAATATGAAATGAAATGAATGTAATGTGTTTAGACACTTGTTTACAATTAAATGAAAATGTATTATAGTTTAAATTTATATTAAATGGAATTAGCTGAACTATAGAGTACTTTTTTGACCCATTTTAGTTCTAGTATACATCTTTATATGTAATTTAATTTTGTCTTTGAAATATGGTTAAAGTGTGCTGTTGAATGTACTGACAAACGTTTATAGTAAACTAAAATATACTGTATATGTATAATGTATATTGTAATTTCTATTGAAACTCATATGCCATATCTAAATATATTTGTAGTTACACATTTGTAATGATGAAGTTGCAATTTAGTAAAAAACAGTTAAAGATAAAATGATAGTCAAGTACTTTGTGTGTGCTTTAGTGTTAGTCACATCAAATTAAGTGTACTTCTTTAAAGCACAAAAAAGATGATCAAAACAGTGAATTAAAATGTACTTTAAAAAAAACTTAATTTGAAATTATAATGTGCACTAATGTACTTAAGTGTGTTAAGAAAGTCATGAAAGTGCGCTCTCTTTAAACACACGTAAATGGCCATTTATAGCATTAATATTATAGTATCTGCAATTACAGATTTTAAAAATATCTATTATAATATATAAATATAAGAGCACATTCATTAAAATTAAGTACACTTCTTTTTCACAAATGAAAAAGAAGAGAAGCAGTGTGTGTGAAAGTGTTAAAAAGAGAGTTGGGACGAGTGTTTACATTAATCTTCTAATATGGTGTCTCAGTTTTATTTTTGGTTATGGTTACATTTTGAGCCAGTGGCTGTAATTATGGTTTGTAATCGTTGCCATATGTTATCAGGGAAAGATTTCAGCACGTGAAAATCCTTTTTTTTTTTTTTAAATATTTATAGTAGTAATGATGATTTAACTATAAGATTTATAGGATATAAAGGTTTATAGGATATAACTATAAGATCTATAATTTTTAAATGAATGATTTGAGTAATAACGCCTTTAACTCGCTGCACATTTCTGCAGCTGATGGTTCACATGATGAAATGTGATTACGGCACATATGAAGCCATGACTTACTGAGAGACAGACACTTCACATCACATTAAAAGAGACACACAATTATGAGAGTCAGAGACAGCTGTAGTTAACCACATCATCCAGACACTGTTTTGTCTACTACTGTGTCTTAGAAGATATTGTCTACCCATTCCAGCCAACTAACATGCTACTACATTTACTTTTTGCCAGACTTGCCAGTGTTGTCTGAACTGAGAAAATTGACCAGTTTTAAATATGTTTTACTGTCGGTCCACAATTTGCATTATTACATTGTTTAATTTGGTCAATATTACAAATACTTTATCCTATCCATTCAAAACACGATTCGTAAAGCTTCAAAGCTTCATGAAGCAGTGTTTTGAAATTGCCCATCACTAGATATTGTGGAATAAAGTTGCTATTTTGTTAATTTTGGTGCACAAAAAGTATTCTTGTTGCTTTATAATATTAAGGTTAAAGCACTGTAGTCACATGACCTGTTTTAAATGTTTTTAGTAGCTTTCTGGGCATTGAAAAAGGGAGTGTTATTGCTGGCGATGCAGATGACTCACTGAGCCATCAGAATTTATCAAAAAATATCTTAATTTGTGTTCCGAAGATGAACGGAGGTCTTATGGGTGTGGACTGACATGAGGTTGAGTAATTAATGACTGAATTTTCATTTTTGGGTGAACTAACCCTTTAAAGGTTCACTCAGTAATTTTTTGCTATATCTTCAGGAAATTATTATTTTAAAAAATGTGATATTGCTGTTGTTAGAACACTTGTAGAATTACTTTTACACACACAAACACACTCCTCTGATGGTAATGAGTATCAACACACACACACACACACACACACACACACACACACACACACACACACACACAGAGGAAGTGGAGGAAATGCCACACAGGGTGTGTAATGCCATCCCTGTGGTGTTTTTAACCCCTGTCTATTTATTGATAAGGGTGGGTGTGGAGGGGGGCTGTAGATGTAAAATTGGGAAGAAAAAAAAACACGCTGGCCAAAACATTTCAAAGTTAGAAAGTCACAAGTGTTTACAGCAATAATACAAAAAATCAGTTGTATTGTGTCATTTGATATTACATTTAAAGTTACATTGAAGTATATTTTAAAGAGGACCTATTATGCCCTTTCTCAAAGTCTTGTTGTTGTTTTTGGGCTCTACTAGAACAGGTTTTCCTGCTTGAATGTTCATTATTTTCCTCATATTCTCCATTGTTGCAGCTCCTCTCTTCCCAGTTTGTCAGTAACGCTCTGTTTAGTTCCTGTCTCTGTGAAGCCCCGCCTTCTAAAAAGCACAGTGTGCTCTGATTGGTCGGCTGGAGCAGTGTGTTGTGATTGATGTTTGGGAAATGTCCCGCCCCTTACTATAACCGCCAGTTTCAACACACTACTAACCAACTCAACCAGGCCCCGCCCCTTTATTCTGCGTATGAATTATTTAAATGAGGAATATTGTGAAGAAAACTCAAGACTACAATGGAGGCTTTTCAGGGAGTTCAGAAACACTGACACTGATATAGAGAATAACTCCCGCTGGAGGGACTTTGGAAACCTTTTTCATGCTCAAACAGCAACATTACACAATAAAGAAAGATGGAATCATGGAGAAAAGCAGAATAGGTCCTCTATACGTAAATGTACTATTTTGCCACTTCATCATTACAAATTTGTAATTAGAAATATATTTAAGTACATGACACACAAGTTACAATAGAATGACATTAAAGTATAGTTTAGTTTACCATAAAATTACATGTAAAGATGTACTAAAGTCCTACTTAAGTGTGTCAAAAAGCATCCTATAGTTCAGCTAATTGCAGTTAATATAAATGTAAACTATAATACATTTTCATTTAATTGTAAATAACAAGAGTCAGAAACATTACATTCATTTATCATTTAAGTATTTCAATTTTATTGTTTTAATTATACTGTAAGTGCTCTTTTTAAAAGTATACTAAAGTGTACTTTCTTATTCACAAGGGTTACACCACAAAATACACCTCTCTTGATACAAATAAAACAACACTTTTAAAAGCAAACAAAATCATCCATCTGTTGGATAACCAATGACTTGGTAATGATTTTTGAAACTATTATATTATTGGATCATAATATTAAACAAATGCATTCAATTAAGCAAACTTTTTATAAGCATTGAATATCAAGCTAATCAATTTATTTCGAATCGAACAATTTAACTTAATATTTTCACATAAAGTGTATTAATGGTATAGCTACATTTTAGAAGTACATGTGTTTCCCAATTGAACCATTGACTTTAGTATTGTTCGTATTGTACAATAACTTTGTGAAATAAGAACTCCTCTTAAGGATAATATATTGCTTGAAATAAGACCACAAATGGGTTTTGCTTTGTTTGCGAGTTTTAAGACCCAATAATATTAGTGGCTAAATATTTATGCTATAGTTTTGTCATATTTGCTGGCCCATAAACTTCCATTGTAAGTACATTAGGTACATTGTTTGTTTTTACAAACCGAGGGACAAATCAATATTATTTTTTTGAGATAATCAACAGAATGATACCATAGATGCCATACCAAAACAATGTACACAGAACACTCCTTTAAGATTTTGATTTAATCATGCTTGGATGGTTTTAGAAGCAGAAGACTCGAAATTGACAGCTCAAAACTCCTTGTGAACTATAATTACAGCCTTATTTCATACACCTGTTAGAAAAGCTTTTTCAAGCAATTAGTTGCATAACAGCTCACTATCTTCATGGATCCACACACAAACACTCATTCACACGCTGCTAATGCCACTGTAACATCTGTGTTCCACAATAAACCCTGGCGTCACAGTTCAGTGCACATCACGCTGGTTACTGAAGAGTTTCTTCACACAAAAAAACACTGTTTGATCACACAGGTGTTTGTGTGAGCCTTTATGAAGACTAAAGAGGATCTCTGCTGAACCTAGACATTGAGTTAATCCCTGTTTCAGTGAAAGCGTAATCACTGTTATTATCTTGTCACGTTTTTAATGGAGCATAAAGCCAGACGAAGGGTTTTGAGACATCCTCTCACCTTCAGAATGTGTTATGTAACATATGATGACCATTATGGATTCATGAGGATAAGCTTAAGTTAAACAATGGCTATTTTTAGTTGTTTCAGTTAATATTAAAGTCATGCTTTAAAGGGACTTTTATCTGGCCCAGAAGAACTCTTATTTTCTATGGAAGCCACATGGTTAAAGAGGGGGTAGGGCGGCCATCTTGAAAAACACACACACACACACACACACACACACACACACACACACACACACACACACACACACACACACACACTGTGCCTGAAATGGTGTACTGTCTGAGTAGGTGCTACATTTGAGTTTACTTCGTGACTGTTAAAAAAGTACGCTTTATATAGTATGAATGTGTGTAGTATGAATGTAATCCTAACGTACTACATCTGCCATCTTGTCATTATCATGTGACCTACCAGCGTCAGTTGAGTCGCTTCACCTCCATTCATTCTCCTCTCCCGTGGCCTCATGGGATAGTAAAGTGTCCAGTGAATGCGCACTTCAGAAACTCGCCGGAAGTAGAATCAAGGACTGGAACTATCCCTTATATAATTGCAATTTTCTGTCCTTATTTCTTGGATTCACATTTCTATATTAACTCTTTTGTGGATTACTTCAAATAAACATTTCAAGAGAAGATGACTGTCGGTGAGACTGTGGTGACATCCACGTGTTTATGCTGGCCAATGTTTGGACATCTGTCTGTACTACAAAAGACATGGACTCATTTAATTCATTTGTATTTAGGTTGTTAGGAAATGTTTGATGCTGTTTGTTTTCATCTGTATTTTACATTATACACGGTCAGTATTGAAGATAACTTGGCTTCCAGTGTTCACAAAACATTAAGTATCAAATTCCCAAATCATGGTGTATCAAAATTGTCCTTGCTTTGAATGGATGGTATTGATCCTTGTTGAAACATGGTACTACTTACCAATTTGTAACAATCTGAAAGATAAAACTGACAGTAGAAGATGATGGTTTACATTTATGCACACTATAGCGCCCTTTGTGGTAACAAGAGAACTGAGAATGTGACATATACTTGCAGTGTGTTATGATTTGCTTTGCACATTTCAGAACACAGTGAAACTGACCTTGCATTGCTTAATGCATTTGTGTATGTCGACCTTCATCCAAGTACTTGCAGCACTAATAAATGAATGAATAAATAAATGGTTTTATATTAACAAAAAAATAAGATACAGATGTTTTACAGGTGCTGGTCATATAATTAGAATATCATGAAAAAGTTCATTTTTTTATTGTAATTTATTTAAAAAAAATGAAACTTTCATATATTCTAGATTCCCTACATGTAAAGTAAAACATTTCAAAAGTGTTTTTTTTTTTTTTTTTTTTTAAATTTGTTGATTAGAGCATACAGCTAATGAAAGTCCAAAATCCAGTATCTCAAAATATTAGAATATTTACATTTGAGTTTCATTAAATGACCATCCCTACAGTATAAATTCCGGGTATCTCTTGTTCTTTGAAACCACACTAATGGGGAAGACTGCTGAATTGGCAATGGTCCAGGAGACAATCATTGACACCCTCCACAAAGAGAGTAAGTCACAGAAGGTCATTACTGAATGGGGTGGCTGTTTACAGAGTGAAATATCAAAGCATATTAAATGCAAAGTTGACTGGAAGGAAGAAATTGGGTAGGCAAAGGTGCACAAGCAATAGGGATGACCGCAAGCTTGAGAATACTGTCAAGTAAAGCCGATTCAAACACTTGGGAGAGCTTCACAATGAGTAGAATGAAGCCGGAGTCAGCGCATCAAGAGTCACCACACTCAGACATCTTCAGGAAAAGGACTACCAAGCCACTTCTGAACCAAAGACAACGTCAGAAGCATCTTACCTGGGCTAAGGAGAAAAAGAACTGGACAGTGAACAGTGGTCGAAAGTCCTCTTTTCAGATAAAAGTAAATTTTGCATTTCATGTTGAAATCATGGTCCCGAGTCTGAAGGAAGACTGGAGAGGCACAGAATCCAAGCTGCTTGAAGTCTAGTGTGAAGTTTCTGAAGTCAGTAATGATTTGGGGGGGCCGTGACGTCTGCTGGTGTTGGTCCATTGTGTTTTATCAAGTGCAAAGTCAATGCAGCCATCTTCCAGGAGATTTTGGAGCACTTTATGCTTCCATCTGCTGACAAGCTTTATGGAGATGCTGATTTCCTTTTCCAGCAGGACTTTAGCACCTGCCCACAGTGCAAAAACCACTTCCAAGTGGTTTGCTGACCATTATATTACTGTGCTTTATTGGCCAGCCAACATGCCTGACCTGAATCTATGGGATATTTTCAAGAGAAAGATGAGAAACAGTCGATCCAACAATATACAGATGATCTGAAGGCTCAATAGTGCCTCAGCAGTGCCACAGGTTGATCACTTCCATGCCACACTTCACTGATGCAGTAATTTGTGCTAGGAGCAAGTCATTTGCTGTAATATGTGCTGCCGACCAAGTATTGAGTGCACAAAAGAACATACTTTAAAGAACTTGAACTTTTCTGTTTAGCAAATCCATTTTTTGATTGATCTTAGGAAATATTCTAATATTTTGAGATACTGGATTTTGGACTTTCATGAGCTGTACGCTCTAATCATCAAAATTTAAAAAAAAAACTTTTGAAATGTTTTACTTTACATGTAGGGAATCTAGAATATATGAAAGTTTCATTTTTAAAAATAATTTACAATAAAAAAAATGAACTTTTTCATGATATTCTAATTATATGACCAGCACCTGTATATTATATTTAAGATCAGCTGCTAAAAGCAGTTTCTAACATCAACAGAAAGGGAGTTTTGTTGTTGTTCTCTGACTTTCCTGTTCCATCACATCAGAGGAAGAGACAGGCATGACCTTGAATGATGACATCACCCCATTCAACAGCAGCGAGAAATGAAACTGTGACTAATCATCCTCTTCCTCAGCTTCTTTAACCTCTCCATTCCTTCAGATATCAGTGTTTCCTCAACGTATCTGACCTCACTCCATATTGTGTCATTTCTCATCTGTTTTCCTCATCAGCTGAAGGGGGTTTCTCCTGCTCTCTGGAGCTTCTGAGGGGGAGATGTGTCTGTTATCCCCATCAGCACGGCTTCTGTCTGGCGCACAATGTTTCTGTGCTTACATATTATCACAACACATCCTGTCACCAGACAATAATTCAAACACCTTTGCCATAATCCCTTGTGTGGTTTTACATAAATATGACTGCCAATATGATAGGTTATTCCCATTTACACAAACATCAGCATTGGATCAACAAGTAATATTTGCTCAACCAAACATTTATCCACTAATCCACAAAATCCCAGACGGTGGTTGATGTTGGAATGAACTTGGTAAATTAAATAGGTCCCAAGTTCAACTGAGCTCTTGAATGGGTGAAAAAGAATAATTGTTTCCTCAAATCATTGTAATGAGAACCTACTTTTATATTAAAGATCATGTCAAATAATTAGTGCATAATTTAATTAATATTCACAACCCACCGATTCACATTTTTGACATCACAACCAGGGGTGATTTTCCCCAAAGCATTGTTAGCTAACTAAAAATAAAGCAAAACAACAGAGAACAAAAATGGTGAAATAGCCCTCAGATGTTCATTATAGTTATAATCTAACTTTAATTCAGTCTCTAACCGATTAATTTATTAGCAGATGTTATTACTCCATGCATGACGTCATAATCAGCAGTAAAATGTTACCATTTCCAAAACACACGTGTAGTATCATGGTACCTGTTCAAAGAACTATGAAAATTCTGTAGTACACAGCTCAAAAAAGTATTTTTTGTTTCTTTTCTCTCATAACAGACCCCTTGCACACTTTCTGTCTCCCTTCAGCTGGGTAAAGTGTGCTGTACAATTGAATAGAGTTTCAAATACCTCTCCCTCCCTCCAAGCTTCTCACTTTCACTGATCTGTGCATCCTCACCAGGTTTTGTGCTGGTAATCTCTAATATATCTGGTATCAGTTACTCGTGACCTCCGGTGAGCAGTAAGAAATGTGATCACGTTCAGCTTTGGTTTGTGAAATATCTCTCACTCTTCAGTTAATGCTGGTTCAGTGTGAACTGTGAAATGACATTTGATAAGGTTTGACTTACCTGAAAAAGACCCATTATTATCACACACACATTTTATATTAAGCTAATTATAATGACTGCAGACTCAAACCTTAAACCTAATCCTAAAACAAATCTTTAAAAGGTATTATTTCTTACACTTATGAATCACTTTTACCTCTGAAGACATGAATAAAGTGAAGATAGCAAGATTTAACATTTGATTCAAGTATAAAAGCATAACACAGTATAGGTGAGTCTCTAAAAACTTCCCACATTTATCATCCATTTTGCCCTGCAGCCATGTGTGTGTCAGAATCCCCCGATGATAGAACTAGATCTTTTTAAACTGGGCGAGTGCATCACACACACACTCGGGGACAGGTTGTCCCACAGCCCGCCCCAGATTAGACCCGCTAAAGTTAGCACTGTAATTAGCACACAGGCTAATTAGCCCAGAGACATGCAGAGCACACACACACACACACACACACACACACACACACACACACACACACACACACTTGACACGACAGTGATGGGGGGCAGCAGGAGTCAGTGATACACCACCTCCTTGTGTTTGTGACTGCAATGCTGATATTCATAACAGCATCATTTTTACTTTTGTGATACTGCTTACATGAATTATATATGATATAAAATATTGTCAACCAAAACTTATGTTAAAATGACAACGTTTAGTAGGTCAATGACGTGACATTCATCTCTTTTGTCCAGATTAATTAATTGGTAACACTTTACAGTACAATTCCATTTGTTAACATTAGTTAACTACATTAGTTAACATGAACCAACAATGAAAAATACTTCTAAAACACTCTTAATCTTATTTAATGTTGATTTCAACATATACTAATACATTAAAAAATTTGTATATGTTAATGTTATTTAATGGACCTGACCTAATTGAATTAACAATGAACAGCTGTTTTTTTATTAACTAATGTTAAAGCTACAGTCTGTAACTTTTTTTTGGTTAAGAATGATCCAAAATCAATTTTTGAGCAAGTACATAACCAGCCAGTGTTCAAAACTATCTCCTTACCTTAGCTTGATTCACGACGATAAGCTTGTGATAATGTTTTATAATAAAATCTGTACTGGTGAACTGAACTTCATCTTTGCGTCTGTTTACATAAAGAAGAAGTCCCAGCTAGTAGGCTATATCGTGTGAGGATGCTGCTGGTAGCGGATCATTTATAGCCTTTTCTCACAGCAGCTGCAATAATTAAACTTATCATTTTGATAGCAGATTGTAATCCAGAAAAGTCCAAATGACAACCCTTATTGACAACTGGAGATTTCACACGTGGTCAAAAGCAGAAGACTTCGGACTGCAGAGTGGCTACAGATATTGAAATCTACAGGTAACGCTAATACACACTAAATACACATAGTCAGGCAATGCGTGATTTCAGCAGTTTGGCATTTTGACACGCGATCCGAATCACTGATTCGAAACAAAAGATTCGAAGCTAGATTTTCACTAGATATCGTTGAAAAGTCCTTATTTTGTTTTTTTGGAGCACAAAAAGTTTTCTCGTCGCTTTATAATATTAAGATTGAACCACTGAACTCACATGAACTGTTTTAAATATGTTTTAGTACCTTTCTGGATCTTGAGAAGTTCAATGACATTGCTGTCTATAGAGGCCTCACTGAGCCATCGGATTTAATCAAAAATAACTTAATTTGTGTTCCGAAGATGAACGAAGGTCTTACGGGTGTAGAACAACATGAGGGTGAGTAATAAATGACATTATTTTCATTTTTGGGTGAACTAACCCTTTAAGTTGTCATAGTTGGGTAAACTTCTATAGTGGTGAATGGGAGATGACAGCGAATATAATTTTTGTATTCACATTTGCTCCAATAGCAAAAGAAAGAAAATAGCAAAAGTGTTCCAATAGCAAAAGTGCTCTGAACCCAGATTCTAATCATCCAACTGTGAGCACTCGTGACATGGCAGAGGATTCCACCCAAGTCCGATGCTTGAGGCGGCTTGAGCAAGCATGGCTGCCTACTCCGCATCAAACTCAGACTGAGCTACCACACCCGAGGGTGGGAGCCCAGCCGAGTCTTCAGCATCGGAAAGCATCAGCCCACCCTCTGATACTACAATCAGCAGCTCATCCTCATCCAGAGCCCTGAATGAGAAATTAAGTTTGCCCATAAGACAAGCTGCCTAACTCATCCACGAACTCCACCAGGCGAAAGCACCCAGGGTAAGCTTTCTGCACTTATCCGTGCCTGGGTAGAGAGACCGCTGTGATGCGTCGTAATCACTAGCAATACTCAGTGTCGTCGCAGAGGTGAATGGGCTGAGCAATGAAAATACCACCGCACGGCTCCGAAGAACAAATCATAATGAGTGGATGTATGCGTTCTCCTTTTATACTTTTATGTCAGAGGGTGTGGCGCATGCAAATTCCACTTGCTAATTCTCATTGGCCTTTTCTCAATGTATCAGAGGTATTTGGGGCTCCCAAGTACAACGCCCCCAGTGTCAGTACATCAACACAACGTCGAAGTGACTGACAGCTAGGGAATTGTGGAAATGCGTCATCATAGTCTGTAAACAGGGTCCATTCTGAACAGCCTGAAACGAGTCGTCAGTAATTCCAGTCTTACTTCCTGCACGAACCTATGTAGGTTTGTAACAAAATTGCATAATGCCCGCCTATGGGCTGCCAGTGAACAATGTATACTTTGACCTGCGCTCAAACACTGTAGTTGTAGCTGAGGCCTGGAAGAGTTTAGTTTTTGTTGTCGATATGTTGAGAAGATGCTGTTTTCTGCACTGCGAATCCACTTTGAGAACTGGAAGACTGGAACTGGAATTGATACAGTAAAAATTACAATTTTCCAAAATCGCATGACACGAACATGAATACAAAGAGTACAATTCTTGAAACATTATTTTATACTAGATTTTCTTGGACAATCTTATTATTATCAGTATCAATGTTGTATACATTTTCATTAACAGAATTCAATACTCATAGACAAAGATCCAAAACCATATATGAATTATATCAGCCATCTGCCATCCTGATGTCTACTGACCTCTCCAACTTGTCTCTCTTCCTGTCCATCATACCTGCCATACTCTCAATTTCAAACCTAATATTATAGATGTTTGAATCAAACTGATGCTTGAGTTCTTTCTCTCTCTACGGAAACTAAAATGTCCATGTTCCCACATCTCTCTTAATGGTGTCACTCAGCCGAAACATATCCAACAGATGAAGGGAAAATGAGAACGAACGAATCTCAAAACAAGAGCCCCGGGAAATGTGTGCGATGGTAATCAAGACCACAGCCAAAGAATGCAGAGTGAAAAAAAATCAAACAATTACGACTCTGTTGGTCAGTAGGAAACTGACTCAGGTGCAATCAGCCCTCATTCACACATTAAATAGAGCTCTTTGTGGGTTCACACACACACTCTCGTGCAGTATCTCTCAGCATCAGAGTATCAAGTGAATGAATGCACCTCACACATTCTCTCTGAATCATTGCAGGTTACATATAAAAGAACACAATGAGGCATCAGGTAACACTGTGTTCACTAATATGCAAAAACACACTTGATTGGCCAACAATAAGCATGCACACTTCTTTCAAAATCTCTGAACAAGACTGTGGAGGAAACTCCTGAGCCTCTTTCCTCATTCCCAATCCCTGACAGTGATAGTAGCTCATGCCTCATTTTTCCATGCATACATACCTGGTTGTGAATAGATGTGGCAGTAACAGATGGAGCTCCATAAATCACAGCAACAAAGAAGAGTGTGTGGCCTATAAAGTGAGCAGCAGTGTGGGGAGGAGCAGAGGAGAGTCCCTGGTCTGGTCTCCAGATCACCCAGGAGGCCACAGGTCTCTAGAAGAACCATAGATCACACAAGATGACTTTTTCAGTGTCCTCTTGGTTGAGGCTAGATTGGGTGAGAGTGATTGCTTCAGACATCATTTGTGTCTGTGTAATAAGTGTGCACAAATATGTCTGCTTATTTGTGTTTGTGCAAATGTGTATGCAAGTATGATGGTAAAAATCTGTGCATAGGTTTATATGTAAAGGTCATGGGGTCAGATGGTTATAGTTTGAATATTTCTGAACAATTATCTGCAGATGATAGCGAAATGAAACGGTTTGATTTTGCATTGAATACTCGAGACAGGTTTTGCCCCGCTCTCAAAAGGTTTGCATAGTTTTGCACTGTAAATGCATTCAAATGTACTGTAGATTGTTACAGTAATGCTTTACTCATAAAATAGGATAGGAACTAAATTTTTATGATAAGTACAGTTAAAAGTTAACCAGTTGTGATGAGTGACAGGACATTTTGTTGGTTGCTTGATTTAGATTCCTGTGGCGTTTTGATGGGTAGCCCCGCCCACAATTAAATCTCATTGGTCCAAAATCCTGTCCCATTTAAGCATACATAAATATCATGTTTGTTTTCATTTACTCTGATTGTGACATCACACAGCATTTTTGCTTTCAACTTAGACAAATTTGTTGCCACAACCTTGTTACATTGCGCCAGGTTAAGAATTAACTTTTATTATGTGTTTCTTTTAGGCGTTATGTTTTAGGGCTTTGCTTGACTTATGCCGCTTTTCCACTGAAATTACCCAGAACAATTTGTCCCAGAACCTTTAATCCCCCCAGACATGTTGCTGTCTGTGTTTCCATCGCGGCTGAAAGTACCGTGAAGATTAAGTCCGGTGACGTAGGACTGCGCAAAACTTTCCAGTTCCAGCTGGATTTCGTCCTCCGAACCTCGTCGTCGGTCCATCTGTCATATTTTTAAACTCCATTGTTGATTCAAATAGCAAACAACTCTTACTGCACGCACTGCAACAGACTTTAAAAGTGGTGGTTGAAATAAAATGCTGCGTGAAGTCAACCAATCAAAATGCTGCGTGAAGTCAACCAATCAAAATGCTGCATGAACTCAATCAATCAGCATGTTCAGCGCCCAAGTCCCACCCCTGAAAGTTCCGGAACTTTGGAAAAGTACTACCTAGTGAGCAGATACTTTCTGAGGGGGAAATTTTTACCCGGAACTTCATTTAGACCCGGTTCCTGCGGCCAAAACACACGAGTTCCACCCCAAAGTCCTTAGTTCCTGGGGAAAGTTCCTGCGGTGGAAACGCGGTTTTACAGGTGCTTAAAAAAAATAAAAAAATAAATGATTTTAAAAATAAAATAAATAATTTTACATAATTTTCTTATTTCTTCCAAAAAGTAATTTGTAATTTCTGATGCTAAGGTCAGCGTGATGTTCACTTCTGATCTGATCATGGTTGTATAAGCTGCTCTCCATTCATTAGTCAGAGGGACTTTCCAACCTCAGCACAAGCAAACCACTATTCTGCGTTTCCTTTCTCTCTCTCATCACGGTTTGCTGTGGTGTAAAGTCCGGTCATCTCCAGCATGACCCGACCACAGCACTCAGCACAGAAACATGCTCTCAGGGTGAGTTCGTTCCTCCTTGAGCCCAGATTTAGAGTCAGAGTTTCAGGCTGGACTCACACAATGCCGGCTTTCACCATCTGACTTCACGCATGACCGCAACATCTCAATGACGCCTTCGGCAGGATAATCTACAACCTCGCACACACACACAGACGTCTGATGGAACGACATTCACACACATTCATGCAAACACAGCAGCGGCATTCAAATGAATCAATATAAAGAACTGCAGTGCTGCATATGGCATTGGCTCACTGCTGCCCCCTTCTGGCTCTTGGTGTAACGGTTTATCAAACATCTATGGTAAACAAAGTTGCCTATTTTGTTGGGTAATTTTGCAGCATGAATGGTTTTACTGTACTTTAAAAAAAAAAAAAAAAAAAAAAACTTTAAATGTGTAATATTAGTGATGAAGGAGGGACCAAAGTAATATCTAGAGACCAGAATATTAAAAGAGACTTGAGAATGGACTCTTTAGGTTGAACCACCTAGCAACCACACAGAACACCCTAGCAACTGCAAATCAAGAAGAAGAAGACTTTCAACCAGAGAGACTTGCACTGAATCTACAGGTGCAGAACTTCACATTAACAACACTTTTGAGCAAGTTCAAATTCAATACTGCAAAATTCCACTAATTTTCACCCAAAATCAGTGTGAAAAAAGCGAAAGATTCTGCAGATTCCATCTGATTAGCTACATTTCAGTCAGTATATATGCAGTGACAACAATACTTCACCCAGGGGCTGTTTTCGCCATGGTTCCATTCTCGTCTCATTGACATAAACGTCTAGACGCTGTCTATACTGCATTTGTCCATTCCCGAGAGAAATAACACACAGTCACCATCAACAATACACTTATTAGTGTCCAAACAGACATGAAAGAGCGCAGGGCTGCTGTTCATATCAGAATAATGACAGCAACAGACTAATGCCGTGTTTGATCAGATGCCAGAGAACAATGTGTCCGTGGCTCAACGGATATTGATATGTATGGATTATTGTGGTTATCATCTGTGCCCTGAAGTGTATGAAATGTAAAAGCTCCAACCTCAAACTGAGAAAACAATAAGATATTTTGGATTTTACAGCTTGAACCAGTGACCTCGCTTTCATTCACTGCTGTATTCATGTGTCTGGTGTCTAATGGCCTAATGTGATACAGCTGTGATCTGTGCTCATGGCCTTTAGCATGTAAACAGATTTGAGCTGACAAATTAAACCCATATGATGAAGAGGAGCCATCTAGTGGTGATTACAATATTTGCTTTAACCTAATAATAATCTCAGTGCAATGCCTGATATCCCTATGGGTTTATTTTCTAGTTATTTTTGCATGTCGTTGTGCTTCCATTCACAGATTTTGTACCAATGTCTTTTGTGCTGTCTGTTTAATACAGTAAAGTGGGGAGAGAGGAAGGGTGGATTTAGAGCACATTATGAAAGCAGAAAACATGATTTGAAAACATTCCAGCGCAGGTCACGTCTTTAAAGGGCTCTCGTCATGAAGAATCACAAGATTCTTTGATCTTCTGAGAGTAAAGAGTTCACTGTGCTATGAAACAACTGCAACTTTCTCAAAATTTCCTCCTCAGGGAAAAAAACAAATTGTTCTGAATTTCCAAAACGTTCTGAGGTCAGACACATGAATACATAAATATTACATAATACTCACTAAGGTAATAAAGAGGAAGCAGGACAGACACAATTATTCCTAAACACCAGGATAAATGTGAAATGCTGTTTCAGACTGTGTGTAGCACCTACAGCTCTGCAGATCTGTCATTTCAGTCTGATCACAATAATTTGAATCATATTTCAGCAAAGTGCCCCTATTATGCTATTTTAAAGGCTCCTAATTTTGTTTTGGAGTTTCCTACAATAGATTTACACGCATTACCTCTTTTCTCACAGTGTCTGAAAACAGTTTGTTCAAAGATACGGGCTGTGTTCAGCCCCGACAAATGTTGCAAAACGTATTTTAAACAGAAACGGTGGTGCGTTGAACACCCTGTTCTGATGACGCAAGAGTTGCAACTACGGCAGCTCAGAAGGCCATTCTTTGTGTTCTTTTTGAAGAATTTTCAGAGACTGATGAAATCGGTATAAATACGTGTTTAATACTGCAAAATACGCTCAATGTTACATTCACTGCCCTTGCCATCCAGAATAAAAGAGAACATCAATTAAGAAAGCACTTACCATTGTGTATGAAAATTGGTATATATATAAACTTGTCTTGCAATGAAGCTAAAAATGTAAACAACTACAACATCATGTTGATATGCTATCATTTTACTATAAAACTCTTTCGACAAACATGTCTTCTAATATCTTCAATTGTTGCATATACCGAGCTGCAGTAGCCACATTTGTAAACGACTTTACTTGGACCCATTGTGCGAGCTGTCTCTTTAATACCGCGTGGTTTATATACATGCTGCTGCTGATTGGGCTGACATTTTTGACACACCCACCAAACAAGAGAAAACGTATCTCAAACCCCATTGCACACCGTTTCCAGGAAACATGTCGTTCAACCCGGAAACCGTAGCAAAATGTTGCGCACCAGTTTGAGTTTGAATGTGCCCCCAGTCTCTCTAAACCCCGCCTTTCCACGAGCCTACTCTGCTCTGATTTGTCAGATGACCCAGTCTGTTGTGATTGGTCTACTCTGCTCTGATTGGTCAGATGACCCAGTCTGTTGTGATTGGTCTACTCTGATCTGATTGGTCAGATGTTTGCGTGAAGCCAGTGAAAACCATAGGCTGGCATTATGCACATTTGTTACATTGTTACGTAGCTGGGTCATTGACAGATAAGGTTTTTAAAACTGTAAAAAAAAAAAAAAAAATTTTGAAATAGTTAAAAGAGTTAGTTACTTTGCTTTACGACCGTGTGGTCCTTTGCAGGTGTCTGAATGATGGCACATCCTGTCACATGATATTGACCACATACTTCATCCAAAGTGGTCCCTTTATATTGGTTACTCTGAATGACATTATTGAGATTCATTTTTCCAGACATTCTTTCTCATAACAAAGCAACGACTTCTGCACATAATTTGTAATGCCATTTTGCACTATATTGATATATGATGTTATAAAATCATGCCAGAATAAAAAAATATATACATTTATTACATTTTAAGATATTTTAATCACAAATGAATTAGCTGTATTGGCCTTTGGGCAGTTAAACCGAATTACCTTTTGACACTTCAAAATCTTTAAAATACCTTTATATGTAGCAAAATATAATTAAAACCTTTTGGATTCAGTAAAAGAGATCTAGTTGTACTACCTTAAATACTTTAGATGTCATAGCTTTGTTTTGTTTTTTATTATTAAGGCCTTTGGACAAAAAAAAAAATGACCCGTCACGTCATTGACCCAGGTATATAACAGGAAGTGAAACTGGACTTGCTGATGACTTGTTTTAGCAGTTCAGAATAGTTTTTTCTTTTAGGAGATAATAACATTTGTTGTGGACTTTGATCTTTAAAACTTTGTGGACATTCACAAACAGCTATATTACACGCTACATGAAAGGTAATATTCAAAAAATATTTTGATCCTTGGAAAAAGAGGAGGCACAGTTTCTATGAAGTGTCCAGTGAAGCCTCTCACTGTATAACTGTCATCAGGATGTTCACAACGTTTGATTATCCTTCATGACAGTGAGGGGACACCTGTCTGAAATCAACATACTGATACGAACAACCAAAAACACCAGCAAGACCCAACAAGTCCGAACCAAACAGCTGATAACAGCTGACAGATCTGATAGATCCGTTTCTGTCTGAAGCAGACAAATCCATCAGTCACACAGTGATAACATCTTTGCAGCGCTGAAGTCTCTGAAGAATTACAATGTCACATGCAAAGCAGAGGACAGTTAAAAACATCTGCACGGTTTTATTCTGTAGCACTAATATTGCACAATTTCAACACTTAATTGTGCCTCAGTACAAAGTTAGCAATCTTGTGTAATAAAAATAGCTTAAAAATATTTCATACATATCAATTCAGTACAAGCATGAAAAATATACAGAATAAAAATGTATATAAGTTTTAAAATCACACATAAATAACATTACAGACTAAGTTTCTTTAAGAAAAAAAGAGAGCTAATATTAGTAGATGTAGTGTTAAAACACACCAGCAGGAGCTCTACAAAATCAAAAATGTATTTAAAATATGACATTCATTTCATACGCAGCACATCTGGAGGTCTTTTGATGATTACTCTGCTGAGATCTAGTGTGCACTGACCAGGGAGGCAATGTAGACCCAAACGGAGAGCACGTTACCGGGGTACGGGTGCACGTGGACCGCCAGGGCAAACTCTACGTTTGCCGCTTCGACCTTATGAACCCCTGTGCTGTGAACGGCTTCAATGATTGGCCGAATCTCTGAGAAAGGAAGGTGAAGGGGAAACCCAGATATCTGAAACAGAACAATTAACATGTATGATTAAACATCATCTCATCACATCTGGCCCTTATACTGATCTAAGAACAGTGTTAGCTAAATTAGCTGACATTTGGGCAGTATGTCAGGCTATTTGTAATGCGGGGTGTTTCAGAGAGACGGGGAGCAGGATCCAATTGAAGCATAAACATTTATTTAAACAAACAAAACATAACTAGGGTATAAAGACTCTGGATAACGAGAGGCTTCAGGAACAGGCGAGTGTAATCAATCACTATGGCAACAAACAAGGGCAACTATAGAAACAAAGTACACCATGAACTAAACAGAAGATGTGAACACTGGGAACGATAAGAACAGAAAGTACACTTCAAAACACAAAATCAGGGAACATGTGTAAAGTGTAATTTCTAGCAGAACACTCACCCTATATTCTCCCAGAAGGCTCTGCAGCTCGAGGCGATGTTCCTCGGCCACCTCTCGTCCTCTGCTCAGCTCTAATTTTGGCAAGAACTGTCGTAGCGTAGAGATGCAGTAGCGGTTCCAGCGCGTGGGGTGACGCGGACGCCAATCCATGATCTTCTCCCTCAAAACCTTCTCTATCCTACATCACAGGAGCACAGAGGTGGATATAAAAAGTTCACACACCCCTGTTAAAACAGCTGATTTATCTGATGTAAAAAATAAAAGACAAATCATAGCAGAACCTCTGCGCATTTAATGTAAAAATAACAATCTATGCAATGCCACTGACAACCAAAGTGACACATTTCAGAGAAAAAAGGTAAAAATAAAAACTTAAAATAAACTGGTGCGTGTCTGATAAACAAGACTTTTACCACTAACCTGTCTTGTAACTCCACGGCAGCGGCTCTGTCCGTGCGTCTGTACACTAGTGCCTCTGGCTGAAAAACATTACTCACAATCAGTTCTCACAACACAATTTGACCCTGTTAAACGGAGGCCTGTGATTGGTGGATCCGTCCTCACCTGCACACAAGACAGGCCGGGATCAGGGAACGCTCGCGAGAAGAACGGCTTCCAGAGCTTTGGCTTAGAGACATCAAAACTCATTCTCACGGGTGCAGCGTACGGCTGGATATTAAACCACACCTGAGACACACGGAAACACATATACTAATAAATGTGAATTGAATAATCATACACTATTTCACCATTTCATATAAAATAAAAGCCAAAACACACTGTAATCAACTTCAATGCAGCTTTGACAGAAATTGCATTAAAGAAAGAAAAGATTCTGATTTCAACATTGATAATAATCATAAATGTTTCTTGAGCATCAAATCATCATATTAGAATGATTTCTGAAGGATCATGTGACACTGAAGACTGGAGTAATGATGCTGAAAATACAGCTTTGATCACAGGAATAAATTACATTTCACTATATATTCACATAGAAAACAGCTGTTTTACACTGTAATAATATTTCACAATATTATTGTTTTTACTGTATTTTTTGTTCAAATAAATGCAGCTTTAGTGAGTATAAGAAACTTCTTTTAAAAACAATACAAAATCTTAATTATTCCAAACATTTGACCAGTAGTGTATTTTAAATTGATTTTAAAATGTGTTTTTGCACAGAACAATGTCCATATATGAAGTCAGTTCTGAGTTTTATGTGGTTTTACTAACATTGTCAGCGTTGATTAGGCAGCCGATGGTCTGTAAGGGGCAGAATATGTCATACTGTCTGTAGTGCTGCCCAGTGCTGGGATTCCAGATCAGATAGAGGTTCTGCTCATACGTCAAGACGTATGCTGTAGGGCCCTGAAACAACGACACAAACCCATAAAACAACAACACATGTCCATCTCCACTGACGTACTATGTTGTCATAGTCTCACTAACACAGAGATAAGAAAGATGCGGTCACATTAGAATATTTTCTGTGAAACGTCACGGGAGGATGAAAGATGTTCACACGCAGATTTCAGGTTCAAGTGGGTCATGCCAATGTGCCACACTGACCTGCGAAATTTTGCAGGGGAAAAAGGTCCATATCTGTTGTCAATAGTGTATTGATGTATGAAGCACAGCTCACACACAAGTGTGTTCAAAGCAAGCAGCTTCCTGATGGTCAGTGTGGCGAATTCACGTGATCAATTGGAACCTGATTTAAATCCTGTGGAAATCATTCATCCTCACTGTAGATTCCTGACTGTTGGATTCCTATTGAAATGACAGGATTTCACCTGCGTAAATTAGCTAAACAACAGTAAATTAGCCGAGTGGCCTGTGACTCACCTCAGGAATGGCAGTGCCTATGATCAACCACGCCCTTTTCCCCATTGAGAGGAAGTAGTTACAGAGCAGCACAGCATGCTCCTCCTCATCTCCAGCTAGCAACGTTAGGAATTGCTAAAAACAGCACAAATCAAACAGCGAACATGTATATATATGACACAAACTGAAAGAACACAAGCATATGATGAGAGAAGCGCCTCACGTCACACGTGCTCCATAAGTCACAGACTCCTGCAAATGACACGCTGTCTGGGAGAGACGGGATGAGCGCCACATATCGTGCGACTAACTCCTGAGGAGAGAGAACGTGAGGATGAGCAGAATGACCACAGAGAAGTAGTGACACAGACAGGACGAGTGTGTGTGCAGACGGACCGCGGTCTCCTGAGGACTGCTAGGGAACGCATCCAGCAGCTCCTGCGGGGGATTCAGAGGCCGGATGAAGCGCGTGACGAAGACGGTTTTGCCGTTGATGTCAATGACGGTGGTGAGACAGGGCCGGTCGGGGAAACGCCGGCTCGCCTCCTTTTCAAACACTTCACTCGCTATCAGCAAACGCTCGACTTCCTGAGTGTCAAACTGAGAGGAGAGAGAGGTCAGAGGTCATCTACACTCAGCTGGGAGCTATTTTTTAGTTTCTTATTAATGAATTTGAGCATAATGTTGCTAATCTTAGATACAGTACATTACTGTTTGGGGTCAGTAAGATTTTTTGAATGTTTTTGAAAGAAATCTCTGATGCTCATCAATCAAAAATACAGTAAAACAGTAATACTGTGAAATATTATTACAATGTGAAACAGCGGTTTTCTATGTGAATATACAGTAAATAAATATAAGTGTAATTTATTCATGTGATTAAAGCTAAATTTTCAGCATCATTACTCCAGTCTTCAGTGTCACATGATTCTTCAGAAATCATTCTAATATGTTGATCTGCTGCTCAAGAAACATTTATGATTATTATCAGTGTTGAAAACAGTCATATTTTTGTAGAAACTGTGATACATTTTATTTTTCAGGATTCTTTGATGAATAGAAAGTTCAAAAGAACAACATTTATTTGAAATAGAAATCTTTTGTAACATTATAAATCTCTTTACTGTCAATTTATGGCATCCCTACTGAATAAAACAATACTTGAGAAAAAAAAAAAATCTTACTGACCCCAAACTTTTGTTCTGGGTTAAACTACAAGTAATACAAGTAAAGCTCTACGACGGTCACAGATGCTGTACTTGTACAGATCACAGTATATTCCTTAATAAAACTAGGATATCTGGGATATCAGACTCCAAATCTGTTACCTTTACTTCCTTCATCTATTAAAAGCAGTCCAAAGACAAGAAAGAGAGAGAGAGAGAAAAAAAAAAAACAATACTGAAAAAATCATAAAAATCTCACTTTACACCTAAAAGCTGTTTTGCTTAAGAAGACAAGAGTTAAAATACATAAGCTCATTTGTATGATCACATGGCACAGCTCTGGCTCCTGTACCTTCTCTCTGATGGTGTCTCCAGGCACCAGCTGCGGTTCGATGGTGATGAAGAGGCTGAGGAAGGTTCCTTCGCTCAGGCTGCGGGTGGTGTCATATCCACCTTCACTGCCCAAGCTGCGCTCCTTACTGTATCCCAGCAGCACTGGAGGAGTGGACACCTTAAACGTCCCATCAATCTAAACATGCCATGTCAAGATTTCGATACATTTTCAGCTTTACTGAAATAAAACAGCCAGTCAAATTTAAGGGTGTGTTCACACTTGTAGTTCAGTTCTCTTGGTTATTTTGGTGAGGTTTTATTTTGTGCGTAGCCTACATATGATGGTATCTTTACCAGCTGAGAACTCATGAAGAGCTTATAAATGTGTAAAAGAGTCAAAACAGCAGCAGAGATTCCTCCGTTATACACAAATAAAGATCTGCTGTCAAGAGACGCGGTTCTGACGCCTGAACCGAACTGTAAAGGGAACATCGCAACTTCGACCAGAAGAACAAGGTGTGCTTGAGCATTCTGTCCTTTTTAGGGTTGCATCTTGTGATGTCACATCCTGTTTTTGGTTTGTTTACATGTCTTTGGTCTGTGTTGCATTCATATTTCAGTAGAACCGCACCATATTTGGAAATGGGTCTCGGTCCACTTTTTTGGTTTGGGTGGCAGAGTTCACAGTAACTATAACAATAAAGATATAGTTCTAAAAACCGTTCTCAATATTAAAGAGTCTACAACACAGCTATAACAATAATAGCACAGAAAAATCATTAGAATCACTTTCAGAACGATTTTTTTTCCAGCTGATAAAGAGTAAAAACATTGACAGCCAATCAGAATCCATCCTGCTTTAAAGAGCTCAAGCATTTAAAGTGGCAGGTGACAAAACTGCTCATAAAGTCATAATTATAGTAATCTTTATAGTGAACAGGCCTTTATTCAAATGAACTGTACTAACAGAGCAATCTCACCAGAGTTTGTTTTGATCGAACCAAACCTGTCAAGTGTGAACACACACAAACAGAGATATGATCAATCAAGCTATCAGAAGCAAGCAGGATCAACCATTTAGGATGATTCCATTCACACAAGAACTCTTGTACCTCATTCCTTAAACATGACAGTTTCTACTTTAAATGATAAATGAGATGATAGAGACACAGTGTGTGTATGAAGTGTTAGTGTATGGTATCTTGCCCGGGACTGCAGGTAGATGGTGCTGAAGGGGATCTTGATGGAGCCGAGCCAGTGCCGCTCTATACGGGTGTGAATAGTGTTTCCTCTCTCCCGCTCGTCCTGAAGGAGTTAAGACCGATGTCACTACCACATCATGTAGATTAAAATGAGTCTGGGAATGGCAATCTGAATGTTTATCACCTCCACCACATCATAGAGAAGCTCATCGAAGATGTTGATGAAGACCTCGTCTCTGACCGACTGCAGACTGATGGAGCTGTAGTCTCCGTTTGGAGCACTGAAATCAAGGGAAAACAGCTGATTCACATCATGTGAAAACTGAGGAAATAACACTTCTGACTATGTTTGATATGATCTTGAACTTATTTCATATAAAAACCTAGTAAACTGCATACCAAACCAGCATTTTTAGGTGCACTCCCAATATAAAGGCTGTTAGGCAGTGACATTATGCGGCCCTTCTAAGACACCTCATTTTTGGCCAAATTGTTTTATTACTCAATGAAAAGAGTTAGAAGAAACTGAAAATTTTCAAGAGAAATAATACATTTTATTAATGTAATGTATGCTTCATTAAATACTGGAGAATATCAATAAAAAAATTATAAAAAATATATTTTGTTAAAATAAATAAATATTATTGGTAACACTTTAGTATGGGGAATACATATTCACTATTAACTACGACTTTTGCCTCAATAAACTCTTAATTTAATGCTTATTAATAGTTAGAAAGGTAGTTGTTAAATTTAGGTATTGGGTAGGATTAAGGGATGTAGAATATGGTCATGCAGAATAAGGCATTAATATGTACTTTATAAGTACTAATAAACGGCCAATATGCAGCTAATAAGCAACTAGTTAAAAGTGAGAATTGTTCCCCATACTAAAGTGTTAATATATTATTAATGTAAATTTACTTAAAAAAAAAAAAAAAAAAATCTTTATGCCTCATTCAATACTGCAGAATATCAATAAAAATGACATTTTGTTAAAAAAAATAAACATTAATGTAAATTTATTTGTAAAATATGTATGCTTCATTCAATACCAAAAAATATCAATACAAATACATCTGTCAAGAAATAATAAATACTATTGATGTACATTTCTTTTTTTTAAAAAATACTCGTGTTTTATTCAATACTGGAGAATACATATATATAAAAAATGTCTATTTTACCCCTATTTTGTTCTATGTGATATGGAATTTTATGCTGATTAGAGTAGTGCGTCATTAGTTTAGCAACTAATGCTAAACTTTCTGTCAAATCATCCAAATTTCAGAAACTTCCCTGGCTCAAATTTTTGATTTTGTTAATATTTTTTCTGTAGAAAGACTAACATAAATAATGATTAAAAAAAATATATATATATATTAAATGTCACAGATGTATATTTAATGAGTAATCCACTATTTTGTAGAGGGGGGTCAAAATTTAGAATCAAATTACAGGGGTGTAAAAATTTATTTTATTTTTACACAGAGATTGGTAGGTCTATTAGTAAAATCCGTTGACTTTAGCAAACTTTGTTTCATTATATGCCAACACTGACAGTTCAAAAATGGCAAAAAGCACGGTGTTTTTTGCCTCAAGTTTGTATGCCTGTAAACTCTTCAAACTTTCCTTTTGGTATCTTCATTTTAAAGGCCTTCAATGGTTCAGTCCAAGAGATATGGAGATCTTAATGCGGCTCCATAAGTAAATTGGTAAATTGTACACATTTTCAGTGGTCAAAAACCATGACATGTTGATGTGATGTTACACTGGTTTTCAAATCCTTATGCTGTAGCTTCTAGTCTGACCTGAATGGCAGAACAATCTCCTCGTTCCAGCAGGGGTTTGGACCCTCGGCGGTAGACGTCTGAAGCACTGAACGCTGGAAAGACACCTCCACAAATGGCCTGATCAGAGGCTAAAGCACACACACACACACACACACACAAATACACACAGTTAAAGTTAAAAGGTGCAGTAGGCGATTTCTGAGAGACGCTGTTGAAAATGTAAACCAGGTGTCTCCAACACGTTGCTCGCGTGCTACCAGTAGCTTATGACCTGTTTGGAGGTAGCTCGCTAAGACGTACTTTTCAACCAATCAGAGTGACCTTATATAGACAGGTGTCTCACCCTCTCCAATGCAAATTAAGTATGTATTTGACATTGGCCATGAGGCTATTTATTTTTATTTATGAACATGCAGATATAGTTACAATGTAACTGAATAACAACCAACAATAGAAAAAAAAAACCCTATCAGGACGTCCAAGTTTTGATCAAGCACATCATCACGCTCATAGGCTAGAAGGCAGAATTAGCTAGGAAAGTTTGCATCAGGATGAGTAAAGACAGGGACATTAGGGTTGGAACGATGCGTTGACGTAATCGATTATGCTGATTACTGATTATGTGTCAATTTGTCGCGCTGTTTACGTTCCCCAATGATGGTGGCTCCCGGACATGCTGAAAATCAGCCGTTATTACAAAGTATGGACATTTTTTAAACAGAGGTGGAATAATTGAATCGTTAAGATTATTTGATTAACCAGGAGGGAAAAAATAATCGGTAGGAAAAAAAAATCGTTAGTTACAGCCCTACATGATTTGTATACATAAACTCTTTCAGGTGTTTAACAGTTTGGATTGTTGTTAATTTGAGAGTTATGATACATTATTTATGAGATTTAAGTATTGTATAACATGAGTAGCTAGGCACTTTCATTTTTTCAAAGTAGCTCTCAAATTAAATCAGGTTGGAGATATAAACCAACCCCTAAACAAAAAAAAAATTGTGAATATTTTCTAGATATCTGTTCTGTGTGTCTGAAAAGAATATGGTGTTTGTACATAGTCCTGGCTGTGTAATAGGAGAAAAACAAAGTGGATCTGACCGATCCACTGACACTCTTGTAGCCAATCAGCAGTAGGAGGTATGTCCACTCGTGATGGGGGAGGAGAGAGAGTGAGCAAGCTGGACATTTGTAAAAAGACTATAGAAAGAGAGCGATGGCTGCGATATTACCAAAAAGGAAACAGGTCAGAGGGAAAAATTTGGAAGAAGAAGGGATACGATCAGGCAAAAGCTTTATGACCCGCATTAATATTGGAAAAGCTTTCCAGCACTGGAGAGACGTAGAGAGCAGGAAGGCCCGAAAATGGATGCCAAGTTTCCTTTATTTTTGCTCGATATGTGAGTACCATTGGTTTTAGAACCAGAAGATATGCTGTTGTTGTTGAATCACAGCTGGTTCATCCATACTTGTGCGAGCTGTCTGATGCACCAGCTGTTAGTGGTTGCCTGTGTTGCATAGCGTTGTTATTCTGGGTGCGGAGCAATATAGGGAGGGGTGTGTCTGTTTGGGTGTTGTTTTTTAAATATAAACAGTTTCTCTCAGGAATCACTTACTGCACCTTTAAATATAATCATCACTAAAGGTACAGGTAAGGAGCAGTGATGCTGTCATGCTGTTACCTGTCCGAATGGCCACTCACTGCCCTGTTGGGGTGTTTGGGATGGCACAGCAGCTGCAAATGGCTCTGCGAATGATCGCCCAGACTTAGCCGAAACAGGGGGTTTGCTGAAAATATAACAAACAATACATGAGAGAAAGTAGTCATTTACTGTCTTCTTATTGGTCAGCTTTCCTGGGTGTGTACAGTACCTGACGTAAGGTCTGCGGACAGGGATGTCGTATCCTCTGATGATGTTGACCAGGAGTTTGATATCTCCATCGGAGAGGTTCTGAGCGCTCACCTTCTTCCTCTCCTTCCTGCGAGGCTTCAGGGGCCGCTTGGGCTCGGCCAGTTTGAACAGGTTCCAGCCCAACACTCTGAAAGAGCATCCGCTGAGAGTCAGTGTGGAGATATCCCATAACACACTGCAGTATTAGTGAGGGATTTGAGTTGACATTCAGCTTGAACAATAGACACTGAGACACAGGACTTACATCCAGTTTATTTGTTTAAAGTCTCTAATTCTACCCTGAACACACACAAATGCACATCTACTAACAGATGCTGATGTTGAACATACAACATAGCATTTCATTTCATGACCTCTTTAATGTTATACAACTGATCGGTCCTTGAATTTGATTGGTTGAGCAGCATTTCAAGAGTGCTGATAAGGAAGTCCAACTGCACTCATTGTTTGTATCACTTTTTTTTCTAAATTTACAAAAAATGTAAATGTGGTTTATGAGAGTAACAATAAGCTATAAAAGAAAGATTGTGGAAAGTCCTTATATGGAGATAATCTAGGCATGTTTTATGTAAATTACTACCATGGGGCACGTGAGCACTCATCAAGGACATTCAATATTCATTAACATTACAATGAGTTTAAGAATAAATTCATGTGTTTATGCATGTTTGTGCAAATCTAATTAGTGACTCTTTCTGCAGGTGACATCATTAAGACATTTTTATTAATACATATTAAATCTTTAAGAGTGAGTCATTGAATCATTCACTCAATTGATTCATTCAAACACTATTCATTCAGGAATTAATCACCACTACTGTGTTGATTCTGCATGGAATTATATTTGCTGGCAGAGCCAAGGTAACTGACAATATTGTGTCTAAAATTCAAGTTTTTTTTGTTTGTTTGTTTATTGAACTGCTGCATAAAAGCAATCATGCTGTTGTTCTGAATATCATTATGGCTGTGAAAGCTAAAATGGAGAAGAAGATTTTTTTTTTTTTCAGCCCGTTCCTCACACAGAGCTTTAATCACATAATGTTAGTCGATGTATGATTTCATTATATGGAAAAGAGCAGCATGAACATTCAGCTAAACCGCTCCTTTAGTGCTCCACAAAGAAAGAATGTCATATGGGTTTGGAAGAACATGAGGGTGATTAAATAAATACATCAGTGCTGTTGCTCTAAACACACTATCAGTACTCACCGTACAGCAGATCAAACACACAAACACTCTGAGTGTGTGACTGGACTCCTCTAACATACTTTACACTGACTAATTCTACAGAAAATGGCATCTCATGAACACAGATCTGAGGGGAGGAACACAAGGAAAATAAAGGAATACGGAAGACTGAGAAAAGAACAAAAAAATCCTCAGGACATACCCAGCACCTGGACCACTGAATATACAAACATACAAGAGAAAAAAAGAGAAATAAAAGACGAGAACTGTCAAATAAAGGTCACTTTATACAGGTATAAGATTAGATAAAGCCTCACACTCAGCAGTCTGTGCTCAAACTACACTGCTCACGGCAGGAACATACCATAAACTGCCTTAAAACATGTTAATCTTCTATATAATCATCATCAAATACTAAAGTTATTTGATGAACAGCAGCACATGAACTGGATTTAGCTTCAAAGATAGTGTCAGCATTTGTTAGTGGGTGAGTATGAGTACCAGACCATATCTGAATATGACGTCTAGGAGTGGGTGGAGTCTGCCTCAGTACGCCTCTATTTAAAGTCTGCAGAAGTGAATTAGATCAACAATAGAGCCGTTTACCCGATGCTGGGAACCTCGTCCTCCGAAACCACATCGGACAGGATGAAATGATGCTTCGCTATAAGGGAACGATTAATGACTGACTCCCGAACCTGAGACAGAGAGACAAACAAAGAATTTGATTTTAAGGGCCCTTTGCTGACCAATTGATAACTCACATTACTGCCCACTATCCTTACATAATTAAAACAAAGACAAACAGAAAAAAAGATATTTAGGGTCAGTAAGATTTCTATTTTAAATAAAAATTGTTCTTTTGAATTTCATAAAATAATATATAAAATAATAACATAATAGAATGATTTCTGAAGGAGGTGACACTGAAGACTGGAGTTATGATGCTGAAAATTCAGCTTTGATCACATGAATAAAGTACACTACTATATATTCACATAGAAAACAGCTATTTTAAATTGTAATAATATTACACAATATTACTGTTTTACTGTATTTTTGATCAAAAAATGAAGCCAAGGTGCGCTTAAGAGACTTCTTTCAAAAACATTTGCAAAAATCTTCTCGACCCCAAACTTTTTAATGGTAGTCCAAAAAAAAAAAGAAAGCAAAATAACTCCACAGCTCAGTTTCATTCATCACTCACTCTTTGCAGATATTTGGCCACGAGGGCTCGATGTGAATCAATGTGCTCTTTTGTATCGATGATCTCACCCTCCTTTAGTCTCTTCTCATAATCCTGAAACAAAATTGACACAAATCCACCTGCTTGTTCTTACATATGTTCAATAAACATATGAACTAATTACAGGTACATACTTCCTAAAAAGATAAGACTGTTGCAGCTGCCGGAAACCTATATTCACTGTCGATTTCATTCACAGACCTGCACAGACATCTACTCGACACTAGGTGGTGCTACAATAAACTATATGAATTGACTATTTTTTTATGTTATCTTTTCAATGTTTCAGTGCAACTTTCGACTCCTACCTGGACAGTCTTCTTGCCTTTGTCATATATCTTTTTCTCTTTGAAGCCCTTGGCCTGAACAATCTTAGGACACCCAACACTCCACAGACAGTTCAGCATAACGCTGTTTTCACAGAGGTTAAGTGATCTCACCTGGAATACTTTTTCGGATATCTCCCGCTCCATGGAGGGGACACATTTAAAGTGCCGGAACTCCGCCACCTCCTGACTCCGCAGCCTCAGGAGACGGAAGCGACGTGAACGCTGCAGCTCCTCATCAGTCAGGAAATTAAACTCCTCCTGAAGCTGATCCAGACGAAAGTATTCAGGAACAGCCACATCTCCACCACTCACCACCTACAGAGACACCGAGACAAAACACAGCACTCTTGAATAATAGATTCCTATTGGTATTCTCTACTGTAGAGAGGAGTCAAATATTTTTCAATAATGACTAAACTGCATATTTCACCATCAATGGAAGCATACCTTGTTCTGGTCTTATTCAAATTAGAATGGCTAATAGGCACAGTCTTGTGACTCACAGTGATTAAAGGTGCATTCAAGAGTTGGAGAGAATTCTGGGAAATGTACCGAGAGTAGCTGCATGATGGAGGCGTTGTTGGGGTCGTTGGGGTCGAGGCGAGACTCAGCTGCCCACTTCCCCAATTTCTTCATGTCATTCAGACCAGAGGCCCCGATACAGGCTATAGCGTCCATCTGCCCTAGACCACTGAAGAGAGAGAAAGCAGTCCATCTTAAGCTCAACTCTGAAAACAGCCCACTAATGGAGGGCTGGATCTCTGTTTGGCTCTCTGACCTGTACAGGCCCCCTCCAGGCTGAGTGGACGGGGGAGCGAGGGGGACGTCATCTTCCCCTACGGCCCATGACACGCAGCAGGAGAGCTTCCCTGACGTCAGCAGAGTCTGTGTGTTGGTGCCGTCAGCCTCAAAAGAGAATGCAACACCTACCACAAACCAGATATAACACAACCTCATTTCACCTCCTACAATCTAAGACGCCCTTGATTCGGTGACGCACAGGAATATGTTTAGGTAGGTTTAAAAGATGTTTACCACTGCCGACACCCTCGTGGTTGAAGGTGACCCTCTGGTTGCTGCTGAACTCCATCTCCTCAGATGTTGCACTGCCGGTCAGGACAGAAGACTCTGGAAGCGGCACACACACCTCAGCCAACTGGGTGGAAGATGAGCCCACGCTCTCAAACACCTGCAAGACAACATCCAGAACATCTCAAACATATACGCACAATTGCATTGGCATATATCTGTATACACACAGCTAGGACTGCCCCAGACAAAAGATTTTTCTAGTCGACTAATAGTTGGTTATTTAAGCCAGTCGACTAATCGCACATTTATATTAATTTAATTAAATATACTGGGGGCGGAATATATGCCTCGCGCTCAGGCGCATACATAAAGCTTGCCGCAAAGCACTGGAAAAAGTAATGATTCTGAATGTGTTGGAAAAAATAGCAAGTTTATATACGTTTATTATTATAAAATAACATTTTAATTGTTTATTAATAAACGAGTGTTTTCTGAGTCAGTGTCGGCTGCAAAGATGAAGTTGACGATGCTGAATCGTCATCTCCGCAGTAACGCGCCTACAGAGAAAAATGCACCCTTCATATGGATTACATAATCAGAGAGCATTTGTTTTTGATTAAAATTGGTTAGTTTAAAGGTAGACATTTCAAGCTTTCTATAGATATACTTCTCATGTCTGTGAGGCAAGTAGCCTATATGCTGAGTTTCGCTTCATTTATGTGATGACCTGCTGTTCACATAGACCGAGACAGCAGAAAGTGCATCCTGTTTGTTTTCTTTATTTTACAAAAGCACAATGTTTTGTTGTTATTGTGAGTTTACATAAATAAAAGTAGAAACTTTACAGTTTTGAATGATGTATTAATCTGATCTGTATGACAAAAAGTATTTTAAGTTGAAAAAACGCAAGTGATCGCACCAGCGCCTCCATTTCTTGCAAGTAAAGCGTGCTATACTTTAGCCGTACAAACACTTGGATATATAATAGTGCACATTTATCTAGGTTAACGAGCAGCCATGAAAAGTTGCTCCTACTTACATGTTTCAAATGATAAGCCATATTTGAGGTCGATGGATGATAGGCGGATGTTTGAATTTCCTGCCCAACATACTGTAATTTCCACAAGGACCCGCCGCTATCCAACCAATAAAGTCTTGGTCGACTAAGCCTCTTCTAGTCAGCTAACATTTAGCCCTACACACAACCCAACCGTACCTGCAGTTTGATGCTTTCTGGCCAGTTCACTATCTTCAGGTTGAAGATCTGACCAAAGTGGACTCTGAAATCCATGTTGAGGGCTCGGCTGTCTGTTCTGGAAACTTCTTTATCGTTGTACAGGACCTTGATGAAGAGGGCACGTTTGGCCACATCCTCTCTACGAGCAAACTCGGCACTAGACAAGGCACAAACAAAAACTAGTTTACATTACGTTTTCTGGAGAAACTCTGAGTCTGGAGAAACCCAGGCAAAAATGACTGAAACAGTGCTACGGTGGATGGTGTTGTGGGTGGTTTCCAGGGAGTTGCTAAGGTGTTCTGAGTGGTTTTAAGGTTGCAAGGGTGTTGTGGGTAGTTGCCAAGGAGTTGCTAAGGTGTTCTGGGTGGTTTTAAGGTGGCAAGGGTGTTGTGTGTGGTTTCCAGGGAGTTGCTAAGGTGTTCTAAGTGGTTTTAAGGTTGCAAGGGTGTTGTGGGTGGTTACCAGGGAGTTGCTAAGGTGTTCTGAGTGGTTTTAAGGTTGCAAGGGTGTTGTGGGTAGTTGCCAGGGATTTACTAAGGTGTTCTGGGGGGTTTAAGGTTGCAAGGGTGTTGTGGGTTGTTGCCAGGAAGTTGCTAGGATGTTCTGGGTGGTTTTAAGGTTGCAAGGGTGTTGTGGGGGTGGTTTCCAGGGAGTTGCTAAGGTGTTCTGGGTGGTTTTAAGGTTGCAAGGGTGTTGTGGGTTGTTGCCAGTGAGTTGCTAAGGTGTTCTGGGTGGTTTTAAGGTTGCAAGGGTGTTGTGGGTGGTTTCCATGGAGTTGCTAAGGTGTTCTGAGTGGTTTTAAGGTTGCAAGGGTGTTGTGGGTGGTTGCCAGGGACTTGCTAAGACATTCTGATTGGTTTTAAGGTTGCAAGGGTAAACAGTTCAGTTTCATGTTTAAAAGAATCATTGCATTTTCCCCCAACATTTCTTATTTGCATATTCAAAAATGTATTTAAAACATTAACCTCATAACATTATTTATTGCAGTTGTAATTTTGCAGTGTAAATTATTTAATTTGATTGGTAACAGCCCTATAGTGTCTTTGTTGATCAGCATGAAAGATGACGCATAGATTTAAAAAGGTTAAAAAAAATGGCCTTTAAAAAGGTAAATGACACCCTGTGGGAAAAAATGTAAAACATATTTAAGTAACACTGATGAAAATATTGTTTCAGAATTAATTGTTTACACCACCAAAAATCCTATTTTTCCTCCCAGACAAGTAACTTTTTTACTCTGACAAGTGCATGACCGATTTACTTATCCGAAGGACAAGCACATGACATGTCTTAATGTCGAGCCCTGAATAGTGTTGTTTACCTTGGTAAACACCGTTAGGGGACATTAACACAAAACAGGTCGGTAAAGCGAAAAAAGGACGTGTTTTTTAAAAGTTGAATTTAACTTGAGCGCCACATTTTTAGAATGCCGTGTCATGCACGAGACGCTGCACGAGATGCGAGACACGAGCGCAACGGTCAAACACGTCCATCTAGCCCGTGTTTACATTGAAAGACAATGGAAAAGTAGCGCAGTGAAATGGAAAAACGCGTTCTGTGTGAACCAGCCCTCATTTATGTAACTTTGTAAAGAGAGTCACTACCTGAAAGTCTGAGGTAAATGTGTCAGTGTGTCAGTGTGTGTGTACATTCACCGTGGACACTGCTCATTGGGGGTGACAGGTCCAGAGACGGTGAGTTCTGGAATCAGAAGCGGTTCTCCAGGTTTCCTGCGGATCCTGGCAGCCTTCTCCCGCACATGCTCTTCCAGGGTGCTCACGTCTGGTTTCTCTGGAGGATCTGGCTTCTCTGGCTCCTCGCCCAGCTCCTCCTCACTTTCCACATCCTCCTCCTCTTCTTCTTCCTGCTGTCTTTTCTTTTTCTGCTTTTTCTTTAAGGCTTTCTGAGAGAATCAGATGCATGTTGTGAACATCTCCTGTCAGTCTGTTTTTAAACAGGATTATGAATACATAAACAGTAGTTTTTAAGACATAACATAAGAGGCTATTAACACTGACCATGATTTGCAGGAACAAATTTTGATTTGCAAATCAACAATCATTGATTTTAAATGAAAGTTAACGAGTTACATGGCAACTACCAATAAGAATGCAAACAACTGCATGTAGTAGTACCTGTTTTCTCTTCCAGGATTTCCATTCCTCGTGTCGTCTTCTGCATTCACTCATCTTCTTCTGATAATCTTCCTCCGTCTCCACCTGCAGCTCCGACACTTCCGCCATAATGTCATTCTCATACTCCTGCTCGTCCTGCTCTCTCTCCACCTTCTCCCTGCAGAGGTAAAGTCACATGTCCCATTAAACAGAGCACAAACACAGAGTGGAAACACAAGTGACAGAAGCCGTACCTCCTGAGAAAGAGTTTGAAGGGTGTATTGGTGAATCTTTGGAAGTCTCTGAGAGCTTTGAGCTCCTTCCACACTCTGATGATGCTTTTGAGGAGAGCTCTGTCCTTCTCCTGCTCCACATCACGCAACTGACGAGTGTGTCTGACAATACAGACCCAAGACAGATTTAAGTGTGATAGAATGACTATACTGAAGGTAGAGGTGATTCAAAGTTTCTTACCTCACTTCCTGTTTGTATTCTGCTACCCTCTGCTGGGTCACCTGACTCAGAGCCTCTCCTCTGTGTAGCTCCAGCATATTATGAATCGTGTTCCTCAAGCCATTCAACTACACAAAAATACACTTTCAGAATGAGTTTCGAGACCTGTATGTTGAGAACAGGAAGCTTGGTTTCGACGCCACTCTTCTGGGTTACCTTATCGGTCAGGAGTCGCGTGAGGTTCTTGTGCTGTCTGGTCAGGTGCTGATCGTACAGCTGGGCGAGACGGGCTGCCAGCACATGTTCACGGCTGAAGAGAGGATGATGGGAGAAGATGAGGCCCGATACATCTACATCCAGCTGGTAGTCTGCTTGGGGATCGCCCATTCCAGATATGTAGAGGTTCACATGCTTGGACTTCAGAGCCTGAGACAGAGCAGACAACAGTGGAAACACCATCTGTCATTAATTCAGAAAGAAGACATATCATTCATTATGCATTATGCATTTCTACAAATCTTCTTAAAAGTAGATGTTTTGTTATTTTAGGATATCATGTTTGTTAACTCTGTTTTAAAACAACTGAATTTCATCTATGCTAATATTAGTCTATTCACATTCCTTCCTACCCTCGGGATACTGATACTGCTGTTATTATAGATCCAGCTCTAGCTCAGCATGATGTTGCTGTCCTACGTCTTCACTGTTTAAATTAAACATCCTTATTAATTAATCCTTATTAAAGTTATAAAAGTTATTCAGTCAAGAGCAGTGAGTGATTTTTTCTTTGTCGCTTGTTGTTTGATTAACATTAAAAACAGAATGACAGCAGCAGGAACATTAGGCTGCTGTTACTTTAAGAGCTAATGCACGGATATAATATACTGATACTGTTCACGTGTTTACTTTCTCAACTGTTTGTTCACTTAAGACATAACCAACTATGTTTACTAGAATACTCACTATTTTTTGACATAATTTTGTGTGAATTTGTCTGCTCAAGTGCAAGAAGACGTGAAAGAGAGCTCAGTTTAGTACTTGTGCGCTGTCTGACGGGGCTGTCTGGGCGCACACTTCGGATGTTTGCGCACACAAAACTTTCCACACAGCACGTGAATAACAAAATGAGCTCCCTTTTGGGTCTTCTTGCACTTGAATATTTAAATTGGCAAGGCTTAAACTTTCGTGACGATGCAGCACTGGCCCGTCAACTGTCCCGAGTGTCATTCATGTTCTCACAACACTGAGTTGTTAGAATTCTTAAAAATGTTAACAGTCAACTGGCGATTGTCACCGTTTCATGCACTCGCCAACACCGATTTTTTTACTTGCATTTGGCACTTGCCGAGTGTTAATTTTCCTGCTTACAGGTATCATAATCATCAATATCACCACAAAATGAATTGCTCCAACCTACAACTACTACAAGTATAGTAGTAGTATATCCCAATTTACTGCATACATACAGTCTACTCATGCAAAGCAATATATACTATATAGCAAATCTTAACTTTGTGATTGTTTATATTGTAGCAAAATGTAACCTATATTATCGCACAGCTCTATATATAAAGTTGGATATATAAGTATATCCAACTTTATTTGCATACATACAATATATTCATGTAAAGCAACTAATAGGCAAGATATTCAAATGTATTAAGATATTATAAACATTAACATCATGACTTGACTATTTACTTTAAATGAAGTTTGCCATTTTTACAAGCCTGTTACAGCATTGGCATTGGCATTTTTTTTTTTTTTTTTAATTCGGTAATCGAAATAAAGTTGAAATAAAATATAATAAATAATACTTAAATATAATAAAACTTAAACTTTAAAAACTAAAGTTTAAGTACTAAAATTATTAAAACTAAAATGGAAATAAAAATACATTAGAGCTAAATCAAATTAAATATTTAAAAAATAAAAAAATGACAAACTAAACTAACTAAATTACTAAACTAAATTACTAACACTACTAAAAACTGAATAGGTAGGATTAAGGGATGTAGAATATGATCATGCAGAATAAGGCATTAATATGTGCTTTAGAAGTATTAATACAACCAATATTCTAGTAATATGCATGCTAATAAGCAACTAGTTAATAGTGAGAATTGAACCCTAAAATAAGGTGTTTTCAAAAACAAACTAGAGAAAAAAAAAAAAAAAAAAAACTGTAGAAAATAAAAAGTAAATAAATTAAAATAAAAATCTAGAATGAGCAACAAGGTTGCAGATTTTGCCTAAATTCACCTGTACGTAGTAGAGGCTAACTAGTCTGGGACCAAATGTTGGTTTGTAGTCATTGCACTTAAAATTGAAAACTGACACCAAAAAAGTAAATATCTAAATATCCTTTTCTATAGCATGGTGGGGAGACAAGCAAACATAAATAAATAAATAAATAAAAATAAATTCTGCTCCATTTTCTCAATCTTTATATAATTTAGCATTTAGCGATTTGATAATAACATAAATCAGAGTTTTAAACTCTATGTAGACATGTCAACATTTTTGTTTGTCACTTGCTGAAAAAAGAAAATTTTTTTTTTTTTTTTTAATAGTTTCAGGTCCTATTTTGTAGTGTGCCTGTAATGTTTTTCTTTCTCAGATAACAGGATTGATGAACACAGTCAACACTCCTCTACTGCCTGTACTGTGTATGAGCACTCAGTACACTGAAGTTTTCTCATTGGTTATCAGCCATGCACTTCTGATAGACACTTGATGTTTCTCATTTTCACTCTTTTATGTTGTTATGGGTTGCATTAGCAGAACACTTTATGTCAATTAGTTCCACATGTCTGTGAGTGCATATAATATTCAGACGTGCTCATGGTGTGTTCTTCTTCTGATTAATTTCTATCTGCATGCAGCAATCATAATACTCAAGCAGCTCTTATTAAACACACATGGCTGAAGGGATGTGTTATCACTCCATTGTGTGTGTGTGTGCGCGTGTGTGTGTGTGTGCGTGTGTGCATCCTAATATCTATTACATATCTCCTATTTTGAGTTCTGTAAGGCGTGACAGGCACATGTGACCTCACTGCCCCGTCTCACAGCAGGATCTGTGACATAATCACACATCTGGATCCCATCTCCGCTCTCACACCTCTCATCTCCACAAATATTATTGGCACTTCATATTGCCTGGAAACAGGCTGCATGGAGGATATGACACCAAAAAGTGCTAGTAAACGTCAAATGGTTGCATTTTAGCATGATTTTTAAAAGTCAACCACAAAGAGAAATTTCTAGCGCATTGCATATTTTAGAAGCTAAACTAATAAAAAAAAATTATTCACAATAGAAATTTTCACAAGTTGCCATGAGATTTTATTCATTTCAATGATGTTTTCCAGACCTTAAATTTCCCTGATATTTTCCTGGAATTAATGATCTTCTAAAGTCAAAATAGGAAAATGAAAAGGTAGTGAACAGGGCTTTGTGTTGATTTCAATACTTTACATGGGAAAGAAAGCAACTAATTCTTCATCTCCAGATGAGCATCAGAGGTCTGACGCCTCGGGACCAGAGAAAACTCTCAATCAAAACCAGTGCATTTAGAGCCTGTCATGTTTGCTTTGAATTACACAAAACTTTGGCAAAATCTTATAACTAGTTACTCTATGAAAGCACTCATTGCAGCAGCCTGGGAACTTGTGTAAAAGGGCCACATTTACACTGTCAAAAAAGGGGTGTGCAATTTAAAGGTAGGGTAGGCAATATATTTTATAAATGCTTTTTGTTATACTGGCTGAAAGTCTTTTCACATGCTGATAGCAATCAATAATAGAAGTGGTCTAAATATTAAAACATGTACATATATCTTCTGTGGAAGTCTCAGGACCAAAAAATGTTCGTCCAATCATTGCATTCAGTACGATGTCCTACTGCTTGTGAACACATGTATTTCCATACCTCCACACACCTGCTCACACAGACATCACACGTCATCAGCGCATTGTAGACAGATGTTAGTCACTGAGTGACATAAACAAACAGCAGCGGCCTTTTACAGTTCCTCCTGAACCAAAACAATGCTGCGTTCACGCCATGTCCTAACCGTAATAACGAGATGGCAACCCATGACGTCCCCAGACTCGGATTTATGTGTTTCTATGTCAACACTATCAACTCTGAAATAAATCTGCAGCAGTCAGGTGGTACAACTAGGGCTCTAAGTTGTTTACGTTCATTATTATTGTAATGTTATGTGCTTTGAGACATTAGGTCATTTAACACCGTATCTTGTGGCGCTTTGCAGACTCTGCTCTGGCTGTGAGCATTCATGTGTTTTAGAGGAGGTGGAGATGCTCTGAAGGGTTTATATTTCAACAACAAATTGGAGTAGAAACATAACTATAACATAACTATAGCTGTGAACTCACCACCACACAGAATATGAAAATCTTCGGGAGTTAGCTGTCCACGACAGGCCTGAACTCGCCAAGGTACAACACAAAAACACAGGAAATACAACTGAATCATTGTTATCATTAACTGGATCCCTCACCTTTCTGTAGACAGTCTGTAGCGCTGGGTCCAGCTCATCCTCCAGGTGGAAGAGAGGCGGTCTGGAGGAGGACTCTTTGATTGGGTCCGGCAGAGCCATGATACGCCCGTCATCTCCAAACCACTTCCTTCCCTGCAGAAATCACAAACACTCACATTACAGATAACAGCATTTGTTTATTACAGGATCATTTTCATAGATGTTTGTATGTGAAATTTTGTTCAAACAGTTTCTTGAATTACCTCGACCTGCTTGAGTATTCGGTTTTCCAAAATGTTCTGATTTGTCAGGCAGACGGGTGGCCTCTCCCCCACATACAGCCCCTCCTCCTCCAGGTAACGGGGACGCACGTTCTCGGGCAGCTTACTGGAGGCAGGAACTGTGTGACACATGGTATACCCATCACCTGACCTGCTATAGGAGGGTAAAGATAAAGAGTGTTTGTGTTTCTGTACCTGGCCTCATGCTGGGAACAAACAGCGTCTCGCGCTCCCTCTGCAGTCGCCTACTGTAGTCCATATACTCCGCCCTCTTCACTTCCAGGAAGTCCTGTGTTGATTGGTCAATGATAAACAAATCCTCCTCCTCATCTCTGACCAGTGGGGCATCTTCATCCTAAACAGGGATTGAATCACATTAAAGGTAGTTGATATGAAATTTCAAATAGTGAAGCAAGCTATATTTCATCTTAAACTTTTTTTTTTTTTTTGGTAATTCTTTAAAATTACAATAAATGCAATTTTTATGAGCTAATATTAATTTAAAGACTGCATCGATAACTTAAAATATATTTATATAATAAGTCATTGCCCAATGAACTGCAAAAGGTGATTAAAATGGTGGGTGATAAGTCAAAAACGGTGATAAGTCATATAAAAAAATGTGTACAATGTATATCAATTTTAACCTAATATTTTGGTTCACAGACCCTAAAATATGTCTGCTGATTGAATGATCAAGGTTTGATCACTGATATACAGTCATTTGCATGTGGATATTACATTGTTGTTTGTTAGTGTCCATCTTTACATAGAGTACATATACCGTCTTTGTTGTTTTTCTAATCTGAACCAAAGAACACAAACACAAGTCACCCTGGCTTCAGACTCTTCCTCTCCATCACACTCTCTCTCTTCCTCCTCTTCTTCTTCATCCTCTTCGTCTTCTTCCCCTGATTCTCCCTCTCCGTCCTCCTCTGCTTCTCTTCTACTGGAACGTCTTTTCTTGCGTTGGCGTTGCTGTTTAGGTTCTGGATCGAAGTTGAAGGTGAAGAAGTTGTACGCCTCTTCAGCGGTCGGCAAACCAGACTCGGTCTGCTCAGAAACCAAACACACACACATCTATGTCAGGATTGGAGGATTTCTAGGTTACTTCTTAATCAATTCTGTCAGTTCTGTTCATTTATACTTCACCTGATGTGGGAAATATCATCTATATTTATACACACATGCAACTATGCACAATGTAGGCTAGTCAGAATCTATTCTTTTATAATATGTATCTATCACTTTCGTTTCCTCCTGAGGGTGCTCTTCGTCCACGCAGGAGAAACAGGCATTTCTTACCCTTTTGTCTTTGGCTGCACGTCTGGCTGCGTCACGAAACTTCAGCCTGGCAGCGAAGGATGAGTCTTCATCAGACCGCAGATCTGGATCCGTCTGGAGGAGGACACCGTGACAGTATGTGAGCACATCAGACTACATCTCAAACTTCTAAACTGTGTTTTACTCTTAATTACAAAATATTAGGGGTGTAAACGTTACATATATTCCCCCCCAACCGAACGGTACCGAACGGTGACTTTAAAACCGAAGTACATACCGAACTGTCATGTTTGTGTAACGCTACAGTCCTACAATAATATATATATATATATATATATATATATATATACACATTGTAGGAATGTAGTGGTATACAAACATGACAGTTGATTTTATATATATATACACACACTATATTGCCAAAAGTTTTGGGATGCCTGTCTTTACGTGCACATGACATCCCATTCTTAATCTGTAGGGTTTAATATGGAGTTGGCCCACCCTTTGCAGCTATAACAGCCTCAACTCTTCTGGGAAGGCTTTCCACAAGGTTTAAGAGTGTGCTTATGGGAATTTGTGACCATTCTTCTAGAAGCGAATTTGTGAGGTCAGGCAGTGATGTTGGCGAGAAGGCCTGGCTCACAGTCTCCGCTCTACTTCATCCCAAAGATGTTCTATCGGGTTGAGGTCAGGACTCTGTGCAGGCCAGTCAAGTTCCTCCACACCAAACTCGCTCATCCATGTTTTTATGGACCTTGCTTTGTGCACTGGTGCGCAGTCATGTTGGAACATGAAGGGGCCATCCCCAAACTATTCCCACAAAGTTGGGAGCATGAAATTGCACAAAATGTCTTGGTATGCTAAAGCATTAAGAGTTCCTTTCACTGGAACTAAGGGGCCAAGCCCAACCCCTGAAAAACAAGCCCACACCATAATCCCCCCTCCACCAAACTTTACACTTGGCACAATGCAGTCAGGCAAGTACCGTTCTCCTGGCAACCACCAAACCCAGACTCGTCCATCGGATTGCCAGACAGAGAAGCGTGATTCGTCACTCCAGAGAACACGTCTCCACTGCTCTAGAGTCCAGTGACGGCGTGCTTTACACCACTGCATCCGACGCTTTGCATTGCACTTGGTGATGTAAGGCTTGGATGCAGCTGCTCGGCCATGGAAACCCATTCCATGAAGCTCTTTACACACTGTTCTTGAGCTAATCTGAAGGCCACATGAAGTTTGGAGGTCTGTAGCTATTGACTCTGCAGAAAGTTGGTGACTTCTGCGCACTGTGCGCCTCAGCATGCGGTGACCCCGCTCTGTGATTTTACTTTGCCTAACACTTTGTGGCTGAGTTGCTGTTGTTCCCAATTGCTTCCACTTTGTTATGATACCACTAACAGTTGCCTGTGGAATATTTAGTAGTGAGGAAATTTCACAAATGGACTTATTGCACAGGTGGCAACCTATCACGGTACCACGCTTGAATTCACTGAGCTCCTGAGAGCGACCCATTCTTTCACAAATGTTTTTAGAAGCAGTTTGCATGCCTAGGTGCTTGATTTTATACACCTGTGGCCATGGAAGTGATTGGAACACCTGAATTCAATGATTTGGAGGGGTGACCCAATACTTTTGGCAATATAGTGTATATAAAGTCATCTGTACTTACTACTGTACAAAAGTTTGGGGACAGTAAGATTTTTTTATGTTTTTGAAAGAAGTCTCTTCTGCTCACCAAGGCTGCATTTATCTGATCAGAAATACAGTAAAAATTCTAAATATTATTATAATTTAAAACAGCTGTTTTCTATGTGAATATATGTTAAAATGTAATTTATTCCTGTGATCAAAGCTGAATTTCCAGCATCATTACTCCAGTCTTCAGTGTCACATGATCCTTCAGAAATCATTCTAATATGCTGATTTGATGCTCAAGAAACATTTATGATTATTATCAATGTTGAAAACAGTTGTGTTTCTTCAGATTTTTGTGGAAACAGTGATACGTTTTGTTTTTCAGGATTTTCGATAAATAGAAAGTTTAAAAGAATTTCATTACTGTCACTTCTGATCAATTTAATGGTCTTTGCTGAATAAAATAATTAATTTCTTTAAAAGAAAATATCTTAATGATCCCAAAATTTAAACAGAAGTACATATTACAATATTTGGTGAGAGGGAAACTAAATGAGACAAAGAATGACCATACCAGGACAAATTAAGTTTTCAAACATTTATATGTTGACAATTTTCTTTGCAATTCATCACCACTGTGATTTTCCTGTTTCAAAGGGGTGCTTACGTCTCTGTCGAATCTAGTGAGGGTGTCTCTGTCCCGTAGACTGTGCAGGCGGCTGGCAGGCTCAGTGATGCTCTCCTGCTCTAGAAGACTAGCAGCTTTAGACTGAAGAGACAACACAATCGTGAGTTAGTATTCTGAAATACATGTTCTGTTTTCCTCTCACTGGTCCTCGACGACCTTACCTTCGCTGCTCTCAGCTTCTCAGTCACACGCTGTCTCATGGTGGTCTCTGATTGGCTGGATCCTGGCCTCATCACAGGACGAGGAGGAAGATCTAGAGAGATTGAGAGGATGAGAGAATAGTGTGCACAGAACCAAACTGAACAGCTTCACATTATGAATTTATAGTCGTCACACGGTATATAAACCTATGCTCTGTAATGAGGTCTATTGCCTCACCTCTCGGAGAGCGCACTGGAGGGCTTCCTCCCCGCTGTGTGTCCTGCTCCTCTCTCACTTCCTGCACTGCTGTCACCTCCTCATCTGGAGGAGACTCTACCGCCATCTCCTTAAGCAGCTACAACATGGAGACCACATGCAGACATTACAGACAAAACAAATACAAGCGCATGAGGTCTTAGGTGATTCTTTCACAACCTCTAAGGGCTGATATTTTGTACCAATATTCACACTTTTGAACTTTATCTGGGTAAGGGTTCTTTATCTGGTCTCTGAAGAACAGCACCCAACACTATTACATAATTATTTAATGTATTCTTTGCATTATTACTGCATTATCATAAGTAATACTTTGCATTATCATAAGTAATATCATGTTTTTATTGTTGCTGTAGTCCTTACTGTGTCAAAAAGCAGCAATAAATGAATGTTTAAAACTGATTGCATTATTACTTAACATTTAATAGCCATTTTCTAAAACAAATAAATAAATAAATAGTAATGAAATATCCATGACTAATATCATTTTTATTGTTGCAGTAGTCATTATTGTATCATAAAATAAATAAATAAATAAATATTATTCTACATATTGGTAATTATACAGTATTTCTGAAGTTTCTGAAGTCCTGACCTTCTTCTTCTTTTTCATTCTCTTTGCCATCACTGAGCGTCTGAGTGTTTCACCAAGGTCCTCTTTTCCACCTGCCAGCTCCTATATAAAATATTACAAAAAAAATATATGATCACTACCTAATGGACAGTATATATATATATATATATATATGTTTATATTTATGTCCACTGTGACTGTTTTTATTTTTTGTAGGTTTTCAAAATTCTGGTTAAATGTAAAAAACAGATTTATTATGCCAATTTTGCCAAAATGCCCGTTTTGTCGAGTACCCTCATAAGAGTAGTCTTAAATGAGTGAAATAACGTCTTAAATGAACTTAAAGAGTTGTGAGAAAATGAGACGCACGTCAGATCCGCGTCATGTTCGGCAGCGGCAGCTCTTAAAGTGACAGCAGCCTAATAAACCAGTCGCTGTAATGTCTGTCATTAATGTTAATCAAAGAACAAAGGTAACAGAGAAAATTGTAGCTTTAATAAGGATTAATCTATATTTAATTTATTTATGCAGTGAAGACTGTAAAGTGTTTGATAACTTCATTCAATTTCTGTATATTTCCTACCTGTTAGACAGGTAAATATGACATTTATTATTATAATGGGTTTATGTGAAGATTGTTTTAAGTTCACTTAAATTAATAATTATTTTTTAAAGCCTAATAAATGTTGAAATTGATTGATTGCTTTCAGTTATACTGTAATGTTAAATGTCTATAATAATGTTTAAATAGAGACATCAGTAGCAGTATTAGTATCAGTGATACTGACCTTCATTCATAAAAAAAACTGTCTTTAAGTTGTTTCTACATTATTTTGGAGATTAACTGTGAAATTATTACAACATAAAAATATTAAAAACTCCAATGTTTTTAATCACGATTAATTACAGAAAAAAATTTGATTAATTATTTTTTAATCGATTGACAGCTCTAAATATAATGTAATATAATATAATATAATATAATATAATATAATATAATATAATATATTATAATATAATATAATATAATAATACAGTCTTATTAAAACCAATTATTGCCATTATCTTAAATAATTAGATTAAATAACCACGATCAGTAATCAATAATCATAACAGGTCTAAGGCTGTTAGTACAACCCGAATTCTGGAAAAGTTGGGACGTTTTTTAAATTTGAATAAAATGAAAACTAAATGACTTTCAAATAACACGAGCCAAATTTTATTCACAATAGAACGTAGATAACATAACAAATGTTTAAACTGAGAAATTTTACAATTTTTTAGCACAAAATGAGCTCATTTCAAATTTGATGCCTGCTACAGGTCTCAAAATAGTTGGGACGGGGCATGTTTACCATGGTGTAGCATCTCCTCTTCTTTTCAAAACAGTTTAAAGACATCTGGGCATCGAGGTTATGAGTTTCTGGAGTTTTGGTGTTGAAATTTGGTTCCATTCTGAAGAGTTTGTGTTCGTCTTTGACGTATTTTCTCTATAGGTGAAAGATCTGGACTGCAGGCAGACCAATTCAGCACCCGGACTCTTCTATGATGAAGCCATGCTGTTTTTGTAATAAGTGGTTTTGCATTGTCCTGCTGAAATACACAAGGCCTTCCCTGAAATAGACATCGTCTGGAGGGGAGCATATGTTGCTCTAAAACCTTTATATACCTTTCAGCATTCATAGTGCCTTCCAAAACATGCAAGCTGCTCATACTGTATGCACTTATGCACCCCCATACCATCAGAGATGCTGGCTTTTCAACTGAATGCTGATAACACGCCGGAAGGTCTCCCTCCTCTTTAGCCCGGAGGACACAGTGTCCGTGATTTCCAACAAGAATGTCAAATTTGGACTCGTCTGACCATAGAACACTTTTCCACTTTGAAATAGTCCTTCTGGACCATGTTCACATATGGCTTCCTTTTTGCATGATAGAGCTTTAGTTGGCATCTGTAGATGGCACGGCGGATTGTGTTTACCGACAGTGGTTTCTGGAAGTATTCCTGGGCACATTTAGTAATGTCATTGACACAGTCATGCCGATGAGTGATGCAGTGTCGTCTGAGGGCCCGAAGACCACGGGCATCCAATAAAGGTCTTCAGCCTTGTCCCTTACGCACAGAGATTTCTACAGTTTCTCTGAATCTTTTGATGATGTTATGCACTGTAGATGATAAGATTTGCAAAGCCTTTGCAATTTGACGTTGAGGAACATTGTTTTTAAAGTATTTCACAATCTTTTTACCCACCCTTTCACAGCTCTGCCCATCTTTACTTCTGAGAGACTACCTCTCTAAGACATCCCTTTTATAGTTAATCATGTTACAGACCTGATATCAATTAACTTAATTAGTTGCTAGATGTTCTCCCAGCTGAATCTTTTCAAAATTTCTTGCTTTTTCAGCCATTTGTTGCCCCCGTGCCAACCTTTTTGAGACCTGTAGCAGGCATCAAATTTGAAATGAGCTCATTTAGTGGATAAAAGTGTAAAAATTTCTCAGTTTAAACATTTGCTATGTTATCTACGTTCTACTGAGAATAAAATATTGGCTCATGTGATTTGGAAGTCTTTTAGTTTTCTTTTTATTCAAATTTAAAAAACATCCCAACTTTTCCGGAATTCAGGTTGTAATAAACTGATAACACACGGCATTCTCCTCACTGCTCAGAAGCAGTTTTTAAGGTAGTCACATGCTTGGAAACAAGAAGAGAGCAAAGAATGATCAAGAGAGCTTAGAAGAAAAGCATTGAAAGAATAGTTTAAATGTTGTTACTCAGCCTATTACAATAAAACTGGTCCATATGATTCATACGCTTGATTTAAAAGCATATGGCTTCAGAAGACTTGGACTTATATGAACCAGTTCAGAAAATCATTCACAGATAAACGTGTATATTTGAGAGAACTAGGAATGAAGCAGCACTGAAGGAAAGACCAGCAGGAATGTGTTAGACACTACAGGAAGATGAAATGGTGAGTACAGAACCAACCTCCACCGCAGCATGATCCTTAGACAGATCCCCGTCTGACGGAACCAAAGCCTACAGCAGATCAGCACAGGCTTCACATACATGTGTTCAGTTACACTAACAAACATGGCTAGCAGCTTGAGACATGAAATACAGCCAACATGTAAGTGCACATGTGTGTAGAGTACAATAGTGCTGCACACTTTTCCAGTGGTTCCGGAAGTACTTTTTCCATTCATTTCTCCCATAGGGATTTAAAAAAAAATCTTTGTTAAAGTGACGAGCCAGCTATAAGGAGAATCACAACACTACAAACTCTGATTTGAAGCAAAAAAAAATTTGAAAAAAGGATAAATATACAACGATAAGAGACTGTGAACCTAGCTTTAGTGAGGGAAGAACTACAGTCCCATGAAGCATTGCGAACAGCACAATCAAATTAAAATCAATGCAGAAATATAAAACTACTCATTTAAAAATGTTGATTATATATATCAAACAATATATTTTAAGTTTACAGAAAAATATGCATGTATATTTAAATATTTAAGTATTTTGAGAGAAGGAGACTCGATTGCGCTTCATGGGAGTGGGCGGAGCTATGAGATCTTCTGGCGCGTTTTGCTTGTCTCGACTCTCTGATTGGTGTGATTTTCTGTACAGCATCATGGGTAATGTAGTTTTTCACCGCAAATTCTGCTGTTAAACATGATTATTTTAAAACTATGTTAAAATAACGTGAGTTGATGGCTTCAACAGAAGCAAATACGATCGATTAACAACCACACAGCTCACAGTAGGGCTGTCTTTAAAGGTTTATATGTTATCGTTAAAAATCAATGTCCCTATGGAGAAAATGAACGGAGTTCCGGAACCGGACGGTTGTACTCTATTGCCCAAAAGTGCAGCACCTTAAAAAAACAGGTGATGAACAACATACATAGTAAATGACAATCACTGATCATTATATTATACCAGGGGTTTTCAATCATTTAGATGATACAGACCCCCTGTGATCAACATCGTGTGAGGGACCCGTCCTGAAATTTACATCTATTGTCTATAAACACCCAATTTATACACTGAAAAAAATCAATATTATGAATCTAAAATTATTTTTTATTTAGATACATATTTTCTACTCACTAATGTACTGTTAAATGTATTATTAATTTATTGATTTACTTTATTTTAATCTAACTTATATTATTAATCAATTTTTATTTATTTTAATCTAATTTAGTATAACTGAATAGATGAACAACTAATATTTTTATTTTAATCACATTTTGTATTGATTTATTGAACAGAAACGAATTTATTTACATACTTTTTTATTATTTTAATCGTATTATTTATTATTTACAGTATTATTCAGGTTGAAACCCCTGTAGTGTAATGTTCTGACCTGTTTATCATCTCTGACTCTTCCTAAAGACTCCTGCAGTTCTCTCCTCTTCTTCCTGATCTTCTCCCGCACATCACTGAAGACAACAGGACAGAAAACAGTCTGAAAACAATCACTTTTGTTGTTTTTATTCCTGAAATAGTAAAAACGGAAGATTACCTGGGCGAAGACATTTTGAATACAACTATTCAAGTCAGATATCTTCCCAATTCATATCAGAAGTAAGGACTTCACAGAAACTTCTTGATGAAACTGTAATAAACCCTTCAGCAGAGGGACTGACTGTATCATCCACAGCAAACACACAGTCGTCTATAAACACATATCTGTCATAAAGTCATTTCCAGTGCAGTAAATCTCTTAATAACAGCAGACTGTATTATCTCGATGCAGGAAATAAACATCACCCTGAGTGAAAATATATATTTTGGTAGAGTTTTACCGTCATGCTGCGTCTCGCTGCCTGGTAACGGATGTAAACAATCTCAACCGAACCCGCAGCGGCTTGCGTCCGGTCCGTCCCACTCTACTGTATGTCAGCGCGTCTTTCCATTGGTCCAGACTCCCGTCAATCACCTGGTGACGCCACTAGGCAGCGCTTAATCCGATATTGCATGAATGTGTAGTTTTTACTCTCTTGTTATGTCGTTTATTTGATTGTACACGGCAATATTTACAATACGACTATGATAGTTAATGTAAAATGTTCACATAATTATTTCTTGAACTTTCAAAATAATTTATACCATCGAGGAGTGTCTTCTCAAAGATTAGAACCATAAACTAAAATCAAAAGAAATACTGATGTATTGTCATAGATGCACACGTCTGTAATATAGGAAAGAAAACACTTTTAAACACTTTTATTATTCCTGTTTATTTAAACAAAACTATGATTTCTGCTGCAATGTGCAAACAATCTTAGTGGAAGAAATCGGACCTCATTCTGTATTTTTGGAAACATCTTCCTGTTTGCTCCAGAAAACATGCTCTAAAGCTGTTTCATCTTTTCTTAAAGAATGCAGAACCAACCAATGTGTTGAGTATACATTCACAAATGCTGTACTGTATGTTATTTGATTCTGTTCAGATGGTTGTAATCAGAATTTAGAGGGTGTTTTATACTCGCTTTTCTTTCCCCAAATGCACACTGTACCTTTGCATCACTCATATGAAGTCAGTAATACAGTACATTATATATATATATATATATATATATATATATATATATATATATATATATATACTATTCAATCTTGCAATAACAAATTTTCCCACTATTTCTTTTATGGGCCATTCTACAGAATTGGTGCAAACTGTTGTCCCTCAGTGACATCGTTTTTTTTTTTTTTTTTTTTGGTAGTGACAAAAGGGAACATATAATCGTTTATTTGGGGGAAATAAACAAAATGTTAGTACAGTTATGCAAATCATTAGTATTTTAGTATGTTTTAGTGTTTTAGTATGTGAGTTAAAATCCTGTAATGTGATGTGGTCACTACCGACACATTACTATCACTACCGTAAATGTGAAGTCATTTTCGAAACATGGGATGTTTTGTCAAAAATAAAGTATATTGAATTATCAACTAAGATGTTAGTGTTTGGTTCAATGTATATTCAAACTAATGAATCCTTCACTTTGAAATCATTATGATAAACTTTATGCCTTTTACAAAGAAAGATTGGATTCAAAACAACAAATCTCATAAATTACACTTGAAATATTGTTAAAATTTGTTATTGATTTACCTTTGAAAACTTTTATTAAAAAATTAGCAAAAAAAAAAAAAAAAAAATTATTTCCAAGGTAGATGTAAACAAAATCTTAATAGGTCAATGTAACCCTTATTAAATTATTTATTATTGTGTTTTGGTAGTGACAAATTTGTGGAGAGGAAAAATATTCTAAAACTTTCTGAAAATACAATGTGAGAATTAACTGCACAATTACTAGAAATGTGTACCTTGGATATTATACAATTTGCATACATACAAAATTTGTAGAAAAAGACAAATTTTTTTCAAGACGTCTCCAACTCTGACTTTGAACCAATTCTGTAAAATGGCCCATATAGTCGGTGCCATATGAAGAAGAATTACACACTAAAGGCCAATTCAATGGTGTGAATTGGCCTTTAGTGTGTAATTCTTCTCCATATGCCACGACATACACTCATGCACAATCAAGTACAGAATTACAGGGATATTGGTCCAAACATCCCATTTATTCAAATGTAATCTTTGAAATCAACCTGGAAACAAATGCTTGAATATTTTTTTCTTATAAACAGATTTTTAAAAAATATATATTATTTTGAAATGTCCAGCATATTCAAAACAAATATTATATTACTCTAACACCCTTAGATCCACAGAGCTTTTGTTCAGGTCAAGGTCTCAGAACAGTCCAGATGGTTGAGCTGTTTTCTCAGATAGCAGACAAACTCTCCCATGACAAATTAAACTGAACTCAAGTTACAAGAAGTGACTCATCGCCACAATAAATCTTTGGATTCATCTGACACGTCACATCCACCAGCTGGAGTGCCCATGATACCCACCAAAGGGCACTCCTCCAGACTCCTTTGCTTTCCATGAACTGCATTTCCCATAACCCATTGCCTCATTATGTGTGATTAGGTTCAGCTGTCTCATTATCCTAAGCTCAGCCTATTTAAGCCCTGTGTCTTCACTCCCTCTTTGCAAAGTCTTTTTTTTAGTATCACGCTGCAATTCTGAGCACTCTCTCTATGGTTTCCCTATGTTATGGTTTTTGATCTTCTGCCTGGTTTCCCTGTTTGTCTGTTTTCTGCCCTGTTTTTTTTTTTTTTTTTTTTTTTTTTCGGATTATCTACCCTGTGTTTTGACCATTTGCCTGTTTTTTGGATACGATTCTGGATTACCCTAATAAAACTGCATTTGGATCCTCAACCTCCGTGTCAGAGCAGTTTGTGACACATGAAGTCAAACAGCAAAAAGAATAATGTAGCATTGGCTGCCAAACAATGTCATTATGCATTTATTGGTCAGCAAATTAAACAATACTTTTGTACATTTTGTAGATTACCCAAGTTTTGTAACTTAATCTAAATACTTTAGAATATTTTGGAATACTAATAGGTTTGTAACACAAAAAAAGGTAACTGCGAGTTTTTATCTCACAATTCGGACTTTTTTCTCAGAATTGCGTGATATAAAGTTGCAGTTGTGAGTTATAAAGTCAGAATTCTGAGATATAAACTCAATTTTATGAAAAAAAGTCCAAATTGCAAGAAAATAAATCAGAATTGGGAGATATAAACTCACAATTGCAAGTTATAAAGTCAGGATTGCGTGATAAACTTTTTTTCTTTTTTATGCCTCCCAAATCTACCTTTATAAAACGCAATTGCGAGATTTAAACTCATAGAGATAAAAAGTCGCAATTACCCTTTTTTTTTTTTTTTACAATTACATGGACTCACAAACAACTATTGCAAAACATGAAAACAGTCGTGGATCATCCAGGTAATGACAGGACAATTAAGATTCAAGGGTATGTAAATTTTTGAATGAGGCAATTTTTATAAATTCAGTCATTTTGTCTTGTGCACTATATGTGAACATCTGTTATGTGAAATAGCTTATTCAGGAAAGTACTATATAATAACATGCAATTTTTATGATCTCTCTTATTTTGTTAAAATTATTAAAATGTTGCATATTCTGCAAGGGTATGAAACTTAGGAGTAGAAATGTAGCTTAGGATGCTTTTGCAGACTGTCAGAGAATCACCAATTGCTGTTTACATTAATTGCCCATCACAGTTTACATTCATGTTTAAATGAAATAAATGACATAAAACTTCAAAGTAATCTTTGGTAATCTAAAATACTTTTCGGATGTAACTGTAATTTGATTACCACCCATTTAAAATGTAACTGTAATAAAATACAGTTACTCAAAATTTGTATTTTAAATACATAACTAAGTTACATGTATTTCGTTACTCCCCAACCCTATATATATATATATATATATATATATATATATATATATATATATATATATATATATAAAATGCTCAGTTGAAACCGTTAGCATTAAGGATGGGTTAAAAAAGTGTGACATTAAGTGATCATAATTGCGTGATTGACTTTTTCACACAGATCAATAATCAGTATATACAAGAGTATCAAAAAGGGATCTCATTCTTATTTGTATGATCGGTAACAACATCATTTTCAGCAGAAACTATTTTGTGTCAACAATATACATGGTGACATCCAGCAAGTCAGATGTTCTTCCATGCAAAAACAGCTGAATGGAACAGAATGCAGGGTTCTTGAGACAAGTTTTGTACTGATTTTTTTTTTTTTTTTTTTACATAACTGCTTTTTATAAATTAAAACTGTGTCTGGAAATGCAGTGTTCATGGCGTGAGATGCTGAAAAAACAGAACAACCCAATCCAGGGTCAAAGACAGGGATGGACAGGCCATAGGTAGCACCGTATATTAGTGTGCTGCTATTTGTAGTCTTCCGCCAATGTATCCATATAGTTTGTATCTGCATAAAGTAAAAACCCAGAGAACAGACTGTCAGCCCAGCCAGGGTCAGCAAACAAGCCGTTCTGGTCCCTGTAGAAGATCTCCAGCCATACCTCATCCTCTGGGTTGAGAAACATCACGGTTGAGCCAGACGCCACGTCGTGGTTTCCGGTGTTGGCATCAAAAGTCTTTATCCGGTACTGTCCGTTCTGGACCAGCCCAATGGCCAGGTGCTTGTTGGCCAGAGTGATGTCATAAGAAAAGTAGTATATTCCTGGGTATGCACAGATAAATTTTCCAGTCTCGGGGTTGTAGTGGCCACCTTCATTAAACAGGACTTTGTTGAACTTGATAGGTGTTTGTTCAGTGGGGTAGCTACTGGTGATGCCTACAGAGAAAGCGGATTTGGGAACCAAACTTCCACATCTGCAGATACCTGGTTCTCCCGGAGGGCCACGTTGGCCCTTGTCACCCTTCTGTCCAAGACGTCCTGGAGGACCAGGAGACCCCAAATCTCCAGGATCACCCTCAGGTCCACGCTTCCCAATGAAACCTCTCTCCCCGCGCTCTCCGAGTTTTCCTGTCGGCCCGACTCTACCTCTGAGCCCTGAAACAAACATAGGCCTCTTAAAAATGCTGTTTTAGCCAAAACCCTCTTAAACAACATTGCACTGGCCCAGTCTGAAATGATTGCCATTAATAATAAAAACCATCATAATGTAACGATAGTGGTGTAGGCAACATGTATAAAAAATTAATATTTTAAATAGTCTTTATTAATAAATGCAGGAGGTCGCTAGGACTACACAGGAAACAAACAACAAGGAAATAAACAACAAGGAACTAAATGTGATACAGTTGATAATTATAAGTAACCATAGAAGCAAATAGGGACATAATCAGAATCCAAGAAAAACTGAAACTAAAGAAACCAGGGAAAAAGGAACTAAATAAGAGTCCATAGAAACAAACATAACTTTTATCGTAGTCTCCCCCGCCGGAAGGCGCATTCTCGCGCTGTAACTGCGAGTCCAAAAGTGTAGGAAGGAGGGGGGCTCTGGAGGTGGACGAGGAGGTGCCGATGTACAGGGAACTGAAGGAGCTGGCAGAGGGTCTGTCTGCCTGTCTGCTCCACCTGGGTCTCCACATATTCCGGCTCTGCCTCTGTCATGGAGGGAGGAGCCAGGGTGCACTTTTGATGGATGATCCAGGTAGACCCTGGGGATCAGCTGACAGAGGCAGAGCCGGAATATGTGGAGACCCAGGTGGAGCAGACAGGCAGACAGACCAGGATGACATTCATGGCCTAGAAAAGGCTTATGGGGCCGAAGCAGAGACGGGGGCTTGGTAGCCTGAGGCGATGACAGAGGGAGAGAGGACAACAGGAAAGCCAGAGGGAAGGAGGAGCCCTGTGGAGCCGAAGGGGTGTAGAGTTGAGGCACAGCCGGAGACCTGGAAGTTTGTGGCGGAGGCAGAGTGACAACTGGCTGAGGCTGAGCCTGAGGGACGAGGGAGCCTGGAGGAGTCCTAGGGCTCCACGGTGGAGCCAAGGGAGTACAGAGTCCTCCACGGTGGAGCCAAGGGAGTAAAGAGCTGGGGCAGAGCCGACAGGGTGACAGGCCGAGGTGGAGTCATGGACCTGGAGCAGCAGATAAATACTGAGGTAAAGCTGGGGAATCCACATCATCATGCAGTGCTGGGGATCGGAAGGGCCGAGGCAGAGCCAGCGAGCTGGAATGAGCTTGCGTAAAGGGTGGAGCTGATAAGCTGGATGACACCAGTGGAGATGGCGGATCTATGGGACTGGACAGGGCCAATGGAAAGGACAGGAACAACAGAGGAGGAAGTACTCTGGACTGGACTGGATCATCTAGTTAGCCAGAAGGGACTGGTGGAGAAGGAGAAAATTCGAGGGTGTCAATCTATCAGGCTGTAATCTGCTCTCGGCTCTGGGATGGACTGGGCAGTGCGCGCAAGCTCTGGGATTGACCTGGCAATTGGCAATCTGGGATTGACCTGGGAGTGGATTCCAGCGCTGGGTCCATGGCGGGCGTGGGCTCTACCTCTGGTTCTATTATGGGCGCAGGCACTGGTTTGGAGTTTGAGAAACCCTTCACACACGTAAGCACACAGATAAGGATGTACCCCCTCCAAGTGTAGCTCCCCATCTCTGGCAAATCCACCAATGGGCCACTCTGCATGCCAACCCAATAGATGGTTTTAAGACTTGTGTCATCCAAATAATTTAGCCAGCTTTCAAAATGGGAGGGAATATACCTCCTCTTTGTGGTGGAGGTTGGTGAAGGCCGCTGTTAAATCCATCTTTCTTTTTATATTTATACTCATTTATTGGTCTGTTATTCTGTAATGATAGTGGTGTAGGCAACACACACGAAAAATGAATGCTTTAAATAGTCTTTCATAATAAATGCAGGAGATCACTAGGAGTACACAGGAGATAAACAACACATGAAATAAAGACAACAAACATAACTGTTACACATACTCAGAATGTCAAATATATTGATGTGAATGGGGTTGGAAACGTTAAATCTTTCTGGATTTCTCACAGGACTAGAAACCTGTCATTCACATCATAAACAAATTTTTTCAATTCAGTATTACATATCAAAGTTTACTGAAGCAAACATCCAAACAATGTTCTACTGGGCTTACATTTAGAGCAGGGGTGTCCAGTCCTGCTCCTGGAGGGCCACTGTACTACCAAGTTTGGCTTCAACTGACATTAAACATACCTGAACTGAACCAGCTAATCAAGGTCTTCAAGGTCTTCACTAGAAACTTGTGTTGAAGCTAAACTCTGCAGGACATTGGCTCTCCAGGACCAGGATCGGACACCTCTGCACAAATGTACAACCTTGTAAATAGATTGATCTTAGATCAATAAGGTAGAGGGTATGTACTTGACATCACAGGAGTCACTACGCTTACACCAACTGAGTGCAGAAAGAGTGAGTGACAGCATTAGTGTTTAGCTTGAATGCCACAAAATCACATCTGAAACATGAAAGAGCTGTTGTATGACTGACTATAAAAATAAGATCAACAAGAAATCAGCCTTTCAACAGGAAATCAATCTTTTTACAGACTGCCAAAAGCTACAGAAAATAGAAGCAAATGGGTCACTGCAATTCGCATGAACAACATAAAACCATACCATAGGTAAGGGGTATCTATCCCTGCTCCTGGAGGGCTACCTTCCTGCAGACTTCAGTTCCAACCCTGCTTCAACACACCTGCCTGTCATTTCCAAGTATCTCTGAAGACCTTGATTATCTGCTTCAGGTGTGTTTGATTGGGGTTGGAGCTGAAGTCTGCAGGACAGTAGCTCACCAGGAGCAGATATGGAGACCCCTGCCCTAGGTCATATATTGTGTTGACTACTCATCAATTAAAAATCTGGCATCTTATATTTTGTGTAACTGTATTTTTTTGTCATCATTTAATATTATTTATTATTTTTTTTACATGACAACATATAATGATGGTATAATATTTAATAGATATATAAGTGATCCTCTGGTTTTAGGTATAGCTATATTATATATATAGTTTTATCTAGCAGTTGAAGCTTCAAGCTTCTGCTTGTATTTCCCCAGCGACAAAATCAGGTAACCATTTCATTGGTTAGGTCAGCGGTGTCCAATCCTGCTTCCGAAGAGCCATTGTCCTGCAGAGTTGAGCTTCAAAACACTTGCCTTGAAGTTTCTAGTGGTTCAGAAGAACTTGATTAGCTGGTTCAGGTGTGTTTAATTGGAATTGGAGCTAAACTCTGCAGAACGGTGGCCATCCAGGAGCAGGACCGGACACCCCTGGATTAGATAGTTCCTCTACCTGGGTCTCCCTTTTCTCCCTTTTCCCCCTTCCGTCCATCCCTCCCATCTCTTCCTGGGATTCCGACATGGCCATCCTCCCCAGGAGGCCCAGGGGGGCCGGTTTTTCCTGGTGCCCCTGGCAACCCTGGAATGCTGCAAATGAATTGAGGCAGGGCTCCTTTGGACCTGGCCTCCAGCAGCTGACCCATAATGCACTGAGAGAGACAGACCACACCCATAACTGTCCACATCCTTAGACCTAAGTAAAAAAAGAAAAGAAAAGGGAGTAAAAACAATGAACCAAATTGTTCAGCCAAAGAAAGAATTTTCATTTTTGGCTGAACTATTCCTTTAGTCTACTGGTACTCAAAACAGTATATTTATATCAGAATCAGAAATGTCATTATTATGGATTAATAAACTGTTCCACATGAAGACGAAGAGGATGATTAATGACCTCTAGAAATGAAAACACAAGTGTGACACTCTTAAAATGGAAGAACTGCAAGTCCAGTCTTGAAAGGGATGAAAGAGATGCATTTCAATGGAAAAACAACTGCATGAACAGTTTATTATGATCATACATCTCACTTTATCCCTGCCAAGTATTCCAATAAGATCACACAATTTTTCCTAACGAATTCAGATGTGCATGGGCATGCGATTACCCGAAGCATGCCTTTATATGTACACAAATATGCACCCATAAACTCTGAACTATTGCAGGGCTGTGTGTGTGTGTTGACAGATGACAGCATGGCATGGAGCTGGAGTGATGTTACAAACTCTGTGAATGATGATATGAGGCTCTGATCCAGCTCATTCCAGAGCTACAACATCACTGAACTGTGTCAGCAAGCAACACCAGTGCAAAACACTGCTAAATACTTACAAATTATTCTGTTAATACTGAAAAAAATATTTTTTTGTCTTGTTTTACTGTAAAAACATCTAAGAATCCTTAAAATAAGATAGGCCTATATATTTATTAAAATAAGATGCACTAATCCTATTTTGCATTAAAAGGCTATTAAGACTTGTAATTGGCAAATTGATTTTATGCATAAATTCCAGTGACAGTTGGTGAGATGTATGCTTAACGCAAGAAAAATAAAGCTTTTGATATTTCAAAAATCCTTGTGGTGAATCTTAAAATATCAGATTTTTTTTTTTTTTTTTTTTTTTTTTTTAAATTTGTACTATTAACCTTAATTAAACTTTTAATATTTGGTGGCAGATTTTCAGTGGTTTCACTATTCAGGTTTGTAAAAGGCATCTGGTAATGCGAAGAGCAAACAAGTACATGTTGCTGTATTATTGGCCAAGAGAGAGCTGGACTTCATCCATACTGGTTTGCTTATCTTTGGCTATCTGAATTGTCACTTGCATATTGAGATTACTTGATTTCCAGCACTCAACCAACCCACGACCTTAAACGCACTCACAAAAAAAAAAAAAAAAAAAAAAAAAAAAAAAAAAATCATGCACATTTGTATATGACCATCTAAACAGGGAAGGTTTTAGGTAAAAACTAAACATACCATTAAAATAACACAAATTAATGGCCAAGCATCTTCTTTAAAATAAACAATAGTTTAAAATAATGTAAAACGAGCATGTTTGCGTGGCGTTCTTTTAAAACCTTGCCCTATGTAATGTCTGATTTTATATTGTTTATATTTATCAACACATTTTGTTTTTTTCCCTCATTCTTTATTTACTATATGATGGTATATTTTGTTGTTTTTACTTGTTGCGCACTTAAATTATAAGTAATTATTAGGGGTAATTATCAGTGTATGACAAATTCATAAATCAGTACTTTTTACTTAATTCTTTAGTGCAATAAAAATAAAGTACTTTTGTACTTTTACTCAAGTAAAATTGAAAAGGAGTACTGGAGTAATATTTTAACAGGACTTTTTCAAGTACTCAAGTACTTGATTTGTGTACTTCGTCCACCACTGGTACAGTCTGATGAGTCCAGAACAGCTGTAAGCAACACACACATTTATAAGCTCTTAAATCCAATTTGTGATGGAGAATGCAATGAAACATCTGTGATGATCAGCAGAAGTGTGAAACGATAGTACCAAACATCCTCCCTTGAGAGACAAACACTGTTACGATGACAACAGACTCAACTCTGTCCAAACACTAAACTTTAATCTGTTAATGGAACAGTTCACCCAAAAAATCAAATCTCTTGTCATCATTTACTCACTCTAATATTGTTCCAACCCTGTATGTCTGGGTTTTTTTTTTTTTTTTTTTTCATATACAATGAAAGTGAATTGGACTGAGGCTGGAAAACTCCATGAAAGCACCTTAAAAGTATAACAGTGATCCATATGACTTGTGCTCCATACAATATTTGCATAAGAAAAAGGCCCAAGTCTGAGTTGTTACACATTCATTTCTTTAGTCTTACACAAGAAAAAGGTCTCATGTGGGTTTAAACAACATGAGGGTGAATAAATTATAATTTGTGTATCTGTGTGTTTTTGAGTGTGTGAACTATTCCTTACGTTTCCAACACATGAAAAACATGAGACCTAATCTTAGCAAATAAACATCAAAATACAGCTTTTATTGAAAAGTTATAATGTACATCTAACAATCATAACAAAAACAGAAAAATACACTTTCTTTCAACTTGTTAAACAACAAGAACAGTAACTTGCCAGTAAGTTGCAGGAATGTTTTCGCCGTCTTGTTTGAGTCTTTCAGTAATGTCCTTTGCTATTTTGAATTCCTTATTTGGAGCTGTGCCCTATTTTCTCGGCCTCAGATTCTTTGGCTTTTACTTTTATTCTTTCTTCTGTACATCCATGAATGAGCCGAATGTTTGCAGCACATATGGCGTAATCATCTCTCTCTCTGACTTCTCTTTAACGATCCTCATGCTTCTGTCTGTCTCTGAATCAGTGCATCTCTGTGAGATCTTTGCTGTGATTGTTCAGCCTTGTTGATTTACTGTGAGAGACACGCCTCTCAGTGAGGTCACACGCTTGCCATGCCAATCACTCTTTACACTATGAACAATGGAGAATTTACTAAATGAAATTGCTGAGACAATAACATAAGCACAAACTGCAGCTTATTTGTACTTTATTACGTCTTCTGATTCAATGTAATTCTCATTGCATTCTTTTTATATTCTGTTCCATTTCATGGACATTTTTTTGTCTTCTATTTTTCATGTAATAACCCCGCCTCCCATTACATATACTTTCTAACTGACCTGTGAAACTACATTTGCATCTTAACTAGAATAAAAGATTGATGTTCGATATAGAACCCAGAAATTGCTCCATCTGCTGGCCGATGGTGTTTCTGCTAAGATCCAGTTCAACAGATACGGACTGACAGCTGAGAACTGATGCCAGGTATTGACAGCAGCTGTCAGTGAGAGCACAGTTGGATAACCTAAAATGAAGACAAAAGTCATGAAGTTGTTTATATCACTGAACATGTATTCGCAAATGAGTATTTTATTTATTTAAATAGATTTTTTTTTTTTCAGGGTGTATTTGTTTTGTGTTCTGTTTTAATGCAATGTTACTGTTGTTTGTTCACATAGATAAAATGTAAAAAGAAATGAGGGTATTTTATAAAAGACTATTTGATCTTACTTTAAAGTGTTCAATGCACAACTGCGATCCTGTAGTCCAAGACAGAACAGCCGAACGCCCTCATCTTCCAGACTGTTGTTGCTCATGTCCAACGCCTTCAGACTGATGTTTTGGCTTAGACCTCTAGCTACTAGCCCACACATATCTGGAGTGAGTTTACAAGAGTCCAGACTGCAGGGATAAAGAATCATAACAATTACAATCTTCAGAAACATATTTTCTGTTAATAATTTACATATATCAAAATCTTGTTATGAATTTTATATTGAACTAGTAGCCAGCCCAGTGAGGATAACAATGGAGTAACATGGTCAGTCTTCTTAGCATACCAGTTTCCATTTAAGGAATGAGGCGAAATGGACAAAGCGAGGTGAAAACTGAATCCTGCTGCTGATCTGAGCTGTTACTCTTGTTCGGCTCACGCTGAATTGAGCAGACGCATTCAGTTTTAAATTGAAGTGTCTGTTCTCTAACTGAACTAAATGATTTTTATTACTATAAAAAATCAAAACGGCGGTGGGGGGGGCAGTGCCGTGGTGGGCAAGTGATGTAACCAGTGTTGCGGCTGAACACTGGTAACATCAACTATTGCAGCAAGCCTACTGTGGCGAAGGGAGGCGTGGTAATGCAAAGTCTGCAGTGGGAGAACGGGTGCAGAGATGAGAGGGGATAAGGAGGTCAGCTACATGATAAGAGGAGAGACGGGATATACAGTCAAACCAAAAATTATTCAGATATTTTTGATATATTTGTACTAGGGGGTGCAGGACACTATAGTTCATTTATGTAAGTGAGGATAGCAAAATAAAGGAAACTGTGACATATTATACCCAAAAATTCTTCATACAGTGGACTACCAGTAAAATTGATAAAAATTTAGAGCCAAAAATTATTCAGACACTTTGACCTGACCATGGCATGCAGTCATCCCTAGCTTTTACCTGAGCACAAGAAAAAAGTGGGCCATGCTAGAGTTGGGCGTAACAGAACAATCGCATAGCGACTGGCTGAGCCTGAAAGTTTTGGTACCCAAAATGGATGGCTCTGTCCGTTTCTGTGTTGACTATAGACGGGTGAATGCTGTGTCTAAATTTGTCGCTTATCCAATGCCCCGTGCTGACGATCTGCTTAATCGGTTAGGTTTGGCTCGCTTTTACTCACTCAACACTGGATTTAACAAAAGGGTATTGGCAGATGCCCTTATCACCATTATCAAAAGAAAAACAGCCTTCACAATGTTGTTTGGATTACAACAACAATATACGCTTCCAATCGGATTGTTTGGGGCTCCCGCCACCTTTCAGCATCTCATGGACAAAATCCTCCAGCCCCGTTCCGTGTAAGCCACTGCCTACATTGACAACATTATTATATACAGTAATGATTGGCAGCGACATCTGGAACATCTACGCACTGTCCTGAGATTGCTGAGGGTGGTTAAACTCATGGCAAACCCGCAGAAGTGTGCAATTGGGTGTGTGGAGGTATAGTATTTGGGATTTCACTTGGGACACGGGAAGGTGCATCCCCAAATTGATAAGACCTGCCCAAGTCCCAAGACCAAAAAGGAGGTGAGACAGTTCCTGGGGCTGGTTTTGTTTTTAAATCAATGCTTTTGGCAAATACTGACCACATCTTTTCGAGAGCGCAGCTCTTTTCTCCGAGGACTGTAAAAAGCTGCATTATTCCAGAGCATCCAGGGAAATTTTTGCTCAAATCCAGCTCTTTCAGGCTGGTGGGGTTTGATCTCAGAGCTGAAGCCAGAGATGAGAAACCCTTATCTGTCAGTCTGCAACACGACAGCCTGGAGAATATGACAAAAACGTTTTCAAGGAATCTAATTACAGAGTATAATAGTATGATAATCGGTGAGTATCATGTGTAAATATGTAGGAGTTGATTAGTCAATTATTATGAGTACATTTGAGTACATATATTTTTATATTATATATTTTTTCCAACAAGGTAATTAACTTATAGACAATATTATTTATAAACCCCAGGAGGACATTTTTCAAGTGCTGTGAAAAATGAAGCACAACCTTAATTTCTGAAGTTTACAGGATGGATTCTTCAGTGAATTCATGAGTTGCTTCATCCCAGAATCCTGCACGTCATTGTCAGAAAGATCTAGAGCTGTGAGACGAGAGTGCTCCAGACCAAGTCCACAACTTTTAAATGTAAAATTACATCTCTCTAATCTGAAAAAAAAGAAAAAATGGTAATTTTTGACTTTTGACAAAAACATGGCCAAAAATGCAGCAATTACGTAGCTAAGCATGGCACCAGATATATTCTAATTTGAACTAGATCTATAATTTAGAATGCAAATTTAAAATGTACTCTCAGGGCATGGTGCCAAGGTTACCAACTAAGTTTATATACTATACAGCTTTATATCCTCTATGTGCTTGCCATCAATTTCATTGACGTGTCACACATGAAGGGTATTTCAAAAATATGTGAGTAGCTTTTGCCCAGTTGTGACAAATTTGGAGAGGATTTGATGAATGCACTAGGACAACCTTGTAAAATATGATTTCAACAAAGATACAGCCTCACTTGTGAATTGGTTGTATGACATACATGAACAGTTTGGCATATCAGAAACTTTTGACCACTGTCTCAGTGACTATGTGATGTAATTTTGGGGATGATTAGCATTTCGACAAATTTTAAAAAAGATGTAAAATCGAGTTGGGCATCATTTGAAACAACTGGTATCACTGAATCCGGCATGACCTAATCAAATTTTACAAAACCTTATGGTAATTATAGGTTCTGAAGATATTCAAAAGAAACAAAAGTGTAATTTTGATTTGCTGTTTGCATTACAGGGTAACAGATTCTCCCTTACAAGAGTACCAAATTTAGGGTACTTCACCACTGGAAAATGGGCTTTCAATAAAACTTGACTAGAAAACACCTGACTAGAGAAAACTGGCTGCAACACCCATAATGCACTGGGCATGTTGCCATTCAAGGTCACTCCCACCAGTCTGCTATGGATGTGCTTCAAGAATCAAATACCACCTTGCTTTGGTAGGAAATACTTCTTAACAAACTTTTAGTCATAATGGTTTTGACTTCTCGGGTGCAAGATTTCAAAGAGTAAACATTTAGCGGGAGTGAGTTACTTTTGGTTTCCAATGAAGGATCCAGCGCGTTGTAGGCATTGGCTAAAGGCTGCAAAGAATCGTAAATACAGAGAGAACACTGCGACGGACAATCTGAAAAACCTCTGTGTTTGTAGTCAACATTTAGAACAAAATGACTACGAACACAGTGTTTTAGGCTATACGGAGGGGAAAAACTGCAAAAAATTATGTTCCACCTGAAACAAAACGCAGTTGAGAACAGGTAAGAAAACTGTTGCTGTAGCGTTCCATTTTTACCATAATGCTGTTTAAACAATTAAACAAATACAACCGTTGACAACGTACCTTCTGTTCCTGGCCCCTAAACAGTACATAAAACACAAATAAAAAAGACATTTTACAGAGATAAGATCGCTGCACACCTACCTCAGCTCTTCGAGGTTACAGTTTGGGTTTGCAAGTAAACCAGGAAACAACCCAACTCCTAAGTCCCAAAGTCTGTTATCACTCAGGTCCAGTTTCTTAAGTTGGCATGGTTTTGAACTCAGAGCAGATGTGAGGAAAGCACAGGCCTCCTTTGTGATCCCACAGCTTGAAAGTCTGTAAGTGACATTGAATATCTCTTGAAAGATGCAAACAATACAGTCAGGGGTCATCAACTCTTTCTAAAGTTCTTCTGGTTTTTAGCAATTTGGGACACTAAATAGTTATATGCTGCTCTGTGCCACGTTACCATTGGGCTGTGTGAGTTAATGTATTTTCTGCATCGTTTAGTGCGCAACTAATTGGTCTGTGCTGTGCAGTTTGGCTGGAAAGAACAATTTTGTTACATTTTCCAACCCATTCAAAGACAGGTTGACTTCATGAAAGGATTACGGAAAGAGTGAATTTGGCCAAAGGATTTCGACCCCTGAACTAAGCTGTTAACTGCCATATCAATATTCATCAAAAAGTAACTGAAAAATAAATAAATAAATACATAAATAAATAAACAAACAAATAAATAAATAAAGACCTAAGAGTCTCCAGCACACAGTCAGGCAATACACCCACAATCCAGGTTGCGGCCTCATTTCCGATGTTATTGTAGCTCAGGTCCAGCTCCTTAAGATGTAATGGGTTTGACTCAAGAGCAGCAACAAGCGCTTTACAGCTGTCTCTTCTGAGTCCACAAAACTCCAGTCTAGAAAAAACAAACAGTTGAGAGGGATAGCCATTTACCAATAATATTGATTCTTAATACTGTAAATAGGATAGAGGCATAAATGTACTTTAGTGTCTCTAGTTTGCAATGTGGACTCCTCAGCCCAGAGCAGAGACTTTTCACCCCTCTGTCTTCAAGCTCATTGAAACTCAGGTCCAGTTCTCTCAGAACATTGGGACTGGACTCAAGAACGGAAGCCAAAGCTGGACAGCTTTCCTTCGTCAGTTTACACGAGGACAATCTAAGAAATGTGAGATAAATCTCTTAATACATGTTCAATACTGAACTTTTATTTAGATGCTTTTTGAAGCAAGAAAGTTGATGGCACTTACATGGCAGTCCGGCTGACTTTGATAACGGGATGAAGCTTGAAAAGACAATCATCTGATTTGAAGAATTTTCTCAAGTCAAAAATCTCCAGTCCCTCATCACTGGTGAGCAGCACAAAGACCAGAGCTGACCACTGAGCATTTGAAAGTACCTCCATTGAAAGTCTTCCGAAGTGAAGGTAGGTTTGGACTTCCTTGACAAGAGAATGGTCATTTAGTTCATTGAGGCAGTGGAATAGATTGATGGACCTCTCTGAGCTAAGACCCATCCCAAGCTTATCCTTTATGTACCTGACTGTGTCCTCACTGCTGTGTGCGACATGTCCGATTTGTACTGAAAGGTGTCGAAACAAGGTCTCACTGCGCTCCTGTGAAAGGCCGAGGAGGAAGCGGAGGAAAAGGTCAAAGTGCCCATTCCTCGACTCTAAAGCCTGATTTACAGCACTCTTGTGTAGGTCAAACAGAGACGAATCCATGCAGAGCTTTCCAAAGTCTGTGTCTTGGAATGGTATAGTGAATTCATCGCTACTGGGCTTTTGAGTTGTAAACCAGTGAAGGTGAACAAACAAAGCTGCAAGATACTCTTGGAAACTCAGATGCACAAAACAATAGACTTTCCTTTGGTATAAGCCAAACTCTTCTCTGAAGATCTGGGTGCACAGTCCTGAGTATAGTGATGCATCTTTGACATCAATGCCGCATTCGATCAGGTCTTCTTCATAGAAGATCACAAAACCTTTCCTCAGTTGCTGGAAGGCCAGTTTTCCAAGTGACAGAATGTTGTCTCTACTCAAGTGTGGATCCAAGTGATGTTGTTCCCTGTACTTATCTTTCATCTGTAATGTCTGGAAAATCAGGAAGTGTGTGTACATTTCAGTTAGAGACTTGGGGATTTGGCAACTCTCTTTGTCACCCAACATTCTCTCCAGAACAGTGGCTGAAATCCAGCAGAACACTGGGATGTGGCACATGATGTACAGACTTCTTGATGATTTGATGTGTGTGATGATTTTGTTGGCCAGAGTCTGATCAGGTATTCTTTTCCTGAAATACTCAGCCTTCTGAGGGTCATTGAACCCTTGTACCTCTGTGACCTGGTCGACACACTCAGGAGGGATCTGACTGGTTGCTGCTGGTCGAGAGGTGATCCAGAGGAGAGCAGAAGGAAGCAGATTCCCCTTGATGAGATTGGTCAGAAGCACATCCACTGGGGCTGCTACAGTTACATCAGAGCACCTTATGTTGTTCTTAAAATCAAGAGGTAGTCGACACTCATCCAAACCATCAAAGATGAATATGACTTTGTATTTCTCAAAGTTTGAAATTTTAAATTCCTCAATTTCTCTGAAGAATAAATGAACAAGTTGCTCCAAAGTGTACTGCTCTTTGCCAATCAAATTCAGCTCCCGAAAAAGCAACGGAAATACGAAATGAACATCCTGATTGGCTTCTCCTTCCGCCCAGTCCAGAACAAACTTCTGTACAGAGACTGTTTTTCCAATTCCAGCAACTCCTTTAGTCAGCACAGTTCTGATGCGTTTGTTTTGCCCAGGTAAGACTTTAAAGATGTCATTACATTTGATCTGCGATTCCTGTGTCTCTGGTTTCCAGGATGTTGTCTCAATCTGCCTCACCTCATGCTCATTATTGACCTCTCCACTCCCTCCCTCTGTGATGTAGAGCTCTGTGTAGATCTTCTCGAGTAGAGCTGGATTTCCTTGCTTAGCAATACCTTCAAATACACACTGGCTCCTGTTCTTCAAACTGGATTTAAGCTTTTGCTGACATGCATCAATTCGATGAACTAAATAAAATAAGGAAGATAACAATCAATTTGCTACTTTGTCTGTATTTAATGAATAACTATGTTCTACCCATACAGACATACTAACATTGAAGTAGCTTGTCAAAGAGGCTTTGCTCCTTCATACACTTCAGTATGTGCAATGTGATTTTGACTGTTGCTTCTTTGGCTTCAAGAGCATCTTCTTCTCCTTCTGGTTGACTCTCTGTACACTCTGTGAGATCAGGGTCCAAAACGCTGTTGATTTTTCTGAGCTCCTTCTTTACAAAAGTGATCACATTGCATTGAAGTTGCTAAGAAAAAAGAAAAAAATATTCAGGCAATATTTTATTCAATATTATACTGTTCTTTTGAATGTGAATGATGTAAAACATAAAAAAAGGCTAACCCTTAAAATAGCAGCTATTTGTTTCTTTGAGGATGACTGACTGTGCATTTCAACTGGCTGCTTTCTGCAATCAAAACAATGTATTAAACTTTAAAAAAAAATGATGAAAAATGATTGAATAAAATAAATATTCAATCATTTTTATTGAATAAAAATGATTGAATATTTATGAGGGTCAACATGAATACAAACAAGACCAGACATACAAGACAGAATCAGCCATATGGAGATTAGTTGGTGGATCCATTGACCAGTTACTCTGAATGGACACATGGGTGTTGGCAGACGAACCAAGCCAGTCTGCTGGGAAACTTTGACAGAACAGAACACACAGTCATTTAATGGCTTAACCACCTAATTTATGAGTAAAGAAAAGAATGTAAAAACAAATATTTGTGCAGCTCAAATGGTAAAGCATAATTTTGTTTCTAAATGCTTTAATCATGACAAAAAACTGTATTTTTCAGGCGGGATCAAGCTAATGCACATGTGCAGTATGTTTCTATAGGAGCGCTGCAGTGACGCGATGACTTTACCAATCAGTGATTGGCTCTAATTTAGAAGGCGGGACTTATTCCGCCATATTGCACGTTGCACTTTTTCCCATTCAAAACAATGTGACGCGTCTTGTGTTATTCTATAGTCTTTGTTTCACTTCCTGTGTTTAGTACCTGTTTGCCTTAGTTTCTGTAGCTGCCTTTTCCTCATTAGTTTCCATATTGATTCATTGTTCACACCTGTTCCTCGTTAGCCCCTTGTTTCCCTCCATTTATACTCTTGTGTTTCAGTAGTCTGTTGTCAGTAGTTGCTTTTGTGAAGCTGTTGCCTTCTTGTTTCTTTGGATTTTGTTCCTATTCCTAGTTTGGATTATTTTTTATTTGTGTTTTTGAATAAACTTTGCTGCAATCAGATCCTCGCCTCTCCTCTTCCCCGAGCACCGTAACAGTAAAATTTACATTTATAGTGTATTGTAAATATTACTCAGTGACAAAAATAAGAAATGTAAGAATTTGCTACAATAATGTAGGTTTAAAATTGAGTTACTATTAGAAAATATTACATTACATCCAAACTGGATCTTCAAAATTTTCCCTAAAACTGAAAATGAGCAACGACAATGTTGCTTCTGAATAACCATTTATATTTTCTGCACATAGACATTTAGCAAAGTAAACTAGAAAATAAATATTTTGAATGTTGGCTTATGTTGAGAAAGCCGTCAGTCAAATCAGCAAGGCATGGTGAAGTCTTGCAGAGTAAATGTTCTTTACCATTGATCTTCCTTCTGGAATTTAATTGGAGGATCCATTGATGCATCACTCTTCATAGAAACACAGCTAAGCACTGGAGAGGCAACTCTCTTCTGCTGATGAACCTCAACACTAGAAAAACACCATTCAATGAGTCAGGTCAATAACAGGAACTCAACAAAGAAGCTCTTTTTAATCAAAATACTTTAATATAAAACAATCAAATTAATCAAAAAAAAAAAAAAAGCACACACCTTTGGGATTCAGGGAATATTTGAGGTTCAGTAGGAGAGCAACTGCCGCTGTCTTTGTCCTCATGGCTGGATGTGACATCATCTTTGATTTCACTAGACTCACTCATGGCTGCATTTTTCAGCACAACTTACTCTATCCTAAAGTCTACAGTGACACAAAACACCCAAAGTGCTTTCTGTCAGTTGAACATCATTACACACACTTCCTATTTGCTTGTCTAAGCCAGTATGTGTGTAACGAGTGCCACCAGTCTTCGAATTTTTAAATGAGTTTTTGAAAAAAAAAAAAAAAAGAATAAACTATGAGATGCACCGATATATAAAAATCAGTATAAAAGCAAATTTTCACACTATTGGCTATCAGCCAATAGTTTAAAAACAGCCGATAGTCAGAGCCGATATCCTGTCAATCAAAAGAGGACAGGAAAATGCACTGAATTTGAGCTTTGTGTAAAGAAAATGCTAAGAAACCAGTTTGATGTTCAATATTAATAGCAATTATATGAATTAATAACATTCAGAAAGTTAAGAAATATTAATTTAATCTTCAGAATTTAGTTAATGTGTGTTAATATTAATTTCAGTAATGTGTTTGTTTATAACTGATACCAGTTACTCTGAAACAAGTTGATGAAATGGAGAGAATAAAGTTTTTATTAGCATTTCTTTCAAAATATAATAATTAAAAATATAATGATTAATCATTAATTATAATGAAACTATCATTCATTTAAAAGAACATATAAAAGGCAGAACCCCCAAACTATCGGTATCGGCGGATATCACTCTGAATTAACTTAGTATCGGTGCATCAGCACATCAAGTACATATTATTATTATTATTTATTTATTTATTTATTTTTCAAAATCACGAGAAAGATATTTTCCTCCCCCATTCAATTTGAACACTGGATGGCATTCACACGGCATCTTTGAACAAGTAAATAAACCTGAATTTGATCTTCCCAGTCATAGTTAGTCCTTATTCACTTGAAGCCGCTTCTGAAACATCTCGTTATTTTTACAGAACGTCACATGACCCGTTTGAATGGCCGTCTTCACAGTATCTTAAACACACACACAATTTCACAAAGTTCCCAAAACTTTCCCTGTCATTCTTACTGTTTTCCAGGCGGGAAACGCTTAATGGGAATCTGTTATCTTACTTTACAGTTTTGTAAAACTATGGGCATAAGCGTATTTACCTTGTTTGTGTTTATGTGTCGGAGCTGCGGTTATATAGACGTAGCCGTGAGGAAACACATTCGCTCCAGTTTCGGTTTCTCGTTCAGGACTGAACAACCTGATATGACTTATGGGCGGAGCCAGGCGCCGTGACGACACATATAGGTGGGTCGATTCATTGGTCAGAGGCAGAGCCGTCAGAGGATATGTTGTGAACATTTTAAACATATACTTGACCTATATATAGGTCAAGTATATGATATATATATTGCAGCTACTTTACCAGGCGGATAATTATTATTATTATTATTTTTAAAATTATGAATCTACCATTTTTAAAAACAACAACAAAAAATCTTCCACATTAAGTGTTTTCTCCTCCAGGGGGCGCCCGAGGACTCGTAGATTCGAAGCCTCATATGGAAATGTTTATAAGACGACTTTATAAAAAGTGCTTTGTCCAATAATCACAACCACTATCATATTTCTTCTTAAATGTCAAACAACTGGGCAAAACAAACAGACAAAAAATAACTCCAGCTGAGACATGGCTTGTGTCTGAACAGAATGGGTCTTTATTCAGGAAATGAAAGAAAAAGATTGTAATCAACACCCCATTTAAATACAAAACAAATCAAAATAAGGAACAACATGATATTCAGTTTGCATATCAAAGAGCCATTCAGTAATAATTACAGTCTGAACACTTCATAAACCACTTGTGTGAATCTATACACAAACTTGATTTAGAAACTAGAACATTAACATTATTACAAAGATTTTAGCTTTAAAAATAATTCAAATTGAAATAATATTTTAGCAGTTAGCATCATAAAATTATATATTCATATCTTTCCACATAAAAATACAAAATAATATTAATGACATATAATATGAAAAATTATCCCAAATATTTCGCTACTATTAGAGTAAAATAAAAAAACAAAAAAACAAAAAAAAAAACAAACAAACAAAAAAACAAGAAACAAACCAACAAACACAAAAGAAATAGAAATATGCATGAAAAAGTTTCTCCTTTTGTTAGCAAAACACTATCCAAAATAACTACAATCATTTACATCAGTACAAAGATATCTGGATTTAAAAATAGTTGCAATGAAAAAAAGGGGTTTCATCTTTTCTGACAGTAAAAAATGACACTGTGAATCAGAAATTTGCAAAATATGCAATGAAAAAAATAAATCTGCATTAAAAAGGTATACACTGCAATTCTCACTTTTTTATACAAACATTAGAAACAGTATTGCACGTCACAACACAGATTCGAGGTTAGTAAGCCTTTCAAAATGTGTTATATTCAAGTTTCTGAGTATCAGTGAGGGGAGGGCTGATACCCTCCATCTAACCAGGGAGAGTCTCAAGTGTTTTCCATGAATGCTTCCTTCCTTCAAATAAACTACACCACCAACTTAAATAGTAATCAAATCCATGTGTGCTAAGCAATAATACATAAATAGATTCATACACACATACACACACTCACACAACTGCACGGATGATGATGATGATTCAAGAAACGGCCTTTTGCGTGTGAACGTAACCATAAATACGTGGGCAAATCAAGTGAGAGTCAGAGGTCTACAGAAATAGAAAAATACAATTTAAATCAAATAGTTATCTGTCTACAAAAATAGTCAAATAAATATGATTTTTCAACGAAAACCCACACATACACGTACGAAGCAACAGTGTTGAACACGGAGAACGAACGGCTCGGCGTTCAAACGGCGATCTCCTTCCGTTCGCTACTTATTCAGAGCAGATCGCCGTAATCTGGGTCCAGCGTCTTACACAATACATCAAATAAGTTACTATGCAAAAATAAAGATATTTAAATTATCCAATAGGCTTAAAATAGGTCAAAATTCTTCTACAATGACACAGTACATAAAAAAAAGTGATCGTGATACAAAATAAAATAAAATAAAATAAAATAAAAGAGACTGTTTTGCGTTCGACTCCAAACGTCAGGGAAAGAGGGATTGGTTCTCTCAGAGGAGAAATGAGAGGAGAGAAATCGAAAAAGGTAGTGCATCACGTGTCCTCGAGAGTCTGGGACACGTCAACAAATAAATATACACATATATATACGCAATAAATAAAACACACAGTCGCAGCTCACCGTTGACACGTGAAAGGTTAAATCACATACGCGACAGTACGACGAGGGCACTGGATTCTTCACCAAACCCGAGAACACAAGGATATATAGAGTGCAAAACAGAAAGAACAGTACAGTACCAAAGGGCCGGTGCTTCTGTAGAGATTGTCCATGAGACCGACAGACTTCCTTTTCTAACGTCTCTCTCCTCTCTTTTCTCCACGTCTGTTCTTGTCCGGAGAATCTACTAGAAAATGCGGAGCTAGGCTCCGCCCACACACAGACAACGACCACAGGTCACGGTTCCTTCGCCATTTCCTACAAACTACATACATGAGAGCTGTGCTCGAGCGACTGTCGTAATGAGAGGGGTTCAGGGGTGTTCTGGAAGGGCAAAGGTTAAATGTCGATCCTCTAGATCGTAGAGTTTAAATCGAACTGAAACCTCAATTCATAACTAGACTCACACTGCACGAAGACAAGACACGAAAACCACAGGACAGCACACCGTCTCTTGACTAATTATCGAGTTACAAAATGGCGGAACTCACTACTCTAAAAACTAACGTCACTTCTCTCGTAATAAGTTCGTAAAGGAATCATCACAACAACGCATGCAAAGGTTTTACGAAGAATTTTACACTGTTTTTTTTCTCCTTTCGTTATTAGTATTGATTATCTTATATCTACGAGTCTTTTTCGCCTCATGCTACATAAATTCCTCTGTTTATCGTTAATATGCATCATGTTTTTTTTTTTTTTTTTTTCTTTCTTATATGTGCTGGTAACCTTTACACTGCATGCAAATGATGTACAGCCACAAACATGCACGAAAGATTTCACATTCTGTGTTTTCATGTCGTGCGAGAGGGAACGGACTGCATTTCTGTGTGTGACGTCGCCTGTGACGTCACAATGGCGTTTCATAGAACGCCGACACTATCTATTCGTTATATAGCAGCAAAGCTTCTTCTATAGCTTGTGATTAAATTGCAAGAGTAGAGCAATAACAAGCCAGATTAATATTCTGAGGTATTGTCTTTTTTTCTTTTTTTTCTTTTTTGCCAGTGGAAAATGGAAAGTCTCAGTAATTCATTATTGAATCATTCCTATTCCTGCTAAGAGCACATTGGAGCGAAAACATCGGGGAGGGGGGGAAATATTACTCTCTTTTTTTAGTATTTGGCGGCAAACGTCTCATTTTCAGGCCGCGCGTTTTGCTACCTTTGGTTTGAGGTCCAGGGCAGGCATCAGAGATTACATCATCAAGGGTTTTCCAGAGACAATTGCGCACTTTGCCCACTGGGGAGGGGGGGGATTTAGCAGCAGACGGACACAGAACGGACAGAACAAATGAACAGTACGGACAGGCTGCCCCCCCAAGCGAAAACATTCTCCTTTCTACTTTTTAAATCTCACATATAAAAATAATTTGAAAAAACTACAAAAAATCAATCTCTTTTTTTGTCTTAATCTCCTTTTTAAAAAACACGAAGGTACCACAAAAACTCTGTTCCGAGCCTGAGATGCACAGGGAGGGAGGAGAAAGAAGTGGTTTGGTGAAATAAACTGAGGCTTGTAGTGTTTCTGGCTGCTACAAAAGATAAAGATATATTTATATATTTATAGTCATATATATTCTCTATATACTGTATACGGTTGAGTACTCTATACTGACAGCTTGTGTTCGGGGGCCAAACTAAGCATCTTTTTTTTTTCTCCCCGCCTGGCTCTCCCGTCTTTAGTTCCAGCGGAAGTGGATCTGGCGGGGACGGTCGGCTCCCTCTTTGACCAGCGGCTTGTGGAACTCGCGTCCGGCGCGGGAGTGGATGTTCGCCCAGCAGAACTCGCAGTAATACTGCAGACAGGTGACATTGGCGCAGAAGAACGGGGCGAACTTTCCGCCACAACGTGCTCCCTGGCATTCGTCGCACAGCTGGTCGTCCAGCACATACGGCTTCACCTCCACCTGTGCCGCCAAATGAGCAAAACATGGTTGAGTTTGGTTCATTCCTACTGTGATATAGTCATCATTAAACAGAGCTGTAATTTAGTTAGTGTGGTGAAATAATGATACATTTATAGCCTTGAGTTTCTCAACATCATTAAATCTTCCAAATATTCTAATAATTTAAGAAAATACTGAGATGTGATTACATGTAGTTAATGCTCTATATGACAATCCCTTGTGGAAAAAGAAGTGCACTTAATTGTAGTGAATGTGCATTTGTAGTGTACTTCAAATCTTAAAAGCCTATTTTTTTAATAAAAAATGTACTTGCAGATAATATAATAAATATAGCTGCGAGCAGCAATTATCGGGGTTCAAGCTTTTTAAAGCCTTTAAGCACTTGCGCAAAAAGATAATACGTTTTATTTAGCAAGCATGTAACCACTTAAATCATAGAAGGAAAAGACCATTTACAGTCAATACAGGCAGTTTACCATTGGAAATATTTTAAAGGGTTTTAAAGCTTTTAACAGTTATAGCACCACCTATGGTCCGATCTTCTTGTTTAGAATCATATGTCACATGTGCTCACCTATTTTTGTGACATTTCGAGTTTTCGTTTAGGAGTTATAGTCTTTTGTGTGCACTTGGCCACACCCATTTTTTAAATGATCCTGTTACAGCTATTCAAATGGTAAAGTTCAACTTTTTTTTTTTTTTTTGATAATTATTGATCTAGAGAGTCCAGAGAATTGTACTGCACTGGTTTGGTTCCGATTGGGTGAAACACCAAGGACTAGTTCGCAAAAGTAGGTTTTTTACATAGTCGTGAATATTTAATGAACGATTTGATTGACAACAGTGGTTTTTGAGGCAAAGTTGTTCAGTATGAGGAGATCTATCAAATGATATGCATATGTGGATGTGTGAAACACAATGTGATTACAGAGCCGTAAAACTCATTAGAGCCACCTAGTGGCTGATTTCTTTCAAAATTCTCACAGACCTCTAGGACCATGAGTCAAACAGGCCCACCGAGTTTTGCTCTAATCGGCCTCCGTTAACCTTGTCTAATAGATGCTCAAACTTCATTGGCCGATGGCGGCCATGTTTTTTTGAGATACGTCAATGTCCTCATAGACCATCATGGCTCCTTGGACCAAGACACTGCATGCCAATTTTTATGGGTTTTTTTCATGTTATAGTGCCACCAAGTGTCCAATCGTCGCGGTTTTCAAAAAATCCAAAATACCCGAAAATTTCACCAAAACGATGAGCGATTCCAAGGCATGCATCTTGTCCATCTTGAGGATTCCAATGGTATAAGACACTTGAGCCTACGGCTAACAGTTCAGGAGTTATGAGCCATTTCATACTTTTGACCGCTGTAGCGCCCCCGTCAGGCCAAACAGGGCGAGCCTTGGTGACGCTATAGACGGTGTGAGTACTACCAGCCCTCAAAGTTTCAAGTCTCTACGACTTACGGTTTGGTCTGCCAGTCACTTTTAGAGGAGAATGCTTTACTATGAGAATTCATTACTATGGTTCTTAACACACTTAAGTACACTTTTGTGCACTTTATAATAATGTCAAATTAAGTTTTACTTTAAAGTACATTTTAATTCATTGTTGTAACAATCTGTTGTCATGCTTTAAAGTATATATTTTAGTTTAGCATAAATGCTTGTCAGTTTCTTTCTGTCTTTTTTTCGAACAACAACAACAAAAAAATAAAATAAAATATAACAATACAATAAGTGTGTTACCACATACAGAAGAAAAAACAATATCTAAGAATAATCATCAAATAATTACGTGTCCGAAAAGAACACATTCAGCAGTAACTTTAACCATATTTCAAACACAATAGAAGTAAATATGAAATTACATATAAAGATGTACTAAAGTCCTGCTTAAGTTCTTTCTGTAACAAGAACTCTTTTAAAGTCCCTCTGTAGTCAATAATTTTATCCCTTAAAACTCGTCTTTGATCACCAAAATGACATATTTAAAAAAAAATTCCTGTGAAAAAAAATTCTTAATGCCTTAAAATAGCTTAAATTTAACTCTACACCCTTGCCTCATTTAATATACACGGATCTATGAATATGATAATTAGCCCCACCTCTTCTCACTTGCACGAGCTCAGAGATCCACTCGGTCAACTTACTGAGGTTAACGCTGCACAATGGTATTGCTTTTTTACAACATCGGACACATAACGGTAATTAATATGATTAGCGTTTTGCTTGACTATGTTATCAAACAGCTAATAATGTGTTGCTAATGTTACAAACTATGTTCCCGTTTGCGATTCAGACAGCTGCCTTCTAACAATCAGTATCCTTAGAAACGCTTTGAACAACCAAGAACATCAGTGGAGATAGGCATATAGTTCATCGAAACATCGTTATATACGTCATACACCTGCCATATTGCTAAATCTACCCGATTTTTCATATCAACAGAAACATATACCGGGATAACTTTCTCTTGAGACTCCCTTGCGTGGTCAGTTAATGATGGTGTTAATGATGCTGTTGACTGATGAATTGTCAACACCACATGGTTTGTCTTAAAGCATATTAAAAACACCAGATAGACATATGAACAACATTAAAAACTTGATTTTCACCACAGGGGGACTTTAAAAGTAAGCTAAAGTGCACTTCTTCACAAGGGATGCACGTCAATGTAACGGATGAACTGGAGGAGTGATCAATGAAACTGTGGCATACAGTATTTGTTTTTCTTTGTTACACTGCACATTTTGTCAAATCTGCATTTCTGTACACAGAAAATTAAAAACATGCACAGTATGAACACTATACACTACTGAACTTGCAAGAGTAGTATGCTCTTGTATGACTTAGTATGACTTAAGAGCGTCTGATTACCCGTTTGTCGATGTCGCCGTGCTGCAGCTGGACAAATCGGGCGCTGATGGCAGCGATGTAGCTCTGCTGATTGGAGAAGGCCACACGCCCCGCCCCCTTTGGGTACTTCAGCTCTGGATCCGTGTCAATGCCCGCGTAACACACTCCACCATACAGGCGGTCCATGATCATGGCCAGCTCCACTGCACAGCACACAATAATAAAAACACACTCACATTAGCACACTTTAACACTTTTTGATACTTTATTTCAGCTACTGTGAAATTAATTCTGGAATCTTTGTTGCGATTAGTGGCATCTCTTCACAATGCTGACATCATATGCTGCAATTTAAAACAGGCAGATGTTAGGCGCACCAGCTCTCAGTGGACGAGGAACTCCTCCTACAAAGATGGTCTTGCGAGGGTCCAGCGGCTGAGAGCCGTCCATCACAAAATCACTGTCACTCAGGTTCCACGGGCGAATCTGGACCTGAAACAAACACCACACATATGAAACCAAGATACCCTTATGATAAAGAAGTACACTTAATCTTGCACTTGCAGTGTACTTTTAATCTTAAAAGTATGAATTTAAAATATAATAGGGTCAATGACGTGACGGGTCATTTTTTTTGTCCAAAGGCCTTAATAATAAAAAAAAAAACAAAGATGTGACATCCGAAGTACGCAAGGTAGTACAACTAGATCTCTTTTATTGAATCCAAAAGGTTTTAATTATATTTTGATACATATAAACGTATTTTAAAGATTTTGAAGAGTCAAAAGGTCATTCGGTTTAACCGTCCAAAGTCCAATCCAGCCATTTCATTTGTGATTAAAATATCTTAAAATATAATAAATGTATATATTTTTTATTCTGGCATAATTTTATAACATCATATATCAACATAGTGCAAAATGGTATTAAATTATGTGTAGAAGTCGTTGCTTTCTTATGAGAAAGAATGTCCGGAAAAATGAATTTCATTGATGTCATTCGGAGTAACCAATATGAAGAGTCCATTTTGGATCAAGTATGTGGTCAATATCATACGACAGGATGTGCCATCATTCAGACAACTGCAAAGGACCACATGGTCGTGAAGCAAAGTAACTAACTCTCTTTTAACTATTTAAAAAAAAATCATGTTTTCACTTGCTCATACACGTCTCGAAACATCAGGTCATTCGGTACAACCGCTATAAAACATGGAAAATGTTGTAATATTTCAAAAGCTTAAAACTAAATATAAAATATTTGATTGTCCTTTTGCTAGCTAGCTAGATATCAGTCTGTTAGCATTGTTTGAAAATATCGTCATTGGTTAAAACCGAAATTTTGGTTAAACCGAATTACTTCTTTGGTGACAAATTTTGTCCATTTTGTAATAAATGACAAAAGCAGTGTTAACTGATTATAAAAACCAAATGAATATATTTTAATTGTACTAAACTGCAACTGAGGTATAGATACGTATAAGTCATTAAGTATAGTTTAGTTTATCATAAATGCTTGTTAGTATATCAGGCAGAACACTTCAATCATATTTCAATAGAATTATGAAATTACATATAAAGACGTCCTGCTTAAATGGGTCAAAAAGCTTTCTATAGTTCAGCTACATTTATTAATATACATTTAAACTATAACACATTTTCATTTAATTGTAAATAATATGTCCAGAGACATTACATTCAGTTTGCACTTAAGTATGTTATTTCTGTAACAAGTACTCTTTTTAAAAGTATGCTGAAGTATACTTCTTTTTCACAGTTGAAGCATATTGAAAACTAGAGCTGTGTATTCTCTGTTCTGGAGAACTGAAGGTCTCTGCACACTCAGTGATGTTTTTTAGTGTCACTTCTGGTTTAAACAGATCTAAGACTCCCGGTGGAGATGTTTGTCTGTGCAGTATGTGTACTCACAGGCTTGTCTTTGATGGTGGGGCTGGATACACACAGGTAGAGTTTGCCATCCTCCTCCAGACAGGCTTCGATCAGGGCCTGCACTGAGCTCTCCTCTTGGAACAGGAGGAAGGCGTAACCTACACAACAGGAAGGAAGGCTGTAAACACGACCATTTCTGACTGAATGAAGAAAACTAAAGGTGTGTCCCTAATTGCCGTATGGATTACTTTTATGATGGATGGATGCATTTTTTGCCCTTCAAAATCTCGACCCCCATTCAAAACCATTATAAAGCTTGGATGCGTCAGGACATATTTAAATATAACTCCGATTGTGTTCGTCTGAAAGAAGAAAGTCATATACACCAAGGATGGCTTGAGGGTGAGTAAATCATGGGATCATTTTCATTTTGGGGTGAACTATCCCTTTAAGGATGTAGTAAAGAAATAAACACAGCATTCGGAGGCATTGGGTCATTCTCCCTAGTTATAGAGCACACGTTATTCATTATTATATATTCAATCATTCGATTTCAATTAATGAATCACATTAATACATTTAAAATGTAACTAATAAGAATGTACAAAACAGTAATAATCCCAGTGCAGTATGTACATACAGATCCTGGATTTCTGTGATTATGGTGATTTTTCTAGAAGTACCTTTAGGTGGGAAGTAAGACTTGCTCTCTGCTTTGTGTGGCCAATCAACAACCAGGTGACCAAAGCGGCGAAAACTGCTTGTGATTTCATCTGTGTGAGAGACGAGACACTGGGAGTCAGAGAGAGCTGCGGGAGCGCTTGCAGAAGCTTTTTAATGCAGGAAACATGATTTTAATCTACATGTGTAAACATCGGGTAAAAAAGGAATTTTCTTTTGCAGCTTGTTTCAGTATGAACCCTGCGAGGTGAGGGATCATTCTCCTCAGACTGACAGTAAATCAACATCTCTCATCAGCGGCAGCCATTTTGTTTGCAGATCTGTATTTGGTTTTATGTGTCTCAGTGCTGTTATCAAGTAATCTGCTACCAGAGAGATGGCAGAAAGATTTCAGTGGCTTCCTGCTTCATAAAACATTTAGACAGTTCAATAATATAATATAATATAATATAATATAATATAATATAATATAAAAACATTTTTATATTATATTTTAGATTGAATTTTAGAAACATTTTTATATTATAATATAGTATATATAATATAATAAGTGAAATATGAGATAAATATAATATTATAAAATAAAATAACAACATAATAATTTTAGAATTAATTATAATAATAACATTTTTTAAATTAATTCAAATAACTGGACTGACAAACAGAGAGGAGGTGTACAAAGTAAACTGCCTTCAAAAACATCTAGACTTTTATAAAATAAAATAAAAATGTTTAGAATATAATATTGTTTTTTTTTTAAATTGGCATGGCATTTTAAACATCACATACAATTACATTTGAGTACGTCACAAAAATGCGAGCATAATAGCTCAAGGCCTCTCTGACACGAACCTTCGTCGATGTCAGGGGGCAGGCCGCCCACAAACACCTTGCGGGAGAACCTCTCAATGCGCTCCCCATTCTGATGAGGGTAACAGTGAGGAGAGCCCAGCACCCCCTGGTTGCCATGGCCATCGTCTAGGAGACCGTCATCAATAGGGAAGAGGGAGGAGCGTCCTGTCAAAAAGAGAAAGACAGGTGAGACACCTATGCTACTAATATCAATCTTGGGTGATCTGATCTCGAATGCCACTCTTCTGACATGGGAAAATGTCAAACAAGGGCCCTTGTTCTAGTGCACTCAATATACACTGTGTTAGTAAGCAGTTATTCATTTCTAAGGTGCAACAGGACACAAACTCCTTTAGCATAGCACACTTGTTTCTGACTACCTCTGAATGTGGTTTGAGAGATCTGAACCGTGTTGTATTTAGCACTGTCCAGTTGTGATCAGACCACCCGAGACAGGATCATTCATTTCTGTGTCAATTCCTGTGTGCATCATGGGATGTGCAGTTCTCAGTCATTATAAGCCTCAAAAACACACGTAATCATACCGATAAACTGATCAAGTTATTTCTAGTGGTCAATGAAGATAGAAATGTCACGGCGTTTGAATACACAGAGAGCAGCATACACACATTTACACCGTACACAGACACATGCCACACAGATAGTGTAACGAACAGATTTACCTCGTCGTCTCCCATAGCTCCTCGCTGCATGTGAACACAAACAACACAGAACACTGTGAATCAGCTGACTGAACGCTTCACTTCATGACTATCAATACAGGCAAAGGTTTATTGATGCAATATTCACTACAGCTGCTCATCATGCTCCACTAGCTAGACCCTGGGATGGGCCATATGACCTATCATGATATCATTATTTTTGCTGGAAATAAGGCTCTTACCGCACCAAAACATTTGACACCAGTAAAATGTCACAAAACGATTCCAGTTTTAATTCCACAGCAAAAAATAATACTTTTACAAGCCGTTCTAACAGAAGTATTGAGGTAAGAAATACTACAGAAACTGAATGAAGTAATTGGATGTAAAATAAAACACTGATGGTCTTCATTGTATTAAACGCATTGATTCTTGTTCTATTAGGCTGCTGTCACTTTAAGAGCTAATGCACAGATCCAATATACTGACACACATCAGCTGTTTACGATGAAGACCTCACTGTATTCATGTGAATTCTCACCAAGACATGCATTTTGACATGTTTTTGTGTGTGTTTGGCCATTTTTTTGTGTGTGTTTGACTCTGATTTTACTACAAATTCGTACAATGTGATTTATAGGAAAACGTACGATTTGTAGTAAAAAAAGTTAGCATCAACCTATCCTTCCAAAAATGTACAAACAAAATCATACAAATTCACATGAATTTGCTGAAAAGTAAAATAGAGAGACTGTGTTGGAAAGCTGCAGCAGACTTCATTTCCCGACAATCACGATTGTTCAAACTTAATGATGAACGGTAAAAAAATTCAACTGGTTGAAAATTTTCTACTGGTTTTTCACTTATAAACCATTATACCGCCCACACCTAGCTAGACCAGCATCAAAACCAGCATAAACTGCTCTTTTCAGATGACTGAAGGTTCAATATAAGGTTGTGCTAAAGATTTTAGCTGTGATAGTTCCTCTTAAAGGGTTAGTTCACCCAAAAGTGAACATTCTGTGATCATTTACTCACCCTCATGTCGTTCTCAGATTTCATCAAAAAGATCTTCATTTGTGAAGATGAACGAAAGTCTTACGGGTGTGGAACGACATGAGGATGAGTAAATGATGACAGAATTTCCTTTAAGAGGAGTGTTTATTCCAGAATGAAGCTTCACTGCTGTCATTCCTCAAAGCACAATATTCCAGAAAACCTCTTCCTGTGTCACTCCATATAATCACATGATGGACAGCACATGTTCCAGTGGATCAACTGACCAACATTAGTGACTGCTCTTAGAAATCATGTGATCTATACTAACATGTCCTTCACGCTCATGTGACCCAAACTAGCAGTAAAACCAGTTAAACAGCACCAACTGTGAACCTTTCTAAGCTGTCAAATCACTTGCATATACACTGTTTTAGCTTGTCAAATTACCATTTCAGAGTAGCTTTCCCAACGCTAATCATAACGTAACATGTATAACGGCCATCAGCCACCCTGGTCTCTAAGATATTGGCATTAGCCATCAAAAAAAAAAAAAAAATCTATACTGGTCAACGACTGGACCAATTCAAAGTCCTTTCCCCAAACTGATAACCTGGTCTCTAGATATGGCTCAGGTCAATCCACCAGTGTAAATCTATGCAGGGTTGTATGTCTAAATATTCTGGTTAGGGGTTTGTTCAGATTACTCACCCTAAATATGAGCAGTAGTAATAGTGATGCTTGACACAAAGCAAACAAAACGAAGCCTTTTGGCTACAATGACAGTTATTTTTAGAGTATAATCTATGATGATCCAATTATCCAAAAAAGAAAGCAACAGCTGTTTCTGAAACATGGCATCACCGAGCAAACCACAGCTTCAGAGACTGTGATCTAAAGTGAGCGCAGCGAAACAAGCAAGAGTTCAGTCACGCTGGAGCCCTACTGGCAGACGCTCCGTCTGGATTCTGATTGGTCAGCCAAGACTGCTATACTATGCATACAATGCAAACTGCAAAAGTGTCTGTAACATAACTTTACAACAGCAATATTACGCAAACATAAGTGGCGAAGCGAGCCAACTGTGGTTATATGACTAAAATGTATGAAAGACTTTAAACCTTTAAGACTTTCAGATCCACAGATGAAGACATCAAACTACACTGGGGCCTCAATTATAAAACATAAGATACCTATAATACATAAAACACTTCCTTAACATCTTTAAAATAATTTCTTGTGGTTCAAAGTTGCAGTGACCTTCAGTGATGTTTAGCAGCATTTCTCCAACCATTAAATAGCAATGTAACTACTATAATAGTAATAATAGTCCTGGATGCGAACAGACATCCAGTCACGCTGAAACACAGAGTACAGTAAGAGTTTGTCACATCATCACACACATCTTAGATTCCCAGGCCTGTTCTCAAGATGGCCTCTGCTACACATGAGCATATTACAGACAGAAGGAAAACAACAAACTGAAGCTCGCTTCATAATTACCATTGAGCATGAGTAGGCCGTCAGCGCCGGGGTGGGGACATCCCACACGGCCTGAACATGAGAGAAGAGACAGAGAGAGAGCAGTATGAAACATGTTTCAGTGTCCCAACACCTAGACAGCTGCCTATGTAGGGAGCAGATTTAGACATCTAGAGAAGGTAAACCCAGATCACACTGTCACGAGCTCAGTGGAACAGACCAGCTGACAACCTTTGCATTGTTATGATTGGTACATCACATCATTAGCTTAGCAAACATGCTAACAACAGAGAAGTTTTCCCTGCCGTTATGAAGCTAGCATCCACATCAGACATAGAGCAACAGTCGGGTTCCGGGAGTAAAAACGCAATTTTTTTCCATTGGAAAACAGATTTTTAACAATAACTTATAAACCTTTAAAGACAGAACTACTGTGAACTCAGAGGTTGTTAATGGATGGTATTTGCTTCGGTTGAAGTCGTCAGCCCACATTATTTCAACGTTTTTTAAATAATTGTGTTTAAAAACTTAAAAAATTTGTGATGAAAAACTACATTTCCCATGATGCAGTTCAGAAAATGCCACTAATCAGAGACTCGCAGTGAGCAATTCATGCCAAAAAAGCTCTTTAGCTCCGCCCACTCCCATGAAGCACCATCGCTATGCTGTCTATATATATATATATATATATATATATATATATATATATATTTATTCACCATGGATGATAATTATTAATTATTAATTTAATAATTGTTTTAATTCTATGAGAAGAGTGAAGTCCACATCACAGCTATAATGATAACACTGGAATCACTTTCAGAATTACTTTTTTTTCCAGCAGATTAATGATAAAAACATTGACAGCCAATCAGAACGTGATTTTAAAGAGCTCGGGCGTGATTTTAAAAAGCTACAGACGACAGAACTGCAGAATGTTCTAATAATACACAGAACGTTATCGTTTGCTGGTGTGGAGCTAATATAGTTATGGTTCTTTGTGTGAATGGCCTGAAGTGGGTCTATTTCCGTTAGGATTCTGCCTGAGAAGTGTCTCAACGGGTTTTGAAACAGAGCCCCGTCTCTCATGAGGAATGTTTCTAATAATGATCAACTAGCTTTGCTGTGTTACTAAGGTCACCCTTAAGTTTGACCCCAGTCACATGACAGATGCAAACAGTGTGTCGAATCCGAAGCTCTGTCACATGACACATCCCAGTTAAACATGTGAGCACTTAAGACACAGAAATATTCACTTCAAATGTGTGGTTGTCAGGAACTCTGTAAGATGGAGGGATGTTAGGATGATTCCAGGGGCCTGGATAGAGTGAGGGGAAAAAATATATTTTCTTTTTAAAAAAAAAAATACCTGAAAAGAAAACATTTAAAGCAAAATAAAATAAAAAATAAATATCTACAAATGTATAATATTGTAGTGAATGTTGGCAAAAAAGTATTTTCTCTATGCAAAATATATTCCAAATATTTTTTTGTTTGATTTTGGGGGTCAAACGTGACCTGGACATGTTGTCCTGAGATTTATCCATAATCTAGTCGGACAGATTTTTTAGAAAACGTCCAGGTACACAGACAATCAGCTGTAATTCTTCCAAGTCCTCACACACACACACACACACACACACACACACACACACACACACACACACCATCTGTTGTCCAATTATTAAACGCGGAAGCTCCAAGAGACATTACAGTGTTTCACAGAGCTCTCATCGTTCGTCCACAGTGAACCAAACTATTGTTTCGTTTCATCTGCTTTGTGATTACATACAATAACATCACAAGACAAACCAATACTGTATAGTGGTCCGTATCTGTGCCAAGTGTTTAATATTTCAACAGCAGCGTGTTGTTTCGAGTGCTTCAGCTAGTGTAAGCACATTCCCTGATGCTGGCAACCACTCGTGACAAGCCATTAACTGAGCCGTCGTTTATTAAGCAGGTTTTCTTAGCAGTGGTTTGCTCAGCACATCTCCCACATCTGTTCGATTGAGCGAACGTCGGCATGTTAAAAGTGCTAAAGCACATGAAATGCACAGGTAGCTCAGCTACACCGCAACTTCTAAAACATTTAGATCATAATTCGGTGGTTTCCTACTGTTAACCCCACAATTCCCAGATTAAAGTCAACATGAAATGGCATTTGAAAGCTGTATTACTTCCATAATGTAATATTCCTTACTGAAACAGGATATTCCAGAGCATCTCAGTGTATTCAAATGATATTTCAAATTATTTGCAGTTATTTTCATAACTTTATTACATTTAGTATAGTAACCATCATTAAAGTTCCCATGAAATGATTTTTTTATGGAATATTGCAGTGTTTATTCTAAATGATTTATCGTGCACATGATTAATGTTTTAAATTCATGTTCCTCCTAATCTTGAATCAGAATAACTTCCTCTCCCTCTTGCAGCGACATCTCTTCTCTTCTCTGATGACGAGGGCAGGGCAACCTGTCACTCACATGAGATCCACCCTACATTTGTTCTTGTTCCTGAAGTGTTTCACTCGGATATACGACACAATAGAGAAGAAAAGACTAGTGCAACTTCCGTTTATGTTGACTTTAAGTTACAGTGTTAAGCAATATTTTAGGAAGGCTGCATTATCAATTATGTAAAATGAGACCAGGATCGTAATTAATGTAATTACGACTTCATGCTGACTTTAAAGGGGTCATGACAGATGTGCGTCCAGTTTCTGAAGCCATTATAATGACTGATGCTGTCTATACTGATACAGTATATAGATGTGCGTTCAGTTTCTGAAGTCATTATAATGACTGACACAGTCTACGCTGATACAGTATACAGATGTGTTCAGTTTCTTAAGTCATTATAATGACTGACGCTGTCTACACTGATACTGTATACAGATGTGCGTTCAGTTTCTGAAATCATTATATTTCTGAAGTCATTATAATGACTGACGCTGTCTATGCTGATACTGTATACAGATGTGCGTTCAATTTCTGAAGCCATTACAATCCCTGACGCTGTCTACGCTGATACAGTATACAGATGTGTGTTAAGTTTTTGAAGCCATTATAATCACTGACGCTGTCTACGCTGATACAGTATACAGATGTGCGTTGAGTTTCTGAAGTCATTATAATGACTGACGCTGTCTATGCTGATACAGTATACAGATGTGCGTTCAGTTTCTGAAGTCATTATAATTCTGAAGTCATTACAATCACTGACGCTGTCTACGCTGATACAGTATACAGATGTGCGTTCAGTTTCTGAAGCCATTATAATGACTGACGCTGTCTATGCTGATACAGTATACAGATGTGCGTTCAGTTTTTGAAGCCATTATAATCACTGACACTGTCTACGCTGATACAGTATACAGATGTGCGTTCAGTTTCTGAAGCCATTATAATGACTGACGTTGTCTACGCTGATACTGTATACAGATGTGCGTTCAGTTTCTGAAGTCATTATAATTCTGAAGTCATTACAATCACTAATGCTGTCTACGCTGATACAGTATACAGATGTGCGTTCAGTTTCTGAAGCCATTATAATCACTGACGCTGTCTACGCTGATACAGTATACAGATGTGCGTTCAGTTTCTGAAGTCATTATAATGACTGACGCTGTCTACGCTGATACTGTATACAGATGTGTGTTCAGTTTCTGAAGTCATTATAAATTACTGACGCTGTCTACGCTGATACAGTATACAGATGTGCGTTCAGTTTCTGAAGTCATTATAATGACTGACGCTGTCTACGCTGATACTGTATACAGATGTGTGTTCAGTTTCTGAAGCCATTATAATGACGCTGTCTATGCTGATACAGTATACAGATGTGTTTTCAATTTCTGACATATTCCACACGCTTGAGTCTGTCGACAACAGGACAAATGGAAGAGTGAAAGAATGTTCAATTTGACGCGTCCAGTTTAAACAGCTGTTTTTTGTCTCTACAGAGACTTCAGAAGGATCCCAGCGTCGGAAACAAGCGGATGGTTTATTTTAATGGTGACCCTGATCGTGTTGGAGGATTATATGTTTGTTCTGATCATTTCATTTTGTAAACAAGGCACAGTTTAAGAAACCTTTGTTGACAGATGAAGCAGCTGACTGTATTGGATCTGACAGCAGCTGCATCACAAACTGCAAGTAAATGATTTCATAATGCTTTGTAAATGACGACTTTATATGGATAATGTTTTCAAAACATGTATTCATGTGCAATAGCGAGTGCCCGTTGTTACTATTTCCTGTGCAGTGATGTTGGCCAATCATAACAGTGGCTGTTTACTGACAAGCCTTAAAGGAGCCGCGCATTAAAAATGGATCATTTCAGACAGAGGCTCAGAATCCACTTTACAAAAAACTTTAATAATATTATAAGTGGAACAAATACATTTAAATAATTAAAAAAAACAAACATGTCATGACCCCTTTGAAGGAGGGCCTGTGGATACCGTAGAGAGCCCCATTCACTCTCCTGCCCTTTATCTGTCACACACAGGGTGGCAGAGTGTGTCCTGCACTAAATATAGTCCGTACCCACACCCTTCCCTCTCTCTGCAGTAAGTGCCGCCCCATGTGTCTGGTCCATCTGCTCCAGCAGGCTGAGCGAGAAGCTCCAGTGAGAGAGACAGAGAGTGACTGTAGCGCAGTGCCACACCCAGATCCACAGCACCACACGCTGCTTTCAGCCCACCCGTGACAGAGAAACACGCCGCTCTGCTGGGATTCAATGCGCAAACAGCTCGGACACAACGATCATTCACTCATTAACCATTTCAGTCGTATCCGACTCTTGCTGATTCTATGGCCATCTCCTGCCATACACCAGAGACTGTCCATGAATTCTCTTGGTCATGATTTTTCCAGGGTCACCAGGTCTTTCCCCAACCCTCCCTATTACATGGCTTGGGACTCACACACACACGCATTCACACCTATGGACAATTTAGCGGGTCCAATTCACCTATACTGCATGTCTTTGGATTGTGGGGGGAAACCGGAGCACCCGGAGGAAACCCACGCAGACACAGGCGACAAGCAAACTCTATAAGGAAAGGCAGGACTCGAACCAGGGACCTCCATGCTGTAAGGCAACAGTACTGACCACTGAGCCACGGGACACAATGATACTTGGGTGATTTTACCCCAAATAGACATGACATGGAGTGCTTGAATCCTCCAACATAAAACAATAAGATATTCTATGTGAAAAAAGTAATATATATAAAAACTATGCTTACAGAGGATATAATACTAATGAAGGCCACATAAGTGTACTTAAAGAGAGCACACTCTCGTGACTGCTTTTTAACACACTAAAGTACACTTTGAAAAATGTCAAATTAAATGTTTTACTTAACATTTTAAGTACATTTCAAATCATAGTTTTAATCTTTTGTTTGGAAGTAATTATGAAATTACATAAAAATGTACTTAAGTTCTACTTAAGAGTGTTTTTGACCCACTTAAGTTCAGTTCTGTCATGACAACTCTCTGAGTGTTTGGCATGGTAATGGGTATGACAACGTTAATATGTTTGGTCTTGGCAGAATAGATCTGCTACGCTGCTGCTGCTGTTGATTATTGCTGCTGCTGTTGTTGATTATTGCTGTTGCTGCTGCAGAGCAAGTACGGCACTTGCCAATTGCCAATACATACACAACACGCTGCTGTGAGCAAGTAAGACATGCTGCTGCTGTACAATATAATGTACATGAATTACCCATAGCAGATCTATACATGTGGAGCTGGGGAAGGCGGAGGGTTTCTGAAGCGCGCTGCAGTGCTAAGGCAAATGCTACTCATGTATTTGAAGATTGAGCATGCAGCTCATAGGCTACTGATACAGCAGGAACCAATCATCTGTGTCCTATAGATAATGATGTGATTACGAGTAGGTTGAGTTAAAGGACCTATTAGCCTGCCCATTAGAGTTTCATGCCAGAACTTTGTATATAATTGCAATTAATATAAATTTAAAATATAATACATTTTCATTTCATTGTAAGTAACATTTAAGTGTCAGAAAACATTACATTTATTTTGCATTTAAGTATATTCTTTTATAGTATATTATTTCCATAACAAGAAGGCTACTCTTTTTAAAAGTGTACTTATTTTTCACAAAGGAAGTTGTTCAGTCTTGGTGAAATATGATAAAGATGCTTTTTTTGAGTAACAGGCACTGTTGAATATTGCAAAATATTGTCTTTTACCATGGTAAAATCCACTATTTTACATCAATTCAAGTAGCTTATTGTTTTTCTCAGGCTAATTTATGAATAAAAAAATGTTGCAAGACACTGTCAAAAAAAGTGCATTATTATCTTCATTTAACTGTTGTATCCATAGGTGTGCGTATATCGGCTATTTTACAACTGCTTTGAATGTCATCCAATCAGGTTTCAGAGCCAAAATGATCAATTTTATAATCACACTTTTTGATATTAAGAAATATTTATTTCTTGAACCAATAGTGGCTAGAATCACAAAGCTCAACACAACCCTCTCAATTATATCCTACTTTAATTTCCATGAATCAAATGTACAGAAAGCTAAATCAGTATAAAACGCTGACCTTATATGAACCATGTATAATGTGTGAAATCTGTCCTCTACTTCCTCAATGCACATGTAGCCTGTCTTCTAAAGCCTTATGAGACTCCAATGACGACAGCACCGTGATCAGGAAATGGATCTTACCCTTCAGAGGGTCCTGCTCCGCCCTCATGATGTCGATCAGGGAGCTCTCCAGCGAATGCATGTTCAAGCTGTCATACATCCTGGACCGATCCTGTGGAACAGAGTTGAGGAATGTGTCAATATATGTGCAATACAGAAGTTTGCTGTGGAATTATGGGATTACATGCAGCTCCCTAATGCAGTTAGGAGCAAACGCAGAACACAGGGAACGGCATTCTTTCCGAACTGATCACTCTAAGCAGGAATAGAGTGTGTTTGTGTCACCCCCGAATCCCCGGAATACTGCAGCAGACCGGATTCTGGGTCACGCTCAGAATTCCAGCCCTGCGGAATGTTGTTTGTAGAGCTGTCATGAGTGGAATTAACCAGGCAGGTTTGTTAGCTTTACTGTATTTTGGACTGAAAGTTCAGCCAAACCGGTCTCAGTGCGTGGCTGTTTTAAGGCAGAATGAATCCGACGTGTGTGTGTGTGTGTTTTGCTTGTTTTTGTGACTCAGGTGCATTATGAGAATATCCCTCTTCCCTCCACTAGGGGCGTCCCGTTTCCCTATCACAACACCTGCCTAACAACATACCACAGATATCTGTGTCATTACTGCAATGAGACCAAGAAGGAATGTGAACATAAACACAGCCATCCGCCACCCGGCAACCCTGCCAGACCTGTGTGTGCACTGCAGGAAACACATGACGACTGACACAAACAAGACCAACGCCACAAGCTCCAGGCTTAACACAGAGACCCTTGTCATCTCCACCCTCGAGATAAAGAACTGTACTTAGTTGTGTTGTACTTACAGATAACATTCATGAAATAAAAGTCCACTTAAGTGCACTTAAAGAGAGCACACTTTTATACTATGTTTCTGAACACCCTTAAAGGAATAGTTCACTTTAAAATGAAAATTACCCCAAGCTTTAAGCCCGAAATACACCAAGCCGACGAACTAGTGTCAATGAAAGCAGACTGCGGGGTTGGCTCACGTCCTCAAGCCATCCTAGATGTATATGACTTTCTTCTTTCTGATGAACACAATTGGAGATATATTAATAAATATCCTGACGCATTCGAGCTTTATAATGGCAGTGAACAGGGGTCACGAGTATGAGCTGAAGAAAGTGCCTCCATCCACATCCATCCATCATAAACGTGTGCTCCACACGGTTCCGGGGGGTTAATAAAAAATATCTAGCTTCCGCCAGACTGCCTTCTGTATTCAACGTCGCGTCAGTTACACTTGTTTTGTAAGTTGAATAGGGAAGGCGCAGGACGTAGCGTAAGCTTTGTGAACTGCAAGAGTTTAACACTTTCTTCATAAGTTGAATATGGAAGGCGGTCTGGCGGAAGCTAGATATTTAACTTCATAACTTGTTAAACATTAATATTTTTCTTACACAAACGCATTGGTTCACTTCAGAAGCCCCCGGAGCCGTGTGGAGTACCTTTATGATGGATGTATGTGGATGGAGACAATTTCTTCTGCTTCAAACTCGTTGATCCTGTTCACTGCCTTTATAAAGCCCGGATGCGTTAGGATATTTATTAACATAACTCCAATTGTGTCCATCAGAAAGAAGAAAGTCATATACACCTAGGATGGCTTGAGGGTGAGTGCACTTTGTAATAATGTCAAGTCATTGTATTATGTAACCAAGATCATGTACCCTTTAACATCCAATCAAATCCTGAGGGGTAAAATCAAGTCCCGCCCCTCATTAGTTGACTATTCTTTTTCACACTAAATACTCTACAGTAAGAAGTTGAACGCTCTGTTCATTGTTGTTCTTAATATAGTTTATGATGTTTAGTAGTCATTATTTAGTTTATGAGCTTTGCTCTTCATAAAGTTGAGCTGCTGTAGTTTGTACATTATGGAGCAGTTTGAAGTGTTTTAGTATGTGGTCCATCGTGGTGAATCTTCAGCAAACACACATTAACCAACAGCAGCTGCTGTGCGGCAGGACAATACCACATCACTGCCGTCTTGTCTTCTTTGCTTGCAAGATTGAACTGAAACCAGGAAACAAATTAATAGAGCTCGCCACAATATCTGTTTTTTGTGCTCCGTAACATACAGATACCCTGACTGACACATAACTGTGTATGACGGACATTGTTTGGAAAGCACACAGGGAGTAAGTGTTGACCGCGTCACGCACAGATGCTTCCAATAGGATCTGTCACAGCCATCTGCCTCCCACAGGTACGGCAGGTTTTTCTATCAGCCCTGAGCTGTTTTCAGCATCCAGTCCGTTCACAGGCGCTCACAGCGCAGCTACAGACAGAGCGAGGCTGGAACGGCTAAATATAGTTTCAGCAACATCGCCAGAAATAGTGTCTGAAAAGCAGCTCAGTTCTCCAGAGAAGAACACAGACCTGAAGACTCATGCTGATCCCACACTTTGGGTTATTGTGCTACCATTCAATATCATTCAATATCAAATGTTTATGGAATCACCTTTTTATAACCTCTTTTCCTTTTCCACTGCCTCTAGTATTTCTTTAATGAGACCAGCTCATTCGAGTGTGACTCAAGACTGAGACCACATGATCAGTTAATGACTGATGCGTTCACACCAGGTCATAATTACCGTAATTACCAGATGACAACACGTGGCATTCTGCTCTGAATGTCCTCTGAATTATGCGTTTCTATGGCAACACTATCACCGGCAAAATGAATCTGGAGCGGTCAGGTGGTACAAGTCCGAAAATTCCAAGTTGTAATTACGATTTCTATGAGGATGTGAACGCTTTTTACAATTACGGTAATTACAACATGGTGTAAACACACCTCGAGTCCAAGACCATGTATCATGTGGGTTCAGACTCGACCCTGTCCTGATTCAAACATGTCTCGACTATGACAGTGTCATTAACATTCAAATTTAAGAGTTCAAAACATCTCTTGGGAAATCGATTGAAATCTTTATAGCCACATTTTATACTCTGTTCTTTCCTCCTTCCTCCATTTCTGTTTTGTTTTCATGCATTTGATCTCTAGAAGACGAAGTGAATGCGGAGCAGGAAGGAGAGGACAGGAGGAGAGAGGAGAGGTGCGAGGAATGCCAGGAATTCCAAACGGAACAATACCGTAGATACTAGTCGAGCCGGACCTGTTTCCTGAGTGATGAAGGCCAGAGCACGCTCAGCTCAGTTCTGTTAGGCCCGGCTTTACAGGAATTAGCTGTGACGTGCCAAACACTGATCTGGTCCGAAACTAAGCACAAGCTAACAATGAACACCGAGTTATTCTGTACTTCACCATACCAACAGCTCTTAATGACAGAACGACAAGTTAAATATGTCAAACCTAAACTGCTTTCATTCAGTAACACATCTATAGTCATTAACACACAGGGTCTGAACAAGTTTAGCAAGCCGCAGAGAATATGGATGGCAAAAATACCAGTAGCCATGTGGCCGATACTAAAATAAAAAGTAAAAACAGCAGAGCTAACCCTGAAGTGAGCGGGTGTATCCAGTGAATCACATGTGAATAACTTGCTGTTTCTGCTCATCTACAGAACAATAGGATAACATGAAAAAAATGTGTGACTCTCGCCTCTCACACACTCACACTTTTTCACTTTCAGCTTGAGAGTCAGAAACTTTCAGACTCTCACTAGTATAAGCAGGGCTGGAGAATATATTGAATATATTTGCAATCATTTACCTGGTAATATAAAACTTTGTGAATATCACAATGTACTCTTTGATCATTGTTTTGGGACTTGAGTATGAGAGCACTGAAGCATTTTAGCATCTCAGCTATTTTAATTTAAATTTCAGTAGAAAAAATTGGGATTTCTGTGAAATAGACACACATTTGTGTAGCAATTTACATGTAAAAAAACATTGCTGAATTATTTTTATTGTATTTTACTTTGTGCATTAAAATGTATAAATCTACATTTCTACAGTAGTTTGGTTGAAATTACGGTTCCTAGATAAATGATGACAGAATTGTCATTTTTGGGTATACTATCCCTTTAATGGGTTTTTATTCATATGGAATATGATTTTTTTTTAATGAAATAATACTCTATGGCGGTAAATTTCTAAATGAGTAAGACAGTGAGTCATTCATTCATTTGATTTGTTCAAGCAGCTGATTCATTCGGGAATGAAGTAAATCACTCTCTTTATGAATGGATCATTGAATTGATTCAACACCGCTGTGTTGTTCGGAGAACAAAAACCGCACTCGTGTGATATTGCGCTTGTTACTCATGTGATATTACTGAACTAGGCCATCATATGATATAAATATGAGACAAAAAATCATACAGAGACATTTTTGCCCTGATATCTTGAATTTTAGGGGCATATAACTGCATTCTATAGGCTTCATCATGCATGTTCATAACCATCAACTGTATGAGATGGCCCAGATGACCTACGTTACGTAAGATTTAAAAAATTAAAATTTAATAATTTTAAATTAATGCGTTAAATCGAAAGCCCTATATATATATATATATATATATATATATATATGTATATATATATATATATATATATATATATATATATGTGCACACACACACACACACACACACACACACACACATGCTAGTAAGTGGTACGAGGTCTTAGAAAGTCTTCCTCATAAATAAAGGTTAATATTCATGTAAACATGTGATTGCACTTGAGATTCATGCGATTCATAGGCGGCACATCTAACGGCAAACCGGAAATTAAACAGATTGAATTCATTTTTCCAGAAAGCACACTGACCCCAGACGGGCTCATTTGTCTACTTTTAGACTAAACAAACACTGGTGATAGCAGCGCCCTACTGAACTGTTGATTTTCGTCCAGAGTTGAGTTCAGACTGCCACACAGTAATGAAGGGAGAGGACAGGTTCCTTCAGGAGGAAACCGGCAAAACCCTGATGACCTCACCATGAGTCATCACTGTCTTCAGATCCTGTACCAGCTATTGGAGCATCCTACTGAACTCAACAGGGCGTACCGGGCGTACACACAGATACCCAAACGTATACTGACCAACAATTACATAATAACATAGACAAAACTGATCCGCCTCCCATCAGCCCATGAACCTGAGAGCACATCCCGTACCTGCAGGGGCAGCAGCGTGTTGCTGTTGTTGTCCGTACGGAACATGTTTTCTTCAATCCAGGATTTGGGTCCCAGCGAGCCAGCGGAGCGGGGGAACTTGGGCGGAGCAATGACGTTACTGGAGAAGGGCTTCTTCATGGGAGAGATCTGGTTGAGTGAGCCTGGCACGCGCCGGTGGTCTCTGCCCCAGGACATCCCTCCGGAGCTCCAGCCGCTGCCCTGATGACTGCCCCACGGAGACTGCTTCATCATGGGCTGCACACACACACACACAAACACTTCAATGCAAACACTAGATTAGAAGTTCAAGTCCCTTTCAAGGCAGGCCAGTTCACTCGGCGGCCATCTTGGGGACGCATCTATTTTTAGTAATGCCAGTACAATGCTACTTGCCAAACTCACATTCCTATAACATATTTTAAATCAGCAATAAAATCTGACATGAATTGTATTGTAAATGTTGTTTATTACCCTCAAATAGCACAAATGCTGTAGTTTTCAGGTTGATATAGCTAGTGAGCATGTGACTTTAGAGAAAGGAGACATTCTTGTTCTAAAAGAGCATTTCACTGGACAAACATCTGAACACTCTTAATCATATTGAATGTGCAATTGTAGTGTAGTTGCAGATAATATAATACTAATGAAATTAAAGCCCATTTAAGTGCACTTAAAGAGAGCACACTTTCATCACTATGTTTCTTTACACACTGAATTATGAAATATGTTATTCAATATTACATTTAAAGTAAATATACTTTAAATGAACTAAACTGCAACTTTATCATTATAAATGTGTAATTACAAATATATTTAAATGCATGACGTATAAGTTTCAATTGAAATGACATCAAAGCACGAAAACGCAATGTAAGAGATTTGCTGAATAAAGCGGGAGTTTTGTCACTGATAAACTCACACTGTTTGATTGACAGCTCCAGCGATTATAAAGGGAGCATTCTTTGATCACTTTCTACATATAATTTAATAACTGTTTAAATAACAGATTATTTTCATCCTACTAAGAGAAACAACGTGAAGTTGAGCATTTAGTCACTGGTTTGATTTACTGACACATAGACAAAGAACATCTGACTGTACATGAATCATTACATATCGGATCAGATATTAGAATTAACACAATTACTTACATGTTGTTGCATTACTGTCGAGTCCATATCATAAAGTCTGTTTGCAAAGCAATTGATTTACCAAAAAATCCACAGTGAAATTTACCAAATACAAATAAATAAAGCTTAACTGAGACATTCACATTGTCTTGCGTTCAGTTCACACTTCAGTATAGTCTCTTAAGTAAATTATTTAAGTGCTGTTATTTATGGACTCTTTTTAAAAGTATACTTCTTTTTCACAAGGGATAGGCCTGTAAGTACAAGATGATGTTATCAATGCTTCTGTTCTGTTTTCCAAAAAGAGGAAGACTGGACACTGTTATTACATACATGTGTCAAAGGTTAACTGCATCAAGGATCAGCACTAGCATATAGATGACCTCAAGCTAACAGAAGTCGAGGAAGTGTGTGTGGGAATCTGAATGAGAGTGACTGGAGTATTCGAGTGTGTGTGTAAGTGTGTGTGTGTGTGTGTGTGTGTTTCTTTGAGCGTGGCCAGGCTTTGCCTTGCTGTACAAGTAAGAAGATTTAAAGCTTTACATCTAACACTCCACATCTCGTGAACAAAGTGGCGACAACACACACTGTCTTTATCTGAGGATATATGCCAGAAAAAAATGACAGAAAGAAACACATTTTCACTATCAGCAGGTGTTGTCATCGCACAACTCAAACGAGAGTTACACCCATTTCTGCAATGTCTAATGTGTGTAATTGGGTAATGGCCTGAGAGAGTGTGTGTGTGCGTGTGTGTGTGTGCACATACAATCTGGTTGAGTGTTTAAGGGATAGTGAGAGACAATTAGCGTCTAGACGCTGGAAACATGGTGTAGAAGTATGCAGCAGGAAGTAAACCACGTTCGAGAGCCTGTGCTGGCAGATATATGCGACGGTCATATTGAGTTCACAGGCAAAAGTACCCTGCGAAAGTGATTTCACACAAGCTTCTGAGGCAGTGTAACTATCCAATAAACTAGAACAAAACAACAGAAGTTTTGCTGCTAATCAAGCATATATTTCATTACTTCAGTGACCGCAAAATACAACTTGCAGACGCCATTTTGAGTCTTCAGTTCGAGTGACATGGAACTGCACGCACAGGATTGTGGGATATTACAGGCAGCAAAGGATACATCAGAAATTAATCAGATGAAGGTATCTCAGGAGACAGGAAGTGACACGATCATTGGATTCATCCAGATGTGTCTTGTTGCCTTCCTACATCTGTCTACGGTCATCATTTCTCAGCTTTGTGATGAAACCACAGAATTCTGTTGATATGCTGTGCATATATTGGCTGTTCAAATACGGCACATCCAATCATAATTTAGATCTACTCATTTCATAATATTAGGTAAACTGATTTGAATGCTTGATTTGAACATAATGCCAGATTTATCATTCATTTAATGACTATGAATTATCTTTTTTTTTTGGTTTATGTCCATCAAATTCCAACTAAAATGTGCAAATAATGAATTGATAATTTTTTTAATTATTTAATTGTCAAAAAAGAAACTTGCATTACCACATAAACCAATTGTTTTGTTTAATTCACAGCAAAACATTGTAATATCTACACTGAGGAAAAGTTTAAGGTTGGAGAGATTTTTGAAGATTTTTGAAAGAAGTCTCTTATGCTCACCAAAGCTGTTATTATTATTATTATTATTACAATGTAAAATAGCTGTTTTCTATGTAGTATATAGTAATATATAGTAAACTGTCATTTATTCCTGTGATCAAAGCTTAATTTTCAACATCATTATTCCAGTCTTCAGAGTCACATGATCCTTCAGAAATCATTCTAATATGCTGATTTGATGCTCAAAAAAAAAATTATTATTATTATTAATGTTGAAAACAGTTGGCTGCTTCTGTGGAAATGGTGATACATTTTATTTTTCATGATTTTCAATGAATAGAACAGCATTTATTTGAAATAGAAATCTTGGTAACACTTTATATTAAGGTGATGCAGTTACACATTACTACATGTGCTTACTATAGTAATAACAGTAAATTATGCATAATTACAAGTAACTAACCCTAAACCAAACCCTAATCATAACCATAACTCTATAGTAAGTACATGTAGTTAATTAATATTACTCAGTACAATATAACTGTCACCTTAAAATGAAGTGTAACCAAAATCTTTTGTAAAATTATAATTGTTTTTACTGACAATGTAACTCATCCTTAATGCTCTTCCTGACATAAACAGTGTTATAAGGTTATGGTCATATCTCTCACACATACAGTACAATATTCCTGACTCCTGAAAGAAGGGCGTCTCTTATCTGTGATATCATGCTAAAAGACATTTACTCTAGCAGCTGTTATACCAGCATGACTTCAGATGTAGGAATATCGCAGTGACAGATATAGGGCCGCTCCTAAACCATGTGACCGCCTCCCCTAGACCCCACCCCACCCCCACACAGAGACATATCAGATCTGCAGCGACACAACTAGGGTTTGCATCTAAAACACTGAATGTGAGTTTTCTGTGGGAAACAGACGTTAGATTGATTCAAATTGGTATCTCGAGTCCTTTATTTGTTAATCTGACTACTGTATGATTGTCATTGCTAGGGAAGACGACACAATAGACATGCTGTGTATTTATTGTTTTTGTGTTTTTTGCTCAATTCAGACTGCAAATGTTGTCTGATGTAATAAAATATAATTTATTTTGTACTGTTGTTGTAGATTCAGTAGCGGTGCGGCAAACACTGTCATAAATGTGGAATATCTAATATAATATCAAAGAAATGCTGAAATGCAAAGGAATAGTAACATTCACCAAAATGGCCACCATCATAGTGCAGTTCTGACTGTAGATTACTGTGATAAACACTTTCTCAGACACTGCTGCTGACATCTATACACTCTCAATGACAGATGTCACTGAACACACCCCTGCTGTCCCCTCCAGAAAACACATGGAAAAACATAATACTATATTCTATTTCTGCATTATTCAGAGTGCAAATAAACTACTTCTGCCAAAAATGTGTAGTATAAGCTGTTCAGTATCCCACAATGCACTGAACGCTGACCTTACATTTATACTGTGACTCATTATTTGCTCATACTACCGCAACTTATTATGACATTACACCAAATTACATTAAAAAGCACAAAATGGCAGTTATTATTTCTGAGATTATAACTGAACGCCATTCACAATGTTTCATACTGCAATACTAAACATTCACTGCTGCATAGTACATACTGTGACACATACTGGGATCAGTCTTTAATGTTTTGTTTTATTCAAACAAAAATACAGTAATATTGTGAAGTACTACTATTATATATTATTATTATAACGTTATAAGCATACTAATACTAGTAATTCACATACTAATTTTGTAGTGTACACTGCGTAGTGTGCAGCGCAGGCCGCATTTGTATTCAACGCACAAACGTCACAATGGCTGCATTATGACGCAACAGCTGCCGTTTGAAGGCCGCGATTGCGTCACAATGACAGTTTAACAGCCGCTTCATCTTTAGTATTCTACACAGGCCTGCGGTACTCTTTTCACGCTTATTGTACTAATGTTCTAGTGTGTATGTAGTTTGGCTTGCTCACCTGGTGGTGGTGGTTGTAGTTGTTCCTCTGCTGCAGGAACGCGCCCTGCTGCGGGGGGATCTGCGGGCTGACCGGGGACCGGCGGCTCTGCGGCGGCTGCGGGGGCACGTTGATCTGCGGGGGAAAGGGGCTGCTAAACCCCTGCACCGGGCACGGGTTGGCCGAGAAGCTCTGGAAGAAGCCGGGGTTGATGGAGGAGGGGATGCCTGGGTAGAAGTTGTCAGGCTCGGTGGTGGGGATAGGGTTTATTGCGTTCGCGGAATTGGAGACGGGCGGAGGAGGGGAGCTCGTCTGCACCGACCACGGCGTTCCGAAAGCGGGCAGGGTGGGAGAAGCTGAGCCGCCGCCGCCGCCCCCGGGGTTCTGCATCTCCGGGAACGCGGCCGCGAGCATGTTATTGCCGCCGGTGCCGTTGTTGATGTGGTGTGCGCTGGGGGACTCCATCGGGATCTTCACCTTGGACGATGGCGCATCGGTGTCCAGGCCCGTGGAGGAGGAGGAGGAGGAGGAGGAGTACGGCTGCTGCTGCGGCGGCTCAGCCTGCTGATGTATGTTCCGGTCGTGCTGAAGGTCACCGGCTGTCTGTGCGTGACCTACAGCGGAGAAACGGCTCTGCTCGCTGGACTGAGAAGCTGTCAACCCCGCAGGCTCATCCTGCATGTTGCGCTGATGTGACGGGAAAAGAGGGGACACCAGAGGCGAGCTGCTCGGGCACACCGGGGACGGGCTGGAGTAGGGTGTGAACGCGCCTCCGCCGAACAGTGTGGAGCTGCTGCTGCTGCTGCTGCTGATGTTCGCTGTCTGCAACAAGCCGAACCCGTAATCACCCATTTAATTGCGTCAAAACAGCGCAGCTCTCGTATTCCCAGGCCTGGTCAGGAACAATAAGAGACGCGCAGTGTCCTGTAACTTCCTAAAGCCTGTGTGGAGCGAGAGAGGAGGAGCTTTCGGTCGAGTCGGTCACCTTTTTGCACACTATAAATATTGTTCGCGGATTTAATTGTCTGCGGCTTTTTTTAGCCGTTTTATCCGTCCGTCCGTCCGACCGACCGCGCATCCCCCTCCTCGCGTTACCGGCTGATCTGCTGCTGCGGCAGAGGATTAAAACTCCTGCATGCGCGTCACCGCCGCGTCATAATGCATGCGCGAGCCCGCCCCCCTCTCAGCCGCAGAGCGAGCCGCAATGTGCGCGTCACTCATTCATTATTCAGGAGGTGCAGCAGAGCAGACCGGTCCGCCCGGCCTGAATGACACTGTCGGAAAGATGGCAGCTGTTTGTCAACTGCACAGTCGGGTGTCTTCCAGTCTTTCCACCTTTAGCCTTTATAATCTGCCGTAGCCATGACCATAACACACTGCGTACTGTGCCTAGTAGCCATAATGAACGTCCACATATCATATTACAGGGTGGACTTTTTGTGGCAGTATAGCATATAGTGCAGTACATAGTATGCAGTGTATTCTATACAGTGTACTATGCTGTTTAGCTAGGTAGGCTTATTTAGTAGCCTACATTGTTTAGTGTATACTATAGGCCTAGTGTAGTGTATTCTATATAATGTATTATACAATATAGATTATACATTTAGTATTCGGTACATAGTAAGTACTGTTCTATGTAGTGACCTATATAGTAGGCAGTTGTTTGTTATTCAATATGTGTGTAGTGTATACTATATAGTGTAGTATATTCAATATAGTGTACTATGCAATATAGACCATACATTTAGTATTCAGTACATAGTAAGTACTGTAGTATGTTCTATGTAGTGCTCTATATAGTATGCAGTTGTCTGTTATTTAATATATGTATAATGTACACTATATAGTGTAATATATTCTAAAGTACTTACTATGTACTGAATACTAAATGTATAATCTATATTGTATAGTACACTGTGTACTATACAATATAGATTATACATTTAGTATTCAGTACATAGTAAGTACTGTAGTACGTTCTATGTAGTGCTCTGTATAGTAGGCAGTTGTCTGTTATTTAATATGTGTAGTGTATTCTATATAGTGTAGTATATTCTATATAATGTACTATACATTCTAGATTACACTATAGTATTCAGTAGGGTACATATAATGTAATGCAGTATATTCTATGTAGTGCACTATATTGTATGTAGTGTTTTTTATTATTTTGATATATTGTGTTGTGTATCCTATATAGTGTAGTATGTTCTATGTAGTGCATTACATAGTATGCAGTCATTTATTAAGTATTTAGTATATTGTGTTCTAGTGTACAATATATAGTGTAGTATATTCTACATAGTAAATCTAGATTGTACTGAAGTGTTCAGAATATTGTGGTGTAGTGTCTAGTTTGTAGTATATTCTTTGTCATTCATACTGTGGTATTATTGTAGTATATGTTGGGTAAAATACATATCTAGTACATAGGATGTAGTGTGTTCACTACTATATATTATACTGGCTAGTTTTTATTGAAGCATTTAGTGTTTTGTTTATTCTGTAGTGTATAGAATAAAGTGTTGTTTATTCTATATAGTGTACCACATATACAGTCTAGATTGTACAGTATACAGTTAGAGTGGTAGTGCACTGTATTCAGTTTATACTGAAGTATTGCGTGGGGCCTAATATATAATGAAGCACACAGTGTGTACTGTATACTACTGTATACAGTGTTCTGTAAAGTATCCTGTATAGTGTACTAAATTTAGTAAATTCTATGTAGTGTAATATATAGGCTAGTATACAACCTAGATTATACTGAAGTATTCAATATAATGTTTAATGTAATAAATAGTATGAGTATAATATTCAGTAACATTTTATTATACACTGTCCTTGTTACATGTTACATGTACTTACTCCAGAAATAACAGTAAATTATGCATAATTACAAGCAAATAACCCTAAACCAAACCTAATCCTAATCCTTTAGTAAGTACATATTGTTAATTAATATTACTCAGTACTTAATTGTATAATTACACTGTAACAAGGACACAAAATAAAATGTAATCAGATATTCTACATACTGTAGCATTTAATATATCATAGTGCAGTTACATAGAATATAGTTTAGTACATACTGTAGTGTATACTTGAGTATATAGTATGAGAGAAAGGAGATAAGTGAAGGTGCGATGTGTGCAGTGACGATGGGATCTAAAAATATCTCATTAAAATGCACCCGGGTGTCAAGGAGATTAATTCCTTATGCATGCTTAAACAGCATCCTCGTGCTCCTAACGAGGGGACGTTATTCTGTCCCTCCGGTCTTTGTCCACCTTTTAAAGCATCTGATCCCGTTTGACAGCTGGTGGTGTTTGTACCTCCCACGTCAAATGTGGCATTTGTTTTAAACACTTCAGCCCCTCTCTCTCGCTCTCTCTCTCTTTTAGCCCTGATCAATAATGAACACTTTTAATGGATGTGTACGGAGGGGGTCATTCTATCAATAAGCACAATTCATTATGGTTGTATTGCCGTCAATCCAAGCCCAAGAGCCTACGGATTCCCTTTCAAAATTGAAATGTCTTATTTTTCCACTGATGCAATCAGTGAGGACAGATTAATCATATAATCATTGATCTAAGCCCATCACGGCTTCACCTCAATGCAGCGGCTATTGTGACAGTTACAAATTAACCAACACGTCTCAATTGATCAAAGTCTACTCACTTTTCCTATTTGCATGCATGCTGCACACAGCATCATTATTCCTGAAGTTTTTCATGCTCCCGAAATGCAGTTTTGAGCGAAAGGACATGTCCTGTGATTTGTTATAGGAATTCACGGGCTTCAGTCCCTGTGTCCTTAAACATGAGCATCAAATCCTGCATGCTGCCTATGTAATCGGTCATTCCTGGCTGGAGAATGTTCGGAGATAAACTGGAATAACCAAGCGTAGCAGCTGACCAGATGTAATTGTCCTCTTTGAAATTAATTTTCATCACACATACAAAACACTGTATAGTAACAGAGATGGATGATTGTGTTTGCATGTGGACACATACAGATGAGATAAGGGAAACAGAGTTAGTCAGAAATGGGATTGTGGGATACGGGGGTGTAGAGTCTCAGAGATACGGCCAACAGACATTGTACACAATCTAATTTGCTGATTACCACCGTATAGATTTCAACCTACAACTAAACACCAGCTGGCCTTTTAAGTGTGTGTGTGTGTGTGTGTGTGTGTGTGTGTGTGTGTGTGTGTGTTTGTGAGCATCAATGCTCCTTGGTTTTCACGGTGCATTGTGGGACTTTTTAGGGAGCGAACGTTTCAGTGCACTGGATTGATTTTGTGATTGGGACAGCACTTAAAATGGCCGACTCCGTGATCAGTGCCCTGACTACTGAGCTGATTGAGACTCATCCTAGATTTTAGTGGTCTTTGGCTAAAACTTGAAGCCACAATGCTAACAGATCAGTGTTTTTAGCATGTAGCTATGCAGTTGCAAGCAATGGTATTCTTGTTATTGTCTTATTGTTGTTTTATTGTTTATTAAGTTAATTCCCTTAGAATATCAACAGCACCTCTCCACTGTAAGTCACATGATTTGAGGCATCATTTATGTGAGTACCATAAGCAGAGACAAGTTATATAGTCACTTTCAAACCAAGCAGCTTTCTGTTCGTAAAAGTAAAAGTAAAGGCTTGTTCACAACAAGAATGCTAACTAATGATTAGCATCCACACCAATGAACTGTTCTTAGCGTGTGCTGCAGTTGTGTCGTCTGTGACGCTTTAAATGTGTCGTAATTATTACAGTAGTGGTGTGGGTGTCTCTATTCTCATCCTTGTTGGTCCAAAGCTTTTATTGACACCAGGCCCATCGAACGACTGATCCTGGAATGTGCCTATCTATGACATAGATAGGTGAAACGTCGCCTCTGCAGAGAAGAGCGATACAGAACTAAAAATAACATTACCTTTCAAAGGATCCTAATGCTAGGAATATGGTTATTTTCAACAATATGAATGTCTCAGTTGAGCTTTAGAGATTTATTTGTATTCGGTACATTTCACTGTGGATTCTTTGGTAAAACAATTGCGTTTCGGCGCAGGCTTTGCTAACATACTTTTATGATATGGACTCGACAGTAATGCAACAACATGTAAGTAATTGTGTTCATTCTAATACCTGATCTGATATGTAATGATTCATGTACAGTCAGATGTTCTTTGTCTATGTGTCAGTAAATCAAAACAGTGACTAAACGCTCAACTTCACATTGTTTCTCTTAGTAGGATGAAAATAATCTGTTATTTAAATGGTTATGAAATTATATAAAGAAGCGATCAAAGAATGCTCCCTTTACATTCGCTAGAGCTGTCAATCAAACAGCGCGAGTTTATCAGTGACTGAGTTCTAGACTCGCGCCAAAACTCCCGCATTATTCAACGAATCTCTTAGTTTTTTTTTGAGTTTTCACTGTTAGTTATGATGAAAGCATTCGTTAGTGTGCAGAAATTGAGTTGCAATGACGAGATCACTGCTTTCATGCGTTCAACAACATGTCTGTTATCGGCTACAATGTTCATCACTGCAACCTTTCATGCCACGATTTAAATGTAATGCTATAATCAACACTTTTCATGATTAGGTAACCTTGAGAGCTGTAATGATAAAAACATGCTAAAAGTTTTCAACAGAGTAATACTTGGTCATTTCAAATGGAAAGATGTTAGCCAATCACAGCAGTGGGCGTTTACACTAAAGTCTCACAGCAGACACGCTCCTTAAAACAGAGCGTTCAAATAAGAGGGCTAAAATCAGGGTAGGAAAAATGCCTTTTATTTCTAAATTATGACCATTTTTGATGTAAAAATCATACTAACATTATAAGTGCACCCCAGGAAACATTATAAAACAATAAAACAACGCTGTTCATGACCACTTTAAATAATATCCTGGCTCTTCCTAGCTTTATAATGGGAGTGAATGGGGGGGGAGAGATTTTGAAGCCCAAAAAGCGCATCCATCCATCATAAATATAATCCAAATGGCTCCAGTGGGTTAATAAAGGCCTTCTGAAGCAAAGCCATGGGTTTTTGTAAAAAAAAAAATCCATATTTAAAACTTTATAAACTAAAATAACTGGCTTCCGGTAACAGCCATATGAGTTCCGGCAGAAGAGTGACCTCTGACTCGACGCATGACGCAGGATGTAGGAATAGTGTAAGCTTAGACGCCTCTCGCGGTTCAAACAAACTCAAGCTTCTCTTCTCATATATCGAAATCTTCTGCGCTTGCGTTGGGTCAGAGGTCACTCTTTTGCCACAAATTGACGCGTACGGCCGTCTGCTGGAAGCTAGTTATTATAGTTATTAAAGTTTTAAATATGGATATTTTTCTTACAAAAACCCATTGCTTCACCTCAGAAGGCCTTTATTAACCCCCTGGAGTCATATGAATTACTTTTATGATGGATGGATACGCTTTTTGGGCTTTCCCCCCCGGAAGAGCCAGGACATTTTTTAAATAAATCTCAGATTGTATTCGTCTGAAAGAAGATAGTCATATACACCTAGGATGGTTTGAAGGTGAATAAATCATGGGCTAATTATCATTTTTGGGTGAACTATCCCTTTAATGCTTGCCTTAGCAAACACATCTGTGCTTCACAATGTTTTGTTTAACAGTGAGAAAAACAAATGGGAAATTCATTGTGATCACTAAAAGGTAATAGATTAAAAAAGGAAATTTCACCAGCTGATCACTGCAGAGATGACACAGCATATTCCCTTGAGGCCTAACACACACACACACACACACACACACACACACATCTTCGTCATCACTTGTATCCTCTTGAGATCTCTCTTTTTCATCCCCCTTCCTCCATGTTCCTCTTCAGCTGTTGGGCCCATAAACTCCTCCTGCTCTTGTTGCCCAGATGGGGCAGTTCTACCAGTTTAAGGGCAGGTGTGGCGGCCCTGGCCGGTGCTGAGCAATCATTGGCTGTGATTAGTGTGTGTGATTTCTAGGTGGGGTTGAGTGTGTATGCGGTGGCGGGGGGAGGGCGGTTATAATAGGGCAAGCTGCCAGCTGCTGCCCCCTTCTCAATGTATAGCCTTCTTAAACAGGATAGGGGGTTGTATTTGTGTGTGTGTGTGTCAGCTGCCACAGAACTGAATGTGACACCTCAATCTGATGATGAGCACATACTATGGCTGTGTTCCAAAACCTAGCAAGCCGCCTAATTGTCTACTGTCTAGGCGCCTACCTGGCAACTATAATGGAAGCTTATAAGTGACTGATGTGGAGCACTGTTCAATGGCAGCTGCACACAAACTAGCATGTTTCACGTGAGACAATTCAATACAGTCTAAAGTTAGCATGTTGCTAAGCTAACAACACATCACTCAAACAGTGTGGTCACGTTTACTGCTCTGTGAATTTTTGTGGGTGAAATACAGTCACTTCCATAGGAATACACACGATTGAGAAAATGTGCAAAATTTGCTTCATACTTAGTATACTAGTATATTTTTTGATACTAATTTCACTTGACCTCTCCGCCATTTTGGATGGATATTTTTCCAATAGCTATGCGCTGTCAGTGATGGGGGACACAGTTATAACACTTCCTCAGCAGGCATTTTTTGGGCCGAGCTTCTCAGGACGGGGGACACTCTCTGTCAGTTGGCGTAATTGTTGTGCGGAGCAAATCTATATTTAGATCGACGGTGGACTTGCTTACCAGACGGGCTATTTTCAGATTTCTGAGAAGATCTCTTGTCTCGCTCCCTGCAGTGTCTGAACATGCAATGAAGACTGAACCACTGAACTAATGTTTATATTGATGTTGTTTATGACATTGAGATTTGAAAAAAGATATGAGATTGAGATATGTATCTGGGTTTTATAGCATGAGTTCATAATAATTAACTGAATGTAGTCAGGGTAGATGGCATATTTAATTCATGCAAATGAAAACAATGCTGTGAGGGACAGACGTACAGTCTGTTGCAGAGTTTTATGATCATATGCACGTCATGTTTTCCAGTTTTTTGTCCAGTTTCAGCCACATTATCAACACAACAGTACAACCCATTGAACAGACTGTACTTTTATTCCTCAAGCACACACACACACACACACACACGTAATAGAAGTGTGTTTAGAGGCTCTTTAAGAGGCAGCTGTATCAGTTTAAGGGTGAGGAGTGTAATCAGTGTTGAACACAATGGTTCCTTCTTCTCCTTTAAACAATCAGACAAATTCTGAACAAAGCATATGGTCTTTTGTTTGAATCCTGATCCTGTAAAATCAGCAAGGCCACAAAATATGTAGCTCTGAAACCACATCTTAACCTGACATGAATTTGTTATGATGCAACTCTCATTTCAGGTTTTTATTTTTATTATCTTAATGACAACAGCAATCAAATAATCACAGTCGCCCAGTATTAAGTGTTTATCACTAAGGTAATGACTCGTTTGCACACTCAAATGATTGGTGGCGTTTGTTAAGACAAGCAGTACTATTAGTATTGCTTATAAGTAGTCTAAAAGAGATTGTTGTCCAGTTTTTTGGACACACAAATCATAAGGCCAAATGTGTTTAACTGGTTTAATGACCTGTACATCCCAGTGACAGAGTGTAATGTACAACTGCTGACACTGTTCACAAGTTCATGATATCATCATGCGAGGCTCAGTACAAGACATGTTTTGAATCCACATGAACAGTTCTCATAACAAATTTACTCCCATTTCATTGACTGTATGAATTTGACTAAGTTAAAACCCTTTTGGAAAGTTGTATTGGTTTTGTTATGATTAGGTTCTTTTAAAAAAGATTTGTGTGCTTAGCTAAACTGAGCTAATAAATGAAAGATTAAATGAATCCAGTAGAGTATAGAGTCTAATCCAGTATAGTAAAGAGTCTGTTCTCTTCCTGTTAAAGATCACACTAGAAAAGACAGACTGCTGAATGAATGAGTATATTGAGACAGACACAGCTGCTGAAACTCTATGAAGACTTCACAAGTGAACAAATATCTACTCAGAGAAGCAGAACAAAAGACATGTCATCATCCATGATATCTGTAATGAACCCATAGATATGTTGTATGTTAAAAGTCAACATATGCTATATATATATATATATATATATATATATATATATATATATATATGGGTATGATTCTCTCTTGAGTTGTGAGAGGCCCCGGGTTTAAATCCCGGACGAGCCCCCATTGATCTTCAAATGGAATTGGGTTGCAACATTTTACACAATTAAAAAACTGTAGTTTAAAAGTACTGGGAGGCAATTACGCAACATGAATTTGAATTAGGTAAAGCATTAGGATTTATTACAAAGTATAAATGGAAAAAAGATAACAATTGATAAGCATATTTCCATAAATTTACAACTTATATACATAATTCAACAAAACAAACATACAGCCAAAGGAAAGGAAACCCTTCTAAACTAACTCAACACACAAAGAAATCAAAACAAAAAGGTTTCTTTAGGGTTTATGATGCCCTAAATAAACTGTTGTCACTACAGACAAAAATTACAAGGGGTGTCACTCAGAGTATACGTTTACATCACAATGATAATAAAAAATTTTTCTTTGCATTTTTCACATACAGACGACAATATTGTCAAAATGATCCCTGTTCACACAGATCTGCATAAATTACAAAAACACTGTATTATTCATATTATTCATCCATGTCACGTTGTAAAGAAACACTACGTGCCTATAGACTGAACATGTAACACACGTGCACGACATCACCGTTTTCACAAATTCACGTTTTTTACATGGAGACGATAACGCTTTAGTTTTCAAAAACTTGCACTTTGAAACCAGTGTTCTCAGGCCCCAAAAACACTGTTGTAGTATAAATTAATGGCCAAAACGCATTACAAATGTTCAGTTTTTAGGTGACTTCGGTGTTATGTAAATGGCCCCTCAGTGTGGCACATCAGGTGGTATCTTACCTGTCCCTTTCTTTTCCACTGTTCTTTTTACCTGTTCTCTTTTCTTTTAACACATAGCCGAAGAGAGTAAATTAACATACTGTAAATAAAAGGAATGAATGAGCCACCATACACTAAGAGTCATAAAACACAGACTTTACCAAAATAATACCAACAAAATCAATCAACATGATACAGAGTAATGAAGACTGTGAATGGTGTTCGTATGGATTTTTAAGGTGTGTCTGCATTTGTATTTGTGAGACTGTCCTCTGAGGTGTGTCTCTGTGAGTAAGGGTGTGTGTGTGTGTGTGTGTGTGTACCAGCCAGGGTGTTGCTATATGTGGTTGCTAATATGCTTGTTAGACTGTTGCAGTTGCTAGGGTGTTTTGGGTCGTTAGATATGGCTTATAGAAGTACAAGCACACCTCTCCTCCACAAGCTGCATGATTCATGTCTGTACCACAAATTAGGATGAGTAACGCACCAATTTTTAATTTTTGATTTTAAAAACTGGGTTACAGGTTTGTTCAAATCACTAATCTACTAATAGTCAGGTGAACCTCGGTAAACACCAGTAATAAATAAACAAACCCTGTCAAACACTCCCACACACATGCAAACAGGGCAGCACACACACACACAACAAAACACACAAGTGTATCTTCCTCTGTGTGCAGAAAGCACGCGTGTGTCTTAGTCTTAATCCTCACAACAGATTGCTTCATTGACGAGTTTAAAAATGGGTGATAACGAAGCCAAACCCTAACCCCTCACTACCTCAACACACACACACACACACACACACACACACACACACACACACACACACACACACACACACACATTTTTTTCTCTGGTGTGAAGAACATTTTATATGGGCCATTCTATGGTTTCAAAGTCAGAGTTGGAAACATCCACAAATTTTGCATGTATGCAAATTGTATAATATCCAAGGTACACATTTCTAGTAATTATGCAGTTAATTCTCAAGAAAGTTTTGGAATATTTTACCTCTCCACAAATTTGTCACTACCAAAACACAATAATAAATAATTTAATAAGAAGGGTTACATTGACCTATTAAGATTTTGTTTACATCTACCTTGGAAATAATTTTTTTTTTTTTTGCTATTTTTTTAATAAAAGTTTTCAAAGGTAAATCAATAACAATTACAATTTTAACAAGATTTCAAGTGTAATTTATGAGATTTGTTGTTTTGAATCCAATCTTTCTTTGCAAAAGGCATAAAGTTTATCATACTGATTTCAAAGTTAAGGATTCATTAGTTTGAATATACATTGAATTAAACACTATAATAACATCTTAGTTGATAATTCAATATACTTTATTTTTGACAAAACATCCCATGTTTCGGTCGTGACTGCACATTTTCGGTAGTGACAGTAATGTGTTGGTAGTGACCACATCACACTACAGAATATTAACTCACATACTAAAACACTAAAACATACTAAAATACTAATGATTTGCAAAATTTTGTTTATTTCCCCAAATAAATGATTATGTGTTTCCTTTTGTCACTACCAAAACAATGATGACATGTTTCGGTCGTGACTGTTTTGGTAGTGACAATTTTAGATACTTTTGAGCCTAGCTCAAAGATGATAATCAGCACATGGTTAGCTTGCACAATTCTGAACAGTTGTACACACATAAAAAAAAAAACACATTTTATCGAATAACACTTAAAAAAACAATAATGTCACTACCGAAACTTCACCACGTTTCGGTAGTGACAATTTTCAATACTTTTGAGCCTAACTCAAAGATGCTAATCAGCACATGGTTAGCTAGCACAGTTCTGAACAGCTGTACACACATAAAAACTAAATTTTATGGAATAGCAGCCAAAAAAGTTTGCTTAATTGCAGAAAAAAAGTGTCTGGTAGTGAGGTTCCTTGAAGTTAAAAACAGATTTTCAGACTTTTGAACACATTTAACTCAAAATGATGGTACCTATCTACTATGGAAGAGAGGCTAGAGGGAGGGACACATGAATATTTCATGATCAAAAATGTAGAAGTGTGGGAAAAGCCAGTTTGCTAAAACATACACTGTTTCGGTAGTGACAGCAAAATGCGGGACACATTTTTTTATATAAAGTTTCATGATTTAAAATTAAATTCTAAAATAAATATTAATATATATATATATATATATATATATATATTTTTTTTTTTTTTTTTTTTTTTTAAAAACAACAACAGAAAAAAATTGCAAAAATTATTTCAATATCATTTTCATAAGTTGAAATTTAGGGATTAGGGTTCGGGACAGCCACCTCCCAATTGAAAGTACCCAATAAATGATGATTTTATATATATTAATCTTACTGATATTTTAAATATTATTGTGGGATTCAATAGATAATAGAAGGATCTTAGTTAATATCTAAAATTTGAATGCTTAAATGCTTTTTAAATGTGTTTTTTGGTTGTGGGACAACAGTTTGCACCAATTCTGTAGAATGGCCCATATAATCTGAAGAACCTTTTTCCACTATAAAGAACCTTTTGTGGAATGGAAAGAATCCATTGATGTTAAAGGTTCTTCATGGAATCATTGATGCCAATAAAGAACCTTTATTTTTTAAGTTTTGTAAGGATAAGCACCACTGATATTTCCATCAGAAAGGTTTTCTTGTACTGTCTGACATGATCTAAAACTGTTTTTCGGATGACAGAGTCCATCCTTTTCCAACCCGCTGGTCCTCTGTAGATCACAGCATGATCTGCAGTATTTGAGGAGGGTGAGGGGAGATCGACCTGTGAGAGAGGAAGAGGGGGATGGTGATGAGAGGAAGATCAGGATGAAGGTGTCAGATGTGTCTTCCTCTCATCACCAGAAGGCAAATTCAAACATTCCCTCATGTAGATCTAAACAAGTGTGACTAAGAGACAACCAGCAGAATGTACTGACGGCTCTTCTGAAGACAGTGAGAGTGAATGTGCTGCTCATTCACACTAAAGACATGAAACATCACATCATCATATCAGAATGTTTTCTGAAGGATCATGTGACACTGAAGACTGGAGTAATGATGCTGAAAATTGAGCTTTAGTAAAATATATATTCACATAGTAAACTGCTGTTTGAATAGTAATAATATTTATATTCCTTTAAGAATCACACAAATGACTCCAGCAAAGATGTCATCATCACATCCTCATCATCACCGCTACCTCTTATTGTTTTTATTATGAAAATAATCCTGTGGTTTTTGCCATCTCACATGTGTTGATTGAGTAAAACAGTGAGATCACAGATCTGATGAGTGTGTTTGACACATGGCTACTAGACACCTGTTTGCACAGCACACAAACACACACCTTTATCTACAACTTACACAACAAACAATCATCTGCTTCTGAGAGCACAATTTAAAGGGACAGTTAACCCTAAACACAGTTCTGACATTGATGTCATCTATTTATGCTGTTCAAACATCAAACATCACTGCTTCTCGCATGTCTTGTGAATGATCATGCAGCAGATTTTTAAATTCAATTTTAGACCTACAGCAGAAGGGAACATTTTCAGTGAATAATGATTTTTGTTTTGGTATGAAACAAAGTCTCAGCTTTTAAATGTTGTCATTTTTTAAGAAATTCAAACAATAAATACCGTTTAGTGTCTCTTTAATAATGTGTGGCGATGGATCGCTGTAAGGTCAGTTCAAGAGGCTTGTGAACCAATCATCGCTTTACTACGAAATAAACACGAATGAACATCAGAAGGAATGTTGTTTCAACCACAGAAAGATATTGGCATTATGATTGGTCAGATCGCCTGTCAGTCAAACTCCTGGCGAATGCTGAATTGTGAAAAAAAATCTGAATTCATAAGCAAGTTGCAATAGTGAGAAAAAAACTGAATTGCAAGTTTACATCTCATAATTCTGACTTTTTTTCCTCACAATTGTGAGATATAAACTTGTAATTGCAAGTTATGAAGTCCGAATTGCGAGATAGAAACGTGCTATTCTGAGAAAAAAAGTCAGAATTGTGAGCTAAGAAGTCACAATTACCTATTTTATTTTTTATTCCATGTCAGAAACAAGCTTCCATACAAACCTGTCCACTGTATGGAAAAGAGCAGCATGAGCATTCTTCTAAATATCTCGTTCTGTATTTTTCAGAGGGAAGGTGTTTTTGGAGCAGGTTTGGAATGACGAGAAAATTATGACAGAACTTTCATTTTTTACTAACTATTTCTTCAAATCCTTGTTATACACACATTTTATGGTTACAGAAATTTTCAAAGTTTATTCATACAGGAAGCGAGCAAGATTTGTGCAAGACACAGAAAAGACTCACATGATACACAACAGAGTTTGATAAAAAAAAAAAAAAAAAAAACTTTCATTTTTTTTTACCAGTTGTTGAACGTTTGCCCAAAAACACTCCGAAGAAATCTCAAAGCCCACGGACAGGTCTGAGTGTGTTAATTACACCTCTGCTCATGTTTCTGTGTGTGACCTCACAGCTCCAGCTGGAGGTCAGAGGTCAGTCGTGACCAAATGCATTCTGGGAGCTTGGCAGGTGCAGTGAGAGGCTATTGTGCCTTTATTAAATGAAAAACAGATAATGCAGAGTAAACAAAAACATCTCTGTGTCGAAGCTTGCGGGAGAAGACAGACCTCCCCGAAGCCACAGCGTTTGGTTTATTTACGATCTGTTTGTCTTATAAACAATAGATGTCATTAGGTGAAATGCTCCTGATTTGGTTTCACGATGAAGCTCAGCTGATATAAAATGACCTCACAAATCACAAACCTGTTACTGCTTGATTTTACACATTACATATGTACTGAAAACCTCATGAAATATGAAATAAAACGAATATTCTTTTGGACCTGTATTGAAACCAGATTTTTTTGAGTTTCAAGATGTAAATGTTCTCTTAGTGTCTGTCAGTGTGACTCTGAGTTTTATGTGCTTTTCTGTACGAGTAAAGATAAGCAGGTAGTTATTTATTTATAAATGAATCTGTTGTCTTATGGTCAGTGTATAACTACAGGCAGAGAAACTGTCACTGCCTCTCAATAATGTATCTGGAAACTCAAGCTTCACACAGTGAATTATACATTAACACAGACAGACACACACACTCACACACTGACACAGATACACTAGCATTATAGAGACAATGGGGAAGTAAGTGTGTGTGTGTGTGTGTGTGTGTGTGTGTGTGTGTGTGTGTGTATGTGTGTGTGTGTGTATTGTATCCTTGTGTATCTTTGTCCTTTGGGGACATTTCTTGGTCCCCATGTGGAAAACGGCCTATAAATCATACAGAATGAGTTTTTTTGAAAATGTAAAAATGCAGAAAGTTGTCTGTGATGCGTAGGTTTAGGGATAGGTTTAGGGTTTGGGAAGAAAACGTACAGTTTGTACAATATAAATGACGTAAAAATGGTTCATCCATTATTATTATTATTATGTGAAACTGGGTTGAATGAGCACAGAACACTCCTGAATCTAAACCTCTGCACACACACACCTTTTACAGACACATCCTGCCCCACCGTAAATTCCATGATTAATTCTGGTAAATTCTGGTAAATTTATATTTATCAGTTTCCATAGAAAATAATCATAATGAATGTTTTTAAAAAGTTTTTTACACTATTTAACCTTGAATCCTTTTACTATTTACAGTTTTTTTCAACTGCTTAGACATAAAATCCTTACTTGTCACACAATTTCTGAAACCTGACACTCAAACACCAGAACCACACACACTAAATCTGCAAAACCATTCACTAATTCTCAGCCTTCGACTCAGTTTTCAATTTCATAAAAAACTTTTTGCAAAACACAACACACAATTCTAATAAGTATCTTGATTTCCTTTTTCAAATACAACCGTTGTTTCTGTCCAACTACACATGGTTGATGTATTTCTTTTCTTTCATACTGTGTAATACTGTATTCATAACCACAAATGCTTACAATAAAAAAAAAAATAAAAAAAATAATAGGTTGGTTTCAATCTTGCTTTTGTGTTTACCATGAATTTTTCAACATCTCTCTGCCAATTACTTTCAGTCTTGTACAGAAATGTACATAGGAGTTCATGAAAGAAGAGCTTTAGGTTTTGAATAACTGTGTGTACATGATATATCCAAAAACAGAATATTATGGCAAAGGTGTTTGCAACGTAAGACAAATGTTTGCTTTTGAGATATGTTTGTGATATTTTGAATGCAGTGCTTCATTTTGCAAGAGATGTGAGGCATTGTGAGGGGGGGAGATTTGAAAATGTGTGTAAGGCAGTGGAAAAAAACTGTAACAGATCATTGGAGCTGAAAATCAATTGTGTTTTGTCTCCCTCTACTGGTGAAAACAGACAGTACAATCTTCAAATTCCACTAGTCTGTACATTGATCATAATCTGCCGTAAATATGCAAGATGTTTCCCAAGTGTTATTTTATTTTGAAAGCTACTTGACAACAGAAAGCAGTTAATAACAATAATATAATAAAACAATAACAGACCAGAGTATAATATATAATATAATATAATATAATAGGCTTTAATTTAGGCTACAGAATTTAATTCTGTAAGTGATTTTACAAAATTTAAATAAATAAATAAATAAATAAAAATAATAATTATCACACTTGTAAGGCATTATGCAAAACACAAAAAATAAGACAAAATATATTATTAATACTAATCATCTTTATATTAATATTTATATATTGAGTATCAGCACTAACTACACCATAATGTGTTTCTTTGGGCGGAAGTGTCAGTAATCTGAGATCTTTATGTTACACTGGAGGAAGTACTTTTCTGAAACTTCTATAACTTATATAAAGTAACAATAACGGTTCCTCAGCTGCTCAAGTCACATGATGAGGAGGCGGTGCGTTCACACTTGGCATGTTTGGTTCGATTAAAACGAACCCTGGTGCGGTTGCTCTGTTAGTGCGGTTCACTTGAACATGTGTGAACGCTGCCATCCGAACCCTGGTGCGCACCAAACAAGCGGACCGAGACCGCTGAAAAGATGGGTCTCGGTCCGCTTCCAAACGAACTCTGGTGCGGTTCGAATAATATATGAACGCAACACGGACCAAAGACATGTGAACGAACCAAAATCAGGAAGACCCTAAAAAGGACAGAACCCTCACGCATATTGTTTTTTTTCTCGTTATAGCCGCGAGTTTGCCCATCACAGGCATCAGACGCGCGTCTCCACGCAGCAGATCGTTTGTGTGTGACGGATAGATTCCCGCCGCTGTTTTGACTCCTTTACACATTTTATAAGCTCTTTACGAGTTCCCAGCTGACCAAAATACCATCATATACAGGCTACACACACACAACGAGCGCACTCACCTCAGCACACAGCATTGTTTTGGATGTTCAGTAGCCTAAGTTCCGTCTCAAAATAGACATTACGTCATAAAATCCGACCAATCAGATTGTGCCCGTATCCCTATACCTTTAGGTTCAGTATCTTTTGGTTTGGTGATAAAATTGCCAATCTAAACGCTAATCGGACCAAGGACTAAATGTTTTTTTTTTTTTTTTTTTTTTTTGGTCCGGACCAAACAAACCAAATGAACTGAACTACAAGTGTGAACACACTCTCAAACATCATAATATGTCACCAAAACAGAACAATGCCCATACCCTTCATGATGATGTAGTAAAACTAGTAATTCATTAAATCTAAAGTTTAGATTACTAATCAAGGTTGCCTTAAATTCTCAAGATATTCCCATTCTATGTAAAACTGATATATCAGGAGGTCTGAATGATGGCAAGAGTTTAAACTTTCTGTCTCGGTTTTTAATACAAATAATTTAGAACTGTCTGATTAATAATCATATTGAATTGTAGGCCTCTGTGGCAAGACCTTCAGCTTAGACGCCATATTGAATTTAATGTGGATGAAAATGAGGCTGGCACGCACTGTAATGAAGATCCTAGATCACGTCATTTTCACAACGCACAACTTTTAAAACTGATATGGAGTTTTTGTCTACTGAAAGACATTTCATCATCTGAACAGTCATGATGTTGTTAAACTACAGTACAATCAATTGAACGCACTGTATTCTGTCTTTCACAGCCTCGTTTTCATTCCTGTCAAAAAATGAATATGGTGATGACTCTATTGAAGAAATCCAACATGATTGAGGAGCAACCGCCACTAGAGGGTGACACAGTCCTGTCAAACGTGTCACAGATACCGGCTGAAAGCGTCAGCTGACTCTGCCTCACTGCACTATCAGACGATGACTTCACACGCAGCGTTTGCACACAAAGTTACCTCACAGAACTGATTTCTGAAGCAGCATAACATTTCAATGATATACAACAAAAAAGAGAAGAGCATTGGTGAAAAATAAATGAATATTTAATTAGTAATATTAGTATTATTTAATTAGTATAGAATACTAATTTTTCTCTAGAAATGACATAAAAACAGATGACTGGATTCAGACGTGCTTCCTGACTCTGTATGCCGCCTGTGCAGAGAGCATTTTCCCGCTTTCGGACACAGCTGCTGAGTTTGTTCTGCGTGCGGTCAAACTAACTCAACTCAAACCTGTTATCAATCATGTTGCTGAAGGTCCATCATGTTGTAATTAACAGGTAAAGTGGCCCACATGTTCTTCCTCCTATTGTCAACATCACAAATCAACAGCAGAAGAGGTTGTTGTTCAAATGATGTGTTCACAGAGTTTAGGCACAAACAGTGTCCGCAGCATCAATAATCAACAGATCTCTAGTTTGTCCTCTGGAAACGGTTTTTGGTATACTGATTTTAGAGACGGATAAAATCATTTGCACATTTGACACATTTCTTTTATTTGTTTTATCAATTACAGTCTATATATAACTTATGTGGCGTGGCAGTACAGTGTAAGTATAAATTTTTATGGCAAATGTTAAATGTGTAATTCTCAACTCTTATCCCATGGGCACAGTTTCCGTTTGTTTACAATCTGTAAACGGTGTCACTGGCTACATGTAAAGATGTTTACTCTCTTCTACAGAAGTGCAGATGTGTGTATATAGCCCACGTTCAGTTGATTGAAGTGTGTTACGCCTTTTCACAGACATCTGTTTTTGGGAGAGAAAAAACCGCACAGAAAACACAAAGTTCTTTGAAAACAGTCGGAGGCTACGCTCTGTTCCAGACACTATGAACCTCATGAACCTGAGTCAGCATTTACAGCAAGAGCCGAGCTCACAACGCCACACCTCAGTCATATGTTACATACTCATAAGTCAAAAATAACTATATTGTCTGATTCACACAAAATTTGGTGTGCACCATATTGAGACACTCCTGACAAAAAGTTAACAGAAGAATTTAGCTTTTAAAAGCACAATATTAAGATTTTGAATTGTGTACTTACATCACGTCAGAGGCAGCCCGATCAAGGGTCATAAATATCAAACATGTTTGAGATAGGGGACGCTCCCTCTTCATCGAGAGCAGCGACACCACACAATAGAGGATGTTTTGGACAAAAAAAATCATTTGCGATAAGCCTCAAATCAGGCCACACCCTCCTGATCGTTCGGAGATGCAAATCGGGCTTAAAATCGGGTTTAAAATCTTCAAGTGTGTGACCATCCTTACACTACCCATAAGTTATCCCTAAAACCAGAGGGAAAGAGATCGAGTTTATTACCTGCATTCAGATTTAGCATTTTCCTTCAGGTCAGTCCTATGTTCGTAATAGAAAATCTGTTTAAATGTCCAATGTATTATCCTGTCCTTTTAACAGTTAAGGGGTTTTCCCATGACTGACAGCGCTAGTCAAAGCATTTGTCAGTTGCGTCTTGTTCCGTGTTCACAACAATTCAGTCTTTTCAATGTAAAAGTCTTTGCTGCTGACTGACACACTCATAAAGGCAGTCTTTGCCGACATCTAATGGCGTTATAATGTAATTTCTGTTGCTGTTCATGGTCAGGGACTATTTTTTACGGCGGAAGGAATGCTTTTAGTTAAAGTTTACTTCATGAAAGTTGCAATAATACATATTTTTGGCTTTAAAGGAGGGGTATCACACACAGTTTCTGCCAATCTCATGTTAATCTTGAGTACATCTAGAGTAACAATGCATCCTTCATATCTCCGAAAAGTCTTTAGTTTTATCATATTTATAAAAGATAGATATGCTAAACCGAGGCGTGCCTGCCGTCAACGTCGTGGGCGGAGCTAAAGAGTCATGAGCGCACGCAGCTTTTGTGTAGAGATCGTCTGCTAGCTGCAACATCATTATAAATACAAAAGGAACAAAAATGTTCTTGGTGTTTACATTTTATGCACTTGCGCGCCAATTGCCAACAAAACACAGACATCTGATGCAGTTTTACTCACCACCCTGCAAATCCAGCACCGAACTGGGACTTGTTTACAAAGTATTCATCACCGAAATTCCGGGAACAAACAAACAAACATACATGCACAACTCCGTTGCTGCCCCGGAAAAACAAACTTCATCCACTGTTCCCTTAACGCTGGGTTTTTTGGGAAGCTGAAAAAGGTAATCTTTCCCTCACAACCAAAAACACACTCCTTTGGTGACAGGAGCTGCGTCTCATTTCGGAGGCTGTGTCCTTCGGAGATCGCATTTGAAGGCTGAATACTTCATCAAGGATGTCATATTTAAGAAAAGTAACCGTAATAAAATTGACTGATATTCATTGTGAGGTGTAAAATACTGTCATTTCTTTCTTACGTTGCAATCTAACGGTTGTTTTTCTTAAATGAGACTGCCTCGATTATGTATGCAGCCTTCAAAGGGTGCAGCTCCTGAATTAGGACACAGCCATTGTTGAAAAATCTCTTGGCTTCCGTATCCTGAATGAAACGCGTTGATGGGCCTGCTCTTGCTCTTGCTCTGGGTGATGTGTGTGCGCATGCTTATCAGGGAGAAGTGCCCATACAAGGAATCCCGCTCTCTTTTGACGTCATACAGGCCATACTCAAAAAAAAACTCTCCGAAACCCGGTTCAAAACCGGAAGTAGTGTATTTGCCACAGAAATACTCGTGTCCAACTCGTGTTTTGAAACTTTGGCCATGTTTAGCATGAGAATGCAACTCTTTAACAGTGTAAATAAGTCAGAATGCATGAAATAGCATTACACCCCCCCTTTAATATTTGTGTGGTAACTGTTTTACAAAAGCAATAAGGCACAGCACAGCCTTTCATACCTTATTGCTTACTTAAACAAATTTCATTCTTCTCTAGTCTTCTTCTTCATCTTTTTCTTATTTTTTCTGCCCTAATAGTGTCTCTCAGAGTCCATTAATCACACTCCTCCTAGACTGTTGGTCAGATGTGCAAAACGTTTGGGAATCATCGTCTCAAAACCCTTATGACAAAAAGTAAAAAAAACAACAAAAAAACATTACTTCAACATTGAAAAACAAGGTGAATAAGCCATTTTAACTAATAGACTTACATCTGCTGAAGTCCAAACTTAACAGAACTTGACACATGTCGTCAATTTCTGCTCATGCAATATGATGCTCATGGGCTCACAGCACATTCTGTGTAAATGACAGATGAAGGGCTGTAATTTTCCCACAATAAATCCTTTTAGGTCTAATCTTTTCCCATTAGTTTAAATGCTTTTATTTATTTAGAAGTCAGTTGTGTCTTGTAAGCTGTTTCACTAAACTTCATCAGAATATCAGTGAAGGTTCAAGACTGTTGACTTCACAGTACATAATTTCTGGAAAGATACATGTCAGTTGATTCACCCAATCATTCATTTGAGGCAGTGGTGCTTGGACTGCCGTTTGCGGCTGATAGAGATAGATTCATCTTTGCCATCACCACACACATTTGATCAGTAATGCTTCACATATGTGTGTGTGTGTTTTTAGTTAATGAGTCACAGAGGCCCAGAGCTTCATTCATGTTTCAGATCGCTACTCCTTGCAGAGATCACACATCACAGACACGCAGCTGTCTGATTGGATAATGAGATCAAACTCTGCTCTGATTGGATAATGACATGAATAAGCCATTGCTGTGGCATCTGGAACCAATCGAGGCTTCTTCTTCAACTTGAATTCCCGTTCTGCCTCTTTTTCTTCTCTTCCTCTCAGGAGAGAGTCAGTTTTGGAGAGAAATGCTAATTTTAGAAACAGTCAACAAACAGGAGAGTGAGGCATTTTTGTTTGTGCATATAATCATGTCTCTCTGCTTATGAGGAACTTATGTGAGTCACAAAGACACATGGATAAAGTGAAATTTGTTGACTGAATAAGAGCAATTCAGCTTTATTCCTCAAGGTGGCAATATCTGATACGCAATTATGACCTGATGTTTCACTCATAATTACCGCAGGCATTAAAGAAAAGGATACACAAAAGAAGAATCATCAGCAAAACTTAAAATGTCTCAGAGATTTACAGCAGAGCAAGTACTGCAAACAATCAAATATTAGTATCACTGTTATTTGATGGTGGAAGCTGTCAGTGATCTAAATATTGATTTTGAACATGTTGAAAATGATAGTTTTGAGAATATAGTTGAGATTGTGAATGTGAGCCATGTTCTAGTTGAGTTTTAGCATGTTGCAGTGTGGTTGCTAGTTGATGTGATTTGTTGAGGCAAAATCACATGACTTTTTTTTTTCCCCCATGTGCAACTTTAAATTTATTCAGTGAATGTATTTATTCCATCATAACACTCTCTCAGCAGTGCATGATTTCAGGTGTCATTCACATCTGCAGCACAAACAGTTTAGGTAGTTAACAACCTCAATGCGGGTGGTAAGTAAAAGCCAGGGAGGGTGAGGTCAAAGGTCACGCATTGTGTCAGTCAGAACAGGAAGAGGAAACCGTAAACATCCTGAACTGTTTACTGAAGAGCTTGTTGTCATGGTGAAAGTGTCTATGAGGTTAATGACTAGAATGTGTGTGTGTGTGTGTGTGTGTGAGAAATCTCATTCAAGACCAGCATTCCATAGCTATAGAGAAGCACTTCACGATAAGACTGTGTGTGTGTGTGTGTGTGTTATAACACTCTCTTCAGCATGTCTCTGTTTTCCGTCTCCAGCATCTCTCATATCGAGTTTGCGGTGTGAATATCTTCTTCCACTCTCTGCTGAGACCCTCAGTGTCAGGACGCTCATATCTCCACACTACTGAGTCCTTCTACAGACTGATCTGGTTTAATGGTTATCAGTATAGATACAGTACATGCCTTTACATGGAGATGAATGGGATAAAGCTTCATCTTCACAGTCTGAAAGACGCAGAGGCTCTTTTAGAAGTTCAAAAACAAATTTAATGTTGAACTATCATGTCAATGCAACGTCATTATTTCTGAGACACTCTAAGAAAAGTCTGTAAAAACAATGTACTGTGTTAATATGAAGAAATCCTCTGTATTGATTTTTCACTGGTGTTGCACCTGTATTTTGAACTGTGTTGTGTTTTAGGGTTAAAGTAAATGTCTGTAAAATAATGTCCTGCCAGAAAATTACCAGTGCCTTTGCTGTTAATACAAGCTCACCATCAATTCATCAAAACATAAAGTATTTACAAACTGACACATGGAATGAAGTGTCTGATTGAGGAGAGGTGTGCTGTTAGAGTACAGTTATTTTGACCTAGAGCAGTGGTTCCCAAACCTGTCCTGGAGGACCACCAGCCCTGCACATTTTGTATGTCTCCCTATTTCTGACACACCTATGTCAGGTCTTGATGTCTGTACTAATGAGTTCATGAGTTGAATCAGGTGTGATAGATGAGGGAGACATACAAAATGTGCAGGGCTGGTGGTCCTCCAGGACAGGTTTGGGAACCACTGACCTAGAGGACGATGATAAAATCCCATAGATTTACACTGAAGGAGGGACCCGAGTCAGAATGTCACAGAGACTCTGGGCCGGGATTTCTTTCTCTCTTTTGACCCGTAAGCAACAACCTAGCAATGCCAAGCCAGCATAGCAACACCCTGGCAACCAGCCACAACACCAGTGTTTTCTTCAGAAAATGGAAAAATCTACTTAATTTAGATTGAGTGTGTTTTTCTATAAATCCCTTGTGAAAATGAAGTACACTTTAGCGTACTTTTAAAAAAGAACACTTATTACAGAAATAATATACTTTTAATGAACATATTTGTGCCAACTGAATGTTTTCGAACACTTAATTACATGTTATTTACAACTAGATAAAAAAGTTTGTCAAGACAAACTTTGAAGTTGGCTTGAGAAAGCCAGACCAGAAAGTTTGAAGAAGTTTTAAAAGCTTTAAGTTTTCCCTGATGTGATCTGTGGAGGCCATTTGAGTTTAGTGAACTCACTGCCATGATCAAGAAACCAGTTTGAGATGATTTGAGCTTTGTGACATGGTGTTTATCCTGTAGATCAGAAGATGGTCACTGTGGTCATAAAGGGATGGACATGGTCAGCAACAATACTGTGTCTGTGGTGTTTAAATGATGCTCAGCTGGTACTAAGAGGTTCAAAGTGTGCCAAGAAAATATCCTCCAAACCATTACACCACCTGAACCGTTGATTCAAGGCAGCATGGATCTGTGCTTTCATGTGGTTTACGCCAAATTCTGACCCTAACATCTGAATGTCGCAGCAGAAATCGACACTCCATCAGACCAGGCAATGTTTTTTCAATCTTCTATTGTCCAGTTTTAGTGAGGCCGCGTGAATTGAAGCCTCAGTTTGCTGTTCTCAGCTGACAGGAGTATCACCAGTGTGTCTTCTGCTGTAGCTCATCTGCTTCAAGGTTAGACGTGTTGTGTGTTCAGAGATGCTTTTCTGCAGACCTCAACCGTAACGAGTGCTTATTTGAGTGACTGTTGAACCAGTCTGGTCATTCTCCTCTGACCTCTGGCTTTTTTACTCACTGGATATTTTCTCTTTTTCGGACCATGCTCTGTAAACCCTAGAGATAAAAATCACCCCCTTGATGATTGCAGGAAGGCATCAAGGAATCCAATGTTAGCTTCACTTCCTATCTCCTGAGATCCCTTTATCTGAGCAATTTCTGAAGACACCATAGACTTTTGATATCATTTTTGATATAACTCTCAATATTTTTGAAGTGTCATTAATGTACTAAATGAACTATTCTATTTAAAATTTTATTTTGTCAATTTAGTTGAATAACAAAGTAAAATTCCAGTAAAAGAGATTTATTTGAAAGGTAAAATTATTTTTTGGTTTATGAATAGGCCTATTTACATGTTTAATTGGCTACATCTTAATTGAAAATATGTCATAATAGAAACACAGTGAAATCAAACTTAATGATTTCCCTCAATTAACCAATAAGTTTTAATGAAATTGAAGATGTCTGAAATGTACATCCAATTCATGGAAATATTAAATAATAACCCCATTTATTACAATAAGTTTTAAAAATTGAAAAATAATCACACAAGTAACAACATGCCACCCAGGGACTTCTGTGCCTTCGTGGCTCATCTTACCCCAATGGTCTAATTTTATCATTTTACTTCAAAATAAAAACTTTTACTCCACAAATCCAAAAACACTGATGTGTCCACAAATCCCTCATTAACACACAGACACAAAAACACTCAACATAATACAATGTCATAATCACTGTTTTCCAGAGACACAAAATTAGATCAATTAACCTTAAAACTGTTTCAGCTGACTAAATCTCATAAATGATGATATTTAGATGAAATGGCAAAATTAAAAATGGTGTAGCTGTTTATCAAAGTGCTGAGATCTATGGTCAGGAGAAAATATATACAAATTGTGTATAATTGGGGTCAATTTAACCCCAGTAAAAACACTAACCTTGTGAAAAAAGTGTGCTTAATTGTATTGAATGTTCACTTGTGTGCTTTAAATCCTAAAAAGTATCTAAAAAATACTGTACTTGCAGATATATAATATATATTATTAATGAAATAAAAGGCCACTGAAGTGTACTGAAAAAGAAAACACACACACATGACTATAACACACTTAAACTGTCTTAAAATTGCACTTTGTAAAATGTCAAGTTAGTTTCACTTTAAGGCACATTTTAAATCATATTGTTTTAATAATCTTTTGTCATGCTTTAAAGAAGTACACTTCTTTTGATGTGTTGACTAAAGCACATGTGAAGTACTTATATATAGTATGTATTGTAAGTTCACACACACACACACACGCACACACACACACACACACACACACACACACACACACACACACACACACACACACACACACACACACACACACAGGTTTGTTTTGCTATCAAAGTGAGGACATTCCATAGGCATAATGGTTTTCATACTGTTCAAACTGTACATTCTCTCCCCCTACACTACCCCTACTCCTAAACCTACCCATCACAGAAAACATTCTGCATTTTTACATTTTTAGTAAAACATTGTTTAGTATGTTTTTTAATCATATTTTAAATATGAGGACTCATGAAATGTCCTCATTTCATTTTTACATCGTAATACCAGTGTAATAACCATGTCATTATACAAATTTGTGTCCTCATAAATCACAAAAACGTGCACACGTACACGCGCGCACACACACACACACACACACACACACACACACACACACACACACACACACACACACACACACACACACACCCTGTATAAATCTACAGAACCACTAGATGGTGATATTGCACTTGCGCTCACTAACACTCGTCTGCTGGAACTCATCTGATCTCCCACTCTCATTTACAGTCAGAGATTATCTCTGGAAAACAATCTTAACAGAGTTCATTTTGTCACACTGTATGGAAATAAAACAAGAATTACAATAATATGTGAAGTCACTCCTACAATGATTGGCCCTGATCTAATTTAAGGAACATGAAGAGACGAGTTGTAATGCTCTCAGACCCTCATTCAGTCATAAATGACCATTCATCATCGAGAGCATTTGTTCAAGCTGCTGTTATCTTTAATAAATATTTACTTCCCCTGGTTAAAGCTCCCCTTCACACCTCGGATAAATGCGGCTCACAGAGACAGCAGTGGAGGGAATGACCGGCTGTAAACAGACAAACAAAAGGAAACAAACCATGCCTGTGCTCTTCAAACAAACCACACAATCGCGTGTGTGTCGGTGATCACAAGCTATTCAAGTATGCAAATACTGCAGTACAAAAGAAGGATGGGAAGCATCGTGGGACGTTTTTCAGCGTGACGCCGCTCTTGATGAAGTCTTCAGGAGTTGCGTGACTACCTGGATGAGAGACAGATGCCCTACAGTAAACTATCATGAGTGTCTCCAGAACCAAGAACTCATCAGGCCTTAGGAGACCGTGCCTCAGTTTAGAGAGTTACCTAGTGCACAGTGTTTCTGAGCCGCACAAGTGCATTTAAATCTTAAAGGGCTTACATGAGAATTACTACACAACCTGAATTTCAGGAAAAAAAGGTTACACTTTATTTCGATGGTCCTCTTTAAATGTTCTACTGACTATAAGTAACTATGCACCTACATGTCAACTAACTCTCATTAGAATATTAGTAGACTGTTAGGTGTTATGGTTAGTAGAATAAGTTGACATGTAGTTGCAAAGTTACTAGTCAGTAGAATGTATGTTGGGAGCATGAATAAAGTATTTAAAAGCAGACAGTCTACTAATACTGTTATGTCTGATAGTTGACATGTATGTACAACATTACTTATAGTCAGTACAATGTCTAAAGTGGATAAAGTGTAACAATAACAACAACAACAAATCTAAAAAAAAAAAAAAAAAAAAATAGACGTTTCAGTTTATTGAAGTTTAAAGATTCTAGTGTGATATATGATACCATCAGGACTGGTTTAAATTATGATCATAATTCTTTTCACATTCCTTCAGTACTTTGACCAGAGATATGATGTCTAGAAATGCTGTAAGGCTGCTCACTGGGTATTGATGCACAATGTCTACATGACAGTTTTGTTATGATTTTTTTGCTATTTTTTGTGCATACCATTGTGAACTTATTATCAGGAAGCTTTTACAGTCCTCAGAGCAACAAATTATAGCATTTCAAATCTATATATATATATATATATATATATATATATATATATATATAAGTAAATCAGCATTTTAAAAACATTTTTTAAGTTTTTTTGTTCTGTCAGGTCATACATTCAGTGTGCTCAAATATATTCAGATGTACACATGTATAGTTATGTAGATAAACTATATTCAGATTTACATATAAATATAGTTTAAGATTTATAAATATATTCATTTGAATGTATATATTGAGCGTTAGATTATATATTTTAGGATTTATAGCTTTATATTCAGATCTATTTGGATTTAAAATGATATATTCAGAGTTACATCTATATATTTAGAGATAGCATTATATATTTGAATAAATTCTTATAAATAAATATTTAGGGTCCACATCAATATTTAGATTTATATACATTTGCGTTTTAAACTGCACATTTAGTCACAATATACAGATTTATACAAACAGTATCTATTGAATTTTTAACTTTATGCAGTGTTACAACTATATTCAGGGTTTACGACTACATTTATGATTTATAAATATAAAGTTATTATACACCCTAAAAATGCTAGGTGAAAACAACTCAAGTTGGGTTGAAAATGGACAAATCCAGTGGTGGGGTTAAATGTTTGCTGGGTAGTTTTATTTAAGTCAACTATTGTTTAAAAATTACTGTATTGCTTGCTTAAAATGAACCCAAAGTATATTGGAAATGAACATTTATTAATATGTTTAATGAATAATGAACAATAAACATTTATTAAATTGCTTATTAATAAATGTTCACCTTTTGATTATTATTGTTGCCCCTAGTAATTATGTGTCTGATTTTTAATTTTCAACATATTTTGGGTTCATTTTAAGCCAGCCATATAGTAATTTTTAAACAATAGTTGGTTTAAATAAAACATTTAACCCAACCGCTGGGTTTGTCCATTTTCAACCCAACTTAGGTTGTTTTTAACCCAGCATTTTTAGAGTGTATAGGCTGCAAGGTCTTGCATTGTCAGTTTTGTATTTTTAATTATGTATAAATTTCATTTTCAAAATTATACACAACATTGATTTAAAATATATTTTTTAAAAACGCGTAACTCTGTATTTTATTATGTGTAGCCCCAGGCTTTGGTTTTGTCACGCCATGAAGTTTGTTGACTGTTGACTCGTGCAGGACAGTGTGTTTGAGCGCTGTGTGTCAGATGAGTGGGCTGGTCTTCAGAGAGAGACACTTCACACAGTCCGACTCTCTCTTCACTCTCAGTCTCTACAGAGGAGAACAGCAGGAGAACGACTCAGGATACCCGCTAGGACAAGAGACGAACTTTGGGACGAGAGAGAAACTCCGTTCGAGCCGCGCGCACGCAGACGGACACGACTGCAGGAATCTAGACCCACAGGACAACTTTACCACACTTTCTCCAACAAACTCCATCTCACACAAGTTTGCGCTGCTGGAAGACATCAAAATCAGCCAAATATCACTTCTATCAAGACACTTTCGCTCTGGAGTGATTTTACCTAAAAGAACAAGGTAAGAACTTCACATTAAATTGAGATGTTTTAGATGTTTTCTTGATTGTTTAGGTTTTAGTTTCCCGTGCATAGCGAGGAGAAGATGCGTTTAAAATCTCTAAGGATCATATGCACTATTTTGAGACATTGCTCAGATGTAGACTACCTGTCTTTGCATTTCCCAAATGCTTCCACGCCTCATGAAAGAGTTGAAACACTCCTGCAGTCGTGGGGAAACGGAGCGGGACTCCCCGCGCTCTTTGAACCTCCTGCCAGAACACGAGCGACGGGCTTCTGCGGTCTGAACTCCTGGAAGTTAAAGATTTCAAACAGCTTTGCTTCAAGCCCCAGCTCGCAGGCTCTTTTAATGTTCGCCTGGATCTCGGAGGAGGTGTGTGGAGCTCTTTAGGATGGGAGTTTTTGGACATTGTGTTGGAGACGCAGTTCCCATGCGCTTCATCCGCCAGACGCAATTCATCACGACTCGTCCTCGCCCTCTCAATTGTGCGTCTGTTATTCAGTCTTTCATAGTGTTAAATGCTCCTGTCTCCGCCGAAGGGAAGGCATATAGGTAGTTTTTCTTTTAATATCTGCTTGCTAGGAACTTATCCAAACCTTAACGCATAAAAGCACCTGCAAGATGCGAAATTTTGGCCCATATCTGCACCGCTGCTCAACGAGTGAACTGTCCTTTCTGTTCAGAGAGATGACAGGAACAACTTATTACATAAGTCTGCGTTATTTCTTCTAGTAAGAAGATCAGTAGTTCACAAATACATCGAATATTTTTCAATATCAAGGTTTTAGGTTCAGTTTACAGTTTATGAATGAAAAAGGGAAAGTGTGTATTTTAGGTTGGAGTGTTGAATTTAAGGTCTAGTCTATACATTTTCTTCCCAAAAATCCAAACAGCCACAATTTACCATGTTCAGGAGTCAGTATGTTGTATAAAATTAAATACATATCAGGATTATTTATTTTAAATGTTCAAGTTGGCACTGATAACATAAATCAAAATCTCACAAATGTTTACTCAAGCTTTAGCTGTTTTGCAGTTCACTTAAATGGTCTTACAGTGTCAAATTAATTTTTAATAGCGCAAATATGTGGGTATTAATGTAAGCCTATACAAACTGTATGAACTAAAAATATCTCTTTAAAGATGAAAAAGTTTGACTTTAAATTTCACATCAGCTGCCCATCTGTGGCATGCAGTGAGATTTCAGCCCCATTTACACCCTTTTCTTTTTGAATTTGAATAGTAAACCGTGTGGATTTTTTAATCTCTCCGATGGGATTGCGAGGATTAGTCTCCTATCAGACACAAACAACTATGAAGTGGATTGCTGGCTACCTGATGTGGTTCCTGGTGAGAGTGATATTTTTCTCCGGGCTGGGAGACGTAATGAAAGGCAGACTCAGAATGAGGGAATTTGAATAACTGTATTTAGCGGCGAGGCCAAGCTGCACTGCCTCCCATCCTCTCTCGGAAAGAATGAAACAGGAACAAAAGTCTAAGAACGGGAAGGTCTGTGTTGCATAGCGTATCTAAACCCTGATTTGCATATGAAAACTCTGGCAGTGAAAGAATTCCGCCACTGTTGCAATAGCCATTTGTGTGTCCGACGGAGTGACAGTCCGATGCGGAGATACAGTCGTCCTCACGCTGGTCTTTGTGGGGTCTGACGTGACTGTGTGTCATGTCCTGTTGAGGAGAACCAGGGATTTAATCGCAGCTTTTCGAACTTATTCTGACCCCCTGGTCTTTCATTTCCATATCTGTTTGTTCCTGAAGCTTCTGAGCTCAAATTCAGTTTGAGATGGTTCATTCAGGGCGTCCCGTCAGCGAAACACACAAACAACGCCACTCACATGAAATTATTTTCCTTCTCGGTAGGTAGATGATAAATAAACGGCAGTGGCTTCTTTATTTCCCAGCATGCCTTTTTCTGCACTTCCTTCGATATGCTCATATGGGTGGGGTGAGATGGACAAATTGTCCCTTGAGTCTGTGAATATCTGTGAGATCTCAACTTCATCTTACAAAGACAGCAATGAAGTGAGCATCAGTCAGGGGCCGTCCTATTCAATGGTCTGTTTGTGTGGCTCTTGGAGAAAGTGGCCCTTACACCCTCCGTTGATGAACATTCGCAAACGCCGTACTAATTGGGACTCCTGAGATAAGATCTTATGTGACGATACTTAGAGCCTCGAATGGGACATCCCAGTCAGGACACTCTAGAGTGGCTTTGACTTTATTAAAGGATTAGTTCACTTCAGAATTAAAATTTCCTAATAATTTACTCACCCCCGTGTCATTCAAGATGTTCATGTCTTTCTTTCTTCAGTCAAAAAGAAAGTAAGGTTTTTGAGGAAAACATTCCAGGATTTTTCTCAATATAGTGGACTTCACTGGGGTTCAACGGGTTGAAGGTCCAAATTGCAGTTTCAGTGCAGCTTCAAAGGGCTCTACATGATCTCAGACGAGGAATAAGCGTCTTATCTAGAGAAACCATTGCTCATTTTCTAAAAAAAATAAAAATGTATATACTTTTTACCCACAAATGCTCGTCTTGCACTGCTCTGCGATGCTCCACGCATTACGTTGGAAGGGTCACACGTGACGTAGGTGGAAGTGCCGATCCAGTGTTTACAAAGTGAACGTGACTAAGTCAAACGGCCTTTACAAAAAAAGGTAAAACAACGATGTCGGATGATTTTGAAGTTGGAGGAGAAAATAAGATGGAGTTCTTCGCCCTACCGTGGTACTTCCGCCTATGTCACACGTGACCTTTCCAACGTGATTACATAATGCGTGGCTCATTGCAGAGCAGTGCAAGACGAGCATTTGTGGTTAAAAAGTATATAATTTTTATTTTGTTTTTTAGAAAATGACTGATGGTTTCTCTAGATAAGACCCTTATTCCTCGTCTGGGATTGCGTAGAGCCCTTTGAAGCTGCACTGAAATTGCAGTTTGGACAACCCACTTCAACCTATTGAACCTCAGTGAAGTCCACTATATGGAAAATAATCCTGGAATGTTTTCCTCAAAAACCTTCATTTCTTTACGACTGAAGAAAGAAAGACATAAACATCTTAGATGACATGGGGGTGAGTAAATTATCAGGAAATTTTAGTTCTGAAGTGAACTAATCCTTTAATGATTTTCAAATCGCTTGGAGACATTACACTCCTCAGATTCTTTGTGTGTAGCCAGTACTCACGTTCACACACTCTCAAATTTGCCTCAAACACACAAATATCTTCAAAGATTTTACTCAACAAACTCTGTTCTGGGTCCTTGCCAAAGTAAACAAGCAGCGGACAGCCAAGTGTCCACTGTGGAGTGCTGGACCTCAGCTCTCAAAACCGGCCTCTAACAATTAGTCATTGTGCCATTTGGCTGTTCAAGAGCACCAGCACAGCGCAGGGTTGGCATAAAGAAACATCCTCAGCTTTAAAATGCTGATCTCATTTCTAAGAAATCATAAAATTTAAGGTGAGAAATACAGTGGCTGTTCACTTGCACACTCATTCACTTATCAATACAAATCAAATACCACATAATGAGGGAATTGAGACACTACTGTGTATGTCCAGTCCTGCTCCTAAAGGGGCAATGTCTTGCAAGGTTTAGATCCAACCTGCCCCGACACACTTGCCTATGGGTGTATCCAAAATCACCCCATACCCTCATTCACTATTCCCTACATCAGTGACTTTCAGTCCTGGTCCTGGGGACCCAATGCTCTGCACATTTTGTACGTCTCTCTTATCTGACACACTCAGTTCAGTTAGAGGAGCTCTCAAATAATGAGCTGAAGATCTGAATCAGGTGTGATAAATAAGGGAGACATACAAATTGTGCAGGGCGGACCAGGATCAAAAACCACTGCCCTACCTTGCTCCTCTAATATAGTCCACAGAATGAGTGAATGTAAACGAGTAAGCATATTCGGACACTGAGTGCACCGGAAGTGCTCTGGACGCGATCTTCTGGTGAGACACAGGAATCCATTCGGTGTGACTCTCGCAGTTTTCTAGTGGCGGCTGTACACTCATTATTGTGGTGTATTATGAGATCGAATGAGTGCAGTCAATAATGTCCACTAGGGAAGTGTTTGCCTACCCTGTTCCTGGAGGCACACCTATAGTGCACATTTTCAAACTCTTCCTAATCAAACACACCTGATTCAACTCATCATCTCATTAGTAAAGACTCCAAGGCCCGAAATGGATGGGTCAGGTAGGGGAAACATCCAAAATGTGTACTGTTGGTGTGCCTCCAGCAATAAGGTTGGGAAACACTGCATTATGGATTCGGACACCACTATAAATGGCTGTCCCCTCAAATAGTGCAATATATAAGGGGCGATTTTGGACACAACCTGAAAGTTTCTAGCAATTCTAAAGACTTGGATTAGCTGGTTAACGTGTTCGATAAAGATTGTAACCAAACTCTGCAGGATAGTGGCCCTCCTGTAGCAGTATTGGACGTCACATCCCGAATGGTGGGGAAAAAAAATCCAATCACAGTCTCTGTTTCCACCTGGTATTAAGATGTGTTTGGTCGATCGGATCACAAGTAGATGAGGGAGACACATTCCTGTTTCCACCTGGTATTTTAATCCACTTTTGTCCACTTTCAACCACTTCTGTCCTGATTTCTTCAAATGGAGGGTCTATGGGTTGGCAAATGTATGGTTTTTTTCAGATGTTTCGACCTAATGGCTCGAAACAAGCTCGTGCAATTTACATATGAACATGACCGGAGACAACGGAAAAACATACGGAGAGCATCAGCTTTAATTTCTGCTCTGACAGTCGCAAGACCAGCCGAACACTATGAAATGGTTAGAGAACATTGAGCTTGGTACATTTTTTCTTCAAACCAAACTTCTTCAGCCAACAAAGTTTAAATCCTATCTGGCTAGAGCGCTTCACATAATGTTTACACATTAGGTCAGTAGACGGAGAGTAGATGGTCTTTTGTGGCTGTTCGAACCACATGAGCGTCTACACTATGAAAGCAATCCGGTCGAATGTGTTTTCATCTACCTCTGGAAGTGGTCGAAAGTGAACAAGCTCAAAATGTTTTACACCCCGTTTACACCTGTATTTAGCGTCGTCCACTTGTGATCTGATCGACCAAGATGCATCTTAATACCAGATGGAAACAGGGCTTTAGTGGTCAAACTAAAATAGATAGAATAGATGAAATAGTTTCTAATTGAATGTGGTTTTGAGTCAGGTTTGTGAATATCATATATGAGTGAGCTTTACCAAAAAAAAATTATGGTTTTGGACACCTCTTAGTGCGGCAGGACACCGGGATTGTCAACCACTGACTCTCGGAATAAAACTGCCCTACATTATCCAACATTGTCCTCATTGTGCTCTTGTGTACTGTTGAGGTTGGTTTCTTTTCCCCCTTCTTTAGCTTCCCAACTCCGGCTTGGCTCCGTATGTATGCATGACAGGGCCATGAGGAGCCCAGGGGACGAAGCTCACAGTAAATGTCTGTTCAGAGGTTTCGGGAAGCGCTGACAGAAGCTGAGGGAAACTCACCCATTCTCCAGTTTCAGGGCGTCATGCTTCTGTTGAAACAGAATCTGAAATGTTTCCCTTATCTCTGTGGAAATGAAGGCTTTTGCACCTCTGGTGGAGAGAGTTCACGTATGTAACACTGAGCTCTATAGGGAGGAGAGGCTGTATGGAAGCAGCATGTGTGTGTGTGTAAACCTGCAGTCATACATGATTAAAAAGCAAGCGAGAAACAAGTGACATCTCCACACAGGTTAGTGCGGTAATGATGGCTCTCCGCTGTTTGTGGCCCGGACCGTTGCAGTTTGATTGACAGGTGGTAGCTGCTCTGGTGCGATGTGTGTTTTCACCCTGTCAGTATGCTGCTTTTCATGCACCGTACATGTGTTACTCATCTGTGTGTGTGTGTTGAGCCTGTTAGTCCCTGTCTCACCTTGGTGAATTGCATGTTAACACTTCCTGTGGCAATTAATCAGTCTATTATTTGACTGATTGAATCATTTAATGACAGACTGATAGAATTATCTGCTCCTAATTGTTGATCAATCAGTCAGACTTTGCTGTTGCATAAAGACTCCCAGTGGAGATGAATGGTCATTTTATCTGATTTGGATACACATATGTTGAAGAGAATGACATTTCTGTCTCCAGAGAGATAATTAGAAGAAATGTAACGAAAGGAAATTGTGTTATTCAGAGTGGAATGCAGCCAGATGTTTCTGAAACACCTGACACAGGATTCTTATAATGCAGAATTATCTTTAATGACTCTTTAGATCATAGAACGATAATCAAGGAGGTTAAAATGAGGTAAATTACTTAAAGTTAAAGAGTAAACTGTTTAAAAAGCACTATTACATTTAAATGAGTTGTTTTACTTGCACTTGAAGTGATTAGGAGCATTTTGAGGATGATAATTCAAACATTACAGCTTGTTGTGTTCAAAGGGTTTAAGTTGTTTAACATTATGAACTTGACCCTACGACCTTCCCACAACACAACTCTCTCCCGAAACCACCAAAATTCATCACACATCTCAGATTTGTACATGGTCCATAAGTGATTCAGGACCCGAACAAACCCGTTCCTGTCAGAAAAAAAAAAAGTTTGGTAAAAACAAATGAATGTAGAAAAAATAAAAAGGAGCAAAACAAAGTTGACACGATTGCGGCCGACTCTGCCTTCAAATTATCCTCCCCCAAATTACGATCAGACATTCTCCTCAGCTCTAATTAAACATTAGCTTTTATTTGTTCCAGATGGGGCTTTGTTTTGAAGTTTTATTTTAGAAAGAGAACCCTTTCTGCTCTGGGAAACACAACTGCATCCAAACCTGGCGGAGTTGTAGAGGAAATCGGAAATCCATGTTCCTGTTTCTTTGCTTTCTTCTCTTGGTTCTGTACTGGAATTAGAGGCAGTGTTCTACATTCACACCCAAAGACATACAGTATTATAATTCCTACCCAAATATCATCTGCTGATGATGTCGGCTATCATACAATGTCTTCCCAGTCCCAGACAACGACCATCTAGCTAATTTGTTTTCCTAATTCATTTCAAAGTTCTTCAATGAACACAGTCTTATTTTCTGCGAGCCTGGACTGGATTTCTCTGAGTAGATGTTACGTTAGAAGATGTCCTTGTGTATCATTAATAGCAGTTCATGACTGTGATTTAAGATGGATTACTTTCATTCCAGTTGCGAAACATACTAAATTTCACATACTCCCGAGTACCCCAGACCAAACTACTGTTGCGCACCACAATTTTACCACAGCCGAATGAACCAAAAGTCAAACAGACTTGGGTCTGAAACAAACGTATCCAGCATTAGTATATATGCATCCCCATATACATATTTAGATGAGTCTTTAAGAGAGAGCATCTCTTTCCTGTGTGAGAATATCCTATTACACAATCACAGCCCGAGAGAAAGCAGCACTCTTGTTGTGAGAGATAGAAAAGAGGAAATGTAATGCATGATAAAAGCAGTGCTTTGTGTGCAAATGCAGTTAAGTAGATTTTGTGACTGACCAAAGTGAAAAGCCCAAGTGTAAAGGAGGCGGGAGTGAGAATGTGCAACTTTAAAAGAAAGGCAAGAGGAAGCCACATAAAGACAAAAACAATGGATGAAAGTGGTGGAGGAGAAAGAGAGAGTACTATCTGAGATTGGCAAATAAAGAGTGAGTGAAGGAGGTCAAGAAAAGCAGGAATAAAGGCAGCAGGAGGGGAGGGATTCCTGGAGAGGTCATTAAGAGGACAAGCACTCACTTGCTGTTAATGACACTGGAGTATCACTCTAATCTGCCATCATTAGCCTGATTATATCAGGGGGGATTGGCCTTTGCCTTCAGCTCCAATCAATGGCACCAAATCAATAGAAAGAGGATGTCATGTGATCCGGGCAAAGCCAAATCCAGCCTAGACTGTAGCCCAACACAGATGAACCAAGTTCAGCTCTTCTTCTTCACTGCAGCGCAGTCTACTTCAGCACAGCATACAAGAACGTAGTCCAGTTTAGCCTACAGATTTGTGCGGTTTTACCCACCCCAGCACAGTCTACTTCAGCACAGCATACATAAACCTAGTCAATGAAAAGTGCACAGGACAGATGCAGCAGATCGTCGAGAAAGAGAATCTGTGAATAGTTATAAGCAGGTGTTTAACACCAACCAGACATGGATATTTTGTACTGTGAGCTCGGACACTCTACACAGGCATTCAAACAGTGATTAGTGAGAAAACGTGTGTATGTGTGTGTTTTCACTGAGCACACACACAGAGCAGATGTGTGCATCTGTGAGTGTCTCCGAGTGCCTGGATGTTCTCATGAGTTGTTTGAATGTTGTTTGCGTGCAGTATCAACCACCGCATACCCGTCTTTTAGCCCAGCTGTGCCGCCCCTCTGGTTAAAAAAAACTTCAAAGGTGGTCAGTAAAGACATTCATTTGAATTCTTCATCCCAAATCAGCTGCAGTTTGGTTTGCTTCTTGTAGTGTGATGGTGCAATCCAGGCATTTAACTAAATGTTAAGAAGAATTTGATGTTCTTTTAGAAAAAGTACATCATAAAATGATTTACTAATGTCCTCCATTAGGGTTTTTAAATAGTCATTGACTGCTTCTGATGGTTTAACTGTTTTTAATCTGCTCCATCACAGACACACTGTATTGATTTCTCTGGCTTTAAAGACTACATGAAATAAAAATTTAGGTTTAATTGCTTTAGTTCATGTGTGTTAGCTTTGCGGTCATCAATATTGCACTCCTAAATTAAAAAATTAACTTTCTGCACATTACATTTCGGCATATTTAAAAAGTTTTTCTCTTTTAAGAAAACAGAGCAAGAATATTGATGAGTCATCCTGCACTACACAGATTTTTGTCCAATCAAATGCTCTCTTGTATGGCCCCTCCCCCAAGTAGCAAATCATGTGATGTTTTAGAATTAGTAACTTAAGGCCCATTCACACCAAGAACGACTATAAGGATAATTATAAAGTTTTAATAATTGTTCTAATTTTATAAAAGAATAGTGAAGTCCAATCCAAAGCTATTACGTAGCTCATTAACAATAAAAATATTAACAGTAAATCAGAATGAAATCCCATTGTCTTATTTATTCACTGTCAATGCCTCTCTCTCTCTTTCTCTCTCTCTCTCTCTCTCTCTCTCTTTAGGATGGCGTGGATGTGTGGATGTTATGGTTTGGTGTTGCTGGTGTTGGGGGTGATGGGACAGAAACTGCCCACGCGTGATGAAGGCCTCTTTCAGATGCAGATCAGGGATAAAGCTCTGTTTCATGACTCTTCTGTCATGCCAGATGGAGCTGAGATCAGCGGGTACCTGTTCAGGGATACACCGAAAAGGTGGGATCATACATCACATACATGTAACAGACATACACATACTTTTACTTAGCTATTTGCATTTCTATAAAATAAAGTATAATTACTATATATTACAGATTAACACAATCCTAATTTTATATTTTTAAAAAAATGTTGCTGCATAAATAGGCATACATAACTCCTGTAGCAGATCTAGGCAGGTGGAGCTGGGGAGGTGGAGGGGTTCATGTAAAGGACCGATCAGCCTATATATATATATATATATATATATATATATATATATACACACACACATATATATATATATATATATATATATATATATACACACACACATATATATATATACATATACATATATATATACACATATATATATATATATACACGAGTGTGTAAATAAATAAGAAACAACAACGGATTGTCTTTAAAACCCTCTTTTGTGCAGAACTACTTCCTTCCGCCACGGATTCAAATCTCAAGTTGACAGTTTGACCAAGTCTCCATTACTAATTCTAAAACATCACTTCAGAACTAGTAGTGAAGGAATGTTGAGTCCCTCCATTGAAACTCATTGTATTTTGTATGGTATTAGAGAGAGAGAGAGAGATTGCCTGAGTAAGCATTACCTGTGTCTGATATAACATTCATTCTTCAGATCAGTGTCCATAATATTATATCCATTATAAAAATCTGTTTTGAATGTCCGCTGAGGAACCCTAACCCTGACTCATTCACTCGTAAATCCATATTGTGCACTAATGGACCCTTTCTCAATACCAAATACAACATATTATTTATATAAAATAATATTTATTGAACAACAATATTTAAACTAACAACAATAGTCATTATAATTGCCAATAGGAAATAAACACAATTGTACAATTCAGTCAAACGTACAATAGCAGTGCTCTACAGGATGTAAGTTAAATATAGCCTTAATATTAAATTATTAAATTTAACATAGCCCAATTCTATTTGCTCAGGAACAAGTAATAGATTAATAAGACCAAAGATTGCCCATTTTATGTACCCAAAATGAATTATATCTCATGTTTAACCACTATAAGACACAGCGGCAAGTCCCCGAAGCACTGGCTGAGATGAAGCTGTTCTTGGCGGGTACACGAGCACTGAACAGCCGCTGAAGGCCTGGAGCTCGCATCTCCAAAAACGACAAAACAAATTGTAAAATAGGCGCTATGATTAAATGTAAGTTACATATTTCAGGTCTAAACAACTACATTCTCACCTAAAAAACTCTTAAAACTACAGTTCGTGGTACAACAAGTGTAGTATTTGTAAAAAAAAAAAAATACAGTGGATTTGCTCTGCCGCCATTACTGTCACTTCAAGCGGAGTGATACAAACAGTGAAAAGGTAGTGCTGTTATCACTAGAATATCACACGGCTCTCAGCCAATCAGATTCGAGAACCAGAAAGAACTGTTTTGTATATTTATATATATACACCTATTAAAATTCATGATTGATTTTATTCTGGATGTCCCCACATGCCCCAAATTTTTATGTTTGAACATCCTGGGACAGAAGGGTTTTGTATGATCATATGCATTTGTGGATGTCTTTGTCTGTGGGAAGAAGAAATATGGAATCTATTATAGCCACAATGCATTAGATGAGGGTAAGACATGTATTATGAATGAGATGCTGGAAACGTGTATGTGTGTGTGTGTGTTTGATGAAGTACTGTTTTGAGTAGCAGGTGGACTCAAATGGAAGAATATCAACCATGTTCACCACGTCTATCAAACTGTACCACATGCGAGGTCTTAGCAAAAGGCTACAGGGTTATTTTTGCTGCGGATCCTGGATGAATTAATCAGAACGAACATACCACAGATGGTCGCATGCTGAGCTATTCGCAATTTAAAAACGCTCTATAGTAACAACGAATCTCTACGTTTTCCATCTGATGTCCACGCCAATGATTCTGTCAATGTCGTGTCCTGCTAATGAATTGCAGTGTTCTCAAATATAGCTGATTACACTGAAGTCAACCATACATCTGTCATAATTATTAGAGTTGTAAGGTGTTTCTGCTCACAGAAAAGATTGTTTTATTATTATATTACAGTTTAAAAGCTTTTTTATTTCCTATAAATGTGCCAATCCAATCTCATGAGAAAACTATTTTCAAAGATGGTGATTTTGTATAAATTTGTACCATGTGATTTGTATGGAAACATATGTTGGTCCACCCCTAAAGGTAACATTAATGGGGCATAAACAGATCGTACGAAAACAAATTAATGATGTAGTTCCAATTCAACATACGTAATGTGGTCATGGAAGTCATTTTAATTGAAATGTTTATAATTGCACGATTCTTTTCTGTTTCACATACTATTTTTAAAAAAAAAAAAAAAAATGTAGGCAGTGTTCAGTCTATACTCTGCACTAAGTAGTAGGCTACTACTCCACTCCGAAGATGGCATTAGAAATAGTTTACAGCTGAAATATTCTAGCCGTGTTTGGTATGCTTTTTATAAGACACCTCCCATGTGCAATGCGTTGTCAAAAGCACGCTAATTCAGAGGCAACACAGTGCTAAAAACGCTAACAAAGACAGCAGAAATGTGTTGAGACAGCAAAGCCAATGTAGCAGCGTTGTGTTTAGGGAATATGGTCCTAATTCGGCAGCGGTCTCTGAAAGGCCAGCTAGTTCTAATTTCAGCTCATTGTGTCTTGGGACGGGTTTTAATATATCTCAAGTACTTTTAAAGACGTAACATGACTGCAATCAGACGGGCTAAATCAGCAACACCATTATGAATAACCTTGCTAAAATGGAAGTCTCATACCTAGGGAGTTGCGGAAAGTATTGCTGTATGCCTTTTTATGTAATTTTTATGCTAAAAGTGCACCTAAAACCTAAAAATATAAATGCATACAGATGGCCAGTTTTCACACAGTCATCAAAACTGATTTAGTCCAAACAAAAGCACATCTGCTACAACATACAATGAGTCATGTTTCATTTCCTGCATAATTCCTATGTTGTAGTCATTTTCAGAGTGCATGCTAACTTTCCTCACTTTTGCAGGTACTATTTTGTGGTGGAGGAAGACAACACTCCTCTGTTGGTGACGGTGACACCTTGCGACGCTCCTCTGGAGTGGAGATTGACGTTGCAGGAGCTCCCAGAGGACCGCAGTGGGGAAGGATCAGGTATCCGAATTAAATCTCCCAATCGATGTTGCAGCTCTGCAGTAATTTAAGACTTGTTTTCCATGTAAACGTTCTAAACTATTATTAGAAAAACTTTCCTTAGATCTGTGGAACAAGAGAACGTCTCCCATAGCCATTCCATACAGCTTAAGGATTAAAGTAGGCAGTGGTATCTCCTTCCATTTATCTCCATAGGATTAAACCTCGTTAGGAAGGAAGTCATTCCTAAATTAGGAATCATTTCATTCCTAGAGGATTAGGAATTCTTTTCAACTAAAATATAAGACAAACTGAAAGGATTAAAGAAAACTGTAAAATAAGAAATACTAAGTGCAGTGGCTCTGTTCCAAAACCTAGTGCGCAACCTCCATAGACAGTGTTTTAATCTCCCAATGTTAAGGCTGTCCTAAAATTATAATTCTGGCCTCTACAGAGAAAGGCATCCAAGAATGCACTGTGACAAAAGATGAGGATAAGGCAAGAGAAATGTCTAAAATATACTTATTGAAAAGAATAGTGAGTTGAGTCTCCCGTATACCCGTTTGAGGAGCACTATTTGTATTATGAGGTTACCTTTCAGTTAAGATGCTGCCTATGTAGGGAATAGACAGCAAGGCTGAGTATTAATGTTTGCAAGGTTTCAGACTGATTTAACCAAACAAAAAGGTCAAAATGAGTGTCCCATAGAGGCCCCCTTGGAAAGTTTTCTGCTGAAATAGCAAAGCAACACGGCTGCAGGTAAATATGTGTTTTCTGTGAAGTACTGTGGAGCGTGTCCAGTGTGGGTCAGTGTTTTCCAGCGTGGTCAATCATTAGCGCTGTTAGTGTACACTTCTGCGTCAGTGCGTGTTTGTGAGCACGTGTGGATTTGGGCCCAGTGTGACCGCACCTGTGTACTGATGGACTGCATCTGATGTCTGCAGCAAGAATGAAAAAGAGAAAAATCTTGTATAGGGATATATAGGGGTTAATCTCACAAAACCTGTCAAGAATGTCCAAGTGACCCCAAAATGAAAAGACAAAACATTATATTTACTTAAAGAAAATTAAGTCTATATTTACAAGTGTGGGTATTAGAAGGTCAGAGTAATGGGTGAGCCGAAAGGTCTTTACAATTGGTCATGAAAGCACCCTGTTAAAGGATTAGTTCACTTCAGAATAAAAATTTCCTGATAATTTACTCACCACCATGTCATCCAAGATGTTCATGTCTTTCTTTCTTCAGTCGAAAAGAAATTAAGATTTTTGATGAAAACATTCAACAGGTTGAAGGTCCAAATGTCAGTTTCAGTGCAGCTTCAAAAGGCTCTACACGATCCCAGACGAGGAATAAGGGTCTTATCTAGAGAAACAATTGTCCATTTTCTAAAAAAAATAAAAATGATATACTTTTTAACCACAAATGCTCATCTTGCACTGCTCTGTGATGCGCCACGCATTATGTAATCACGTCGGAAGTACCGCGGTAGGGCGAAAAACACTCATTTTCTCCTCCAACTTCAAAATCGTCCAACATCTTGTTTTCCTTTTTTTTGTAAAAGGCATTTGACTTAGTCTTTGCATGTTCGCTTTGTAAACACTGGATCGGTACTTTCACCTACATCACGCGTGATCTTTCTGACGTGATTAAGTAATGCGTGGCGCATCGCAGAGCAGTGCAAGATGAGCATTTGTGGTTAAAAAGTATATATATTTTTTTTAGAAAATGACTGATCGTTTCGCTACATTCCTTATCTGGGATCGTGTAGAGCCCTTTGAAGCTGCACTGAAACTGCAATTTAAACCTTCAACCCGTTGAACCCCAGTGAAGTCCACTATATGGAGAAAAATCCTGGAATGTTTACCTCAAAAACCTGAGTTTCATTTCAACTGAAGAAAGAAAGACATGAACATCTTGGATGACATGGGGGTGAGTAAATTATCAGGAAATTTTCATTCTGAAGTAAACTAATCATTTAAGGTGTGGGGTTTGTTTCTGTCGTAGCATTGTGTACCTTTTGGCATGACCCTACCTTTCAGCATGCCCATTACTCCAAACCTGCAGCTATCCCTGTCTCTATATTCATGACCTATAAACGTTTTTGCTTTGTGACATTTTCACCATGATTAAGCACATTTCCTCCAAGCTGTTCTCATTCTGTGAATTACGTGCTTAATAGAGTGCTACAGTCATGACGTCAAAACCCGGAAGACTAATTTAGCGCTGGTTCCTTTGAGATTTTGTGTAAAATAAAGCCTGTGGTAAACATAACTTGATGATACTTTCACGTTTTGTTCTAAAAAATCCCATAGGAAAATCTCGAAGGAACCAGCAGTGAATTAGACTTCTGGGTTCTGACGTCAGACCTGCACCACTATATCGTTAAGCAAATAATGAAACAAATTGTAATTATCATAAAATTAGACTTCATTTTCTTAACGTAAAATATAATTTCTCTTTTTTTTATTTAATTTTGTAGCAAGATGTGACCTAGACATGCTTTCAATCACAGCTGTAGGATTCCTCCCACTGTTTCCATCAACTCAAAAGGTTGTGACCGGCACATTTCTTCAAAGCAAGATTCTCGCTCGTACTCTCGTCCTCTCTCTCTCAGCTGTACTCCCACCTCTTTTGCTCTCCCTCCTAGTACTTTTCTCGTTTCTTCTCTTTTCTCCCCATCACCCTCTCTCTACATCTCTATTTTTCCATCTGGACAGTATCCTAAAAAAGAAATCAATAAAGTTCCACAAAACACCCTTGTATTTCATTCCAGACACATGGAGCAGCGTAGCTGTTTCAGTTAGAGTGCATCTGTCCACGTGTCTGTGAAACCTAATGTATAGGACCGAAACCAGGCAGAAGTGCACAGAACATGTCCATGTGTGAGCTCACATAAAGACATGAGTGTCTCCCTGTGAGATGACAAGCTTCTCTGATCATCTCTGACTTTTTGTGCAGTAATGACTCCCAGGCCCTGGGTTTCCCTCTTCCTCTCGGTCTGTGGCCCAATTTGGTTGGTTGTCCTGGCTGATGAAATGCAGAGACCCCCATCATTCACTGCTGTACCTTTGGGATTTATGCAAAGGATTTAGATTTTTTTAAAAAAATGATCGTCTTGCTTCAGCTGAAGGCGTGACTTGGCTGTGATTGGGAGATCCTGAAAGACAAATCAGTCACAGTTGATGATATCCGCCTTCAGCCTCATTTCCTCACTCATGTACCCATTCACTCATTCACAACTGCAATAAATCAAATACACATACACACACACTGGTGGGACTGGACTATAAGAAAGAACATTTCAAATAAGATTTCTTTATCTCATTTGTTTCAAGACAGCAATTAGATCAAACGGAAAGAAAATGAGACCACCTATATGCCTTTTCCTAGGGTCTTTCTGTCTCCTGCTCCTGAGAGTTTCAGAATAGATCAGATCTTCTTGAACTGTGTTATCCACATTGATTTTACATCTCTAAACACTGACATTTGCAGATACTTTGATCCAAAGCAACTTGGCATTCAAAGTTTATACATTTCTATCAGTCCTTGCATTGACTGGGAATCGAACCCATGATGTTGGCGTTGCTAGTACCATGCTCCACTGTTTGAGCTGCATTAATGCTTGATGAATGTCAATAATTGTCTCCGTTTTTTTTCCCTAAGGAATTTCAGGAGATACATCTGTGACATTAAAACATAACTGAGAACTCGATTTAGTCTCCTGAGCTACGACAGAGCAACATCTGTGCAATTCACGTTTTCTCTGGGTGATTGCAGGACTACATTATAAATGAAGTGTAAACAAGGACATGGAAGTGTTTTATTTTTTTTACAGTACAGCAGTCACAGTAAATATATACTCATGCACAAGTCTTTTCCCATGTTTGCGGAATATATCCACTGGGAGCCGGTCTTTGAGTGCAACTCGTGTTCATTTCGTTCTCTGGTTGACAAACATAATATTATGTTTTCTCGCTCAGCTCAACGGAGAGGGCTTGGAAAGGAACTCAAGGAACAGTGAGGCCACAAGGCATCTCTGTGTAGCTTAGAGCACCCGGGGAAAGTAAAGTTAAAGTCACACTCTGATGTGCAGGGTTGTTTGGATACAAAACACATCAGACGAGTGGCTAACTATCCATCACATCAGGTAGCTCCAATGACCTCACCAGGATTAACACATTAAACGATGCTCTTTCTGTTAAGATGGAAATTGCTGCTTCTTTTTCCAGTGGTGTTAATTGGGGTGTGGGGAGGAAGTGGAAAGTAAACAACTATGAGAGGATTCAGAGTGGTGAGGGAAATGCGTCATTATGTGGCAGTTACTGTTAAACGTCTCAGTCATTGATGTTCAGAGAGAGCTTAAGTGTGTACATCCATTTGTTCGACAGTTTGTGTGGCTTGTGTTTGTGTGTGGTTTAAACAAGTCTCCAAATTGCCGTTGTACCCCAACAGAATGGGCCATGTTTTTGATGTTTGTGGTTTGTTCTGTGGGGAGACTCATTTCCTCATCATCTCTTGATTTATTGTGCTTGTTTCCCAAGGTCTAATTTAGTGAATCTTTTGTGTGTCTTTTCTTGTGTCTCAGGTGAGCCAGAACCTCTGGAACAACAGAAACAGCAGGTCACAGCCAATGAGGGTACCGAACTCTTTACCTACAAAGGAAACGATGTCGAGTCATTCATCTCTACCAGCTCCCCTTCAGGCTTGTACCAGCTGGAAATCATCTCCACCGAAAAGGACAGCAACTTCAAGATTTACTCAACCACAACTCCCGAGTCTGACCAGCCATACCCTGAACTCCCTTACGACCCCAGGGTTGATGTTACCGCGCTGGGTCGCACCACTGTCACACTAGCTTGGAAGCCCACTCCTACTGGCTCCGTAATGGGCCAGCCGATCCAGTACTGTGTGGTTATCAACAAGGAGCACAATTTCAAGAGCTTATGTGCAGCAGAGGCCAAGATGAGCTTGGATGATGCCTTCATGATTGCTCCAAAACCCGGCCGGGACTTCAGCCCCTTTGACTTTGCTCATTTTGGTTTCATCCCATCTGAGAATGATTTCCACAAAGACCGTTCCCTCACCACCAACAGAGCTCTGAGCAACAAGATGAGTCGCACATATATCCCCAAGCCAAAAGTGGCAGACATACAGAAAATCTGCATAGGCAACAAGAATATTTTTACCGTGACAGACCTAAAGCCAGACACGCAGTTTTACTTTGATGTGTTCGCCGTCAACACAGGCACCAACATGAGCACTGCGTACGTGGGCACTTTTGCCCGCACCAAGGAAGAGGCCAAGCAGAAGACAGTGGAGCTCAAGGATGGGAAAGTATCCGATGTCTTCATTAAGAGGAAAGGCAGCAAATTCCTCCGTTTTGCACCGGTCTCCTCTCACCAGCGTGTCACGCTCTTTGTGCACGCCTGTCTGGATGCGGTGCAAGTTCAGGTGCGGCGTGATGGGAAACTTGTCCTCTCTCAGAATGTGGAGGGTGTCCGTCAGTTCCAGCTCCGTGGAAAGCCCAAAGCCAAGTATCTGATTCGTCTGCGGGGGTCCCGCAAGGGTGCCTCCACCTTGAAAGTACTGGCTAGCACACGTGCCGGAGGAAAGCAACCTTTCCCTGCCCTTCCCGAGGACACCCGCATCAAGGCTTTCGATAAGTTGCGCACCTGTTCTTCCGTCACCGTGGCTTGGCTTGGCACACAGGAGCGCAACAAGTACTGTGTTTACAGACGTGAAGTCTCCGAAAGTTACGGAGAAGAGCACCGGCGCCGAGAGCAGAACCAGTGCGCTGGACCAGAGAGCCGTCGCAAGTCTGAGAAAGTGCTTTGCAAGTACTTCCACAGCGCCAACCTGCAGAAGGCCGTCACCACAGAGACCATAACAGGCCTGGAGGCGGGAAAGAGCTACCTCCTGGATGTTTATGTGGTGGGACACAGTGGGCACTCAGTCAAGTACCAGAGTAAACTGGTGAAAACAAGGAAGTACTGTTAAAAAAAGACTCAGAAGCACAGACTCTGCACAGAAGTAAATATATTATATATATAATGAGAAAAAAGAAGTTTATTTAACTCGAAGTGATATTCTACTAAGGAGAGTTTTGCAGACTGACTACTTGCGCACAATGCTAATGCTAACGCTGCATGTGTCGCAGTTACTGAACTGCCTGTAGAGTGAGATATCAACCTCTGTATTTATGTTTACATTACCGAGTCAAGTCGAGTCAGGCGCTCTCAGGCGACCCTAGGCACCTGAAGGTTTGTTCTCAGGGGGTGCCATCGCTGTTGCAATGCAAAGAGTCCCTGTACTGCATCCTCAATGCCATGGAAATGGGAGTTTGGAGGAGATGCAGTTCTCTTTTAGCCACTGCATGCACCATTTGTCTGCCTTATGTCTACGTTCTATTGGTTCGTTCATTACGCCAGCCATTGCAGAGGTAGCTCCATGACTCCTTCTCTCCGCTCTCCTGCCCTGTATTAAAAACATGGTTTAGAAGACTTTTTTAAATTATTTCATACTTCTTAATGTTTATTTTTTTAACTGTTATTTTTTTGTTATTGACAACAATTATTAGTGATGAAAATGTGTTTTAAATCTATATGAAAGTCAACGTTGTTGAAGCGTTTCCCCACTGTCAGTTTGTGTGTGTATAATCTCAGTTTGTGAATCTGGTGTGTGTAAATGTGTCTCACCTCTGTGTCACATGTACAGATTTTCTCTGCCAATATTCATGTACATAAAACACTAAATATAGACATCTGTAATCCCAGCGGATCTGTGTTTCTCTGCCAGTGTGATATACATGCTTGAAAATACCACCATGAATGAGGTTTATGTTCTTCTATGAAGTAAATGATCTTTCACATGACTCATCATAGATATGTATACTTAGATGTCACATTCAACCGCTTCAGACACGTCACCGCGTCCACCATCTTGGAACAGTTAACATGACGCCATCCATCACTCACACTAACAAATCAATGAATTTTCATTGAAAATTTCACAGCATTGTGCAGCCTAAGGCTGTAAAAATCACCAAGCTATAAATTCCAGACGGATAGAGGACAGTCTTTCAGAGGTGAGAATGTGTTGGTTTGTGTTTTTACAACACAATATGCAATATCCTTATGCAGAATAACATTAATGATAAGCGAAATGCTGTGAAAATAATTTGTTAATGTCTATTGCCGATATAGATATTCATACATGTGAATAACTAGGTTGCAGAAGCACAGTCAACTTGCTCTGTGTCACACACCGAATTTGACTGTTCTAATATGGTGGACAGCTTACGTATAGCAGCCTATAGAAACAGATAATAATGAGGCATGAAAGTCATTGTTGATTATTTGATCACTAGTTTATTTGACTATTTGATCTCATCCAATAATCACCAGGTTTGCAAAGTATGCAAAATAGTGTTCTCTAACAATCAATATAAACTAATACAACTGCTTGCAAAAGCATATTTACACAATATATTACACAAGTACAGATACCCATAATCTTTATCACTGTTTTTCTTTCTCCTTCACAGACACTTGTACACACAGGAGAATTTGTGCATGATGCTCAAACAAAACTCTACTTCTCACTGTCAGTCGAGTGTCTTTCCTGAGGAGCATGATTTGAGCTCCCTTCATAGCCTGTCAATCACTACAGACATGGCAGAACCTTGCCCCTCTTAAATTAGCCTCATTTCTGCCCTGCAATAATGAGGAAGAGCTTTGGGAATGGTGTGGAAATGGTTTGGGAATGCTTGAGGCAGTGGTTTGGGAATGCCATGGACATCTCTTTACAGAGAGGCTAATGAGAATGGTCAGCAGGGAAAGCTGCAAAACTGACAGAAAGAGGGTCAGTTGGAGAGTGAATGTGTTTTTAATAAAACCAAAATTCTCTGGATCCCAAGACAATCAAAAGAAGAGGCCAAATATTTTTTTCTTTTCTTTTCTTTTCTTTTCTTTTCTTTTCTTTTCTTTTCTTTTCTTTTCCAAACTATAGTGAACACCCTTGCTCACTAAAGTCTACATAGCTATTTGCCTTCTAAGGTAGAAATCTGAAATAAACCCTTATAATTTAGAACACTACATTGGCAGCAACACTTTGCATCACACAAATAGTGAAGCACATGGAGACATCCTCACATAAACTACACCAGAGACTCAACTCACAATCAATGTCATTTTTTATTTGAGAGCTTTAAGTTAGCATATTTCGGCAAATTCTACCACAAAAGTAAATAAAGGCAGGTGCAAGTGTTTGGTCAGTGCATTGTGCATTCATGCATATACATACTTGAAGGATTAGTTCACTTCTGAATGAAAATTTCCTGATAATTTACTCACCCCATGTCAACCAAGATGTTTATGTCTTTCTTTCTTCATTTGAAAAGAAATTAAGGTTTTTGAGAAAACATTCCAGGATTTTTCTCCATATAGTGGACTTCACTGGGGTTCAACGGGTTGAAGGTCCAAATGTCAGTTTCAGTGCAGCTTCAAAGGGCTCTACTCGATCCCAGGCGAGGAATAACGGTCTTATGTAGAGAAACTATCGGCCATTTTTGGCCATAAAAATTATATACTTTTTAACCACAAATGCTCTTCTTGCACTGTCCTGCGATGCTCCATGCATTATGTAATCATATTGGAAAGGTCACGCATGACATAGGCAGAAGTACCGAACAAGTGTTTAAAAAACGAAAGTGCAAAGACTAAGTCAAACGCCCTTTACAAAAAAAAAGTAAAACAATGATGTCAGACGATTTTGAAGTTGGAGGAGAAAAAGAGATGGAGTTTTTCGCCTTACCGCGGTACTTCCACCTCCGTCATGTGTGTTCTTTTTAATGTAATGCATGGTGCATCGCAGGGTAGTGCAAGACGAGCATTTGTGCTTAAAAAGTATATCATTTTTTATTTTTTTAAAATGGCTGATGGTTTCTCTAGATAAGACTCTTATTCCTCGTCTGGGATCGTGTAGAGCCCTTTGAAGCTGCACTGAAACTGACATTTGAACCTTCAACCCGTTGAACCCCAGTGAAGTCCACTATATGGAGAAAAATCCTGGAATGTTTTCCTCAAAAACCTTCATTTCTTTTCGACTGAAGAAAGAAAGACATGAACATCTTGGATGACATGGGGGTGAGTAAATCTTCAGGAAATTTTAATTCTGAAGTGAACTAATCCTTTAACGTTCGTTGTAAATACTTATCTTGCGTTTCTGTGTGGTTACCAACACATGACTGTGTCATTAAACTGGATGTTTTTTTAATCTTGTAGCAAATTATATGTTTTCACAAACTTGAACTAACCTGCTCATCAAGATTCTCTTCAAACTGTTGCTCAGCCATGACAGAAACACACTTGAAAGGAAAAACTGTGCATAGACAGTTTATGTCAATATCTGCGATAGCCCCCTTTGTGCTTAATGGATACTCTCTTCAGTGCCTGATTACAATTTATACAAAATCACATCATAGCTGCATCCGAAATCTTAAAGGGGACCTATTATGGCCCTTTCACAAGATGTAATATAAGTCTCTTGTGTCCCTAGAATGTATCTGTGAAGTTTCAGCTCAAAATACCCCATAGATCATTTATTATAGCTTGTCAAATATGCCGCTATTTGGGTGTGAGCAAAAACACATCGTTTTTGTGTGTCCCTTTAAAGCAAACAGCTCACACTTCAGTTGCTCAACAACAACAAAGCTGGAAAATCTCACGCAGCCAAAATGAGGATTGTCAGTAACGGTGTTCAGCCTTACATTGTTCAAACCGGAGTCGGACACTGATGGAGAGACTCAGGAAGAAGTTACAACTTTTAAAATGCAACTGGACGTTTCTCAACGGTTAGTGAATAAATTTATGTAGTTGCTGTGGAGTTGATTCAACTCATCGACTAGCATGTGCCGTCATGTTCATCTTTTGTGCAAATCCAGCATTGAATTGACCCTCGTTTGTGAAGCAGTCCGGCATAAAATGACGGCATGGTAAAAACACTCTACTACAACAACTCTTCCTCTTCTCTAAAGCAGCCCAACATGGCCTCACCCCCTTTGTTGTGTGTTCTCGGGGGCGGGGTTTATGTAAATTTGAGGGTTAGTGATGTCACTAACCCGGGAAGAAGCTCATTATAGTCCCTACCAGCCGTTTGTTGTAGTCTTTAAACAGAGAATTCTTTAAAAGAAAATATCTCCCTTTGCATTGAACTTTTGAGCGTCGTAACTTTGCAGATGTTGTTTATGCTCAAACAGCAACATTACACACTAACTAACGTTAAAAAAGTCAAATCATAATCAATCACCCCTTTAAAAATGCTGCCTTCGGAGAATCCATTCCAAGGTATTCCAATGCATACTGAATCCAGTGCTAGCTTCACTTCCTGTCTCTTGAGATCCCTTCATCTGATCAATTTTTGAAGGCAGCATAGATGTATTCTTCGCTGCCTTTGATATCCCACAATCCTGTGTGTTCCATTCTGTGACAGTTGAGCTAAAAAATAAAGATTTTTCACCAACGCTTTCCACTTTTGATGTATAGTGAGAAATTCCTATTATAGTAATTAAATATTCACTTAGTTTTCACCAAAGCTTTCTCTATTTTGCTGTAAATCATTAAACCATTACACTAGCTCAGAAGTCTGTCTGAAATCAGTTTCGTGAGGGACCTTCATGTACAAACGCTGCCTGCAGAGTCATTGCCTGATAAGGTAGTGAGACAACAAGTCACCGTCTAAGCTTTTTTTTATATGTTGTTTGAACTATGTATACATAGCATGGAATACATATACCCAATTAGCCTAATACACATTTGCACTACTCTATACACAACAATCAGAAATTACATTATGTCCAGTTTGTTTTATTGTACTATATAGTAAGCAACACATATTTTAAATGTATGTCTTTTGTGTGTACTTAGTATAACTGATAGTTGGATACCCAATTTTGAAGGAGGACCTGATTTCGCAATGCTTTTCTGGGATGGCTTTATTTCTCAAAGGGTAAGTGGTGTACTGCTTTAGATTTTGGTCAAAACAGGTGTCTTAAAAAGCAGCATAACTGTACTGCCTACGTTTGTGAAGAGCCTTGGCATTGGTTGCACGCCATCCAGGGCAGCTCATTAGACTTTGGAACAGAGCTTATGTTTATCTTTTGAACTTCTGTATCTTTCCATCCCACTCATATATACACAGTCTTTACACACACACTCACTCCATTCACCTCGCTGTATCCTCTATTGTGGAATTCTTCTGAGCCACAGTTGCTGCAGTCGCCGCCAACACTCACTCAGAGTAAGATGATAACAGCACTATCAAAACAGGTCTTCTCTCTGTAAAAGCAGTTCACATTGGTGTCGTAAAAGAGGAAAATACTCAAATACACAGAATAAACGGTCTCGTGCTGGCCGCCTGCTCTTCGGGGACTATAAAAGGAGAGAGATGTGGTTGTTAGGGGAAAGAGTGAGAGATATACAGCCAGAGAAAACAGTGAATGAAATAAATATAGAGGGATGGAAGCCACGACTCAGAGTGATGGGTTTCAGCTTTTAGCGCTGAACTTTGTTCCTCTCTTATCTGATTTCTGGCATGCGTGTGTCTGTGCTTGCATTTATATGCATAGCTTGAATCCCAGTTCCTTAGAGCTCTGACACTTTTGAAGATAGTTTGTGAAGAAGGACTCTGAAATAACTCTTTCACACACACAAACATCCACATACAAGCTCCGGTTATGACACTTGTGTGTGATGGTGTTCGTAAGACAGAAATGCTGATACTATCAAAAGATCTCACAAACCGCAGTCCTGGCAGTTCCTCTAAGGTCAGACCATCTGTACCTAAAGACCTCCTCACATGGATCAAAAACTCCTTCTAATGTGTGGTCCAATGTGGTTCATCATCATGAACAACAATAAATCCTGCTGGTTTCACACAACGCTTCCCAAGGTCTCTTTTCCTAGGTGAAGGTAGGGTGGTTTCTAATGACTTTAAGCAGACCTGATTTCTCGGTATCATAAATAATCTTTCAAGGTAAGTCAATGTACATACTGTAGCTATAACTCCTAAAAATAGAGGTTCCAATTAAATCCAGCTCCAGAAGGTTTAGAATGTATTTTACTGATTTACTGCCACATTTTGTGTCAGATCTGTTGCCAGTGATCTCAAACATCATTGGTTCCCATGTGTTATGTGACTAAATGTGACATGGTAAGTGGTACACGAAAATGAGAATGACATTTAAGAGCTGAGGTGGAGAGAAATAACTTGAACTTTGTGTATTCCTCAAGTCACACTGTTTTAGAAGACTTATGATACATTTAACAATGTAGACTTGGTTTCATAAATAGTCGTTCAAAAAAAAGTCAAGATTTTAATGCCACCTTAACAGTAAAGGTTCCAATTAGCAAAAAGGGTTGCATAAACAGCTTTCTAGTGTTTCAAGTTTGTCAACTTTTTTAATGCCAGTTACATAACAAAGTAGATTGGTCTAATTTGAATCTGAAAAGTAAGACTGATTACCCCTTGAGTAACCCTTAAGTTGCTCTGCTGAAAAAACAGCATAAACCAGCATGAATCCCATGTTGGTCCAGGCTGGTTTATGCTGGTTAGAGCTTGTATAGCTGGTGGACCAGCATAGTCATGCAGTTCTCGAGCAAAACTGAGCTGGTGTAGCTGATCGTATGATGGAGACCAGCAAACCAGCAACAAGCATCATATGCTGATCCCAGTATGCAAAACATGCCTTATACCGGTGACCAGCAATAATGTATTTTTCAGCAGGGTAGTCAGACTAGTTCTTAAAACACAAGCCCTGTTTTCACCTGGTATTAAGATACGTTTTGGTCAATCGGATCACAAGTAGATGAGGGAGACACATTCCCGTGTACACCTGGTGTTTTAATCTGTCTCTTTTGTCCACTTTCAACCACTTCTGATTTCTTCGAAGGGAGGGTCTATGGGCGGGTAAATGTAAGGGTTTTTTCAGATCTTTCGATCTAATGGACAAAATGAGCTCATCAATTTATATATGAACACACCCAGAGACAACGGAAATACATACGGAGAGCATTAGCTTTCGTTTCTGCTCTGACAGCTGCAAGACCAGCCGAACGCTGTTAGAAATCAGGAATGGTGAGAGACCATTGTGCTTGGTACATTTTTCATCTTCAAACCAAACTTGGGTCTACAGCCAACGAAGTTTAAATCCCATCTGGCTTGAGCGCTTCCCATAATGTTTACGCGTTAGGTCAGTAGGAGGAGAGTAGATGGTCTTTAGTGGCTGTTTTAACACATTCGACCACATGAGTGTCTACATTACGAAAGCAATCCAGTCAAATGCGTTTTCAACTACCTCTGGAAGAGGTCGAAAGTGGACAAGCTCAAAAGGTTTTAGAGCCCGTTTGCACCTGTATTTAGTGTCGTCCACTTGTGATCTGATCGACCAAAAGACATCTTAATACCAGGTGGAAACAGGGCCACAGTCTTAACACAGTGGCTATGTTTATGCAACTGGCCGATGTGATCTCACCAATTTATTCTCAAAAAAAAAAAGTGCAAAAATGGTTCCTTTAGAGGTACAACAGTTCGTCACTTGGCCAATACCCTTAAAGTGGCATCTTTGTACCTTACTTACCCCTAAAAAGTTTAAAGTAGTACCTTAAGTGTACATGTTACTACTCCAAGGTACTAAAAAATGCTTCTTTTAAGGGTAGATAAGGTACAGATGTGTCCGTGTAACAGTACTTCCCCAGTGACAAACTGTGTATCAATAAAGGTAAAATCTTCACTTGTTTTCTAATGAATCATCAAGATCTAGTAGCACTTCAGTAACCGCGCAGTTCTGGGCTTTTCTGAACCTAGGAGCCATTGAAGAATCTTTATTTTTAAGAGTTTATACAAGGTATTATTGTCTCCGTCTGCATAAAGGGAGTAAAGATGAACAAAATGGAGACAGAGTTTTGTTACGCCCTCATAAAGGGTGGTCTGGTGTCTGTGTTGTCCTTCATCAGATGTCTGTTGTTAGTGGCAGTCATTTTCTCACGCTTTATCTTCACTGTAATCTCTCTGTCTCTCAGGACTATTTCTCTGCCCACCCTCTCATACTCTCTCTATCAACGCTTCCCATCCTGGTGGCCCTCAAGAACCAGCGGGGGCTTGACAAAGTAAAACACAGTGTATATAGTAACGTCAGCAGCGCAGGACAAGCCAGAAATAGCATTCATTGGGACGTTGGAGAGACTGAGGGTTGGTTTGGAGTGAGGTTTGGATGATGGAGACACCTCGAGTTTGAAGAGATCTCTCAGTATCAAGTTTTCAGAAGTGTTTCTGAAATATGGTAAAGCGCTGGGGAAAATCCTCCATGAAAGCGGTGGTGTGGACTGCCAAAATGAGGTTTGTCTGCAGAGAAAATATTTGTGCAAAGAAATAGAGACCCTGAGGAGTGAGAGAGAAAGGGAGAACTCTTTTTTTCTTGGCGGTACTCAATGGTCTGTACTTCTGTTCGGATCTGGTACCAGCCTCAGTCTGACTGCTCGTGGGTTCTAGAGTCAGAATGAGATGCTGAATTACACCAGCTCCAATAGTTCAGTGTTACTGACAACAGTGCAAAGTTAGGATGGACTGCTGTGGATCCATTTACAATGACTAAAGCACTTTAGAGGAATGGTTCACTCCAAAATAAAGATATGTCATCATCAGTCACCCTCAAACCCATATGATGTTTTCTTCAGTGGATCACACAAGAAGATTTTTGAAGATTGTCCAGGCAGCAGCCGTTGACGAGGAGCTGTTACACTTCAAAAAAGGACATAAAAGAATTATAAAAGCTTGTGTGCAATATTCCATGTCTTCTGAAGCCATATGATAGCTTTGTGTAAGAAAAACTCAAAATGTTTTTACTGAAAATCTTGCCTCCCACCATAGCTCTAATATTGAAATATTCATAACTCTTCATATTCAAACTTCAATCAGATTTTTCTGTAGTCCTGTCGTGTCGCAATTGTTGTTACATTGGGATCTAGTGCTATTCTGAACTGTTTACATCCTCGACTCAGACTCTCTTTATTGTCTTGCTGCAATCTCTTTTAAGACTCCATTATAGTAGTATTTTATTGCTCAGAGGTTGCTCTTTCTAAGCTCAGGGGACTTAGTTGTGATTCTCATATATCTCTCACAGTAGTATCAACAGTGTCTCAGATGTAGGAGTAGATACAACTGAGACATGAGAAAGTTCAAAGTCCAAAATGAGAATTTGAAATGAGAAACATGGGAGATCTCTTTATTGTCTGGTTGTAATATCTTGTTATCAATTTTATTTTAGGAGAAACATGTTACATTTTACATTTAACATATTCCTAATATGTAAATACTAAATCTATCATTTAAATACCATTATACATTTCAGAATATTAAGGGCTACTAGTTTAAATTTTAGTCTTCAATGCCCAGCATTGTATATGCAGCACATTTTCCAAATGTATCAAATGTAACACTAGTGTATGTCTCATACTTGCTGCATAACCTTTTTTTCTTTGTTTAGCACTGATTTTGTCATGATTTCCTCTATTAAATCAGCATGTAGTAAAACACTGTCTACACTGAACGACTTAAAATATGACAATGCATGTATTGTGTTTGATTGAAATGGTGTGGATGAATGAGAAAAATAAAATTGAGATCTCTTTAACACCACAAAGGTTTCTAGCAGAAACCTTTGTGGTGTTAAAGAGATCTCATTTTTATTTTTATCTCAGTTTAACGTCAAATGTAGACTTTTGCTTGAGTCTCCTGCTTTTCACACGTGTCTCCTGAGACACTCTAACAGTCTCACATTTGTCTCTTCTAAAGTTTTAGAAGAGATCTCAACAACATCACTCACCATGCTCAGATTTTTCTCCTACACTAGAAACTCTGAATTTCTCTCATATTTGTCTCATCTAAAGTTTAGAAGTGATCTCAAGAACAATCTGGTTTCAAGAGTGGCCATTCAACCGAGACTGCACTACTGTAGTCACTGAAACCCTGCTGATTGTGAAGGCTGATTCCAGATCATCAGTTCTCATTCTGCTGGATCTATCTGCTGCCTTTGACACCATGAATCATCATATCCTTCTGTCCACCCTCTTCTCACTGGGCATCACAGGAACTCCACTTCACTGATTTGAATCCTATGTCACAGGTAGGTTTTTCAAGGTTGCCTGGAGAGGGGAGGTATCCAAAGCTCATCAACTGATCACGGGGGTTCCTCAGGGTTCAGTGCTTGGACCCTCCTCTTCTCCATATACACTACATCACTGGATCCCATCATACAGGCACATGGTTTCTCCTACCATTGCTATGCTGACGACATGCAGCTCTTCCTTTCATTCCATCCAGATGATCCCACAGTAGCGGCACGAATCTCAAGCTGTCTGGCTGACATCTTGGCATGGATGAAAGAACATCACCTGCAGCTCAACCTGGCAAAGACTGAGCTTCTCGTCTTCAATGCCAATCCGACTCTTCAGCACGATTTCACCATCCATCTAGGTACATCATCGATTACCCCATCAAGGTCGGACAGAAATCTTGGAGTAATCTTTGCAGCTGACCTTCAAAGAACACATTGTAATGACAGCTCAGTCATGCAGATTTGCACTACACAACATCAGGAAAATCAGGCCTTTTCTAACAGAACATGCAACACAATTTCTCGTCCAGGCCCTGGTCATTTCTAGGCTTCATTATTGCAATGCTCTTCTGGCTGCACTGCCATCATGCACAATCAAACCTCTACAAATGATTCAGAACGCTGCAGCACGTCTTGTCTTTAATGAGCCCAAAAGGACCCATGACACACCTCTCTTCATCTCTCTGCACTTGCTACCACTTGCTGCTCAAGTCATTGACGCTTGCTTACAGATCTACCACAGGCTCAGCACCCTCCTACTTCCACTCACTCTTACGAGTCTACATCCCTACCAGAAGCCTGTGATCGCTAAATGAGCGAAGGCTCATGGTACCATCACAGAGAGGCACAAAATCACTCTCCAGAACATTTTTGTTCACTGTTCCTTGCTGGTGGAATGATCTCCCCGCCAATATTCAATATTCAAAAGACAGCTGAAAACTCATCTCTGTCGTGAGCACTTAACCTCATCACAAAAAAAATCTATGCATTCACTTTCTTTTAATCCCTCCCTAATCTAGCTTATGCTACTCTAAGCAATGTCTGAAACTTGTATTGTGTGCACTTCTTATGTCTATTTGCCTCTTCACGATGAATCGCTTGCTGTATTCCTCACTTTTAAGTCGCTTTGGATAAAAGCGTCTGCAAAATGAATAAATGTAAATAAATGTAAATGTAAAAAGTATGTACCAATTCAAATGTCTCAATATGTATTCAAACATTTCTACCATGTAATATATATATATATATATTAATAATCAAATTAGTCAAGGCTTGAGTCAAAAGCAATTCAATGTGCCTTTCGGTAAAGAAAGCTCCAGGGTTGCTGTTCCTGTAATAAGACGTCTGTAGCCTAAATCAGTTTTGATAAAGGCATTAGGTACATCAGGTAATATTTCCGAGAACAAATGATGTGCCCTATGTACACAAACTATACAGCTCTATCCACTTCTAAAATCTGAGCACAGTGTGTGATGTTGTTGAGATCTTTTCTGAATCTTTAGAGGAGACAAATATGAGAATGTTAGTTTTTGTCTCAGGAGACAAGTGTGAAGCAGGAGACTTAAAAGTCTCTATTTGATGGATGTTAACCTTATTTACGACTAGGAGAAACTGTTGAAAATGTTACAGAGATCTCATTTTTGAGATTTTAGAGGGCCATTCAAAAAAAAAAAACTCTGAAAACTGCATATTTCCAACTCTGGTTACAAAACAGAAACTTTATTAAAATGCTAATAAGCTCTAAGAAATTCTATTAATTATGGTAACTCCAACAAATTCTGATGTAAATTAATCATCTTTATGCATAAATTCTGGGAAAACTGAAAATATTAATTGCTTTAAATGAATCATTTTGTTTGTCCAATCAAATACTCCGTAAGGATGTCCCTCCCCCAAGCCACCTGTCATTGACTACCGATAGCAAGTCGTGATTTTGCTGAGCTATGTTATAAACTAATGGCTATTGGCTATTTACAAAAAGACAAGGTTTTTGCCTCCACTATGTTTCAAAAGGAAATACGTCAATACAAATAAGAAAACTGTTTTCATTAAAGCATTTCATGCAAACTTTTAGTTCAGTTGAAATGTGTGTGTGTGGTCAGTGTTAGTCTGTGATCAGTGACTCTAGCTGAGAGAGTAAAAGTTGATGCTCAAGTGTGTGTGTGAGTGTGTGTAGGGTCAGGTCAAGGGTCACTGAGTCCTAATCGCTGCAACTCTCCATCCTCACAGTCCTCACTGCAGGCACTCTGACAACAGGGGTCAGCAAGGTCCCAGAGGTCACTGGGGGTCAGGGGATCGAAAAAGATGGGCCACACAGAGATCACTTTCAGACTCTTCAACACATGCATTCAGCAGCCTCCAAAGACTCCAGGAAATGGTCGGAAAAGCCCAGTTTTCTTCCCTTTGTTGACGTATTTCCTATTGAAACAGGAAGTCGGGTGGGACTAGGCCCTTCATATTAGACTTTGTGTTCTATTCACTTCCATTAATGTGCATCCACAAGTGGGAGATAATTCAAAAATACAAATATCAAAGCTGCACAGTTTGTAATGAGGAAAAATGGAGTAAACTATACTATGAAATGGCTTGGAACACTGGATTTTTTTAATCAAAATTTTTCATCATTATTTTTCTGTTTGAACAGTAAAACATCACTGTTCTGTTTTCTTAAAAGAGAATAAGATAAATGTGTATCTAAAAGTTCGTTTATCATATCTCAAACAATCAAGATATGGACTAAAAAGCACTAAAACGATTTATTGGGATATATAAAGTGCTTTTAGGTTCCTAATTTTGATTTGGAGTCTCCTACAATAGGTTTACATGCATCCAAGGTCAGAAAACACTTTCATTTTCTCATAATAAACATTGCAGCCTCACCTTATTCATCAAATACCCCTTTTCCACCAAGGCAGTTTGAGTGCTGGTTCGGAGCCAAAGCCTAGTTTCAAATCAGTTCTTTGTCTTTCAACACCCAAAGCACCAGCTCCGAACCAGGAAAAGTGGTTCGTAAGTAGCACCAAAACATTGCTGGGCTAGAAGTAAGAACCGCTTGCGTCAGGGGCTTGGGCGGGGTTACCGTGACCAACAAGAAACTTGTGACCGCCATTTTTGAAATAGCAGCTAATCGAGCTAATAGCAGCTCGATTGTAATCTCCGTCTATATACAAATTACGGCGAGCCGTGTTCGGATACCGATGTAGGTTTGCAAAGCCATGAGCATCAATAGTAGCGAAGCGTCCGCCATTGTTGATGGAAAGCTTGTACGAGATACATCGGAGCAGCGCGGACCGATCGGCAGGTGACATCGGAGTGCCCCAGGTCCGCGGGAGCCTTTGTAGAGCATACGACATTTTGGATCGTTCTCGCGGTGCTTTGATGTCATGTGCCGATCACTCTGCGGAAAGCCGATGCATCTCGAACAAGCTTGGTGTGTTTGTGTTTGGCGCTAGCTTTGCTGTGAAATATGAGATGTATACAGTGACGTAAAACCTGGCTCTGTGCTGGCTCTCTAGCCCGTGGAAAGGCAAACCGGTTCTTAGAAGGCTCGTCAGTTGAACCAACTCTGAACTGGCACTAGCTCTGAACTAACACCCGGTTCGTGCTGGTGGAAAGGGGCTAAAAGAGTCTCTCTAAACCCCTCCATTCCGAGAGCCTACTCTGCTCTGATTGGTCAGATGGTCCAGTCTGTTGTGATTGGTCTACTCTGCTCTGATTGCTCAGATGACCCAGTCTGTTGTGATTGGTCTACTCTGCTCTGATTGGTCTGATGACCCAGTCTGTTGTGATTGGTCTACTCTGCTCTGATTGGTCAGATGACCCAGTCTTTTGTGATTGGTCTACCTCTTACAGCATGTGTCAGAAACCAAACATCCATTAGAATATCTGAATTTCAGCTTCGTCAGCGCTTAATACACAGTGATAAGAACAGTAACAATGACGTTGGTTTTAATTAAAATCAACGGATTTAATTCAATTCTAGCGCGAGTCCTCTTGCAGTGCTGAAAACAGCTTTCTTTATTGACAACACGAACCAAACTCTTCTACAGTGTTTGAGGGCAGGGCAAAGTAGACATTTTTCATGGGCAACCAATGAAGACCATAGACTGGCATTATGCGAATGTGTTACATTGTTAAAGTATGTAACAGGAAGTGAGACTGGAATTGCTGACGACTCATTTCAGAAGTTCAGAATCCATTCTTTGTTTTAATGAGACAATAACTTTATTTGTCATTAACTTTGATCATTAAAACTTTGCAGAGCTTTTACATTCACAAACAGCTCTATTACACACTACATGAAAGGTAATATTTGAAAAAGCATAATGGGGCACTTTAAAAATGTTTTGTATTGTTTGTGTCACTGATTAAAAAAAAAAAAAAAGTCAGATATTCAATGAAAAAATACTTCTATAAAGCTCTGTTCTCCCTTACACTAAACCACAAACTTTTTTGGTGGATATTTCTCCATGGCTACACATGACTAGAAAAGGATTTCATGTTTATGCCAGTTTACCAAAGTCTCAAATAAACAAGCTTGCTTAAGAACTTTCTTACGAACAGGTAACAGTTGATCAGAAATTAATTTGTTACTGTCTCCCCTGCTGGCAGATGCAGTAACTACACTGTTATGATGGAAAAAATCATGTATCCACATTGATGGTTCCCCATTTCAAAATAGCCATATTCAAATATAATATACTAACCATATTCTAAGCAATGTTTTGCATGAAATGATGGACTTCCTAATTCGATAGAGACAGTCAGATGATCCTGTTAAACTAAACCATTGCAGTAAAATGAGTGAACAGCACATGACCATTCTGAGAACATCTCTCTTTTTCTGAGACATATTAAAAAAGAAAAGAAAAAAAAAAACTAGCCAAAAATAACATTTCTGTCATAATTTACTCATACTCATGTTGTTCCAAACCAAAATAACTAAATAGAATAAACTGCACAATGATTTTTTTTTTTTGCCTCCTCCAGTCTGACAGAGTCGATGCAAGGTGCCAAAAGTCAGTCTTCAGATATTGGCCATGACGGACACATATTTTTTAGTTTCAGACTGTGAATCCGTCCAATCAGCAGTAACAGTTTGATATTTTGATCCAATTTTAGAACGCATTATTATCAATTGTCATGCATCTTCTAGCAAAGATCCACAAGTTTCTGTGTGGGTTTGTTGTGTTCAAGCGTGTTAGTGTGTGATCCTCGGTCATTTAGTGTATAATGCCCAGTTTTGTAACCATTTACAATGTTGGAAAGTGTATTAAAGTGTTTTAAAATCGGTTTCGATTTGAAAAGTCGTGTGTATTCCAGCCTTTATTTTCTGCATCAGCCACAAAAAGAGATGTTTTGACAATCTTCATCTTACTGCCAAACTCCATTGGTTTTCATAACAGATCATGCAGAAGGTTGAAATTCCTTTAGTAATGTGGTTGTGGATATGACCGGTCTGTATATACACAACTCACAATTGTACAAACCCTATAAAATGTACTAAGTGATTGTACGAATTACCCACAGTGGTTTTAGTCTAATGGGCCTGGCCTTAAAAGCCCTATGTGTCTGTGATTGTATTCGTATCCGCTCTCATCTAGATCTGATCATCCATTGCTGTCTGTATGCCCATTTCCCTCAGTTGCTTTCTGCAGAAACCTGTCTTTAATAGATGTGGGTAGGTACTGATGAAGGGCCAGTAAACAGCATCTAAACATGTGACACACAAACACAGAGCCGCGATTGTTAACGGCAACTAATATGCACATCTATCCTCCATTACTGTAGCTGATTGTGCGACCACCTTGTTTATAGAGCATTAAATCAAATGGCTTTGAAAATCAATTAAAGAAAACACAATGTGTACATGAAACAGAGACCACACAGTCAGAGCAGAGGCTGATGTTCATACTGAGGTGCATTAGCTCTGTTTGGATGTCAGATGTAAATATAACATGTCAGTAAAATGGTAATGTTAAAGGGGTCATGAATTGAGAAATCAACTTTTCCTTGAGCTTTTGATATATAAGAGGTCGCTGTGCTAGAAGAATATCCTGTAAGTTTCAGAACTAAAAACTTGCTTGTTAGTCCAATAAAAGCTTTTATTGACACCAGGCCCAGCGAACGACTGATCCTGGAATGTATGACATAGGTAGGTGAAATGCCGCCTCCGCAGAAGAAATCAACGCCTACTTCATCATTACAACGTTAGCCCCACCCACTGGTGTGTTAGTGAGATGAGGAGGAGAGAAGAGAGATACAGGACTAAAAATAAAATTACCTTTCAAAGGATCCTAATGCTAGGAATATGGTTATTTATTTTCAACAATGTGAATGTCTCAGTTGAGCTTTATTTATTTGTATTTGGTACGTTTCACTGTGGATTCTTTGGTAAATCAATTGCATTTCGGCGCAGGCTTTGAAACAGACTTTTACGATATGGATTTGACAGTAATGCAACAACATGTAAGTAATTGTGTTAATTCTAATGCCTGATCCGATATGTAATGATTCATGTACAGTCAGATGTTCTTTGTCTATGTGTCAGTAAATAAAACCAGTGACTAAACACTCAATTTCATGTTGTTTCTCTTAGCAGCATGAAAATAATCTGTTATTTAAACGGTGATTAAATTATATATAGAAAGTGATCAAAGAATGCTCTCTTTACAATCACTGGAGCTGTCAATCAAACAGCGTGAGTTTTTCTGGACTCGCGACAAAACTCCTGTTTTATTCAACGAATATCTTAGTTTTATTGCATTTTCATTGTTAGTTATGATGAAAGCATTCATTAATTTGCAGAAATTGAGTTGCAATGACGAGATCACTGTGAGATTTCATGCGCTCAACAACATGTCTGATCGGCTACAGTGTTCATCACTGCAACCTTTCATGCCACGATCTAAATATAAGATCTAAATGTAATGCTATAATCAGCACTTTTCACGATTAGTTAACCTTGAAAGCTGTAATAGTTAACTATTTCAAATAGAAAGATGTTAGCCAATCACAGCAGTGGGCGTTTACACTGAAGTCTCACAGCAGACACGCCCCTTAAAACAGAGCGTTCAAATCAGAGGGCTAAAATCAGGGTAGGAAAAAAAAATTTATTTCTAAATTATAATGATTTTGGATGTAAAAACCATACTAACATTAAGTGCAACCCAGGAAACATAAAACAATAAAACAACGCAGTTCATGACCCCTTTATTTAATTTAATGCTGTTATATGTTTAAATCTGGAACATTGCTTAAATTCTGAGGTACTTAATAGCCCTCCTTGTCACAGGGACTGGTTGTCCCCCACAAACATAAACTAACACAAACAATTACTTCAAAATGTACTATTGCACATCATGTATTATCATTGTTATTATTATTAACACCACCATTATTGTTGTTGATATTATCATTATTTGTAGTATTATTATTCGTGATTTTAGTTTTATTTATTTTATTTAGTATGAAATATTTAATTTCCCCGGGAAAGTAAAATATGTAGCTCGGGGTGACAAACATCTCACTAATCAGATCGCATAAACTCTCTCTGTTACTGATACTAACGTGAACGTTCATAAACTTTCCACCAATCAGAGCGCAGAATCGCATTCCCTGTACGGCCAGGAGCCAATCGGAACGCAGTGCCCCTCTCCTGTACGGACAGTAACATGGAAGATCAGACTGGACTGAGATTTACAAACACGGCGAGCTGAGAACATCAAACCAGCCCCTAACCGTGTGTCCGAGCGCGTTTCCTCTGTCTTGTTCCGAAGAAAGGCGTCTTTCTGAAGTAATGAGAATGTTGGGCATGTACGTGCCGGACAGATTCGTGCTGAAGTCCTCTAAAGTTCAGGACGGGATGGGGCTGTACACTTCCAGAGCAGTCAAGAAGGTTCGTGTGTATAAAACAAACCTCAGCATGAGAGATAAAGTGGTAACTTCTGGAAAAATGCTTCTTTTATCAATATCTTCACTTTGCTCATAGTGTATGAAGTATAAACGCCTGGTTTTAGCTGCATTCCTCTGTGTATATGTGCTTACGTGTGCTGCCACGTCCCTTACAAACAATCACCATGGTAACCATCGTTTCCGCCAAAAAATCACCATGCCAGCCACCGTTTCCGCCATAAATTTACTATAGTTATTGTTGTTAATACAGTACAGTCACGGTTACGTGATATTAGCCTCCTCTACCATTTAAAGTAAATGAAACTAATACCAGAAATAGTTTTTACACTGTTAGAAAGAGATTTGATATTAAGTTATTATGACTTTCCAGCAAAAGCAATAAATATAGTTACTATGGTATTTGGCTGTGACTGTGTTTACTGTGGTAATTGTCTGTAAGGGGTCTATATCTGTTTACAAGACTTTTACCCTCTTTTACCCTCTGCAGCTAAAAGATGAAATGTGTGAACATCGCAAAACCTGCAAGATCATATTTCACACCAACCAAAGAAAATACACTAAACTTTGAATGAATGATATGGCCCATATGTATATATATATATATATATATATATATATATATATATATATATATATATATATATATAGATATATGTATATATGGGCCATTCTACAGAATTGGTTCAAAGTTGGAGTTGGAAACGTCTTGAAAAAAAATGTATTTTTCCACAAATTTTGTATGCAAATTGTATAATATCCAAGGTACACATTTCTAGTAATTGTGCAGTTAATTTTCATATTGTATTTTCAGAAAGTTTTGGAATATTTTTCCTCTCCCCAAATTTGTCACTACCGAAACACAATAATAAATAATTTAATAAGAACGGTTACGTTGACCTTGTAAATATATTTTTTTGCAATTTTTTAAAAAACGTTTTCACAGGTAAATTGATAACAATTACAATTTTAACAATATTTCAAGTGTAATTTATGAGATTTGTTGTATTTTGAATCCAATCTTTCTTTGTCAAAGGCATAAAGTTTGTCATACTGATTTCAAAGTGAAGGATTCATTAGTTTGAATATACATTGAATTAAACACTACAATAACATCTTAGTTGATAATTCAATATACTTTATTTTTGACAAAACATCCCATGTATAGGTCGTGACTTCACATTTCGGTAGTGACAGTAATGTGTTGGTAGTGACCACATCACACTACAAAACATTAACTCATACTAAAACACTACTAAACCAAATTAAAATACTAATGTGAAGTCTCTTTGTAATTAATTTTTGTTTATTTCCCCCAAATAAATGATTATGTGTTTCCTTTTCTCACTACCTAAACTTCACCACATGTTTTGGCCGTGACTGTTTTGGTAGTGACAATTTTAGACACTTTAGAGCCTAGCTCAAAGATGCTAATCAGCACATGGTTAGCTAGCACTGTTCTGAACATTTGTACACACATAAAATCCAAATTTTATGGAATAACACCCAAAAAAGTTTGCTTAATTGCAGAAAAAAAGGTATTTGGTAGTGATGTTCCTTAAAGTTACACACAGATTTTCAGACTTTTGAACACATTTAACTCAAAATAATGGTACCTATCTACAATGAAAGAGAGGCTATGAGAGGGAGGGACACAGGAATATTTCCTGATCAAAAATGTAGAAGTGTGGTTAAAATCAGTCTCAGCCAATGGACTAAAACATACACTGTTTCGGTAGTGACATGAAAATGTGAAGTTTCATGATTTAAAAAAAAATAAAAAATATATAAAATAAATATTTTTTACATTTTTTTTTTACACAGTACATGCAAAATTATAATCATGTACTTCACATGTACTTTAGTATGTTAGTCAACACATCAAAATAAGAGCACTTCATTAAAATATGACAAAAGATTATTAAAACAATGATTTAAAATGTACTTTCAAGTAAAACGTTTTATTTGATATTATTACAAAGTGCAAAAAGTCTTAAGAAACAGTCATGAAAGTATGCTCTCTTTAATTTTATATTATCTGCAAGTACAGTTTTTTCTTTAAACATATAACTTTTAAGATATGAGGTACACTACAAGTGGACATTCACTACACTGAAGCACACTTCTTTTTCACAAGGCTATGTACGAAACATGAAATATAACCTGTACATTTCTTCATGAGTTTCAACCATGTATCTCCTGTTCCATTTTCTTTGATTGTTTTGATTTTTCGATTTGCCAGATTTTAATTGGGTCAAATCACCAAAAGCATTGAAAACATCTACACAAGCTTTAGGAAATGCCATCTCAAGACTTCAGACCATTTTTGTATTCATATTGCATGTTCTGAAACTGTATTCTGAGATGCATCTTTTTACACCCTGTTTCCACCTGGTATTAAGATGTCAACTCAAGTCATCTTCATATATATAGCGCTTTTCACAATACAGATTGTTTCAAAGCAGCTTCACAGTGATAATAGGAAAATTAATTGACAGAGATTGTTTTGGCTTTACAGCAGCTCTAAGAAAATATTATTATCGAGCTAAAGTAGGTTTTGATTGAATCACTTCCGTTGTAAAAATTGTTAATTATTAACTTAGGGGCCGCTTAAATGACACCTTTCCCACTGAAAACCGAATACCTTTAATGCATTCTTGCCGTTCATTTACGTGTTTAATCTATAGGTTTGCACATTTGAATGTGTATGTGCTCAGATGCTTGGTCTTTTTTACAAAGTGATATTGCCAAACTACTTGTCTGGTCCGCATAATACAGAAAAATTTGGTGTGTCCGTGGATCTATGCGGACTGGAATCATTTTGATAATGTTTTATCTATACATAGGGAAAGGAAAGGGAAGGAGGCCTTTGCAGGGGATAGTTAGTTGACACTTCAGAGATGCGTTTTCGTCGTGTCTAGGCGCAGGTCCTTCATCTCATCTGGATATGGCCTGGCTCTGACAGACTACGGCAAACCTCGGGATAAACATAGAGAGACTAATATTAGTGTAGACGCCATTCTTCTTATGATGTAGCGAGTACATCAGGTGTTATGGGAAGTGTTTCCGGTTCCGGCTGACCTAATTTATGCAGCCTAACAATTTACATGATTTAAATTATAGAAGTAGATAGTGTGTTATGTGTATGCCAGGTTAAAGAGATGTTTTTAGTCTAGATTTAAACTGACGGAGTGTGTCAGCTTCCTGAACAATGCTAGGAAGACTGTTCCAAAGTTTAGGTGCTAAAAAGGAAAAGGATCTACCACCTGTGTTTGATTTTGATATTCTAGGTATTATCAACTCACCTAAATTCTGAGATCGCAATAGACATGAAGGACTATAATGCATTAAGAGCTCACTCAGGTACTGGGGAGCTAAACCATTTAGTGCTTTGTAAGTAATTAGCAAGATTTTTAAATCTGTACAATGTTTAATAGGGAGCCAATGCAGTGTTGACAGAACCGGGCATACTTCCTGGTTCTAGTAAGAACTCTAGCTGCTGCGTTTTGGACCAGCTGTAGTTTGTTTATCAGACGAGCAGGGCAACCACCCAGTAGAGCGTTACAGTAATCTAACCTTGAGGTCATGAACGCATGAACTAACTGTTCCGCGTTTTTCATTGAGTGCATATGTCGTATTTTAGATATATTTTTAAGATGGAAGAATGCGGTTTTACAGATGCTAGAAATGTGGCTTTCAAATGAAAGATTGGTATCAATGAGCACATCCAGGTTCCTAACTGACAACGAAGACTTAACAGAGCAGCCATCAAGTGTTAGACAGGATTCTAGGTTATTATGTGCAGAAGTTTTTGGTCCAATAATTAGAATCTCTGTTTTTTCTGAATTTAGTAGTAGGAAATTACTAGTCATCCAATTTTTTTATATCAGCTATGCATTCTGTTAATTTTATTAATTGGTAAGTTTCGTCAGGGCGCGAAGAAATATAGAGCTGAGTATCATCAGCGTAACAGTGAAAATTAACGCCATGCTTCCTAATGATATCTCCCAAGGGTAGCATGTACAGAGTGAAAAGCAACTCTCCTAGTACTGAGCCTTGCGGTACTCCATATTGAACTTGTGATCGATATGACATCTCTTCGTTTACTACTATGAACTGATAACAGTCAGATAAGTATGATTTGAACCATGACAATGCAATTCCACTAATGCCAACATAATTATCGGGTCTATTCAGAAGAATATTATGATCGATATTGTCAAAAGCAGCACTGAGATCTAGTAACACTAATAGATACAACCACGATCTGATGATAAGAGCAAATCATTTGTAACTCTAATGAGAGCAGTCTCAGTACTATGGTACGGTCTAAATCCTGACTGGAAATCTGCACAGATACCATTTCTTTCCAAGAAGGAACGTAGTTGTGACGATACTGCCTTTTCTAGTATTTTTGACAGAAAAGATTCGAGATCGGCCTGTAATTGACTCTCTATGATCAAGTTGTGGTTTTTTAATAAGAGGTTTAATAATAGCCAGCTTAAAAGTTTTCGGTACGTATCTTAGTAATAAAGATGAATTAACGATATTAAGAAGAGGATCTATGACCTCTGGAAGCATCTCTTTTAATAGCTTAGTCGGTATAGGGTCTAACATACATGTTGTTGATTTTGATGATTTAACAAGTTTAGACAATTCTTCCTTTCCTATAGCAACGAATGAATGGAATTTTTCCTTCATTCGCTGCTATAGGAGAGGAAGAACTGTGTAAACTTGTTAGACAAAATGTGTTTTGGTCGATCGGATCACAAGTTGATGACACTAAATACAGGTGTAAATGGGGTGTAAAACTAAAGCTGATGCTCTCCGTATGTTTTTCTGTCATCTCCGGTCTCATTCATATGTAAATTTTGTGAGCTTATTTCATCCTTTAGATCGAAAGATCTGGAAAAAAATCCCCATACATTTACCCACCCATAGACCCTCCCCTCGAAGAAATCATGACAGAAGTGGTTGAAAGTGGGCGAAAGAGACGGATTAAAATACGAGGTGTAAACGGGAATGTGTCTCCCTCGTATACTTCTGATTCGATCGACCAAAACGCATCTCAGTACCAGGTGGAAACAGGGCATTTGAGACTTGTTTGCTTTGTTCCGAAACAGGAAACTTGATTTGTTACAATGTTGCATTTTCTTCTTGGTTCAATTCAGTCTCAAAATATATGTCATAAAAGCTGATTTGTATCTTTAGGTTCATTGGTCGAAGTGACACTGTGAATTCTAAGTGAAACAGGGCTAAATGTATCGTTTTCTTTTTTGTCCGGACCAATAGAGAACCGAAGTACAAGTGTGAACACAGCCTAAATGTGTGACGCTCTGAGTTGATCATGTTCAGATCCCACACAGACTGCTGGATGTGACATCAAAGCCCAATCCTACAACACACTCTCACACACTCTTGCTCTTCTTTCACAGGGCGAGAAATTTGGGCCGTTTGCAGGTGAAAAGCGGATGCTGAGTGACTTGGATGAAAGCATGGATCCACGACTGATGTGGGAGGTGGGTGACTAGACTCAACAATGATTCCATTGCTTTACCCACAATGCATTTGCTATGTGTCGCCACAAAGCTTTTTGTTTTTGTGTCACTTGGGAGCACTTCAAAGGCAACTCATATCTGATAAAACTTCTTTAAAATGCTAGATGCTAGTTTATGTCTTGGCTGTTTTATGACTGTGTAACATTGATGTTCTTCTGAAGAGAATGTGAGTGGTTGCACAAAACTCACCGCGACCATGCTAGGCTGCTGGGAGTTGTTGTTAAGAGGGTGATATTCAGTTGCTAAGGTGTCCTGAGTGGTTTTAAATGTGCTGATGTATGGTTTGCTAGGTAGTAGCTAGTAGTAGCTAATAAGTGTGCTTAATTGTACTGATTGTGCACTTGTCGTGCTTTAAAGAAATACACTTATTTTGATGTGTTGACTAACATACTAAAGCACATGTAAAGTACTTTATTAGGGCCCGAGCACTGATGGTGTGAGAACCCTATTGTAATTGCTCAGACAATTCTTCTTCTCCAAAATGAATCACATTTTTGAGGGCCCAAACATGCTCGAAAACTCATGAAACTTTGCACACGCATCAGAAGTGGTGCAAATTTAAGTCTGATATATAATATATATTAGATATAATATATATTGTCCTTTCTGTTTCCGTTTGCACGTTTACAGTAAAACACATCAATGCCACTTTTTTCATTCTTGAAGTGAACTTTTTGCCTGTATGGTGATTAGATTCACTGTTTTGGACTGCCGCCCTGAACTTGAGAATGTGCAACGTCTGGTGTGAGGCATACAGCGCTTCATCCATAGTGTGCATGCAGAGAGCGCACAAATAGGCCTGCTGTTCTTGAGCTTGAACGAACAAATACACATAAAAGTATGGCCAAAGTTGGAATCGAGAATTGTTATTGAAAGAAAGCCTAAAATATAGCTTGACTAAGTGATCTAACTCTGTCATGTCCTCTATCAGCAGTGACTGATTGAATGCGTGTTTATTCTCAATATTTTATTTCGACTTTTTCTCAGAATTTAATGTTTTTATTTTCGACATTGTATTTTTACTTTTTTTTCTAGAAATTTAACGAGTGTCAATAGTATCGTTGTGCAACCGACAGAAACATATAAACAAATCAGAAAGTTTGAATGCTTTCAGTTCTTTTTTATGGTCACTGTAATACATATTTTGTTATTTTGATTAGATAATCATCAAGTGTTCTAAAATAGAAGGAAATGAAGTGTGAGAGTACACAATTTACATGTGTCTAATTTCAATGCTATGGTGTTTGTGTTGATATTTAAAAATGGCCATCTTTAAGCATGACTGTTTGGATTTATATGAAATGGAAACACTTTACAATAAGAGTCCGTCTGTAACACTAAGGTTAATAAAAGATTCATTGTTAATTTCAACATTTACTAATACATTTTTACATTTTAAAGTTGTATCTCTTAACATTAGTCAGTGCACTATGAATGATCAAGATATAATTAATATATGAATTATTTTTTATGTTTAAAAATACAGTACTTTGTCATGGTTCAGCACTGTTTTTCAATTTTTGTAATAAAGTTCAACACCATTTTATGTGTTATGTTTGTTTTCATTCAGTATCCATTAATCCTCAATTCTCTCCTTTGTTTTAAATCTATGGGATGTTTTCACCCATTTTACTGGCAATGGCAAGTGTTCACCAGACAAAAAACTCCTCTCATCATCATGTCACATGAATTGAGGTATTGATGTCTGTAGCACGAACAGTGTGGGATGCATTACACACCAAAGTTTAATACTTTGGGTAAGAGATTTACTCAGATCACTAAGTGATGTTTGTCAAACAGAGATCTTTGAGGTCTGACTGAATTTTAACCGTCTTGGAGAAGTTGTTGCCCCTCTTGTTCAGACAGACGCATCACTGCTCATCTCCAGGCAACCATTAATTGGACGAGACATGCCAGCATGAACTCGACTCACACTGACTCTCCCAGGCCAGACAGAACTACGGGAACAAGACGCGCCTCCCAGTGCATGCCGTATCTAATATCCCATCAAATATCTGCTCTTGAAACATTTGAGTTTATTTTCAGCTGCATTAAAGTTTTAATTATAGTGCAGATCAGGTCGTGTTCAGCCACATTAGAGCTGTGATTTACTGATCTGCCTGCCCTGATGACACTTTTCTGCCCAAAGTATAGTGAGCCTAACTCTTAAATTACACACTTGTGCATATAATTATTATGATATATCATGTTAGTATGCAATCCTTCACTGTGCCGCTCTTTCATGCTGCTCGTGTGTTATGATGCAGGCAATTTCAGGGAATTTACCTTTCAAGATTAGTCAGAATAAGTCGCTATTAGCTGGCGTTTAACTACGTTAAGACCGAGAAATGTCTCAAAATAATAATTTGTATCCAAAAACAGTGGAATGTAGGTATTCATCAGATTTGGGTGAAGAGCATGCCTGTGGGAAGAGAGCGATGTTCCAGATTTAAGACCCCACTGGAGTTTTAGACATATATGAAGAAAACATGTCCTGTTTGAGAATATGATACAGTGGACACATGGCAGCTGGGCTGTTGCTACAGATGTTGAAAGAACTTGTGTACACTGCAGCAACAGATACTCTCCATTTAATACTGCTTTTTGTAAATTTGTTAGTAAAAAAAAAAAGTGCTTGATTGCTGTGTAGGTACGTCAAAATACATTGTCACTGGATAGACTTGTCGACCTGGTTGTATACATAAAGAATGTAATTGTACCTGCATGATAAGTAGGGATTTAATACTAAAATTCTGGCTGATTGTTTATGTTATGGCTAATAGGTGATAAATGGCAGATTCTTTCCAAAAAGCACAGTCTGCTCTGATTGGTCAGCTGGCCCAGTTTATTGTGATTGGTTAGAATGTGTGTCAGAAATGTAGCACCCTTTACCATAATAGGTTTTCAGCTCCCGAGGCTTAATGAGCTGCTGTAAACAGTATTATATATATATATAATATATGCCGTCAGTATTGGAAGCCTTTGTAGCGGAAAAAAAACCACAATCTCCACAAAACCAGCTGTTTTTTGAGGGCGGACCAAAGTAGCCAGTAGGTGGCCATTATGCAAATGTGTTACATGGTGGTGTAGCTATGTCACAGAAATAATGGCAGAACTACAAACGGGCCGTTTCAGGCAGGTGTTTCTCTGTTGAAGAGAAACTCCCTTTGGTGTGGACTTTGTGCTTTGTAACTGCAGATTGTTTGCATGTACGAACAGCTATATTACACACTAAAAGAAAAAGTAAAAATAAAAAAAATAAATAAAAAAAATTTAATATCTAATATCAACTTAATATATATATTAAAAAATCTAATATTGTGAGTTAACCTGTGTGTAACCTTTGAATATGTGTGCTTCTGCAGGTTCGAGGGAATAAAGGTGACGTGCTGTATATCCTGGATGCTAGTAACCCTCGTCATGCTAACTGGCTTCGCTTTGTTCATCAGGCCCCTTCACAGGATCAGAAGAACCTGGCCGCCATTCAGGTATGACAAGATGCCACAACCTGATAACCACAGAGATCTCTTTACACTGTCTCAAATACACTGTGTACTGCCTACTAAGGAACTTTATTTGAGTGACTTATTTGGAACACTCTACATACACAAAAAGTGTGTGCATCAAAGTATGTCAGTGTAAAGTCTTGACTCGTAATTGATTTCAGTAGAGTTGGACTCCACCTCTAAAGATGCAGTCACATTTACCATTGTTCGGCGAATTTTGTGAGCAAAATATAATAATTTCAATAAGAATCCACACTGGGAATTTTGTTTTGGGATTTTGTGATTGTGAATTTCACGTTAGGACGAAAGATTTCCCCATGTATTGTGAATTTTGCGTGAGGATGACGGTTCCCTTTCGAGGGAGCTCCATGTTGCGTCCAATGACTACGCTATGGGAAACACCTCAGCATGACTGCGTCTGAAGCATGTGTGCAACTATTCCAATTCTGATTGGCTCTATGTCACCCTGTGACATGTGACGACGTACTGCGGAAGCTATAAAGGATACCCAGGACAGCGTTAGTTTCTGTGTCTTTAGCAAGCCCTCTTTGAATAATGTCTGTCTTATTTGGTGTCTGTTTGTCCCATAAGGCTATATTTATCTACATTAGCTCTATAAAATGGAAAATAAGCAATTTAGATCTATGTGTGAGCTGCCTGGGAGTGGAGCTTGCACAGTCAGCTCTCGAGGGGACTGACTGTGCTCATTGTGATCAGCTACCGCTGAGAATGCTCCACTCCTGCCTGGCCCTCTTTGATGAGAGCGGTCAGGATGAAGCTTGCAAAGGACCTTGAAAGGGACGGTCCCGTCCCTTTCTCAGCTCTCAGCTGTGGGCTCCAGTGCTGTCACTTAGGATCCGAAAGTCTGCTCAGCGGCTTCTTCCATCTTGAGTGAAGGCCCGATGTTGACTTTATCTAGCTCTGAGAAGGTGGATATTGTCAGCATCAAGGCAGAGGATCTGGTGGAGGTTGTGACTCGTGCCGTGGCCAAATTTAACATTGATTGGCCAGCCGAGAAGCAGGAAGCACGGATTTCGTGATTGTGAATTTTGCGTGAGGATGAAAGATTTCTCTACGAAGATTTTGTGATTGTAAATTTTGCGTGAAAATGAAAGATTTCTCCACAAAGATTGCGTGATTGTGAATTTTGCGCAAGGACGAAAGATTTCCCCATGCAGATTTCATGACTGTGAATTTTACACTTGGATGAAAGATTTCCCCACGCAGATTTCATGATTGTGAATTTTGCATGAGGACAAAAGATTTCTCCACGAAGGTTTCGTGATTGTGAATTTTGCGTGAGGACAAAGGATTTCCTCACACAGATTTCGTGATTGTGAATTTCACATGAGGACGAAAGATTTCCCCACGCAGATTACGTGATTATGAATTTTGCGTGAGGATGAAAGATTTCTTCACGAAGATTTTGTAATTGTGAATTTTGCGTAAGGACGAAAGATTTCCCCACACAGATTTTGTGATTGTGAACTTTATGTGAGGACAAAAGATTTCTCCACGAAGATTTTGTGATTGTGAATTTTGCGTAAAGACGAAAGATTTCCCCACGCATATTTTGCAACGAGTTCAAGTTGGTCATGCGATTTCTTCGCATTGATTAAAAAAATTAGATTGAAATTTTTTTGTCTATATTTTTCATTATTAGTTTGTCATTTGTTACTCACTTCTGACATTTTAGATGGATTTTTCCACTAAGATTGCCTTTTCTGTGAAGAACACATGCGATGCAGCCTTCAAATTATAGAACGCCTGCCTTTTGCAACAGCCTTCGCATAAGGAGCACACCTGTGATTGCTTAAAATGCTGCCTACGTAGGGCACTCATTAGGCTTTAGACCAGAGTCACAGAGTGTGACAGCAGCTTTGCATAAGGCTTTGAAACACAAGCAGACAGCAGAGGGAATGAGATGGAGTGAGTTGTTTGTTATGTCTAGCGGTGCTGATGTGCGTTCTCAGTGCCAGAGATCTAAAAACACCAAAGAGTACGGAGATAAGAGAAGTGCAATGAGCCTTAGATGAATAACACACACACGCACACACAGACATGTGGGCATACACATGTAGGCATAAACATTTGAGGTGACATGAGTTGGATACGACAGTTGAGGAGCTACTAATAGTGCGATGACCTGGCAATCTCCAGTCAGTGTTAATGCACTTTTAGCACCTCAAATGCAATTATGAGAATAGTGCTGTGATTGCACAGTGATTTCACGATTCATCTCAACATGTCAAGATGGGATTCTTTTACGCTAAAACGTGCAATAGCTCACTGGAGAGATCACTGTAGAACTGATTGCAACAAAAACAGTGCGGTATGATTCCACAAGTTAGACGTGTTCCTAGGGTTGCATGATAATGGTTACACTGACAATTATGATTATTTTATTTATTTTTTTTGCATAGATGGATGCAGAATCATTTGTAAAAGCATCACAGGATTTGTGAATCAGTTTTTACCAGTTGTGGTCTCTGGTAAGTTTGAGATGTTGATGATCTGATGGCCATTACAGCCAAATCAAGAGAGCTGAGTCTGTGTTTCATCACAAATGACACCTCTCTCACCATCTCCCTGTGGATAAATCTGTGGCTGCATTTTTAACATAATGTACAGCAACTGTGCTTATTTCTGCATGACCTTTTAGGAAATGAAGGTCTGATAAAGCCATTAAACAGGGGTTCAAGTGTTTGCCCTTTGACCTTAATCAGGAAGCTCTGTTGATCTTACGCTTCCCCTCGTGTGAATGTTTGATTACTCCTCTCAGCAGCTCTCTGTTGTGTTGTCTGTTCAGTGTCAGCTGACACCTGGATCTTTGCTTTTCAACGTCTAATTCAGTTTATTCCATTTGTAATAAGACACATTTGATTTACACAATTGATGCTAGTAGTGTTTTTTTATATATTGAAAATGAACCTGTCAAACTTTGCTGACTGCTTTAACTCAAGTTAATAAAGTGTAGGCGTTCACTAACACGGGTTTCCTATGGTCATGGAAAACCTGGAAAAATAAGGTGATTTCAAAAGCCTGGAAATTAATACAAAAATGTTAAAAGTAATGGAAAAGTCATAATTTCTGAGCACACGTGGGCCACACAAAGCTGAATCCTTTGAGCTGCATTTATAACTGAGGGCATTTTTAATCTTACTGGACACATTTAATAGGGTCATTTAAATCTAACTTCAAGACGACTGACGTCTACAAATCGAATGTCTTTCTTTTCAAGATCACAGTAAAAAAAAAAAAAAAAAAATCCATATCCAGTAATCATCAGCAATTTAAAAATTCAAAAGGTATGTTACAGATTCTGATAAAGAAATTTGTCTGATACCAAGAGCTGATGTTTATGTTTGTTTGGTCATTCATACAGTTCCTACAGATTTTGAACTGAGGAGGTTTGTTGAAAAAATTTTTTTAAGATTACATTATTTTTTTTAGTCTTGTCAGAGGGAGAAAATGTCTGTCACAAAAATATCGTAGTCAAGCTGAGGCTATTATAACTTAATAATCCTAAACAAATATTTCAAATTTCACATTCTGTGGCGTTTGTCTACCCTGTTACATGACATATTTACAATGCAGTGTGTAACAGGGTGGACGTTTCAAGATAATAAAGGCCATTACTAGCTAAGAAAGAACAACATGCTAGCAGAAGATTAACAAGAAGAATTTTAGTAGATATTTAAAATCTGTTTTATAAAATAAACAAACATTTTCATGTCCAGTATAAACTTACACAACAGGGTGGACATGTTATGTTTTACGCTATTAGATAAGTCACCTAAAAACGAGGAACAGAGAGAAAAGTTTATAACAAATACTTTGTTCTTGGAGTTTCTTCCCTCTAAGGAAATTATGTCACATCTAGCATGTCATGTGATTTAGGGAATATGCTTAAGATTTTAAAGGGCAATTAGCACCAATGTAAAAGGGTGGACTGGAGTTTGAGGGACATAAACTAATTTAACGTTTTTTCACAGTAAAAAAAATAAATTGTCCAATCACAATCAAAATAATTTGTATTTTATGTCAAAGAGAAAAGTAAATATGTATGTATATTACTATAAAATTGCTAATTTGGAAATATATATGATCAGGGACATGGGAATTTGTCAAGTGCTTCAAAATGTTTTTTTTTTTTAATACATATTCTTAGGTGCTAAGTCTAATCATTATGAATTTATGTTCATTGGGGTACATCTATGCATGAAAGACCATGAAAGTTTATTAAAATTTTATGTGAAATATTCAATATTGTTTTATGGGGACAAAGAAACCACCAAACTAATGAATAGAAAGTTCAAAAGAACAGTTTTTTTTTTTTTTTTTTTTTAAATATAAATCTTTGTTACCAGTTTCGTGCATCCTTGAATGAAGTATCTGACACTCTTTCTTTTAACAGGATGGAGAAAATATCTTCTATCTTGCTGTTGATGACATCGAGACGGATACAGAGCTTCTGATTGGTTACCTGGACAGTGACATGGAGGAGGAAGAGGAGGACCTGAAGGAAGATCAGGACATCAAAGATGAAGATGAGACCAGTAAAGAGAGCAAACACCTCAGCACAGAAACAGGTGTGTGTTTACTGTCTCTCTAAAAAGGGTTTAATATAGCATTTAGTATAATATTAATTTAATATAAGTTATTCTTGTGTTTACTCTAGGTTTTTCAGCAAAGTTTTGATCATGTTGATAATTTAGAGGCCTTAGAAATTTGTGTATCAAATACGATAAAGATAAAGTAGGTTTTATAGGGCTAAACAAACATGATCAGTCATCAGTCAGATATTATAAAGATACACGTTTCTGCCTGAATTTTTCTAATCTACACTTTCAAAAATCAGACATTGAAATATTATTTGCAAGAAAAAAAAGATTTATTATTTATTATATAACAAAAATGTGCTTAATATTGTGCCTTGAATCCACTGCTCTCATTATGTTTTATGATTAATATGGCAGTTTCATATATGCCATTGCAAAACTCATATCAGTCGAGCAGTAGTTGATAGATGTGTGTGTGTGTGTGTGTGTAGATCTGGTGATTAAGAATGAAGATTACCCGTGTCTGCTGTGTGAGAGCAACTTCCCCAGTGAAGACGTGTTAGCGGAGCATCTTCAGAGTCTTCATCAGAGAGGAAGGACCGAGGACAAAGAGTTTAAATGTAGCTCCTGCGGGAAAGAGTTTCCTGTTAAACAGGCCCTGCAGCGCCAGTCAGTACCATACACACACTCGCACTCACAGTATACAGCATATCAGTGTCTCATAATGCTCACATCCTGTTTATTTGTAGTGTTCTTCACTGTACAGAGAGCTCAGCTTCATCAGAAGACCCTTCAAAAGTTCATCAGTGTGTCCTGTGTCACAGCAGCTTCTGTTCAGAGTCCAGGTACCGTACCATACCATACCAGCTATATGTCACCTGTTTCTATTCTACTGCGCAATGCCCACTTTTCACAATCCCTATATCCTGTTTCACTTGGAAATACATCACATTACAGGAGCAATATGGGTTGGAGACTGTTTTATGTTGATTTTAAAGTAAAATTGTGTTTGTGTGTGACAGTTTTGAGCAGCATAAAGAGGCGTGTAAAGGAGATGGTCGGTTCATCTGTAAGGCGGAGAGCTGTGGGAAGAGATTCAAGAGTAAAGACGCCCTGAAGAAACACAAAGCCAACGTCCACACAGGTTGGTCACACACACACACAGACTAGAGACTGAGGCGAGTGTGAAATTACCCGTCAGTAATGAGAGTCTAATCAGCGGCTGTTTAACATCTTCATTAATCTCTGGGTTTCTGATCCGCTCTTCATCCCCTCTGTCTGTCAGATAAACGTTCAGTGCTCCCTCCCTCTCTGCACTCATCTTTTCACCAGACTCTCAGAGCGTCTGTCTCTCTGCCAGAAGCACAGACATCTGAGAAAATTAGTCAAAGACCCCTAATCGCCTGATGAAAGGATGTTTTCAATATTATTGTCAGTATTTATAATTGGACAGTTTGACCACATGCAAGTGAATCAGTCATTTGCAAATGAATCCAAACTGTATAAAGCTGAACGATTTACTGAGTGCTTGTGGAAGTGCTTATAGCTACATAAATGATTGTGCGTGTTTTGGTATAATAAGAGCCTTTAAAGTTGACATGGAAAGCAGAATTTTTTTAATGTTTTGGTGTACTATGTAGACGTAAACATTGACAATGCAAACTCTCTCACTAGTCTTTTCTATTCTGGGCTGAAAATATTGGCTTTGAATCGGCTCCTCAAATGCGCTGAGGGATGTGATAGTGCCGTCACCATGTCAAGCTTTCAGAGTTCAAAAAAAAAAAAAAAAAAAAAAAAATTAAACAAGCTGGTACAAAACTAGATATCTATATTATTATTACTATATTATAATTAACACATTTTTCTAAGCTTTGCATGCCGACAACATGCAGCACATATTTAGTTGACGGACACCACCTTCTATTTATTTATTTTTTTACACTGTACAGCTACTCTAGACACTTTATTTTATTTTGTTCTCATTTGCAGTAAAAAAAAAAAAAAAAAAATTACAAATATAATTTGCGTGAATGGTTTGCTATGAATTAGGGGTTCGAGTGTGTAGTGCTGAAACTCTATTGTAATTGTTAAAACTTCCAAGGATCAGCGTTCTCCCCTAAAAGTGATCTGGCAGACCAAACCGTAAGTCGTAGAGACTTGAAACTTTGAGGGCTGGTAGTACTCACACCGTCTATAACGTCACCAAGGCTCGCCCTTGATCGGCCTGACGGGGGTGCTACAGCGGTCAAAAGTACAAAATGGCTCATAACTCCTGAACCGTAGGCTCAAGTGTCTTATACAGTATCCTTGGCTCAAGTCGGACAAGATGCATCATCGCCTGGTGAAATTTTTAGGTACTTTGGATTTTTTGAAAAACCTACTTTTGTGAACTAGTCCTAGTTTTTTTTTTGTCTCTGGAGTCTGATTGTCAATAATTATCAAAAAAAAGTTGAAATTTCGATTCACAGTCCCTAAGGGCCACTAAAACATTTGAAGTGGGAGGAGCCACTTTTACTAAAATGAACGGAACTCGTGAACGGAATGAGATTTTTTTCACCAAGCTCAGCACACCTATACAAGAGCCCTTTCTGCGGTCGCGTAAAAAAAGGACGCAGTGACTGGCCACTTGGTGGCGCTATAACAGCAAAAACAACATGAAAATGGCTATAACTTCTTCACCGTTAGTCTGATCATCCTGAAAATTGGCATGCAGTGTCTTTGTCTGAAGTGCCAGGATTGTCTATGAGGACATTGACGCATCTCAAAAACATGTCCGCCATCAGCCAATGAAGCTTGAGCAGCTATCAGACAAGGTTAACGGAGGCCGATCGGAACAAAACTCGCTGAGCTTGTTTGACTCATAGCCCTAGAGGCCTGTGAGAAATTTGAAAGAAATCGGCCTCCGGGGTTGCCTTCGCATTTTTCACATGCATTACCACATGGTAGAACGCCTCATTCTGAGGCACACTGATTACTTTTAAGGACTGCCTCTGTCCATCGAATCGTTTGTTAAATATTGGAGATTATTTCAAAAACCAACTTTGGCGAGCTAGTCCTAGTTTTTTGGAACAACCTCGATAACTAAGCTTTAAAAAACATATTTCCTATAGTAAATTGCCTGTATTGGCTGTAAATGGTCTTTTCCATCGATGATCGAGATAGTTACAGGCTTGCTAAATAAAACATAATACCTTTTTATGCATGTGCTTAAAGGTCTTAAAGCGCTTGAACCCTGATTTTTATTTGTTATTTATTTAAATAATTTGTTATTTATTTAAATAATTTCTGATGTTCACATCAAAGCCAACTCGAAGATGATGAATCACTCCAGATGTTAAAATATTCTCAAAACCACAAGTAACATACGATAAGATTCCAGCAACTAGCAGTTTGTCTGTTCACACCACAAAATGTCACAAAATCAGTCAAAAATCACAGCCAATCAGAAGAGCGTGTGGGCGGAGTCTCTTCGCAAGCACACTGCACTCACAACAAAATGGTTAAGTACATAATCAAATGTAAAAATAAATACTGAGTGACTGAAATAATCTTTGTCATAGAATATACTTGTTTGTTCACACTGAGTTCACAGTTTGAGGTGAATCATTGTCCCTTTCAGTATGGCTATAAAGGTCACGCAAAATTATATTCAAACTCACATCAAATTCTTTTAACGTTAAATAAAGCACATAATCAGTATCTTAGATTATCATTGTCATCATTTTCATGTTGTTATTCCAGCCATGACGTCACAGAAATAAAAACCGTTTCTAAAATAGGATATCGTGTATCGCCGTCGCAGCTGGTTAGGACACGATGTAAGGTTGCGGTTGTGTTTACCTCTGTACGCTGAAATTCCATTGGTGAAATTCAGTTATTTTAATAGGAATCCATGCTATCTGGAAGTTTCCCATGCAGATTTTGCATGACATTTAAGTCTGAATTCGCTGTGTTGAACAATATAATGCTGCTTAGTTTGAAACACTATTGATAACGGACCTTCTTTGCCCACAAAATTTGACCTAATTTCGCTAATGTGACCCCGCCTTAACACTTGTGAACAAAATGATCAAGATTAGATATGACATCACAATCATTACCTCATTAACATGTGATAGGCCACAGTTACATAGCAACACTTATTAAATTTCAACAGCTTGCCGGTATGCTGTAATTAACCAATCACAAGAGAGGTCATTTACATATTGAAATTTTAAAGATACAGTACCAAAAAAAAAAAAAAAAGTAAAAGGATCAGTGAGAGGGTGGAAAATAACTAAAACACCAAGGGGGCATTTACACGACAACTGAAAACGGAAAACATTTGATGTATTTTGGCCGTTCATTTACACGATGTTTTGGGGGCCTGAAAATGCAGACTTTTGAAACGGGGTTTTAAAGTGCAGATTTTTGTAAAACGATACTGGTATCGTCTCCGTATAAACTACAAAAATGTGAATTTGTAAAAAAACATACGTAGAGGAATGCATATGTGTGCAGACGGGTAGTGTTTCTTTACAAAGTGACATTGCCAACTACTGTTCTGGCAGCAGAGTACAGTGTTTTAGTCGTTTTCACTGATCATTTTGATAATGTTGTCATCTGTGTGTGAAACTTTTCAAAAAACACAAAGGAAAAACATTTCCATTTTAGTACACTGTTGTCATGTAAACGTACCCTAAATTACAGCTGTTTTTACAGCAAGAAACCTTGACTGACATTAAAGTGGATTTATAATAGAAAGTTGATTCTACAGAGTGTAGAATATGGCATTTTAAAGCCTTTTAAAATACCAGTGCTTTAAGAACTGTTATTGAGGTATCTTGTATCCACTTACTACATGTTAGCTGACCTTTCACCCCTGTTAAGTAGAGTTGTTTTTGCTTTTGTCTTGGTGGTGTACTTTATGCTGAACCAGGAACTGATTTATTTAAGGACTTCCTGATGTTTATTTGAAAGACAGTTTGAACTGATGCAGTGTCTCCATTAGCATCTCCTCATGCCATCAGGATGTGTCCCACTGCTCATGTGATGTATGATCTGTCTGTGTGTGTGTGTATGTGTGTGTGTGTAGGGAGTGCTCGCAGGAAGTTGGTATGCACCATCTGTAGTAAGAAGTGCTCATCCTCACTCAACCTGCAGGAGCACCGCAAGGTCAGATCATCCCTCCATAAATCTCCTCTTATCGTTCATCCAGTCCATCTCTTCATATTTCTTACCTTTCGCTTGTCTATTTTGTCTTTAATCTTTCTCCTCTGTCATGCCATCTATCCATCTGCCCTTTCTCTGGCCCTGTCTTAAATGGCACCCTCAGCCCTTGTACTTCTCCATACTTTGAGTTCATGCTTCTACCATTCGATTCACTAAAGGAATTATGCAAATCAGGTAATGGAATGAATGAATATGCTCAAAAATGTAATGCTGAAAACGCTTTGCACCAGGCAGTTCCCCATCTTGCAGGCTGGATCTGAAGGATGCAGTTAGACAACCACAATCTGACATACTTTACCTGGGCCGTACATCATTCACCAATCCACCATTGTGATCAGGACACCTGAGTCGGCTCTTTAAATTTCAATATTTAGTTTACGGTCAGCGGTAATACCTCAGTGTTAATTGTGATAGGCAAATACCGCTGACCTTTGTGAATAAAAAACAATTCTAAATCTATAATTCTATATAAATTTAAGTTGATACTTCAAAATACTGTTAATTACAATAATTAGCTGAAAGAACTATTGCTAAAAATAGAACAAAGTCTTGAGGCTTGACTTGGACTTGGCCTTTAGGGACTTGTGAACATGTCTGCCACATACACAAACATAACATCTGTCGCTGCAACTGCATAATCACAAAAATACAATTATTCAAATCAATATTAAATTCACATTTAAATATGACTAAAACATCACACTAAAATGCCAAATGGGACATCTTACAGTCACAATTGAAGGTCACTACATGATAAATCCATGTCAAGTGTGCCATTTAGGACAAGGCCTCTATCTGTCCATCTCTCATGTCCCGCTTGTGTTCTTGACTTCCTCTTTTTCTCTTTCTTTGGTTGCTGTATGATCCATGTACATAATTTCTCCTCATCTGTTTCATTGTTTTTGAAAAGCTCAAAAAACAAACAAAAAAAATGAACAAATGAAATTTGGCCATCTTAGACTCTGGTTCACTCTTGTATGCCGTCTGTCTCTCAGTAGGAGGTGGGCTTCATGTTGATGTTGTAAGGTTTTCCACTGGTGTGAGTGTGTACAGAAAGGTCGTCTTTTGTTTCACAAGCTCATCCCTGTGGCCCTTGTGAAATTTAAGAGCTGGGAGACCAGACTGCCCGGCCTTCCTGCTGGCGTCAGGGTTCCTTCTGCAAAAAGACCTGAGAAATATCAGACAAACAGCTTCGCTGACTTCATCATCATCGTCATTTCCAAAATCACCACAAAAATCAGAGCTCTGAGCTTCTCTTGACTGTTCCTGGTCCATTTTCTCTTGGGAATATTCATGGTTTGGTGTGTGGGCATCCTTTTCAAAATATATACCACTTTTTAGATGCTTTTAAATGAAACCGCAATGCTAAACCTTGGCAGAGTGAGTTGAGAAGGACAAATGAAGGTAATTTGATTTTCTGACTGAAGGAGGTAGGTGAAGAACCACAAAGCAGGTTTAATGTTCTTATGATTGGAATGCATCCCGAGCTTCCACTGCTCCACCAAACCAACATCCCTTTCTGTTTTGGCCTGGAGAATGCTATCGTCACTCTCTTTGCCTAAACTTGACGTAACACAGGCACTTCCTCCTGTCAGCGTTCACTCATCAGCAGTTATCAGTGCAGCCGTTGTGAGAGCGAGCCGTTCCAGTCACAGCTGTCTGTATTTGGCTTCAACCTGCACCAGCATCATCTGCATTTGCTGCTCTGGTGTGTGTTTCTGATTGTGCGGCAGCGGTCAGTCTCTCTAGAGAGGAAATGCTAATGTTTCTGTAAAATTCGTCCCACAGGTAGTGTTAAATCCAAACCTGTTTGGCGCTTCTATGTCCTTTTGTTTTATTGGACACTTACTCGCTCTTAAACAAAGATACATTTAAATGAATTAATATTATGTTGTAATATTATAATATTTAGAATATTTACTAGTGATATACTACAGTTGCAGTATGTTGAATTAAGATTTACATCTATCTGTTTAGTCAAACATTTATTCTATATCAAAAGGCAAGGCAAATTTATTTATATAACACATTTTATACACAATGGCATTTCAAAGTGCTTTACATAAAAAAAAAAAAAAATAATAATCAAAAAATAATCAAAACAGATGCATAAGAAATAAAAATAACATTAAAAGCAAAGAATAATATATATATATATATATATATATATATATATATATATATATAATATATATAACAAATTGATTTACAATGTATTTAATGGAGACATATGAAAATCTGAATTTTTCATGTTTAAGTGCTGTAATCGGTCCCCAGTGCATCTACCAACCCAGAAAACGTGCAAAAGGACACCCCAGTAACTTTGTTTTGGTAAGCCTTTTTTCTGCAAGCATGTGGAAAAATGAGCCGCTCAGATTTCGCTCCCCTTGTAATGTAGAAAGGAGATCTCATTATAATATTACCACCACTTAATCTGCACGTTTCCACCCATGGCGCCGCCATTTTGTTTCGAGCAAAAGTTCGAGCAAAGCATGCTAACTGTTCTGTCGTTGGTTGGACAGATGAGCACAGAACACTATATAGAGTCTCGTTAGCTTGGATAGCCTGCAAGTTGTCCCTGGCAAGCTTGCTAAAAAAGGAGCGTTTCTGTCCAAGCGATGTTTTGGAAAAAATATTAGACCATTCACAGCATTTGATAGCAATCATAAACGTTAGCCTGGTGTGTATGGCTCTGTTTGGCAAACAGGTATGCTATGTATAGTGGCTGTCCATACGGGTTTTGCGCAAAAGATTAACAAGACGGTACATGCTAGTCGATTAACCATTCAGAAACGTCCAGTTGCATTCTAAAAGTTGTAACATCTTCCTGAGTCTCTCCATCAGTGTCCGACTCCGGTTTGAACAATGTAAGGCTGAACACCGTTACTGACAGTCCTCATTTTGGCTGCGTGAGATTCTTCAGCTTTGTTGTTGTTGAACAACCGAAGCGCGAGCTGTTAAAGCTCCGCCCTCTTCTGGAAAGTGGGCCAGGAGTAGCAGCTCATTTGCATTTAAAGGGACACACACAGAAATGGCGTGTTTTTGTTCACACCCAAATAGGGGCAAATTTGACAAGCTATAATAAATGATCTGAGGGGTATTTTGAGCTGAAACTTCACAGACACAATAGGTCCCCTTTAAAACAGTGCTAAAAAGAGAAGGATACATAGATAAGATAGATATAGTCTGGATTTGAATGTGGCTACTATTGGAGCACATCCGATCGCTTCTGGAAGCTAAAAGCTAAAAGGAGACTCTCCTTGCTTTGAGTGAACCCTTGGTATTTCTAAGTGATTTGGTCCTAATGATCTGAGTGATCTGTTTATATTCAATGAGCATATCTGCAATGTATTGAGGTCCTAGGCCATTGAGTGATTTATAAACAAGTAATAATGCAACTGTAAGCCAGTGCAAGGACCTGAGGACTGGTGTGATATGTTCATATTTTCTGGTTCTGCTCAGAATCCTGGCAGCAGCGTTCTGTATGAGCTGCAGCTGTCTAATGGTCTTTTTGGGAAGGCCAGTAAGGAGTCCATTACAATAATCCACCCTGCTGGTGATGAAAGCATGAACAAGTTTTGCCTGGAGACAAAGCATCTAATTCTTGCAATTTGTTTGAGATGATAATATGCAAGATATTGCTTTTACATGACTACTGAAACTAAGGTCTGACTCCAAAATCACACCAATATTCCTGACTTGATTTTTAGTTGTTTAACCCCTAGAGTGAAAGTATGCGTTCACCTTGAGAATTTCATTTTTGTTTCCAAATGCAATGACTTCAGTTTTGTCTTTGTTTAACTGAAGGAAGCTTTGGGACATCCAATTTTTAATTTCATCAGTGCATTGGCACAGGGAGTCAATGGGGCTGTAGTCATTTGGCGATATATATCTGGGTATATCTGGGTGTCATCTGCATAGCTGTGATATGCAGTTTGGTTGTTTCTCATTATTTGGCTCAGTGGCAGCATATATAGGTTGAACAGAAGCGGTGCAAGTATTGAGCCTTGAGGGACTCCGCATGTCATGGATGTCCACTCAGACTTATGGTAACTGATACTCACATAATAACCTCTCCCTTCTAAGTAAGACCTGAACCATTGGAGGACCATCCCAGAAAGCCCAACCCAGTTTTCCAACCTGTCAAGAAGTATGTTGTGATCGACAGTGTTGAATGTAGCACTGAGATCAAGTAGTACCAGCACTGATATTTTGCCTGTATCAGTATTTAAGCGAATATCATTTATTATATTTATGAGCACTGTCTCTGTAATATGGCCCTGTTTACACCTGGTATTAAGAAGCATTTTGGTCAATCCAAACACAAGTGGACAACGCTACATACAGATGTAAACGGGCTGTAAAACTTTTTGAGCTTGTTCACTTTCGACCACTTCCAGAGGTAGTTGAAAACACCTTTGACCGGATTGCTTTTGTTGTGTAAACTCTCATGTGGTTGAATGTGTTCAAACAGACACAAAAGACTCTCCACCTACTGACCTAATGCATAAATATTATGGGAAGCACTCTAGGCAGATGGGATTTAAACTTTGTCGGCTGAAGACCCAAGTTTGGTTTGAAGATGAAAAACGTACCAAGCACAATGTTCTCTCACCATTCCTGATTTCTAACACACACTCACAGTGTTCGGCTGGTCTTGCGGCTGTCAGAGCAGAAACAAAAGCTGATGCTCTCCTTATGTTTTTCTGTTGTCTCCTTCCATGTTTATATGTTTGTGTGAGTTTATTTCATCCATTACATCTAAAGATCTGAAAAAACATTTACCCACCCAACATTTACCCATACATTTACCCACCCATAGACCCTCTGCTCAAAGAAATTAGGACAGAAGTGGTTGGAAAAAGGACAAAAGAAATGGATTAAAACACCAGGTGTAAACAGGAATGTTTTTCCCTTGTCTACTAAAAGCTGTAAACATGGCCTATGATGCGGTTGGAAACTAGATTGATAATTGTCCAAGTGTCCATTTGAGCTTAAGAATTTGTTGAAAACTTGCTCTTTTTCAGGAGGGGTTTAACAACTGCAGTTTTCAGGTACTTTGGAAAAAGTCCCAGAAAGATGTGAGGTGTTTACCACTTCTAGGAAATCTGCTTCTTAAACACACTTTTGAAAAAAAAAAAAAAGAAGTGGGGATGTGTCAAGGGAGCAGGTTGATGTTTTAAGATGCTGTTCATTTTCTTCCAAGATTTTACCTTCAATTGCCTCAAAATCAGACATGATGACTAATTTCTGAAGTTGTGGTCAAGTCTTTCTGACCTCAGAGCAACACAAGGATGTGCTGATCCCCTTTCTGATATTACTGATTTTCTCAGAAAAAAGGAAACAAACTCATTGCATTTGCTTTTGGAGAGCAGTTCACTGGGAATCTGACTTGGGGGGTTTGTTAGTCTCTACAGTAGAAAAAAGAGTGCGTGTGTTGTTTAAGTTGCTGTTTATAATGTTTGTAAAGAAGGTCTGTCTAGCTAAAAGGATGTTTAGTAGGAAGCTATTCTTTTAACATTTTAGTTAATTTATGCACAACTAATGCGTCTCAACTCATTGATGGAGGAATTTTGGCATTATGTAGGTTAGGAAAAAATGAAACTCCCCCACTGCATGATGAATTTAAGTTTAATTTCAGCAGAATGAAGTTTAAATCTCTGCGGCCTTACTTGATTTCCTGGGCTGCCTGTTATACAAACACACAGTTTGGTCACGGACCTTTTTCCTGGCTTTCCATCCCTCTCCATCTTTGTCTGAGTAATAGATGTCCAACCTTTCTTTTTGCACTAGACCATGTCCATCTGACTGCAGTTCATTCGTACCAGCCATGTCATTTGGAAAGCCTGCAAATATGATTTGCTGTGTGAGGGTGGAAGCTCAATGTCTTTCTTTAGAGTCACTTCTACATGCAGACAATTTCTCTATATGTTCACAAACTGGCATGAGAAGATTACAAGTGCCAAGCGTTTCACAGAAAACTAAGCTGCTAGAGCTATAAATTGAGCTGTAGCTCTGCTCTTAATATTTAAAGACACTAAGAGAAGAGAGTTTCAAGAGTTTCAGTGCTGTAATAGTGACATTTCACATTAAATGACCATACAAAAGCAGATATATTCACAGAGGAGAGGAGAGGAGAGTGGAGTAAGATGGGTCAGTTTTTACTGAAAGAGTTAATTTGCCTAAAAATTTTTGTCATCATTTACTCGCCCTTATGTCGTTCCAAATGCATAAGACTAATGGTAAGATTTTTGTTGTCATAGGATTATATTTTTTAAAAATATCAACGTGCCTCCAACTCTGTTGTTTGTTTCATGAGATGATCGAATGACTTATAAGTCTGGAATGATATCGGGGAAAGTAAACAATGACAGAAGTTTAATTTGTGAGTGAACTATACCTTTATAAATATGACGTCACAGAGTCCAGTGGACTTCTGCAATTTGTGATTCAGCTTACCCCATCCTGTATACTGTATGCCCTGTATAAGTCTTTATAGGTTCTCACACAGACGATTTTTAAACACAACATGTACTTGACACCTTAAAATATTAACAAAACAGAATTATAAGGAAGCATTGCTGCAAAAAGGCCTTGTTGAAGGGCAATAAAATACCACTGGAAAAATCCCTCAGATTTATAGTTGTGGCAGTTTTTTTTACATCAATGACTTATCCACTGTCGTATAAAACTTCAACGAGTGCTTAATTTGACGATTACGTGCAATCTTCTTTTATACAGTGTTGTGGAACTGCAATACTACTGATGTCACTAGCATGACAGTAGCTCAGATGCTTTTCCAGCAACAACCTGTTTGATAGAACTAGTGGTACAGCATATAAAGACTCGGTTATATTATTATTTTTATGATTTGTATTTCATTTAAAAAGATTAATGATCAGACTTGAAGTTGTTGGGAGAAATAAATACTGTATGAATACTATATAAAAGAAGTCATGCAATTAAAAAGACATTGCCACTTTAAGTAGCTTCAATGTAGGTGATACTTTGTTAGTTGCTTGCTTTGTAGCAAACACTACTTTTTCAGAAGAGTAACTTGACTGTAGTTTAACTACTTTAAATTATTAGTAGCTTGTAGCTCGCAAAGATAGTGTTACAAAGTACCTCAACGCTGGTTTTACGTCATGTACACATGTGGCGCCTTGTTTTCATCATATTGGATGAAGTAGCAGAGAAAATTTGACAGTTTTATTATTGACCGTTTGTAATTTTCAACGGAAACTGACTGGCTAGGGTTCACAGTAATTTGTACCTCCCGATTCCTTGTGAGAAATCTGACTGAAGTGTTCAGACAGACTGAAATGTGAACATTTTTCAGCCGAAGCACTCTTCCCATTGAGCAGAATTGTGTTTAGCAGAGGAGCTATTCAAAACCGCTCAGAAGTATAATTACATTTCCATCTGTGTGTGTGTGTGTGTGTGTGAGTGTGAGAGAGAGAGAGAGAGAGAGAGAGAGTTGGGTTAAGGATATTTTCAAGGTCACACAACAAGAACAGGCAACTAAATCCCACCCAAGAGTTCAGCAATCACCCTCAACGGTCCGTTAAAAGACCTCAGATGTGTTCTGGTCATTACATTCATACACTGAGCATTCGGTTCTGGTCTGGTCTGTCAGTGTTTTTTACTTTGTGGTTACTAAACACAATTTGTGACACTGAAAGTTCAGCGTTTGAAAGTTATTGTTTTACTCTTAAAGGGCCCTCATGAGGTTTCAAACCAGTATGACTTTCTTTCTTCTGTGAAACAGAGATATTTTTTGTCCATACAGTGGAAGTATATGGTGACCAAAACTGTCAACAAAATTCTTCAAAATATCTTTTGTATTTCGCACAAGAAGTAAAGTCATACAGGTCTGAAGCGACATGAGGATGAAAAATTGAAGACAGAATTTTCATTTTTGGATGAAACATCCTTTTAAGTATTGTTTTGTATGAATTGTTGTATGTGTGTGGATTACAGTTCTTACATCTTATAATTTTGGTGTATTTCAGGTTCATGAAGTTTTTGACTGCACTGCCTGTGATAAAAAGTTCATCTCTATGAATCAGTTGAAGCGACACATGATCTCACACTCTGGTAAATAACAAACACTCACATGCATACAAATAATATACAAACAACACATGAGCAGAACATGATGTTGGTGTTGCGTTGTCTTTGTGTCTGTAGAAAAGCGTCCGTACACCTGTGATATCTGCAGCCGAAGCTTTAAGCGTCTGGATCAGGCCACTGCTCATAAGATCATCCACAGTGAAGATAAACCGTACAAGTGTAAGCTGTGCTGGAAGGAGTTCGCTCACCGCAATGTCTACAAAAACCATAAAAAGGTACTGATCAGCTTGTGTGTTTGTCCTGTGTGTCCGATCTTCCAGTTTAAAATCAGGCAGAGAGGCAGAATTAAACAGGAAAGACAGATGGCTGGACGGACAGAGAGACCGATGGATTAATCTGACAGATTTTTGGCCAAATAAACTGTTGGCATCTTATCTAAATGGAGATCTTGGAGCCCAATCAGCCACTGTGGAGCCTAATCAAAACCTTCAGCCTAACCCTGACCTGTAATGACCCCACACAACCCCTGACCTTTACACCCTGCAGATAACATTAAGCCCAAACCCCACAACGCTCCGAACAGAGAGTGTGTGAAATAGAGAAAAGAGCACAGAAAGAAACATTCAGATCTAGATTGATAATAAGACAACATTTACTTTCTCAATAAATGACTATAATTAGTAATAAAGAAAAAACATACATAAAATGTAATAACTTTGCAGTGACAATGGCTGATTTGCAAAGACTTTTCTGCTGATCTGATTTAGGAAATGAAACATTCACTTCATTTCTACATGATTTTTACATCATTCTTACATGAAATGTTTCCACACAAAAAAAGCAGCACAACTGTTTTCAACATTGATGATAATAATAAATGTTTCTTGAGCAACAAATCATCATATTAGAATGATTTCTGAAAGATCATGTGACACTGAAGACTGGAGTAATGATGCTGAAAATTCAGCTTTGATCACAGGAATAAATTACACTTTACTATATATTCACATAGAAAACAGATATTTTAAATTTCAGTAATATTTCACTATTTTTACTGTATTTTTGATTAAATAAATGCAGACTTGGTGAGCAGAAGAGACTTCTTTCAAAAACATTAAAAATTGTGTCCAGAATATGGACAAATCTTTATTAATATTATTATTATTATTACTTTTTGGGGTACTTTTTGTTTAATAGCTAGTGCTGTCTATAGAATAAAATAATCACAATTAATCCCATGATTTGTATTGACCAGCAGGATGAAATTGTACTGTATGTTCAATACAATTATGTTTAATATATTTAATATCTTAAGTGAACATTTACTTTGAAAAAAGTTCCCATGCACACACTAGTCTTTGGTGTTTGTGGTTTCTAGGGTGTTCTGGGTGGTTCAAGTCCAAGTCAGTCAGTCACTCTCAAGTCCCTTATATATGTTGTTTTTGACCCGTTAATAAAAAACTAAATCAGTTGTCTGCCCTGCTCTTCTGTCTGTAGACTCATTCAGAGGAGAGGCCTTTCCAGTGTGAGGAGTGTAAGGCCCTATTCCGCACCCCGTTCTCACTACAGCGCCACCTCCTCATTCATAACAGTAAGTGTGTGTGATCAGACACGAGTGCTCTGTGTTTGTGTGAATACTCAAGAGTAAATGTGTCCAGGCTTCAGCTTAAACTGACCCGAGCCTCTCCATCAGCCCCCAGCACCCCCCTGAACCCTGGGCTCTGTGTCTGCGGGTGCAGGGGCTCATGGAGCCGACTGGTCCGGGCAGGATGGATCTCAGCGCTGCTCTGCCCAGTCTAGACTGATCACACTGAGATTATTGAGCTAGAGGAATTTCCTGCTGTCCTCCCCAGAGACTCTCTCTCACACACACACACACACACACACACACACACACACACATCACTGAGAACTAGTGGACTAACGCACTTTTATGTATCTGGTGGAGAGGACGTGCACAGAGAGAAACAAAGTGTTGTCCGGGATTGGATTTGTGTGTGGTTACTCTGATGTGTGCTGTATTTACAGTGTGTGTGTGTGTGTGTGCGTGTGCGTGTGCGTGTGTGTGTGGCCCACTGTGACATAATCTGATCCATCTGTGTCAATATTTGGTTATGAAATAAAGCTGTTTTTGTGACCATCTATTAAACACACATTATCATTTTAAAAGGCCCGAGTGGCTCAGTGGGGTAAGTCCTTCACAAATATTTCACAAACACCCCCCTGTGTGTGTGTGTGTGTGTGTGTGTGTGTGTGTGTGTGTGTGTGTGTGTGTGTGTGTGGTTTAGATCTTAATCGGGGTCTTTTGGCGCAGTGTCTTTTACACTTTAGCAAAGTTCAATATTTACAGTGCAGAAGCTATGGACAAATCAACCAATATTTTGCTATTATTGGCATTGTGCTTGACCGTCTGAGCGATTACCAGAAGTCACCATTTCTGTTTCCAAATATGTTTTGCAAATTGTAGAGTAATTGCTGTATGTTATTTTTCATTGTTCATATTGCAATTGCTATAAATAAAAAGTTTAGCTTATATCACATATACACTATCGTTCACAGGTTTTGGGTTCGTAAGATTTTCTGTTCAAAGAAATTAATATATTTATTTAAGAAGGATGCATTAAATTGATTGAAAAAGATTTCTATTTCAAGTAAATGCTGTTCTTTTAAACTTTCTAGTTATCAAAGTATTTTGGAAAAAAAGCATCACAATTTCCACAAAAATATGAAGCAGCACAACTGTTTTCAACATTGATAATGAATGTTTCTTGAGCATCAAAACATATTAGAATGATTTCTGAAGGATCATGTGACACTGAAGACTGAAGTAATGATGCTGAAAATTCAGCTTTGATCACAGGAATAAATTACACATTACTATATATTCACATAGAAAACATTTTATATTGTAATAATATTTCACAATATTACTGTTTTTACTATATATTTGATCAAATAAATGCAGCTTTGAGCAGAAGAGACTTTTACCCTTACAGAACTTTTGAAGGGTAATGTACATCAGCATTACATTCATCTGTTTCAGTCACATGACTTTTCTGCTCACCTGTCATGTTAAAGGGTTAGTTCACCCAAAAATGAAAATAATGTCATTTATTACTCACCCTCATGTCGTTCTACACCCGTAAGACCTTCGTTCATCTTTGGAACACAAATTAAGATATTTGTGTTGAAATCCAATGGCTCAGTGAAGCCTGCATAGACAGCAATGGTACTTCCTCTCTCAAGATCCATAAAGGTACTAAAAACATATTTAAATCAGTTCATGAGAGTACAGTGGTTCTACCTTAATATTATAAAGTGACGAGAATATTTTTTTGTGTGCCAAAAAAAAAACCCAAATAATGACTTTTTAACAATATCTAGTGATGGCTGATTTCAAAACACTGCTTCATGAAGCTTCGGAGCTTTACGAATCGAATCAGTGGTTCAGAGTGCCAACGTCACATGATTTCAGCAGTTTGGCAGTTTGATATGCGATCCGAATCACTGATTTGACACAAAAGATTTGTAATGCTCCAAAGCAGTGTTTTGAAATCGGCCATGTTCGCCAAATGTTCGCCATTTCATGTTGACTCAAACTCCTAAATGATTTTCCATTGAAGCAAAATGCTGCACAAAGTAACAAAACACAAATTACTAAGTGATTTTGGACCGACTACCCAAAATGTTGTGATGCAGAATGCTGTTGGTGCTCGTAGGACACGTTAGTCTTTCAGTACCAGGAGAGCAAATACCTCCATCACCAGAATTCCCATGTCATCAAAATCTGAAATGAAATCTTGCATGTGTTTTGTTACCGACTGAATTTACAAACACATCAGCAATCTCTCACATTACAGCCATTGTGGATTGTGAACCAGTTGCTGACCTGACACGACCTGCTTACATGACTAGTAATTCCAATCATGTGTGATCAAAGATGGAGTCACAGTACGTCATTCCCAGTTTCTTTCCAGAACACAGCACACCAACTTATGGGCTCTGACATGTGTTCAGATGCCAACAAAACCACCTCATGAATAGAGAGATTCACTGGTACGGAAACACAGGAAGATCAGCATCTCATGTGATGACAGCCGCCTTGCGTGCCCATTAATTTAAAGACATTGTTCATAGTCCGGGTTTTTATAACCCAGCATTCAGTCTGTTCTGCTGGTGATTAGATGCGGTGACGTGTTGGACTCTGTTCAACCATTTAAAGAGTTTTGGCACAGACTCTGTGTGTTTGTTACAGAAGGCATTGTTTGAGCACAAGAGCCTCTATAGATGTTTTCACAGCACATATTTACGTTTCCTGGCGTCTACAATTTTGCGGGATTTAAAGAAAGCTTTGGAAGACGAACAGAGTGCCATCTTCTGAAAAGAATTGTGACCTCCTCTGAGAGATGAACAGCTCCTCGCTTTTTCTACCTGATCATTTATCGTTCTTCTTTATACCCTTCCATCTTCCAAAACAACTGGATATACAGGGCTGACATCCTTTTTTCTAAAGAAAAAAGTGGCTCATAAAAGGATAATGGGACAAAAAAAGGGCAGCAAAGTGGATTCGGACACAAAGAGAGTTCCTGTAAAGCTACGATTGAGTGACATGCTTTCAAATGTGGAACAATGGCTGTCAACATTGTTCTGAAGTTTAGTGTCTCACAGGGAGTCTGGGTGTGAAGTTATAAAGCGATGTTTACCATGCCACTGACTGCTATTTTCTGCTCTTCTCTGTCCAGGTGAGAGAACGTTTAAGTGTGACCAGTGCGACGCCACCTTTAAGCGTAAGGACACGCTCAATGTGCACATTCAGGTCGTACATGATGGCCACAAGAAGTACAAGTGTGACCTGTGTGAGAAGGCCTTTGTCACGCCATCTGTGCTCAAGAGCCACAAGAAGGTGATTTCATATTCACAGACATAATGTACTAAAGAACTGAATAATCCAAGATCTCATCAGTGTCGTACACTGTAAAACTCAATAAGTTCAGGATACTCAAAACATTTGAGGAAACTTGTTACCTCAAAACGTAAACTAACTTGTTTTTTAAGTTAGTAGAACTTAAATTAAATACTATTAAATACTAACCATTAAATACTAACTTATGTCGCCCTATGTTAATCTTGTGCAAAAACACACAAAATAACACTTAATTTCAGCTTTTATTTATACAGTCATTTATACAGTCATGCAAAGCATGCTGGGAATTAGAAATCTGCTGCAACTCAACTCGATCATATTAAGTTCAGTTTACTACAATGAAATTTTGATTTCACGCAACTTTTTTCTATTAAGTACAATGAACTTTCTTTATTATTTGAGTGAAACAAACTAATTCCATTTAATTAATTTCACTGTTCAGTTTTACAGTGTAAAACACAGAATCTGTAACTCTGCAAAAAGCTCAGCTGATTTACGAATAATTTGAATGCTGTTTATTCAAGTGCTACATATGCTCTGCCACTTTGTGTGCTTGTTTATTTAATACTTTTTGGCTGATTTAACAATGCTGTCAGCTACTATTAAGTGCGTAAAGGTCACATTTACCATTAGTCTGCGAATTTTCATGGGTAAAATCCAGTCATTTCAATAGAAAATCATGCGATCCAGAATTTTGCGTGTTCTAACAACACTACTGACTATAGGGCTGGGCATTGACACCAGTTTCAGGATTCAATCTGATTCCAATTCACAAACTTTCGATTCGATCCAGTTCCGATCTCGATTCAATTTGATATTGATTCATTTGGATATATATTAGATATAGTACATGCCAAAATCTTTCTCAACTAACGCTGTAAACCATACAGGAACCCTGTCAGTTGGTACGTATTTGGAGTAGAAACATAATTATGTTTCTACTCCAATTAGATTTTTTTTTTTTAAATGGTGGCTTTTATAAACAAATTTGCTTTCATGGCAGACTTTTTTCATATTGTATTGAAGCACAGATTAAATTAAAATGTAATGAATATATAATATGTGGCATATAATGCTCCTCACTGTAGTTATTTTTATTTTTTTTCTAGCTGACTAATGAGTTTATGGTCACTGAATAACTAAGGTAAATGTGACATTACGTGACATAATTGTTTTCCAGCTGTTTTATTGACGTCTTTTGGTGGTTGAAACGCTGATTAAGTGATTACTCGAGACAGAACATTAGTTCTGATGTTCATATATGTTTATTTCATGCTGTAACTAGAAGTAAAGAGGAAGAGATGATTGCTTCACCCTCCACTTGTGATCTGTCGCTTTAGTTTAAAGAGTGTTGGAAGCTGAGACATATCAAAAGTAACAAAGCACAAAACTTATTGCGATGGATGGGAGGTTTTTCATTCAGTTCAGTAGTTTATTCACGCATCAACTGAAAACAGCAGAGACCAAAAAAACATTTCTTGAGATTTAAGAACCGATATCGGAGAATCAATTAAAATCGAAAAATCAATATATTCAACCCAGCTCTGCGGACAATAGACAGTAAATCTTTTGCTACTGTGACCGCTTCTTAATACTCTCAGCTCCGTGTAACACATTTTACAACTTTTAAATGTCTTTAGATTCAGTCTTGGTCTGGTCATGAGTTTGCATATGTGTGATGATGGAGAGGGTAAATACTTTAGACTTGTTGTCCACACTGGACAAGGGTCAGAACTGGTGCAGTGGTTAGTGCATGTGCTCCATGTTGATTTTGTTTGATTTTAACCCTGAAATCTTAATCTTCTGTCATCCTACGGTCAAAAACAATAAGCATGATAATGTACAGTCAGTCGGTCAATGTTACAAAAGAGTGATCTGAGCGATCAATAGGCCTCTACTTCAATATCAGGTGAAATATGACATATTTCGTGAAGTTTACCCAGTGTGTGTTTTATTGAACCGAAATGGAATTATTTTAATGTAAAATATGCAGTTATGATCTGTGTTTTCTAATAAGAGCACTTTTAGTTCTAATTTAAAAAAAAAAAAAAAAAAAAAAAACTTTTATTCTTTTTTTGAAGTTAGCTCAAACATATTTCAGCAAGGTAATGTTTCCAATGTGTGTTTCCACACGGTGAAACTCAATTCCATAATCATCTTATATCCTGCACATTCCCTCCAATCAAAGCGTACCACAGCTCTATCATGATTTATTGCCCCATCTACACAGAGGATGATTGTATTCACATACCATCAACTTCATATTCAATTTCATCTCAGATTTATACTTCAGGTAAACCACTTAACATGAACAGTAGCACAGTGACACCAAACTCCGGTATAGTTTTAAAGCAGTGTATGTGATTACAGTAGAGATATCCTGGGCTGAGTTTGACATTGTGTCATCTAATTTCAGACAGGACTGAAATGTGACCTGCTGCTGGCACAAGAGTAAAGAACCTTTACCATATTCCATTACTGTCTGACAGAAGCCCAGCTGCATGTCAGATACACCATCACTGATATGACACTCTTAAACAGTACTTATTGTGATCATGAAATCAAAACCGTTCATAATAATTGTCCAAATAAAATATTCCAAATAAAAAAAAAATGCTAGTTTTTAAGCTCTGGCAATTTCCAAAGAATCTGAATGCCATTTATTGATAAAGTTCTACATATGCCCTGTCCCTTTATTAAATATTTTATAATACTGTCAGCTACCAATAAGAGTGTAAAGGTGCGATCATTTTTACTGTAGTTCCGCAAATTTTTGCAGGCAAAATCCAGTTATTTCAATAGGAATCCACCCAATACTGAATTTTGTGTGAGGGCAAAAGATTTCCCCACACAGGTTTCACAATGGGTTCGAGATAGAAAGCTGCTTGGTTTAAAAGTTACATTTTGTGCATAATTCATCACTGCCCATTATTGCAAAGTTTTCATAATCTTTCAAACAAATATAACTTTCTTTCAGGCTCTCTGTAATGATTTTTGTGCTAGCATAACTAAGACCACATGGGTGGGAAACATGTTTAAACAAAAAATAACATAGCTAAACACATTTCACTTACATCACAGTATGGTATTTTAAAAGAAAAGTTCAACCAAAAATGAAAATTCCATCATTTATTGAGTCTTTATTGAGTTTTGTCATTTCAACCCTTTTAAAGGCCACATAAGTAATTGCTTTATGTCCTGAGTGTGCTTTTCCTCACAAAGAATGAATGGAAATGGACAGTATCAAGCTCAGTGACAACATTTTAATCTGTTCCTTTAATTATTATTTTTTTATTTATTTATTTATTTGCTGGTCCTTAGTTTGTTGCAGTGTGAGATGTAGAAATAATGTCTTACATTACCGTACACACACACACACACACACACACACACACACACACACACACACTCGCACTGTCATGATAGAGGGATTCTGGGCTTTCTTTTCTTGACATTTTGAGCAAAAAAGCTGTTTTATCCTGATGGATTCTGTGACAACTGAAACTTTACTGTATTATTATGGGATTACGTATGTGAGAATGAGTGAGTGTGACCGTTCTCACCACCTAAGACGAGAGTGTGTGTATAATACGGTTATGTAAGCAATAATATGCAGTCAACTGGTCATTATCGCAAAAATAAGCCCCCAAAAGGGTGATCAGGACCCTGACATATAGTTAACATTAATAATAGGCTACTTAACAACTGTATATATATATATATATATATATATATATATATTATATATATACACACACACACAGTCAAACCAAAATTTATTCAGACAACTTGAACAGTTTATTCATTAATACAGTTTATTCACTATAGTTAAAAAAAAAAAAAAAAAAAAATTGGTAATAAAATATGACAAGATCTTAGAGTTAAATTCATCTTAATTATGTCAGATAACACTTAAGCAAAACATGGTCAGGTCAAAGTGTCTGAATAATTTTTGGTTCCAAATTTTTATCAATTTTACTGGTAGTCCACTGTATGAAGAATTTTTGGGTATAATATGTCACAGTTTCCTTTATTTTGCTATCCTCACTTATATAAATGATCTATAGTGTCCTGCACCCACTAGTAAAAATATATCAAAAATGTCTGAATAATTATTGGTTTGACTATATATGTGTGTGTTGAAAACAGTTGTGCTGCTTCAAATGTTTGTGGAAATTGTGATTAATGTTTTTCAAGGAAGCCGTGCGATATTCAGGCATTCAGTCATATTATAGTCATAAAATTGACTGTTTAAGTATTTTACAAAATGTTAAATGCCGTGTCCAGCTCCGTGACACAAACAAACCCCAAACTAATGGTATACAGACGCATCTGGTGGACACGTGTGAGCATCCGCGTGCGTGTACAGGTTTTTATACAACATCACAGGGAGCGTTTTAAGGCATTAGACAGAAAGAGTAATGGTATTTTAAACTGTCTTTCCACACTTTGAGTATGTGCAGAAAGAGGGAGAGGAGAGGAAGTGATGGAGGTGAGGAAGTGGAGATGGGAGGGGAGAGATAAGAGGCGGGAAAGGAAGTGAGAGGGAAAAGGGAGGAAAAGAGGAAAAAGATAAAGAGATGGATAAAATAGCAGGAGGTGGAGGAGCTGGTGCAGCTATTCCCTCCAGCGCTCTGAGATAAGCCCTGTTTACATCAGCTTTATGGGAATACAGCCCAAAAATGATATGATTCATATGTTTCCCTTAAACTTTAACAATAGCGCTCATGTCATCACTATGAATAAAGATCTGCATGAGAACATACATGCTCTGCGTTTTACATAAGTGATTGAAGGACTTAGTTTACCCATATATGAAAATCCTGTCATTTTACAAAAGTCATACCAGTTGATGTCAGTCTAAACTGGGTATGACTTTCTTTTCAAAAATTAACAACACAACCACACAACTTTTATAGTGACCATGGCTGTGAAAATGGCGTTATCATTTACTGATCCTCAGATTTATTAATTTATTTCAGGACTTTTAAAGCCATACAGTAGCTTTGCATGAGAAAAAATCCAAAATGTAAGTCCTGCAATTCGTTTATAGAGGAAGAGTTCAAGTTAACATATAATAATTCAGTTTAAATCAAGTCATTTCAGAACAGTTCAGATCACTTTGGATCACTTCAGTTTGGATCATTTCATTTCAGTACACACCAGATTGGATTACTTCAGTTAAGACTAGATCCCCTCAGTTCAGATCTGTTCAGATCAGTTTAGTTCAGATAATTTGAGTTCGGATCAGTTTAGATCACCTCATTTCCAAATCACCTTACTTCAAATCACCTCAGTTCGTATCAGTTCAGGTCAGATCACCTCTGTTCAGATCATATAATACCAGGTTAGTTCAGATCAACTCAGTTTAGATAATTTCATTTCAGTTCTGATCACATAAGCTCAGTTCAAAACACCACAGTTCAGATCAGTTCAAATTCATTCATATCACCTTAGTATAAATCAGCTCAGTTTGAATCACATCAGATTGGGTCAGTTTGGATCACTTTAGTTCATCAGTTTTCAAACACAGATAAGTTAGAGGATCGTTCTTAAATGTTAATACTCTGTTTTACTGTTTCTCGTACTCTTTTAGACCCATACAGGAGAAAAGGAGAAGATCTGTCCGTACTGCGGCCAGAAGTTTGCCAGTAACGGCACTCTGAGAGTGCACATCCGCAGCCACACAGGTCAGTGCCTCCTCACCAGTCACACTTACACTGTTTGCTGATCTATTATTCATCCTGAGCTTATCTATCTTCAGAGGTTGGCTAAGTATATGTAAAAACAATAGATACTTTATTAAAATATTAAACCTTTAGATACTTGTTTTGTGGCATAACAACAGACTTTGACTTATCCAGAAGTGTACATAGTATGCCACCCACAACAGCACATATCTTGCTCTGTCTTTCTCTTTGTGAAATATCAGTATGGACATGGTGACAGAGAGCATGTTCATTAAGGAGCCTTTATAGTGGAGAGCTCGACATTCCTGTGTGCGGCCATAACAACAGACTACAACACACACACCCACATACGAGCACCTTACCCCACACACACACACTCATACACATACACATACACACATAGTTCGACAAGGCCAAAACATGCCCAGTGGAGTAGAAACATTGTATGAGTCTGTTGGAATGCTGTAGACATGGTGAGAGTGAGTGATGCGCCTGAAAGAAAAGAACACTCTTTGTAGGCATCCAGCATTGTGACCTCTGACCTCTGCTGCCTGTAAATCCGACTTTCCTTTCTTTCAGCTGGACTTGTATTATTTGCACTTCTTCTTTTAAAGAGCCACATGCTCAAAAACATCAGTTTGGTATCTTTGTACCTGGTCTTGACGCCACTGTAATGGCAGATCATTCACATGTAATTGATTCATTTGAGCACAAAAGCTAAATTTAGCTGTTGTTTCCAAATTTTATTTCTGATTTGACATGATAATACAACATAAGCTTGGAAAATGGTTCAAGTAGATATGAGCTGTACTTGCATGACTGCCTAGAGCTTTACTTCCCTTATGAGAAAGAAGTGCACTTAATTGTATTGAATGTGCACTTGTAGTGTACTTCAATTCTTAAAGGTATATTTAAAAAAAAAAAAAAAGCTTCCTGATATTATATTAATGAAAAAATGGTCACTCATTGTAAAAAGAGTACACTTAAATACTTAAATACACTTTTGAAAAAGGCACTTATATAATTGATTGTCAAATTAATAATTGTCAAAGTACGTTTTAAATCATGTTTTGATAATATTTTGTTGTGCTTTAAAAAAAGTACACTTATTTTGCTATGTGAAATACTTGATTATAATTATAACTGTAGTTAATATATTTAAAATGCACTAAATTGCAACTTCATTACAAATGTGTAATTACAAATTTGTTTAACTACAAAATTAACTACAATGTAACTACAAAATTGTTTACACAAAACAATTTCCGAGAAACTAACTGAACTTTAACTTTTTCATCTCTGAGGCCACTTTTGCTGTTTTGATGTGGCAGAGATGCTATTATAATAACCATCTCATATTTGCATATGAAAACATGAAAATGACTCAGTGGCTTAGTTTTTATATTGCAGACAACTTTGTTGTGATTGCATCATGATTGTTCAGTACATCAACCAATATTTTGGTAATTACCACACAACAAAACCAGAACTTCAGTGAAATTTGTGTGGTTTAGGTCACCATAGGATTATATGTGTTGAAAGATAAAACCACTGAAGAAATCAGCAATGGATTTAGCAGGGCAACTGATTTCTGTTGCAGTTGTGTCTTCCTCTGTCCTTCCCCCAGCTCACCTCTGCTCGACGGGGTTAAAACCCAGTGCTGACAGTCTCTCTGCTGGTTCAAAGGGTTAATCTCATGATTGTTTGTTTGGTTAACCTGCTTGATTAGAAGCTTGATTCAGAGTCTTTTGCCAAAGTTAAACTCAACCCAGTACTTCCTATAAATGAAATCATACCTAATTAAAACATCTAAACCTAATCATAAACCCAACCATCTGTTTCTCAGATCCGCATTTAAGCTCAGCTAAACACAACACTTTCATTCCACCCGCACATTAACATCCGCAAAGCTGTGATTTTAACTCTTTTTCATTTCTGTGGTGACAACACAGCCTTTTCAGACAAAGCTGAATGTGCTATACGTGTGATCAAGGCTGTTTATTTGGTAATGCCGGGTTAGGAGTTGACAGGGCACAGAACAGGGGGATTTGCATTATTCTCCAACAGCCAGACTGGCGTGAGCTTTACTGAGCTCAACGTGTTGATGAGGTCATCCTCAGGCGCCACATGGGATTCCGCTTGTTAGCCAGCGCGGTATACAAAAACTACCTTTAAAAACATAACCTCACCTAATTTCCATTTTATAACGTCACAACTGTACTGCCAAACAGCTCTATGAATGATTTTATTGTATAAGCACCCTAAAAGTACCATAAAAGAAATCCATATAACTTGCGCACTATATTCCAAATCTTCTGAAACCATGTAATAGTTTTGTGTGAACAGTAGTCTATAATTTAAGTCATTTTCACTGATAAATCCTTCCCTCCATCAAAGCTGTAAAATTCTAATCAATTCTGCATTCCAAAGAATAAAAAATAACACCATACAGCCAGGTTAGGAATGAAGGTGCGGTCACATTTACCATTGCTCTGCAAAATTTTGTCATTGTCAATTTAGTGAGGGACGAAAAAGTTCCCCACACAGATTTTGCTAATTTTCAAGTTGGTCTCTTGAATTCACCACATTGTCCAACAGAAAGTTGCTTGGTTTAAAAGTGACTTCTGTATGAGTGGAGCTTCATACATCACTACACTACTACAACAGACAGTTTTGCTAATGTAAATGGTCATGAAACCCCAGAACACATTTTTTGAGCTGTGAACAGATATGTATAGGCTGCACATAATTGAAAACACTGAAGGTACTCATTAATTTTATTTAAAAGTTGAAATTAGTTATTTTTGCATTATTCAGAGCGATTTCTGTCTTCCGGTTTGAAAAGCAAAGTCGGAGCAACGTTACAAAATCTGACGTCATCGTGTACTACCGGCAAGATCCGGTAGTGCTGATTGGCTCCAGTATGGGCTGGTCGAACATGCTGACGTCAACCGTTTCTGATGCTTCTCTGCATTTATTCATGACATAAAGCTCATTCAATCCAATCACTGCGCTGTAGTATGCATAAGATTATAATTGCGGTAATATGCATGAGGAAGTATCACTTCTCTTGCCTCTGTCTCTGTTGTCATTCAGAGACATGGGTCGTAGGTGCTTGTTTCCTCAGTGCTACAACACAAAAATGCTTTTTCCTGCAACGCGACTAGAGCAGAAGTTTGGGTGCATGTAGTTTGTTTTGCTGTTGTCCACCAGCACAAATGGAAAATATGTTTGCATGAGATCGCATTACAGTGGAGAATTCAAATGTCACAAAAGTGCTGTTCATTCACCTATGCGTTCGGACACGCGAGCCTTGTGTATGTTTCCCTCAGCACAGCAGCACCTGAGTGTTGTTTGTATTTTGCCCGTGATGCCCGTCACAACTGGAGTTTGAATACGAACACATGAAAAATGCAATTGTTACACGCGGAGCACGCATATGATCGGTTTCGGCGCGGAGCTCGGCGATGAGTTTAACAACACTAGCCACGTGGCTCATAGCTCATATACAGAATAAAGTATCCATGTTTAAAATTTTTATAGACATATTTCACACTTTCTCCTGAGCCTTCTATGTTTGCCCTATTGACTTTGTCATTTGCTTGCTTTAGTCACTTTTATTTATCCTTTAGTACATTGCTTTCTAAGCTAAACAGCCAATCAGAGTGATCTCTCTTACCGTCGGCACTTCCACATGCTCAATCGGACGGAAAGCTGCCGATGAGAGTCCGACTAGTGCCACTGGTGCAAAATGCACTGCAGAAACTAGGCCTACAGACACTCAATGACAGCCCGACATGGGCCGACCATCGGCTTGGTGCGTCACAGCATTAAGATTGCCAAATACAGTACAGAACTTCAAAGTCGACAGAGACTGGGCTGTTTTAAGATGGAATGGGTGTTTCTCTTTAAAGGTCAAACTAAAAACACAATCCAAACAGATCCAAGGTCCCCGACGTGAATGGATGTTCTGTCTGCATGTTTGCGTGTGTCTTAGTTTGCACACTCTGCTGGGTTAGCGTGGTGCCGTTGGCAGCCGGAATGCAGGAGGACCTAAAGGAAACACTTATGGAATGTGAAGGGCTGAATGACATCATGTGAGGTGTCAAGGCCTGGGACAAGCTAAAGTTGCCCTGGTTTTACATCTCATTTACGTGAAACTGAAAAGAGCCATTGTAGAGTCGCCATGTGTAAGGTGTGCGTGTGTGGAAAAGCCTATGTGTTTGCCCTCAGGACAGATCAAGCCACATTAGTCTAGTGCCCTCATCAGTGAAAGTAGTTCAGCCATGAGGTCAGTGCTCATGTTATTGATGGTCGTTGGTGAAAGTGACACAAAACATTAGCCATGATCTGAACAAACTTCTCTAACATTAACTAGAAAAGTCCTACGTCCAGTCTATCCTACGTCCTGTTTGGTTTTGTTTACCACCTACTTTCTGGCTACCTCTGTGTTGCTAATTTTGTTGTATTGATTGTAGCATGCCATAGCATATTTTGGTGTTTTTTTGATTAGCCAAATAATCAAATTTTTTGTTTACTTTGTTTTTCATCTAATATTTATGATTTTATAACATTTTCAATGAATCAGAAAGTTACGGATATTTGTTATGTACAGGTACTCATTTATTTTTTACGTTGTGTCTTTTCTTTTAGAAGGGTGGTATTTTTGACATTGTTACTGTCAATTGACCCTTCGCTGGGAGTTTTATTGACAAGCGATTTAACCAATAAGATGATTAACCTCGGTGGACTTGAACTTGAAAAATGGTGGGCACTGACATCTTTCCACATTTGAAACAACATTCCTTCTCATGTTCATTCATGTTTATTTGATGCTATAAATTAACTAGTAGGAAGAGATGATCGGTTCACGAGCTGCTTGAGCTGAGGCGCTACAGCGATCTGTCACGACACATTAAAGAGCCACAAAATGTTTTTTTATTGTTAGAATTTCTTAAAAAAAGTGAAGGGTCTTTGCGAAGGGTCAAGTGTCTTATAAAATGATACCTACACCAGTACACCTTAAAACATCATATTCTTCCTTTCAGAGCGATGCCCAACTCACGTACTTATCAGAACAATGTTCCTTCCTGAGTAACTTGCTGTTTTACGCCTTAACCGCTAAAGGGCCAAATTGATTGTTGGTATCTGTTAGTTAGCGACAATAAAGCACACGAGACAGGCTTAGCGAACCTTATCCATCCTGTTTTACTCTTTTCACTTCCATTCTCCATACACATTACATCATACACAACACTTTTCCAAATAGTAGTCAATAATACAATTCACTCATAAACACAACAACTGAACTGCAGCTTTAAGATATAAAGTTAACACATTACCTTTGATAGTTCTAAAAATACAATCTTGTAAGTTTTTCATGGACACCCTCAGACCCTATTTTGAAAACCCCCTCTGTTGGACAGTAAATTGTATCACTATGCTCTCTATGGTCACTATCTGTAGTCAATTTCTGTCAGACTATGAACAATATTTTCATAATTCACTTAATACACAGAAGAAATGTCCAGTGTCTGGTGGACATGAACCTACATATACAGGCCAGCTTGACTAGTGTCTAAGCAATATTCCTTATCAACATTTCTTTTCTACAAAAATCTGTATCATGTTCTTCTTTATTAGAGAACTGAATCAGGGAGGTCGAACACAAATAAGGTTGGTATTTATAAATTTATTACAGTCTATCTAAAACAGCAGGAGTTTCACTAGTCTTAGCCTCAAACGCCCATGGACCTCTCACTGAATGCTTGATGGATGTTACACACAATAATGCCAATAGCATTCTTAAAATCCCGTCTGATTCTAATCTAATGGGCTGGCTTTTCATAATTTCCGGGAATCAGGGTGCACTATGCACAGCTTTTAATCAGTCCACTGGAAAACAAAGTAATGTTTACAGGATACTGGTCTTAGAATGAGCATTTCTCAGGATGAACGGATCTCTGGATTTGTCAGGGTTTGCAAGGTTCATTGCATGAAATCGCTGAAAGGTTACTATGGCTTTAGTCGCACAACATATTCCATGTTGTCAGACATATTGTATGTCCATAAAGTAGTCAGTGCTTATTTCTTCCTGACGGATGGAAATTCTTACTGCACAGTTTAGAAAGTTTCTGTTAATTTCTTCAATGTTGTGCATAGTCTGAGACTCAATGCTATAATTTATTGATTTGTTTTGCAATGTGTGTTATTGTGGTATCAATTGTATCCGATAAACAAACCCCTAAATAACACTTAAAAACAAAACTTACTGGGATGTGTGTCATGTACAACAACATCTCTCTCTGCATAACTAGCACACTGTAAAAAATATCGCCTTGGTTTTACTAAAAAAAATTGAGACAACTATTTGCATCAGACTTCCAAGTATTTTGAACTCATCTAATTTGTGTTTGACCAATTGGTTTTTACAAGTCTTCAGCATGCACCCTTAAGTAATGTCTACTCAATTTTCCTCATAAAAATAATTCAAATAATTTGTGTTGCAGAAACAAAATTTGACTGAGTATACACCAATACATCCATAATAACTGCAGTAAACTGACTTCGTTTTACCATGCACACATGTTAACAATATGCTGTAGAAATTATAGCACTGCTAACAATCACTCACTGAGTAACGTGTTTCTTATAACGCGCTACACTAACCTGTTGTCAACCTAACGTCAAGCTCCACTCGTCACCACGACGGTAACCCCCAAAACTCCCAACATGACAAAAACCTTTTTAAATCCCACCTTAATAGAACATTAAACAATAATAACAAGTCTTCTACTTATTTATCTTGCTTAAAAACACATGAAGATAAACAAATTCAACATTTTATCTTCAAATTAAATCCAATGCAAAGCATTCTGGGAACTAGAAATCTCCTTACCCCCAGTAAGTAGATTATACACAATAAACGTTCATTTAAATAAAATATAGAACAAACAAACATCCTCGTTTTGAGTGAGTGCTTAGATTTCAGCAGCAAAACTAAAAAAAAATCCATGACTAGATTACAGCAAGATGCGAGCAGCACATCGTGACGCGTCAAAAGCAAGAAACCATTACAATCAGTGAACTATATGATGCAGTGCAGCGTGATAAGACAGTAAACGAATGCCCTGTATACCTGAGGTAATGCACGTGGTTCCGAAGCTTCCAACAGTGGTCAGGATTTGTAAAGTTCCCATTGATGCGTCGCAGTGTATGGACTGATGACTGCTTCAAGCTGTTGCGGTGCGGCGCAAAACAACAACGGTCACGGCTGTTGTTGACAACGCTGTTAAAAGATTACCCTAAAATATGAAATATTAGAAAAGTTGCTAGATTTATGTTTCAATATATAAAAAAAAAATGTTGTCACCATGTGAAAAGGGTTCGTTGCATCAGCCAAATCCAGCAGTAAATATATTAAGTAAATGTTACTTAAATAGCATGTTGGAAATGCACGTTTACAAAGCCTTGTCTAGATTACTCAAGATAAGACGTGCAATATATAATTATCCAAAATATGTTTTTGCTACAAATCCAAATTAAGTGAGCTACTCAAGTTATCCAAGTAAATTAACAAACAAATATTTATTTGTAAAAAATAATGATTTATTTATGTTACACTTACAGTCTCAATGATTAATTTTTATCAGTGTAGGATGCATTGTTGGAGAAATTAGGTTATAATTAGGTATGGTTTCAGGAAACAGCTGTGAGTAGCTTGTTCAAATTTTTGCACATTCGTCGTTGAAACCAGCAGTTCAACAGTAGAACTGTTGTGGTAAAGTAATAACTGCTGCCAGTTAATTGGTCTGAAATTTAATTAGATTGTCAGAATGTCAGATTATTGCTCTAAATAACGAACATGGACCCTGTGGACCCTTCCATATTTTTATTCTCTGTTGTTTTGCTTTATTTCCAGATATCTGGTTCAGTCATGGGTTCCCTCTTATGTCATACTCCAGGGTTCAGATTCATACATGCGCAGTCTTCAAAAATGGTGCTTTTATTCTCTGACAAACTAAAAGACACTGAACAAAATGTGTGTCTATATGAAATTAAATATATAGATTATACTGCATGTTAGCTTATTTTGCTCAAGAGCATGATCGATTTAAATCCATATACTATCAAGAAATTATGCTTCTCGCCAATGGTCCAGATCTGTAGTTCCAGCCACACAACTTTGTGATGCTGTTTGAGAATGTTCGTTGGAGCTGTCAGGAAACATCAAATCGTGGAAGTATGTTGGTAACAACGGAAATTGCGACCATAGTTGGCTAACCATACTTATGGCATCCCTGGTCAGTCAGACGGTCTCTTTATGTCAAAGTGGACGGTTCTTTGGACCAGACTTTATATCAATCAAAAGCTTGATTTAAGACAGGGTTTTACTTGATTTAAATCCGATAAGTGATTTCACACAACAATTAAACTTTGAGGAGACAAAGTCGTATTATCTCAGGGCTGGAGTGACATGTTTATGGTGCTCAGATGTGGAAGGATAGCAGTATGAAATGTTACGGCACAGCTGTAGGAAGTTCTGCACATGTATCTTGTAATGCTAAAGGAAGCCGTGTGTGTGTGTGTGTGTAGTGATGGGTAATTCTTTAGGATGTTATCGCTGCAGGAGCCTATGTCCTCACAGTAGTCTAACGGTGCTCACTTAGACAATCACACACACACTGTCCATCCACATCTGGAAAGTGAAATCCATCCAGTCCAGTAAAACTAAGTATGTGTGTGATATAAACATCTCTACTGAACTGCCTACTACTGGATCCAAACAACAGAACAGCTTTTTCCACTTGAATGAATTCAGATTCAAGATGTGTTTGGGAAATATTTTTCTTCATTTACTGTAGCTGCCACTGTTGATGGATTTGATGACAACATTGGGAGTAGGACTATGCTGATTAGTTGGAGGGTTGTTTGAATTAGGGGCTCCCAAAGTTTTTCATGCTAGGAAAAAATAACGTTCAATCTCAAAACCCACTAAAAACGTAAAGTACGATATATTTCCTTTATTAATTATAAATATTTCCTTCTAATAGAATTATACTGGGTAGGCCTACTTCTAAATTTCACTGCATAACAATAGGTCTTATTGTAAGCTAAAATATGAGGGTAACCATGACCAAAGACATGACTGTGAAAAAGAATATATTTTTGCTTTCTTGTGGCATAGCAAGTATAAGCAGTCTAATGACATTATTGAATTACTGTAATGATACATTGACATGGAACTTGAAGTTCAGTGAATGAGTCATATGTTGAAGACAGAATTCAGGATTCATCAGAAGGATTCGTCAAACTGATCAATGTGTAATTCAGCTGATTTAGGATCATGTCCACCATAGACATTTCATGTCATTTACGTCATTAATGTTTTGATGACGTAATGACTTTTGCAGTTTAATATGCACTCTGAACCACTGATTCGAAACAAAAGATTCGTAAAGCTTCGAAGCTTCATGAAGCAGTGTTTTGAAATCGCTGAATAAAGTTGTCATTTTGTTGTTGTTTTTTGACACACAAAAAGTATTCTTGTCGCTTCATAACATTAAGGTTGAACCACTGTAGTCAAATTAACTGTTTTAAATACATCTTTAGTAGCTTTCTGGGCATTGAAAGTTTTTATTGTCTTGCTAGCAATGCAGGCCTCACTGAGCCATCAGATTTCATCAAAAATATCTTAATTAGTGTTCTGAAGATGAACAAAGGTCTTAGGGTGAGTAATGAGGGTGAGTAATTAATGACAGAATTTTCATTTTTGGGTGAACTAACCCTTTAATGTCTGCAGTTGCAGTGCTTCAAAGCGACTACAGATTTAGAGACGTAACTTTTTTGAGAGGGTTTCAACATGTCAACAATGCAACTGTACCTGTAAGGTCTGTTCACACTAAAGGCCTTTGCACGCTGAGTCCGAAATTTTCGTATGCGTTTTTTTGTATTCGTGATCCTAAAAATTCGTCAAGCACAGAGACGTTGCACACTGAGTCCGATGCGTATTAATGAATCCGTTGCCAAAAAATTCCCAAAACAATACAAAATGGAGTCTTCAAGCAGTGAACATGATTTAGTTGTCCTCTCTCTTCTTAAAAAGAAAAAGAAAGAGGAAATATTAGGTCCATCCAATCCCGAGATTACTTAGAGAGAAAGGAGAGTTCCACTTCATCAAGGAGCTGCGTGGTTATCCCGAGCGTTTTAAAGTTTACATCAGGATGTCAGTGGCTCAGTTTGATGCTTTGCTACTGACACAGTTTGTCTCTTTGTATTCCGCGCTTTGTTTGTCATACAGTGCTACTGCTTTGTGCTGTAGACTACGTGGATCAACTTGTCAGATGGCATTCGGGATTTTGGCGTTCGCTTGTACGGTGGCTCTGAATTGTCAAAACATCTCTCAAAATAAATGCAGAAAATCGAACTTGATCTGAATTTTTTTATGATGGACGAAAGTTTCGGAGGCAGTGTGTAAAACACGATTAACACAATGTGAGGTCGTATTTATTTTTTAACGTGCGAAAATTTCAGACACGAATTGCAAAGACCTTTAGATGAATGTTCTGCGTGAAAATTCGGTGCGATTTAAGCATTTTAATGACACGTTGCAGACCAGCACAAACATGGCGTCAGTGCGACCGATTTTTTTTTTTTTTTTTTTGACATCGCATTGCAAAAAAAGCAGGTCATCCAATAAAATTCAAGCTTTTGGTCACTGACCTGCTGTTCTATGATCTACAATTTGGTGGTGCTCACAAACAGAATATTTTTCTAAGCAAAGTATCCAGAACAGGCACTCTTGTCACTGGCCCTGTCCCAAATGGACCCTAAGCCCTCGCATACTTGCTACTTTCAAAGAGACTTTGCATCTTTATTCATCATGTCTGCCATTTTTTTCCATATTGGTCCAAATTGCTTATCCAAACCGGACCAAATTTTTGTGGCGTACATTCATGGTGGTGTAAACAGGCCTTCAGACTGTCAGCACATGAAAACTTCAGGCAATAAATCAAAACACTTTGTCATTTAAAACACCATCAGCAAAAAAAAGTCACTATTCACTGAGTCGTCAAACGGCAGTTCTGGGCGGCAGTGTGTGTAAGACTGCATGTACTGAACACAGCGCATACATGGTAACATTTAAGCATGTGTGGCGGCCGCAGCATTAGCTGTGGAGGTCTGTCAGTAATCACCAGGTCAAGTATGAAGTGATTGGGTGTGTCTGTGACTGATCAAAGTCAATCCCTTATCGGTCAAAACCCATCAATATTGTATTACTGCACCATTCCAGTCTGCCGGTCCATACCCGACGGCATTCAAGCCTACATTTACAATCCTTGTGTGTGTGAATGTGTTAACCTGCATGGGTGAGTCTGTTTTGGATGTTGGAATGAAATAAGGAAGCCAGGATGGAGTGTGTGATGGACAGGCCTAATGTCTTTCATACTGAAGGCCCTGAGCTACAAAGATCTCCCTGAAACACCAGCACAATGCTCGGCATGTGACAGGGACAACCATCTGTTCACCAGACACACACACTCTCACATGAGGGGGGTGCCAAACGGATCGATTAGCAGACAGGGGTGTCTGGGGCCACAGGGGACCGCCGGGGATCTGGAAAGAGAGCAGAGACACTCGGGTCACACAAAGAGGGTGTCGCATTACAACACATGCTAAATCAGTTAGCCCCCTTTCCGCACATACACACACACTAGGGTCTCAGATAGTGATCCACTGGATAAATCAAAATAACAAGTAGATTTTCACAGTTTTGGAAGAAAATATGAGTGATGTTTGCCTACACCACCACAATACTACAGTGTTGAGTAGTTTTTTTAGCATGCTACTATGTGGATACTCACTGGCCCAAGTCAAAAGAGACCATGTTATCGTTTACTCACCTTCATGTCGCTCCAAATCTGTATGAATTTCAGCAGAACAAGATATTTTGAAGAATGCTGGGAAACAAACAACACTAGAGCCCCTTTGTTTGAACTCCCATTGTATGGTCGAAAAATATACAAGTCATACAGTTTTTGAACAACTTCAGTGGGAGTAAATTGATTCTAGAATTTTTATTATTGGGTGATGTATATCTCTTTAATATTTCCCTTTAAATTAGGAATGTGTTAGTAATATATATTAAACAAAATACTAGCAAAATACTAAAGAAATTGAATATTAGCCATTTGCCTGTCATTAGCCATAACATAAAAATAATTAGCAGCTTATCGTTATCGGCTAGAATTTCAATATCAGTTCGGCCCCTACTTCTACTAAAAGACTTTTACTTTTAGTACTAAATCCAACAACTATCAAGACAACACACTCTCTTATGCCAAGTTCACACTACAGGATTTTAAGCCTAAGTTAGTGTGCTCACCATCAGGTCTGGCTATGATCGGGGGCAAATCAGCGGGTGATCGGCTTTCAACCACCAGACTTTCACGATTGAGTGATGAAATAACACAGTATAGGCTACCTTTAAATTCTCCTTTGTTTCATGAGATAGCATTTTCAAGCTGATTTTAATCATTCAGTTCTCTAGTTATTTTATTATTGTAAATAGGTATTTAATGAATTAAATTATTTAGTGAACCACTACTGATCATCAGATATCATCGTGAGCACGACTCCCTACAATGCTCATGAATGGAGTGTGTTGTTGTTTGATTGGTAATGTATTTGCAGTCTGTCTGTGACTCTTTGCGAAACACGAATAACTTTTGTGTAGCTAATTAATTCATCAAGCGCATCATTGAACGGAAAAAAATTAGAATGTTAAAATGTTTTCAAGGGTCACTTGCATATGTGTATTTCAGTTATAATTTGCTCATGGAAACTGAATAAAAATGTGTTTTATATTTGGTTGGTCATGTATTTGCAAGTTTGTTTCGGTGCGCGTGTGTTTTTGTCGGGGGGTTCCACTTCTCGCATGTGCTTTTGAGATGAAATGTGGTTTGGGGACCGGATAAAGTCGAGACAGAGTTGTTGTCGTGTGTTGTGTGTAACCCCCTGTTGTGGATCATTTACGTAGAGTCATGTAGTCTGAACAGCACAGCGATCTGCCAACGTTTAAAGTCCTGTAGTATGAACTAGGCATTAGGGACCTTTCACACAGGACACGTTCTTATGTTCAAAGACAACTAGAGAGCAAAGTGAACAGAATGAAGGGTGTTTGAGGTGTCTCTTCAAAAGCTGAATGAACGCCCCTATATAATGTTGTGTGGAGCTAGATGCTGCTCTCGCATCAGATTTGAACCAAGCACTCAGTGTAGACCAATATCCTAAAGGGAAGGAACAATGATATGTCTCCGCATATTAGAGACTCCTATTATAAGACAATAGTCCATCAGACTGTGGAAGAAGCGGCAGAACTTCAGCCAGGAACGGTCCTCCTCAATACCATCTGCTCATGAAAGCACAGGCTCTTTTTGTCCTGACATAATCCTTGTTTTACAGACCTGACAGATGCTCAAATCCCTCGACCCAGGGTCTGGGGTTGAACCCTATCTTGTTGGATCCCTCTTCTAATGTCTTCTACAGAGGTCCTTCAGGCTAAGACAAGGTCTAACCCAATACCCCACTTGTTACATCAATGACAGATCAGTCTTGATGCACCCAAGCACATCTGTGAAGTACATTTTCTTGTTTGTCAACATGCTGACCTGTAAACCAACACTGACATTCTCAATGAAAGTTGCAAATTAGCATCAAAACATGCAAGACAAATCAACATGACTGCAACGGACGCAGTGGTGATGAATAGCTTTATAGGGTGAGGACGTTTCCTGATGGCAGAAATACACACCAAAATACAGACCAAAACCAAAGCAGGAAACCACTTAATCTTGAGAGATATTCGGGGATGTTAAATGTGTTTTAAGATGTGGCTGGTGAAGACCCGTTTCAAGATGCACATGCGAAAAATATGTCATCACGTATAAAGTTGTATAAGGTTGTTTAGTTTGCATGTTGTCCTAATGCCAGTCACATAGATGAGGGTTGGTGGCTCCATCAGGAAGATGCTTTTGTAGTATATGGAAGGCGCGTTTTTTCCATTATGAAGGACTTTGCTAAGTGGATCGCATTGGTTTTTGCGTTGTGCATTACATCCAGATTTTGGAAGTACAAGGGAAGCTTGTCACCATCAAATCAGCACCATAACGGATCATTTGTAATGTCTCGGCAGACTCGTTTGGAGAGCGGTCTCATGTTTAATGAACATCTTACATGTGCATTCCCCCTGAAGCTCAGCTAATTAACCTTATTATTCAAAGGGCAGCAAAAAAGTTTTTCTCGCCAATCTCTTCGTTTATCTAATTAATCTACGCAAGTTTTTTTTGAATTCAACAATTATTCCCCTGAGATTGCATTAACAAGAAAGCGAATTAGAAACTGGATTGTTGCACAATCAGGACACACACAGGAACACAGCACTTGGCATCTCTCTGAAGGCAGTGTCTTATTAAGTTATGTTTTGCCATTTCACGTTTCTCTGTGGGGCTGCCCCAATTGCCAGACGCATTACCTATTCCAAAGGGAGCCATTCTCCATCCAGAAAACCCTTATTTCATTAGCCCAGAAAGGCCCGTAATGAGAATAGAGCTTTGTTTCACGTGCCTGGCTTTCTCTCTGCTTCCTGCTAGTGACAGCTGGATCTCACGGTTATGTGAGCTTGATATTTTACGTATTTTCCGAAACTCTCTAAATAATTCCTACAAAACATGCCAGAGCAACAGAAGCTGTGCCAATGAGCTAACTTTTATCTTTAACTCTGTGCCTTATTTGGGGAAATATTTTTGCTGACATCATGGAAAGCTTAATTTGTATGTTGCATATTCCCTTTTTTTAATAATAAATCTATCAAACTGCAATATATATTGCACAGTATACTCTACTTAGTTGTAATGGGCACTATAGGGGGCATTAGCGTAAAGTATCCTCTTCTACGGAAAGTTTTTTGTTGTTGTTGTTGTTTTTTTGTCAAGTCAAATATTGCCTGTACCTGTGGCTGTATAAAGAAAATAAAGTTATAAACAGTAATACACTGCAAAGGTTTTCAAAGTTGTAAATAAAACAAAGATTATTTGAGTGTGTTCTACAAGAAAATACTTATTTTATACAAGAAAATTTATTTTTAATTTTTTTTTTTTTATATATTTCAGTCTTTCTACGTATTATTTATTATTGTTTATTATTATTTATTTATTTATTTTTATTTTTCCCCCAGTGTAACAGTTTTAACATGGTAATCAGGAATGGGCCATTAATAATTTTTACTTACTTGATTATCATGAAATCTAATTTGTCTGCATTAGGATCCAAAACTAATTATACACAATACAATATATTACAAAAGACTGTGTCAGTAAAGAGATTTGTATTGTTTTTTTACATTGTATTTATTTTCATTTAAGTCAGGATGTGACACTGTAAATAGCTTTCAGCACTGAAACTCTTATTTGCAGTTTAACCCCTGCAATGTTTCTGCGATGCCATATTGAGCTGCTTATGTGTGCAGTGTGAATACTGTATCCTGCTAATATGGGCACTGAAATGAATTACACTTCACTTACACACATGCTGCAGACACCCGTGTGAAACAAGCCTTAATCTGTGGAGAGATGTCCCATTTTCATTTATTGCAAATGTAACCACATTATTTAAAGTCTGACACTGTCTGATCACACTTTACATTTTAGTGTCCATGTTGTAATTACACTCATGAAATGAGTAGGCCCACATAAAATCTCTTTTTTTTTTTTTTTTTTTTTTTTTTTTTTTTGCATTTTCTGCACTGAATATGTGGCAAAAATCAGTGGAATTGTGTGGAATGGCTTTGAATGTGTATATAAATAATTAAAGCAACTATCCATAAATAAGAAAATAAATTGTCAACTTTTAAGGATTTTTTTTTTTTAATATATTTAGTTTTAATTACCTAAATGACAACAGTGATTTACTGTAATAAATTATAGTAATGTGTAATATTCATTAGGGATGTCCCAAACAGGTTTTATGTGCCTCTGATCCGATCAGTCATTGAATATTGAGTATTTGCTGATACAGAGTCCCGATCCAGTACTTGTATTTTCCTCATGCTTGGTGCACACTTCAAGTACATTAAAGTTATTAAAATCAATCCAATGTACACAGGTCCATGCATAGAGTTTCTCTGGGGCAGGGGCTCAAATGTAAAAAAAGGGCATCTATCACTATGGAGTGATTCTACAGTAATTATATTTATAAGCGTACACACACATCTATGCACACAAATATGCTAAACACGGAAGCTTGAAACACGCACGCATATCTGAGCTTCTTCTTTTCCTTTTAATGGCAGTCGGCGATTGGCAAACCCCCTTGAGGGTGCATATCGCCACCTACTGAGATCGTACACCTACTACCATCCTTGAGATCGGCTCGTGACATCCCTACTATTTATAGCATTCACCTTGGAATGCAATTTTCCGATTAAGTTAATTAGTAGCATTTTTTTTTGACTAAGCAAATTCAGAAGTACTGAAAGCTTCCAGTGATGCGGTATTTGCTACCTCACACTGCAGGATTGTAGAGCGGCAATCATAACTGCTCTGCTATCTGAAACCTGGATCAGCTTTATCTAAAGCAGACCCACGTGTTTGTCCACTCTCTGATTGACAGCTTGTCACTCCTCCTTTGTGGTGATACTGAGCGCGCTCAGATAGCATCTCTCCCATTCAGCTCAGCAACGCTTTGATCCACAGAGGGGCGTGGCTTAACCGGCTCCACCCACTTCAGGTCTCTGCGGTTCAAGATGGTGGAGATAGAGACACAAAAACCCTGTGTGTTTGGTTTTACATTTCTGTAGAGGAAGACTGGTAATCTAAAGACACATGAAGTATTGATTTGGAAATCCTGTTTTATATTTTATATTCCTTGTGGACACATTATTCCAGACTTCATGTAGTCAAAGATCAGACAGCATATATCTAGACCCTCTTTGGACCAAATCGCATATATATTCCCATTCATAAAGATTAAAGCCTATTCTGTTTTGCATAAATCTGCTGTATCCATGTATCCAGTCAAGCTGTACTTGATCTTGGGCTAAAAAAGGTATTTGTGATCAAAAACAAGGAACGATTTTTTTTTACAAAAGTTATCCAGCCTTAAGGTGCAGCATTTATACCCTCAAAGTCAGTCATCAAATATGTATTATTTTGCTGGTTCTGTGCTGAATACACTTTCTGCACTGAATCCCACAACATATTGGAGCCTTTAATATTGTGCAGATTCCGAAGTTCTGTGCCAAGTTTCCCATTCCAAACCCGAATTATGCCTGGCATCAAAACATTCTCAATCCAAAAAGGCAGAAGATTCCAGTTTTTTTCCAAGCTTTGATTCTAGTGGTGCAGAACGTTAGGAGTGATCGTGATGCCATTATGTGCCTTGATCATCAATTAGACTGTTGGCACTCTTGCTCAGATGGAGATCTGTGGAGTTAAAACCAACTGACTTAAACAATGACGTAACTGACTGTGTTACTAAAAAACACCCCAAAAAGAATCATGCCACATCATGGTCTGTGTTTATGAGTCTTATTCTGAGAACATATTCTAGCATCCAAGTAACTGAATTAAGGCACCGATATACTACAGGCCTACCAATATACTACGATATACTACTATACGAGGCCACAATGATGTTTGTTCATTTTGGAAGTTCAAAACAGCTTGCCAAATCCAAGCAGCAACCTTCCGGTCTCTCTCTTGAAACCAACCCGGAAGTGACTTAAACTGCAATTCAATGACTGGCCGCTAGAGACAGGCTCCAAAAGGAAGTCAATCCCATAGACCCCCCATGTTAAAATGCCCAACTTTACAGCAGAAAAAAAAAGAAATGTTTACAGCCTGGTACAAAAAATGGTTTTGGTCTATATAGCTAATTTAGCTTTTTATTACAACTGTGAGGGGGGGTGAATTTTTTTTATAACTCATCTGTTTATATTAAGTCATAAAGTTCTGCATAAGGGTGCATTAAGGGTGTGGCCACTTGAGTGACAGGTGGATTGCTAGCCATCACGTCACCTCAGCTAATTCCAGCCGCTGAACTTGGCATCGGAAGATAAACAGAACACATGTTGTTGGATCGTCTTAACATTGGCTAAAAGTTTTTTCTGTCAGATTTACTACAGTGACAATGGCTGGACAATATGCCTCTTAAGACACCACAAAATCTGACAGCACTTTGGACATGGGCTCATTTTGTGAGAGTCTAATGTATACTATCATATACAGTTTTACAACATAAACGCTGCTCAGATTGCATAATTTCTTGAAGAACGATGATGGAGAGCAGTTCGTTCAGGAGAAATATGACACAAACAATGGACAATATATCAATATTTCATGGATTTTTGTGGACAAAAAGTGCTTTTTCAATGTTTTTCATTGAAAAATGTTTTTCAGTGGACGCTTATAATGGACATTTTACCCAAGTTCGACGGATTGGATTCATGTCGCGGTTGCTATTTCATTACAAAGGTCCCGTTTTGATTTTGCGTGTTGTCAAATTACAATATTACTGTTGCTGTAGCATCTATATCCTAAAACACACCGTACAGTAGATTAGCAGTAAACCTTTAGAACTTTCAAATGATGTATAATTTGTTATCTCTATTAATATTTTAGATAGTATCTAAGATAGATAGATAGCTCTTTAGCCTGAGCTAACTTGATCACATTAAGCTAGGCGAGCGTGATTTCAGCAACCCGGCACCTCAGCTCCACCCACATCCCGCCTCTTTGCCCATTTTCAGTTATCCGGGAGTGACTAGCGGTGACGCGCTGCCAAGATGGCGACAGCCAGCTCTGCCCACTTTAGGCTTCAAATACGCACTTCAGAAACCTACGGGTGACGTCACAGACACTACATACATGTTTTATACAGTCTATGGCCAAATCTCCAGCTGGTAAACACTTTAGAACTCCCATTGGTCCATGGTGATTTTGTAATAGGTAGGTGTGGCTCTGCTGCTCTGCCTTCTTTCTGTTCTGTTCAGTCCATCAAGGTCAGACATCCTTGAGTAAAAACATGAACACACTGGAGAGCCGCTTTATAGTAGAAACTGAAGTACTTCTAATTGTTTTCAATTAGTTTATGCAAACATATATTCATGGCTATGATCAGATGCTTTCTTACCTGCTGTCATTTCATTGTTTTCTGGAAGTCTGATGTTTGTTTGTCCTTGTTTGACTTCAGGTGAGCGGCCGTATCAGTGTCCATACTGTGACAAGGCCTTCAGCAAGAACGACGGCCTTAAAATGCACATACGTACACATACTCGGGTAAGACTACGCACATACATGCACACATTTACTTATAAATGTACTGTTCATCCACCTCCCCATCTCTCTCTCACTGTTTTCATTGCCATTGCATTGCTCTGCGTGTGCATGTATGTGAAAGTTCTTCTTATTTCACAAAACCATGCAATTTGAGTTGTGAAGCACAGCACTTTGTCTCACAATCTGGTGTTTTCAGTGACTACATTTACATGTGCACCAATAATGCAGTTATTTCTCATAATCAGAGTAAGGTCTTAAAGGGATAGTTCACCCAAAAATGAAAAATTATCCAATTATTTACTCACCCTCAAGCCATCCTAGGTGTAAATGACTATCTTCTTTCAGACAAACACAATCGAAGATATATTTAAAAGCATCCTTAGATTATAACGGTATCCAAGGTTTATAATGGTTGTGAATGGGGGCCCAAATTCTGAAGACAAAAAAAAAAAAAAAAAAAAGCATACATCCATAAAAAAAATGAATCCATACAACTCCAGGGGTTTAATAAAGGCTTTCTTAAGCGAATCGATGCAATTGTGTAAGATAAGTATCCTTATTTAAAATTTTATAAAGTAAAATAACTAGCTTCCAGCGTTACAGCCATACGCATTCGACGTACATCCAAAAAGTGTTAACTTCCGTGACGTAGTACACAATGACAAAACGTTCTACACAATGACATGATGTACTACACGTCAAATGTGTATGGCTGTCATGCTGGAAGCTCGTTATTGCACCCCTTATTTAACAGATGTGAGAGTTTTTAAACATTTACATCCCTGTTATTACCGTAAAATCCAAATGCCCATGATCCAAAATAGGGGTGACCCCTTCACATATTATAGCACTTCATTTTGGCAAATCAACGTGAAGAAGAAGTGCCAAAATTGTCAGTATATGAGTTCGTCAGTGTGAATTGAAGGTGAGAAAGAATACACTGGTCAGTGCCAAGACCATGAGAGCTGCCCCACTTTGAAACTATGTATTGTTCACAGAGATTGTAATATCATTAACACAGCAGGGATTTGAGTCGGTATGGCTGTTAGCATTTACCTGTAACCACACACCAACTAGATTTCAGAGTGTTATGTAAATGAGTCTAACAATGATTGAATGGAAAAATTGCATAGTGGGAGCTAAGAAATGCTTTAAATAGAATCTGAGAAATAATTTTGGAAAGCTGATCTCTGATGATGGATGGCGTGGTTGTTTATGACATCATTTCCTGAAAGAACTGTATCACTTCTCCCATCTTTCCCCCAGTCTTTTAGAATAGCATTGTCTCTCAGATTTATAACACAGACAGAGTGGCAACATCAGCGTTAATCCAAGAAAACCTAAGAAAACAGAACAGATGCAGCACATCATTAGATCTCTTTGCCAAATATGGACCGTGATCCTGTAATTCTGCAGCATAACATATGAGCTGTGGACTGACACAGCACAGAAACACAGCCATTAAGACATCATATGAAAACAAAGCAGTCGTGATGCTGTAATGAGAACAAGCAGTGACAGAACTGTGCTAATCCTCTTAAGTGACAGATATTTCTTTCTGTTTAGGCCTGCATGACACACAGTAAAAGTGCTGCCCACTTTATAGACCTGTATTTCAGCACAACATCCTCCTTAAATTAACATAACAGCTTCAAAATTCGCATGAATGTTGTAGAGCAAAACATTCAAGTATTGTAAGTATCTAATGTATGTCGTAGTCTGTGACTCTTGACCTTGACGTATTTTTGTGGGGGTCATGTTGCTGATAGTCCCAGCTGACGGTTTTACTGCTGATCTGATTCAGCAAGGGAGCCTCACAGCTACACGCTGGATGTATTATGCTCTATAATCGCCAAAACTCTCATCTTACACTAAATCTTTTTGCCTCTCTTACTCAAACACACGTGTCCACTCTGGCCCAGGCCCATATCCATTACGTCTCTGACAAACACACACACACTTGATCCTCAGCACCTTGCATATCCTGTGTGGTGTGACCACACCTTACCCTGCTCCATTTCCCAGGATTCTCTCTTCCCGTGTCCACCCATTCCCGTGATAACTGGGTGTTGGAAGTGTGAGTGGACTATCAATATATACACATGTTCACCACACTGCTCAACACACACGCATGTTGGGTTTCCATGTTTTATAGACATAATGGTTTTTATACTGTACAAACTGTACATTCTCTCCCCTAACCCCAAACCTACCCATCACAGAAAACTTTCTGCATTTTTACATTTATAAGCCGTTTTCCTCATGGGAACCAAAAAAATGTCCCTACAATGACAAAGATTTCTGGTATTGCCATCCTTGTGAGGACATTTTGTCCCCGTAGTGTAGGGTTTACCTGAACCACACACAAACACACAAACCTTATCTGTCTCTAATACACACATCTGCTTGCACACACTTCTTGTGTGTTTTCACTCAGCTGATTGTGAAGATAATCTGACAATGGGCACATCCACATTTGGAAAACTGGTTCATATACAAACAAATCATATTAATTATGTAATATATACACTTCCATTCAAAGGCTTTTTAAAGAAAGTAATACTTTTATAAAGCAAAAATGGATTAAAGTGATCAAAAGTAACAGTAAAGACATTAATAATGTTACAGAATATTGTTTCAAATAATTAGTTCTTTTGAACTTTCTATTCATCAATATTTTTTATTTTATTAAAATAAGTTTTATTAAAATTGATAATAATTCACAATATTACTGTTTTCTGTATTTTTGATTAAAAGGTGAGCTTCTTTTAGAAACATTAAAAACAGTAAATCATGAAAAAAAAGGGGGAAAAAAAGACTCAACACAGGGAGGACATCAAAAGTGTGTGTATGTTATTATGTCCAGGTGTGTTTTATTCAGTAAGTGTGTATGTACTTGTGGTGTTTTTTCAGTGTGTTATATAAGTAAATGTATGCGTGTGTCCATGTGAAATGAGTTCCAGGTGTGTAACACATGAAAGGCACTTAATTTGTTTATCCCAGACCATCTTCAGTGTGTGTGTGTGTGTGTGTGTGTGTGTGTGTGTGTGTGTGTGTGTGTGTGTGTGTGTGTGTGTGTGAGAGAGAGATAGGGATCTCTAGTTTCTGCAAACATATAGATGTATGTTCATGCCTGAGGGATTATTCTGTCTCTCTCTGAATGTATCAGCTCTTCATTAGTCTCTTCAAAAACACAATAACTATAGGCAGTCCCTCCAGCATCTCTTTGTATTACACACTCACATGGTTTTTTCAGGTCCTAATCAGGAAAGTCCTACATGAGTGTCCAATCCTGCTCCTAAAAGGACCACCTTCCCGTAGAGTATATGTGCCCTTCAAGTGGAGTCGAAAAGATTTTGTAATAGTATGTAATAAAGAGAGATGATCTAGATGATACATGAGTTGTGATTTTGGAAGGGGCGTGTCGATTTGAAACATTGCAGAAACTCTGATCTGTAATATAGCTATAGAATATTATGTAGTATATGTGTAATTTATATATATTGATCAGCAAGTGGAAAGCAAGTCTGTAGTGAATGGTGTTAATCACTCAACTTTCATGGCTTGATTCACATTTAGTTCTGATACCATGTGAAAATAAGTAGAAATTAATTTTTCATCATTTTAAATTCAGTTGTAGTGAAGAAAAGATTTTTCGAAGGTGTAAATAAAACCGTTCATTGGAGTACGTTTTACAAGAAAAAAGTATTTTAGTCTTTCTACTTCAAAATTTCTTTAATTATTTGTGAAATTTACTAGCAATTTCAAAGTAAATCCTACATCAAATGTTATAGTTCACAATATAATTCTTTTGTTTTGATTAGACTACTTCCATGTTATGTTTATGACTTAATATCAAACGCCCTATTTCGGAGGAATGAGTTTGATATGTAGGCCAATTTCATATGCTTTTCTATTTTCACCTGGTGACAAAATCATAAAGCTACAGAGCCTAACATGAGCTATCATGGCCTGTGAGAAAAAAAAAAAAAAAAAAAAGATATTGTGGTCACGAATTAAGAATTTGTTCCCACGACTTATACGTTTGATTCATTCATTTTAATATTGTTATAAATTTTTGTATATCTTTGTGTGTGTGTGTGTGTGTGTGTGTGTGTGTGTGTGCGTGTTTCTCTGCATGTCATACTGTATACAGAACTAAAAATGTGGACATGAATTTATACACAATTTATAAATTTGTTCCCATGATTTATTAATTAGTTCCGTCATTTAAGCTAAATCATTGCCACATTGTACTAATTTGTTCCCATAATTCATTAATTTGTTGATGGTCAAAATCTTAATAAATTAAAATGAGGACACCAATTAGTACATAGCCATGATTTAACTAAAACGAGAAAATTAATTATTAAGTTGTAGGAATGAAATCTTAATTTGTGGCCATGATATCTATATATTATTTTTTTTTGTCATGTCTGGGGCTCTGTACTAAAAAAATGAGAATGCAGAGAATGCTGGAACATGAATGATGGGAAATTTTAATGTAGTTTTGTTGGACAAACCTGTCACATCATCAAGCAATTATTTGAGCCGATGTTGGTGTGATGTTTATGTCTTTCTTTCTTCAGTCGAAAAGAAAGTAAGGTTTTTGAGGAAAACATTCCAGGATTTTTCTCCATATAGTGGACTTCACTGGGGTTCAACGGGTTGAAGGTTGAATGACCAATGAATGACCAATGGTTTCTCTAGATAAGACCCTTATTCCTTGTCTGGGATCGTGCAGAGCCCTTTGAAGCTGCACTGAAACTGACATTTGGACCTTCAACCCATTGAACCCCACTGAAGTCCACTATATGGAGAAAAATCCTGTTTTTTTTTTTTCCTCAAAAACCTTCATTTCTTTTCGACTGAAGAAAGAAAGACATAAACATCTTGGATGACATGGGGGTGAGTAAATTATCAGGAAATTTTAATTCTGAAGTGAACTAATCCTTTAAGAATTAAAATAATTACACACGTCACCTTTAGTAATGAATTATTAGTATGTAACTTTTGCCATGATTTTTTAATTGACAAGCCCCCAACTCAGAAGTTTCTCCACTGGTAATTACAACATTTGCACTCATCTTATAATTACACAAAAACGAGTATTTCTGTATGTTTACTGTTCTCTCTCTTACAGGAGAAGCCATATAAATGCAGCGAGTGCAACAAGGCCTTCAGTCAGAAGCGCGGTCTGGATGAACACATGCGCACACACACCGGAGAGAAGCCCTTCCAGTGCGACGTGAGTTACACACACAAACCGCATTGCATAATGTTGCATTCTGACACACAAACACAGGCTCTTTTTATGTCTGATTCTGGCTGACTATCACACAACCGCTCTCAACACACCGCAGCCACATCCCAGTGGAAGAGCAGAGAGAGAGAGGTGGCTTGTGGGTAGTGTGTGACGTTCAGCGGGGTTTAGTCTAAGACCGCTGGAAGAGCTAAAGCCGGGCTTGAGTTTAACCCTGCGGCCCACGCCAAGTCCACATAATCAGCACCGTGACGCGCATCAGACCACCGAACAGAACGCCCTCGTTGCTGCGCGCCACATAAACCAGCACACACTCAAGCTGTCTGTCTGCATGTGTGTGTGTGAGGGTGTTACTGTGGTGTCAAAGCCACAGTAGGAGGACGTCCTGCCAGGCGGACACAAGGACGAAACCGCCCTGCACAAACTGACCCATCTCTGACCTTTCAGCGCCTTAAGACACACACAATCAGACCGGCCCGCTCCAAAACACACCAGTTGTGAGCTCCTCTTATCTTCTCACCATCCCTGAAAAGGCATTTGTGTCCATTCTGCGTCACAGTCTCAGTCCAGCCAAACAGCCAATCAGTTTACATAAAAATTATGTATCCAAGTCTTCTAAAGTCATATGGCATTTTGTGAGGAACAGACCTAAAATGAAGTCATTCCTCACTGATAACCTTCTTAAGATAGAGTCTTAAGAACTAATCTGACCAACTAGCAGTTAGGGCTAATCAGTCTTACTTTTTTTTAAATCAATTTAGACCAATACTTTTTTATGTAAATGACTTAAAAAATATGACAAGTCTTGAAGAAAATAACTTGTGAGATTAGCATTTATGCGACCGGCCACTGATCTTACTGAGCATTATTCATTTGAATCCAAAAGACTCCCACACTGGCACTAGACTATTTTAAACAAAAATCTAAATTTTGCAGGAATTTTTTTAAAAGCGGAAGAAGAGGCGAAAATCGGGACTCGCGAGCTGTAATCTGTGCCACACCCGAAGCGCCCGCACGCAGAGAGAGAGAGAGAGAGAGAGAGAGAGAGAAGCACGTTTCAGACAGCGCTCGAACACCGAATTGATTCCTCTTTCTGTTTGCTCAGTAGCTTTTAGTTTCATAGTTGTAGTAGCGACAGGTTTGCTCACAATCCGACAAATACGTGAATGGCCCACTTATTTTTATTCTAGCTGGGGATACTTTGCGTTACGTCATCGCCAACGTCAGAACCCCGCCCATTACCCCAAAATGACATGTGTCAGTCAGCGTTAAGGTGCAATACTGCCACCTACTTGGTTGGAGAGCCAATCAGATATTTGCAATGTTATCATATGGGTAACACTTTACAAAAAGTTTCCATTTGTTAACTGCATTAGTTAACATGAACTAACAATGAAAAATGCTTACAAAGCATATATTAATTTTAGTTAATGTTAATTTCAACATTTACTAATGAATTTTTAAAATCAAAAGGTCTGTTTATGTTATTTAATGGACCATGAACTAACAATGAACAGTTTTTTTTTTTTTTTTTTTTTTTTTACATTAATTAATAAATACTGTAACAAATGTACTGCCCACTGTTAATGCATAGTCAATGTTAGTTAATGCATCAACTAATGGGAGCTGATTGTAAAGTGTTACCATCATATGTGTAACATTTATATCAGTATTTTAAACATGAAACTAAATCGCCAGTAGGTGGCAGCAAGTGACCGTCTTAATGAGTGAGTCATTGAATCATTAATTCAAACGATTTGGTCAAATGGCTGATTCATTAAAGAATGAAGCTATTTATGAATGGGTCATTGAATCTTTGACTCAACCGATTCGTTCAAAACTCTGATTCATTCAGTAATGAAAACATGGCTTTGTTTAGAGCTGTTTTCACTGCTGAAACAGAACAAAAACAGTCAATATTGCGTCTAAAATGTAAGCGACTTAATATTAACTACTTGTTTATTGAACAGCTGTATGAAATCAGTGTCACATTTTCAATCGTTATGGAAAACAGCACTCTTTCATTTATTTATTTATTTATTTATTTATTTTTGTTATTGATGTTTTAATCAGACTCAGTCAGGCAAGTAAAATTCTCTTTCAGTTGCCCCTTCAAAAAATCCACTTGTCCCGGACAAGTGTTAATGTCGAACCCTTCTATATCTATCATATGCAAATTGTAAATGTGCTCACTTACAGTGTAAAAAAGCTGCATGATTTGATTGTGCTACAGACAAGAATGATTCCTCAAATCCCATAGCATGTTGAGGAGATGTGTGCTGTTACTATTCTTCACCATTAGACTTACAATTGAATGCTTTAATATTGTTCTCTTTTAGGCAGCACGTGAATCAGAGAGCGATATAAAGATACACACACATGAACAGTTTCCTTTCTGTCTGAAACACTTTGCCAGCAATGAACACACTCTGCAGGAGACTCTTGAGGAATCTAAACACACACACACACACACACACGGAGAGAGAGAGAGAGAGAGAGAGAGAGTCTCTACACATACATTTCACCAAAGTAAATGAGAAACATTCCCGTGTATTTATTTGATTTATATGGCAAGCTGCAAGTATGTCTTTCGAAGTTTTGACTTTTTTAAAGACCATAAGAGAATGAAATTGGCTGTTTCCTTGCTTTTTCTCTCTGCATTTGACGTGACAAGTCTTTTAAGCCTGGACTGATTTGGTCTGAAATCTGGCGCTCTGATGACGGTTGTTAGAATGGCTTCCATTGATGACGGCAAATTATTCCGGCACTTCTTTCATGCGCAGAATTTTTGAAGTTCAACGTGCCAGAAAACATTTATACTCCAAATTCATTTATTATTGACTCACTTTCTCTGAGCATTTGACTGCATTTGAAGTGGTTTGTGGGGTGGTCACATCTGTCTTTCACGGCTCCTGTTGAAGTTAAAGGAAAGGAACTTTGTGGTGTTATTTTGTGAAATGTCAAAAAGACGATTTGAACATTTTGAAACACTTTAACGGTTATTGCTGCACTTCTGCTCTAAAGGAACTTTATTGGCTTAGATCTCGTTATTCTGTTGTGTTTCCATACAAAATGGAATCCCTTGTGAAAAATAAGTACATTTTAGCATACTTTTAAAAAGTACCTATTACAGAAATAATATATTTAAAAGAATATTCTAAAGTGTGAACTGATTGTAATGTTTTCAGACACTTAATGGATGTTAATTACAATTAAACAAAATATATTAGTTTAAATTTATATTATATGCATTTAGCTGAACTGTAGAGTGCTTTTTTGACACACTTAAGTACTTCTTTATTTGTAATTTCATAATTCTGTTGTCTTTGAAATATGGTTAAAGTGTACTTACAGTAATCAGATATACGTACAGTATATCTGTAATTACACATTTGTAATGATAAGTGCAATTTAGTACATTTAAAATATATTAACTTTAAATTTAACATCGAATAACATACTACAGTTACAATTATAATCTTATTATAGTTATAGTACTTTACATGTGCTCTAGTATGTTCGTCAACACATCAAAATATGTGTACTTCTTTAAAGTATGTCAAAAGATTAAAATGTAATGATTTAAAATGTGCTTTAACACTTTCCACACCATTGACAGAATTTTCCATCATTTATAAGACAATGCTTCCCTGCTGGCAATCCGTGTTTCCACTGTTATACGGTAGGGGGCGCTATTATGCATCTCCTGTTCAAAACACAGGCAAAAAAATCAGAAACAAGCAACAGAAGCATTTCTTATGCACATGTAAAATAATGCTATCATAAAACCCTGAACAGCATATAAATCAAAACTGATTAACGTTACCAAATGAAATGTCGACCCAGGACTTTGAAGCTTCAGGGGTTTTGATGGATGCGATCTACTCCAGACGTAGTCTTTGAAAAAAAAACCTGATTTTTCTCAGCTTTTTGTTCAAAATGTTGCTTTTTTCATGAAACTTACCCACATTCAAGTTTCATTAAAAAAGAATGCATGAAGCTAGAATATTTTTATTTATTTATTTATTTCCTGTTTAAAAGCAGAGGCTCTGAAAGAGTTAAAGTGACTTTTTAATTATGGTGAAGGACACTTTTATACATAGTCATGAAAGTGTGCTCTCTTTAAGTACAGAAGTAGTTTATTAATATAGTATCTGTAAATACAGTTTTTTAAACTATATTTTAACTATATTTTACACTACAAGTGCACTTCCGATACATTTAAGCACACTTCTTTTTCACAAGAGATAGATCTAGTCCTGACTTCTGATTAGTCAATACAGTGTTTCAGTACTAAAATGTACAACATAGTAACAATTTTGTAACACTTGTCGATTTTTTGGGTGTTTGCTTGTTCTATATGCTGACTACTCTTTCCTCAAACTGCATTCCAGTGTATTGTGTTTAATTATTTTTGTATGGTGTCCTGCAATAGCTATTGTGTAATGGAATTAAACAAATGTGACAGTAAAGTGAAACTTGAGCATGATGTGTTCACACAGAACTTTACAAGCGAACCACACTGTGTGCTGTGGACATCTGAGAGGGTCTGGGTTTGTTTAGCGTTTTCACACATGGGCCAAAATTCATGCTCTGAGACCCCTGAAATGAATGCAAGTGTTGGCCACAAGCTGACTGAATAACACACAAAATAAAATAAAAATAATGTTTTTTTTACACTGTTAATGTGGAGTTTTGCTAGCTTTTTCATTTCTCATTCACATCATCTCATCTGTCTAAAGAATTAGTCTAAAGAATGAGTAAAAGCGATACAGTACACAAACATGAGCCTGCATGTAGGGATGGGCGGTATGACCAAAATCTTATATGACAGTTTGATTAATTTTGTCACAGTAACAATATATTACAGTATAAAGTGGTTCTTTTTATCTGAAAATTCACCCCAAAATGATTTATAAATTTTACACTACCATTTAAAAGTTTGTGGTCAGTAGGATTTTTTCAAAATGAATTATTTTATTCATCAAGGATGCATTAAATTGATCAAAAGTGACAGTAAAGACATTTATAATGCTACAAAAGATTTCTACTTCAAATAACTGTTGTTCTTTTAAATTCATAATATATTAGAATGATTTGTGAAGGATCATGTGACACTGAAGACTGGAGTAATGATGCTGTAAATTCAGCTTTGATCACAGGAATAAATTACAGTTTACTGTATATTCACATAGACAACAGATATTTTACATTGTATTAATATATCACAACATTACTAATAAAGTACTACAAATCCAGTCAATTACTTCCTCTTTTCAAATCTTTTTCATGTGAAATTATTATTATTATTATTATTATTTTTGGAATACAAACCAATATTAAGGTTATTTGTAATTTAAAAAATAAAGTTGTTACATTGCCTGGCAACCAAGCTGCAGTATTTCAACCGTAAAGAACTTCTACACTTCAAACGCCGTGATTCACTCTTCCAGAGTATTCTATAGTTTTCTGCTTAGTGTTTTTTTAATCGTGCCATGGAGGTTTAGCAGAATCTCTAACGGTTGATACATTTCCACATGGCCAGCATACAACATTCTGACACCATGTGCCCACAGTCATTAATATCTGCAGTTCATGTGAGAGACTGAGACTAATAAGTCGTCTATCAAGGCGTTAAATGTATTTTCATGCTGTTTAAACAAAAAATTACATTCATTTTATGAAGAAAGTGACAGCTGCAATATCTCTCACTGTCTCTTCATGGAGATAAAGAATATTGAGTGTTCTTGAGAAGATAATGTTGATTTATCATGTGAAATGGATTTGTGTTCTATCGGTGATGTATATCTGATTTTTGTGTGTGTGTGTGTGTGTGTGTGTGTGTGTGTGTGTGTGTGTGTGTGTGTGTCATGGCACCAGGCCGCTGCTCTGACTGCAGGATTTAACTGAATACGATTTACTGCTCGGTTTGGCTTCGGTTTGCAAACTGGCTGTTTTTGAGTGCGTGTTTTGTTGGCAGTGTTATTTCCAATGGTCCTGGTGTGTGTGTGTGTGGGTCTCAACCAATAGCATATGGCATAGTTAGAAGATTTGACCCTGGCTTGCAGTTCTTTGGTTGTGTTTTTATTCATTCAGTTATTGGTTGTTTGTGTGTCTGGTCTGATGTATTGAGCGTTGCCTTCACTTCCTCTCTGCGGTCACAGGGCATGAAGTCATACTAACACACAAAACATTACAGAATCAAGTCTGTAAACAAGCGCCGCTTCACTAAATGTGAATTCCAAAATAAAAACCTTCCTCTCATGGGTCTTTTTTTATGGGTTATGTAACATAAATCCACTTATGGCTACTAGACTAATTTATTATGTCCTGTCCTGGAAAAAAGTCTACAAAAGTCACAGCCACAATGTAGGTTTGCCAGGCCTTTGCTTATTCAGTGGCTAAAGCATTTTTTTTATCATGTTGCTAGTTGGTTTCTGGATGGTTTCTAAGGTGTTCTGGGGTGCATTTCCCATACAACGACATAACTCATTGCTTAGCCACCATAGTACAATACATCCTTATAGAAATAACTAGCTAGTCAGGACGATAACATCCCAATCAGACCTGAATGTGATAATATTCACATTCAATATTATCCAATAGCCCACATGGCCTGAGGGACAAAATGTCAGAGTATAAATGAAAAATTAAGAAAAACCCCCAAAACATTCATTTTCTTTAGAATAACATGCACCGATGAATCCTGGACAGTAGGAAAATATCTATTTACTCTCCAAGAATCCATTTCATGTTGACTTCAAACTGGGATATAGATATTAAACATCGAAAAAACTACATCATGTTTTCTTAATGGGTTGAAATTGTGTTCTTTGTGTGTTTCTAGGTGTGTGACCTGTCCTTTAGTTTGAAGAAGATGTTGATCAGACACAAACTGACCCATAATCCCAACAGACCCATGGCTGAATGCTCTCTGTGCCACAAGAAGTTCACCCGCAACGACTACCTCAAAGTCCATATGGAGAACGTCCACGGAGAGACGGAGGGATAGACAGTCATACACTACAACTATACATATACACATATTCATACAAGCCATGTATAAAACCATGTATAAAAAGGATGCATACATACACAGGGTATATACAACACACTTTTTCACAAGCATTGGTGTACTTTGAGTGGCCAAAGATCTGTCCTATCTACATGTCCAGAACCAGTTTATTTCCTTCAGACATTTAACACGTTATCACAAGACTGATCAGTCTGATTAAATGGCATTTAATCATGGCTGCAAATCAGGATTAGATTGGAGGAAAGCATGAAAATGTGCAATTGTAAAGAGCTTCGTGAACAAAGTATATCCATCATATTGATCCTTTTTCTGTAGATGTTTGTCCTTTTGTATGTCAGTATCAGTTGTTTCAGATTTCTCACAATTGTTGAGCGATGTTGCGTGACCAAAGAACATTATGTGCCAATTTTCTACAACCTTGTTGAGAGTAAAGTTCATTGATTTCAAATGTTGTTTGCATTTAACTGTATTATTCAATATTTATCATTTTATATTTTCAGCGTTCAGGTTCAAATGAGGTTTGTGTTTGACTGTCAGATTAACATCTTGCGATTCTAAGTTGGAAAGTTTGGATTTCATTTGGTTGAATGAACGATTGAATAGCTGATACTACTAATCTGGTCGGTCTGTTTTTGTTTTGTTTTTTTAGGTCAATAAACTTTTTTCCCGACCCTGTCCTGTCCATCTGCAGGATACATGTTGCAGTGCTCTATGGGATACAGTCGACAGTGCTTCTGCCCTGATCACATTTGCTTTAGTTAATTATAAACATTTGGTTCTTGGTAAACGGTTGGTGTTTGAGGAATCAGATGTGCTTTGATACTTGATTAGACATGCTCGGTTGATGATTGTTCTCTAAAGCTGGTTACCGTTGGTTATAACATAATTAAAGCCTCAGTGTGGCTTTGGATAGAAAAGTAATTTGTCATTAAGTCTGAGATCCAGAGCCAAATGCACAAATTCTACTTCTGAACTCTAGGAACAAAACTTGTACCCCTTATGCAGGATCAATAGTATACAAATACGTATGGATGAGATTTTCTTAACATTTTAAATCCAAAAGTTTTGTCCATTGAGCATAGTAATGGTGAGTCTGAAACATTTAAAATCCGACCTTTCCTCTAAACTCAGAACTTTTCTCTAAAATCAGAGGGCTCTCATTGGTTTATAAGAATGACCAACAAAGGATGTTGCTCCAGGAACCATGTCTTGCTTATGTAGATTGCATTAAGTAACATGCAATTTTATTGAGCCCAAATACTGAAGCAGTTGTAGAAATCTGTCTCTCGGATGTTTTCACATTAAGTTCTAGAGTCATCAGTTAAGAACAGTTCACGCCAACAATGATAATTATAAAGTTAACTATGTTAGCATTCACACCAGCGGACAGTGTTTGATATCTTTAAAAGCAGGATGGATTCTGATTGTCTGTCAATGTTTTTATCATTCATCAGCTGGAATTTTTTTTTTTTTTTTAACAAAATAACATATTTTGTATGTTATAATAATAATATATTTTGTCAAAATATTTTTTTGTTATTGTCCTTAGTGTGAACGGGCCTTAACGTTCACTAATCCATATGAATTCAGTGGTTTAGTCTAAATTTTCTGAAGAGACGGAATTGCTGTATTTGATAAACAGATTTAATTTATGGTTTTATTCACATATTCATTAATCAATGCAAACATCAGTTGTGGTAAACAGAAGCTCAAGCATGTTCACTTGACATGCGAGAACCAATGAGGTTCATTCTCATGTTACGCAGCACATTTGAGCTTCTGCAAGAACCAGTGAGGTTCATTCTCGTGTTACGCAGCACGTTTGAGCTTCTGCAAGAACCAATGAGGTTCATTCTTGTGTTACGCAGTATGCTTCAGCTTCCGCAAGAAGCAATGAAGTTCATTTTCGTGTGTTACACAGTACGTTTGAGTTCTCGTGTGTTACGCAGTATGCTTGAGCTTTCCGCAAGAACCAATGAGGTTCATTCTCGTGTTACGCAGCACAGTTGAGCTTCCACAAGAACCAATGAGGTTCATTCTCGTGTAACACAGCACGTTTGAGCTTCCGCAAGAACCAGTAAGGTTAATTTTCATTACACAGCACGTTTGAGCTTCCGCAGGAACCAATGAGGTTTATTTTCGCGTTACACAGCACGTTTGAGCTTCCACAGGAACCAATGAGGTTCATTCTTGTGCATTACGCAGCACGTTTGAGCTTCCATGAGAACCAATGAGGTTCATCCTCGTGTCACGCAGCACGTTTTAGTTCTCGGGTGTTATGCAGTATGCTTCAGCTTCCACAAGAACCAATGAGGTTCATTTTCGTGTGTTACGCAGTTTCTTTAGGGTTCAGGTCAGGGGACTGGGATGGCCATGGCAGAAGCTTCATTTTGTGCTCAGTGACACATTTTTGTGTTTGTTTTGGATCCATGTCCCGATGGAAGATCCAATCACGGCCCATTATAAGATTTCTAGCAGAAGCGGTCAGGTTTTTATTTTTTATCTGTTGGTATTTGATAGAATCCATGATGCCATGTATCTGAACAAGATATCCAGGACCTCCAGCAGAAAAATAGGCCCACAACATTAAAGATCCAGCAGTATATTTAACCGTGGGCATGGGGTACGTTTTATCCATGTGTGCACCAAACCCATCTGGTGGGTTTGCTGCCAAAAAGCTCTTTTTTTTAGTTTCATCTGACCATAGAACCAGGTCCCTTTTGAAGTTGTCTGACAACTGAATATGCTGGAGATTGTTTCTGGATGAGAGCAGAGGATTTTTCTTGAAACCCTCCCCAACAACTTGTGGGGATGTAGGTGCTGTTTTTTTTTTTTTAGGCTTTCTGAGACTCAATTCTCCCGCTGTGATCCTTGGAGAGTCTTTGTCCACTCAAACTTTCCTCCTCACCGCGCATTAGGGTGATTTAGACATACGTCCTCTGCCAGGCAGATTTGTAACATTTTTAGTTGATTGGAACTTCTTAATTATTGCCCTGATGGTGGAAATGGAGATTTTCAATACGTTAGCTTTTTTCTTATAGCCATTATCTATTTTGTGAAGCTCAACAATCTTTTGCTGCACATCAGAACTATATTCTTTGGTTTTTCTCATTGTGATGATTTATTAAGCGAATTTGGCGTTTGTGTTTACACATATTTGTACTCCTGTGAAACAGGAAGTCATGGCTGGACAATTTCATGCTCCTAGTCACCCTGGTGTGCTAAAAAATGGAAATATGAATGGAAATATACTTTAGAGATATTTTACTCATAAGAATGGTTAAGAAAGGTTAGAATTTTGTGATTTTTTTTTTTTAATGAAAGAGCAAAAGGATAAACTATGCAGATTTATTTTCACAGCCGCCTTTGCAAGGGTGCCAATATTTGTGGAAGGCACTGTATATATGAGAATGAGCATGAATAACAGCTGAGGATTTTTCCTTACCCACTCGCAGTTGAAGTAAGTTTTCAATATTCAGCTTGGCCAGGAGTGTAAGAGTTAATCATGCTATAGGCTGAGATAATATTACAAATATTCTTTGCACACAATTCTACATCTCTCGTCTCTTGTTTTCTTCTCTGTTCCTTTCTTCTTTTTTTTTTAGTTTATTTCTACTTTCTGTTTCTACTTTCTTTCGTCCTCACTTGATTCTTTTTATTGTTTTTGAAAATGCTTTCTTTCTAGCATTTTCTAGCATAAAATCATAAAGTGCCAAATAAAGATTTTTAAAAAGTATCTGGAACATGGTAACACCTCTGGTAATATCCACAAGTGTTGTAGTCGAGACAAGCTCAATTTGAGTCCAAGTCCAGGCTGAGACATGAGAAGGTTATGCTCGAGCCAAGACTGAGACCAGAAGAGGGTCGAGTCCAAGTCAAGACTGAGTTCAAATGCCCCTGAGTCCATCACAAGACTTGGACTCAAGACAGACTCAACGTGAACAGTGACATCTACATTATATAAAACACTGAACAAGAACAGTGTTCATTAGAGGAAATCCTGAATGAAGCCATCGCTGTCCAGAAACACATTACTGCACATCTAATTTGACAAAAGAGCACCTGGATGTTCCACCATGCTACTAGGAAAATATCTGCTGGACAAATGAAACATGGTGGAGAACATTAAAACCTCATCCCAAGTGTGATGTATAGTGGAGGAACCATCATAGTTTGGGTTGCTTTGCTGCTTCAGGACCTGAACAGCTTGCCATCATTGACAGAAAAATGAATTCCCATGTTTACCAGGACATTTTGATGGATTACGTGGTTTATCTGCCAATCGCAGCTCAACAGATGTTAAGTGATACAACAATACAATGACACAGGAGTAATTCAACAACAGAATAGCTTCAACAGAAGAAAATAATCCTTCTGGAGCAGCCCAGAGTCCTGACCTCAACCTGATTGAGATGGTTTGGCATGACCTCAAGAGAGCAATTCACACCAGACATCCCAAGAATATTGCAGAGCTGGAACAGTTTTGTTTAGAGGAGTGGTGCATAATTCCTCCTGACCATTGAGCAGGATTTATCTGCAATTGCAGGAAGCCTTGGTTTCTTTGGCTTTGTCTGTACAATGATTAGCGGAGACTGCTGAGCAATTGTTTGCTACTTAATTTCAGAATTTGCTGCCCAAGAAACTTAGTTTGCTGTAGTTGGCTGTTTCTGTTGTTGTTAAGATGATCGTTTCCTATTCAAGTGGGCATTTCTTGGCCAAAATAAGCTGCAAAGTTGAACAGACTTTTAGTCTGAAGTCAAAAGTCTGTCTCTCAAGGACTAGGACGGTCGTAGTGTGAGAACGACAGTCAGACTTGGGAGATGATCATCTCAAGTTCTTTCAAAGGGCCGTTTACCATTTCCAAACCACTTCAGAGTGTGGACTGTTTCTCTCACATCCTTTCTACATTTCAATTCGTCCTCAATCACAGAGTTTCGTACACACACGATTGATTTACATGGTATCATCTGCGTAGCTGTGAGGGCGTGTGTGTGTGAGAACATCCTCTGTGGGTTTTTGAAGTGGTGTGTGAGGCTTCTGAATCAGTATCTGCAGCATCCGTTCCAAACTGCGGGTTCCGTCTCTATCTTGCGTTCTCTGTTTATCTCTCCCCGTCTCCTCAACCTTCCCAAAATGCCTACATTAACGCCCCAAGCCTGGCTGCATTCCCTCGGGAAAAAGGAGTTACCGCGGCAACCCCCACGGGTGTGACGGAACATCCCGCTCCTTGTCAACCCACGCTGCAGCCGAATCCAAGGCCAAGAGGCTCACACACACGACCGCAGACTGCAAAAGCGTCCTGGAATTTTTTACTTTATCAGCGGTGATGGAGAACCAGTATCACAGTGTGCACAGTCTGTATATATATATGTTTCTAATTATTCTCTTTATGAGTCTGCTGGTTTCCTGTGCCCCTCGGTGTATGTGCGTGTGTGTGTGGATGGTGACACTGGTCTCCACCCTGACTTCAGGAGTATCATTAACCTCTCACCACACAAACCGTCCAGTCAGACGGGACCGCCGTCACCACAGTAACAGGTAGTGTGGGATGCCTTCCTGACCCTCGGAATGTGAAGTATGGCTGTCCAGATTGAATCCTGTGGGTCTGGAATCTAAGGAAAATAGTGTGTTTAATGTGTGTTTGCATGGAAAAACAGGGAGCGGTACCAAGAAGGGAAACCCAGGCCCATAACCACAACGAGGAAGAGAAAAGGAGGCGATAAATCAAGAAGGGACATTAGTTGAAATAAAAGAGGGGAGCAGTGAATTTGCTTTAACCTGAGAGCTGAAGCCCCTAGTGGCAGGATAAACAATGACAGGTTCATTTAGCAGACAGAATGTGTCTAACAATGCTTATTCTACTGTTATAAAATATATATGTATATATTTATAAATATATATTTATATGTAATATATATATATATGCCTCTAAAATCTGATTGGATGCTAAAGCAACTATATTATTATAAAGCCATGCTAAAGCAACAATATTACTATGATACAATAAAACTATATACTATGAACTATATTACTTACAGGGTTGACAGGTCTGCACAACAAAAGTAGCCCAATGGCCCAATGTGATGTTCTCTGTCGGACGGCTGAATTCTCCATTGATTTTGTATGTCTGGGGGGCGTTTTGAGGTTGTTGGAACTCCGAAATCATACGTACGGGGGTGGAAATGAACGGCTTAAAGGGTTAGTTCACCCAAAAACTAATTACTAATTACTCACTCTTGTTCCTAACCTGTAAGACATTCATTCATTTTCAGAAATCAGCAAACAAAGCACTCACGTCACTTCGTAAAATTAAGGTTAAACCACTGAGTCACACGGATTACTTTTATGATGTCTTTACCTTTCTGGGGTTTGAAAGTGGTAGTTGCGTAGCTGTCAATGGAGGGACAGAAATTCTCTCAGACTTCATCAAAAAGATCTTCATTTGTTTCCAGAGGGTGAATGAAAGTCTTACTGGTTTGGAACGACATGAGGGTGAGTAATTAATGGGTGAACTAACCCTTTAAAAGGCCAATTCCATGGGAAAACCGCAGACTTGGCAAAACTGATTACTTGGCAGAAGTGAATATTTTTATTAACAAATTTAATAACAGTTGCTTTTTATCACATTGCTCTTGCTATGATTTTAAAAACAAGTGTCCATTTACAAGTTTAACAGTTCAGAAAAATTATCTATATATTTAGATAAATAAATATTTTAGAACTCTATCACTGTCCCTTTTTTATTTTACATTTATTTAATTGTTAGTTGATTTGTTTACTTTCATTAATAACCATTTTATTAATTTATTGAATATTGGTCAATTTTATGGCCTTGTTCTGTCCACCATTTTAAATCCAAGAAGTGTCATTTTACAGTGGTTAACTGGATAAACTATTGCTATTTTCTGTTTTAGAAACTAGAAACTATTAGTATTTAGAATACTATTTTAATCTGTCAATTTTGACTTATTGACCTAAAAGAGAAAGAATATTCACACTGATGATGTTAGTACATTTATTTTTTGTTAAATATTGGTGTCTTTTATCATAATACCATGGCTGACGATTTATAAAAACAATAAGCCACATATGGCCCTATGTTGCCGCATTTTTACAACAGTTATACATAAAATATTGGTCATTTATCTCTTAGAAAGATTTATATAACCAATATTAAAGAATTTTTGATATGTAAGAGAGCAGATTCACAGTTTACAGTTAAAGATTTTGACTGAAAGTCATTATTTTCATACTAGGACTGATGACTTCAGTGAGAACAGAGGTTATTTTATGCAAATGAGCAGTGATGATATTTGGCAACTACCAATGGCAGTGCTGGCCATGGAGCTCATGTGATCATGTGCCTAAAACAGTTACTGCAGATGAACACTTGTAAAAGAGATGATTTGGGTAGAGATGATGTATAGAGTGCTGCAGGGATGATGTATTTTTGTAGGCCAAATCCAAGAAACGAGTTAACACTTTTGTGCTTCAGTTTACATTATCCATGTCAATGGATTATTTGAATGGGTTTTTTTGATAAAATGCCTGAAATAACAAGTTCGAGATACTGTATTTTCATGTTTTATTCTACAACATAAAATACACCAGTAATACCTTCTTGTGATTTTGTTTAAAGCATTTACTTGCTAACGAGTGTCTAAATGGGACTACAGAGGTTGTCAGAGACATAAAACACCATCAGCCGAACAGGTGAACTCTGTGTGTTTAGAATTGCTCTTGCAAACTACTCAAGCTCAAACCTTCAGGGAAAATGTTTAAAATAAAGACTGAAAGAGTCATCTGAAGCTGAAGTATTTACACTTCAAAATTCATGAAAGTTGTTCATTTGTGAAGATTATCATGATGAACAAAACCTGTAAGAATCATAAACTGTTGAATGCCTTGTTCAGCTGAGGTAGTGGAGTCCCTGCACACGTACATGTGTGTGTGTTAGTGTGTGTGTGTACATTGTGTGGTCATACATAATAGCTGAATGAAAGTTCTCAGGTCTCCTCATTACCTCCACATCAACTTTCTCCTCCTCAGATCTTCCCAAGCAAAAACAAGCTTCAAACATGTCTGCTAAGACAATTACATCAGCAGAGACATGGAGAACACACACTGCTAGTGTCCTTCATCCAAACCATTCTTAAGGCATTTTCTCTCTACGGCTCTATGTCAAGCCAAAGCAAACATTTATCCTGACGTTTTCCTATGGCTGTGTGATTTTATAGTGCCTCCATGTCTAGCCAACTATTGGGGAAATTTGTGATTTTTTTCTCACTCAGATCCATTTTCGTCTCATAAAGAGGTGGAAGCTTGATTGCTGTCTTTTATGAACTAGGCAGATTTGAGTAAGTTACTTGAATTTTTCATGTTTTATCTCTCATGACTTGGGTTGCCAGGCCAAACACATAGTCCCAGAGTCGGAATTCCATACTTTCATCCTTCTGCAAAAGAAAACAGCGCATTGGAGCACTGTCCCTCGTACCCTCATCAGGAAGCCCCCGCTGCTCTGAGGATTATTAGTGGTTGCTGGAGAGCCCGACATTCCCTTTGTGAGGGGATTCCAACTCCAAAGAGCAACAATTTAATTCCAGCCTTTTGGTATGTCTCCACTGAACGCAGGGCGGTTTATCCTAAACCTATAAACACATTTCATAACATTCCCCCACAATAAGGCAAGATGGAGAGAAAGAGTGCGTTTAAAAATGTCAAATGGGAATTTAAAAAAAAAAAAAAAAAAAAAGCCAAATGGGGAAAATGATAGAAACACGTTGATTGAATTTATAACATGACTCCTGTAAAGGCAAAAGGGAGAAATAGACATATCAGCAGAGCGGTATGGTGCAGAACCTTCAGGTCTGTCAGCACACACATCACAAACATCACAAAGTATATTAGCACTCCACCACAAACCTGTCCGCACTTCACACACACACGTGCATAAACGTATAGCCTTTCACACAGGCACACACACCGGGCTGTCCTCACTCTACAGATGAATGCTGACAGAAAAACACACAGGGAATTATGGGAATTGCGTTTCAGTGAAAGAAAAGAGCTGTACATGTGAACAGAATAAACATTTCTTGGTCCATTTTCCAATTGGAAAATGAATGGAGGGCATGAATTTAAGCAGGGTAAAAATGATACAGGAAATTATAACAAAATAAATAGAATTACATTTACACAGAAAAGTTCACTTAAAATGTTTTTGGCAGTTTTTTTAACTGTTTTTTTTTTTTTTTTTCTGTCTTGATTATGGACACTTTTGATTTGAAATCCTGAAAAAGAAAACCTTTCATAAAAATGATATATATTGTGTGCTGAGGTAGATTGATATTATGTGTAAATTATGTGGGATGCCAATGACCTTTTAAATGATTTTGAGAAAATGTAAACAGCTGTATCATTCAATGAATTAAAATTCTCGAAATACAGACTGCTGGTTAAAATAAATAAATAAAAATAAAAAAAGGTACTCTTCGATAACATCAAAAATAACAATCTTAAAATGAATGATATTTTAGATCTGTCACACTGCTGTCCTGGCAGAAATGTTTCTGATTTTCTTCATAACCAAAAGAAAACTCTTTTGGAAGCCTCTATTTTTCTTTTTTAATCATAATACAGGAAAGGAAATTTCCATGATTGCAGAATTACACATATATGGAAAATATAGCAAAATAAATCTCCTGTGACATTTGTAAGTTTTCTTGAATGATGTCTTAGTGGCATCATTTTATTTCTCCAGACTCGAAAAACAAACAAAGACTAAAACATTTCATCAAAGATGTGATGCCCATCTAAAAAACTCAAACCAAATGGATCTGTCTAATTAAAGCCATTTATCCCATGAATCCCATGGAATGTTTTGTCAAAAACAAAAGGGTTTTGTTGTGGGAGATCTGGTTGTGATAAAGGAGCGATGTCTCCCTGAAAAGAGCCACGTCTGGCCATACAGTCTTTATGGTGAGTTTAAGAGGAAGATGGGGTTGTCCACCCAATCCAAACATACAGATTATTTGTTAGTTTGTTTATTTTCATTATTATTTATGTATATTTTTAAAATATTGGTGTCTTCTATCATACTGCTGTGGCTGAGACACATTTGTACAAACACAAAATGTAAAATCTGAAGAGGTTGACTTTAAAGGATTAAAAGCTTTACTCTACCTCAAGCCATCCTAGGTGTATATGACTTTCTTCTTTCTGATGAACACAATCAGAGATATATTAATAAATATCCTGACGCATCCAAGCTTTATAATGGCAGTGAATGGGACCAACAAGTATGAGCTGAAGAAAGAGCCTCCATCCACATCCATCCATCATAAACGTACTCCACACGGCTCCAGGGGTTAATAAAGGTCTTCTGAAGTGAAGCAATGTGTTTGTGTAAAAAAAAATATCCATATTTAGCAAGTTATGAAGTGAAATATCTAGTTTCCACCAGACCACCTTCCGTATTCAAGTTACAAAGAAAGTGTAAACTGGCGTCACCTCAGTTACATATTTTGCTTCATAACTTGTTAAATATGGATATTTTTTTACACAAGTGCATCGCTTTCCTTCAGAAGGCCTTTATTAACCCCCCAGAGCCGTGTGGAGTACGTTTATGATTGATGGATGTGGATAGAGACACTTTCTTCAGCTCATACTTGTTGATCCCGCTCACTGCCATTATAAAGCTCAGATGCGTCAGGATATTTATTAATATTTGTCTGATTGTGTTCATCAGAAAGAAGTAAGTCATATACACCTAGGATGGCTTGAGGGTGAGTGAAGCTTGGGCTAATTTGCATTTGAAAGTGAACTATTCCTTTAATTCTCATTTTATGTGTTTGGGGCAATGTGTTCCCCAGGGTTCGCTCCTGGGTCCTCTTAAATTCTCATTTTCTGTCTGTTTTCATTTTTTCTCACACAGACAGCCACTTTTGTGTCACTCCTTGTAGCTATAACTCTGCTTAACCATCATCCCCTTGACGGATGGATTCAAAGATATTACCCTCTAGTGTATGTGTACATGTGTGTTTTTGAAAACGGGGGAAAACACAGTACTTGCCCGAGACCCCTCAATTAGTCACACTGAACCTGCTGGACCACACACATGCATTTGGATACACACACTCATTCAACAAAATCAATGGCCTTGGTGTCAGTGCATACTTGGTGCTGCACTAATATACCACAACACATATCTGTCAGACAGGAAACCACAACTCATGTGGCCATCAGAATTTGCGCGCACACACACACACACTTCTCATTTTCTATTATGTGTGTGGCTAGAACTGTCTGTGTCTCAAGGCTACACTGCTCAAGCTGAGCCGAACACACTCACACATACACACACAAGGATGCTCTCTCTTTACCTACAGCAAACAGCTCGCTTTATAACATGCATCTGCTCAAACACATGGAAGGACAGGTGATTCTGAACCAGCGGAAACATCTCTCAATGCTTCTCTTCTCCCGTTGAGCATGTGATGATAAAACATTTCAGTTCAAGTTGTCAGAATACAGAAAAAAAGAATACACAGTACAGGGTGCATTAATTTGAGGGATGCATTAATTTTATCAAAAGTGATGGTAATATACATATACATTTATAATGTTACAAACAATTTCTATTACAAATAAATGCTGTTCTTTTGAGCTTTCTATTCATTGAAGGATCATGTGACACTGGAGACTGGAGTAAAGATGCTGAAAATTTTTCATCAGGAAAAAATTATATATATTTAAAAACAATTCAGTTACTTTAAAGTGTTGTTTTCAAAAAAATCTTAAATTGTAATAATATTTCACAATATTACTGTTTTTATATATTTAAAATCCACAATGTACATGTTTGGGCTCTCTGAAGCTTTGTACTGTATACAGCAATGGTTACAGTATGCAGTCTCAAACACTCCGTCTCACACCAACCCTGGTTAGGTTATCTCATCATTGGGCCTCCACCATGACTCAGAGAAAACCGCATCTTTCACACACTTACAACCCAACCTGATAAAAATCTCTTTCACCATCTGACACAACCACATCAGTGCGAACCCAGGCTGGTTCTGGGCTGCATCGGGACATCGGGCTGAAAGAGACTCTGTCCACTGGGACAAAGATGACAATGAGTGTGTAAATCTCAGGTTCATTCTGTGGTTTGTAACTGCTGTGAATGCTGGGAAATCAGCTGGATGGAGCATCATGTGAATCACCAAGACTGAATGAAAGAAACTTCACAGAACATTTTATTGTTCTCTTTCATCTTTTCTGGTTTTTATCTTCTTTTTCTTTTATGTTCTCATTAGTCACTGCTCAGATTGGAACCTGACATAAGTCTGCATGCATATGGAAGACAGAGACTTTGTTGAGAACTAATCAGTGTTGGGGAAAGTTACTCTTAAAAGTAATGCATTACAATAGTCCGTTACTTCCTAAAAAAATAACTAATTGCGTTTCCTAGTTTCTTTTTATGAAAAGTAATGTGTTACATTACTTTTGCGTTACTTTTTCTCACCTGGGCTGGGCTTTCTTGTTTGTTTTTAATAACAACAAAAAAGTTCTATTTTTGGCAAATGTTAAAGCCCTTTCACACCAAAAGTGAAATGAATAAGCCTCAGGCTGAAGGAAATGCAAATTTACTCCTGTACAGTAGAGGGCGCAGCTCAAACAAACCTTTCAGCTGTGCTGCCATTCTGGATAAAAGAAGAATAGGATACAGGAGAAGTAAGTTCAACAGAAAGTTTCTAAATCTAATCTAAAGTAATATTTTTTTTTTTTTGGCTTATTAGTATAGCTGAATTGGATCATTGGAGGTCAGCCGCAAAGACATTGGTTAATAAAGTGAGATTAAATACATAAAGTAAAGTATTTAATATAGTTAATTATTACAGGTTTACGTAAAATTCTGAGATATCATTGAAGGTCAGCAGCAAAGACATTGGTTAATAAAGTGAGATTAAATACATAAAGTAAAGTATTTAATATAGTTAATAATTACAGGTTTACGTAAAATTCTGAGATTGCATTTCACTGGTTTTATTAATTTGGAGGAATACTGAATGTTTTTCTGCAAGTGAGATGAGTAAATGCTCACATTTAGTCTAGAACTACAATAACCATCATGTTCACACGCAGTGCACACCACACCTCTGACCTTTTTGGGGGGTATATTCATAATGAATAATGAATCCAGTAACACTTGAATTAAAAACAAAAATAGTAGGCATTTATAATCAAATTATGTGTAAAAGGCTAATAAGTGGCCCTGGACACAAAACCAGTCATAAGGGTCAATTTTTTGTAATCGAGATTTATACATCATCTGAAAGCTGAATAAATAAGCTTTCCATTGATGTATGGTTTGATAGAACAATATTTGGCCGTGATACAACTATTTGAAAATCTGGAATCTGAGGGTGCAAATAAATCAAAATATTGAGAAAATCGCCTTTAAAGTTGTCCAAATGAAGTCCTTAGCAATGCATATCCACTCACAAAAATAAATTTTTGATATATTTACATAGGAAATTTACAAAATATCTTCATGGAACATGATCTTTACTTAATATCCTAATGATTTTTGGCATAAAAGAAAAATCGATAATTTTGACCAATACAATGTATTGTTGGCTATTGCTAAAAAAATATACCCGTGCGACTTATGACTGGTTTTGTATTCCAGGGTCACATATATGTTTAATATCTACTAAAATTGTTGTTGTTGTTGTTGTTAATTGAAATACAGCTTAAAAATAAAATAATATCAATATTACTTAAAAAAAACTTAAACGGAAAAAAGAAACATTTCCTTGGCAACAAACAGAAATAAAATGTAAGTTCTAAAATTACTAAAACTAAAATAAAATAAATAGAAAGAATTTTCCTAACAAAAAATAATAAAAATGAAAAAAGCACATTTTATTATTAAACTTAAACTAAAATTAAAATTAAATTTGAATACACTATCGCACTCCAAATGGAAGATGTGAGCACATTTCAATGTGGGATATAGAATCTCATTCATTGTGATCTGTTGTATACTGTACAGTTTAGCAAATGCAGTAGGTCATCTGAGTATTGCAAGAAGTGATACAAAAGTGGCTGCATCTGTGAGAAAATGAAAATACTGAAAGAAACGGAGAACTTAATAGGACCCAGGAGCGAACTCTGGGGAACACATCCCCTCAAACACATAAAAACTGCATACTGTCCACTCCATTCATACCTCATTCTTTCAAAAATAGTAGATAGCATGACATTCTAAGAAGAGAAAGAAAGGGGGGGGGGGGGGGGGGGGGGGGTTATGTATGTATGTGGGTCGCCTGTATATATCTCTTTTTCAAACACAGAACTTCTTCAAACTTTTCCTTCATCACCCGCTCATCTGCTCTCTGAACTGCTCCATTGAGCCATGCTGCATTTAGTGTGATAGAATCTCACTACACACACATACAGTACACAAACATTCACTCGCTCTCACACACGCTAAATCCATCTGCAGCTCAAAGCAACTGTTTTCTTATTTACCCAGAGGAAATATTATGGCTCAGAAGTTGCTCTTTCTTTGCTCAGGGGACTTTATTGAAATCTCACTTATGTTTCTTTGAAGTATTAACATTGTCTCTGGTGTTTCTTCTAAAATCCACGAGGGGAAATAAACAGACACAAATGAATCAATTGCTGACACACAGTAAGAGTATAGAGCTATAAAATAACATGGACAGCAACCCTTAAAAGAATTTGAGAAGAAATGTTTATATTAAAATCTTTTGATTGTATATTTTGGTATCTGGACAAATCTGAGTACAGTTTGAGACATTGTTGAGATCTCTTCCGGAACTTGCATGTGATTACTTTTTTTCAGGAGGAAAATCTTATGCAAAGTTTTCAATTTGCTTTCCATTTGTCTTATTGTTGTCTAGGAGAAACAAGTGAGATATTGAAGTGATCATATTTGTTCATTTTCTTTCCTGTGAGTGTCCATTACAAAAGAGTGATTTTAAGTGTGCAGCATTCAGAATGTAAATTATTAAAATGTAGAACCGCACAAACCACTGACACTAACAGGAAGCAGAATCTGACATGCTTCAGTTGCAGCTTTGCCTCAGTGATCTGGGTAACGCTACAGTCATGTAGGTTTTACATTGTGTTAATGCGTTTATGTTGTATTTGCACTGGCATGGGCAGTAATAATGCGGTACCATACATTTCTGCTCTTGAGCAAAAAAGGAAACATTTCTATGATTTATTATAGTGACAGAAGATGTTTCATTTACAAGAAACCCTTATTTTCTTTCTCACTGTGAATGTTATTTTCAACAGTAACAAAAGCATGTTTCAAATGAAGTTATAAGGCTTCCTCTCCAGTTCGCTGAAAAGTCATAATTTATATGCAGACATTGAATGTATTGCTTCACGCTATTTTCTTTTGCTTCTTTTTATGTGCTCCCCAAGTCCTCAGTAAGTCATCAGTGCTGAGCACTGGGGAGAACATTTGTTCAGGATTAGTGTTCGTTTAACAGATTTTTTAAATACTTTCTCATCTTCAAAGAGCCGCGGTTGCTCCGGTAGCCCCACGTACCCATGATGCCTCACTCTGAGAGGCCTGTGTCTCCTAACTGTAATTTATGTTGATGTCATAGCATTTTTAAAAACAACTGGTAACTTGAGAGATCTTCTGTAAAGTTCTTGGCTTTCATTCACCCACCTGTTTGGAGTCAGAGATGGACGGAGAAGGGTTGTTTGGGGTTGAGCTTTGGATAAAAAGTGTTTTTACTTATAAGATCTCTCTCTCTCTCTCTCTCTCTCTCTCTCTCAGGTTAGAGGACTAATCTTAATTTTCTTTAGTGAGGTAGATTGAGTTTCATTAGAAACATGTTGAGAAGTGAAAGGAAACTGACTTCATGAACTGATCTGAGGTTTAGAGGATAGAGGTTTGTCCCACCCAACATTCATCCAAAAGTCTATCCATCTCTCCATTCATCTATTCAACATCTATTCAATATCCATCCATCCATCCATCCATCCAACGTCCATCCATCCATCCAACATTCATCCAATCATCCATCCAACATCCATCCATCCATCCAATCATCCATCCATCCATCCATCCATGCATCCAACATCCATCCATCCATTCGTCCATCCATCCATCCATCCATCCATCCAATCATCCATCCAAAATCCATCCATCCATCCAATCATCCATCCATCCAACATTCATCCAATCATCCATCCGTCCATCCATCCATCCATCCATCCATCCATCCATCCATCCATCCAATCATCCATCCAAAATCCATCCATCCATCCAACATTCACCCAATCATCCATCCGTCCGTCCATCCATCCATCCATCCATCCAACATTCATCCAATCATCCACCCATCAAGCCATCTGTCCATTTGTCATTCCGTCCATCCATCCAACATTCTTTCATCCATCTGCCCATCCATCCAGCCATCCGTCTATTTGTCCATCCATCCATCCAACATTTATTCAACTTCCATCTATCCATCCATCCATCCCTCCAATCATCCATCCAAAATCCATCCATCCATCCATCCATCCAATCATCCATCCATCCATCCATCCATCCATCCATCCATCCATCCAACATTCACCCAATCATCCATCCATCCATCCGTCCGTCCGTCCATCCATCCATTCATCCATCCAACATTCATCCAATCATCCACCCATCAAGCCATCCGTCCATTTGTCATTCCGTCCATCCATCCAACATTCTTTCATCCATCTGCCCATCCATCCAGCCATCCGTCTATTTGTCCATCCATCCATCCATCCAACATTTATTCAACTTCCATCTATCCATCCATCCATCCATCCCTCTGACTATCCATCTGTCTATCCATCTCTCCATTCATCTATCCAATATTCATCTGTCCGACCGTCCATTCATCCATCCATCCATCCATCCATCCATAAAGGCATCCTTCCATCTGTCTGTACTTTTATCCATCAATGCATCAACCTGTTTTTCTAATATCTCCATTAATTACTGAGGTCTGAAATCATTTAGAGGGAGGAAATAGGAAAAGAGAGAGACAGAGATAGGAGGAGAGAATAGAACACTGCAGGTGTTGCAGGAAAGAAAATCAAAGTGGAATTCCCAGATGGTGAGCGGGAATCAGTGAAGGATAAATAACCCAGTGACTGACAGCCACTCAGAGAGGAGCGAGACATCACTCACACACAGCAGTAGAGAAAGCAAACCTGTGAATCAGTGTTTTATAGCATGTGAGCTTATGTCAGAGAGCAGAAAAGGAGGCCCATGTGCAAGTGTGTTTTTCTAGCTCTTCATGTTTATATTTGTTGCATTCAGATTCAGTGAATGATGTGTAGCAGCCCCTGGATCATGTGCAGTCGTAAATGTGCATGTACAGTAGTTAGGTTTGGGGTGTACACACATAATTATATGTTAACGTGAATAATTCTGACTAACACTGACAATGTTTTGCATGTACACGCTTGCTCTGCCTTATAGCAATGCAGTTCTCTCTGTTTATTGGTGTGCGTGAGCCAGATCTTATAAAAATGCTTGTTTGAATGTCAGTTGCAGTTCTCATGAGGAATGTATAATCACATGGGGAAATCCAGAGAGCTTCTGTACATTCCTTTAGCTTGCACTACAGGTCCAGACATACATTCCAAGCAGAGAAACTTCACCATTAGCTCCTTATTTTCTCCATAAGGGTCAACAGGTTGAGTTATCCCAAAAAATACAGACCAGGACCATGTGGACAGGATAAATCGGGCCATGCGTGTCATGGATCAGGCCTAACTGTGTTTGAAAAGAATGGAGTGGAGGACACCTATTCCCTGTGGAGATACTCCACCATTCCCAATGAGGGTATTAGCACCTTACTTTAACCATCAGGGTCAGCAGGTTGAGTTATCCCAGAACCCTCGTTCCTCAATGGGGCTCAAACGGCAGCACGTAGTAGATCTGAGGGGGCCATGGTTTCATGCAATGTTTATCATCTAACTAGGGTCAAAGTGTCACCATCCCAACTAGGAGAGATCAACCCTGCTCGGCGCTGATTTGCCCCATAGGCCAGTAGAGAACAAAATTCCCGCTGGGTACAAAGTTGCCCTCTCATAAGCGTTTGAAAGCATGGCTCGCTGCATGGATGCAGGACATGTGTCGGCCAGATGTCCCGAACGCCTCGGTCTCTTTCAAAGAAACAATTAGGGACAATTATCGAAACATATAAATGAATTTCGTCCAGAATTACAAAAAGTGTGGCATGGGGAGATGCAGGGAATAGGGTAGGAAGGTTAAAAGGGTTACAGGAACAGGTGGTTGCAATCTCTGGCAAAGTCTCAACGGTGTTCAAGAAGCAATGGAGGGGAGAATGCAGAGGACGAGTGAAACCTAACAAGCTGTTTGTTCAAGCACTTGTTTGTGTGGACAAGTGCTACCACTCGCAGTACACACATGCTAATAGCTAGCACTGCTTAAATGGTCGTCATTGGATTTAATGGTGGCTTATTTTCCAAATGCAACTATTAAACCAAACCCCTTGTGAGCATGATAAAGGGACACCGAGCTCTGCAAACAAACACCCATCAACATCAATCACAGTTCATGGTCCCTAAAATGTATGTGTGAGAGCAAGGGGGTTTCTGGAGGTCTTAAGGATAGAAATGAGATCTGTGCTGGTTCTAGATGAGAAGCACATTGGACCATGTGGACGGGCCATCTATAGTGTGTATGGATCAGGCCTAATTGTGTTTGAAAAGTGGACTGGAGACGCTGTCCAATGGAGAATCAATAGTCTTTGAAAACACATGCCAACATGTGTTCCTGTGTAAGACCTGCTGAAAAGACCAGCTTAGACTAGCATTGCAGTGATGTTCACCCAGAAATAATGCTGGTCAATACATACGGTATTTCTAGTGAAGTATATATGGCCGATGCTTTTACTTAATCATTTGATCAAGATTTTCTTAAGAAAAGTATAATTTAATATTCTAAGTATACTTGACTTGCATAGTAGCCTATTACATACTTCTTGTCTTGGCTTCTTCTAGGTAGTACACCAGCATATGTTTTACATACTTTCTGATAAACTTACATGTTCAAGTCTAGAGTAACAAATCAGCTTTGGGGTGGAATAGCTTGGAGTAAATAGGGTGGAACTGAACCTGATTCGGTGGTATTAACCCACAAAGAAACAGATGAACATTTGGCCGATTTTATTGACAACTCTTCCATGGTATGAATAAACTGTATGATGTTAAGATAATTTAAAGAAAATTTACAACTGTACTTTCAGTAAAACTATTAAACTAGTAGTTTACTGAGAGTACACAAGAAAGTGTACTTTCATAAACTAAAATGTGAGCTAGAGGTATAGCTAAACTAACAGAAAACTGGACTCCATAGCAGCTTTCATTGGCTAAGAACTGCCCAGAGGCCGTCTGACTGACATGTAAAGCAACCAATTACAGTTTGTTTAGTTCCACGTCATGTTTAGGGGCGTGAAAATGTAACGTTGATGTCCCTACAATAACAGAATGATAAATAAAGAGTGTATTCTGCAAACTTTACATACTTCACAAGTTCACATACTTTTGAAAATCCAGCGTTTAGTTGATCCTGGTAAGCACTCATTGTCACAGTTGTAAACATGACGGCGTTCTTCTTCCATGAGGGGGTTTGGCACCAAAGTATCTTTGTTTACAGGCGGACCGTTAAAGAACGCAAAACACACATCTCTTGGACATCCTGTAGAATTCAACCAATCAGATGACGACTTTGAAAATCATGAAGTGTTTCCAGTTAAGTGTGCCATATGCATCAGTGTAAACTGACTAAACTTCAAAATAAATCTTTATTTAAATTGTGTCTCCGCTTTGTTTGTTATAATGAGAGGATTTGTTCGCATATAAAACTTAGTAAACTAATACAGCGTTTTGAGAGAAACTGAGCTGATTCTCACCACTGGTAACTTAAACACCTCTGATTATTATTATTTTCAACAGAAATGGCTGTGATTGGCTACAATACTCAACACTGCAAAACCATGTTGTAAATAGACACATTTGAAGCTGTTAAAGTTATGTGACATGAATATAACAACCAGATCATTTTAATTTACTTGTTTTTCTCTTGTATTAAATAATTACAAATTATATGTTACATGTAATAATATAACTTCTGCAATAAAGATGTATTGCTTTGCATTGACCTGACCAGGCAGCCGCTACACCCTGCCATGCCCAATTGTGTGTATCCTGATGTGGTGTCGTCAAAAATATAGATTTTTCGATACATATCAATACTGAAATATCTGACCAATGAAGTTCTGTTTCTTTGAACTGTGAACACAAGTGTGTGTGTGTGTGTGTGTGTGTGTAAGTATGTGTGTGTGTGGTCCTATTGTAATCTCAGTGGACGATCTTAGTGGACGATTTACCCAACACGGTACATTAAACAAGAAAGTGAAGAGGTGAGCAGAGTAAAAAAAGAGAGAGATTATTTTCAGTTTGATTACATTTAATTAAAGATTATTGCTTGTTTTGTTAGATAGTATCATCTACAACTGCATACACACATTGCTTTTCAAAGTATTTGCAAAGTCTCTCTTTAATGTAAGTGTATGGCTTTTTTTTTTTTTTTTTTTGGTCTGTCTGACATGTAAAAATCTGTGAAACAACTTAGGAAACTCTTTGAAAAGCAATGTTTATAAATTGCCACCTACAAACCCTACCCCAAAACCAAAAGAAACATTTTAGCGATGGTAGGTGGAAACTTCTAGGTAAATCCTGAGGACATTTTTTCAGCCAATTAACCAATATGAAGCAAATACAAACCTACAAACATATCAAACTCTACATTAGGTACTAACACAGGTGACTCTAATAATCACACGCTTCCATTCCCAGGGCATGGTGGGTAATGGTGATGTATGAGGTGTGAAGTGTTTTATCTGTGACCATGACAACAGTGACGGTTGTGTTATCTGCTCTGGAGAACTGTAGACATGTGCTAGAGACTCGACCTGCCTTACTGAACTCCTGATAAAAGAACCCAGACACTTCATACTGGACAACACACATTAATCACACACATCAAATCCAGCATAAAGTACGTGCATCCATGCATCCTCAACTCAAGTACTTGTTTTCCTTCACACACACACATGCACACATAATCTCTCACGAACTGAATCCAGGAAAGTTTAGTGCAGTACACATGCAAATGCACAGATAATCAGAAAACATCTGTCATTCTGCAGAGCAATAAAGAACTGTGGGACTAGAATGAAATAATATGGAGATGGTGGGAGTTGAAATGAGAACATGTTACAGGAGAACAAATTCAGGATAGATAAAAGGAGGGGTGTCTCTAGCCTTCTCAATGATAAAATCTGTAGCACACTCTACCAAATATGTGGGCACAAACGCTTCTAGCAATGATTTCATAACGTTGTGTTCTCAAGCATGTCAAGTATGTAAGTATGGACTGTCACAGGGGGCAGCATAGAGGGCAATAATATAAACTGTCTTCTAATGTGATCAGATTTCCTACTGTCAATTTGAGAAGAATCTTACTAACTAAGTCAGACACTGAAACCGGACGTGGCAACAAAAATCAAAGAGAACCGACTGTGATCAGTCAAGTCATCTTCATTTATTTAGCGCTTTTTATAATACATATATCCATTCATTTTCCTATTATATACAATATAATAGGAAAATGAATGGACAGAGATTATTTTGGCTTTACAGCAGCTCTAGGAAAAAGTTATTATCGAGCTAAAATACGTTTTTACTGAATCACTTCCATTGTAAAAATCGTTAATTATTAACTAAGGGGCCGCTTAAATTACACCTTTTTAACTGAAAACAGAAGACTTTTAATGCGTTCTTGCCGTTCATTTACGTGTTTAGTCTATAGGTTTGCGTGTTTGAATGTATTTGTGTGCAGATGCTTATTCTTTTTTACAAAGTGACATTGCCAAATTACTTATCTGGCCTTCATAATACAGAAAAATTAGTCGTTTTCGTGGATCTATGCGAGCTGGAATCATTTTTATAATGTTTTATCTATACACAGGGAAAGGAAAGGGAAGGAGGTCTTCGCAGGGGATAGTTTAGTTGACACATCAGGGCTGCGTTGTCGTCGTGTCTAGGTGCAGGTCCTTCATCTCATCTGGATACGGCTTGAATACAACTGACTATGGTAAACCTTGGGATAAACAGAGAGACTAATACTAGCGTAGACACCATTCTTCTTATGATGTAGCGAGTACATCAGGTGTTATGGGAAGTGTTCCCAGTTCCGGCTGACCTAATTTATGCAGCCTAACAATTTACATGATTTGAATTATAGAAGTAGATAGTGTATTATGTGTATGCCAGGTTAAAGAGATGTTTTTAGTCTAGATTTAAACTGACAGAGTGTGTCTGCTTCCCGAACAATGCTAGGAAGACTGTTCCAAAGTTTAGGTGGTAAATAGGAGAAGGATCTACCATTCGCGGTTGATTTTGATATTCTAGGTATTATCAACTGGCCAGAATTTTGACATCGCAATAGAAAGACTATAATGAGTTAAGAGCTCGCTCAGGTACTGGGGAGCTAAACCATGTAGTGCTTTGTAAGTAATTAGCAAGATTTTAAAATTTCTACAATGTTTAATAGGGAGCCAATGCAGTGTTGACAGAACCAGGATAATATGGTCATACTTCCTGGTACTAGTAAGAACTCTAGCTGCTGCGTTTTGGACCAGCTGGAGTTTGTTTATTAGGTGTGCAGGGCAACCACCCAGTATAGCCTTGAGGTCATAAAAGCATGAACTAACTGTTCTACATTTGTCAGTCACACTGTCTACTCTTGATGCGGTGCAACTCGACGAGAAACCAACCTACCAACCTGATTTCACAGGAAAGCGAAAACTATTTTATGAGGTGACAATTTCAAATAGAAAATGTAAAATTCTTAGAAAACACAACCGTGAACATAACCATCACTGGGTCTAAGCAGATTATACGAAAATATATGAATGAGATCGTAGGAATCCATACAAGTTTGTGACAAAAACAGTCACAAATTCTAATGAGATTCTATTGATCTGTTGTACTCCACACGCTTGCACTACTTCCGACAACAGGACAAATGAGATTGAAACTTTCAGCTTTGACACGTTAAGTGTAGACAGCTTCAAACTGTTGTTGTGCAATGCCACAACTTTCACACCCCACGTATCTATGACACATCTACAACTTTTCATCTCCACTCTATTTGAATAAAATTAACATTTGAAGCAGAGTTGCTGCTAGTAATGGTTAATTTTTTATGCTAACCAATTTTACTTGTACACTGTACTGGAGACATTTTGGGAGAAGAGCTAGACTGTTCTAGAGCAGTCCATGAGTTTCTCATCTCCAACTAATGAACTTAAATGTTCTCACAGATGTTCTACGAGGAGTCAGATTTTTGCTATAGACCCTAAACCCTGGCCAGGAAACCCTTGTGAACTCGCAGAGGGTTTAGTAGACTACTAAGCAGGTGTCAACCCAGAAGAGTTTAAGGGTCAGGCCGCATTTCAGGGTGGGACCTCATAATGTGTGCCATAGAGCTCAACCCTGACTCTCACTCCACATATGAGTCCATGATTCCTGACCTTTGGAGAAGAATCACCCTGATTCACAATCCCAGCTCACAAGACTTTTCCTCAATGACTTCCTTTAGGGGAAAAAAAAAAAAAAAAGTGGTTAGTTGGTCTCCCAGTCTGGCCAGGTTTGTTACTTGGTCTGTTTTCCCTGCTGAAAAATCCAGCATTGCTGGTCACCAGCATAAAGTATGTTTTGAATGCTGGGATTTTGCTTGAGAACAGCATGACTATGCTGGTCCACCAGCTCTAACCAGCATAAACCAGCCTGGACCAAGATAGAATTCATGCTGGTTTGTGCTGGATTTTTCAGGAGGGTTGCTAGTTTTAGAGAGATTTTAAGCACTTGTCAGCTGGTCAAGCTGGGAGAACAACCAACCAACCAAGTAAAACCTAACTTGGCCAAGCTGTGAGTTTAGCAAAACCATCTTAAAGAAGTTAAGACTAGCAAAGACCTGAGACTGGATTAAGATGTTTTTTGTTTAGTGTTAAAACAAAATGTTTCTTCAAATGTTAGCACTGCAAATGCTGCTTAGTGGTTTTAATAGCACATCAAGTTTTCTTTTTAGCGTCTAAACTGCAGATATTGTGAAGGCCTGAGAAAATGTGAAAGTATAATTCCTCTCTGGAGAACAATAAAGGTCTCTTTCTCTTTTCTCCATCATATGTTCTTACATTTCTTCTCAATTTCAACTCCAGAACACACACACACGCATACATGCAAGCACACGTAACTGGCGGCGCTGGGGAGGTGCAGCTGCAGATTGTAAAAATAAACGCAGCATGTTTTAAGAACTGGGAGATTAGCTCTCTTTTATAGGCAGCTCTTTCATGTGCGACTCTTTGAGTGCTGGCCGTGGAGAGAGAGAACAGGTTGGAAACAGAGAAAGGAAGGTGTGTGAAGTTTGTCCGGAGTGAGGCACGTTGCTGGAATGTGGAGAAGTCTGTTTCTTTGTGTGATGTTTGATGTGCAGAGAAACAGTAATTGAACAAAAAATCTGTGTCAAAGGCACGAAGCCAGATGTTTTCCTGAGAAATCTTTGAGTGAGAGTGTGAATAGAGTGTGTAGTGATGGTTAGTTATTAAGGTGACCTGCACTACTGAACTTTTTCTTATTGAGTGTTTAGCAGTGAACCACATCAGGCCTTCAATTATTTTTTTTCTTTTCCTGGCAAGACTGTCATCAAACTGTTTCAAGCACCTGAATTTAACTGCAACAACTAAAGAGACGCTGTTCTCATTCAAAGTCCACATTTTAAAATGACAGGAACTGAATCTGCGTATTTATTTTGAATTAATTTTCTAATAGGTACAGTATGCTAGCACAGAATTATGAAGCTAACTGAATGACATTCAGATATCAACAATTAGCATACAAAACTCAAACATGCTCAGCATGCATAATTGAAAAAAAAAAAAAAAAAAACACATTGAACATTAGTAAACAAGTAATATAAAGTGTCAAAAAAGGAATAATTTATTCATGCTGCAGTGCATGCTGGAAATATAAGAACCAGTATAGTACATACACTATTGCAGTATGTAAGTATAAGATATAAATATACATGTACTGCACATAGTTGCCAGGAATATAATATAAAATTTTACACAAAATTTATTGGTCAGAAATACTCATGAATCACCATTTATCGTGGACATGTAACTGCAGACTGTGTTTTAGGCAGCAAGATTACAGCAGCTCTTTGTTGAAGCCTGTTTTGATAAGGACCACCATCATCAAATTCAGCTTGCTTTAAAAAGGGGGGATTCCCACCCACAGAAACCTGAGCATCTTGTCATGCGCCCCTATCATATCTCATATTCTTATGATCAGTTCAGGGTGAATGATCTCTTCCATATCAAATGTATGAACCAAGAAGATAAAACACACTTACAGATCATATCTGGAATATGGTAATGTTGCAGTGGTGATGTGCTGTGATATATCAGTTGACTTCTGAAAATACAAAAATATCAACATCAAGGAGACACAAGTTCAAATGAAACTGATTTCCTGACCCTCTACTCCACATTAATGCCTCTAAACCTATCAAAAATGACAGTAACTACAGTAACTAAGTAACTAAATAGATGGTCAGACAGAAAGATACAGTATATCTTGTTAGAGTAAAATTATACATTTAAGTACTGAGTAATATTAATTAACAACATGCACTTACTATAGCATTAGGATTTGGTTTACTGTTAGTTGCATGTAATTATGCGTAATTTACTCTTACTACTATAGAAAGTACATGTAACGTGTGACAAGGACATTGTAAAAAGGTGATGAGAGTTAATATGAGATGAATTGAGGTTAACGTGTTCATATCTTTTGGAGGTACATAGAAAGCCTGTCCAATGTTTTTTTTAATACTTTAGGAAAAAAAAAAAAAAAACGTTTCAACATTTTCTCACAAATGTAGAAATATTTAAGTAAGCAATAAGGTAGAAGGGGTTGCAGGCACTCCGCTTCGTTCGTGCCTAACAACGGCCTTCAGCTGTGACTTATTCACGATACAGCACTAGCCTCGAGTACCTTATTGCTTTTATAAAATGGTTACCACACAATACAAATATTAAAGCCAAAAGTATGTATCAATGCAACTTTCATGAAGTAAACTTTCACTAAAGCATTCCTTCCGCCGGAAAAAAAATGTCCCTGACCGTGAACAACAACAGAAGTTACATTATTACGGCATTAGATGGCGGCAAAGACTGTCTTTATGAGTGTGTCAGTCAGTAGCGAAGACTTTTACATTGAAAAGACTGAATTGTTGTGAACACGGAACAAGACGCAACTGACAAATCCTTTGACTAGCACTGTCAGTCATGGGAAAACCCCTTAACTGTTAAAAGGGCAAGATAATACATCAGACATTTAAACAGATTTTTTTTATTATGAACATAGGACTGACCTGAAGGAAAATGCTAAATCTGAATGCAGATAGTAAACTCACTCACTCAATCTTTTTCTCACAATACTGTTCTACATAATACAGTAAGCTTCAATGAACAATATCAATTGAGAACATAAAGTTTACGTTGCTAAGAGTGGTTGCTAAGGGTGTTGAGATACACAGAACCGCTGGGTGAAGCGGTCATAGTTGTGTTTTATCGTGAATAAAACACAGCTATTGACCAATCAAAATCAAGGACAGGACTTAACTGTTTTATAACAGCATATACATGCTTTTCTTTTCCATACAGTGCAAGCATTCAGTGATATATAGTCATGTACTCTCATACTGGGTTATGAGATAATCATGAGATAATCATGTTTGGTAATTTATTCTTTTAACATTCAATTCATGGCACATGAACATAATTAATGTAAGTAACATCCAGAGCAGAACTAAGAAAATAGAGCGTACCATCTGCTCATTGTTCCAGATCAATAGAAATTGTCCTAAAAAAACAGGAATGCAAAGTGAACTTTTCATTGCACTGTCAAGAAGGTGCTCCAAAAAAACCAGGCCGATTATATTTACAATGTTTATATATTTACAAATGTTTTGTGAATAGATGGTTTTGTGGACTATAATGTGAAGCCTGCCAGAGTCGTATGATTCACACGTTTCCTTCAAAAGCTGAAGACCATTGAGTGAACCTTCTTACAATTCTCATTCCTTTCAGGAATGTAGCCAATGCGTACGTGTTGATGTTTAACACGCAAAATAAAGGGTCAGTGTGAGGTCTGATAGATTCAGACAGAAAGAGAGTATTCAATGTAAGGTGCAGTGAAATAGAGACAGAGGCTCTGGCATGCAGGCTTAACTGAACTTTGTTAAAGCTGGATTCACTGTATGATTTTGTCAATCCTAAAAGTTTCCTCAGATCCTGGGCCAAAATCTGAAATCTTTGATCGCTATGTTCGCCGACATCTGATTAATGACCATTGCGATCAAATTTTACCTCCGACGGCAGTGTCAGAAGATTTGAGGCACAGTCCTGTAGTGTGACTTCTCCTACAACAACCTTCAAATCAAAAACCAACAGTAGTGCAGAACCTGATGACGCAGTTAGTGAGACAACAATAAATCACCACTTGCTCCACACACATCATCTTCATTTTTTCTCTAGCCATAATCAAAATTAATACAAGAGATTATTTTTGTTCGCTAGCTGGATGTAATACAGCTCACAGTGACCGAACGTGTCACTGATTGATAATATAAAACTCCAGACAAGTCTTCATGCTTGTGATCGTTTTTAACGCATCTTGACTACCGTACAGTCTGACATTAATGACAGCTGAGATCCTACAGTGGGACATGGCTTACAGCAGGGATCATGTTGGTACAGTCTGACAAGCAACAATTGTAAAGGACTATTATAAATCATACAGTGTTCACCTGGCTTAAGGTGATGTCTTTATGAAGCAAGCCTTCTGTAATCTACCTAGAGGCATTTTTGTTCAAAATAAAACATGATCTAAATTATAATACAGGCAACTAGCTGATGTAATGCTCTATATAATGTAGTCCAACAAATGCTGTTCGACCAAAATATGCCAAGTAATACAATTTGCTAGCCTAGGCTTTTTAATATGCTTTAATATAACTTGGAGCATTAACATAGAATGTGGTCACAGGTGTGTGTTTATCTGCATTTCTGCTCATCCAATCAAAATTTAGAGCCAAACCTAACCGTTTTACAACAATGTATATACTACTTTAAATTAACTAAAGGGCAGGATCAGACTCAATCTGTAAATGTCATCCATTTGTCAAAGTCGTTCTGACATGAGTGAGCTGGTTCTTGGCATCTGAGCGCAAGTGATTGGGTTGCATTATAAAAGTGTAGTGAGGGACAGTCTGTGTTTATGAGTGTCACTGGACTGTGGAAAAGAGCTTGTGCTGTCTATAAATGTATAAAATCGGTGATTTCATGTCTTTTTATGAGTGGCAGAAACACAAAGGGAACAGCTGTGGGTTCTTTAGCTTGGGCAGTTGAGTAGCCTGTAAAATATCCTAAATGCTGCCAGAAAGGTGAAGGAAGCAATCACTCAAACAGAAAGTGAGAAAAAATAACATTATTCTACAGGTGACTCAATAGTAAGTTGTTAATTACTATTAAAAAATTATAAAAAAAAAAAAAAAAAAAAAAGTTAAAAAATAATTCTAATACAGTATGTATAATAAGAATGGAATGTACATAAGCTTAGTCGTAGCAGACTAGATCTGCTACACTGCTGCTGCTGCATGAGTGAAGGCTACTACCGAAACATAAATACAGTGAATAGAATGCAAGCTGCTTCAAGGAAAGTAGGGAGAACCCCCTGGCAAATCTAGGCAGGTGGTGCTAGGGAAGGAGAAGGGCTAGGAAAATTCCCATGGAGCACTGCACTGAGCCGGTTCGGGATGGAAATAAATAGGTTATGTAGAGAGAACAAACAGATTGATTGGCCAAAGCAGCTGGCTTTAAGTGAACCAATCAGCTGCTCAGAAGAGTTTTATGACTGAGACATATATACTAATATTATATATATATATAAATATATATACAATTGTATTATTAGGCTTATTAGAGTAGCCTGCTATTAACCTGACATGCTAACATCAAAGTCTATAAAATCAATTTTAAGGACCACTATTGGTGTTGTACTGAGATTCCATGTTGGCGTTTCTTATCTAGACAGCAATAGGCTTTAAAACAAGTCCACTGCCTCAGTAACACGAACACAAAAAGACAAACATCCTGTAGTGCTATGAATTCACTATTCAGATGCAGAAGGTTTTTTAGGAGCTGATGAAAACAATACGGCTTTGAACCATCACCGGATTCATATCAAGGGAAAAATAAACTTTGAAAACACACTGTGTCTCTTTGTGCAAATGAAGTGTCACGGTAACGTCACGCCAAAGTGTCAAACTAACATTGTGGATCTGTTCCACCACTTCCTCTAACAACAATACATCTCACATAATAATGAATATGCCATAAAGAAACATCAAACACCAGCTGCTACAAACCATTTCACAAACATTAACCACCATGTCCACAAATTAGATAAGCTTAAATATCATTCAGCTTTAGCATAATGGATATACCTCAGTCTGGTGGTTTGGTAAACATCAGTTCACATTCTATTTGAGGAGAACAGAGAGCACTCTCATGTTGACATATTCCAGTGATGTCATTTTACCTTCTTATCTTTCCATATTTTGAAAAGTTTGTCTTTTGATTATCAGCTGATTAGTAAAATCCACCCACTGGAAACCCCATGAAAACCAGCGACTTGCTCCAAAAAAAATAGAGGTCAGTGACATTTCCTAACAATCCCGTCAGGGCACCAACATGAGGACACTAAATCTAGGCTAATTGCTGACAAAGTGCCACTTCAAATTGTGTGTGTCAGACCCTGAGTTCTGACAGGCTTCACCGGCTCTTCATCACCATGAGATACGCATCAGCGGTAAGCAGTCAGGTAAGACACGTCTCTCAGCTAACTAGCCAATTAAAAACAAACACCTGCACTTATGAGCATGTTAGTGAGTGGTATGTGTGTGTGTGTGTGTGTGTTAGCGATGTGTGGGGCTCTGGGGAGAAGGCCAGGGGGTGCCAGACATGTTCTGTAAAACTTCCCTCTATACACATTCTGTAAAAATACTTAATCCAGTCACCAGTTCCAACCAAATCAGAACAAGAGCAGGAAATCTGGACTGCACCTAAAGCTAAAATATATTTTAAATCAATTTCTATGTGTTCATATCAGAGGAGTCAGTTTCAGAATACATGACCCATGAAGGTAAATTTGACTACACAGAATACTTTTCAATGTATGAAAGGGACATTTAAATGAAATTTAGTTGCTAACTAGCCACTTAACATACTAGGTACTTGCAAAAGCTGGGTTTGTGTAAAGCAGGGGTGCCCAATCATGTTCCTGGAAATCTACCTTCCTGCAGAGTTCAGATCCAACCCTGATCAAACACAACTGTGTAAAGTGTACCTGAAGATCTTAATTAGCTGGTTCAGGTGCGTTTGATCAGGGTTGGAGTTGAACTTTGTAGAAAGTTAGATCTCCAGGAACAGAACTGGGCACCCCAGTGTAAAGCCGTTTGATCAACTGCACTCTTAAAAATATTCAACATTCTTGCAGAGTTTAGATCCAGCTGCAGTGAAATGCTCTTAAACCAAATAATCAATCTCTTTGGGTTGACCGGTGTGGTAGAGCAGGCTCTGAATTGAATCAGAATTTGTAAACTATCTGCCCCTATACAGAAACATATATTAGGATTGATTTTGCCAAGGAGGATGTGTTCATAGTTCAACAATTTTTTAACATCCCATCACCCAACATCAGTGTCTGAAATCACTAATGCTTCTGTGTCTGAATGGCAGCCAATCCCTGCATTCATGGACCAACATCTAGAGCAGTGTTTCTCAACCCTTTCCCTAGAGGCACACTAACAGTACACATTTTGGATGTCTCCCTTATCTGAGCCATCCATTTCAGGCCTTGGAGCAGAGATCAAGGCTGCGTTTATCTCCACTTTTAGACATACACTGGCGAACTTCCCTAAGCACTTCCTCTTGGGGGAATCCCCACCGCCATTTTGATGTGCGTTCAACTTTGTCAAATGGTAGAGGGAAGTGTATTTGTATTGACCCTCAACCCCTCGATTTTGACCAAGGGAGTGAGTCTACTCAATATGTACACTTAAGGCAGATCCATAGACCACAATGCAAAGCGGTTGTGATGTCACAGCAGATTGTGCTTAGTTTACCCCCCACCCCACACAACTCTAGTGTTGTCACGATTCATTATATATAAATGCACAAAGATGAGGATGAAGATTTCAAAAGTATTTAACTAAACACACAGGCAATTCAAACACAGTGTAGCTTCAGCTTAACACAGACAAGACCGGACAAATTTGAAATGAAAACACAGGAACTTAAATACACAGGCAAATGAGGTGACACAGCTGAACATGATGGCAAATCAAATGGGTAACCATGCAAATGCAAATAAAGTCCAAACTGAACTGTAACTGTGACAAGTGTATGATATTGGAGTTACTTTGACATTTAACCGCATAATACTTTAAGCTGACTGCTATAGTTTAATGTATTGTTATCATTTTCGTTTGTGTATTTTTTTTTTTAACAGCCTAAGCATACATACAAGCCTTTAGAATGGTGAATAAAACAAATTGCAGATTCCAATTAAGTGATCAAGGGCTTAGGGTATTCCATTTAAACCCATTTCAAGGGTTCTGCCAGTAGTGGGCACTATATAAGCAATATAAGCAATGACGTACATCCGAGTGAACGTAACAAACGGGAAGTTGGGAAGGGCATAAAAATTTGGACTTAAATGCAGTCGAAGTGTGTTTGACTTGAAGCAAAGCTGCACAGACCGATCAGTGTATGACAGCAAATCAGGCTTAACTTACCCCCAACCAACACAACAGAGAGGTAGATGTCCATGAGCACTCATCAAGAGCAAATGTAGGCTATCCACTAGTTTTCTCAGTTGGGACATGAAGGTTTCAGAACACAAACTGTGGCCTGAAAGGAAAAACTAATAGAGTGTGTTGATTGACATTGGTGTTTGTTGATGAGTGTCCCTTCAGCGGGCATCTGTCAGTCATGTTCATGTCATCTTAGATGCCTCTGGTCTAAAGCTGCTAACGTGAATCTGACAACATAACCTTTTCTACTCACTGTGGGTGCACATACACATCTATTTAGTCACTGCCATTTACTAACAGATGGAACTAAGATGAGAAACCTTCAGAGAATATTCACAGTCCGTATCACAAGACAATTTTGAAATGTTCACGGTCTGAATCAGATCTCCTTATGTCCTGCAGCTCAGGAAACTGCCAAATCAAACTGGCACAGAGGCTGTCCCAGCATCCTTTGCTCTAAGAGTGTGGTGAAAGTTCAGACCTTCTCAGTCATGTTAAGTGCGTGAGACTTTCTGTGAAGAATTGAAGGGTCTATCGATGTATCTTTGATGAATTATCAAGGCCCCTCAGAGACTCTTCCTGTTCCCCTTCACAGGGGGTTTCTTCATTCATCAAAGATTTTCTGCTGCCACACGCCAAGACGCAAACAATTATGGACATTTACCTGTAACATAGGAAGGGATGTGGGAAAAAAACACAGAAGGTTTTCATGGTAAACACCTTTGAACCACAGAAAACCGGTGAATGAAGGGCTAGCCTACACGCTGCAGGTCTGCAAAAAGCGTGGGGATTGGATTTCCTTCAGGAATCATTTAACGCTTCTGGAATGTTTCACGTCCAACACATGGCCCAAAGTGGGAGTCCTTAGAGAGAAAGGTTTTTATTTCATGGCCCTTGTGGATATGTGTGTTTTTTGTTGTGTGTGTTTCCTGATGCACTTTTTCCTGTCCGTTTCCATTTCAGACACACAACTGTTAAAGTTGAATCCAGCTAAATCTATTTCAGAGGAATGATCACCGGAAATCCAGTATCTCTTCAATTGAAGGCTGGGTTTCTAATGTTTGCTTGTTTTAGGTAAAGGCTTAGGTAAATTAAACTTCTACCAAGTTTAGTTAAGGCTGCTTAACCAGTAGTTCAAATGAACTGACAATCGAAGTGTTTGAAAAATAAATACATAAATAAAAATCCATGTAATTCCTTCAAAGCTGCTGTACAAAATGTTAGCCATCTTGTTAACTTCCACCAGACACAGTCACTGAATCAGACCACCCTCCATCGCTTCAACCACATATCCTCTCCCCCAAACCCTTCAATGTCAGCAAACCTGAATGTGCAAAATACAGTACCAAGATTGGATAACTTGTGTGGGATGCATTCAGATTCTATTTTTTTCTGTTAACAGAGCACAGGGCTATCACAGAACCAGGTGTGATTTCTCAGGACAACTATTTTAGTGATCCGTGTCAGGAAGTAGGAACATTTTATGCATGGTATTCCAAAAATTGCTTAGAGCAGCTTTAACTGTCTTCTAGTGAACACAAAGCCAGGGTCTCTCACGCACTTGCCCTGGTTAATTCTGTATGTTCAGCACTGTGCTGCAGATGCTGATGATGCGATAACCAGCAAAACTCCCATGAGCCTTACCATCTCAAACATGATGAAATGTTGTACCACTTCTGTATTAGAGGAAATGAACCCCACACATATACACATTCTGCCTGCCTCTCTGTATACTGGAAACACACTCTGTTCCGTACACTCTGTTCTCCACTGATCCTTCATTTACCTTCAAGTGAAATGTTCATAGTGCAAAGGCGGGGTTCATGATGTGACTGCCCAGTGACCGTGATTTGCCAAGTTGAACATGTTCCCGAATCAACATCTTTGCTGGTCCTGGAGCATCTATTACATTTTAAGGTTAGAACTGGGATTAGAGGCTCGAACAAAATATTCTGAACATTCATTTCCCTCTGGTTTTAGTTTTTATTTATCTATTTTTTTTAATGGTTTGGATGGGGGTTTGGTATATGTAAGGAATATATTTGTTTGAAACAAATGTTGTTTCAAGACCAACAAAAGATGTTGTTCCAGAAACATATTTTAAGCCATTTGCGAAGATAAGTGTCAAAGGAAGTTGTCATCAGTGGGTGTGCCATTCCTCTGACAAAAGAGGTTTAGATTTAAGCAAAAACAGTGAGAAATTGTGACAGCCCTGATCAAATTCAGTTTATTGAGCCAGTTAGTGGGACACCAGGGCAGTCGAGCCAGAAGGCTATTCTCTGTGGACTTTGCATGTTCTCCCTGTGTTGGTCCAAAGACATTAACAATTGTGAATTGGATGCATACAAAGTGATTCCCTGCCTATGACCCAAAATGCTGGGATAGGCTCCAGCATCCTTGACCCTATTTAGGACAAGTGGTTTGGAAAACGGATGGAACACTGCCTTTAATTGGAAAACTTTCAAGTCTTGTTTTAATCTCTTGTGTACTATTTGTTCTGATTAGTTAGAAATGTATCAGTCAAGAGCCCTGAGATCCATGAATCCTCTGTGAGTTATGGCCCATGTTGTGGATGAGTGCTGGAAGAATGTTATTTTTACAATATATGTCATAAATGAAGTGAATGAGCCTTGGCCCTCCCTACTATCTGCTCTCATATCACCACCCAGCCAGGGCAATAAATCAACCCATTTTAAAGCTGAATCAAAGGCGATTCTCATCCTTAGCCTCAAACCATTTTGGTTTGTGAACAAAGTCTGCTGGGTTTTAATCAAAACAAGACGTGACTGAACATTAGCAGCAAAACACAACATTTTTCACCTTCCCTGTCGAAAAGTGAATTATGAATACAGTTAGAAACAGTGCTGCACAGCTGTTTAATGCTGGACAATATTTTACAAAGTGTTAGATATTGAATGAGAATAGTGCTACAATGATTGGAAATCACAAAACCAGACAAATACAACTGTCTCTCACATGCAAGTGGTTACAAATTATTCCGATATAGTCCACTTTAGACATTCTACTAACTATAAGTGCAACTATAATTTTGCAACTATTGTACGTGTTAACTAACTCTCATTAATTTGCAGCTGCATGTCAACTAACTTTCATTAGAATATTAGTAGACTGTTAGGTGTTATGGTTAGTAGAATAAGTTGACATGTAGTTGCAAAGTTACTTATAGTCAATAAAATGTCTGTTGAGAGCATCAAAATAAACTGTCAGCAGTTATTAAGCAGACAGTAATATCGTAATGACTGCTAGTTGACATGTAGTTGCAAAGTTACTTATAGTTAGTAGAATGTCTAAAGTGGACTGTTGAAATAAAGTGTTACCGATAATTTTACTCAATGTGGATTGCTCATTACAGAAGACTTTTTTTTAAATTGATGTTTTACATGAAAAGCTCTGGTATACAATCAGGCATAACATTATGAGCACTGGCAGGTGAAGTGAATAACACTGATTATCGCTGCATGGCACCTGTTAGTGGGTGGGATATATTAGGCAGCAAGTGAACATTTTTTCCTCAAAGTGTTAGAAGCAGGAAAAATGGGCAAGTGTAAGGATTTGAGCGAGTTTGACAAGGGCCAAATTGTGATGGCTAGACGACTGGGTCAGAGCATCTCCAAAACTGCAGCTCTTGTGGGGTGTTCCTGGTCTGCAGTGGTCAGTATCTATCAAAAGTTTTCCAAGGAAGGAACAGTGCTGAACCTGCGACAGGGTCATGGGCGGCCAAGGCTCAATGATGCACGTGGGGAGTGAAGACTAGCCCGTGTGGTCCGATCCAATAGACGAGCTACTGTACCTCAAACTGCTTGATGTTCATGTGATGCTTTGAGCAATGTTCTGCTGGGAAACCTTGGGTCCTGCCATCCATGTGTATGTTACTTTGACACGTACCACCTACCTAAGCATTGTTGCAAACCATGTACATCCTTTCATGGAAACCGTATTCCCTGGTGACTGTGGCCTCTTTAAGCAGGATAATGCGCCCTGCCACAAAGCAAAAATGGTTCAGGAATGGTTTGAGGAGCACAACAACGAATTTGAGGTGTTGACTTGGCCTCCAAATTTCCCAGATCTCAATCCAATCGAGCATCTGTGGGATGCGCTGAACAAAGGATCTGCTGCTAACATCATGGTGCCAGACATCACACACCTTCAGGGGTCTAGTGGAGTCCATGCCTCGACGGGTCAGGGCTGTTTTTGCAGCAAAAGGGGGACCAACAAAATATTAGGAAGGTGGTCATAATGTTATGCCTGATCAGTGTATGTGCAGCATCTCTGAAAAATCAGCATAAGACATCATAAAACTTAACAGACTAGACAGAGAGAGCGATCGAGCTGGGCTTATGTTAAAACTCAACATACTTGTGTATTTATTCACCATGTTCAGAGTTTCTGAGGATTATTCAAAGATTAAGGGACACACATATTCACAGAGAGAGGATTATAATTTGATGAGTGTAATTAAAGGCTAAACTTCTCCCAAAGGCAATCACAAGGGGTTAATTAACTTCACACACAAACACACGCACACACACGTGCGAGCACACAGAGAGAACTATGTAATGCTTTAATTAACTGCATACATGTTTTGGATTTGTGATCATGTTGTATGTGAAGTTCTCATAGATGAACTGAGTTTTAATCTCACAGTTATCATGTCTGACTAACCCATTTTCCATCAAAAGTGCTTGAAGTATAGAAAGCTTTGATTATAATGTATTTTGGTGCAAAGTAGTTTTATTTGTCCACCCCCAAAATCATCTTTTCTTGATGAGAAATGCACAAAATTGAACCAGTTTGGGCAGAGGCAGTTTTGTGTTTTACTGGAAAGAGTGTTTTCCATGTAATATTGCTGAAGTATCTGTAGCAGACTGAATTTATGTCCAGACTCAATTCATCTTCATCATGTACAGTACTATGGTTCACAAAAACCTAACCATGACTTGCACCTGAGTTCAGATGATGGCTTACACACAATGAAAACAGCACTTCATGGTCAATTGAAGCTGGGTCTGTATCAAAACCACTAGTGTGAAAGCACCATCACATTCTCACTCTCTCTCCTCAGGGTCATCCATTAGTTGAGGGCAGTGGTAAGTCGCTAGTTTATTAGACTGTAAATCCTTCTCTCAGCCCTTTGTCAACCCCAGCATGTGTGAAACCCATCTCAGTTCTCTCAGCGAAGCACAGAAACCACTTTTACTGATCTTTACCCACTGGTTTGCTCTTTATGGTTCCACTGATTCCACCTGAGGGATTGGATTCATTTCACTTCCTAATATTACAGAGCACTGTTCAGTTTTAACATGTTCTAACCACTTTTAATTGTAGTTAACTGCATATATGAACATTTGCTGTGAAAATCCAATATATTGTTTATTTCTTATCATTACAACATGTCATAATACGACACCACACGTTGATTAATATATATATTAATCAGTGTTTATATATATATATATATATATATATATATATATATATATATAAAAAATATATTACAGTTTTTTTTCAACTGCTTACACACAAAATCCTTATTTGTCACAAAAATTTTGAAACCTGACACTCAAACACCAGAACCACACACTCCAAATTTTCAAAACCATTCACTAATTCTCGGCCTTCGACTCAGTTTTCAGTTTCATAAAACACTTTTTGTAAAACACAACACACAGTTCTCTATATAACATACAAAAATCTATCAGGAAGTATCTTGATTTCCTTTTTCAAACACAAACGTTGTTTCTGTCCAACTACACATGGTTGATGTATTACTTTTCTTTCATACTGTGTAATACTGTATTCACAACCACAAATGGTTACAGTAAAAAAAAAAGTTTGGTTTCAATCTTGCCTTCATATTTACCTTGAATTTTTCAACATCTCTCTACTGATTACTTTCAGTCTTGTACAGAAATGTACATAGGAGCTCATGAAAGAAGAGCTTTAGGTTTTGAATAACTGTGTGTGTATATGATATATCCAAAAATAGAATATTATGGGAAAAGTGTTTGCAACGTAAGACAAATGTTTGCTTTTGAGATATGTTTGTGATATTTTGAATGCAGAAATGTGAGGCATTCTGCATTTTGTGTGTGCAATTCTTGGATTTGTGTGTAAAGTTTTGAAAAAAAGAGGCACATTTTTGAAAATGTGTGTAAGCAGTTGAAAAAAAAAAAAAAAAAAACTGTAATCAGTGTGTGGTTGCAAACACAGAAAATAAAGGTGCTGGATTTAGTTGCAGCAGTTGGTTTTATTTATAAAATGAAAGGAAACAAAATACTCAAACAAAGTCCAACAGAGGAGGACAGGAGGGGGTTTAGGAGGTGGAAGCAGGGCAGGCACACGGGAGAACCACAGGAACCAGGACAGAAACAACAGCGGGAGAATCCAGGGAGGAGACGACAGAGGCCAGCTGGAAGTGCCAGCTGTACTAGGAGCCAGGGCGGAATCCCAGAACATAAGCCCAAGGCGGAGTCTAGGGAGGGAGGAGCCATGGTGAAGGAGACCCAGGCAGACCCATCGAGACTGGGCAACACAGAAGATCCAGGAGACCAAGGCAGAGCCACAGGGAAGAGCAGCCAAGATAAAGCCAGGGTGCTGGAGGACTGAGGCAGAGCCTGACGGAGCCAAAGGGGTGGACGCAGGAGTCGCAGACAAAGTCCCGTAAGGCAGAGCGACGACTGACCAAGGTAGAGCAGGAGCCGGAGGGACGAAGAAGCCCAGTGGAGCCATAGGGACAGTGGTCCCAGGTGGAGCAGAGGGGGCGAGAAACCACAGGTGGAGTCAAGGGCATAGAGGATCTAGGCGGATCAAATGGGTAAACAGTCCAGAGCTGAGCTGGCGAACAATCAGCCCGAGGCGGATTCACAAAACACTGAGCATGCAGTGTATAGGAGAAGACGAAGAGCTGATGAGAGGCAGTGAAGACAGGGCTGAAGGACTGGGCAGTGCAGGCAGGGGTTTAACAAACAGGTTTCCTGGCTAATACAAGACAGACAGACTTATCCAGAATGGCCCTCCTTGGCCGACGAGGAAGAGGCAGACGTCTCAGGAATGGCTCTCTTGGCCGACAAGGAACAGGCAGAGGAGGTGGGAGTGGGAGTCAGGGTGGGAACATCACAGACATCAATAGTTCAGTGCTGCGCAATGAAACAGGCTCAATTCAGGGTGATAAAACAGGCCCTGCGGAGAGGAGGAGGATACGAGCTGCTGCTAAATCCATCTTATCTGTCCGTTCTTCTGTCACCATGTGGTTGAAAAAAAAAAAAAAAGGTGCTGGATATAGTCGCAGCAGTTTTTTTTTTTTTTGTATTTATAAAACAGAAAAGAAACAAAATACCGAATGTAACTAGACGAGAATGGACAATGAACTGAACAGAGACAGGGTTTAAATACACAAGACAAACAAATCAAGAATAAAAGTATTTCATTTAACTACAGTAAGCCCATTTTCCAAGTCAAATAATTCTGTCTGAGACAGACTTACGTAAGTTATGGGCCAAGCATATGGGATGCATTTTTGCACTCTGTCACATTTTTTTTTTTTAAATTGTTGCTCTGTGTACACATAATGAGATGGACATGTTTAGCTGTTGCATCATGTCTCGTTAAATTATTAAGACTAGTGTGATAGAAGAAATATGAAATTGAAGAGCGGTCAGCATTTCGACTCTCCTCACTGTCATCTGTGTCTTCACTCAAGTCACAATTAATTAGAGTCATAGCTGTCCTCACTGAGTCAGAGATCTTATATCTCAGAGACATAACATTCAATGTCAATAACTCTGTCAATGTTAGCCAGCAACTTCAGCCAGTGCTGCAATCATATGACAGCAGAACGGACCAGACATTACATATATCGTCTCACACCAGCCAAGATTATCACTGACCAGAAAAGTGGGTTTTGATTTCAAGGATAATTTCACCACTGTAATAAGCCGACAATTCAACTTTTCCTAAAATTTGCAATGACGACATATGATCAATATTTAGCAATGAATGTTTTATTAAAAAGCCTGTGAAAAAAATTGCTTTTTCACCACAGGCATGAGTAGATCTTTCAAAAGAGTTTTCCACCAATTAATAGTTATTTGCTTTTTACTTAGTTGACAATGAAATCATGATGTTAGAGCTCATTTCAGGTACCACTGCCATGTGTATATATAATAAAACTTAATTTTAGAACTTAATTATTGCACGTTTAGGGACACGTTTATCAAATGATGTGACTAAGTTCAGTATCGGCGAGTGTTTCTTGTTAACTAAATCAGTAGTAAGTAATGGGACCTCAAAGGGAACAGTTTCCTCAGAATGAGCCTTACACATAATGTAAATCATTGCATGAAGGGACATGGCTGTTATTACAATGGACAGAGAAATATAATTGATAATGGATGTCTGCAGTTTCTCCAGACCCCTGATTAGAAGGACAGAGACACAGACCGAGAGGCTTCATTACTCTCGCTGCTTCTGACAGATAGCAAAGGAGCACCTGAATCCGGTTTAATGGTGGAAATAGACGCATAGGCACCCGCAGCGAAAACCCCTTTAACACTCACCTCTGAGTTACAGACACAAGACAGATGCAGCACTGCAGAGCAGGGAGGACAATACCGACAGCTTTTAGTGTTTGTGTGAGTGCACTGTGGTCACAGGGTCATATAGGGAGCAGCAGAACGCAGATTTTTCCTACGAGATGGGAGGGCTAACAGAATGAATGCTTGGCACAGAGAGAGGTGATGGAGCTGTGCTTGGAAAAGACTTCAAACTATGAAGGACAGACCTTTACCTGACCCTTCACACATAGATTTCAGAATCCATCTTCCTTTGAACCACCTCAACTGATGTTCATTATCGGAAAGAACAAGATTTATTCTCTTCAGCGTGATTGGTGAACCTCAGCGTGGGATGAAAAAGATCTTTCATGATGTTCTTATTCTAGAGAGCATTTTATTGGACAAAAATTAACATACACTCATGCAAAATATATATATATATATATATATATATATATATATATATATATATATATATATATATATATATATATATATATTAATTGTTATGATTTGGTTATAATTTTTATAATTTTGGTTTATAATTTGGTTGATTTTTCCAATTGACTAAAACTTTTTTAATTAAAATTAATGTTACATTTTTAAAGATTTTGTAGTACACTAGCATATTAATGATATGACAATAGACATGGAAAGAATAAAATTTAAATTTGATTTTGAGGGGTCTTTAAACTGCCCCTATTATGCTATTTTAAAGGTTCCTAATTTTGTTTTAAAGTCTTTTACAATAGGTTTACATGCATCTAAGGTCAAAAACACATTAATTTTCTCATAATATACATTGCACATCACCTAATTTCTCAAAGAGTCTGAAAACGGTTCATTGGAAGATACAGTCTCTCAAAACTTCTTTCCGAGAGCCTACTCTGCTCTGATTGGTCGGATGGCCCAGTCTGTTGTGATCGGTCTACTCTGCTCTGATTGGTCAGACGGCCCAGTCTGTTGTGATTGGTCTACTCTGCTCTGATTGGTCAGATGGCCCAGTATGTTGCGATTGGTCTACCGCTTACAGTGTACATCAGAAACGATACAGCCATTACCATATCTGAATTTCAGCTCTGGACCTTCCTCAGTGCTTGATACACAGTGATATGAACAGTAACGATGACGTCAGTTTTACAGTATCAATTCCAACCCTCGAGTCCTCTTCCTTTTAAAGTGCTGGATTTGCATAGCTGAAAACAGCGTATTCTTGACATATTAACAGCATGAACCAAAGTCTTACAGTCTCAGCTATAACTACAGTGTTTGAGGGCGGTGCAATGTAGACATTGTTCACCAGTAGGCAATGAAGACCATAGGCTGGCATTACTTGTTGCTTTGTTACGTAGGCAAGTATCAGGAAGTGAGATTGCAATTGCTGAAGACTCATTTCAGCAGTTCAGGGTCGATTCTTTCATTTAGGAGACAATAACTTTATTTGTCATGCACTTTGATCTTTAAAACCTTGCAGACTTTTTACATTCACAAACAGCTACATTACACACCGCATGAAAGGTAATATTCATAAAAGCATAAAAGGGGCACTTTAAAATATATAGTCACTCTGCCTATATGGATGGTGTTAGAGATGAGAACTCTAGGATACATGTACTTCCTGTTATCAGTCTGGGCATTGTTCATTCCAGCTCACAAATAGATCCTAGGGTCAAGGGTCAAACTGTGTAATGACAGGAAGTGAGATACCGTGAGATTGTGAGAACGGATGAGGACGCTGTAAACCATGAGAAACCGTCTGCTGTGCTGCTGGGTGTCTGGTCATAGGTTGGTTATCTCTGACTCTATACTTATCGCTGTACAGAACTGTACTATTTTAAATTATTATATTTTTATACATTACTGTTCAAAAGTTTTGGGCCAGTATGATTTTTTTTTTTTTAAAGAAAGAGTTTAATACAAGTATTCAGCGAGGATGCATTAAATTGACAGTAAAAGACATTTATAATGTTACAAAAGATTTCTATTTCAAGTAAATGCTGTTCTTTTGAACTTTCTATTCATCAAAGAATTCTGAATTATTTTCCTTGATAATAATAAGAAATGTTTCTTGAGCAACAAATCAGCATGTCATGTATCTTCTGTGTAGTTTTGGTACTTTGAGTTTAGTTTCCTTGCCTGTGTTTCATCCCTGTGTCATTTGTTTCACCTGTTCCTTGTGTCCTCCCTAATTTGCCCTGTGTAATTTGTGAAAATTCATCAAAGAAATAAGTTATATGTTTTAAAATATTAAAATCCAAAACATTTATTTTTAAATTGTAATAATATTTGACAATATTACTCATTTGACTATATTTGATCAAACAAATGCAGCCTAGGTGTTCATAACATACTTCTTTCATAAATCTTACTGAGTCCAAAATTTATAGTTTAATATTTTAATATTTATGTATTTAAAAAATTGTCATTTGTTGGCTTGCAGCACGCATGATCGAGACGCAAAGCTATCCAACAAAACAGTCTTTATTTATAATCGGTAACAATCAGGAGATATTAGGGGAAACGAGGGAGCTCGGTGGAGCTCAAGGGCTGACGGACCACGGTGGAGCTGAGGGAGCACAGAGTCAGGGTGGAGCTAACAGGCTGACAGGCCGAGGTGGAGTTATAGGCCTGGAGGCCCGAGGTGAAGCTGGGGGATCCGTATCACTGGAGCCAAAGAGCTGCACGGAGATAGCAGAGAGGGCAGAGCGGAGGAGCCGAGCAGCACCAGTGGAGCAGGCAGATCCAGTGGAGTGGATGGAGCCAGCGTGGAGGAAGCAAATAACGAGATACAAAAGACTTCAAGCGAGATCAGGTCATCAACGTAATTCCATGGATCTGGCTGAAGAGAAGAGAGTTCAGAGGTGGGGACTTGGGTGGGAACTGGCTTCATATTCCACAGGTCGATGAGCCAGAGCTCTTGAGGCTGGAAGAGAGCACTGTTCATTCACTCTCCCACCTACATTTTCCTGCCTGTATTGAGAATCGAACCCGGAACCTTCGAGTTACAAGTCTGACTATCTAACCATTAGGTGTCTAACCATAAGGCCATGGGAAATGTAGGAGACTTAGAAAACCATAAATCACAAACAAGACCCGAAAAAGAACTGAACTGAAACAGGAGTACTGTATACACATGGCAAATACAGGTGATACTGATATGTAATTATAGAAACAAACAAGGTCATAATCAGTAACCCAGGAAACCAAAACTAAACAGAGCAAGGAAACAGGAACTAGAGGAAAACGAAACAGAATATCAACATAAGAGTCCATAGCATGGAATATAAACCTGACAAAATATTTATATATGTAATATTTAGATATTATATATAAAAATATTTAAATACCAAGTGCCATCTTTATTACAACAAATTACTGTTACAATACATTGTATAGTGTTAAATCACTGACGAGTCTGAACCAATCATCTTTTTTAAAATATTCATTAAATCATGTGACTGGAACACTCTTCCTTTCATTCTTCTATGTGAACATTTCCTCGAGCCTCCGAAAATCTTGTGCTGGGAATAAATAGTTCTAATGTCTCATCTGTGATTCAAACAGCTTTGCTGCTTCACTTTTGGTGTGAACAGGCCTTAAAATATCAAACCCACCTGAAAGTTCATCACACACCACACCTGCACCCTAAATAATCCTGTTATATGAACTCTCCCAAGATTTAAAAATCCATTTATGAGCTAATTATTCCTTTTATATGTCCATGAAACATGATGTCCACTATAAATAAACAGATGTGAAAGCTTTAGAAACAAACACACACACAAGGCATCAGTCGTCTATCTATTCTCTCTGTCCTCACACATTTATAGTTTTAATAAGGAAGCAGATGAATAGTCTGACTGCGGTAAACCCAAAAGGAGTTTTATGAAGTCTTAAAATATGCATGGCATAGATATTACATCATTGAGAAAGATCAGACAGATATTAAAACCTTCATGGGCAAAGGTCAAAACCTCTCAAACACTCTAGGCTATAAATATAAAGATGAGGCCGATCCAAGTGTGTTTGTGTTTGTGTGTGTGTGTGTGTGTGTGTTCCCGCCACCACAGAATATATACACAAACAAATTTACATATGATTTTAATAAAATGTAAGAATATTCTAAAAAAAAAAAAAAAACGTAACGGGTTATCTATGTCTGTTTTGGGTAGGTTTTGCATGCGTTTTAAGCTTTGTTCATATTGTCAGTCCAAATTCTATTTTGTGTGAAGAGCAAAAATTCACATGAAATGCAATTTTTACAAATGTGTTTTGAGATACATTCATATGTGGTTTGAAATCCTATTCAAATCGAATTTCTGAAAATCTGTTTCAGTCGGACTGCTCTAATCAGATTTCACTTGGTTTAAGTCTTTTTCTCACGCCACGTAAAATGTGAACATGTCAGATGTTGTTATAGGAAACATGCAGAAAGTCGCTGCAGAAACTTGTTGTAAAGTGCTGGTCAAGCAGAAAATTACAATATAATGGAGACATGTTGAATTATGAGACTGGCGGACTTGGCACGGAATAAAGCCAAGCATACTCCATTTCTGCCGCTGCCTCAGAAGACCAAGACAACATCTGTATTGCAAACCCTTCCATGTTGCTATTGTTGTTATTTTGCGTATACCAACGCAACGTCATTGCCATATAAACCAATGCAAATATTCCGGAAAACGAAAGAGTGCCATGGGACACACAAATCAGATCTGAACAGTTGCGATACTAATCAATAATTTGGATTAGATTTAAATTGGATAGACAATTAATTGGATTTGGACTGACAATGTGAACATAGCCTTAGTTCTGCTTTGTGTGTATGAGTTTCTTACCATGGGTTTTAATTGATTGTTTGAGTTGTTGCATCTGATGTTCATTTCGTTAACAAGTCCTCTGGTTTATTTAAGCCATGTGTTTTTAGCATTCTAATTATCTTTTTGACCAGTCAACACATGGGGCATTGTATGCTGAACACAAAGTTTCTTTATTGACAATACTCTTAAAACTGAACCCGCTCTCTTGCAGAGTCCTTTCTGCACCCAGAGAAGAACGTGGCTGCTTCTGGACCGACATTCCTCCTCCTCTTGTGGACTAGGGATCCGACTGTATCTCCCCTTTGCTGGGGAAGGACCCTTCTTTCCCCGACCCCACCTGATGTTTAGGCTGCGTGTGCTTCGGCCTGGCTGCGGGATGACATTGGCTTTGACCACAAAGCTCTCAGCTCCACTACGCAATCAGGATATAGCGGCAGATGTGTTCTTACCATTGTTTGCACAGGAGACAAATAGAACCCGCCAAAGCAAGAGCTTGTCTGTATCGGAGGAAGGGGCAGGTCACTCCACTGAAAGCTTCTCTGCCACATTCCTCGCCGCATCAAGCGAGACAGTCAGAAAAACATTGTTGTGATCACACAGACTCTCCTCCGCTTTCACATGATCACCTCCACTTCCTGTGGCCTCCCCAAAAATGGCTAAAGCCGCCTCTGGATCAGCACCCGAAGATAGAAGCGGACCGTGTGTACAATCCCCAAACACACTGGACAGTGCACATGAGTATCCTTTTCTGACAGTAAATACTCACATGCAATATGACAGGGGCGAGAACCTTTAGACACTTTCTTTGAAAAAGTTTATTAGCTCTTAGCTTAGCTGAGCTAAACTTGAGCTAAAAATTCTTTTTATGCCTTTGCTTCAACAAGAGTCACCACTGTGGTTTTCTAGTGATTGTGGCATAATGGTTTTCTGGCAGCACAATGAAGAGCTGAAGAACAAGGGAAATGACACATGCTGCATTTGTGGACAGGTAGGTTTGGACATGTCGGCATAGTCATTGGCCTTTCAGGCATGAATAAAGGTGTCTTCAGCGAATGGTGCGAATGGCGCGAAAGTGCAATATCCCATAGGCATGTGTTGTTGTACCCAGTGAACCAAGTGAATGGGAACAGGAGAAACATGGGGCTGTTTCACTATTTTCTATGTAACGCTCTAGATGGACCGCTAGACAAACAAAAATCTGAACAAAGGATGAAGCCTGGATTTTTTTGACATATTAGAGTTAAAGGTTTTTAAAGAGGGGATTTTGAATTTATTTCTTTTTATCACTCCATAAATCAGAAAATACTGCCAACAGCCAGAAAAAAAAAAAAGTAAAAACCATCACACATACATAAAGTCTAAACACTTAAAAGTGTATTTTTCTTTCCACTGGTCTAAAAGAAGACATGATATGGAAGCAAAATAGCCCAGAAACTGTCAAAATTGACCATGAATGTTTAACAAAAATATATATATATATATATTTGTTTCCTCTTTCTTTGTGTCTCTCATTATTGTTGCTGCTGTTTCCGTGAGGTTCGACATATCCAGATTGTTTATTGCTTTATTGCTTCCCTTCACAGCCAGACAGCACAATAGAGTATCTCTGTAGAGTTCCTCTCTGGTTCTTCAGGACCATGTGTTTTCTCTTGCTGTCCGCTGCTGGAGTCTCTCCAACAGGCCCACTGGTGTGTGCTCTCGCTGTGTACATCGTTATCAGCTTCATTAATGGCCACTTGTTCTCCGTGAATTCAATTAGCGCTGCAGGCTGGGCCAAACAGCAGGGGGGAGACAGAGGTCAATAAACACACACACACACACGAGACCCCCTGATGCTCAATGTATGCAGCTGTATGTGAAAGTTCCCCCCAAACACCATGATGCTTTTGTGTCTCACTGTCTCCCATTTCTTCTGTCTAGAGAGAGAGGCTCATGGGAATGAGTGATGAGCGTAAATCGTCAGACACTCTGATCAGATTCAAAAATAAAGACACGCTGCATTAGTCTCGACATACTTTGGCTCATTATTGAATTATTGCAGATTTGCATTTCTGTGTTGGCCGTTCCCATGCATTTCGATGCTGTTTGAGCAATATAGAATCTGTTTTTTGCGCAAATGAGATGCGTAAAGAGTACTTTTGTTGATATGCATATTTCACTGTGAGTGTCATCTACCCTTGTGAAAAAGAAGTACACATTAGCACACTTTTAAAAAGAATACTTATCAGGAAATAAAATTCTTTAAAAAAATATATAGCCTACTTAAGTGTAAACTAAATGTAATGTTTTTAAATACATTTAAATTCATATTAAATGCAATTAGCTGAACTTTTGAATGCTTTTTTGACCCACTTATGTATTACTTGTGTAATTTCATAATTATTGTATTCTATTGAAAGGGCCGAAACTCCAGTCATGTTACATGAACCACTGATTCAAAATATAATATGGGTATTGTTTTGTGTATTTTTTTCAACCAACAATATTAGATGCATTTCAAATGATAGAACGTATGTATGTATAAAAAGATTAGAATGCAAGTGATAATATCATTCTCCCAAACAGGATAATTTAATAATGCAAATAACATTTTTAAAAGTTCTCTATAGAAATCAGTGGAAGTGTCTCTGAATGAATGTGTATGAATGATGAATGATGAAGGCTGAATGAGTGTGTGTAATGTGAGGCATTAGTGGGCCGCTGGCTCGCCTGCAGGGGTTTTATCATGGTCAATGGCTGCGTCCGTCTCTCTTAATGTGAGATTGAATTAGATTGGTAAAGGGTCAGAATTAGACAGTCAGAGAGCAGCACTGGACATAACAGAGATAAAAAAAACTAAAAAAAACTTTAAAAAACAAACTTCACAGACAGTGAGTGAGAAAGTGAGTTTGCTTAGCTATACTGTGGGGATACATTTGTCCTTAGAAGTTAGCTAGATCTGACAAACCTCCATTCGGGGACATTTGAAAAAGGAAACAATCCATAAATTAAATATATAATGTTTTTAAAGCTGCACTAGGGACATTTTTTTATTTTTAAAATTTAACAAGGACAGTGACCTCTGGAGAAACACCTACTGTACTGTCAAAAGAAATATCAAACTGTGGAGAATCTGCCATCAAAAACGGAGCAACAGAACCCGAGCCAACACAAGATCTCAACAACAGTGGCAAATATGAGACTGCTCATGACGTTTTTCCTGATATACGTTTTACTGGAAGATCTTCTTCCTGTCAGTGGGTGTAGGTGCAGCATGACTGATCCACTGGTGTGGTGATCAGTGATAACCACAGATTGTTTTAAAAACCCATCAGAGTCATCCAAGCAAAAGCATGCGTGACATAACACAGCGATGGGCGACATCAGTCCTGGAGTGCCGTTGTCCAGCAGAGTTTAGCTCCAACCCCGATAAAATAACTTACCTGCCTGTAGCCTTAGTGATCCTAAAGAGATTGATTAGCTTGTTCAAGTGTATTTGATTAGGGTCGGAGCTAAACTCTGCAGGACCGATACTGCCCATCCCTGACGTAAAAGAAGAACCACTCTGCAAGTAACACGCAGTTTTACATTTCAACCACAGATGGCTGTAGTGAGGCCAAAGTATTGTAGTGCAGTTTTAGTTCTATGACGTGGGTCATTATGAGATAATTAGTTTTATATAAAAAAAACAATACAAGTCAATGGTGCACTATATCCTCATTTACAAAGCTAGCTAATCGTGTGTATGTGTTGGAGAAAGAGATTAGATAACGATTCGGCTGCTGTGTAGTTCACCATTGAGGCCATCCATGAGGTGTGGTTCTGAGTTCTGTTTTGTTGTCAAGCCTTCATGTTTGCTTGACAACAAAACACACACTCATCATTTTCCAGAAATAATATTCTATAATAATGTGAGAATGTCTCAATAAGAGATTGTAGGAGCCACTATGACCACACACACACATCAAATCCAGTCCACCTCTGAACAAATGGAAATACTCTCACAATTCACAGCAGAGTTGTGAAAAATGATATTGAAGTTTGTAGTTTTATTTCAGGAGCAGATGCCAAAGTAAAGAATGGGAGTGTTTAGGTTAAAGAGTTGAGTCCAAATCTGAGGGTCAGTGTGACTGTCAGCGTGGATCAGAGAAACTACAGACTCAAAAACACCATTAGATGAGTAAGAGACTGACGCAGCTGAGGATCATGATCATCAATACACACTGATTCTGTGGAAGTACATCATGTTCCTTGTTTGGTGGATATCAGGGCATTCCAATGTGGTTGCAAGAGTGTTACGCGTGGATGTCAGATTTTAGGGTTGTTAGTGCATTGCAGTGTGGTTGCTAGGGCACTGTGGTTTCTGGGAGTGTTTTTAGTGTGTTGCTACGCATCTGCTAAGGTGTTCTGAGTGTTTTAAGGTTCAGTATGTAGTTGCTATCATTAACTTGGTCATTACTAGGGGACAACTAGGTAGTTGCTAGGAGTGTGTTGTTGTATGTTGTTCTGTTGTTAGGGTGTTGTGGGTGTTGCTATTTGGTTGATAAGGTGTTCTGAGTATGTATTAGCATGATGATATGCGGTTGAGAGGGAACTCTGAGGGATTTGTTGTGTGTGTGTCAATTTTAAAATGAAAAGTCATGAAACATCACTCAGCACTCTTAAAAATAAAGGTTCTTTATTGGCATCGATGGTTCCATGAAGAACCTTTAACATCCATGGAACCTTTAGGTTTTTTAAGCCCAAAGTATTTTTACGTGCACACGAGGGTTCGCATACAGTGCGCGTAACACAAATTCCATCACCAGTATAATACGCACGCTGCCCGATTTTTGTAAACGCGCATATTTTGTACGAACAGGTCACACATGGGCATTGAATTTGTTTTGAACTAATCAGTTGTTCCACAAGGTGGCAACACTGGCCCAGGCCATTGTTTCACAGTAGAAAACTAAAGAGATGAAAAACAACAACAACAACAAAATACCAGAGACTGCAACAACAGACGCCCCCATTGACAAGCACTTGTGTTAGGGGGTTATGACTATGAGATAGCTGCAACTTTCATTTAGGGGTCACACTTGGCTCCTTCAAGGTCAAAAATGACCGAAGCCTTGAAATGTAACTTTTTTTGTTTTTCAGGAAAACCAATGTAATATATTTTTGTTCAATAATAATTTTGATTATTATTTAAAATTTTGAGGGTATTTTATGATACTATGCAATATTTATACAATTTTTATTAGCTATTTTTCCTCTTTGAAAATAATATATATATTTTTTGTAATATATTTTTTAATTATTTTTCAATTAAAACAGTTTTCCATGGTAAAATAGAGACAAAAATCCAATTTTTTGAAGGTAGATTAGTGCCATCTGGTGGGAGTAAAAAAAGAAAAACTTATGTAATGCCATTGTGTAACCACTAGATTCCTATATATAAAGTGGCTTATAAATTCTCTAGTGGTTTTTAGACATAAATACTTATTTTTATTAAGTTGTGGATTTAGATTTATACTTTATAGATTTATAGACATTCTCAAAGACTACTTTTTGTCAAGGTTTAGATTTTTGTTTGTTTGTTTGAAATGTTGATTTGAAGTGTCAGTTTTTGCATTGATTTTACTACAGTCAAACCTGAACACAGAGGAGGGACATTTTGTTACACATAAAATCCAAATTCAATAATTTATAACAAAAATGAACAGGTATGTTTTATCACAGCTTAACAAATCTGGGTCTGATCTGATTTAAACCTCTTATTTGAGTCTTTTGGCTCAATTTTACCATTTTGTTACAGCCACACAGGTTCATTTGTGTGTGTATAATAGTGTGTTGTGTGAGTGTGTGTTTGAGTGGGAGTGTCTGTTTTATACTCTCAATGTTTTAGAGTGTAACCTCTTCCTTGCTGTTTGTTTTTTTACTGATTTTTGTGGCTGAATTATTGATTTTATTTCACACATTTGCAAAAACTTGGGTGTCTATTTTGCACTCTTGACATTTTAGAGTGTGCCCCCTTCATTGCTGTGCACTTTTTTCGACCAGAGACGATGGAAAAACATCAGCTTTCGTTTCTGTTCTGACAGCCACAAGTCCAGCCGAACACTGTGAGTGTGTGTTAGAAATCAGGAATGGTGAGAGAACATTGTGCTTGGTACATTTTTCATCTTCAAACCAAACCTGGGCCTTCAACCAACAAAGTTTAAATCCCGTCTGGCTTAAGCGCTTCCCATAATGTTTACATTTTAGGTTAGTCGATGGAGAGTAGACGGTCTTTAGTGTCTGTTTGAACACATTCAACCACATGAGCGTCTACACTATGAAAGCAATCTGGTCAATTGCGTTTTCAACTACCTCTGGAAGTGGTCGAAAGTGGACAAGCTCAAAGCGTTTTAGACTCCGTTTACACCTGTATTTAGTGTCGTCCACTTGTGATCCGATTGACCAAAACACATCTTAATACCAAGTGGAAACAGGGCCTTTGAAAGTTTACGTGTTCGACTGTATGCATACGTTAGCATTAGCGTGCAAAGTTCTTTATTTTTTTTAAATGCTCACACTAAGAAAAAATAGTTATTTTTGGAACTGTTCACTGAAAGGTGATTTGAGGAACCAAATATGGTTTTGCATACCTGCAAAAATACCCTTTTGGAACCTATATTTTTAAGAGTGAGGGTGTATAAATACAGCAGATGAGTTGACAACTATTACAGAGCTAAGAATTACCACACTTCCTCTATTGGAGCTTATACAGTACATAAAACAAACCAATGTATTCAACAATGAATGTACTTTAAGGAATCAGTTTATTTTGAATGCACTCTATGTAGATACACTTGGGCAGAAATCTGCTCCAGTACAGCCATGTGTTTCACTTTAAACACAACCACAGGATCACGGAAAGCTCAAACAGGGAGTAATTTACAGAGACATTACTGTAAAACAAACACACACACACACACACACACACACACACACTCTCTCTATCTCTCTCTCTCTCTCCCTCTCTCTCTCACTGCATCTGAAACCTTGAATAACAGATATGGAGAGGTCACGGACGTTAGTGCAATGAATTAGTGGTGAGATGGTGTGGTGTCTATGCTGTGGAGTGAGACTGTTCTAGAATGGTCTTCCCTCTCTTTCTGAATCACACACACACACACACACACACTCTGAGTTACAGTGGTCCCTGAGGTCTGTGATCTCTGCATCCCAAGTGTCATGCTGTTGTCGGTGTCTGGTCATGGAGGAATCTGAGGAATTGCTTGTATCTCTCCTGAACTCCCATGAATCACGGGGAGCAGCAGGGTCATGCTGAGGTCACCAGCTTACAGGAAAGATACATTTTATGGCCGCATTCTGAAGTCACCTGTGGAGACGTCAGTAAAGGCTCGTGGGAGATGAAGTTTATGAGTTTCAGGGCTGCGACACTGCTGATTTCACTAGACATGCTTCTAAAGCACTAAAAACATGCAAGCAGGTGGTCAGATCTTATTGTGAAGGCGGAAGCGAATGCCTTCATAAAAAACGTTCCCTTAAAGGGATTGTTCACCCATTCTTTCATTATCTATTCACCATCATGATGTTCCAAATCCGTATGACTTTCTTTCTTCTGTGAAAGATGAAAAGAGAATTAATGAAATGAATTGGTTGACTAACTTTTCAACTCTACCTCAGCAAGAAACATTCCAGGAATGGGATGAATAATTGCTGCATTTTCCCCCCTTGCTTTACTTGTACTTAATTGTACTGAATGTGCAATCTTAAAAATATATTTCCATAATATGCTTAAGTACACTTTTAAAAAGTGTCCTTTGTAATAATGTCAAATTAAAGTTTTACTTTAAAATACATTTTAAATCATTATGTTTTAATCTTTTGTTGTGCTTTAAAGGGTTAGTTTGCCCAAAAATGAAATTTCTGTCATTAATCTCTCACCCTCATGTCGTTCCACACCCGTAAAAACTTTGTTCATCTTCAGAACACAAATTAAGATATTTTTGATGAAATCCGAGAGGTATATGACTCGTCCATAGACAGCAATATAATCAACACTTTCACAGTCCAGAAAGGTACTAAAGACATCGTTAAAACAGTCGATGTGACTGCAGTGGTTCAACATTAATTTTATGAAGCAACAAGAATACTTTTTGTGTGCAAAAACAAAACAAAAATAACAACTTTATTCAACAATCTCTTCTCTTCCCTGTCATTATCCTTACGCAGGTGACGCAGTAAGCACAGTGAAGGCTTAGGTTTGACTTGAATAGAAATATTATTAAATTATATTTTATTTTACAATAAATGCTTGTCAGAATATTTGGCAGTACACTTTATCCATATGTCAAAGACAATAGAAGTAGATATGAAACTACATATAAAGACATACTTAAGTCCTGCTTGAGTGGGTCAAAAGCACTCTGAAGTTCAGCTAATTGCATTTAATATAAATTTTAATACTTTAATTTTAAAACTTTAATACTTTTTCATACATATTTCATATTAGTTTTCATATACTATATATATATATATATATATATATATATATATATATTATTATTATTATTATTAATAAATATATATATATATATTATTATTATTATTATTATTATTATTATTATTTAAGTGTGCTAAACTCTTTAAAGCATTTTTTTAAAAGTGTGTTAAAGTAAACCTTTTTTTTTTTAAAGACAGTTTGTATAGAAAAACTATATTGTGTAACAGCTGAGCTAATGTCACAGTACAAAAACATGAAATATAGTTGTGTCACTGCTATCTGTTACTACCTAACAGTCATTAGACAGCAGAGTGTAGGTACTGTCACCCTATAATGAATGCTTTCTATTCTCTGGTCTAGTTTAAGGGAGCTTAGCAAATGTTTGCATTCCATTTCTCCTTCTGTGCTTCCCTAACCGGTGGTCTGTGGTGTGTGAATCTAAAAGGACACAACCCAGCAGCAGATGCACAAACTCATTGTGGGTAACGTCACACCTAACCCACAGGCCATGCATGAGGATGGGAGAGATGTACTGTGTCTGTAATTAACAGCACATATAGCACTAAAATAGGCTCCTGGCTTGTTCTCTTATGTAGAGCTCCACTCCACATGAGAACAGAGGCAGGAAGGTTTCGCTCTTCAGTGGTATGGTTGAGAAGATAAGAGTTCTTTTTTACTGGTGGGCAAATAGAATATTGGGATTATAACAAAGTCAAGTGGACCTTAGTCAGGGTCGACAAAATGTTTGATGCAAATGAAAACAAGGTTCTAAGAGATAAACATAAGTGCTAGCAGTTATTGAGCTATGGAGGCAGCATTTTAGGTGTGTCACTATTCACATACTTATGTGCTATTCTATTGTTTTTAATTATAAATGGTGCGGAAAAAAGATAACGTGCACTTCAAATAAATAGATAAACTATCCAATATCTGAATCCAATGTTGAATGACAAAATAACCTTATAATATACATAGGCTACACCACACAGTTGAGTACATAGTACACAGTATACTGCAAGTGCATAGTGTGTAGTGCGTCACTTGGAACACAACTTTTGATTGCAGAAAAAGCTGCCCCACTTGTGCCTTAAACTTTAGCTTAGCAACATGCTAATGATAAACTTCATTGGAACCAATTGTGAGCCTTTAATTAAAAAAAAAAAAAAAAAATATATATATATATATATATATATATAGATAGATAGATAGATAGATAGATAGATAGATATAGATTTGTTTGCTTTGTTCACAAACAGGGACATAAATTGTTACAATGTTGTATTTTCACCTCGGTTTGATTCGGTTTCACAAGGCAACATTTCAAAGTGTACCAACATTACTTTATGCAAGTCGCATGTGTAAAACAGGTCAGCTGAGACCACCTCGTTCAGGTGATCTCAGACCGATTATTTTGATGAGGATCAGAGGATAACACTTCAGAATAATGGTCCGTCATTAATAGGTAACTGTGCAGGACAAATGAGTAGTAGCCTACTACAGTACATTAAAACTTTAGCAATTACTATTATCTAATATGGAAACAAGTTTAAGTAATCAAGTAATAGCAAATTTAGGACTGAGATAGTTCCTTATTAGATATTAGATGGTTCTCAAAATCATTCAGTCACTGCTGGAAAGGGTTCAAATATGCAAAAAAATCCTTGAAAACTGAAGAATCTGCAGGACCTGGAGGATTTTTCTGAAGAACAGAGCTCAGTTTAACTGCTCAGGACAAACAAGAGACTCATGAACAACCATCACGCAACAGTCGTAGATCATCCAGATAACCACACACAGTATTAAGAATCATTGGTTCACAAACTTTTAAATGGGGTTATTTTAATAAATTCAGCTTCTTTTTTTTTTGTTGTTGTTGTTGTCTTTTGTACTATATGTAAACATCTTTTATGTAAAATATCTTACTCAGGACAGTACTAAATAAAAAAATAGCATGCATTTTATATGATCTCTCTTATTTTGTTAAAATTATTCACGTTTTCACAGATTCTGCAAGTGGTTCCCATACATTTTCATGCAACTGTATATGAGTAATTACCAGCTAATTACTAATCACAACACTAACGTGTGCCTGACATTTAATAAATTGTCATTTTTACTCTGGATATGGTCATAAAATGCATCACTAGTAATTCAAGCGTTACCTAGATGTGTTACCTAAAACATCCCTGGCAGAGCTCTGTCAACAGTAGTGCTGCAAACTCCAAAGTAAGAGAACAGTATTGTTGTTGTCTTGTGTGTCTATTTTTTGTGCTTTAAAATATTTTTTGATGCAAAAGTCATTATAACAACATATGTAATAAAATTTAAAAAAAATCTTAAACCTATTTTTTGTATTTACTCTTGTTAGGCCTATATAAAAGAAACTAAAATGCTCATAGAACAATCCCTGATCATATTATAGTCCTATTTAAGCTGTTCATCTCTGTCTGGGACAATAACATTTCTTTACGTACACTAATTAGGTCGTCGGTCAATTTGGAGAACACACGTGACGATGTTTGTTGTTAGTAGCCTACATTTCACCAAACCCACATCACAAAAGAATCGTGTAAAACCCAGTAAACCTTGAGATTATTACTTGTGACATTAAAATAAAAAATATGGATATGAGAACATTTGTATAAAAGTAAATTGAACATCAATCTCCTAAAAATTTTCTAATTTCATTAAACACTTTCATTTCATGTACATTTTTATTATTATGGACCTTTATTTTCATTAAAAAGGCTTATTTCTGCTATTATAGGCTCATTTTGTAAATGTAAGCAAGAGGAGCACTACTTGTTGCAGCTTATGTAGAGTGCTTCAAATGAGTCACTTATGAGGTTCCATCTCTTTTGGAAGCCAGCTGCCTTTGTAGGCACGAGGCACAGAGGCCATATACTTAAATGTTGACCCTTACAGTGTGTTAAATGTGACTGTCTTCTATATCTCCCTCCCCTTTTCACTTAGGTACACAACTTCTCAAAGCCTTGTTTTCATTCTCATCAAATACATGACATCTACCCTGACTAAAGTCCATATGTTGGCATCTGAGGCTTAGACTAGTAGGAGAGGATTGTGGGAAATATAGTTACAGCTGCAACCGGCTCAGTGAGGTTAGTGGCTTGCCTGTGCGAGCGTTCATAGAGCGTCTGCAGGTGAAGACGGGGTGAGTGCTGAAACGTAGGAATCCCTCACCGTAAATAACAAACTACTTCAGTGCACTCACATAACGAGACCATCTGCCCCCCGTTGCCTCACATTCCTCCGCGCAAACTAACTCCATATTTCTGCCGAAGCCCATGAGAACCGAACCACCCTTCGACCCCAGACAGATCTGGGTTTTTGGGAATTACAGATGTAATATTAATCCTCGTTAGATGACGGCAGAACCAATGTTATTTGATCAGGTTTTTAAACGGTTTTGAGTTTCTATTGTGTTTCTCTATGTGGTTGAATGCCCTCATGTTCCTTGCGTGTGTGTGTCAGTCTATGGCCTGGGCTCATGGTTCTCTACATGAAGTGCTCTTAATAACTTCCTCCCATAAAGAAATGACCTTAAATTGAGGCCTAACTCTTAACCCTATCTCTCATTCTCTCGCTCTGTCCTGTCTTTTTTCTTTCTTCCCTCCCTTAAAGTCCTTTCCCTCTATTGTGTTTATGTCTTTCTTGACATGGTACCCTGTGGCTTCCTGTAGTCGAGTAATTTCTTCTCTTTTTTTTTTTTGTCTTAAGTTGCAGTCAGTCTCAAAAAGGGTCACATCTAAACATCTAAAACTAAACAGTCCTTTCCCCCTCCTTCTGCAGTTTATAAATCCATCATGGAAGTATTTGGGGACCCAGTGTGGGTTTTATGGAGGCTACATTTTCTTGTGCACTCCCCAAATTTAATTTCAGCCCCTCTTCCTGTTTCATCCCCTTGGAAATGGTGCTTGGGAAACATATAGACAAACACGCACACATACAAAGCTTTATTGCTGTGCCACTAGTGTCTTAAGTTGTCATATACAGTGTGTCATAACCACCAACATAAACCTACAGAAAGGAGGGTCACTCCTACAATGTAAAAAAAAAAAAAAAAAAGAAAGAAAAAAAAATTGTAATGTTTTGAAAAACAAAAAACTTTAAACAAAATGTATCCTTGGGAATATGGTTTTAATTGTCAAATATAAAGTTTTTCATATGTCTTTAATATCATTTTACTAATCTTTTGTAATCTCCCCTTAACCAAAAAAAAAAACAGGTTCTCAAAGGTACACTATGTAACTTCTGGCCCTCTAGCGGTTAAAAAACAATTCTGCTTGCATTTTTCGGAAGAACATTGTTTTGGTTGGGCTTTGAATCTGCGTGACTGTGCAAATGAATATGATTATCCTACTGCTCATAAAACATTCACTATAAGGCTTAAGAGATATAACCAGTCTGGAAAGGATCTCAAGCTGACTAGCTGAAGACGTTACTGTATCTTTACCCAGTAATAGACACGGTACTTCCTTGAAAATAAATTTCAGCACAGCACTAATGAAATTACCCTTCACAATAGATAGTGAACTCTGTTAGAGAACTACATAATGGCGATTTATCTGGTCATTAAAACACCTTACTGACCTGTTGAGTAATAAAAACACCATCATCTCCGCATCGCTCTTTTACAACATTTCACATCCCTCAGTTCTTGCCATCTCTGAAAAGCCAAGCCAATGTTGATTCTTGTTTTATTACGAGTTCTGTCACTTTCTCTTTTTGACAGCAGACTCTCCTCTGTTCAGCATTTCTTTAACCTCTGCCACTCCCACACCAGACATGTGTCAAAGTAGCCGGAGAAACTTTTCTCTATTTACGGATATGACGAAACATGCACAGTGATGCATGTACACAATTTCTCACGAAAAGCATCCCATCAGGTCTACAATATTAACACTTATAATAGGATTACCATAGTGAATCAGGGTAAGATAAAACACTCTTTGGATGAAGGATTGATGATGTATTAACTGATTATTTAAAATTTGTTGATTTTGAACCAAAAAAAGTTACATAGTGTACCTTTGATGACATCATCTTTCAGGAAGTGACATCATCATAATTTCAGAGGGATAACAATAGCACCAACATCAATAAGCATTAGCAATAGATTTGATGAATTCCGAGATGCATTGTGGTATTAGTTAGTCTCAGTCAAAAACGTATCATCCTGATCTAAGAAATCTAAGAAAGTAGTATAATAATATTAACATTTTAAAACACAGATAACAATAACAATGAAATAAACCTCAAGATGACAGCTTCATGTAGCCTAGCTGTCATTCCTTACTGAGCAAAGGTTAAATTTCATATTAGGAATCATATTAGGAATCCTGTTGATTTTTTTGTTGTTGTAGTTGTAATTAATAAAGTTCTGTGTATAAAGTCCCTAAGCTTTACAAGAGAGTCTGTTATATGTTTTTATATCCTTAGATTACAACAGAAGAATTCAGCTTTTAAAAGTTCCACACTTAAAATGAGAAGTGGAAAGTGAAAACATCCCTACGAGGTGTATACCTCCTCTCTTCACTCTCTCCGTCTCCTTCTCTAATTTGACACAGCGTTGAGTGTTATGATGGGGGTTGAGAGAGCGGCAGGGGAGGAAGAGAGAGGCAGAGGGTTAGATGGATAAATGCAAACCAAGCATTAATCCTACAGGCGCATCAGGGAAGAAGACAAGGTCAGATTAACGCAGAGCAGCGCAGGCCAGCTCACGCAGAAAGCAGGTCTCATGCCAAGATTCCTATTGCTGCTTCAGTGCCGAACATCCCCTCTCTCCACCACCCATCCATCAAACGCTGCACTCCATCCATCAGCGCCAGCTCTCTGCCCGGAGATCACACAGCGGAAGAGTCATCTGTGAATTCAACCAGTACTCTTAAATGATTGAGTCATGGGCGGCTGGTTTGTTTTCCGATTACAGTTTACATACTGCACGTTACATAGTTTGGCATGTTAGTGCATCTTTAACTATATTACACTGAACAGTATTTTGTCTGACAGCATATTGTAATTTACATATGTCCATGGTTTTCTCGATTGCCTAACACCATAATCCCCCCCCCCCAAAAAAAAAAAAAAAAAAAAAAAAGAATAACAATGACAAAAGCTCAAACTAGGCCAGCTCAACCAGTTTGGGAGACCAGCATGGTTTTGTCAATAGGGAAGCTTTCACTGTGAAATATGTTCCTGTAGCTCAGAAGTAAATCATGGTACTAGCAATGCTAAAGTCATGGGTTCAGTTCCCAGGGAATGCATGAATTGATAAAATGTTTAACTTAAATGCAATGTAAGTTGCTTTGAAAAATACATCTTTGGTAAATGTAAAATGTGATGGCATTATTATAGATGGGCTGATTAAAGCCGCACCGTAAAAATAGTGCCTCTGTGACATATGAGACTGTAAGACTTGCAGGACCATTGTGGTAATGAGCTCTGAGCTCTCTGACATAGAACAGGGCCAGAAACCTCAAACATGAGGTCAATTCCCTTTTAATACCCTTCAGATCTGCCATACCAGAGAGAGAGATGATAAAGTTTTTGGGATTGTGATGAGCTGAGACAGCAATAGAGAGAGGGGGATTATGAGATCAAGCAGAAGAAGAGCTAATCCTGCCTGTTATTAGCAATGATAGCGCTATAAGTGACAACACATGCAAAGTTCTGGTGCTCCACAAACTCCCGCAACTACCGCAGTACTTAAACATCCAGAAAGACTTTGGGATGTCCAATCGCCTGCTCGAGACGGGGATTAGACCTACAGAGAAGAAGCTCTGATCCTACGGCCCCTCTTTCCTCTATGTAAAGAGATCAAGTTAGCTAATCAGTGATGTGTGCAAGACCATGGTGCAATGTAGCACTTATTCTGAGATTTTCTGTCTCATAGTGTGTTAGTGGGGCTCCCATTTCACCATGATGATCAGTACGTTTATCATTGAAAACTAGGGGAGCTAATTTGGATAAGTGGGATGAATCCCTGCCTCAGGAAACACGCTAATTTTCCAATTCCAAGTGACCCACAAAAAACATGGACAAGATCCTGGTAGCAGGATAGAAGCCGAGGAGAGGGAGGGATGGAAAGCTGCTGATGGAAAAGAGGCGGACAAGGAACAATGAAATACGTATTAGCATGATATTAGAGAAGACAGCTGAAAAACATTTATTAAAAAAAAAAAAAAAAGAGATGGACATAATGATAACTTGTAATTATGAAAATGTATGACTGTTGATGCTCACTCCTCTCTGTTTGTCAAGTTCTTCATTCCTCTTTTGTTCTTCATATGTCCTAATGTTCCACCAATCTCCACAAATTTGTTATTTCTGGGAAGGGTGCCCACTGTTTTCCCCAACCAAACATTGGCCTCGCATAACTCCCACTCATGGAACATGCTGAATTCCTTCAGAGCGATGGAGTGTGTGAAACAAGATGAGAAGCCCTGTGAAGATGACAAGGATAAACCTCGCCCCTGAACCAGTTCCATCCTTGACTCACCTTGGGTCATCAGCCCCTTCCACAACATCTTTTCTGATTAAAGTTTTCCTTACCCGCAGATCTAAGATCGGGTTCTCTTGTACCCTGTTAAAAAATAGGTATACATTCCATGCTGGTTTGCACTGGTTTGGTGCTGTCTACCAGTATATAGTCATGCTGTAGACCACATTTTTTGTTAAGCTAATTAAGGACCCTTGTGGGAACATCAGCATCCCATAGTGGGGACTAGCATTCAAAACACAACATCCTGGTGACCATCTTTTCAGTAGTGTAGTTAAAGGTCACCTATTATGCCCATTTTACAAGATGTAATTTAAGTCTCAGAATGTGTCTGTGAAGTTTCAGCTTAAAATACCTCAAAGATTATTTATAAATCCATGTTGAAAATACCCATTTCTGATGACAGTCAAGAACAGGCTGTTTTCGCGCATGTGCCTTTAAATGCAAATGAGCTGCTGTGCCCCGCCCCCCTTCCTGCCTCAACCGATTCTCTGCCAAATACAAACAAGACGTCTGCTTGGTTTTGATTATCATCTATATCGCGAACACTCTAACGGAAAGCATAGTTTTTCTTTCATCATTAAAGTTTATTATTTCCACTCGTTTTAAAGCTATGTCAGTTTAAACTTCTAATGGATCATTTTCTGAGCGCACTTATCTGAAACACACACACACACACACAGACAGCTGTCAGACGTCAAGTCTTGTGAGTAACTTCTCCTTCACATTTTTTGTTTTGTTTAAACTGTCAAATACACACAAGGTTCTGTCAAAAACACACACAGTTCACATAAACACAGTCAGTTATGTCTGTGAACATAAATAGCAGGCAACGTTACAGAAATCGTATGTGTATATTAGATCTGTGGCGCATTCCCTTCAAAAATAAAACTAATCCACTGCGTTCAGTGGTTCAGACTGTTATGTTCACTCTTACATCCAACAACAAAACATCTCAGTTACTTACCAGACATTGTTGTCACTACAGCTGCTCGAGTGCGGAGAAAATGGCGGACAGCATACAGCTCACTGAAGGCGGAAACTATGGTAATACAGGACTGTCAGTCAGTGGGCGTAGGCGGGGCATGAGTAATGTGACGTCACATTATTCAGAGAATCAAAACGGCTTGTCTAATGAGACTGCTTTGGTTTAAAGTCGTCATGAAATCAAAATTGACCCTATTTACTTTGTTAGTGCATATTACTAGTCTTGTGGTGAACAATTAAAAGTTGCAATGCAAAGTTTAGCCCCAACAGACCTGCTTGTAATCATGAAGACCTTGATTAGATGGTTAAGGTGAGTTTTTTTTTTTTTTTTTTTTTTTAATTTGGAGCTAAGGAGTAACACTAAATAATGGATGGAAGAGTTTCTCAACTTGCATTCTCATTGCACTCCTGACCCCAGCATGGTAATGGAGAATCATGTGACTGTGGATAGATGAGGAGCTTTCCGATGGTTCAGAGGCCTTTCGGCTGTGTTTGGACTGGAAGCTTTGAAGTTTTTAGTGAGGAAAAAAGCAAGCTTCAGTTTTGGTCAAACTGTCACTTGAATTAGCCTAGCAGCTCTCAAAACGGCTCTGGTCTTAATTAAGAGATGGAAATGTTTCATCATGCCTTGCTTGAAGTGTGAGTAAATTCTAACTCAAACCAAATCCTAAGATTTAGAGCTCTAATCCAGTCCTAGTCCAATTTTACCCAGCAGACCAAACTGTGACCTAGAAGCTGTCTATACAAACACTGTCACGTAAAGCACTACTAGTACTTTTGCTGGTCATAGTAAAGCAATGTATTATTGAATATTTTAAACAAACTCTGAAGTGTTTGAATTTGAAACTATTCCAATCCATTCTGAATTCAACACATCAGATTATAATTTACAAAAATGATGGGTCTGTCATCCACATCTCAACTCACCATGAAAGATCCATTTGGCATGATGCTGAAGATCAACCAAAAGCTGAAATCACTCTCCAGTAGATGAAAGCAATGACATGCTAAAGACTTCTGCCCAGCCCAGAGTGTAATGTCTTTTATTGGCCTTGTTTAACAAGCAGGGGAAGTGGTTTAACTCCCCACCCTAGTCACCCACAAACCCCCAAATTCAGCCCATGCCAGACATGGGATTTCCCAGAGTTCAACAGGAGCTGTATCAATCTTCTGCCGTTCCCTGAGGACATGTGTTTATTCCATCCAGAGTGAGACCGGTTTGCAGCATGGCTCGTGTTTAGCACGCCATGCTTTCCTCCTTCCTGCATACAACTTTAGCACAAACTCATTGGCCAAACCACACATGCAAGTTTCAAGAATGCCACCAGCACAATTTCCTCTAATTGATATTTTTTCAGAGCAGGCCTTCACCCACAAAAACAAATTCAATGAATCATACATGTGACAGAACAGAGAGCCACGGAAGGGCTTTAAATTCCCATAAAGGCTTTGCCCAAAATGGACACACATGACAAACATCAAGCACTGGGGCATAAATCCATTATAAAACACCCTTCTGATGCAGATTACTATAGACACAATTAATATGTTCCATACCCATAGCTTTAGAACCAAACAATGTTTCTGGTTAGCTATGGTAATCCTATTTGAATGTGTATAATAAGGATTTACTCACAAATTCTAGAAAAAATTGAAAGTGGTATTACATTTTGATTAGCCAGAAATGGTCTGTAAAATAAAATAATTCACAGCACAGAAGGGTACTGTCATGATCATCTGTCAAGAGTGTGCTATTATCAAAGAGGCTAAGCAGCTTCTTGAAAGCTTTGGTTTTGAAAAGTTTTACACAGCTGTATAAAACAGGTGTATTCAATTTAATCTATGCATGAGGGAGAGAGAGAGCGCGTGCGTGCGTGCGTGCGTGCGTGCGTGCGTACGTGTACTATGGATTTTGTAAGTCCACATATAAGATTTCACTATGTAGGGTTCACAAGTTGTGTCATCCCAGCTAACCATAAAGATGTTCACAGCTCCGACCAGAACGTCATGAGTTGTCATCTTGAGACTACGGTAATCACAATACGCAGTGAATACAGGATAAACCTTCAGAGGTTCAGTTGGATTCACTTCCTGTTTTCAGTCAGATGAACTGGGATTCTCAGCCATGTTTTGTCTTCTTACTGACACTTGCTCTGCTCTCCTGACTGTGTCACATCTTAAAACCCTTTTATTTACCTTTCTCCTCTTTTTTTGGATAAAGAGGGCACCATTAAAGGTAACCCATCACATCCATTCCAGTCCTTCACATTGAAAACCTTTCCTATGGGAAAATCCACTCAAGTCACAGTGAATCTGCGTCTTCTGTTACATGATGGAATGCAACCTGTTTCTGGGTTAAAAAAAAAAAAAAAACTCCACTGGATGACTAACACAGGAAAAAAAAGGAAAAATGAAGAAATCCGGCTGACTTATTTGAAATACTCCATTTCTAAGAGTCTAAAAAACCACAAACATTCCAAATGAAAATAAACCTAAGCCTTGAAATGGGTACATACGGTGAAACCAGAACAAACACTCTACAAAACTATACTCAATTTAAGCTCTTGTACCGCACTAAAAAAAACATTGGTTAATCTAGGTAAATGACAGACCTGACAGCCAGAATAGAATTAGGTAAAAGTACATTTGTGAATGTTGCTTGTGTTCTAGGTGGTGGCTTACTGGTCTAGGTCAAAAGAGTAAGAGTTTAGTCTTCCAGTCCCTAAATATCCTTTCCCTGCCAGTTTTATGGTCTGCCAGGAGAAATTTGTAATAAAAGCTATAGCACAACTCTCCACAACAATTCACATTGTTTGAGGTATCATCCATGGTGTTAGCACAAATAATGCAGGACAAGTTAGAACAGTGGTCTCAAACTCAATTCCTGGAGGGCCACAGCTCTGCACAGTTTTGCTCCAACCCTAATCAAACACACCTGATTCAGCTAATCAAGGTCTTCACGATTACTAGAAACTTCCAAGCAGGTGTGAATTGGAGGTGGTTGGAGCTAATCTCTGCAGGGCTGTGGCCCTCCAGGAACTGAGTTTGAGACCACTGAGTTAGAGCCTAAGTTGAATACTTAGGGATTTGTCTGGTGGAAATATTTAATATTGTTAGATTAAAAATCTGGGTCTTAACTTGTTTGCTGTGAAGAGCACTGGAACATGATCCATGCCAGACTACTGTAGAACCAAGGTCTCCACAAACACAACGGCTCTTGATATGCCATGAGCAATGCACAAACCTCTGTGCCACAGCTCTTTTGAAATGGAACATTAGACCTCGCATACTCACCCAGTTTCCATCACACTTTAATTATGAAAATTGAAATTGTGAACTGAAAATACACCCATATATCGCAAAAAAGTTTTTACGCTCACATGAGATGGTTTTTCAGGCAATTCGAAAAAGGAATATTTCGCCTGCCGTATGTAACAGTCAATCATTCTTTAAAGAGCGCGTGGTATGTTTGGACAGAAGACGAGAGTTCTTCATTAAACTCATAAAAGATAAAGTATTATAAGACTACTGGATTCTAAACAACAAAGAAATGCCACAATTTGAATTTATCAAGACCTCGAAACAGACAGGAGGGAGAAACACCCAGAAACACTTCATACATGGCCGCTTCAAAGTATAAGGGGCTTTTCTTGCCATAAATGCTTGGATAACATGCCTACGTCTCCTTCAATTAAAAATAATGGCTAGTGCAGTGGCTGGGATATGCGTAAACCTACCAACATTCGTTGCCATGATTTTTTAAATGACTTATTGTGAGAGAGAGAAAAAAAAAAGATGTTTCCATCGGTTAATGCAAACGCTGTCATTTCACAATAGTTTTTAATCGATATTTTGAAAATATGGCAAAAGTTTTGCGCAAATCTGTAATGGAAACGTGGCTACTGCTGCCAACTATTTTCAATAAAGAGTAGATAAAGCCTGTCTACTAAAAGCCACTAAATGTTGCTAAATGACATCATATTCTAATTAACATATTCATTGCATCATGTTTGCATTCTTCCTAGTGTCAGCTCTTTACATTTGTTTCTGTCCTACTCACTGTGCTCACATAATGCATTTTAATACAGCAAAATCCCAATAAAGCTGTTCTAATTTACATTAATTTTTCCATTTCTTTTGTCAGACAACAAAACAACCATAAAATAGTAACTGAATCATTAAGACTGCATGTTAACCGGCAGTTACTTCAGCTGCTGCTCTGCACTAAAATCCTGATTTATACTGTAACTGAGACATCATCTGACAAAATCCCCACAGACATAAAATAAAGGGAACGGCTGTGCTGTGATTTCAGCTATATTTACATCTAAAATGGTCACTCAGTGAAAAAGTTTGCAGCCAGATGCAGAAATAGGTGCATCTGCAGAAGGAAAAAAAGATGTTGTACTCATAGGTCAGTACTAATGAGTCTTGTAAACTAGATAAGGTTGTCCAAGAAATTGATAAACTTGTGTATTTTTTATTTTTATTTTTTTTTTAAAAAAGGCCACCAAAAATCTTCTGAAAAGTTGCTAAATCTAGCGGCAAAGTTGCCAAATTACGCACACTGTCTATGCTCATCTTTAGATCAATCATAATCTCTCCGCAAATTAATTCTCTCTCTGGTCTTCAAGACTTTAGCTGTATGCGTGTGATCTTTGCATGTCTGTTTAAAATATGACTCAGGAGAGGTATTTCTCAAGGGGTCTTGCACCTGTCTCCCCCTGCCCTCACCTTCACACTTGTCCCCCCTGTTTGACCCTTAAAGTGTTAATCTCACTAATCCTAACCATTCCAATAAAACATCTGGCTTCATTCAAACCCCATTAGGAGTCACAGACAAGAGTTGGAACTGACAGAGCCATGTCCCTTCAACCTAACCCACAGTCATAACCTTGATACCAACCCAGATTCACCTCCCCCCATTGAGGCCTATCTTGACTCTGACACTAACCCTAACCCTCTCTCCGCAGAGCTCTGGTTCAGTCCCATCATGACCCGGTCGTGCCTGGAGTCAAGCTGATAAAACTGCCAGAGATCTCGCTCTGCTTGACAGCGCCATGTGGTTTAGGGTTGAGAGTTGCTGTACACACGCAGTGAAAAATCTGTATTTTTTCTTATTTGTTATGCATGTTTTTCCCATTGACATTCATTGATGTTCCATCAAAGCCACATTTGGATAAGAGATGTTATTCGTGCAATTGGTCAATTCTTGAGGAACATAAGTGCAACAGCAGATTACGGGGTGGTGTTTTCCCAGTAGTATTAACATATTGATTTGTTGAATGGCAGATGCTAGTCATAGCATTAGCTCCTACCATTTGTGTATTATTTAGTCCATACTGGTGCAACAGGATAGGCTTCTGCTTGGTCTTAAAGTCACTAGTTGTGTCCCAATTCAGAGGCTACATTCTTTGAGGGATGCAGACTTCAAAGGCCATGGCATCGAAGTCTGAGAAACGAGCATTGTTGACAGCTGCTGTTGATGATCATCAATAATGTTTGTATTGGACTATTTTGAAAGTTATATTCAACGGTCTGAAAACAAAACAGGGTTCATAACCTCCCTTAAAGGATTAGTTCACTTTAAAATGAAAATTACCCCATGATTTACTCACCTTCAAGCCATCCTAGGTGTATATGACTTTCTTCTTTCAGACGAATACAATCAAAGTTATATTAATAATCACCCTGATGGAAACCACCTGTTTGAAGGCGGTTAAACCTACACAAAAATTCAGATACTCAGAATTAGGAACATATCTGTTATCTTTATAAATCAGTATTTTCAAACAATGTAAGTTTAAAAGACAGTATGTAAAACTATGTGAAAAAATTATTTAATAGGTTACTCAATCAAAAGCTTAAACACAACTACAAGCCAAGGTATACTTAGAATACGTAATTCTACTTTTATATAAACCTTAATCAAAAGATCAAGTATACTTAAGTGCAATTTTAAGTGTATTACCGAGAAGTATATAAAAAGTAAACTAAAGGTATACTTTCTTATTTTTAGTTTAAAAGAAGTATACTAATAACACACTTGAATAAACTTCTTTTTCTTAAGGGCTGTCTAAATATGTTCACATTGGTCCATTTATGTACATAATAAAGAGTATAAAATATAAAATCGCATCTTGGTAAGTTATGTCAACAGCTTTAAAGTGTTTTTTGTATCATTACACAGTAAGCGTAATCCCGCATTACAATGAATCTTGGGATAGGCTAGGCTGCAAAGGGATCCACATGTTCTATCCTCCGTGGCCCAGGAAACAAAATAAACATTTCGAGGCCACATTCGAAGGAGCCTTCGAATTAGGACAACCTTCATCACGCCGCTGTGACGCATTCAGCCTTCTACTCAAAATGTTTGCACTGTTGCCAAGTAAAAGAAACTCTTTAAATTATTGTCTTATAATTATTGTTATCAAAAAGTGTGTGAGAGATTTCTATAGTTATAATGGTTGCTTTGAATTGAATTCCTCAATTCAAGATGGTTTCACTCAGGTACCATCAGCAGATCTGAGACAACACATAACCATTTGAACTTGAACACCATTTATGAGGAAAGATGATAAAAAGCTGTCAATTCCCATCCTTCCAGCCATGTCCTCTGAAAGAAATGGTCAATAAAATGGGGAATAAAACTGGTTCTTAATGGAAATGAGTGAAGGTGAAAGCCAAGAGGTTATACTGGATCTCATCGTGTTACACAGCAGGGGCAGGGCAGACAGCATGGTGTACTGACAGGACAGATGTAAAAAAAGATACTGTCCGTTAGCAATGCGGGGGTCTTTCTCTCTTAAGTTTCTGTTCATTTGTCAGAGCTGTGGTACATTGGACCGTGCACAAACACAGGACCCCTAAGAGCTGTTGCTCAACTTAGGTTTGAGTCTAGCTTTGGTTGCTGTGTGTCTTGCACCCATTCCCACTCTGTCCTCATTCCACCATCCTATAAAGGAAAAAAGCCCCAAAAATAATGTTTCAATAGTGTAGCCACAAGATGTAAATTTGATTTAAACTTTATTTTGTGCCAATCAACACAATTCCGCAAATGCTGCTGAATTGTATTGATCCTGGAAATGTGTGTATGTGTGTGTGTGTAATAATATCCAGACTCCAGACTCCAGGCCACAGTGACTTTAACCTGTCAGAGTTGAGCTCTGGCTCTCTGATGTAGTAACTAGTGTCAGTAGCGTGTAAAAAGCACAGGAAGTCTCCTGGAGCCACCGTCATGCTGAGAGGCAAACTTCATGGGGGCAGAAAGAAAAAACAACCATGTCACTCCAACTACTGTTTTGATCACTCAGCTAGAAGCTAGCGGCAAACAGCAGTAATACGTCAGGAAGAAAATTCATAAATAAAACCCCATGTGCCAAATTTGTAATATCCGGTCGTCTCGTTGCACAAGAGAGCAAGTGAGAAGTGTGAAGGGAAACATTAAAGAAAACCCCTGGAGGTCCCTCACTATGAAAATGGCCAGATATTAAAATGGAGGAGGGAATTTCATTCTTCCGTCTATATCCTAAACAATGTCAAAGCCTAGTACATATTTTTGTCTTTTTCAGTTTGGTAATCTGATGTTCATGATGGATGATCTGACGAAATTTAAAATGAAGCGTGAGTTGTGATTGTTGGACTGTAATTATTGTTCAATTGACCTTGATCTTGTTCATGAGGTCGCAGCTCATTTCCATGCCGAAACCCTAGAATATTGGGCCAAGTCATCAAAGATGTCAAACAGAGTGCAACCAATGGTCATTAAACTCTCAAAGCTATCCAAAAGTGGCAGTTGGAAAAAAAAAAAAAAAAACCTTCTGGTTGAAACGTGGTCAAAAACAACTTATTAAACCAATAAGTTACTTAGTTTGCTAACAATGAACAAAGTATGGCAGAGATTTCTGTTTCAGCACTGGAGACAGTTGAGGAATCCAAACACTCTTGGAAACTGTGGTTTTCTGTTTCTGATTTTATGAACAATTCAATATATTTTAATACATCACCATGGAGTGCTGCTCTGAGCAAGAGCCATTCAGATGATGAATACGTACGAGGTCAGTTTTCCAGGAATCAATACCCTCGTCTGGCATTGAAGGAAGAAGAATGAAGCATAATTCATAAATAGCATTTGGGAGATGATATGAGATATTAGCATCACATTTCCCAATTTCTCTCTCCTTCTCTTTAATATGTTAGATGGCAAAGGATGCAACTGGAAATTCTGCTTAGCACAACAAATGTTTTTAATAAAATCTATACCTTCATTTGATCTCATTCAAAGGTTTATTTTTCCCCCTGCTTCCTCTGTATGACTTTCTGTTTCTCTTTATTTATCTTTCTTCCTCTCTCCATAAAATTTCTTTCCAATCATGGCTGGATTAAGATTGTTTGGTGCCCCTGGGCATTAATACCTAGAGTGTCATCATTCCAGTTACATTAACTGTTATTATTATTACTAACCTCAAAAATACAAATTACTATTAATAAATTAACCTAATAACATGAGGTTACATCAACAACATTTTTAAATGTTAGATCAAGTAAGAATAAAAATCCTTTCAAATTCAGGTTACAACTTTTTGTGGTGTACTTGTGACTTGTGAAACCAACTGTTATAGGCAGATCTATCTGCTCTAAGATCTGAACATGTATGTAGCAAAATATAACAACTTTAAGAACTAGTGAACTGTTACAGTTATTTATAATTTCAAGATAAAACATATAACATAGCTAATCAATCATCATAACAACTTAACTAAATCTGGACAATTGCAACTTAAATTCAACATGCCAAGGTCCAAGCCAATCATGACTAACTGCCAACTAAAACCAGTCAACAACAACAAAAAAAGTAGACAAGCAGTATGTCTTGTTTTCCATAATGGGACAATCAGTGGATGTTCTTGTTTTCAATAAATGTCTATTATTCTGTATAGCTACATAATTTTGAGAGGTTTTAAACTGCAAATAAAGCTAAAAACACACCGACCCCAAAGTGAAAGTTCAATGATGATGCTCCATGGGGAAATCTCACATCCATGAGCAAAGCTTTTAATTTTGGTGAATGGGATGCAACACCTCAAGGCGCGCTCCCAGTGTGAATGCTGTATTTGTGTGTGTGAAATTGAAATGTGCTGCTCACGCAGTGTGTGAATCCAGCAATTTTGCATACACAACAATTTAATTAATTGTAAACATAGCAAATTATTTAAAAACATAGTCTCACAAAAATTGGGATATACATTATTAGGATGACATAATAAAATATATTAGTACTTTATATATACTATATACTAACACACATTAAACACAACTAATACAACTAAAATTACACTTAATGTATATTTGAATCATTGACTGAATGATTAACTATTGATTACAAGGCATAAAATGTAGGTAGTTTGAAATGAATTGTGACTGAAATTAATCTGTGATCAGTTCTATTGAAATGAACAATTTAAATGAACCAACTCAATAAAATGAATCAGAATTCTCAATTCAATTTAGAAAGAATGACAAATAAAGATAAATACTGGAGATAGTGTTCAATTGTTGTATCAGGTCACTCTGTTATAAGGCTGTATGCATGACAATGATCTGACAAACCATGGCTAGCTTCTTATTAAAAAAATGACACTATAATACATGCTGCTGTCATGTAAACTACTTGTGTATCATATAGTGAATTAGGGGCTTGTCACATTTTTTCCTCCAGTAAATAGGCCGACACAGCTAATCTTAAATGGCTGTCAAAGGAGAATGCTTTTTGCACACTGTGCAGTTACAGCATCAACCAGCAGGGGCTAACTGGACCAGCTCAACCTTGACCTTTCGCTCAAAACCTCATAGTTACTGACATATACTGGCATTTGTGACAACTTCCCCACGTGACAACTACCCATTCTCCCTAACGTCATTTCTCTATCCATCTACATTATTTATCTGCAATCTTTCCACAACCTATCCACTGTCTCTCTCTCTTCCACTTTCTCTCTGTCTCTCTCTGCAGAAATAGCATCGCCGTTTCCTCATTGATTTTGGCTCTGACCTTCCTGTAACCTGCTGTAAATCAATCACCCTCTGTTCCGTGTGGCCCGCGGGCTTACCGTGCGGATGGAAGAAATAAAACGAGGAAGGGAAAAATAAAGGAGACGCTTATCCACTGACGTCCACAGGAACTGTTAACACAAGATAATGAGGTCACAGGACCTTACAAGGCAGAGGTTGAGCGGGTTTCCCATGGGTGAGGGTGTCCAAACAATGCCCAGTCTATAAACACACACCAGTTAACTGATAAACCAAACTACGCCATGTCCTAGTCAAGATAACGTCTACTGATTTGATCCGTAAGTATTGTTTGCATGGCCTTCTCTCTTTCAGTATTGTTCATGGGGTTCAGTGGTTTAGATTAAAGGTGTGTTTATTGAATCTCTGATGGTGGTACATAATCAGGGAAGCATTGCATCTGCATGAGTCTGTGTGAGCAGGTTATAGCATGTATTTCATGCTGTAATGCAGTAATACTGCTCTGTGTAAATATGTTATTCTCATCGTTTTAGAATGCTTTTATAATGGAGGGGTTTCAAGCTCAGATTACATTTATCAGCATATTCACTGAATCTTTCAGGACATCAGTGTAAGCATTTCCCCTGTTAATCTTTTTTCTTGTCTATTCAGTTTTGTCTTATTTATCAGGTCTACGGACAAAGTCAGCATCACCCGATAAATAAGACAAAGTACACACTAACTTCAGAATCACATGAGTGTTGGAGTTTATTTGTGGTACTTGTGAGGAGCTGAATTCACATGTGTGGCATTGTACAAAGATGCTGCCTATGAAGAGCATCTCAAATCAGTTATTTATGAGCAGGCCTATAAGGAATCTCTGCAGAAAGCTCAGCAGATCCATGCAGCACCTGAACTCCCATCATGCACATTATCACACAAGATTAATGTTGATCATGAGCCAAAAGTTAGTAGTTTCTGTCTGGGCCTGCTTATGAGGATTATTAAAATATAATTTCTGTCATCATTTACTCAACTTCACATTGTTCTAAACCTGAATGACTTCCGTTCTTCAGCTACAGTGACCATATAGCATACAGTCACCAGGCACTGTCAAGCCCCCAAATAAGAAAAAGAAAAAAAAAAGGCACAATAAAGTATCATATACTGTAAGTGGTCCATAGGACTTCATATTCTTCTAGTCACAATTTACTCACCCTTATGAAATTCCAAATCTCAATGAGCTACATTTTTTTCTGTTGAACACAAATTAACATTTCGAATAATGCTGATACAAAGTTTTGGTTACCATTGACTTCGATTGTATGGGGAAAAACAGAAATTTCTCAAAATATATTCTGTTATATCACACAGAAGAATGTAGGTCATAAGGTAAGTGATGACAGTTGACAGACATTTTTAGGTGAAATATCCCTTTAAATCTGGCACATCCATAAGCCTCTTGCCAAACATGGCAATTCATACTGACATGCTGTATTTGCACGTAGGCTATGTTCAAGAGATAACTTTTTTTTTTTACTTTTATTCATTTAGAAGACATTTGTGTCCCAAGCCTTCAGTAGCAAGTCAAGAGAGAAAGCAAGGCATATGGCAAAGACACACAAGAATGCAGAAAGAAGCAAAATGTGTGGGGAAAGCTGTTAAAAATACCTCAGTTAAAATAGATTTTGTGTGTGTTTTAGGGGTGTTTAGATTACTAAAAAACACTTCCTGATTTTTGTTTAATAGATCTAAGTTTAAATGCTCTAACTTGCTTTCATAATATTGTCACAAATTGGTTGCAAAAGCACATGAGAAAAAGGGATTTAAATGCAGCAGCCATTGTTTATTTAACACAAGAACTCTGAACAACTAAAGTAAAATGTGAAGTAGAACTGACAATGAACTGAAAGAAACAGGGTTAAAAAGACAGAACAAACCAATCAAAGAAACATGAAACACCTGTGACCACTTAAACCATTTGTAAGCCAAATTTGTTGTAAACAACAAAAACAAGAGTACGATAGAGGTGAGTGGGAGGGGACTTTGGTGTGGGGTGTGGAACCATGACACAGCTGTGTAAGTGAACTGAGGTGGAGATGGGGTACCGGAGGACTGAGGTGAATCGGAGCAACCGAGGACCAAGGCGGAGATGAAGGGAAGGAGGAGGCTGACTGAGCCAAAGGTGTGGAGGGAGAAAGCAAAGCTGAAGGCCCAGAAGTCCATGGTGTATGCCAGGGGTGTCCAACCCTGGTCCTGGAGGGCTACTGCCCTGAAGATTTTAGATCCAACCCAAATTAAATACACACCCCTGGTTTAGGCATAGCGACAACCGACCAAGGTGAAGCCAGAGGGATGAGGAAGCCTGGGGGAGCTGAAGGGACGACGGCCCCAGGTGGAGACGAGGCATACAGGAGTCACGGTGGAGCCAACTGCTTGACAGACCTAGGAGGAGTGATGGGCATGGAGGTTCTAGGTGGAGCTACTCAGTTGACCATCCAGGGCTGGACTGATGAATTCTCTGACTGAGGCAACCCAATGATGATCAAAGAGGGAGCTGAAGGACTGAGGAGAGGCAGTGCAGGCAAGGACAGAGTTCTGGGCAGTACAGATGGATAGGAACAGATAGGCACAACAGGATAACACAGAGCAGGCATAAAATCCAGGAACAGGTCTCTAGGCTGGCACAGAACATGCAGACTTGGAGCAGGCAGATTAAAAACAGAGATGAGGTGAGTTCAGTACTGCTAACAGGGACAGGCTGGGGGCTGAGAAGAGAAATTGGCATTAAGCACTCACTCTCCCAGTCTATGAGCAGTTTGCCAGTTGTAGTCGAGGTGGCTGGGCTCCAAGACATCCTCTCATACTCCATCAGTACTCCCAGGGGCATAGGCGATGTTGCTGGCTCACACACCTGATCAGACGTGATCGGCTCAAGCTCCAGGGTGATCTCTGGCTTCGGCTCAGGCTCTTTAATCACGGCAAGCTCTGGCTCAATGTCCGCAGTGGGCTCTGGTGTTGTTGTTGCTGGGCTGGTGGTAATGGCTGATGCTCTACTCTCCTCCTTGCTCTCACAGAAGGTGAATGGGGGACTGTTCTGGAGGATTACCTGCTCCACATACTCCTTAAAATTCCCCCAAGGTCCCTCCCTGAGCAGGCACACCCTGGTCCTCTCATTCAGGCCTGCCCGGAAAAACACACAGGCTAGTGTCATCATAGTGGACTAGATGTTGAAGGTCCGAGAAAGTCAGTGTGTGATCCTCTATGGATTGGTTCCCCTGCGAGAAGGATGATCAGGACTGCTGCTAAATCCATATTATTTGGTCAGTTCTTCTCTCACAAAGTGGTTGCAAAATTATGGAGAAAAAAGGATTTAAGTGCAGCAGTCTTTGTTTATTTAACACAAGAACTCAGAAACTGAACAAGCAAAGTAAAACAGGACTGACAATGAACTAAAAAAAAAACACAGGGTTTAATATACAGAACAAACCAATCAAAGAAACCGGAAACACCTGTGACCACTTAATCAAACCATTTGTAACCTAGGAGACTAACTGGAACACAGAAAACTGAAATACAAAACCCATCCAAACATTAACTCAGATTATCCCTAACAATTATATTATATTGTAGAATTGTATAAGAATTGAACTGTTCTGTCACTTTTTTAAAATTAAATTTTAATAGAATTTCTTTGCAAAGAATGGCACAGTTAACACAGCAATGTAAAAACAAATAAAGGTAACCTAAAAATGTGCTTACGCTTTTCCAGATATTACCTTTTATGTAGTGTGTAATATAGCTGTTTTTAATATAAAAGCTCTGCACGGTTTCAAAGATCAAGGTGCACGGTAAATGGAGTTATTGACCGATTCTGAATTTGCATAATACAAATGATGCAAATCCATTAATGCAATAAAGACCATAAGATACAGAGACTGGCTGTCGGCGAACAACTTCTACTTTGACCTGCCCTCAAACACTCTAGTTGTAGCTGAGACCTGGAAGAGTGTTGTCGATATGGTGTGAAGACAAAGTTTTCTGCGCCGTGAAAGCAAATCCACTTTGTTGCACTTCCAAAGGATGAGGACTCGAGTTGGAATTAATACAGTAAAACTGACCCCATCTGAAATTCAGATATGGTAATGGGCATTTTTTTTCTGACATGCACTGTGAGCAGTAGACCAATCACAACAGACTGGGTCATCTGACCAATCAGAGCAGAGTAGACCAATCACAACAGACTGGACCATCTGACCAATCAGAGCAGAGTAGGTTCTCAGAAAGGAGCTGTTTAGAGAGAGACTGAATTCTTTATCTAACCATTTCAGACACTGTGAGAAAAGAGGTGATGCTGCAATGTGTATATTATGAGAATATGAAAATGTTTTTTTGACCATTGATGCATGTAAACTTGTTGTAGGAGACTCCAAATCAAAATTAGGAACCTTTAAAATAGCATAATAGGGGCACTTTAAAAAAGCATCTGCATGATGTTCTGTAAGCACATAATCTGTACAGGTCTGGTAAAGGATAACTTTGCTCAAGTGGCCAAATTGTCCACCCAATAGAGAGAGTTTTGCTCATCAAGACAAAAAAAAAAAATAGAGGGAACATTGACAGACCATATATACACGCGTATATAAAAACACAACACTCCCTCCCTCGGGCCCCAATTCAAATACACTGACACTTTGTCGTAGAGCCAAAAATAAGATCCAAAATGCATAAGGCATTAAGACTCTAACACTAAAATTTGTGGCCTACATTTCTAAAACACACACGCACACACATCTGGTTTGCCGGTGTCTGGTTCTGGTGGAGCTGTGCCTCAGTGGGGTGCGGGCCGCGTGCTGCTCCTCTGTGCAGTGATGAATGAGTGTAGATTTGGAGAGCGCTTTGGAAAAGAGAGCCGGAGTCCTTTCACATCCACTCCAAACACTGAGAGAGCAGCAGGAGCCTACAGAGAGGTTACAGTCCAAAGAGCTTCACTCTGAGCAACCTATGAGAGACATCAAAAACAACAGCTCTCCCGCTCTCTTACGTCTGTCTTCTGTTTTTATCGCAGTGTGTTTTGAAGTTGTGTGTTTTCATCAGCGTTTAAATGGAGTTTCCAGTGGAGAACGCTGGGTTTTAAAACCCTTTCTGAGTGCTTTAAGCATTAGTTTACCTCAGACTGATTGAGCTCATTTATATGTTGATATAAAAGGGAAACAATATTTATTCTAGAGTGCAGCAGTTCAGAGTACCGTGTCCTGGAAACTTCCTTCTGAGTCAGAAATGGATTTCATTGACTGGATGGTGAAAAGTGTCTGTTCCATTACAGATTCAAACCAGACCTGAATGTGAGTTTGGAGTCTAAAGGTCAAGAGCATCTCCATGTATCCCAGTGGTAATGCTTCTTCAGTTATTATTTGTAACATTAATTGCAAAATTTTTCACCCTCATGTCATTCCAAACCAATAAGACTTTTGTTCAGTTTTGAAACACAAATGAAGATATTTGAATATTTGAAACATGAGAGATTTCTGTCCCTCGACTGAAAGTCCATTACACCAAAATTTGGACCCTCAAAAAGTTCATAAATACATCATAAAAGTAATCCATATCCAAGTCTTCTGAAGAGACGTGATCACTTTATATGATGAACAGATTTAATTGAGGCTTTTATTCACATTTAAACATTGATTAATGCACATATACTGTATAGAGAACACACATTTGCACTTCTGTTGACCATTTTTGATGTCCTGTAGTAGGGCAAAAAAATTATTTTTAATCATTAAGCTTCTTTAAATGTCCCTGTAACACAGTTCATTTGTAAGGGAAGAAGGAGGCAGGAACCGGCGAACGTTACAAACACTTTAATAATCATTAAATTAACAAACAAAACGAAAGTAAAATGCCGGCAGGCCCTCACGGCCGACTGCTGGCCACACAAACATAATAAAACATAACACAAAATAACACAAAATCCAAAAATTTATGCTTCTGGAGCTCCTCTGTGAGAGACTGGTTCCAAGCGCAGGTGACGCTCTTTAGCAATCACGCCACTGGCCTCGCGCCGTTCCCTCACGGCTCTCACCCCGCCCTACTTGTCACATACCCCCATCGCCCCTCGCAGGCCGGAGGGTACCCACGAGACTGCGCTCTACTAAATTTTTAAGATTCTTATTAATTTATAAAAATTAAAAAGAAAAAATACTTTAAAGTCTACATACTGTACTGTATGTTGAACTACTTTTTTATACGAAGAGCTTTTGGAACAGTATCTCATCCACCAGCCTTAACTTAAAAATATATCTTAACACACAAACTTTACAATTTCTGCAGCCCAGTTACCATTGCATTATTGTACAGCAGAGAACCCCACCAATAATAACACCTATAAACAGTGTCACTTTTCCATGGATTTTTTTGAAAACACCTATAGAAACATAGAGTCGTAAATACTTAGACATTGTAAGCTTATATGTCTGGTGTATTACTCAATATGTCTGGAGAGACTGAACTCTTTGTACCTGAAGACCTGTTGTTTATCTGTTACGCAACCACCATAAACATTGACTGTTTGTAAGATAAGCTTTCTGCTCCCAAGATTAATAGATAAACATGTTCAGGTGAGTATCTAACTTCAAGTTTCTAGGTCATCCTAAGATTGAATCAACAACTCCTGATCCTCAACCACTAAAGGGACAGTTTACTCCAAATCTGTTATGTTGTTTTTCTATACCCTCATTGAATACATTTTTTTTTCTCTTTGTCCACAAGTATTTATGTATCTATGTGTTACCCTTTGGAGTGTTACAGTACCCGTGTGTGTGTGTGTGTGCCCTGAATCCACACAGTTACTGTCAAACTAGATTGGTGTGACAGTGGACCTTCAGCACACATGCCTCACAGATATTAAATTACTCTGATTAATGGCGAGTGCTTGCCATTGATTTCTATCCGGTGCTAAGGGTTTCACATCTCTCGTCTCCAGAGAGAGATAAAAATATCTCAAGTTTAAAACGCCATCCTGTGTGTGTGTGTGTGTGTGTGTGTGTGTGTGTGTGTGTGTGTGTGTGTGTGTGTGTGTGTGTGTGTGTCTCAACAGTCAGCGAACCACAGTTTATAACGACCACATTACTGGGATTCACCCAAATCACGGCAGGTATGTAGAAAAAACAGATGAGCCACAAGGGCCCATGTGTCATGGCCGCGAAAGTTTATTGCTTTTATAAAATGATGGCAACAGCAAGAAGCCAATGTTCAATAAACAATTACATTCATTACTAACAATCACTATAGTTTTCAAATTTTCTGAATAAAAGTCGCCAACATTATGCTAGAGAGTTGTGGGTGGTTACCAGGGTATTGCTTTGCAGTTCCCAAGGTGTTTTGAATTGTTGTTACTGGATTGTTATGTTGTTACTAGAATGGTTGCTTAGCCTCTATGATATTCTAGCCTATATGTATGGCTCGGGTCCCTCTTTAGTGTAAGTCTATTGGACTTCTTTCAGCCCAATAATACAGTTTATTGGTCCCTCTTTATAGACACTATTCAAGTTAAGTTATGTGCATTAATAGATTCAGCTTCAGATTCAGATTCAGGCCTACTTATATTGATAGGCCTTTCACATTTCTATTTAATATAATATGACAATGTGGGGATAATATAAAATGAATCTGCTCCAGATTAAGGGAGAGTATTTTCAATAATTCTGAATGAATTTCTCATGGCAAAAAATAGCATGACCATCTCAAACCAGACGGACAGGAACCCACATTTCCACATCAGAACTGGCGGATGTCAAATAAACATCTCAAAGAGCAGCACATGTGCTTTACTGGTGGAAGAAATTGGACTATTATGATGTTTCTGGTCCAGAAATTGTCTTTCTTTGTCCTCATTGTAGAACAAAATAGGATGGACCACATCCAATATCATCCAGACATTTCTGGAATAAAAGAATATGATAACATGAAGAGATTTATTTTTGGGAATGTTAAATGGAAGATCCCATGCCTCCCATTTGGGGTTAATTAGTTTTCTTTGTCAAAAATCAAAAAGAATGGATGTGCACACCCTGCATTTTTTTCCTGAAGATCTGCCCTGTCATTTTCAAATTCCTACAGAATACACACACACACACACTCGACTGCCCGCCTCTTTCTGCATGCAATCTTTCCAGAGCATTCATAGTTCCTCTGCTATCTGGAATGCAGGGGTCCCTCAGGCAAAGAAACGGTAAACCGCCAGCATCCGTTAATAATACGTTAAACCACCCAGTGCCTATAAATAATCCTGACCTGTCACGAACGCAAGCCCTAGGAAAAGCATCTGCCAAAGTATGAAGAACACTGTTAAACAAATCATCACGAAGCCTGGGATGGTATGAAAACATCTTCTGTTCAGAGTTTCAGAGAGCTGTCAGATCCGTGGGCAGGTCCAAACCCGGAGCATGTCCGATCTCTGGACTGTACTGAGGCTGTCAGGTCATTAGTGTCACGTCTCATCAATCACTCCATGAGAACGCAAGACTTGCCATCACTAATTATAATCAACAGATTTATTTCGAAATCATCTGCGACTGGGCGCAGACAGAGGACGGTAAAGAGAGCCAGAGGATGAATTAAAGGGCGCTGATTAAAGTCCTGCTGATGAATGTCCCTCCTAAAGCCATAAACAGCACATACTACAACTAGAAGCCTGACAAGGACACAAACTTTTACTAATAAAGACACCAGAGGAGAGAATGAGTCAAGAAGAGAAGAAATAGAACACAAGAGGAGAGATAAGATGACACGAGAAAAGTAGAGAATGAGAAGACAAGGCAAGAGGAAAAGAGAGACATTGAGAAGGGAAAAGTAGAGATGAGATGAGAAAAGTCAAGATGACACAAGAAGAAAGGAGAGGGAGAGATGTGACAAAATGAGAAGAGGAAGAAGATGTAAGGAGAGAATGAGAGGAGAGACAGTTGAGATGAGTTGAGAATCAATGCATAGAGAATGAGAGGAGACAAGAGACCAGACAAGTCGAGAGAAGAGAAGAGAAGTGACAGAATGAGATAAGAAGAGAAGAATGGAGAAGATGCAAGGAGATGAGAGAATGAGATGATACATGTTGAGAAGAGAGTAGGGGAGAGAAAGATGTGATGAGAAGGACAGATAAGAGAGGCAGGAGAGAAGATGGGAGAAGAGGACAGGAGAGAATGAGGAGAGGAGAGGAGAGGAGAGGAGAGGAGAGGAGAGGAGAGGAGAGGAGAGGAGAGGAGAGACATAAAAAGAACAGAGAGAAGAAGATGCAAGGAGAGAATGAGATGAAACAAGCCGAGAGGACAGGAGAGACAAGACAAGAAGAGGAGAACAGAAGATGAAAGGAGAAGAAATGAGAAGAGAGGCGAGACGAAAAGAGTAGATGAGCCAAGGTAAAAAAAAAAAAAAAAAAAGTAGAGAGGAAAGAAGAGAAGAGAGATAAGAGGATAAGGAGAGGAGAAAATGAGAAGAGGGTGGAATGATCATAATGTTTGTCATGTCATTACTTACCTCAAATAAATGTGTCTCTCAGTAAAACTTTTGATCAGTTCTTCCTTGATTTACAAATATAAATATATCTGTCTGCTCTGATCTTAACCTCATGACCTCATCTTGAACACTAATAGCCCCTTGTTGCACAGTAACTGAATTTGCATTCAGTGTTATGTTTCTTTATAAGAACAAGACCTCCGTGATGGATGATGATTTGCGAAGCTGCCAATGAGGAATAATGCTGGTACTATCTAATCTCTCCAAGTGAAGACACTATTGAACATGCTGCAGGTGTGTGTGCAACACGAAGGTATTCAGGAGTGCAAATACAGCTGTTCAAACCAATCGCTGCTCAGGAATGTCTTTGTGTGCAGTGGTTCAGGGTCGCTGATTCAAAGCTCATTGGTTCAGAGTTAATTATTAATGATGCTATTGGCTGAAATGTTCTCACCTGGATGTCAGCGCAGCACCTGTCTATACACCAACATATATATATATATATATATATATATATACTGTATATATATATATATATATATATATATATATATATATATGTCATGGTTATACATCCTAACACACATAAGACCCATTCTAAATAATATGCTAAATATAAATAGTATCAAACAGTGGCGGTTCGTCAGGGGAGGCAAAGGAGCCACAGCCTACCCAAACATCTGAGGTGAAAAATGGGAGAAGGATTTAATGTTAATAACATTCCCAATTATTAATTTAATTTCTCAGAATGTGTATTTCTTCATTGTAATTTCACCACTCGGGACCACTGCTGCTCTTTCCCGAACGTGCTGAATCTGCCATTCGGAAAACTGTGCTAAGATGAGGGGATGGAGAAGGTCAGGGGGAGGCAAATCCATAGCCGGAAACTTGTGCCTCTGAGGGTATAAAAAAAAATAAATAGAAAAAGAATGCCAATCACTATCAAGCATTTCACTTTCAGAGGCTATTGAGAAAAAATATGTAGCAAAGGAGGCTAGCCTCCCTTGGTATATCAACCATTCATTGTAGAGACATATATTACGTGATATTCTTTTGAAATGCTCCTGCTGATGATCTAGTAACTACCTTAATTATGGAGAGTAGAGATATCAAATGTTTAATCGGCAACAAATTTACAGGATACCATTCGAGCAGCATATAGTTGGACATATAGGCTACACTAAACGATCAAACAAGCACTTTTAACACAGACATTTAAAAGGACAAAAGGATGGATTTTTTCTTCAAGTGATAGGCTATAGCCTTACAAAAAAGAAGTTCAAGTGTGCTATTAGTATACTTCTTTTAAACTAAAAGAAAGTATACTTTCAGTCTACATTTTATATACTTCTCAGAAATATACTTTATGTGCTTCTCAGAAATATACTTAAAATTGCACATAAGTATACTTGGCTTATACTGACAGAAAAAAGTATATTTGGCTTATACTTGCACTCAATCTTTTGATCAAGATATACTTAAAAGTATAATTAAGTATTCTAAGTATACTTGGCTTGTAGTTGTGTTTAATCTTTTGATGGAGTAGCCTATTTAATATACTTCTTCACAAAGTTTTACATACTGTCTATTAACTTACATTGTTTGAAAATATTGATTTACAAAGAAAACAGATATGGTATGTTCCTAATTCTGAGTATCTGAATTTTTGTGTAGGCTAGTCCACTGGTAGTGTACATAAGAATTTACTTCAGATCTGCTTTGCTCTTTCCCCACCATTCACTGAATTTTCTGGCTATACGGTAGGGGGTGCTATTACATTATTATCTTCTGAAAGAGTACTGAATCTCCGGATCAAAACACAGGTGAAGAAGCAGCAGAAACAAGTGATAGAAGATTGTTCACGCAATTGTAAAATAATGCAATCATTAACATTAAACAGCATGTAAATGTTAATGTTACTGAATTAAATGTCGACCCAGGATGAGCTATAGGACTGTGAAGCTTTGGGGGTGTTGATGGACTCGATCTACTCCATCTGTGTTTTGATCATCGTTCTGAATCCCATCCGGACAAGGTCTTTGACAAAAATGCAATTTTCTCAGCTTTTTGTTTCAAATGTTGCCTTTTTTTTTTTTTAATGAAACTTACCCACATTCAAGTGTTGATAAAAAATTATCCATGAAGTTAGAGTAAATTATTTTTAAAATTAAAGTGCAGTTAAAGGTATTTTTCAAGTAAAAATTAATACCTAAATATGAATATAGTGGTATACTTAAAGTGCAAACATAATATATAAATAGTAAACTATAAGTATGATGTTATGTTCACTTAAATAAAACTTACAAGTATACTTGCAGTATAAAACTACTAAACTGGTAGTTTACTGAGTGTATACTTCAAAGTGTACTAAAAAGTCCTCTGTAGAGGATCCCCAGACCGCTACAGTTAGTGTGTATTTTATAGTCCTGTATTTTAATATCCACAAGCCGCCACCGGTATCAAAACACCATTTTATGATTTCATACAAGTATTTAGCATGGTCAAATATGTACATTCCCATCAAAACACTGCTGTTTGTTTTAGCATTGGCTTAAGCAGTCATCAGTGGTATGAGATTGGGTGTGGGACTGACCAATCACAGGCAAGAGGCAGTGTTCAGAAACACCTCATTATTTGTGCAAATCTGTTTTGTAATGCACCGTTATAATTATAACATATTTTTTGTCAATATTATAAAAATAAATTGTTTTTTAACTTTAATTAGTGTTGCACAAATGTCCAACTTTAGAGAATATGATGCCTTAAAACAAGACATTTGATGTTGGTTATGTGTTTTAAGAAATATTATTCTAAAGATCTATCAATAGGCTATGTATTGTAATATATTACAACTGTGGTTACAATTATTTACAAATACATAGGAATAAACAACTGGGGAAATTTAAATGTTATCAGTTAATCACAACATTCTGCACATTTTTTCTCAAATAACAAAATAACGTACATCCTGTATGTGTTTATTTTGCGATAATGATTGTCTGACAGCAGATTATCCCTGACATATATACTGTATTATAAAACACTGTACATAAAGACTTCATAGAAAGGACATTCTCAGTGATAAAATGTTTTTGAACACCATGTATATTTTTATTGTGTGTTTCCATAATGGATGCTTGTAGACACAGGAGGGTCACTTGAGCCTTTATGGTGCGTTGTTTTAATATTTAAAAGTGCCTCTTAGCACAAATCTAATGTTTCAAGGGAAAACAGGAGCCGAGCGAAGGAGTGATGACATCAGCAGTATAAACAACGATCGACGAGTGTCTCTCTCTCTCGGTCTCTCTGCAGGATGAGGTCTTGCACTGGCCGTGCTGCAGTGGTATCAGCTAACATTAATGACATCCTTAATCATTTATATGGGGGAAGTGAGAGGTCACATCCACTAATGTGAGTGTTTGCCAGAGAAAAGAAAATGAAAGGGACAGAGCAAGATAGAGAAAAAAATTGGAGGGAAAGGATCTTAAAACAATATAAATAGCAGTAGAGATTAAACTACCCTTATGAAAAAAAAAGTAATGTTGAAGTATATTTTTAAGTATACTTTGTGTAGTAAGTATACAAATATCAATGTACTAGTTGTAAACTTCTAAGTGTACGATTTCAATACTGCTTGGGACTAAATCTGCCCACTTTTTAGTATATAAAAGTATATATTTAAGTGTACTGTAAGTGTAACAGTAGTTTTCTTTATAAATCACTATTTTCAAACAATGTAAGTTTATAAGACAATATGTAAAACTATGTGAAAGAGTAAACACAACTACAAGCCAAGTATACTTAGAATACTTATTATACTTTTAAGGATATCTCAATCAAAATTTTGAGCACAAGTACAGGCCAAATATACTTATATACTTTTCTCTCAGTATAAGTCAAGTATACTTGAGTGCAATTTTAATTATATTTCTGAGAAGTACATAAAAAGTAGATTGAACGTAAACTTTCTTATTTTTAGTTTAAAATAAGTATACTAACAGCACACTTGAATAAACATCTTTTTCGTAAGGGTACATAGTCCTCTCTCATTTATCTGATGGTACACAGTTTTCCCCACTGTAGTTTTGACTTCACTTTATACCTTATTATCTGTCCTTCTGCCACTTTTTGGAGAGATGATGGGACATTGAAAAAGTTGAATGGAAAACCAAATACAGTATTGGTTTTACAAATACGGCATTTTTGCAGAAAATGTCAAAACGGCTGATGTGTTCTCTTTTTTATACTAGTATTAAACTTACAGAGATAGCTGATCAAATGTGTGTCTTTATATAGTTGAGTGGCTAGTATGTAAAGAATTCCCAAGCCAACATCTCCATTAGCTCCTGCAGTCAGAGAGGTTCAGAGCAGCCCAGAGCACCTCACTGCCTAAGTCTCACCACATCTTTAGATCTACAGGAGTGGAAACTCAGGTTTGCGTGCCAGATCTCTCCTCAGCGCTGCACGTCTGCTAATTGAGTGGGTTAGCAGTGGCTAAGGGTCTCTCTGCGCTGAGGCCAGAGCTCATAAAGATGGGTGCGGGTGGCCTGGGCCAAGCCAGCAGAAATCCAACGGCTGTCTTCCAGGCAGAGGAGAGCTGGTCTCAAGTTGCATGCAGAACCGGCACACACGCCCAGAGAGACCCGATAACTCACCGCATTGCGTTCTTATGCGCTGGCCTCATGGAATAAAACTTTATTAAAGTTATTGCATGAAAGTTTGTGTTTGAAAGTGAGAAATAAGAGAAAGCCATGTACGTTCCATTCTGGTTAATGTATTTCTTTGTGTTGGTTTTACTAGATTTTCCTAGTCTTTCAACACAATCAAAGAAATGTCACTCTACTGATCGTTAGATGGGGAGTGGAGTGACATTTACTTGTGCACAAGGTAGCAACTAAATTTGATTATATTTAAATTGTTTATATGTTATATCTAAATGTTATTTATATTATATATTCATATTGTACTTTAACTTGAAAGTGAATTTATTTTCAAATTAATAAGTATCAACAGAAATACACATAAGCAGTGTTTGGGAAAGTTAGTTTTAAAAGTAATGTGTTACAATATTGCATTACTCCCTTAAAAAAGTAACTAATCGTGTTAGTTACTATTCATGGAAGGTAATGTGTAAACCTTTCAGCTGTGTTTCCATTCTGGACTGAAGAAGAATAGGATTTTTTACTTAATAAAAAATCAATAAAAAATCATTTTACTTATAAGTATGGTTGAATTGGATCATTGGAGGTCAGCAGCAAAAACATTGCTTAATAAAGTGAGATTAAATACATAAAGGCCTGGTTTCACAGACAGGGCTTAGACTAAGCCAGGATTAAGCCTTGTAGCTTTTATAAACGTGCCTTAGAAAAAAACCCTACTGGTGAGCATCTTGAGAAAAAACAATGGCTCTGACATATTTTAAGATATGTCAGTGCAAGTTGCTTTCAGTTAAAACAGCTCAAACATGCATTTTAGTCTGCAGGTTTGCGTAATATTCTGAGATTGCATTTCTCTGTTTTTATTGATTTTGAGGAATACTGACTCTGTTTTTGTGCAAATGTTCAAATTTAGTGTAGAACTGCAATAACCATCATGTTCACACAGTGCACAGAATACTTCTGCCATTCCACCAGCATAAAGGCACGGTTATACTTCATTTTCCATGTTCCGCTGCATCTCGTGCACAGTTGAGCACGCAAGCCTTTCAAAGTACACTCCTTTGGCCTTGAGTGTGGAACAACGCGTGGATCTAGTGGACTGCTGTTTTCAAGCGCTCAAGTCCCTCACACATGCCCTGTTGTACACGCGGGTGGGGTGTCCGAGCCTTCAACCAGCTGTAGTTTAGGCTACAGGTAGGCGCGGGTACCAAAACCTGGTAACAAGGTCAGCGGCTAAATTATCATACTAGTCTGTGTTGTATAGATAAGCTCTGACGTTATCAATTCTGTTTCTGTACGTTACTGGAGAAAGAAAATCAGCCAAACATATCAGCCAAAAAAATCACCATTATATACTGTATCAGCCATCGGCTGCCCTGATATCTAAATATCGGCATCTGCCATAGAAAAACCCATATCGGTCGACCTCTACTCTGCACTTACTCACGATTCTTGTCAACACGAGGACAGGAGAGCTGTCAGTCAATACATGGGAAAACAAAGTAACTTGCGTTACTTTTTTGAAAAAATAACTCAGATATTTTGTTGTAAATTTAAAAGTAATGCATTACTTTACTGGTTGCTTTAACAAAGTAATCTAATTATGCAATTTGCGTTACTTATAATGTGTTACCCCTAACACTGCATATTAGTATTACAAAGACACTATAAACTATATAACAGTCTTACAGGCTGTTTAACAGCAGGTTCCTGTATTGGAGTCAATTATCAATGTGTGTTCAACTGTATGAGCTATTTCTTGGGCAATATTGGTGGAAATATTCAGTAGTTTTTATATAAAATTATTGTATAAAAAAAGGCTCATATTTCACATACCAGTGTCCTTTGTTTGTTAAATCTGTTTTTCAGCTGGCACACTTTCATTTTAAGTCTTTTTCTTGACAGCACAAGTTTCAACACCAACACCCGCTGACAAGAGTCAGGCTGTTAGCATGCCAAAGTCAGTGAAGACAGCAGACCATATCCCAGGAACCAAAGATCCGACCCATCATTTTCACCTGGCGGTCAGTCTATGTGCGGATTCTGTCCATTTATTTTCTTCTTTCACACGCTGTAAAGGCGTTTTGGGATTTCTCACGTCTATTCACTTGGAGAAATTAACATGTGCTTTGATAGGGGTTTTAGTACGGCCCTAAAGGATGAGGAAACGGCCATATTGGGTCTTTGTAAGGACGGTAAATGCAGCTCTGTCTGTAAGACTCCACCAGCATTCAGAGCTTCACACAAAACCCTCTGACCTCTTTTGTCTACCCGGGACTACCAAGCCCAGTTGATTAGGGGCTTTTCTTTTTCTGGTCTGTTGTTTTTTCTTGTTTTAATTGACCGGTGGGACCAAGAGTAAGAAAAGGGCGTCAGGGTGTCAACCTCAGTCGCCTCGTTTTCAGTCTGCATTTTCTTTTCTCCCTTACTCTGGTGGGAATGTGACGCCCGCTCGCTCTGGTGGCTATATTCCAATGGGAATCCCAGCTATAGCGTTTAGGGTTTAATAGATGTCAGACCCGTCTGATCAGACCCCCCGCTCAGATTGTAACAATTAAACACATTAGAGAGAAAAGAAGAACAGAGTCACTGCCCATTTGATGAAGGTTAGAATAAGCTGTGAAATGATTTTGTAGTTAATGACATTGCAATTAAACCTCTCTCAATTCATTCAGATGCATACTTTGTGCCTCGTTATCAGATATTGGTATCGACCATCTTGCATCTTCAGCAGTATTCAATATTCAAATTAGCAGGATTCATTTTTCAAACATCATTTAAGTTACATTTATTAATATAGGACGTCTGTGATTTCATGTACTGATAGAGACAGGGTTGGGTTTGGATCTCTAAATATTGCTGACTGTCTATAGTCTGAATGTGAGTGTTACCAAAGGCTCTCTCCAATGTTAACCGAAGTGGACTCTCATCGGACTCCGCTGATTTAATTTCCTTTTTATGCTGGATGGGCAGCTGCACAAACTGTTTTATTACTCAGAATTGTGGCAGAAAGTTTTAGATAATGAAGATGCATTTAGATTTAACATTCAACAAAGGTATTTAAAAAAAAAAAAAAAAAAAAGTGTTGCAAAAAAATAAAAAACAGCAAAGACATTCCCATCTAGACGGAGGATTCTGAGATGAAAAAAAGTAGGTAATTTGCTCTGTAATTTTCACCTCTGAATCGAGTTTTTATCAACATCAGTATTTTACCGAATCGAAACCTCCATATATGAGTGTAAAATTCTACTTATCCCAGTTCCTCTATTCAAAGAAAGTAATTTCCCACAATATTAGATTCTAGTGCAAAGCTTGCATGTGCAAAATTTCAAACTAGTTTATATTAAAAATTCCTCACCCAGTAAATCAAACTTTACTGAAGAATTAAATCCACCTTTTCCAGAGACGTTGGAAGTGGATTCTCTCCTGATGGCACTTGACATATCCAGATCTCAACATGACAAATGTTCGATCAGATGTTCTTTAACAATTCTTTACAGCCTGCCAGTTCAAGCTTGGCAGTTCTTTCAGGATTATGCTGAACCAGAGACGCAGACATCTTTCCAACTTGGTCAACCAAAAATAATAAATCTACATGATACAAATAAACACATATATAAATATATAGAGAGATACATGCAGCTATAAATTTATCCCACTGCTTCATCCAAACTCAATGCAGAAGATCTTTTAAATCATGTTGTAGTGCATCAATACACCATATTTATGTTAGCGTCTCTTGTCTAAATCTCCTGCATTCTTTACTATGCATCCAACAAGAACCACAGTTCTTTATTTATGAACTCATTTGAAAAAATAAAGAATAATATACTTTTACAGGACGCTGCAACAACATCATTTTAATGTGCTGTAATTCATACGCTCTTAATGCATTTTTTTTTTTCTTTCTTATTAATAATTCATCACTAGAAAACTGCAGTTATGTCATATCAGAATCAGTTCCATTACACATGCTGTGCAGTAAAGACACCTGACTGCTGCCTCTGCCCGCTTGGCGTAAGTACTTATGCATGGCAGTAAATGGCTTTAAGTGACTGTGTGCATCAGGGGGCATAGCTGGCTCTGTCTGTTGTCGTTTACGTGCGTTTTAACGAGGCATTCACTGCCCCCCAGAGACAGACCTGATGGAGAAAGGCCTGAACAGGACCATTGACTACGCCAACTGCAGCTCAGACTAAAATCAACAGCAGAATTACATGCTTTAGTGAGCGAGCCCCCAATAAAACAGCCCTTAGAGACCGCCGGCCTGGCCCTCCTCCCTGTGTGACTCTGTCCCTCCGACAGGGAAAAAGAACCCAGTGTTAAATTCGCTTTCTTCTTTGCATTCCATTGCTCGGAAACCATGGCAATGCAGCCATCATAACCTTGACCATCCAAAGAAAACAAAAGTCCACTCCAGTCAGAGAAACATAAAACAGCAACGTTTGCAGGAATAAGTCTCAATTAATGCCTCAAATTAATAGTTTATTATCCCTGTCCGTTGAACGTGAAGTCAATTAATGGAAGTCGGGGAAAATCGGACCATGCTTGAGTGGAGCAAGTCCACTGAGACCCACCATTTCAAACTCCTACTCTTTCTTCTTTGCTTACAGGTCCTTGTTAGGAACCTTGACCGATTCCTTTGGGAACATGTCCATTCTCCCTGATTAGGGTCCCTAACTATTCACGTATGGGTCTTATTTCATCTATAAGTGCGGTCCATTGTTCTCTCGGAAGCCTTTCCCGCAGCGAGGACTAATTTCACTGTTCCATTTGAGTCTTGTACACTTGCCTTTGAACCCCTTCGTGGTGTCTTTAGGGGCCCTATTAAAGGCCCAAGTCAGACCGTCTCTTGGGTGATCGAAAAAATCTGGACCAATTACCTGTGACCCACCATACAAAAATGAGAAAGAGAAAGAAAAAGAAATAGACATAAAAGAAGATACAGAGAGAAGGGTGAAAGAGAGAGAGAGAGAGAGAGAGAGAGAGAGAGAGAGAGAGAGAGAGAGAGAGAGAGAGAGAGAGAGAGAGAGTTAATATAAAGCATTTAAAACACCACCAGAGGCTTTCATGATGAAATATGACTCTTGAGTCGAGGTGCTGGGAACTTTGTCTCTGCCTCCTGTGAATGGATAGATGAATTATGTGGTCAGCACTGCATTAAGACTCGATCCGGAGAGACAGAGGAAGGAAAAAAGCACAGTCCTCAAGATGGATCCCCTGGTTTTCTAGTTTTCACACCCAGCAGTACAGTAATTGGCAGAGTTTGCTGCTGTTTGTCTGCTCCACCGGGACACCCCAAAACTGCGGTGTTATTGTGAGCATTGAACCTAGCTGCACCAGAAGGAATTTTGAGCTACCCAGTGGACAAGCACACTAGCAAGCCTATAGCTGATATTGTCTTTGATTGCTGCATTGTTTTGAGGATTTGGGATCTTCATAAGACTTGGTGAAATAATAGTCTAGCTGCACCAGGGGGCTAATTACAAGGACCCCTGAAGCACCATCAGCACCAATTAATCGTAAAGGTAGGGTAGGCAATTACCAGAGAGGCTAGCAATAGCGAGCTAGCTTTGAAAGCATAAGATCCCACCCTCCCTGCAGACCATCTCCAAAGCCACGCCTCCTTCAAAACACATGAAGCAAACAAAAGTGTCACGAGAGAAGACGTTAACATTACAATAATAATGAACATAAACAACTTAAAGAGCACTGACCTGTACACAACAAAATCCCTAGAGTTAAATTAATTCTGCTCAGAGTACATTTGGTCCCTCTCTAAATAGTGTTAAAGTAGCACTGAAGCAGAGTTAAAGTTAATGACATAATTAAGCGATACATTTCGTGATGATTGAGCATTAGTGATGAACACCTACTGTTAACTGTTAGTTATTGTGTTTCTCTTTTCTTCAGTGATTCTGAGACTTGTTAACAGCAGGTGTTCATCAATAATGTTCAATCATCAATTAATCACTTAATTATGTCATTAACTTTAACTCTGCTTCAGTATTACTTTAAGACTATTTAGAGAGGGACTATATGTACTCTGAGCAGAGTTGATTTAACTCTGTGGATTTTGCTGTGTACCACCTGCCTGCTTGATAGTGTTGCCATTGAAAGGCATAAATTTAAGTCACAAACCACTCCAAGTATAACATATAATGTATAACAAAAATGTTTCTGGAACAAATTGCCTACCCTGCCTCAACTAGTGGCCCACAAATAATTGTAACTTAGCTTAATTCACATTGTTATTACAAAATTAAGGTAGCTGGTTTGTCTCGCCATGCCCGTCAGCGTAAAAAGGTTAACAGCCAAACTTTTTCCACTGCCCATGCAAATTTTTTTTTTTTTTTTTGATTGATTGATTGGCATTTTTCTTCATCTTCTTCAAATAGTTCTTGAAATCAACTGGTCCAACTGTGAGTGTTGCTATCTAGTGGGCCCACCCATTACTGCAGTTGATTCCAAGCTCGAGAGCCGATGACAAGGTCAGACGTGGAAATTTTTGCAAGGCTAGAAAATTTGGGCTGCTCAAGCACAGACCTGCACAGACCTGCTGATGAGGGAAATCACAGTGCATGTACTTTGCATGAGACAATGGTAAACAGACAACTGGCGAAATCTTAAATAAGCTTACAAACCTTCAACTACTTTCATACTATTATTAAGTTCAGCGGTCATGGCTAGGCTAGTTGGCTTTAACTCCTGTTGGTAGACAGCTCTTGACATGGCCATTACAGATTACATGACTGGCTCAAAAAGTTCTGCTCTCCCTTGAGCAAAGATGGAAGATTTTAATTGTGTATTTCCAGGGAGGTCTTGGCAGTTGAGCAACTCAGCAACTGCATTGAGATGAATGGGAATGCTGAAAGACAGCAGACCTTCTTGGTCCTTCTAGTGAGCCTTATCCTTAGAAGAATGTCTTCCTTTTCCTCAGGCCTGCTAGAATCCTTTCGGTGAAACATTCCCAATCCAAACACTCTTGAACTCCAGCAAACCATCTCATTCCGAACAGCAACTCTCCCCGCAAGCACTGTGCCATGACAAACACTCGTTTAATACACAGTCACTCCCTCCAGCTCCGGCGGGAGCCGAAAGGCATTCTTCAAGACGAGGGAAACACATCCCTGGCGTTTGTGAGTGCAGCGGGTCCAGGAACAGAGGTCCGGATGGTTCTGGCTCATATGTGGTTTCTTTATGGAGAGCGGCTCATCTGCCAGGCCTCTCTATCCGAGCATTATGTGTTCATTAGGAAGCTGTCTCAAAGCCAAACGGCTCTTTCCAGGACCACGTGACGTATTGTGCATCTGGTGAGGGGATTTGTTGAGGGGAGTCTCTCTCATTCATCAGATATTTATCACCAAGATTCAACACAGCTTTCAAATAAATATACTAATTGTGAAAACCCAGTGGTGGGATTATACATTATAATATTACGTAATTTCTGGCAAACAGAGCGAAAGAGGAACCTAACAAGGGATCTAAGGAGGCTTACAAGGGAACTGCGGGTTGTTTGATGGGTGGTGTTTGGGGGCGTAATCGAGGGGATGCATGATGTTATGTCTATTATTAGGTGAGAGAAATCTGAAACAGATTTTATGAAACAAAGTTGTGTGATGAGGCATGTCAGTGTGCATGTAGCAGAACATGATGCAAATCAAGTCATTGGCCCACTCCGCAAAAATACACATATACACACACTCCTTCAGAAGAGAAATGCTCTCTGATGGAGGAAAATGGTGTTTATGAGGCAATCTGGAATCGTTTCTGCTCAGGTTGAGTTGTTGTATTGAATACAGTTTAAAGCGGACTTTATAAAGTTAGCTCATCCAAAAATGAAAAGTCTAAAATTCTAGTTTTCCCATGGAATGCAAAAGGATATGTTTTAAAAAAGGTCCCTTCTGCTCTTTAAAAAAGGAAATTTCATGGGGACAGATGCTGCCTGACTCCAAAAATACCAAAAAAAAAAAAAAAAGCCACACAAAAAAATCCAAAAAAAAAAAAAAAAAAAAGCACCATAAATTTAATGTGACAGGTGTGCTATATTTATATGAACTAAAACTAAAAATACAAAAACATTTTTGTAATTTAATATAAAGTGTAAAATAAAATATAAATATTAGATATAAATATAAGAAATATTAATATAAAATATTAGAAAAAAATATATAAAAAAACTAAATTAATTACTAAATGAAACTTACTACATGAAAATTAGACATGTTGCCAGTAACTAACTGAAATAAGTTTAAGTTAAAGAAAAAAAAAAAAAAAAAAAAAAAATTAAATTAAAGAGAAAATGACAAAAGCACATAACACAATTACTAAAATTTAAACTAAAATTCAAATGAAAACTGAAAATAAAAAGCTAATTCAAAATATTAATAAATAATATTAAAATAACACTGGTGTGCATATGTGAGATTGGCAGGGTTCAAAGAGTGTAAAAATGTATGTGTAAAAGAGAAAGTTATAAAAGAATGTGTGTGTGTGTGTGTGTGTGTGTGTGTGTGTGTGTGTGTGTGTGTGTGTGTGTGTGTGTGTTGGTGGGGTCTTTGTCCTCCCCCTCCACTCCTCGCCCTCTTCCCCTGAACCCCACGTCGGCCATAATAAACCTTTATACACTGTGACATTTTAGGCATGGAGATTATGACCCTCATAATTAAGGAGCAAAGGGGGAGGTGTACACACACACACACACACACACACACACACACACACACAATCTTGAATCAGTTTTTGAAAAGATTAGAATGATCAGTGAATGAAGATGTAAGCTTCTCTACAGGGTTTATGTTTGTTTCCATTGTAAAATATAAATCTCTAAAGAAGTCTGTGAGTGTATGAGGGTGTCAGGAAGACGGAGAGAGATTCCCACGGTAAAATCCCGCTTGCACCACTATAAAAGTGTGTTTACATGTCTGACATATCAGTCACCCACGTCCACGAGTCTCTCTGATCCGAAACAGCCTCTGTGACCTGCCCCCTTTTTCCTTCCATTGGCATTCCGGGTCCAATCCGGCCCATTCCCCGCCGCCCTCCTAAGCCATGAATATTGAGTTAGAGTCTCACCTTCCTACACAAACAGCGACTGTGACAACATCCAGGCCTATATTTCACAAGTCTCACGGAGATGCTCAAAGCACAGCAATATATTTAACCCAACAGCTGGGATTCAAGCGTCACTTTTCACCTATGAGCTCATTTCAGTCTCTCATTGCTCTCAAATCTTCCTTTTGCTTCTCTAATCCTCCCAGGGCCATTAGGGCTGATCTCAGAACAGTTTTGAACAGATTTTAAGCCTGTAAATGAGAGATAAAGCTTACAGAGATCAGCGAGAAGGCTTTGGGAAATGGTTCTGGGGTGAGGAGTATAGACCAGCTCGCATAACTTGTTATTATATAATCCAGTCAAAAGTACTCTGAGACACTTGATACATCTCTGTTTAAATATCAAATACAGGGCAATAATCAGCTAATTATACATATATTTTTAAAACTAGAAATGTTAGTTATAAGAATGCGTTCACTAGAGAACACTAGTCTTGAAGAACATGTTTCCTCTAAAAGGCCTTTTCCATTTTCCATGTATAAAACTGCTGAATTACAGTACTGAGAATCTGATAATTAATGACATTGTGGAGGGAAAATATGCTTAATTTTCATCAAAGTAATATGACAAGAGATACAATCTTTGTTTTATGCAAAATGTAAATTTTTAAACCCTTTTTTATAAGTAACTTGTAGTGTGGCTAAGTGCTTTTTCTCAACGCTGTCTTTCCCCAGCACTCCTCACACAGTGTCTTCTTGGTTCTCTTGCTTTCTCTGAGTCTTGAAAATATAAAGCGAAGCCCTGTAATAGCCTGCTAATGGTCGAGTTGACCTCTGACCCCCCTCCCCTTGTCAGGGCATAGCTGGGTGTCGGACAGGGCATATAATGGCTTCCATGAAGGATCCTGGAGGCCCCGCTGGCGTGCCTGTTGGCCTTGCTCAGAGCAGGATGATCATTTGGTGAATGGGAGGCTAATGGCCTCCTGTCACTTGTCGTCAGGTTTGATTAGGAGCGCGAGCTGCTGTGTTGTCCCTGTTTATTAGTTTACAGAGTGATGAAATAGTCTGCATGTTATTACGAAGGCTTTGGAAGAGATCTGCACGGCATTTTAGGGATGGCTTAATCAGATGTGCACACATACACCCGCATACGTACGTGGATATAGACAAAAAGTTAAGTGCCGGCAAATTTATTAAGATATTTCACTGAAAACAAGAACGACTTGTTTCTGGATTCAATCCATGATGGTGTATATGTAACATGCTCTCTCTCGTTCTCTCTCTCTCTCTCTCTCTCATAGAGTGGCTAAAGATCTGCCTCTGGAAGCAATCCTGGGTAATTTAGGTGTAGCTTACAAGAACATGAAAACCAGGCCCAGCATCAGAGAGGCCATGTCTCATCATAGTCCTCTGAAAGTGGTGAGAACATCTATCGTGTCAAAGAACCAAGCTTCTCAAACCTCAACAGAAGGGAAAATAATCCAAGATGATGGTGAAAATTGAGAGTTTTGGCTTGTTTTTCCATGTTGGGCCTCTTGTCTGTGAAATCTGAAGGTCAGATTTCCAATTGTACAAACACAATTGTGTCGGATACGAAATAATTTCTCAAAGCTGTTTGAGAGAAAGAGTGGTATGTGGTTACAGGTTCTGGTAACAAATAAACTATATTGATCATCACCGCACCATGAGGAGCGAGTGGTCATGAGGTCAAGTCAAGCCAAGTTAATTTTTCTCATATAGTGCTTCTCACAATACACATTGTTTCAAAGCAGATTTACAGAATATCATGTTAATGTTTAAAATATCTTAATATCTTCATGATTTATAGGGTCAACAGAAAAAAAAAAAGGCATATTTTTTGTATTATTTCTAGAGAAAGACAAACATAAATCGTGATGAAATTTAAAATATTAAATGTTATGGATGAATATTTGCTAAATAATCCACTATTTTGTTGAGGGGACCGTTTTGACCATTTTCAGATTTGGAGCCAAATTACTTTTTTGGGGCATTTTGCAAAAATGCCAGAACCATTATTTTATTTTTACACATAGATTGATAGGTATATTATTAAATCTGTTGACTTAAGCAATCCTTGTTGCATTATATGCCAACAGTGACAGTTGAAAAATTATTTTTTTTACCCCAAAGTTTGCATGTCTGTAACTCAAGAAGTATTAAAGATATCTTAATATGCTTTTAGACTCTGATTCTTAAACTTTTCTTTTGGTATCTTGATTTTTAAAGACCTGTATGGTTTAGTTCCAGAGATGTCAGTCATTTTTATTTACAGTCATTTGTCCCCCCGATTTGGACAAAATCTCAGGTGAAAATTGTCATTTTGATCCCCCTCTATAAAATAATGGTTTGCTCAGTAAATATGTTGGCTTTCTTCATCATTTCTTCTTCAAAATCATCACATTTAGCAGGTTAGAGCTATGCAATAATATAGTTTAGATTTTGCAACGATAAAAAGATTTAAGCAGTTGAGATTTACTAAATCAACAGGAGCCATCATGGGTTACAAACACACAATATGTAAGAGGTTAACAGCCTGGCAAAGCCATGAGGTCACAGACCAGCGACAACTTTGGGTCATGAACTAGGGTTAAAAACCTGAACAGTAAAGTTATAAACAAGAAACGACCTTCAGGTCACAGTCAGTGACAAATGTGAGAAAAGTGAGAGACGACAATGTTTTAAAGCACTCCAAAGCTTTTATGGCAAGCAACACTGTAATAATTTAGCCTAACAATAAAGGGACATTCACACTGACTGTGAATGTGCAGTAACAACACAACTAGAAAAACATTCCAATGAGAGTTGACGATTTGAATTTACAGAATGTAAATAAGCAGCAATTCAAAGTGGCGACTACCAGTGAGAGTGCAGATAGTGGAGGTCACGTGTTCTGCTGCTGATAGACTTTGATACCGAAATCACGTAGGAAAGCCTGGGTCAATGACAAAATATAGTCTACAATAAAGAAAAGTACAGTATATTTTACTTATAATTTCTGGTTGTTAATTAAAATAAGCAAAAAAAACAAAAAAAACAAATGATGACAGAAAAAACAATAAATGATGACAGAATTTTCATTTTTGGGTGAACTATCCCTTTAACAAGGTTTTATTTTATTTTTTTAATATTTTCACATATTTATTTATTTATTTATATTTTTTTTCATTGTGATTGTCACAACATTTTTAATGTATAGACTGGTGTCAGTGTCAATACACCAAAATTTGCTGTGTTTTGATTTTTGATTGAAGTGCCACAAAGTTAACTCACCTGAGGGACCCAAATTTGGCCTTCTGTTCAGGAGAAAAACTCTTTTAAGCAACCAAATTTTGTATGCCTACATATTATATCTCTGTTCAAGCTTTTTTATCACAATAATTTATTTAGGCAAAGTGATTCATGAAGGGATGATAATCATCTGCCCTCTGCTGGTTAGATGAGGTTCCAGAGCTCCTCTAAAAGCCTGAACAAGAGTTGGCAAGTGTAATTTACATTGACTTGGATTCAAAAATAGTATATAATATAACCATATCCAGTGTATATTCCTATTCAGCAATCGTGTGTTTATTAAAGATGTTGCACATTTCTGTACATTCAACTGTCTAAACACTATAAAAGTTCAGGATACCAGGGCTCATCCAGTTTGACAAGGTCAGTTTGTTTTCTTTTTCTGAAAGAAACAACCAGTTTTTAATGAAATCTTGCTGCTCTGGACAACACTGAATCCAGGGTGACTTAATATGTGACCTAAAGACATAAAGATCTTGACGATATTATTTGACTGATCCAACTTTTGAAGTCCATGTGTCTACGTTTGTTACGTCTGCGTGTCACTGGTTTAAGGCTTTGTTTGTCTGTGTCAAACATGGACCAGATTCTGTCCAAGACAAATTCATTAGTGCGGGAGATGACATCAGACCGTCAGCCTTCTGGACTTGCTTAGCGAACACATCGATGAGATTGGAGAGCGTGTTTGAAGACGAATGAAACCGTGTGACGTCTGCGGCCCGTATGAGGAAAGCCACTGTGAAGAGTAGGACCTAGCCTGAAGAAACTTGTTTCCTTCTTCCAGATTCTTCACAAACAAACCGAGTCTTATTCCACCCTTCCTGCATATTGCGCAGGATTTCACGCATTTACAGGAGTGACCGAGATGAAACGCACTGGGGCTTTTGCTTGTTTAGCCTGCAGTGATGAATCTGATTTGGTTACATTAGATGTTCGTAAGCAATGGGATTGGTGAGGGCACAGACCACCGATATTCCTACAGGACTGTGGCTGTGTTTTGAATGAAACACTAGCTTACTGCATAAAGAACACTGTATAATATGCACTGCATACTGCAACCCAGGCTCATTGGAAAAACGTACATGTGGCAACATTTCTGTGAAATGATACTACATTGTTCTTTGCATGTTTAATGAAAAAAAGTGAAACGTGAGTAGTATTAAAAAACTTTTATCCAAAACAGATGAACGTGAATGTGACAAAGTTTTTTTATGTTGGTTGTTCTAAGCATGGCGGCAGTTCTGAAATGAAATGTCCGGTGAGTAATGCTTTATCGCATTTGAAAATAATGTACCACCTACAATAAACCCTAACATAAACCTAACCGATAGAGTTAACAAAAGCAAAAGTGAGATAAAAACGCATTTGCTGAAGCAACCATGCCATTTTAACTTGCTTTGAGCTCTTATGGAGTGTCGTGACTCATGTTTCACTGGATTCGTACCCTAACCAAAGTGCAATGCTGAAGTACATGAGCTAGCGAGCAAGTTTACCATGTCAGAAAAGCCATATGGAGCTGATTATGTGATGCAATGTCAAAATGTATTAGTTTTTAGGTCATAAAGTATTGTGCAAGGAACAGGCGAAAATAAATCCTTATTAATCGATAATCTGCCCCTGTAATCATAATTTATGTGATAAGGAATACAAATTGTTGTTTTACTTCCACTAGTGCTCATTTCAGATGAAAACAGATGCAAATTGTACTGTATGTATAGGTACATTTTTGGAGTTTCGCAGAATTGTAGTTGGATGCACATTTGTCCAATGAGGCTATTGAATGTTGCTTTTTTTATATATATAAATATATTAAGTGAAACAGTAGGCCTTTTTAATAATTTTGTATTTGCATTTGCAATCAGTTTTTGTATTTTTGCATTTTTGTGTAAAAATGAAAAACATTTAGCTGTCTAACAAAATAATGAGCCGAAATAGGGACTAAAAATCATGACTGATATTAATTCCAGTTAACTTTTCACACTGTAAATTGAAGGTCAAGTTGGGTGCATTGTATTGTGGGATACAGCATCTCACTCAGTGTGCTATTTTGGCAAACTATAATATTCTATGTATACAGAAAACTAGCATACTATGCACAGTATAGTACATGCTACTGTATATATTGCAGAAACCATCACATGTTAGCATGCTTTTCTAAAAATAGCTTGAGTTAATCTTCATTTAACACAAACTGGCATGCTACTGCCATCTAATGTATTAAAAAAGAACTGCAGGATGCTCCTGGTTGGTTAAGAGGGTTAATTACTATTTTAACTGATCATAAATGCAACAGAGAATGCTCTGTATATGAATGATCATTTCAACAAATTCTTAGATCTCTGTAAGACATGCTGGCCAGAGCCTGCAACTGAATTGGTCATGCATCACCATAAAAACACTATCCAAGCAGTGGAGCAGCAGTCTGTCATTTGCTCTGTAAACAATACAACCCGACCCAGATGGCCAAACCCAACGGCAGCCTTCAGCAGGCCATCAGATGTGAGTTTTAGTCACAGTCACTACAAAGTTGGTGCTTGAATGGAAGATTTAGGCACCCTTGATAAACAATAAAAATAAACAGGGTTTATTTTGACCACAACAGCTCGTGCTGCCAGGCCAATGTTACCGATGCATCCTTCTCCGATTGCAAGGGCCATAAATTGGAATATAAAAACTTCTGTTTTGGTTCCGCCCTTGTAAAACATTGTGCGGATGATTCATCGCTGACGTGTCTCGCCTGTCATCGTCCAATCATACTGAGCGAGGCCAAGCGCTTTCGTTGGGCAGTTAAAAGTCGGCAGGTATCATTTTCAAAGTAAGTGGTCTCAGGGCTCCTTTCTGCAGCAGCTGGTCATAAAGCACATGGAGCGAGGAAGACTAGCCAAACAACTACACAGAACAGACACACTGGACAAGCTTTGGTAACTTGCTGTGCAACTACAACTCTGTTCCAAAAGCTAGTGAGCCGCGCTGCTGTCTACTACCTACATAGACAGCTGCCTTGTAAGGCAGCATCATAACTGCATTTGGAGACTCGATTTACAATGGACTCAAATAGAGTTTTACCTAAGCACCTTGCTAAGCTGATGACACAATAATAAGCATAAAATACATAGCACACAAATATTGGGTACCGAGCTCATCGCAGTGCATCAAATTAATTAATACTTTTATTCAGCAAGTGACAGTAAAGACATTTATAATGTTGCAAAAGATTTCTATTTCAAATAAATGCTGATTTTTTTTAAACTTTCTATTCATCAAAGAATCCTGAAAAAAATGTATCACTATTTCCACAAAAACATTATGCAGCACAACTGTTTTCAATGTTGATAATAAGAAGTGTTTCTTGAGCATCCAATTATGAGGGTTTATGATGCTGAATTTGAAGACAGCTGTCTATAAGAGGCAGCTTGGAACAGGGCTTATGGTGTATAATACCTATCCTCAGTTGGACGAGATCTGATTCATACTAAACCTGAAAAAAGGCAGAAAATCATGAAATATTTGATGTCAATCTAGAAATCATCATTCCCACAAACTGAAGACTTTGGCCATGGCATGTCATTCCTCATAGTCTCTGTCATATGCCTCTGGGAAAACCGTCACCATGTATTTGCACAAACAGAGTGAGGAGCGCAATGAAATTTCCCTGGAAAAGACAGGCTCTGCACAAACACTGCAGGAATTACACAGACTTCTGCACCTGCTCTGGACAATCGGAAACCGGACAGCCCCACACCTCTCTCGGCAGGAAAATGTCCTGCATAAACTTCACACCCAAGAAAAGTTTCGAAATAAGATTTTGCAGATGGTCCAGATCCAATTATGAAATGAGAAGAGGCCGAGCATCGGCCCCTGTGGGACTGTTCGCTGGATAACCTCCTCCGAGTCTGATGAAAATGAAGCAGGCATTTCGGTGAGACCACAGGATCCTGATCAGCCAACCGGAGTCCATCATTCCTCCTTTTCATCAACATAGATTTATATCACAACCAATCATCACACGGGGCTCTGTTTGACACGAGTGGTCCCGGGAACCAGACAAGCAAAACATTTGATCCTCTCCGAGTGTTGAATACAGACTGAAATCACTAGCACATGGTTTGAAGAAACACACACAGGGTCTACAGTATTAAAGAAATCAAGAACACCACACACTCATGACCCCTCTGACACTGGGCTACTCAAAGAAGCAGTACATAAATAAACAAACTGAAACCTGAGAGAGACTTTGTTCCCACAGGTACAAAAAGTAAAAAAAATTATTTACCAAAGAATAGCTGATGCCAACTTTTACTATGGGATTAATACAGACATTTAAAATGTATTAACAAAAAGTTTTCATCATGATGCCTTTTATTTATGAAAACATCCTGTTTTCAATCTCTCCTTGCTGTATTAGCAAATAAATAAAAATGAAAATAAAATGTATATTATATTAAATTCATTATTGTCTCCAGGCTGTGCATAAACTCTGATACCATTACTTTTTCCCATCAGTGTGCCAATCTCAAAGACAAGTTAAACACTCTTATTTTTTATCAGTTTATAATGCTTTAATATGTTCAGTACATGGGCGATCTTTAAATGTCAACCGTGTTGCCATGATTTGCATAGTAAACCAACATGTAAACAAATGTTTGCGGAAACGTCAGCATTAAATTCTCTTTAGTATAAATATCTTGGAGGCTGTAATGTCAAGTGTATCTTTTCTGAAGACATAATTATATATCAAAATATATTAAAATGTATTTAGCTTGAGATGGACCTGTGATTTATTCACAATCACACATAACCCTAGTGACATACCAAAATGTATCTAAAATACATTTATTTCATACTAAGTATATTACAAATCCATTAACATATTTACCTACATATGACTTGAGACTTACTGATATAAATATTATAATTAAACTTTATTTGAAGTACTTTATTGCACAATGCATATTTCTTAATATTAAGCCTAAATGTGTTTAAATCTGTATATTATCAGTCTTTAAATGCAAGATATTTAAAGTGTACCTAAAATATCCTTGCAATAGTTCCACTGTAGTACAATCAAATATACCTCAGTATATCTTTAGTTGGACCTCAGCACTACTTCCACACAATTAAAGTGCATTAAATTACAAAATTAGTTGTTCCAATTTAGCAGACTTTAAGTATACCAGTTCAGTATACAATAAGTACAATTGCAGGGTATTATTATTTAGCACATAAATATGTAAATGTATTTGTAGTACAAAAATCGCATAAAATAAATATATTTCAAATACATTTTGGTATTTTTATTTTTCACTAGGGAAGATATGTAAAATCTGGTTTAAAAAAGAAAAGAAAAGACCTTTTCCAAAAAAACAAACAAAAAAAAAACACCATTTCATTTAATATCCCACATATACACTAGTGTTAAAAAGTTTGAGGTCAGTATGATTTTTTTTTTTTTTTTCTGAGAGAAATCAATACTTTTATGCATTAAATTGCATTATAATGTTACAAAAAATTCAAATAAATGCTGTTCTTTTTAATTTTCTATTCAACAAATAATCATAAAGAAAAAATAATCACAGCATCAAATCAACATATTAGAATGATTTCTGAAGGATCATGTGACACTGAAGACTGCAGTAATGATGCTAAAAATTCAGCTTTGATCACAGGAATAATTTACATTTTAAAATATATTACAATAGAAAACAGTTATTTTAAATTGTAATGATATTTCACAATATTACTGTTTATACTGTTTTTAATCAAATGATTGCAACCTTGGTGAGCATAAGAGACTTTCAAAACCATAAAAAAAATTAAAAAAAAATTTTACCTTTGAGAATCAATAATGTACAGCATGTACGTAGCTGCGCTGGCACACCTTTCTGCTCTTTCTATGAGAGTATAAGCTTATGTAAAGTGCAGTGCAGGTCATGTGTGTGAATCACAGTGAGGTCTTTGTGATGTTGTGTCCGGTGGCTCTGAAGCCCAGCAGCTGCTAGTTCAGCACAAATCTACATCATTATATAAGTTACTATGTTTATGTAAGCTGGCCTTTAATTACAGATATATAAGTATATTTAGCTGCACGTTTGACAGATTTAACACGAGGGAAATACACCAGAACTATGATTTACATATATTTGCTAAAGACACATTTTCACTGACCTATGTAGCTCTATTTGAAAATCATATCTTCTTTTATGTTCCATGGAAGAAGGAAAGTCAAACAGGTTTGGAATGACAAGATGACAGAACTTTCATTTTTGGGTTAACTATCCCTGTAAGCGCTCTTGAAAGAATCTGTGGCATGTACAGTCACAGTGACCTCTTGTCAGAGTTCTGTCACTTCAGTCTGGTTTATGCTTGTTTGGTGACAGAGCCCTGACGCTCCTACTGCCTTGCCATTGTGAGCGTGCGGTTCCAAGTTCAGTCTGGCCGTATGCTCTCTGGGGTCGGGTCGGGGTTCGGGCATTGATGGACACAACATTTTCTCCTTTTTTAAAAAATAGAATAGAACGTCAAAATAGACAGCTTTGTGCACATTTGCCTGCCATAGAGAAGCTGAAAGGGTGAAGTACAAGTTTCAGCATGTGGAGTGGTCAGACACCTGCAAGAAGTCAGTTACCACAGATTTCCATGGCTGATGTTGCTGGATGGCCATTTGGAGAGTGTGTTTGAGCACACCGTTGAACCTCTCTACAGCACCATCAGCTGCCGGGTAGTAGAGACAGGAACGATGGTGACGAATATTCCAATGGTAATTCAAAGTGCTTTACATAGAAAAGGAATTAAAGTAATCATAAAATAATCACAACATATGCATAAGAAATGAAAATATTATGCCTGACTACCTGAATCACTAAATTCAGAACTCTTGTGTCTGAACGCAAGAGTCACAGAGCTTCGGTTCACAAGACACACTAGCAGCAACAACTCCCAGCTTCCTAGTGACCTCCTACCCTTCAATAGGGAGGAGTTTTTCCAACACCTTCTGCCTCTGATGGCTTCCAGTATCCCTTCGACCCCGCAACAGAGTGGAGTTATCACCAACCGTCTACCTGATGCCTTTCAGTAAAACACCAGCCTGCATTCAATGACCTGGTGTCCCACACTCACATCTGAGTGCGTGTGTAAACTCACCGTCTCACTTCCCAATTCTCTCAACTCTTCCAACCAGGCAGCCCTAACCAAAGATAAATAAAATCTTAACCAAAAATAAAAACAAGGATAATTAAAAACAGTTATAAAAAGAATTAAAATAATAAAAAAGATGATGCATAGCTAAGATAAAGTGCATTCAGTCGTATGTACAGAGGCATAGTGCTCATTCAGTAAATGCACAGATAAACAGATGTGTTTTGAGAAGAATAAGATAGAAGGGAAAGACAACACTGAAGTCTGTAATCATTTCCTGGAGAAATGATTACATTTCAGATTTGTTTTATTTTTGTTTGTTGTTTTGTTAAGTACAACATAATGTGAATGAGTGGTGTTTGTTGTTATATTGAGAGCAGCAGAGCTAGAGAGACCTGCTGTGGGTGAAGCTGTAACATCTCTACATCGATTTACTATCTTCTCTCTTTTCCACTGCTCTGTGTGCAGACGAATAAATTATAATATCATCCACATTCCGAGAGCATTTCCTGTTGAAGGGTAGGACAAACTGGATCAGGAAAGCCAAAGGTCACAGTCATGCTTGAAGCCCTTTATTCAGAATCACAGATATTTTATTTTCACTGAAATACTGATATAAAAAAAGTCTTCTGGTTTTCTATTTTTTAAGTGTATAGGGTCGCTATAGCAATCCGAGGTATGTAACATTGTATTTCTGTGCAACAATAATTTAATCTCTAATGACCCAATAAGTGCAATTCAGCTTTATTTCTCAAGGTGGCAATGTCTGATACACAATTATGACCTGTTGTTTCACTCATAATTACCGCAGGCATTAAACAAAAGAATACACAAACGAAGTATCATCAGCAAAACTTAAAATGTCTCAGCGATTTACAGCAGAGCAAGTACTGTACGCAATCAAATATTAGTATCACTGTCACTCGATGGTGAAAGCTGTCAGTGATCTAAATATTGATTTTGAAGACACTGAAAACGATAGTTTTGTGAATATGAGGCAGATGCTGAATGTACTGGGAAATGAGCTCTGATGAGGACAGTGATGATGGTATGAAACATCTGCTCAAACCGAACCTTTCCAAGTTCCAAAAGATAACAAAATATGCTTTATTTTATTCTTTTGTAATTATTATTAAACTATCGGGAGAGTTTTATAATATTGCAGCAGTTAGAGATCCATCCGTGTTAGATATAGATCCAGGTCGCTAAAAACCTGAATATGTAATAACGATTGGCGAAACATTCATTTATTTAAGGGTTAACAATAATAACAATGTTTAGGTCCACTTTGCAGGTCTCTATCAGCTTTATTTTAAACAGTATGTTTTAAAGGGTTACTTCACCCAAAAATGAAAATTCTGTCATTAATTACTCACCCTCATGTCATTCAACACCCATAAGACCTTAATTTGTCTTTGGAACACAAATTAAGATATTTTTGATAAAATCTGATGGCTCAGTGAGGCCTGCATTGACAGCAAGTTAATTTACACTTTCAAGCACCCAGAAAGACACTAAAGACATATTTAAAACAGTACATGTGACTACAGTGGTTCAACCTTCAACCAAGCGACGAGAATACTTTTTGTGTGCCAAAAAAACAAAATAACAACTTCATTCAACAATATCTAGTGAAGCTTTACGAACCTTTTGTTTCGAATCAGTGGTTCGGAGCATATATCAAACAATCTCAAACTGCCAAACTCACATGATTTCAGTAAACGAGGCTTCGTTACGTCACAAGTGTTTTGAAATTGCAATGGTTCACATGACTTTGGCAGTGCTCCGAACCACTGATTCAAAACAAAAGATTCGTAAAGCTTCGAAGCTTCATGAATCAGTGTTTTGTAACCGCCCTTCACTAGATATTGTTGAATAAAGTTGTTATTTTAATTTTTTTATTTTTTATTTTTTTTTTTTATTTTTTTTTTTTTTGGAGCACAAATTCATTTTTGGGTGAACTAACCCTTTAACATTTAATACTTAAAAAAAAAAAAAAAACTTAAATACATTATCACCTAAAAAAAATCCAACATGGTTTGACATTTTATTATCTAATGCACGTATTCAGACATTTGTGGCCTAATTGTCCAAATTCTTGTTGCAACCACTGTATAAATTTGCATTCAAAGTTAAGTTCCCCAGTGCTAAAGCATTGATAGCAAATGTTTAGGTCTCTGGTGAAGTGATTATATGAGTCATGGACGTGAGGGGAAGCGGGCTGCCCTCTGCGCTCTAGGGGCGTAATGTGGTGGTATTAGTGCCGTGAGGGAATGATTTACACTGTCCTCCTGCTGCAGTTTATTAAATCCGTCCCGCCTGCCAATTTGCAGGGTTTTGCAGGTGTCAGAGGAAAGTGTGAGGTGAGATGGAAGGGCTCAATGGTCCCATTATGAAATGAACACCTGCGGCCGAAGGGACAAACATCCTGAGCAGACGTGCACACACACACACACACACAAGTATAACATTTCAAACTCAGACAGCCATCTAAAATTAACTAATGAAAGTTATAAACAAACTATTTCACACACACATACAGTGATCACACATTCGGAGTAACAATGTAGAAATGTGGTAGTAATTAGGACCATGTGGTCCAAGCTTGATTCAATAAATGTATTGAAATGTTGAAGTTTTCACACGTTTTCGCATTTCACTCACACACAGAACCAAATACGGCATTACCCGCACAAACCAACATTATTACCACAATCCCACACATAGCTGGCTGAGGCCATGTTTAGTCAGGTGCTGATGTACTGTATACAGAATGATGCTTTAGTATTCTCCACACTCATTAATAACAACTGCATTTTGCTTTCCAAATATTTAGAGTGAGTTTTTGTTGGCTGGGTTTGGGTGTCAGAGATTGTAGTGATGGCAATAAAACTCACACACATCTGCATTTGCATTATGATCTTGGCACTTTCTAACCAAAGCAACTCACCAACAACAAAGCGTATATTGGGACTCATTCATGAAACATGAGCAGAACGAACTTGCACGCAAATCGTTCATAATAAATTAACAAACATTGGTAAACTGTTTCATTCAACTGAATGCAACAAATTACATTAGATTTAGAATCGATTTACACAGATATTTGTTCTGCTTGATTCATGAATGAGATGGAATGTGTTTATGACCTTTACCTAAGCAGGCATCTAAATTGAAGTGTAATCTTGAGGTTTAATAAAAAATGCTGTACAATAGCCAACATTATGCCAAAACAGCTGTCGTATAAGATACAGACATTGAGCATAAAGGCCTTTTACAGGACTGGAGTCGACTTTTGTAAATGCAAGTGCCTGTGAATAAAATCATCTGGTCATATTAATGATACTTTTTCATTAGTTTTTAATATGTGCAACAACCAAACAATACAACTAGTCTTAGAAGAGCCTCGTCATTTTTTCACTTCATTCATCAAAACACTGACCAGTCAGTTGTTTACAAGATGAAATATTACTTCATGCATTGAAAAAGCTTTATGAATTGAAAAATATGTAATTTAATCGAGTTATAAGAAAACTAGATCATTCTCATGATAAGTTATTGGAGTGTAGATAGCTTGATTATAAATGGGAGTTCTGGTTCTGTCTAGTACACATCTAGTTCTGTTGTGTTACTTGCTCTCAGTGATCAATACACTTACCTACCATGTAGACAGCTTCTCCATAAGCACACTGGAGTCAACTAAAGACATGAGATTGGAAGTCTTGGTTGAATAGGTGCCCTGAACTTTAAATAAAGCCTGGTTACTGACAAATCTGATCTTCTTAAGAAAGACTGGTTAGTGTGAACCATGACTTGTGAACCAAATGCTTTCACAGGACCTTAAAATGCATTACAAAGCTGGAAAAGGCTAGCAAAGCATTGATAAAGACCTAGGTTTTCATGATTTCACAGTAAACATGGAAGATTCTGGACAGTTGCTACTCTCCCATGGAGCGGGACTCTAGAAACACAACAGACAAAAGATGTGAGAAAGAACCACAAAAGATCTCCTGGAAACTCTTCAAAGTGTGAATCGTTGAAAATGATCCCGCTCCTTGAACGCAATCTCTTTCAAAAGATACACCAAATTTTATGCAATCATCATGAGACACATGAGAGCCAATGCCATTTCACAATAAAAGCTGATGTAACGCTGCTTCAGTTTTTGAATGTGTACACAGGATCTAAGTTTGACAGCGGATGGAGATGGTGATCTCCTTTGAGACTGTTCCTCACAAGTCAATCATTTAGCCTTGGAACACTTGGAATATTTTGTACTTGGAATATTTTGTACTAAATTATGGTGGCCGAGAAAGCTCAACGCACTGCAACTGAAGAAAACAGATGCAAACATATATATATATATATATATATATATCAAAAAAAAAGAAAAAAAGAACAGCAAATTAAGAAAACATAATCAGTTTGACAACACGTGCTGCAAATACTCACAGCACAACCAAATACAGAAACGCACTGTAAATACTCACAACACAACCAAATACAGAAATGCACTGCAAATACTCACAACACAACCAAATACAGAAACAAGCTGCAAATACTCACAATGCAACCAACTTTAGAAACGCGCTGCAAATACTCACAACGCAACCCAACACAGAAATGCACTGCAAATACTCACAGCGCAACTAAATACAGAAATGCACTGCAAATACTCACAACGCAACCAAATACAAAAATGCACTGCAAATACTCACAACGCAACCAAACACAGAAATGCACTGCAAATACTCACAGCGCAACTAAATACAGAAATGCACTGCAAATACTCACAGCGCAACATAACCAAATACAGAAACACTGCAAATGCTCGCAATGCAATCAAATACAGAAACAAGCTGCAAATACTCACAATGCAACCAACTTTAGAAATACGCTGCAAATACTCACAACGCAACCAAACACAGAAATGCACTGCAAATACTCACAGCGCAACTAAATACAGAAATGCACTGCAAATACTCACAACGCAACCAAACACAGAAATGCACTGCAAATACTCACAGTGCAACTAAATACAGAAATGCACTGCAAATACTCACAGTGCAACTAAATACAGAAATGCACTGCAAATACTCACAGTGCAACCAAATACAGAAACGCACTGCAAATACTCACAACATAAGCAAATACAGAAACACTGCAAATGCTCGCAATGCAATCAAATACAGAAACACGCTGCAAATGCTCACAACGCAGCCAAATACAGAAAGACGCTGCAAATTCTCATAACACAACCAAATACAGAAACACAATGCAAATACTCACACGAAAAAAATATCGAAACGCGCTGAAAAATAGCACAGACCACAACGGAAATGTTTCAAGGGGACCCAACAAGTGACGAACCTGGCTGGCTTGTTGTTCAATGTTTACTTTTCATTGGTGTTGTAGATGACCTGAAGGGTAAGGGTTTTTTTTTTTCGCTTGTTTGTTTGTGTATTTTAACAACCTGATCGTATGTGCGTTTTGAGTATTTGCAGCGCGTTTCTGCACATGTGTTGTCTAACTGATGAAGACGTTTTCTTAATTTGCTGGGTTTTTTTTTTTTTTTTTCTATTTGCAGAGTGTTGAGCTCTCTCAGCCACTGTGCCTAAATTGTATAAATGAACATAAATAAATAAATAAATAAATGTAAATAAAAGTTTGCTGGCTGATTAAGTTGAAAATCATACACCAAAATACATGTCATAATGGTAAAATTATACCCCAACATATAAACTCATCATGGCAATGAGATTCCCATGCCCATCGCATCTGTGTATTGACACCAAAAGTTTCCCACTGAAAGCAATGGAGTACACTGCATGTAATATATTGTAAAATGTAATTTATTCCTGTGATCAAAGCTGAATTTTCAGCATCATTACTCCAGTCAATGTCACATGATCCTTCAGAAATCATTCTGTTTATAAGGTTTTTAATTATAAAACAACGTTATCCAAGCGGATAGTCATTTCGCAGTTCGAAAGAGTACAAGAATATTCCTTTTCCTTGCATTTTCTTGTCATGCATTAAGAAAGTAAATAGGTAAAATTTTGATTTTATGTGGACTTTTAACTAATAACAAATTAAGTTTGTGTAGCTTGGCTAGTTACTCATGTCTGCCTGTATCCAGTTAGATCCATTTAAACACCTACCAGATGAGAAGAAAGATGAAGAAAGACAGCAATAAGATGGAGTACTGCTTTCTGAGAACATCTCAGCAGCTGAGCAGTTATAAATCAAACTCAAGGATCCACCAGCAGGAACCCTGAGACTGTGCTCTCGTTTGAGGAGATAAATGGATGGAAGGACAGATAAAGATGGATTGTGGGAAGGATAGATGGCTAGATGGAGGAGAGAGGCAATGGCCTTGGTGAGCAAAGCTAGTACATCATGTCTGTAGTATCCTATACGATGCTGATGGCTACAGTGGCATTCAGTATGAAATCCATTTGAACACAGGGCCATAGTTTAGACATGGTTTACCTCAAAAAGGGTCTGTTTCGTTTGCAGCATCATGGGCAGCTATTTGAGGGAGTCCTGTCTTATCCACTAGGGAGATAGATGGATCTTTATCTGCCTCACTTTTATCAAAGCCATATTTCTCAATAAGGTCTCCATTGCATTAAGAAGAGGGAAAGAGGGAAGACCCCTGGATTTGTTCTCTTGCTCATTCATTTTCCTTTATATTTCCTTTGTTAGTGCCGTTTGTTCAGGCAAGCATCACTATTACTAATACTCATACTGTACTTAGTGAGGTTGGAGCTTTGGTGTATGCACCTTTTGTAGCACAGACATAAATTAAATCTAACATCATACCGTTTTTAGGGTATTTAAGCTATTATTATCCTATGCACTAGGATCAACATGACCGGGTGTACAATAAAATAGGTGGAGAAATCTAATCAAAGAAGTCATATCTTAAGACCAGAATTGCACTTGGGGAAACTTGGGGTGGACTCAGCCTTGTAAACATCCTAGTAACATGAGAACAACTTAGCATCCCAACTAGAAAATCCCTAGCAACCACCCAAAACTTCCTAGCAATTTCATAATGTTCTAAAAATACTTCACAACATCTTAGCATCCTCACAGCAACACCCTGACATCAACTAGAACACCCAACAAACCAAAAGCATGCTACAAACCATTACCATGCTATAAAAAACATGTTAGCAATGTGCAAAGTCACACCCTGCAAACTACCAAAAACAATTTAGCAACTACGTAGCAACATGCTAAAATTACACTCAAATGAACACCTTAGCAACCACCCACAACATCATTGTGGTGAATTTTGTACAAGCTAACACTCACCTTTACTTTTGGGGAAAGTATAAGTCTACTTTCCTTCCTCTCACTCCACTTACATATGTTCTTACAGCTACTTTCTGTCCAGGGGCTCTTTTCCCCCTACTCCATAAAAAAAACTCCATGCTCCTCATGTCAAAAGATATTCCAGTCAGTACGTTCAGTAGGCTTCACTTCAAACCTCAGATCTTAAACCTGAGCTTAACCCTGACAGTTGATTGGTTGGTAATTAGCTATTAGCGAGTTAGCATTTCAGCTTATTACAAGGTTGCGGTTTTGAAGTCAGAGCCACCATATGATATGAGTAGCCTGTTTGTTTCAATTTAACTTTACATGAGCCAGGTGCCCTGAGCAGCTGCGAACAGGTCCATGCTAAATTCAAAACAGTCCAGCATCACACTGACTCTACTCAGACTTTAAACTGTGAAAGTATAATCATTTTGAACACCTAAAATAAATGTTTACAAAGTTGCAAAAGTCCACCAACTCAACTAACATACTATCATTTTGATAAAACAATAGTTAGGCTGTGCCATTCCTCCCTCTCAGAATCCTAAAAGGTATGGTTTTAAATGAAACCAACCATCCAATCAAAAAACTTAAAAACATATATGCATATCAACATGCAGCAAGACAGTCATATGTAGCTCACACATCTAAAGATCAAGTGCTGATTCTTGACTTAACAATGAGCAATATCACATTTGCAATGATATTAGGGTGACCATATGACCATGAAAAAACCTCAAGACAGGTTAAATATATGGCCTGGTGTGTTTCAACAATGGTGCTTGGTGGTTATAATGGACAAATTTAGTAAAAAACAGAATGGAGATTAAAGAGATATTTATTATTATTGAAAAAAGCTTTGATACATCTGATCTTTGGACACACTTTGACCCAAACTTCATGTTGATATTGAAATCCATCCAAAGCAAAAGTTTTGCTGACCTGTAGTCATCTTAATATTTTTCTTTTTAATGTTTTTAAGATGACTGGTAATGGAAATGATTTGTCAGATTTCCAAAAGTGAGTGGGTTTGTTTTTAAAGTTAAATGGTTTATCAAGACATTGACACAAGGAGATTTAAGGTTAAAGAAGTTTGGGGCTCCAGGTCTCTTTCATCTCGCATAATAAAACAATTTCAATTCAGATCAATATTTTATGTTTACTTAATTATTTATTTGGTGAGTAGTAATACGTGGGATAATGTACAGTACAGTCAGTTGGTCAAATCACAAAATAAACCCTTTCATCCCAATAAACCTGTCAGGGTTCATTTTGCAATAATGCAATAACATTTTGCAATTTTTACATTATGCATTTGAAAGATGCCTCCATCAAAGTCAACAAGCATTTAAGCTGTACTTTCTTCAGCTATTCAAGTTATACTGTTTTATCAGTGTGAACATTCTCTGGGAATTGAACCAGTGATCTTTGTGTTGGGTGAACGTGATTTCACCAAGTACAACATGTTCCTGGATCAGTGTCTTTGTTGATTCTGGAACAACATTCCAATCAACCAATCAGATTTGAGGGACAAGTTTACAGTTCACGTCAAGTTTAGGCTTACAGCCAGGGTTAGGTGCTTCTACATCAGTGTAATTTACCTATCATTTCCCTCTGATTTTAGGGATAAATTACGGGTAGTCTTTGGTATAAGGGTAGGGATAGAGTTAGGACTAAATTTCCAGATTGAAATGTTGTTCCAGGATCAACAAAATATTTTGATCCAGGAACATGTCTTACTTGGCAAAATCACTGTGATCCTTTGGGTGGCTAGCACCATATACTACCAGTTGTTATGAAAACCTTAATAATCTAACATTTATTTTACCAGTTAGATTTTATTTACAGTTCTCTGTTTGTTCGTATGTCTCTCTATCTATCTTTATTATTCTGACTTCTATGATGCCTAATTTTACATCCAGGGTTCAATAAAGTATCATTTTATCTTAGACATCAAAATGTGATGATGAAGATGCCAACATACAGGGGAAAGAGAGAAAACACACCATGTCTGAGAGGTTTGAAAAGATTTTCTGTGCTCTTTGTCCAAGAGGGATATTTTGAATTATCTGCAAGACTCTTGACACATGCATTTTAAAGTTAAAAGTGACAATGTAAAGTTCTTGTTCTTGTCCTTGGAGGCAGAATCTAAGTCTGATATATGAGTTTAAAAAGCAGAGATAATCAGCAGTGGGTTTGCAGTGATTTGGTTCTTAAATGATGAAAGCATTTCATGTTTATAGTTCTGTGATGTAAGCCAGAGAAGCAGAGAAAACCTTCTTAATTTGTCCAACACGGTTTTGGTTAGGACTCTGCTGAACTGTGGGACATGAAGGGTAGCAGACCAGAGGGTGGGATGGTGGGGGGTGTCTTTGAAGAAAAAGGCGAAATAGAAAAGAAAAGAGGGGGTGGTGAGGGGTAGTTGTGAATTAAGCCTTAATGTGACACCACAGGAGTCTCAAGGTGACCAAATGGCGCCAATTACCACACAAAGCTGCCCGTTTAGGTTGAGCAAAGGGGTGAGAATGAGTGTCAAAGACAGGCCGTAAGAAATGAAAAGAGAGAGGCTGAAACAGATGTAGAGAGAGAGATTAAAATGAAAAGATGTAATTATGAAGATATGATGAGAAGAAAAACAGCATTAAAGACAGAAAAGGAATGGGTTCATGTTTTTAGTGAAGAAAATTAGTGGACTTTGTTCATACCAGTGACTCTTTTAAGGTTTTTTTTTTTTTTTTTTTTTATTCGCTCTGTGACTTTTTGTGTAGGTTACATCTGTGTTTCCCAACCATGTTGCTGGAGGCAAACCAATAGTACACATTTCAAACTCTTCCAAATCAAACACACCTGACTCAACTCATCAGCTCATTAGTTGAGACTGCGCTGACCTGACCTGTGCTGCATCTGAAATGGCAAACTGTCTGAGTATGTACTACATTTGATGAAGAACTTATTTTGCAACCGTTACAAAAGTATGTTATGTAGTATGAATATGTGTACTATGAATGAAATTCAGACATCATATTGTGATTTTTATGTGACTTACGGCCACTTCACAGCCATTCACAGCTTCTCTTCGGTGACCTCATGGGATAGTAAAGTGTCCATCTTTGAATGTGCATTTTAGAATCTCGCCTGAAATACCAGATACTTTTCACCTAATATTTTATGAATACTGCTCTTTTCGCATACTGGTATAGCCTTCTATTTATTAGGGAAGTAGGACAATTTGGAAACAGGTCTGAAATGGAAGTGCCATATAAGGGAGACATCCAAAGTGTGTACTGTACTTCAACATAAACTAGTGTTATTACAGTAAAAATTTGTTTATACATTTACTCAGAATTTGGAAAAAGCTTTGAAGTACCAAAGTAGCCTATTTTTTTCTCCACAAAAGACAAAGCAGATGTGTGTAGTCAGACAACAGTAGTCTAAATAAAGGAATCATGAGTTTCAGTTAGGTTACAATGGTTCGATTGGTCGATTAGTCATCCAACAGCTAGTAAGGTTGACTATTCTTTTTATCAGTGGTGCTTTAATTAGTTTTGGTAGTTAAACTACCTTTTCACTGCTTACTTCAAATGATGTTCCATAGACTGTATGTGACTAATTTCTAATTAGTAGCACAGGGATTGTGTCTGGAGATCAGGCTCTCTGTGGATGTAGGACTTTTTGATCCAATTCAAGCTTCAGATGTGTTGAAACATTTCAACTTGTGTGGCTAAACAGTATGCAAGTGTCCAACCAGATGTGTTTTTGACCATTTGAAGAACGTAAACAATAATGAAGTAACTACAACACCACTCTGTATGTCTGGTCCTGAAGCATTTCCCTCATTATCATATATTTATTTATTCATTTTTTATTTATTTATTTTTTTAAATAACAGTCAACAGGCTCCAGACTGGCTGAGAAGCTTTGAAGCTTGTCTCAGGATGTAGATCTGCATGGACTGATCCTGACTTTCCCACCCTGGCTCTCATTCACACACAGATTGAAATTGAGAGTTCAAACTCACAGAGACGGCTACTGGCAAGAGCCAAGAGTGTTTGATTCGCAGTCCACCAAAATAAGATAGAACACACACTGAGACATACTGTCAAAATCTCTCTCTCTCCTTCTGCTGTATCTCAGACGCCAGACCTCATCAGCTGAATATAATCACACTGATGAAGGAGAGAATGAAGTTGCAAACACAGAGACCGAAGTGAGATAGAGAGATCAGTTCATTCAACAGCCATCTAAATCCAAGAAAAAAAAAAAAAAAAAAAAAAACTGAATCTGCAGTTTTTTTTTTTTTCAAACTATTTTTCAAGATTCCAGTTTCAATAATATCAAATCAGATATAAAATGTAAAACCAATGGAATTATAAATTTTGCTTCTTTAGCTAAAATCAACTGTTTTTAGGCTAGTCCAATGACATTTTTCTCAAAGATAACAAATCAACATTTACCTGAAGTGACTTATCCAAATGTGTACCATTATCTTGTAGACACTGAGTACGTCTACACAAGAGAGGTGATGATAGCGTAGGACTATTCATTCACTTCCATTATAATTAATGAACCTGATAGCACTGTTAGCGCAACTATTTCTCATTAGTTCCAGGCATCCAGTCACCAAAGGATGTTACAAGATATCGTGGCCACAAATTAAGTTTTTGTCCCCCCGACTTATTAATTTGAACAAATTAATAACTTGTGGGAGCAAATTCTTAATTTGTGGCAACAATATCTGTTTTATTCTTCTGCATTTCATGTGCAGAAGAATAAAATTCTTCCATATTAATTTTACTGCTAGATATCTCCTGTTGTTTAGAATGAGTTTGACAACTAACCAGAAAAATTCCAGGAACAATGACGTCACTTTCCAAACCTATGAAAACCATCACACACAATTTAATGAATCAGTTAAACTACTTTTGTGTTTTTCAGTGGAAACACATCTTCTTTCTGTATAAATTAGGCTTATAATATAAATTCACAAATCTCAGAGCAAATCTCAGATGGCTATAGAAAAGGAACCGAGGAGGCAAAGTGATGAGTATGAGAACTCTTTAAGTTAATATCTGTAAGTTAAGCTCTCTCTGAAAGGCCTTGGGGACACTGTGTTTATTTGGATTCAAATCTCCTTCATGTAGCGCCACCAATTAGCCTACGAGGGGATGATGCCCATGTTATGAATTCCTCCTTTTTTCTTTTCTTCTTTTTTTCCCCATTTCCTGCACTCAGACAGCAGTGACGGACAGCTCTATGAGTCTCAGTTTCCCCGTCTCACTCTCTTCCCAAGTTCATTTTTTCAGAGGGATCAGCAGCAGTGACCTCACCACAGGCGCCCAATCAGAAAGAGACACATGATAGCAAAACACACTCTGCTCCAATTACAATGTGGAGGAAAACATGGGCAAGCCAGATAAAGTGATTATACTAGTATTTGTGTTAGCACCAGTGCCTGTGGCTCACCAGGTGGGACTCTTGTGACCTTTGGTCTGGTTCTGACTGGTCTGTTTGGTTTTGGGGGGTGAGGGTCAAAGGACCAGATAAAGTAATCCTTCAATTGCATGTTCATCTGGGTTGCCAGGGTCTAGTCTCTCTCTTTTCACATTTCACCCTCCATTTCTCTAATCACAAAAGACCAACCCACCTGTCAAGAATTAAAACAGCTTTATTATAATGTCATCTTACGTTAAGTACCCAAAAACCTTTTTGAAAATTTAAGTTGTTCTGAAAGGATGTTTGGATGGATGGATTGATGGATGAATGAACAGATTGTTGGATGGATAGATGGATGTACAGATGAACATATGGATGTTTATATGGATAGACAAACGAAAAGATGGATGGATGAATGTTTGGAATGGATGGATAAATCAATAAATGAACAGATTAATGGAGTAAAATATGAATGCACAACAAGTATGGATGGATGGGTTGATGGATGAATAAATGGTTGGTTGAATGTATGGAAGGATGAGTGCAAGCACAGCAGGAGGAGTGAAAAGATGAATATATAGCAGGATGGATGGATGGATTAACAAATGAAGGCATAGTTAAATAGAAGGCATGGTTGTTTGAATGGATGGACAAATGAAGCATGGATGGATGGATGGATATGAATTGATGGATGAAAACATGAACAGCAGGATAGTTTGATGGAAAAATTATTGAATGAATTGATTGATAGATAGACGAATGGACGAATGGAAAATTGAACAGATCGATGGATGGATAGATAGATTAATATTTGAATAGATGGATTGGTGGTCAGACGAATGGACAGGCGAATGAGTGGATGCACAGACCATCATCTATCCTGTTGTTAATGTCTTCATTACGTGGTTACTGGCCCATCATTCTGCAGGGATTTTCTCAAAGCCATCTAATGAACTTATTGACAGACGTGTCCAACATCTGGGGTAGTAATTATTGGTAGTAACTTCCAGGCTCCAGACCGGCTGAGGAGAAACGAAGCTTGTCTCAGGAAGTTGATCTGCATGGACTGATCCTGACTTTCCCACCCTGGCTCTCATTCACATACAGATTGAAATTGAGAGTTCAAACTCACAGAGACAGCTACTGGCAAGAGCCAAGAGTGTTTGATTCACAGTCCACCAAAATGAGATAGAACACACACTGAGACATACTGTCAAAATCTCTCTCTCTCCTTCTGCTGTATCTCAGACGCCAGACCTCATCAGCTGAATATAATCACACTGATGAAGGAGAGAATGAAGTTGCAAACACAGAGACAGAGGTGAGATAGAGAGATGACAGGGGGAAGGGCTGGGGGCCCCTTTAAAGTAGACCAGTTCATTCAACAGCCATCTAAATCCAAGAAAAAAAAATGAATCTGCAGGGTTTTTTTGTTTTGTTTTGTTTTTTTTACTATTTTTTAAAATTCCAGTTTCAATAATATCAAGTCAGATATAAAATATAAAACCAATGGAATTACAAATGTTGCTTCTTTAGCTAAAATCAACTATTTTAGGCTAGACCAATCAATGTGCACTTTATCAAATGCATGCAGCTCTTTAAAAGCCTAATATATCAAAATATCAACAACAGAACCAGAACACCTTAACAATGGCTTAACAACTACTGAGAATATCATGTCCCTGAACTGTACTCAAATTGCCCCTCAAAAACTATTCTGATAGCAACTAAAATGAATGGAAATGATTACTGATTAAACACAATGGAATTCTAAATGAATATTTATTATGGCAAAAAAAAAGTTTTTAAAAGTTTTTACAGTGTAGTTGCATTAGCTGAGCTGATTCTATTGGATTTCCCACCATCATTGAGAGCTGGAACAGATACATTCAGCCCTCTGGACAGCTTAGAAGGACAGGAAATGTGTCTGTCTGAGAGTTCAGTGCCTGACAGAACAGCTCTGAGAACGCTGTTCTCTTTGGGAAAGGTGATTTACTAAGTGCTGCTGAGGGTCACCTGAGGGTGGAAAATAGAAAAATGTCTGGAGGATATAGATGGATGTCTTGCTGGTGTTGACATGTTTTAGGTTTGCTTTTTACTTTTAAGACAAGCATCTGTGGTTGATGTAAAAACTTTAACCAGTGTGTTTCTTTTTGTAAGGAAGAAGTACATTAGAAATACATTAAAGGAATAGCTCACCCAAAAATGGAAATTACCATAATTTATTCACCCTAATGTTGTTCCAACACAAATTCTTTTGCTATTTTCAATACAAAGTAACTGCAGCTTTATGGAAGTAAATTAATGTCAAACTTATTTGAAACAAAACTGCATGTTGAATTGCACTAATTGTATAACAGTGTTTGCACTTTAACCATTGTAATAATAGTTGGGAAGGGAGGTAAATGAGATAGAGGGACGCTTTGCAGACTGCCCATCATAATTCAGTTTACCATGCATCAACCCTAAGGAGGTACCTGTCTAGAGGGAAGCGATTTAGCCCTACTTAAAACTCCAATGAATAATTATGGGACACATTGCGTTCTGCCCATTGCAACTCCCATTTACCAAACTTCATATCAGTTGATAGAAACCCATCCACAGGGGAGTGTACAATTCTACTTTAGAGCCTAGCCATAGGGGAGGATAAGGAAAAAGAGAGAAAATAATATGCTCTCACGATCTACCATCATATCTCTTATTCGTTAGCTTTAACCCTGGGAAAAAGATACTTTCATGGGATTCGAATGGAGTGACTGACCTAGGCAGCATAAAAAGGGATCTATCTTACCCTGTTATCATTACTTGCACTGCCTGTCACATGCTTAGTATAGCTTTCTCTGTCAGCGGTGAGATTTACACATGTGATAAATGCAGGGAGATAGTCAGGCTGACGGAGAAGATTTCGGAATTAGAGACACGCATCCAAACTTTAATTGAGGATCGTAAGAATGCAAGGGACTTTAGATACTGCTTTGGATGCGACTAGTCATGGGGCAAAACACCACTGTTCCCTTCCGATTAGAACTTCAAACAGGTTCTCCCCACTCAGTGACGCACCCACCGAGAATCCTGTTGAAAGTGCCCTAGTTATTGGTGATTATATTACATGGAACATGAACAGGAAGCAGACAGACTGGCTAAACTGACCGTCTGCTAGCTGTCTCACGTCACAGAAGTCAGATAAATCCCAACACATAGAAACTCTTTCACCTAGATATCATCACATGGAGACTGTGTCTGTACCCCGAATTAGTAAATAAAAAAAAACTCCCAAACCCATTTAAGGGTAAAAATTTATTTGATGTTCACCAAATAAAAAACAGATATAATACTGATAAACAAATGATAAAGCTTGGGTTGCTGAATATTAGATCCCTTTCTTCAAAAGCACTTATTGTAAATGATATTATCACAGACAATAATCTAAATGTGCTGTGTTTGACAGAAACCTGGCTAAAACTAGATGATTACATTACTTTAAATGAGTCCACACCTTAAGGTTACTATTATCAACATGAGCCTCGACTGAAAGGCAAAGGGAGAGGTGTTGATGTAATTTATAGTAATATCTTCAGTATTACTCAAAATTCTTTCAAATATAACTCATTCGAAGTGATGGTGCTTTATATAACGTTATGAAATGTAAGCGACAAATTCCATTTGACATTTGTGCTGGCTACTGTATATAGGCCACCAGGGCACCATACAGACTTTATCAAAAAATTTGCTGATTTTCTATCGGAGTTAATACTGGCTGCGGATAAAGTCCTAATTGTTTGTGATTTTAATATTCATGTAGATAATGAAAAAGACGCATTGAGATTGGCATTTACAGACATTCTAAACTCTATTGGAGTTAGACAACACATGTCAGGACCCACTCTTTGTCATAATCATACTTTAGATCTAATATTGTCACATGGAATCAATATTGATGCCACTGAAATTCTGCAGCAGAGTGACGACATCTCAGATCATTATCTAGTCTTGTGTATACTATATTTAGCCAAAGCTGCAAAACCGCCTCTCTGCCACAAATATGGTAGAACTATCACTTCTACCACTAAAGATTGCTTTATAAATAATCTTCCTGATCAGTTTCAACTTCTTAGCATACCAGATAGCTTAGAAGAACTCGATGTTACAACAGAAACTATTGACTCTCTATTTTGCAGCACACTAGACTCAGTTGGTCCTTTGTGCTCAAAGAAGATTAAGGACATTAGTCAAACACCGTGGTACAACGAGCACACATGGGCCCTCAAGAGAGCAGCCAGAAAAATGGAGTACAGCTGGAAGAAAACAAATCTAGAGGTTTTTCGCATTCCGTGGAGAGAGAGCATTGATTGCATACAGAAAGGCCTTAAAAACTGCTAGATCTGCTTATTTTTCAAATCTCTTAGAAGAAAACAAACACAACCCTAAGTATTTATTTGATACAGTGGCTAAATTAACGAGAAGTAAAGCTTCATCTTCTGATGTTTCCAAACAGCACAGCAGTAATGACTTTATGAACTTATTTACTTGCGAGATTGATAATATTAGAGAGAAAATTATAACCATGCAACTGTCTACTACAGTATCACGTCAGACTGTGCATTGTAGTATCCCTGAGGAAAAATTCCATTCATTCATTGCTATAGGAGAGGAAGAATTGTCTAAAATTGTTAAATCATCAAAATCAACAACATGTATGTTAGACCCTATACCGACTAAGCTATTAAAAGAGATGCTTCTAGAGGTCATAGATCCTCTTCTTAATATCATTAATACATCTTTGTCACTAGGATACGTACCGGAAACTTTTAAGCTGACTATTATCAAACTATGACTATTATCTCTTATTAAAAAAACACAACTTGATCCTAGAGAATTAGTCAATTACAGGCCAATCTCGAATTTACCTTTTCTGTCAAAAATACTAGAAAAGGTAGTATCATCACAACTATGTTCCTTCTTAGAAAGAAATGGTATCTGTGCGGATTTCCAGTCAGGATTTAGACCATACCATAGTACTGAGATGGTTCTCGTTAGAGTTACAAATGATTTGCTCTTATCATCAGATCGTGGTTGTATCTCTCTACTAGGGTTACTAGATCTCAGTGCTGCTTTTGACATTATCGATCACAACATTATATACAACGATCGCTAGATAAACCCAGTCCGTAGCACTTGGGTAAAATGTCCATGTCAAGCGTCCATTGAAAAACATTCAACTTCACTTTTTGTCCACGAAAGTGTAAAATCCGTGAAATATTGATATATTTTCCATTGTTTACGTCAGATTTCGAGAAACGATCTGCTCTCCATCATTGTTCTTCAAAAAATTAGGCAAAATCTGTTGTATACGATCGTATACATTAGACTCTCACAAACAAATGAGCCTGTCTCCAAAGTTTATTTTTCAAAACAGGGCAGCAGTATTACTTAAAATATTCAAGCAGTGCCATCGAATTTTGTGACACCTTGAGAGGCATATTCTCCAGCAATTGTCATTGTAGTAAATCTTGACGGACAAAATTTTTAGCCAATGCCAAGACGATTCCAACAACGTGAGTGCTGATTACCTTCCGCATGTGCACAATAGAGGCATTTTTATGGTTATGTACAGCTGTCTTGACAATTCAGAAATCAGAGCTCGTAAGAGAAGTGCACCTGTCACCTGTCATGTCACTGTTATTCTTCCACATCCCAGACCACGCTTTTACTTTCATTTGCTTGAAAAACAAATCCTCGTCACCCAAAACCTTTTTATTTCTTTGTCTATGTATATATTGAGACAATCAATTGTTTTTGAAGTAAATGCTGTCTTTTGCCTGAATGATTGGCCATCATTGCGATAATAGATTATGTATGATTGCGATTATGTATAGCCTCCAAACGATTGCTTTTGGAGGCCGGTTGCTGTCTGAATCGATAATTGTTTACATGTGTAGCCTAGCGATGTAGCATCTGTTCATATGTATGGACATGACTGATTGTTCTGTGAACGACTGGCAATCAACGTACTTGATGACCATATGGAGTCAAAAACTGTTTCAAGGCTGTATTTTTTTAATTTATTTTTTTGCATTGTTTTGTTAATACATCATATATATATATATATATTTATATGAATTTGTGAATTTAGTAATGAAAGCACTAAAATCGTGTGCACAATTTGTGTGGACAGGGCCTAAGTATACTTCAAATCCAACATATTTATTGACATATCACTTTAAACTTACTGATATAAAGTTATAATTAAACTTTATTTGGAGTATTTATTTATTGCACAATGCACATTTCTTAATATTATGGCTAAAATGTGTTTTAATATCACTATTAATAAGGATTGTATGGTCTTTGTATAACCCTTATGTGTTGTTGGGAATGTTTTCATCCACTATGCGGTGTTTTTGAGTCTTAATTTGGCCACAACTTTCTCTGTGTTTCAGCAAATGGAATGATTTTTGGTGACAAATCTTATACATATTTTGGGAAAATGCTTCAAAAATACACTGTGGGCAAATTTACTACTGTTTCATTATGTTCGTGGATGAAAAAAATGTATCCGATAAATATTTTTTTCAATTTTTTTTTTTGCATAAATCTGTTAATCAACCTCAGTTCTGATCAAAACTACTAAATGTTTAAAAAAAAATCCAGGATTTTTGCTCTTTTATTGCCAAGTTTATAAATGATGTCACTGATTTGGGAAAAAAAACTCACAAAATGACTTATTTTCAGTATAAAAAGTGATTGTGGACTGGATATTTTTTTTTTACCTTTTATCACAGTCTTGGACATGTGAAAGATTAGTAACAACATTGGTTTTGATGCATTGTTAGTTTTTGTGCAGCATCAGATTTTAATTTTTTCTCCCTCATTTACTGTTTGTGGCTGTTTTTGTCCCATTGACTTCCCTTATAACATTGACATTTTTTATAACATATGACATTTTTTGATTGCAAAGCCACCATATAATCATGCATTCTTGATTGATGGTGGTTTTCCCTGATGGGAAGAGGTAAAATGTTTAATTTTTACAGTTGATCACCAGGTGGCACCATTAACCCTTTAGATAGGCCTGTGCAAAAAAAAGCTTAGTTTCTGGCTTTTATACGGGGTTATATGGAGTATAACAGCATATTATAGTGTGTATGTGTGTGTGTGTGCGTGTGTTTGTGTGTGTGAGAGAGAGAGAGAGAGAGAGAGAGAGAGAGAGAGAGAGAGACCTTTGCGCACTTACCTTGATGCGTCTGAGAAAATCAAAATATGCACCTCAGCTCTCAGAGCTACATGGAGTAAACAAAAACAAAGTAAGTGTATTTATGCACCTGCATTTTGATGGTGAGAAGTACAGACAGCCTATGTGTGAAATGCTTGTCTTTTCTTGATGGTAAAGCCAGTTTAAAACCTTAAAATCCTTCAGTGATACACTTTTCAATTTTTTCTGTAAAAAATCTACTCTGCATCAGATTTATAAACATAATTTATTATGAACCAAAGTGCAACAACTCCAGTTTCTCATTGTGCAGCGCCCATGGAGGTTGGTCATGCTGACAATGAGGTCAATCATCTCCTCCGTAAAAAACAGATTGAACACAGAATCCACACTCTGGACCCTTGTGATGGCATAAAGGCAGAAACACACCAAGCCGACAGTCGGCCGTCGGGCAGTTTTTGTTCCTCGGCCGACTAAGTTTTCTCAGTGTGTTTCTCACTGTCGGCTGAAGTTGGTCCTCGTCAGCTTTTTTTCGGCCGATTCGACATGTTGTCTCGTCGTCCGTCGGGCCATCTGATCATTCTGATTGGCTGTTCAGCTACTGCCACCTACTGGTACGGAAAGGCATTTCATCTTATGCAGGCGCAGAACGGACGTGCTACTTGGCTGTCGGCTGTCGAGTGTCGGTTTAGTGTGTCAGGGCAACTTTGGACCCAGACCCTGCCGACGTGAGCCAACCCCACAGTCTGCTTTCATCGCCACTAGTTCATTGGCGTCGGCTTGGTGTGTTCCTGCCTTAATGCGTCGGCCCTGGAGGCACGTCTCTGTCAGGCTGAAGAAAGGGAGTTGTCTCCACGTTGGTGGAAAACCACACTTCGCCGTTTCTCCCAATCCACCCAGATCCAGGATCCTCTGAATCCTCCTCGCCTTCAGTGGAAGCTGGAGAGGATGATGAGGGTGCCACAACAAAATCAGGATCTGACTCTCCTGAGTCTGTGATGTCAGAGGGAGAAGACAATACATCCTACAGCTCGCTGGAGGGGTCAGGCTGCATAATAATTTCTAAAACTTCGGTACAAGTCAAGCCCTTTCTCATGTTGCTTGCTGCTCTTCTCACCATCAAATGACCAGCAGGATGGCATGCAAGTGTTTCAATCCACTTACCTTGTTTTTGTTTAGTCTGTACTTCTCACCATCAAAAGGCAGCAGGTGCATAAATACACTTACTTTGTTTTTGTTTACTCCATGTAGTTCTGAGAGCTGAGGTGCATATTTTGATTTTCTCAGATACATCACAGTAAGTTGGTGTAAGGTCTCTCTCACACTCTCTCTCTCTCTCTCTCTCTCTCTCTCTCTCTCACACACACACACACACACACACACACACTATAATATGCTGTTATACTCCATATAACTCCATATAAAAGCCAGAAACTAAGCTTTTTTTTTTTTTTTGCACAGGCCTATCTAAAGGGTTAATGGTGCCACCTGGTGATCAACTGTAAAAATGACAAATTTTACCTCTTCCCAACAGGGAAAACCACCATCAATCAAGAATGCATGATTATATGGTGTCATGGCTTTGCAATCAAAAAATGTCATTATAATGGAAGTCACTGGGGCAAAAACAGCCACGAACAGTAAACGAGGGAGAAAAAATTAAAATCTGATGCTGCACAAAAACTAACAATGCATCAAAACCAATGTTGTTACTAATCTTTCACATGTCCGAGACTGTGATAAAAGGTAAAAAAAAAAAATCCAGTCCACAATCACTTTTTATATTGAAAATAAGTCATTTTGTGTGTTTTTTTCCCCCAAATCAGTGACATCATTTATAAACTTGGCAATAAAAGAGCAAAAATCTTGGATTTTTTTTAAACATTTAGTAGTTTTGATCAGAACTGAGGTTGATTAACAGATTTATGCAAAAAAAATTGAAAAAAAATATTTATCTGATACATTTTTAGAGCAGTTTAATTTAGTGGATGTTTTCATCCACGAACATAACGAAAGGGTAGTAAATTTGAACAATACACAAGGGATAATATCAGTCTTTAAATGCAAGATATTTAAAGTGTACCTAAAGTATACTTGCAATAATTCCACTTTACTACAATCAAATATACTTCAGTACATCTTTATTTGGACCTCAGCACTACTTCCACACAATCAAAATGCATTAAGTACAAAAATAGTTGTTCCAATTTAGCCGACTTTAAGTATACCAGTTATTTCAGGGTATTTTTATTTAGCACATAAATATGTAAACATATTTGTCTTAGCACAAAATAACATGTAAAATTCATTTTAGAATATATTTTTTCACTAGGTCAAGCATGTCATTTTCCTGTTTTTGGCTCAAAAGGGGGGTGTGCATCAAGAGGTTAATAATGAATTGTATTTTGTTGGATGTAGAACTTTTATAGTTTTTTTACGGTTCAGAATGTGTGCTGATATATTAAACACACATACACTCTTGCATGCTCAACTATGTGAAGTAATATGTTGGGAACAGTGGCTTTTGGAAAGTACTGATGGGCCACCTGGTGGGATATTTCTTAGAGTAACAGTTTTCTACTCAGAGAAAAGACAGAGCAACATCCTGTGAGGAAATCACCACTACTCACTTATACAGCCCCAGCGCACATGTCTGCTGCATAAATCAGTTCACAAATTATCTGCCGTGGAGAATGAGACTAACACAGTAGAAAAACAAACAGAGCTGTGTAGTCCTTCAGCCAAACAGCGATTTGCTGTGGCTCTTTAACTAAGCGATTTATGAGAACACACTGGTTTCTTGGGAGGATCATAATTTGGCCTCAGAGGGCAAGATAACATTAGAGCGGAGAAGGGAAGGAGCAAGGCGTAAAGAATCTTCTCCAGGTTTAGCAGAAGTAATGGAGGAACATTGCTACAGGACTGTTGCTCTTGAATTTGAGCCAGACAGTGTTCAGGGATGTGGTCACACGGCTGAGAGTCAACTCACTGCGCTACGATAAATGGATCCCGACAACTGCATCCGCCTCTTGCTCTGTTTTTTTTTTTTTTTTCCCTCAGTCTTTAACTGTCTTAGAGGGAACAGTCTGCCCTGTTCCTAAAACACATCTTATCGATTGATGTTCCGCTCAAGTGTCCTTTCATAAGCACCAAACCACAGGATTTCATTCAGCTTTATCATTAATATAATTTAATAGAGAGAGAGAGAGAGAGAGAGAGAAAAACTCCAAGTAGATTTCCCTCAAATTGAAGCAGTACAAATTACAGTACAAATTATTTTATAATTACATTTAGTTTGATATTGGTTTCACTTGCTGAAACATTTGATGATACTAGAATAGACTCCTGTTTGGAGGCTTGATATACATGCACAGATATTCCTCTGAGTGTCACCGAAACTAATTGCGAAATTAACACATTATTTTATTTCCATTATGTGTTACATTATTTATATTCAAGCAATATACACATACAAAAATATATCTGTAAACATCATGCGTGATTACTATTGAGATAAGGATGTTACGGTTAAGGAGTTACTATGTTTTTGGGGAAATTAAAAAAAGTGGTGTCATGGAGGCTACACCATCTGCCACACCAGACCCTCCAGCTCCACCCACTCGTTCACAATCACCCGAATACTAATTGGACACACCTGCACCAGCCAATCACCTCAACACATATAAGCAGCCTTCCTCACACAGCTCATTGTCTGGTTTTGTTGATACTTACCTGTCAACTTACCTGACTCTCCATGACCTGCACCCGTCTTCATCCTCCATCTTCTTCAGCTGCTTCTTCTTCCAGTCTGCCAGTCATCCTCTCCTGCAAAGACACAGAGACTGTTACATGCAAGTTAAGTTCCAGCAAATGGTCTATCTCTCATCGACTCACCTGCTTGTTGCATCTGTCCTCTGCTACCATTCTAAATAAACCTTGTGAACGATCATACCTGTGTTGTCTTCTTCTGTCCATGACAATAGGTTCTTTTTAGATTCACTTTTGATTTCTAGGCTGCATTGAAGTGAAAAAAAGAAGAAAAAAAAATCTGTCAGAAACAATACATTTGCATAATATATTTCTAATATTTAATTTGTAATATTAAAAAAAAAAAAACACTTTTTCAATCCATTTTTTTTTTTTTTTTTTTTGGTGAAAATTAATTTTCTGCTATGACGTGTGTGTGTGTGTGTGTGTGTGTGTGTGTGTGTGTGTGTGTGTGTATTCAGCCCATCAGTAGCAGAGTGATGAACAGAAAAGAGGCCAAACCACACAGCTGTCTCAGCCACCTTCATCATCATTGTTTCCTGTAATCTCACTTGACCACTATGAGTCATACTTTATCATCCGATAAACAAACTGCAATGGCAATCAATCTTTAATATTCATGGAGATCAAAGTTCATGATTTTGAGTTATTCTTATCAGCTAATTTTCCACCTATATGTGTGGTGTGATGTGTTGGCGTCAACTGAAAATCATCAGATATAATCTGATTGGCTTTCATCTTGTAAATAGATTTCTAAAATAAAAAATAAAAACATGTTTTCATTTATAAATTACAAAAGTGAGGACAAATCAGGTGTTATGTTGAACATTATAAATGTAGTATGATGCATGGTCTCATAGTACTTTATGTCAGACTGTAAAATTACATTATCAAACATTCATAAAGTTCATTGATATCTGAATGTAATTTAACTAAATAACTTCTAACCATTATATGTCGTTATGAAGTGTTAACAACATATCAATAGACCTATCTTAATTTCAATGGGGCACAATTACACAATTTTTGAATAGAGTGCAACCGGATGAAACAGAACACGGGGTCTCAAGAGAGGTGTTTTGAAAAGGGCTATTTTTCAAACTTGACACAGATAAAAATTTCTTGTGTCAAAGAACTTAAAAGCAGCTAGACATGACAAAACGGAAAAGACGTGCCTGTAGTTTAAAGCCAAATGAAATCGTCTCAAGTTACAACTGTAACCCTGGTTCCCTGAGAAGGGGAACATCTGGAAATGACGCTATGAGGAACGCTCTCACCGTGACCGGTGTCTGAACACGTGTACTAAACACGGCAGTCTATTGGCCGATGGCAGTCTATGACGTCATGAGTGGAGTGCCCGTGAGTATAAGAGGGCGCCTGCAAAATACGTCATCAACTCTTTTGTCTGAAGGAGACGTGCAGGCAACCGATGCATGGCAGTGAGATGCCGCATCTCGCTCCCCTTCCCAGGGAACCAGGGTTACAGTCGTATCCTGAGACGTTCCCTTTCAAAGTGGAACTTTGGCTGAGCGTCTGGAAATGATGCTATGGGGAACAAATTCCCACTCTGCCACGTTGAGGGAGTGCCTGCCTCACTAGGCTGTGAAAATGCAGACTATAGTGGGCATATAATATCCTGTCTCTGTAGATCAACTAGCTAGAGTCAAGCCACATCAACCCCCAGTGCACAAAAATGCAAGTCATAGACTGCTTAGTGGACCCACTCCCTAAGCTCAATTTCTCCAATAGCAAGAAAAGATGCTTTCCTCAGCTTAAATGCTCTAAAGCAAGGAAAGTCCGAGCCTCTGTGACCTTCCTCTCTTACCCCAGGACCCACTGGGAGACTTACATGCACTTATTTGATTACAGTGCTGCCCTGGCGGGAAGAGAGGCCACCAGGTAGGCTACCCTTACTTGCCTGGCTCTCCAAGCATAGGTCAACCAAAAGCATTCATTAATGTGGGGCCCTACTTCAAGACCCCAAGATAGTTGGAAAGAGACCAAATGGAATTAAGGGAATTTGTCAGTATCTGAAACAATTCTGTTCATCCTGCTCTATCCTGAAGGATATCTTCAGCACAGCAACAAAAACAGGGAGCATATCAAGTGCTCAACTTTTAGTAATTGGACTACTATTTTTGCTGCTCCTCCAAGGGGGAGCCTAAACCTTACTCCTACTCAGAGAAGGAGGGACATGAAAGCAGTGCATAAGCATTGTGCTTCCTCATTATCCAGACTCTAGACCCCAAGAAGGCAGCATGGGTGCTAGATCCTACTTAAAGACCCCAACATAACTGGGGGAGAGCAGCTCATACCCTGCCTAGAGTGCAAGCACTCATCCTAAAGAGCGCCCATCCAAAGGGGAGCGATAACCCTACTTGAAACTCCATAATAATGGAAAGGGAGGTAAATGAAAGTTTAAAGCCTTAGTAATTAGCCCTTCACTGCTGCTGCCCTTACAAGAGGGAGCTTGAGGAAATGAGAACAAGGTGCATAGTATGCTCGCCACTCTTGTCACCCAGACTCTAATACCCCCAGGGAACTGCAGAGGAGGTTATGTCCTACTTCAAGACTGCAATTTGACTAGGGGAGAGCAGCTCAGTCTCTGTCTTTGTGTTGTCTCTGTTGTGTTTTTTCTTTTGAAAAGACACTCTATCTAAGGTCCGCTACTGCTAGCAGCATGATAACAAGGAGGGACCAAAGAGTATCCTCTCAGAGAGAAGCAATATCCCTACTTTAAATTCCAACATTATTGGAGAAGGAAATAAACGAAACCAAGGGAACCCTGTGAGTTTATTCACTTGGTTCCATCATCTCACTCGGGATGTTTTTAAGAACAGATCGAGAAAGGGAGTCTGCGAAGAGCTAAAGCTTTAGCAATTAGCCTTCTGGCTACACCTTCCAAGGGGGAGCCCAGTCTTTACTTGCCTACAGGGAAGGAAGGAGAATAAACACAGGGCATAAACAGCATGCTAAACCTCCAGGCTAAAACCCTCAGGCAACCACAGGGAAGCTCAGGTTCTACTTCAAAACCCCAGAATAATTGGGAAGAACAACTGAACCACGCCGTCAGTCAAGGCACTCAACCTGGATTATATGACGGATAGCAAGGAGGGATGCAGTAAGTGATCTTCCTCTGTCCTTCCCAAGAGCGATGCCCCTATTCAAGCCCCATGGTAACTGGGAGGCAAATGAGACTTTAAATTGAGCATTAAATGCCCTCGTCCCCTTCATCTTGCTCATTTCTTAAAGGGAGGCCCATATACTACAATAGTCATAGAAGAGAAATGAAAGCAGGCATTACCTAGTAACTGACATTACCTAGGCTCTCGATGAGGATGCCTCTAGGGTTTTTCGTGAAATTGCCTTAGTATTACCACAGGAGAGTAACACAGTCTGTTTAGGGAGGAGATGAAGAGGAAGCAAGGATATTCGGTAACACTTTATTTTGATCGTCCCTTTGAACATTCTGTTGACTATAAGTAAATTTGCAACTACATATTTACTAATTCTCATTGGAGTTTTAGTAGGCTGTCTGCTTAATATCTGCTAACTCTTTATTGTGATGGTCCCCCAACAGACATTCTATTGACTATAAGTAACTGCAAGTACATGTCAACTTATTCTAACCCTATCAGTCTACTAATACTCTACTAACACTCAAATGAGTTAAGCTACGTTCACACTGTCAGTCCAAATCCGATTTTTTGTGTATCCGATTGGAATCTAATCTAAAATTATTGACGTCCACACTATGTAATAGCAAATGTTCAGATCGAATTTGCGTGTCCATGCCGCTCTTTCGTTTTCTGAGATATCTCCATTTGTTTCTATGGTAGTGACACTGAGTTGGTAGGCATATGCCAAAAACAACAACAACCGCTGCATGGAGGAATTTGCAACACAGATGTTGTCTTATTTACAACATAACATTGTGTAGCCACCGCGCTGGACTACTGCGTTATGATGAGGCAGCTGCAGAAACGTAGGAAGCTGGTATGAGCGGCTTTATTCCACTGGTTTAAAACATGTCTAAGTTATAGCCTATTGTTATTTTGCTCGTCAGGCACTTTGCAACAACATAACCTTGTTTCTGCAGTGACTTTCAGCATGTTCCTATAACAATATCTGATGTTTATGTTTTACATGGGGTGAGATTTCAAGACATGTGATTTGAATAGGATTTCAAACCACATATGAATGTAGCTCAGAACGGATTTTAAAAAAAACACATTTCATGTGATTTTTGGCCATTCAGACGTGCTAAATCTGATAGGATTTCACTCGGATATGCATAAAAATCGGATTTGGACTGACAGTCTGAACGTAGTCTTAAGCCCTGGGTATATAATTCGTTTTTTTTTTTTTATGCATACGCTAGTGTAAGCGAACAGTTGAATGCACTAATTACTACAAAAAAAATTAAATGCGCATGTGCGACCAGCGTGTACAAGTACGCGCAGTTATAAAAATCTGGTGGTGCATGTACAAGTATCTTGACGAAATTCACGTCACACGCACTGTACGCTGACCCTCATGAACGCATAAAAAGTGAACTATACTTTGGGCTTTAGTAGACATGTAGGTGCAACATTACAATCAACAGAATGTGTTAAAGGGACCATCAAAATAAAGTGAAACCGGATATTCTATCACGATCCTGACCTCCTTGCTCTATCCTATCGTAACTAGAGCAGTTCTTAAAGGGAGCATGCAAAATGATAGCTTCTAAACCAGCATTACAGGCTACGACCACTATAGCATTGTTTCTCAACCCTGTTCCTGGATGCACACCAACAATCAGATTTTGCAGACAGAAATCTGCACCAACCAATACCACTCAGGTTGTTAGGACTGGTGCAATAAAAGGCCTGCTCAATCTCCATTTGCAACAGGACTCTCCACTGCTAAGTGTACTGGAAGGAGATAAAATTGATCCCTGATATCCCCAGTAGTGCTAACTGCAAAATTCAAAAGCAAGGGCTTAGTCCAAGACAGAGCTAGATGTCAGTGCTCAAAGGACCTCATGCACCCCAAAATAAATCCTCTGAGGAGTCTTGGGTGGGGGGAGGGAGAATGGTATCACATTTACTAGTCAGCTGCTCTCTCAGAGTGCTTCTTAGTAATTAACTAAGCAACACGGCGCTTCTGCTCCCTACCTCCAATGTTGCCATGGAACGACTGATGGCTGCAGCTGTTCACTTAGTAGGTGAAAAAAGCAGTTTCAAAGGTAAATAACACATGCTTCTCCAACCACATACAGTTCCTCAGAACTGGAGGTCGCCAGCAACATGCTTTCTGCATGATCAGGGGCCTCAGCAGCCACAGGGCCAGACTCATGAGGTGCAAGCAATTGTCCCACCCCCCTTGGAAAGAGAGAAAAATGTGATTGGAGCTTCCTTGTGTGAATTTGTCACATCCAAGCCGAGATAGATCACACAGAGCTCGTGCGAGTCCTCTGGTGTAAGGAAGCGCCTACACATAGGAACGCACTGCTGAAAACTCATAGTTCTGCTCGCTATTTTTGCTGACCATGCGTTCAAAAACAAACAGCTCTTGAAGACAAAAAAGCTGATGAGGTATTTTGTAGGCACCTACTCACAGGCACTCCACTCATGTCGTCATAGACTACCGTCAGCCAGTACATTGGCGTGTTTGGTACACGTGTTCAGACACTGGTCATGCTGAGGGTGTTCCTCATAGTGTCATCTCCAGACACCACATCAAAGTTCCACTTCGAAAGGGAATCAAAGAATGCATCCAGTGAACTTACTGCATGTGCTTTCTCTGTTCACTTGAAGAAAAAGCAAAGGAAAGCAGCCAGTAGTAATCGCAGGGGAAACTTACTGTAACACAGTTGTAACATGTTGTTCAGGGAAAAAGCGAACATTCAAACAAACATAAACGAAACATAATGTAAAATAGTCCAGGGCTGGTCCTCTCTCACACTTCCTGTCATCGCTCCTTCTTTTATGCTCCTGGAGCTCCTCCATGAGAAACTCGAGACCCCGTTCTCACGGCCCTCGGCCTCGTCCTGCTTGCCAGGCCGGGGGGTACCCTCAAGACTGTGCTCCCTGTGTCAAGCTGTCCCCGCCGCCTGGTGGACAGCGACAGCTCCTCTGGGTAAAGAGATGCGTCTTTAATCTAGATTTAAACAGAGAGAGTGTGTATGAGCCCTGGACATATCAGGAAGGTTACTCCAGAGTTTAGGAGCCAATTGTGAAAAAGCTCCACCTTCTTTAGTAAACTTTGATATCCTTAGTATTATTAAAAGTCCAAGTTGGTACCCAGCTAACAGATTTTTGCTATAAGAACGTTCTTCTAATATTCAGTGGTGGTTCTGCGAATGTAAAAATATGTACAGTTTTCTTGACGTTAGAGGAACATTTTAAAAGGTATGATGTTCCTCAAACGTTATTTCAACTTAATTTTGATTAACAATTCAACATTCTAGAAACTTTGATTTGTAACATTCTAAGAACATAAAAATGTACTAAATGTTAATAGAATGTTATTTAAAGGTTAGTATGACGTTCCTGAAACATTCTTTCAGTCATTCAAACACATGCTGTGAACAAGCACTGAAAGAGATATAAGAACACAAACTGCAGTTTTCTTCAGCCACAGCCCTAGATGAAATCAACTGAAGATAAAAGACATTAAATCTCTGAAGATCTCAGCAGAGGAAGATTAAATAACACCACAAACAGCATTACCAGCTTCAGTTATTACTATCCATATCGACTATTTCTGTCAGACACCTACAGCAGTTCTTATTGAGAATTAACAGAGGTTTAGATGTTGATATTTGGTTGAAAATGTTTAGTTTGAAGTCACCATTATGGTGATCGGTGACCGGTGTTTGCTTGACTTTTGTTAAGTTATATTTTTTTCAGCAATTGCAGGTGTTTTCAGAAAACACTTCTGCATTGATAAAGCAGACCAGCAAAGCTGCTTTAATGGACAAAGGACTGCATTAATGTGGTTAAAAAAAACTTCTTTTTCTGTAGTTTTGAAACATTTTTTGAGAAGAAAGTAATAAAGTCAACTGAATCAATAAACATCATTTGTAACACTTAAGTGATTCGTGTAAGATTGTTCAAAACTATTTGAAAGTTAAGACGTTGAGACACTCTTAGACATTAACACTCATCCTCAAAACCTCAACAATGGTGATAATCAAAAAATTATTCAGCTGCATAATTTATTCATGCCGCAATGCATGTTGGGAGACATGAATGTGTTTTGTATGCTGTCATGAAGCATGTCACCATTGTTATGTTTCATAGGCTGAATGTTTATATCTGTGAGTGTATAAGTGGCACAAAACAGGTTTTAAACAAAGTTAACAATGACAGTGTTGTTTATACATACATACATATATACAGACATCAACATTCAGCAACTGAAACACAGCAGTGGTGTTACAAATGTTCTCTATTACATCAGCTGACTTTAATACTTTTCTATAATGCTTAATTATTGTAATTATAATGGTAAGTCAACAATTACAGAAAAAAGCAGTTGTTTAAGCCACTTTAATGGAGTCATTTGACTGTTAAACATGTTGATCTGCTTCATCAATGGAGAAATGTTTTCTGAAAACACCTGCAATTGCTGAAAAATAAACTTAACAAAAGTCAAGGGTTACCGAAGGGTTACCCTTGACGAAGGTTGCAGTCATTATTAGTTCCTTGTTATCAGCTGTGTTTAATTAATTATCTAGTCATCAGTCTTCAGTCTTCTTCAGTCAACATGACAGTATGACATGAAATAGTTATGTCAAAAGGTTATGAGCAGATTTAACCTTAATACAAACTTTTAACCAGTAGGTGGTGCTTTCACCAAAATCAAAGGGGTGGTGCTTACCAAAAATTGGAGTGGTGCTTACCAAATTTAATTTCAATCAGCCAAAATGTGGAAGAGATACATCCTCTGAGATATCAGAAAAAAATTGTGTTTAGAGATTTAAAGTTAAATGCATGACCTTTTCCAGTCAGTGAACCAATTATCACAACTTTACATACATGGTTCTGTGGGCTGAAACCAAGAGAAGATGTCAGAACAGAGTGTGTGTGTGTACTGGGATGTTAAGGCCAGTGTAAGGAGATGTCAATTACTGAGCCATCTCAAATTATTCACAATGAGTGAATGGTACTTCCATACCCGGAATCTCTCGGTGTGTGTGTGTGTGTGTGTGTGTGTGTGTGTGTGTGTGTGTGTGTGTGTGTGTGTGTGTGCGTGTGTGTGTGTGTGTGTGTGTGTGTGTGTGTGTGTGAGAGAGAGAGCAGTGAAAATTTAAAGAGAGAGAGAGCTCGGGTAAACCAGCACAAGCTGATAAATTAGTGTTGATGGGTAACCTTGACTGGAAATTGCTACCACTAACTCAACACCAAGGCAAGATCAAAATGAAGTCCTGACATGGAAAAATATGAATTCCCAGTGTCCCCCACTCTCTCTACATTTATTTGGTTTTTGCACTGCCTTGAGATGACAAGTGTGTGTGTGAAGCGATTACTGCCAAAACAGTTTTCCAGTGCGGGTGAACCGTGGAGGGTCTGTGCAGTAAGAACCGTGTTTTTGGAAGCAGCAGAACGCTGGAAACCTCTGTTAAATCAGGGAAGAGGAGACCACTGTGTGTATGTGTGAGTATGGGGGTTAAGTGTTAGTGTTGCTCATGGGAAAGAGTCTTTCTTCACACAACAAACAGGATCAATCTTTTCAAGTTTCCTTTAAAACACATCTCAAACCACTGACAGTGAACCGCATTGACCTCAGCTGATGTTTGCTAATATGTGATGAAGGGTCTTTGTGTTTGGTATTTGTGTAGGATTGGTGAGATTTATGAGGAGCAAGTTTGGTCCCAAGATGGGAATTCTTAAGTTTAGAACACAGTCCTGCTCAGTTACGTAAGCTGCAAACTCAAACCCACACATAATTGTTCTCAATTGTGAGTTAGCATAGCAGAATAGCATACTAGCATAAACGATTTTCAAACAGGTTTCTTATACAAATGCTGCATAATTACCATAATTATGAGATGACAACCTGTGATGTTCATGACCTCAGAATCGAAATTATGCATTTCTATGGTAACACTATCAATGGCAAAATGAATCTGTAGCAGTCAGGCTGTACAGCGGTCACATGGTACAAGTCAGAGCTCTCCAAAAATTTTGAGGGGCCATTTACACGACACCATTTTTAAGTAAAAGGGAAAAGTTTTTATGCATTTTGGCCATTCATTAACATGACTATGGCGTTTTGGGGGCCTGAAAATGGAAACTTTGTGCAAGTTTTTGAAAACAATACTGTTATCATCTCTGTGTAAACTACAAAAATGTGAATCTGTGAAAATGGTAAAGGCATGCACATGCGTATTAACTGTTTAGTCTATAGGCATGCACTTTTGGCGCGAGTACCAAAAGACTTTTCCATTTTTACTTTATTGTCATGTAAACGTACCCTGAGTTTATAAGTTGTAATTACGAGTTCAAGGATGTGAATGCTTTTTAGAAGTTGGAATTCTCATAATTCAAACATGGCATGAATGCACTCCCACGTTTGCCTTTGGTTGGGCAAACAGATATTCCCGCCGACAAAAAAATGATGTGATTGGTTGAACCAATGTTGCTTTGTCAGGCTGGTTACAAAAATCTTGCAAAATCTTTGTTCATGGCCATTCACTTCTAGACATAAGATTTTTTGAGCAAGTCACCCGAGCTGTAAATGCCATGTGACTAATTACTCTGCAGAAAAATTGCACCACAAGAACACACATGGTCTCAAACCCTTCACAGGTGACTTATGACTTGTGACGTCAAATCAACAGAGAGTAAAAAAAGCCTTACCCTCCCTCACCTTCCTCAGTGTCACCATTCAAACAACATTCACTCACCCTGAAGTTTAATCACTCACACCCAGACATCGTTAACCTGCTCATCATGGACAGCATACTCCACACTCACTCTTTGATTACATTCACAGTGTCAGTTCAAATTTAATTATTTGTGTATCCGACTAGAATCTGAGCTAAATGATTGACTGTTCACACTGTGTCGCGTTCACAACTGTTCAGATCCGTTTTGTGTGTCCCGTGGTGCTCTTTCATTATCCAGATTACCTGCACTGGTTTCTAAGACAGTGACGTTGCATTGGTATCCATAAATCAGAAACAACATGGAGGGATTTGCGATGTTGTCTTGCTACATGTCAATGTGTAGCCGTGCCGCTGGACTACTAAGAGGAGGAGGCTGTGCATGCAGCTTTATTCCGTGCTGCTGTTCTCGCCGGTTTCAAAATTTTGCCGTTCACACTTGCTAAATATGATTGAATTCCAATTGGATATGCAAAAAAATTGGATTTGGACTGACAGTCTGATCAAAACTTTAGTGTGGTCTAGTTCAGAAATTAAACAATAATACATTTTCATGTAATTGCAATAAAGTCTATTCTTTTGAAGTATATTATTTCCGTAATAAGTACTCTTTGTAAAAGTGTGCTTCTTCTTCTTCTTTTTTTTTTTTTTTTACAGGGGCAGGCATCTGCCAGCAGCAGCTAACCAGACAAACCTTCAGTTCAGGTATAAAGAGGAATGTTTTGAGAGCATCACAAAATCACAGTGTTTTTGGGGAGAAATCAAACTTCAAATGGTCTACTAATAGTTTACCTTAATGGGAAATTATAATCTTTACCTTTTCTTTCAGATCCTTAAAGGGATGAGCTGAGCTGCGTAAACAATGGCAGAATATTATTGTTAGTGTGAACTATTCCTTTAAGATTTCCTTCAAGATTGTCCTGTCTGTCATAGAGTGCCCTCTAGTGGTCACAGAGAGACGCGCTTTAGAAGACATAATTATATCCATAATATACAGTATATACTGTATTAATGATAAATGCCTTATGCTCTCAATCTTTGAGGTTTTATTTAGGAAAAAATCTAAATGTATAATTGTTAGTAAATGGAAACTACAAGGTTTGGAAGTCTGTAATAAATGATGCCATCTGTCTGTCATTATTTATGTAAAGAGTGTGAGCTGAGATGGTTGACACACACACACCACTGGTGGGTTATTTATGTGTTTAACATGTTAAAACCATTAAAATAGATGTTATGGTTAAAATTAATAAATCATACACATTATTATATTAGATGGTCTTAGTTTAGTTTAAAATCAACATTTTATCCTCTTAAAACTGAAGCTTTTTACCACCATTTCTCCATCGGATGCCAAGAGCATTAAATAGGTATAAAAACTTCTTAGATGGCAAGAATCTAGCCATTATCTATGATTTGGGACCAGGGTCATTTCACTTTTTGTTTTGCTAAGTTTGCATTTTCCCCTCTTTAACATTGTAAACACAGTGATTAGGTAGCCTGTTTAACTGCTGAAATGTTTATCTGTGCAACGGATATACCTTGCAAATACTTTAGAACAAACTGATGGGTGCAAAATGTATGTCCTGAATATGACTCAACTAATGTTAAATTTGTGTGTGAAAAGTCATTTTTTTTAACTGTAGCTGGTGATTAAAGCATGATATGTATGTATGTATGTAATGGAGGCCAGCTAGTAGTCGCTGTGCGAGTAAACCTCACTCCTCCGATCTCAAGAGATGCTCTAGCGACTGACGCTAGAGGTTGCAGCCTTGTTAGAGCGTCCGACTCCCACGCCGGAGACCCAGGTTTAAGGCCCGTGCAGAGCAGGGCGAGTAGGACCTGGGTGAGGGGTTACATTGGTGCCATGACCCGGATGGGAGTGAGGTTTAGGGGGGTGAGTGTAACGGAGGCCAGCTAGTAATCGCTGTGTGAGTAAACCTCACTCCTCTGATCTCAAGAGATGCTCTAGTGACTGACGCTAGAGGTTGTAATATGCTGATATGCTGATTTTCAAAATTGAAAACACCACAATTCTATCAGAACCAGCCCGGCTGTATAACCACCCAATTTGGCAGCACTGCTCCTGATAATTACAGGCATTTATACAGCATAATGAAATTTATTCATACAAGCTTTGATTAATGCTATCTAAGGCAGAGATAACACACCCAAGATAAAGACTAGTACTGTATCATTATGAGTTCACTACGATTATGATGATTTATACTCCAGTACTATAACTGTGTTCTTTTCCATCAACATTGCATCTTTACTGTCCTGTAGAAAGCATGTGACTTGATTTAAAGTTGAAGTTTTTTGGACATGTCATTTTTGGGTTGCACTTTTTACAGTACATGCACTTTCAATGTACTTACAGTTTACTTACCAAGAAAGTACTAATATAAGGTAACTTCATGGGTTAAGATTAGGTTAAGGGGTAGGTTCAGGACTAGTACTTAGTTATTTCCCAGTTATTGTAATTACTACAATAAAGTATATAGTATGTACATGCAAAAACAGGACTGTAGAATAAAGTGCTACCCATTTTTGGTAATGCTTAGTTAATGTAAAAAAAATAATAATAATATATATATATAGTTGAATGGACACAAATGAATGTAATTCAGAATACAAGTGCATCAATGTTGACAGAATGCATGATAATTACTGTTGACAGAGGAGACTATAATTCATTTCTGTTGTTCAGAGCAGTGTTGTAATCTGGGGCATGACAATGTTTAATACTAAACATTCAGCTGCTGGCAGTCACCCGAATCTTCTCAGTAAACTGCTTCTTCAGTAAACTGTAAAGGAGCACAGCGTGTGACAGACAATCTGAGTGTTATGTAAGTAAACACATAAATTGAAATGTGTGATTCTCAATTAAATTCTGATTGCACTTGCTGCATAATAAACATATTACATTTACAACAACATGAAGTGTTATGGTAGTACAGTATGATATCAGGTGGTCATAACATTTTAGTTATAAATATATTATACACTGTATACAGTCAAACCAAAAACATTTCATTCATTATTGCAGTTTATTCAATTAAAAAAAAAAATGGTAATAAAATATGACAAGATCACAGAGTTAAACTGTCAGAAAAAAACATTTAAACAAAGCATGGTCAGGTCAAAGTGTCTGAATGATTTTTGGTCCCAAATTTTTATCAAATTTACTGGTAGTCCACTGTATGAAGAATTTTTGGGTATAATATGTCACAGTTTACTTTATTTTGCTATCCTCACTTACATAAATGAACTATAGTGTCCTGCACCCAGTAGTAAAAAAAAATATATATAAAAAAATATCTACTGTCTGAATAATTTTTGGTTTGACTGTATGTATATATATATATATATATATATATATATATATATATATATTATATTTCTTTTTTGCCCTGTCCACTGTGACTTGTTTTTCAATTTTTGGGGCTTTTTATTTATTTATTTATTTTTTTATGTCCTTAAACTGGGATGCAACAGCCTTACATCTACCTTAGTGGCCAAAAGTGATGTTCGAAGGGGATATTCATTGTTAATGACCCTACAAGTTTGATTAAACCATCAAAAATATCAGGAAAATATTTTATAATTTTCTGACAAAATTATTTGGCAAAAAAGACAAACTACAGCTACAGGTTTTATTTTACTATGAAATAAATAAATAAAATAAATAAAAAATAAAAATAGCATGGAAAACCAAAAAAGATCACAGGAAAAAACATAAATTAACTACAAGATAATCAGTAATTAATATTTATTTTGTTGGTTCTCTCTTGTGTTTGCATGTGTTCATAATTTTTGGCCAGATTGTCATACTAAGAAATTAAGTCCACACAATTTGGCACATTTCATTGTGTTATCACAAATAAAATGGTTGACTCCGAGCACAAACAGACAATATGCTTACAAAGTCTTTAACAAATTTTATTAATATTCGAATAAAGGGTGAAGATGTCAATTTTCCTAGGCCAGACATCATTTTTGACTGCTACTGTATATGCCAACACACAACTGGAATAAGTCTGTCAAGGACATCAAAGCAGGTTTTACTACAGTTTTGGCATCGTGACATACGATAAATACCAGATACCAGATTCCAAAGTGTTTCCAAGCAGCTGTTCCATATTTAGGTCTACCTATTTTTTGTATATTTAAATGTAAGTTTTAAATAAAAGTGCTGTAAAGCTCTTTACAGCATATGTTTTTATTGATGTTTTTAACTGCAATTAAGCTATCAAGTTTAGTTACTAATTAACCGATAAGCATTTGCACTTCTAATAGCATATTTTTCCAGAGTCCAACACATAAGGAGCATTGTTGTAGACATGTCACCACTGACCTTTGGAACCCTGCGGTGTGACGTCAGCACCTGTGCTTAGTGCGTCTCCAGCTCCGCCTCAGCACAAGGATTCCATGTCTCCACTTCCAGCTGCCGAGCTTATCACTCCATCTCGGCTCAGCGATCAGTCAGCTCCACCTTGGCTTCTTCCCTCCCTCGGCTCTACCTGGAACCGTCGCCCTTATGGCTCCACTGGGCACCCTCGTCCCTCCGGCATCATCTTGGTCAGACGTCACTCTGCCACGGACTTCTGGGTCTCTGGCTGCCCCTCGACCCACCACCCCATTGGCTCTGCCTTGGTCCTCAGTCCCACTGGCTTCACCTCAGTTTCCTTTGTTTCATTGTCCGGTATCGTCTGTTTTATGTGGTTGTTTGTTAGTTTGCTCCTGCAATCTCCTTTATGTTCCTTTGTGGATTAATAAAGAAGTGTTTTTGGATTCTTCTGCTTCGTATGATTACTACACCCATTTCAGCGTGACAGTACTTCAGTCATTTATCTTGAAACTTGTGTCATGTATTTAAAGATATTTGTAATTATACATTTGAAATTATGAAGTTGCGGTTTAGTGTTGCGGTTGTTTGGAACACTCATGAGGACAAAGGAGCAACAATCCAAAACTCTTGATTAAATTCAGAAACTGAAAACCGAGAAATCGCAGGAGAAATACTAACACACAACAACTAAATCTGACTAACACCAGACAATGAGTAATAAATAGAGGCAGCGAATGAGGAACACCTGAACAGTGTACTCAAATCAATGTGTAACCATAGCAACAGATCAGAAGGGAACAGAATGAACAGAACCAATTAGCAATGACAACGACACCAAAACTGTACAGGAAAACTAAATCAAACAGAATACAAATATGAAAAAACAAACACAGAATATGATAGTACTCCCCCTCCTGAAAGGTGTGACCCCATGCCAAAAACCGGGGAAGGAGTTGTGGCAGGTGACTGGCAGGTGACCAGGGTGATACAGTTGGGCTAGTAGCCTCCAGGATGGAACCAGCAATACAGGGAACCATGGAGGTGCTGGTAGCTCAGGGAGCTTAGGGGGTGCTGGCGATATAGGAGACCAGGGATGTGCTGACAGTACAGGGGGCATGGGAAATACCGAGAGTAGTCAAGTCAAGTCACCTTTATTTATATAGCGCTTTTTACAATGCAGATTGTGTCAAAGAAGCTTCACAGTGATAACTGGCAAATAATTTTGGCTGCACAGCAGCTCCAGAAGAAAATGGTATCATTGTCCAGCTTAAATAAATTCAGTATTGATTCGTTCCGTTGTAAAAATCAATAGTTATTAATAGTACAACGAGCACTGAAGGTAACAGCAGTACAGGGAACCACCAGGGTGGCACCTGAGGCACAGTGTACTTAGATGGTTCAGGAGCAGTCTGTGTGGCCATGACTAGGGGGCACAGAACGGCCACCATGACAGTAACAAGGGAACTAGAGATGCTGGAGATCGGAATGGCCTTTGTTACAGTTATGGAGGTGTGTGCAACCAAAACACACAAAATAGCCATAGCCGTCAAGGACAGAACAGATGTTACTTTTGGCTCATGGATCTGCAGGATCTGGTTAATCAACATAACCCTGGTTCCATGAGATATAACTGTAACATCTGTAATAACTGTAACATCTGCGCTGCGATCATCAAGCAGGGTTCTGAAGCTTGAGCGGGCTCCCGGCTGAGCTCTGGGGCGTGGGCAGGCTCCTGGTTGAGCTCTGGGGCGTGAGCGGGCTCCTGGCTGAACTCTGGGGCGTGAGTGGGCTCCTGGATGAGTTCTTGGGGTGTAAGCGGGCTCCTGGGTGAGCTCTGGGGAGTGAAAGGGCTCTTGAATGAACTCTGGGGCATAAGCGGGCTCCAGGCTGAACACTGGGACTGGAGCGGGCTCCGGAATGGGCTCATGGGCTGGAGTGGACTTTGGAGAGGGCTCATGGGCTCGAGAGCCCTCTGGAGTGAAGGTCCTGATGGTAACGTCGGAAGAGGGCTTGAACGCAGCAGTGTTGGGAAGTTACTTAAAAAAAAGTAACTAATTACTAATTACATCATCAATGTTGTATTTAAAATACTTTTCTAATTACTCTTTCTGAAAAGTAATTTAATTATTCAATAAGTAACTCAACTCATTACTAATTACTTCTTAAAATCCCTATAAAACTTAACCGGATAGACAATAGAAAAGAAACGTAATAATTTAAATATGAAACATGGAATAGTTTAGCCTTTTATAGCTTTATTAAAACATACTATAATACTTAATTTTTCACAATACCAAAAATCTAGTAGTCAGTACCGGTACCACTAAAAGTGCACAATACTCGATACCAAAGTCAATACCACAGTAAAAATATTTAAAGATACAAAAAACAATGCAATATTTTTTTTTCAGGTAGGTCTAATAGTAGTAAGTAAAAATACTACAGAAATTGAATAATAAAATATAAAATAACTCTGCATAGTCATAATGTCATAACTTATAAATGAAATATAGATTAATCCTTATTAAAGCTTTTCTTTTGTTTTTTGATTATCACAGCCAACAGACAGTAGCATGTTTTAAAGGCTGCTGTCTAATGGACGGAGACAATATGCTGTTACACTGTTAACATTCTCATAACCAATGCGAATATACGCCAAGACGGGCATTTTGACATAACTGTGTGTATTTGAACGTTTATGTGTAATAAACCGCGAAAATCTGACACTCGCGAGAGGCGGCTATGTGTGTGCGCTTTGGCTGAGAGCACACTGACTGAAGACCGTCTCTAAGAGAGCGTGCGCAGTTTTTTCTTCCTAGGACATAGTTTACATTTTACCGTAATGTTCTTGCCTACCTGTGTCAAAAAAGTGAAGTAATTGGGATTTTCCATTCGGCAAAACAGCCACTCGCTTCTGCCGACATCTTCAGACAGCGACTACACAGCCAACTGGTGCGAAGCTGCGAACTCACGCGCAACTGCACTACAGCTAACGTTCACTTTTACCTTTAGACGACAAATTTAGATTTTAAATTCAATATTAATTTACACAAGACTGCTGAATTAATTTACAGTATGTAACGCAAGTACATTATATGTAACTGTAATCAAATTACCTAAAAATGAACAGTAATTCCTTACTTTACTTTTTCAGTGGATAAGTAATTTAATTAAAGTAACGCGTTACACCCAACACTGGAACGCAGGCACGTGGTGAGCTATACAGTGGGTATAAATAGAGACAGCAAACGAGGATAATCAGAGTTCAAATCAATGTGTAACTATAGCAACTGATCAGAAGGAAACAGAACGAACAGAACCAGCAAGCAATGACAACAAAACCAAAACTGAACAGGAAAACTAAATCAAACAGAATACAAAAGAAATAAAAAATCAGAATATGACATTTAGTACATTTTAAACATATTAACTTTAAATGTAGCATCAAAAGTACACCTAAGTGGTCTTTTATTTCATTAATATTATATTACCTGCAAGTATAGTTTTTTAAAAAATATACTTTTCAGATTTCAAGTTTACAATTAAGCACGCTTATTTTTCACAGGGGTAGATAGTCTGGTATACTCTTTCATAGAAATATGCCCTTAAATTACAACAATATAAATTTTTTAATTTACAGAGTTCAAATTTACAGCGGAACAAGAAATAACTCATAGAGAGAATGTTCTATTTAAAGATTGATCCTAATAAATAATACACAGTCTGTAGTCAATTAACAGACACTTTACCCCAAGGGACTTACAGTACACGTATTACAGGTACAAACTCCCTGGAATAAACTGAGGTTACGTGCTTTGTTCAAGGTCACAATTATGAGTTTATGGACAAACCACTGGATATTCAGCTTGTCAAGCAGGACTCTTCTGATTACCAGTCACACAGCACTACATCCACAGTCATAGATCTCAGCGCTAATGAAAGAAATGATTTAGACCCATCCTGAACACCAAAAAGACTTTCATTTTCAAGAATTAGTGACAAATGGACCCGGCAACAGTGTGGAATGTCATTCTGCATTTCACACAGTTATCTTTTTATGACCGTGTGGGCAGAGATATTTTGTTTTACAGGTCAAGGGCTTTCTTCAAGAAAGATTTTGTTTGCTCAATTTCCCATGCAAATCATTTTGGTGTCAATGGAAACATCTGCAAGGTCAGCAAGTGTATCTGTAGGAAACATTGTGCGTTAAGTAGAGAAGAGATGAGGACAGTTTATTACATTGTTCCATGCTGATGGTACAAATCTAGCTACAGTGTAATCGTGCACTTAAAAAGCATCTTATTTTTCCAGGTATGATGACATAACAATTGTACTTTAACCCTTTAAGCCTGAAGTGTACCGCCGGCGGTACACCACCCCTGAAAAAAAATTAATAATCAAATTACTAAGAAACCACTGACAGGAATAACACAAATATGTATCATTTTAAAGATTAGAAACTCAGCTTTTTAATGCATCCAACAATTTGGTTCAACTCTTATTGAGTGTTGAGCAGTGTTGGGTAAGTTACTTCAAAAAAGTAATTAATTACTAATTACATCATCAATGTTGTATTTAAAATACTTTTCTAATTACTCTGTCTGAAAAGTAATTCAATTACTCAATAAGTAACTTACTAATTACTTCTTAAAATCCCTATAAATCTTGACCGGATAGACAATAGAAAGGAAGCTCTTTTAATAATTTAGTCAAACATGGAATAGTTTAGCCTTTTATAGCTTTTTAAAACATTTTAACTTTATTAAAACATATACTATAATACTTTTATTTACTTTATAATACTTACATTTTTTTTTTTTTTAAGAAAAAAAATAGGGATGTCACTATACCAAAAATCTAGTAGTCGGTACCGATACCACCAAAAGTGCACAATACTCAATACCAAAGTCAATACCTAAAATATATAAAAATACAAATAAAACAATGCTATATATTTTTTTCCAGGTAGGTCTAATAGTAGTAAGTAAAAATACCACAGAAATTGAATAATCAAATATAAAATAACTCTGCATAGTCATAACTGTATAAATTAAATATAGGTTAATCCTTATTAAAGCTTTTCTATTGTTGTTTGATTATCTTTTATAATACAGACAGCCAATAGTAGACAGTAGCATGTTTTAAAGGCTGCTGTCACTAAGACCTAATGGACGGAGACAATATGCTGTTACACATGCTGTTCACATTCTCATAACCAACGCGAATATACGCCAAGACGGGCATTTTCACATAACTGTGTGTATATTTGAACTTTTATGTGTAATAATCCGCGAAAATCTGATACTCGCGAGAGGCGGCTATGTGTGTGCGCTTTGGTTGAGAGCACACTGACTGAAGACCGTCTCTCAGAGAGCGCGCGCAGTTTTTCTCTCCCCAGGACATAGCTTACATTTTACCGTAAAGTTCTTGCCTACCTGTGTCAAAAAGTAAAGTAATTGGATTATTTCCATTCTGCAAAACAGCCACTCGCTTCTGCCGACATCTTCAGACAGCGACTACGCAGCCAACTCATTCGAAGTTGTGAACTCACGCGCAACTGCACTACAGCTAACGATTTTAAAGAGGCAGCGTTCACTTTTACCTTCAGACGACAAATTTAGATTTTAAATGCAATATTGATTTAAACAGAACTGTTGAACTAATTTACAGTATGTAACGCAAGTACATTATAAGTAACTGTAATTAAATTACCTAAAAATGAACAGTAATCCCTTACTTTACTTTTTCGGTGGATAAGTAATTTAATTGTCATGTTTTCACTCCTAACTTCAGGAAACATGCTCCGATTGTGGAAATTTGCACACCATTATTTACAGCAGATTCTCATGATTAAAATGAATCCAAAACAACATAATCCAATAAGTTGATCACGGGATTTTCCTCACAGAATTACGACACATAAAACCGAGGCGCACAGACGCTAACTAAAATCCGATGTAGCTTTCACATGGCATTTTCGATTATAACTTCATGAAACATGCATAGATCGTAGAAAATGGCACATCATTACTTACAGTGGATGCTCCCAATTGAAATGAGTCCAAAATCTACATAACCACGAGATATTCCTCATGGAGGAACCATTTTAAAAATGCCCATTAGGGGGCATCAATGGCTAAACAAAAAGGCTGCCTTGGCTCCAAATGCTGTAACTCTTGATTACTTTATGCGATCACCACAAAATCCAGATGCAGCTCACATGTAGGGGAACTTCACCAAAAAAGAATTGTCCTCCTACCTTATTTCCTTCCTGAGTTATTGCATGTGAAATAAGAAAGATATGAAAAATTACAATAAAAAATTATATATATATATATATATATGTCACAAAAAAAGACTCTGAAAATGCCTTCAGGGCTTAAGGGGTTAACTTTCCACAGACTTCAGTTTTTGTCATCATCTATTTCTCTCTGTGTGTGTGTGTGTGTGTGTGTGAAAGCTGCAAAATATATTAAATAAATATAAATACATATATTGTAAATTTTATATATATATATATATATATATATATATATATACTCTTAAAAGTAACAGCACACCTTTCTCAACAAGCTTCACAATTTGAAATATTATTCATGTCCATATTGCAAATATTGTGGAATGGGTAAGGATCAATACTTACCGGGTTAGTGGTTTGTTCAGATCACTATCCCTGAATATGAGCAGTAGTTATAGTTATGCCTGTCTTTGCAATAATTATAATTATTGTGTATATTACAATGAAAAAAATATAATTCAAATGTTTTTAGATTAAATTTATAAAATGTAAATAGTTCAGCTAGTGGTGATGTTTAAATTTAGAGTGCGACTGAAATAAGACATGTAAAATGCCTGAATACAGAAGAAATAACTGCTTAGATGGGTGAGTTTCCCAAGCATTTAAACATATGAAGTTGTTATATTGCAACAGCCTTTTGCCCTTTCGGAGACAGATCATGATTTATTATATCATCTACTCTCTTGAGTTTTAAGAGCTGAACAGTTAACCACACAAACTCAGTGAACCTGCAGATAAGCTAATTAAGTTTTTTTTTACTGTGGATGCGAAAACAACAAACAGTGTTTATTACATTTAATTTTTAGCTTGATGGAGTAGTAAAATATGTGTCTTTAACTTTCATATGACATTTTTATCTTATATCATAAAGATAAATAAGCAATGCAGCAGAGAGAGAGAGAGAAAGAGAGAGAGAGAGAGAGAGTGTGGATATTTAATAATAAACCTACAACTTCAAATAGAAAAATGACATTTTGTGTTTTTAAATGTTATTTGTCGTAACTATTCACACAATTCAAAATGCAAAAATATCTTACATAATTGTTTAAATATCAGAAAAGATTAATATTAAATTTATATTATTGTTCAATGCAGCTCTTGTTTAATGGGTCTTTATGCAATTTCTTGCATGAGAAAATCAATACTGTATACAGTGTTTTTCAGCTGCCATGTTTCAAGTGTGTGTAGTTTAGTATTTTGACAGCAATCACAATAATACAATACAATTTGATGTTTATGCAATGTTAAAGTCTCTAATTTTATTTAATTTGATGGTTCTTCACAGTTTCACTGAATTTCCAACAAATATTTCATAACTTCTCTCATGAGTTTTTTTATTTTCTTTTTTTTTCTTCACTTTTCAAATGAACCTATAAACACCTACAGTATATTAAAATTGCACTAATAGAAGTGTATTAAAAATATATGCACTGTGGAATTCTGTTTTCAGCATGAAGGTCTCATTCAAATTTTTCCAAATAAAATTTAAAATAATAATATTTTCATGGTGTTTATTGCAGTGACACTTTAAAGTTTTCTTTTTGTAAATATTTTGCACATTGCAATTTACTTAATTATTGTGTGCCTGTTATTATAAACACATTTAGGCTATTACTTTTTTGTTTATTTTATTTACATGCTTTATTCATTTATAAACATTTATGTGGTATTTACTGTAAAAAAATAAGTCTTACTATCTACCGATGTCTCTTCAATGGATGTCATAATATCAATTCAATTCAATCTAGTTCATGGAATTATTAAATGACAGTTGCATTAATTATAATAATAATATCTACATATAAAATACTTTAAAATACTAAAAATCTATCAATTATTATCTGGATCAGTATCAAAAAATAACTTTATGTGTCAAAGAATGAATAAACAGAAAGTTATCATCATTATTATTTTTATAGTTACCATTCCTGGTGTGAACAGGCCTTAACAGAGGAAACTTTTGTAATATGAGAACTTCATATTCTGCTAGAATAGAATAGAATAGAATAGAATAGAATACAAATTTTAAAAGTTTTATTGATGCAGAGAGAAAATGCAGGATACAGTTTTGGACACTTTGTGTTTTATTTCGAGGTTATATCACTGTTTTGGCTGATAGTTGGCCTGTATTTGCCTGCATGCGCGGTGAGTGAGGTGAAGTGTAGTACTGTGAGTGAGGTGTAGTACCACCTGCTCTGGACTTTAGAGCAGTGGCATGAGCAGGCTCTCCTGCTGCAGGTGTATATAAGACACCTGTGCGCCTCCTCTACAGGTAGATCCTGGATTAACATTGACCACACACTCACAGGACAGGTAGGAACATCGATCTAAAAACATTTTGCTTAGTGCTTTGCAAAGCAGGCTTGGTATTAATTGACAATTTTAACAGATCAATATTTCTATGCTTTTGTATGTCTCTATACATAACAACAAAGATTTGATGCTCTTGAGCTGCTGGGCCAGGGCTTCTTTAGTGGACTGGGTGTATCAGAGCAAGCATGTGCTCACTGCAGATGAGTGTCAGGGAGTGAATAAACTATTGCTTAATTTTGTGATGGAAATAGCAGAATATTGACGTATGAATGGTCTGCTGACAGAGTGATCATTGCTCTGTATCTATATAAGTAAACACAATGAATTTGTGTGCATTTGTGAGATATTAACACATGGACAAAACACCACAACTCCGGCAGGTGAGCTGACATTCATGAAGAACAAATCACTGTTGAAGTGAGAAAGAAAGAAAGAAAGAAAGAAAGACTTTTACTTTTTTACTTTTAAGTTTACATATTTACTTTAAGCTGTTTATCGACTGTAATCACTGCTTTCTGAATAGAAAATTACTTTTTTACTTTTAATTTTCTATAAACTGTTTTAATCACTAAAAAGAAATAAAGAAAGACTTATTTTTTACTTTTATGTTTAGCCTACATGTTTAGGCTACTTTAAGATGTGCATTGTTTTTAATCACTGCTTTATAAATCAGAAAGAAAGAAAAAAGAAAAACTTTTTTTACTTTTAAGTTTACATATGTTCTTTAAGCTGTTTATCCATTGTAATCACTGCTTTCTGAATTTTTACTTTTAATTTTCTATAAACAGTTTTAATCACTAAAAAGAAATAAAAAAAAAGATTTATTTATTTTTACCTATATGATTAGCCTACATGTTTAGGCTATTTTAATATTTTTATTGTTTTTAATCACTGCTTTATAAATCAGAAAAAAAGAAAGAAAGAAAGGATGTTTGACTTAATGGCTTGCAGATTTTGTTTTGTTTTTGTTTTGTTCCATTTTTGCAATGCCTAAATTTTTGCCTTTTTTTTACCAAACTTTGGGGCACTCAAAGACAAAGGATGCATGTGGCGCGAAAGTGAAAATTAAACATGAAAAGAAAATGTTTGGTGTGAAATGGCTGCACACTAACATCGTAAGATGATGTTTTGTATGTTTGTTGTAACTAAAGGCAATGGCTCCTACGCCTGAGACTCATCCCGCTACGCCGCCGCCGGAACTCGGTACGTACCCCGTATAAGTCCACGTCCACACAGTGGCGCATTTCCTTTCTCCCCCCCTTCCTGGTTTCTCTCTTCAGACGCATGTCTTTACTTACACAGACGCAGACCACGCGGCCAAAGATGCGACCGAACTCGAACCGCCGCCTTACACCTCCGTCGTTACGGCAGCAGAAGAATCGGAGGAGGAGGAGGACCCGTGGGATCTGCCCGAGCTCCGGGACACCGGGGTGAAGTGGTCAGGTAAGAGCAGCACGAAAGAAGCGCAGGGTACGAGCAGCCGAACTCTGCGCGCGTCACACTCTTTGTCTGTGTTCTCCTGCAGATCTCGACACGAGGGGGAAAGTTCTGCGCGTCCTGAAGTCCATCGTGAAGTTCGTTCTTCTGGTCGGTCTGCTCTACTTGTTCGTTTGCTCTCTGGACATCCTGAGCTCCGCTTTCCAGCTGGTAGGAGGTAACGAGAAACTTTATTTAACTTTTATAACTTTTTATTTTAAAAGAACAGAGAGAGAGAGAGAGAGAGAGAGAGAGAGAGAGAGAGAGCGCGAGTGCGCGCGCGCAGTTGTGCTAAAGTATTCAAAGCCCGTTTGGCAAAGTGAGAGACTTTTGGAAAGTTTACTTCTTGCACTTTTAATTGGTATCCAAAGTGCCATATAACTTAATATTACATGAAAAGGTTGTGATATGTCTTCTCTTAATCAAAAGCAAAAAATAAAGAAGGAATAAATACTGGGAAGACGCTGAAACACGAGGCCCTCTTCTGACCAATCCCAGGATTTTTTTATTTTATTTTTTTATAGGCAATACTGATAAAGTAGGACTTAGTTTGTTTAACAAGATAGGCCGAGGCCTGTGTGCGTGTATAAATAACAACAATAAATAAATACATATTTATTTATCTGTTACTGGAATATATATATATAGCTCATTGTCTCTATTTTGTTTTGCCATTTGATTCTGAAATGCATTACATGTAAACACTCTGCCTGTATTCTGCACTACACTATGCTGACATTTAATCGATTATTGTTAATAATAAACTCATAATTTCTTTAAATGTCTTGATATGTCTCACTTGATCACTATCTCCCTGCCCCACACTGAAAAAAGTAATTCTATAAAAAATTAAAAAGCTGCTGGAAGGCCACAGTTTTGCTCCAACCCTGATCCAGCTAATCAGGGTCTTCAGGATTACTAGAAGCTTCCAAGCAGGTGTGATTTGGAGCTAATCTTTGCAGGGCTGTGGCCTTCCATGAACCACTGCTATAGACTATAGAACTATTCTATATAAAACAATGTATGTTTTTAATGTAAGCTTCTCCCTTTAAGTACTTTGGTCAGTTTGAGAATAATTTATGCACTTTTATAATATTTTTTTGAAAGAATTAAAAGAGCAGTTTCATGTCTATCCTTGTATTGTTCAACTGGTCAATGTTGATATGGGATTTATAAAGTAATAAGTAATGCAATAAAGTAATCTAAAAGATGTCATTTGTAACTAGGGATTCCTTTTTTTGAGTAACATACTCAACACTAATCGTTTTACCTTGTAGAAACTATATTGGTCAAACAAACAAAAAAAGTGTTAGTGTTTTATCTTTTGTAGGTGAACATGTACTTCAAACAAATGGCACTATCAAAGTGCACATCAGTTTATCGTGGTTAATGTATAATAGAGGCTTGTTATCTCTAAACAGATGTGTTGTGGATTTGTCACTGTGTGCAGGGAAGGCAGCGGGCGATATCTTCCAGGACAATGCGGTCCTGTCTAACCCTGTGGCTGGGTTGGTGATTGGAGTTCTGGTCACTGTTCTGGTTCAAAGCTCCAGCACCTCGTCCTCTATTGTCGTCAGCATGGTGTCATCTGGATGTGAGTGAGTGTGTGTGTGTGTGTTTCTGACTCAGGCTCATACAGATATCTCCTCTCTCATGATAAGCACATGTAACAACAGTAGCACAAAGTAAAAAGAAATCGATATCCACACTGTAAAGTGTGCAGATGTTACCTTAAGGCACTTCCACCTGAAATGACCCTTGATAATGACTTTAATTTGTTTGTTGTAACACTTTCATATTGATTCTGTCATATTAAATGTTATTACACTATAGTTGGGGTCAGTAAGAGATTTATCTTTATTCAACAACAATGCATTTAAGTTGATCAAAAGTAACAGTAAAATACATTTATAATGTTGCAAAGATTTTTATTTCAAATCAATGTTGTTCTATTGAACTCCATTCATTGAAACATTACAGTTGTGATGTATCACAGTTTCCACAAAAATCTGAAACAGCACAACTGTTTTCAACATTGATGATAATCAGAAATGTTTCTTGAGCATCAAATCAGCATATTAGAATGATTTCTGAAGGATCATGTGACCCTGAAGACTAATGATGCTGAAAATACAGCTTTGATCACAGGAATTAAGTTACATGTTAAAATGTTACAATAGAAAAGTTATTTTAAATTGTAGTAATATTACTGTTTTTTTTCTGTCTTTTTGGTTAAATGCAGCATTGGTGAGCAAAATCTTCTGAATGGTAGTGTAAATATTATTTTTCACTGTAAATTTCAGTGTTGGAGGTGAAGTCCGCAGTGCCAATCATCATGGGTGCCAATATCGGCACTTCTGTGACAAACACGATCGTGGCCTGTGATGCAAGCAGGAGACCGTAACGAGTTTCGCAGGTAAACCCAAATGAGAAAATAGTTTTTTTGTTTTATGTTAAGCCATGTTTTCAACATAAAAATTCATCAAGTTTTGGAATCCTCCTCATTCTAAACAAAGCATTTATTTAATCAAGCTCCAAAAACAGCATGTTTTGATATTGTGGGATCTGTGACATTAAAATGTATTTGCCCATGTGATATGACTGCCTTCAGAGCAAGACGTCGACCAATAGATGTACATTATCGCATCATAGGCCCTGCCCACTGGCGTTCACTCACTTAATGGTTGATATTTGCCTACATTGGATGTGAGCGTCACGTCAAAAGCAAACAGAAGCCATTATTATCACTGAAATGGATAATTTCGGACACAGGGTCAGAATGACGATTGAAAATAATTGTTTTTCCACAAATTTTATATATATATATATATATATATATATATATCTTTTGTGTGTGTGTGTGTGCAAAAAATGTGTTAACATTGTAAGTGAACCTCAAGGAATAATTTTAAAAAATCCATGTCATGACCCCTTTAAACATGCCCACTAATTAGTGTGATAACATCTCTTGAGGGTCTTACTGGATAAATTTGTACGCTAATACGCTCATTTTTTACCTTAAGATAAAGGGGTGCAAAAGTAGCATTGATATGGATCTTTTTCAGCCACTTTGACGTTACTTGATGAAGGAAATGGAGTTGTACATCTGAGAAATGGGATTTGTCATTCATTCTGTTTGGCTCAGGGCATTTGCTGGTGCTACGGTCCATGACTTCTTTAACTGGCTGTCTGTTGTGGTGCTGCTGCCTCTGGAGGTGGCCTCAGGATTCCTCTACAGACTCACCAAACTTGTGATCGATTCCTTTAACATCGAGACCGGGGCAGACGCTCCAGAATTGTTAAAGGTCATCACTGAACCCCTCACCAAGAACATCATTGAGGTGAGGTCAACATCAGTGCTTATGAAGTGGATCTGTTGATTTATCTAGTAGGGGTTACTACTCAACTACGTATGTATCGGGCAGCTGGGTTGTTGCTACTCATTTGCATAAACTCTTGTCACATCCAGTATTGTTATTGTCCCATAAATTTATGCCTACAATGAGTTGTTAACAGCTGCAGCTATTTTGTCAGTTACTTGGTTCACATGGTGACTCCAAGTCATGTCGGAAAGATTGTATTTATTATTTATGGCACATGAACTCCAACACGATGGATGTCATTGTTACAAGTGGGGAACTCTGGATTTTCTTTGAGACCATAGTTTCAAAGTTGGGGCCGTGTCAGTGAGAACACGAACTCAGTGGATACAGCGTCTGTATCTGTATTGGCAGTAAATTTTTTAAAATGTATGAAATGACTGGTTTGTTTTTTTTTTTATAGGCTAAGTTACATGTCTAAAATATAATAGTATTGTACAATTGCGATAGAATATATAACAATTCAGTTTACAGCCTCTTCATGAATTGAGAAATAAATTTTTCTTTGAGCTTTTGATATATAAGAGGTCATCGTACAATAAGAATATCCTGTAAGTTTCAGAACTGAAAACTTCCTTGTTAGTCCAATGAAAGCTTTTATTGACATCAGGCCCAGCGAATGACTCGTCCCAGAATATGCCTATCTATGTCATAAATAGGTGAAACTCCGCCTCCGCAACGCCTACTTCATCATTGCAACGTTAGCCCCGCCCACTGGTGTGTTAGTGAGATGAGGAGGTACAGGACTAAAAGTAAAATTATCTTTCAAAGGATCCTAATGCTAGGAATATGGTTTATTTTCAACAATGTGAATGTCTCAGTTGAGCTTTATTTATTTGTATTCGGTACATTTCACTGTGGATTTTTTTGGTAAATCAATTGCATTTCGGCGCAGGCCTGATCTGATATGACCTGACTGTATGAATCATTACATATGTAATGACCTGATATGACCTGACTGTATGAATCATTACATATGTAATGACCTGATCTGATATGACCTGACTGTATGAATCATTAAATATGTAATGACCTGATCTGATATGTAATGATTCATGTCAGATGTTCTTTGTCTATGTGTCAGTAAATCAAAACGGTGACTAAACGGTCAACTTCATGTTGTTTCTCTTAGTAGGATGAAAATAATGTTATTTAAATGGTGAATAAATTATATATAGAAAACGATCAAAGAACGCTCCCTTTACAATCACTGGAGAAGCTGTCAATCAAACAGTGCAAGGACTTGCGCCAAAACTCCCGTTTTATTCAACAAATATCTTGGTTACATCGCGTTTGAACTGTTAGTTATGATGAAAGCGTTCGTTAGTCTTCCGAAATTGAGTTGCAATGACAAGATCACTGAGATTTCATGCGCTCAACAACATGTCTGTGATCGGCTACAGTGTTCAACACTACAACCTTTCATGCCACGATCTAAATATAATGCCATAGATCTAAATGTAATGCTATAACCAACACTTTTCACGATTAGTTAACCTTGAGAGCTGTAATAGTAAAAATGTGTTAAGTTTTCGAGAGAGTAATACTTGGCTATTTCAAATGTAAAGATGTCAGCCAATCACAGCAGTGGGCGTTTACACTGAGGTCTCACAGCAGACACACCCCTTAAAACAGAGTTCAAATAAGAGGGCTAAAATCAGCTAAATCAAAGAACGAACTGGTGTGACGTCATTTAGAACAAAATCAGGCGAGTAAAAACAGGGACATACTGGAGAGCCTCTGTATAGCAGAAACTGAATTTGTAATTCTAATTGAAAGAGACACTGACTGTTTCATGTACTGTAAAGTTGCTTTATTTTAAGGAATCTAATCTATTGTATAAGTGCTATTTAAATTAAACGTGATGTGACTCGACTGGAGAGCTGAATTGCAGAGCTTGTGCAAACGTATCCACATCGCTATGATCAAATGCTTTCTCAATTGCTGTTTTCTCACTGCTGTCATTTTTGTTGTTTATTTTGTTATTGAGGGGAAAGTGCAGAGCACATATTTACATATTCATGTAATGAATTTGTGAATATGCAAATTATGTATATAAATTATGCAGTACCGCTGCTTGAATTTCAGTATTTCAAACTTCTTTTTACCCCCAAGTAAAGAACAAAAAAGAACTTTGTATACTGTGAGTATATGTGAGCCTTTACTCCTAACAAAGTGACTTGAATGCACCTGACGTCATAATTACCACTTCCCTTGTAAAGAGGACTTGAACACATCAATATTTCTGTTTCAAAACATTAGGTAGTTCAAAGTCTACCTCCTCATTTTTGACCCCAAAAGAGTATTTAGACCCTTAAGCCACAATTGAGTATCTAATGATCTCTATGAACTTGCTTTGCTCTCTACCATATGCTACCTCAAGTATTTTTATTGAGAATTTTTTTTTTTCCCCCCCTTGTTCTTCAGCTGGACACCTCTGTGATCCGTGACATAGCCACTGGAGACCCTGCAGCCCGGAACAAAAGTTTGATCAAGATCTGGTGTAAAACGCAGAAAGTCACGGTGAGAAAACTGAAAATGGGTTGAGTCTAGTACTCCCACTATTTCTCATCAGTCACCAGATTAGGCTGTTAAAACATGAGGAAATAGGATTTATCAAACTGATGGGAATTCAAAAGATAAACAGAGTCTATATATACAGATATGCAAGACTTTTATCTAAATTGCTGATAAATTTTGTTAGAAAATAACAGATGCAGTTGCTCTTTTTCGAAACTTGGCATACTGTCTTGCTGTCTACATACAGTTAAATGAAATTAAACCTCATAAGCATCTTGTTTCAAACACCCTAACTAGGTAGCAACTGCATCCGAAATCGAATACTTCCCTACTTTATAGTATGCGAAAAACAGTACACCAAAAGTATGTCCGAATACATAGTATTCAAAAAACGGTAGGCGAAAAGTCCTCGGATGACCTACTACTTCCGCCGAGATTCTGAAGTGCGCATTCGATGGACACTTTACTGTCCCATAAGGCCACGGGACAGTATTTATGAATGGAAGAGAGACTCTGGTAGGTCACGTAATGGTAACAACATGGTGGACGTAGTACGCCTAAATTTCATTCATACTACCCATATTCATACTATATAGACCGTACCTTTTTTAATTGCCACGAAGTAAATTCAAATTTAGTACATACTCAGATAGTATGTGATTTCGGATGTGAATGTAATAGAATGTGGTGTTAGCATGTTGCTAAGCTAACAGTGTGATATTCTTAACATGCATAAATATACACACAAATATATTGTGTAAAATAGACCATTTTAGTTTATTTGAACTATTTTCATGTTTTATTATTTATAAGTATAGGAATGCCAACTACCTGGCACATTTAGTACCAAATATTAGTTTATTTCCACACCATAATATGTTCTTATGTGAGGTTTTAGTCTGAGGATGTGCTCTTCGTCCATTTCAGAACCTTGTGAATATCACAGTCCCTGGATTTGCAAACTGCACCCCTGATGCCCTCTGCTGGGAGGAGGGCGGCAAGGTCTGGACTCAAGAGAACCAAACGGAAACCATCAACTTAAAAAAATGTAAGTGTCTCTGCTTTGTTTGATGTGGCTCTTGTAGCAACCAGCACAGAACCTTCCTGGATTAACAGAAGCTAAAGCTTAATATCAGTCCATTTCCCGTTCTCTTCCTTGCATAGTTCACTTATTTCAGCTTGAAGCCATCGACCATGAGTCACTATAACAGTCATGAATACAATGGCTTCTCTTAAATGCTGAGGGAGATCTTAGCTTCACCTTTCCCCCCCATCCCATCCATCTACTTTACCTTATCAATGGGGCTATTCTTCACGACAGCTGAGGCCAGCGCACCTGAACAAAAGACTTCTGCTCTGGGTATAAATTTGGGTGATTTAAATCAATGCTAGCAGTTAGATAACATGTTGAAATTCCAGCCTTGACTTGGTTGAGTGAACTCGAGTATTTAATCATTCTGGAGTCATTCAACTGTGAAAGAGTATGCTTGGATCTTCAAGGAACACCATTCAGCCCTTCCTGGACAGAGAATTTGTAAAACATTTTCAGTAAACTATATCAGGGGTTTTCAAACTTTAATTCTAAGGACCCCCAAATGTTAATGCCCTTGCAAGGAATCCCCTTCTTAAAACATGAAGGCAGCTATATATGTAAGACCCATTTATACTTTAAGATGCATTTATATACTGTCAGAAACATCCATAAAGTTTAACTCTTTTTATTAAATGAATTTCTTTGGTCATTTTTAATAAATTTACAATAATTTTTCTCTGAACCTTTTTAACGGACCCCCTTGCAGCCCCTTGGCTGATTACTGAAGTCATTGTAAACTTTTGAGGTTTTTGTAAAGTATTGGATAGTAATAACTCAAGAGTTACTATATAACTCTAAATTAACTACTACTTATTTGGATCAGTGTTCTAAAGTGAAGATCATGGTAACCCACTAGTAATTACTCAAGTGTTACCAAATACATCATAAGGAATTACTGTACAAAACTGTACAAAAACATACAAAAACATCAAGTCTACAATGACTTCAGTAGTTACTAGAGAGTTATCATGTTTCTCACTTTAGAATACTGATCCAAATAATTTGTAATTCCTTCTGAAGGATTTGGTAATACTTCAGTCATTACTAGTGGGTTACCATGACCTTTACTTTAGAATTAATTATACATTATGCATTATTCACATTAATTATGAACCTGTGTATAGTAGTTCTTAGTTGTTCTCTGGGAGGTATGAAAAAAAAAAAACAGTAGTTACTGATTAGCTAATAGTGAACTACCACCTTCAACTGAGCACTATTACTTACTAATTCATTAATCAGAGTTTCTTGTTAGTTAATAGTAGTTACTAGAGTGTTAACAATGCATTACTCATTTGTTCCTGTGTAGTTATTCATTAATGAAGGATCAGTATTCTAAAGTGTTACCGATAATACATTTAGGTCTGGTTTCACAGACAGGGCTTAGACTAAGCCAAGATTAGGCCTTAGTTCAATTAAGGCATTTAAGTAGCTTTTATAAACATGCCCTAAAAAAATAAATAAAAAAAAAAACATTACTGGCATGCATCTTGAGACAATGACATATTTTAAGATATGCCAGTGCAAGTTGCTTTCAGTTAAAACAGCTCAAACATTAATTTAGTCTAGGACTAGCTTAAGCCTTGTCTGTGAAACTGGGGGTTAATATTTTAAATGTACTGAATTGCAACTTCATTACAAATATATCTAAGTACATGACATAAGTTTCAGTAGAAATCTGTATAAATCAATCCACTCAGAAGTTGCGTAGCAAATAGCTAGTCAGATTGGAATTGGCATATTTCTTTGGCTCTTGCCATTTTAGTTTACGATATCAGATTGTCTGTATGTTCCTGCTGACAAAACCCACTGACTCAACATAGGGTGGTTTGCTGGCTTTCTTTCAATAAGTGCCCCCAAACCCTCTAAAACCATCAAACTGCATCTGACTGAACAGTGAATTCAACTTGATGGCCAACTAAAACAAGCAAACCACCAGCAGGGAAATTTCCCAAGCTGTTTCATGAATGTTGATTTATATTTCTGTGATCTTTGACATAGAATCGTCCTCATCTCTCTCTTCAGGTACTCACATGTTTGTGTTTGCTGATCTACCTGACCTGGCTGTGGGGTTGATTTTGTTGGCTCTGTCATTGCTGGCTCTCTGTACCTGCCTCATTCTGATCGTCAAGCTGCTGAACTCCATGTTGAAGGGTCAGGTGGCAGGTTGTCATTAAAAAGGTGCTCAACACAGGTGAGTCAACCTCAGAGATAATCATCTGCTGATAAGCTCTGCTACTAATTGCAAATATTAACCTGTGATGCATGCTCTGTGAGGTGTGTGACAACAATGTGCGTCAACACTGAACTTTTACACTGGAAGTTTTCAGAGTTGAAGACAAAGACGTGGCAAATATTTGACCCTCCAGTGAAAGCACACATTTGTTAATTCTTCCCAGAGTTCCATTTCATCACATTCCTGTAGGTGTAGCGTTTACTGTAAGTGTGTTAGTGTGGATCCTGTCATATGATAGTCAGCACAGGTGATTCAGTCCTGCTGTCTGATGAGCTGAACAGGAACATTATATGAGCCTGAGTGTGTCTGAGTGCAACAGGTGTGTATATCATGTGCTGTTGCTATCAGAGGACACTCAGGTACATCCTAGTGTACTTAGTTTAACCAATGCAACCATCACTTAATACAAGGGACAAAGTTCAACAACTAACAATTAACAAAGCTGGCTAATTAAGCTTGCCCTTTTTAGCTTAAATATTTCAGTGGATGTCCTATAAAGGGGATGAGTTAGTCATAGACTGAATTTAGAAAAGCATATTTCTGCTACATGGGATAAAGAGTAAGAATAGTATGCTATTCCGAATTCTGCCACTGTCATTACATGATCCTCCCTCATAAGGAAAAAAAAAAAAAAAAAAAAAACCTCCATTTGGCCCCTAAGAGGAAGACATTTATAATGCCTGATTGAAAAACAAAAACAAAAAAAACACTATAAAGGTTTTTTGTTTAAAGGCCCTTTCACACTAGGGACTATAACTAAAATTTTAATAATTGTTCTAATTCTGTGAGAATAGTGAAGTCCACCCTAGAGGGCTGCATTGGGATTGAGATCCTGCGGGACCCTATGCAAATCTTGTGGGATCGGGCGGTTTTACCTTTGCTGCGGGTGGGAGTGGGCAGTCCAAAAATTAACCAAGTAGGGTAAATAAATTGTGTAAAGTATGGTAGATTATACAGTTAATGCTAAGCTAACAGGCTAATTGGTTAACTTGCCAACTACAAGTTAACTAAAATTACAAAGGAAGAAATTTGATTTATTAAATCTTATGATTAAACAGACATTCATTTTATACAATATTTTTATGGTTAAGTACCAAAAAGTAGTTCTGTCAGTCCAAGGAAACACTTTGTGGTCCAAAGTTGGTAGGATTTGTAACAAATTCACCAACTTCAGCCTTTTAGTTTCAAGTTCAAGTTTATTAGTTGATACTTTTTTTTTGTTTTTTGTTTTTTGTTTTTTTTTACATATACTAAACATATTGTTCATGACCTTTTAACTGTTGCCAGATTTCCCCTTCCCCTTTGCCTGGGTCACGGGATATCTTGCCATCCTTGTTGGAGCTGGAATGACCTTCATTGTTCAGAGCAGCTCTGTCTTCACCTCAGCCATCACTCCTCTAGTCGGTCAGTAGAGAAAACTTTTAACTGTCATACAAGAACATCTGCAGGTCCTGATGCTGGTGTTAGTCATATTGATTAGGCTGGTGGTCAGAAATATGCAGGTTGAGCCACAATTACAGTTGACCCAAGAAAACAAGCCTACTTAGACAATTTACCTAGAATTTCAGGGCATTGCATGTATCCTCCTTGGTAAAGGGAATTTGGGGGTTTGGGGTCAGTATGGATTGATTGATTTGATTGATTGATTGACTTTGAACACTTATTCAGCGAGTGTACATTAAATTGAACAAGTGACTGTAAAGACATTTATAGTGTTACAAAAGATTTCTGTTTCAAATAAATGCTGTTCTTTTATATTTTTATTCAAAGGATCCTAAAAAAATCTATCATGATTTTCATATTTCATGATTTGAAATAAGCAAAATTCAGCTTTGATCACAGGAATAGATTACATTTTACAATATATTCATAGAAAACACTTTTTATATGCAGCCTTGGTGATCATCAAGTTGATTACATTTAAGATGTCTGTGACGTATTTGATTGTTGATGATTTCTATTTATAAAAACAAGTTCATACTAAATTATTTGTGAATACCTCATTTAACCAGTCGTGATGTGGCATCACAACCACATCTGTGCATTCCCTACAAACATTTTTCAGATCACTTTTTAAAGCCAAGTAGTTTGTGTGCTGTATATTGATATTTTGAGTATTGCATTGTTAGCTTAGCTACATGCTAAGTGGGTAAATGTGATTTACTTAAGGCTTTGTGCCATTTTCTTCCTATTCAGGTATTGGTGTCATTAGCATCGAGAGGGCTTATCCACTCACGCTGGGCTCCAACATTGGCACAACAACCACTGCTATTCTAGCTGCTTTAGCCAGTCCAGGAGAGACACTGGCTAACTCACTACAGGTTTGTTACTGGCCGGCTGGGAAACTAAGAGGGGTGTAACGGTGCACAACATGACATTATGTACCTCGGTTTTGAATTCATGGTTTGGTGTGTTTTTGGTAGAGCAGGGGAAAAAACAAAGCATGTGGTGTGTTTTTTTTTTTTTTTTTTTTTTTTTTTTTTTTTTTTAAATAGTGGTTTACTGAACCAAATATATATCTATTTAAAAAAAAAAAAAAAAAAAAAAAAAAATACAGTGTCAATAATGCTTCAGTCGGCAGCGACATACACTGTTTATGGTGCTTTTGTAATTAGGGGAAGAGATTTGAAGTGCTTACACGTTTGGATGCAAAATTTGTTTGCAAAATATTTTAGAATAAGGTTAGAATTATTGTGCTCCTATTCTAATCCGCACCGTCTTTTTTCACGTGCACGTCCACACCGGTGTTTCATCGAATTCAGTGACCGTACTAGGTGCTGTTGTCACACTAACCCGAATCCTACCGTTACTACAGCTCCTACTATACATGCAGTCACACAATTCGATGGATCACAAAATTACCTGTACTCGTTCATTGAATTCAAACGTAGACTCACTCGCTGTCAGGACAATCCTTTATCCAAAATGGAAGTACTTGTTAATTCGTAAAATTTACGGGCAAGTATAAGACCTGTCAAATTTTCATTGCGAATACATGCATCGTTTCAAGTTGCTGTTTTCATTTCCATTACACAGAAGACAATTAAATGACTATCATTTGTATTTTTTTTTCCAGATTTCTCTCTGTCACTTCTTTTTCAACATCTGTGGTATCTTACTGTGGTATCCCATCCCCTTCACGCGTATCCCTATCCGATTGGCCAAAGCTCTGGGCAACCGCACGGCCAAGTACCGCTGGTTTGCGGCGCTGTATCTCTTCCTGTGCTTTCTCCTCTTCCCGCTGTCAGTCCTAGGCCTCTCCATCGCGGGGTGGCAGGTCTTGGTGGGGGTTGGAGTGCCCCTGTTGGTCTTTGCGATCATCGTGGTCGTGGTGAACATCATGCAGAAACGCTGCCCGCATTTCCTGCCCTCATTCCTCCGCAGCTGGGACTTCCTGCCCAAACCGCTGCACTCCTTCAAACCCTGGGACAGAGTGGTTACTGTCAGCATGACCTTCTGCAGGACTCGCTGCTGTTGCTGCTGCAAGTGTTGCAAAGAAAAAGAGAAGGATGAAGAGACCGATGACATGAAAACCAAGGATAGAAGTTTAGAGATGTATGACAATCCAGCGCTCGCTATAGAGGATGAGGTCAAAATAACAGCGACACATTTATAATGCTTAACGGACCCTTTTTGTGTAAATCAGTATTTATAATGTAACATGTTCTGATCATTACAGGGTGAGGCAACATGAGTCATGCATGATTTCAGAACTAGTAATACAGCACTGGATGCAATATAAGTGAAAGCTGCTAGTAGTTTTTAGATATAATGATCCGTTCACCTCATGTTAAATGTAGATGACTCTACTTAATTCTACTTGAAGCTTTTCATGAATATTGCACTTGCCAAGCAGTTAGCGAGGTCTTTCAGAACAATGCATCAGGTTCACTGACTTAAATAAAATGACACCATGGTGCAGAAGTTGCTAACTATCTTTAACTGTTGATGCCGCTGCTGTTGTGGTTCTTTGTATGTTATGTACCAGAGAATTTGTATAAATCTTTAGTATTTTGTCTAAAAATGTTAAAATGAAGGTAAGCATGCCCATGGAAAAAAAAAAAAAAAAATGCAGACTCTTGACAGTAATTTTGCACATTATGTGGACCTATGTAAAGTGTTTGTTTTTTTTATATATAGATATTTGTAAACTTAAAATGATTTTTTTTTTTAATATCTGATTTGTAACTGTTGCATTTTGTAAATTTCATGAAGATTTTTAGACTTCAAATATTTCTTTACTCAGATGTAAGATTGTCTTTAAATATTAAAAACATGAGGACACTGGATCTAAATTTTTTTTTTTTTTTTTTTTTTTTTTGAAATATGAATTGTGCAATTTTAAACCTGATGTTTTTTCCAAGACTATCAAGCTATACAGAGATAAGGAGTTACAAATTAACAAGTTTAGTCTAAGATGCTCCAGTTTCAGTTGGTTTTGTTTGAGTTCTTAATCGCAACTACTTATCAGAATGTGTGGGCGGGTTCTGAAAGCATGTTATCATAAGTGTAGTGTAAATAATGAGACCCTAGCCAGAAACTTTATGTACTGTGCACTAAGTTCAGACTACGTCACAGATGAAACTCAGAAGGTGCAGATAAAAGTACAATTCTGCTTATGAATATTTTGTGTATTTATGATGTAAATAAGGCCAAAACAATGTTTTACGGAGCCTGAGAAGTCACCTGTAGGTGAAAAAATAATAATAATAATAAAGTAAGATCCTTAAATCCATGGCCTTGTTTTACATTCCATCCCCTCAGTTTATAAACTACTCATAGATTCTTAATTTGTTCCCACAGTTGTGCCCATGGATTAATAAACTGTACACACAAGTTCCCAATCCTTGCTCTCAGATTTGTAAACCTAAAAATTCATAAACCGTTAATTTAACTGTTACAACATGAAGCACATTTAGGTTGTCACTTTTCCATTGAGGAAACATACAAAATGCAATATATTTCTTAATGCCATTTGATTCAAGATCATCTAGGTACACAAGATCAGTGAACATACATATAGCATTCAAATAAGGTAAACGGAAGCTCAAACATGGGAACCAATTAGGTTCATTAGCACATTTGAGCTTCCTCAAGAATCAGTAAGCTTTGTTCTCGTACGTCGAGCAAGTATGGCTGAGCTGATTATGTTTGCTGATTAATTTTTAAATGTGAATAAAAGTCTAGATTAAATCTGTTCATCATATAAAGTGATTGTGTCACTTTAGAAGACTCGATTCACATGGATTTGTTTTACAATCTCTATGACAATTTTGAACCATCATAGTTTTGGGTAAACAGACGTTCAATTGAGGGACAAAAATCTCAGATTTCATTAAAAATATCGTAATTTGTGTTTCGAAGATGAATGGAAGTCATATGGGTTTCGAATGACATGAGAGCGAGTAAATGACAGAATTTAAATTTTTGGGTGAACTATACCTTTAAGTTGGGTTATTAGGGCCAAAGCCCCTAAGGCGCAGGGCCTTATTGTTTTTCAAAGGATTATACATTTTTTTCAACCATCCGGGGCTTTTTGGGGGCCTTAACATGCTCAAAAACTCTTGAAAATTGGCACACACATTGGAATCTGTGGCCATTAAGACACCGCAGAGGCTGGGACCCAGGTGTGGCACAGGGGCTCTACGGCGCCCCCTTGAATGGGGTCCGAAACCTTGGTCCATATATCAAACACGCTTGCACATATAAGAATAAAACTCGGTACACATATAGACCTCATCAGGCCTAACAACTTTTGTGCTCTAAGTTATACGCCGGTTCAACAGGAAGTCAGCTATTATTTATTGTTGTTTGAAAAACGCATGCTTTGGAATTTGATATACTCCTCCGAGGCAATTAATCCAATCACCACCAAACTCGGTCAGCATGAAGTCAAGACGCTGATGATGCTAAATTGCAAGTGGATTTTTGATATCTCGAACGGTTTGGCCGTGGCAAGACAACAAATGTATGGCAGGAAAAAAGAAACAGGAAGTGTGTTATAACTTCTGATTTTTATGAAACTTCAGCTGTGTTCTTTCAGCTGTGTGTTCATTGTAGGAGGCCAATCACATGGATGTGACTATTGTCAAAGTTATAGCACCACCAACCAGCAGCAGCAGGAAGTGTGTCACTTTCAAAATGCTTTAAGATCACCCTCTTATTTTTACCTTATTAGCTTCAAACTTCATTAGAATAATGTCAAGACATGGTGAATGTAGACCTGTGAAAAGATTTTTGATATTTTAAACACTGTTGCCATAGCAACAGATCAAACTTCAATATTCTCTGTGTTTCATCATATACCACACATATTGAAATTAAATGAAAGCATGCTTTTGGTGCATAAGATTGGTGGACAAACGATAGCTCAGGGAGGTCAAAAAACACATGAAGAGAACAACATCAGCAATCACAGACATTCGCATTAAGACTGGATTACATTGCTCACCCTAGAGCAACCAATGCAAGAACAACTTGCTAACGACAGTACATGCAACACACTGACATGCTTAGTAGAATCAATAGCCAACAAAAAAACATTTGAGGTCAATGCTCTGTATGGGCTAAAACTAAAGCCAATGAAGGAATGCAACACAAGTGGCAAATCCAACACAGGAAAATGAGGAATCCGAGCAGGCTTCAGATGTCGCGGAACCTTCAGAAAGCTTCCCAGGTTTGCCCCTTTCAGAAATTTCAGTAACTAAGGAAACAATGGTCTGGCTGGCAATTATGGTGCCACAAGTAGCACACTGTGCTTGCACAGGGAGATCGTGTGTAACATCTCCCGTGTAGTATCTGTTCTTATCAGTTTAATATCTGATATACCGACGCTGTTCACGTGAGCACCACAACGCATGTGTGTGATGCTGATGCAGGAGGCGGCCAATGCAGAGTCGGTGTTCTGACGTAGAACACGGAAGCTCTGCTCTGTGTTCACTGCGGCAACTTCATAGGAGACCCTCATGGAAGAGGACAAATTGTTGAATAAAGTCGTTATTTTTGTTTTGGCGCACAAAAAGTATTCTCGTCGCTTCATAACATTAAGGTTGAACCATTTTAGTCATGGGGACTATTGTGTGAAATATAAACCAAGTATGAAAAATGCCCAGAGTTTTCATGTTATTAGATTTTTAACAAAATTTTTATTTGTACCAAGGAGGTGTTTCCTACATATGGGGTAAAATGCCGCTGCTCTGACTTAAAATAAAAAAAAGACGAAATAACAGTAGATAAATATGAATGTTTATTTACAGCATAACCATGCTGAAAACCAGTCAATATTGTTAGCTGATGCTAACTGTCTGGCTCTTGGCATTTTGGTGGCTGGGGGTATTTTACCCCACAGACTAGGTTTGGGGGGTGGGGGGGAACTTCATAGTGAATACTTCTACATCACTCTTGTCAACGTAGTCCATAGCATCTTGTACTCCATATAGTGGTTATTTTGGAAAAAAACCCAGGTGTTTTGAGCAGTAGGATTATATAAAATATATAATATAAAATTAAACTTTTTAAGTAGCTTATTTAAAAATCACAAAATAAACATTTATCAATCAGAACTTTTTACTTAAACAGATTAAAAATCAAGTACTTTTGTACTTTCGCGTAAAATTGGAAAGGAGTACTTTATACTTTTACTGGAGTAATATTTTAATATACGTATCTGCACTTTTACTCAAGTACTTGATTTGTGTACTTTGTCTATAATGTTCTTGTCTTTATCACACTCAAGGCTGGTGTATGAATGAACACATTTTTATTCCTCCAGTACTCTCCCTGCACTTCACACATGCATTTCAACACACTTAACTTCTCTTTTTGTTGCCTCCTGCTGAACTGAGCTTCCCACTCTTCTGTCGTCGACACAGAACAATGTCATCCACCTTTAGGTTTGAAGGTTTGGCGTCATCTCATTTTTTGCCATTTCATTTTTTCTTTTGCTGCAGCATCTGTATGACGAAACATGTCAGCTCAGGTAGCTTCGTGCGTATGGGCCTTCCAAACAAAGCTTCAGCAGGTGACTTTTTTGTTGAACAATGTGGGGTGGCACGATAATTGCGAAGGAAAGTGTACAAAACTTGCTTCCATGGTAAATTGTCCACATGAGCTGCTTGAATGGCTTTCTCCAGCATCCGCATAAACCACTCTGCTTCCGCGTTTGCTTGCTGCCATAGTGGGGTGATTTTCCTGTGTTTGAACCCTAAATATGAGGAAAAATCAGCAAAATCATGTCCATTAAAAGGTGGGCCATTGTCCGTTTTTACTTCCGAAGACACACCAAAAGATGAGAAAATCTTATCTAACTTAGGAATGGTACTTTTAGCTGATGTGGACTGAACAACCTCAGGATACCTGGAATATTCATAAATCACGACAAGAAGGTAATCTCCTGAGGGAATTGAGCCACAGAAATCAACTCCAACTTTATCCCATGGTTTAAATGGCAGCTCAGCCATTTCCAGTGGTTCTCTGTTATTAGTAGGCACAACAGCTTGACATGGAATGCAGGTTTATATCATTCTCTCAACTAGCCTGTCAATACCAGGAAACCACACTTTTTCACAGATCAATTGTTTTGTTTTCACTACTGTCCTTCATGTGCAAGGGAAACAGGGTCTTTTTTTGTAAGGACACTGGCACCACTATCTTTGTCCCTCTTAGCACCACATCCCCTGTTGTTGTAACAGATAACTCACTTCGTATCTTGTACAAAGAGATTAGTGCAGGTCTGTCAATGTTATCGTCCAGTGACTTTTTTACAGCATCCTCCCACCCACCATGTTTGATGAGTTCTGCAACTTTAGAGAGGGTCACATCATTCTTTTTGGCGAGTTGTATTTCCTGTAGCGTCATGGCCTTCGGCACAGCAATGGCAGCAAGGAAATTTACATAATCCTCAGCACACTCATCAGCCACGTTTGATTGTGAGGTAGAAGTATATTGTAGGGGGTGGCGAGACATGTAGTCTGCAGGGTTATCCTTTCCTGACTTATACTGAATGATGAAATTATATGATTGCATCCGGAGACCCCACCTTTCTATCCTAGCAGGTGGCTTTGACTTTGGATTGTTGAATATCCATTCAAGGGGTTTGTGATCAGTTACCAGAGTAAACTGTGCTCCATAGAGATACATAGGAAAATGTTCACATCCTCAGACAATAGCCAAAGCCGCGCATTCAGTTTGGGAATATTTTTGTTCAGTAACAGAGAGCGCACGGCTTGCATAGCTCACCACCTGAGCTGGTTCATGAGGAGAGTCTCTTTGGGCTAACACTGCCCCTAAGCCAACTGGACTTGCATCCACGACTAGCTCAGTCCGTTTTTTTAGGGTCAAAATAACTCATGACAGTGTCACTGCTGAGACTTTGCTTTAGCTTCTGGAATGCATCTTGATGAGTTTGCGACCATGTCCAGATTGTGTGCTGAGTGTGGCTGCGTAATGGAGGCAGAATCTTTGATGAAGCGAGCACTGTAGTTTGTCATGCCAAGTAAACTCCGCAGTTCATTGACGTTTTTGGATGGAGCAACCTCTTGAAGTGCTTTGAGCTTTGTAAGGTCAGGTGAGAAGCCTCCATCAGAGAATGTGTATCTGAAAAAATCCAGTGATGTGTGCCTATACACACACTTTGCCTTGTTCAGCGTCAGGTTTTTTTCCTTTAGCCTTTGGAACGTGTTTCTCAAAGCTTCATCATGCTCCAGCAGTGTTTTGCCAAACACCAGGATATCATCGCTCAGATTGATTACCCCTGGGATTCAATCTAGGATTTGTCGTATGACATCCTGAAAAGTTCAGCAGCTGAGGATATGCCAAAATTAAGTCGCTTGTAGCGTCTAAGGCCTACATGAATGGAAAAAGTGGTAATGTATCTTGATGTTGGTTCTAGTTCCAACTGATGGTACCCAGAGTTTAAATCAAGTTTGGAGAAGTACCTGGCTCCTTTTAACGCATGAATTACATCATCAACCATAGGAGTCAAATGTCTTTCTCTTTCAATGGCTTTATTAGGTAAGCGCATATCCACACAGATCCTAACAGCGTCAGGAGGATCCTTTGGTTTTGGCACTGCAACAATAGGGGACACCCATGGCGTTGGGCCGTCCACCTTTTCAATAATGTCCAGCTGTTCCAGTCGTGTAAGCTCAGTCTCTATACATTTCCTGATGTGAAAGGGGACACTAAGATGCAGCTGACTGACTGGTGTGATTTATTGATGTGAAGTTTAACTTGAAAGTCCTTCAGTTTGCCAACGCCTTGGAAGAGGTCATCGTACTCAGCAAGAAGGCAGTTCACATTGGGTATGTTGTGGGGAATGCGAATAGGCACCTGAGGAGTTTGCACATTCACGTCTTGTTTGGACTGCACTCTGTTCACTACTTTGATAAGACCTAGCTGAGAAGCAGTATCGTAGCTAAGTAATGTGGTACTTCCTCCCTTAAGAACGTAAAAAGTTGTTGTCAGAAATCATGACTTTGTTTCAAGTATGTCTGTGAAAGGACAGGCAGAGGCGTCTGGGAAGCATAAGCAAAAATAGTCACATCTGTTTTACATGGATCACACAGAGTCTTGAATGCTTTTTCATCTAGAATGTTGACACTCGCTCCTGTATTGATCATTGCTCTGATTTTTCTGCCTCTGATTTTAATGTCTGTGTGAGGAGTTTTTTTTTTTAACATCTGAAATTGTGTAAAGGTATGCCTCTTCAGATGTAACAGCTGGCTCAGCTTGAACCAAATGAAGTTGTCGTTTGGTTTTGGCGCCTCCCTGTGGCTTTGAACAGCAACATTTAGCAAAATGCCCTTGCTTTCCACATGCATGGCGTATTTTACCTTTTGCTGGGCACGATCTCCCCTGAAGATGTGGAAAAGCACAGTTAAAACATGTTTTCTTGACAAGATTACTTGCACTGGATACGGCCATTACATCTTGGGAATTTGCAGCACAGTTTTGTTTTTGTTCTATACCTGCAGCTTGCACCCCTGCCACCTCTATGGCTTGTCCCATCGCTAACAAATCAGTTAAAGTCAAATCAGGATTCTGAAGTGCTTGACGCTGAAGTTTACTTGATGTAGGCTACACGCTAAACGTAATAATCATAGTCTTGATCTCTCTGTCAATGTCAGTGAATTGGCACATTGCAGCTAATTGCTTCAGCCTTGTATGATAAGCGTCAAGCGATTCTCCAGCTTTCTGAGTAGCCTCTCTGAAAATGTACGTCTCGTGTGCAATGTTTACCTTCGGAGAGAAATATTCATTGAGCTTGTTAACAGCACCAGCATAGTCTTTAGCCTGGCCTGTTTCAGATAGTGTGTCAAATATATCCTGAACTTCATCTCCAGCATAGTGTAGGAGCATTGCCCGTTTCCTCGTGTCATCTTTGATGTCCATGGCCAGTACAAAATTCTCAAACCGCTGTAGTCATTTTTTCCATCTTACACCTACAGAGCTGTGGTCCTCATGCATGACAAATTGGGGAAAAGCAGGTAATATCTGGTTTGTCATATCCCATCCTTGTCGCCAGTATAATGTTCTTGTCTTTATCACACTCAAGGCTGGTGTATGAATTAACAAATTTTTATTCCTCCAGTACTCTCCCTGCACTTCACACATGCATTTCAACACACTTAACTTCTCTTTTTGTTGTCTCCCCCAAAACCCTTAACTATGTTGTCCTGCCCCCTAGTGTCTATAAATATCATATCATTAAACATTACAGTCCACCACTGCTCTCCGCCAAACAGAGTCAAAATACAAATTCTTCATTCCAACTCGGAAGAAAATTGTAACTTTACCATTACGGAACAGGCAACCATCAGCTCTTCTCTGCATCCTCTGTTTGCCGTTCTGCATCGACAGGCCTCAATCTACAACCAGCCATGTGCTTACTCAAGAGAAAAACCACAACAGAGTCAAACTAGCCACGCAAGTTTGTCATCATTTCTTCATTCAACGCAGAAGAAATTAGGAACTATCAAATCTTCAGAAACTTCACAGACTGCTTCAACTGCAATGGCAAATGCAAGTATTGTATATTTAATGAGGTGTTTTAAAAGCTGATGGTTCTTTTCATGGTTAAATGACTCTTTCCATAGCTTCATTCCCTGTTTCCATTTCCGTTTTCATTCTGTTACTTTCCATTTTACCAATGTATGTGTGATTGTGTGTTTAGATTAGTTGTGTTTGTGATTTGGTTAATAAAACTTGTGCACAATACATATTTGTTTCTGATTCTCAGCTTACAGCAATGTTAATTTAACTATTGCGATCACAGAACTGTACAATAAGAAAGTTATTTCCCTTATCCTGGAAATTAACATTTTTTTAGAATTCATAAATAATCATTACTGAGTGTCCGCTGAACAAATTAGTCGATTGTAATATTAGTTCAACTACCTCTATTTAATTTAATCTGATTAACTGACCCAAATATTCAGAATTAATTATAACAAGTTATGATTCATTATTAATATTTCCCTTTTGAGTTAGTGACCCTTGACCCTCTCACCGCGGCCCAGATGGGCATTGCCGTAGCCGGCTCTCCCCCCACTGTGCCATAAGAGCATCACTTCTCTGCCTTTTGGCTAAGATCACGGGTATGTTCTTACAAAGATGGATGTGTCGAGAGAGAAGCCACCACTGCCTACCATAATGGTGCAGTTGAAAAACACGGTCAGACTGAAAGCAGTCTGTGAAAGTGAAGTAAAAGCAGATATGAAAGTTAAGAGAAGAATTGGATGAGACTTTGTGGTGTCTTAAGGGAAGTTTTTGGAATTTGTGCTTTAGTTTTTTTGTCTGCAAGATTTTTCATCTTCTGGATTTATGGACTTAACTTTTAAGGGATGTGTTGCATTTTTTGAAGCTTGGGAGAAGAATAAAGACCATCACTGTTTGAAAGGCCCTTTCCTTAGCTCTTTCCAGTCTTTGCTCAAGACTTTTTACCTTTGATAATCCACCTCTACAACCCTTTAGTGGAATACGGAAATGTGTTAACATTCCTGGCTAGATACTGCGAGACAGTGAAAGGGGGTGAGTGCTTAAAAGAACGCTTTGGCATCTCGACGGGCAAACTGAGGTACCTGGTGAAACTTAGACCCAGCGTCGCCGGGAGGCCTAGTGTTCCCACCAGGATCCTTGTTCATGGGGTCAAACAGAGGATTTCTTCATTATCCTGGGCAGCCAGTGTATTTCAGGAGGTGCGGCGCTCAAGGCCACGTGAAGGCGAACTATGCAGGCCAACAGTGCCGGTTCCGTGGATCATCGGACATGTAGCTACATGCTGTCCAGAATCAAAGAGCTGCAGCCTATGTGGGGGAAAGCATTTGTTCCGGTCATGTCCTAACAGACAAAAATCCTACACCAGCTTTTTTAAAAAGGGAAGCTGATTTCAAAGGCCTACTGGCGAGCGTACCAGCGGAGGCGGATAGAGGGAAGAGGGGATTGTAAGATGGCGCCGGTGTTAGCTAGCCGTCTATCAAGCTACGAGTTCCTTGTGTTTCTGCCTGGCCTTTCCTTTGGAGCCGCCTCTATTGTACTTGCGTCATCGCCAACTTACTGACGGTCTCAGTGGTCATCCTTCCTGCCTGTCATCGTGTCATCTGCCCTGCCCTACTGTTCGAACCGTGTTTCACGCCTCACTCTCCCTGCTGTCTCAAGTCTTGTTAATAAAACCCCTCGTCTGCTCATTTGCGTCTTGGTCCTCCCTCTCTGAAAACTGATACACGTGTAGTGTAGCTGTTTGAATGAAAGAAAACCCACAGGAAGAGAACAGTCTGAGGTATCATGTGACATTTATTTGCACCGCAAACATTCAAACATACCTTTACCTAAATAATAAAAATAAAAATAGATCAATCTGAGTGCAAACAACATAGGTTACCAAAAAGCCTGCATCCAGAGCGAATTCAGTACATTTATACTGGTTCAATTCCTGTGCAGTAACCTGAAGTAAAGCGTGTTGATCGAGTGTTCAAAGCAGATGGGAAATGAACATTATAAAGATGACACACACACACACTCCAGTCACTGTGACGACTAAATCAGATGTCTCCTGCAGTGAATGGCTGTTGTGGGCCACTGTAGGCCAGTAACTTTGCTGCTGATGTGTGCTGATCTCCCTGATTTCTTGCCCGCCAACTGCTGGTTCACCATGTCGTCCTGATGATTGGTTGGTGGACAGGAAAGCTGTAGAGTAAAATGCTGATGGTAAAAGCGTACAAAAATTTTTTTATTTATAAATGAAATACTGGAAAAGTGAGAGGGTGGAAAATGATTATGGAAAACATTTTTTTGGTCTTGGTGAAAACTAAAATGGACCACATGAGGAAAATGTCTATTTAGATATCTCCTAGTAGTAGAAATTTTACCTAGAAGAGTTCGTAATAGCACAGCAATTACAAAAACGCTGAATATGGCGGCAATCCCACAGGCCAGCGTCAGCTGAACAGAGCTGTGTGTGAAGTCTCTCCATGCTTGGATTAACTGGATCCTCCACAGGACTAAAGAACAGGGAGTCACGTCCCCCTCCTCAAACTCCCTGCATCTACAGAGGGACGAGTACCATGAGGAGAGAACAGATTCACACACACAAGTGTTTTTGCTTGTACTGTGAGGACCTTCCACTTTTCTTAAAGTGCACATTGCTTGTCTTATTGTGAATGATTTACTGGTGCATGCCATTCCATTAAAAATAATTAACCCTAAATAGCCCTTAAAAGCCCTAAATATTAACTATTAAAACTAAATATTAAATATTAAAAAAAATCTTACTGACCCCAGACTTTTGAACATTAGTTTTGTTGCAGATTTTTTTGTAAATTACCTTTAAATCAAGTCCCTTTGTGAAGCTTTTTTGGCCTATATATTATAGGCTACTATAACTTTAACTAAACAACTGTTCAGACACACCATACTGCCACCATACTTCTTTCAAAAAACATACATGAAATTAACAAGCAAATGACAGACAGTGTAGAACATACAGACCTGGATAATAGATTTCCCACAACAACGCTCCGGTTCCCATTGTGTGAGGCTGAGATTGCCATCTGATCTAGAATTATGTCTGGAACTTCATAACCTTCTTCAATTAACATGGCCAGATTAAAGAGTCCCTGAAAATTCACACAAAATACTTATACACAAATTATTGAGAAAAAAAAAAAGAAAAAAAAAAAAAACTGGATGTGTGAGGGTTTATTTAGCTGTACAGTAAAACCATGTGTGTACCTGAGGACTGCCATGCACTGCTGCTGTACTGTACATGTACATGGCCTTCACCATATCAGCCAGTTTACAGTAATAATCTCCCATTCGCAACAAACCTGCAGAAATCAGAGAAACAGTAACAGAAGAAGGCAGAAAGGAGGACAGCATGTAGTTAGTGTACTTGTTTTGACAGCAGTGTCAGTGAAGAGCATGCTTGAGACAAATATGAGAAAAATAAAGGAAAATATTATGGATATACTATATAAATATCACTGGGGGATAGAATATTTTTTATTGTGAATCATTTCAAATCAAGCTGTAATTTGTTAAATTGTGCAAAAAGAGTGATATAAAATATTTTGAATTGTGCATATTTTTGATACATAAAATGCAAGGTATGAAAATGTGAATGCCTTAATTCAAAGTCATAAAAGGTGTTTGCAAAATCATAGTTCTTCTAAACAGATGAAGTTGTATGTTATAGTTGTCACTGCTGTATTTCTGCTGTGCAGAGGCTCACCAGCTTCATGAGGGATGTGATTGTAGGTGGAGTAGTTGTGAAACCTCCACTGACAGGCAGAACTGTGGCTTAACACCTAGAAACACGTACTTTAGGTGAATGGTATAAAAAACATCAACAACCAGGAAATGAAATCTTGAGACGGATGGACTGGCTGATTAGGGGACATATAAAAGATGTTCACCTCACACAGATGGGCGGCATTGTGCTGTGCCACACTGAGACCAGTTTCTGCTAGCATGGCATATTTCACCAACGCTTCATCCCTTGAACAGAAAATAAATATCCACACAAACTTTTAGAAATATGTAATTTCAAACCAGTATGACTTACTTTCTTTAGTGGAATACAAAATAATTCTGAATAATGTGCCTGTTACTTTTTTCATTACAATATTCATGAACACAAAAGCAGAAATGAGGGTTATACTAATAAATTAGATGAAGTGAAGGATGGATGGATGGATGGATGGATGGATGGATGGATGAAGGAAGGGATGGATGGATGGATGGATGGATGAAGGAAGGGATGGATGGATGGATGCATGGATGATAAAGGGATGGATGGATAAAAGTATGGATAAAAGGATGGATGAAGGAATAAATGAATGGATGGGTGGATAAATGTATGGAGGGGTGGATGGAGGCAGTGGTGGACGACGTACAGTAAAAGTACAGATACCCTAACATAATATTACTCCAGGAAAAATATTAAAGGGTTAGTTCACCAAAAAATGAAAATTCTCCCATTAATTACTTACCCTCATGACTCCCCCAACCTTAGATGATGTGTGATCAAAAACTCAATATTAGTATTAATACTAAATATTAATATTAATATTTAAGACCATAAATCGCTACATTTTTGCATCTTCTTGTGCTGTAACTGTTTAAAATGGCTTGAATGTGTAAATTGGCAAGACAACACAGGTGCAAATGATAAACTTTCACTCTATATGGTTAAACTTTGCAATTAATCTGTGAATCACATGCATGCTGAACCATGGGGCCTGGTCTGTACGGATCACAGATCAACTACAATCCATTTTACCACTAATGGATAAAGATGTGGATGGATGGATGGATGGATGGATTATGGATGAATGAATGAAAAGATGGATGGATAAAGGGCTGGATTGATAAAGGTATAGATAAAAGGATGGATGAAGGGATAGATGGAATAATGGGTGGACAAAGGTGTGGAGGGAGGGAGGATGGATGGATGAATGAAGGGATGGATAGATGGATATTGGTACGAACGGATAAAGGGATGGATGGATGGATGGATTATGGATGAATGAATGAAAAGATGGATGGATAAAGGGCTGGATTGATAAAGGTATAGATAAAAGGATGGATGAAGGGATAGATGGAATAATGGGTGGACAAAGGTGTGGAGGGAGGGAGGATGGATGGATGAATGAAGGGATGGATAGATGGATATTGGTACGAACGGATAAAGGTATGGATGGATGGTTGGATGAAGGGATGAATGGAGGGATGATAAAGATATGGGTGGATGAATGAAGGGATGGATAAAGGGGTGGATGGATAAAGGTATAGATAAAAGGATGGATAAAGGGATAGAGGGATGGGTGGATGGATGAAGAGTTGGGTGGATGAAGGTATGGATGGATAAAGGTATGGATAAAAATATGGAGGGAGGGAGGGAGGGAGGGAGGGATGGATGGGTGGATGGATAAAGGTATGAATGATAAAGGCATGGATAAAGGTATGGGTGGTTGGATGAAGGGATGGATGGAAGGATGATAAAGATATGGATGGATGAATGAAGGGATGGATAGATATAGGTATGGGTAAAACAATGGATGATGCAAAGGGATGGATGGATGGATTGATAAAGGTATGGATGTATAAAAGTATGGATGGACGGAAGGATGGATAAAAATGGATGAATGAAGGGATAGATGGATGGATGGATGAATGAAGGGATGTATGGATGATTAAGGGGTGGATGGATGAAGGGCTGGATGAATGAAGGGAGGGATGAATGAAGGGATGGATCTCTCACCATGATCCTCTTTGATAAGTTTGAAGAGCTTCTTTAACCATGAAGCCCAGGTGGCCATTCATCTCACTGACTTGCTTCAACAGCCTGAAGAAACAGAAACCCAACAAAAGTGAGATACAAATTAAACGATAAAACATCAGATTAGCATGGCAGCATTTGCATTCATAAATACGTTTTGTCAAATCTGTAAAATTTCTCAATATTTTTTCCAGTAAATTATCATCCTTGTGTGATGGCTGCTGTACTAATTAAAGCCATAGATGATAAAATAGATGAGTGTGACTTACAGCACAGCTTTGTCTTGATCTTTCGGCACTCCTTGTACAGTTCCAGTGGAGAGAAATGATGCCGACTGCACAGCGGCATCCACATGACCTAACTGAGCCGCACGCAAAAAGTAGTGGAACGCAGCAGTCTGAAAAAGCATTGAGATCAATGCACCATTAACTTGTGCCATAAACACATTTTTATCAGTATAATGTTTTCATGACAGAAGAAAGCATGAGAGAATTCAAACTCATGACTCTTGGTGCCAGGCTTGATCTCAATGCCACTGGTTTTCATGGTCTCATAATTGAACATGGTAATATGGTCTCATACTCTCTGGTCCTATAACTGAACACAATGCATTAAGAATGAAATTTGATAGCTGTGGTGAAAAGAACAATTTCCAGGTAATGATCTCACAAAAGTTCCATATGGCTTCAGAAGACGATCGATCTATCTATCTATCTATCTATCTATCTATCTATCTATCTATCTATCATCACACACAAGTTGTATGAATTTTTTTTTTTTTTTTTTACTCTAATGGTCTTTTTTGTAATTTTTGAATCTTGACAGCACCTCTTTCATCATTTTTCAAACTTGACAGCACCTCTTTCTTGTCATTTTTCAAACTTGACAGCAACTTCTTTGTTGTCATTTTTGCAAACTTGACAGCATCTCTTTCTTGTCATTTTTGAAACTTGACAGCACATCTTTGTTATTTTCAATCTTAACAATAACACTTTTTGTCATTTTGCAACTTGACTGCCCCCTTTTGTCATTTTTGAAACTTGACAGCACATCTTTGTTGTCATTTTTCAAACTTGACAGCACATCTGTCATTTTTCAAACTTGACAGCACATCTGTCATTTTTCAAACTTGACAGTCCCACTTTTAGTCATTTTTCAAACTTGACAGCACCACTTTGCAATTTTGCAAAGTTGACAGCACCTTTGCGTCCCAAATGGCGCACTATACACTATGTACTTATGCACTATGTACTCATCCATGTAGTGTATGAATTGTATATGTTTATTTTGTCATTCAACATCGGAGTCTGATCCTCCTCCCCCTCCGCAACGTAATTAAAGCTGCGACAGTTGAGTTCATGAAGTGTCCAACATTTCACACTTCATTCGAATTGGGACACACCTCACCTCTTTCTTGTCATTTTTCAAACTTGACAGCAACTCTTTTTTGTTATTTTTCAAACTTGACAGCAGACCTTTCTTGTCATTTTTCATACTTAACAGTAACACTTTTTGTCATATTTTTCAAACCTGACAGCAACTCTTTTTTTGTCATTTTTTTCTATAGAGTGAATATACTTTCACTTTATGGAAAAGAGAAGCTTAAAGATTCTTTAAAACATCTTTTTGTGTTCTACAGAAAACCACACAGGTTTGGAACATCATGAGGGTAAGAAAATTATGATTGTTTCAGTTTAAACTATCCATTGAATGTTAAATGTACATCCTCTGACCTCATTCCTGTCTGGTTTGTCAGGACTGGCACCATTTAACTGGTACAATCCAACATTAAAGAGCCCATCACGACTGCCGTTTTGAGCCGCCAACTCAAAATACTGAAGGGCCTTTCTTCCATCCTTTACTATGGTACTGTAGTACCATCCAAGTCCATTCAGAGCTTCTACAGAACCCTGAGAAAAACACACATGGCCCATTATAGAAATCACAACACTTCTACACACAACCACATGCGCACTGGTACTGTATGTGCACTCACCATATCAGCAGCTTTCTCCAGAAGCTCAAGGCCAAGTGTTCGGTTCTTCTTCACTCCTGTGCCCTGTTCAAGCACAAACACTACGTGATGGGATGTCTTGAAAGTATCTACAGATACATACACACCACTTTACATATATTTTCCTAATCTTGTATCAGGAGTTTCTATTTATACAAAACAAGCAATGTATGTGTTTTTACAATGCAAATGTTTGAAAAGATACGGCTAAAGAGATTTTCATGTAACCCGTGGATTACCTTCAGGAGGAGAATGGCGTAGTCGTACATGGCCGTGGGATCAACCATCTGCAGGGCGCTCCTGGCATACCACATGACCGCTGTTCGAACGTCTTTCTCCACCCCGTTACTGCCCCAAAGATGCATCCTGGCCAAAGATTTCTACAAGAAACACCAGTCCACAATGCTTTTACAATAGCTGAGAATCTCAAAAAAAGTAACAAAAGGTCCCTCTGCTGACGATTATTTCATAATTTCATCCATTATTTTTGGGGATTTAAAAAAGAAGTTGTAAACTTTAACAAGTTATGTACAATGATTTTTTTAAAAACAATCTTTTCCAGAATTCAGAATCTTCTTAAGTCCAGAAATAAGAAGCAAATGGCAATTAAAAATAATGTAATTCTTAAGAATTTTTAGTGAATCTGGCTCTAGATCTTCAGCACATTGTGATGTTCTAAATGACAAGAACTAAAATCAATAGTTAAAGGTTTAACTTGATATATACCCAAAGATAAAGAGAGATCATGAGAAACAGAGGAGAAAAAAAAATGAAGACCTGAGATTCTATATCTCCTCTGTTGGCCTGGTGTTTCAAATACTGCACAATGTCACCCAGTTCACCCGTTTGGGTATTGAGCTCGTCGTCATTGTTTAAATGAACATGTTCTGTGGGAGTTTGCTGCAGAGAAGAAAGACAGACTGCATAGTTGTCTTTACTATATAGTAGAAACACAGACAATATCATTTCCATTCAGACAATATTATTTTACATCAAACCAGTGTGTGTTAACATGCCCTCAATATACTGTACTGTACAAACCACTAGTTAACCTGATGACACAAGATTTTCAGCTGGACAATGAGTCTGGGTGTGTTTACTAAAGTTCATAAAATTTCGATATTTCATTAACAATCAGCTTAACAAATTTCAGCAGTGTCATTTTTCTAAATATTTGACTGTGCTCGCTGATAAACAAGAGATACACCTAAGGCACTATTTTATTAGCAAATGAGCATTTGCAAATTTAATTCCCTTAGGTTCTGTAGTCTGTAGTGTCTACATGATTGGAATTGACCAGAAATATTTATGACTGAAATAAAATTGAATTTAGTGTCTCATTTAAACATGTTTAAAAAATGGAATTGAATTATGAATAACTTTGTTTTTTTTGTTTTTTGTTTGTTTTTTTGTTTTGTTTTTTTACTAAATACTCTAAATTTATATTGTCTTTCTGTTAGAAATGTAATCTTTGTATTGATGTTTATATATATATATATATATGTTTTTCTCCAAAACACGTTGGCCACAATTATTGGCACCCTTTTATTCAATACTTTTTGCAACCTCCTTTTGCCAAGATAACAGCTCTGAGTCTTCACCTATAATGCCTGATGAGTTTGCAGAACACCTGACAAGAGATCAGAGACCATTACTTCATGCAGAATCTCTCCAGATCCTTCAGATTCCCAGCTCCATGTTGGTGCTTCTTCTCTTCAGTTCACTCCACTCATTTTCTTTAGGGTTCTGGTCAGGGAACTGGGACGACCATGGCAGAAGCTTCATTTTGTGCTCAGTGACACATTTTTGTGTTGGTTTTGATGTTTGTTTTGGATCATTGTCCTGATGGAAGATCCAACCACGGCCCATTATAGGATTTCTAGCAGAAGTGGTCAGGTTTTGATTTTTATCTGTTGGTATTTGATAGAATCCATGATGCCATGTATTTGAACAAGATGCCCAGGACCTCCAGCAGAAAAATAGGCCCACAACATTAAAGATCCAGTAGTATATTTAACAGTGGGCATGGGGTACTTTTTATCCATGTGTGCACCAAACCCATCTGGTGGGTTTGCTGCCAAAAAGCTCTTTTTTTAGTTTCATCTGACCATAGAAGCCGGTCCTGTTTGAAGTTCCAGTCTTGTCTGACAACTGAATATGCTGGAGATTGTTTCTGGATGAGAGCATTTTTCTTGAAACCCTCCCGAACAACTTGTGGGGATGTAGGTGCTGTTTGATATTTTTTTTTAGGCTTTCTGAGACTCAAGACTCAACTAATCTCTGCAATTCTCCAGCTGTGATCCTTGGAGAGTCTTTGTCCACTCAAACTTTCCTCCTCACCGCGCATTAGGACGATTTAGACACACGTCCTGTTCCAGGCAGATTTGTAACATCTTTAGTTGATTGGAACTTCTTAATTATTGCCCTGATAGTGGAAATGGAGATTTTCAATGCTTTAGCTATTTTCTTACAGACACTTTCTATTTTGTGAAGCTCAACAATCTTTTGCTGCACATCATTGTGTCACTCCTGTGGAACAGGAAGTCATGGCTGGACAATTTCATGTTCATGATCACCCTAGTCTGCTAAAAAATTTAAATATGAATGGGAATATACTTCAGAGATATTCTAGTCATAAGAATTTCTAGGGATGCCAATAATTGTGGCCAACATGTATTGGAGAAAAACATTTATTTCATAATATGAGTTTCCCCCCACTTTCAATTGTTTTACTTCGATGAAAGGTTAGAATTTTGTGAATTTTTTGAATGAAAGATCAAAAGGATAAACAATGCAGATTTATTTTCACAGCCACCTTTGCTCATATTTACTAAGGGTGCCAATAATTGTTGAGGGCACTGTATATATATATATATATATATATATATATATATTATGTGTCATTTTTATGTCCCAGGATAGTTCAAAATATTAAAATTAATTTAAATTCTGGAATTGAAAAGAGGTGTACTCAAGTCATCGTCTTTACAAATGCATTTATTTATGCAATTAATGTTTTTGGAAAAAATATTCTTCTATTGTATTATTTTAACGTTTATTCAATTCTTTCATTTATTTGGGACTATTATCAGCAAATACTGGTATATGTGACTGCATATAAATGTTCATATATATGCTCAAATCATTTCATTAATTGAAATGACAGGACTAGTTTATAGTAATTCATCTGAAATAATTATCCAATGCTTTTATCACAAATCAGAGTCTATCAGAGGTGTAAAGTCCAGGTTCAGAAAGTAAAAATCCTCCTCAGTATTTTTCATATTCCAATCACCTGGATTTGCTAATTAGCACAGTTTTTCAGCCAGGACGTAGAACTAATTAGTAAAATCAGCTGGCTGAGTTCATGGGTAGAATAAACATATGGCAGGACTTTTACTTTCTGACCCCTGGATTTTACACCTCTGGGGTCTATATAATTTAAATATAATACATATTTAAATTATAATAATATATAAAATTACTAATGTACTATACCTGTAAAGTCAATTGAGAATATGTATGCATTACTAATCTCAGTATAAAAAGTGTAACTCACCAAAGAGTCTTGTACTTTATCGCGGTCAATGCTGGTCTGTTTGCCAATGTTGGCATAGTAGCCATATGCTGTATTCTGGTCTTTGGGGAAACCGTCAAGTCCCTGCATGTGCTTGTATCCCAAATGCATCAGAGCGAGTCGGTCATCAGAGACCCCGCCTATCAAACTATAAACATGACCCTGAGAAAGAGATCACGAGCAAACTTTAACACAATATTGCTGTACCAAACAATTTTGTATCCGGCACCACTGTGTTTCTCTTGTAGCTCTTGTTTTGTATCTTTTTATCAAATTAATACTTTAGTCAACATAAAACAAAAAAGAAGCTGATAGCCTACTTGGCCTAGGTGATGTCATCCAAAAGAGAAAGGTGTTTAGTTACGCAAACTGTTATACTTTGATGAAGGTTTATGAAGGCAAACAGGTAAAAATAAGTAACTATAAGTAACTTTGCAAGTACATGTCAACTAAAATTGGGTTCTATATTGAACCCTATGGTTCTTGACTCAATTTTAAAGAACTGTAAGGAAAAATGTCTTAAATGATTGCGTAATACTTTCATGTTTAATAGGTTATTTAACTTTTTTTTTTTTCATGTGATAAAATATGTTTACATGGTGTTCAATTCATAAAATTTAACCTAAATAAAAAATTAATTAAAACAAAATTAATTAAAACTAAATCCATAAAATTGTTGCGTTCACGCCATGTCGTAATTACATAATTCTGAACTGTAAAAAGCCTTCATATATCAAATATGATGATCGGCACATGGTTAGCTAGCACAGTTCTGGGGTGCATTTCCCAAAGTGAACTACGGTCGCAAGTTCATCGTTACCAATAGAGTTCAATGGGACTTACAACCATAGTTGGCTAACGATGCTTTCAGGAAAGGCACCCCTGAACAGTTGTACACACATAAAAACTAAATTTTATGGAATAACACTCAAAAAAGTTTGCTTAATTGCATAAAAAAGGTGTTTGGTAGTGATGTCCCTCAAAGTTACACACAGATTTTCAGACTTTTGAACACATTTAAAGGGCTTCTTCAGAGCTTTACAAATCAAATCAGTGATTCGGAGTGCCAAAATCACATGATTTCAGCAGTTTAGCCATTTGATAGGAGATCCGAATCACTGATTCGATTCGTAAAGCTCTGAAGCAGTGTTTTGAAATCGGCCCATCACTATATTGTTGAAAAGTCTTTATTTTGTTTTTTTTTGGCACACAAAAAGTATTCTTGTCGCTTTATAATATTAAGGTATAACCACTGAACTCACATGAACTGTTTTAAATATGTTTTTAGTACCTTTATGGATCTTGAGAGAGGAAATGTCATTGCTGTGAATGCAGGCCTCACTGAACCATCGGATTTAATCAAAATATCTTAATTTGTGTTCTGAAGATGAACGAAGGTCTTACAGGTGTGGAACGACATGAGGGTGAGTAATAAATGACATTATTTTCATTTTTGGGTGAACTAACCCTTTAACTCTAAATGATGGTACCTATCTACTATGAAAGAGGGAGGGACACAGGAAAATTTCCTGATCAAAAATGTAGAAGTGTGGTTAAAATCAGTCTCAGTCAATGGACTAAAACATACACTGTTTTGGTAGTGACCAATTGAAAGTACCCAATAAATGATAATTTTATATATATTAAGCTTACTGATATTTTAAATATTATTGTGAGATCTTAGTAAACATTTAAATTTGAATACTTAAATGTGTTTTTTGGTTGTGGGACAGCAGTTTGCACTAATTCTATAGAATGGCCCATATATGAAGCACCTGACAGAAACCTTTAAGGTTAGTAAGTTAGTTCTATATATAGAACCTTTTCTTATAAAAGGGTATTAAGAAAGTAATTCTGATTTCATGTTGAATTTAGGATGAATTATATTGCTCTTTCATAATGGCCACTGAATGCTCAGGTGATCTCATTCCCACCTGCTCCAGGTCCACAGAGATGCCCAGGCCAGCCAGGTGCAGGGTAGCGAGCAGGAGAGAGGAGTGCTGGTGACCCCAGCAGGAGGACACCTGAAGCTGCTCAATGATAGTTGACATGAGATCCAGGCCACCGTCAGATTCCTCTGCTTTACTTATTGTCTTTATCACATCCTGGAAAATCACTTGGCTTAGATGCAACAAATGTCCACCACTGCTCTCCAGACCTGAGGAACAGATGAAGAGACGCTCTACCAAGAGCCATCGGTAGTTCACATTACACAGTACAGTGTTAAACTCCTACTACCTGTTATGAAGTCCTGATGGTCTTCTAGAAGCTTCAGGGTGATGTTGAATCTTCTTTGCTGGTCCCACGACCAAGTTTGTGTGCATTCCCTACGACCAAACTTCCTCTTAAGGTCTCCATAATAAGACTCACAAACATCTGATAATCAAAAACACAAAGTTTTTAGAAACAGTTCACCCAAAAAGAAAATTGTCATCATTTACTCATCTGCTGTCCACTCTGACACTGTATTTTGAAGGACTAAATCTCTCAATTTCATTCATGCTGGTGTTTTTAAAGTCAGCATGAAACAGAAGTTGCAATAGACTTTTCTTCCCTATTGTGATGTATATCAGAGTGAAGCGGCTTCCTGAACAAGAAAAAATGTAGGGCGGGGCTTGATTTTGTCCATGGGGAATTTTATTGGATGGTTGTGGTTTGCTATTGGTGGATCTCATGCGAGTGACAGGTTGCCCCGCCCTCGTCATCAGAGAAGAGAAGAGATGTTGCTGCAAAGGGGAAGTTATTCTGATTCAAAATTATGAGGGCACATAAATTAAAAAAAAAAAAAAAAAATATATATATATATATATATATATATATAATAATATGTATGTAGATGACAAACTATAACAGATGCTGTTATGTTTTCTTGCGCTCGGAGGCGGATGCCTGATGTTTGGGAATGCAATCGTTTGAGGTAATCAATTCTAAAAGGTAGATTCCCCAGTTTCAGTGTCTTGGCAATCTTCTTATAGCCTACGCCATCTTTATGTAGAGCAACAATTCTTTTGTTCAGATCCTCAGAGAGTTCTTTGCCATGAGGTGCCATGTTGAACTTCCAGTGACCAGTATGAGAGAGTGAGAGCGATAACACCAAATTTAACACACCTCCTCCTCATTCACACCTGAGACCTTGTAACACTAACGAGTCACATGACACCAGGGGAGAGAAAATGGCTAATTGGGCCCAATTTGGACATTTTCACGTAGGGGGGTACTCACTTTTGTGGCCAGCGGTTTAGACATTAATGGCTGTGTGTTGAGTTATTTTGAGGGGACAGCAAATTTACACTGTTATACAAGCTGTACAATCACTACTTTACATTGTAGCAAAGTGTCATTTCTTCAGTGTTGTCACATGATAAGATATAATAAAATATTTACTAAAATGTGAGGGGTGTACTCACTTCTGTAAGATACTGTAATCAACACTTTCAAGGTCCAGAAAGGTACTAAAGACATTGTTAAAACAGTCGACGTGACTGCAGTGGTTCAACCTTAATGTTATGAAACGAAGAGAATACTTTTTGTGTGCAAAAACAAAACAAAAATAACGACTTTATTCAACAATCTCTTCTCTTCCCTGTCATTATCCTTGGAAGCGCTGGACGTAAACAACGTATGAGAATGACACAGAAGGGAAGATATTGTCCAATAAAGTTGATATTTTTGTTTTGTTATGTCAGTCAATAAATGGGAAAACAAAGTTTCTTATTTGAAAAAGTCATTCAGATTATTTTGTTGTAAATGTAATGCATTACTTTACTCGTTACTTGAAAAAAGTAATCTGATTACATAACTCACGTTACTTGTAATGTGTTAGCCCCAACACTGATTTTAACTGACCTCTAGAGATGTCTCGGTTCTGTCTCCATGCCTCCAGATAGTGCTCAGTAACCTGTTGCATTTCCTCACAGTGTCTGTGGAGTCGGTCCAGCTCTTTTAGCGTCCTGACAGGGGACAGGGGGTTTTTCACCTTGAATAGAAATGATACAAGATATTAAGGCATAAGAATGTCTGAATGCATGCTGCATCATGTGTTTAATTTTGACAAAATAAATTTTGTCATATGCATTTAACCATTGATAAGAGAGTTGGACTCACCTTTTCTGAGCCTAAACGATAATATCTGATTGGCCCAAAATAGCCATGAAACCCCTTCATGTAGTTGCATCCACCAATCACAAAATATCCTGATGTGTCATTGAATTTAACAGGCTGACGAAAACTGAATATAAAGAAAGAAAGAAAGAAAGAAAGAAAGAAAGAAGGAAAGAAAGAAAGAATTGCTGCGTTTTACTAAACATGAACAACACTATAAAAATGGGTATAAAAAAAACTGTTTAAAAAAAACAGTATTAAAAAATAAATAAAATAACAAATTCATTTGGGTGTATACTTGAAACTAGAGAAACATTTCTGTCATTAATTAGTATTATATGAATTCTCTGGAAAAAAAATATATTAATATTTTGTGCAATTTCTTCGCGGCTACATTAATATTATTTTATATATGTTTTATTATTATGAAGACACTGGTTAAAGGGGTAGTTCACCTTAAAATGAAAAATCTTTCTAAATTTGCTTACTCTTTCTAACCTTTTATGGTAGTAATAATAATAAACATTACATATATATATATATGTTTTAGTGAAGATGAGACGTTATGACTTACTTAAAAAAATGAGTGCTCTCTGACGTCTGTCCTGCAGGTAAGACCTTTGTGATTGTGAGTTTTGCCTGACATGAAAAAATGTCCAAAAGTTCACTTTCTAATACATTCACATCTGAATGATGGTTCATCATAAGTATTTCTGTATGTATTCAGTGTCAGTTAGCATATATGAATATGGTTGATGTACCTTTGACACCTGAAAGAAGATATCCAAACGGATCCAGGTATGGAGGGGTAATGCTGTGTGTGCTGTAAACGCCTGTTCTTCTCCATCCACCATTTGCACCTGCAGCACTATATTGCCTGAGGACCAAGACAAACTGGCACATCACATTTAACGTGTATATGGAAATATAATACATAGTTCAGTAAATAACAGCTTAAATTTCAGCCTGTTTCTCATGCACTTATTGTATAACTTGGGAGTTTTTGATTAGGGTTTCATGAGAGTTTATTTAGTTTTTAGTTTTAGAATTTTTCAGATGAGCGTGAACTATTCCTTTAAATTTGCTTGAGTTTATTTCATGCAGCAATGGCACATGATGGAATGCGCACTGACTTGCTCTACCTGTGTCAGACAGAATAATGAGCGGGCTTCCATAGTTCCTGTGTTCATTAACATGCTTGAGTATCCCACACACCGACTGGCCGCACCAGCTCAGCAAGTAGATCCACAATGACAGGGCCGCACTGCAGAGAGGAGATGATGCAAGTTTCAAAAATAGTGTATCAAACACCTTATACAAATTCCAAAACATTTTAAGCATTACAAAACTATCATGGATGTTGGCAGGTTGTTGTTAAGGTGCTCTAAGGTGCCTAACATTGTTAGGGTGTTGCTAATGTGTTCTGAGTGATAACAGGGGCTTTACTAGGCTAAAATATTCTGGGTGATTGTAGGGGTGTTGCCAGTTTGTTACTAAGGTCTTCTAAGTTGTTTCTATAAAATTGCTAGGATGTTGCTAAAGTATTCTGAGTGATGACTAGGGTGTTGCTAGGCTGTTCTGGGTGGTCTCTAGGGCATTGCTAGGGTGTTTGCTAAGGTGTTATGAATAGTGGCTATGGTGGTGCTATAGACAGTGTACGCAAAGACGTTTCTAGGGTGTTGCTAAGGTATTCTAAGTGATGACTAGGGTGTTGCTAGGCTATTCTGGGTGGTCTCTAGGGTATTGCTCAGGTGTTTGCTAAGGTGTTATGAGTAGTGGCTATGGTGGTGCTATAGACCAGGGTTCCTCAAATCTGGCCCTGGAGGGCCACAGAGTTTAGTTCGGGCCCTGATTAAACTCACCTATCTGCAATTTTCTAGTAACTCTGAAGACCTTTGATAAGGGTTGGAACTAAACTGCAGTGCAATGGACCTCTAGGACTGGATTTGATGAACCCTTCAATAGACAGTGTACAGCTGCGTGCAAAGACGTCTCTAGGGTGTTTCTAAGATGTTCTGAGTAATCGTTAGGGCATTGGTAGTTTTCTGGGTGGTTGCCAGGCTGTTGCTAGGCACTTCTCTAAATTATATATTTTTTTTCCTGGTTGGATGATTAAACAGATGAAAAACTCATGGTTACATTTCAGGAGGGACAATTTCATTTCATTGAATGAAGTCTCTTGAAAGCAAGTCTGACCTTGGCTGTTTGACAGCGAGGCTGCGTCTCCTTTCTAGATCTCTGTTTTTGAAGGGGGAGAATGTGTGTATCACCCCAAACCTCTCACCAGTACTCGCAAATGGAAAAGTAAGGATATCCACAGTGTCTGGAAAGTCATGAAAGAATGAATAAATGATGCAACAGAATTTACAAGTATAATCTGTTATTGATGCACCTGCTAAATCATGACAATACAGTATCTTCAAACAATCTAAACTAGTACTCTCTTTTTTTTTCTTTCTTACAATCATGTCTTTCTTTTTTTTTCAGTGGAACACAAATGACATAATGACAGTTCAGCATGACCAAGTGGTCTGTCAAACTGACTTGTGTGGGGAACAGACAACGCTATCTCACTACCAATTTGTACGAATTAGCCACCTCATAAAATACTTAAGTACTGCAGTGAGATCGGGTTGGAACAGACAAAGGGTTGGTGTCAGTGATGGCAAACCTGCTGTGATATTTTGGAATATGAATATGATTGTGAATGAGATTTTCAGTGAATAATGACAAATACAAACATATTTGTTCTTAATGGAATGAGGGTAAAGGTAAATCATTACATTATTTGTTAACTATTCTTTTTTTAAATTTTCCAGTTATTCTGATTGGCCGTTTAGTTTCCCACCTGACTCATGTGGACATTTTCTCACACTATCTTTGGTCAGCTGCCACATCAGCCATGCGCCCCATGAGACCGATCTTGTCTGTGGATATGTTGGACGTTGAGATGTTGGTAGTGTCCTCAAAAAGGTAGACGTTCTCACAAGAGATCGGTCATATCCTTCAACATGGTTGCCACCAAGTTCCTCTTCCTCCAGATGAAGCAGCCAGGCCCTCAGCAGCACATCACACGTCTCCAACGGTTGCCTGACAAAAAAGTCTCTCTGGTATAGCACAGCTGGAGGAAACACCAGAGCAACCTTTCTGGATCTGGGATTTCCAAATCTCTTATGGTTAGTCCAGGTCCGTCTGTAGACTATCACTCCTGTCCTTGTTGGGGTGGAGATAACAATTTCGACACCGATTCGGCAGGCAGCAGAGCAGTTATACTGGACCTGTACACTGCACTTGTCCATTACTGTTGCAGGAACTTGTTCAAACTGCACAAAGTCTGCATGACGAGTCCTATCAGTGTCAGAAGACTCACACCAAACCTTTAGAGAGACAGATTGACCCACACTTCACATCAGTATGAAACATTAGATGCTTATCAAACATCTTTTTTTGCCGAATTTTGTACATTTAGACAAACAAATGGGACCCTATGAAATAACAATCCAGATCATATATTGGTTTGGCTGAAATGTCAGGATCATATTTTACTCCCAGATAAATTTGCATTAGGATTCTCTTTCTTTCTTTTTGCATTGTGATATTTTAATTTTATTTATTTACTTAAAGGATTAGTTCACTTTCAAATGAAAATTACCCCAAGCTTTATTCACCCTCAAGCCATCCTAGGTGTATATGACTTTCTACTTTCTGATGAACACAATCAGAGAAATATTAATAAATATCCTGACGCATCCGAGCATTATAATGGCAGTGAACAGGGTTCACGAGTATGAGCTGAAGAAAGTGTCTCTATTCACATCCATCCATCATAAACATACTCCACACAGCTCCGGGGGGTTAATAAAGGCCCTCTGAAGTGAAGCGATGCATTTGTGTAAAAAATATCCATATTTAAACAAGTTATGAAGTACAATATCTAGCTTCCACTAGACCATCTTCTGTATTCAATGTACGAAGAAAGTGTAAAACTCCTGCAGGTCAAAAAGCTTACGCTACGTCCTACGCCTTCCCTATTCAACTTACGGAAAAAGCGTAACTGATGCGACGCCAGTTTACACTTTCTTCGTAACTTCAATACGAAAGGATATTTTACTTTATAACTTGTTAAATATGGATATTTTTTTTACACAAGTGCATCGCTTCGCTTCAGAAGGCCTTTATTAACCCCGGAGCTGTGTGGAGTACGTTTATGATGGATGAATGTGGATGGAAGCACTTTCTTCAGCTCATACTAGTTGGTCTTGCTCACTGCCATTATACAGCTCGGATGCGTCAGGATATTTATTAATATTTCTCTGATTGTGTTCATCAGAAAGAATAAAGTCATATACACCTAGGATTGTTTGAGGGTGAGTAAAGCTTGGGCTAATTTTCATTTGAAAGTGAACTAATCCCTTAAGCAAATAATATCTGAAAAATAATGGTTGCAAAAGGGGATTTTCTCAGCAATGCCATAAAAGAACTATTTTTGGTTCCTCAAAGAACCTTTCAGTCAACAGTTCTTAAAAGTGAACAGTTTATGTTCAGAGTGAATAGTTCATGTTTTTCTTACACTGTAAAAATTTGTTTTATTTAAATTTAAGGTCAAAAAACCACCAGCTGTGGTTGCCAGAAATTTACCGTAAAAAAAATACAATAGCAGCATTTTAGGTTTTACAGATTTAAGATTTAATGTATATATATATATATATATATATATATATATATATATATATATATATAAAGGCTAATTAATGGCTATACTTTTAATTTACCAGCTTATTGAAGTACTAATATTTGTTTTGTACCTTTGTAATACACTGACAACCACCAAGCACAGTGGTGATGAGAGTCACATGATGAATCAAAGCTCATCACAAGCAGCTTTTCCACAGGCTGAGAAGGACAATACTAATATATAGAAGGTTCACAACATTAGATGTAACATACAACCCTAATGTACACAACTGATTAGAAAAAACTAATAAACAGTTATTTCAACGAAAATACATCAAATGTGAAGTGTCACGCAGGGAATTCTGGGAATGTCAATTTACGTTTTTTCACTGTAAATTATACAATGATTTGGTCTTTTTCACTTCCAAAAACTGTAAATTTAACAGTATTTTTAAATGTACGGTTAGATCTATTACAGTTATTCACTGTATATAGTACAGATACTTAAGTATCTGTTAACCAATTAACTTTCTTTTTTTTTTTACTGTAGCATTTTTACAGTTAAATTTACAGTAATCTTTTACTGTTAAAATCACATTTTTTTTTTTTAACAGTGTGAAGAATATTTTAATAATCTTAAGAATCTTTTCCATAAAGAACCCTTTTGTAATGGAAAGATTCCTTGGGTGTTACAGGTTCTTCGTGAAACCATCAATGCCAATAAAGAACCTTTATTTAGTTAGGAAAATCAGCCTATCCATTTTTGTTGTTGTTGTTGTTATGTGTTATCTTTTTAGCATTAGCAATGAGATTTTCCCACAGCACAGTAGGCTACTGATAATCAGGAAGATGTGCTTAATGTCACAATGGGGAAAAAAAAAAAAATCTTATTAAGTAACAGGGGTCATTATCTTTAAGCAAAATATAGGCTAATTGTTTGTCTTTGTACTGGATTACAAGTTTAATAACACCCCACACCATGTACAATAGTACTTTCAAGAAACTTCAGGGAATAATACTTCAGGAAATATGTACCGTGGTACATATTTTAGGTCAACGTGGTACTTTTTGTAGCTTAACATACAAGTACTAATAAATCACTTCTTTCTTTAAATAACAACAATAGCACGCAAAACTAGACCCATGTTATTAAAGTAAAAGATGTTTAAAGATGACATTGAAACTCGAGCAACTATTAAAGTTGCATAGAAGTGAAAATAAAGTCGCAAGTGTCTTACCGGTGAGAGCACGACAGCTGCGCAGACGAAACTCAACACAACTCTCATCTTCACTATCTAATGAACGCGACGCGCGGTGTCAAAGCGATCAAACGCAACATTCACAGGTTAGTATGACGCTAAAACTTTAGCTGTTTACTGTCACGACATGTTTCATTGCGTCTCGCGCCCTTCCGTGTGTGAGAATAACAGGTGTGTTTGTTGTGTGTCACTGTATACGCCACACTCTGATTATGCGTGGACTCGCCTCATCAGCACTGTCAGCGACGCGACTGAGAACGCTACTGACAGTTCAGAACGCTGAAGTCATTGATTTCACTTTTATAAGAAATGCTAAGGTTAACCTTATCATGAAAGTGTTGTTCGTCCGTATCCCAGGAGGTCAAACTAAATGTTACATGAACTATTTTCTTTTCTTTTCATTTTCTAGTGAGGGTCCAATTCTCACTATTATCTAACTATTAAATACTTTTGCCCCAATAAACGTCTAATTACTGCTTAATAATAATTAGTAAGATAAGTTAAATTTAGGTACTGGGTATGATTAAGGGATGTAGAATATGGTCATACAGAATAAGGCATTAACATGCTTTATAAGTACTAATAAACAGCCAATATCCTAGTAATATGCATGCTATAATTAATTAATAGTGACAATTAATTAAACTAAAGTATTACCCAATTAAATAAAAAACATCTATAATACACAGATTTTCCAAAGTACACAGCACAGCAGCACAAAACTGACATGCTTTGAAAATGAAATTTCATGGTGTGTATAGTCAAGCTTGGGTTGAAAGGCTTACTTTGGCATTTTCATGCGTTTCTGGTTGAGTCAATCACGGAATGGCGCGTATATAAGGGGATTTTGAACTATTTTAGATGTACTGAGGCACTAGTTGGTTAAGACTGAACTTTGAAAACAGACATCAAGTGGACTGAGAGTTGGATAATTTATGCTGGACCTGGCACTCATTGCTTTTGTTTTTCCATAAGAGTAAATTCTGGAAATGAACAGAGTAAGAAGAGCAGTGGTCTAGGGAAGTGGCCGGGCATGTTTGATTTTTGTTTCAACAGCCTATCATCACCACAAGAAGATATAAACACCAAGAACGCTGAAGTAATCCAGGACTTTTTTACCCAAAACAAACATATTAAAATGACCCACATGTGGGAATGAGATGAGATATACAAATGAGGGGACAATATTGAAGAAATAACAAAAAAATCTTCCAAGTAAAGTGCCTGAAAAACTATGACATGTTTTTGCAGTTTATGTCATACAGTGTAATAATTGACAGAGTTACAATTTATTGTCTATCTACGCAATAGTTTATGGCTTTGCAAGATGTATGCGGCTTGCAGACCGCCCCTCTGTTCCCTCAATGGAATGCTCCTCTCTCACAGTCCTTCATGCCGGAGGATTCCACTCATCTGTTCGGAGGGGGGATTCACGGAGAAGCTTTCTCTACATGGCTGCCTGGGAGGGGCGCTCTGAGTCCTTTGGAATTTTACATGCCGATAGCGGAATACCTCACACAAAGCCCGATAAACTTCGGTCAAATTAGCCTCGGTTCAGCGCCGACAAACCTACTGAATATAGACCATCAGCATCCCTCATTGCCGTCCATCTCTCTTCCTTCACCCACACCCTACTCCATCTCTCCCTCCGTTCCTTTACCGTTCACTCTCTCTCACGGTACCACAACTCTCGGCTTCGCGTTCCAGGGAGGTGTGATCGCCGCAGCCGACACGCGTTCCAGCTGCTCGGGGAAGGTGGCCTGTCCCTCCTCACCGAAGGTCTTGCCCATCCACTCTCACCTGGTTGGTACCACATCCGGGACCTCAGCTGATTGTGCGCTCTGGAAGCGCATCCTGGCTCGAGAGCTCAGACTGTACCAGCTTCGACACCGCCGTAGGCTGTCGACAGGGGGCGCCGCAAAGCTGCTGTCTCACATGCTGCATCCATTCAAAGGCACTGAGCTGTGCGTCGCAGCCACTCTGTGTGGATGGGATGGGGATGAAGAAAAAGATGAGCAACCAATTACAGAGAAATATGCAAATACCACAACCACTCAAATATTAGCAAGCGATTCATGTAGCCAATCAGCAGCAACCCAGCCGTTCATAGCTGCTCCTGCAGTTTGTAAATCTCCAGCTCAACAAATGGTCAAACCTCGTTCGGGAATATGTGGCCCACGGGTTGTTTATGTGTGCAGTGACGGGCTGCGCCTGCAGGGGGAGCTGTTCTCTGTGGGATCGGGCTCTCCATACGCATACTCGATCCTGGACAGCAGCGTTTACTGGGGAATGAGCGTACAGGAGGCCGCTTCAGTCGCCAGGGAGGCCGTATACAGAGCCACATACAGAGACGCGTACTCGGGCAATAATGTAGATCTCTACCATGTTACTGCCCAAAGGGTGGAGGCGCAGAGAGAGGGAAAACTTGAAAGAGGAGTATTACAGAGAGAAAGAGAGGGAGAGAAAGAGAGTGGAGGAGAGAAAAACAGAAAAGAAAGCAATTTTAAAATGTGATGATAGAGATATAGTTTGAGGAGAAACATGAGGCAGATTTTGGAAACATGAATGATGAGAAAATGATTTTTATAGCAAAGCAAAAAAAAAAAAAAAAAAAAAGATGCAAAGACAAACATGTGTTGATAATTCAGTAAAATTTATAGTTATTAGTGTTTCACACTGAGCTTTTTTAAAGAAAACCAAAAAGGAAGTTTTTATCCAAAACTGTATGATTTTTCTTTTTCTGAGGAACACAAAAGGAGATGATTAGCAGAATGTCTGCATGAGTTGTGTGGCATATTTTTGTAGTACTTTGTATTTTTAATAGTTAAATAATTTTGCTGAATGTCAGAAGCTTCAGCCCCCTCTCTTTGATTGTATCTTGGGCATTATGGTAAAAATCTAATTTTATGTTTATGAGGAAAAAAAGAACTTATGGGTTTAGAATGATATTGTTATTAATTTTTGAGTGAACAAACTTTTTGATCAACCCACTTTTTGACCACTTCTAATGTAATGACTAATGAAGAATATAAAGTTCAAGTATAAACTCGTAAGATTGAGCAGAAATCAGGACTCAATGCTAAGGATTTTTTTCTATTGTCCTGGTTGAGCCATGATTCAAATTTTTACTTGCCCTGCCAAATTGTGGCCCCACTACAAAAAAAGTCATAAATAAATTAATTAAAATACTTATTGTTTTCCTTGTATTCCTTGTATTCTAATAAATAGCGTTAAGACACCAACATTTTACAGACCAGTGAAATTGAATCATAATTAGTCTAACTAATATAAATTTAAAACATTATTAAAGATAAGTAAAACGTAATTAGTAAAATAAAATCAAATAAACAAATTACAAGCAATAGCACAAATACATATAATAGAACAAAGATACAAATGAAAAAGGTTTTCAGGTAGGTAATTCAGACATATCTAGTCTGTCTTAAATGTCAGAAAACAACATTTATTTATATATTTAAGTCTCCCTTTAGTCAATAATTTTATGCCTTAAATTTGATCTCCAAAATGATATATTTAAACGTTTTTTTCTTTGAAAAAATATTTCTTTATACCTTAAAATAGCTTGATTGTAACTCTACACCCTTGCCTGGTTTAGTATGCTGTTCTACACACGTTGACGTTCTACAGCACATCTGTTCATATTCATGCTGTAATAAACAAATGTGTGTCAGATGTGTCTTTGGTCTCTGCTGTGTTTTAAAAGTTTTCAAATACCTGCTGATGTCACATCATTTAGCTGGAGGCTCAACGGATTTACATTCATGCCAACAGTGGAAGGCTGTGGAGGTTAAAGCATTGTAATGACCCCTACAGGATACAGAAGGGATTGCTGTTTTTTAATGTGTGATGAAAATCTCTGACAGACTCTGTATTTTATTTCATTAATCTCCCTCACAACTAATCCTTCACTTTAGAAGTTCACTTTTCACTTCTTTCATTAGTTTGAATCCTATATGGAAGCCAAATATAAGGGTTTTTATATGATGGTTTTATATAAAAATGAAGCTTCTTGTTCTTGGTAATTCTTGTAATTCCCAATAGCTTGTTTCCAATCACGTGATTCTGATGACGAGCAAAATTCAGATGAAGGGCAGGAAGCGAAAAGCAGAATGGAGGAGATGGAGGAAAGTCCTTAATGTACTGGTTTAGGCACTATTACAAGAGAGGTATAAACAGAAAATCATATGTTGGACGTGATCCATACATTATAAAGAGGAGCGATTTTTCTACTGAAATATTTGCCTGTCTTCAAGACTGTAAGCAACTTCTCCATTGCCCGGTTGCTTAAAGCACTTCAAGTTTTTCCCTTAAGAATGAGGCATGATTTCCCCAATTTGGGAATGACTTAAGGGTGTTGCATATTAAGTCTTTGATATAATCCCTTAAAGTGTTTCATGACAGAGACCCGGGTTTTGCCATTATAAAATTCTATTGTTGTCATGGACACATTATTTGTAAATACAGGTAGGGTATACATATGTAATTTGATCAATGTTTATGTGAATAAATGCTTAAATTAAAATGTTTATCATATAAAGCGGCCAATCATGTCTCGTAAGAAGACTTGGATTGAACCTGCTCACTCCATGTAACACTTAAGGTGAAGTTTTCCATAACATATGTTATACTACAGAAAATTACACTTAAGGTGCTTTATGCAACCGGCACGGACATCCTTCTACTCCAGAAAATAAATGAAAGCATATGGAGGCATACTACTTTGCAAATGCAAGATGTATTAACTTTTGAAAAAGCGGTCACTGAACACACAAGCATTATCGGCTCCTCCCGACCGCAGACACAGGATTACAGGCCAACTATTGGTACACGATAAAAGCTCCTTGTGGTTTATCAGTTTGATCTGATTAGAGCAACCATAAATTAGACAAAACATTGGCATTTCATAGTGCTTCTCTATCTAAAAAATCACTTCCTGCCCTCCATCTGCATTTCGTGCCACCCCGTGACGTCATGTGCAAACAACCTATTCATGATAAGTGCCAAGTGCATAAATGTATCCGTGGAAGATATTTTGATATGTTTACCCTTAAGTTTTAATTTTATTTTCACATGAATAAACATTTCATACCTCATAATGACAAAGCAAAAACCAGATTTGGTAACTTTGCAAATATATTAAAAAAATAAATCTGAAATACCACATTGCAAAAATATTCAGACCTTTAACTCAGTACTCAGCTGAAGCACCTTTGACAGGGATTACAGCCTTGAGCCTTTTTGGGTATGATGTGACAAGCTTTTCACACCTGAATTTGGCAATTTTCTGCCATTCTTCTCCTCAGATCCTCTCAAGATCTGTCAGGTTGGATGGGGACTGTCGGGGGACAGACACTTTCAGGTTTCTCCAGAGATCTCATCACCTCTTTTAAGGCTTTTCTCCCCTTGATTGCTCCAGTGAGCCTGACGACCAGCTCCAGGAAGAGTCCTGGTTGTTTCAAACTTATTTTAAAAATGATAAAGACCACTTGTGAACCTTGAAATGCTTTTTGTAGAAGAAATGTTGTCTTCCTTCTGATCTGTGCCTTCCTCCTGAACTTTGCAGGCAGTTCTTTTTACCTCATGGCTTGGTTTTTGCTCTGATATGTATTTACAGCTGTTACACCACGTCTACAGATGCAAGTGGCATGACATGACACAACAAAAGCAAGAGTCCATTATAATTAATGAAACTGTCTACACTGAATGTGGTGTGGTGTGACAGGACACCAGCAGTAAACTGATGGGCCACGGTCTATTTCTGATGTACTCCATGAGCTTGTGCTACTTCTGACAACAGTACAAATGGATTCAGAACATTTGCTTTGATGCGTTCAGCGTAGAGAGCCTCAAACTGTTGTGGTGAATATGACAGCGGTCACACCCCAGTGTAGACAAGGTGCTAGATCTTTACTAAATATGATAATGTACCACCAATCTGTTTTTGCTTTGTCATTATGGAGTATGGAGTGTAGGTTGATGAGAAAAAATATTAAAGCATTTAAAAAACAAAACAAAAAAACATGCAGCACTTTCTGAAATCAGTACTGCCCTCTGTTAGCAGTTTCACAGCAAAACACAAATGTTTTCACAAGAATCACATTCTCTTTTCACATATACTTCCTGATTATTGTCACTCGTAACACGTGAAAATGTCCGTGTGTGATTGGTTGACTAAGAGCACTTCAGTGTTACGTTTATATTAAGAGCATTGAAAAAGTTGTTCTCCCAGCCTATGAAGTGAATGCACATTCAGCATGCGGTGGAGGTGTGGTATCTGCTGTCATAGTAGCAGTATATGAGGGAATTCATGATTTGGCAAACTACAGTCAACAACTCAAGGAGGAATACACAGAGATCACAAGAACAACAGGTAAAAAGGGAAAGTCAGACAACCAGAAGACCAGGTCAGTGCATGTTTGCTTTTCTAAATAATTACCCAAAAGTAAAGTAACATTGGTAACATCTGGGATGCTTTAGTCTCTTGTAGATCATGTAAATACCAGGTGAATAAAAATACAAGAATGACATTACTGTTTTATAGATCAAAAGAAGAATAATGTACCTGGGCTGTTTCACATTATAAACACATATGCTGTGTCATCTTTGCTGCCAGAGTGAACTGACGCTTTACTAACTTTCTGACACTTCTAGAACCATCCTGAAGAGGAATGCACCTGTTTACATAACCGGGCATACTGTATTACTATGAGTGAGTAAATCAGTCTTCTAAATGAATTTAAAAGTGTTAAAATACTGTAAAAGAACATTGTAACAAAACATGAGAGAATAACAATGCCAACCTGATATCATGAGAAAAAGTAACCAGTTTTATGAGGTGGCAATTTTGTATGAATTCTGAGGGGGGAAAAAAAGAAAAAACTATGAATGTCCACCCCACCTCTAAATTTAACTGCTGGGGAGTAAGCAGATCATACCAAAATTCATACCAATCAATTCACCAAAACATAATTAGAAAACTGCTATGAGAGTGTGTACACAATGCTTAACTAATTAATTACCAGTTTTGCTCTTATATTCAAAGACTTAATCAATCCAACACTAATACTAATATGTTCACAGATCCTAGTCAAATTTTTAAAAGTTTAAACTGGAACTGGAATTTTCCAGTTGAAGTGTACATAAAGAAAACAATATAAGAATATTAGAATTAAATTCAAATGGTTAATTTTGGTGTATAAGGTCTGATTTGTTTTGTTTTCAGATTATTGTATAAAGTGATCTTCCTGGTGAAAAAGCCTAGACTAGCTAATCTGGTGACTTTAAATGACCGTTGCTGTACCTGTTTCGGGCATTTTCATGCTGGTTTTCACCAATCATCCAACATGGCTAAAATGTCAAGTTGATTTACCAGCCAAAAACAGACTGTCCCAGTGACAGAGCAGCACTGCCCATCTAAAACCAGTTTTTATTCTCAGGAATTCACATGAATTTAGGTATGGATTTGGACAACAGTAAGTAAAAAGAAGAGATACTTATGTTAGGAAAGTATTAATATAATGAATTATTATGAAAGATATTCATTTAAATATTTTCAGTTCTGAAAACAGCTCAACATAAACGCAAGCTTGTCACCGAAACTGTTTTGATTAAGTGCGTCAATAACTTGAGTTTGTTCACTAACGTAGCCTATATAGCAGGATATTAGCTTGCTAACTGTTAACCAAACGGCTATAATCCTACTACTATCGTAAGGATAATTCACTGAAATAGTGTTTATAAAACTGCAGTCATGAAAATTCATGTGCATTGTTTTCATCTTTTAAGCTTGTTAATAATTTCTGGTGGTTTTCGGAAGCGAGTCTGCTAGCATGCTAATAGTCAGCAAGCTGCGCGCCACCAACTGCTATTCAGCTCTGAATATGAAATGAAACTTAACGAGAAGCGCGACCGACCACAAACAGATATACAGCGATGAAAGTAAACATAAAATATTGATAACTACATGTAGTTGACATATATTTTGAGTTATCCCATATAGGGCGATATATATGCACCAGGATGGCCGAGTGGTTAAGGCGTTGGACTTAAGATCCAATGGACATATGTCCGCGTGGGTTCGAACCCCACTCCTGGTAATGACTTTTGATTCTCGTATTTTAAAATTGACAATAACTGCTTACTGCTGTACAGATTACGTTAAATACGAAAAGCGAAACCTGCACGGAGAAAAAAATACTGTCAGTACTCAATACTGTCAGTATTCAAAAATGTTGATCCACTCTCTCTCTCTGGATGGACGGATAGATGAAGGGAGGAAAATCGACCGCTGTTGACCAGCATGGCATGTCCATAAAGTGAGACACAGCGGACACACAATTGCTAGGTAAAAGAACAAATAATCAACAATCAAAACTCGACGTGATGTTGACTCGATGTTGAATGGGTGCTCTGATACTGCCTCCTATTGGTAAATTAAAACTAACTTCTGATAGATAGATAGATAGATAGATAGACATACAGACAGACTGACAGACATATAGATAATACAACAGCATACAAGGTCTCTGTATAGTCTCTATATCTCTATAAGAGGTCATTGGGGTGAAAAATATTCTGAATTAAGATTCAAAACCTTTTCCTGCATGTACATATTGCTTCTAAAATATATATTTGTGTTCTTTTTTAACAGGTTGCTGGAGGAGGCCTGGTTGTATGTAATATGGTGGTGCGTTTTTATTGATGTAGCCTAAATTTGCTTAATCTAATAAATCAGACTGCATTGTGTTTGTGTTGTGTGTATATCATAAAACATAATAAAAATAAAATGATCAAATTCAATATGCATGCTTATCGTTTTTACATTTCCTTCAGTCCATCCTCCTTCCAGATAAATACTTCATCAGATCAATTGCTGAACTCAAGTTTAATATTTGATCATTGTAGTTTAACATGTTTTTTTCATTCAAATTCAATTCATTCAAACGATTCGTTCAAACACAAGACTGTTTCTCGGAATCGTGCAACAATTCTGCTTGGAAAAACATTTAGAAACTGTGTCTAATATAAGTTACTTAATTATTGTTTATTGAACTGTATTAAACAATATCACACTGACAATCAGCCTTGTGCTGATATTATAATATACTGATCAGCCACAACAGGTCCTCCTCATGGTCCTCGGTGTTTATAGTATAATATATAAAACGCTATGCATCACATTGCATTTATAAATATATTTTAGGCCTATCCCTATGAATAATATAAAGCTTCTAAAAGAACAAACTAATGTTTATGGAATATCTAAAACTCTAGAAAAAGTATCATAAATTTCAATACAGCAGCATTTAGTGCTGTAAACTGATGCGAATGACGAGCGCGTCCACACAATTCCACACGGGGACGCGCTCGTCTTTCAATCCAGCACGACTGGAGCTAGCACGCCTCGTGACGTCACGTGTCCATCATTCCTGCTGTGAGTGTGGGCGGAGCGGTTGGAGTAGTTCGGGACGCGCTGTAACTCTTTTGTTATTCATGAGTAAAGGAAACTTTGCGGCGGAGTGAAATACTCCAGGAGCGCCAAAACAATCGACTTGGATAACTTTGATGTTTTCTGGATGGAGTTCTGAATCCCCCGTGAAAGCGTTGAGCTGAGATCTGGAGCATTAGACGAGTTGGCAGCTGCTTGTGAAGTGTGGAGCGCTGAACATGCCCTAATAAGAGTCAATGATTCATTATTTACTCAATGATATAAAGTCACTGTACTGCACTGAGAGATTCATCACGCAAAGGTGAGAACTGCTGCACTTACACGTTTGCAAAACTTTAATATGTTTGTTGAATTATTAGCGCCTAAACACGACTGACCAAATTAACTAAACAAGTTAAACTAAATAAATAAACAGATGAATGAAGGCTACTCGTCTGTGAAATGTTGCAAGAGTCTCTTGAGTCTTATTTGGTCTCTTGGTCTCTCATGGACTGACCTACCATTAATAGAAGTTAATTAGAAGTTTGATGCATATACTGTAGGAAAGTTAAAGTTGGGTTTGGAGTGATTGATTGGGTTTAGGTTTAGTTTCAGTTATGGGTTTAGGTTTGGCTCACAGTTACGGTTATATAGAGTTGGTTGGGTTAGATAAAGTAGGATTTAGTTAAGCGTTAGTTGAGTTGGTTAAAGTTAGAGTTGTGCAGGTTTAGGTTGGGCTCCAGTCAGTGTTAAGGTTGTCTGGGATTAGATTAATTTATACCAATTAATGACTATCAGGGTCATGTTTTTAGGGGTTTGAGTTATTATAGTCTGCACACACTTTCAAACTGCAGATCATTTAGCAGATAAGATGGCCATGTGTTTCATGCATACCAACTTTGCACATGACTTGCCTCTAAAAAATGGCTTTCTTTAAAATCCAGAACACACATTGTTCTAGCCTTTGACTACTTCATCTAGTTTGTATAAGCGTGCATGTACATTCGGTGTTTTATTTCAAGTCGCAATCACTCTTTTTGTGGGATGGAAGTTGAGAAAATGGGGGCACAAAGTTTCCTAAAGTTAGACGTTTGCGTCATCCAGTATTGCTGCATGCCAACACATTTATTTATAATGCTGAAAAAAAGCCTTTCTTGGACGAGACATGCTGTAAATTATCAGAGGAGGTCGTGTTTCTATTCTCTCCACATTCCTGCTCATTACCTCATTACTGATCAATGACATCATCGCCCAGCCGTCACGTCCATCAGCTGCTACAGTGCTGCTTTGAGAGGTCTGGTGTTGGTGGACCTGACCAGTGACTGTGTTTTGAGGGAAGGAATGTAGGGGGAGCTACAGAATGAATGCGTGGTCACCTGTTTGGCTGGGTGACAGCTCCTGTTACAACTTGTCCTACACACACACACACACACACACACACACACACACACACACACACAAAAAGGACCTGGTTTTCTCGTGCAGTAATTGGTCCCACCCTCTGATGGGTGTTCTCTGGTGTGGGTGATAACATCTCACTCCTGATTGTACATCTGTCGGTTTGTACTGTATGGCGGATGTTTTCACCTGCTCTGTTGATCTCACTGTAGATTTTCCCTGATCCAGGTCAATCTTAGACAACACTAACTCTCTGAGGCCTATTATATTAGTTTTGAATGTCATGAGCCATGATTTGCACTGTCCAGTGTGAGGACCAGAATGTGTTTTAATCACCATTTAATACTTTAATTTTAATTTAACTTATTTGAAGTAATGAAATAATCATTGTATTCTGCAGTGTCATAAATCCGTATGTTTACACAACAACAGTGTACTAAAAACAGAAAAGTTTATCATTTGCGTTTTTCACGTACAGACAACAACATTGTCAAAACATTCCCCATTCACACGGATCTGTGAAAACGACTAAAAACACTGTATTATTCATGCCAGGCTAGTAGTTGACGATGGCACTTTGTAAAGAAACAAATTAGAATTAGAATCTGAATTTAGTGTCAGTAATGGAATCCGAATTAGAATATAAACTGGAATTGGTAAGAATCAGAATTGGAATCATTATAAGCACAAAACAATTTATTAGAATGTTGAATCAGTGTGTGAATTAGAATTCAAATCAGATTTTAGTTAGCATCACAATTAGAATCAGGAAGTTATAATCAGAATTTAAATTATGTCAGAATTAGAATAATGAATCGGAATTTGAATCAGTATAAGAATTACAATTAAAACCAGGAATTTAAGTTGGAATGAGATATAGATTTCGTGAGAATCGGAATTTGAAGCAGTGTAAGAATTATAGCTCGAATCAGAATTTTAGTTAGCGTCAGAATAGACGCGATGTCGCGACACGCGATAAAAGGTAGGCCTATCTTTTCCATGTTAATCAGAGTTTTTGTCCTAACCAGCCGTGACGGCGACACGAGACGATTCTATTTTAGAAACGGTTTCTATTTCTCCGCGACGTCGCGGCTGGAACAGCAACACAAAGTATGGTAATGATAATATAAGGTACTGTTTATGTGCTTTATTTAATGTTAAAAGCGTGTAACGTGAGTTTGAATATCGTTCTGTGTTCCCAGCTTTTTAGCTGTAATGAAAACAACACTGGCTAATTCACCTCAGATCTTGAAAATAAATAAATGGGCACATGAACGTTCAAACTGTCAACTCAATACGAACAAACAAGTGTATTCTATGACAAATTGGTTTAGTCACTCCGTATGTACTTTAAATAATGTTTAAATTGTATAATATTTATGAATTTTACTATGTACTAACCCATTTAATTTTTTTGTCCGCTGTGCTCTTGCCGAGAGAGCCCGCCCACACTCTCTTCTGATTGGCTGTGGTTTTTGATTGATTTTATCGCTTCTCATTCTAGCGTCGCGTCTAGTGTGGACAGTCAAATTGCTCATCGCTGGAATCTTATCGCATCACGTCTGGTTAGGACACGGTGTTAGAATCAAAATTAGAAACAGAAAGTTCTAATCAATTTAAACACCATCAGAAATAAAATAAGAATTAGGTGAGAATCAGAATTTGAATCAATATAAGAATTACAGTTCAAACCAGAATTTAAGTTGGCATCAGAATTAAAACCAGAATGTTGTAATCAGAATTTAAATTATGTCACAATCAGAATGAGAAATAGAATTGGTGAGAATCAGAATTTGAATCAGTATAACAATTACAATTCAAACCAGAATTTAAGCTGACATCAGAATTAGAATAAGAATGTTATAATCAGAATTTGATTTAATATAAATTAGAATTGGTGATAATCTGAATCTGAGTCAGTATTACAATTACAATTCTATTCAGAATGAGGTGTTCTTGATGAAACAAATCAACTCAAAATAGTTGATACTTGCACAAGAAAACTTTAAAAAATGTGTTTTTCATTAATAAGGTAATGCTTGTTTTTTTGGGGACTGAATTCATAATACAGTAGAATTCAACAACAACCCCTCCAATCAAATAGCTCCACACCAAACCCATGACATCACTGCAGTTTACCATGTGTGCAGCCAGACAGTTTTGGAGGATTGCTGAACAGTCTTTGTTTGCTCCTCTTCCCACTTTCTGAATGACCTAGAAGAGTTCATACGCCCATGTGTTTTAGTTGATTCGGCAAGAAATGGCATGGCCTCTCCCTGCTCTGCACTCTCTAGCTCTCCCACAGCGCTTTGCAGTTGTTCAAAAAAGTAAGGTCACATGGTTGCCCCCTCGTGTGGTCTGTGTAAACATTTCAAAGAGCAGTATGCAGTATGTAAGCCTTTATTGCACAGTAAGTGAATATTCTGAATTCATGGAATGGAATGGCCTACTACATTTGCTGAATCCCATAAAGCAATCTTAAAATTAAGATATTTTTTTCACACAGTTGGCTTGGAAACCAAATGGAAAGTTTTTTTTTTTTTTTTTTCCTCTCTGAGATAATGACTACCTTCTGAATTAAAGATGTAACATAATGAGGTCATGTGACAACAATATACTAGTATTGGATTTCAAAGAGTTAGCCACAGCTAACTGATGAGCTCAGGCTGATGGGATATGCTCTGTTGCAGGGGTTTGCAGTGGGCTGGTGTATGTAAAGGTGATCCGGATTTCTGCTCTACCGTGTCAGACGTACCCGTGACTCCTGAGAAGGAAGATGGCTACTGTGGGCACGCTGTCAGAGACCCCTGAGGGCGGAGACAACAATGAATTCACTGACATCATCAAATGGAGATCAGGTAAGACTGAGATGACCTGCAAAGCATAACTGTGTAATTTGTGTTGAGCTGCTTTTTCACTATTTCAAGTTAGAGCATGGCCAGTTATTTGTGTCCGATTCTGAAATTTAACTTTTTAAAAATGTTGGCCTTTTTAACTTTTTTTTTTTTTTTGATGGAAAAGTCAACCAACCAACATTGAACTGACTAGAGCTAAATAATGACATATATTTGCCTTCTGTAGAGTTGCTATATGGCTGAAATTGAACTTTACAACATTTAAGTCAGCATGAAACAGAAGTTGCAATAGTCTTTTAGGGTGTGCTCACACTAGGCACGGTTGCCTTGAACCGAGCCCAAGCGCGATTGTCCCCCCTCCCCACTCCCCCGCTGGCCTGTACTCACACTGCACTTAACGTTCCAGGCTGAAGCACGCTTACGTCATATACAATGCAACTTTTTGAATGGAAGAAAACAGGAAGAAATATATATTATCATTTAGGCCGCGCATCGATTTTCACTTTCACGTATCCGAGGATTACAAAGACAGCAGACGTTAATGGAGGAATTTGCAGCTTTGCTCGCAAACTACAATTCTTGTTCATCAAAGGTGAGAATCAGACCCATGATAAACCTAAATACACTCGAATTAATTACATGAATTGATAAGTGTACTATCAAAGTAGTAAAGATGTTCTTCCAAGCGGGCCAGGGCCGGCTAAATGAACCACGTCCGGGCATGGTTCGGAGCGATCACACTAGTCAAACGAACCGGGCTTTGGGGGTCAAATGCGCCTAGTGTGAGTACACCCTTAGTCCCTATTGTGATGTATATCAGAGTGAAACGGCTTCTGGAATTAGAACAAATGTAGGGTGGGGCTTGATTATGTCCATGGGGAATTGATTGGATGGTTGGATGGTTGTGGTTTGCTATTGGTGGATCTCATGTGAGTGACAGGTAGGTTGCCCCGCCCTCACACCAGTAAACACGTCATCAGAGTAGAGATGTTGCTGCAAGAGGGAGGGGAAGTTTTTCTGTTTGACGTTTACGAGTAGGGGTGTAACGGTTCAAATTACTTACAGTTCGGTTTTTATCACGGTTTTAGGGTCATGGTTTCGGTATGGTTCGGTATGTGCTATGTTCAGGGAAAAAAGGACTACTGTCAAATAAAAAAACAAAACAAATAATCATTCAGCACAAATAAATACAATAAAGCAAAGATACAAATAAAATAAACAGTGCTTTTCAGGTTATTTAGGTATCAACAGTAGTTTTGACTAACTTAATCAAATGTAAAATAAAACTGCATATAATCTTCACGGTATAATTTAAATGAAGATTAATCATTATTAAAGTTACAAAAGCTATTCAGTCCAGAGCAGCGAGTGACTTACTTTTCTTTTGTTGTTTGATTAACATTAAAAACAGCAGTAATATTAGGCTGCTGTCACTTTAAGACACAATGCACAGATCCAAAATACTGACACTGATACACATGCGTTGGGCCCTACTTTAATGATCTAAGCACATGGTCTGAAGCGCATGGCGCAGGTGCACTTAGGGCATGTCCGAATCCATTTTTGCTAGTTTAACAACGGAAAAAAATGGTCATCCAAATAGGGTTGTACCTAGGGCTGGACGATTATGACATAAAATCAAAATCTTGATTAACTGAACATTTTACCTCGATTACGATTAATGAAGATTTTTTTTTTTTCCCTCATACTTCACTTACAAGGTTTGTACTATAAATATGCTTGACTATTAAAGGTGGAATATTTTTTTCCTAATGAAAGAGTGCTCTGACATAACAGCTCAATTTCAGCAGTTATTTTATCTGTAATTCGTAACATTTCTTACAGATTTCTACTCGTTGTAAATCAGATAAAGTTAAATTAGCCAGGTACCAGTACGTAATGAGAGCGATTGCGTGTGTGAATTAGTCATACCGTCTCTCTATTATTAATTTTGAAGCTGTGGGTTATAAGTAATTATTTCAAAAGTATAAAAATATATGCTATAACTTTTGAGTGTCTAAGCTACTTTAGTGATAAATCACAGGACAGCGCTGGCAACGAGTTTCTGCGTTCCTCTCTGTGCGCACGATCTTCACATGATTTACAGCTACTGATTGTATGAGTGTTCGTGTGCCTCACTGCATCAGCGCAGTAGCTCAATTTAATAATAATACACATCCAATGGTCTAAAATCACTTGAATGTCAAAACTGGCAAGCCTTAAAACACATACAATTGACAAAGTTTAGTGAAGACGCAAGTAAAAGTGATTTCACTGAGGGCTCGCGCGCCGTCTGTGTGTGTGTTGACTCGGCGTTCGCCTCCGTGTTGCTTCAATGACACTGGACGGGATGGAGTCACGAGACTACATGCGGTAGTATGTTTTTAAGGGGAAAGTATTAACAGGATTAAAAAAATGAAATAACTGACATGGGAAAATTACGTCGGTTAGAGGTTCTGAATTTTGGTTTCGATTACTTTTTGATTAATCGTCCAGCCCTAGTTGTACCTAGTCTCTTAATGAGTAATAGGTGTGTTTTGGGCGTAACGTGCAATAAACCAATCAGAGTCTCATCTCCCATTCCCTTTAAAAGACAGTTGCGCTCGCGCCAGGGCGTATTCACTATTTACATGGAGGAATTTGCAAGCGGAAAGACTGAATGCTTCTCCAGAGAGGAATCCTTTTATTTGTAATATTTGGCATGTTTGTGTGCTGCTGTGCATCCCTGTGTGTGTGTAACAAGCAGAGTGTATGCAGTCATTTTCAGTTGCCTCAAAATAGCAACACGCCAACAATGCACCTGAACACAGCTCGTTTTCAAACCATGGGCGCACAGATGGGCACGAGTGCATTTGCTATTTAAACAACGTGGCGCAGGGCGTGAAAATGATGGTTACACTTTATTTTACAGTGCCGTAGTTACATTGTAATTACTCAAATAAGTACTGAGTACTATTAACTAACTACATGTACTTACTATAGACTTACAGTTAGGGTTAGGGTTTGGTTTAGAGTTAGTTACTTGTAGTTATGCATAATTTACTGTTATTACTATAGTAAGTACATGTAGTAACGTGTAACTACGGCACTGTAAAATAGTGTTACCAAAATGATAACTGTCGGGCTGAAACTAGCAAAAAACACTCGCGTCGCACCGGGTGTATGGTAGGGCCTGTTGTTTTTCTCGACTGTTTACGTTCACTTAAGACATAACCTACTATGCTTGCTAGGATACTTGGCAAGACGGACACGTTGACATAATTTTTGTTTGAATTTGTTCCTTCAAGTGCAAGACTTGAAAGAGAACACAATATTTGCGCATTGTCTGAGCCATGTCAGATGAGCGCACACAAATCTTCTCACAGCTTTTGAATGTTTAAATTATCAAGGCTTAAATGAGTTTAGTTTAAACACAGATAGCAGTGTGTGCTGTTCAGGTCTCTTCTGCGCTCGCGCACTATCAACACCCAGATGATGACGGCATAAAAGCCCGAGCAAACGGCACACACACTGAACAAAGTTTACAAAGAGTGGCTGTTTTGTCCACGTTTTTGATCATCTCTGTTGTAACGTATTGGGAAGCAAGAATGTGTATCCATTGATAGAAACGTACATTAGCCGGACACTGTCTGTCTGTTTTACACGTTATTTGTAACAAACCATATTATAGATGCGTCGTCAGATTTAAGATGAACCGCGGTGCAAGTGCGTGCCGAACTGTGGGTGGAGAACGGTACGGTTTGATTTTTTTTTTTTACGAGAACCGTTACACCCCTAATTAAAAAAACAAATGATGTGCATGGATAAATCGTTTATAATAAATACTGCAATATTCCATAAAAAAACAAGAATTGTCAATTTTGATTTCATGGTAACTTTAAACACTGGCATGAAAGGAAAAGCCCAGGACTTCTGTGTTTTGCTCTGTAGGGTTTGTGTTAGTGGTTACAGGCTGTGGTCTCCTGTCAGGTATGTTCTCGCTCGCTCTCTCTCTCTCTCTCTGGGAATGTTGGAATTCCGCTGTGGATTTACAGCGCTTGTCTTTCCAGACCACAATGCCTTTCTTTCTGTAAGGATTCCGGTCTCCTAGTAACGGGCAAAAGTTATGTTTTCTTGGGTTGGAGCTGCCAGGGAAAATGTTGTAGAGGGAGAGACCGTCACGTGTTTTTAGTCACCAGCAAAAGTAGGTCTGTAACTGCAGACCTTGTTTTGTTTGTTTTGAATTGGAATCATGTCATCTGACCAAAATCCCTCAGGTCAGTTTGAACTGTAAAACACTTATGTTAATGTTTTCTGTGGAGGAATGATGATTAACTATAGTTCATTGAACTGTGAGATTGTCAGAACTGAAGTACGATCAGTATGAGAAAAGTGAACGTGTGTCTGAAGGAAATGATATTATGTGTGAAGAAATGACTGAAGCCGGCACCCTCGCTGCCCAGTCTCTCAGTGGTGTAACAGATACAGTGTTTGTATGATGGCACCTCCTTAAGCGATGGTCAACCTGTAGTACAGGCAACCTGTAGTCAACAATTTGAAATGAGAGCAGGTGATTTCCAGTTACGCGAGCGACAGCAATCATTAACGATGTGCTGATTGTGTGTCTAGTGATATATTTAACCTTATGCTGATTTTTTTTATGGCCATTTCTGATGCTGATATCCTCAAGAACCGATATACATTATATTACGGCTGGGCTATGTGTATATATATATATATATATATAGCCTAATCTGCTATTATGAATGTGTCGGGAAAACAATAGCAAGGAGACCCCCTGTAGTCAATAATTTTATCCTTTACAACTCATCTTTGATCACCAAAATGACACATTTAAACATTTTTTCCTGTGAAAAATAAAATTTCTTCATGCCTTAAAATAGCTTGAATGTAACTCTACACCCTTGCCTCATTTAATATACGCGAATCTATGAATATGCAAATTAGCCCCGCCTCCACTCACTCACACAAACTCAAGAGATCCACTTGGTGAACTTACTGCACAATGGTATCACTTTTTACAATGCCAGACACATAACGGTAATTAATATGATTAGCCTTTTGCTTGACTACATTATCAAACAGCTAATAATGTGTTGCTAATGTTACACAAACCATGTGTATCAGCTGTTTTCTAAAAATCAATATCCTTAGAAACACTTTGAACACCTTAACGTCATTGGAGAAAAGCATATAGTTCTTCATAACATCATTATATACATCATACACCCGCCATTATTGCCAAATCTACCTGATATTTTTATATCAACAAAAAAAATATACCAGAATATATTCTCTTGAGACTCTCCTGCTTCAGAGCGGTCATAGTTAATGATATGCTAAAGCCTGCTGGCAGGTTGACGTGATTGGTTACAAGGTAGTTTGTGACGTCAGAAACACCAGCAATTTCAAACCGCAGGTTTGAGACTGTCTTTAGATCACTGCAGTTTTAAAGAGAAAATACTCAGCAATGGTGTTGAATTTGCACGTGGTTTGTCGTAAAGCATATTAAAAACACCACATAGACATATAAAAAACATTAAAAACTTGATTTTCACCACAGGGGGACTTTAATAAACTACTGTTTTCTGAGTCAGTGTCGGCTGCAAAAATGAAGTTGATGCTGCTGCTGCCTCGTCGTCTCCACAGTATAGTGGACGCGCCTTTAGAGAGAAATGCACCTTTCATGTGGATTACATGAGCAGATATTTATTTTAAAAGTAGACATTTCAAGCTTTCTATGGATATATTTTTCATGTCTGTGAGGCAAGTATACGCTGAGTTGCAATTCATTTTTGTGATGCACTCCAGTTCACAGAGACTGAGACGGCAGAAAGCGCATCCTGTTTGTTTTCTTTATTTTACAAAAGCGCAACGTTTTGTTGTTGTGAATTTACACAAATAGAGTAGATCCTTTACAGTAGATTTTAAGTTGTTTCCACTGTTATCAGGAAAACTGCTGCTTTGAAAAGGAATCAGTTTTCATGTTTTTACACACACACACACACACACACACACACACACACACACACACACACACACAAGGAGAGAACAGGAAATCCTTGTAAAACTACATCCTGTGAAAAAGCCAAACAAAACTTGAAATTTTTATCTTCTAAATCGGCAATAATCAAGCTGATTTCTAAGGAACAAAGAAATCATCAACTTTATTTTTAAAGCTTTTCCTCTGTTATGAAACAGAGGTCAGTGTCCTTTAGTAACTGTAAACCTGAAACACATCTGAAACCAGAAAAAATGTGCAAAACCTGTACTTTTAGAGGTACAACAGTTTGTCACTGCAGCAGTACCCTTAAAAGAACAAATTTGTAACCCTAAAATGTGTCTGTTAGTACCTTAGAGCAGTAATATGTACCCTTAAGGTACTACTATAAACTTTTAAGGGTAGATGAGGTACAAAGTTGTCCATTTAAAGGTACTGCCACAGTGACCAGCTGTTGTACCCTTAAAAGTACAATTTTTGCACATTTTGTATGTAACAGCTTGTTTGTATGATGATGTTTAATGTGTGTTTTGGATTGAGATTTGGATTTTCTGTAAGGTTTCTAGGTCAATGCCACTGTTCTGGGTAAGATATTAGTTTAATTATCAACTATTTAGTCACTGACGACTGTCCAGTGACCAACTGCATATTGCACACACAAACGGGAAGTGCTTTCTCAATCTGGAAAGCTGATTGACTTAACGCAACTTCCTGTATCAGAGACAGAGTTCACAGGTTTTACAGGTCCGCCTGGAAACTTGGTCATTTTGAACTAATTAATGAACTAACTGGCTAGGTTAGTGGTGTCAGAGTTTTGTTAGCACTAGTAAAGTCAATATCAGTCAGCAGAGCTGTATATTCCACTTGGTTTTCTGAGTTATGATACAAAGTAAGTAGTACTTATTACTTTTGGACAAACATAAATTCTGATCACAAAGTTTACAAACATTTTCTGGTGTTATTCATGTAGCAGTGTATATTCATGTAACTTTTCACAGTCAATAAAGAGTTTTGTTAGACCACACCGGTCTAATATTTTGGTATAATCTGTTTCTAATAAATCAACCTAAATGAATAAACTATGGTTGGTCACTTCATATGTCCGTCAGAGAGTATCTTCCTGTCTAAGTGGGCAGTTCTTGCTGAGAATAAGCTGTAATGTAGGGCTGCTCGATTTTGGCAGAAATCATAATCACAATTATTTTTGGTCAGTATTAAAATCACGATTATTTAACACGATTATTGGTGGGCAATATGATCAAAGTCTTATTTTATGATATGTCACAATTACTTCAGCTAATGTTAACTAATGTAAGAAAAAGGTCCTCAAAATAATTACATAAGACAAGTAAACATTCAGCAATACAATAAGAACAAAGAAACTAATTACACACAAAATGAACAAATAAATACAATAGAATGAAAATATAATTTTTTTTCAGGAAGATGTACTAACAGTGGTATTCAGATAAGTAATGGCCTACAACAAAAAAATTGCATATAACTGCATATAACACTGCTTAGTCTTATTGTACTCATTACATATAACGGGGGTCGGCAATTAAGTTTGACTTCGGGCCAAAAAAAAAAATCGCCAATAGATGGCGGGCCAGAACATAGTCAAAGGATAATTTAAGAAATTAATTGAAAAATGCAACTAGAATTGCCAGTGAAAGACTGTTACAGTGTCTTTTGTAACTGGTAGTGAGATGTTACTCTGTTAAATCCTGTAGTAGGACAGTCATTAACAAAAAGCCACATTTGTGTGGTGGTGTCCGGGTTTTACACTGGATAAATTAATAAAGCAGAGTAGTGACACGAAACCTGGCAAGTATCTTTATTCACCATCTTGCAACACAGACCGCCTTGCTAAAACACACATATGTGGGAGATGCGGAATGGATAAAAATAACTTGAATAAGCCTATTAATGGCATGTTTGAGTCATGCTCTTAACGAACTATGTTTTATTTCCTCTTTCCATATTGTGAATAATAAATGTAACATTTTAATTTGCCTGTTACACAATGGAGCCTAACTTATTGTAATGTAGCCTACTTTTACACTCCTTGGCATCCTCACGCACTAAACTGCATTTATTTCAATTGTTTGTGTGCTGGAGGTACGCTATTACGTCATGTGCAGAGTGATGTTAACATTTAAACTAGCTGGTGAGAGAAAATGGCACTATCAAAGAGTCTAAAGAGGAGAGTTGTCAGCGAAAATAGAGCATACAAAGAAGAATGGAAGGATAACTATGCGTTCATCCTACCTGGTTTTGTAAGTGCAAAGTCGGTGTGTCTTATCTGCAACAAAGTTGTCGCTGTTTTCAAAGAATATAACACCGACCCCAGACGCGAGCGGCGCGACACTACAAAAGATAATAGAACTCATTATAATGACATTGTCTACACTGGATGTGGCGCGGCGCAACACAACAAATTCCCGACAGTAAACGGATTCCCCGTTCTATTTCTGACATAGTCCAAGTGCTTTGCAAAAGTTGGTTTGTCGCGTTCAGTGTAGACAACTTTTAGCTGTTGCGGCGCGGCGCGTCTGGTGTAGACATGGGTATAATATTAGATGGCATCACGAGACGAAGATCAATTTCAGAACCAGCTGCTATTAAAATAATCTGGCTGCGGGCGCGGGCCAGATATTATTGCTGGCAGGCCAGTTTTGCCACGCGGGCCACCTATTGCTGACCACTGACATATAGATTAATCCTTATTAAAGGATACACTATTTTTGTCTCAACTGCATACGTTTATTAAAGACATAACCAACTGTGTTTATGTTAATACTCTACAAAAAGGCATTTTGACTTTTTTTTTTTTTGTGTGTGTGCTGATTTGCTGCTCAAGGAAAATTTTTATTATTATCAGTGTTGAAAACCGTTGGTAAGTGTGATACATTTTCAAGAATATGAAGTTTAAAAGAAACATCTTTAAACTTCTTTACTGTCATTTTTGATCAATTTAATGCATCCTTGCTGAATATAAGTGTTAATTTCTTTCAAAAATCTTTAAAAATTAATTCTAGTGTAGATTGTCATTTTCCTGAAGAATGCTGGATAATGCAGTTCTGGTGTCGGCACATTCTCTGTACTCTAATTTGTCTGTACTAATTTGTTCTCTGCACATGTTGGAAGCTCTGCCAGCTCACACAGGGGCTTTAACCAACCTCAGACACACACGCACACAGAGCTTCTCTTTCCCTCCCGTCACACTGAGGTTCTTCGTCTTTTCTTCCACATCTCTGTCTCTCTCTTTCATCTATGTCCCCCCATCCAAATACACTCACATTCTTGCTCTCTCTCGCACACTGTATTGTAAAGCGAGGTTAGACGGGTCCCTTTACTGCAGCCAAGTGTTATATAAGCGGTGCTCATGGCCAGATCTGTCTGTCAGTTCCACTGCCTGTACTTGCAGCAGAGCCAGATCTCTGACTGTCTGGATGGTCTGGTCCAGTTTGCAGCTAATTCTGACCAAAAACTGCCTGCTTGGATAAGAAGAGTCCATCTGAGTGACATATAAAGCATCCAAGCACAGTTGCGTTTGTTTTTACATGCTGTTAAGGGGTGGATTTCTCTGATTTACATTCCTTGAAGGAAATACCGGTGCCTGCAGGGCAGCAAAATATATAAGTTTGGGTTTTAGGTTTAAAGTAGTTATCATTATAGGTATCACTAGAGTTAAATGCCAATTCACACTAAAAAGTATAAAATTAATTGAAGAATCATTTTCACACATGAATCGGCACCTCTGAGTCCAGACCTTAAATTCATTGAAAGTCTTTGGGATGTGCTGGAGGAGACTTTACAGAGTGCTCTACTCTTGCAATTGACAATACAAGATCTTGAGCAAAAATTGATGCACCTCTTGATGGAAATAAATGTTATTTCCTTCAAGAGGTGCATGAATTTTTGGTCAATATCTTGTTTTGACAATTTAATATTGTTTATTGGGTTAGAAGAACTGTTGTCAAACATATAACATGCTAATAATCACTGCAATAATGATCCAATCATAGACCATTAAGTATTTGCCTATTAAAATCCAAACAGCAACTTTTTATATTTCAACTCAATACCACTTGTTTACTGATTACTTTATCTTTAGAAGCTCTAATTTCACCAGCCTATTGTGTTTCTGAATGAACTAGTGAAGACCTGTACTAGAACTAACCAGAACCCCAGAAACTAGACAATCAAATTACAGCTTTCCATTTTTTGGGAAGCTTTCAGATATGTGCATCAAGCTTTCACTGAACATACTGTGTGAGGGTCACTAACCATTGTGTTGTCAAATCACTAGTGTGTCCTTTCATATCAATGCTGTGTTCGTTCAGCTGAAAGCTCTTGTGTATTACTCAATGAAAAGTGAAAGCGAGGAAGTGAAATTAGTGCCTGTTAGTTGTCTAGTGAAGGAGAGAGTAACTGTGACTTCATATCTCACAATGTGAGTTTATAGTTCGCAATCTAACTTTATATATATCTCAGTATCTCCCATCTGACTCAAGGTTTTTGCCAAGCATGCTGGGAAAGGGCAAAATTGACCCAGTAGACTGTGCTTTTGACACCCTGCCGAGAGTTCAGTGACCTTATTACCTGAGATTGTTCTTGTGAAACAGACACCATGTGTTTGTGTGTCACCTGAAACCTTGAACCATGGAAAACCAAGTAAGCAAATAAAGGAAATTCACCCAAGGTGATCTCATTACACGCACACACGCACACGCACACACACGCGCACACACACACACACACACACACACACACACACACACCCCTCTCTTTCTCTCTGTTCTGTTGCTGTCATTGGCTGGCTTGTGTGTGTGTGACCAGGATGTGTTCAGGATATTACTGAATGGGAAACAGTAGTAATAGAAGCAGGAAACACAGTCTATTGTTTTAGGCCTCATTAAACTCCATCATGACTGGCCTCTCTCTCTGTGTGTGTGCGTGTGTGTCCGTCCACTCTAAACATCACCATGTAAAATATGTAGACCTGACACAATACACACTCGGAGTGAATTGTATTATTCGTCTGACACTGAGAGGAAAGCAGATATTATATTCAGCGGTCACTTCATTTTGAAATAAATATTATTGTAAAATGGATAGTTCCGGTCCTTGATGCTGATTGGTAAATAGCGGTGTTTTATTTACGATGAAGCATGGCTATGACCGCTTCACCGAACAGATCTGTGTATCGCTGCGCAACACACTTAGCAATGTAAACAAACAATATTTCATATAATGTATATATTATTTATTAAATAAATCACTGTCAGGGACTATTTTTTCTGGTGGAAGTATGTAATTTAATAATTTTATTACTAAAAAGTAACATAGTACATATATTTTTGGCTTTAATATTTGTTTTGTGTGGTAAACAAAACAAGGCATGCTGTATGAGTATATTGTGAATACTGAAGGCAGTCTTCCACATATTGATAGTGCTTCCCTGAAGCCCGGAGATTATATAGAATATCCCACAAATTGAACGAGCAAGAGAGAAAATCTGTTTCCATCTGGTATTAAAGGTAGGGTAGGCAATTTCGGAGCAGCTAGCTATAGCAAGCTAGCTTTGAAAGCATGAGATCCCACCCTCCCTTCAGAGCATTTCCACCTCCTTCAAAACACATAAAAGCTCACAGCAGATTCTGCAAAGCGTCACAAGAGATGGTGTTAAATGACCTCATGTCTCAAAGCACATAACTTTACAATAATAATGAATGTAAACAACTCACAGAGCTCTAGTTGTACCACCTGACTGCTGCAGATTCATTTCGGCGTTGATAGAGTTGACAGAGAAATTCATACATTCAAGTCTGAGGATGTGAACAGCTCTGGGTAGAACGTTACGGGTTGCCATCTCGTAATTATGGTTACGATGGCGTGAACGCAGCATAAGCTGGTTGTTTTGGTTTGGTGCTGTTCGTTTGTGGCACTCGGTGACTAACATCTGTCTACAACTCTGCATAGTCTCATGCTCCGAAGCAGCTCATGTTCCAGGGTTAGTCTGTTTAAGAGGTGTTCTGATGCATGTTTTTATATATATATATATATATATATATATATATATATATATATATATATATATATATAATATATATAAAAATATGCTTTAGAAACACTTGGATTCTGCTTGCTACTAATTCCTCACACACATACAACATTCGAACCTTCCGTAAAATAATCTTTCATAACGTTTGGAAAGGTTAAATCGAATTATGATATTCGCGGGCTTTACTGCACAGGATGCGCGCTTTGTTTGATGTTACACTTGCAGTGTCCGGTCTCCCCCGTCTGTATTTTCCTTACAAATGCTCTACAAAGGCATCATTTATGTCGTTTGGAGTGCAGTGGACTTATATATTTAAAATATGAAACTCACTTACAGAAGGCTGCTTTCAATTTCAAATGCTGATGCTTTGTTTGTGAAGAGTGCTTGTGCATGCGGCTGTGCGCGACTCCGTGTAAGTGGTTTAATGTAGGCTACTTGTGTCTCAAAATGTTTTTATGACGTAAAATTAATGTAGCCTAAACACTGCCAGTTTTGTCTTAAGGGATTAAATGGACAGGACAAACCGCATTACTTATATTTCAAAAGAGATCCGTGCGTGAATGCAACTTATTAGATCTCCCGCTGTCTATGATGTAACAATCAAACGACAATAAACATGAGAAAGAAATCGTTAATTACTGAAATCACTCCTTGTTTATTGCTTGTAATATGTTTCGTTGCTCCTCTTTATTATTTGCTACTTGCTTGTATGTTTTAAAGTTATATTAGTTTAAAATTTTTAACATACAATTGTTTTAATTAAATTTTTTCAATTTGTAATTATTTTAAAAAGTAGGCCTACTTATAATTACTTACTGTATGTAAGGATATGTAAATGTAAGGATTTTAAGGTTTTTAAGTCAGTAACCTAATCAATTAATAAGAAAAAAAAAAGTAGATCAAGAATGGTTTTTGGAATCGGATCGTGACTCCCAGAATCAGATTGGATAGTGAGGTGACTGAAGATTCCCACCCCTAAAATATATATATATATCATATAATAAAGCACTATTATAAAGCGGTAATGCTTAATTCTAATATATGTATTTTATTGTTATCTCACATGGATCTGCTTTTTTTATAACAGGATGTTTTCTCTACTATAATTTCTATAATACATTTGCGATATCTTAGTAAATAATTAGCAACAAACAATATAATTCTTATTCTCAGTGAATAAAGGTTACTTATTAAATGAAAGGATTGAAAAAATGATTGCATAACTACCAAATAGGTGGCGATGTGCCCTAAGTTATGTAAATCACCATTAAACTAAAGAAGTAGAATGGCGCGCTTTTTCTTAGCGTCTGTTTCCATGGTGAATCGTCGATTCGTCACTCTGTTGAGAATGTCTTGTGTGTTAACCGGGAACATACTCTGGGATGGCTGAACTTACTCCCGGATGCATTTTTTGGAACCAGCATACCTCGAGTAAGCAAGGTTTGGGTTAATCAACCGAGAGTTCAGGGTGACGGGTATAAGTTGACATTGCTTTCTGGAATACCGCCCAGGTGCGCAGAGGTATAGAAATACATATGTTAGCAGGTAGGACATCGTATCATTACATTCGGACCAAATGCAATGACTGGACAAACATTTTTTGGTCCTGAGACTTCCACAGAAGATATATGTACTTTTTTTTTTATATTTAGATCACATTTGTTATTGATTGCTATCAGGGTGGGAGGATGATGACATCTCTCGGAAATGAGTTTTTGCAGGGTGGGATGTCTGTGAAAGGGTTACTTTGCTTCACGTCATGCCTAACAAACGCCCTTCAGCCATGACTGTATTCACAGTACAGCTCACCTCAGGAACCTTATTGCTTTTCTATAAACATTTAGTGAATATAGATGCCTATCTAATATAGTTGCATTGATGTCATGTGAATGTTTGTGTCTGCCTGAACAAATGTTAATCACACTGAATTTTAACATTGAACATTCATCTTGGTGTGAACAGGCCTTGAAGTTGAATAGTTGAATACTGAGGGTTTAGGGTTTGATCAAATCAGTATGATCTGTTGTAATAATGATGTTTGACTTAGTAAATACCACTAATCAGAGTGCAAACAGTGAAGAAACAATAAAGGACAGCAGAAATGGAGAAAAATAAAGAGACTGCATTTCCTCATGGTGACTGATGTCACCACCCGTGTGTGTGAATATCTGAAGAGGGTGTGGTGAGCTGTGAAAAGGAAAGTCTATATTCAGAGCTGTCATTATGGAGAGAGAGAGAGTGTGTGTGTGTGTGTGTGTGTGTGTGTGTGTGTGTGTCTACTATATTTTAAGACAAATTTGTACCCAGAAGTAAGCTAAACCTGACAAAACCTCCTTTTGGGGACGTCCTCATTTGTATAACAGTATAAAAATAAAGTTTTGAAACGTCTGTGTGTGTGTGTGTGTGTGTGTGTGTGTGTGTGTGTGTGTGTGAGATGGTTGCATTTCCTCCACTGAACAGCAGCAGGTTAGGGTATGTGAAATGATTCACTGTGGTTTTCCAGTGGCTGTTCCACCGACACACACAACTCATATTACACTGTCATTCTCTCTAGATGTTCAGCTCACCTCACACTCCTCAATGATTTTCCAGCACACACACACACACACACACACATACATACATACACACACAGTTCATTGTTGTTTTATGTTAGCTTGGGTCAGTAAATAGAAACAGATAACTTTTAATGGTAACACTTCTCAATAAGGTTCATTTGTTAACATTATTTAACAAACATTATATTAACTAACATGAACTAACCATAAGCAATACATTTGTTACTGTATTTGTTAATCTTTGTTAATAAAAATCCAGCTGTTCATAGTTTGTTCATGTTAGTTCACAGTGCATTAACTAATGTTAACAAATACAACTCTTGATTTCAATAATGTATTATTAATAAATTTTGAAATTAACAAAGATGAATAAATGCTGTATAAGTGCTGTTCATTATTAGTTCGTGTTAGCTAAAGTAGTTAACTAATGTTAACTAATGAACCTTATTGTAAAGTGTTGCCCTTTTAATTTTAATAATGTAATAGTAAATGCTGTAATTAAAATTAATTAAGATTAAATAATGCGTTAGAAGTGTTTTAATTGTTATTTCATGTTAACCAATGTACTTAACTAATGTAAAAAATTGGAACCTTGTTTTAAACTGTTATTGTTTTTATAGTATAAAAAGTTTTGTCAGATTTAACTCACTTATAGGTACAAATTGATTACCAAAATATAGTTTATTAAGTACACACACACACACACACACACACACACACACACACACACATTTTTTTACATATTATCCAAAGCAGAAGTTCAATCAAATCTGAAGTGTTCCTTCAGAACAAATGGACTCTCTCTCTCTCTCTCTCTCTCTCTCTCTCTCTCTCTCTCTCTCTCTCTCTCTCTCTGTGGGTGGGTGGGTGGGTGGGTGTGAGAATTAAATTCACAAAATAGAAAACACAAGCAAAACAGAAAACAACAGCAAGTCAACTGCAAAATATAAAACGGAACTGATGGTACTTAAGGGCAGTTAATTGGACAGATTCAGTGTCAATTTACTTATGAGTATTAGACTTTTGAAACACGTGTCATGAGGGTAAAGTGTCACCCCATGTTCCCAGAATGCACCACTCCACGCCCTGTTCCACTGCTCCGTCCAGCTGAAATTCACCACATCTCTCTTTCTTCACTGTAACCCTGCTGCTGTGACTCAGAGATCTTTGCAAAAAGCAAGTTGGCACCATTATGACTAAAAGTTTGCTAACGGGTATTTCCTACTAAAGCAAGACGGTATTTGACTTCAATATTGGTCAAGCGCATCCATAGCAGAATGGTGGGCATGGACTTGGACGTTTTATGAAGAGACACAATTGCTTTAAAGGATGAGCATCAAGAAAGAAAGCTTTCAGTTGTGTGGAATTTTATGGATGAACAAAAATGATACAGAATAATACAGATATCTTCATTTGTGTTTCAAAGATGAACAAAAGTCTTATGAGTTTGGAATAACATGAGGGTGAAATGACAATTTTCATTTTTTGGTCAAATAATCCTTTAAACCACATAATACACTAAGCATATAATAAAGACAAAACAATTAAATGAGCAGTCCTGCTGCAGATAAATAAACACACACACACACACACACACGCCCTGCCCACTCTGTTCAATTTACAGTCAAGGACGTCACGTGAGATAACCCAACCTCGTGTCCTTCATTAACAAGAACTGGAAAGTGAAAATGAAAGAGAAAACAACCTTCCTGCAGTTCTCTCTGTTCCTGTTATATGTGTGTGTGTGTGTTTTTTCAGTTGTTCGTAGCATATCCTGACCGTCATAACAACTCAGAGGAGAGCAGAATCAACAAATGAATCCATAGGCCATGTGTTTTCAGACCCCATGCAGTGACTCGGATATTTACTCTGCCCAGCCCAAAACGTAATGAGTCATTCGTGTCCGATAGGAACACAACAGATGGTGCTTTGGGATCCAAGAAATTAGTGGAAAACATGTGGTCTACCTATACATTATTTTTGCACCTGGGGAGCCCAAAATAGTCCTAGGTGACTATTTTGCTAAATTTTTAAATGCACTTCAGCCCTGTGATGCCCACCAACGGCATCTATCAATTTGCAAGTTTTGAGACATTTTGTGCACGTGATGCTCAAAAATTATTGGCAGCTTAGGCTCAATTTTTGTTTTTTGGTGAGTTCCTCACATTCAGTGCCCAAAACCGCTGTCTATTATGGCTTGCTAAGTTTTGTTTTACTAGCTTGCTATTTTTGTGCCTAGTACACTTTTTAGTCAGACGACTTGTTAAAATGCTAGCTTGCAAGGTGTCGAAGTTACTAGCTTGCTTGTTTTTTTGTCTGTGACAGTTTCTAGTCAGACGACTCGCTAATATGCTAGCGTGCAAGGTTTTGAGATTATTAGCTTGCTAGGTTTGTGCCTGTGACACTTTCTAGTCAGGTGACATTTTGAGGTTAGTAGTTTGCTACTTTTGTGCGTATGACACTCCGGTGACTAGCTAATATGCTAGAGTGCAAGATTTTGAGGTTACTAGCTTGTTAGGTTTGTGCCTATGGCACTCAGACGACCAGCTAATATGCTGGAGTGCAAGATTTTGATGTTATTAGCTTGCTATGTGTGTGCGTATGACACTTTCTAGTCAGGTGACTTGTTAATATGCTAACGTGCAACATTTTGAGGTTAGTAGCTTGCTAGTTTTGTGCCTATGACACTTTATAGTCTGACAACTCATTAATATTGCAAGTGTGCAAGGTGTTGAGGTTATTAGCTTTCTAGTTTTGTGCCTATAACACCTTCCAGTCAGGTGACTTGCTAATATGCTAACGTGCAAGATTTTGAGGTTACTAGCTTGCTAGGTTTGTGCCTATGACACTTTCTAGTCAGGTGACTTGTTAATATGCTAGCATGCAAGATTTTGAGGTTACTAGCTTGCTAGTTTTGTGCCTGTGATACTTACTTTCTAGTCAGGCGACTCGCTAATATGCTAACATTCAAAATTTTGAGGTTACTAGCTTGTTAGCTTTGTGCCTGACACTTTCTAGTCAGTTGACTAGTTAATTTGGGGATTTTAGTTAGTCAGCTAGTTAAGTTGACTAGTTAATTAGTCCTGGGAGTGAATCTCAAGGGGGGGATGGAGTTCCTGTTCAAAATATAGAGGATTTCTATCTTTTGTCCATGTAATAGCCTCCAAACGCTACGCAAATGTCATGTATAAATATAGCGGGATTTTCTGCAATTTTCTGCGATTTTTAAAATATAAGATATGTCCCCAAAATATGCTAGGTTTTGTGGTTACTAGCTGAATAGTTTTTTTTTTTTTTTTTTTTTTTTTGCCAATGACACTTTCTAATTAGGCAAATCACTAAAATGCGAGCTTGCAAGGTTCTGAGATGCTAACTCTTGCTCAAATGTTTAGGTAGGCAGAGCGCTAGGTTTTGAGACACAGCTATAGTCTCTTCATGACTTCATCTCTAGGAACTAGTCTGTGTGTAAGAGTAAGAAACGTTTTAGTCGTGTGTAAAAAAAAAACAACAAAAAAAAACGGAAGTTGATCATATTTTTAGAATGGTTGCTTCTGGTGCCCTGTGTGTGTGTCTTTTCTGAGTGTATAAATGTGTGTGTTTGTGTCAGATGACTGGTGCGTCACTCTGACAGGATGTGAATTGTATTTGATTGACACAATAGTTTGAGAGGAACCCACCACAGGTTCTCTTTGTTTACTCCCAGCATGCATTGCATTCAGCATCACTTTTCTCAGACATCATTTGAAGTTCCTGTATGTTGTTTTCCTCTGTATATCTCCCCATCATCTCATTCTCCTTCTCTATGGAGCGGACGTTATGAACATGAGTAAGTGGTTGCCGTGGAGAAAGCGCAGCTTTTTCAGAAAGCACAGGAAGAAGTTTTCTTTTCCTCTGTTAGGTAAGCGCGCACTCTTTTACTTCCTGATTCACAAAACGCTTTTGCACTTTTCAGATTTTTTTGTTTCAGCTTCAGTTATACTCAGGTAATTCTGAAGCTTGTACACACACTTTCAGATACTGTACACTCATCAGTCTGTGTGTTGTAACAATAGGTGTGTGTCTGTGATCACAGTTGAGTTATTGTTTGATGTTTATGTGTATCATAGTTCGTGTAACTCTTTTGGGTGTGTGTAATCAGAGTTATCTGACTGTACCTCTGTAAATCTCTTTCATAATATAAAATTTAATCCAAGAAAAGTCTGTAATATATACACATTCAGTTTACACATTCGATGCCTAAAACCACTATATATTATGGCTTGCTAAGTTTTGTGCACACATATTTGAATTCTATGGTGTTACATATCAGGACATAATAAAAAAATCATCTGGTCCTTGGCAGGTCTTAAAATTTGGTAAGTACAACCTCAGATGAACAACAACACATGACGTATTACACCATGTCATGGTTTATTTAACAAAAACTAGGTCAACATGGATATAAAACCAACAGGTGAAGGTGCATAAAATATAATAAAGTCTGTAATAATAAAAAAAAAACAAAAAACAAAAAAAACAAAGCAATCAAAACAAACCTGGCACAGCAACATTGTCTCAATCAATGCTGTGTGTTTGAGGCAGGACTTTGTTTTTCTGACCAGTGGCAGACTGGGGCAGTTTTTCAAAGACAGTAGCTGCGTTTCCAATACCATTAAGTTGCAAATTGAAAATCCGCCTGATGGAAACGTCAATTTCGCAAAAACTCCCACATATCGCAAAAAACTTTTTACGCTTACATGAGGTGGTTTTTCAGGCAATTTGAAAAAGGAATATTTTGCAAAACTGCAATGGAGAGGTCCATTTGCAGGTCACCTGGCGTACGTAAAAGTCGATCATTCTTTTAAAGATGGCGCGGTGTGTTTGGACAGAAGACGAGACCGAGTTCTTTATTAAACTCGTAAAAGACAAAATAATTACGGGAATACTGGATTCTAAAGAAATTGCACAATTTATCAAGGGAGAAACACCCAGAAACACGTCATACATGGCCGCTCCCAAGTATAAGGGGCTTTCCTTGCCATTAATGCTTGGATAACACACCTACGTCTACTTCGATTAAAAATAATGGCTAGTGCAGTGGCTGGGATATACTTAAACCCACTGATATCCGTCACCATGATTTTTTGAATGTCTTATAGCGAGAGTTTATAGTCGCATAACATCAGTTAATGGAAACAGCGCCATTTCGCAATATATTTTTTTTATCGACATTTAGAAAATATCACAAAAGTTTTGCGCAAATCTGTAATGGAAACCCGGCTAGTTAAAATTTCAGAGTTATTCTGCAAAGAAAGTTTATAGTTCCAAAATTCCATTCCATCACATTCCCCTTAGTCGTCACGGTGACCTGCCATATGGTTGTCAGGGTGACCCACAGAGTCGGTCATGCTCTTGCTCTTATGCATGCTGGGATGCCATTCCACAGAGACGTGTGTGTGTTCTACCAGTGGAGCACAGCATACATGCCCACTGCCCACCTCCCTCTCCCTCTCTCTCTCTCTGCCCACCTCCCTTTCTCTCTCCCTCTCTCTCTCTCTCTGTGTTTTCTGTCACTCTTTACTATAAGTGAGTATAGAGGAGACAGGAATGTTTATTTGGACAGAATAATTCCATTTGTTCTCTCTTTGCTTTTCTCCATCATCTGTTGGTTTATGACTCAATGGCTATGCACAGTATGAAATTCAGAGGTAGGCGACTATAGAACTGATGCATTTGTGTGTGTGTGTGTCTATAGTGATGGTTGTGTTATTGAGCATGATAGTGTTAAAATCAAATATTTAGTACATTGTTTTGTGATTGTTGTGTGTTTTCAGAACCTATTAGCCAGTTAGATTTCACTGCTAAAAGTCAAATACAATAAAGATCTAGTTTAACAAATGATCAAAGCATGTTTTTCACATAGTCATTCTGTCAGGTGTGCAGATTTAACCTATTGAATGGTCACTGCATCTCTCTTTTTGGTTTCTCTGACCCAGTGACCTGTTGCAAAATATTAACTGCCTAGATATGTTTGCTTTTTATGTTAGCCACTGTATTGATGCTTAACAGCAATATTTCTTCCCCTTATAATGCTATTCAGTATTTCTTTCAGTAAGTCATAATTAAATTTTTTTTAAAGACCATTTTCCACCTCTGAATGAGTCTTTTGGCTGCTGTGACTTTAGGAATTTTATACACAAATGAGCTCCATTGTGATTGGCTAACCTCTGGTGTAGTAATACTGTCAGAGCAGGTCAAGTTGCTGAATTCTGAGTAGGTTTGGACATGTAAATGTGGGTGGTCATATGCCAATGAGCTTTGAGTTGTGAAGTTATGACCAAGATGATTTCTTCTGGTTGAGTCATTTTTGCAGTTTAGTTTCAGTAAATGTTCTGGATAAACTGGAAATGAATTTGTGAGTATTGTGTCTACATGGAATGGCATATCAAACTTTCACTTCAAAAGTCATATTGTTTATGATATGACTGTGTTTTTGAATTCCTTTTTGAAAACAAGCGTTTTTCTTGATCTCTGCCTTCACGCAGACAAGCTCAGGCAGGAGTTCACAGTGGAGGTGGAACCACCGCCTCAATTATGGGAGTTTTATGCATTATGGAATGTCCCATGTCATAATATCCCATATAAGCAGCTGCTGCACAGCCGTAATCAAAATGCACAGAAACAAGCACATGTTTAGCTAGCTATCTAAAAGAGCACAAACTATAATTTTTTGTTGTTTTTAAATAAGTATGAAATATAAATACTCTGGACTTTTTCATAATGACAGTTTTGTGAACTTTGGCCTCAGCTTGTCTGTGTATTGCTAAATGACTCTGAGTTGTAATTCTGTTCTGTCCCATGCTGCATAGCACACATGCCTACAGTCAGACAGGCAGCGATGAACAGCACAGTTTGACGGACACAGTTTAACACAGATATGCACACGCACACACGCACACAATGTTTGTGAGCGTGGGGCTGCAGATTCACTCTAGGAATGTCAGGGTTTAGATAAAAGGCAAGTGTTTGCTTGTGTGTGTGATAGAGCAGGATGTGTGTGTTCATTGCATGTTTCTGACTGTTGTAAAATCCCACATTAGGTAGGATTGGCACACCCTTGTAAAATAGTAATATATTTAAAATACATTTGTTTCATGCTAAGTATAGTTTAAATCTATTAACATAATTACTGACATATCCCTTGAGACTTACTGATATAAAAATTATTATTAAAATTTATTTGGAGTACTACTTGTGCACAATGGACATTTCTTAATATTAAGCTTGAAAAGCGTGTTTGTCACTATTAATAAGGATTGTATGTTCTTTGAAAAAAACATGTCTTTAAATGCAAGATATTTAAAGTGTACCTAAAAGTACACTGTAAAACCTGATAAGTTCAGAGATGCCGATTACCTCAAAAATGTAAGTAAAGCAACTCAAATCTTTTAAATAAATAATAATTACAAATAACAATTAAGTCAAACAGAATTTTTTTAATTTTAGTTTTATTTAATGTTTAAGTCCACTGTACTTAAAGGGTTAGTTCACCCAAAAATGAAAATAATGTCATTTATTACTCACCCTCATGTCGTTCCACAACCGTAAGACCTTCGTTGATCTTCGGAACACAAATTAAGATATTTTTGTTGAAATACGATGGCTCCGTGAGGCCTGCATAGCCAGCAATGACATTTCCTCTCTCAAGATCCATTAATGTACTAAAAACATATTTAAATCAGTTCATGTGAGTACAGTGGTTCAATATTAATATTATAAAGCAACAGGAATATTTTTGGTGCGCCAAAAAAACAAAATAACGAGTGATGGCCGATTTCAAAACACTGCTTCATGAAGCTTCTGAGTGTTATGGATCTTTTGTGTCGAATCATGATTCGGATCGCGTGTCAAACCGCCAAACTGCTGAAATCACGTGATTTTGGCACTCCGAACCGCTGATTCGCAGGCCTCGCTGAGCCATCGGATTTCAACAAAAATATCTTAATTTGTGTTCCAAAGACTAACATAGGTCTTATGGGTGTGGAACGACATGAGAGTGAGTAATAAATAACATTATTTTCATTTTTGGGTGAACTAACTCTTTAAAACTATGGTTTACCATACATAATGTTTCTTATTTTTCAGTTATTTTGATGCAGTGGTTGTAAAACCCAAGAAGTTCAGAATACTCAAAACATTTAAGTAAACAACTCAAGGATTATTCTAGTAGAACATAAAAAAAAATATTTTATGCTACCCAAATTTAATAAATATTAGTTCATTGAAATATTGCAATGAACTAACACCTAATCTTTAAAGTTCAGTTTTAGTTAGCAACAGCACACACTAATGTAACCACCAAAGAGACTATCACTATTTACTTGCATGCACTGTTAAACATGCAGTATATATAGTCTTGAGGTTTCATAGCCCATTCTCGACCTAACCACAGGCACTACTCTTCATCACGATGGTAACCTAAAAACTTCAACATTACAGAAACACCTTTAAATACCAAAATAACAGAACATTAAACAATAACACATCTTCCCCTGTATTAATCTTGTGAAAAAACACACAAAATAACACTTAATTTCAACATTTATTCTCCCTTACACAGTGTGACGCAAAGCATGCTGGGAACTTGAAATCTTCTGCAACTCAGTTTAATGTTGAATGGACTCTTCTGATAACGTTGGTTACGTCGGTAACATCGGGAACGACATGACATGGATGACATCACTTTATATCGCTCAGTAAACTTAAATAATAATAATTGAACTATCAGTGTTTACTCAAATGTTGAGCTACACAAAAATAAAACTAAACTCCTTGTTAAGAAAATGTAATTGTTTTAAGTTGCATCAATGATTTAATAGACTTTAATTGAAGATTAGTAAATACAGTAACAAATGTATTGCTCATGGTTAGTTCATGTTAGTTAATATATTAACTAATGTTTAACTAATAAACCTTATTGTAAAATGTTACCTTTTTTTTATTTTAAACTACGGTAATGAGAATGATGGGTTTTTTTTTGCATTACAGTAATGGGAGTGAGTTTTTTGTAATGTGAATGAGATAATGAGAATGTGGATTTTTGCAATACACATTTAGAATTTTTTTTTTTTTTTTTTCTAGACATTATGGTGATGACAATTGTATGGCATATGTGCTCAATTGCAATGAAAATGCCACTATGTAAATTTACTTAATGGTCTTAAGACTAGGCATCATTTTCTACTACATTTTTTACCCAAACTATCTACTATTACCCAAACAAGATTTTGACCATTTAGAGCCGTCAGTTGTTCGGATGTGAAGATGACCGATGACATCTGCATTATTGATAGTGACGATGATGGGTTTCTTCCTATGTGTGATAGATGTGTTTCTCACTGCTAGGTGGTGTGTGGTGTGCGTGTGTGTGGTGTGTGCGCGCGTGTGTGCGCGTGTGTGTGTGTTGTGGTGTACTCTCCTTCACACCATCTCTCTTGCCTGTGGTGCATTCCTGGCTTTCTGGCCCTCATCTATAGTCACACACTCTCAAAAGATCAGGGGACCTGGCAGGCTGGTGGTCTTAACCTTTGATCCCTCTAGAGTTCAAACTGGTTTACACAGTGATTTTTGTTATGAACACTCGTGTGTGTGTGTGTGTGTGTGTGTGTGTGTGTGTGAGTCTTGTCCCTTAGTAACAGGATCTCACACTGGCTCTGTGTAGATTCAGACAGGGATATATGAACAACAGACACATTGTGGCACTAATGCTGTAAAGTTTTGAATTGATCCTACGTTAGACCCCGCCTCTTCCTGCTGTGGGTCAGCTTTGATTGACAGTTCCAAGAAAGCATCTTATTGGTGACTTACTTGACTTACACCTCACGGTATCTTGCAGTTTATAACCTGTCAACGAGTAACTTGTTTAAAGGCCTGTAGCTAAGAGTAGTCCCACATGGAATTTGCAGAGTTTTTTTTGTGGTGGAAAATTTGCAGAACTCTGTGGAATGAAAAATTTGTCTTAATATTTGTTTAATTCATATTTTTTGTTATATTGTATTTGCCCTATTGTTTGTAATTAGCTTATTTATTATTTTTAATAATAAAATAAAAAATAATTATAACGTGATATATATCATTATAGTGAAATAAAACTTCTCATATCGTGAAATAAGATTTTGTCACGTGCCATAAAATCCTTTCTAACTTTTTCTTTCTCCTCTTTCCTTCTCTTTTCAGATGAACATGATGCGGTACAGAAAAAGACCTTCACGAAGTGGATCAACGCACAATTCTCCAAGGTAACGGAAGATTCCCGCTCATGCTGAACTTCTGAACTTCTGCTTTGATGGCTGGTTTCATAGTGGCCGTCTCGTCAAGAGCCACTCAAGTTTGGCAGACATGTGAAACTTTGTGTTCTTCCCTTAAGCAATAATGCGCTCAAGGTTGTTCTACAGTGTATTGTGAAATATAGTCAGTGCTAAAGCATGACATGCAGAAGAGCGACTGTATTATGCAGCTCAACCTTGAGTGTCTTATAACACAGTCACCACATGATTAGGATATAAAGGACACAAATATTCTCAAAAGGATTTTTTTATTAATCACATTTATGAATTCTTTTGTCTGTTAGCTATATACTGTATAATAGTCTATAGAATGAAGATCATCAAAAGGAATAAATATCGACACTACTGCAAGAAATTATTACTTTTATTCAGCAAGGACACATTAAATTAATCAAAAGTGACAGTAAAGACATTTATAATGTTACAAAATATTTCTGTTTACAAATAAATGCTGTTCTTCTGAACTTTCTATTCATCAGAATCTTGAAAAAATACCACAATTTTCACAAAAAAATATTTATTACAGCATCTTTAAACATCTTTCAATCATAAATGTTTCTTGAGCATCAAATCAGCATATCAGAATGATTTCTGAAGGATCATGTGACACTGAAGCCTGGAATAATGATGCTGAAAATTCAGCTTTGATCACAGGAATAAATTACTCTTTACTGTATATTCACATAGAAAACAGCTATTTTAAAGTGTAATAAGTTTTCTGTCTGTAATATGCAAATCAGCCTCCGTGATTCAAACAGATCATTTCAGTCCTGTGGCTTCTGATTTGCATAAGTACACTGAAAATCCTGCAGTCATGTTTCAGTGGTGTTTGGTATCTGTGGTCAGAGAGCTCTGCTCTGTCTCAGGTTAATCACATCACTCTCTCGCATAATTAATGATAATGAGAGCACCCCGTTTAAAGTTTCATGACTAGGACATGCACAAAAGCATCCCACCCTGCAAAAACTCATTTCTGGGAGACAATGAATACAGCAAAATAAAGAAATGAATAATAAATTACATGACATTACATTATATTATATTCATTTGCGTAAGCTGCGCAACACGTGTTCATTCATTCAGTAGTATCCGTGTACCGAAAGTGAACGTTACGTAGAGTGTGCTGAAGTAAGAGCCGAGGGTCTCGACAAAATCTGAACGCAAGAGGTCACAGGAAACGTGTTTGAAAGCGTGATAATACCAGGTTCACCGAAAACGCATCTTAATTCTAGGTGGAAATAGGGCTTCTCTCTCACTCGCTCGAGTTCTGGGATATTGCATATAATTTGCGGGTGTCAGGGAGTTGCTATTAATATACGGGAGACTCCTGGAACTTCCGGGAGAGCTGGGATGCCTGTGTATGTTATTGTTTGGATGTTAAAATGTTGTATGCAGTTGGGTTGATTTCCCAGTGACATCAACTTTCTGCTTTGTTTGTTTACTTGTTTTTTGTTGAGGAAGAACTTGATAAATGAATTGTATTAATGTTACTTTAATGTCATGTGTTTTAGACGGGGAAGACGCCCATCAAAGATATGTTCTCTGACCTGAGAGACGGCAGAAAACTTCTCGATCTCCTGGAGGGACTGACTGGAAGCACACTGGTGGGTGTGTGTGTGTGATGGTTGGGAGGGTTTGAATAGCGGTTGGGTTTAATGTTTCTGAACTATGCGTTTATATTTAGCCTCAACCAAACACTAATTTTGAGTTACACACACAGACAGACCGTTTGAGTGACAGCTGAGAGCTGACAGAGGCTGTAGGCTTCGTCTTCATCTGTTTTCTTCATCATTTGCAACCTGCTGATTATAACCGCACACACACTTTCACAGTAACCCTCATGTGTGATGTATGTAAAGTACTGTGGTGATACAGTGAATTGTATCAGTCACTCTGAAACTGAATGATTACCATTTTCTTATTTTCATGGTATTTACATAGTACTGTTAAGTAGGTGATGAATCAAACATTTACACAGTATCTTTGTGATGATTTTGGCCATTAGGTTTCCATTAAATTTCTTCTCTCAAATCTCACTCAATGAGAGTGTGTATATGATGTCAAGAGATGTTTATAGCATTCCTGCTTTAAACTTTAGCAGTAGTGGAGTTTGATTCTTTTCCATGATTCATTTGAAACTGTCTCTTTGAAACTTCATTTAGTGATTCGTTTATAGTAAAAAATGTTGCTGCATTGCTTATCTAATGTTTATTATTTTAAATAAACTATTATTAATAGTTATAATAATTATTCATTGTTAATTATAATTATTAAATAATTCTTATCATTATTGTTTTAATATAGGGTGAATTCAGGTTTATTGGGACACCTTTTCCAAGTCATCTCAATGTCAAACTCACCCTGAATTCACCCCTAATCATTTTATTAAATAAAAATATTTTATAAATAATGTATGCAGCTTTTTAAATATAGCTTCTTATTACTCTGTGTAGTTATATTTGTGCATAGATATTAATATTAAAATATCATTTTTGTTCATTTAGTGAAAAACTGGAAAAGATGATTTTTTATTTATTTTAATCACATTTTGTTTAAATTGTTCTTTTGATTGGGGGAAAAAAAAATACCCATGTAATTTTACAGCAAATACAATACATATCAAGATATATACTGAAGATTGTCAAAAGGGGAGAAAAAAAAAATCTATGCTACTATTAAAAAGTTTGGGCTCAGTAAGATTTATTTTTTACTTCTTTTCAATACTGATAATAATCAGAAATGTTCAGCTTTGATCACAGGAATAAATTACATTTAAACATATATTACAAAAGAAAAGAGGTATTGTAAATTGTAATAATAGTTCACATCGATACTGTTTTACTGTATTTTTGATCAAATAAATACAGCCTTAGTGAGAGACTTCTTTCAAAGACATTTAAAAAATGTTACCAACCCCAAACTTTTAATGCATTTTTGTCTATCACCCAGCCTTATTCCAAGGTATTTCAAAGAATTTGTTGTACAGTCATGGTGCACGTTCAAGAACATAGTAATACTGTGGCACTTTTTTTGTATTGTACTGTAAATCTGTAAGCGTGACTATATGGAGTAACTCTCTCTCTCTCACAGACCAAAGAGCGTGGCTCTACCAGAGTTCACTCCCTCAACAACGTCAACCGAGTCCTGCAGGTCCTTCAACAGAACAGCGTGAGTCTCTGTTTCTACCTTCCTGTGTGTCCTTCTGCTGGGAGACTCTCTGGGCTCCGGCTGCGGGCCAGAATTATTTTTATTTCTTTCCTCGTATCAGCTGACAGACGCGGCCTGAGGAACGTACTGCAAGGGCAGTCTAATTAAAATGCTTTACAGTTCTTGTGTGTCTTTTAGGGACATTAGAGTATGGTTTTGACGGCAAGGTCTCTACATTTTGACATGTCCTCTGTCTTTGATGGCTTGGGGTCAGAGAGACAAATCAGAAGCACACAAACACAGATGCTATAAACAATCTGCACAATCCTGTCACATTCATTCATATTCCAAATCATTGTCCTTGGTAGTGCTGTCATTAAAGTATGTTATGAAGCTCAAGGCAAGCAGTCAATTTACTCCAAATTCACTCAATATTCTTTTGACGAGAAAACAAGGATGATTTATAATTCTCAGTACACATTTCTGACAACACCAAATATAGGTACACAACACTAAAAAGATATAGCGGAAAGGGTATCACAATGCCAACACTCTCAGAATGGCCAAGTATTGGATGATTAATTGGCCTGGCCGATCATTACCCTGTCATTAGCTGAGCTCTATCCATTCACACGGCACAGATTCCTGTTTTAATCGCTTAACCCACAAAACCGGATCTCTCTCAGTCTAGTGCAGGTTGAAGTGGTGTTTCATCACACCTGGTCCAGATGTTTGCTGATCCTTCAGTAATCTCCCATAAATACAGCCACATACCTAAAAGATGTTGCTGTTGGTTGAATAATTTCTTTGATTTTTACACACCCATTTGCTGCGTTCCAAATCGATTACTTCCCTACTATATAGTATGCCAAAAACCGTACGCTAACATAGTATGCCCAAATTCATAAAACAGTAGGTAAAAAGTCCCCAGATGACCTACTACTTCCGGCAAAATTCTGAGGTGCATTTGATGGACACTTTACTATCCCATGAGGCCCCGGAGAGGATTTATGAATGACAGTAAAGCGCCACAACTGACGCTGGTAGGTCACATGACCATAACAACATGTCGAATGTAGTACGTCCAGATTACCTTCATACTATATAGAACATACTTTTTAGCGTTCACGATGTAAGTTCAAATTCAAATGCAATTCCTACTCAGTACGTGATTTCGAACGCAGCGTTTGTGATCAGGTTCAGTTCACTCTCACTAGCGAGAGACGCTTGTGTTTGTGGTTGACTCTCTAAGCAAACACGACATCTTAAGTGGAAGAGTAACTGCAGGTTTGGTTAATCTACACCTGTAAATCAGTGTGATGAGTCAGACAGGACCCGTAATCCTCTCTAAACACTCACATTTCTCAGTTTAGGTGAAGGCTAATAATAACAGATTGGGAACAACTGTGTGTTTATATATTCCATACATTTCAATATGACACAGTATGCAAAACATTTAACTTTTGTAATGTGACATTTTTGAGTTCAGCTGGAAATATTGTAGGTCAGACTCAGGACTGTCATTAACTGTGGATGTATTAGTTGTTTCAGAGGTGGAGAAAGTTTTTACATACACTTTGATGAAAGATTATGAAAATAATTTTTGGTAACATTTTACAATAAGGTCCCATTAGTTGATGCGTTAAAGGATTAGTTCACTTTCAAATGAAAATTACCCCAAGCTTTATTCACCCTCAAGCCGTCCTAGGCTTATATGACTTTCTTCTTTCTGATGAACACAATTGGACAAATATTAATAAATATCCTGACGCATCTGAGATTTATGATTGCAGTGAACAGGATCAATGAGTATGAGCTGAAGAAATTGCCTCCATTCACATCCATCCATCCATAACTGTGATTTAATAAATGCTTTAGATGTATTTTCATTGTTGGTTCATGTTAGTTAATGTAGTTAACAAATGGAAACTTATTGTAAACTGGTACAGGATTTGTCTTTTTTTCCTGGATTAACTTGCACTGATGAATTTTTGCACAGTAAACCGGAAACATTTATTAAGAACAAGTTTCTGTATCTATGCACTTTTATTTGAACTTAAACAAGTTTTTTTTTTTTTTTTTCATTGTGTATTTTTTTTTTTTTTTTTGTTGAATAGTTTTATTATTTTTGTTTAATTCTGTTGTATGAACAATTCTTTTTTGATCTTGTTTTATTCTTTCAGGTGGATCTGGTGAATATTGGAGGTACTGATATCGTAGATGGGAATCATAAGCTTACTCTAGGACTCATCTGGAGTATCATACTGCACTGGCAGGTCAGAAAACACACGGACAAAGTTGGCAAAAACTGACTTGTGAAGGAATTTGATGTGTATTCACTATTCAAAAAAAAGTTTACATGGGCCACATGTTGTTTATCTATAAATCAAGTAAGATGTTCTCACTAATATAGTCAAACAAACCTCTCTCTCTCTCTCTCTCTCTCTCTCTCTGTGTGTGTGTGTGCAGGTTAAGGACGTCATGAAGGATGTGATGTCCAGTCTTCAGCAGACCAACAGTGAGAAGATTTTGCTGAGCTGGGTGAGAAACTGCACCCGTAACTACAACAACGTCAATGTGCTCAACTTCACCACCAGCTGGGCAGACGGCCTGGCCTTTAATGCCATCTTACACCACTTCAGGTAATACACACACACACACACTCATAGTAGTTTAGACTGCTGTCAGCGCGGTCTCTAGGGAAAGGCTATGGAGCGTATAGATTGGGTCAGAGGTCAAGAGAGTTTGTGTTCATAAGCTGTTCGGTCTGTTTGGGTTGATCATGTCAGACATGAGCCTGAAACACACACACATGCACACACACAGTAGTGTGTCTGAGCCTTTTATTTTGAATTCTGCTTAAAACACAAATGTATCATCACATGAAACGGTTGAGAACAACATGAAACTGATCTCAGAGATTGAACCTGAATTTATTATCAGAAAAATGCTTGTGATTCTCAGAGGATTTTATACATGTTTGCACATTCGGATGTTTGTAATCACAAAATTCTTTATTAATATATGTAAGCAATGTGAAATGTTTGTGGATGAAGGGATTGAGAACAAGTTGGGAGGCCCAAGTGTAATCACAGACCTTTTCCACATTTTCTGCTGTGGTTTTGTTGGAAAATCTGTGTAATAGGTTTAAATAAATAAAAGTGTGTTAAACACAGATTAGTACTACACTCTTATTGGCAGCTAAAAGCGTTATCAGATTAGCAAATATTTTAACCAAACACGCAAGAGAAGTAGGATGTTTAACTACGAATTATGGAAGTTTCAAGTTTGCAAACAGACTGTAGATTCAGGTGGACCTGCTTGTACGTCTTCAAGCACTTCTTGACCTGTGAGCTTCATCCAGAATCTGGTTGTCAGTCCTGAATGCAGTTCTGTTCACACACAGTTCAGTTTCGAAAGAGCATAAAAGCTGCATTGTTATCAAAGTTACTACCTACTATTTAGAAGTGAGTATTAAGTTGCTAGCGGCCGCCGAGTCTAGACATTGAACACTGTTTCACATGTCACCAGAAATCGCCAGCTGTCATTGACGGTGAATGGCTTCAGGTTCATGTGTGAACTCTAGTGCTAATCCCAGGTATGAATTCTGTTCCAGGCCTCATGGGTTCAGTTGGGAGAAAGTGATTCATCTAAGCCCAGTAGAGAGGCTGGACCACGCTTTCGCATTCGCCAAAGATCAGCTCAACATTGAGAGACTACTGGATCCAGAAGGTAATGAACATCTAACTATAAACTTTTCATTATTCGGCAGATGCTCACAGGTGAAATTCAGTCATTTAAATAGATATCCATGTAATCAGAAATTTCACATCAGGGCAAAGGATATTCCCACAAAGATTTCACAAAGTTGGTCACGTAGATTTGCTGCATTCCTTTTGCTGCATTGCTACACTTATTTACATTGGACAATATGCACAATTTGGGAAAAAAAAAACATCATTTTTTTCTATTTTTCTGATAAAAATAACAATTGTGTTTTATAATGAGATTGTTATTTTTTTTTTTTAATTCTTGGTTTGCTGTGTTTGTTTGTTGGGCTGCACAATTTGGCCACAATTTTGTTGTTATATATCAATATGGTTATAAAAAAGTAAATTATAATAGTTATTATAATAATAATATCAGACAGTAATATCAGATTCAGCCCCTGACGCCAAATCCTTGCCAGAAGATATAAGTCTTCTATCAGCCTGAGCGTTTGACTGAAAAAGCCAGGGAAGAAGCAGGACACGAAGTTTATTACCTTAGTTGAATGTTTCAATGCTCTGACTTCATCTGACCAGTACAATTCCAACAAGTGTTATTAAACCAAGGGAAAAACTATGGAAAATTACTGCTTCACAACATTGTTTAGTGACAAAAACCTTAAAATGGAGACATTCTCTGATCTCCTACTCGTGAAGACAACCGTTCCTTCAAACCACACAATCAGAAGATTAAAAAACAATAGCAAGCATCGCTATTGTTATATTTTAATATATTATAACTGTAATACAATACTAAAATTTATGGCTGTCTTAATTTTGCCACGTTCAAAAGTTAAACCATCAAACATTTATTTTGTTGGGAAACCACCGGGAGCCATTAAACCTTCTCTTTTGTTTGAGAAGTGCTTCTCATTACAAGTTTGTGAAGATGGTTTGATGCATGTTGAGTTCCCAAATGCATGTGATAGCGGCGTATCATGAGCTGCTCACATGTAAGAAACACACGGCGCATATATTTATTTGATTAAATCACAGCATTTGCAGGTAGATAATCACACTAAGCCATATCTAAGGACAATCAACCTTTTACGCCTACAAAATTTTGCCGAAATTTACATTTAGGCTACAGAATCTTTAAAGTGCTTGACCATCATCTTCAGCTTACTTAATGTTGGCCTTATTTGGAGATCTTGTCATAGTTTGCTATTTAAGTTTGCCTGAAGCGGGAATCTGAGTTGAACCAATGAAAAAATACCAGTCAACAAACCCAGGACATTCCAGAGCCCAGGTCCTGAGACTAATCATCTGGACTTGATTGGATTACATGGCTTTTCCTGAACACAAGTTCACATGAGCCTTAACTAATCAGAGGGGCCTCGTAGAGCAACTCCATAAACACACACACACCCTTATTCATACTCATACTCACTGTCTCTCTGTGTTTCTCAGATGTGGCGGTGCAGTTGCCAGATAAGAAGTCCATCATCATGTATGTGACCTCACTCTTCGCTGTGTTTCCCAATGACATCACATTGGATGACATCAGAGAGGTGGAGACGCTGCCCAGGCGCTATAAGGTGGAGCACGATGAGGAACATGCTGTAAGTGCGCTGGTTACCCAAACACATGTATGCTTACTTAGGGCAGAAGGTCAATTAACCATTTCCCTGACAGCACATGTACATCACAGAGACGTCTATTTGATGTCTGCATTTACATCAGCAAGATGTATTTTAAATATTGTTTGCTCATCTGCAGTATGTCTCCTACATGTTTTCTGTCAGATGATAAATAGACATTTAGAAAATGTGTATGATTTAGAGTGTATGTAAAACAGCTTTTTCTAAGATGTTTATCAGATGTTTGTACACAACAGATGTCTTCCAGATGAAGCGCTCTTTAACTTTATCTTGGAGATGTACCTGTGCTATCTGGGTTGAGACTGATTTTGTATCATGTGCCCAAATAGTCGTAATTGAGAAAAGGTTCTGGTTCAGTTCTTGAGCATTTTGGTACTTCTGAAGAAGTATTTAAGCATCTCTTGTGGTTTGCAGTCGCTTTTAAGGGTTTCAATCAGAGTCGATTGGTGAAAAGGTTTGTTCGTGCCAAGAAGGATAACTATATTAGCGTCCACACCAACAGATAACATTGTTTATTATAAGCCCAGTTTTCTCATCTGCTGCTTTTAATTCTCAAGCTCTTTAAAATCAGGTGGATCCTTATTGGCTGTCAAAGTTTTTATCGTTCATCAGCTGGAAAAATCGCTCTGAAAGTAATTCCAGTGATATTGTTTCTCTGTGCTTTGCATTGCTCACGAATGCAAATCACACAGGAAACTTCAAAATAGATTTCAGTAGAGCATGTGTTAGCATGTTGCTAAGCTAACACTGTGATGCTCAAATAAGCATAAAAATACACAGCGAACACAAATATTTGCTGAAATACTGCATTTGTAATTAGACTGAACTATTTTTAAGCTATAATATGGGGTTTTTAATCAATTATGTTCATAATTGACATTTCTCTCATTTTGTCTGCCATCTTGAATTCATTTTTCATTTAGCTGGTCTCACAGCATTCTGATATCACCTTCTCTGTGAAGGATACATGCCAATGCTGCTTTAGAATTTGGCCAAAAGACAATTTTGTATCTTTGCTTCAGTAACGAGGCTACTAAAATGCTGCCTACATAGTCATCTCACTAGGTTTTGGAACAGAGTGATGATGTTATTACTGCTCATTTAACATATTTATAACAAAAAATGCAGAAACAGAGTGTCTATCAACTGAAAGCTGACGTGAACAGACATGGAATACATTGTTAATTATATTGAGGCTCTTTTATTTTGATGTGTTGCATTCCGATGCTTGTACAACCACAAAGACCTTCATGCATTTGTCTAATGACTCTGTGTTTATAAACTCAGGCTAATATTGAGGGTCCTGATGGCACATGGAAGTATGAGTTTTAAAAGATGGGTTCAGCTGTTCACATCATAATGATGTGTTATACACAGAGGAGTTGGAGATATATTTAGCACAGCCACTTGCTTATTCAGCTCAGTGTTAACGCTAGAGGAAATCTTCTCAACTTAATACAGTTATAGGTGCGTCTTTTCATCAAATATATGTAAGTGCACAATGGGATTTCTTGCTCAGAAAATTCACAAGATGCAAATAAATGCAATGGCAGTTGAAAAGAGGTTGTTGTTTTTCGGGTGATGTTTGATGAGGAACTGCCTGTGGAAAATGGGCATCACACTCTAGTGCCAAAAACTAACTCTACTTCTACCAGTTTCCTTTTCTCGCTCTCGCTCTCGCTCTCTCTCTCTCTCTCTCTCTCTCTCTCTCTCTCTCTCTCTCTCTCTCGTGTGCACTCTTTCTTCCCCTCTGCCTTCTGCTTTCACTGGGTAGAGTGAGTCACACAGTTGTCCTGCATATATATATTGTGCTATACTGTACTGTAAAATGCGGTCAGAGAAGGGTGGAAATAGTGCTCACTCAGATACTTCTGCATGGTTTTCTTTACTAACATAGCTGTATACAAGTACAAGTCCATGTAGGAAATGTACCATGGGAATATCATGCTTATATGGACATTTATCATGGTAATGTCATGTTTTTTGACGTGTACCATGGTAATATCATACTTTTATAAACATTTATCATGGTAATACCATGTTTTAGGAAATGTACCATGGTAATATCATACTTTTATGGACATTTATCATGGTAATACCATCTTTTAGGACATGTACCATGGTAATATCATGCTTATATGGACATTTACCATGGTAATGTCATGTTTTAGGACATGTACCATGGTATTATCATGCCTTTTATGTACATTTATCATGGTAATTCCATGTTTTAGGAAATGTATCATGGTAATATTATGCTTTTGTGGATGTTTATCATGGTAATACCATACTTTTATGGACATTTATCATTTATGGACTTTTTTTGACATGAGGCCATAATTATACCACATCACATCAGTATATTTACCTTGGAGTACTATGCAAATACTATAGTACATGCGTATGATAATCTCCAATGGTACAGTCATGGTATCATAGCATTGTGCTGAAATTCATTTAACATAGTATTTACATGATACTCCAAGGTATTTTCAAAGCTACCATGTAACTACTATGGTCCATGTCCAAAAAACATGGTAGCACTATGGTGTACTTTTTCATGCTTTTGTGTGATATTACAATAACATGGTCAAAACTTGGTCACATGCAACTGGATTTGTATGTGACATGATCTTTGATCTTTTGACCTTTTGACTCCTTCAGTATGGTTAGAAAAGCATCCCAGGATGCACCTCATGATGTTGTGCACAGATATGCTCAAATAACATGTTTTGGTCACACAATTCATATACTTCCTTTTGTTATTTTAAAATTTGATGACTTATCCACAATGTTAAAAATAGTAATAAAGGATGAGTCAGTGTGTGCAAAATTTTGATCTGTAGTGTGTGTCAAAGTACCGTGGTATTACCTCTGATACCATTACTGTACTATGGTACAGTCAAAGAGAGTACATTAGTTTTGGGTAGTTAAAACCATGTTGTCGCCCTTCACAGAAACACGGTGAACCTGAAGCTTTTTTATTTTAATCAAAATTTAAATTGTAATCTCATTTTGTCAGGAAAAATTGCAATTAGATTTTTAATAACCAAAATTAGCTGCTTGTCTGGCCACTCAAACTCATGTGTTTGCTTCAGAATGACACTATGTGGAGAAAGTTCTGTGGATCTCTGAAGTCAACTGATGAATGAATCATGATGGATTTTCAATCTGAGGCTCTTTAATGTTACAATACGCTTAAACCAAGACCATATTCACATATTCGCCTTATTACCACTCGCATAGTTTGACACAAGTCTGTTTGTAATGGTAATTCAGGGGATTCACACCCACAGTTAAATGCGACAGTCACTCCCAGAACTTTGCATATATGCTTGACAATAATCATTCATCTAGTATAATCAAAATCGGAACAATCATTAAATTCCTTACAGTCCCGGATGGGGCGTGATTTACTGCTGAGCATGTCTCTGTATCTGTGCAGGGTTGATATAAGCATCTGCTGGGATGCTCCAGGGTATTTGGGTGGTTCTGCCTTTGCCAGGCCACAAATGTTTCAGTGCTGCTTATTCCAGCTTTGCTTCACCACCCTCCATGCACACACTGCCTTACAGCCGATCAGAAAGAACACAGTCTTATCCAGCATGTGGGATGAAGTTGGGAATTCCAGCGAAATATTTTCATCAGATGACCTTTTCTTCCAGATGAGGGCTGTTCTCTGTGCATTTATTCAAGGAACAAAGCCTTGTTTGTGGACTCAATTGCTACTATTACAAACAGCCCTAAATTAAGTTCAAGTTACTGTTCTTTTACCAGCAGAAAAGTACCAAAAATAAACCATGTTTTTGACATCTATCATGACAATGCCATGCTTTTTCTCTACTTACACCATGGTAACACCATATTTTTTTGTCTTCTACTATGCCAATGTCATGTGTTTTGGATATGATACCATGTTTTTTGACATCTGCCATGACAATGCCTTTTACTAATACCATTAATAATACCATCTTTTTGTACTCTAGCAGTACCAAGTTTTTGACATCTATCATCTTGTTTTATTTGCACCATGGCAATTGCACAATGTTTTTTGTACTCCATTGTTCTCGGGTGTGGTGCCGTTTGATTCCCCATTGTCAGACTTCAGATCAGATGGGTTCATTACCTGATTCGGTCTCTTTTATTATACAGCACAATGGCATTCACACCATGAAGAAAAACCTGCTACTATTACCTTCAGACTCACAATTCCCGCTCGATTAGTGTTTCACTCTTATCAATGAGCTGGGACATTTCTGGCTTGGGTGTGCTGAGGAATGTAGGTCGCCGCTTTTAGAAAAGCTGTCAGTTTTTAGGGCGTGGGACATAAACATCTGAGAATGTGGGTAATATCACATGACCGGCCCTGTTAGGCTGTTTAGTCAGCTGAGAACACGTGCCAATAGCAGTATTGTCTGGCTCTAAAGGTCCTGCGAATGGCTGAGAGTTAGTGCAGTACTGCTTGTTTTGATTGTGCGGTTCAGACTCTTGAACTTCAGTAATGACTTTTCCCATAAGTCATTCTCTTGTGCGTGTTTCATGGTAACATTGTAAACCATCTCACAACAGATGCTGAAGTGAATCTCAGTAAACAAGTCCAGGACAAAATTCACATCCCAGAAAACCCCCACCCCCCAAAAAAGAAGCATTAAATTGATCAAAAGTGACAGTAAAGACATTTTATAATGTTACAAAAGATGTACATTTTAAATAAATGCTGTTCTTTTGAACTTTTCAATGAAGAATCCTGAAATGTCGTCCATCTTAAGAAGTTTTTACATTTGCAGAAAAGTTCCTTATTGATGCTTTGTGTGCGTGGGGGCATGTTTTAGCACATTCAAGGACATGACCCTGTTTCTACCTATTAAGATGCTTTTTGGTTGATCGGATCACAAGTGGACGACACTAAATACAGGTGTAAACGGGGTGTAAAACATTTTGAGCTTGTCCACTTTTGACCACTTCCAGAGGTAGCTGAAAACACATTCGACCAGATTGTTTTCATAGTGTAGAAACTCATGTGGTCGAATGTGTTCAAACAGACACTAAAGACCGTCTACTCTCTGTCTACTGTCCTAATGTGTAAGCATTATAGGAAACATGCTAGTCAGACGGGGTTTAAACTTTGTCGGCTGAAGACCCAAGTTTGGTTTGAAGATGAAAAATGTACAAAGCACAATGTTCTCTCATCACTCCTGACTTCTAACACACACTCACAGCGTTCAGCTGGTCTTGTGGCTGTCAGAGCAGAAACGAACGCTGATGCTGTCCGTATGTTTTTCCGTCATCTCCGGTCGTATTCATATGTAAATTGTGTAAGCTTATTTTGTCCATTAGATCGTAAGATCTGAAAAAAAAAAACCCTACATTTACCCACCCATAGACCCTCCCCTCGAAGAAATCAGGACAGAAGTGGTTGAAAGTGGACAAAAGAGACCAGGTGTAAACAGGAATGTGTCTCCCTTATCTGCTTGTGATCCGATCGATCAAAACGCATCTTAATAGGTGGAAAACAGGGCCTGTGATGTATAAAGCTTTAGGCTGATGTCATTATTCCTTTAAAGTCTCCTTCACTACAGCTTTCAGAATTCATTAATGCCTTTGCATGTTCAGATATGGGACCTAACATCATTTACACATATCATCGGTTATTGTGTGTCTCTTAACCTCCTGTCACAGTGTTTGAACGTGTTACACATGAATGCAAACACATTCAGTAAGTCACACAAAGGCAGATGTGGAAACTTTAATGGAAAAATCAATCCTCCACTTTTACATTCTTAATTACTTATGTTATTTAACATTCTGATGAGCACTAATGAATGTCTGTTCCTGTGCAGGGATTGGCTGGAGAGCCAGAGGAGATGAGCAGCACACGGGCAGAGACGCCCAGCACACTGACGGAGGTGGAGATGGAGGTGAATCTCGACACGTATCAGATGACTCTGGAAGAGGTGCTCACCTGGCTGCTGTCGGCCGAAGACACACTGCACATGCAAGACGACGTGTCCGATGATGTAGAGGAGGTCAAAGAGCAGTTCCACACGCATGAGGTATATGTGCTGGACACAGGAAGCATCTGCTCACATCAGAGCTTAGGCAGATATAAAGTCCAGTGAATAATGATTTAAATTGTTAGTTTCCCAGGATTATTACTGAATTATTACAAAATTGGCATTATAACATGGTTATTTAACGATATAAAAAAAAAAAAAATAATAATAATATTGATACACATACTTTATTGTTATCAATTCTCATCTTCAGCAGCATTGATACACTGATACCAGCTTCACTTTTTCACGCTCTTCTCTCCGACAGCGAGTTAACGCACAGCGCAGTGTTTTTAATTAAGTGATTATATAGTTAATTAATTAAGTGATTATATAGTTATTCCAACATTTTTGTGGACAGATGATTACAACATTTCTCTAAATTTGTAATGAAGCAATTGTTCACCTGTTTCACAGAAACTTAAGACTTCCCTACAGTTTCCCATCAAAATAAAAGCTCAAAGTTTAATTATTGCAAGTAAATTATTATTGTTATAATTACTATTAGGAAATATTCATTTTATTTTTTTATTTTACACTGCAGTTGTTTTACAATAGTAAAATATTTCTGTCTTTAAAATAAAAATAAGAATAATATTAATAGCTTACTATTATTATTTTTATATAATCCCAGCCAATAGAATTTTGGTAACACTTTACAACAAGGTAAAGGTAAGGTAAATAAGGCAATTCATTAGTTAACATTAGGTAACTGCTTTAGTTAACATGAACTAAGAATGAACAATAATTCTACAGCATTTATTAATCTTAGTCAATGTTAGTTTCACTAATACATTATTAAAATCAAGGGTTGCATTTGTTAACATTAATGCGTTAATGTATTTTAACTTTGGTTACAGTTATTTATGAAAAGACATAATGCGTCTTAATGTACACTATGAATACCTTGCATTATACAGTCAAACCAAAAATTATTCAGACATTTTTGATATTTTTGATATATTTTTACTAGTGGGTGCAGGACACTATAGTTCATTTATGTAAGTGAGGATACCAAAATAAAGGAAACTGTGACATATTATACCCAAAAATTCTTCATACAGTGGACTACCAGTAAAACTGATGATAATTTGGGACCAAAAATTAATCAGACACTTTGACCTGACCATGTTTTGCTTAAGTGTTCTGACATAATTAAGATAATTTTTTTCTGACACAGTTTAACTCTGAGATCTTGTCATATTTTATTACTATTTTTAACTATAGTGAATAAACTGTAATAATGAATGAAATGTTCAAGGTGTCTGAACAAATTTAGGTTTGACTGTATATATAGGCTTAAAGTGAAGTTCCCGAAAATTCATTGATTATGGTCAAATGTAAATTAACCTGATTTTAAAATTTTATTCTCTTAATGTTGTAGCAGTTTTTCCCTGTGTTAGCAAAAATGGTATGGAATATATCAATATTGTTCAAGGTATTACATTGAGGTTAGAAATTCCAGTATTGTGACAACACTTCTGTGGTGATATAAAATACCGTTATGAAGATTTTGGTCATCCCGCGCACTCCTCTGACTCTTCAGCAGACGTCTTCAAATGCTCTCAGAGAACATGATCCCAACATGCCAGGAATGTGAAGAATTCTGTGAGGCAGGGAGACCTTTGACAGACAGCAGAGCCAGTGCACATAAACTTACTCCTGAATGATGGAGAGAGAGAGTGAGCTTCACATTCCTCTCTGAAAGTGAACACCAGTATGAGGCATTGATGCAAAAACAAAAGCAAGGCAAATACGGGAAAGCTGTGCAGATCTTTTGAGTTTGTCCCTGCACTATGGTCCCCACTTTAACCATCAAATACTAACTTAATGTACAGAACGTTTGTTGCCTCTTTTTTTTTTTTTTTTTTTTGCTGTATTGAGAAAGTGTTGTTTTTACACTGTCAAACAATCATGTCACGATTGCTGTGTTGCTAGTAGTTTGATTTGGCTCTGTTTGTTCTGATGTTGTAATGGCCGTTATTGTCACGATTTCAACTAGGACTCAGATAACTGCCAGGTCTGATAGAAAAACCAAATTCAAAGGTCCCCATTTTTGTTAAAATTGTAATAAATGATTAAATTGTTAATAAAATTAATTCTTATTTAATTAGACCATTAAAACAGTTTTCAAAATTGAAATGGAAAAAATTGTGAAAAAATGAAACAGACATTTATAAAACATTAAATAAAACAAGTTAAAGGTATAAATTAACATTAATGTATTCATAAATTATCACTGAACAATAGTCTATCTATAAATGCATGTCAACATAGATTAATAAATGCTGTAAAAATTTGTCATTATTTGTTCATACATTAAGCATTAACTAATGTTAAACTCATTAAGAAGTGCCTAAAACACGCTTAACCATGGTAAAGTCTCTATAAATCTCTCCCTTTTTGCTATAATGAACTTTCAAAAGGTGATCATCACCACAGCTGCTCATTAAATGACTCCAAAACTTCCCTTCCTGTTTAAGTCTTTTGTGAAGAAGGTTTGCATTCGCCCTGGTGACCGATGTATCTTCTTGCCCTCAGGCCTTTATGATGGAGTTGACGGCCCACCAGAGCAGCGTGGGTAATGTGCTACAGGCGGGAAACCAGCTGATCGCTCAAGGCAATCTGAGTGAGGAAGAGGAGGATGAGATCCGAGAACAAATGTCACTGCTCAACTCCCGCTGGGAAAACCTGCGGGTCGCCAGCATGGACCGCCAGTCCAGGTACGGACACACACATTCCTGTCGAGCTCTTCTGTTTGAGGAGAGTGATTTAATGTGACCTCTCTCTCCTCCATCTTCAGACTTCATGAGGTTCTGATGGACCTTCAGCAACAGCAGCTCCAGCAGCTCTCTGATTGGCTGACACTGACGGAGGGGCGGATCCGTAAAATGGAGACAGAGCCAATAGCGGGAGACATGGAGGGATATCGGGCCCAGATAGAGCAGCACAAAGTAAGGGACACATTTGATTTCTCTAATTAATGTAAGACTGGGTATCGACAACTATGTCACGGTGTGTCATGATACGGTGCGTTGCAAATAGTGGTAGTTACATATCAGCCTGTTTATGACTTTTTTTTTTTTTTTTTTTAATTACCGGTATCGGCCGATGAGTTTTTTCATTTACTTCATGTGTCTTTTATTTTGACAGCACATGGGACTTTTATTTTGAAACAGAGCACACCAGCATCTGAGCTCTTATTCTTCATCTTCATTAGTTTCTGTTTAACAGATCTGTGTAATAAATTATTATTAGACAGAGCTGTTAAACAAAGAAAGTAAACGGTATATGAAAAACTATTATTCTGTTATTAGTAATATAAAGGTAAATGCTATAATAATTTCTTATCTACGGTCAGCATTCAGCAAATAATGATTTATTTCTAATTTAGTAAATATTATTTAAAAAAAAAAAAGTAAAAAAAAAAAAAAAGTGATATCATAAATGTGACCCTGGACCACAAAACCAGTCATAAGTCGCACGAGTATAATGTAGCAATAGCCAACAATACATTGTATGGGTCAAAATTATCGATTTTTCTGAAGATATTTTGTAAATTTCCTACTGTAAATATATCAAAAATGTATTTCTGTGAGTGGATATACATTGCTAAGCACTTCATTTGTACAACTTTAAAGGCGATTTTCTCAATATTTAGATTTTTTTTGCACCCTCAGATTCCAGATTTTCAAATAGTTGCATCTCGGCCAAATATTGTCATATCCCAACTAACCATACATCAATGGAAAGCTTATTTTTTCAGCTTTCAGGTGATGCATAAATCTCAATTTTGTGGTCCAGGGTCCATGGGCTTTATATCGGCCATCAGTCACCGTGCTCTCTAAGATATCGACATTTGCAGTGGTCATCAAAAAGTCTATATTGGTCGACCGCTAGTTGCAATGCATTACAAAATGATAACTTAATCACAATGAACCTTACGACTATGATTAATTTTCAATCTTTGTCCATCAAACAATGACGACGCTTATCTAATCATTCGCTGACGTACCTAATGACTTTGAAATGACTTAAAATGCATCGCATTTATCGTCAAGACAGAAAGCACATATGAGCTAATTAAACAATAATATTTGTGTTAATTGCAGTGACAATAAATGAAGAACTCGCTATTTGTATATAGCCTATTAATATTAACACTGTTGAGACTACAACAAATTAAATATGAATTAACTTTTAAACTAATAGTTTGATTTGTAAGTACTTTATTACTGTACACTTATTATAAAGTGTTACCAAAACGGATTGTAGAAAAAGATTATTGGAAACATTAAAAGACAATTATGAGACTCTCCTTAAATAGCAACCTCTGAGCAATAAAACTTTGCTTAGGAGACCTGAGTAGTTAATGAATGACTTGCATGTGTGTGCATAACCTGTTCGCAAATAAAAGGTTTCTCTTTCTGATGTCCGTTCTGAATTTACCATGACTGCTGAAAGGAGAGAGATTGAGTTGTGAGAAGAATGAATAAGCAAATCAGCACACGCCCCAGTGAACGAGGGGCAAACACGACCTCGACATGTTTGTTCAGCTAGAGAATGAAGAACACACACACGTTCGCTCCCACACACATGCTTATATTTAGGAGCCTCACAGCCTCACAGTCTCATAGGAAGGGTACCACATCACCCAAATGCTTCCACACTATATATGGAGACATGCACATGCACACTTTTATTCTTGGTACAGAACCTCGAGTCAAAAATGTCATATCCACACTATATTCCCCTTTTTTCAATGGGAATACAATAAGTTGTATTATGGAAGATTATATTATTTAACATATTATTTATATGCATTTATCTATATGCATTATTTATATGCATCTGAAAATGAACAATGTAAATGAACAATGTAAATAAAAACAGGTATGCTTTAGACCCTAACCATTGACTTTTTTTTTTTTCACTGCACTATGTCCTCAGGTGTTGCAAAATGATCTGGAGGTGGAGCAGGTAAAGGTGAACTCTCTTACACACATGGTTGTGGTCGTGGACGAGAACAGTGGGGAGAGCGCCACTGCTGCCCTGGAGGACCAACTGCAGGTAGTGGACAACATGCAGGATAAAATGCAGCCTCTTTTTTTTGTTGTGTTAGAATTACTGTAACTTTAAGGTGACAGTTTGGAGAGCCAGAGCTGTTATTGTCTTCAGACATAGATTATAAATAAATCATTAGTTTTTATGACACAACTTTTTGAGTGTCATTTGGTGTTTCTTCAGCACTAATTTTCATGTACCAGTAGTGAAACAAAACACATAACCATACAGAACGCAAACCGTGGTTCAAGGTATTGCTTCAAATTGAAATGTGTTATTTAACAGTACCTGCAGTGTTTGACTAGAGACTAAGGTGAATGATGTGGTTAAATCTGAAAGTGAATGCAGAAAAGATTGACTCTTATAGTACATTTCTTCTTACTAAAGTGCAAAGGTAATCAAACCAAGTTGTTTTCCGCTTCTTCCATGGGTGTACTGATAGTTGAGAATTCATTGGATGCAGTGCAGCAAGAAACTTGGAACTGAACAGATATCTGACACTCCCAGAAGCCATAAAAGTGTGTGAAAAGTCGGAAAGTCAGTGAATAACTTTCTTTTGTTTTTCCATCTGTTCTTCACAGTCACTGGGGGAGCGCTGGGCGGCAGTTTGTCGCTGGACGGAGGAGCGCTGGAACAAACTTGAGGAAATGCAGCTGGTGTGGCAGCGGCTGCTTGATGACCAGGTGAGGCCTAATACCAAAAATCCAAAATTTCACTGTAACAAATCACAAAATTGATAATGAGGCCGATAATGATTATTGATAATTAATGGACTTTATGTAAAATGTTTTGAAGTTTGCAAATTGAAACAAATTTTAAATTGAAATGAATGTCACACAATAATTGTTGTAAAGTTTGAGTACTTAAATATATTTGTTTTTGCCTATTCATACATTAATTTCAATCCAGCAAAAAAACTTGATTTTACTACAGCTGCTGGCCAAAAAATTGTCTGAGGTGTGCCTCAGGGCTCTGTGTTGGGCCCCATTGTGTTCTGCTCTTATCTTGGACTTGGAATGTTCATAGAATGCATTTAAGGGTTAGGTTGCTATTTTTAACAGTTCAGACTTCATTCTGGGAAAGGGTGAGATTAAATTATGACTGTTTATGACCTGCAGATACTATTACCATTGACCCAGTACATCATTAGTGTAGAGTGCACACAATTTTATTCTCCCACTTTATCCGTCTAGCCCACTTTCGTCGGTCTGCAGTTACAGTATAAACTAAAACTGAACTGTGTTGCAGATCAGATGATTTTCTCTATGATATTACGGTAAATTAGTGTTGTTTTATGGTTGTATGTCAAAGTACTGTGTAGGGGTGGGAGACATGATTATTTTCTCTTTTTATTTGGAGCAACATATGAATAATGATGCATTTTTGCTTCGGAAAATCAACTTCTTTTTTTTTTTTCTATTTTGCTTTCAAAGTAATAATCTTCTCATCACTTGACTTATTTAAATGTCTTATTATTTCTATCTTTTTGTCCATTCAGAGTTTGTTTGGGTCATGGCTTGCAGAAAAGGAGAAGGCCTTGAGTGAAATTCAGACCTGTGATTTTAGAGATCCCAGTGAAATAAATGGCAGCGTCCGCAGATTAGCCGTGAGTAGACAAACATGCATAACTTTGTATTTGTAGCTTAGGTTATAAAAAGAATAAACCATTATTCAGCCGAATGTTTTGACCTTTCAACCTATGGCAGAGTCTTAAGGAGGATATGGCCCAGAAGCGGAGGACCCTGAGTGCTCTGTCAGATGCTGGACAGGATGTGATGGTGCTGTTAAACAGTCCAGCCGCAGCTCAGAGGATCGAGACAGACACAGACCAATTGACCCAACGCTGGGACAACCTGGTCCAAAAACTGGAGGACTGTTCCAGCCAGGTCAGATACACCTCTCTCTTGTCTGTATTGTTGCACGTTAGTCTCTTATATAACATTGATTCCAAGTGTCTGTTCTGTTTCCAGGTAACCGAAGCAGTGTCTGTGACCGGGATGTCCCAGATACAGGAGAGGTTTGTCATGGAGACAGTCACAACAGTAACAACACGGATGGAGCAGACCTTCACCAGCAGCGACCGAGAGCTACCACCACCCGCCCCACCAAAAAGACGACATCTAGATACAGACGGCGAGCTCAGGAGACTGTACGACAAACACAAACATGCGTCTTCCCTGACAAAAACCCTAGAAATATTTTTTTTTAACAGTCCCTCCAGGATTTCACACAATCACAGAATTTAATGTAAAATCAAGCAAACTCCACATTAATTTCAGCAACTTGCGTTTTTGTCTTATTTACCCAGGTTTTCGCACACGCACACACACACACACACACTTATATACAAGAGTTTAAAAGGAAAGAAAAGTTACGATATGAGGCAAGACCATTTCAGCGATGGAGAGGTTAATTTTTAATACTTCCAAGTTATCGCTTCAAAACATTCACAACCTTGTCTATTGTCTTTCCAACCTGTTTGCTTTTAAAAGGCGCCAGAGAGATGTAGCAGCACAAGCGATCCAAAACATTGCTTACATTTACCCGTTAAGCATGTGGGACAAATTCTGGAGGTTTATTGATAATAATTAAACTACTATATATAATACTGAATATAGTGTATAATAGTCCTTATAATTAGATTAGATTTAAATAAGCACATTAATTTGTTAAATGTGCACTTAATATTTCAAAAAGTGGAGATTCTGTCATTTTAGGCTGCAATAATTAAAAAAAAAAAATTAGAAAAATATCCTGAAGTTTATTCTGCAATGCACTACATCAAATATCAAATCATATGAGCCAGCAATTATTGTACCTGTTTGACACAGGCTATCTGATTCTGATGTCATTCCAGACAGTGTTTTTGACAATTAAAATGTCACATTTCAAGCATTACAGATTAGCAGCTGTTCAAGCAAGTTTCCATCATGCGGTTGTTCATAATTAGCACATTTGTAAACGTTAGCATAAGCTATACAGTGTTTACACACACTGCTCTGTTGTTCTGCTCAGCTGTAGCACTCCCTCATGTGAACCCCGATGTGATGTGTTTGTGTTTTTTAGAGCTGAAACTGATGTTCCCAAGCTTTTGTCGCGGCTGGCTGCATGGAAATCATCCGCCCGAGCTGCTGGAGACTCGCCTCTCCTGAAGGAAAAACTACAGGTGACATGCTGTGTTGACCCATCCTAACATTTACTTGTTCATATATTTGGCCTACTGAATATGTTTGTTCCGTCTCTGTAGGTTCTGGGGGTGGAGCTTGATGAAAACAAGGGGCCGGTGAAAGAGGTGGTGCAGAAAGGAGAGAAGATGATTGAACAGTTGGAGAAAGGTATGGAATTATTATGGGTGATTTTTTTCAAGTTAAATGATGGTCTTTGTGTTCTCCAACCAATTAAATTCACTCAATCTGTCTTTATAGAAGGTCTGTCTTCAGAGGTGGCCCGTTCTGGCCTGGACTCTGTGCGCAAGGAATGGGAGAGCTGCCAGAAAATGATCCAGGATCTGAGGAAGCGAGTTCAAGTTCTAGAGCAGGTGACGGCGGTTCTATCAGGACTGAAGGCTGTGGATGGAGTGCTGCAGGAACAGGAGAAATGGTTGACCTCCACAAAAGGGTTTAGAGCAAAAGACAACCAGCAGGAACTCCAGACACTCAGAGACGACTGTGAGGTCAGTCAAATTCCAGGCCACTTTATGCAAGATATTGTTCTCAAATCAGGTGTTTACAAGAATTTAACTGTACACTCTTAAAAATAGATTTTTGCACCAGTGGAATAGAATCATTTAGGGTTCATCAGAGATTCTTTATAACCATTTAGTCTTCTTTTGAAGAACATTTAAAAATCTAAAGAACTTTTTTCCACTATACACTCTTAAAAATAAAGGTTCTTTATTGGCATTGATGGTTCTATGAAGAACCTTTAACATCCATGGAACCTTTCCATTCCACAAAAGGTTCTTTATAGTGGAAAAAGGTTCTTACATAGTTAAAATGTGCTTTTTCACAATAAAAATGGTTAACTGTTCACTGAAAGGTTCTTTGGGTAACCCCAAATGGTTCTTCTATGGTAATGCAACCCCTTGTTGAAACTTATTTTTAAGAGAGTAAATTCCATTTTGTGGAATGGAAGGATTCCATGAATGTTAAATGTTCTTCATGGAACCACCCGTGATGCCAATGAAGAAGCTTTACTTTTAAGAGTGAAACATGCTAAAAACAACTCAGAATGCCTGATGTGATTTTCGCAGCGCAACACAGAGTTGTTAACAGAGCAAATGTGTACTGTATTTGTGTTTCAGGCTCGGATAGCAGAGCTGGAAAAGCTTCAGCCGCAGGTGGAAGATCTCTGCGCTCAGACGGAGCATCTGACCGGAGAACCTGGTTCCCCTGATACCATGAGGCCCAGTGTGACGGCGCTGGCATCACGCCACAGCTCAACTATTCAAAAGCTCAAGACATGGCAGCAGGACATCACGACAGGTATACAATGCCAAATTACAGCCCTTACAAAACACACGCATAACATTTAAAGAATGCTGCTCCAGCCTGCAATTTGAGGGAACTTAGGATTGTGAAAATTGGTAGTTCAGCTTTTCTTTCTAAGGTACAAATCAAGGAGAAATTAAATCACTTCTGGAGAAAGAACAGAACATTCCTACAGGAATGCATTTAAAGGGATAGTTCACCCAAAAATGAAAATTTTGAACACAAAAGAAGATATTTTGAAGAAACAGTTGATGGGCTCAATTAACTTCCATAGTATTTTTTTCCCCATACTATGGAAGTCAATGGGGTCCATCAACTGTTTGGTTACCAACATTCTTCAAAATATCTTCTTTTTGTTCAACATAAGGAAGAAACTCATACAGGTTTGGAACAACTTGAGGGTGAGTAAATTATAGAATTTTCATTTTTGTGTGAACTATCCCTTTAAAGGCAATAGTTCAGCTAGCAATGTAATCATTTATTCTCCCTCATATTATTCCAGCTCAGATTACTTTGTTTCTTCAGCCACACACAAAAGGAGAAATTTTGAAGCATGTCCAACTTGCTTTTTCCATACTATAAAATAGACTGTAACTGGATCTGTCAAGCTCCAAAAAAGACAAAATATTACCTCAGAAGTTTATGCAAGTATCTACTTGGGTAGCGTTCAAATTGAAATGGAACATCATCAGTTTCAAACACTCTACATATAACTCCAGCTATTAGCATGTTGCTAAGCTGAGAGCTAAGATGCTAAGTGACCTTCCAGTGTCAGTTATTTCGCTTTACTATCATTCACAACTCCTTTCCTGCGGCCTCATGGGATAGTAAAGTGTCCATCAGATACACTTAAGAATCTTGCCACCAGAATAAGTAGGTCATCCAGGTACTTTGTGTCTACTCTTTTATGAGTACTGTGAATTCGGACACACTACTCGCCTACTACTTATATAGTAGAGAAGAAGGTAAATTCAGATGTAGCCAGTCACCTTTTTTATAAAGTTTACTTTTGCATGTACATTAAATGAACATTCCTGAAATACATTTTTAAGAGTGATTTGAGACTAACTGTATTATATCGTTGTCAGATTTCACTGATGATTTAAAATATATAAAAATAATATATATATATATATATATATATATATATATAAAATATAAATAATATATAATATAAAATATATTTTTTTAGTTCAAGTACTTTTGTAGCTAATCTTGCCTTTGTAGGTACTCTAAGCATAAACAAATACAGCACAGGAATACATAGAAATATAGGGTTTTTATTTATTTTTTTAAACCATTTTCGGTAGCTCAGCTAGGGCTGCGTGATTGATCGTATTTTAATAGTGATCACGTTTTTGCTTCTCTCATTTAGTAAGGCAAAATTAAAATTATCCTAAAAAACTGTTTTTTCATTTGATATTTGCCTTATCTTACATTGGTAACAAGACTCTCGCTTTCTTGCTTGCGGTTGCCAGATGTCAAGAGTTTAAATCAGAGCTTTTCTCTTAAAAAGGTTACATTTTCTGCCCAGTGTTTTGCTTATACTTTCCAAATTGAGAAGCATGTGCACATGCTCTCTGCACTGCAAAATGATCTGAAAACACTGACAAACATGTTGGCAATCTCAATCGCGATATATCTGCTCAAGTGAGCATGTCATACAGCCATTCTGGGTTGTTTCACAAGCCGCTTGTGCTGCTAAATCTGCCATCAAACCATCTCAGACGTGAGTCTCGGGTTTATTGTTTGCAGCTGTGGTTGCTAAATGCACTTTCAATAAGAAAATAGTTCATATAATTTGGAATTATTGGGATTAATATAAGAAATTTCACTGTTTTAGCTTTTCAGAGAAGCTTCTTAAAGTTTTACCAGTTTACATAATGCAGAGAGTATTAATGGATATGATAAATATAATAAATAAACGAGATGAGGTCAGATAAACCCTGTGTATGAGTTGATGTTCTCCTGATTTGTGCTTACATGAAAGTGCAATTATTTTTGTGCAAAAATAAATGTGATTATCAGTTTAATCATAGCCCTAAGAAAGCAATGTCACGCTTGTATTCCCTGATAAAATGTAATCCTTGAATGTTCTGTAAGTCACATTAAAACGTCTGGCTTTCATAGTATAACTGTGATCTTAAAATGCTGCAGCTCATGTGGGCAGTTCATGAGGTTTGGAGCAGATCCACAGAGAGATTGAGGCCCAGTGAGATTTTTACAAGTCCCGGGAATTGAACTGGTGCCAAGATGGACAGTACCTCTCTGTCTCTGTCTCTATTTCTCTTGTTCTCATCCATTTTATTGAAAGACAGAAATGGTGACTTATGCAACAGGTAAATCATTTGTGGAGCCAACAAGAGCCAGGCCGGAGTAAGAGAGAGCAGTCTATTTATGGCTGTAACATCAGTGAGAAAGCTTTTGCACACTGATAAACCTCTGAGAGAGTGTGTGTGTGTGTGTGTGTGTGTTGTGCTTGAAACAGCTCCAAGTAAGAGTACATCAGCGTTTAACCTTAAAGCCTCAGGAAATCTCCACATTTAGCTAGCCTTGGAAATGGGGACATGCCGTAGACTTCTATTGTTTTATCTACAGCTAATCTTATTTACTATATTAAACCAGAATGAAAACAACAACAAAATGTTGCTTTACTTGAAAAATAGTATTTCCTAACTGAGCACATCCCCAAAAGTGACGCTTTGTCAGATTTAGCAAACTTCTGGGGACCATTTTTACCCACAGTATAGCTAAATAAACACACATGCATGTTTACTGCTGCCTGACAATCTGCTGATGTAAAAAATGAATAAATAAATTATTGTTTATTTTATTTATGACTAATTTTTACCCTCAAGGATGTCATCAAAATGAGTTTTTTTGTTTTGTTTTTTTTACATTCCATCTGGGCAATTTTTTTCATCCATTTTGCCCTAAAGTAAATCTGCATAAAAACACAAACATAAACAGTTTAATGTTCGTGGGACAATCGGAAACCTAATGTTCCATGATTTGACTTGTTGACCTTTAACATCTGGGATCCAAGCTAACCACACACACACACACACACACACACACACACACACACTCACACACACACACACACACACACACACACACACACACACACACACACACACACACACACACACAGACACAGACACAGACACAGACACAGACACAAACACACACACACACACACACACAAGTGAGCCACAGGCAGTTATTTTTGTGTCCTCTCTGATATTCCACATCTTAGAAGGGGCCAATTCAAAAACATTATCATAATCACACATGTCAAAATCCAACAGGGAACCCTTTAGTTATGTGTGAGTGTCCAGATGTACAGTATATGCCATCGAGGGGCTGCTGTTTGAGAGCAGATGGCATCACATGTCAACCAGTGTTCCACAGTGTGGCATAGCAACACTCTAGCTACCACCCAAAACATAATTGCACCGACTTGAAACTTTAATCTGAAAACATATAAATCTGGTAGATTTGGAGGTCATACATGTAGCTCATACATTTCTATGGCACAAACACAGAATATTTATAATTAAAAATTAGGGGTGTGACGAGACAGGTAGCTCATGAGACGAGACATGAGATGAGATTTTTGCACGGTAGTTTTAAGAAATCCTCAATGATGAAATACATGACTAGATAAATAGTCTGCAGGTGCATTTGAAATTTCAAGACCTTACATCTGTATGTGAATTAAGAGCTTCTACAACTTTTGACCTCCGAATTGATCTCCTTTCCACAAATTGATCATAGAAATAAAAACAGTATGAATAAAAATGACACAGTTTTCTCTTAGTCTTAATAGGTTATTAAGTGCAAACAATAAATCCAACCATATGCAAACAATAAGAGCAACCATAATCAATATACTTTCAATATTCAAAGTGCAAATAGAGATCAGATTTATTCTTCAAGCATGATACAGAGCTAAGAGATGGTTACAACTACACAGTCCAGCCTAAGGTAGCTTTCATATTGGGAGATATTTTCATGCATCAGGGATGCGGGGTATTGAAATCAAGTTTGAACGCATTTTACTTTCGCTTTCTACTCTATGAACTGCTCTGCTGCTCGTTAAATGGTTTTTATTTCTATAAAAAGCAAAATGACAGTGGAAGTGTAATGTAAACGTAGCGGTGGCATATTCTATCCTAATTTCACCCTCACACTCTGTCATGGCAATATTACGAGACAGCTTTTTTGCCTCTACGAGAAATCTCGTACGTTTTAATCTCGTCACACCCTATTAAAAATTGCAGGAACTGCTAAAATGTGATTAAAAGTGGAGAAAATATAATAAAAATGGTGACCAGTTACAGCTTCTAAAATGCTACATTCTCTCATCAAATATTTTAGGTTATTTGAATGAATGAATAAATGAATGAATTTATTTATTTATTTGTGTGTTTCTCTCTGTAGTTTTGTCCGGGCTGGTGGGGTCCAAAGTGCTGCAGCAGATCGAGTCCAGACTGAACACCATCAACAGTGACATCAGAGACATGAACACAGCTGAACAGGGACTCGTTAAGGCTCAGGTCTGTGTGTGTGTGTGTGATTTTAGTTTTAATAATCGCTCTAATATTATGAGAATATTAGAGTCTCCACACTACAACTATAATGATAACTCCACAGAGAAACAATATCACTGGAATCACTTTCAGAACGATTTTTCCAGCTGAAAACATTGACAGCCAATCAGAATCCACCGTCTTTTAAGAGTGCAAACATTTAAAGCGACAGACGACAAAACTGCGGCACATTTATAGTAAACAGAACGTTATCGTGGGTCGGTGTGGACGCAAGAGCAAAATTTCTGTACTGATCGTAATATGATATAACCTTCTGCAGCGCCTTTTATACAAACATAATTCTACACAATGAATCCAAATTGTAGAAGTATGCAATCTAGTCCACTTCACTGCAACGTTTGCGTTCTTTTAATTCAGCTAAGAGGCCACGCCAAGACACACCAATCTTCTGTTGGCCACACGTCATCACGTGATATAAATTAACAGGTCAGAGGTCACTAAACGTGAACTATAGAACATGGCAAAATTCCCAGAAGTCTGTGTGTTCTGTCTCTAGCATTCACATGTGTACCAATGCAAGTCAATGGACCGACCAACACTTAATTCTTACAGTTTGATTCAAATCAAGTATTTTGTTGAAGTTTGTATGTTTTTTCTCACCAAAGCCAGTTTTTCCTCTCATTTGGTGCTCAACGAGGACTCTGCTTGTTATCTCTGTGTTAGTCAAATGTTGTGCCAAGTGTTGGTTCTCTGTTTGGATCTGCTCTTGACCCGTGTGTACAGTCTCTTAGCTGACGTTTGCTTTTGATTTTTGGACGTGTTTCTTTCTGTAAGTGCTTGAATGGTGGGAAGAAAGCCAACGACTAAGATGGCAAAACAAGCCAAAGAGAGCAAACCCAGGCTGACATTTATTTAAAGACATATAAATATTTATACTTTCCTTTGGTAGTTTTTGCCATTAGCCAAGAGAGACGGGACGTGCGCCAGGCAGTGCCCGCGTGGCAGAGCCCATCTGCACAGCTCTGACCAGCCCACACAAACAGCCAAAAGCTGCCCTGAAGTTTGGTTATGTAATGTCTGTCACATCTAAGAACTGATTATAGACTGTGAGAAGCACAATCACACAGAATCTCCTATTTTAGATGTGACTTCTTTCTGTGGGAGTGAAAGTGATCTTTGAAGGGTTTTCGATTGACACTTGAGTTGTGTCTCCACCTGCTGGTGTGAATGAGCTACTGCACTCTGGCATGCAGAACAGTACATATTACAATGATATTCTGATAATGGATCTTCTGTCAATGGGTTTTTCATTTTAAAAAAAATGTATTTGGAATTTTTGTAGAAAGGAATTGGCAACTTTTTTACATTTTCAACAATATTTCAAGTGTACAGTAAGCATCAAAGTAATAACATATCTTCTTTACACCTTGAATACATGTGTACACATCAAACATAAAGCATTTGTCTCAGTTTTTCTCTCAGGGTCTACAAGGGTCCTCACTGTAATGTCATTGTAACTTTACCATGGTTTTCTTGTGCTACAACAGTAAATACCTACCTCTGAAAAAGAAAGATAATTTTAATTCAGAAATTTAAAAGAGGTGTATTGAGGTCTGATTTATTTTATTTTATTTTGTTTTATTTTATTATATTTTATTTCCAGACACACATACATCATTTGATGCATATTGTTAATTATATTTAAATTTTTTTCACTGTTACTGTTCCCCATTTGTGAACTATATTTTAAATCATTTTAAATGACTAAATTACTGCACAGATGCTCACAAATAATTCAGCAGCATATTTTAGTCAGCAGTATATTAGTTTTGTGCAGTGTTATTTTATTATTTTTTTAAATACTATTTTAGTATTTGTTAATATTTTAAATTAGCTTTTATCTTTAAGGTTTTAGTATTTGTTTTCATTTTAGTTCAAGTTTTAGTAATTCTATGTGCATTTTTAGCTTTAATGTTTAGCTTTAATTTATTTTTATTTTAGTTTTAGTAATTTTAGTAAACTTATTTATTTCAGTTTATTGCCATGACAACATTTCTAATTTTCTTTTCAATTATTTTGAAATTTTATCTTATTTTTTAATTAACAAAACATTTTTTTATTTTTATTTTATTTTTTTTATGGATTTATTTTTAGTTAACAGTACAATCCCTGGTTTTGTGTTCCGAATGTGGACAACTATTATGCAGACAATAAATCTAGTTTCTGGTATTACATAATATTATGTACTATATTAATGCACATTGGCCTTAGTTTTTCCTGGTCTATCGATCTATTACTTTAAATCAGGCAGATAACTAGTTACCTAAGTCAGTTGACTGAACCAGTGAAATCCTAACTTGAGCTGTAATTATTTAAACTGGCTCACTCTTAGTTGAGTGTGATGAGCGATAAAGCAGCAGGTGCTTGTGGGTAATGTTGTTTTGACCTGTTTTCTAGGCTCTGCATGCAGAAATAGAGCAGCAGAGGCTGAAGGAGTCGGAGGCAGCGGAGCAGCAGCGTTGGACTGAACTCTCCACTGCCGCCCTGGACCAGCTCAGCATGCTGCAGTGCATTCTGGGTAGCATGAAGGACACAAAGGTGAGGGACTGATTCACATGAGTATCTTGAACTGGTGTGAATGTTGTGTGTTTTGATGCTTGTGTTGATGTTGATCAGGTGAAGAGCGAGGAGGTGCAGCGCTGGCTGGATGCGGTTGAGGAGCTGCTGTCTCGAGACGCCAGTGGCTTCAGCCACGGCGACAAACTACAGGAAGAGCTCAACCAGTGCAAGGTCAGAGGTCAACGCGTTAAATATGTCATTCATATAAATGGATACTGTTGAATGATCCAGAATAATGCTGATAGTTTTACATGCTTTCTAGTAGTGGTGCACTGAATTTTTTTTTTTTTTACCAGAACCAAAATTAAAGTTTTTATTTAGACGGAAAACCAAAATCGAAAATGTATTAAGTTTATTTAATAATCAATAAATTAATCATTTATTTAATAATCAGGACTCAAATAAAAAACTGAGCTGTATATAAGCATTTAAACTACATATAGTGCAGTTTTTATATCAATATTTTAATGACAGAATTTATTTTTATTTTACTTTTAGTAATTTTTAGTAAACCTATTTATTTTAGTTAGTTGCCATTAATTTTTATTTGAGTTTAAGTTTACGTTATTCACCTAATATTTATATATATATATTTTTTTTAGCTTCATTTCAATTAACAAAAACAATTTTTAATAGTTTTAGGGTACGTTTACATGACAACGATGCATTAAAAATAGAAAAGTTTTTCCTTTTTGCGTACAGACAATGTTCTTCACTAACAGACGAAAATCCACGGATCTGTAAAAATGACTAAAAACTTTGTATTCTGCTCTCAGGCCAGTAGATGGCGATGTCACTTTGTAAAGAAACACTACGCACCTATTGGTGGAACATGTAATACACGTGCATGACGTCACTGTTTTCACAAATTCACATTTTTGTAGTTTACACAAAGACGATAATAATCGTTTTCAAAAGTTTGCTTTTTCAGGCCCCCAAAACACTGTTGTCGTGTAAATGAATGGGCAAAACACATAAGTTTTCCATTTTTAGTTGAAAATGGTGTTGTGTAAAGCATTTAGGAGCACCAAAACAACATTTATTGTTTGAATTTAGTTATAAAGTGGACAGAATTTTGCAGCTTAGACTTCGTTTCATATCAAAAGTAATGAAGCACAAAGCATATTGTGATTATTTGATGACAGGTGCTACAAAAAATGTTTAGAGAAGTTTTGTTCATGCAACAACTGAACAGCACAGGCTGAAAGATCTCAGTTCATCGAAATGAAGATCCATAAAAAAAACGAGGGATCGATATTGTCCACACAGCGTACCTGTTGTATCTTATCCACATTGTGTTCATGAAACAGACTTTGACACAGTCAGTCAAGCGCTTCAGCAGCGAAGTGTCAATTAAACGCCACCATTTTGGTTAATGATTTCGGCCCTTCTGTTTGAAGCTGGTTTAGGTGGTTGATCAGCAGGACTTGACCTTATCTGAGCTGGTGGTGGATGGATTGAGCTGGTTTACTAAACACAGTTTAATCTGGTTGAGTCCCGCTGGCTGAGTGTCTGTAAGGTTACTGATGGTCCACTCTGTGTCTGCAGGAGCTGGTGAGTGAGATGGAGAGCGTGGACTCGTCTCTGAAGCAGATGGCAGAGAACGTGGCGGCCGTGCAGCAGAGCTCAGTACCGGCTCTGATCCGCTGGGGGCAGGAGGAGTTAGACGACAGGCAGAGACGCTGGGACGCGCTCAGTAAAGAGGTTCGAACGTGCTGCTCTTAACACCAAGTAGCTACACAGCAAAGGGAGAACATGTAAAGTGTGGTTCACCCAAGCAGGAACCAATCTGTTTGTTTCAGCAACACGTCCTTCTTGGCTTAGTCCCGTTGAGTGGATGTCAAGGTAAATTGTGTTCAATCTTGATTGCAGCTGTTGAGGCGTGAGGAGCGTGTGAGTGAAGGTCAGGAGAAAGTGACGAATCTGAAGAAAGACGTGGCGGAGATGCGCGAGTGGATGATTCAAGTGGACGAGGAGTTTCTCATGAGAGACTTTGAGTACAAGAGCCCAGAGGAGCTGGAGGAGGCGCTTCAGGAGATGAAGGTGCTTATGGGACTGTCTAAATACCCACACATGACCACTCGTCTACTCTTACATGAAGTATTTCTTGCATTTGGCCCTAAGTGTTCAAGTGGGCGTGAAGAGACCGCATGTCTGTTCAGTAGTCCCTATGCAACAGATGACACAATTTAGTGCTTCTAATTAAGTGATAAAAAGCAAATGTTGTACAAAACCAGTAAAGTGTGCAACAGTTTGTTTTACTACCAAATTATATGTAATATCAAATTAATTTAACTTACAGTGGAATGTTTTCCTCAATTTTCGGCCATTTTGAGTTCCTGAACATGATGCATGATGGGATACACTTAGCCCTGAATAGTGTGGGTTTCGTGTGCGTTAAGGGGACATGGGTTTTTAAGACATGGTACAGTCTTGCGCACTTACTTCCTGTTGGGAAAGTGGCCAAGACTGCAAGTGTGGGTATTTGGACAGACCCAAAAAAATAGACTGAAAAGGATATGGAAACTCATCTAGTCATAACTAATCTGTAATAACTTTCATTATTAATATTAACTAAAAATATTGTACATTATATATTGTAATGTTTGTTAATGTGCATTTATACTGTCAGAAATTTTATACAGTTATACAGTGGCGGAAACAAGCTTCCATATAAAAATTTTGAACAGGCTGTACATGTCAAATAGGTTTGGGATCAACAGTAATTTAAAAAAAAAAAAAAAAAAAAAAAAAATTGTTATTTATAATGTATTATTACTCTCTGTGCATGTGTTTCAGAGGGCCAAAGAGGATGTGCTGCAGAAGGAAGTGCGTGTGAAGATTCTGAAGGACAGTATTAATGTGTTGATCAGTAAGACGCCCCCTAGTGGTGGTGCTGACCTGAGCCCTGAGCTCACTGAAGTTCTGCAGAACTACCAGAAACTGTGTGATCGCTTCAAGAGCAAGTGCCACACGCTTGAGGTATACACACACAGACACAGACACTCACACTCACAGTCACACACAACTACTCACAATGTGGTTTGATTGGTTCCTGTTTGGACCTGTAGTTGAAGTGTAATGTGGTTGCACTGATGTTCAGGAGGTGTGGTCCTGCTGGATTGAGCTGCTGCAGTATTTGGATGTGGAGTCTGGCTGGTTGAACACGTTGGAGGAGAAGGTTCACGCCACTGAGAACATCCCAGAAAACACAGAGTCCATCAGCGAGGCTCTGGAGGTAACAGGCTTTCATTTCGAAAGTGCAGTCACATTTACCATTGTTTCGCTGGTGAAATCCAGTCATTTCAATAGGAATCCACGTGATTGGGAATTTTGCATGAGGGCAAAACATCATAATGTGTCAAAATCTGTAACAAGTCATTTTCTTGGTTTCAATATAAAGCTGTTTTTGGACTAACTAGGAAGTTTTGAGTTCTGAAACTCACAGGATGTTTTTATAGTACAAAGACCTCTCACTGACCCCAATTCATGACCCCTTTAATGAAAACTGAGATATTTCTGTCCCTCCATTGAAAGTCTGTTCACCCAAAACTCAAACATTGATCAGTGAACATAAGCAGAAGCTCAACCGAACTAGCTTGACATGCGAGAATGAACCTCATTGGGTCTCATACATCAAGCAAACATGCTTGAGCTTCTGTTTACCAATTATGAGTGCTCTATGTACATTTTGGGTGAATAGACTTTCAGTGGATGGATAGATATCTCTTAAAGATCTTCTTGATCTTCATTTGTGTTTCAAAGTTCTTATGGATTTGGAACAACATGAGGGTGAGTGATTAATGACAGAATCTTCATTTTTGTGTGACACACTTAAACGGGACTCTTTCAGTCGGTGGAGTCGGTTCTACGTCATCCGGGTGACAACAGGACTCAGATCCGAGAGCTGGCGCAGACTCTCATAGACGGTGGGATTCTGGATGAACTCATCAGCGAGAAGCTGGAGAATTTCAACTCGCGCTACGATGAACTGACTCACCTGGTATGTTTGATTTGAATCCATCAAATGATTCAGACTCAAATTTGGCATTACGTTACATTCATATATTTGTGTGTGTGTTGCAGGCTGCTGCACGTCAGTTGTCTCTGGAGCAGCGGTTGGGGAGTCTGAGAGAGAATGAGACGGCCTTACACACACTACAAACGTCCCTCACGCAGCTGGACCAAACACTCACATCTTACCTCACAGATCGCATCGACGCCTTCCAGCTGCCGCAGGAAGCTCAGGTATAAACACTCAAACCACAAACCCACACTTTTTCTGACATGTGCAGGTTTAATGTCAATGACAGATATATTGTAAAACAATTTTGAGCTTATTCCTTTACTCTTTGGTCTTTAACCTTAACAATGTTCTCTGCAGGCCATTCAGGCTGAGATCGCGGCCCATGAGGCCACACTGGAAGATCTGAGGAGGAGGAATGTGGGTAATGTGCCTCCGACTGCCCCAGAGGGAAAACCTGTGCGAGGAGGAACCCTACTGGATCAGTTACAGGTGAGATGCAATACTGCCCCCGCAGGACAAGAGAGGAACTGCAAATGCTGCATGTTGCTGGACTACTGCTTTCACACTGGTCATACTTCGGCTTTGGGCACATCCATACTACATATTACTTTAGTAATTAATCCTGGATATTCCAAATTTTGATATTTACTTTGTACAGGTATTACATATTTTGAATTCGGTTTTCTTTTCATATTTTCAGTTTTCATTTAATTTTTTAGTAATTCTATGTGCTTTTTGTTATTTTTATTTTTATTTTTTTTTCTTAATTTATTATTGTTTCAGTTTTAGTTCACTTTTAGTTTTGAGAATAATATCTTGAATTAGCTTATAGCTTATATATTTTCAGGTTTTATTTTAATTTAGTTTTAATTTCTTTTTGTCATTTTTATCCATCTTTTTATTAATTATGTAATAAAATATTTGTTTTAGTTTTAGTATTCATTTTTATATCCGGTTAGTTTCTTTAGTGCTTCAACTTGAAATCTTGAAAAATTATAAAAAATATTAACCTAAAGGCTGAAATGCATCGCACAACTTTTGCTCAGATTTTCTTCTAGATTTTCAATTTTTGAACAAGTTAACTCTAGTTGTAGCAAGTCTGTACATTTTCTGATTTTTTTTGCTTAGTGTATGATGGGCTTCAAACTTTGATTCCATCCTTTTGGATATTAAGGATATAAAAAATGTTTGATATTTTGAGCTAATAAAACACATTGTTTTCATTTGTCATGCATCTATCATCGAGGCACATGTTTATTCATGACTTTTGTGTTCATAACAACATGAAAGTGTGTTAGTGTGTGATCCTCGTTCGTTTAGTGTATGATGTTCAGTTTTTCTTTCTAACCATTTACAAAGTTGGCGAATGTTTGATTCCTGTTGTTTTAAAATCTGCTCAGATTTTAATAGTTGTGAAGTGTATTCCAGCCTTAAGGTGCATCTTGTGTATCTCCGTCTGTTTAGCGGAAGCTCCGTGAGATTAGTACGAAATACCAGCTGTTCCAGAAACCAGCTAACTTTGAGCAGCGAATGCTGGACTGCAAGAGGATTCTGGAAAATGCTAAAGCTGATCTTCACGTTCTGGACCTGAAAGACACCCAACCAGAGGAGATACAGACCCACCTGGCCGGATGTATGGTGAGAAAACACACCAGTGTTATTTTAGTATTATGTATACACTCTTAGTGTATAGCAGTGCTGTTCAATTGGAAGTCTGTAGGCCAAATCTGGCCCGCCAATCATTTTCATATATATATATATATATATATAAATATTTTATTTCATATTTATTCCAATTACCGAAAACTATTTTTAACAATAGCAAAACTGAAACGTGCACACACACTTCATCATGGACTTGTGTGTTGTGTTTATAAATGCAGAAACTGTACAAGATCTTGAGCGAGGTCAAACTGGAGGTGGAGACAGTGATTAAAACGGGAAGACAGATTGTACAGAAACAGCAGACGGAAAATCCTAAAGGAATGGACGAGCAGCTCACCGCCCTGAAATTACTCTACAATGAGCTGGGAGCTCAGGTATATACACACTGTACACACTGTATACACACACACACACACACACACACACACATTTAAAACCGCAATACAAGCAGCATGTGCATGTTTTTTCTTTTACATTTTGCTATTGGAACTCAAGGTTTTAGATCTGAACAAGAAATGTTACCTTGCTATCTCCACATCCTCTGTTTTTCCACTTTTCACCACCCAATGAATTTACAGTGGATAAAATCAAGCTCCACCATACTGTTTTCACTCAGGCACATTATGAAAGTAAAATGGGTTGTGGAAGCAATTTCGTGTTGACTTCAATGTAATTTGCCATAAAATTGTCTGTGTTTTTAGGTGACTGAGGGGAAACAGGATTTGGAGAAGGCTCTGTCTCTGTCTCAGCGGCTGCAGAAGGACAGCGCCGCCCTGCGGGCCTGGATGAGCCACACTGAGGCTCAGCTCAAAGAGAAGCTCAACACAGGAGACATGCCTGCTGATATCGACGCAGAGATCACATGGGCCAACGTGAGTGTGTTTGATAGTCCCTCACAGAGTCTTGAAACAGAGTGTGTGTGTTAAAAGACTGTCTCCATGTAGGGCTTGTTGAAGGAGTCTGAGCGCAAGAAGAGCGATCTGTCTGTGGTCATGGAGAACAGCGCCGCCCTGCAGGCCTTGGTGGAGGGCAGTGAAGCTCAGCTGGAGGATAAGCTGTTTGAGCTGAATGAGGATTGGGAACGTGTGCACACGCTGACCGAGGACTGGCTCAGTGCTGTCCTGGTGAGTGTGTTTGATCTTTGTTTTTAAGTAAGACTGCTAAGGTTAACGTTAAACTTATTTACCCACGGTCATTCAGGTTAACATCCCAGCTGCTTAATTTTGCTGTGCATGACTGATTAGTAGAACAGTGGCATGACACACACACACACACACACACATACACAATGTATCTAAATGGGGACATTCCATAAACTTCTATTGTTTTATATATTGTTTTATAAGCTGTACTACCTAAACTACACCTTAACCTTAATAAAATACTTGCATACTTGCATTTTTAGAATTAAAAAAAAAAAAAAAAAAGAAAAAAAGAAAAACTTTTACTTTATATGTTATGTTATATGTTTTACAAATAAGGACATTGATAATTGCAATTGATGGGGGAAAACCTTCATAATTATTCATTTATATGCAAATTCAATTGACATGGGATGTTTCAGTCATTAGATGTCTGTTTGGCAGAATTTAATTAACATCAAAGTTGTACTGGTCTGAAATGTCACTTATGAGCATAATATAATGTAATGTAATATAATATAATTTTATATTAATATTGTCTTTTTTTATTCTTAAAAGAGGAATTAAATGCATCATTACTGGATGAACATCATTTTTATTTCATATTTTAAATATTGGTAAATATAATAGTAAATTTCATGTTTGAAATATTGGTAAATATAATAGTAATAATAATAATAATTATTATTATTATTATTATTATACTGTCTTTTTTATGTTTATTGAAAGAGGAATTACATGCATCAATATATGTTAAAATGCTATAATGTAGTAATAATGATGTCATTATTAATATTAATATTAATAATAATAGTTATAATAATAATAATAATAATCTTATCTCCCCTCCCATTTTTGAAAGATGAATTAAATGCATCAATACAAGATACACATATTTTTAAAGAGAGAGAAATAGGCAAACTAATTACATTTAACTGAAAAATAATGATTACATGAAATCATTTTAATCTGCGCAAATTTGTATTGCAGATTTACATTAGATAGAGAGGCTGTATCATGTCCTGTGTGTGTGTGTGTGTGTGCGTTGTAGAATCACAGGCGTGAGGTGGAGATGTTTGATGAGAATTTGGCTCATATCAGCACGTGGCTCTATCAGACTGAGATACGATTGGATGAGATGGAGAAGAAGCCTGCAGCCGAGAAGGAAAGAATGACGAAGGTGAAAGCACACACACAGACTCACTTTATTAGTGTCATTTGTCTTTTGGGTGAAACTTAATATTCAGCTGGATATAATGTATGCAATGGGCTGTCTTTATTTTATTTGATCAGGATCTGATTGGATCATGTATGATAGGCATATACATGATCCAATCAATATCATATATCATATTGTTGCTTAATACTTTTCCTCTGCCATGTGAACAAGATTACATCATCAGCAATGAAAATGTTTCAGAGGCAGAGAAAGTAATTACATTTTCATTAAAGATTGTTGTGTGTGTACTAGGGTTTACATGACTACTTGTTTGTAGTTGTGTGCAATCTCTATTTGTCCAGAAAAGTGAATGTGGCCGGTGAACAACACTCGATTACATAGACATGTATTAATTTAGCAGACGCATCAGTGTCAGTTTTGAATTGTGATGTCATGTTTATTGTCTCTGATAGGCTGTGTTGCGTGAGTTGGAGGGGATGAGTGTGCGTGTGGACAGTGCTCGTGATCAGGCAGTGATATTAATGACCAGCAGGGGGCCTGCATGCAGAGAGCTGGTGGAGCCCAAACTGGCCGACCTCAACCGCAACTTCCACAAGGTGGCGCAGCACATCAACTCTGCTCAGGTAAGATGCGACCGGCTCAGCGGAGGTCCGAATGGAGCTGCGCCTCAGGACAGGCACTCGTTAGCGAGTACTAAGTGTGTGTGTGTGTGTTGTGTACAGGTGTCTGCTGGTCTGGAGGTCAGACAGGATGCAGTGCGGCCACAGCAGGAGGTAGACGGCAGCTCCGCTCCTCAACTCTCCCCCTCAGAGCTGCAGCTGTTTGAGTCAGACATACAAGCTATTATCAGAGCACTGGAACAACAGGAGAAAACACACACACCTAATGACGAGAGGGTAACACACACATCATACGCACACACAAATACACATACACATCATATACATGGTTGCTTGTTTTCCGCCATGGAATAAAAAAAGGTAATTACAACTTTTTAATAGTCACAATTCTGACTTTTTTTCTTGCAATTGCAAGTTTATGACATTATTTCTGAGAAAAAAATGTAAATTGTGTGATATAAACTCACAAATGACAAATAAAAAAGTAAAATAATTTGCTATCAAAATAATCAAAATAACTTGCTAAAAATCAACATTATGAAAACACTAAAATTCATGTAAAAACAGAAAACCTCTATTGTAGCTTGTCAGAGACAAAAAAAAGAAATATGTGATAAACTAAATAATTCCCATCTATTTCTATTGCATTATTTCTTTAGTGTTAGGGGTCAATTTGACCCACAAATTTTTATGTTTAAAATTATTTGCACAGACTCAACATAAATAAAAAATGATGATTACTTGTATACTATGAGAGTTTTTCTTTTTTATTTATTTATTTATTTTTGAGCGTGAAACTAGATAAAGAAACGATTCAGGACATTTACTTAGTCTTCAATTTTGAGTAAAATTCAAGTCTTAAATTTAATTAGTTCTCATATATTTCATATTTTAATGTTTGACAAGCTACAATAAAGTTGTATTTTTTACCCGACTCTTTGCTGTTTTTTACTATTTTTCAAAGTGTTGATTTTTGGCAAATTGCATGTATTGGAAACCAATGGAGGGGTCAGTATGACGCCAACACAAAAGTTGTAACAAAATTTGTAAAGTTTGTACAAATGTGTTGAAACTTTGCATGCACATTCATGACACAAAATGAAAAATATTCACAAAATCTAAAGAAGTAAGTGGTGGAACCAATGTTTCAAGCAGTTACAAAATCCAGTAGCGGCCAAAATGACAAACACAACATCAGCTCCAATAACACCAGATGTCTACATAAACAGCTATATAAAGCCATCATGTGTTTGTTCTGAATTAGCGTGTTTGTGTTGTAGTTGAACGAGGAAAAGGCACATGTGGAGGAGGTACTGAGGAGAGGAGAGGAGGTGCTGCTGTCTGTTCCTGATGAGCAGAAACGAGAGGATATCCGCCGGAGACTCCTGCTGCTCCAGACACGCTACAAGGTCATTTCATGCACTCTAACATGTCAGCCACGTAAGGCCGGCTCTGAATTTCAAGGCACTTTCACAAAAGCAACCCGTTAAATTGCGGTATTAACGTTTCTGGCAGCTGATTTCGGTTTATTACACGTATATGCAGACATATCAGCAAAAACTCTTGAAAGATGTCATTTACCCCAAATTTCTTTCAGAAATAGTAGGCTACAACTGTTTGAAAAACAGGTGGGCCACAATTTTTTGTTAAATATCCATAGTATTGATGTACACAGTGTTAACATTTGCTGTTGCTTGTAATGTCATGTAAAATGTCATGTCAGAACCTTGCTTTTGGTTCCACTCTTTGAAAAAAAAACTTGTAGCATCAGAATATCCTAGGCACGCTCGAAATTATGGCTGTTTTATGATTGATCTGGCAATGTTACAACTGTGTTATGACTGTTTTACAGTTACATTTATTACTGTGTTAAAGCTGTGTTTTGGCTGTTAAGGCTATGTTACAGCATTGTTTACAGATGTGTTACAGCTTTGTTACAGCTGTGTTTATGGCTGTTACAGCAATGATTATGGCTATGTTTACTGTTGTATTATGACTTTACTACTACATTTATGGCTGTGTTAAAATTTGGCTGCATTACAGCTGTGTTTATGGAGGTTACAGCTTTGTTACAGCTGTGTTTTGGGTGTGTTACAACAGTGTTTGAAGCTGTTAGGGCTTTGTTACCGCTGTGTTTTGGCTATGTTATTACTATTTTACAGCTACATTTAAAATTACATTTTGGCTGTGTTACAGCAATGTTACAACAGTGTTTACAGCTGTTACTGCTTTGTTACAGCTATGTTTATGGCTGTGTTATGGCTACGTTACAGCTGTTACTGCTTTGTTACAGCTGTGTTTTGGCTGTGTTATGGCTATGTTACAACAGTGTTTACAGCTGTTACTGCTTGTTACAGCTATGTTTATGGCTGTGTTATGGCTAAGTTACAACTGTTTACAGCTGTTACTGCTTTGTTACAGCTGTGTTTTGGCTATTTTATGACTATTTTACAGCTACATTTATGGCTGTGTTAAAATTACATTTTGGCTGTGTTACAGTGATGTTACAACAGTGTTTACAGCTGTTACTGCTTTGTTACAGCTGTGTTTTGGCTGTGTTATGGCTATGTTACAACAGTGTTTACAGCTGTTTCTGCTTTGTTACAGCTATGTTAATGGCTGTATGGGTATTTTTCAGTTACGGATGTGTTAAAGCTATGCTTTGGCTGTACGAAGACTTTATTACAACATTGTTTTTGACTGTTTTGGTTTTGTTACAGCTGTGTTTATGGCTGTTACAGCAATGATTATGGCTATGTTTGTGGTTGTATTATGTCTATTTTACAGTGTTTACAGCAGTTATGACTTTGTTACAGCTGTGTTTTTATGGCTGGGTAACAGAAATTATTATGGCTTTGTTTACAGCTGTGCTACAACAGTGTTTACAACTGCTACAGATTTATTACAACAGTGTGGCTGTTATGGCTGTGTTTACAGTTATGTTATGGCTATTTTTAAAATTAGCCATAACACAGCCAAAACACAGCTGTAACAAAGCAGTAACAGCTGTAAACACTGTTGTAACATCACTGTAACACAGCCAAAATGTAATTTTAAAAATAGCCAGAATACGTAAACGCATCAAATATATCATGCTAAATTCTTATGTTCACTATATTCTTTTCTCTCTCTCTGTTTCTCTGCAGGAGCTTCATATCATCAGAACTCAGTCAGTTGTTGAAGTTGTGTTCGAGTCATCGTCTTCTCCTCCCCAGAGATTAGAGTCATCTCTCTCTCCTCAGGATGAGATGAGTGCATCCGTCTCCCCAACTGACTATCTGTTGGATATTAATAAGGTTCTTCTGGCTATGGCCGACAACGAGCTGCTCCTGAACTCCTCAGAGCTCAGCGGAGGACTGTTTGATGATTTCTCCAGCCAGGAGGACACGCTCAGGGTTAGACACAGACTAATATGCTTAGACACAACCGCTTCCTCCATGACAGTGACCAAGAGGTCCAAATACTAGTGCGAGTGTTGAGGAAACTACTTTGAAACTGTAGCTTACCAAGCTACAGTCTACTTGTAAAGTAATCAAGCTAAACTGTTGACCATAATAACTTCCAGTCTGATGCAGAGGCAAAACTGACTGGAGCAATGGGTCTAAATGTTTCAGTTGTTCTGTTTGTTTTGTTTTGACTTCTCTGTGTCTCTGTTTCTAGAGTATAAAAGAGAGCTTGGAGCGGTTGGGTGAGGAGGTTGAAGTGATTAATGAGCGCCAGCCTGATGTGATTCTGGAAGCTTCCAGACAGGAAATGACACAGATATCTGATGCCCTGTCACAACTGAACTCAGAGTGGGACAGAGTCAACCGCATGTACAGCCAGAGGAAAGGGTGAGTCCGGAATGACTCTGCGTTTTCCCATAATTCCATGTCAGCTTTCCTGCATCTCCCCATTATGGCCCATAATCAGAAAGTAAACCTGAAAAAAAAAAAAAAACAGCTTTAATTTGCTTTGTACATGATTACAATTATTACATGAAACCAATGATGAATTTGTGAGATTATAATTTTGAACTCTATTATGTATCTTGTTATGAGGGAGATTACATTACACTTATTGTTCTTGATTGTACATCTTTTGAATTTTCCTGCTCTTCTGGTTGGATATGTGTGGGTGTTGGTGGCATTCCAGCTTATATTTCCTCATTTTCTCTTTTTCGGAGATAGATTTCCAAATGTTATTTTGCCCATTCGTAACATGCTAATGGAGGAATCCAGGCAAGGATGTAACCATGCATACAGAATTGGTGGTGGCAAATGTAATAATTTAAAAACCCATAACAGTCAACGACCTAATCTGAATTTTGTTGGGAGGGGGATATGCCGCCTCAATATCTGTGGAGGCTTCTGAGAATGTGCTGATGATTGGTATGGAGTGAAAAGTCCCTGGATATTATAAATGTATGAGGATGAGAGAGAAACCGATACTAGCATCTCACTACTGAACCCTTCATTATTACTGATGCAGAGTATAAAGAAATGTCAATCTCTAATAGATATCTTATTGCAAAATTAAAATGATACATAATAACGCCAATGCTAATTATTATAGATTATTAACACACATTTTTATTACATTACACTTATTGTTTTTTTAGTAAATGGCTTTACATTGTCAAAGTCCAAGTCAACAGGAGTTGACCAAAGTGCTGTACATCCAGAATCATAAAGTAAACAACAACAACAAAGAAGAAAAAAAACAAAGCACACAGCTCTCAAACGGAATTAAATACCAAAGAATAACAATATGTTTTAAGATTTAAAAGCAGAGAGTGTTGTGGCCAGCCTCACCAACAGTGGTAAATTATTCCATAGTTTAGGGGCAGCAACTGCAAAGATAGAGAAAAAAAATGTAGAGCATGACCATAAATAAACATCATAGTCTTAAGAATATGCCATATCTCTGAAAAGAAGATGAATATTAAGATGTTTTTTGTGACATTATCGTCTTGACAGTTAAGCACATCCTCTTTAATTCTCTTTGCTACAAAAGCTTTATTATTGTGTTAATAAGGGTTATTATTGTTAACTAAAACTTTTGTTCAAATAAAGCAGAGGTAAAATATAAATATTCAAAAATATTTAAATGCTGCCTTGGCAACTTACTAAAATAAGTTGAAGCACTAAAATCACTGATTGGAAATAAAATTAAAACTATAAAACTAAGTGAAATAAACAGTAAATTAAATATTAAATTATAATATAATATAAAAAAAATGAGCACATTACAAAATTGCTAAAAATTAAACTAAACTTAAAATGAAAACTGAAAATAAAGCAAAATATTAAAAACTATAATAGTATATAATTAATACTAAAACAACAATGCCAAAAAAAAAAAATATATGATTTGTTTTTGTTATTATTATTATTATTATTATTATTATTATTATTCTCTGGACAGGATGATGAGAATCTAATGAATATGCAAATATTCTTATGAATGAGCTAATGAATGCTAAAAATTCAAAAGTAAAATGTATTTTCCAGTAATAACTTAATAATGTATTAAATACATTAAAGTTATTACTGGAAAATACATGATTGTCATGAATATAATGTCATAATGCAAAAATAGACCAAAATAGGCTTCATTTTTTTCATGCAAAATATAACTCTTTGATTTTTGGGTTGAAATATGACCTAAACAAGTTTTCTTGAAATTCAAGTTAATAGTGTAAGAGTCAGGTTCTTCTGGAAGGTGAGCAGGATTTCATCTCTCTCAGAAGTCAGGCACACAGGAAGTTTTCCGCACCGTTAAACAGAAATGTGACCCAATTACTCGCCCAGTATCATAGAGCGCCTGCTGACACGAGGAAGTGTTCCCAGAGTTCCCTGCTCACAGACCACAGTCAACTTCCATGTTGATCCTGGCTGGTGTACCATTCAGAAGTAAAACCTGGTGAAGTTAGTCCGTTAGAAAACTATTTGCGATGAAGATGGTTGCTCATTTAGTTGGTTTAACACAACACACACTACAGTGTTATTTCACTATTATTTCTATACTATTATAGTTTTGAATTAGCTCATGCATGCTTTGCTGCGCTTAGTGATCTGTCAGAATCTCTGAGTAAGTCATTAAGATGTGATCATTTGATGAATGTAACGTCAGCTCGGCCAGCCGTTTGTGTTCATACTCTCAGGGAAATGAATTTATGATGCTGATGCTGAGTACTTGAGGGTGTTGTCTGTCTGTCTGATGGATTTACAGGTGGGCAGTAACAATACATCTCTTGAGCAAACATGCCACGCTCGCTTAGAGTTGAAACAAACACACACTGCTGTTCTGTTTAATTGAAGAGATGAAATTCAGTAATGTGAGGGTATCATCACTCAGATGTGTGTGTGTGTGTGTCTGCAGGTGTTTTGATGGAGCTGTGGAGGAGTGGAGGCAGTTCCACTGTGACATGAACGATCTCTCACAGTGGCTGAGCGACACTGAACAGGTCCTGGCTGACGGGATCGGACCAGACGGAGAACTGGTCCTGGATCGCGTTCGTGCACAACAACAGGTCAGACACGGTCACAGATCCGTTCTATAATGGCCTGCTCCATAATGACGTAGTGTTTAAAGGATTAGTTCACTTGAGAATTACAATGTCCTGATAATTTACTCACCCCCATGTCATCCAAGATGTTCATGTCTTTCTTTCTTCAGTCAAAAAGAAATTTAGGTTTTTGAGGAAAACATTCCAGGATTTTTCTCCATATAGTGGACTTTACCAGGGTACATTTGGTCCAAATTGCAGTGTCAGTGGGGGTCCGATAAGGGTCTTATCTAGTGAAACGATCTGTCATTTTCTAAAAAAATAAATAAAAATGATATCCTTTTTGACTGTCGTCTTGCACTGCTCTGCGATGCGCCACACGTTACGTAGTCATGTTAGAAAGGTCACGCGTGACGTAGGCGGAAGTACAGATGACAAATGTCTACAAAGTGAACATGCAAAGACTAAGTCAAACACCCTTTACAAAAAAAAAAAAAAAAGGTAAAACAACAATGTCAGACAATTTTGAAGTTGGAGGAGAAAATGAGATGGAGTTTTCGCTCTACCGCAGTAATTCCGTCTAGCCTATGTCACGCTTGATTTAGTTTTTTGGAAAGAAATGAATCCTTTTTATTCAGGATGCATTAAGTTGATCAAAAGTGTCAGTAAAGACATTAAAAATGTTACAAAAGAATTCCCTTTCAAATAAATGTTCTTCTGAACTTTCTATTCATCAGCTTTCTATTAAAAAAAAAAAACCCTAGTGGTTCAACGGATCATAAAACTCAAGATTCGGTAAAGTTAGGTCTAACGGTAGTATTCAGGTACATAAATGTAATTATTGGGCCTAAATGTAAAATGACACTATAGTGTTCATTGTATAAAATAAATATAGATTAATCTTTGTTAAAGCTGTGTTTTGTTGTTTGATTAACATTAATAACAGACCGCAGCAGGTATTTATAGGCTGCTGTCACTTTAAGACCTGACGCACAGATCCCATATACTGATACACATCCGATTTCTTTCTCAATTGTTTTCTTTCACTTAAGACGTAACTGAATATGTTTACAAGAATACTTGCCGAGATGCGCATTTTGACACAATTTTGTGTGTTTGTGTGTCCGATCAAAGGCAAGGAGATGCAAAAGAGGAAACTCTGTTCACATGCTATCTGAAACATGCCTTTCTGCATGTGCGCTTCAGGTGTGTGATAACAGATATCAGCGCGCAAGTACCGAATTGAGTTCTCTTTCGCCTCTTCGACTAGCAATGCTAAGGTCGTGGGTTCAGTTCCATCAAATCTACAGCTGGAATACACTTTAGTCACTTCAGATAAAATCATCTGCCACATGCATTAATGTCAATGTAAATGTCAACAGAATGTCATACTCTGAACAGAAAAGCAAGAATATTTATCACACAACATATTTACAGAGGGGAGTAATCATAAATCATGAATGTTAATTGACATCAGTCATCATTCTGTGAGACACTAATTGATAATTGTGTGATAATTATATGATAATGAAGTCAATAAGCACTTCTAACTCGCAATTAAAATTAAAAAGAAAAATGATTTCTAGCTTATGAGCAAAATAAGCTGCCAACAACCGCCAGTGTTTGTTACACTGATGTGTGAATTGAGTGTTTTGAACTCATTTGTTCATTAGACTCATGTGTGGTTAAGTGTGTTTCACAGACTGGGAAAGCTTTTGTGTGTGTGTGTGTGTGTGTGTGTGTGTGTGTGTGTGTGTGTGTGTGTGTGTGTGTGTGTGTGTGTGTGTGTGTGTGTGTGTGTGTGTGTGTGTGAATCTGAAAGGGCTGAAAGAGGGCGAGTTGAATGTGAAATTGTCCTCCAATACAAATTAAGGTCAGGCGCATTTCTTGACCTCAATTGCATATGAAGAGAAGTGCCGCCTTCCTGTTTATCAGTTAGACACACTCACAGGCCAACTGTGCATTAACCCCAGTGTCTTCATGTGTGTGTGTGTGTAGGATCTGGAGGAGGGCGTGGCCACTCATCAGTCTGTTGTGGCGGTGTTGAGCAGCTCTGGAGAGCACATCATCAGTCAGGTGTCGTCCCCTGACGCCGCTCTGCTACAGGACAAACTGGACGCTCTGATCCTCCGCTGGAACCTTATCCAGAGACAACTGTCTGACCGCCAACGCAGGTTACCATGACGACAGTACCCACACTGGGCCCTAAGCAGCCAAATTCAAAAATCTGTGGATATGTACAGTGGATATGAAAAGTCTGCACACCCCTGTTGAAACAGCTGATTTTTGTGATGTAATTAAATCAAAGGTTGTTCACCTAAGTAATAGTTCAAGGGGGTGAACATTTATGCAGCTAGTTATTCCAAGTTTTTATCTTTTTTTTTTTTTCTGAAATGTGTCACTTTGGTTGTCAGTGGCACTGCATAGGTTGTCATTTTTACGTGAAAGGTGCAAAAGTTCTGATATGATTTATTTTAGTTTCGTTTTTTTTACATCACAAAAAACAGCTGTTTTATAGGGGCGTGTAGACTTTTTATGTGCACTGTAAAAACATGATTTTTGATGTTAAATGCTGTTTGTGTAGGTTGACTGGTGAAGATCCGGCCCTGATGGATGTGCTTCAGCGGACAGCTGATCTGACCAGGTGGCTGGAGCACACAGAGGTTGCCGTAGTGACGTTGCCCGTTTCAGCCACTGACAAGAACCTCAGAGAGCTCAAGGTGCACACACACACACACACACACACACAGGTTTGTTTTGCCATCAAAGTGAGGACATTCCATAGGCATAATGGTTTTTATACTGTACAAACTGTACATTCTCTCCCCCTACACTACCCCTACTCCTAAACCTACCCATCACAGAAAACATTCTGCATTTTTACATTTTTAATAAAACATTGTTTAGTATGTTTTTAAAGCTATTTTAAATATGAGGACTCATATTTCATGTTTACGTCGTAATACCAGTGTAATACCCATGTCATTATACACATTTGTGTCCTCATAAATCACCAACACTCACTCACTCACACACACACACACACACACACACACACACACACACACACACACACACACAGTTAAAAAGTTTGGGGTTGGTGAGATTTTTTTAATGTAGAAAGAAGTCTCTTCTGCTCATCAAGGCTGTATTTATATGATAAAAAATACAGTAAAACAGTAATATTGTGAAATATTATTACAATTTAAAATGTTTTTTTTCTATGTAAATATATTCCTGTGATCAAAGCTGAATTTTCAGCATCATTACTCCAGTCTTCAGTGTCACATGATCCTTCAGAAATCATTCTAATATGCTGATTTGATGCTCAAGAAACATTTCTGACTATTATCAATGTTGAAAACAGACTACTTCATATTTTTGTAGAAACCGTTATACATTTTTTAGGATTTTTGATGAATAGAAAGTTCAAAAGAACAGCATTTTATATAGTAGAAATCTTTAGTAACATTAAAAATGTTTTTACTGTCACTTTTGATCAATTTAAAATGTCCTTGCTGAATAAAAGTTATTGTTTTCTAAAAAAACCTGACCCCAGACAGTAGTGTAAATTTTCTCTAAATACAACTAACACTGAAACACCCTACATTTAAAAGCTAAATAAAACTGTGAGTTTAATTATAAACCATTTTAATTGATTACTCTCCAAAACTGCTGCTAGTGCCTCAGAATGTCTGCTTAACACTAATCTCTCTCGACTGTCTCTCTCAGGCCTTAACGGAGGAGATGGATGGTCAGAATGAGACGCTGTCATGGCTGAATAAAACTGGCTCTCAGATCTTGTCAAACTCCAGTCTGAGTCCTCAGGACAAAGACATTCAGGCGAATAAAATAAGGCAGATCAACATCAGCTGGAGTAAAGTACGAAACCAACTCAATAGCACACAAACACACCAAAATCTCTCCCTCTATCTTTCTACCTGTATATCTCTTTTTGTTTTTACATCTACTCTGCTGCCTGTTGGGTTCAATTTAATGATGTCAAATTTGACACAACAGAGCGCTGCAGTAATGATGTATTTTTGTAGGCATACTGTTAGCGTCACTCTGGTTCCCAATAGGATTTTTTTTTCCATTGGCTTTTGTATTATTGCAGAAGATAATCTCTGTGCCAAACAAAAGCTTATGATTCTTGCAGGTTTTGTTCATCATGGATAATTTTTACAAATAAACACAACTTTTATGAAAATTCAATTAAAACCTATTGTAAATCTGGACATGACACACTTCTGGTAATCAAAGTAGACTCAGTTGTTGGCTAATGCTGATGATCTCAGAATGGTCATAAATATGCTGATTAATCTGCCTGGCTCATATCCCGGTCTGTCACTACTGCTTTACGTGAAATGGCTGTGATAATGATGTGTTAATTGTGCCGTTGTGTGTGTGTGTGTGTGTGTAAAGGTGAGTGGTGAGCTGCTGGATAAGGTGCGGGAGGTGGAGGGCCGTCTGCAGACACACGCACAGGTCCAGGACGAGAGCAGGCTGCCGTCACACGGCCAGTTCCAGGAGCGCATGAACAGACTGGGCGACTGGGTTTACATCACCAGCCAGTCTCTGAATGACGTCACGCCCACTGAGAGACAGGTCAGACAGGACTGATCACTCTAGGTCTCTGTAGAGCTGGATTTAAAGGGTTCATGACATGGATTTTTTTCCTTGAAGGTTTACTTTCAAAGTTAATAAAGTTGTATGTGTTTCATGTTTTCTGAGAGGAGTACCTTTCCTTTGATCATGAAAAATGCCGTTTTTCTCTGCTCGCTTCTAGACGACTGGCACTTCCTCTCAGCACAAGTTTGGTATCGTTGTAAAATGGAGCATTCCACCTTTTGTGAATATTCATAGCGAATTCTCGATGACATGAGTCTGAACCAATGCAATGTGATTTTCAAACTCATGCTGATGTAAACAAAACAATCTTACTCGCGCTGACTGAGAGATCCGATGTGCGTGCACAAAGACGCTGCGATCCCGATATACACATATATACAGAATTAACAGTATTTCAAAAAATTCTGTCTTATGTGAACGTTTGGTTAACTGTTGGGGAAAAAAATCTGATGTGTAACATATTAGATCCGTGTGATACAGTAGGTCTTAATGTAGGCTTTCTGTTTCATTAATGTTAATCAAACAATTGTGTAATCATGGAAAAAAAAGTTGAATATGTATATTTTTCCTATAGATATGGGTTTTGACTTGGTTTGTGCCAAATTTGTTGGTATTACCAGGGATTTTAAGGTATGGTTGCTAGATGATTTTGTTTTGGAACCTTCAGAAAACTAAATTTTTCTCAAAATTGACTTTTGCTGACTCTGTCGACTTCAAACAGGTGTAGCTCAGTCATTTTTTGTCTGATTCCAACAAATCATACATCATTGAGAAGAACAATAACTAATTTTTGAAAATGTGCTCATTGTGACTCATTTTGCCAGCATGGGTCACATTTGCCCGTGTGGCAACATCAAAACGAGCTGTTTTTGGAGCTTGATTAAATAAATGCTTTGTTTATAATGAAAAGGCCGTTTTAAACTAAGAAACTTGTAGGATGTTTTAATGGTACAAAGACCTCTTATATTTCAAAAGATCAAGGCAAATTTGGTTTCTCATGTCATTTATACTTTGAATTTACACTCAGTTACGCTCTTCTAAACCTACGGTCTTCTGCTGAACACAAAAGAAGATATTTTGAAGAATGTTGGTAAACAAACAGTTTTGGTGACCATTGACGTGAGGGAGAGTGAATGATGACAGAATTCTTTTTTGGATGAATTTGAACTATCCCTTGTTTAAGCTTTCCAAGAGGTTTTGTTCTGTTGTACTAGTCATCCATAAGAAACCTCAATATCTTATAAATGAATGACATGTTTTATTGTCTATACTGAGATCTGACTAACCTGTGTGTGTGTGTGTGTGTGTGTGTGTAGGTTCTGGAAATGTCCATGCGAGAGCAGAAGCGAGAGCTGGAGGAGTTGTTGTCTTACTCTATTGAGCTCCAGAGGAAACAGATACTTTTACCACCGGAAAAGGTTTGTGACACCATGTGCTGAACTTCAATGCACTTACTTTGTCAGAAAGATATCAGTTCTGCTATTGTTCATAAATACCAGTGGTGATGTTGTACAATGAGGGCGTTGTCACGTCGCTGGAAATAGTCATCAGTTTCCCAATGTGTAGTGAGCCAGGGTTCCTTACTAGTGCCTGAATTCATGCACACAATATACTGATTCATGAGCTCAAGACCTGTTTGAGACGCACCACGTTTTGTTTGTGAAGTACACATGAATAGAGAGAGGTGGATGAGACTGAACATGATGTGTGCATGTTTGTGCAGAGTAAAATCGAACAGCTGGCTGCAGATTGGAAAGCTCTGGATGTCAGATTGAAGGAGGCACCACAGCAGCCTTTGTCCCCATGGACAAAACAAGTGGCTCAGCAACAGTTCACAGGTGAGTGCTGCACAGACAGGTGAAATGGACACTCACGCTGCTCTTCGAGATCTAATTGAGTGTTTGGATTGTGTCTGTGTCTCAGCGAGTGTGCCGTCTGCAGTTCACATGGTCAGCCTGCTGAGCGAGGAGCGCCATCACAGCCCAGAGCTGGTGGGCCCGACTGATCTCAACCAGACGGCCACAGAGCTGGCGGACTGGCTCCTCCTCATACACCAGATGCTCAAATCCAGCATCGTCACAGTGGGAGACACGGATGAGATCCGCACCACCATCGGCCGCCTGCAGGTCAGAACCTTCACTTTGAAGATATTGAAGTTTCATTTGGCTTGATAAGATGGCAAATAGCTAGCAACTTCTTCCTTAAATCAAAAAGAGAGTGTGGTTAATGTCTGTGTTTATGTCTCAGACACAGAATGATTACACAACAGCTGGCCAATTACAAACAGCGTCTGGGCCGCTAAACGCTGTTCATTTTAAAACCTTGTGATTGTTTGTAGGTGACTAAGGGAGATCTAGAGCAGAGACATCCACAGCTGGAAGACATCATCACTCTGGCTCAAAACATCAAGAACAAAACCTCCAACCTAGATGTGCGCACATCCATCTCAGAGAAGTGTGAGCATATTATACATCATCTTAATCTTTGTTTCATTTTTAGTCTTTGTCTTACAGCCGCACGATTAATTGTTAAAAGGTTGCGATCTCGATTCAAACACACATGTGATCTCATTCCTAAACTACAACGATTCGCCTGTGTCTATTAAACCTTTCAAATCACAGCGGATCATGCAGATCTGAGTCGGCGCTGCCGCTGAGCCAGAGAGAGCAGTTGTCATGTGTAAAACAGCTTCACAAACAGTCTTTTCAACCTCACAGTATCATTATTTCTGTCTTACAATAATTCAAATTATCACAGAAGAACCGGGATAAAAGTTTATAGTTCGGATATAAACACCGATGTCTACAGAAGTGATCAAAATACAGTAAATCACCTTTAGAAAGTAACTCAGTGCTTCAAATAAAGATTGTATCAATTACATCGTTACACTAGTAGGTGGCTTTTATGTAATAAATTTATGTAATTTAATCATTAATTCAAGAGATTCGTTCAAAAAGTTGATTCATCCAGTAATGTAACAAGTGAAGTCTTCATGAGTGAGTCATTGAATCATTCATTCCAACAGATTTAAAAGAACAAAAAAAATCATTCAAATTAAATAAACATGTTTAAACAAACTGCAGCAATACACATTTTGTCAGAACCTCTAGTAAATTACATTTTGCTTTGTTTAGTTGTCTTCAGAATCATGGGAGAATCGTGATCTCTATTTGAAACAAAAATATCGTGATTCTCAATTTATCCAGAATCGTGCAGCTCTATTTTTTCTTAGTCTTTTTCTCATTCTTATCTTAATATTTGTCTTTATCTCAGTTTTATTCTTAATTTTGGCTTTAGTCTTCATCTTAATCTTTTAATTCTTAGTCTTAAGATTTGTTGTGATCTTTTTGTAAGTTTTAATTTTAATCATGTTTTTTTTTTTTTTTATCGTAATGTTAGTTTCTCTGTAGATTTGCCCTAAACTTTGTCTCAGTTTTAACCTTAGTTTTAACTTAGTCTTTAGTATAATCTCTGTCTTTGTCTTGTGATTCTCAAAGGAAATATACACTTGTTCTGAGTGTGTTTTAGTCTTCATTTCAATCTTAATCTTAGTCTTTAGCATGATCTCAGTCTCAGTTTAAATTTAGGTTTGCTTTTGTCTTAGTCTTTGCCTTAACCCTAATATTGGACTTAATTTAAATTTTTAAAGGATTAGTTCACTTCGGAATTAAAATTTCCTGATAATTCACTCACTCACTTGTTATCCAAGATGTTCATGTCTTTCTTTCTTCAGTCAAAAAGAAATTAAGTTTGTTAAGGAAAACATTCCAGGATTTTTCTCCGTATAGTGGACTTCACTGGGGTTCAACGGGTTGAAGGTTCAAATGTCAGTTTCAGTGCAGCTTCAAAGAGCTCTACACGATCCCAGACGAAAAACAAGGGTCTTATGTAGAGAAACAGTTGGTCGTTTTCTAAAAAAAATCTACATTATATACTTTTTAACCACAAATGCTCGTCTTGCACTGCTCTGCGATCCACCACACATTATGTAATCACGTTGGAAAGGTCACGTGTGACGTAGGCTGAAGTACGATCGATTCTTGCTTCCCGACGACCATTGTAGTTTAAGAATCACCATGACACCCTCCGTCAAACTGATCGCGCCAGAATTTTGCTGGAATCGTGTAGTCTGAACCCGGCATTAGTCTCAGTGTCAATTTTTCTTGGTCTTTGTCTTTGTCCTCATATTTGTCTTAGTCTTAATTTTAATCTTTATATTTCTTGTGGTTCTTAATCCCCCCCCCTTTAAAAAAAAAAAAAAAAAAATCATTATATTAGTCTTAATTTTAATTCTAATTTACATCTTTATGACTCTTTAAATGTTATATCCATTATTTAATGTATTAAATATATTTAGTTCAACTCTAGAGTTAGTTAGTGTGGTTCAAACTTTAGAGTTTTTAAAGTTGTTGTTTTTTTTGTGTTTTTGTTTTTTGTCAGGAAGTACAGAAGGCTTTGACAAATTGGCTATTGTTATATAAAATTAAATAAAAGAAAAAGAGGTGAACACAACTGTGGTTCAGAGTTTTGCGCTGATGAATAACGCCTCAGACATTTTCTAGATAGCACTTTTGTACACCCTAAACGGAGGACATGTATTAATGAAGGAGTGTGTGGAAGGCATCTGTTCTGAGAGATACTGAGACTCATTCCTCTTTTCCTACTGTGTGTCAGTGGAGAAGGTCCGCAGCCAATGGGACAGCACACAGAACGGCGTGGAGGCGCGGCTTCTGCAGCTGGACCACATGATCGGCCACAGCGACCAATGGGAGGAGCAGAGGCGGAATGTGAAGGCTCTGATTGGTCAAAACGAGATGCGTTTGCATAACCTGCTGCAGCAGAGCCGAGAGCCGCTCACCAAACAGATCAGTGACAGTAAGGTGAGAACTTGACCTTTCACCTTTGACCTATATTATCTCTGATTGTGATCTTTCACTCAGTAAGAGGTAAAATTGTTGTCTTAGCGGCCGGCTCACACAGAACCTACTTTAAGACGCAAGACAGAAAAATCAATGCAATGTTTTTACCTCTTTTACCTTGAGCGCTGCTTTTTAGAACACAGTCATACGCTTAAGACGCGAGCGTAACAGTCAAACTTGTCCGTCTAGCACGTGTTTACGTAGAAAAACAACAGAATAATAGCGCAGTGGAACGGAAAATCACGTTCTGTGTGTACATCTCCGTAAGTGTGTAAAAATGTGCTGTCATTTTGCTCTTGTCCTTACAGTTAAAAATAAATTTTAACATTCATAAGTGTCAGGACTTGGTCTCGTAAATTATTTAAGCAAGCTAGAAAGATGTCCTTAACCTAGTTAGGAGTTGCAGAGACACACACTTTACAACTAAGAAATAATGTGTTGGAATTATATGATGATCAGTGTAATCTGTAGTCGAGCAAACAGGAGAAATCCATCAGACTTTTTGTCATTAATGAATATGGGAAGTGACCTTAAGCTCACCCAAATCTTAGTTGTACATGTTTTCTTAATAGATATTTGAACAGTCTTCCACTGAAGTGGGTATTACATTGAAGAGTAAACACTCATGTTATGTTTTGTCAGGACCTGACAGAATTAAAGTGCTTTAATTAAAAGTCCGAATTGGCTTTGTAAGGTACATGTTCCAATTAAGCCCACTATGCTTTTGTAATATAACCGTGTCACATATTTTATTAAATAAACACTTCAAATGAGTTTAATTTTTGATTAATCATCCAACCTAATTAAAGAACTGTCAATCAAACTGGACACATGGATTACAGCTTATGTAATTGACATTTTTCAGCAGGAATCATTCAACAATAGTCTAGTTTTTATCTGGATATTTGTTTAAAGTGCCCCTATTATGCTATTTTAAAGGCTCCTAATTTTGTTTTGGAGTCTCCTGCAATAGGTTTACATGCATCCCAGGTCAAAAAACAACAACAACAACAAAAACATAATAAACATTGCATCACCTCTTTCCTCACAGTGTCTGAAACGGTTCGATAAAGGATTTGGTCTCACTAAACCCCTTCTTTCCTGCTCTGTTCTGATTGGTCAGATGACATGCTACATAGAACATACTTTTTTTAATGGTCGTGAAGTAAGTTTCAAACCAAATATAGTACTTACCATGCAGTATGAGATTTCGACCGCATCCCCAAAATAATCATTACAGTCTGTTGAATTAAATAATGAATGAATGAGATTTCACATCAGTCTTGTAGTACATGTGTACATATTGTATAAGCACAGGTGTAAATGAAAGAAACACACACTACTGCAACTGACCTGTAGGGGCTGCTAGAGTCATAATTTCATTCACTTATTGTGCGGTATTCATATATTATTCAAATGTTTTGTACATGAGTAGATATTTTCTGAATTAGTGTTTGCCTTAGGTTAGAAATAAGCATCTTAAAGTTGACAATGATTTTCTAAAGTCATTTGAGATCAGGCGTCCCTCTGCAGCGATGGACACACGTGAACCAAACAGACTTCTACAGGGACTCCACTTGCGTTGTCATAGTTGAGCTGTTTGGACTGTAGTTTTATTTATTGATTTCTTTTTGTTGTCAGGTGTTCCTGCAAGATCTTGCTCGAGGACAGGAGAGCGTGACTTCTTTTAATGAGCTGTCCAATCAGCTTCTGCAGGAATATGCCGCTGATGACACGCGCAAGGTCAAAGAGGTCATGGACAAACTCAACACTGCATGGAACAGCGTCAATAACAGGTATACGCATGCGCACATTCATTTCTGTAATCTCCGGGACCCCGAGGGAGAAAATTAGAGGAAGTGAATCATACCCACACACTCTCTGAAACAACATGATACCTGCTGCAACTGTACATGTCATAAGCATATCTGTCTTATGGTATTATGCATTATCACAAATAATAAGGTAATGCATTACCATAATAATTATGCTATCCGAAATACTGCCATAAGTATTTATTACAGCAGTATTTGTGATGGCATAATAATAATAGTATTTATTACCACAATATTATTATGGTAGTAATAATATTAATAATAATATATTTCTGTCTTTGTGCTTTTATAAATATTGTGGTAATATTGCCATATAACAATAAATACTATCATGATAACATTGATGTAATTAATATTACCATAATTTTGGTCTCTCAAAGTACTACCATAATAATCTAGTAATAAATTGTATTGCAATTATGACTCTGTGAATATTAAGTCAATAAATACTATTGTGATACTGTTATGTTTTTACAAATATTGTGGCAGTGAATGCTATTAATTTCCCCATCATAATATTGTGATATTAAATACTACAATAATTATGCTTTCATAAATATTATTTAAATAAATACTAATATATTCTAATGTAATAATATTACTCAATTAAATACTACCATAATTTTGTTTTTACAAAAATTGTGGCTATGAATGCTAATTAATACTACAATAATAATAAAGTGATATTAAATACTATAATAATTATGCTTTTATTAATATTTTAATAAATGCTTATACATTTAAATGTAATAATATTGCTTGATTAAATATTACTTTCATTATTTTGTGGAAATAAATGTTAAAAAATACTCCTTTATAATAAAATATGAAATATTTTAATAATTATGTTTTCATTAATATTTTAATAAATAATAATAAATTGGAATGTAATATTATTGCTCTTTTTAAATATTTTAACTTTAATTATTCTTTTACAAATATTGTGGAAATAAATGCTAAAAACATTCCCATAATAAAATAGTGCTATTAAATACTATAATAATTATGGTTTAATTAATTGCAGTGATACATGTATATGAATACTACTTTAATCATATAGTGATATTAAATGCTATCGTAATTACACTCTCACTGCAATAAATACTGCCATCATAATATTGATGTAAAAAATACTGTACTTATGCTTTCACGAATAGTACCACATTACTGCACTAATGTTAATTAAATATGAATGTGTTGATAAGTATATGCAATCTAGTTAAATGACACATATGGAGCATACAGCATTGATTTGACTGGTTTGTGGTTATCAGGGCGTCTGACCACCAGGCTGCTTTAGACTCAGAGCTCAAGAGCCTGCAGGTGTCCCTCCGTGAGCTTGAGTCCTTCCTAAAGTGGCTCCATGAGGCGGAGACTACAGTCAACGTGTTATCCGATGCTGCCCAGAGGGAGGGACTCTCACAGGACTCCGCCCACATCAAGGAACTGAAGGCTCAGCATGAGGTAAGAGCTTCAGTTTTTACATGTACATGCTTGTATTCCATGACATTTGGGACTAGAGCCAACTTATTCTGGCCAAGAACCACACACTTTAACAGGAAGAGGCCGCCTCAGCGACATGTAAGGTGACCAACCACACTTTTAGGGGTGGTAGACAATGGCTATTCATTTCACTAACTCTTCCTCAAAACTCCCAGAAGTTGTGTAAAGCCAGCCAATCAGATTTGAGCTTGTGATTTTCAGTTAGCTCCTGCCAGTTGTGTTTCTATATTACTGCAAAGTGCATGATACGGTTGGTGTATTGACTGTGGGCGGCCCATGGGCGGTGATGTAGACAAATCTGGGACATACAGGCACTAAAGTGTGTGTGAACGATATTCAATTACCTCCCCGTCAGTCCTCATTAGTTCCCACGTCAGCCACAGCGCAGCATACGTGTAATCAAGGTATAGATCACTTCAGAAAAGAAAGACAGAGTGTCTTCCTTTTCTTCTCCCTCCTCCGACAGTTCTGTGCTGAGTCTGTGTTAGTCCTGTGAGATTCATGCATCACAGTTTGATCTCTTTATCTGCCGTCGTCTCTAATCACGACTGTGTGGAGAGAATCTCAGCCGCTCTGACTGCCTACTAAGAGTCAGAAGCCTACACACTACACATGCACTAAATACACTAAAGTACAACGTTGACTTGTTTGTCATCTTATTCAATGGATCATCCCGAATTTTGAAATGTGGAAGTCATCTTTTATTGTCATGTTGCTTGGCAACAAATTACACATTTTGCACCCTTGAAGGGCACTGCGAGGACATGCCGCACTTTGTAGGGTCATTTCAAACCAAAGTGAGCAGCTGAGTTCCTCCTGAAGGCCATTAGTGAAGTGTACAGACAATCGGCACTTTAAGTCCTCACAGTTCATTCTGAAACATGAATTCATTTTTTTCAGATTTTACCTAGACCTATAAAGCCTACTGTATCATAGTTGATACACAGATTTATAAGGTTTTAAAAAAATATCTGAACAAAACCTGTTCTACACAATCTTCTACGTGCCTTCTGTCGTCTGAAACTTCAGAGTTTTTTAATAAGTGAAATGCCTGCTAGTATAATTGTAAAACCTCCCCCTTCAGCTTGTGGTTCATGTGACTTTGTTGTGAATAATTTTTTTTCTGATTTTTATAAAGTAAATGTAAGAATAACTTTTATATTGTTAGTACTATTTCTAGATTAATGCTTACTGTACTGAAGCAATTTTATACTAAGCATTGAACCCTCTGGTGCTACAAAAATGACCGAAATTGATTGTTTTTTATTTAATATTTTGTATTTTTAGAGGATTTTATGGTACTGAATTATATGTATGGGATAGTTATGATCCATTTATTACCTGTTAATCACTTTTAGAGCTTAATTGTTAGTGTTAATCACTTTGAGACCTGAAAATGAAATTTCCAACTTAAACTGTGGTAAATCTTAAATCTTATTAAGTTTGGTCTTTTTTTAAAAATGACACTTGGCAGATTATTGCTGAAGTGAAAAAGAGAAACTCAAAAAAATAAAAAAAATAAAAGTTATAGAATTTTAAGTTTATTATTGTGAAAAATGCATAAAAAAACTTTTTAAAAAAATTATATGAAATATATACATTTTCTAAAACATGCCAATAATCTAAACAAGTTGTGTTCCAAATTTGAGCCTGATATCTTAAAAAATGAGCTTTCAGTAAGATTTCCACTAGATGAAATTCACCTCCCATTCCAATTTTCAGGACCATTTAACTTTTTTGAATCATATACTGTATATATATGTGTATATATATATATATGTGTATGTATATATATATATATATATATATATATATATATATATATATATATATTTGTGTGTGTCTGTGTTCACGTTGCAAGTGTTAAAACCTTTACCAATTTCATACCATTTAGATGAAGTAAACAATTCTTAAAAAAAAAATAAATAAAAAAAAATTCTGTCAAAAATGGCCGATCAGAACCAGAGGGTTTAAATATTAATACTTACTAAGACATATTATTAGGAGTTATAGAGTGACAAACTGATATTTATATGCATTTTATGTAGTAGTCTGTTATACTGTTATGAAGAACTCATTGATTTACATTACAAGATATCAGAATTTCATCTTCCTTTTTGGCCATAAAAATATAGGCTATATCAGCAAATATCAGCAACTGCACCAAATTGCATATTTCTGCTCAGTTTGGGCCTCAATAAAATTTAGGTGTTTTTCCTTCTCAAGTATGAGCTCCATATTCTCATTACATCATACTGTATGAGCCATAAAAGCCTGATGTATCAAATATAATACTTAACTAAAGCAAACTTTTTTTTTTTTCTCATTTAGAATAGTTTTAATGAACTGTTCCGTTTAAAAAAAATTACTAGATTATTATTTTACAAATACAGAGATTAAAGTTTTTGCAGTTAATGTTTTGTTTGTAGTTGTTGTTGTTTTTTTTTGTTTTGTTTTGTTTGTTTTTTTTGCCACAACACTTGACCACATCTTAAAAAGCTTTGTTGAATTTTGTCTGCACACTTGACAGTGGAATTCTGTTTCTTGACAAAAAGCTTTATTTTTTATTGTACATTAGTTTCTTTTATCATGTTACTGTTAGTGTGTGGCTTTAATAAAGCTAAGGTTGTGGGTCTAATTCCCAAGAAACAAACCTTCAGATAAATGATAGAGCTTGAATGTAAGTGGCTTTAGATAAAAGCATCTGCCAAATGTTTAAATGTTTAAGTCACTTTACTTGTCATGCTCATTTTTGGTTTCTGTTTGATTTTTGTTCAGCTTCTTTCTTTCGTGTCTGTCTTCCACTTAGTCATTGACAGTTTCTTTGTTTGTCATTGCACTGTAGTCACTCATCATATACCAATTTTTCAACGTTCATGTTTTTCAAGGACATGTTCATATTATTTATTTCCTCAGAAGCAAACATGTTTGTAATTGACGCAGTTGATGACCAGAAAATGTCATGTTATGAAATTGTTCAATCTCGACTGATGTCTGTGTTTGACGTCAATGGCAGTGACATTAGAAAGTTATGTCACAATCACTTCTCAGCAGGATTTAAAGCTGCACGATACTGGGAAAAACATCAGGATTTTTTTTTGTTGTTGTTTGTTTTTTTGCGATATATATTGTGATATGAACAGTTTCACCAGATGACTTGAATAGCTCTATTTGTAAAGAATTAATCATTCTAGGATGATTGGGGTGACTTTATAAGGGAGTGAATCTGCATAGAAAAAAAACAAATTACAAGCATAGATAAATACAACAGAACAAAGATACAAATGAAATAAACAGTGCTGATTGTTTTCAGGTAAATCTAACTGTATTCAGACATTGAATAATCAAATATAAAATAACACTGCATAGTCTTCACTTTATAAATTAAATATAATGAATCTTTGTTAAACTACAAAAGTGATTTTCTCTGTGTTTTGTTGTTTGATTAACATTAATGACAGCAGCAGGAATATTAGGCTGCTGTCACTTTAAGACTGAACACATGGATTCAATATAATGAAACACATCCATTTTCTTTCTCAATTATTCAATGTTTAAACTGACAGGACCTAAAACACGTGCAAGTGATAAACTTTGCAGTTAATCTGAGAATCGCGTGCGTTTTGAACCATGGTGCCTGCTCCGTACGGATTAACGATCCCTATACTTGACATCGCACATCCTGTGATGTTACTATCGTGGATGCGCACATCGTAATATCGATGCTAAAATGATTTATCATGCAGCCCTAATGGAAACCATGTTCCCTTTAGAGGCTTTCGCACCAGAGGAACGTTTTCATAGTTCCTGTAACTATTGGTGGAAGTACCTGCATTTTGGCGTGTTCACACTGCAGGAACTGGGAACGAATTTAGTTCTAGGAACTCCATTTGGGGGAATTTAATTAGCACCTACTTCAGAGAAGGGTCTTATCCAGCACAACAGGAGATAGCATTGATGTTAGTGTACGTTGATTAGCCCAAACACATGCCATACGATACACCGGTACCCACCATTTTTAAAAAGACAAGGAAAAAAAACACAGTTTACATATACTTACTCCACGAACATGGAAAACAGCGATAAGACATCAACATACCGAAAAATAATGTTAATGGCATTTATCGGTCATCAACTGGCGGTGCGACTACAGCCAGGAAAATGGACCTCGGAAAAACTTCATTTGCTCACAGAGTGCCCTAAAAATGTACATGTTATTTTGCTCAGACCATGAGCTCATGGATAGCATTTTGTTGTTTACTGTTGTTGGGAGCGATTTGTTTCCCCCATCCATCTTTGTCACTGTACAACTGAATCACGCTCAAATCACACTGACTTGCTCAGTGGTTAGTGTGACGAGACAGACAGACTTATCAAACTCACATCAGGAGACACAGAGAGAGACAGACTGAGATTTGAGATGAGTGTTTGTTTACCAGGAGATTGTGGTGTTTCTAACCTCTTCAATGTGAAATTATATATTGTGATGTATTTCTGAGAATGTGAAACGGGATTTGATCCATCGGGAACTGAGTAGATGGTGAACAGTGGTTGTTATAAATGGAGATTTTCGATATCAGTCTAAAATGAAATCAGAATCGTCTCAGTTTACTTACTTAAAGGATAGTTCACCCAAAAATGTTAATTGTCATCATTTACTCAACCTCATTTTGTTCGAAATCTGGATGACTTTCTTTCTGCTGTCGAATACAAAAAGAAGATATTTTGAAGACCCTGGTGGTTGTACAAATCAGACATCACTTGAATTCATAGTGAGGGCAATGGTGGGTATGAAGATTTTCAGTGAATAGCACTGTGAAAAAAAAAAAAAAAAGAGAGAAAGAAAAAAAAAACCTTCAGCTGTTGTTTTCAGAAATTCACTGCCAGAGATGTGTGCCTTCTAAAACTGACCAGTTTGACAATTCATAACCATATCTTTCTTTAAGTGACATAATGTTAATATACAGTACAAGTGTACAATGCAAAAAAAAAAAAAAAACTTTTTTTCAGTCTGTTCATTAGTCAGAGTTATCTTTTTTTAATATTTCTAATTTTATCATAACTTTTTGGTGCTTTCTTTTTAGAGGCTGAACCTTGAACTTTAAACTTATAATTGGGTGGAAAAGAGCTGGATTTCTAATTTTGTGTTCCAAGAAAGACAGTCAGTCATGCAGGTTTGGAACGACATGCGTCAGAATAAATGTTGATTTTGGGTGAAGTATTCCTTTAAGAAAGTAAATGGGGTCAGTATTGATTTCACGTTGGCTTTTTGAACGTTTGTCTTCATGGGTCATCAGAAGGATAAAAAGAGATAATAATAGCACCTTCACAGAGCGATTTCCACTCTAATTCATTACTGTTCTCTTCATGTCTCCCTCATTTCTCTGACGTGTCTCACTGCTCTATTTCTCTGTCTCTCAGGAGATGTGCTCTCTTTCAGTAAAGTGTGTCACCCTCACTCATTCCCTTTATGAATTTATACACCGTATTACTCGCTCTCATTCTTTTGCTGCTGAAACAGACACTCCAGCTCTTGAACGTTCTCCGGAGTTTCTCTGCGTCCGTTTGTATCAACCCTTCCCTCTCTCTCTCTCTCTCTCTCTCTCTCTCTCTCTCTCTCTCTCTCTCTCTCTCTCTCTCTCTCTCTCTCAAAGCATCTTTCTCTCCCTCGTTCATTCTGTTTTTGTGTCGTTCTGTTAATTCTCTCTCCATGACTCTTGTTTACCGCTGGAGAGGAGAGCACTCATTGCCGGCTGACTCCTGATGCTCTTGAGCGTGCGCGCGCGCGTGTGAGTGTGGGACATGTTTGTCAGGGCTCGTCACATTTCGCTCGGCTGGTGGTGGGGGATATGTGAGCGTGCGTGAGCATGTGTGTGTGTGCGTGGCGGTGAGGATGCGTGCTCTCAGACGCTGGCAGTCGTGTGCAGGCAGAGTTAAGATGATGGCTGTAGTTCGGACGTCTCTGCAGAAAGTGGTGGTCTTCTTACACCGGCTCCAGAGAATGGCGATATCCTCACCGCGTTACCAGAAACTGTGCAAGGTCAGTGTCATGCTCACACACACACACACTCACTGATGCGCTTTTATCCGTTCGGTGTCAGTTTGCGTTAGTTGGACTTAGTTTGGTGTATCTTGTGTTACTCTGAGTTCTGTTGAAGTTCTAGTTAAACAGTTTCTTGGATATCTTCTCATTTTGGCTTTTTATTTTTTGTCATATTTCAGTCAAATTCTTTGTAATATTCTTTTGTTATATTTTTGCAGCTGTTTTTTCTTCATATTTCGACAGTGTCTTGTTTTAGTGCATTAATAATAGTTTAAATTTGTTGAGTTCTGTACTTTATACCAAAAGGCAGCACAGATAACTCATATAAACCACATCAGACCAGTATGAATATTTAAAAAAGACATTGATTTAATAATGTTTGAGGCATTTAGATGTGATATTTTAGAATAGCATAGGAGAGATTGATGCGGTCCGTGATGTAGTTTCCAAACCAGAAAACACATCCAAACCACAATAGAGAGGAAGGAACATAAGAAAAAAAAATTATAATAATAATTTGATGTTTTTGACATATGTAATAGATGTTAAATGATTCATGTTAGTAATATCTTATATGAGTGATACTGTGTTTAGCTGCTGTCAGTGTGAGCTGTCAGCAATCATCCTTTGAGCGTGTGTGTGTGTGGTAGAGATTAGAGAAAGCAACAGCTGTTCTGATATTCAGTGTTTAGCTGAAATCCTCACAGGATTTACACACACAGCACACGACACTGCTGAGAGATGGAGAGCTTTTCAAACAATAGCGAGTTCATCTTTATGTGTGTGTGTTTGTGAAAGACCACAGCACGTGGCAGTGTTGTGTGTGTGTGAGAGAGGGTCTCTGTTATTGTAGAATTACTGAGTTTGTGCCTCTCAAATGGGTCGTAATCATTTTTGTTATTTTATTTTCTTCACTGTAATACACTTTATAATGTTATGCATGGTGTATTACATTATAAATAAATGAATAAATGTCCGTGAGCAGTTTTTAAATTAACAATTAACCAAGCTGTTGCAGTTACTGTATCTCTAAAACCCCTGTATGTAAATGAGCTCTCTTGTGATTAGTTAATCAGTATGTGCCAACATAGTTCACACTGTCATTCATCGGAGCTGGTCCAGTTGCTAAATAAATACATATTTATGTAAAAGTGTGAGCGGTCAGTACAGTGAAGATTCCTGAACTAGCTGGGTTTTTTTTTTCTTTCTGCTAATGAGGCTCGGGCTGGACAATATGGCCAAAATTCAAAAACATCATGATATATTTCTTAATTTCAGTCGATACGATATAATTCCGATATCAGTATGAACAATATAAAAGCCCCTATAACATAGGCTGATTATATTATTCTTATAGATGGAAAAAAAAGTGCTTCAGCCAGGATAAAGAATATGAAAAGTGCTCAGAGTTGCTGCAGAAAACAGGAAAAAAATAGTGAGCAACAACAAAAACACAATGCGCTGAGCGTCTATTTCATGTTGAAGCACTGAGGACTCTGCATTTTTTGCCGGTCGCTCAGAGTTGAAGAATGCGCTCATCACTGTCACTTTTTACCCAACCATCCAATCACAGTGGAGGAGGGGTGCGACAAATACTACACTGACCAACTGCCACATTCTGCTTGTGCAATGTCAACAGATGACGACAACAACAAGCATTATAACGGAACAAAATAATTTAAAACAAGAGCCAGAGCAAATACTTTACATTGTATCAACATTTTTATATAGAAACAGTACAGAAACAAACTATCTGTGAAATTAGATACTAGCACTTCTGCAGATATTCCGTATCATAACAAGCAAAGCGTCTCAACTGAAAAAAAAAATAAAATGCTGTGGCGCCTAGCGCTTTCTGGCTAAAATCGCTTTGGTGGACACACAGCCTTTCTGCTCTTTCTGACAGCTGCGCCCTGAACGTCAGTCAGTGACAAAAGCTGTAATGTATATTGAAATATTGGAAATGTTTAAAAATCATATCACTGTTATTGAAAAAAAAATATATATATATATTGCGATATATGTTGATATTAAATTATTGTCCAGCCCTAATTAAGGCAAAATGCGATAAAGCGTTCAATTTAAGTTTTGACCACAACAAGCGATATTTTCTGGATTGGTTTGTTGGTTGGTTTCTGTTTCTGTGATGTTGATGTCTTTAGCCCCATCCAATGTTCTGACATTGTGCAGGATTTTCACTTTCACTGTGGACATTTAACTGACTTTGAGTGCTGGAATCTTCTCGTCATGTCTGGTTCGGGCAGAGTGTAAAGTCCTATTTACTCCTGGTATTAATGTGTGTTTTGGTTGATCGGATCACAAGCAGATGAGGGAGACCCATTCCCGTTTACACCTGGTGTCTTTTTTTGTCCACTTTCAGCCACTTTTGCCCTGATTTCTTCGAGGCGAGGGTCTAAGAGTGGGTAAACGTAAGGGCTTTTTCAGATCTTTCGATCTAATGCACAACATAAGTTTACGCAATTTACATATGTGTTTACATAATGTATCCAGAGACAACGGAAAAACATACGGAGAGCATCAGCTTTTGTTTCTGCTCTGACAGCCTCAAGACCAGCCAAATGCTGTGAGTGTGTTAGAAATCAGGAATGGTGAGAGAACATTGTGCTTGGTACGTTTTTCATCTTCAAACCAAACTTGAGTCTTCAGCCAACGAAGTTTAAATCCCATCTGGCTTGAGCGCTTCCCATAATGTTTACGCATTAGGTCAGTAGACGGAGAGTGGATGGTCTTTAGTGGCTGTTTGAACTCATTCGACCACATGAGTGTTTACACTACAAAAGCAATCCGGTCGAATGCATTTTTAACTACCTCTGGAAGTGGTCGAAAGCTCAAAATGTTTTACACCCCGTTTACACCTGTATTTAGCGTCGTCCACTTGAGATCCAATCGACCAAAACGCTTCTTAATACCAGGTGGAAACAGGGCCTGAGATTCAGTAAATGGTCTGGGTGTACTGGGGACAGAGTTTTGATTTGTGAATGTTGGAGTGTCACATACTACATCCAGATCACACATTTCAATAGAGCAACAAATCCTATTTTCATAATATAGCCCCTTGAAATCAACCAGACTCAACAGCTAGTTTCGAGAGTGAAAGTATTAGGGAGTTTAATAGGGGAAAAAAAGAAGTGAAATTAGATTGAACTACACATTATATATGCTGAAAAGCAGTCATTTAGCAGACGCTTTAATTTAGTGATATACGGTAAATTTATAACCGGAACAATTTCACTGAAGTCATCTGAGTGTCTTGATAAATGGAAGGGTGAAAATCTTCATGTATACCATGATTAATTTTGTTTCAGTCAGGTTTAAAACTGATTCTGTTTTTTCAGCAATAGCATGGGCACAAAACTTATTTTTTCAAGATAAAGTGTGCAAATTCTGTTTATCTAAAAAGCTAAATCGTGCTCTGACTCCCGATGGTAACCGAATGCAGTTATGAAAGTCTTGTATCCGGGACGGCTCTGCGGCTTTCCTTCTTTGTAAATGAAATTCTGCATCACAGCGACCTCAAACTTTGCGGTTGTCAGTCAGTGTGTGTCTTGTTGTCTGTGGTTTTCAGTAAATATCTTAGTACAGGATGCAAAACATGGTTGTTGTTTTATAAAATCTTTAAGAAAAACAAAGATTACTGAGGCTTTTTGTCAGTGGCTATTAAACTTCTGCGTGTTCCACGTTTTCACAGGCTGTATACCACTGCAGATGTGCCGCCCATGCTGCTTTTGCAGGGTTGCACACTGTTGTTATGCGTATGATTTTTCAATAAACTTAATTATTAGTAATTAACTTAAAATTCTGAAAATGACTTGTCGGCTCATAAGTCCCATATGTGAAATCCGTCAGACGAAACCCACACACTCAACTCTACCTTGAGGAACATAAGTTACTCCTCACTCGATTAAGCAGCCCTAGGCCAGATGGAGGCGGCATGGTGATCGTTTAAGCGTCCCTGGGCGGCACTGCTGGCTCTGCACCCTTGGGAAGGCATCAGTCATTCTGCGCTCCATTACTCTCTCCTGGGAGGAATCCATCTTTTAGAGATCATTTGAGCCTCCAAAGACCTGCTGTCTCGCACCACCTCCATATGTGTGTGTGTGTGTGATGAATTAGTCCAGCTCAGAATGAGCCTCAAGTTTGTGTGTCTCCGGCATTTCCACATCTGGCTCCAAAAATTTCATTTAGAATTACATTCATGATTTTCTTCCAGTTTCATCTGTCATTGAGTGGCATCCAGGTCCCAAAGGTCCCATAAAATAGACACTAAATGAACTTGGAATATTACTCACAGCTTCATGTTTAATGTCGAACTAATTTTAGCTCAATTTTAACTCATTCCTCAATGTGTGACAACATTTACACTAATATACTTATAATGTAAGTTTAACAGGCAAGCGTTCAGAAATATTAGGCTTGCGTTTTTGTTAAAGTACTCGACTCAGTTTGTCAGTGAAAATTGGGACTAGTTTTCTAAGGCGGATGAACTGATGTAAATCATCCTGTTGTCCTGGAACTTCTCTTCTAGGTGGATGAACCAATGTTAGTGGTAGGGGAATAACGGTACACAAAAGGATGATCCAGTCCGTCCCTCGGTTTTGAAGTCACGGTTTCGTACGATTTTAGTGCAGCAGTACTGCAGTTTATGGTGCTGTTGTAAATTGGGGAAAACATTTGAAATGCTTCCACTTTTGGATGCAAATGTATATTGTAGTGAGAATTATTGAGCCCATTTTATTGCACTCATTCAGTGAAATCTGTGAAGTTTAAGAGGGACTCGCTTCCTATCAGGACGAGCCTTTATGCAAAATGAAAATACTCACGTGAATATCTAACATTTACAGATAAGGATACAACCTTAAGATTTGCAGTAAGTTATGTTCTGAGAAAAGCAGGTCCCAAATGCATTAAACAACATGCATCGGACAGGAGGACAAGCCACTTTAACCTGTAGGCTTATCAGTTAGTTTGAACCATTCAGTATAACGCATGTCTCCTGTTTAGAACAACTTGGATCTGGCAGCAACTCACTCTGTGTCCTTTGTTATGCGTTTGCAGCATCAGAGTATATTGATATAAACAGCATTGTCCCATCCTGGGGGTAAACTCGAACTTCAAATTACGTTCCCCACATCACAGAAGTTTGGCATGTGCAGTGGTTAAAGCAACACTGCATTCATTCGATACACTTATTCACAACCGAAAGACCTGTACTGAACATTTTCGTTACAAATGCATGTACACCCCTAGTAAATGGTCATTCTGAAGTGAGATTCTTAGGTGGATGAATCCTTGGTTGTTTATGCAGTATTAGTAAAACTTTCTACCTGTGGTAGTCAACAGTGCACAAGTAGAGCATAAATAACTAGGACTAGGTCTTCAACTGACTAAAGGAGAGATGTGAGGGTTGCCTGTGACAGCTGAGCACGTAAGTTTATCATATACATATGGTACACTCTAAAAAATTCTGTCGGGTTAATTTTTAACCCAATGGTTGGGTTTGTCTATATTTGACCCAAATTTGGGTTGAAACAGCTCAGCATTTTTTAGAGTGTAGTATAAAATCTGAGGGTCTTAAACCAAACAGCTTGAAAATCATGTTTAAAAGCCTGGAGTTGGCTTGACACATAACTATATGGAGTTGTGTTTACTCCATTGAGGTCCACCCCTCCAGGCAGAGGAGGTACAGTTGTGACCCCTCTGGCCACCCACCTCTGCACCCCGGGGGTGTGATGACCCTGGACTGGGCTCAGAGCTCAGAGACTTAACCCATCTGTGTGGCGTGTGCTGCTTCAGAGGTTTTAAGATAATGGTGCATTAGCAGTCTGTCGTGTTGCACACTGACAAACACACACCAGCTAGGTTCTGCCTCTTTCACACGAACTCATCTTTCCTTCTCTCCAGTGCGCACACACGGTGAGTCACGGCTGCTCCTCCCCTCACTTAAAGCACATTTGTACTGATGTCCATTACTGAGAGCCTGAGTGGAAGTGCTATATTTCTGTGTGTGTGTGTGTGTATGTGTGTGTGTGTGTGTGTGTGTGTGAGAGAGAGAGATTGTAGATTGGACCGTGTGCCAAAGTGAGATCAAGATTAATCTGCATTTATGAGTCAGATCATCAAAATTTGCCACATTTTAGGAAAGAGTTGTGCTTACGTGTGTGTGTGTGTGCATGCATAAATCCATTCTGACAGTGGGTGATATATTGTCTGTCCTTGGACGTAGATGTCTGGAAATTGGCTGGTTGTAAGGCTTCTCTCCTCTACCTTCCTTCATATCCTCTCCTCCTTCTCGTTTCTCATCTTATTCGCCCTTGTCTCGTCTCTCCCCGTCCCACCTCTCATGTCCTCTCAAATCCTTGTTTCTCTCATTGTCACTCTTTTCTAGTCTCTTCTCATCTCTCTTCAGAGTGTTTCTAGTCTACTCTTTTTGTTTCTCCTCTCTTCTTTCCCCTCTTCTCTTTGCTCTCCTCTGCTCCTGCCTCATCTCTCCTCTTCTCTCTCCTGTCCTTGCCTCGTCTGTCCTCTCTTCTCATACCCTTGTCTCTCATTGTCTCTTCACTTCTCTCACCTCCTCTTGTCTCGCTTAATTTCATTTCTCCTGTAGTTTACTTTCGGATTCTCCTTTCACTTACTTCTGCTGTTTCCTCTTGTCTTTGTCTTTCCCCTTTTCTCTCCTCATCTCTCCCTTCATCTTCTTTCTTCTCCTTTTTTTCTGGCGATTGTATATTTGGCTTGAAAGATCGAAGAGTTGTCGGAAGCGTAATGATGGTCATTCGACCGTGTTTCTCCCCTTGCCTATTTGGTCACCTTGTCTCATCTCGTCTCTCCTTTTATCTCCACTCATGACCTCCTCTTTCCCCATGTCTCTCCTGTGCAATCCCTCCGCCTTCAACTTGTCTCTCCCATCTAGTCAGCTGTCTTTGTTTCTTCTTCCCTCATATTCTTCTCTTTTCTCCTCCATCTCCTCTCTCCTTCACTTTGCCCCTTGCCTTTCGTTTTTCATGTTCTCTTCTCTCCCCCTGGTTTTGCCTCTCTGCTCTTGTCCGGTCTGGTGAACATGTTGATAGCAATCACTTCTTATTGTTGTTGTTTAATTTCTCCGTCTCTCCATCTTTGAGTGCACTTGATCAATAAGGGCCTGTCAGAGACATCTTCATGCACATGCATGCTACCCACAGTCCCCAGCTCCACTGATCGATATGTCCCACTCTTATGAACAAAGGCTCAGATTTCAATTCATCTTTCAGTTTCTTGCAGTGTAATCCCTCGCTCAGGGGTGGTAGTCGAGGCATGACAAAGGAATGATAGCTTTCTCATCGTACTCATTTGTTTCAGAGCTCTGTCCATCTAGACAGCACCTCTTTCATCATCCTGAAGGTCTGTTCATGGGTCATGTCTCATATTTGCTTTTTTTTCATCTGTCTCATCTCTTCTGTAGTCTTCTTTTTTGGTTATTTTTCTCCTCTTGTCTTGCTTCCTTTCCTTTCCCTTCCCTCGTCCACTCTCCCTTCTTTGTCTTTTCTCTTATGTGGGATTAATTCAGCCTTACCTCCACACATTTGTTCATCTTCCTTCTATACATGCCTGTGTAGACTGATTGCTTTCATACATTGAAAGACGAAGAGCTCTTCATGCTTTCATCATTAAGTACTGATGACATTTTAAGAGCAGAATATTCACAAATGTATGAGTTTCTGCTTTTAGTGTGCATATTGCTACACCAATGAATCGGTGAACTGCTGTTCAAGCCTTCATCCATTTCTCTGTGTCTCCTCATTTTCTTCAGCCAATGCATTTCAGGTCTTGCTGTAGTACATTCTTAACAGTCTGAAATAAAAAGATTCATTGTTGCACAGAGAGTAAAATGCCGGTGGATAAATATAGAGGCAGTGTTCTCCTGGGCACAGAACCAGGACTAAAGTCACTAAAGACAGATAAATATCCTTAGCTGGACCTGCTAAATAATTCATGTATGAGAAAGAGCAATGAACAAAGAAAGATGTGTAAAACAAAAGAGTTCACAGCACATATATAAAGGATGTCCTGGCAGGGGCCGCTTGAGATTGCCTCTCTGAGTGTTGTATAGATCAGACACTCTAAAGCTCATACACGTGTCGGTTCTGTTGGGAATTAATGTCTTGACTGCTAAATGGATAGGACCAGAGGTGGGATTGACCTCACTGTTCTGTCGGATTACTTTCTCTTTCCTATTGATCAGATATTGATCAGATATCAACCAAGTCTCTTACCGCACAAGGCTTTTGCAAACCTTCACTCATGATTAGCATGTTGATGCTGATATTTCACACACACACACTAATATACATTGGTCAAGTTGTTGTTGGTTTGCACTGGAAAGTCTCACAAATCTCTGAGATTAAAAGCTTTATTAAAAACCAATTAACTCTGTGACTCTGTCAATGTATGCAAAAGAGAGAGACAGCAGAATATGTGTGGACTTAATATAATATACCTCTACTGACACCCCTGTTCCCTTAATTATATACATAAAGGTTTAATTATGTAATCATAATCAAGTCTTGTTTATTTCAGTGGGATTTATGATGTATGCATCAAGAGTACATGATTCTCCATAGAGTTGTCAAAAGTACCGACTTCGGTACCTATTCCCTAGTCGGTACTGAAATTTTAAAAATGGGATGCTTTGAGCGCTGTTGAGCAGATTCGTAAACAACTCTGATTGGGCATTGTGTTGATGCGCTCATCGGATATGTCTGTGATTGGCTTCAATGATAAACGCTGTAAAAACTTAGTAAAAAAATCATCAATGACGATTTCAAATTCAAACACTTCCGTGTGCTTTCAAACACTGCCACGCGTTGATCATTGAAGCCAATCACAGACATATCTGATGAGTGCGTCAACACAATGGCCAATCAGAGGTGTTTATGAATCCGCTTAACAGTGCTCAAAGCATCACATTTTTTAAATTTCAGTACTGATAGGTACCAAAGTCGGTACTTTTGACAACTCTAATCTTCCATAACGCCTACATCCAGATTCATTTTAATTACAGAGTTTCTAGAGTGGTAGGGTGGCACATAGGACAAGCAGTTTGGAACCGTCTAATGAACCAACCTGAAGGACGTAACTATTGTACCAGTCACACTGAGACATGTCAAATGATACCAAACACATGTAGTGGTACGGGAAATATTAATAATTAATCATAACTTGTTATAATTATGAATAGTTGGATCATTTAATGTATTAACTTGATGTAGCCAAATTAATATTGCAGTCAATTAATCAGTTCGTCTAGTGAACACTCAATATTGATTACTTATTAATTCTAAGAAAGGGTATTTTTCATGGCAGAAAACAATTCTTTTTTAGCATGTACAGCGCTTAGAGTGTGTAACAAGATCAGGAATCGTTTAAGTGACATTAATCTGCAGGCAGAATCAGGGAACTCGTATGTATTGTGCACAAGTTTTATTAACTAAATCACGAACACAACTAATTTAAACAACACATAGACACAGTCACGCATACATTGGTAAAATGGAAAGTGAAAGTGACCGAAACAAGAAATGAAGCTATGAAAAAGAGTCATATAACTACATGAAAAGGATGATCAGCTTCGTATTTCAAAACCCCTTGTTAAATGTACAATACTTGAATTTGCCTTTGCATTTGGACAAGTCTGTGAAGTTTCTGAGGAAGGGTTCGATGGTGTTGAAGTTGCAATCGATTTCTTCTGCGTTGCATGAAGAAATTATGAACTTGCAGCTAGGGCTGCATGATTTATCACGATAAATCGCTCATGATTTGGCAAAGGCTGCGATTATTTAATGCGCAGATTGTCAGAGCTATACAGCTCTGTGATCAGTAGTGAATGCTTCTCCATCTGAAAGCTAGAGGGCACGGTTGCGCAGAAACTCATATGCCCTGCCACAGAAGAAGATTACATGCATCATATATCTGTAGCTGAATAAACAAAAGATTGAAACGCTTTGATTGATTAAACATGACTAATAAACAACGACCTTATTCTGACTAATAAACAACGGCCTTATTCTGTGTAAGAAGCCACATCGTCTCACAGAAGGATGCTCAACTGTCGTTATTAAGTGAGTTTGGAGTAAAAACATGTTATTAAATGTTGTCTTTTGTTGGACAAGATGTTAATAAATGCTTCTCATGTCTGGAAAGATGTTTGACGCGTGTTGCTTGTTCAAATGTACATTATAAGCCACTCAAACTCTCAATCGCGTTTAAGTTCAATGTTATTTTTCGTATAGTGCGATAAATCGTGCAGCCCTAACTTGCACGATTAGTTTGACTCTGTTGCGGTCAGGAAGTTGAACATGGCTTGAGGTTTTGGGGCCTGGCCGCCCACGACCTCGCGGTCGGACCGGGTTTTACAGATTATTTGTTAAATATGACAAATAATTGTGTCTGATTTGTCTCAGTCATTACAACATTTTCGAATGTAAACAGCCTTACAATTGACAACTCGGTCTCTGATTGTGCTAGCTCTGTTTATTCTGTCTCTGTTGACTCTACGTCTAACTCTCTACCATTGCTGTCTCTAATTTTAGCTCTCTTTACTGTACATATTCCATAATCCATAACTCCTCCTACATTTGCTTGTCAGCTCATTCTTTCTGTAGTTCTACATCTTCTGTACTTCATCTCCCTCTGCCATCTGGCTTCTTCTACATCCTTTACTTCTGCCTCCCCCTTTTCCAGCAAATAAATGTCCCACATTCCCATGCACATTTTATTTTTTTGGTTTGGTTTGGTTGTATTTTTAATCTAAAGTGAGATATCATTGTGAATAGACTTCAGTAAAGAGTCCCTAGGGTTTCAACCTGTGTGTGTGTGTGTGTGTGTGTGTGTGTGTGTGTGTGTTGTGTATATATTTAGAAAGATGTCAAGGGATGTTGAGATGGAGTCTAATCAAGACTTCTGATCATACTCTACTACTGTGTCACTCATTGGTGCATCATGGGAGTTGGCTGTCATAAAACCCTTCTCATTTCGTCCCTTTTTTGAGACTGAATACAAATGACTAGAACACATCCTCTCTCCAGACACACACAAGCACACTTTCATATAGCTTTGAATAGACTGAGGAAATAGCTCAAAGATGGATTTTGAATTGTGATTTTTCTCTTGCAAAAACATTCCTACACATACTGCTTTCCAGAAGCAACGAAGGTTTTGTGTGACAGGTACTCTTTTTCTCCCAGTCTGTCTCTATTTTTTGGCCTTTCCTGTCACACTCTCTCTCCTATTCTCACAATCATTAGGAAGACACTGTTATGCCCTGGAGTGTTGTTTGCTACATCGTTTTCTCTCTCTCCGCTTTTCTCAATCTCAACGGTTTTAAACTTACTGGAAAACTTTTTTTAATGGCATTGGCAGTGTTTTGGAAGAGTGCAAACAGCTGGTTATAATAATGTTTCTTCCTCTGAAATACACACACTCTCTGTATCTAATCACTAGAAGCGTTTGCATTCAGATAATCCATCCTGCTTATTCAGGGGTCAGTTCGATAGTGTTCAGCTCAAGGTGGAGAGGCAGACACAAGCAAGCTGATCTTTGATTAGATGTTGTTCGACTGCAGTCTCTTGCAAGACAAAACACATCCACACACACACACACACACACACACACACACACACACACACACACACACACACACACACACACACACACACACACGTAAACCACCAGCTCAGTTTGTGTTTTTGGCCCAGTATGCGCTTAGGGGGTGATTATACTTAGCCAAAAGATATGCTCTATAACCTTAATGCTTATAGTTGGAATATTAAATGTATTTGCTCATCATTTGCAGCGCATGCAACAGCTCCTTGTGTAAATTTAAGTTCTTGTCCTAACCAGCTGTGACAAGAAGTAACAGGACGTTTTTATGTTCAGTTGGTTTCAATTGGTTTTCCTGAAACGCCTCCATTGTACGCCTGCATTGAGTTTTCTTCTAAATATTCCTCATTTAAATAATTCATATGCAACATAAAGGGGCGGGGCCTGGTTGAGTTAGTTAGCAGTGTTAACACTGCTCCAGCCGACCAATCAGAGCACATTGTGCTTTTCAGAAGGAGGGGCTTCACAGAGACAGGAACTAATTAGAGCGTTACTGACAGACTGGGAAGAGAGGAGCTGCAACATGACAAATATGTGTTTTTGAACATTCAGTCATGAAAAGGTGTTCTAGTAGAGCCCAAAAACAACAAGACTTTGAAAAAGGGCATAATAGGTGCTCTTTAAGCATCAAATATATTCTGATAATATGCTTTGCACATCATTTAGACTTTCAGGTCCAATGTAGCTGAATGTAAAAGTATTGTTTTGTGGCTGTTCAAAATATTTCTTTTTTGGAGAGGTCTGACATGTCAACTTCTGTCTCCACCAATGCCATGAGATTGCTGTTTGGCTGAACATTGGATGAACTGGTAGTGTTTCGAAAGCCAGTTTGTCATTGCAATTCTGTTTTGTGGCACTAATAGTAGAGAAATAACACTATGCAGCTTTAAATGCATTGAGAATGATGTTTAATGTTGTATGATATGTATTTTAATTACACACATTGACTGTATTCAGATTGGCTTGGTTATTAGAGACTGTGCCTGTTAGTTTGTGGTTCATTTTCCATGCAAGTTGAATGACTGTTCTACATTTCTGCTCTAGTTGAGCTGTGTCACATTCTGTCCTATTCTGCTCTAATTGAATGTCCCAGCCTGATGATGCAACAGTTATATTCACCATGACATCATAATCAGCATTGCCACGGTAACCACTAGCTCTTTCTGACCTCATAAAGGAATCTTGTTAGGTTATCACACTGGAATGTGGAATGGAATGTGATGCTGGCCCTTGCATAACCACAGCTCGTTAAAATATCATAGCGTAGACACTCATGACGCTAATTGGCTCACTCACAGCAGAATATTCCACTGATATTAAAACAGTCTTATTAAAATGTGTTTGATCAGATCAGGTCAAATTGGGGCAAACTAAAGAGAGTTTAATAACTGTCCTCTTAGGTACTGTTAATGATGTTATGGAGCAGTGGTTCCCACTCACGGCCCACACAACCAAACACGCAAGTTTTTGCAGCCCACTGGACACAGGACTCAACTGTTTGTGCTGCATTGGTTAATGAGGTCTTAGAAATGTAGATTGTTAACACAATGGCTACATTGCTCAACAATGCAAAATCACATTGTAAATAGAAACATTTGAAGCTCTCCAGAGCGCAAACAGAAATACACACCAAAGCGTTTGCCAAATCTGTTTTGCCTTTATCCTATTATTACAGCTTCAACTGAGGGTGCTCTTGATTTCATTTGAGGGTGATTAGAGACTCTGGCACATAACAATTAGACCTTATAAACTAAAATCTTTGTGAATCACATAATGTAAAAGTTGGTGTGTTTTTTTTTTAGCATTTACTAAGCACTGTATGTCGGGCTGAAAAGAAGAAAGTTGAAAACAGAGATCAGGCTTGACGTAAAGCTTATTCCGGTAAAATAATGTGTAGAGCTAAAAATACGTAAAGTAAAGCTAAAATGAGCTAAATAATGCAAAGCTTCATTTCAGCAATGCAGAGTGGTAGCTGCTTGTTCTCCCACACATGTGAAGACTAGTGCTAGGTAACTAGTCGCTACTGTTTTCTTCGTTTAGCTTTATTTTTAGTCTTTTTGATGACAGGCTTTGCTGAAGATTTATCTTTACTTGTAGATGAAGAAACATCTGCATTTGTCCTTTTCAGTGACCATGTTTAAATCTGCTGTAGCCTACAGTAACTGTATGCAGCAGAAGTAGATACATTGGTGGTTTATTCTTAACACAACCAATCAGCAAGCTTAAATATTGAATGCACAGTAACAGTTTAATATTTATTTTTCATTATTTCGTTATATATTGAATTATTACATTTAATTAGATATTTTTTAAGATTTATTTTTGGCGATTTTTGCCTTTATTGTGAATGGACAGTATAGAGTGGACCAAAAGCGAGGTGGGAGAGAGAGAGAGATGTTGTCAGTGCCTACAATTTTTGTATATAATTTTATCTTTATTAATAGTAAATGGTGGCCCCCTGCAGTGTTGTCGCTGCCCACAGGTTAAAAACCACTGTTATGGAGGATAACTTTAGGAGAACTAGTGCTATTTAGTTAAAGGGTTAGTTCACCCAAAAATTAAAGTAATGTCATTAATTACTCACCCTCATGTCGTTCCACACCCGTAAGGCCTTCATTCATCTTCGGAACACAAATTAAGATATTTTTTATTAAATCCAATGGCTCAGTGAGGCTTGCATTCACAGCAATGACATTTCCTCTCTCAAGATCCATAAAGGTACTAAAAACATATTTAAAACAGTTCATGTGAGTTCAGTGGTTCTACCTTAATATTATAAAGCGACGAGAATATTTTTGTGTGCCAAAAAAGCAAAATAATGACTTTTCAACAATATAGTGATGGGCCGATTTCAAAATACTGCTTCAGAGCTTTACGAATCGAATCAGTGACTCGGAGCGCCAAAGTCACGCAATTTCAGCAGTTTAGCCGCTTGATAGGAGATCCGAGTCACTGATTCGATTCGTAAAGCTCCGAAGCAGTGTTTTGAAATCGGCCCATCACTATATTGTTGAAAAGTCGTTATTTTGTTTTTTTTTGGCACACAAAAAGTATTCTCGTTGCTTTATAATATTAAGGTAGAGCTACTGAACTCACATGAACTATTTTAAATATGTTTTTAGTACCTTTATGGATCTTGAGAGAGGAAATGTCACTTCACTGAGCCATTGGATTTAATAAAAAATATCTTAATTTGTGTTCTGAAGATGAATGAAGGTCTTACGGGTGTGGAACGACATGAGGGTGAGTAATTAATGACATTATTTTCATTTTTGGGTGAACTAACCCTTTAAAGTTATATAATAATAATAACAAAATAATAATAAAATACATAAATAAATAAAAAGATCTAAAGATCTTCCCCCAATCTGTTAAAGAGCACCTATTATGCCCTTTTTCATGTTGTTTTGGGCTCTACTAGAACAGGTTTTCATGCTTGAATGTTCATTATTTTCCTCATATTCTCCATTGTTGCAGCTCCTCTCTTCCCACTCTGTCAGTAATGCTCTGTTTAGTTCCTGTCTCTATGAAGCCCCTCCTTCTGAAAAGCACAGTGTGCTCTGATTGGTCGGCTGGAGCAGTGTGTTGTGATTGATGTTTGGGAAATGTCCCGCCCCTTACCATAACCGCCAGTTTCAACACACTACTAACTAACTCAACCAGGCCCCGCCCCTTTATCCAGCATATGAATTATTTAAATGAGGAATATTGTGAAGAAAACTCAAGACTACAATGGAGGCGTTTCAGGGAGTTCAGAAACACTGACACTGATATATGAATAATGCAGGAATAATGCAGGGACTTTGCAGAGTTTGTTCATGCGCAAACAGCAACATTACACACTAAAGAAAGATGAAGATGGAAAAAAAAAGCATCATAGGTCCTCTTTAAGATAAGATTGAAATGGTTCTTGTTGCAAATAATAATCAGCTAGTTTCTATGTTTGCGATCCTTCAGGATGATCTGCAGCCAGAAAGGTTTGACAGACTGTTACTCTCATCATTAGTCTTTCTACTGTAATAATAATATTTAACTATACAATACTGTGTGTGACAAGTTTCAGATCACCCAGTGTGAATGTGGATGGTCATGTGTATTCATGTATCTGATATCAAAAGTTGCAGTAGTTCAGAATGAGTCCGTTCCAATAAATATACTTTTTTCACTGAAGAGGATGTTCTGAGTGTTGAAACTCACCGCATGTTTTCATAATACAATAAAGTCTTATCTTAAACTATCAAGGACAGTTAGAGTCCTCCTGATATGAGTATCTTTAAATAACCGCTGTGGAGTGAGCATGCACAGACTGATGGAAAAATATGATTTGTGTGTTTCAATAAGGCACGGCTACATATTTGTAGGTCTTCACACACTGCGTGCATTTTCCTTGCTGATTGAATAATTGACTTTCGCACTCAAGTCCAGTTTGCAGTTAAATACAGAGGTCCTTCAATGTTACGGTTGTGATAATGGTGCACTCACACTGAGACTGTACACACAAACCAGCTTCACTTTTCACTGTAAAATACACTCTGAACACCAATTCACTCAGGCACAATAACACAATTGATTTTTACTGAAGGATTTTCAGTGGATGTTTTCATATCCTTAAGGCACAGGTCAACTATACACAGCTGACGATACTGGATACAAATGCAAGATGCATTGAACATAGGCTTCATTTTTAATTCGCATCAAATTACTTTATTGCATAAATTGATTTTATTTAGGATAGTGGTATTCATATCTTAGCCTCACTGATAGTAAATCAGTTAGCAAATCAGCATCATATTAACCGTACTGCAAGACAGTTAATTAGCTAATTTTAGGCCATTTGAACATGATCATCATTGGCCCATAATTGTGCAAAATAGCAGAAATTAGTTCTGGAGTGTAGCAACAGCATCTTCCGTGAATAACGCACATTTTATGTTTTCACATGTCGGTCAAACACCAGTGTCAAGCCACACAGAGTTTGAGTTGCTTCATTAAATCACAGCACAGTTGTCAGAGGGGCGTCTGAGAATTTCGCTGTAATTTGTCGTCACATTTGCAGACGTGGTGAGAAGAGATAATGAATGCGGAAACTTCTAGGAATGTTTGTCAGGACTCTCTCGCTGCGGTTTATTTCTGTCTGAGTTTCTCTGAGGAGGAGAAATGACGCGTCTCGTCCCCTAGTGAAGGGGGATCAAAGAGAAATAAAAAAGATCAAGTGACAAAACTACTCATTCGGCATCTTTTTTAATATATTTTCATATCACACACAAAAAAAGGCCTAAATTTGAAATGTATTTGAATTGCATACAAAGTTTACATCCGTTATAGTTTTTACATAAACTATTTTAATTTAAAGGGAAAGTTCACCCAAAAATGAAAATGATCCCATAATTTACTCACCCTCAAGCCATCCTACATGAATATGACTATCTTCATTCAGACAAATACAATCAGAGTTATATTAAAAAATATCCTGGCCTGGGGGTCGAGATTTTAAAGCCCAAAATAGCACAACCATCCATCATAAATATGATCCATATGGCTCCAGCTGGTTAATAAAGGCCTTCTGAAGTGAAGCTATGCATTTTTGTAAGAAAAATATCCATATTTAATACTAGAATCACTGGCTTCCGGTAGACGGCCTGTGCAAATCGAGTTACGGCAGAAGAGTGTCCTCTGACCTGGCATATGACAAGCGCAAGTTTAGGTGAGAATTGATGAACATGGAAGAGCAGAGGATACAGCAAAACAAAACACACGTCACAAATTAGAAGTCTAAAATGAGATGTTTTAAAGAAAAATGTCGGAGGATTTTGATATAAGAGAGGAGGAGCTACGCCTACATCACACGTCAGGTCACTCTGACTCTCTCTGTGCGTTCACGACTCTCTCGTGAACACACGTACGACCGTCTGCAGAAGGCAAGTGATCATAGTTTATAAAGTTATAAATATGGATATTTTTCTAACAAAAACCCAACGCTTCACTTCAGAAGGCCTTTATTAACCCCCTGGAGTCGTATGGATTTCTTTTATGATGGATGAATGGATGTGTTTTTTTGGACTTCAAAATCTCGAGCGCCAGGATATTTTTTAATATAACTCTGATTGCATTCGTCTGAAAGAAGATAGTCATATTCATGTAGGATGGCTTGAGGGTGAGTCAATCATGGGATAATTTTCATTTTTGGGTGAACTATCCCTTTAAATTAAAATAGTTTATGTAAAAACTATAATGGATGTAAACTTTGTATGCAATTCAAATACATTACAAATTTAGGCCTTTTTTGTGTGTGTGATATGAAAATATATTTTTAAAAAAAGATGCTGAATGAGTAGTTTTGTCACCTGATCTTTTTTATTTCTCTTTGATCTCTTTTGAGAGAGAGAGAACCTAGATTTTAAGTTTATATTTTCTGAAGAAAGTGTGTTTTGAGTGGTTGCTACGTGATTTCTTACTGGTCCATCCTTCAGTATTTGTCAGTGGATTATTTTTGTCCATTTTATAGTCTGCCATGTGAAAACTGGTAAAAGCTTTGATGATTTAGAGAAGTAACAGAACAGCATCTCGACAATTTTTCATTTTCAATTAGATATAATTGATGTCTAAAGCACAAACAGCTTGGAGGAAGTTAAAGGCCAAAGTTTAATGCTCAGGGTTAGAAATCTGTTCAATTCATGCACAATAACACCATTAGTGTCCATTTTGGTGTTTTCATCATTCATGACCTTCCAGTGTGTTCGGTTCATTTCTTTCGTTTTTTTTTTATTTTTTTTTATGGTGCTTATTTTTTTAGGCAGACCTTAGTCTTTTCCTCTGCCTCATTCATCTCTGTTTCTCTCCGTTTGAGCTTTTTGTGTTTGTCTAAATGTGTATGTTTACCCAGAAGCCTCTCAGAGGGAGACAGGCAGTATATCAGAGGCAGAGAGAGAGCTTGTGGCAGTCTGACAACATCTGGTCCTCAGCCATGATTTAAAGTGTGTGTTAGTGTCGGTGTGGTTAAAATCACATCTCTATCACACACCACAAAAACATATCACATGTACCATGACATGTGTGTTTCTCCTGCTGTCATCATGTATCTTATGCTGTCATCATGTCACGGTATGAGTCATTTTATGCCATAGTAATAGTGTATATCATTATATAGTTGCTTTTGCTGCATATCAAAGAAAAGTTTACAGTTTATATATTAAAAAGCAATTTGGTAATGACTATTTTTTTGGGGGACAATCCAGTGAATGAAACTCTTTTTGGACATGTTTATTTTCTTTTTAGTCTTTATTTGATGGACACAAACCAGAAGATAACATTATTCATAAATTAATTAGTCATCAGTCCAAAAACAGGGGATGCATGATATATTAGTACAGTATTGACTGATATTAAAGACTATTTATTTTAATTATAGTTACTAGTCTACATATATATATATATACTAGAGATGCACCGGCTAACAATCGGTATTGGCCGATAAAAGCTATTATTAGCAGCGAGTGATTTTTTTCTTTGTGTTTTGTTGTTTGATTAACTTTAAAAACAGGCAGCAGCAGGAATATTAGGCTACTGTCACTTTAAGAGCGAATGCACAGATCCAATATACTGATACTGTACACATGCATTGTCTTTCTCGACTGTTTATGTTCACTTAAGACATAACCGACTGTGTTTCCTAGGATACTCACCGAGACAGGCATTTGAATATTAATTTTTAATCGATACATCAAGTAAATCATTCCACGTCTTGTATGTATTGCCAAACCTAAAGTCATGTTTAATAAAGTTTCTGGATGGTTTTTGTGTTGTGTGATGGGCGGTACTTCTGCGTAGTCGATTATTAATGCTGACACATGACGCATGAAATGTTATTGAAACTGAACGCTGTACGCTTTCTTTGCAAGCGTGCGTCATTGATTTTTAATGCGTTTAGATGTGAAAGCAGATCAGCTACATAAAGTACATTAAGTCCATTTACTGTCTAATGGAGCAGAGCGAGAGAGAGATGGATCGAGTGTGTGTTTCCTCCCTCTAGTTGGATTGTAACAGTATTTGAGGGAAGATTGCTGACCTCGCTGAACGAGAAGTGATCACCTGACCTTGTGTTCCAGCACATCTGATATCTCTGGTGTCATGACGACTGCTTCCCAGCAACCTTCTGTGATATGACACTGTTTTTCATGACAATGCTGTTTGTTTCCAGAAAAAGACTTGCTTTTCCCATCTGCTCCTCCTCTCTATCTAGCTGCTTTTCTAATGTGCTGAAAATATGTAAAATTACACTGTGAACTTCTGAATTATAAGCACCGTTAGTAATGTGCTGGCCATTAGGAACGCTTTATACACACACTAGGCATTAACGCTGAGTCCCCCTTTATCTCATCCGGATGAAAGCAGCTGGTATTTTTTCGTTAAGCACGTTTGGGTTTGGCTCTTACCGGGTTCATGAAGACACCTTGGATCCCACTGTTCAGCCGTACCGGCTAATTAGGTTCATTAAGTTTTGTCTTTCACACATTATCATGTCTTGCTCTTTCTGTCTTTGGCTCTTTCTTAATTGTCTGAAGACACTTGCATTTGAGAGCTTTGTTGAAGTGATAGTAGTTTTTTCAAAACTTGAATGCGCTCTTGAAGGGTTCATGTGAGCTTGTCTACAGTTCAATCCATCCTAATTGCTATTGATGACATGAAATCGTCTTCTCTTGAGATGTTTTATAGTTGCAGTAATAAACAACTGCCGCTAGAACCCATGTTGATGATCAACATACTGCAGTTCAGACCCAACAGTATGCTGTGAAAGAGACCTATGGGAGGAGAAGGTGAAGTTATAGGACTCACAAATTCATAGTTTAAAAATGTTCTCTTCTATCAAATTCAAAAAGTTACAAAAAATTGTGTAAAAGTTTGAAAATGTTGTAAATTCAGTGAAATTGGGACATTACGGAGCTCCAAGGGACATGGTGATGGGGAAAAAATATGAGATGGGAGGAAAGCAAAGTTTCTCAGGGAATTCAAACATTTACGAGAGAACACAAAAACATTGAAATGTTATTTTTCCTCCCATCTCATGTTTTCTTTTCTTTTTTGTCCCTTTAGGGGCTCTGTAGAAAATCCCTCCTGTAAAGTGTGAGATTTAAATTGAATTCCATTCCATTCTATTCTATTTCTTAAATATAAAACATTTTGAATTTAATTTAATTTAGAATTTAAGTAAATTTGTGTTTCAAAATTTCTAATGTCAGTTTTGTAATTGAAAAATTCAGATGCAAAAATTTTAAAGAATAAATAAAAAAGATGCCTTGAATGAATAAACAAACATGCACACACACACACATATATATACATGCAATACATTATGAATACAAAAAAATCCCTCTCCCTAATATTGTGTATGTAAAAAAAAAAAAAAAAAATCAGAATTTAACTTGTTAATTTCTAAAGTGTTTTAACGAAATCTCAAATTGTAATTTAAAAACAAATAATTGCAAAAAACAGATATTACGATTTTAAAGTTCAGAATAAATAAAATAAAATGATAAAAATAAAAAAATACGTAAAAACATACTTGCATAATTCAGAAATTAAATGTAAAAACTTCAGAAAGAAACCTGCTTTCTCAGTGTAATGTGCTTTATTACCATAACATAATTTGTCTTACCTGATTACTAGAAAACAGTGCAAAACAATATAAATAAGTTGAGAAATCTGTGTCTTTCTGTGTCGAGCTGATCTAAATGATTATATAAAGTGAGTTTAGCAGGAGGTTTAAGGTCAGCGTGATCTATTGCTCACACAGATGCTGCGTTTAATGTGTCTGCGAGCAGAAATGATAGATCAGCACTAAGTGATGCATAAAACTGCAGCGGAGCCGTCACACACTCTCTCTCTCTCTCACACACACACACACACACACACGCACACACACACACACACACACACACACACACAGTTTCAGCACTCTGATGTGGAGAATGAGTTTGGCTGGATCATGAATGAGTGCAGAGTGCCAGTGATTGTGTTGCACAGCGGCTTCCATCAGTCTGTCTGATCAGTTTGATCTTCAAACCCAAATTTAGCCACTTCAGTCTGACCGTCCTCTTCACCTCCAGTCAAACTCTCTCTCTCTCATGTTTAGGAGCGATTGCCGGTCAGCCTCTCCTCTAATCTCTGCCCTCTTCCCCTTTGAGACAGAAAGAATCTTAAATGTTCTTTTCTGGTTGTCGTGGAAACCCTCTCTTATCTTCTGATTGGCTGTACATACACATGTACAGTGTGCCACCCTTGTGTTCCCACAAGAGACTGTGTGTGTATATATATCAATGTTGTGTGTTTTTTTTTTTTTTTTTTTTTTTTTTCTCTGTAATTTACAGTAGCTGCTGGTTTCTCTTCTCATGCACTCATCAGGTCCTTTCTCAGTGGAGAATCATCATTGTTCCAAATGCCATTCCAGTTCATTAATGATACTTTTACGTTTGGAAGGTTTGGAAAACATTCCTCATTATGTTCACTACCGTCAGCAGCCTGCTGAAATAAATCAGTATTTGCAGATCACAAAGAAATGTGCATTTTTGTTTGAAAGCTAATCAAAAGTTGCATATTCATTGTTATATAATTATGATTCAGTAAGAATTTTTTTAGATATATATTTTTGAAAGAATACTTATTCTCACAAAGGCTGCATTTATTTTTTTAGTTAAAAGTTTAATGTAATATTGTGAAATATATTCAGATAGGACTTTCTTTAATCATGACAACTCTTGAAATAGTTTTAGCATGTTATTGAATATGTTAATGTTATTTGGTCTTGGCCGACTAAGGGCCCTATTTTAACGATCTAAGCTCATGGTCTGAAGCTCACGGCACAGGTACACTTAGGTCATGTCCGAATCCACTTTTGCTAGTTTAACGACGGAAAAAATAGTCAGCACGCCAGGCACGTGGTCCAAAAGTGTTGTACCTAGTCTCTTAATGAGTCATGGGTGTGTTTTGGGCGTAACGCGCAATAAACCAATCAGAGTCTCATCTCCCATTCCCGTTAAAAGCCAGTTGCGCTTACACCATGGTGGATTGCTATTTACATGGAAGAATTTATAAGCAGAAAAAAACTGAACTCTTCTCCAGAGAGGAATCCTTTTATTTTTAATATCTGGCATGTTTGTGGCATGTGACGGTATCAAATTTTCATGTTGCGATAATTGCTGAAGCTTTTATCACGGTATACGGTATTATCACGGTATTGAAATAAGTTGCAAAAAAAGTGTTGTCATACTATAACAGGTTTAAGAACTCTTTTTCTTATAACAGAAAGAACTCTGAACATTTAAATATAATAACGCAATACACAAAAAGAAATTCTAAAGTAAAATGTTTCAAACAGATTAATGTGCAAAATAATTATAAAGAACGACAGGTAACACTTTACAATAAGGTCTCATTATTTAACATTAGTTAATGCATTAACTAAGATTAAGATTGAGCAATAGTTACATTTGTTACAGAAGGTATTATATTTTTGTTATTAAATAATAATTACAACCTTTGATTTAGTGATGTTATTAAACATTAACTAAGATTACTAAATGCGTTAAGTATTTTTTTATTGTCAGTTTGGTAATAATGAATTAACATGTTAACTAATGAAGCCTTATGTCACTTAGTGTTACTGAACAATAACAAATAATCAGAACATTTTCAATCACTGAATTATGTTGTAGCCCAGATTAAAATACAAAAATGTTTAAGTTTGAAAATAATTAGCCTATTAAGTCTTTAAGTATTAAGTATTTGGTGCCGTGATGAACAACATTGCGGATACAAAAATCTGAATGACTGTTTGAAGCATTTTAAATACTGTTCAGTAGGGCAGCTGCTTTGTTTATGGGGTTTCCGGGGTAACCGCTGCATTTCTGCTGTTCCATCAGCGTTTGAAAACACACAGAAGTGTTTGAAAGTGGCCTTGAAAGCAGGACCACTCCGCTGATAGACGCCTGCTTTCAAACGCTCTTGTGTGTATTTTTGTAAGCGCTCAGTGAAGCAATCAGTCATTGATGTTTATTTACAACATGTTTTTGAAGCGTTGATCATTGTAGACAATCACAGACATATCTGTTGAGTGCGCCACACAATGGCCAATCAGAGGTGTTTAAGAATCCACGCAACAGCGTGCTAGGAGGAAATGCTGGTATCATCACATTTTTAAAATGTAAGTACCAACTTGGTATCGAAATCGGAACTTTTGACACCTCCTCTACTACTGCATAAATAGACATACATAAATCCTACAGCAGATCTAGGCAGGTGGAGCTGGGGAGGTGGAGGGGTTCAGAGGAATTCTGATAGCACTGCAGGACTAGATTACAGCAAACACTGAACCAGACTTTTAAATGTTGAGCAAGCAATCTCATTGGCTGCAGGATCAGCAAAGGCCAATCAGCTTGTGCCATACGGTAATGATGTGATCGCTTGCAGATTACATGTAAAGGACCAATCAGCCTGTGCCCTCTAGAGTTTCATGACTGAACTAGAGTTAAAATGTAATTTATTCCTCTGAAACATTTATTATTATTATTATTATCATCATCAATGTTGAAAACCGTTTTGCTGCTTCATATTTTTCTTTTACATACCTGATGTGTATATTGCATATTTTTACAGTGTTTTGTCTATACCTTCGGAAACATCAAGATGCTCCAGAACTCATTTAATTCCGGTGTTTTATTGTATTGATTTTTTTTTTTCTTCTTATGGAATTAAAATCGTTATTTCTATCCCTGTAAGACAATTGTTATTTGAATCATGTGATGTGAGACACGAGGCTGTTTAACACACAGTTTGTGGAAACATTTGGGTGTGTGTTTGTTTGGCATTCGCAGATTTCCATGGAATGTTTTGGAAAAGCCTCTTTCCCACGGCACCTGCTTTAGGTTTACATCGAGGCCTGCCGATGGATTTCCTGTGTTTATGAAGATCAGGAGAGTACGAAACGTGCTGCTCTCTAGACATATTAGGAATCTGACTCTGACCTGATTCTGACACCTCCCTCTAGTCTCCTGCACAAAATCCACACAGAAATCCTGTTTAGTCAATGATTCAGGCAGCATCTAGTCCTGACACTCCTGAGTCCTCGAAGGTGTCGTTTTGACATCAGAATGTGGTTTGTTTATTTGAATGCGAGGCTTTGAGGTACAATTCCAGTACAGATCACAGTTATTTTGGGTCAGTCAGGTCTAATTTGCTGAAGGTAATGGCATAGAGTTTGTAATTAAGATTTTTCTTTTTATTATGCTTACCATGGCTGTTTAAAAACTGTATTTGTTTAAAATACAGTAAAAACAGAACTGTGGGAGGACTTTCTGGGCCACGTTTTCAGACCACGTGTGGAAGTAGCACTAACATTTACATTGCATCAGAAAATAATAGTCTATTGATTTCAGTAGGTATCCAAACCAATTCCATTTCTGTTATGGCTCTATCCACACCCTCATAACACATCTGATGTTGTACATACTGTACCAGTCTCTCAAACGCACCGGCAGAACTAGTGTGTTAGTGAGTGTCCTTATACTATATCTCTGCTCATCTTTAATTATGACTGTTTGTGTCCATCTGCTCTCAAATAAAGATCACTATCATTTCACTGATGGCTACCTCTAACAGGAAATAACAGCATCAGTCAGGTGACCTTTACAGCACCTGTGTGTGTGTGTGTGTGTGTGTGTGTGTGTGTGTGTGTGTGTGTGTGTGTGTGTATTTTAGTTTTTACTGTTCAGATATTTGGGGTCGGTTATTGGGGTGGGAGAAAAAAATCAATGCATCCATCCATCGTGATTCTCTCTCCAATGATTCTGGGTTGATTCTGAGCTAGTTTTTAACCAAATGCATGATGATGCTGCATGTGTTTTAGAAACACCTGTATCCTGCTTGCTTCCAATTCCTCAAACACACACACACACACACACACACACACACACACACACACACACACACACACACACAGAGACACACTCCACTCCACTCCACTCCACTCAAACCTTCCATAAAATAATGTTTCATAGAGTTCAGAAAGGTCGAAGCGAATTACAAAAACATTTGTAAACTACCCAGCAGGTTGGTCAAACATCTAACCCATTTGTCCATTTTCAACCCAACTTGGGTTGTTTTTAACCCACCATTTTTTTTTTTTTTTTTTTTTTTTTTTTATAGAGTGTACCACAATTATTGTTTCTACAGAAAATATGGAGATTCATATTATGCTTTTGTTTGAGTTGGTCTAGCGTTAATGTCAGATTGTCACTCACACTCTCTCTCACACACACACACAGTCACACACGAGTGTTGTTTGGGTATGGAGCTGCTGGTGGAGCGCAGCAGGAAGTCACACGGCTCTGATAAGCGTACGCTGCAGGGCGGGGCGAGCTCCTCGATTACTGAGGAATTTGGCGCTGTGATGGCGGGATGATACAGAGACACACAAATGATCAGACCGCCGGAGAAACTTTGATACTGTAAATCTGATGTGTGTGTGTTTTTGTTGCTTAAACGGTTCTCTTTAATTTTTCATCCTTGATGCCTCTAAAGCAGTGATTCTTCAGCTGCAGCAGAATGTCCTCAGCTGGTACACATTACGGATAGTTAATAGACATATAGAACAAATACAATAAATGCAAATTATTATTATTTTTTTTTTAAATTCTATTTTATTTAATTTCTGATCTAAATACTACTTTTGAGTGTCTGCAATCTGAAAAAGGGTGAGATTTCATTCTGCTCACAGAACATCTCAATGCTGAATCTGTTTTTGGCTCACTGGATTCAGCACTCAGTTTTCAGCACATCTATAATGCAGCCAGTCTGACAGCAGTTCAAACGCTTCTCCACAGACGAGAGATGCTGTAAAATAGACTACATTTTTCCAAATTCCGCAATATATGTATTATTGATGCATTTGAATTGCACTGCAAAAATCGAATGTGTCCAAAATCGAATACTTCCCTACTATATAGTATGCGAAAAACAGTTCGCCAACATAGTAGTATGTCCGAATACATAGTATTCATAAAACAGTAGGCGCAAAGTCCCCGGATGACCTATTACTTCTGGCGAGATTCTGAAGTGTGCATCCACTAGACACTTTACTATCCCATGAGGCCACGGGGAAGGATTTGTGAATGACAGTGAAGCGACACAACTGACGCTGGTAGGTCACATGACAGTAATATCATGGTGGATGTAGTACATCTGAATTACATTCATACTACCCATAGTCATACTATGTAGAACATACTTTTTTAATGGTCGTGAAGTAAATTGAAATTCAAATGTAGTGCCTGTTCAGACAGTACATGATTTCAGACACACCAAAGCAGTTAGTTTGTAGTCTTTGCTATTATAAATGGTATTGTTGTGGTTATGGTGTGTTTTTTAGATGCTGCTCATGTAGGGTTCTTCCACAGATCTGTCAACAAACTGTTGAGGGTCTTACAGCTGGACTTTGACTTATGATAGCTGCATGAATCATAATAAAGCACTGTTCGCTGTTGGCCAGAGGAGAACTGGCCCCCCGACTGAGCCTGGTTTCTCCCAAGGTTTTTTTTCTCCATTTTAACACCTGTTTGCCACCTGATGTCACCTGTTGGAGTTTGGGTTCCTTGCCGCTGTCGCCTTTGGCTTGCTTAGTTGGGGACACTTGATTTGATATTCAACAGTGTTTTGATCTGCCTGCATTGACACCATTGTATGCGAACTGAACTGAGCTGGATGATGACATCACTCCAGTGCTGATATAGATAAATTAACTAAATTAATAACCATTGATTCTTACAACGGAATGAATCAATACTGAATTTACTTGAGATGGACAATGACACCATTTTCTTTAAGAGCTGCCATGCAATCTGCATTGTAAAAAGCGCTATATAAATAAAGGTGACTTGACTTGACTTGTCTTACATCTACATGATTTAAGCTGACTACAGGAATATTGATCCATATATTATTACACTGTCATATGGCATTATGCTGCTCACACAGGCCTCTCAGAGATGTCTGTTTTGCTCAGTGTTGATAAAAGAAACATTATTGTTACTCCTTAGTTGCTCTGAGTTGATCAAAGGTGGTACTTGTCCAAAAAAGTGTGAGAAGAACTGGTGTGGAATAATGATAGAAACAATAGATGCTAAAATATGCAGAGTTTCGGAACATGATAGTGTTGACAATACTTTATATCTGCTTTTGGTTACACTTTATTTTAAGGTGTCTTTGTTACACTGTAATTATACTTTTAATTACTGAGTAATATTAGCTACATTTACTTGCTATAGGGTCAGGATTACGGTTTTGGTTTACGATTAAGGTTAGTTGTATGTAATTATGCATAATTTACAGGTATTACTACAGTAAGTACATGTAACAAGGACACAATATTAGATCTTAATTCAATTAGGACATTTAAGTAGCTTTTATAAACATATCCTAGAAAAAAATAAACATCACTAGTGTGCATCTTGAGACAAAACAATGGCTCTGACATATTTTAAGATATGTTAGTGAAAGTTACTTTCAGTTAAAACAGCTCAAACATGCATTTTAGTCTGAGACTAGGTTTGTGAAACCGGGGGAAAATGTCTATGTCTAAAATGTCTAATTTCATTTTAGTCAATGAAAACTTAGTCACATTTTCATCATGCTGCACAAAGTTTAAACTGATAATAATGATTATTTTTTCAGAATTAAAATCGCAGCGATTGTTGTCATTTGAGAAATTTATCGGGCAGAAAATGTATCATTTTAACAGAAAATCTCTGATTGAGGAATTTTAGCGAGGAAAAGAGCATGTCGACAAACAGTTTTTGTAAACGAAATTAAGTAATCTCAATTAACAACATCTACTGGCAGTATTGGGTTAGGAAATAGGTTTTGTTTAGGGTTAGTTGCTTGTAATTATGCATAATTTACTGCTATTACTATAATAACTACATGTGTAACAAGGATGCTGTAAAATAAAGTGTTACCACTGGCTTTAACTGATGAATCATATAGCATGTGTTTCTGGTAGAGATGTGTTAGAGAGAAACTCTACTGCTGCTGGAAGTTGTTTCTGGTCGTGGTGAATTCTCTGGATTATTGTATCTGAAAATAAAAGAACTTTATTCAGACAAACTGCCTTAAAAAAGAATACAAAATGTTCTGTTGCTAAAGGCAAAAGGTTATACCAGTTCATGTGATTCCTTTAAGTTTTTCAATGTTTAGTGATTGCTAGAACACTTCATTACCTCAAATAGCATGGCTGGTTTATTTGAGGACGGGACCTCTGAAAGTGTCGTTCCTTAGATACATTCAATCGCAAACACACACATCAGCAAGCTGGGTCTTTTACAGATGGATAACTCATAGATTGTGTTGAGCATATGCAACCATCTGCTATTGCTGATGTATATAGTTTAGTCACACACCAGTGAAAGATTTGGAAAAAGTCACATGTACTAGATTCACATTTCTGGAAGGAAATATCAAGCTTCTACAAAACCAGTGTTGATGCTATAGGTTTGTTCAGGTTATAGACATGTGGCGTCAGGACTGGACCAGAATCAACACACAGTGTGCTTTTTGTGCCACAGTGATAAAGACATGCAAGAAAGGACAGATCATCACAATTAATTATGCAAATATTACAGTAACATCAACACAAAGTACTATAGTATTAAAAGTTAGAATTAACAGCAGAATCAAAGCAATTAAATTTAAGGATTTAATGCAGTGTTAAAAAATATATAGATTGATCAATTGAAAAAATAGTTATATTATGTTCTGTTTTATGTTTTTTATTTTTACTGTTGATGATTTCATTGGTGCAGATTCAATGGCTGAAATGATCCACAAAGCAAGGTTTTAATTGATTCATACATTAAAAGGTTGGTTGATTGTGATTTCAATATTTAACTTTAGTTAGTGTGTAATGTTGCTGTTTGAGCATAAACAACATCTGCAAAGTTACGACGCTCAAAGTTCAATGCAAAGGGAGATATTTTCTTTTAAAGAATTCTCTGTTTAAGGACTACAACAAACAGCTGGTAGGGACTACAATGAGCTTCTTCCTGGATTTGTGACATCACAAACCCTAAAATTTACATAAACCCCGCCCCCGAGAACACACAACAAAGGGGCTGAGGTCATGTTGGGCTGCTTTAGAGAAGAGGACGAGTTGTTGTAGTAGAGTGTTGTTACCATGCCGTCATTTTACGCTGGACTGCTTCACAAACGAGGGTCAATTCAACGCTGGATTTTCACAAAAGATTAACATGACGTCACATGCTAGTCGATGAGATGAATCAACTCCACAACAACTACATAAATTTATTCACTAACCATTCAGAAACGTCCAGTTTCATTCTAAAAGTTCTTCCTGAGTCTCTCCATCAGTGTCCGGCTCCGGTTTGAACAATGTAAGGCTGAACACCGTTACTGACAATCCTCATTTTGGCTGCGTGAGATTCTCCAACTTTGTTGTTGTTGAGCAACTGAAGCGCGAGCTGTTAAAGCTCCACCCTCTTCTGGAAAGTGGGCCTGGAGCAGCAGCTCATTTGCATTTAAAGGGACACACACAAAAATGGCGTGTTTTTGCTCACACCCAAATAGGGGCAAATTTGACAAGCTATAATAAATGATCTGTGAGGTATTTTGAGCTGAAACTTCACAGACACATTCTGGGGACATCAGAGACTTACAGGTGCTGGTCATATAATTAGAATATCATCAAAAAGTTCATTTTTTTATTATAAATTATTTTTAAAAATGAAACTTTCATATATTCTAGATTCCCTACATGTAAAGTAAAACATTTCAAAAGTTTTTTTTTTAAATTTTGATGATTAGAGCGTACAGCTCATGAAAGTCCAAAATCCAGTATTTCAAAATATTAGAATATTTCCTAAAATCAATCAAAAAATGGATTTGCAAAACAGAAAAGTTAAAGTTCTTTAAAGTATGTTCTTTTGTGCACTCAATACTTGATCGGCAGGACATATTACAGCAAATGACTTGCTCCTAGCACAAATTACTGCATCAGTGAAGTGTGGCATGGAAGTGATCAGCCTGTGGCACTGCTGAGGCACTATTGAGCCTTCAGATCATCTGTATATTGTTGGATCGACTGTTTCTCATCTTTCTCTTGAAAATATCCCATAGATTCAGGTCAGGCATATTGGCTGGCCAATAAAGCACAGTAATATCATGCTCAGCAAACCACTTGGAAGTGGTTTTTGCAGGTGCTAAAGTCCTGCTGGAAAAGGAAATCAGCATCTCCATAAAGCTTGTCAGCAGATGGAAGCATAAAGTGCTTCAAAATCTCCTGGAAGATGGCTGCATTGACTTTGCACTTGATAAAACACAATGGACCAACACCAGCAGACGTCACGGCCCCCCAAATCATTACTGACTTCAGAAACTTCACACTAGACTTCAAGCAGCTTGGATTCTGTGCCTCTCTAGTCTTCCTTCAGACTCTGGGACCATGATTTCAACATGAAATGCAAAATTTACTTTTATCTGAAAAGAGGACTTTCGACCACTGTTCACTGTCCAGTTCTTTTTCTCCTTAGCCCAGGTAAGATGCTTCTGACGTTGTCTCTGGTTCAGAAGTGGCTTGGTAGTCCTTTTCCTGAAGATGTCTGAGTGTGGTGACTCTTGATGTGCTGACTCCGGCTTCATTCTACTCATTGTGAAGCTCTCCCAAGTGTTTGAATCGGCTTTACTTGACAGTATTGTCAAGCTTGCGGTCATCCCTATTGCTTGTGCACCTTTGCCTACCCAATTTCTTCCTTCCAGTCAACTTTGCATTTAATATGCTTTGATATTTCACTCTGTAAACAGCCACCCCATTCAGTAATGACCTTCTGTGACTTACTCTCTTTGTGGAGGGTGTCAATGATTGTCTCCTGGACCATTGCCAAGTCAGCAGTCTTCCCCATTAGTGTGGTTTCAAAGAACAAAAGATACCCGGAATTTATACTGTAGGGATGGTCATTTAATGAAACTCAAATGTAAATATTCTAATATTTTGAGATACTGGATTTTGGACTTTCATTAGCTGTACGCTCTAATCAACAAATTTACAAAAAAGAACTTTTGAAATGTTTTACTTTACATGTAGGGAATCTAGAATATATGAAAGTTTCATTTTTTAAAATAATTTACAATAAAAAAAATGAACTTTTTCACGATATTCTAATTATATGACCAGCACCTGTATATTACATCTTGTGAAAAGAGGCATTATAGGTCCCCTTTAAGAGTAGAATGAATTTCTTAAAATCCATTGTTGTTTCAGTCAGTTTATTCAGGTTTTGTCAGATTTAGCCAACATTTAGGGACATTTGTCCACAAGCTATAGCTAACCTCACACACTCTCACACACTCTCACACACACTCACACACACACACACTCTCTCACACACACGCACGCACACACACACACACACACACGCCATTATCAGTGAGTTGCACATGTGGACTGGACTCAGATGTTTGTTAGAAATAACTGCAAAGAAATCTGCTCCATCACAGCTCACAAGATCAAAGTGTGTGTGTGTGTGTGTGTGTGTGTGTGTGTGTGTGTGTGTGTGCGCGTGTGTGCGCGCATGTGCGTTTGTGTTTGTTTGTGTACGCATGCAATGCGTTCAAATGTGCATGAAGATATGCTCTCCTAATGAAGTTAAACCGTTCATGAACAATAGTCATGTTGAAACATGGTTTGAGTGTCTGTGAGTCAAACCACTCTCCTCGGTTCAAACTTTGCTTTATTAGTTGTCTTCCCATAATTCCCAGAGCTGTGAAACTTTTTCCTCATGTTCCCATTCACCCATCACCCTCTGATTTCCCCCTTCGCCCGCTTTCCTCGTTCAGTCAGTTCTGGGTTATTCTCCACCCAGTGTTTTGAAGCAGCCCCACTGAGCGCTGATGTATCTGTGTGTTTATTTCTACTCTGTCGTATCATCTGCATTACTTTTGTTTGCGTAAACAAGCATTCACATGTATTAAATCATGAACTATTATGTGTTACACATATTCATATCCTGATTTGATTGTAATCCAGCAGGGTTTGTTTACTCTCTCACACACAGGCACACATCAAACGTGCCGCGCTGGATATTCATTATGTAAATGCACTAATGAAGTAAAGGCACTTCAAAAGAGGTTCGCTCATGAATATTCACAATTGTCTTCTGTCTTTGCTCCTGGCTGCTTTAGAGTGAGCGTGTGTAAGTTCGGACCACATGGCCCCTGACATGCTGACTTTATGTATTTAGACAAGCCAAGAAAGAGCCCATATGTACGTTATGAATTTCAAAGGAAGCATAACACACACTCACACACACTTTGACGAGCTCTGAGTGAGGCTGTTTAACTCCCGAGCGCTGCAGAGAAAGGAATAGCTGCTGATATCTAAAGGAAAAGTGAAATATTGGCAACAAATGGGGAAAAAAAAGCACAAGTGTGAAAGAGGGGAACATGAGAGTGATTTTTAGTATTATAGTCTGTCGGACTTGTTTGTTGAACCAAAGGTCAGTGATAAACCCAGACTTTTGAGAGGAGAGCGATTCCATGATAGTACCCCTTATAAAAATTAACCATGGTTTTGCTACAAATAAAACCATGGTTTTGCTACAATAACCATAGTTCAACCATGGTATTTGTAGTAAAACTTTGGTTATACAAATGGTAATCAATCTGCCAAAGAAACATGGTTACTAAACTTTACTATAATAAAACCATGGTTAATTTTGGTACATGTCTGTGAAACAGACGTCTGTTCGTCTGGACAATGTAATTTAGAGTCTTTACTGCAACATGTCAACTATATTTGCTGGAATATGTTACAATATCTGCAGCATCACTACATGTGTCTCTGAAATAAGTTCTAATATCTGGATTATGTACCTGCTTTCGGATGCAATTTGTCTGCATAAAATCTGCAGTTTATCTCTATGTACTGTATATTCTTGTATAATAACTGTACACTCACTGGCCACTTTATTAGGTACACTTGTTCAACTGCTCATTAACACAAATGTCTAATCAGCCAATCACATGGCAGCAACTTGCATTTAGGCCTGTAGAGATGATCAAGACGATCGGCTGAAGTTCAACCTGAGCATCAGAATGAGGAAGAAAGGTGATTTAAGTGACTTTGAACGTGTCATGGTTGTTGATGCTGAGTGTTTCAGAAACTGCTGATCTACTGATCGCGATTAAACCGCCGCGATTGCAAAGGCTGCGATTATTTTATGCGCAGCTTGTCAGAGCTGTACGGTTCTGTGATCAGTAGTAAATGCTTCTCCATCTGAAAGCCAGAGGGTGCTCTTGCGCTGAAACTCCAAATATGCTCTGACGCAGAAGTAGATAACACACGTCATTCCAGGAAATCCATATGGGAATCATACTATCGCTGTAGCTGAATGAACAGAAGATTGAAACGCTTTGATTGATTAAACATGACTAATAAACACATGACTGCCTTATTCTGTGTAAGAGCCACATCATCTCACAGAAGGATGCTCAACTGTCGTTATGAAGTGAATTTGGAGTAAAAACATGTTATTAAATGTTGTCTTTTGTTGGACAAGATGTTAATAAATGCTTCTCATGTCTGGGAAGATGTTAACGCGTGTTGCTTTTTCAAATGCACGTTATAAGTGACTCAAACTCGCAGTGCTTTCAGATGGATCAGCATTTGGAGCCATATTTCATTGACAAGCTGCGCATAAAAAAACAGTCGCAGCCTTTGCGATTTCATAATCGCACTAAGAATCGCGTTTAAGTGCGATTTCAATGTTATTTTTCATATTGCGCGATAAATTGTGCAGCCCTAATCTACAATGTTTCACTTTGCTGCTGCAATAAGTCTCAATAATTCACAATATCAATAAAATGTCACTGTCTCGTGTCACAATATTCACAATATTGGCAAAGATCTCAGTATGTCACTGCAGTAAGTCACAATATATGATTTGTCACTAAAAAGTTCAGCAAATGACTTTGCGACAGTTATTATTTATAATGTTCCTGATTTAGCTTGTTTAAGATGTTTATCAGATATTTGTACACAAATATTACTTCAAATAGAAGTTGATTCTCTAGATCACATCACATGTAGTGTTGTCACGTACTTGTGCTTATTGGCTTTTATTTCTCTCTCTCGCTCATAAGCTGCAGACTTTCACAGATGCTGAAGTTGTTGCGATACTTCATGAAACATTGTCTTTCCCACCTTCACCTTCTAGTTGAACATTCTTCTTTTTCATTTTCGACACTGTGCTCTCTCTCTTTCATGGTGGGGCCCTTCAGGAAGTGGGTGTGTGTGTATGTGTGTTAGTTTGGAGTGGAGGGAAAGAGGAGGGGAAACAGAGGATGCTGAATAAAATAATAAACAGCTGCCACTGGAGGGAAAGACGAGTGGAAGAGAGAGAGAGGGAAAAGTCAACTCTGGGAGCCAGCAGTCAGAGAAGAACAGGAGGAGAGGAGAAAGGTGGACAGCCTGAGAGTTTTAGGGAAACTTTGGGAAGTTCTGGAAATGTGCCTCAAGCAGCCTGCGGAGATCTGATCCTTACATCCAGGAGGAAAAGGTCATCTCAGAACTCTGTCTAGATGGATTTTCTTCAAGTGTGAAGATCAGAGTGGACTTGTGAACGCAAAGATGAAGACCGTCACATTCACACCTCACACAGATCAGCTGCTTCTAGCCTGTCCTTATGTCTAGATATGGAGATGTTCTCCTCGAGATCAGATCTTCAGTGTTCTTCTTGGCTAGCTGAGTCTGTGTTTTCCGCAGCCGTGCTGCTCTCCTGCTCTGCCCGCCAGCATGAACCACACAGAGCCTCTTTGATGCATGTAATTGACTGCGAACGCTTGCCCGAGGGACACAGGAACTTAGAGGAAGAACAAGACGCTTTCTGTGTGCGTCTGTAGGAGAGCGTGTGTGTGTGCGCTTTGGGAGATCTTTGTGAGTAGAGCGGCAAAATCATCTCCAGATCACTGAACCATCAGTTGGATATTTGGTTGAATTTCTTCTTCAGTCTACCTCCAACAGCCGGGCCTTTACCTCACACCGTCCTGAGCATTGATCAAGACCCATCAAACACTGGAGCATGCGGCTCTTGGCTCAAAGCGATGGACCTACGGCACAGGCGCGCCGGCTCCCGCTGAGGCTCTGCTCCACGCTGGCAGACGTTGAAGCCGTGATGTGTTTGTGCTCTTCCACAGATGTTCCTGCATATAATAAGCTGTATTATGCATGTGTGGACCCCCAGAGGACACTGATCCGCTGCCAGATTTCTCTCCGTCTCCAGCGTTCTGGAATGTAGTGCGGTAGAGATAGACGGAGATCATGATGGTTGGTCTGAACTTCAGCTTGCAGGAGTTGCTGAAGAAGTTTGAGGAGGTATTTTCAGATTTGCTTCTGGATTGTTTGAATGTGGAGGAATTGAACAGGGTGGTCTGATCCCAAAGATACACAAGTGCTAATGCGAATGAAAACTTGCAGTTCCTCTCCGGTTTCTTGGTTATTATATCAGGAACTTCAATATAATAGATCATTGGGAATGAACCAATAAAATTTAAATTCTGGTTACACTTTATTTAAAAGTGGTTTCAATGTAATTACACAAATAAGTACTGAGTAATATTAATTAACATCATGTGCTTAACCAAGTTATTATCATTAAATGGAATTAAAACTAAAACCAAAAATAAAAAAAAAAAAAAAAAGCTTAAAACAAACTGAAATAAAATCAAATATAAAAACATGGTAACACTTTATTTTACAATGTCCTTGTTACGTTACATGTAGTTAATATAGTAATAACAGTACATTATGCATAATTACATGTAACTAACCCTAAACAAACCCATAATCCTAACCCTATAGTAAGTGCATTTAGTTAATATTACTTAGTACTTACTTACAGTACTTAGAATTACACTCTAACAAGGACACCTTAAAATAAAGTGTAACCAAAAAAACTTTAAATTATTGTATTTCAGTTAGCTGACATGGCAACATTTTTCATTTCCGTTTAGTTTGAGTTGAAGTACTAAAAAACTAAAACTAAAACTTAATAAAAACTACATAGAAATATTAAAAAAAAAACAAAAAAACAACTATAATAAAAATGACAAAAACATGCAACAAAATTACTAAAACTTTAACTAAATTTAAGTGAAAGCAGAAAATATAAATTAAATCTAATTCAAAATTTTAAAAACTATAACTGTGTCAATGATAGTAGAATAACATTGTTATTAATAACATGGGTTGGGGTTTTGTTAGTTGCTAATTGTAATTATGAATAATATATTGTTATTTCTATAGTAACTACATGTGTAACATAGACACTGTAAATCTAGTGTTTCTAAAATTGTAGTTGATACTGATAAGGCAGTAATTATAATTATTTTATATGACCGATAAATATCTAATATAAAAATGTATGCTGAATAAATAAAAATTAATAAAAAAGAATAATTAATGTCCACTAATATATATATATATATATATATATATATATATATATATATATATAATATAGCCAATACGGCCAATATATAGCCAGTATTTGGATGGATGGATGGGAGAGAGCGAGCGAGCGAGTGAGTATTGGGCAATAACTGTTTTGGAACAAATACATTGTTCATCCCTATAGATTGTCTAAATTTAATTGTAAGAATGATAGTTTGACCTTTACTCAAATGATCTACCCCAGATCAAATTTCCAACTTATGTGTCTTTGGAAAATTTAGCTTTAGAGGTTTATCTAGAATGCCGTAAGTTTGCTTTTTCCTCCAGAACACCATGTGGCGACACACATGTGGAAAATTGTTTTACTAAAAGGATTAGTTCACTTCTGAATTAAAATTTCCTGATAATTTACTCATTCTCATGTCATCCAAGATGTGTATGTCTTTCTTTCTTTAGTTGAAAAGAAATTAAGGTTTTTGAGGAAAACATTCCAGGATTTTTCTCCATATATTGGACTTCACTGGATTCAGCGGGTTGAAGGTTCAAATGTCAGTTTCAGTGCAGCTTCAAAGGGCTCTACACGATCCCAGATGAGGAATAAGGGTCTTATCTAGAAAAAACGTCATTTTCAAAAAAAAAAAAAAAAAAAATTCTTTTTTACTTCTGAAGTGAACTAATCCTTTAAAGCACTAAAACTAAAACATGAGGAACAAATTCTAGTTTTTGTGACAGTTCATTAAGGTAGACGGTTTGGCCTTGTGTATATAGTCTTGTGCATATATTGCTGTGAGTGTCACAGTGATCTCTTTGTCACTAATATGCAAAAGAAAAAAACATTTTCCTGAACTGTAAAGAATGTCCTTTAAGGTCTGATCTGTCAACTATCCCAATTATGCCCTTGATCAGATACTCAGCCTCAGGTTGCTGGATGGGACTGTAGTGTTAAGTGTACTGTTAGCAGACACTTTTATCCAAAGTGACTATCTGTGCAATAACTGCTTCCAGGAAAGAGAGGGATTTCAAAACACTCTGAGTTTAAAGAGCATCTTCCACCTGTTGAAGTTTGTTACACTGAAGAGGGTTTCTCTCTCTGGGTGTGTATGTGTGTGTTAGTCGATGAGGATGCTTCCGTCGACCAACAGTGAAAGGTCAAACATGAAAATGTCACTCTTTTTTCCCTTTTAACCTGTGTCTCTCTGTCTCTCTCTCCCTCTCGGGTTTGTGGGCAAGTCTGGTTAAATGAGAGCACGCTGAACGACAGCTCTAGGGAGTCTTTATGATCGAGAAGCAATTATTTAACTTTATTAACAAGAAAAGCTTTTTTTATTGCTTCGTTTAATAGGTCAGACTGCCAGATGAGGGAGTTTTAGTGTGTGCGGGGCTCGTGATTGAATTGATCACAGTTAAATATTTCATTAAGAACTATAACAGATGAACAGCAGAAATGAATGTTCTCTGTGAAACAGAGCCCAGAAACATGCTGTGTGTTGAAGCTTCAGTCTACTGGTTACAGTGTATATTTGTACATGTGAATCAGGCCATCTCCTAACATGATTTTACACATACATGCAAACGCATTACCTAAACCATATAGTTTAAAATTAGACAGCATAACCAATGGATCGCCTACAGTCTGTTCACTGACCATTTGATGCATATTGCAAGCTCAGATCTGATTGGCTGACTATTGACGCTTTTCCACTGCATGGTATGGTTGGTACGGCTCACTTTTTGGCGCTTTTCCACTGCATGGGACGGCTTGGTGCGGAATGGTACAGCTCGCTTAAATAGTACCACCTCGGTTGAGGTTCCAAGCGTGCCATACCGATACTAAATGTGACGTGTAAACACTGCAAATCACTGATTGGTCAGAGAGAATCGTCACTACCAGCGTCATTGGATTTGAAACACAAGACACCAAACCTGCTAGATTTAAATAGCCAGTAACAGCCACCGCAGTATCATTTGTTCGTGAAACGACTTGCTTTATACGACCGTCGCACACAACTCGAAAAAAGAAAAGGCTGTATCGTGGTCAATAGATGAGGTGCAGACTCGTTGGGAGATGAGGAGCAGATCCACGGCAGTAAAGGCGGCACAACTATAATGATCAGTCTATAATTCCACTCACTTTGAAGCGATACTAAACTGCAGTGGAAAAGCAAACCGAAAGTAAAGCGAGCCGAGCCAAGCCGAGTAGTATCATATGTATATTCTGGGCGACGTGCCTATTCACCATTTACCAGACAGCATCTTTTGCATTTGACACTGGATTTGAGGTTCATGACATCAAATCTTTGAAAGATTTCAAGTTTGTTTTGGAGTTTAGTTTTGCTTAATATTTTTGTTTTGTTCTGTCTTCCAAAGTTTGTGAGGTTCCTGATATCAAATCAATATCTAATGAAATATTTTCCTTTTTTAGTTTTGTTTTTGTTTAGTTTTGCATTACAAAATTTGTGAGGTTTGTGACAAGATTTAAAGTTTGTTTTGGAGTTTGTTGTTGTTTATTGTTTAGTTTAGTTTAATATTTTGGTTTGATTTAGTTTTCCTAAGTTTGTGAGGTTATTTGAATCATATCTTTGAAATATTTCAAGTTTTATTTTAGTTTTGTTTAGTGTTTTGTTTTTGTTTTGTTTTCCAAAGTTTGTGAGGTTCATGGCATAAAATCTTTGAAAATTTCCATTTTGTTTGTTTGATTAGTTTTGTTTAGTGTTTTGTTTTGTTTTACAAAGTTTGTGAGGTTTGCGATATCAAATCTTTGAAATATTTCCATTTTTTTTGTTTTGTTTTGTTTATTGTTTAGTTTTGTTTAGTGTTTTGGTTTTGTTTTGTTTTACAAAGTTTGTTTTCTTTTTTACTAAAGGTTTTGATGTTTAGGACATTCTGTATCCAGTAATCTAGATGTTCATGAACAGACCAGTTTGTCACTTAAATAAGAATTTAAGTCACTTTATTTATCAGTCAAACCGTGTATTACAGTCTTACAATCTAAGTTCGCAGGCTAGAAAATCAATCTACGTATAAATTGTTTACTTGTTTATTTTCTGGTCTGTGTGAACTGTCTTTCTATTGGGACCTTCAACAGAATTCACTACTTTATTTCATTTCTCATGTGTGTTGTCTCAGCAGTATGTTGTTGTTTGTATTCATTGGTATTCTGGTATATTTTCTTTAAAGGAGTGACAGAGTGAGAGAGTTAAATAGCAGAGAGCACTTTGCAAATGAACTGGAAAAGACCCAACCCTCCATCTACTGTCCTCTACTCAACATGCCTCAATCTGGCAAATTCAAACAAGCTTTATTAGCATGATTGTGGTGCAGTATTTCCAAAATCCAAAAAATGGCCATTAAAAAATACTTTGACTATCAGTATATCCTGTCAGATAACTGCCAAGGAACCACACAGGCATCCAATCAATCTATCGATGTTGATGTATCATAAATACCCAGAGTGACATTAGTTACAGTTTAGCTGTGTGGCAGAAATCACACGTTTGATTGACAGGAAATCAGTGTTTGAATAGTGAACTTTGAAGGCAGTTTGATTATTACTATTTGGTTTTAAACATGATGCAGGTTATGATAACTTGTGTTATCATTATCAGCAAGTGGTGCAATGTGTTGTGCTGTGTTATGTAATCTACTGAAATTAAATAAACTAAAAAAAAGACATTAAAATTATATTTAGATAAAATCTATTTGCCATAAAACTGAAGCTAAACTGAACTATACTAAAAAAGTGACTAGATTGTGTGCTCAGTATCTTCATGTGTACTTTCACGAGTAATGTGATTTATCTTTAGTTTGATTTGTGCTTGTGTGGAGAGGTTCAGTATCAGATTGGCAGCTTTAATTGTGTATTTTTCTCTCAGCGGAGAAGGTGTGGAAGCATCTCTTCCTTTGTTGATTTATTTATCTTTCCCTTTAACGAATCCACATAATGAAGGTGATAACGGTGTAATTAAAGCACTCTCTGTCTCCCTCTGTGTGTGTAGGACATCCAGGCGGAGATCGAGGCTCATAATGATGTTTTCAGGAGTGTGGAGGGGAATAAGATGAAGATGGTGAAGGCTCTGGGGAGCTCAGAGGAGGCAGTATTCCTCCAGCAGAGACTGGATGACATGAACCAGCGCTGGAACGACCTGAAGGCCAAATCTGCCAATATACGGTCAGTCACACACAGATGCACACGTTCATGTTAAGGTCACATGAAAATCATCACGAGTCACTGGTAAGGACAGATGGAGCCGTGTTTCTGTTGCCTTGTCAAATTGAGCAGCTGTGTGTGTGTGTGTGTGTGTGTGTGTGTGTGTAGAACAGACATAATTGTTGTAAATGTGTGCCATTTCAAAGGGTAAATGGACTAACAAGAGAGTGTGTGTGTTTGTGTGAGGAAAACAATGTAATTGTGTGCTCTAATGTCTGCTGTTTTATTAAAGCTAATTAGGCGCTAATTAGTGAACATGCATAATTACAAGTCTTGCTGATGCGTCCATTAACAACAGGGCTTGACACTTACTTTTTTCTCTAAGGTGCACATGTGCTCCTAAGTTGGAAAATTTTAGGGACCAAATTTAAATAATAATAATAATAATCAAATAATGTTTTTTGTTTTTGTTTTTGTTTTTTTTGTTGTTTTTTTTTTCTTAAAAAAGGGACACAAAAACACATTTAAATGCAAAATTATTTAATTTATTAAAACACAAAAAGTACACTTGACAGCTACCAGAAAAAAAAAAAAAAAAAAAAAAAAAAAACTTTTATGCATAATGCAGGACTTTTAATAAAAAAAGCCTGAAATGCATAGGAACACTTTCTATGCTTTACTATTGCCAGTTGATCATTTAAAAAGATGAAAGCAACCATTTACAATTCTACATCAACTCTGGGGCAGCCTGATCAAACTCACCTGCCTGTATCTTTCTAGTAATCCTGAAGAGCTTGATTAGCTTGTTCAGGTGTGTTTGATTAGGATTGGTGTTAAACTCTGCAGGAAAGTGGATCTCGAGGGCCAGAGTTGCCCAGCACTGATCTACATTATATTACAATATAAACAACATAAAGTAAACATTGTCACAATTCATCAACAAGATCCTAAACAATATGTAAGCAATAAGGTATGAGAGGCTGTGCTGTATTGTGAATAAGTCACAGCTGAAGTGCTTTGTTAGGCACGACGCGAAGCGGAGTTGCCCCACAATACAAATATTAAAGCCAAAAATATGTATCAATGCAACTTTCATGAAGTAAAGTTTCACTAAAAGCCTCCCTTCTGCCGGAAAAAATAGTCCCTGACCGTGAACAGCAACAGAAGTTACATTATTACGCCATTAGATGGCGGCAAAGACTGCCTTTATGAGTGTGTCAGTCAGTAGCGAAGACTTTTACATTGAAAAGACTGAATTGTTGTGAACACGTAACAAGACGCAACTGACAAATGCTTTGACTAGCACTGTCAGTCATGGGAAAACCCCTTAACTGTTAAAAGGACAAGATAATACATCGGACATTTAAACTGATTTTTTTATTATGAACATAGGACTGACCTGAAGGAACAGCTTTTTAAACTTTAATAATCACATTGGGCTGTATTGTGGTTCCTGTTTTTCCATCCCCAAATATAAGACCTCTTAAAATGACCATTATGTTATATCATTTAAGATATTTAAGACTTTATATGACATGAAATTTCATAAAGATTTTGCTATAAAGATTGATTCCATTCCATGCTCCAAAATACACTATATATGGACAAATGTATTGGGACTCCTGACCTTCACACCAACAGGGACTGTAATTACGTCGCATTCTGAATACATATACATTAATATGGAGTTGGTCCTCCTTCACAGCTATAACAGTTTCCACTCTTCTGTGAAGGCTTTCCACTGTAGAGTGTCCTGTAGAGCACGTTCTTCCAAAATTCTTCCATCCCTAAACTGTTCCCACAAAGTTGGAAGCATAGCATTGTCCAAAATGTCTTAGAATGCTGAAGCATTAAGATTTCCCTTCACTGGAAGTAAGAGGCCTATATCCCAACCCCTGAAAAACAGCCCCATACCATCATCACTTCTCCACCAGATTTTACAGTTGGTAATGTCCTCTGGGCATCCACCAAACCCAGACACCATCCACCAAGCCCATTCAACTGCCAGACAGAGAAGAGTGATTCGTCACTCCACAGAACACATCTCCACTGCTCCAGGGTCCAATGTCGTTGTGCTTTACACCACTCCATCTGACGCTCGGCATTGGAGTTGGTGATGTGAGGCTTGCATGCAGCTGAACGGCCATGGAAACCCATTCCATGAAGCTCCCATCGCACAGTTTTTGTGCCAATATTAATGCCAGTGGAAGTGTTTAACTCGAGTGAAATGAACACACTGTCGAGCTCTGTATTAACACACACACACACACACACACACAGTTTCAACTGTTACATTTTGTACAGAGAAAGTCTGCTGGAAAGTTTTCCTGTTTAACTGTGTTCGTAGGAAAATCCTGATGCATACATAATCTAACATCTTAATCTAGTAGTAATCTAACATCTAACATCTTAATGTAGTAGTAAGATTTGTATTATTTAAATGAATGTTTAAACATGCGCAGGGCTCATCTGGAGGCCAGTGCTGAGCGCTGGAACAGGCTTCTGTCAGTACTGGAAGAACTGGGGCGCTGGATCAGTGTGAAGGATGAAGAGCTGAACAAACAGATGCCCATCGGAGGAGATGTGCCCACACTACTGCAGCAGCAGACCCACTGCACGGTGAGAGCACACGCAACGCTAACACAAACACAGGCTCAGATCGCCTCCTCTCCTTTCTCATATTGACTCACTGCTATCTTGTCTCCTCCCATCTTGTGTATTTTGTCTTGGTTTCATCTCATCTTGTCTCATCTCTCTTTTCAGCTCAACTCATCTCATTTGTAACTCATATATCTCATATTCTCATATTATCTTTTCATTGTCAACTCTTTTCTCGCACTCTAATCTTCTCAACTTGTCTTCTCTCTAGTATTGTCTCGTTTCATTTTGCACCTTTCTCTAACATATCAGTTCAATTCAAAATGTGCTTTATTGGCATGACAATTGTTACAATATATTGCCAAAGTATTTTTAATGTTTACAGTGAATCTAGAACAGATGCGGCTCACTTCTGTCGATATTTGCCCTACAGTCAGCATGTGATTGCTCAGTCTGTACCTCGTCATTCTTCTTCTTAATTTACAGTCTTTCACTGTGCTCAGATATTCTGCTGTTGTGTAGTCTCTGTTTAGGGCCAAATAACATTCCAGTTTACTTTGTTTTTCTGTTGTTTCAGTCCAATCAGTAAGATTTTATTTATTTTTTTTTTTTTTTGTGCTTTTATAATTTGGTTGGCCCGAATTTTGTAGATGAGTGTTTCGGTGTCCTGATGCTGGCTGTTTTTTTTTTGTTGTTGTTGTTTGTTTTTGCAGCTTCAGGACCATCTGAATCAGGGGACTTTTTTCACTGTTCGTTTCATGTTTTTAAGGACTTTCAATCCTAAGAGTTGGGGTCACTCATTTTTAGATTTTTCCAAAATTTGATGGCTCGTTTCTCAGTGCGCATCGGTAGAGGGTAATGGCATAGTTCTGCCCTGCATGCGTTGTCTTTCTCATTGTTTCATCACCTCTCTCATCTCATTTTATAAACTTTGTCTTCTCGCTCGGCTCGTTGTCTCTCTTCCTCTCTAATCTCATCATGTCTCTTTTCGCTACTCTCATTTTTTTAAACTTTTCTCTTGCCAAGTCTCTCTCTTGCTAACTTGTCACCTCATTTTGTGCCTTTCTCTCTCATATATTTCTCTTCTCATTGTCTGTTTTCCTCTGTCATCTCTCTCTTCTCAGCTTGTTTGTGCTCTCGTCTCATCTTGCCTCATCTCATCTCATTTTGTACTCTCATATCTCTCATATCTTTCTCTTCTTATTGTCTCTTTTCCTCTCTCATTTTATCTCTTCTCCTCTCTCATCTTGTCTCTTCGGCATTTGTCTCCTCTCTTGTATCATATCATCTAATTTTGTACCTTCCTCTTCTCTTCTCATTGTCTCTTCTCCTCTCTCGTCATCTTGTCTCATCTCGCTTTTCTCAAATCTCCTGTGTCGTCTCATCTCATTTTGTATGTTTCTCTCATGTCTTTCTCTTCTCATTTTCTCCCCTCATCTCATCTTGTCTCATCTTTGTCCCATCTTGTGTCTCTTGTCTCTTTATCTTCTCATCTTGTCTTCTCTCCTCTCATGTCTCTTCTTATTACTGTTTGCCCGGTCTCATTTTTTTTTTTTTTTTTCTCTTTGTCTTATATATTTCATTTCTCATTTGTCTTGTCTCTTTATCATTTTATCTTCTCATCTCATCTTTTCTCATTACTCTCATCTACTCTCTCTTGTTTGTTTCCTGTCTCGTCTTGTCTCATCTTTCATCTCCTCTAATCACTGAGATCCTGTCTGTCTTGTTTCCTCTCATCTCATCTTGTCTCCTCTTCTTTCGTCATGTCTTGCCTTGTTTCCTTTTGTATCCTCTCCTCTAGTTTGCTCTCGTCTCCTCTTGTCCCGTCTAGTCTCATGTCATCTTGTCTCCTCTTTTCCGCTCATCTCTTCTCCTCTCGTCTCATCACCTCTTATCTCCTCTCATCTCGTCTCATCTCCTCTTGTCTCATCACCTCTCCTCTCGTCTAGTCTCCTCTCGTCTCCTCTCGTCTCATCACCTTGCGTCTCGTCTCATCTCGTCTCCTCTCGTCTCATCACCTTGCATCTCGTCTCATCTCCTCTCATCTCATCACCTCTTCTCTCATCTCATCTCATCACCTCTCCTCTCGTCTAGTCTCCTCTCGTCTCCTCTCGTCTCATCACCTTGCGTCTCGTCTCATCTCGTCTCCTCTCGTCTCATCACCTTGCGTCTCGTCTCATCTCCTCTCATCTCATCACCTCTTCTCTCATCTCATCTCATCACCTCTCCTCTTGTCTAGTCTCCTCATCTCGTCACCTCTCGTCTCGTCTCCTCTCCTCTCATCTTATCTCCTCTCATCTCCTTTCATCTCGTCTCGTCACCTCTCGTCTCATCTCCTCTCATCTCGTCTCTTCACCTCTCGTCCCGTCTCCTCTTGTCTCATCTCCTCTCGTCTCATCACCTCTCGTCTCGCCCTTTTTGTTTCCTCTCGTCTCTTCTTGTCTCATTTCCTCTCATATTGTCTCCTCTCATCTCATCACCTCTCATCTCGCCCCTCCTCATCTCCTCTCCTCTTGTCTCGTCTTCTCTTCTCTCCTCTTGTCTCCTCTCGTCCTGTCTCCTCTCATCTCATCTCCCCTCATCTCGTCTCGTCACCTCTCATCTCTTCTCGTCTCATCTCATGACCTCTCGTCTCGCCCGTTCTTGTCTCCTCTCCTCTTGTCTTGTCTCCTCTCCTCTCCTCTCCTCTCATCACCGCTCCTCTCCTCTCGTCTCGTCACCTCTTCTCTCATCTCATCTCCTCTCGTCTCATCACCTCTCCTCTCATCTCGTCTACTCTCATCTCATCACCTCTTCTTTCCTCTTGTCTCATCACCTCTCCTCTCGTCTCTTCTCCTCTCTTCTCGTCTCATCACCTCTCCTCTCGTTTCCTCTTCTCTTCGGTCTTCTCTGATCTTATCCTCTGTCTCATTTTGCCTCTCTTATTTTATCTTGTCTCTCCTTTCCATCTTATCTTCAACACATTTTTTTTCTCCTTCTCCGGCATTTCATTATCTCGTCAGATTCCCCTGCAGGGAATAATAGTGTTTACGCTACTCTGTTAAATCCTCATTTTGGACAGTTATATTCTGGTCGTGTGTTTGGATCAGTGTGTCAGCGAAATAAATCACCAAAAGGTGTCATTAACTGTCTGTGATAATGACAGTAATCAAGCTGATAGCAGGCCTGAACAGAACAATCAGACCGGTTACCCTCTCACCTTTACTCGAAAACATAATGTTTTTAAACGTTTACATACACAGATCCTAGATATGCATCTGATAATTAAGACCTGTTTAAGGAGGATTTGTGGCATGTTTAATGGCATGTTCTGGGCATTTTCTGGCTTCTTTCTGCTGTTTGATGTAGGAATACCTACAGCGCTGAGAACACACCAGACAAAACCACCGCAGGGAATTATGGGAAGGTGGCAGGAAGGTTGAAACTGTAACAAGTCTGTGACAGTTTGGTTATGCTCTCTCTCTCCCTTTCTCAGACAGTTTGACTAATGATTCTCTGGAGCGAAGAGAAAGATTGCCCCCCATTTTGACTTTCTTCCTCTCTCTCGCCACCTCATCTTTTTCTCTGGCTCTTATAATAGATTGTCTTTGAGCCGGCTGCCCTGGTAAGAGCTTTAGCCGCGTGGGTACAAAACGCCAGGCCTTTTGAACACGTCACGGCTGATTAGTGTGCTGTGCCAAGCGGGCGACCAGGATAGAGCGCCCCAGAACACGAGATGGAAGTGAAAATGAATAATTTGTGTGAGGTCTGAGAGACTTAGAAGAGCCAAACACACTGTCTGTCTGAAAACTTCCAGCGATAAAGACACTGAGCCAGTTAGAGAGACGCGCCAATCGGAATGACCTTTATTCCCAGATTAATTGAGTATAACGAGGTCATTTGATGAAACGGAAACAGTGGCTTTTCAATTTTGAAAAGGTGATTTTCAGAGTACATTTTTGTATGACTTTTTATATTAAATAATGTATAAGTTTTAATTAATTGTGCAATCTCAGACTAAATTATTATATTTTACTTATACTTATATTAATAAATATAGGTTGTGATATAATTATGCCTTTGGAAAGGTAACAGGGTTTAAATTAATTTACACAGTCTTTACAGTAATATTCACAGTTTAATTTGACATTACAAGCCTTGTGCTCAGAGCTTGAAACTACAAGGTGCTTGTTAAAAAGATAATTTGATGCTAGTACTTCCATAAAATATCCAATTTTAAAGTTGTTTATGAATCAAAATCATGGTAACAGAGTTGACATTGAGCTCATCTTCTGAGAATCCAAGTAATAACAGATGTTATTAAACTGACACGAAAAGGAAACATTCTTGGAGAGTTTTACTTCCTCAAATATTAATATTAACAAATATTTATTTTATTTCATTATTTAATTTCATTCACCAAAAAATGATGTTAACGGGGTTGACATTTATTTGGGGACAAAAATTCAAAAACTAAAAGCTGTATATGAAAAGCACAATTAGCACCTTTTTTTAGTAAAATGAACCTAATGAGATATATATCGTTATGTGTGTGTGTGTGTATATATATATATATATATATATATATATATATATATATAATAGTGTGTGTGTTAATTAACAATGATCCTCTTAGCTGGTGTACAACACTAGTTTCTCTCCATTTTATAGATATTGAATGTGTCTGTACGTGTGGAGGTATATTCATTTATGTCATTTACCCACGCAGCATTCATTTTATTATTAGCAATAAAGTTTAAGAAGTTCTTGAGGACGGTTCTTCTGAATTCCCCCATATTAATGTCTCAGTAATGGTGTTTATTAATCATACATCTAATTATCCAATAGAAAAGCCTCCTTTATTGCTGCCATAATTAAAACTATCAATCACAGTTTAGGAAAGTCCTCTAAAAAACTGATAGTGGGACAATGTGTGTCATTCTTAGTTGGGGGGGTTGGTGATGTGGTCCCCCCCGTGCACGACACTGAAAACATGAATAGCTGGAAAATTCAGTCAATGGTGGGGAAAGAGTTAATGGAATAATTCACACTGAAAAGAAAATTGTAATTTACCCTCATATCATTTCAAACCTTGTTTTTCCACTGAACATCCAGATAAATGTCCTAGCTGTTCTTTTCCATACAGTGACCAGAGGCTGTCAAGCTCCAGCAAGGACAAAAAAGCACTATAAAAGTAGTCCATAAGACTTGCTATTTAGTCCTCTGAAGCCATGATCGTTTAATGCGAAGAACAGACTGAAATTTATATGCACACAGTTTCTAATTTTGCATGAAACTCTTATATAACCACTATCATGCTGCATTAGTCACATCACTGTAACTTTTTTTTTTTTCCTTTTCTTTTTTCTTTTTTCTGTCCGGGCACCCAAGAAGAGAAATAATGACCTTAAAAAAGTTGGAAACTGTCTTTGCACTGATTGCTGTTACTTTGCCGGGCTCTGCTCTGTTCAATAATGGCACCGTCTGTGTGATTTATCCTGATCATTTGAGTCTTGAATTCTCGGACTGATTAAAGCTGCCCGACTTTTTCTGACCTGAAACAGGAAAGAATGACCTCACTACGACTGATACGAATTCACTGGCGATTCACGCTTTTATGCAGGTAATAAAGAGATGAAAGACCCTTAAGCGTTCACAGACTCAGCCTGACCAGAGGTGGGCCGTAAGTTTTTATCTGTCTGAAATACTGACAGTCTTCGGTCTACTAGTTTCAGTGAAGACATAAGTTATGAATTAATGTTGATTTGATGCTCCAGTATTGATTTCAATTTACACAATATTGAATGGATTGGAAAGTCATTATCTGATATTTTAAGCACAGTACAAATTCTCCATCATTGCGAATGCATCTGTCTTTCATGATTTGATTTGTACTAAAACACTTTGCCCTCTGCTTCTCCTGAATGAAGCCATTCAAAAAGTGTCTATTGCCCAATTATGTTGTCTTTTATAAGTACACCCTTTGAATTTTAAGAGAGCTGTCTAATGCAGGACTGTGAGCAGGTGATATCTGACAGATGGATGTTGTGCTGACAAGAATCTAAGCTTGTTTTTCATGAGTCTGTACCCTGAGATTGTTATGAGCATATTTTAAAAGAATGCGTCAGAATGGCATTTAAGACTGTGAAAAGACTTCTTTCAAAACCATTCAAAAATCTTACTGACTCCAAACTTTTGAACAGTAAAGTATATCTTTAAACTGCATGTCATGATAGCAAGCAAACTTTCAAGGACTTTGACTGTGTTGCCTTAGTGTTAAAAGCTTCCTGTCTTTGTGCAAGAAAGAAGTATGAAACTGAACAAAATCACTCAAACACATCTCGCATTGCTACACTTTTCAACATTTTCAAAAAAAAAAAAATACTTTCACAACACACAATTCTGTTCGGATGAAATCATATAAATGCTTTAACAAAAATTCAAGCTTCTCTGCTTTTGAATCTTCCACATGCCTCGTCCCTTAGAGATCCAACTGTATGTGCTTTACTAAAGACATATTTTCTGTTGGTTTCAAAATGAGCAACAAAATCCTTTTCTCCGGTAATCGACAGACCCTGGAGCACTGTGACTTATATAGACGCCGTTTATTTAGTTCAATTAAAGATTGAGGGTGACATTATTCTGGACTGGAGAGAGCAGCGCTGAGGTGATTATTGTTGCTATGACGCTGTGCGTTGCTATAGCAATAAATGGCACTTTGGCACCATTCCAGCAACTTAGACCTGAGCTTCAGTCTGTCAAGGGCAAGATGCTGCTACAACTGACAAACAATACACACTCTCTCTCTCTCTCCACATTCAGCGTCCCCCCAAAAAACAAGCCGTTAGAGTGCTTGTTTGGGAGTCTTTTAGAGGCGTTCAGGATGTGTTGAGTAGTTTGCCTTTTGATGGTTTTGAATGGTCTTTCACTATTACCAGAGGTTATTCATCATGTGCCATTTAGGACTGTGAATACGTGCGTTTTTGTGTTTGGCCGTTTGTGTCCGTCAAAAGTGTTTTAAGAGCTCAGGAAGAGCACTGATGATGGTGTGATGCTTGTTTGGCTTTAAAAGTGGAAACAGTCATCATCTTTAGTGAAAGAGAGGAAGAAACGAAAGAGCTACCTGATTTTTTTTTTTTGGTCGTTGATGTTGGAAGATCATTTACTAAGGCATGTTTCAGCTATAAACGCCATCATAAAGGGTAAATTCACCCAATTTTTATCAAAAAACTCATTTCTAAACCCATTCATCTTCAAACACAAATGATATTTTTAATCAAAAATTGAAACCTAAGAGTTTTCCTCCATTGAAAGTCAAAGCAACCAAAACTTTCAAGCTTCAAAATTTCATAAAATCATCATTAAAAGATATCTATATGAATGGAGCGTTTTAATCCAAGTCAAGCAAGCACGGTTGAGCTTTTGTTTACCATATGTTGTGGTCCATGTATGTGCGTTAATCAGTGTTTATTTGTGAATAAATGTTTGAAATGAATTCTGTTCATCATATAGATCATGTATCTTCATGATTAAACCGCTCCATTCCTTCGGATATATTTGACGATCTCTTTATGAACTTGAAGCTTGAAATTGTTGGTTACATTGACTTTTATTTGTGTGGACTTTCAATGGATGGACAAAAATAATGAGAGAATATTAAAAATATCCTCATTTTGGTTTCAGAAATGAACAAAAGTCTTGTGCTTGACAGGAGGGTGAGTAAACGATGACAATTTTCATCTTGTGTCAAATGAACCCTTAATGAAACTATATAATTAGTTATAGCATTTAAACCATAGTATATATCTTTGAGCACTCACTATAAGAAGAGCAAGAAACATGGAGAAAAGCAGAACAGCACAGCATGATGAACTGAAGGAGTGTTGCAATTTTTATGGTTGTCAAGGCAAATCACAACTTGACACAATAATAGTGAATTGAGTTGATGTGCAGCCACAGCTTGGCTGTTTAATGCTGCCATAGCTGAAACACTGAGAAACAAATGTAGGTGATATTCACTAGTTTACTTCCTTATCTGAGTAGTCTGTGGACTAATAGGGCAATACAGTGTACTCAGTTTTGTGTATCAGCCAGCAAGCTGCGCAATCATATGTGATGATCTTCTTTGACCTCATATGTCCATCTTACTCTAATCTTTATGATTCTTTAATATTGGCCCTTAACGTCTCAGTAATGCTGTTCAATGGAGCGCTCCTCCTCCTCCTCCTCTCTCTCCTCATTCGGGCCTCTAATGTGTGGCTGGTGCTCGCTAGGTTTACTGTAGCAGGATGTAATTAAAAAGCTTATCACTTCCTCCGGCACTGTTTAACGACCGTTTCAGAAGTGTGGAAGGGTGTCGTGACCCTGCTCTCCAGTCGAGCCTTAGGGGCCCAACCATCAGAGGAATGGTAATCCAGTTTTCCTCTCTACTGAGATTTGTCTGTTCATTTAATTGTGTGTGTGTGTGTCTGGCTGTACAGAAGTCCCGTGCTGCCCGAAGGCAGGAATTAGTTTTGTCGGAGTTAGGGAACAGCTATTAGTTTGGCTAATTTGCCTGCGACCCTGCGGAAATGCCTCGTTTGACCTCCGAGATCGTGCTTGCAATCGCAGTTCAGTGTCCGTTTTTATATGTGCACCCTATCAATCTTTCTCTGCCCTCGTTCTCACCTTTTCTTGATCTCTTTGTTTTTCATCTTTGCTCTCACTGATCTCCTGCTTTCACACAAACACACCTTTTCTTTCTCCCTGTCTCTTTGGATGGAGTACTAGCTTGCATAAGAAATGATATAACGTCAAATAATGACAGACTACGAAGGACATAATGGGGATAAAAGCCTGATTAAAAGAGTGGAATTCATGAAAAGGAAACTAAAAGTAGTCTGGCATAATCTTTTTTTTTTTGTTGTTGTTGTTTTTTTTTTTTTTTTTTAGCAATCTTTTGCTTCACTGATTATTAATATTTAAAATAAATGTCTGTCGTTCTGTTGCTATCTATCTATCTATCTATCTATCTATCTATCTATCTATCTATCTATATCTATCATGTTTGAGATGTTGTTTCTTCATACTGTTAATTTAAATCTATTTTTATTGATCTGTTTCTCTATGTAGTCCATCCATCCATCTGTGTTTCTATCTCTTTGTTGATTGGTCAACTGTTTTTCCTAATGCTAATTGTTTTTCCCACCATTTTTTTTTTCTTTTCTTATTCCTGTACTGCTGTTTTCCATAATTAAATGCCGTTATTGACTGACAGGTTGTAACGTGGTGTTAATGGGTTGTGTTTTCAGGCTCTGAGGGCGGAGCTTAAAGAGCGTGAGCATTTAGTACTCAGCACATTGGATCAGGCACACATGTTTCTGGCCGACCAGCCAATCGAAGGACCCGAAGAGCCACGCAAGAACCTGCAACCCAAAACTGGTGAGAGTCCATTATTTCTTTGGTCCTGCCATCCTCACAGATATTGAAGGAGAGAGAAAAGGGCTAAAATATGTAAGTCTTGATTTATACCATGAATAACGTGAGTTTTTGATCCATGTGCTCCATGAGGCAAGGAGAGATTAACTTTTACAATAAATGTCCTGCACTCAAAATCCCTCTGCAAAAGAAACTTAGACCAGTATCAGAACATCACACACTCAAACACACAGACACACACCACCCAGACCAGCGCAGTTTATTTTGACACTCTCTAAGGGATGCTCTTTGATGTAAGTGACTCTCTGATAAGTCGGACACCTCCTGTCAACACGCTCCTAACTGCAGTATCTGATGTCTGGAAAGTTCCCAAGCTCTCTGGACACTTCCGCTGGGACCCGCTTGAAAAGCTAATTTAGGACAAACGTCAGACACAAGCTATCAGATAGAAGAAGAGCTGTAGAGTGAGTGTGTGCGAGCGTGTACGCATGCGCACGTGCTCCAGCAAGCGTTTAGGAGAAGTGTGCGAATGCCCACTGAAACCGGGTTAATTGGCAGATCACAGACTGCAGGCTATTTCCTCTTTTCAACTTCCTGAAGCTTAATGTTTCCTGCCTTTCAGAGTCATCTAGAGCAGAAAGTGTTTGCTAAGGCAAGCAGAACTATTACTGCTGCACATCTGAGAGTTAGTGGTTTGAACAAACTTTTAATCAACATATTAAACTTTGCTGCATAACTCATCCTGAACCGTTGACATGAAGGACATCTTAAATCATGTGGCTGCTTGAGGAGAGCTGTGCTGTAACCTTTTTTAGTGATTTAGATTTGACTTAAGGCCATGACACACCAAGCCGAGGTCAAAAATCTGGCGGTGTCGAAAGCCGACTGTGTTGTCTGCTCGCGTCGACTGCCTCTGAAACAAAAAGCTGCCCTTGAACACAGCGCAAAGACTCCAGCTGGCTTCAAACTAGCATGTGCGTTCTGCATCTGTGTGTAAAGAAATAACTGTCTATATATACATTGTCAATACAAGATCTTGACCAAAAAATGATGCACCTCTTGATGGAAAAAACATCACAACTTTTATTTCCATCAAGAGGTGCATCACTTTTTGGTCAAGATCTTGTATTGACAATGCAAGAGGTGAGCACTCTGTAAAGTCTCCTCCAGCACATCCCAGAGACTTTCAATGAAATTAAGGTCTGGACTCGGAAAATGATTCTTCATGCTCCCTCCAACCATTCTTTCACAGTTTGAGCTTGATGAATCTTGACATTGTCATTTTGAAATATGGCCATGATGTGTCTTCCTACATGGTTGTTTAAGAAATGAAAAGCTACACACTCCATTAATTAGGGTAGAAGAACTGTTGCCAAACATATAACATGCTAGAATAATTCCTTACATTTGTATAGAGCTTTTCTGGGCACTCAAAGCGCTTTACATATTGTAGGGGGAATCTCCTCAACCACCACCAATGTGCAGCATCCACCTGGATGATGCGACGGCAGCCATATTGCGCCAGAACGCCAACCTCACACCAGCTTATTGGTGGAGAGGAGACAGAGTGATGAAGCCAATCAGTGTATGGGGATGATTAGGAGATGATGGACAGAGGCCAATGGACAAATTTGGCCATGTTGCCGGGGTTACACCCCTACTCTTTTCGAATGACATCCTGGGATTTTTAACGACCACAGAGAGTCAGGAACTCGGTTTAACGTCTCATCCGAAGGACGGTGCTTTTTCACAGTATAGTCACTATACTGGGGTGTTAGGACCCACACAGACCACAGGGTGAGCACCCCCTGCTGGCCTCACTAACACCTCTTCCAGCAGCATCCTAGTTTTCCCAGGAGGTCTCCCATCCAGGTACTAACCAGGCTTAGCCCTGCTTAGCTTCAGTGGGCAACCAGTTTTGGGCTACAGGGTGATATGGCTGCAATAATTATCCAGAAGAACGACTTTTTTTTCATAGCCCTAAAACATGCATGTGTAGAACTTTGTAAATGGCAGTTTTGACATTTATGGCAATCTTTTCTGTGTAATTTTGAGGGTGCAGATTCAGTGTGCTGCTTAGTTAATATTCTTACCACAAATTTGCACATTTACACATTCTCATTTACTCGTATTGATGTCAGCTGGATTCAGAGGGGCAGTATTTTCTGATCTCTCTCCTCAAGCCTCACTCCAAACACCTCGAGCAATCTCCAATTCAGAGTCCTTGAGCGATCTCAGCGCTCCCATCTTCCCTTATCCCTGCGATCAAAGCGCAGAGCTCAGCTATATGAACAGATAACCACACATGTGCTCTGCCCGTCCTACACAAACACACAGCCGGAGCAGCTTACAGAGATAAAATCATGCACAACTAATGTTCACGCAAAGTCATGTTTTCCAAATTGAACTGTATGTTTTAAAATGTAAAGCAATCTGTTCCGCAGTTCGTCATCAAATGAGCATAAACAAGCTGCTGCGAAACCGTCACTTTCATTTTCATTCAACCCCTGGATCTTAATTGAATTTCAAACCTTTCCAGAAACGCTTGAACGCATTTGAATTGTAAATTGATTCTCGCTTGGCTGAAATATAAAGATGAAAGATAGAGGTGAGCATTTGTGCAATGAAGAAATCAGCCCTGCCGTTTGTGATGGTGACATTAGCTAAAGTGTCTTCTCACGTCCTCAAAAAGCCTGGAAGCTGAAGGAAAGAGCAGATGTTAATGCTGTAGACCTGTCTGTAGACATGCCCTGGGCACAAACATTTGCCTCCTGTCGTCTGTAAACCTCCCTCTCTTTAGCTCATTAGTTGAGTGGACTCATTAGTAAACACTTTTTTAAGTGACCTCACAAAGTTGAAAAGCTGATTGTTGCCATATTGATAAATGAAAGATGCACAAAAACAGACCGTTTATATTACTCTATTCTAAAACCTAGGAGCTTCCTATAGCAGCATTTTAGGAATCATAGGCGTATCCCAAACACAAAGACAGTTCCAGACAGTATGTGGTAATATTGTACTGCCTTTTAACGCTGTCATAACCACATACAATAAGATTCCAGCGGGACAGGCAGTTTGTCTGTCTACACCAGATGCAACAAGGCTACTCTTTGTAGGAGTCTCTTTGCAAACACAACAAAATGGAATAATCAATACCTAAGATTATAATTTTTATTGAACACAGGACTTTTTCAGACCTGTAGATCGTTTGATTTGTTCCGAAACAGGGACTTAAATTGTTACAATGTTGCATTTTCTTCTTGGTTCGATTCGCTTTCACAAGGCAACATTTCAGAGCATACCAACATGTGTTTATACAAGTCACAAGTGTGTAAAACTGTCCTCTCATTGGTCCGAATACAGCAGTTTATATTCTGGGATTCCGCTCATAGTGTTCACCCATCAAGATGCAGAATAGCTGTTGTCACACACACATATATGCATATATATATATATATATATATAAAAGCCTGGATCGCCACTCTATACATGTAATTTATCAGTTAGAGCAGGAATTAATGCTTCATCAGGACAGATTCTTGCAATGCACCTCGTTCTGAGAAGAGAAATTACACAACATTTTAAGATGAATAGGCACGCTTTGGTTTTCAATAAGTAATGTGATAAAAGATTACTAATGTGGTGACCCACAGAATCAGACATTGCTGCTTTTTACCTAACACATCTCCCATTATGAGTTATGATACTTAGTTTGGGGGTCCGTTGGTTCAGATTGCTTTCTCACCACAGTCGAACCGCTCTGGAGTTTGTTTTCAATCAGGCCAAGACCAACTAGTTCAGGTGATCTCGGACCAATTATTCTCTATATCTGAGTGTCCATGTTTATATATGCTTAAATGAACCAAACTAAGGTAGAAAACACACAGGTTCTGAAAACAAATGCTGAAAAAAATTGAGCTAAGTGTGAAAATGTCCGTATTTTGTATGTTTTTGTTCCCATATCACAGGGGAAAAAAAACAAAAATCCAAAAATAGAGTCCCCTGTTGCTCATCTTACATCACTGTCATGCTGGAAATTATTTGTTTTATTCTATGCTGTGCCATCACGTCTGGTTAGGACATAGTGTAGGACAATGATTTCCAAACCTTTTAGTGTGTCGTACCACCTGAGGCGTTTAACATCCTTCTGCTTACCCCCTCTCTAACATTTAGACTGCGGTCACACCTTTTCCATAAGGGATGATATTTGCCCCCTTAAATTGATTTACAGTTCATTTTTACCTTTATAAAATAATGTTTTAAATAAAAAAAAATGTTCAATAGAGAAATATGCAATGATGGTAAAAATGAAATTATACTTTTAAATATTAATATAAAACCACCAATAGGTGGCAGTAAGTCACTGTCTTAATGTGTGAGTCATTGAGTTCATTCAATCAGTAAAGCAAGTGGCTGTATTTATGAATGAGTCATTGAATCATTGACTCGATTCATTCAAAGCTGCAGATGTTTATAAAATGCCGCTGTGTGTTGCAGTTCTGCTGTGGCTTTCACTGGAACTATTATTTTGTTGCAAAACAGAGCAAACAATACTGAGTTTAAAATGAACATTACTTAATATTACCCTTTAGTTTGCTGAAATGTTGTATAAAATCAACGTCATATTTGCAGTCGTGTGGATATTTGGGAAAAAATTGCATTCTTGTTTGTATAATGTATTATCAACATTAAAAACAAGAACTCACACAGGATATGCTTCTATATTTGTTTCTGTATAGTCTGTGTCTATATTTGTTCTTCATGCTAGTAAGTGCTAAATCCCCACTTTTACAAAGGTACGTAGTCGAGAACGGCAGTATTGTAGCGTGGTTTGCTAAGGCAGCAAACTCTTCACACAATCTATCATACGCACACTGCTTGTGTCGACGATGCAGTCAGTTTCGACCGCAAAAGATGAGGTAATTTGATTGGATGTCATGTATTTGACCTTTTACGGCATTTTGCCTGTTAGAAATACATGCTCAGTTTTAATGTTATTTTAAGGTAGGGTAGAATTAATGCGTGCCCCCTCTGTCACCTCACGTACCCCAGTTTTAGAACCACTGTTGTAGGATACCTCACTTTGACTCATTCTAAGACAGCATTGCATGTATCCTTTAGAAATAACATAATCTTAGAAAAATTATCAAAATTAATTCTGTTTTATTCAGTACTGATAAAAAGTCCAATTTACTTATATTGATAGAAAATTAGCTTAGCAACATGCTAACAACAAATATATTAGAATGTATTATAAAATTGTGAGTATTAATGAAGTCTTGTGCACTTCGCTTAAGGAGCTGATACTCATTTCAAATCAGTCACTTATGGGAATCTATTTAGATGAAGTAGCTGTAGACTATAAGGCCATTCACACCAAGGATGATAACTATAATGAAAAGTTTTAATAATCGCTCAAATTCTGTAAGAATAGTGAAGTTCCCACCACAACTCTAACAATGATGGCACAGAGAAATTATCACATTCAGGACTGTTTTTTCCAGCTGATAAAAACAATCAGAATCTATCCTGACTTGAAGAGCTCAAGGATTAAAGGTGGCAGATGACAAATCTTGTCTGTCAGAGCATTATCATCCATTGATGTGGATGTTAATATAATTATTGCTAGTTATTGTGTGAATGGGCCTCTGTAGTTTACAAGAGTTTGACACAGAGCATCTGTATGTGCTTTAGCATTTCAGTATATAGCCCTGTAAAATCCTAGTGTACCTTTTATAACAAGAACTTTCAGAGTACTTTTCCAAAAAGAACTTAACAGAGGTCAACTGAAGTGAAGACATATTAAATTGAGTTTGTTTTTCGTAGAGCTGACCCCGGAGGAGAAGGCCCAGCAGGTGGCTAAGGCGATCCGTAAGCAGACTGCAGAGGTGGGTGAGCGCTGGGAGAGGCTCATGGGACATGCGGGCACCTGGCAAGAGCAGGTGGAGAGAGCGCTAGATAAACTCCAGGATCTCCAGAGCTCCATGGACCAACTGGACCTGCGTCTAGCCCAGGCAGAGGAGCTCAAGGCAGGATGGCAACCTGTGGGAGACCTTCTGATAGATTCCCTACAGGATCACATCGAAAGGACAACGGTGAGTATATCACTGTGCTTATTCACGACTGCGGTCTGTAACCATGGCGATAAGTCCAGAACGAGCTCCTTAATCGTTAGGGATGATATCAGTAAAAGTTCAGCCAAGGAATAATTGGTACATGGTAATTTTGTCATCAGTTACTCACCCTCATTTCATTCAAACCTGTATGTCTTTCTTCTGTGGAGCATAAATGATGATGTATATCTGTATGCTTCTTTATACGATAACAATACTATGTCTCCAAAAATGACAAAAAGCACTAAAAAAGTATTACAAATACAGTGTCCTTTTTAGAGCTTGACAGCCCCTAGTCTTTTTTTACTTCCATTGTGTGAAAAGAGTCATGTGAACATCCAGTTTAACATCTCCATCTTAACGTATTCAATGTTTTGGGTTTGTAAGAACACACTTGTAGGGTAAATGGTGACAGAACTTCCAGTTTTTTTGTGAACTATTCCTTTAAGGATTATTCTAGTCAATCATTTTCCTGCCTGAAGCTATTTTTATAGTTTTGTCCTGCAGTGACGCTGTTACACCTCTCACACATGGTGTGAGTTATTTCCAAAGGCTCCGGCTGATGATTTATTTAAATTTGTGTTTGGAGATATGCAGAGATAAAGATGGTAATGGGATTATTTCTCTCTCCGTATGTATGTGTGTGTTTCAGGCGTTCCGTGAGGAGATTGCTCCTCTGAAACAGGATGTTCGAGCTGTGAATGATCTGGCAGGTCAGCTGACTCCACTGGACGTCCAGCTGTCCTCCACCACCAACCGCCAGTTAGACAACCTCAACATGCGCTGGAAACTACTGCAGGTCCTCTGCCTACACCTGAACCTTTCTTTTCCAGTTCTTTTACTTGTTCTTTTAATTTGCATTTCCTCCTTTTTCCTCTTCCTGTTTGTTTCATGCAGGTCCTCTGCATGCTCCTATCCTTTTTCCTGTTACATTTCCTTTCCTGTTCATTTTCTTAACATTTTCCTTTGTTCCTCCTTCCTCTTCCTGTTTCCTCTGCATGCTGCAATCCTTTATTCCTTTTTCCTTTCCTTTCCTTTCCTTTCCTTTCCTTTCCTTTCCTTTCCTTTCCTTTTTCTTTTCCATTCTTCCTCCTTCCTCTTCCTGTTTGTATGCAAGTCCTCTGCCTGTCTTCCTTTCCTTTCCTTTCCTCTTCCTTTCCTTTCCTTTCCTTTCCTTTCCTTTGTTGTTCCTCCTCCTCTTCCTGTTTTTATGCAAGTCCTCTGCATGCTCCAATCCTGTTTCCTTTTCCCCTTTCCTTTCCTTTTTTCTTTTTTCTTTCTTTTCCTTTTTCTTTTCCATTCTTCCTCATTCCTCTTCCTGTTTGTATGCAAGTCCTCTGAATGCTCCAATCCTTTTTTCCCATTTTTTCCTCTTTTCCCTCTTTGCTTTCCTTTCCTTTCCTTTTTCTTTTCCATTCGTCTTCCTTCCTCTTCCTGTTTCCTCTGTATGCTCCAATCCTTTTTTTCCTTTGTCCCATTTCGTTTCCTTTCATTTTCTTTTTCTTTTCCTGTGTTGTCATGTTCCTTTCATGCAGGGCCTCTGCATACTCCTCTTTATTTTCTTTTCTTTTCTTCATTTTTCTTTCCTTTCATTTTCTTTTCTTTCATTTCTTGCCTGTTTCCTTTCATTTCCTTTCCCTTTTGCTTTATTTCTTCTTTTCCTTCTAATGAATCCTTCCTTCTCTAATGATTTGTGTTATTATTCTAGTCTATGTATGTGAAGAGTGTATGCTGTTCTCAATAGAGTACTCAGAAACTGTGTGTGTTTGAGCTTTGACGAGGACATATCTGTTTTCCTCCAGATCTGTTTAGAACACTCACTGAAACTGCAGAGTCTGAGTGTGTCTGTTCATTACTGTCTTTCAAATGCTGAGTTTTGTACCATGCTGTGAGTGTGTGCATGCATTTTTTTTTTTTTCAGCTTGTTTGTGATATTCCATTTAGCGACCAACCTATCTTTTTCTCTCGCTCCAGGCGGCTGTAGAGGACAGGTTGAAGCTCTTACGGGAAGCACACAGGGATTTTGGACCTTCCTCTCAACACTTCTTATCCAGTGAGTCACTATCCCACATTAAAACAGTAAAAAAACATGAATAAATTCACACAATCATGTCAACGTTATGTTACTATTCTCCAACCCTGCCTAACAAGTTAGTGGTACTTGCATTAATACATAAATACAACTATCCCTGTTGAAAAGACCAGCGTAGAGCAGCATGAATCTCCAATGGTTAGTGCTAGTTTGGTGCTGGTCTAGTTGTTGGACCGTTCTCCAGAAGTTAGCGAAGTTGGTTGACCAGCCAGCCTTGCTGGATAACTAGTTAAGAAGCCTGGTGGGAACACCAGCACGCCATCATCTAAAACATACTCTGATGACCCATTTTGCTGTTCATACAATATTCACAATATAATAATTGCTCGTGTAGAGTGTTAATAGAATCAATGTTGTTGTCACAGACATTTGCCAATTCACACTTATTGAGGGGACAGAGCTAATTAAAATTCATTTGATTCTAATTGACACAAGTTTACGCTTTTGCACAAACAATAACTGTCAGCCATGAAAAATGAAGCAGCCAGTGTCAGAGACTGTGGAAAATCAGACACCACAGTCCGCACGTACACACTTATCTGTGGTGATGCTTTTGTGTTTAATAATTCAGAGGTTAATCGTCCACTATTTTCTGTTTCAATGGACTGTCAAGAGCAGTCATTAACACACACACACACACACACACACACACTGGTTTTAGTTTAGCAGTTTTATAATGTGCCAATGAAATATAAATTAAATAACAAGATATAACAATAACAGTACATAAAAACAAGAAAGGACTCATTAAACCTTTCCCCCCCCCCTTTTTTTCCGAAAGCTTGGCGGTAAATGGCAGCAAATTCATTTTTCTTACTTTGAACCTTGTGTTACAACACCTGTCTTGTCCTTTCCCATCCTTTTTCCATTCCATCACTGCGCCGGGAGTTACTCTGCAGCTTGATGCTTCGATCCATAGAGTTCAGTGTATTGGGTAATGCTGACGCGATTCATGTGAAAAGGTCTTACCTAAAGACCGTCGCTCAGAACTTTTGACTTGGGCCTTTGAAGTTGTATCATCCTGTATCCCATGCCATTAGCTTCAAAGCAGTGTTGCATACAGTAAATTCTGCTGAGAGAGCAGATGTGTGATATATATATCATCAAGTGTGTACCTCAGGAACGATGCTTTAGTGTCAGGAGAAATTAAAAGAGTGAGAGTCCGCTGATATGAGAGAGATGTTCTTAATTAATGCTTCATTTACCAACACCATTATGTTCAGACCCCTGGTCTCCACTCTAATCAGTCTTTTATTATGTGTCCGCAGCTTCAGTGCAGCTGCCCTGGCAGAGAGCAGTGTCCCAGAATAAAGTGCCCTACTACATCAAGTAAGTGCTCTCTCTGACACACCATGTGGACTGATCTTTCTAAGGGTGCTTTCACTTTAGAGCTGTTGGAGCAGAACCGACTCTGTTTGACACCAGAGTTTGTCACGTTTGGTGTGAAATCTGCCTTCTGAATTTAGAAACACACCAGTTGTGATGTACGGCTCATGTGGGCTCCATTGCATTTTTTTTATTGGTATTAAAGGGTTAGTTCACCCAAAAATGAAAATTCTATCATTAATTACTCACCCTCATGCCGTTCCACACCCATAAGACCTTCGTTCATCTTCTGAATACAAATTAAGATATTTTTGATAAAATTCGATGGCTCGGTGAGGCCTCTATTGCCAGCAAGATAATTAACACTTTCAGATGCCTAGAAAGCTACTAAAGACGTATTTAAAACAGTTCATGTGACTACAGTGGTTCAACCTTAATATTATAAAGTGACGAGAATACTTTTTGTGCGCCAAAAAAAACAAAATAACGACTTTTCAACATTATCTAGTGATGGGCGATTTCAAAACACTGCTTCAAATCTTTACGAATCTTTTGTTTTGAATCAGTGGTTCAGAGCGCCAAAGTCACGTGGTTTCAGTAAAGGACGCTTCGTTACGTCATAAGTGTTTTGAAATTTCAATAGTTCACGTGACTTTGGCAGTTTGATATGCGCTCCGAACCACTGATTCAAAACAAAAGATTCGTGAAGCTTCATGAAACAGTGTTTTGAAATCGCCCATGACTAGATATTGTTGAATAAAGTCATTATTTTGTTTTTTTGGTGCACAAAAAGTATTCTTGTCGCTTCATAACATTAAGGTTGAACCACTGTCACATGAGCTGTTTTAAATATGTCTTTACTATCTTTCTGGGCATCTGAAAGTGTTAATTATCTTGCTGGCAATAGAGGCCTCACTGAGCCATCAAATTTTATCAAAAATATCTTAATTTGTATTCTGAAGATGAATGCAGGTCTTACGGATGTGGAACGGCATGAGGGTGAGTAATTAATGACAGAATTTTCATTTTTGGGTGAACTAACCCTTTAACACAGTTGGACATAACTTTCGGATGTAAATTATTGCTGTGTATTTACACATGCACTGTCATTCAAAGGTTTGGCATCGGTAAGAAAAAAAAAAGTACATGCAGTAATTTTGTGAAATATTATTACAATTAAATCAAATAGTTTTTTATGTTATATGTTGTAAAATGTCATATATTCCTGTGATCAAAGCTGAATTTTCAGCATCATTACTCCAGTCTTCAGTGTCACATGATACTTCAGAAATCATTCTAATATGATGATTTGATGATCAAGAAACATTTCTGATTATTATCGATGTTGAAAACAGTTCAACATTGTGCTGCTGTTAATGTTATAATATTTTTTTTGTGGAAACTGTTTTTTTTTTTTTGTTGTTGTTGTTTTTCTCAGAATTTTTGATGAATAGAAATTTCATCAAAAGAACAGAATTTCAGAACAGAATTTGTAACAGTGATCAATTTAATGCATCCATGATGAATACAAATATTAATTTCTTTTTTTTAAAAAGTTGACATTGTAAATATATATACTATATACTGAGATTATACATATGTTTTACTGATTTAGGACCCCAGGGTCTCAGTGGAGATCAGGTTCTTCACTGTAACTCACGTTTGTCATGTAATAACAGTCAAATCCAAACCACCATATCAAGCTGGGTTTGTTCAGTAAATGCATGTGTGATCTCACGTCTCTGCAGACTACAGGTAATTCCCTCAGTTACAGCCGTTTTGCCCGAATACATTGTCCCATTGTGCCAATCAAGCCCCAAGAGACAAAGCTGGAGAGAGAGAGAGACTGTTGCATACAGCAGCATCCTGACAATAGGCTTGGAAATCATCCAGAAATAGACGAGGATGAATGGCATGTGAATAACATGGAAAAAATAATAGTGACCGAGAGAAAGAATAATACATTTTGTGAAAATTTGCCATGGTATCTGTGGTCTCCATTAATGCATGCATGGATATTGCAGTTATTAGTCACTAAACTGTGTTGCTGAATTTCGCCGAACAGATTGTTCCATGTTGTGCAGATCAGCAGTGTGTAATGTTTTAACCCTGGAGTTTTGTAGTGGAATAAAGGAGATGAAAGGGGCCTGTAAAAGTGAAAGCAGACAACAGCAGCGTTGCGTGTGCAGGGCGGCAGGTGTGTTGTGAGGAATGGCCGTTAGCTGAACTTCTTTTTTTCGCGGATGGCTCTGACAGCACCCATATGGCTGTGCATATATGAATACACCAGAGATCCTTTTTTCCCCCTCATCGTTTCATTTCCTGAGGGAATCTCTGTTACATTTCCACACAACGCTCAAAGCTCTCTGTGCTCTTACATCTAGAGCGCTGCTCTCCAGAACAAACATCTGCGTCTCCGTACAATGCATCCTCTCGGCTCATTGATCTTCCTGTTCTGAGGCAGGGGGAATTAGCAAAGCTTACTGGCCTTCCTAATTAAAAGTCGCTGACTCTCGGCATCCTGGTAATTGTGAGGGAAAGCCCTGACCACTCTGAAACAAAGCTCAGTGTGCAGGACAATCTACAGGAACTTCTTGGCCATGACAGACCGATTTGTCTGTATAATAACTTTAAAGAAAAGAGAATTGCGACTAAAAAAGTGGTTGTTTTGTGTGTTTTTACCATTGGGTTATCTTTAATAAAACCTCTTTAAGTTGATCAGAAAGTGAAAATGAACCCAATTCTCTTTTCTGGCCTGAAATGTGGTTTCAGATCTCTTTTTGTTTGTTTTTGGTTGTATCCATGTTTCGCTTTACTTTCTATGCACAGTATTGTTTGTTTGTTTGTTTGTTTGTTTGTTTTAACCTGCCCACGAGAACATTATTTTGCTTATTGCATGGCACCTTACCTAACAAATTAATAAATAAAAATGAAATATAAATTAATGTATTATTATTATTATTATTATTATTATTATTATTATTAATGTTATGTTAAAGGGTTAGTTCACCCAAAAATGAAAATTCTGTCATTTATTACTCACGCTCATGCTGTTCCACACCCGTAAGACCTTCGTTGATCTTCGGAACGCAAATTGAGATATTTTTGTTGAAATCCGATGGCTCAGTGAGGCCTACATAGGGAGCAATGACATTTCCTCTCTCAAGATCCATTAATGTACTAAAAACATATTTAAATCAGTTCATGTGAGTACAGTGGTTCAATATTAATATTATAAAGCGACGAGAATATTTTTGGTGCGCCAAAAAAAAACTAAATAATGAATTATTTAGTGATGGCCGATTTCAAAACACTGCTTCAGGAAGCTTCGGAGCATAATGAATCAGCGTGTCGAATCCACAGTTCGGAGCGCCAAAGTCACGTGATTTCAGCAGTTTGGCGGTTTGACACGCGATCCGAATCATGATTCGACACGCTGATTTATAACGCTCCGAAGCTTCATGAAGCTTCACTAAATAAGTCGTTTTTTTTTGGCGCACCAAAAATATTCTCGTCGCTTTATAATATTAATATTGAACCACTGTACTCACATGAACTGATTTAAATATGTTTTTAGTACCTTTATGGATCTTGAGAGAGGAAATGTCATTGCTGGCTATGCAGGCCTCACTGAGCCATCGGATTTAAACAATAATATAATTTGCGTTCCGAAGATGAACGAAGGTCTTACGGGTGTAAAACGGCACGAGGGTGAGTAATTAATGACAGAATTTTCATTTTTGGGTGAACTAACCCTTTAAAACAAAGAAAGATATATGAAAGGATTTTAGTATTATTTGAATAGTATTTTAAAATAGTAATGTGTGCGTGTGTGTATATATAAATATATATATATATATATATAGAGTGTGGGGTGTTGTGGGTTTCTCCCTTGGCCGAAATCGCATTCCGGATGGGGGGTGGGGTGGTGGTGTGTGGATTGTTCTCCCGCGGTAGAAATCGCGTTCCGGGGGGGAGAAATGGGAATGCGGGGGCACCGCGATGAGATGTGTGTGTGTGTGTGTGTGTCAGACCTGCGTCAGACCCGCATAAAGAGTGACAGATAAAGGCCGAAAGAAAGGAAATGTATTTTATCTACAGAGTATTTTTGAAGAAAAGCTTATTTCTGTAACTCTAAAGACTATTTTGTGAATTTAATGAGTTGAGTTCATGTTTATTCATCAGAGTTTGTTCAGATACACACTCCCTGGACTTCAGAGAGAGAGAGAGTGTGTGTGTGTGTGCTGAGATGAGAGAGCAGCAGTTAATCCTGTAAGCAGATCACCGCTCTGAATAAAACTCATCTCACATTCCTTACTGTAAACACGTGCCTGCTGCTGGAGCGCTGTACGAACGCGTTTTCTGCAGAATGTAAATAAGCAGTTATTTCTTAGTTTCTGTTTTTTTTTTTTGTTTTGTTTTTTTTTTCCCTCTGTTATACTACCATTTAAAAGTTTGACAGTTAGGTTTTTTTATACTTTTATTCAGTAAGGACACATTAAATTGCTCAAAAATAACAGTAAAGACATTTATAATGAAACAAAAAAAATCTATTTCAAATAAATGCTGTTCTTTTGCTATTTTTTTCTATTCCTTCTGAAAATCCTAAAATCCTGAAAAAATGTATCAATGTTTACACACAAGTCTGAAGCAGCACAGCTGTTTTCAACATTGATAATAATCAGAAATGTTTCTTGAGCATCAAATCATCATATTAGAATGATTTCTGAAGGATCATGTGACACTGAAGACTGGAGTAATGATGCTGAAAATTCAGCTTTGATCACAGGAATAAATTACATTTTAAGATAGACTTGTATGTAATAATATGTCACAATATTACTGTTTTTACTGTATTGTTTATCAAATAAATGCAGCCTTGGTGAGCAGAAGAGACTTCTTTTAAAAACATTCAAAAATCCCAAACTTTTGAACGGCAGTGTAAGAAGCCGCTGCAGCACTTGGTGGAAACTAGATGCATACACATGTGGCACTTTGATGTACTTATAGCATGGTGAAGCAGTGATTATTCATATACCGTGGTATTTACACAGTATCCCAAATTTTCTAAGAGTACTATGGTATCATCCTTTCATAAATCTCAGGATTTGAATTCAGTAATGAAATTAGTTTTATACAAGAACTAAAAATTTCTTCCAGAATATTTCTCATTAGTGTGTTGCATTGTTAGCTTAGCATGATGCTAACTGTGTGGTGTACATGAGTGACCACTAACAGAGCTGCCGTGTGAGTGTCACTTGTGGCGTTCCATGACGGTTAGCATGCCACCGTAACAGGTAGCGATGGAGCTCACGGTAGTTTTGAGTAGATGACACTTCTTCACTGTTCTCCTGCTGTAGAGCAGTGGTGAAACTGCTTATTTCCCCCGTGTGCAGTAACCAGCTGAATTAGCGCCCAGATCTCAGCCCTCCAGACAGCCCTGTTCAGTCCTCACTGATCCTCACTGCTGAAAATCAATTTATGTGACAGAACCATCATCCGCCGTCACCTGGCTCCATGCATGCGTCAGTAAACTGAACCCTGAATGCCCATCAGGGTCTATTTAAAGCTGCACTAAGTCCCTAGCGGTTTGTCTGTTGGGTCTGGCTGAAACGAACAGTCTGAGACCGCTTGAGCCGCTCACCGATGCCAGCGGAGCGGAAAGGACCTCTCATCAACCTGTGAATGAGATGATGAGATTCACTCAGCACCTGCTGACAGCCTCTGTCCCAGCATCTGTCTCTCTCTGTCTGGCTCTCCTAAACAGACACTCAGTGAGACACAGTCTTGTTTGCTTGGGAGTTTGTGAGAGAAGCAATACTGGTGTTGGACTCGAGACTATAACAGCTCCAGACATTTCTCAGCATGAGCTTTTCAATGGTTGGTTGTTAAAGAAATAGCTAAAATACCCAAAATGAAAATTTTCTTCATTGACTCACCCTCATGCCATCCCAGATGTGTGTGACTGTCTTCTGCAGAGCACAAACAAATGATTTTAGAAATATATTCCAGCTCTGTAGGTCTATATAATGTAAGTGGATGGTGACCAACTTTAAAGCTCCAAAAAGCACGTGAAGGCTACGTAAAAGTAATCCATATGACTCCAGTGGTTTAATGCATGTCTTCTGAAGCAATCTAATCAGCTTTGGGTGACCAAATGTAAACTTTTTTTTTTCATTATAAATCTTGACATCAGTAGACCATCTAGCCCTTTGCTAATACATTATATGCTAAAACATCAAGCTTGAAACATGAGCCTGCAATGGCAAGTTGTACAGTGAAAATACCCAAAACCAGGGGTGTCCGATCCTGCTCCTGGACGCTCACTGTCCTGCAGAGATCAGCTCAATCCTTGATGAATTAAACCTAAACCAGTCTCAAGGGCTGCGTCCGAAATCACGTACTCTATTGAGTAGGTATTTATTTTGAATAAGTAGTTACTTCGTGACCGCTAAAAAAGTGTAGTATGAGTGTGTGTAGTATGAACGTAATTTGGACATACTACATTCGCCATGTTGTTACTGTCGCATGACCTACCAGCGTCAGCGTCAGCCATTCATAATCCTCTCCCAAGGCCCCATGGGATAGTAAAGTGTCCATTGAATGCACTCTTCAGAATCTCGCCAGAAGTAGTAGATCATCAGGGGACTTTTCGCCTGCTCTTTTATGAGTACTGTGAATTCAGACACACTACTTTTGTCACATAGTGTTTTTTGCCTACTATATAGTAAGGAAGTATGTGATTTCAGATACTGCCAGGGTCTGCAGGAGCGCTAGAAGAGTTTGTTCCAGTGTGTTGGAGCAGGTTGGAGTTAAACTCTGCTGGAAAGCGACTGTCTATATTCTGCTCTAGATATGGCTCTAGGTCCTCTTTTCGAATGTTTTATCATCTTTCAGGCAAACATTTCCAGCCAGATTACAGATTAAAATTTCAATCACTAATCTTAAATATGAGCATTAGGTTCCTATGAAACGCGAAGTTGTTTTTCTACACGGGGCACCAAATCCTCTATTTAACGCATCAGATCACTAAGCAGTTTTTGTTTTATCAAGCACAGTGCACACTGTGCGATTATGGGCACAATATTGCCATCTGAGACAAATTTCTGGGATCATAAGGTATTTCAGAATCGTGAGGCTTTGTTTGCCCTGTGTGACGTTCACCAAAAGCAAATTAATGGTGTTTGTGAAAACTTTACTTCCATTGTCTGTGTTCTGCTCCAGCTGAGAGGATAATATGACAGGATAATATATGTGTCTGTAATTTTCCCGCTTACATGTTGAAATACTCTTCAGTTTTTAATGCTTTATTTAACATCACAACAGACATAATAAATGGAACGCTCTGTTTCAGACATGAATGATTAGGTTGTTTTTACCTCACTACCGGGGAAATAAACTGATTTATTAATAAACACTCCATCTTTGCTCGCAAAATAGAAAAAGATTCTCATTTTACGTGATTATAAAACAAAGTAACAAAAAACAAATTAATAAGTGAAGAAATAAGCAAATAAATAAGCTAATTAACAATCAAATAAGTACCCCACCCCATGATAATATTGTGTATCGCTGATCTCACAGGCTGATGATTGGAAGATGTGACTATGGAGCATATCGCCCAACACCACTGCCTACAACAGGCTTGATCCTTCACTGAAACCAACAGTAACTCACTCCCACTGAACGTTTACTCTTTGAATTCTTGTACCCGAGAACAACATAAGTCAACAAACACCATTATGACTAAAAGTTTGCTAAAAAGTATGTCCTACTAAAGCAAGGCGGTATTTGACTTTGGTCAAGCATAGCAGACTGTGAGTAGCCTTGGACGGCAACATGTCCAGTGCATTATGGGTGTTAAAGTTTTCCTTTATATTTGGCAAAAGGGAAAATGCACCTTTTTACTATATAGGCAGCAAAGTTGTATTGAAAGCCCATTTTGCCAGTGGTGAAGTATCCTTTTAAGTTTGAAACAGTGAAGAGTAGAAATAGAAACATTATTATTTAGACCCAGTGAACCTGACCAATTACAGACCACTTCTGATTGGCTAAATCCTGTTGATATCCATGCTTATTGCCATTCCACCCGCTTATTCTATTTCTACACATGTGACAGGAATGAGTGAGCATGTAGTGTCTGCTGTGTTAGTGAGGTCAGAGGAGTGGAAGCTTCTCCAGAGCTCGGGATGGATCTGTCAGGTCACATCTGACCCGAACCAAATGAAATAGATAGTATAAAGAATTCAGTCCACACACACACATACACAGCCAGAGCTGATTTAAGACACAACTCCATACTTCTGTGTGCTCTTCCTCCATTTCTGCTCTAGACCTTTATCTCATCCATTTGATTCTGCCGCTATTTTTCTTTGGTTCTTTCTCATTCAGCTCAGTCGTTTGCCCCCTCAAACCTTTTTGCGTCCAAGCTACCGTCTCTTTCTCACACACACACGCGCAGTAACAACAGATGGTGTAAGATGTATGAGTGTGAGAGTTAAATTGTCCCTCTCTGTTCTCTTCTGCAGTCATCAGAGTCAGACGACATGCTGGGACCATCCCAAGATGACCGAGCTCTATCATTCTCTTTGTAAGTGACACAAACACACACACTGAGTCCAATATGTGTTATCGGCCCTGAGAGATGTGCTGAGAGCAGCTCAAGTCTCACCAAAATACACAGATGAATAAATACTGGACAGCAAGTGTCCGCAGAGGCCCTCTGTCAGTGCAGGTGTGTGTCTGTGTTTGCTGTCTCTGTAAGGCAGGAAACCTCTAGAGTCGTCTCTCTCTCTTCTCTCTCTCTCTCTCTCACACACACACACACACACACACACACACACACACACACACACACACACACGCGAACACAAGGGGGGGTGTGTGTGTGTGTATATATATATATATATATATGTGTATATATATATATATATATATATATATATATATATATATATATATATATAGTAACACTTTGTTTTTATTCGTTAATGAAATAAAAAAACGTTATGAAATAAAATTTTTACAGCAGTTATTAATCTTATAATATTAATGTTAATTTATAAATATTATTTTCTTTGTTAACTCATGTTTGTTCATAATAAATTAACTAATTAACTAAATAAACTTAGAATTTTAATGTATTAGTGTATGTAGAAATTAACATTAAACATTATGACTCACAATTAATCAATACTGTAAAAGTAGTTTATTATTTAATGCTAGCTCTTACATGATGTTAACATTTACATTATTTATATACTATTATAGTATTAATATATTGAATTAGATTTTATGTTCTATATTTTCCTTTTAATTTTAGTTTAAGTTTTAGACATTTTTTTTATGTTTTTGTCATATTATTTATTTTTATTATTATTATTTTTTTTTTCAGGTTTAGTTTTAGTAGTTTTAGCACTTCAAATTTAAATTATTTTATTTCAGTTAGTTGCCAAGGCAGTATTTTATTTATTTATTTTTTAATTTAATCTAATATTTATATTTTATTTAATTTCATTTAACAAAAACAATTTCAATAGTTTTTATATCAAATTATCTTCAGTCTGATGTCAAATGTGATGTGTGTGACAAACACTAGCAGTAAAAGTTGACAGATAAGACAAACATCTCGGTGTATTGATCATATTTTGTTTTGACCATTTTTGACCTTTTCTTAATAAGAACACGGCTCAACCTGTTACATGACCTTTACATTGTGTTGACTTATTAACCTTAATCAGTGTGAGATCATACTTGTAAACACTCATTTACAGACCATTTTTTCAAGGTGAAGTTAAATATTGTATCAGTCTGCATGTCATGTCTTTTTTGTTGGGAAACATTTAATCAGATACACTGTTTATAACAGATATGCTGTAGATTGTGCCAGATGTTCCGCTATTTATGGATTTAACGTCACAATGTTGTTTAGACGAATCATTAAAAATAAAATAAACATTTCATCTGTGAATCTGACATCTTTTTTTCACACATAAAGAGCTCTCTGCTGATCCACCCAACATTCATCCTCAGACTCAGTTCACAGACAGTTCAGTTCAGTCTACAGTCTTTCTGTTATCAACTTTTATGTCGCTCACTCTTTTCTTCTGTTTCTTTTTAGCTGACCTCAACAACGTGCGGTTCTCTGCATACAGGACGGCTATGAAGATCCGCCGGCTACAGAAAGCCCTCTGCTGTAAGTGTGTGTGTGTGATTAGAGCTGCATCGTCTCACTCCATCGGCTCAATTAACTCAGAGAGGCCCAATTAACAGCACAAAGAGGATTCGTTAGGAGCGAGTGTGTGTACGTGATGTCTTCCGCCGCCTCCGTGCCTCACGTCCTCGTCATTTGCATGTGTGTTTGTTTTTTGAGTTGTTAATTGGTCTAATTAAACAGTGTAAACAGGGAATATGCCATCCATCGCTCCATCAAAGATGGTTCAGATGCTGACACCGTGTCCTGACTGAAGTGTGACGCGATGAAGAGACAAGCAGTCAATCAGGGTGTTTGCGTTAACAACACATTTTGCCCGGTAGCTCAGTTTTTATTTTTGTTGTGTTATGCTGAGAGGCTCTGCCCACAGTATCACTCCACGTAACTGTATCCTAAACATCAAATACGTTATGTTATTTTGTCTCTTTATGCATATATTAAATATATACAATATATATGCAGTAATTAAGCTAATAATGGCTAATATATTATGATGCTTACACAATTTGTTCATCAAGATAATCTTGACATTTCCCTGAAAGTCCAAGTTATAATAGTTTGCAAGAGCGCGACTATAAACACAACGATGCTGTGAAAGCGACTAGTGACATTTATTTTAAATAATCTAAGAAAATATTTTTGAGGTGGAAAATATGCCCTTTAACGTGTTTTTAATTACTTATTTTTAAAATATCTCCTGTGTTTCTTTCTCTGAGCCTCCAAAACTTGTCTTGATGTTCTGTGGTGGACAGAGATTTCTCTTCTCATGTCCCAGAAATGGCAGAACTCTTTACTAAGTAAAGTTAGCAAGTCATAATCTACTAGAACATTTAAATCCAGCTTATTATTTCAGAAAAGCTTTTATTTGATTTCTTTATTTCTTGTAATGCAGATGCTGACATTTATTTGGCCAAAAATTGGGATGAAATTCTGATGCATATAATGTAAATCAATGAGATCTTCATAACTGTATAACAGACTACTGCATAAAATGCATATAAATATCAGTCGTCACTCTGAAACTCCCAATAATGACTTAAGATGATATTTAAATGCTTAGTTTTATGATCAAAGTGCTGTAGTTTTAAAATATATAATGCATTGCAATACAATGATGATTGACAGATGAACAAATAAAGCCTGATGGATCAAAGTTGATACTCATGATTTTCCTAAAAAATTATGTATGGATAATGAAGTAAACCTAAGTTGCTTCAGTCCAGTAAATGTTCATCTTCAAATATTACTAACAATATAAAAGTCAGTAAAGATTTCAGTTGACAGAAGCCATGTAGAAGATTGCAGAACAGGTTTTTCAGCAAAGTTTTGAGCATGTTGATCATTTAAAAGCCTTAAGTTTGTATATCAAATATGATACGGTAGGCTTTATAGGGTTAAACGATATATCCCAGTCCAGTTCTGAAGGATTTTGCTTCCAGTGAACACCAACATTATGCCTCTGTTTCTCTTCAGTGGATCTGCTGGATCTGAGTGTGGCTCAGTCCATGTTCCAGCAGCACAAGCTGACGGTGAACTCACAGCAGCTGACCGTTCCTGAGGTCATCAACTGTCTGACATCTGTCTATGACGGACTGGAGCAGGAGCACAAGGACCTGGTCAACGTCCCACTGTGTGTGGACATGTGTCTCAACTGGCTGCTCAATGTCCATGACACGTACGTATGGCACACAACAGCACTAGATCTACACTGCTGCTTTAAAATGCAGCGTGTCTTCATCTTGCACAGCTATTCAGAATTATGCTAAGACCTATATATCTGCACATCAGCCTTGCATCAGAGTAAGCTTGAGATGTCTCTGGTCTACTTATTGACATTGCCTTATGTTTCTGATCATGTGTGTATGCAGTTGTTTAAATGAGGCTTCACTATGCTGAATATTTTTATACTAGTGCATTTCTGATGTAAATCAAGTAGGAAACAGAAATTATTCCATTTTGCTGAAGGCTGGCCTGGAGCTCAGAGCTGATTGATGAGCTGTTACTGCAGAAACCCTCGAGCTCTGACCTTTAGTGCTTCCATGGACTCAGTGTTATACAAAATTAACACTAAAAAAAATTATTTTCTAATCAACAATGGGCAGATGTATAGTATTTTCATGTGCTTACTGCTGCCTCTTTTCTCTTATCCACAATGTTTTTTGTATGCCACAGGGGTCGCAGTGGGAAAATCCGAGTTCTGTCGATGAAGATTGGTCTCCTCTCCCTTTGTAAGGGTCATCTGGAGGAGAAATACAAATGTAAGATCTGTCTGTCTGTCTGTCTGTCTAGCCGTCTGTTTGTTTGTCTGTCTCTCTGTCTATCTATCTATCTATATATCTATCCATTTGTTTGACTGTCTGTCTGTCCGTCTGTCTATCTGTCCGTCTGTCTGTCTAGCCGTCTGTCTATCTGTCCGTCTGTCTGTCCGTCCGTCTATCTAGTCGTCTGTCTGGCCATCCATCTGTCTGTCTTTATATCCGTCTGTCTGTCTGTCCGTCCGTCCGTCTGTCTGTATGTATGTCCGTCTGTCTGTCTATCCGTCTTTCTGTCTGTCTGTCTGTATATCTGTCCGTCCTTCCTTCCGTCTGTCTGTCTGTCTGTCTGTATATCCGTCTGTCTGTCTATCTATCTATCTGGGTTACCCTTTTCCCCTTATAATAATAAGGTGATTAATGCTTAATATAATTTTGACAAAATATTACCATTAAAGTACATGTAATCTCATGTTAAATATAATATAACATTTCACTGTAAATTATATGGTATTCATACTTTTTAAAAACAAGTCGGCACACCAAGGTTATTGTTTCCTTTGTCGAGCATCCAACCCAGCGTTTTTGCCGGTGATGTGCATGCTTTTGTCCTGTTTTTGCATTTAAAAATTTAAAACAAAACATTTATATTATTAAAATAAAAGCTAAATATGATAATAGTATCTAATTAATACTAAAATAGCACTGCTGCATTTAGCTAGATAGTGTAAAATTTCTTTTGTCCAAAAACCTCTGCCACATATGTGTGTATTAAATATCAAATATACTTTGGATGAGGTCTAAGGCTAAACAACGGTTCATTATTTTTGCTGGTTGAGATTTTATATATTTTCTCATAATTTATTGGTGTTTGTGCCCTGCAGGTATTGTTAGATCACATGTAAAAATCCCTTTTAATTAACGTGTTTGTGAAGCACCGCAAACCCCATGATGCCCTACCCCTTTTTTCTGTCCTGTTTTGTTTCTGAAAGCACAGTCACCTGAAAGCACAGACTGCACTCCCATGATGCATCTCTCCACATAATTGGGCTTTTTGCTCTTTTAAGTTCTGACTCATCTCAGGAGTCTTTACTCCTCTGAGTGATCAGAACTCACAGTAGGCGAATCCCTGAGCAGTGAGTGATCTCCTTATCTGTAGACAAACGGAAAATGATGCATCACGCTTGTTGGGATGAAAAACATGTTTTTTCTGTTTTCGGTCAGCAGTTTGAGGTTCACTCTGCCCGGTCAGCACTTTGTAAAGCAGATCTGAGTGACACACAATCACAGACGCTTCAGTGCTGGGTTAGTTCGCTGACCTTGAGTTAACACACCACACTGTGAAATAGAGTCTGTGTGACTTTAGTTGTGTGTGCTGGAGTGAGAATAGAGTTTATTGAGCTGCTCTGATGCTTTTAGGACAGAGGTCTGGGGTTCAGTGCCGTGCTGTGCTGTGTGTGTGTGAGTGTGTGTGCGTGCGTGTTTTTGTGATTTATGAGGACACAAATTTGTATAATGACATGGGTATTACACTGGTATTATGACATAAACATGAAATATGAGGACATTTCATGAGTCCTCATATTTAAAATAGCTTTAAAAACATACTAAACAATGTTTTATTAAAAATGTAAAAATGCAGAATGTTTTCAGTGATGGGTAGGTTTAGGAGTAGGGGTAGTGTAGGGGGAGAGAATGTACAGTTTGAACAGTATAAAAACCATTACGCCTATGGAATGTCCTCACTTTGATAGCAAAACAAACCTGTGTGTGTGTGTGTGTGTCAGCTCTGGCAGGGGTCTGCTCTTGCTGTGGTAATCAAGGTCATCTCCATCCCTGAGCCAAGGACAGAAAGAGAGAGACGGATAAAAGAAGATGGAAAATGACACTTATCATTAACTGAAGGACTTTTAGTTTGCTTTACTGTATAATCTGTTTATCCACATTATATTTTAAAACAGTAGATTACTGAAGGTTTTGCTTTAAATATTAAATGAAAAAAAAAAAAAAAGACCAGCTAAATGATCTTTTAAATTCATCCATACAAATGATGCGAGCTGAGAAGCGTTTGAACTGAGGTAAAACACTCTCTGATGTGTTGAATTCATGTGCGTGAAAAAAGAATGAACTATTAGCTGTGAAATATGATTTTATTAAACTACAGCATGTTTTTTATTCATACAGTTTAACAGAGAACTTTTAGAAAAGCTTTGACAGATGAGACATACAGTATACGACAATATATAGTTAATTTATGTTTTTTATATGCTGTCTGTCTATTTGTCTGTCTGTCCGTCTGTCTGTCTGTCTGTTTTTCCGTCTGTCTATCTGTCTGCCTGTCAATCCATCTGTCTGTCCGTCCATCTATTTGTCTGTCTGTCTATCTGTCCGTCTGTCTATCCGTCTGTCTGTCTGTCTATCCGTCTGTCTGTCTGTCTATCCGTCTGTCTGTCTGTCTGTCTATCCGTCTGTCTGTCTGTCTATCCGTCTGTCTGTCCGTCCATCTATTTGTCTGTCTATCTGTCCGTCTCTCTGTCTGTCTGTCTGTCTGTCTGTCTATCCGTCTATCTGTCTGTCCGTCTGTCTGTCTGTCTGTCTGTCCGTCCGTCTGTCTGTCTGTCCGTCTCGTTCTTTCTTCCTCTCTGTCTATCTATCTGTCTGGCTATCTATCCATCAATCCAAGATAGATAGATAGATAGATAGATAGATATTTCCTTCCTTCCATCCATCCATCCATCCATCCATCCATCCATCTTCCTGTCTGTCAACATTCTCAGTTTGTCATCTCTTAGGGGTTGCTCACATAGAATGTGATTTTGCACTGCACTGCTCTGCTTTTTCGTTGTTTTCTATGTAAATGTGCTAGAAGAACATCTCTGGCCATTGTGCTCTCGTCTGGCATCTTTTGCTATGTCTCTCTTAACATTTTAAAAACACTAAATTAAAATTAATTAAATATTTGTTAATTAAAAGAAATTATTTCATAAACTTTGGTTTATAACTTCATTTCTATATTCCACTTTAGACATTCTACTAACTATAAGTAATTCTATATATACAACTGCATTAACATGTCAACTACCTATTAGTAGACTGTTAGGGTTCGGGTTAGTAGAATAAGTTTACATGTCGTTGCAAAGTTACTTGTAGTCAGTAGAATGTCTGTTGGTGGACTATCGAAATAAAGTGTTATCTAAACTTTAGGGCTGATTTCTTTGTTTGTGTCTCTCAGGTCTGTTTAATCAGGTGTCGTCGGCAGGCGATACATGTGATCAGAGGCAGTTGGGTCTTCTGCTGCACGATGCCATTCAGATCCCTCGACAGCTGGGCGAGGTGGCGGCTTTCGGCGGGAGCAACATCGAGCCCAGCGTCCGCAGCTGCTTCCAGCATGTGCGTGAACACACACTCACACACACATCAGTGCATCATGACCATCTCAGCATGTTTCACTCTGATATGTCTGTTTATGACTGATGTCTTATCCAGTTCTGAATTATTGAATCCTCACATTACCTCACACAAGATCTCTGTGTGTTAATGGTGTTGTCAGCGCGAGTGTTCATATTTTTGTCCTTCAGTCATTTCACTAGTGTAAATCTTACAGCAGTTAGACTGGGAGGCTATAAATACACACTTTAAAAAGAGAGAGAGAGAGACAGAGAGAGAAAGGGTCACCCTTTTGAAGAGTTTGCTGCTTGATTTTTATTTTTTATAATTTTTACAGGACATTCTGTCCATCCATCTGTCTGTCTGCCTTTCTTCTGTTTGCTTATGTCTCTCTCTTACTTTATCTGTATTTCTATTTGTTCTTTCTGAATCTATCTACTGTTCTGTCTGTCTGTCTGTCTATCTATCATTCTATCGTTCTGTTATTCTATAGTGTCTGTCTGTCTGTCTGTCTGGCTGGATTGCACTCAGTGTCAAGTCTGAAGTGTTTTGAAGAGAGAGAAGTTGTCATTTATAAATGAGTGAGGAGAGGAAATAAACGAATGATGAAAGACAGATGAGTGGAGGGATGACAGACAGACAGGACAGTGTCACACCTGAAGCCATTTACAGTCCGTCAGTGCTGATGGATGGAATCACCAAAACAGTCAATTTCTGTCTCTCTTGTTGCTTGTGGTGTCTGATGGGAAATTTAAGAGCACAAAACATGTCAACAGGTCAGAGTTCATAGCTGTAGGTTATGACAGATCTCAACATCTCAGTGCAGGCATACAGACATCCATCGTTTCAGAGGCTGAAACTGTTTGTTTACTAAACTGTTTGTTTTGAAATTCAAAAAATGCAGACAGTTTTCTGTGATGGGTAAGTTTAGGGGTAGGGGTAGTGTAGGGGATAGAATGTACAGTATAAAAACCATTACGTCTATGGAGAGTCCCCGTAAACCACATATACAAGTGTCTGTGTGTGTGTGTGTGTGTGTGTGTGTGTGTGTGTGTGTGTGTGTAACATCTCTCTTCAGTGTGTTCTGCCGCTGACATCACTGCCAAGTTTGTAAGAATACCTGCCAAAATCACTTAATCATTGTCTTATTTGATAATTTATTTGCCATTGACTTGTTTGTTTTGTAAATCTGAAATATGAAAATTTATTTACCACAGATTTCAAATAATTACAAGAATGTTCCAGGTTCAAAACAAGCTCCACAGGTCGCATCTGTGGCATGCTGAAGAAATACCACCGAAAATAATTCCAGCTCCTTCCTCAGTTTGTAAAAACACACAGAAATCATGTTTGCAGTGGAATTCACAACCGGGATAAACATTCAAATACCGCCTGTTTTAAGAGTATAGCCACAAAACCTAAATAATAAATATATTAAAGTGATAGTTTAACCAAAAATGAACATTCTGTCATCGTTTACTAACCTTCATGTTGTTCCAAAACTGTATGACTTTCTTCTACAGAGCACACACACAAAAAAGATAGAGATGTGTTTTTCCCCTTCATTAAATAAAAGTAAATAATGATGGAATTTTCGTTTTTGGGTGATCTATCCCTTTAAAGGTCCCCTATTAAGCCCATTTTTTTAAGATTTAAGTCTCAGGTGTCCCCAGAATGTGTCTGTGAAGTTTCAGCTTAAAATACCTCACAGATCATTTATAAATCCATGTTGTAAATACCCATTTCTGACTACAGTCAAGAACAGGCTGTTTTCGCGCATGTGCATTTAAATGCAAATGAGCTGCTGTGCCCCGCCCCCTCTCTACGATCACAGTTCCTGCCTCAATTGGATTCTCTGCCAAATACAAACAAGACATCTGCTGGTTTTGATTATCATCTATATCGTGAACACTCTCACGGAAAGCATAGTTTTTCTTTCATCATTAAAGTTTATTTTTTCCACTTGTTTTAAAGCTATGCCAGTTTAAACTTCTAATGGATCGTTTTCTGAGCGCACTTATAAAACACACACACAGACAGTTATCAGACATCAAGTCTCGTGAGTAACTTCTCTTTCACATTTTTTTTTTTGTTTAAACTGTCAAATACACACAAGGTTCTGTCAAAAACACACACAGTTCACATAAACACAGTCAGTTATGTCTGTGAACGTAAATAGCAGGCAACGTTACAGAAATCGTATGTGTATATTAGATCTGTGGCGCATTCCCTTCAAAAATAAAACTAATCCACTGCGTTCAGTGGTTCAGATGTCAGTAAATGAAGACTGTTATGTTCACTCTTACATCCAACAAGAAAACATCTCAATTATTTACCAGACATTGTTGTCACTGCAGCTGCTCGACCGCGGAGAAAATGGCGGACAGCGTACAACCAAATACTATAGAATAACAGGGACTTTGGTACAACTCGCTGAGGGTGGAAATCATGGTAATACAGGACTGTCAATCAGCGGCCGTGGGCGGGGCATGAGTAATGTGATGTCACAATACTCAGAGAATCAAAAATGAGACTGCTTTGGTTTAATGGGGATTTTAAAAAAAGGGAGTGGGTAGATTGTTTTCATTGTAGGGTGGTTGTGTTCACACACTGCTAATGCACATTTATATCCAAACACCTTGTAAAAGTGGATTTAGCATAATAGGTGACCTTTAATGTGTTTTTAATCATTTATTACCCATGTCTGTGTTAAATTTTAACTTCATGACCATGTAAAGACAGTAAACCCTGTGACTTTGACATGATATGTGCAATAATACCAGAAAGAGTCTCTACACATAATTATATCAGTAATTATGTCTCAGTAACCTGTAACATATTCCCACCACTAAAACAGATGATTTATAAGCTATAAAGCTCAAATAATAGATCTATTTATACATGAAATATAATACAGGCTCTTTAACAAATACACAAGCAGCACATTACTGCTCAGAATGTCTTGCCTCATTGGCTTCCATTGTAATTACATTAGCGACACAAACTGAACTTGTATTGAACCTGGTTTATAGAGATGCTACTGATGGGCTGTATGACGTATGGCATAATATTCTTTACAGTTAGCTAATTTTCCTATCATTGCACTGGTTAGAATCAGCCAGTACCTGCTGACAGTGTGACATCACTGAACGCTCCTCTGTCTTGACTGGAATATTTATGAGTCAGTTATGTCTCTATAAAAGCAGCCATGCGATTGACAGTCATTTATGATGGTCTTGTAGGAAATGTTCCAGGCATCTTCTCGATTTCAGCCGGGCTGCATTGTTTATGAGTTATTCTCTCATGCTATTTATGGGCTCTCTGAAATCCCTCCCTCATTGGCTGTTTGTGCTTGCTCTCTTTTCTCAGGTGACCAATAAGGTTGAGCTGGAGCCGAGGCAGTTTATTGATTGGATGAGGCTGGAGCCGCAGTCTATGGTTTGGCTTCCCGTGCTGCACAGAGTGGCGGCGGCAGAAACGGCCAAACACCAGGCCAAGTGCAATATCTGTAAAGAGTTCCCCATTGTGGGCTTCAGGTACACACACACACATTTATGTAACATTTATTTACCCTGAAGAGGGTTATTATGACACAATGACTGTACAGGAGGAAACGAAGATACTTCAAAATTGCACCGGTTCTTGCGTCAGATTTGAGCAGTAGGGAATTCTCCCTCAGTTTGAGAGGTGTTGCACTAGATCAGGGGTGTCCGGTCCTGCTCCTGGAGGGCCACTGTCCTGTAGAGTTCAGCTTCAACCCCAATTAAACACACCTGACCCAGCTAATCAAGCTCTTACTAGAAACTTCCAGGCAGGTGTGTTGAGGCAAGTTGGAGCTGAACTCTGCAGGACAGTGGCTCTCCAGGAGTGAGTTTGGACACCCCTGATCTAGACAAAGTGTGATATCAAGCAGATCTGTGAGAAATTTAAGACACACACATATGGGTGCGCACCGTGCTGTCTGTGAGCAGAAAGGTTAGATTCACTCCTGAGGCCCAACATTCATCTAAATGTCAGCATCTGATAGCACTCTAAACAAGAGAGAGACTGATGAAAGGGATTGTGGGAGAGAAATCTGCTATTCAGTCTGTTCTCTGATCAGCTCTGACACTTTTCAAAGTTCAGCTCTAAGCTAGGGCTGTCAATGTTAACACATTAATAGTTGAATTCATTACATATAATGTCATTGAACAGGATGGGGTGATCCTAGGGTTTCAGCCATTTACCCCTCAATAATATGATGCATCTCAGAGGAATTTCTTGCATTATGTACAAAATGTCACAAGATCAAATAATGTTCGACTGAGGTATTAAATATAATAATAATAATAAAATTGTATTTCTTTGTTTGTAGGTGTAGGTTAGTAATGGTGGCCATATTTTAATTTGTAATTTCACTCAAAAAATTTATATTTTATTCTACATGCTTGCTTCAATTTTTTGTGAATTTTCTTCAGGGGTAGACTGTATAGCAAATATATAATTTATTTATTTATTTGTATTAATTATTTTTTATATTGTTTATATAAATCTTGTTAGTTATAATATAGTAATAATTGCATGTACGTAGTAATAAAGTAATTTAAAGTTATGCACACAGTAATCCCATAGTTGAATCTTTATCATTTATCATTAAAAATAAATATAATAATATATATTATTCATTATATGTTAAAGTGTTATATGTAATAAATTAGCAATAAAAATGTATAAATAATTAATGTATTAATTAATAGTTTAAATTAGGGCTGGGAAGCGATTAAAATTTTAAATTTAATTAATTACATGATGTGGTGATTAATTAATGTAATTAATCGCAAGTTTATCGTACATCAAATTTGGCTGAGAAATGATCCCCAAAAGATAATTTGAAGTCATTATTGTGTAAAGCATCAAATAGACATTACAAAAAGTAGATTCAGAAAGAAGACTTTTATTTGATTCAACATAGAATTTATTACACAAACTTTTGGACCATGAGGTTGAGTAAATGATGACTGAATTTTAATTTTGGGATGAACTATATCTTGATTTTTTTTTTTTTTTATATATATGGAAACATGAAATTGACCGTAAACTGATGTTTTATGAATCATTTTTTTAGAGAAATTAATTTACTGAAGGCTACCAAGAAAGCAAGGTTACTAAGTTTATTAAATTAATTCACAATATGTGCACATTTATTATTAATGTGGGGGGCACAATAGCTGTATGACAAATGTATCACTTATTTCATTTTTCCTTTTTTATTCAAAATATTCACAAATTTGTTAACTATAGCCTATCATGAACTATGGGCTATATAGGCGCTGAGACCCAACAGAAAAATATGATAAAATAAAAAAACGACTGCAACTTCCAGACGCGATGTTCTTTTCATTTTTATAGTTAACTTGAGGCAGTTACTATGGCATTTTTTAACAACGCATGTCGAGTGCGCATCAATGTAATGTTCAGCATGAATCTCTCCACAAAGACACTCGTGCGCTCTCAAATATAGTGTCCTCATGTCTACTCTGGCTCAGATATTACGTGTGCGCGCTCGATTATGGAGCGTGGGCACCAACTGGCAGAAACATAAATTGGCACCTATTGTCAAATATTTGAATGTGATTTGTCGTTTAAATCATGTCAGTTGACCTATAATGCGCGATGGGTGCTGCCACCGCAGCCAAAGTGTGAAAGCACATCTGAATTTAGCAGTGAACGTTCAGATCTTACCTGTGTTGTTTTATCAGAAACCTTGCATTTGCAGTCTTTGTATGGTAGAATGTAACATTCGTTGAAGCTCAATATGTATGAAATTTTGGCTATAAGCAAAACACACTGTTGATGGTAATAATAATAAAAGCCACAAGAAGACTGCAGTAAATAATAATTATAGCAATACAACATTTTTATTATGTTATTATATATTAATAATATATGTTTTCTTCTTTGCTTCTGAATTTATGGACCGCATTAATATCAGCAATGTGCACATGTACAGCACCATAAATACATTCCCAGGCTCAGATTTAATGAAGCTATGTGTGAGAGAGCGCTGCAGTGTGTGCGGTGAGGGATGTACCGGGTGTTAGTTCGTCATCACACGCCTCCATGATGTATTTTAAACAGCCACTGTGTGCTCTTGTCACAATAGGTGGTGACCTTTTCAAATGTCATGCATACATACATGTATTACTGATAACGCTGCCATATTTAGAAGTCTTCGCTAAGTCTCAGTGACAGCGTCCATCTCTCGAGGACTGACCGCATCAGAGCGGACCATCTTGTTTTCTGAGATGTTTCTTTGAGGCTGAGCTCAGTGGTGAGATTCAGTCGGACGTTTGACAGAGGAGATACGGACTGTGTTTTGTCAGTGATGGATAGTAGAGAAGACTAAATAGAACGAGAGAGAGAAACTGAGAAAATAAAGTCTGAGTCATTCAACCTGGATTTATTGAGACCTTTGAGAAAAACTTTGTGTTAATGGAGAAGAAATCCTGGGGCATAATTCTGTTAAATTCACTTACAAAGCTAGGCAAATGTCATTAATTGTTTAGCAGATTAACAGTTGTTAATTGTTGAAGCAGTAATCCTCAAGAGGCTGTGCGTTACAGTGATTTTGTCATTGTTAAGGTTTAAGCAGTCCATCACGGCTAAGCTGCCCTCACTTAACGAATGGCTTTTTACAAGTGGGCGCTATCGAGCGGAAAACCTTGTATGTCCAAAACCGGAAATGGGAAAAAACACTGTGTTGTTAAAGTTGATATTGTGGCTTCATATATGGTCAGACACTTGCACGTGTCATTATATTTTTAGCATTTTACCAAAATCAAGCTCAAATGGAGTTACAAGGTACATGCGTGTGCTTTGTCCGTCATTAGAACGGATGCATCTGAGACAGTAAGTGCATCGCATTACATTTTCATCAACTTGCAGGTTATAAAGTTTACTGTAGCTTTTTCTGTCATTTGAACGAAATCTCATGTTATAAAAGATGAAGCTGCTATGCACAGGCTATTTAAGAAAGGACTGGCTATGACTCAAGTGATAAATGCTAGACACTTTTCTCCGCTTCTCGAATACATAAAACATTAGTCTTTATATATGAAATGTTTCTTGAGTAAAGAAAATGCTATACTAACTCATAAAAAACTTTTTGCATTGCAAACAAGCAGAGATGTTCAAGCTGTGCAGCACTTCATTCACGATAGAGGCGGGTGGAGTTATGAGGTTTGACTGACAGTTTGAGTGATCCAATGGAGTTTAGAGGTTTAGCTACAAGCTCTTTTTAATACTTTTCATTGGTTAAAAGGGGACATAACACACAGTTTCTGCCAATCTTGTGTTAATCTTAAGTACCTATAGAGTAGTATTGCATATCTCAGAAATGTCTTTAGTTTTATCAGATTTATAAAAGACAGATACAGCTGTACCATCTGTTAAAGTTAACTTTGACAGCCCTAAAAAACAAAATGGCAGCAACAGCAATGTCATAAAAACAAGTGTTCAATAAATTACATCAAAAAAAAAAAAAAAAAAAAAAGATTCCTTTGCCAAGTAATATCTGGTTATAATTACTAAGCAACAAAGATTGAAGATATATCTCTATATAATATTTGGCTGATTTTTTTTCCCCCCAATTATTATTCTTATTAGTAGTAGTAGTAGTAGTAGTAGTAGTATTTTATAAGTATAATTTTTTTGTGCCTGTGAACACCTTATCTGCATTAGAATCACTGTAACATACAGGCTCTCATGACATTCAAACTTCATCAAATTGTATTTTAGATCAGTTTCATAATATATTTTTTTTCTTACCCACATCTCACAGAAACTAATATAAAGATCTTGACAACAGTACCGATGGCATGATATTCAGTATTTCTCAGCCAGGGCATCAGTGTGAATGCTGCGGTCTCAGATGGGCCGCCTCAGAGAGAAGAGGAGCCGTTTCAGAAAGTGCAGCAGCTTTTTACTGTCATATCATTTATGCAGCAGCGCGGGGAAAATATTGCACAGCAGAGGAATTAAATTCTATTGAATTTGCATTTCCTGGAGAGACCAGAAGGAACCAAAAACAAACACCACACACAGTGCTGTCCTCCTCCACATTCAATTTACATTTATATGAAGAAAATCTGTTTAATAAAAATACTTTTAAACTGTGTGTTAATGATGTTACTGAATCAAGCGTGACGTGACTGGAGTTAATGAACATTCTCCAGAGGACTCTGAATTTCAGACGAATTCAATAAAGAGTGGATTATAGTTTGACGAAACTACAGAATATCAGGCTGTTTTGGAGTTAAGGATTTTAAAGGAATAATCTAAAAATGAAAATTCTAGTCTCTATTTACTCCTCATGTCAATCCAAACCTCTATTTTTTTTTTTTTTTCTTTAAAACAGAAATAAGTGTTCACGCTGCTTTTCCATACAATGAAAGCTTGTTATCATACAAGTAGTCAGTGTTTTCTTTCCCTCTTTGCAGATATCGCAGTTTGAAGCACTTCAACTATGACGTTTGCCAGAGTTGTTTCTTCTCTGGTCGCACGGCGAAGGGTCATAAACTGAATTACCCCATGGTGGAGTACTGCACACCGGTGAGTGAGTCATGTCTGAACGTCCGCCCCTCTCCTGCAGTCTTTTTCTACACATCAAATTAAGGCATGTGTAATGAAGCTCGCAAATTGGAGCTCATAAAAGAGAAATTTTGCATGAATGGACATTAGAGTGGGCATTCAGTAGTGCTAGAGATATGGCTCTGTTCCAAAACCCACTGAGCTGCCTTCCTGTCTACTGCCTACATGGGCAGCTACCTTTTAAGACAGCTATCTAAATGAAATCTGACCTCGTAAATAACTTGAAATGCCCCACATACCCAGCTAACAGCAAACATTATCAGAACTTTGGCTAATGTTCTGGCAAGGTTCTCTCAAAGCCGTGAACAAACATTCTTACAGTAACGGTAATAGAACATTTATTCGTAGTTATCTGGTCTTTAATAATGTTCTCCAAACGTTAGAAAAAAAAAAACATTTATATGTTCATTGTTTTTTTTCTGAAATGTTTTGGTTGGACATTCGTCTAACGTTTTTTAAATGTTACTGGCTACTTGTTTCTAAACGTTCAGAGAAACAAAAGTAACGTTTCCATCATGTTTCAAAATTTAACGTTTCTTTAATGTTTTTGCTAATGTTAACATTAAAAAGAAAAAAGTTTTTAAACCATTTTTAAAAAATTGAAGCTTTGAACATTCTGAGAACGTTCAGAAATAACTTTTCCATAGCTTAATCAAAAGCTTTTAGATCATATTTTTGTTAGCTGGGTAGGCAGCAAGAGTAAAGCACATGCAAGATTCGACAGGGGTAGGGTTTGCTGTTAGCATGTTGCTAAGCTAACAACGCAATGCTCTAATGAGCATAAAAAGCACAACTCCTACAAAAATTAAGTAAAAGGTACATTTTTAAGCAAATAAAGGAAACATGCAATGCTGCTATAGAATCTTAGCTTCCGTAGGAGGCATAATCCTGCTAAATGCCTTTTGGAACAGCCTTAGCATCAGAAGTTTAGTTTTTATTCCAGCTGGGACTATAAAGTGTGTGGTTGGTGATCAGGAGCTCATGGTACGAGAATAGGTTAGTTTCCCCTCCACTGCTGCAGGCGAGATGGAGAGTAGTTAAAACTCAGAGGGCCTTGATCTATTAGCGTCACTGGCAGGATTTCCTACCACCTCCACAACAGAAGTTATGTGCAACCTGAAATGTAATGTGTTTAATTTAAAAGTTCAGTTTCGGGAGTGTGAAATTGAAAAGCTGTCACTGTCATTGATCGGCATGACAAAAGGTAAACACATTTATTTTTGCTATCTTCGACCCTGTGAAAATTCAGACAAATTAGACTGAATAATGATGCAAGTTAAAAACGATTCAACTTTAAACACCGGCACTTGAGTGAAGAAATGTTGCATTTTTCGTTAGTCAAAAGATGGCTGACTGCAGGGTTGTGCATTGGCCATCCGGTAGATGGTTTATATCTGGCTGAAGTTGTTTTTGTGTGGTATAGTAAAGTGGTTAAACAATAATTTGTAGGTTCAAACCCCACGAGGGACCCTGAACACCACATGTCAGCTGAATCTACCAAAAATTAAGTCATTCCAAACCTGTTATTCCATAGAAAACGAAAAGAGGCATTTTGAAGAATGTTCACGCTGCTCTTTTCCATTCAAAGAAAGTATTTAATGAGCAAAAGTTGTTAACGTCTTGATGAAACTGAAGCAGTGACCAATCTTTTCTTCCTTTTTGTGACATACAATACATCTAAGTGTAATGGTTTATCAAAAAAGAAAAAAAATTGGGGACTTTGTTCTACACATCAGTTGTTGATTGGGTATTGAGATGCGGGCGTGGCACTAAAAAAAAAATGAATGCGAGTTTGTAGACTGTTGAAAGAAAGGGTTTTAAGCAGACTAATTGACTGGAGAAGCGGCATACGTCACCAGAGAGAAGTCTGTCAATTTCACAGAAGATCCATTTATGGCCTTTTCATTAAACATCAATCAATCACACATGTATGAATCATTCACAATAAGATCTATAACATTTTGAAAATCAAACTTTGCTGTTTGAGCAAAGTTACAAAGCACAAATGATTACTGTTCTGAACTCCCTGAAACGCCTCCATTGTAGTCTTGAGTTTTCTTCGCAATATTACTCATTTAAATAATTAATTCGCAGAATAAAGGGGCGGGGCCTGGTTGAGTTAGTTAGTAGTGTGTTGAAACTGGCGGTTATGGTAAGGGGCGGGACATTTCCCAAACACGCTCGAAGCGCTTGACCAATCACAACACACTGGTCCAGCCGACCAATCAGAGCACATTGTGCTTTTCAGAAGGAGGGGCTTCATAGAGACAGGAACTAAACAGAGCGTTACTGACAGACTGGGAAGAGAGGAGCTGCAACAATGGAGAATATAAGGAAAATAATGAACATTCAAGCATGAAAACCTATTCTCATTAGCATATGCACCTATTTAAATTTTGTCTCTCTAGTGACAGCCGTTGTGTTATCTATGTAACCAGAATGTCCCTTGTTCAATCCATGCCAGCAGTGAGACACCACTGTGACCTTGAGCAAAGCTCTTTAACCCCGGGTTACTCCAAGTGGATCGTTCTCATAATAAGTTTATGGAGCTGTTCTATGAAGCATCACATAAACGTTCCACTGGCCCAAGAATATCGATCATGAGTGTCATATTACTTTCATAAAACAGTTCTATAAAGTAGTAGGTAATATCGAGTGACATTTCCAACCCAATATGGCCAGTTATTTTATTTTTGCTTCGCCAACAAAAATGGTTTACAGTGTTGTGATCTATTGAATTGTAATTCTAGGTAAGAGAAGTGATGCAGTGAAACATTTCAGTGCTCAGACAACGACACTTGTCCTATTAAATTACTGGGCCAGAACTAACTGTTATATAATAAGATCGTGTTGACAGCGCTGAGCTAGAAACTGCTTTCTGGAGACCACCAGCTGCTATTTAATACTAGCAAGTGGCTGATTTATTGTTTTTTGCTTGGATATAAACTCTTGTTTCTCCTCCATCATCTCTGTCCAGTCATTTGTTGTCTTTTTGTTTTTGGTTGGCATTCAGCGGGGCAGCAGTAATCCTGAATTCATCACTCCTGTCAGACCTCTGTCACACTCTCTCACACACACACACACACACACACACACACCAGCAGTTGTGAAATGTCCGGATACTTCATCTTGACAGGAAGAGAATGCCTTTCATTTCCTTTCAAACCGGCATATCCCAGAAACACCCCACTCCACAAACACACATACATATATCTATAAAACACATTTACTTGCGATTCAACAGCAAATATTGTCATCAGCATTCAGAGAGCAGAAGATCAATATTGAACAGAATATGCTTTTTGTGGCCCTCGGTTGGGCTGTTACACCGTTATTGCTTTTTCATTGTGGTGATATTGCTTTTTGTTGTTGTGATATGGTTTTTATTAGTTGTGGGATACAAAGAGTTTCTTTAGCCCAGTGTCAGTTTAAATGAGTAATGTGTTGTGTTCAACTCGCGCTTTCAGCGGGAACTTTAGCCAAAGTCCTTTTTAAAAGGAAAACTTCGCCTAAACATGAAAACACCATTTACTCATGTTGCCATATTTGACTGATTATTTTTCCTCCATCGAAAAACACATTGTGCAAATTCATACAAGAATTGTTTTACGAACAAGATTCATTCTTCTTGTGTTAACCGAATAAGGCAGTTAAAAGCATGTATTTTTGATGTATCACGTAAAAAAAAAAGACAAAATGCACCATAAATGCACTATACAAGTAATCTACATGACGTACAATAGATTTGTTGCAAATTATCAATATTGTTATCAGGTCAATACTACAAGTGTTGTAAATAATCCAGTGCTAGTAACTATCCGGTTTGACACTCCAACATAGTAGATGGCAGTATTGCGCATTAATGTTGGTTTCCAGCTGTCATAAAACTGAAAAAAAAAAAAAAAAAGATTTCCATAGGAACACCCAAGTTTGCAGGAAGTGCCAATCAACAGGAAGTTCTTTCTCTGCGCTTTTGTACAGTAATGGTTACAGACTCCCTCTTTGCCTCCCTACATTGGCCAAAAAAAGAGACGACACAAAATAATATAATATATAATAATAAGGTAATATTGTAGTGTAAATCGGATATTGTGACAGCCCTAATTCAAAGTCTTCTGATGCCATATGATATCTGTGTGTGGAGCAGACACAAATTTAAGTCATTATTTAAAGGGGACCTATTATGCAAAATTCACTTTTGCATGGTTTGGACATAAATGTGTGTTGGCAGTGTGTGTACACAATCACCCTATAATGATAAAAATTCAACCACTCCTTTTTTTTGAATCCCCATAAATCATAAACAGTGTCTCAGAACAAGCCGTTTCCAGATCCCTGGCAGTGTGACATCACATTAGCCACAGGCCCCGCCCAGGAATGTTGACAGACATTGCCGTTTTAACATAGAACCGCCCTGAGCGAGTTCACAGCGAGTTGTACACAGTCCACCATTGCTGCACTGACGAGAATGTCTCTCAAGCGTTTTAGGTGTTCTGTAGCTGGATGGATTAATCCACATAGCTCTCTCCATTTACTCCCTAAATCTGAGCCGCTGAAGAGGAGGTGGATTCATTTTGTTTTCGAAGAAAATGCTCTCTCAACTCTACCGAAATTCGTTTATGTCTGCGCGAATCATTTCACACCGGACTGCTTTGTGAATGAATGTCAATACAAAGGGACAATACAACACAGAGATTGAGCTAAAAATTTGTTACTCAAAGATAGATCAGTAAACTGTTAATGCAAGGGAGAGAGAGAGAGTTTATGGATAATATTTTAATGCACACTTGCACTGTGTTTTATTAAACTCTTACAGTAATTTTTCTAGAGTGAAAACGGACGCTTCATCTTTTGTGTGAAGTACAATAAATGTCATAAAACTCATCAGTAAAGTTGAATGGGGTCCGGTATAACAGGCTTGTAGTAATATAGTGGATAAAAACAAGAAGACAATATAAGTTATAACCATAATTAAACTAAACTATACCTGTTCTATCTCCATGGAGCATATACTCGCAGTTTTTGACGTTATAGTGTGTCCTGACTGAATCCTGACACCGGAGAATCAGCTCTTGAAGCTCCGCCCTCTTAGGCCAAGCGCAGCAGCTCATTTGCATTTAAAGGGCACGCACTGAAACGACGCGTTTTTGCTCAACCTCAAAAAGTGGCATGCTATAAAAAATGATCTGTGGGGTATTTTGATCTAAAATTTCACATACACACTCTGGGGACATCAGAGACTTACTTTACATCTTTTACTTTACACTTTAGACTTACTTTTACTTTACATCTTGTAAAATGGGGCATAATAGGTCCCCTTTAATGAAAATCTCAAAGCCTACTTGCAATTCTACATATAACAAAGGTTATATAAAGGTTGCATCCTTTTTTACGAGAAACAAAAAGCAATGCGGTTATCAATGGTGTGTTTTTGATGTAAAACCCAGTGTGATCCATCTTTCTGCACCAAGTGTACATATGCACATGCACAAAAGAGATATGTTAGCTAGCCTACCAAAAAGCTAAAAAAAAAAAAAAAATTATTCAGGTCGGTCTAGCTCATTTTCATGCATGTTCTGTCGTAAGAAAAACTAAATAAGAATGCGTTTATAAGGCAATTTGCTGTTGTAATTAATGAGATTTTCTTGTTTTCAACCGCCATGTTGAACTTTCATGAGAGTGTCAGATCTGGAGTTTATGGGTTCTGTTGGTCTTGAGTTTAGCAAACCAAACTGTTGGAGACAGAATCCTTCTGTGATACATGGTCTGTCACATCCTTGTTTTTCGGTTGGTCTTCCAGTCTGCAAGAGAAATAGGATTTGGTTTGTGAATATGTGCAGATAAAGAAGACACAGACAGAGAAATCCAGGATTGAAACACCCCGGCTCAGTAGACAAATGGAGGATGAGATGCGTGTGGATGGATCAGCGTCAGATCTGTGGAGATGTGTGTGCTGTGAGAGTGCCAGTGTGTGTGAGAGAAAATGGTACAGTAGTGATGGGCTAATGAGCTCTACATGCTCTCTTTAATACTGCATTTCACTCAAACTGACCCAAAACGTGTGTGTGTGTACACTCTTACAAATAAAGGCTGTTTATTGGCTTTATGGTTCCATGAAGAACCTTTAACATCCATGGAACCTTTCCATTCCACAAAAGATTCTTTATAAGGTTCTTTTTAGATTTTTGAAATGTTGTTCACACTAAGACAAAAATGGTTCACTGCGAAAAACCAAGCTTTATTCTTTAGAGTGTATACGTATGTAACCCTTGTGCCTGCTGCTCACACCTCTGCTGTTAATTTTATGCCCTTCTAAATATAAAGTAGTGGAAAGTTGTGTTTTCAGGTCAGAGATATATAGAGAACCTTCAACAGCAATTCCCATTTGTTAGCAAAAGCAATGATGCAAGTGTGTGTTTCTGTGTCACCTAATTAGAGAGAACCTGAGTTGTACCTTCTGGATGGTTTCCAGGGCTTTGCTGTGGTTGCAAGGGTTTTGGGGATGGTTTCTTTTTGGTATAGACAAATGATCCCAATGCCAAGTCTTTATGATATTCTGTGTGGCTTGGGAGGGACATCTCTATGACATCCCTCAGTCAATGTGAGTCGTTTCATTACATGCCTGTTAGGGGAAAATAGGGACAACTCTAGGTTTTCACTCGTAGAACACCTGAACATGAATTGATGCAGCTCAAAAATATTTAAGAAATGCTTCTTGCCTTATGTAAGAGGTTGTACAAATATTGTGTGACTAACACCTTTTAAAATAATTTAAAATGCCATCTGTTTGTCAGTAGATGTACACTGCTGTTCAAATGTTTGTTTTGAAATAAATGAATACTTTTATTAAGCAAGGATGCTTTAAATTAACCCAAAGTGACAGTAAATACATTTACATTGTTTAAAAAAAATTGAACTTTGTTTATCAAAGAAAGCTGAGAGAAGTGTATCACCATTTCCACAAAAATCTGAAGCAGCACAACTGTTTTCAACATTGATAATAATCATAAATGTTTCTTGAGCATCAAATCAGCATATCAGAATGATTTCTGAAGGATCATGTGACGCTGAAGACTGGATGCTGAAAATACAGCTTTGATCACAGGAATAAATTACAGTTTACTATATATTCACATAGAAAACAGCTGTTTTAATTTATTTCACAATATTACACAATATATGGTTTATACAGACCCCAAACTTTTAAACAGTAGTTTATTTGGGTAACTGGTAGATTTTGTTGGATTTTATTTTGTAACTGAACTGGAACTGTTTAGATGAGAATTGACGAAGTCAGTTGAAGTTAAACTGCAGGAAGGCCGGACTCAGAAGGGATGAGTCTCGGTTTCAAACAGATCTGTCTCAAAGGGATAAGCATCGATGTGTTCGGGTCAGATCTTTCAAGCCTCTACCTGTCACACCCATTTCTGATGAGTTAACCAATGCCGAGGTGCGAATTTTGAGCGGGAGAATGTTTCTTTGTCTCACTCAACAACTTATTTGCATGTTTATGGTGGTCTGTGGGATTTGTGCAATATCAAATCAAAAGTATAGTCAATATCAAAAGTATAGTAAAAAGTGTATGATGTAAGTTATGGTAGCAAACTATACACCATTATTTAAGAAATCAGAAGAGGGTTAATTTGATACTAGACATGACAGGGTTTGCAAAAACATTAAAGCAGTGATACTGTACATTCTTAAGCCTGGATATAAGCATTTGAAGTTTCCCTGACATAACTAAAGAGTTGTAACTAAGCTAGCGTAGGGACATGCATGCAACACAGGAATACACTATATATACATTACACTACATACATATAGTGAAACCGCTAAATAGACTCTACCAACACTACACAGCAGTTTAATATACTAGGGGTTCAAACCACTAGTGACTTTCAGCATTTATTGTATTAAAGTTGCTTTGAACAATTGTTAATAAAGTAAATCCACTTCCACATCCATCATCTCTCTTCCTGTTCTTTTCAGACCACCTCAGGAGAAGACATGAGAGATTTCACCAAAGTTTTAAAAAACAAGTTCCGCTCGAAGAAGTATTTCGCGAAGCACCCTCGCCTGGGATACCTGCCCGTCCAGACGGTCCTAGAAGGAGACAACATGGAAACGTAAGTATCTTAAAGGAGAATAAAATGCAGTTGCAATTGTTTCAATTTGACTGTTTTCAGGCTCTGGTTTTCTGCCACCTCCAGTCATTAACTTTCTTCACCCGGAGAATTTTTACAGCCTTTACACAATGAGGTTATTCACATTGCAAGGTTTCAAAAATTGTCAAGAAGTGTGTGGAGTGGCCTGCCTACTTATTTTCTGAGTAGAAGTCCTGAATTCTAATAAATAGATAGTGTTTTTTTTTTTGTGTTTTTTTAGGTTTTTTTTTTTTTTCTGCAGATGTATGAATGTATGGAAGCTTGTTTCTGCCACTGAATAAAAAATAAAAAAGATAATTGCTTTACATCTCACAATTCTGACTTCTTTTCTCAGAATTCCAAGAAATAAACTTGCAAAAGCAAGAGATATAAACTCACAATTCTGACTTTTTTTTCCAACAATTCTGACTTTTTTCTCAGAATTGCGAGTTTATATCTTACAATTGCATGTTTATATCTCACAATTATGACTTAATAACTCAGAATTCTGAAGGGGAAAAAAAGAATTGTGAAATAAAAGTTGCAATTGCCTTTTTTATTTTTTTATTCAGTGGTGGAAACAAGCTTCCATATGAATGACTTGAAATTGATTGCATGTAATGTTGCATTCCACTTCAAGTCAAATGGGAAAAACTTCTACTTGATATCTCTGATGTAAAGGCTTCCATATTTATATTTAAAACCTGAGGCATAATTATTTGCATTGTTATAAACACTTTCAAGCCTTTGCTAAATATGTTTTTATTATAGAGTACGTAAGAAATCATTCGCTTCAAAATAGCTGTTGCCTTTCTCTGGTGACATGCAACGCCTTCTCAGGGAAGATGGCCATTTAATTTCTGACAGACTATAAGTTGTAAGTCCAAAATCAAATAGCTTTTCCACGCAGTAGGTTTGAAATTCTGACTTTCTGAATTGAATGATACGCCACATTAGCATCAAGCCAGCGATTTCGACACTGCACCCTGTGTCTGCTCAGAGCTTATGTTCAGAAATTGTTGACATGTCTCGCTTCATAGTGCAGATTTCCTGTCTGTACAGAAATGTTGATAGATCTTGAAATATCTCTCTATCACTCGAATAATATCTGCCATCTAGATTCAAGCTCTGTTCCAAAACCTAGAACCTAGGTCATTTCAGTGAAATTCTGTGTGTCAATAGTGTAGCTGTGCATGAAGCAAAGCTCACACAGAAGTCACTTTCAAACCTATCAGCTTTCTGGTGGTCAGTTCGATCTAACTTTAACATGAGCAAAATCTGTGTGAAACACCCAATCACACAGATTCCTATTGAAATGACTGGATTTTGCCCACAAAATTTGCTAGAATGTGTATATGATTTAATCGTAAATGTGATGCGCTGAATTTGAGCGCACATTAAGGCAGCATCATAACTTACATAAAACTTCATAAGTGTTTGCTTCTGTATGCTATGAACAAATATATGTGTCAACCATAATTAGTTTAACAACATGCTAATAAATACACAGTATAATGTTGTTGCCAAGCAGAAACCTCATATCTCCATATTTCATCTTTTTTTTTCGTAAATCATTACTATTGGTCACCCTTAACATCTGTCTGTGGGTTTTGCAAATATTTAACCAATGAAAGGTATTAAAAAGTACTTGTGACTAAAAACGTAACTTGAAGCTCGTAGCTTGATTTTGGTAAAATGTTAATAATATAAGGTTACACTTTATTTCAGTGGTCGACTCTAATGATTAGTTGACATGTACTTGCATAGTTACTTTTAGTTAGTAGAATGTCTAAATTGGACCAGCAAAATAGTGTTACCAAATATAATGTCACATGCAAGTGTCCACATATAAAGCCATATCAACTTGGACAGCTCAGTGTTTAATTATTTAAAATATAGTGGTGTGTTTTTTTTTTTTTTTTTTTTTTCCTTTTCATGAAAAGTAGCATTTTTGTTGATAGAAGGTTTCCACCTGACGACGACAATATGTTTAAAAACACTTCACACAAATATTAGATTTTTTAAAAATATTTTTCCAGTATATATATATATATATATATATATATATTTATTTATTTATATATATACATATATATTAGGGGTGTAACAGTACATGTATTTGTCCCGAACCATCACGCTTTAGAATAATATCTCACGTAGCATTACATTTACCTCAGGCAAGTCATTTAGTGTCCACAGCATGTTAGTTCACTAGAGAAATGAACTCTAGAGGAGCATTTCACTAAATATATGCACTATATTAGCTCATATATTCATTATTTTTTACTTTACCTGTTAGTAATGTCTTAATTATTTAATATGTTTAAATAAATTTGTCTTGAAAACAAGTTGACAGTAACTGTGTAAAAGATTGATTAAAAAAAGAATTGGAGTACAAAAATAATTGAAAATAATTTTAAAATTAGATTTAGAAGTTAATGCAAAACCTGCCTTGTGTGCAATTTATGATTATTATTTTTTTTTTGTGTGTGTGTGTGTGCGTTGATTTATTATGTCTAAAAATAAATAGCAATCATTAAGAAAATGTTAATTATAATTGACTTTATTTAAAGAGAGACACAAATTGTTCAATAAACCACTGTTTAATAAAGAAGATGAAATATGAAGCAATTTTATGTTTAGTTTTCTCCCCCCTGCTGTACCAAACCGTGACTTTAATATGGAGGTATGTACCGAACCATCATGTTTGTGTACCGTTGCACCTCTAATAAATATATATATATATATATATATATATATATATATATATATATATATATATATATATATATATATATGTACATTTATAACACTATACTTTTGTGGCATTAAATGACAAAAGAGGTCTGCCAAATTAGATGGATTTTTCCACTGAATTTGTCGCAATACATTTTCTGCTAAAGATACATGTGATGCTGTCTTAGAATCTGAACAAAAGAAAGTATCTTGGAAGGCAGCACGATTATGCAGCCTGTCTTTTGGAACAGCCTCTGCTTTGGGAACGAGCCTACTGTATGATGTCTTAAAATGCCGCCCTAGGCAGTTCAGAGTTTTTGGAATAGAGCCTAAGTGTGGCCAATTTATGAAAATAGAGAGTTATGCAGATCCCACTTCTGCCTTATCTCCATACCACCGTTGATTAAGGAACTTCTGGTTTTCCAGTGGGACCATTTCATGAATTTGTGTCAGAAAGAGGCTTCTGCTAAATGACAGGGAACTGTAGATGACCCATTTCTTCAGTTGGTGCTGATTATAAATCCTCATGAGCAAAGCCAAAATGACTGCTTGCTTCGCACAGGCTTCCTGTCGCTCCACGTTAGTGTGACATTCAGCTGATCTGAGCGCACTGAGATATCAGACCATTATATGTAACGTTTGATTTTCAGGTTTCTGAACAGACATGCTGCGGTGTGCAACAGCATGAGTTGACTCCATCGCCACGTGTCAGATTTAACAAAGAGTGATGACCGTGGTTGAAATATATTCCTAGTGGTTTCCAAGAGGAAAATGAAAGCGTGCAGTGTTTGGTTTTCTTGAAATTCAGAAGCGCCAGGGGATATTGACCGACTTTTATTAGAGAGCACGTGTTTGTTGACTCTGTCAGCACTAATTTACAGAATCTCTCATTACTTTGAGTCCAGCACTCTGTACATAGTGATACAGCAAACCAGCCATTTAACAGTCTAGATAACTGGATCGTTTTATTTTTGACATGGCTCATATTTCTCCCTCTTCAGCCGCATTTTCTTTCGCCCTCAAAGTCAACATGAAATCATAATGGACCCTTTTTACTTTCTCAATACATTTTCCTGGTCAAACATACTGTATCATCAGTGCACATTATTCCAAAGGGAAAAAAAGTAAAATTAACATTACATGGTTAAAACATTTTTTGGTCACACTTTAGATTAGGGTCCAATTCTCACTATTATCTAACTATTAACTACGACTTTTGCCTCAATAAACTCGTAATTACTGCTTATTAATAGTTAGTAAGGTAGTTGTTAAGTTTAGGTATTGGGTAGGATTAAGAGATGTAGAATATGGTCATGCAGAATAAGGCATTAATATGTGCTTTATAAGTACTAATAAACAGCCAATATTCTAGTAATATGATTATTGATAATAATATGATAATAACATGATAATAAGCAACTAGTCAATAGTGAGAATTGGACCCTAAACTAAAGTGTTACCCATTTTTTTAAAGTCACCATGAATCTAAAATTGACAGTTCTTTTTTTTATTTACTAAAATCTTGCCATTAGTTTACACAGTTTCGCAATGTTGGTTAACATGAATGTAATAAAGATTACAGCAATAATAGTAAATAATGATAGATTAGTGCAGGAAGTGTTGTGTCGAGATTTCGAGATCCAGTCAATTCCTAACATGTGAAAGCCCCACCCTCAGAAGTATGACACATTACTGAAGTTAAATGAGCTGCCATTTTAGGTTTGCTTTTGCTCTAACAACTTTTACACACTATTAAAATGATATAAAAAGACACACTTCTCTTGCCTTGACTGACCTTCTTACAAAAAAAGAAAAGAGTTTGCAAGTCACTTTGTCATTGTGTCTGAGAGTCTCGTCCTAGACCTCTTGACTCCACATCAATTGTGAAAAAGGACAAAGTGCCTCAATCTTGCAGTGTGATGGATATGGTTATGGATATGGTTATGGATATGGATATGGATATGGATATGGATATGGTTATGGATGTGGATATGGATGGAATGCCCCTGCTCTACGATTTTATAAAAAAGGCAAACATGAACCGATCTAACCTTGAATTTCTCATCTTGCAATTATCGTCTCATCTGCTGTATGGTCTCCTTTAAAAGAAAAATATGACACTTTTCATCATCTCAGATAGAAACTAAAGTTCACTAGGGTCTCCAGCAGATTAAACTTGTCCCTGTTGAGTCAGAGCAGAGCGTTTGATCTTCTGTGCTTTGCGCTATATGCGATTAACAGCAAGTTTCACTTTAAAAGACGCTGAAATGGAATTAAAATAAATGAAAGATTAGAGATTGGGTTGGAAATCTGATCTTAGTTGAGGCCAAGCGTTGCTCCGTGTGTGTGCAAAGGAGATGCAATTGATGCTCACAAGATGCTTTATTAAAGGGATCATCATTTACTCACCCGTATGACTTTTTTCATGGAAGTCAAAACTAGGCCTTTATCAGAATGTTCATGCTGTTCTTCTCCATACAATGGAAGCATAGAGTGACCAGGACCAAAAAAGCACTGTAAAGGTATCAGCGCTTTTTAGTTTGTTTGTTTTTTCTCGCCCTCTCTCACTCGAATGTTAGATCCCAAGTCTGTTAAAGTTATATAATATTAATAATGTGCTTTTACTTGTGCTTTTTGGAGTTTGATGGCATCCTCTTCACTTTCATTGTATAGAGAAGAGCAGCCTGGATATTCTATCAAATTTCTTCTTTTGTTTCACAGAAGTCGTCATTCAGGTTTGAAGTGACATGACAGGCAGTAAATGATGGCGAAACTTAATTTTTGAGTAACACATTACTAATCATTCTATGAATCCAGAATTGCAGAAATCTCAATATTCTGTGCTGCCCCCTACAGTACTGGAGGAGTATTTCAGCCAGGACACATCCACATCTTTAGCCATGTTTCCACCGCAGGAACTTTCCCCAGGAACTAGGACTTTGGGGTGATACTCGGTGTGTTTTGACCGCAGGAACCAGGGTCTAAATGAAGTTCTGGGTAAAAATTTCCCCCTCCCTGCTCACGAGGTAGTACTTTTTTCAAAGTTCAGGAACTTTCGGGGGTGATACTTGGATGCTGAACATGCTGATTGGTTGAGTTCACGCAGCATTTTGATTGGTTGACTCCACACAGCATTTTATTTCAACCGCCATTTTTAAAACTGTTGCATGTTGTGGTGCATGCTGTAAGAGTTGTCTGTTATTCGAATCAACAATGGAGTTTAAAAATTACGACCGATGAACTGACAGCGAGGTTCAGACTTTATTAAGCTTATATGCGGAGGACAAAACCCAGCGGGAACTGGAAAGTCGCACGCAGTCCAGTGCCTAATCTTCACGGTACTTTAGACCGCAATGGAACAGCAGACAGCAACAGGTCTGGGGGAAAAAAAAGTTCCTGGGACAAATTGTTCCTAGTAATTTTGGTGGAAACGCAGCTTTTGTTGTCTGGATCTGACCTCCACATTGTGTGACCTCTGACCCTAAAAAATCTGTTCCTCCCTCCCCCTACCCCCCACTCCCCCTCCTTCCTCCTTGTTCTTGTTTTTCTTTCTCCCTCCTGCAGTCCGGTCACTCTCATCAGCATGTGTCCGGAGCAGTATGAGTGAGTATCTGCAGTCAGCCATCAGTACAGCATGCTGCTCACATCAGTGCACGCACGGAATGACAGATCCACCTGCACGTCCCCCTCCACCCCCTTTTGTTTTTTAGAACTTTTTTTTTTTTTTTTTTTTTTTTTGGTCTAACCTTCTTCCTCAGTTTGCCCATCCCAATAACACATGGCCTTCACTGTAGATCACCAGACACATTCATGTTTAGAGCCATGTTTGCCGTTGATGTATTTTTGAGTGTGTTTTTGTTTACGCTTGTGTTTTTGTTTGTAGGCTGTCTCCGTCTCCACAACTCCCTCATGACGACACACATTCACAGATCGGGAAGTACGCCAGCAGGTCAGTGTATCTCACAGTACACAAACCACACTGATGTCATGCTGCGTTCCTGTCATTTTAGAAGTACCGTAATTACAGATGTCTGATCAGTGAAAACTAGGGCTGTCAATCATTTAAATATCAAATAATCAAATTAATTGAATGATGTACAGCATGTATCTGTATTTGCCGTGAAAAACGGGTTACACTTTAGTGATGTTGTTTGTGTAATTATAACAAACATATAACAATTAACATGTAATTATAAAAGCACTGTGGAATATTAATTAACTACATATACTTACAATAGCAGGGGTGTACAAAGAAATGAATGAAAAGTGAATCACACCTGTTGCGCAATTGCGACTTCGCTTATAAAATTGGTGTAAACTCTAAAAGTAAATCAATCCAAAACAAATATTTAATGGCAAACATGTTAAAGATTAACCTGTTGATTCATTAAATTAGCTATTTTTCTACAAAAGTGGTTTATTGAGTGTAGTGAAGCATCTCCTCCATTGACATCCATTAAAAAAAAAAAAAAAAAAATGGCCTCTGGTCTCCTTCTCTGTGTACCGCAGCTTTACATTTATTATGACGTAACTAATATTAGTCTAAAATATTTGTACTAACTATTAGCAGTTAATAATAAATTATTTAATTACTCTTTAATTGACAATGACTAAAGTACTAATATTTTTTGTAATTTCTGAATACTTTCATGTTTTCTGTCATCATTAGCATTAGTAATTCCAGTACTTCCGTCATGACATGAACGCAGCATGAGATCAGCTGTCCTCGTGCTGTCAGAATGCATCACCGCAGGGCCAGAAATATGAAGGCGGCGACAGATGAGCAGTATAAATGCACACATGCCAGTTAGACCTCTGGCTCTCTGCCGAAGTCAATTTAATCTGGTGCCACATAGAGTATATTAGGCGCGTATCAATTCGATTTACACCTGCTCAAAGAAAAAAATAAAAAACATACTACGCATGCACAAACGCACCAACTGCCTCCAGTGCTGACCTTCTACCCATAAAGACTCGAAAATGGATTTTCACCGTCAGCTAGATTCTCTCAATGTCACTATCACACACACAGGCAGTTATTATGGGATTGTGAATATAGACTACGACTGAAGCCTCTATCCCATTATAGGGACTCTATGAGACTGTAATCCATCGGGACAAGTCTTCAGTCCTGAGAGTGTGTGTGTGAAAGTAAAGCTCTTCACTCTAGCACTATCTGCAATCCAGAGTTATTCAGAATTTGGGGGCACATCAGTAGTATTTGAGTTTACAATTTTATATTCTCATTGATCACTCAGCACATGAATAAACCTGCTCAGCCATGGTGGAGCCTTGGAAGTACACAAATCCATACCCTGCATCCTTTTAATGCTATTAAACACTGTCCTACCGTCAGGTTGGTCTCATATTGGTCTCGATCTCTGTTCGTTCAGGTTGGCCCAGATGGAGCGCTCCAATGGATCTCTGCCCACCGACAGCAGCTCGGCCACTGGAAGCATGTGAGTCTCCAAATATATATATAGTGTAGTCTTTATCCTGAGTCTAAACGTTTTTTTTGTTTTTGTTTTGTTTTGTTTTTTCATTTCGAGGCTATGTTTGAACTGAATACATTGGTGAAATTCTGGTGAATCAGATTAAGGAATTGGGGAAAGTTTTATGTTTTATGTCACTTGTGAAAAAAGCTGTAACATAGTCATAATGTTTCAAACGTTCAAGGTTAGGATGTTCTGAGAAGAATGAGAGTTCATCTGTCAACATTAAATTAATAATTAATTAAATAATGATAAAATAATTGAAATAATAAAATGTCAGTGTTTTATTTTTTTAATATAATGAAATAAATAAATACATTTAAATTAATACTTTAGCTATTAAAATTGTTATTCAAATTAAAATAAACTATGGTAGCATTTACATGTTTGCTTAACACCCTGTTTCTGTTGTTTAGATTAATATAATTAGAATAACAGTTGTCGCAAGAGGGAGCTCAAAATCCTCTGACATTTTTCCTTATAACTTCTTGTTTTAGACTTCTAAATTGTGACCAGTGTTTTGATTTGCTGTATCTTCTGTGCTTATCAATTCTCACCTAAGCTTATGCGACGCCTACTTCATACATTATTCATTTTTGGGTGGACTATTCCTTTAAATGCCGAACTGTCCTGCTGTAGTTTTGATTTGGGCCATTCGTGTGCTATAGTTTTTTGTTTGCTAATTATAAATGCGTGGGAATAAGTTGGAAAGAAGGAACGTTTAACAGAGCAGTTTAACTGGTTTCATGTGTGAATTAAGCGATTGTCTCTTGCAGTCTGACTGACCACAGTAATGACCAATATAAATGCAGACATCTTTCTTATTTGCTTTGGTGCCAGTGGAGTCTGAATCAGATCCTTCAGATATCAGTGCTGACAGAGAAAATCAAAAAAAGAGACAAAGAGATATGGAGAGATAGTGTAATAGGGAAAGATGAGTATGAAATAGACTCCTATTCAAACTGTTTCTCACCCTCTCTCCTGGACTTTAAATTAAACAAGCTGAATTTGCTGCTGTACCTTTAAGACATTTGTATGTAAATGACCTCTACTATGATTGGTTGAGTTTTTAGTCGAATCACATGTGATGAGGAAAAAAAGACTGGATATAATAATACATATAGAAAACGTTTTGTATTGCATTGTTTTTGCTAGATGTATGAAGTGTAGTCTGATTCACACACAAATGACTCTCTTTGTTTTAAAGGGACCTATTATGCAAAATTCACTTTTGCATGGTGTTTGGACATAAATGTGTGTTGGCAGTGTGTGTACACAACCAGCCTATAATGATAAAAATCCAACCACTCCTCTTTTTTTTTTGAATCCCCATAAATCATAAGCCGTGTCTCAGAACAAGCCGTTTCCAGATCCCTGGCAGTGTGACGTCACATTAGCCACAGGCCCCACCCACGAATGTTGACAGACACTGCTGTTTTAGCATAGAACCGCCCTGAGCGAGTTCACAGCCAGTTGTACAGTCCGCCATAGCTGCACTGACGAGAACGTCTCCCAAGCGTTTTAGGTGTTCTGTAGCTGGATGGATTAATCCACATAGCTCTTTCCATTTACTCCCTAAATCTGCAGCTCATTTGCATTTGAAGGGCACACACTGAAACTGCGCGTTTTTGCTCAACCCCAAAAAGTGGCAATTTTAACATGCTATAAAAAAATGATCTGTGGGTTATTTTGAGCTAAAACTTCACATACACACTCTGGGGACATCAGAGACTTACTTTTACATCTTGTAAATGGGGCATAATAGGTCCCCTTTAATGAATCATTCAAAAAGTCTCAATAACTTGCAACTAATTGATTTAAATCAGTGTAACGAATTACTCACCGAATAACATCCGATTCACTCAGCCAATGTGTAGTTCAAGACATTCACAAAAGAGATTTGTTTAAATACTTTTTTTTAATAAACATGATGTCAAACATTGAAACAAAAAAACACTGATTTCTGAATGAGAGTTTTGCAGTTTAGTCTTAATACATGGTCTTTGTGTACCGAGGGGGAGTTTTGAGTTGTGAATGTCTCTATTTCAAAAAAGGCACAAAGACGTCCTGTTTTCCATCATCTGACCCCTGTAAGGTTGGGAACAGTGAGGGACTCTGATATTTCATTCTCTGCGTGATGAAAGAAATGAAAAGAATGAACAGAAATAGATGGTGAGAGGAATCAGACGCACTGCTGATCTTTATCAAAGAAATGAACTTCCACTAGCGGTTCCACTAGCGGATGTACACACATTCATTCACTCTCTCATACTGTATGTACGCATGGCTACATGTTGCCCGTGACTTCTGAACTCTTTATAAGATTGTTTTAAAGGAAACTTATTACTAGAAGTATCAATGCAGTGAAAGAGGCAGCGTAGGATGCTTGGAATCTAGTTCACTAAAAAGCCTTGCAGCTCTGAACCCAAGTGGATGGCGACACACACACACACACACACACACCCTGTCAGCTCCTAAGCACATTACTAAAGAGCGCACAGTCTCACAAAGAAAACAATCACATTCACACACACATACATACCTGGTTGTGAAACCGGGCCTTTATGTATCATTTCACTAGGAATCAAGTTTATTTATTGTGTTTTATTATAGTAATGATTAATGTTTGAATTAGCTTTTATTTTTAGATTTTCAGTTTTTATTTTAAATTTAATGTAAGTTTTAGTAATTTTACGCTTTTGTCATTTTTATTATTTTGCTCTATTTCTGCTTTATTTAAATTCATGAAAATTATTTTAATTATAAAACACAATAACATCACTTTCTACTAGGGATGTGCAGGTTGTTGTCACATTCTGCAGATAAACCGATAAATGGCCCGTGTTAAAGTGCATAGTAAATAAAATACAATAAAATAAAACAAAAAACCCCGAAATCTTTTGTTTTAAAGGCTACAATTGTATTTAGGCATCACAAGATAAGAATGTACAAAATGAAAAATGGATATACATTTTGAGATTTGCTTAAGATGTTATTAGATTAAAGTTTTCTTTTTTTTTTTTTTTTTAAATAACTTTAAGTCAGTGTTAAATTTTGTAGATCTAAATGTAAAAATAGGATAAACCAGCATAATTAAATATCCAATATCAACCGATACATATTAAAAGATACATTTAAAAATCTCTAATATCTGCCAATATATCATGTTCATTTTACCCTTGAAGATGTCCCCAAAGGAAGTTTTGTCAGATTTATCTCAATAAATTTAAACCCAAAGTGTAGTTAAGTAAACCAACCCCCACAAACACACTCATTTAACTCTTTCTCCACCAGCATTTTTTAATTTAATTTTATTTTTTATAAAGTTTCCAGCCAACACCAGCATTTTTTAATAATTTTTTCATCAAAAATATCATGGCCCCCATGCAGAATATTTTTTTTTTATGAAAATCTGAATATATATTTGGACAAAATGCTGAGAAAATAGTTTTTGTCAAAGAATTTGTCAGAACAATCATCAAAACATAGATGGAGTTAAATCACATCCATCAACACCCGCAAAGCTTCACAGTCATATATCTGTCCTGGGTCTATATTTAATTCAGTAACATTAGGAGGTTTTCATTTATATGCTGTTGAACGATTGATGACCGCATTAGATTACATGCATGTAAGCAATGCTTCTATCACTTGTTTCTGCTTCTTCTTCATTTGTGTTTTGATCCAGAGATTCTGTATTATTTCAGAAGATGTGTAATAGTGCCTCCTACCATATAACGCTGAAAACACGGATTGCCGGAAAAACTCGTCAGTGGTGGGGAAAGAGTTAATGAGAGCAATTATTGTTCAAAGCCGATGATAGACGTTCTGACTTTTTTTTTCCTCAAACACTACCTGCAGGTTTGTCCTGTCAGAGCACGTTTCCCTATTGAGAGAGTGTGTGTGTGTGTGGTTGCACACGGTTTCATCAGCATTGCTACTATGACGTTAATGAAGATTGTCAGATGGTGGTCAGTTTTACCAGGCCGGGGAAAAAATTGATGTATTGTGACTTTACCGCTGTGTAAATAGCAAGTTTCTGTTTGCTGACAGTTTGTAAAGTGGTGTTAAAATAATCTTATTAGCATCCCTCATAAATCTAATTACGTCTGCTGTCTCTTTCTCTTCCCTGTCTCTCTTTCTGTGTTTTTCTTCCGATCGCTCTAAGTAGATGGAACTAATTCCATTCCTCCTGGTGTCCCGCTAACACCTTGTTTATCTCTGTACCTAATGCATTAGCACACTCTTCAACATCATATATTTGCTCGTGTGTGCGTCTGAGATGTAGAGAGAGAAGTGAGTGTGTTTTCATTACAATGTTTGTGATGGATTGGTGTGTAATGGCATTATCTGTTGGGTTTAATTGAGTGCAGGAGGGATGATTTCCCACTTGAAAATGCCATTAAAGTCACTTGCTCGGTTTTATTGTTGTTGTTATTATTTATTTATTTAATTTTGGGGCTTTTGCCTCATTTCTATTCTACAGCTGTTCTAGAGTTCGACAAGAAATTATCATTGGAAAAGAGAGGGAATGGGATCAGGGCGGGATTCAAACCATAATTTGTCCAGAGCATGTGCACTGACCACTGCATTGTCAACATTGCTGCCTTTATTTGGGAGGGGGTGTTTTTTTGTAAACGGCTATAGTAGAAAATGACAGTAAATTAGGAGGTACAGAGATTGGATCAGGATGCATTAAAGGTCAAACTCGATTGTATTTCCCACATGAGCACCAAGGCTCAACATGTCTGTAGCATGAGATTGTCTTTTTCAGTCACGCTCCCACAAGATTCTGTGACTGAAAATAAGTAATGTTTCTTCATGCTCCCACCTGCAACTTTTAAGGTTTGTCCTGCTCCCGCACACAAAATCTCACAGGTAGAGATCTATGCAGACTTAATTGGGACACGTCTCATGCCAGATTCAAACTTGAATTTCCCACATGAGCACCACAGCTTGACATGTCCTGCTTGTGTGCTTAAAGTGCCATACTAATTTAAATACTCCTAATTTTATTTTGGAGGTCTTCTACAATAGGTGAAAGATGCATCTAAGGCCAAAAAACACTTGATTTTCTCATAATATACATTGCAGAATCACCTCCTTCTTTCTTTTGGGAGACAATAACTTAATTTGTCATGCACTTTGATCATTGAAACTTTGCGGACCTTTTACATTCACAAACAGCTGTATTACACACTGCTTGAAAGATATTATCTGAAAAAGCATATTAAGGGCACTTAATCACTTAATTATGACCAGAATTTTTAGGGGAAATAGGAGAAACAGGATCGGGACACATATTCGTTTTGAACCTGCATTTCCCACGAGCAGCACAGCTCAGCATGTCTGGGCCACATGCACTAACCACTATGCCACAGCTTTTTTCTTTCTCGTTCAGTTTCGTCCTCCCCTACACTTTCTTTATATGCATGCTCATGTTAGCATTCTCATTTCCCATTCCTGTTGGCTCTGGGGTTTAGAGCTTATGAACTCTGTTTACACTCCAGCTGATCAATGCACCCGATGCAGAATCACAGACACAAGCGGGATGTCTCCTTTACCCCTCCCTCTTTTCTCTCTCTTCTCGTCTCAGCCCTGCGGCGATATACAGCAGCTGCCTGATGTGAAATCTCATCTGCACAGAGAGAAGGGGAGCATGTGATCGCTTTGTCTCCAATTTGTGCCTCTCTTTCCGTTCTCTCCCTTGGTCCTGTGGGAAATGTAGGCAGTGATGTGGTTTTCTGTCAGTGTCTTGTTCTTCAGACTGCTTTCTCACTCTGATTGAACACTTTCCAGATCTGTCTCTCCTTGTTCCAGTGTAATAGAACAAATACAAAGCTTTCTTCATTCCCGGCGCTTCCTTCAAACATGAGTTCCTGTTTTAAGCTTTCTGAGGAGAGGATTCTCCTCTTGGGCCCGTCTGTCTGGACAGTTAAATCTGTTATATCTCAGTACATTTAGGCAGACTGAACCTTTCTTTGTAGCTGATTTACAATTCAATGTTCTCTACAATACATACTGAGCAGTTCACGCTTTATTTGGCTAAATCTGTTGATTTTAAGTCATCCAGATTAGGTGAATGATGACACAATATATTGTAAACAATGTAAATAAATATAAGATAAAGTATAATATTTTGACACATATGAATGTATATAGTCCATCCAATTTATATAGTATAATTATATATTTAAGAGTCGCGTATATTGCGTTCATTAATTGTTTTATTTAAACTTCCAGAGGTAGTTGAAAACGCATTCGACCGGATTGCTTTCATAGTGTAGAAGCTCATGTGGTCGAATGTGTTCAAACAGACACTAAAGACCATCTACTCTCCGTCTACTGACCTAATGCTAAACATTATGGGAAGCGCTCTAGCCAGACGGGATTTAAACTTTGATGGCTGAAGACCCAAGTTTGGTTTGAAGATGAAAAATGTACCAAGCACAATGTTCTCTCATCATTCCTGATTTCTAACACACACTCACAGCGTTCAGCTGGTCTTGTGGCTGTCAGAACATAAACTAAAGCTGCTGCTCTCCGTATGTTTTTCCGCTGTCTCCCTTCGCGTTCATATGTAAATTGCATGAGCTTATTTTGTCCATTAGATCGAAAGATCTGAAAAAGCCCTTACATTTACCCACCCATAGACCCTCCCCTCGAAGAAATCAGGACAGAAGTGGTTGAAAGTGGACAAAAGAGACGGATTAAAACACCAGGTGTAAACGGGAATGTGTCTCCCTCGTCTACTCGATCCGATCGACTAAAACACATCTTAATACCAGGTGGAAACAGGGCCAAAGATGTGCTAGCATTGTTTGAGGACATTTTATGTAGCAAGAGTTGTCATTTTTAGCTGGTCAGTCAGTGGAAACACATGCCTGTCCTGAGAGATCAATTTCAGTAGTAAAGGGGTACTGGAGTTGTGAAATGTTAGACAGATAGAGTGAGTAATGGGCTGATAACAAGGAGACAGCGAGTGATTCCGGCTCTGTCGCACACTCTCTGTGACTTTGTTTTGCTAATGGAACTGCTGGGAGTCGCGCTCCTTTCGACAGCTCCTATTGACTTAAATTAGTCTCTTTTATTGTTTAGTTTTTCTTTAATTTTTTGTCTGAAAAAAAAAAAAAAAAAAAAACCTTTGTGTGAAATGAGAAAGCGGGATTGGAAAGCCTAGAAGAAGAGAAATGAAGACAAAAGATTCATCGAGTGGCAGAAGAAAATTGGAAAGCTCAAACAAAATGAGAATAGAGGAACATCCCTGAAAGAGAGACAATTGTTTCATAAGGAAAGAGAAACTTTGAAGTAACAAAAAAGTGAAGAAGAATGTATCTTTTGAGTGTCTGTGAAGAATATGGTGAAGTTTATTCAAGTTTATTCATTAATGACTGCGCACATACACATTCAGACGCGCATATCTATAGACTAAACATGTAAATGAACGGCAAGAACGCATTAAAAGTCTTCTGTTTTCAGTTAAAAAGGTGTCATTTAAGCAGCCCCTAAGTTAATAATAATAAAACTTACTTTAGCTTGATAATAACTTTTTCCTAGAGCTGCTGTAAAGCCAAAATAATCTCTTTTCATTAATTTTCCTGTTATCACTGTGAAGCTGCTTTGAAACAATCTGTATTGTAAAAAGCGCTATACAAATGAAGATGACTTGACTAATGGGGTTCATTGAGGAAAGTATCACTATTATGTTTACACTGAAGAAGGGAACTTTTGACCAGTAAACAACCACCCAGAACACCCTAGCAACCATATATAAACTCTCTAAAGCCACTCAGAACACAATAGCGACACTGTACCAACCTCTCACAACACCCTACCATTGTGCGCCAGTTTAAAGGCCAATTCACATTGAACCAGGCAAACACCTCTCACATTTTCTTTAGAAACCTAACAAATCTAGTTCCACTTGCCATTTTCATCCTGCCAATTCATATCATGGAATATAGGATCTTGCTCTTTTGAAATAATCACAAATTGAAATGATGTACATATATGCTATCTTGACTCAAAGCTCCTACCCAAAAACAACCTGTTCAGAAATCATCATAGTTATTACATCACATCTGTGAGCTCATTAACATGTGCCCGCCCACCTATCAGTCTGAACTAGTCATTTACGGTACAAGGTTAACCAGTCATTTACATATAGAAGTCTTAAAGGTATAGTAGCATTTGGACAGCCGGTTTAATTCAGTCAGTGGGAGGGTTGAAAATGAACTGAATTATGAGTGTTTGGGATGCAGGAATCCTTGATTAAGTGCACTTGAAATGCTTCAGACATGCAGAATATGTCCCTTTAAGAGTTTGGCACATCATGCACACATCGTTAAAGACTTCAGAGATTGTTTTATACTGATCTGGACGAGTTGAGGCGAGCTCAGCGGGTGTCCTTCACAGAACAAGCGTATGATAATTACAGAGCTAATAAGCCGTTGCCTGGCCTTCCTCCTCAGAGGGTGGTCTGAGTCTCAAATCTGCTCTGATGCTACACTAGAGATCAAACATGAAACTCTTTTCCTTTATTACTGCCATATGCAGTCTAATGTTTACTCTGAACAAGGTCACACGAATGTACACGCGTGGGGAAATATCATGAAAACTTGTGCAGGTCACATTACACCCGAAGATAAAAAGAAAGAAAAGAAAACATTAAAAAACAAACACTACTTTTATGTATAAATAGTTTGTGGTTAAAAAAAAAAAAAAGATAGATAGATAGGTAGATAGATGATTTCCCTATGTGACTGATGGAAATGTCATTAATTGTCTAAATGCAAAAAAAAAAAAAAAAAAAAAACTAACTTTCGTTTAAGCAAACAATTCCATTTTTTCTTAAGATTCACCCACACACACATTTTAAAGCTATTTGAAATATGAGAGGTGGGTGTCTGGATGTTTATCTGCAGCTGTGAAACCTTGACTGTTGAGCAGTCAAACGCAGTTTCAGAATTTGTGTATGTTTGTTATTTTTCAAATAAACATAACTGAGCGTTACAATAAAGAAACCAAAGAAACTTTCGAGTGATCAAACCTGAAAGCAAGGCAGACAGGTTTGCCGAATGTGAAATGAAGAAGGGATGAAGGAGTTGTCAGGGGAGTTTCTCCTGTGATGGTGTGTTAGATTGAATGTGACGGCTGGGACAGAGACTCTTGACTGATGCTGTGTAGAGACAGACGTGACACCTGCGCACACGTCTGTCTTTCTTCGGCCTTCTCTTTCATCTCTCTACAGTATACTGTATCTGTCCCTCTTTTCACAAACACTTCAGTTTTCTTCTTTCAAATGTCCCTGTTTTGTTCTTTTCTTTCTTAGTGTTTGCAGGACAGCACTGCACTGATATTTCTCAGATATAAATTACAATTATTATACATTCATATTTTACATTATATGAATATCATGAACAAATATATAGAAAGACTAGAATAAAAAAGTTTATTTTGCATATAAATAAGACCTTTTTAAGATTTTTTTCATTGCGACTTTTGTTTTTATACTGTTTCATTAGTAAACTTAGCATAACTTAGTCTGTGCTCGATGTTTTCAACAAATTCGACCTTAAAGGGTTAGTTCACCCAAACATGAAAATAATGTCATTTATTACTCACCCTCATGTCGTTCTACACCCGTAAGACCTTTGTTCATCTTCGGAACACAAATTAAGATATTTTTGATAAAACCCGATGGCTCAGCGAGGCCTGCATAGACAGCAATGGTACTTCCTCTCTCAAGATCCATAAAGGTACTAAAAACATATTTAAATCCGTTCATGTGAGTTCAGTGGTTTTACCTTAATATTATAAAGCAACGAGAATATTTTTGTGCGCCAAAAAAAAACCAAAATAACGATTTTTTAACAATATCTAGTGATGGCCGGTTTCAAAACTGCTTCATGAAGCTTCGGAGCTTTACGAATCAAATCAGTGGCTCGGAGCGTCAAAGTCACGTGATTTCAGCAGTGTGGCTGTTCGATACGCGATCCGAATCACTGATTCGACTCAAAAGATTCATAACGCTCCGAAGCAGTGTTTTGAAACAGGCCATCACTAGATATTGTTAAAAAGTAGTTATTTTATTGTTTTTTGGCGCACAAAAAATATTCTCGTCGCTTTATAATATTAAGGTAGAACCATTGAACGCACATGAACTGATTTAAATATGTTATTTAAATGTGTTTAAAAATGTTATATTAAACACAAGCATACTTTTCAAACAAAATAATTCAAAGTTAAACTTTTTTGTGAAATGATACAACAGATTATTAATATTGAAAATGAAGAGGTATTTGGACACCAATGATCTACATCTGTGGTTATTCAGCTGGGACACGTGAGGAGACTAAAAATCACCCTGTTGAAAGTAGAACTACCAAAGCACCAGTCTGGCTCAGAAAAGTAAAGCTAATTCTGAGAAAAGCTTTTGCAGCATTTGTTAGCAGATTATATTTTTTCCGTAATGCAGTGAAATTCATACATTTTTAAGTGTGGCTTATGTGTCCAAATACTTTTATATCCCGTGTCACTCTATCATCTTAACTCAAGCTTTTGCTGTGTTGCAAGCGCCTTTCCTTCAGGAAATGCAAATCTACTTCTGTTTGCTGTGTCCCAGCCGTGCTGCAGAGCATCTGGTTGGTTTATTCAGCATCTGCTGGTGTTGGCAGGTTGTTAGCAGGGACCCTGTGATGCAGTGCCCATGTAATCTCTCTGATTAGTCTTTGTGTGTGTGCATCCAGATGAGTGTTGGATTCAGGATCAGAGCGCATGTGAACACACACACACCTGAGACTCATTGTGCACACAGCTGTTTGGACAGCACACATCAAAAACCTTCTCTCTTATTTCCACAGTCAGCCTCACTTTCACCTGTCGGCTTTTCTGATCTCAGCGTTTGCATCCCACTGTGGTGTAAGAACATCTTAATTATGCTTCTGTCTGTTACAGTTTACATGCTGTGACAGCAGCAGATCTGCAAGCCTTGCTGTGACTATTACTCATGCTTGGAGTTTGGGGTTTGTTCAAATCCCTAGCTCAAAATATTAAGCTTTGGTGCATAACTTGTACCGTTAATGCTACACAAATAAGAGTAATACCTCAGTTTGTTGAGGAGGGAATTATTAATTATGTTTATAGGGAATTTTGAAAGAATCACTTATTTTACGGCCAAGCAAATGAATCATCTAGCGCTCAATTGAATGTGCCATAAATGAACATAAAACAGACATTAAATTCATAAGCACATAATGCAAGACACTTCTCTTTAAATACAAACAAGACTTTATTGAACTATTCATAAAACCAATATCTAACACATAAACACATGCACACACACATTCACATGAGTTGCAGAAAAAAAGAAAGGAAAGAATGAGTTTTAGAGAGTGAAATGATGAAATCCCAAGTTTCTCGCAATATATGCACTTTATAAGACCTGATCTGAACAAACCGTCAATCATTAATTTAACCCTTCTGTCGTGTCGTAGGCGGTGTTATTAAATTTTATATCAGTGCACCAGTTCAGCTAGAATCTGGAGGCATTTCTTGCTTTTGTTGTTTGTGTTGTTGATGGGGATTCCCTTCTGTGGCATCCTTGCTGAAAGGGATTTCCTAGGTTCGTTGATTCGCTCGTTCGTTGAGTCTTTTTGCGTCTAGAGTGACTGCTTGGGCAGCCAGTCAGTTGGTGTGTTGGCGGATAAATCAAGCGGAGTCTCATGGCTGAAGTTTGAGTTTCAGTTGTTGACTGAAGCTTTGTGGCAAAATTTAACTTTAAAAATTGAGAGATTCAACGGAAAAGAAAACCAAAGTAAAGAAAGAAAAATAAGTGAGACAAGAGTAGTTAGATGGCTTGCATGATGCTGTTCGGTCTTAACCCATTTTACCAGTCTTAACCCGTAGTCTGAACCTCATCTTTGTTCGTGTCCTGAGTTTTTAAGCTCAGATATTTGTCCAACCATTGGAGGAGTTCTGACCTGTCTTTAGCTCTGTTTCTTCTCCTCTCACATGAATTACATGTTATCTTATTAGTCACATGGTCTCTTAACTTTCCCGCTCTAGCAGTGTATGATTTAGACATGAATTTTATAATGAAAGTACAATACATTTTACACAGATTTGATTCATACCATAATTCAAGAAATGTAAAACCATTTATGCTGATACCAAACACTCCATGCTTCCTATGAACCATTAATAAATACTGAAAAGGACATAAACATTTTGTGATTACAACATGATAGTCAAACGTGTGGGTTACAAACATTATGTAGAATTATGCACTGAAATGAAATTTGATTATAAGTCCTCTTAGCATCATTTTGGGATGATCTGATGCATTTTAATGTTTAAAGATACTCTCTGTGGGTTTTAGAGAGGATTTCAGTCCTCCGTTTTTAAAAGGTCAAAAAGAGGTCTCACAAGGATGTCTGATTTAGGTCTCTGTCTTTGGCATTAACTCAAGATGTGCCTGCCAACTTTGAACCCATTTGTCTTGGTTAAACTGCCTAATCGTTGACATTTTCTAACTCATTCTCTCTCTCGCTCTGTAGGGATGAGGAACACACTTTAATCCTGCAGTACTGTCAGACTTTGGGAGGGGAGGGCTCATCCTTCAGCCAGCCCCAAACCCCTGCTCACATCTCCAGGAGCCCCGCCCATAACATTCAAAGCCCCTCCTACCTGCTCCAGAGCCCCGCCCAGATTCTGCAGGCTGTGGAGAGGGAGGAGCGAGGAGAACTGGAGCGAATCATAGCGCGACTGGAGGAGGAGCAGAGGTAGGTTACTCATCTGTTTGTGTAATGAGTGTGTTGTAGGCATGGCTAAAATTAACACTTGCCAAGTGCAAAATGTGAGTAAAAATCAGTGTTGGCAAATATATGAAATGGTGTCAATCGCCAGTTGGCCGGTAACATTTTCATGATTTCTAACAGTGCAATGTTGTGAGAACATGAATGCAAACAAACGTGAACGACACTCTGGACAGTTGATGGGCCAGCGTTGCATTGTCACCAAAGTTTAAGCCTTGCCAATCTGAATATTCAAGCCCAAGAAGATGCAAAAGGGAATTAATTCAATTAGTTTTCTGTGCGCACATATATGAAGCGTGCACCCAGAAAGCCAGACAGCATGCAAATACTAAACCGAGATCTCTTTCACATCTTCTTGCACTTGAATGGACAAATTCACCCAAAATGAAAAAAAAAAAATGCCCGTCTCGGCAAGTATCCTAGTAAACATTGTAGGTTTTGTCTTAAGTGAACGTAAACAGTCGAGAAAAACAATGCATGTGTACAGCATCAGTGTATCAGATCTGTGCATTTGCTCTTAAAGTGACAGCAGCCTAATATTCCTGCTGCTGCCTGTGTTAATAATGTTTTAAATTTATATTAGTTAGGGTACTACTTTTAGTTGTGGTATCCAAATTGGAATCTAAAATTTTGGTGTAATTACAGCCCGTTTTTGCAAAAACAGTTTCATGGCTGGTAAAAAATGTATGGCCAGTAAATTTTCTCAAATCACCAGCCATTGGCAGGTGTGGCAAAAAGTTCGTTTTAGGCCCTGGTTGTAGGTCTGTGTTTTATTGGTTGTTGTCTCCCCTCTTCCCATCCTCTGCACTCCCACTTTTCTATAGCCTTACACGCCCTTTTCTTGAGTCTTTTTCAAATCAGAGTCATGAACAACCAGTGCACAAAGGGGGGTTTCATGACACTTTAAGATGATCGATCTGCTGCAAAGTCCCTGTCAAGGAAAGTCAGTTCACTCTGCAGCCATATTTGCAACACTTCTGAGCAGCTATGCAAGACTAACTCAGACTAACTCATTTCATAACATATTTCAAAACGGCAATAAAATCGGTCATGATCTGTCTCTTAAATGTTGTTTCTTACGCTCAAATAGGATTTAAAAAGTGTATATCAGGGTGGTCAAGCCAATGTGCATATGTGCAGTCTTAAGGCCTGTTCACACCAACACGAATGTTCGGCATGGCAATTCAATCTGATTTTTCTGTTCGGACCTATGTGTAAAAATGGCAGACTCAATGAAAATCAATTTAACTCTCTGACAGTAGATGGCGCTTATATATTAAAAAAAAATACCCTAGTTACTCCGGGACGCAGTGCACTATGTAACTTTACGTTTCTGACACTAGCTTGTAATTTTTTCCAGCTGAAGACCGATGAAAACATTGAATCCAACCTGCTATAAAGGGCTTGAGCATTAAAGCGACAGAGGAAAAACTCATAATAAACAGAATGTTATCGTGCGCTGATGTGGATGCTGATATAGTTATCATTATCTTTATAGTTATCAGTGTAAACGGGCCTTCAGTTTAATTGCTCACTTGTTGTTAGAACAAGAATGAATTGTTTCACTTTTAATTTAGTTAATGTTACAGTTATTCAGTGGAAGTGCTTCACCATAATTGGTCTGCTTATGATTTGCGTCTGTTTATTTGTGTGTTTGGCAATAGGCTGTGTTCTCTAGCTGTCTAACAATAGGCTGAATGTGGCTGCGGGTCCCTGTGGGTTCACTTTTCTTCATTGCCTTTCAAAGCCAGAACATAAAAGAACGGGCCCAGCATCCAACAGTCATAACTCAAACTCACAGTAAACAAACAGCCAGAAACCCACCTTCATATATGGCATATAAACATTCTCTTTGTCTGTCCGTGGCCAGGACCCTGCAGAGGGAGTACGAGCAGTTGCGCCAGCAGCACGGTCAGTCCAGCACAGGAGCCGCAGCTGTTAGCGGAGCCCCTGAGGAAGCTGACCTGTTAGCTGAAGCTAAACTCCTGCGACAGCACAAGGGACGACTGGAGGCCCGCATGCAGATACTGGAGGACCATAACAAGCAGCTGGAATCGCAGCTATACCGGCTACGGCAGCTGCTGCATCAGGTAACACACAAACTACTGAGTTGTCTACCTAGGGGGTATTTTAAGGTATCAGAGGTTTCAGACATCTACCTTCCGAAGGCTGGAATACACTACATGACTTTGGCCAAGATTTTTTTTTTAAGTCTTTCAGAAGCTTAGTGCGACCATAGTGTAGTTCATTTATAGCCTACTTTAGCTTCTGACGATTGTATTTAGGCTTCAGCATTCATAAAACTTGAATTCACACGTCAATGTGTAAGAATCATAAATCTTTGTTGATCACAGAGCTTATTTTCTCCAACAATCCAAAATGAAAGCCAAATGAAAAATCCTATTTTTGAGAGAACCAGGGTGATGCTAGCTTTAAGGTGGCCTACAAAAATGTCATCCCTGCAGCGCTTTATTGGACTGAATCTTGAATCTTGTGTAGCCAAACGTTTGACTATCAGAATTAAAGCCTTACATCTTATTCTGGCCAAGAACTGTCCACTTAGTGCTTTTTGATTATGCATCAGACTGTCCCTGGGGTGTGAAAATGAGACTAACATTCACCTGTCTCAAGTTCAGTTCCAGCTCTACCTCACTGTAAAACCTGCTATTGTTTCATCCTTCAATGGGCTTCATGGTCTAAGGGGCAATGCCGGCGAGTCCAACAGCCGCCAACAGTGTCGTGAATCAAGCACAGGCATTCAATGAGCCCTGATTTAGAGTAACAGTAATTTATGGGGTCTCCTGAGGGCCTGATTCACTGCACCGAGCCTCAGTTTAGCCAGATGGTCTTGTCAAAGGCTCTTAGCTAAATAAACACAATATAACTCGAAATCCAAAAAGGCAAACAAGACTGTCATTCCAGTCTGACATTTCTGGCCACCTTGCTTTGACCTAGAGGAAGACTATAAGCAGTATAGTACATATTTGTTCAAGTGTCTGTCTTTATGAATGGATTATTGAATCATTGATTCATTCAAATATGCTGATACTGATATAGTTCTTTTACAGTTTGGTTTGGAAGTGTGTTTGTTGGTGAAAATAGAGCAAAAACAGACAGTTTTGTCTAAGATATAACTTACAATATTAACTTCTTGTTTATTAAATGAATATCACATTGCAGTCTTGCTGATATTCAGGAAAAACAACACTCTTAACACATGGATTTTGGGGTCTTTCTAACTGCATTCTGCTAGGCTACATCACTCTCACTCTCTCAAGGCCTGTTTGTTTGTTTTTTGCATAGTGACAGACCTACTCGATAATTTCAGCTTCCACATCACTAAAACAACAATTGCGATATTATCATAGACGATACATATCACGCACCACTAGTTTTGTAGGTGTATCACTATCAGTTTTTAAACCTTGTCTATCCCTCTTTCTAGCCTGAGTTAAATGGCACGTCCTCTTCCGGCTCACTCCATCAGGATACAGCAGGACAGCCAGAGTTCCCAGGTACAAACACACGCACCACAGGGTGATTATCCTAAGGGCTCTGATTGACTTCTTTATGTAATAATCTGTTGGGTGTATTCTGTGTGTGTGTGTGTGTTCTCAGATGAGTTTCTCCGTCAGTGTGCTAACAGTAACTCTGATCTGGCTGAGGTTATGGAACAGATTAACCACAGCTTTCCTGCATGCTCTCGTAAGTCTAACGCTCTGACTTTACCTCTTTCAATCCGTCTCTCAGCATGCAAGCTAATACTCTGCTGTCTTCTGGGGCTTTGAACTCCTCCTTTCATTGTTTCACAGTATGTAGTGAAGTCTTTGGCTGCTTCCCGGTAGAGCAAAACAATCAGGGGCTGGAAGGATAATTCCATTCCATTTTCTTCATAAAGAAGTCATTTTTGAATGAAAAGACACATTTCAGCCAAATTTGTTTAATTGCTAAATTAAAATGCTGTACTACACTACCCATAATCCTGAAGAGAAATCGACCAATCAGTAGTCACTGTTAACTTTGTGAATGTTACTTCATTGCATTTTGAGCCAAATGTAGTTTGCTGATCTTCTTTAAGCTGGTATAGCTTGCAGCTAGACAAGCTGACACATGTTCAAAACCCCTCTAAAACCATCCAGCTAGACCCACTTGGGAGACCAGCTCACTACCTTAGACTGGCTTTTCTCAGTGATTGTTGGTTTGTCTAGGGCTTTTTAGTTCATTATTTTTTAAATGCCTATGAAGAAAGTGAATGAGAAAAATCCATCCAGAACCAGGCCTGCTGAAAAACTTAGCAGTCAAAGTTGCTCCTCTTGTGCACACTCTACTTTGTACTAAAAGTATGTACTTCACCGCTACATACTTTTAATGTAGTTCCTAACGTAGGTTTCGGGAGGAGCCTAAACATTCAGTCCTGTCAGTCATCATTACGTGTGTATATAAGCAGCAGTCACTGCGTCATCCCAGCAACAATTCTTCCAGCATCACTTCTCCCTCTATTCAGTACTGTTATAGGGGGGTTTAACTCGGGTTCGAGCCTCCTTCGAGGAGTTTGTTTTACCATTAACCATTCGGACTCAATGGGCAGATGAAATTGTGAAAGTATATTGTAAGCTAGGACATGCTAACATGCCATTGTTGGTGCAGTGTTTGCATTTGCATCTTAGCATTAGAATATAACTACAATCATTTTACTTCAGTTTTTGGTTTGTAGTTTTATGAAACCCTCCATTTCATCACATCAGTTCTCAACACAGTAGCTACAGTACGTTTACAAGGAGGACACCTTTTGTTTCAATCAGAATGAAATCATTCTGATTGATGAGTCTGAACGTAGTGTTTACAGGAACGGTAAATAAAGTGATCGGGATGATGTATGCATTTATTAACACAAGTTTCAAATTAGAATTGATCTTATGACATGCACACACTGCACGAATATACAGAGATTTCCGCTGTTGGCACATACTAACCATTCTCCTACCACTGCTTCTTTTCTTTGTTTTAAAAAGCAGACTTTATATTTATCTATTAAGAGATGACGAGCACATGAAGCTTTGTGCCGTGGGGCTAATCAAGCAGTAAAAATGGCTCTTCTCACGTCCATAATAAGGCGTCTGTGTCCAATGCGTGACATGGGACAACGTTGTCTTGCACTACTTTACGTTCAATGAGTAAAAGGAGAATATTAGATTTATACAACAACAGCTTGTTCCGTTCATCATACATCATTACGCAGTACGTCATTGCACATGCGCAGAATGTTCCAGTTCTGGTTTTCAATCTGATCAAGTGTTATATGGCCTATTGAACAGATTTGAAAAGGTTTAAACCACCCCTTCAATTCCAATGAAATTTCAATCGGATTTGACCAATTCCTTCCGATTGACGTGGTTACATGTGACTTTTTTATTCGATTACAATCAGATTCTTAAGGTCCATGTAAACGCAGCTAGTGAAAAGAGTAGGAGCGGAAGAGAGAACACAACAGTTGTGTCTGATCCACAGTTTTATCTCGCTTTAATGGAGTTAATGGCATCAAAGGTTCTCATAAATGCTATTCGCAGTTGCACTCACCAAAATGCCCTGTATTATGTTAGTTCACAGTGCATTACAAAAATACACACAGCTCATTTTATATCTATAATTTAATGCCCTAATATATGCAAGCCATTTTCATTTGCATCAAAAAATATGTGAATGTGCATTTGCATTTTTAATAACGGTTATTCCTTGATGTTGACTCAGTGTAAGTGGTTTGATGAGTAACACTCACAGTGAGGGTGGATGGCTATCATGACTGTCAGTGTCAGATTGTCTCAGTCCAACGCTTTATAAATCTATAAACTCTCACGTGATAACTGCTCGTTGCATAACTTGGTTGATTGAAAGCCTGTCGCTCCATCAGCATCACAAGGGAGGACGAACACTGGAGACTTTCAAGTGTTTCTGCGAGGTATCAACTCACTGAAGTGCCTGCTGAGCGTTTGAAGCACTTGTCTCAGGACAATGTGACGTGATGTCATGAATAGTTATGAGACAGAGCCTTCTCATAGGATAAAGCCACACAGTAACATGAATAATTATGAGGCGCTGCTGACGTTTTTGAACCTGAAAGACGAAAATAGCCCAGAATATTAGATTTTATTCTAATAAAAGATTGACTCAAACATTGTCTTAGATTATGTCCAACACACACACACACACACACAAAGTGTCTCAAAAATGGTTTATTGTTTCATTACCCACATTCTTTGTGCAGTACTTACAAAAGTCGAAAGAGACTCAGGGTATGAAATTAACACCTGCCACCATTCGAGTGCAGGTGTTTTTTGTGCAGTGATGGGTAATTTTGCTCATCTACCAGCCATTGTGACAGGCAACCAGTAAGACATCTCAAATTTGCCTTTACCGACCATGCATGCTTGAAGATGCCATACAATTATGCAATTCATTGCTCTGTATTACAGACTAGCCCTAATTTAGGATGGACAGTATGCAAATTTGCTCTCTTCTAATCTTGTTTTCCTTCACTTATCAATGAATCCTTTAAGATAATTCCTTACTCAACAATCAAAGAATAGAAATCATTTATGATCCCAGATATTTGTCTCAGATGGAAATGAGCTTTTAACTACTGCATTAGTTTTGATCTCTTCATAAATTGACTTTCTTCTAGTACATCAGCACCATCTGAAATTTTAGGCAAAAATCCATTCCAATCTGGTTGCCTCTTCCTCCATAAAAGCTGTATTTGACAGATCTCCCACACTCCCTCGGTTCAGACTGCATTGACCTCACCTTACAGCTATCAGTCGGCCAAAGTCGCCACTCTTCTGCCTTTGAGAACGATAGCTTTGATTGTGAATTATGTTTGTAATCACTGTTGTTTTAAAGAAAATCGGATCCTGAAGCCTTTAGAGACTCCATTTTATGGAATGACTCGACTTAAACGAGTGTTTTTATTACCTTAAAGTTACTGATTAGATTTCATTGTTATTGTGGAGCCTAATTTTGAATTCCGCCCAGACTTTGGCTCGCATTGTTAGCTAGAAACTCAGTCAAATATTGATTTTGGCACATTGTCGTTTTACTGCATTGGGCCCTTGTGTGCGGTGAGATTCGGTCTGGGAGAAGATATGGGGCCATTTCCATGTTCTTTGTTTGATGGGAAAATTTAATGGAGGACAGAGGCACCGGTGATACGAGTGTTAGGAGTCGTCTCACTCGTGTTTGCTGTCGTCTCTCTGTAGAGTTCATTAAAGTGCTTCACTCAGTGTTCAGAAGAGCAGTCCCATGAGTCTTAGCTTGAACACTGTAAATTAAAAGTTTTGTCATTGTGCAGAGTCTGCATGTGTTGTTCTTGTCACGACTATCTTTGTTAGGATAGCAGTTATATTGTTCTAACTGTCTCTCTCTCTTTGTCTTTCTCTTCTGGGTTCTGAAGCATCAAGTGTGTCCTCAAGGCCGAAGGTAAGTTTCGCCACACATCACAGTAAAAAAACTCCACAGTAGAGCTGCACGATTAATTGTTAAAAGATCACAATCTTGATTCAGACACCTACTCAATCTTATCCCTGAATGATTCTGCTGCCTATTAAACCTTTGATAATATCACACCGGAACATTCCGATCTGCGTTCTGATCCGAAGAGAGCAGTTGTCATGTGTGAAACATCTTCACAAACAGTCCTTTCAACCACACAGTATTGTTATTTCTGTGTTATAAATATTAATATTATAACAAAAGAACCGGAATAAAAGATTATAGTTCAGATATAAACACTGATGTCTACGGTAGAGATCAAAATAGAGTAAATCACCTTGAGAAAGTAACTTGATGCTCAAATATTGTATCAATTACATTATTACACCAGTAGGTGGCGACAAGTGACTGTTAAAAACTGTATTTGTCATTGAATCATTCATTCAACAGATTCATTCAAAAATTCTGATTCTTCTAGTGAAGTCTATATGAGTGAGTCATTAAATGATTCATTCAAGAGATTCATTCAAAAACGCGGATTCATTCGTTTTTTAATAATTAATTCAAATAGATTAAATATTTTTTAAACAGACCTCTAGTTGTCTTTAGAATCGTATGAGAATCATGATCTCTATTTTAAACCCAAAAAAATTGTGATTCTCAATTTATCCAGAATTGTGCAACTCTACTCCATAATCACTCTTACTGACCACAAAGAGAAAGAAAATAGCTGAGGTTGTAACACCATTTTACCCACAATCCTTTGCACCTGTTTTCTTATCCTATCTACATGTAAATGGGTCTCTGAAAGCACTGGACATATTTGTTCCCTGCTTCATTAGTTTGCTTGAACCAGCTCGGATGGAAACACTATCAATCATGTTCTTTTAATGAGAAATTAATTTTCAGTTGGTGTTTGTTTTTATGTAAACATCTCAGTGATGAGCTTGTATGCAAAGATCCATCACAGCCAATAGACTGGCATCTCCATATGTTACATTTCTGTGATGATTTATTGACTGATTTTATTTGAAAATGTTAGGTTTGAAGCATTTTCATTATCAAAGGTTGAGAATTGAAAATCAGTTCTTATTCAGGAAAGTTTCCATTTTAAAAAAATGGAGCAAAAATTATTTTCATAAGGTTTGGTTCTGCTATCTATGGAAGCTTGTTTCTGCCACAGAATAAAACAATTTAAAAGGTAATTGTGACTTTATATCAGACAATTGCAACTTTATATCACGCAATTGCAAATTTATATCACACAATTCTAACTTTATATCACTTCTGATTTATAACTCACAATAGCGTTTATATCATGCAATTCTGAGAAAAAAAAGTAAGAATTGCAAGATGTAAACTCGCAATTGCGAGAAAAAAGTCAGAATTTTGAGATAAAAAGTCACAGTAACCTTTTTTTATTCAGTGGTGGAAACAAGCTTCCATAGTTATCGTTTCTGAACTGCTACTTGAAAGAAGTGTAGTCAGATTCACAAATCAGTCCCAAACTCATGAGTTATTTGTTTGAATACATGCAATGATTCACTTACTCACTGAATCAGAAATCATGATTCGCTTACTCACTCAAGGCATTACTTTCATTATGTCCATCCAGCATAATGAAAGTAACTGTTATTGTGTTTTGTAACCACATGAAATCTAAAATGTGACTCTGCAAAGTCATGAGTGCTGCAGGAGTCCTAAAACCATGAAACAAGAAATTATGGTTCCATTTTGTCTCAAAGTCAGTGTTTTTTCTGAATGGGTTATTAGTTAAATGTCTGTGGTGAACACAAGCTCAAGATATTTTCACTTGTAGGCTAGGAACTACTGAGGTTGTCTGGACATCCACGCAAACAAGTAAACTCATCTACTAACTAGTCCGCTTTTACAGCCTCATTGCACTGTAAAAAGTAATACGCTCTATCTACTCAATAAAATTGTGGCAACAGATTACAAGCAATATCATTAATTGAATTCAACATATAAGAATTGAGTTAGAATTAACCAAATTAATTCCTTAAAAATCAACCATTTAAATTGTGTAAAATTAGCAAACACCATTACAAAAACCACAAACTGACATAAAAAGCAAAGAGTCAAACTGCCTGACTAAATGAAACACTGATCAAGTCAGTCAAGTCACCTTTATTTATATAGCGCTTTTTACAATGTAAAGATTGTCAAAGCAGCTTTACATTGATAACTAGTACATTATTTGGCTGCACAGCAGCTCTTAAAAGAATAGTGTCAATGCAGGCAGATCAAAGCACTGTTGAATATCAAATGTCAAGTCAAATGTCAAGTGTCCCCAACTAAGCAAGCCAAAGGCGACAGCGGCAAGGAACCCAAACTCCATCAGGTGACATCAGGTGGCAGACTATACCATAATGGTGACCAGACTTTTTCAATAAAATTAACATCAACATCTAAACCTCTGTTAATTCTTGTGTTTCTCTTTCCTTCAGTGATTCTTCTTGTTATCATCAGGTGTCCTCAATGTTGGCAATAAAAAATAAAGAGTTATTTAAATAAATAAATAAATAAATAAAGAGATAATTTTTGTTTAAATTTTACTTAAATTTTACTTGTTTTAAATGGTTCACATTTAAGGAATTAATTTGATTAATTCTAACTCAATTCTATTTGTTGATTTTAATTAATGATATTGCTTGTAATCTGTTGCCAAAATTTTATGGAGTAGATATTGCGTATTACTTTTTACAGTGTGTGTTTATACTCACTTTCTTGCAAACTATTCCGTGACATAGTTCATTTTTAGCCTAGTTCAACATTCAGTTTATGCATTAGACACTTACACAATATATTAACGTTTGTGTCCAGGTGATGTGAAGGTTTTCAGCAGAACATCCCTTTGGAGAGCAGAAATCTTGCGGACGTCTCTATCTCGACATGACAAGAAGATTCCCATTCCAGAGATGCAGATTCCCGGCTGTTCCCTTAGACAGAGGTGTTTATCCTCGAACCCAAAGACTCTGGAACAGAACCACACAGTTCATTCAATGGATATTACTACTGCGTCTGTCTGTACTATGCAAGTGTACATTTGATCACATGTAGATTGTACGTGAGGTGTATCTGCCCATTGTTTTAATACTCGGATGATTATTTAGGGTTATGGGGGCCATTTATCGTGTAACCTGTATGCTTTTATTTCTCTGTTCACCAAGGAACCACACTGCTACCACATATCTTACGTGCAGCTCACATCAGTTGTTATTCAAATCAGCACGTTGTCTTTCTACAGACGTGGTTATTCGTTTAGTCGGAAAACGTCGTAAACATCAGTGGATATGAAGATGAATCGGTCTCGTAATGCTAAACTGTTAGCGCATGTTGCCCCCAGCATTGTTCTGTTGAAGTTTTAGCCTGTTTTGACAGTGTTTGCGGTGAAATCTCCCTTTAAAGCATCGTTTTGACAGTTTGTGCCACTGGCAGCAGCGCATCCGAACCCTCACTGCATTTCTAGAGCGCACGCACAGATGATGTACAACACAAACGTCATATTGCGTCGAAAATACCCTTTTGTGCCTATAAAGCATCCATTCCAGGAGAGAAAAGTGGCTGAGAGATGCTGCTATTTCTCAAAATCATGTAGAAAGATTATATTATAAAGACAAATGTAGGAAATATGGATTTTCAGGATGTTTGGCCCAAGATGATTTATCTTTGTGTAGTATAGTTTTATAAATAAATGTTTAAAAAATAAAATTAGAGAAAGCCATGATTGCCTTGCTACCTCAGACATTATCAATCACTCATTGGTTTGTTCATTGGTGTGACTGTCCATTGATTTCACTCTCTATTTCCAAAACAAAACTAAGGACATCTTCCCATCGGTCATTCCACGAAGCCGCACTTGCTATGTGAGTAAGCTGCCCTGACAGTTACATTGTGCTTTTCCCAGCAGTCCTTTCATTTTTCTACATGGTGTATTTGTGGTGTGCTACCTTCAGTGAAGTGTTAGATTTTAACATTACTGTAACACCTGCGAAACATTGTTCTGAAGTTGATTCTGACCTAGTGAAGTCACCGTCACCGATGCTGTGCTGTTCTGACCCGAGATAGATCGATTAAACCGACCACACTACATGTAATGAGGTTCCATACGTTTTATTCAAAATAAAGTTTTTATAATGAGTGTTTTTTGTGAGCGAGTCTTTGTCTTAATCACATATTGTCTAATTAAACCGAGGACAGTTCTCACAAAAATTAAGGTTTTCTCATGTTGTTCCAAGTTTTCTTTCTTCCTTTCTTTCTTTCTTTCTTTGGAACACAAAAGGAGTTATTGGGTAAAATGTACATGCTGCTCTTTTCCATACAGTTAAAGTGAATGCTGTCAAGTTCCAAAAATGAGAGAAAGTAACCTAAAAATATTATAAAAGTAGTCTATGAGATCTGTGTATTATGTTCCAAGATCCTAAAAATATTTGATTCAACAAAATAAAATATTTGATTCAATTAATCAATATAGTGAACTTTATGAAAATTAAAAGAAAATATTAACTAGGTTTGAGCAACAACATTTGTGTTTGAGTAAGCTACGAAACAGGAAAATAAATTGCAATATGAGGATCTGGAAACAACATTTTGCATGCAAACTACAATTTACAACAACAATGATATTTAAAATGAGTAAATTGGTTGAAGTAGAATAATCATTTCAAGTCTTGTTAGTCAAAATGAAATCATAATTCACCCTATTGACTTTCTTAATGTTATTGTGCACAACTCCGCATTGTTTCCAATGTCGGTAACACTTTATTTTAGTGTCTTTGTTACATGTTACATGCACTTACTGTAGCAATAACAGTCGATTATGCATAATTACAAGCTACTAACCCTAAACCAAACCCTACTCCTATAGTAAATACATGTAGTTAATTAGTATTACTTAAATGTATAATTACATTGTAACAAAGACACTAAAATAAAAGGTTATACTTTACTTTAAGGTGTCTTTGTTACACTGTAATACATTTAAGTACCAATTAATATTAAGTAACTACATGTACTTTAGGATTAGGGTTTGGTTTAGGGTTAGTTGCATGTAATTGTTACATGTAACACTTTGTTTATAGTTTGTTTGGTAACTTTATTTTACAGTGTCATTGTTAGATATGTTTTTGCATGTCAAAGTAATTTTTTTACATGGCACATAAAATGTTTTATGTCAAGAAACTTAACCATGAATCATTAAAATAAGCATTTTTTCCTGTAAAATGGTCGCTGTGAGGTAAATGTCAGTGGCTCAAATAATAGTACCAGTGCGCTTTGCCTCTGAAGGCAGGAAATACTATTACACTGGTGAATTGAAAAGCTTGAGGGCAGGAGTGTCAGGGCCAAATTTGTTTCTAAAAATCTGAGCGAGCACTTGCAAACAGAAGCTCACCATTCAAACAAAATGAAAAAGATATTTTTTCCCTACAAATGTATATACAAAACAAGCTTCCGCAGACTCAAAGGAGCAATATTTCATATTTCACTATAACCTTGTTTGCGATGTGAACATAAAAAGTGGCACAGTTTACCCATCTTGGCTAGATTTATATTAGTGTGCCGGGCTGCTGTAGCTCCTCATATTAACCTGCTCTATCACAAGTTTCAGCCTGCCTCAGATGAACCTGAGCTGAACGCAGAAGGCTTTCACCATGTTTCATTTTCTTTCACAGCACAATTCTCTGGTGAGTGATTTTATTGAAAAAACGTCTAATATCCATATATTGTTGCTGTGTGTCTCTGCTCTCACTGAATTCAATGCAAATTTACCCTATTTACTTTAATACATTCCTGGTCTTATTGCGTAAGATATATCAGTGCACATTATTCCAAATAATATTAAAAAATTCTGTCTTGGTAATCTTTCATCAGAATGTTTTGCTCATGAAAGAACTTTCCTTTTCTGCTGTCACAAATCCCCCCCTTTTTTTTTGACCACTCTCCTCCTAACACCAGATCCATTTAGGACTAGGAATATGGAATATTCCAGGCTGGTTAATCTGATTTCACCAAGTACAACATGCTCCTGGAACAACATTCCAATCAACCAATCAGATTTGAGGGACAAGTTTATGTCAAGTTTAGGCTTACAACCAGGGTTAGGTGCTTCTACATCAGAGTTATCCACCTATCATTTCCCTCTGATTTTAGGAATAGGTTATTGGTAGGATTAGGTTTAGGGGTATGGATAGGATTAGGACAAAATGTTCAGACAGAAATGTTGTTCCAGGATCAACAAAATATGTCATGGAAATCACTGTAACCATTCCAGGCCCTCGCCTATTTACAGGGCATTTAGAGCAGAGCTGTCCGATTCTGCTCCTGGAGTTAATGTGCCCTTCAAGTGGAGTCAGAAATATTGTAATTGTGAATCCCAACCACAAGAATGACCAAGCAAAGTCGTTTTTATAAGTAGGAAACTGAATACTCGATGATACATGAGTTTCCGACGTTGTGGAAAGGCGCATGTTGATTTGAAATATGGTGGAAAAACTGATCTATAACAAATAATATCAAATGTCTATCATCTGTGGAAGCAGCAGCTCCAATCCAAATTAAACTCCTAAAGCAGCTAATCAAGGTCTTCGGGCTGGAAGACAGAAAAGCAAGGAGATGAAGGGAGCATCTGTTTGAGGGTGTGTTTAACTCCACTTTTAGACATACAGTCGCAAACTTCCCTAAGCACTTCCCCTGGGGGGATTCCCCGCCGATTTTGACAGAGGGAGCGAGTCTACTCGTTATGTACACTTCAGACAGATCCCTAGACCACAATGCAACTTGGTTGTGACTTCACTGCAGATCATGCTTAATTTACCTCCACCCCACACAACTCTAGTTTATGATACTGGCATTATTTTGACATTTAATGACATTTAATACTTGTAGCTACCAGTTTGTAAAGCAAATTCATATGGAAATTAAATAAAATAATACAGTGCCTATAGAAAATAATCATTTATAACTTTGAAATAGTTACTTTATTTGTTCTACAGCCTGAAATCAAAACCTGTTCCAAAAAAACTTTTCCAGCTTTATTTACAAATTTTGCCTTACGACATCAAGTAATGAAGGAAAAAGCAACAGTTCTGAAAATTAATAAAAAACTGAAAAACTAGAATAACAGGGTTGGAAAAGTCATCAATCCCCTGATTTAATACTTTGTAGAGCCAGCTTTTGCTTTAATTACAGCCATTAATCTTTTTAGATATGTCTGTAATAGCTTTGCACACCTAGATTGGGGAATATTTTCTCATTCTTCCTTGCAGAATTGCTCAAGTTCAGTCAAATTCCTGTGGTGAGCAGCAATGGACTGCTCTCTTCAAGTCCATCCACAGATTTTCTATGGGATTTAAGTCAGGGCTCTGACTTGGCCACTCAAGGACATTCACCTTCCTGTCCTTAAGACATTGCATTGTTCTTTTGGCGGTATGTTTAGGATCATTGTTGTGTTGGAAGGTGAATGAACTGCCCATCTTCAGCTGTCTAGCAGAGGGATGCAGGTTTTCCGCAAGAATTTGGATGTACTTGGCAGCATACATTTTCCCTTCAATCCTGACCAAACGCCCAGTCCACGCTGAAGAGAAACACCCCCACATAACATAATGCTGCCTCCACCAAGCTTCACATGGAGGTATGGTGTGTTTTAGGTGGTGTGCTGTGTTTGCTTTTCACCAAACATAGCGCTGAAAGAAGGCTTTCCTGAAAAAGTGCCACACTCTGTCTCCTGTGTTATTGGCCCTCTGATTTCTTTGTCATGTGACCAATCACTCCACACAAAATTAATGGAGAATCCATATTAATGGAGAATGAACATTACAAGAACCTTGACTCTGACTCTCAAAGTTCGCTTTTCTGCAGAGTTCAGCTTCAACCTTAATCAAACACACCTGAACCTGAAGATAATCAAGGTTTTCAAGAGTACTGGAGAGTTACAGGCATGTGAGTTTGATCAAAGTTGGAATAAAAAAAAAGTAGACCTTGATAGCCAGAGATGAGAAACCCTGCACTTAGAGCCGACACATCAAAAAATCATTAATAATTGAATGTAGTTCACCATTTTGAGAAATCTACACAAATTATTTATTATTGATCTTAATGTGATCTCTTATATATTGAAGGTGTATGTGATCCTACTAGCCACTTCAGTCCATTCTTATTGTGGATTACCGAGTAACAGCCCTAAAAATGTTTTATAACCCCTACAAAAAAAATTGGGCACTAAATGCACCAGAACACAGAATTGAAATAGATTACAAACAGCATTTAATTTTTAAAACAACATCTGTGTCATTAATCCAGGTTCAGTGCTATCTAGCCCCCTGAATTATCATCTTTGCTTTGAAATAAAATATAGTCTTAATGGTTTTAATGGTTTTTGTGATTATTATTTGAGTCAAACATCATCAGCTACTAAAAAAACATCTGTTTCGATCACTGTATAAAGACGGACATCTTCATTGTGGAGTGCTTTTCTTCTGTCTTTACCCCTGAAATGAATTAATCTCTGAGGGTGTGTTTGTGTTGTACTGTAAGCAGAGAGAGAGGAAACGAGCTGGAACTAAGAGAGAACGAAAGAGAGGGAAACTAATTAGTGGCAAAGCCTGTTTCCTCCCCTCCTCGGTACGGTCTAGAGGTTCCCGGAAGAATTAGAGACATTACTCTGGTGTTACTCTTCAGTAAATCACGCCTGTCCCTCTGTATGGGGTTTGACGTTATCATTAGTTGTTGGAAGCGGGAGGCAGATTCATCTTGGTCATCTCGGCTGCTGTCAGAAAGCGGCCGTCTGACCTCAGCAATGCTGCTGCCCATCTATTAGTCTCACTGCTAGGCGACTTTACAGCTTCATTTTTCTTCTGACATTATAAGCAACTTTCAGAGCCTGGAGTTTGTTGGCAAAACTCAAAGCTTGATCTTCAATTTGACATATTTATTTAGACAATCTTTCTTAGTGTTGCATGCCTATTACATTATCTTAATGTACCTAAAACATTAAACTGACTTCTGTGATAAATGTTGCCGTAAACCACTTATAACTAATAATTTAACCTAACATCTTGTGTTGTTCCAAAAAAAAAAGTAAATAATTAAACTCAAAGCAGAGTTAACCGCTCTGAGCAATACACAGTAGTGGCATTCCTGAATGAATCAAAGCTTTTGAACAAATCAGATGGGTGAATGATTTAATGGCTCACTCATAAAGACAGTTGCTTTATTCGTTCCTGAATTAATGAGTTTCTGAACAAACTGGTTGACTGAATGTTTCAATGACTCAGTTACTTGTCGCCACCTACTTGCATAATAATATAACCTGCAGAAAAAATCCTCACCACTAAGTGGGCAGTTACAGCTACCTAACATTTGTATGGCGAAATATGGCGATTCAGGTTTGTTAATTCGCTGCAATGACCAATATTAAGCTGCTGAGTTTGCAAGTGACCTCTAAGTAGTGCTTCATGCATCGCTACACTATCTGCGTTTCCATTACCCTTCAAATTGTGCAAACTGAAATTGCAAATTGAAAATACGCCCAATGGAAACACATCAATTTTGCAAAAACTCCTACATATCACATAAGTTTTTATGCTCACATGAGGTGGTTTTTCAGGCAATTCAACAAGGGAATATTTTGCAAAACTGCAATGGAAACTGTTTTTTTTTTCTTTCTTTTTTTCGCATTTACAGGACACCTGGCGTACATAAAAGTTGATTATTCTTTAAAGATGGCGCAGTATGTTTGAACAGAAGATGAGACAGAGGTCTTTATTAAACTCATAAAAGACAAAAGAAATACTGGATTGTAAACAACAAAGATATGCCACAATTTATCAAGACCTCAAAACAGATATGAGGGAGAAACACCCAGAAACACTTTATACATGGCCGCTCCCAAGTGTAAGGTGCTTTCCTCGCCATAAATGCTTGGATAACACGCTTAAGTTTCCTTCGATTAAAAATAATGGCTAGTGCAGTGGCAGCAATATACTTAAAATAATATCCATTGCCATGATTTTTGGAATGACTTATAGCGAGAAAAATTCCGTTTTAGTCGCATAACATCGGTTTATGGAAATGCCGTCATTTCGCCATCGTTTTTTTATCGACATTTAGTAAATATCGGAAATCTGTCATGGAAACCCGGCTAGTGTTGACAATGGTCCTTCATTGCCTGCAATATTTAAGTTTTGCTAATGTGACCGCACCATATGGTGAATTCAAGTCATGTCGGAACAATCACATTTTTGAGTTGAACACGCATGAACGCCACCACAAAGCCATAATTACAAGTGGGAATCTCTAAATCAGTGAGAATCAAGGTGGAATCAATGGATGCAACATCTTGGTAAATTTTCATAAATAAATTAAAGACATAAAAAGCAAAACACACCTGATGCTTCATTTTCTAGAAGTTGAGTTAAAAAAAAAACTTGCTGCATTTGTGTGTAGTTTATTAATAGAAGGTACACCGCCATCTTGCTCCGACCAAAGTGACTTGAACGCATCTGATGTCGTAAACATGACTTCCCAACTCATATATAACTCATTCCCAACAAATATAAACTTCCCAGGAGGAGTTGAACACACCATTAATATATACCTTATATACAAAGTCATTAATATTTGATAGTATGCTTTTTAGAATTCAATGCTGAATCATGCACAATAAGGAACATTAATTTAAAAAAATAAATAGGGTTAAATTTCATACCATTAGGTTTTAAATGAGAACTAATCAGAGCACGATCTCAGTTAATGTAAAATGCTCTGGTCCAGTAGTCAGCAATTATAATTATGATTCACTCATACTTACAGCATTTATTAAACCTATATAATTGTGTTATTGGTGAACAGATCATTGATCTAACATCATATTGCGTGTTGTTGCTCGGGCCCTGATTGATTTCAGCAGTGCTGTTGTATATGTGCGTGTGGGCAGGTTTGGCAGTGAGCCTGCATGCTGCGCTCTCATATCTGGGCTCTCTGCTCTTTAATAATGCATATACAGCACTCATTTAAAGCTAGCACGACCCATCTCCACCCAGGCCCCTTGACAATCTCACATACACTGTCTTAGTTTCTGAAACCAGAGGACACAGGGGAGTATCTGCTAGTGAGGATGAAATCTAGACCATGAGCAAAATGTTGCACAGTGTGTGACTTAAGTTGTTGAGTGACCCCTCAGCTCTTTAATATTCAATAACTCTAATCTGTGTCTCTGGTTAACATAAGTGAACTACAGGCCTACAGAGATATGCTGCTCATTGTAGTGCAGCCCACCGGAAAATAAAGCGCAGAGGCTGGTAATGTTACTGTATATTATAAAACATATAGATCCAGTTCTGAATGCTGATTGGTCAATGCAGTATATTTGTGCGAAAATACAAAAATCATTAATTATAAACACTGCGATATTCCATTTGAAAAAAGAATGCTGTGTTTTGTTTCAAAAGATGCATATGTCATTTCAGAAAAGTAACCATTACGTTGCAAAGTAATGAAAATAAATTACAATAATTAATGCCTCTTGAGGAATAACAGTCTATTTTATCAACCTTATTTTTCAAGGCAGAAGTGAACTATTTTCTGTGAATGTGCGAGACTTCCAATTTATTAGCCAGGGAAATAATGAGAAGACAAAGTGCAGTAAACGGTAAAACTATTTGTGCTGTAAACCAGTGAGTTTATTATGGAAGCTTTTTTCCGCCACGGAATAAAACAATTTAAAAGATAATTGCTACACTGCATGCGGCACGACACAACACAACAAATTCCTGACAGTGAACTGATGCCTCGTTCTATTTCTGACATATTCCAAGTGCTTGCGCTACTTTTGACACGAAGGACAAATGGATTTGCAACAGTCACTTAGTCTGGTGTAAACGATGTTACGTGAAAAATAAGATGGATAACGGTCACTTTCTGAAAAGCTAAAGTGTTCATGTCAGAAACTTCTAAAAGGAATCGTCTAAAGGAAGGATGACACTTTGACAAAATGAATCGCCTAACATTTCAATGAAAATGTTGTGTTCTTAAAGAGGCATAGTAGCTCTTTAGCTAGTGGTAGTTTAAGTACCAATACCATAGATATGTATACATACTGTAGGTTCCACATTCGACCACACCAGACATATCAATGCGTCCGCCATCTTGGAACGGTCTACTGTCATCACTCACAGTAAAAATTGAGATGCCACAACATTGTGCAGCCTCTGGTTGTAAAGACCCCAATAAATGGGATAACCTTTCAAAGGTGAGAATGTGTTGTTTTGTGTTTTTGTATGTATTAACTCAATATTACAGGTTTTTAAACTATGGTAAATTTGGTAACACTTTAGTATGATAAAGCACATTAATGCCTTGTTCTGCAAGACCACATTCTACATCCCTAAATCCTACCCATACCTAAACTTAAACGCTACAACAACTACCTTACTAACTATTAATAAGCAGTAAATTAAGAGTTTATTGAAGCAAAAGTCATAGTTAATATGAAAATGAATATGTGTTCCCATACTAAAGTGTTACCATAACTTTTTAATATTGTGTTAGCTAACACCTGTCTTGTTGTACTGTGTTTAGTAATTAAAATGTTTGGGTCTACACAACAGCATATAATATTTGTTAGTTAACCAATATATTTTTTTAGCATATGCAGAATTATCTAACATTAATGATAAACTAAATCCTATGAAAATCATCTGCTTAAGTCTACTGCAGATATAGATATTTATACTTGCGTATAATTACAGTTGCAGATGGTCAGTAAACTTACTCTTGAGTGGCTTTTACAGACCGGCTTTGACCGTTCCAATGTGGCGGACGGCTTACGTATAGCTTTTTTACTTTTTTTTTTTTTTCTATGATAGCAGCCCATAGAAACATATTCTAATGTGGCATCTATGTATATAGACCTTATGCGCCAGAGAAACAAGTGCACAGCCATCTTTAGAATTTTGTCTTTGAACTTCTATTTTACTGTTATTTCTGTATATTTCTATGGCATCGCTGTCAAAGAGTAATTAGCTGGTGAAGTGGATTAACTTATTGTAGAGTTAACGAAAGTTGTTTTGAGCATTGTAATTTTTGAACTAGATGTCATAACAAATGTCAGTACACCGGGAAGATTTTAAAATGAGAAGCTTATTCATAAATCCGTAAGATCTTACCTTCATGCTGTGCGAATACAAACTGGAAGACAGAACACAACGAGTGCAGTGTTGAGAAGGGGCGGAGCTACAGAAGGTACAGGTACCGATTCTCCCAATGTCTTCCCTGGAAAAGCAAGATAATTGTGTTCCAGATTTTAATCTTCACCTCACCAAACGACACTACGCTACTAGCGTATCTACTGCAGCAGCAGCCAATGACCTTTTATAGAAGGTCCTTTTATAGAAAACTATGAGCACAGTCTTCATGAAAACAATTTATTTCTTAAAGTGTAAAACATCTTAATGTGCAAAACACTTTAGAGCTGGACTCTCTATCGCTATCTGTTGTTGAAAAGTAATATTGCATGTTATTTTGACGGTTTCAGTACTTTGGCAGTTTATAATGTAGGTTAATTTAAGTTTTTGTTCTAAGGGGTGGTGTGACTTTGGCAGTTTGATACACACTCAGAACCACTGATTCGAAACAAAAGATTTGTAAAGCTTCAAAGCTTCATGAAGCAGTGTCTTGAAATCGCCCATCACTAGATATTGTTGAATAAAGTCGTTATTTTGTTTTTTTTTTGGTGCACACTCGTCACTTCATAACATTAAGGTTGAACCACTGTAATCACATGAACTGTTTTAAATACGTCTGTAGTAGCTTTCTGGGCATCTGAAAGTGTTAATTATCTTGCTGGCAATGAAGGCCACAGTGAGCCATCGGATCAAAAATATTTTAATTTGTATTCTGAAGATGAACGCAGGTCTTACGGGTTTGGAACGGCATGAGGGTGAGTAATTAATGACAGAATTTTCATTTTTGGGTGAACTAACCCTTTAAAATACATGGTGTTCAGACACAGTTCCAGCAGCAAACAACCCTCTTCCGGACTTGGTTGTTTCCTCTCACTCAATGTGTGGTCATGAATCAATCTCTCCCTTACGATTTCAACCACCTGTGCTGTTGGTACACACATAAACAAAGACATGACATCGTTCGACACCACCATAATTTCATCTGGTTCCAGGGTGAGTTCTCAGATTTTGTCCACAAAATCCTAGGAATTTTGTATATGTAGGTCCGTCTTACCAACCAAAGGTATTAAAATGGTAGCCAGATATTTTGCCACATTGCATCATTGTATCACTGGTCTGAGTGGAGGACCCTCCTTATGTATTTTTGGTAATCCATATGAGTGTGGATTCTCCAAGGTAAAGGCGAAAGTACAATCTATAAATTGTTGTTTCTCCAATGACTGTAAACAACTGTTTTCTTGTATTTACCATTGGGATCATGCTTTAACCTTTCATATGTATTACTCACACTACTCAAGAACAGTATCTTATGATAGTCCTCTGTATTCAACACCACTGTACATCTTCCCTTATCCGCTGGATGGTTCATAAAAACATTTGTAAAACGTGTCATTGTACATGTTTGGGCTGAGTTGTTTGTTGCATTTTATACCGCTCTGACCAGCAGTGCCGCCAGCCTGTGGTGTTTCAAATGCTTCAAATCCTCCTTTTCTGTTTACGGACATGACATGACTGAAAGCCTGGAATTTCCCACTGAATCTGACATGACAGCCAGTATTGTATGCTTATAATATTCAGCATAAAGCAAGACCACGAATTTGAACAAAGGTTTTTTATGTACCTGCTTTAATATATTTAATATGCCATAATATTTTTTAATAAAAGCAATAAAGTGTAACGAATAAGCAATACATTTTTATTTATAATTGAATGAGCCATGTCATAAGCTGTCATAAGAAATAAGTAACAATATTATTTACGCAGTAGATATTTTTACACTGTTCAGATGTCGCATCGCACTTGAATAGTGTTACTCTGTCTGAATGAATCAGCATATGATTGTCTTTTTCTTTAGCTAACTGTAGTGTGTGTTTGCTTGTCATTGATGTAAGTGGTGAGAACAGCGGTTCAATAATCTCCAAATGGCTGCTCTGTGCTTCTGGCAGCCTTGTCGATTCTTGACGGTGTTGGTTTCATTAAGCATTTGGCAGTGTGTCCATGGCCCCTGAAGGCAGGGGAATGAATATGGGATTGGAGTGTGGAGAGCTTCCTCTGGTGCCTCTGAAACTCCTGAATGGCATACTGGGGAAACAGGCAAACCAACTTTTTTCCTTCACCCTTCATTCTCAGCGCTCTACCCATCCTCTGTTCCTCTCTGATGTGCCGTTTGGCATAGAACGAGGCATGAAGAGCCAAGCTGAGCAATGGATTCATCCATGATAGGAGAAAATCAAAAGAGAAAAATGAGCTCCCATCCACCTTGCAGCTTTCATGTGGTGAATGTGGGAGGTGATATGAAGAGTCGTGGGGTTGTACATGTGTTTATGTGCAGGAAATGAAAGGTACACCGAAACAGAGAAGAGAGGAGAAAGTGACATCCACAGAGGAGATGAAAAGCCTCTTTGATTGAGAGAGACAGCGAGGAGAGCGACAGGCACCCGTGCTTGATCACAGGGAAGTACTGTCAGCTGTCCTACAAGAATCTGGCTGTGTACACCAACCTCTGATCTGACCTGTGTGACAAACACACTGGCTGCATCCAAAAGCTTAGGCAGTGACTTGTTGCCTTGCTGTCTTATCAGGCAATGGCTCTGCAGGCAGTGTTTGCACATGAAGGCAGCTCACGAAACTGATTTCAGACAGGTTTCTGAGGCAGCGTAATGGTTCAATACACTACAGCAGAATAGAGCGAGCTTTGGTGAGAACTAAGCAAATATTTAATTATCACAGTAGTAATTTCTCAATAGAAATTACATCAGAAGTGGAAAATGTTGGTCAAATGCATACATTTACACACAAACAGCAACTTTCAGATGCCATCTTTATTTTTTAGCTCAACTGTCACATAATGGAAAGCATAGGATTGCGGAATATAAAAGGCAGTAAAGTATAAGTAAAGGCAGAAAAGGATCTATGCTGGCTTAAAAAAATCGATCAGAGGAAGGTAGCTATCTCAGGAGACAGGAAGTGAAGCTAACATTGAATTCGGACGAGCCTTGATGCCTTCCTACCTTGGAATGCATCCTCCAAAGTATGGATTTATTTTTCAGCTTTCAGACGCAGCCTCTTTCTAGTCAAAGTTGTAGAATTTTTTTATTAAAGCCACAGATTATTTCGCCCCAAAAATGAAGAGAAATTTTAAATATGGCTGCTCTTGTCCTTGTAAACACAATGACTGGAGAGTCAAATATGTACACACTGCAAGTTTCAGGAGTGACAAACGCATTTAATGCAGGAGTGAATCCCCTAAATTATCGTTACGTGTACAGAACACGACTCACTCTCGAAACTCCAATGATTGACAGCTTGGAAACCATAGCGACGTTCTGGCGTCTCTTGTGTTTGGTATCCGTTATTGTGAAGTAATATTACTGTGACAAAACACTCGTTATTTTCAGCAATTTAACTAAGTCGACGGAGGCGTCGTGTTTTGTTTATGCTTGTACAGCCTGTTTCAGACAGAGCACGCTCTTTCTGTGTTGCCATGTACTAATTTTAAGCGTTTTTGGGCTTGTTTAAACTCGTCTCATAAAGCGTCCGGGTTTATGGAGTTATTAAAGTAAGCAGACACGAGTCGCGATAATTTGTTCTTATTTTCAGCATAAAGCATTTGGATTTATTTCGGTTTATTACAGGCATGTTCTTGTTCGCTGATTTTTCTAGCAAGATCTGGCAACATGAATGAGTCGTGCTTTCCCTGTGATTCACCGCGCATAGAAGAGAGACAGTGAAGTGGAGAGTGGGGTAAGATGAGCCAGTGGGTAAGTTGACCCACCCCCTGTATCTTGGCAACCATACCCTTTTATTGCCATGTGACCATATATTTTGGAACTACCCATTATTTCTGCCAGACTGTGAAAAGGAGAAGCACATGGGAGGAGTGACAGGTGCCAGTTTACTTTAAAAACTGTTTTCGGCTTGTCAAAGTAAAATTTTAGCATAACAGATGTAATGGCTGTTACATCAAAGCAAATTTGTCCATGTCTAAAAATATTTATGAATCATATTAGTGATTTAGCAATGTATAAAACCATGCAAATCATTTAGCTAAATATTATCCTGAATTGGTAAGCTAGCTTGTTTTTCCCAAAATGGCAGCTATGGGGCAAAGTGAGCCAAATGCTGTGGGGTAAATTGAGCCAGTGTTTACCCCACCACAAGGCACTGAATTTACAGTGTAAGTTAAATCTCTGAAGTATAAACCACTATAATTTCAATGTAATATTATGCAGCTGGGTTGTTTTTGTTTTGTTTTGTTTTTTTCTTGTTTTTTTTTTGTTCTGTTTTTTTGTTTGTTTTTTTAGTTTATTTGATAGGAACAGTGTATAAGTCCACCAAATCCTTCTCTGATACGAACCAGAAGATGTTTCATCATATATATCTTTCCACCAGTAGTCCCTAATGGCCTAACATGGTCAACATTGCAGAAAAACTACCAGACCAGGAACATTTTGATTAAAATATTTATTAGTTTCAGTAACATTTGTTTTTACTCAAATTCTCTGTTTAGTCTGTTTTTGGGAAGGTCACAACTTTGGTGTTCAACATATTGTTTCAGAAATGCGAATAATTAAAGATATTGAAATTTCAGCTTCATTTGGTTGGTTTTATGTTGTTTAAGGTAGCTTTAAGAAAAGAAATATAAATATTTGTAAACAGATATTTGATTATTAAATTAGTTTTCAAAAGAGGTAATCTTTTAAAAGAGGTTATCTTCAAGAATTTCACATGGGTTTGATTCAGATTCAGTTAGATGTTCAGTTTACACCCACCTACTGACTCGGCTCAACTTACCCCTAACCTGGGGCAAATTGAGCCACAGGAACACTTTTTTATAAGAAGCCATATTTTTAGAGCCCTTTGTCATAGAACTATTCTGATCATTTAAAATGATAGGAAACATCCTGAAATTACTTTAAATACTTTCATTGTACTCCTGCCTCATTTTCCCTTATCGTGAGGACCACATAAGTAAAAAAAAATGGCTCATCTTTTTTTTTCATCCTCTCTCTGACTCTGCCTTTAAGACTTCTGTATGTAAATTACATTTCAGTGTGATTGGTGTACTGATGCAGGTCACACTGTTTTTCATCGGGCTGGTTGTTAATTATTATTATATGTAAATATAGATGATTATATGTTAATGAACTTTGGCATACAATCAAGATGACTTCTAAATGATTTGTTTTCGCAGCATGGTTTCAAAAAATGATCTGAATGTTTTTTAGCTTATTGCTGTTTGTTTGCTATAGGGTGTTCAGGGTGGTTTCCTGGTCCAAATCAAAACAACCCCAAGTCTCTAGTTGTGTCCCATATCTATGTGCTCTACCATCAACTGTATGAATTTTATACAGTTGTTTATTTTGTAATTCAACATTGGAGTCTGATAGCCCCTCCTTCTCTATTCAAGGAAAGCTGTGACCGTTGAGTGCATGAAGTGTCCAATATTCCTTCATTTTTTTCAGTTAATTAAGTGCATCATCCAGGTGTTTGAAGTGTACTTTTTCATTTTTGGAATTTTTCGTGTGAACACAATAATTACACTATTTATACTAGAAAAATGGCTTAATGGTAAAGAGTAGTGTAAGTATGCGAATTGGGACGTGCCTTTTGATATTATCAAAATAGACTTATGGTTTATTAAAGATTATTTTTATCAGATGTCCAAGACTTTCTAGTATCCCAGGTGAAAAAAAAAAGTACATTTCTATAATGTACTTAAAGTGCTCTATTTTCGTGCACTAATTTTGTACTTAATATACTAAAAATTCTTCTTTATAGTATATAAAGTTTATAGTTTAATAGTATATTAAAAGCACATTTTAGTTCATATTTCATGGTGTCTCAAAATAGCACAGTTGAGTACACTTAGATGTTCTTAAGATTATCTTAAGAAGTACTAAAGAAGAATTTTTAGTATATTAAGTACAAAATTAGTACACGAAAATAGAGCACTTTAAGTACATTATAGAATTGTACTTTTTGTTTTCACCTGGGATGAGTCAGCATGTTCTTCAGCTCTTCTGGGTATTTCTGCCTGTCTCTCATCCACTATACAGATGCCAGTAGTCTCTGAGTAGACTTCAGATCTCTGCACTGCCAGTATAAATGTGTTCTGCTGCTATTAAGGATGAAATCGACTCAAATCATCCTTCGTGACCATACAGCACGTACAATATTATGTTCTACCCAGAAGCAGCCATTATCATCAGCCACAGATCTCAGAGGATGTTCTGATAGATGGTGAATGTTACTCCCTGAGGTTAAATATAAAGTGTGATGTTTGTTTGGAGATATGATTGTCTCATCTGCTAAGTCATTTACCTGCAGCCCATTGAGATTATTACAGATATTATAGCTTATATAAAACATGAAACAGCTCATGGTTTCTGGAGCTCCGTATCAATAACCAGAGATTTTATTGATATTTTAAAATGAGTAAAAATTATTAACTGAGTGTTTTCGAATTATGTTACTTGCTTTGTGCCAAAAGGCTTATGAATTATTATTGAATTATGCAGTTGTTTTTCCAAAACTTAATTTCGGAGTTGTAAAGTTATCATATAATGAGAAATCAGATGTTCTTTGATCTTTTAAAAAATAAATGAAGAGTTATACTGTACTGTGGAAACATTTTGTGAGTTTTACAACTAATAATGCCTCCCCAGCCCAAAAAGACCACTTATTGAAATAAAGGTATCGATATAAAATCCTCAAATTAAATCTGAATACAATGCCTGCTTGGTGCTTAGAGACTTGGCCAGTCCAACACACTCCCTATTATTACAGTGAGATGATAGGGAGGAAGTAGGATCTATATTGTTATTCCTAAACAACAGAAAACCAAAGAAAAGAACCTGAACACCCTGTCTGACCCTGTCTGACCAGGGACATTAGAATAATCCTAATCTCCATCTAATCTAGCTCAGAGAACAGAAGGCAATACAGACACACAAGATAATGAACTAAAAGGAAACAGGTGTGAATTAATCATGACAACAAATGAACACAAACTAGAAACCAATGAACACAAACTAGAAACCATGGCAATGGAAGGAAACACAGGAAATAAAGTGATACAAACTAAGGGAGGTATTAACACAGCACCATTTTCAACTAAAAAAACGTAAAACCTTTTATGCGTTTTTGCCGTTCATTTACATGACAACAACATTTTTTGGGGCCTACAAACGAATTTCAAAGTGCAAGTTTTTGAAAACGGCACTGTCTCCATGTAAACTACTGGCCTGGCAGCAGAATACAGTGTTTTAGTCATTTTCACAGATCTGTGTGAAAGGGCATCGTTTTGACAATGTTGTCATCTTTACGCAAAAAACGCAAAGGAAAAATGTAGGTAAACGTTTCTGTGAAATAAATAATAAAATGAAAAATACTAAATCTACTAAAAAGCAGTGAGTGATTTTCTCAGTAACACAACTATAAGGTTTCATTTGTTAACATTTGTTAATGTATTAACTAACATGAACTAACCATGAGCAATACATTTGTTACAGTATTTATTAATCATTTTTAATGTAAAAATACAGCTGTTCATGTTAGTTCACAGTACATTAACTATTGTTAACAAATACAATTCTTGATTTTAATAATGTATTAGTAAATGTTGAAATTAACATTAAAGGCACAATGTGTAGGATTTTTAGATTAAAATATCCAAAAACCAATAGAACAATATTATATATTTTGTTGACTTGTGTACTTACATCATCCCAAATGTTTCCAAGAATGTTTAAATCCAGAGAAATAAGCAATTTTAACAAGGACACAGACCGTGTCCGTGTGTCGCCTATCAATGACGTCATATCTGCGTTACCCTCGATTTATCGTATCGATCTAGTTTACTGCAGTGTGCAACAAGTGTCTCATAGTAGCCACCGAGTGAACACACAGAGTAACGTTATAACATAATTTTCAACACACAAATGTATCTAATATGATAAACAGTGCTGCGTTACCCCTCATACTCATGACCGGAAGAAGTGGAAGTGCTCGTCTGTGGCATAATAAAAGTTCCGCTGCTGTCGAGACGTGTGTCGCGCTTGTCTCTCATTAGCAATCGCTCCAGCGGCCTCGTTCCGCTCCAACAGCACTCGCCCTGCTCTGCTTCATACTACAGTATGAAGACAGTATGCCTGAGTCTTGTCTGATTCTTTTCCACCGGTTGTAGACATGAAGACAACACCTCCCATCAGAGTCCTGCACGGGTCCTGTTTGATAAACCCGCACCCGCAGTTATTAACAGCACACCCGACTCGATGTCTGACAGTTTGACATAAAAACCACGATGTGACCTACACCCGCATTAAATCTCCTACATCAGGTAGACAAAAATATTTTTCTCATGTAGCCTAACACAAGCGATAAAACCAGCATTAGGCATTATGTGTTGCTGCATCTAATTAAACATTGCATTAAACAACACAAGTAAAAATAATAGAACAAAGAATGTTTTAGTTGTCCTATTTTTAACTGTAAGCTTAAAGCTAGTAAATATTTTATCAGATTCACTGGGCATTTAAACGCGGTTGTCTCTTCTGAAACTAAGCAGTGTTTACCTGGCCGCTGGTCCTCTTTGCAGCATTGGCTACAAAGCTCAGCGCTGCAAATACTGCTGTAATTAGAAGCCTTTAACGGTCTTCAGACTGAGCGTGATCACAAATAAGCACGGGACCATTTGAAAGCAGCTGTCAAATGCACAGAATTGAGTTGGAATAGTCTTGGCTATTGAACCCGCAGTCCACCTGTGCCTACTGCGCACCCGAACCGCACCCGACACGTAAATATTATTCCACCCGTTACATAAAATTTGGCGGGTCAGCCGTCGGGTACCTGCGGGTACCCACCCGTGTGCAGGACTCTGCCTCCGCAAATTCAAGGCGTCATGAAGCTATGCCTTTGTTTTGAATAAGCAACCTCTGGTGGCAAAAATGTACATATTGTGGCTTTAACAAAGATTAATAAATGCTGTATAAGTGCAGTTCATTATTAGTTCATGTTAACTAACGTAGTTATTTAATGTTAACTAATAAAACCTTATTGTAAAGTGTTACCATTTTCTCTTTGTCTTATGTTGTCTGATTAACATATAGACAGCAGCAGGAATATTTGGCTGCTGTCACTTTAAGAGTGAATGCACAAATCCAATATACTGATACACATGTCGTACATGTTCGTGACTTAATGCAGTTTTATTAACTCATTTTATTATCGAGCACGTCCTGCAGTTTAGCAACAGCAGACTGTCTTTTTCGATAATCGCTGATCTAGCTGGTTTGGATGTTAAGTTGGGCTTTTATATTTAATCTAATGAAGCAATTTTAGCTACGCGTAGAAAAATTGTCTCGTAAGTTTTGCGTAATCTGATTGGCTCTTCTGATTGGCCTTTATAGAGACCACCGATCAAACTATATAAAGCTATTATCAGCTGATAACGATCGGCACCCGATCAATCAGAGCACTCTTACTAAAGGACCATGAAAACAACAGCAAAACACCAACATAGTGTGACCGTGACCCCTTGGCTTCAGCCTTGCTGTTATCTCTCTCCTGCTCATTTGATAGTGTTTATGGATCAGTCTATTGAGTTTGAGAGTACAGTTTACAGACCATCAGCATTTTTTGTATATTATATTATGATTTCTGTGGATTGTGTGTCTCTTATCACCCACTTTATTGTGCATCATTAGCTCTTCCGCTCCTGTCGTGCTGCTGCAGAAGAGGCTGACGGCTTATACTGTATACAGCCAACCTCTCGCCCACTTCTCTTAGACAACAAGTGCCTTTTTGCAGTGTGCAGTGAAAAGCAGAGTAACTTAGCAATAGAAAACCTTTTATTTATCACTCAGAGGACAGCCTGAAGATAGCGCTTACGTCGAGAGTGTCCTCCCACACACACACACATTTCATACTCATACACACCTTAAACGGCCCTTGTGAAAAATGCACACTTGAGCATTCTTTCAAGAGAGTACTTGATATAAAAATAATGTTCTTAATGCACATACTTCATACATATTTCAGTTTTATTTTGTAATTACGTATTGCAACCTCACTGTATTTAAGTGAAATTTAATTAGTGTTGTAAAGAATATTAAAAGTGCATTTTTTTATGTTATATCATTTAGTTATGTAATATAATACTGGATGCACTGACCGGTGGAATCAAGTACTCCAGAGAACCGTGTACTTAACTATTTTATGTAACTGCTGAGAAAATTGTCAACTTCTCAAGCAACTTCTTTACTCTGATTCATTTTTTCACCTCTGGGTATTTTTAATTAAATCCCCCAGAAATAAGCGGTAAACAGACGAGAGGCAAGCGAGATGTTTTTCTAAATGTAGCTGACTGTTCATTAGAAGAGTCAAACACAGAGACATGCTCTAAACGCTTATGCCCGTGGGGACACATCGGATTGGCACAACCTCTGTACATGATTTAACAGAACAGTGTGTGTGTGTGATAGAGAGAGAGAGCTGGAGACTGAGAGACGTGGATCTTTTTTCTGGATTTGAGCACCTCGCTGAACTAATTATTCTTGACACACTCTGTGCTAATGAGGAAATATGTCGAACCAAAAACTGACCTGTTGAAGACGAGTATGAATGAGGACACACGTGTGTATTCAGGGGATGTGTTACACAACGGAGTGTAAGAATCAGTATTTTTTAACAATTTCATTCCCATTGTTATGAACTGCTCCGAGACTTGGGTTGAAGGTCCAAATGCTGCTTTATTGGAACAATCCGGAATCATAATCCATATACCAGGCAAAAGGTCAAACACACAGACAAACAATCCAAATGAGCAGACAACACAGGCAAAAGGGCAATCCAGAAAACAGGTAGATAATAAAAAAAACAAGACACAGGAGACCAGGATAACACTCAGAAATGCAGTGTAACAACATACAAGACTTTGCAATGAATGATAGAAAACACAGGGCTTTAACAAGGATAATGAGACACAGGTGTCTCATTAACAGGCATAATGAGTCCGGCCAATGGGTTATGGGAAATGCAGTCTATGGTGAGATAAAGACGGAAGGAGTGCCCTCCGGTGGAAATCAAGGGCACTTCAGCTGGTGGATGTAACACCCTTATTTAAATATTTTCTAAGGGAAATGTATACCTTGAATTAGTGATAATTAATTTAGTCTTAGTCCTGTGTAAAATGTACTTTTTAGTTTTTATCACATTTAGTCAACCTGTTTTTGTTTAGTCTAGTTTTAGTCAATAACATAATGGTTAAACTGATAATGATTAATTTGCTCAAAATTATAATCACAATGATTGTTGTCATTAGAGAAATTTATTTTTACCTATAAGCACAAACTCATACGCATGGTTTATTTTACCTCATTTAGGGGCCATTTATTTTCAACAAAAAATGGAAAACGTTTTGGCTGTTTATTTACATGACAACGGCATTTTGGGGCTCTAAAAAACAATTGAAAACGAAAATGCAAGTTTTTGAAAAGGATATCGTTCGTGATATCGTGAAAACATGGTGACATCATGCACATGTGTATTACGTGTTCAGACTATTGGTGCGTAGTGTTTCTTTACAAAGTGACATCGCCAACTACTGGCCTGGCAGCAGAATACAGTGTTTTTAGTCATTTTCATGGATCCGTGTGAACCGGGATTTTTTACATTACAATACAATACATTTTAGTCTCATCTTTTTTCGTCAATGATATCGCATGTTGATGTATTCACAGTTATCATTTAATTAACTTACTGTTGTCTTGTCTTGTCATGAAAAAAAGTTTGTTGACGTACATTTTTCATTAACGAAATGAACACTACCTTGAATGTAGCATAAGTTGCTTTATATAAAAGCTCCAAAATGTGTATATAAAAAATTGGTTATCTGTTCAGATAATTTACTTACAGAAACTACTGGAAAAACACTAAGAAATTGAGAAAGTTGCTTGAACCAGAAACAGGAATAAAAGGATTTTAAAGGTATTATTGCCAATTTGTGAACTGGCTATGAATTTATATACAGTATCAGTCTGATGTACAGCTAAAACTCTGTCTTTCAATCTCTAAGTAGCATAACAGAGGATGAGCTAGCATGATGAAATTATAGAAGTCTATATCTCTCAACTTCTTATGCATAACCTTGACTCTCCATCTGTGTTGATTCAGAGATGTGCCGAAATCACTAAATATATCACTAAATCACTAAATATATCAATCCCCACTTTCTCCATTCACTGCCAAAGACTGTAAGTGTCTGATTTTCTCTGTGTGCATGTTGGTTTCTTGGTTTCTGTTTCTTTGTTAGTCAAACTGCTTTGGACAATAAAGCAATAGTTCACCCCAAAATCAACATGACAATAAAGTACAACACCTGGAGAATTTGTGTCATACGGGACGTGAGGGTGAGTAAATCAATTTCATTTTTTAGGAAGAACTATCACTTCTGAAAGTTTATCCTGATGATTAAAAACATCCATCGCTCTTAATCCTCTCACATTTGATGAGGATGATGGTGATTCTGAAGAGCTCAGAGACATCCTCTGATGTGACGCATCTCTCTCTTGATAAGAGTCTCTCTGATTAATTTAAATCACATGAATATTGAGATGAGGATGAGAGATTGAACAGCTTTGATTGACAGTATCAGAAGCAGCAGTGCTAATCTGCCCTGATTCATCATCTCAACAGCTGATTAAACTAAAACACAAGCCCTTCACAGTGAAACTAACACTTGTCTACACTGAGAGTGAGCGATGAGACAAATGTTCCCATTATAATCAAAAAAAGTTGTCTAATGTAAGCGGGAGTGTTCTAGTATTCGTTTTTCCACGTGTCCATGGTTTGCTTGCTTGCATTGTAGACTTGAAGTATATTTATGGTGTATATGTTGTGTTTTTTTGTCATGCTGTGCCATTTTTTGCAGTTCAGAGCTCACACATACCCAGTAATTCGATCAAATCAAGCTCAAGAGGAGAGTGTGAATATCTGATCAGAGGTAATGAAGCAGGTGTTCAGGGTGAGCTGGTCTTGAGGCCGATAAAGAAGGTTAATGTTCTGCAGAATTCAATTTCTCTCCCCGCTTTTCTGCCTCCATCACACAGGGTGCGTCTCAATCAGCTCCTGAGCTTGTGAATCCGTATATCGTGTGCATGAATTCAGCCACTGGTAAGGACAGTAAGAACCCTGGTTCATTACACATCTGGACACTGATGACTCTATTTCTGGCGACATGACAACATCCTCATTTTACAATTGTAATTCATTGTAAAATGAGGATGTTGTCATGTCGCCGGAAATAGAGTCATCAGTGTCCAGATGTGTAATGAGAGCTGATATCTTTCTGACAATGTTATTTAAAGTACATTATAAGTACTTTGCTTGTTGCATATGTGTTTAACATAAAATACATTATAAATATTAGCTAGATTATGTTCAATACCTGTCTAGCAATGTATGTTTATGCTGAAATATAAAAATGTCTATCGCGTGTCATTAAGTGTAGTGAGTCCCTGATTGTCACGGTGCATTGTGGGACTTTTTAGGGAGCGAACGCTTCAGTGCACTGGAAGGGTTCTGCGATTGAGCGCTTAAAATGGCCAACTCCCTGATCAGTGCCCTGACAACTGAACTAGGGAGCTGATTGAGACACACTCTCAGTTTCCTGAACAGCGATGCTTTGTTGCAGATACGATAGCACTGACCTGTGCATCTACTAATGAATTATGTAAATTGTAGACATGATTGTGTTTGCAGGCAAACCTTTAGGATGCTTACAGTCTAGAGAGTTCACATTCACATGACCTTCTGTGTTCCTTTCATGCTGCTCTTTTCCATACACCAAAAGCTTGCGGAGACCAAGGGCTGTCGAGACCCAAAATAGACATAAAAGCACCATAAAACTTTCACGAAAGTAGTCCATATGACTTGTGCAACATATTTCTTGCCTGCATTGTCTTCTGAAGCCATATGATTGCTTTGTGTGACAAACAGATGGAAATTTAAGCAGGTTTTTCACTGCTAAAATATTCTATTTTTGTGTTCCACTGAAGAAAGAAAGTCAAACAGGTTTTGAAAGACAAGAGACCTTTATTTGAACCCTTAAGAATTTTGGGTTACACTTTATTTCGATGGTGCACTTTAGACATTCAACTATAAGTAACTCATTAGAGTATTAGTAAACTGTTAGGATTAGTAGAATAAGTTTATATGTAGTTGCAAAGTTATAGTCAGTAAAATGTCTGTTGGGGAGCATTAAAATAAAATGTTAGCGACTTTTGTTCATCTTCAAAACACAAATGAAGATATTTTGAATGAAACCTGAGAGATTTCTGTCCCTCCATTGAAAGCGCATAACATCAAGCTTTAAAAAGTTTATAAAGACACTGTAAACAGAGACACATACATTGTCAAACCTGGTTAGATTTTACTACAAAGTAAAAGTCCAACAAGAAGCAAAATCACAGAAGATGATGCATACATGAAGCACATCAAATATGATAAATGAAGCTCAATCGTGCTCTTTTTTGATGCGCAATAACTAATGAGGTTTCGCACTGGTGTCAAGCAAGTGCGTTTGGGCATTCTTGTTTACTATATTGATATGCAGTATGTATGTGTGTTGATTAATGTTTTTATGTAAATAAAAGCCTAAATTAAATTTGTTCACCTGAAGTTTACATTTTGAAGCTTGAAAGTTTTGGTTACAGATTTTCAGTGGAAGGACAGAAATCTCTCAAGTTTTATTAAAAAAGTATCTTCATTTGTGTTTTGAAGATGAAGGAAAGTCTTGGGTTTCTCTCATCTCTCTATCTGTTTAGACTGAGATAGGTTTGTCCTGGTTTTTAAACATCTCTTGAAACATTGTCTCGCAGTGCTTTTGGTCAGGTTTGAACAGTGGGAACAGATGTTTGCCTCCTCTGAGAGCTCATTATGGACAGCGTCAAATTAAAGTAATGGTGTCTGGTTAATTGCAGTTAGTACTATAGCCCTCTTTAATGATCATTAATCAGTAACATCAGGCTGGGTGTGTGATTATGTGCTGCGTACTGTGATTGAAGAGTGAAAATATGGATGTGCTCAACCCTGAGAATTATTAAAAGAACTGCAAATACCTATCCTGGCTTTACCATTTACTCACCTTCAGGTTACAAACTCATTTAACTTTATTTCACAAAAGAAGACATTAGAGAGAAAGTCAAATCTTCTCTTTTCCAAGCAATGAAAGATACAATATTACAATCATAAACGTATATGACATTTTAATTCTGAAATCATGTAATAGCATTATTCACATAAAATCTTGTTTCTGCTCTGAAATCTCATCAAACGACTCGTTTTGGATGGTTTGACAACAAATGGCATCAAACATCCCCTTGTGAAAAAAGTGCATTTTAGCATACTTTTAAAAAGAGCACTTATTGCAGTAACATACTTAAGAATATAATTAAGTGCGAACTGAATGTAATGTTTTCAGACACTTTATTGCATTTTAATTGCAATTAAATGAAAATGTATTATGGTTCTATTTAAAATGCAATTAGTTGAACTTTAGAGCGTGGCATGTTGCTATTTTGAGGCAACTGAAAACGACTGCACCATTGACCAACTGAAACCTGGTCTAAAGTCAATGAAGCAGTATTTTTTTGTTATTTAAAGAGCACGTTAGTAATATGCGCCTATAGGCGGGTGCACAACGCGTGTACACTCTGCTTATTACACACACAGGGATGCGCAGCAGCACACAAACATGCCAAATATTAAAAATAAAAGGATTCCTGGAGTCTTTCCCCCTGCAAATTCGTCCATGTAAATAGCAAATCCGCCATGGGGCGAGCACAACTGGCTTTTAAAGGGAATGGGAGATGACACTCTGATTGATTTATTGCACGTTACACCCAAAACACACCCATGATTCATTAAGAGACTAGGGACAGCCCTTTTGGAATCAGATTATTTGCTTTAGTAATCTTATTTAAAATGACATGAACTGTACATAAAAATATGTGTGTGTGTATCAAGGTGTAGAGAAGAGCCTTTTCTCAGATTTTATTTTTTATTTTGCATGTTCAGAAATTCACTTTTTCTTTTTGTTGCCTCAGGGCAATGTTATGTGATAAGGGGTACTTTTTTTAAGGATGTCTTTGCTAACAATATTTTTGGAAGTTATCACATATTATCACATGTATTAGTGCACAATATAAGCTCTAAAAATAGTTGTATTTATCTATTTTTGATTTCTTGACTTTTTAAAAAAAAGATTAGTTGTTTTGTATTGCTCTCTGAGCATTGTCTTATGAAATGTGAATTCATAATTTTCTCTATGATTCTTTACCATTGTTCACAACGTTGCTCTAAGGCAATATTTTGTCTTATAACATTTGTTTTGTTATAAGACAAATAAAATGTCTTATCAAAAAATTTCCCTAATGAACCAAGAAATAGTGTGGAAACATTTTTATCATGTACTATCAAAATGTGTGCAGCAGAGGATAAAATATACTTAAATCTTAATTTGATACTATTACAAAGTGCACTTTTTAAAAGTGTAGCCAAATCTGTAAAGAAACAGTCATGAAAGTGTGCTATCTTTAAGTACACTTAAGTGGCTTTTTATTTCATTAATATTTTATCATCTGCAAGTACAGTTTTTTTAAATATACTTCCAAGATTTGAAGTACACTACAAGTATGCACTTCTTTTTCACAAGGTTCATTCATTCGTGTGTCTCATCACACAAATGAGTTTTGAGAGTTATGATGGAGGGGAAGATTTTCAGTGCAATAACTTAAATTTCAGTCCCTTCCTCACTTAAAGTGTGACTTCAGAAGAACTTGAAAACTGCACACAAGTCATAAGGACTACTTTTATAAGCTTGACAGCCCACTGTATGTTGTAAATAAAGAGACATTTAGTTTGTGTTCCACAGAAGAACGGAAAGCCATACAGTACTGAAATGACATGTGAGTAAATAATTATGTTTTTAAATGCAGAAATCTTTGAATAACCAGACCAGTTTTTCTCCTCCCCATTTATTCTTTCTTTTTCACATTATGTGCATCTGTACTGTGTGTTTAGAGTGAATGCTGTTCTATGTAATTGCTGTCATTTCTGTGAGTGTGACAGTTATAAAGTAGTTTTTCGCTGTGAAATTGTGTGAATGTAACGATCAGTCTTGAACAGCGCTGCAGATGTGTGATGACGGAGTTTTTATGACTCGACTCATCTGAAATCTGTCTGTTTGAGCACTGGAACAGGTATAATTACCAGATGCTGCAACACCGAGCAAATACAATGAGCCAACAAAAATGTGGGATTTTGGTACACAGCCAGCATGTTATTTGCATTTATAATGTATTCCTTTGTTATCCCACACATTATTTTGAAAGCAAAGGATTATGGGTTATTTTGTTGTTGTTGTTGTTGTTATTGTTGTCTCCCTCTGTGTATTTGATCAGCTGGGCTGAACTCTCACGCTAAAGCACAACAATCCCATTTACCTTTGTGGAGCTCGTCTAATAAAACGTCTCTCATTGGCAATTTATTGCTGTATTATTTTTCTATCCATCCCTCTGTCTCTGAGTGTTTCTTTAATATTTTTCATGATGTTTTTGTCCAGATACATCAGTTCTTTTTACAAGACGCAGTAACCAAATCTGTCTTTCTTTTCTATCTGTTTCTATTTTTGTCATATCATCATTTTTGACCATTTCTTTCTTTCAGGGCAGAGAAAGAAAACAATGTTGTCAATACAAATCTTTCAACAGTGTATTTGGTCCTTTAATTTTCATCAGAGGTTTATTTAAATATTGTAAAACCCAAAAATGTCACTCTTATTTATCTTATTTGTAAGAGGGACTCTGTTTTAATGTTGATAATCTTCTTTAGAGCAGGACTGCGGCTTGTTGTCCTGGGAGTATTTAAAATGTTTGGGTGTGTGTGTGTGTTCTTGTATACATGGTTTATGAGGACACAAATGTGTATAATAACATGGGTATTACAACGTAAACATGGTTTATGAGGACACTTCCTGTGTCCTCATAAACCAAATGGCTTAAAAAACATACGTATGTATGTATGTAATGTAAATTGATACTTATGACTGATTGCGCTCAAACGCGTCCAGTCAGAGCCAGTTGTGTTCAGTCGGTGATTACAGTCGGTGTTCAAATTCCGTGTGTAAGTATTTAAATCTGCTTCAGTCCCAGGAAACAATCGCTGTGTGTTGAGCTCAGTCTTAGAATGTTTTAGCTAGTCATTAAATGTGTGCCCAGCTTAAACTGTGTTTTTTTACATTAAAAAAATGCTGACAGTTTTCTGTGATGGGTAGATTTAGGGGTAGGGGTAGTGTAGGGGGATAGAATATACAGTTTGTACAGCATAAAAACCATTACGTCTATGAGTCCCAGTAAACCACAAATACAAGTATGTGTGTCTGTGTGTGCAAATTCTGCAAGTTATTATATATTGTGAGACTAAGATATAAACTCACAATTGAGGGGAAAAAGTCAGAAGAGTGAGATAAAAAGTCGCAATTACCTTTTTTATTGTTTTATTCCGAAGCAGAAACAAGCTTCTGTAGTTGTGACATTACACTGCAGCTTTGCAAATTTTTAGTTTGTTGCATCACAGTTTTGTTGATTTTAATAAAGTGTTCTGGTTTTGTTGTTACTTTGATAATATTAAAGGAATTGAGAGAGAGAGAGAGAGAGAGAGAGACTAATATTTCCCCATAATATTTTATATTTAGGGGTTCAAGTGTGTAGCACTGAAACTCTTACTGTAATTGTTAAAATTTCCAAGGATCACCATTAAGTCAGACCAAACCATAAGTCGTAGAGACTTGAAACTTTGAGGGCTGGTAGTACTCACACCATGTACAACGTCACCAAGACTCACCCAGGTCGGCCTGTTGGGGGCGCTACAGCAGTGAAATGTAGGAAATCGCTCATAACTCCTAAACCGTTAGGCTCGTGTCTTATATCGGTGGACTCCTTGGCTCAAGACGGACAAAATGCATGTGATCGAAATTTTCGGGTATTTTGGATTTTTTGAAAAACCTTTTGGTAACTAGTCTGAGGTATTTGGCCCGATCAGAACCTTAATTGATGTTCAAATTTTGTCACAAAGCGTTGCAGCTTCGTTTGTTCCAGTTGTTGCATTCTAGTTTTTTATATTGCAACTTGGTTTTAAAGGGATAGTTCACCCAAAAATGAAAATGACCCCATGATTTACTCACCCTCAAGCCATCCTAGGTGTATATGACTATCTTCTTTCAAATGAAAGTATGTCCAAAAAGCGTTAACTTCCACGACGTAGTACACAATGACTTGACGTACTACACAATGACATGACTTACTATGCGTTATAGCATACAACATAGTACATAATGGCGTAGTCTAGAACGTCATGCCATTGTGTACTATGTCGTGGAAGTTAATGCTTTTTGGACGTACGTCAAAAATCACAAATGCATCAATTCACTTCAGAAGGTCTTTATTAACCCCCTGGAGTCATTTGGATTCTTTGTCTTCAAAATGTGGCCACCCATTCACAACCATTATAAACCTTGGAGGACTAAGGATATTTTTAAATATATCTCAGATTGTGTTCGTCTGAAAGAAGATAGTCATATACACCTAGGCTTGAGTATGAGTAAATCATGGGATAATTTTCATTTTTGGGTGAACTATCCCTTTAAGAGGAGTATTCAAACTTGTTGCCTCCCTCTAGGGGTGGGCGAAATATAGGTAGACACAGTAGATACTCATGTGATGTTTCATCTCGGTGTCATTCAAGTTTATTTGTATGTCACTTTTAACAATACTCATTGTTTTAAAGCAGCTTTACAGAAAATGGTTGTTTCAACTGTATAATCAGGAAGGATTCTGTTAGGAGATGAGTGTATCAATCTCAGAGATATCAGAGATGAGATGAGTGTATCAAAGTAATGCCCATATGGCAGTAATATATCATTATAATATAATACGTTATGTGGTTAGTTAACATTTATTGTATAGTTATCATGTATTGAGTTAGCAGCAACAATGAACAATCTCACAGGAAAACGTTATTATTTTACAACCCCAAATCAGAAAAAGTTGGGACAGTATGGAAAACACAAATAAAAAAAGAAAGTAGTGATTTCTAAATTTACTTTGACTTGTATTTCATTGCAGACAATGTGAACACAACATATTTCATGTTTTGTCTGGTCAGCTTAATTTCATTTGTAAATATACTTTCCTGTCATTCAAACCTGCAACACATTCCAAAAAAGGTTGAGACAGGAGCAATTTAGGGCTAGTAATCAGGTAAATTGGTTAAATAATGATGTGATTCGAAACAGGTGATTGTAATTATGATTTGGTACAAAAGCAGCATCCAAGAAAGATCTAGTCCTTTAGGAGCAAAGATGGGCCGAGGATCGCCAGTTTGCCAACAAATACGTGAGAAAATTATTGAAATGTTTAAAAACAAGGTCCCTAAATGAAAGATAGGAAGACATTTGCTTATTTCACCTTCAACAGTGCATAACATAATTAAAAGATTCAAGGAATGTGGAGGAATTTCAGTGCGTAAAGGACAAGGGCGCAAGCCTAAGCTGAACAACCGTGATCTCTGATCTGAGAATCGTCATTTATCTAGAAGCGATATCACCACATGGGCTCAGGACTACTTTGGCAAACCTTTGTCAAGTACCACAATATGTAGTTACATCCACAAATGCCAGTTAAAACTGTACTGTGTCAAAAGGAAGCCCTATGTTAACAGTGTCCAGAAGCGCCGTCGACTTCTCTAGGCTCGGAGGCATCTGGGATGGACCATCACACAGTGGAAATGTGTACTGTGGTCAGATGAGTCAGTATTTCAGGTATTTTTGGGGAGAAATGGACGCCGTGTGCTCCGGACCAAAGAAGAAAAGCATCATCCAGACTGTTACCAGCAACAAGTCGAAAAGCCAGGGTCTGTCATGGTATGGGGTTGTGTCAGTGCCCTTGGCAAAGGTAAGTTGCACTTCTGTGATGGCACCATTAATGCTGAAAAGTACATAGAGATTTTGAAGCACAATATGCTGCCTTCAAGAAGACATCTTTTCCTAGGACGTCCATGCATATTTCAACAAGATAATGCAAAACCACATTCTGCACACATTACAAAGTCCTGGCTGCGGAGGAAGAGGATACAGGTACTTGACTGGCCTGCCTGCAGTCCCGACCTGTCTCCAATAGAGAATGTGTGGCGCATTTTGAAGCGCAAAATGCGACAACGAAGACCCCGTACTGTTGCCCACCTTAAGACTTGTTTGCAGCAAGAATAGGACAGAATTACACCTGAAACACTTCATCACTTGGTGTCTTCAGTCCCTAAACGTCTTTTAAGTGTTGTGAAAAGGAATGGCAACATTACAAAGTGGTAAATGCTTTACTGTTCCAACTTTTTTTGAAATGTGTTGCAAGAACCAAAATAGGATTTTTTTTTTTTTTTTTTTTTTTTTGAAAAACAAAAAAACAAAAACAAAAAACAATAAAAATCATGAGGAACACATTAAATGTGCTGTTGTATTGTCTGCAATGAAATACAAGTCAAAGTAAATTTAGAAATCACTACTTTCTTTTTTTTTAATTTGTTTTCCATACTGTCCCAACTTTTTCTGATTTTGGGGTTGTACAAGGTGGCGATTTTGTATGAATTCACACGATGTGAATTGTACAAAAACGTGTGATTATTAGAAAAAACTTAGCATGAAGGTCCACCCCTAAACTTATCCGTTACTGGGGCATAAGAAGATCGTACGAAAATGTAGAAATTAGATGGTCATATAGGTTTTGGAACTTTTGTGTTACTTCCTGTTGAGTGTCATGTTGTAGTTCTTTGTAGTCTTCCCCAGGTGTCTCATTACCTTGTTAAGCGTGTTTCCCCCTGTGTATATATAGCCCTTGTGTTTCTCTTGTGCTTTATCAGTCGACGTTTGCTGTTCATGTAGATGGTTCTGTTCCCTGTGCTGTTGGTGTTCCTTTTGTTTTTGGCTTTTGTTTATGTTTGCTTCAATAAATCATTTGCACATAGATCCACCTCACCTGCCATCTTTTCAGCTCCAGCAACATCAGAGATTGTACGAATTCATACGAATTAGCCACCAATTCGCCAAAATGTAAAACAGTTTGAAATTGCCATGTGTTAGTTTTGTATTGGTTAGGCAGCAATTACAACTTGTAATTATTACAATATAAGGATAATATTTGAAAGTTTTGTATATCTATACAAAGTTGGCATAATCTGAAATCTTTGCAAAGGCTGGCGCTGTAATGGGTTATCTGTCTGTCTGTTTTAGGTGGGTGTTGCATGTTTTTTTTTTTTAGTTCAGTTTCCTGTGTTTGAGTTTGTTTCCATAAGTTTTCATTGATTGTTTGAGTTGTTGCACCTGTTGTTCATTTTCGTTGATTAGTTTGCCTTGGTGTTTAAGCCCTGTATTTTGTTCATTTGTCTGTTCTCGTCTCATCATACTAGTTGTTCTGTACATGAGTCACATTTTGTTTCAAGTTCAATTTTAATAAAATCCAAAATGTCCGCAATTAGATCAGAGAATAGATTGTCCATATGTTTGCAACCTTGCGCTTGACAGACGCAAAGGTAATCACAAAAGTTTAACATTTCTCAAGTTTAAATGCTCAGGCAGTTTTACTTGCACAGTGTCTGATAGACTGAATTGAGATCTGTCTTTGCAGCTTATTGCACGTAAACAGCCAAATACACAAAGTTATGTCAAAATGCCCAAGTTATATTCACATATATACAGTTGGTTACGTCTTCAGTGAATGTACTGTAAATAGTTGGGAGAAAATCAGATTCATAATATTAGGTAAAATGACATGTTTCAAAATCATGATATAAGATTTTGGTCATATCACCTACCCCTGCCTCACAACTTCATTGATTTTGAGCGTTTAAATGTAGACTGTTGGGCTGAACACGAGAGGATGAGTCTCCATCTAGGCCACAGTCTCATGCTGTCAAACAAGGACACAAACACACACACACAGTCCTGCTGATGTAAAGAGAGGAAATGTAGGACTTTGGATAATCAATAAACAGGAAACTACGAGTGGAGGATTGTAGTCTTTCTGCTTTCTCCTTCCTGTCTCAAATGTTAGCATGTCCTAGGAGTGTTCTTGTGTTCTGACGCTCAAAGGCCTGTCTGACGTCAAACATCTGTTTGAACCCATGAACGTCTGAGTTCATATTGACTTCCAGGCTTATATCAGATAATTCACACAGGGCTTAAATAAATAATAAAACCAGAAAGAAGAAAACAGGATTGTGCATAGCCTACATGCTTCGATAACAAGTTTCGGAGATGGAAATTGATTTGTTTCCCTCCCATTCCAAACCAAACAATTCTCATAAACACATATGAAATTTGTGACTAGCTGGGTAACTGTTTGTGGCACTCACTGCTCAATGCCTTTTGGCAAACTGGAGCTAAAATTGGGTTAGCTTTAGGTAGTTTTAATGACTTTCTGCAAATCTCTGAAATGGACAAAAAGAAAATGTTTATACTGAGCTCTAGATGCAGGTAATTCAGCTTATTTCACAGCCGAGGAGACACAGTCTGTAGCTCCTATAGTGTCATTCATGGGCAAAATGATTCACGTCAATGTGCTGTGACATTCTGTTCTGTGCCAGTTACTGGATCAAATGGAAGCGTATGGAGGACGAGAAGTGACACTTGAAAATAAAATGAAGGAATAAGTTATCTATTTAATAATTTAAACATGAAAACTGAAATTAATCACTTTTTTAAATGGTGATATTAATAATAGACCATTAATATTCAAATGTTTATTTAATTAATGTTTTACAAATTATTATAATTAATACAAATTAAATGAACTATTTCATTTGAAAAATGCAAATGCATTTTTTAAAATGCAGTTTAAAATGTGCATTTAACATGATTTATGAATTTACCAAATAAATAAAATAAAATCGTTTTACTATTTATTTTATTAACTATTTTTTAAATGTATTATTTTATTTACATTTTAAAATGTGAACATTAAATAAAAAGTTGTCTATTAATAAACATGTCTATTAAGTTCTCCATCTAAAATGTGATTTATTTATTTCCATTTTTATTTTGGAGTTATTAAATTTATAACTTAATTTCTTAGTGTTTAAGTGGCATGGCTAGTTCTCCACAGAAGTGCGAAAAAAATAATAATATGGGTGGACACAATTGAAGAACGTAATGTTTTAACCACCACAAGTGTTTAATATTATTTTAGGTAACACTTTACAATACGGGTGCACTAATATTAATTCATGCTTAACTAATGCACAGATAATCATGTTTTAATGTATGACTCATGAAGAACTAAACCATTAATTAATGATTACTGCATCAGCAACTAATGAAGTTTCTATATGATTAATAGATTAAGTAATATATGAATTGTTATAAATTAAATGTGTCATAATGTATTAATTCCTTAGTTCTGGATGTGGCAGTTCATCAGTGGAATCACGGTTGTAGATAGTTGTAAATTGAAATCCATGGCTTAGCGTAGATGTCAAAACCATAATGACATATTAGCTAACAATTAGTTAATAGTCATGTGCCTCAACAAGTAAAGTCATAACATAATGATACATTTGCAAATCATTAGTTAATGATTAATTAAAGCAGACAACTGGAAGTTGAAGTAACCATTGTGGTAATTAACACATTAACTTACACTTTCAGTTAATAAAATATTTTATTAAGGAATTAATACATTATGACAATTAATAACAATTCATATATTACTTAATCTATTAATCATATAGAAACTTTATTAGTTGCTGATGCAGTAATCATTAATTAATGGTTTAGTTCTTCATGAGTCATACATTACAACATGATTATCTGTGCATTAGTTAAGCATGAACTAATGCATATTAGTGCACCCGTATTGTAAAGTGTTACATTATTTTGTTATGAAACAACAATGACCATGCACTCATGAAAATGTCTAATCATGTAAGCAAGTGTATATTTTTTTATTGTTAATCAGAATTTAGAGTCATAACTATATCTGTGTTTCATAGCACTGTGTTTTTTTCCAGCGCTCAAATGCACTGTAGTATGGTGTTCAGTTGTTTGTCACAGATGAGTGCAAATCAAGACAAAAACAAGAATTAATATCCCAGGAAGCTGAAAGGACAGGAACAGGACAAACATCAGCTCACGCTGTGACTGACATCAGATTAAACCAGCTGACCGCAGATGCAACCCCTGCTTCCCTGGCAGAATAAATATTAAATTGAATACTGCTGTTTATCAGTGTTTTTCAGTTTTTTAGTTTGAGGCTAAAAAAATATTATTTATTATTATAAGTATTCACATTACTGTATATATTCTATGGTTGTGTATAGTTCCTTAGTGTAGCTAACTAACTTGCTTTTTCTAAACAGTTTTGAAAAAGATACTGCATCAGTATAATTACTATGTTTTCCTACGTATGTGCCCTCAAAGAAAATATTCTTCTTGATAAATTAAAGTGTCAATTCTTTTTTTCTCAACATCCTGCCACAGAAATTATGCCCTCGCAACACTTTTGATTGTGTCAGGAAAGAGATCTAGTTCCCACGCTTGAAATCCTTTTGAAGATTATGTTAATGTGTTTTTCCCTCCAAATGCTGACCCATAAAAATTGATGACTCATGTTACATTTATCGGATTACTAATGTTGAATAAAAACACCAACCCTCGAAGAAGAACAAGGACGAGAATGCTTTTTCTGATTTATAGGTTCATCCCACATTACGTTTTTGATTGTTTTGTTCTGTGAGTCACTAAAAGCATAGAAAATACTTTCCTTTATATTAGTTGAAACAAATACAGTACGTTAGAAATGTGGCTTTCAACTTATAAATAACAATCAAACATAACTCCCAGGTCTTTAACACCGGAGTATGTAATAAGAAGGGATACATTTAGACACAGATGATAGTTAAACATTACTTCTGGAAGCATTTGGTCCAATTTTCAATTCTTTTCATCTTTAATATACGTAACACATCAACTAGTAAAATTTCATGTGCTCTTGACAGTGAAAACTAATTCAGAATTACAGTATATCACCTAAAAAGAGAAGGAGAACAACAATGGGCCCAAGACCGAGACTTGTGGCATACCACACTTTTTACTTTTATGCAGTAGTAGGAATCTAAACATTTTCCCCCAGTGCTACTGTGATTTTCAAGCCCAAAAGAATGTGATATACCTAGTACCAAAAACAGTGTCATAATATAAAAACTAGATACAGTCCAGTCAGTCTCTGTATTCTGATGGAGCCTAAGGCCCTACTGAAATTCTTTGTGAACACAGATGGCTATAATCAGCTTTTCCAAGTATTTTTTATTAAAACTATGATTGTAAATAGGTCTATAATTAATCCATTCAAAAGCATGCAAATTTGGTTTCTTTAATGACTTCCAGTTTGAAAGTTCTGAGAATGTATCCAATGTGGTGATTGTATTAAAATGGCATTGAAAGATCCCAGCAGAGGTCTGGTAGAGAGAACACAGCCCTGGAGCGCTCTTAAAGGTCACCCAAAGCTGAGCTATTGGATTTCTCTGACCTGCTGCTCTGTGCTGAAATAATCACAGACCTCAGGCAGCAGGAGTCGCACGAGTGCGTTCACACCTGACCTGCTCTCCAATGTATTTGTATCCAGAAAGAACAGAGAGCCAAGCACCAGCAGCGACAAGGAGAGAGAAATGTCAATCAATGAATAAATGAATAAACAGAAAGAATGAGAGTTAATGAAACAATGTCATTGCTGATTTTGGTAAGAACCTCTTTTCTGACCCTAATGCACTGCTTGGTCTTGCCTGTGCTGTTGGTCAACTAAAATCACTCAAGATTTCACGTCTGTACCTGTAATTTCATGGTGATTTTTTATTCCCATCATATGGACACACATTTAAGCACTATTAGTATTCAGATTAGATTAGCTTTATAACCAATGTTTGACCTCAAATAAAACCATAATTTTAATAGGAAAACACCATAAAATAGTGTGTCAAAAACAGATAACTGGTTCATTCTACGTTAATGTGTTCGAAAATCACCCTCATTCACTACTGCCTACATTACTCCACTAATATAGTGAATGAAAACGAGTGAGTGAATTTGGACACCGAGTGCGCTGGAAGGACAGACGCTTTTGCATAGTTTGTGCTCGATGTTTAATAATCATTTGAAACTTAGCAAACAGGCACTCCAATAACTCTGATGAACTGTGTGAACTGTGTGAATCATCTTTTGCTTTCTTCAAAAACAAAATCGATTGTTCTCTTCACCTCTTCTCTACTACTTTCTCCTTAATTTTCAGTCTTTTCTCTTTCCAGCTGGACATTTTTTTCTGGGGTCATGGATTGGTTTCCATGGTTAGGCACATCAGTTCTGGTGATCTCTGCAACATTTTACCCACAGCATATGTTGATTTAACTTACTAAATCTCAACACTGTTAGTATTCTCAAACCATTGCTTTAGGTCAAGTTCGGTCAGGTTAAGCTAGAGTACAGGGAGTGAAAACCTTACTGTAACGCTGGTACAGATAAAGACAAATAAAGTTCCAATACAAGGTTTAATATAATCCAAACTGGTCGAGGTACATGCACACATAAATGAAACGAGACCGGACAATGAACTAAACACAAACAGGAACTGATATATAACTGATCCAGCCCTTGAGTCTTCATCCTTTTAAAGTGCATACAAAGTGGATTTGCAACCTAGAAAACAGCGGTTTCTCAACATGTCGACAACACAAACCAAACTCTCCCATGCCTTAGCTACAACTACACTGTTTGAGGGTGGGACATAGGTATGTAACAGGAAGTGAGACTGGAATCGCTGACGACTTGTTTCAGCAGTTCAGAATTTATTCTTTCTTTTAGGAGAACATACTTTTATTTGTCATGCACTTTGATCTTTAAAACCTTTTACATTCACAAACAGCTATTACACATGGCATGAGAGGTAATATTCGAAAAAAGCATAATGGGGCACTTTAATGTACAATGATCATAATGTACATCACTTATGTATGACCTATTTTTCAGCAGCATTAAGTATGGGATTTGACTGTTTGATTGACTGTTTAGGCTATTTCAAATGGACCGCTTGTCTTCTGGGAGTATGTTAGACAAGTTGACTCCTCAGTTACAAAATTTGCATTTAAACATTAATGAAATTAGTTGTGGTGCACATCCCTAGTGATTATGTGTATGGTTGTAAGAGACAATAACACAGAGACAATTCAAACATTGAACAGTTCTTTCTCAACAGCGCTCATTGTGCCGTTTATATACAACTTTGTATCCAAACAGACAGAAAAACCTATGCAATCTGAAGCACAGAAGTGCTTACCAATTTTGTGTACAATATGTAGACTGTGGGAAAGGAAGACTGTGTGTGGTTCATGACTGTGTTGTCTGAAGCTTAAGGCATTATCTACTAGCTTATGTTGTGAATGTCTTCATAATCTTGCCCCGTGATACTTGACAGAGCTGCTCTAGCTTAACATCCTGACCTCTGGAGCTGCTTTACTGCCTGTGCTCAGGCCATGTAGTGTTGTTACAGCGAGGGGTTACACTTTATTTCAACAGTCCACTTTAGACAGTCTACTAACTATAAGTAACTTGCAACTACATGCCAACTACCTCTCATTAGAGTATTAATAGACTGTCTGCTTAATATCTGCTAACACTTTATTTGATGCTCTCCAACAGACATTATACGGACTATAAGTAGTTTTGCAACTACATGTCAGCTTCTACTATCCCAAACCTAACAGTCTACGAATCGTCTAATGAGAGTTAGTTGACATGTAGTTGCAAAGTTACTTATAGTTAGTAGGATGTCTAAAGTGGATTATTGAAATAAAGCGTAACCCAGCAAGGTTCAAGAATGCAGTGTCTTTGTGATGTACTTCCTTTTTTGAAACTCAAATGTGTTCCTAAAATTCATAAATGCTTACAGTATGTAAATTTCTCAACTACTGTATGTTCACTTCACGTGCAAATAAAATAAAAATAAAAGGGACGGTGATCATTTATACCAATAATGAGATACAGCAGTTTAGGCCATTTTGAGTTAAACTGTCTATTTTTTGCTGTCAAGTCTTTAGTTGTTTGCTGTTATCACAGATATTTGCTGCTGAATACTACTAATCTTACAACAATTTTTGAAGTTGCTGCAAATCCATTGTTTATTAATCATTAATGCTAGCATTTACATCATGCTTAAAGGATTAGTTCACTTTCAAATGAAAATTAGCCCAAGCTTTACTCACCCTGTAAAACGTGTGCTCCAAGGTAGACGAAGGCAGAAGATTCAAGTAACACAACGAAGTTTAATCTCAAAGACTGGCAGAATGGGCGACAGCAAACACATGTAACATTAACAATACCGGACACTGAACAGAACACGAGCAGGAACTTAAATACACAATGAAAATGACGAACAGCTGTGAAGGCGGTTAGTGTCCATGGTGATTGATGAGTGGCGGGAACTTAGAACAAAGAAGCACATGACAACCAAAACAAACGGGACAAGACGGTGACTGTGACACACCCTCAAGGTGTATATGACTTTCTTGTTTCTGACGAAGATAATCGGAGAAATATTTATAAATATCCTGATGCAGCTGAGCTTTATAATGGCAGTAATATGTTTATGATGGATGGATGTGGTTGGAGACACTTTCTTCAGCTCATACTTGTTTGGTAGCGCATTACTGCCATTATAAAGCTCGGATGCATCAGGATAATTATTAATGTTTCTCCGATTGTCTTCATCAGAAACAAGAAAGTCATATACACCTTGAGGGTGAGTAAAGCTTGGGTTAATTTTCATTTGAAAGTGAACTAATCCTTTAAAGGGATAGTTCACCCAAAAATGAGAATTCTGTCATCATTTACTCACCCTCAAGTTAGTCTCAGCCTCAGACGTCACGCCCACGGACCGTTGTCCGAACGTCTGATGCATATGGCACACTTATCTGGAAACACTTTGGGAGTTTCTAAGTCGTCATCTGGTTGGTTGAATTCTACAGGATGTCCGGGAGACGTGTGTCTTGTGTTCTTTAACGGTCTGCCTGGAAACAAATGTCGTGACGCCAAACGCCTCGCAGAAGAAGAACGGCGTCATGTTTACAACTGTGGCAATGAGCGCTTATCAGGATCAAATAAATGCTGGACTTTCAAAAGTGTGTGAAGTTTGCGGCTCCATTGTTGCAGTAAACTTGTACAATGTTCTTGAATGAATAATTTATTAGATGCACGCCGGTCTGTTATTGGAGAGACATCGACTTTCATTTTCACACCCCTAAACATGACGTGGAACAAAACGAACTGTGATTGGTTGCGTTACATGTCAGTCAAACGTCCTCTTGGGTGGTCCTTGGTCAGTGAAAGCTGCGATAGAGTCCAGACCTTCTGCCGTCAGTCTGAAGCTACTCGAGACCACCCTCAAGTTGTTCCAAACCTGTATTAGTTTCTTTCTTCTGTTGAACACAAAAGAAGATATTTTAAAGAATGTTAGTAACCAGAAAGTTGACGGTAGCCATTGATTTCCTTTTTTTTTTTTTACTACTGTTGAAGTCAATGGGGTCCATCAACTGTCTGGTTACCAATATTCTTTAAAATATCTTCTTTTTTGTGTTCAACAGAAGAAAGAAACTTATAAAGGTTTGGAACAACTTGAGGGGGTACGGAGCCCCGGACATGACATGCAGGAAAAAAAATAGTAGGCTAAATCATGCGCACGATTTATTATTTCATTCCCTCGATTTACTAAAATGTTTTAGTAAATCATGCACATGATTTAGTAAATCGAGGGAACAAATTAGTAAATTGTGCACACAATTAAATTTTTTTCTTGCATGTCATGTGCGGGGCTCCGTAAGGGGGAGATATAAATACGTGTCTGGATTGTGGTGAAGGACATGAGTGTCACTTTGATTTGGTGTGACGCTGGTTGTGACGTCAATGATGAAGGCTTAACTCATAAATACTAGATTATGCACAAATATTTGAACATGATATTTTATTGTTGTCATTGATGTATTGATCCAGTATTTGGATTGGATTTGCAATAACAGACAGCACAGCCAGTGTCTGATTCATGAATAAATGACTCTGAGTCAAAGCTTTTCAGAGCAAGCTTAGAATCCAGTTGTTTTTAAGAGCCATTCAAAGAAAAGAAAAGAAATCTCTGGTATGAAGCAGTCTGACGAATCCTTCACTTAATAAACTCATTTAATGAATCAGATTTACCATTACTTTCAGTGATGTCTGTCTCTAAATGAAGCTACTTTTGTGTGCTTAAGGCATGGCAAACAGGGTACTTGGCTATAGGATATATTACTTACACTTCCAGTGTTTTAATAATTTGAATGTATTGTAATAGTTAGCCAAATAAATAAATTTAACTCATGGTGGTGTACCTCCCTAAAATGGTTCACACTTCAACCCCAGCCAACTGTTTAAACCAAATCTACACTCTTCATATCATATTTCCTTTTTTTTAATTATTATTATTTCTTATATAAAGTACTATTTACTGCAGTCATTACAGTATTTGAGTTTGGTGCAGCACAAAATTCTTGTATAATTTGATCCAAAGATTCTCTACCAAAACCTCGAATCTTGGTTTGTGAATGAACCCCAGACCTCACTCTTCCTTCTCTCTCTTACACTTCTATGATAAGTCTTCTGGTAATTCTTATCAAGTTAAAGAGACAGATAAGTTGATGTCAGAGGAAATAAAAAAAAAAATACAGAACAGGCAAAAGTGAGAGTAGGTTGAGAGTCAGAGCCTATATATTCTCTTCCATTATCCATATTCACAGCTCTGATGAAAATGTAATTTCCTGTTTCCATGTTTCCATCCAGGCTCGAGCAAAAATGAGCATCTAGAGCAGCTCTACATACCATACAAGCTGGTGTGTGCCAAATGACAAAGCATCTCTCAGCTCAGATGACCAATGAAGATTGTATCCCATGAATTAGCAGAAAGCTGCAGGAGTGATGAAAGCATTTTCAGCTGGTTAAACTTAGAAATGAAAGTTCACCTGCTGCCTTAGAAATGTGAGTTAACTCAACTAAACATAAGTTAACTCAACTTGAAGATAATCTTTGTTTCAACTCACAAATAGTCAAGACAATGCATTATTTTAAGTTTAAATTTTAACTTAAAGTAATGTGTTGTCTTGACTATTTTTGAGTTGAAACAAAGCTTATTTTCAAGTTGAGTTAACACATTTTTAAGGCAGCAGGTGAACTTACATTTCTAAGTTTAACCAGCTGAAAATGTTTTACAGTTCAAACACTATTGTAGATCAATGCTGTCTTGGCAGGCTATGTATGATGTCACACTTTCCTTGCAACCAGGTGTCACTCGACATCCATCACTGTTTGAAGGTGTTTTGCAAAGAGTAACTCAGCTGCATTAAAGGAAGTTTTAACACATTGTCTTTTTGAACACCCTAGCACTCCACTCCACTCCAAATGTCTGTGCTATTAAACTAGTTGAATTATATTATGAGTCGTTCGGTTCGGGTCCTGACACAGTGCATAGAATTTTGTAAATGCGGTTGTCACTACCTGAATTTTTTTGTGAGTTAATTTGGTTGTAGAATAAAACAATTAACTCATGAAAAACTTAGGCAGTGACAACCGCATTTACAAAAAAAATCTACACAGGAAAATGAGCTAACCCCAAACAACAATCTTAAAAAAAAAAAACATTTAAAAAAACAAGCTTAAAAAATAAGTGTATAGAATGTACAGTATACATATATATATATATATATATATATATATATATATATATATATATATATAAAATTGCAAAACATAATGAGTCTTTGGTCGCTGGAATATTACTTTGGTCAAAAATAGCAGGTACCAAACCAGGACATTGCCATGGTTACCACAGTGACAATAATGTATAGAGCCTATTTCATGTCACGCAACTTTATTTGATGTGTCGAAAGTACCAAAATAACTTACATACAATAATGAATCTGAATAATGAATTTTTTGTCACTGTCAGTCATTTGCAAGATCCTGTCAAACATGACCCCTGAAAGCACAGTCTTTGTGAACATCCCTATAATTTGTGAGTTATATTGTTCTCCCAGCCTAGATCTTTGTGTGCAATCATTTGCAATCTATTGTTATCATTCTTTATTTTTGCATGTCAATGACACTGCACAGAATTGTAAAATATCTTTTTCAATAAAGCTTTTCACAGTTATCCTCTATTCTGCTCTGCATGACAGTTTTAATTGCAAACATAACCTTTCAGAGCAATGGAAATAAAATTACATATGTAAACTATAAAATTGCAGATGTAAAATTCTTGAGAATAATGAGCTGTTTTTCCCTGCCACGGTTTAAAAGCAGCTCTTTGTCGTTATCCAGCTACAGCTCTGTCAGTTAAAAAGTAACATAAGAAAGAATTAGCTCTTGGTATTGAATTGTTTGAGGTTTAATCTCAGCTTTGTAAGCACTTCTGTGCTTTGATTTCTTCTTAATTACCCATTTTCTGTTTTATTTATTTATTTTTACAGTGAAGGATGTTGCTGCAAGTTCCTTTCAATGAAACTTTTCTTTGATAAACACTGCTGGAGTCCTGATAACTCTCCATAGTTTCCTAAAGCTGAATGCTTTCAGGTCTCTGAGGTGTGTGCCACTGGGTAAGATGTGAAAACTAAAGGTGTTTTTTTTTTTTTTTCTGAAGAGGAACCTATCAGGTACACAAGTGGTCCACAAATTAATGGATGAAAATTGAAAAGACTAATTACTAATTACTCACCCTCTTGGACATAAGCACTTTCAATCAAGCACATGAACCATGCATTGAAATGAACCATGAAATATGTGAAAGAAATCGTTAATACAGGCCTATGCCAAATCATTTTTTAGTTTTAGGTTGATTCCACGCAAAAACGTAAAGATGTGGCTCTATCGAAAGATTACTCTGTATGAAATATTTTTGATTTATATGTTGCCTTTTAAAAATGTTATTCAGCAAGATACCTGTCTACTTATGAAGAGCATATTGCAAATAAAGAAAGATTTTTGCCTGCAGAATGCTTTATTTACAGCATCTGAAAGCAGGGGATAACTGCTAATGCTAACTGCTAATGCTAACTAGATAAACTGACATTTTTAACCTGTATACTGTTTAAACATTAAATGAAAATGGCATGGATTTTCATTGAGATAAATTACTACCACACGTCACTGCAACCCAATCAAGAAAGATATCTGTAAGGACAGGTTTTATTAAGAATGTATTGGATCGATGTTTCCAGTGCATGTTGCATGTTCTGTCTGAGTGAAAGTGTATGGAGCAGAGGATATTGGACAAAGTATTGGGTGCTTTATCATTTTCTGCTTATGAAGCAGGTTCTCTCTGCTGAGATCATTTCGCTGTTCTAATTAAAGGGCTTTAGGAAAGCGCAGCCGAGTGGAACAGGTTTCCATTTTAAAAGCCAGGTGTTATTAATCTGCCCTTTGCTGAGGGGTTTGTGTGCGTGTGTGTGTTTGTGTTGAAGCATTTCATGAACTGACTTCATGAAAGCCATCCAGGCAACCTCTCTTTTTTTTTTTTTTTTTTTTTTTTTTTTTTTTTTTTTTTTTTTTTATTATGCAAACAGATAATTACAATATTTACAGAAAAGAAATTAAATGCAAAATACAAAGACCAACAAAACATACATAACCGCCAGTATGATTTGGGTATGTGTGTGTGTGTGTGTGTGTGTGTGTGTGTGGGAGTGGAAATATATGAATAAAGGAGCATGTAGGAAAGTACAACAGACATAACCAGAATTAAGAAAAAATATATATCAAAAAGGAGGAAACAATGATGAAGATAATAATAGTATCACACGCAAAAAATGAGGAAGGTGACAATAGCAACAGTATTAATAATAAATAATAATAATAATAATAATAATGATAAATCCAATTAATAAGAAATGACAAATAGTAATAATAGTATTAGCAGTAGTAGTAATGATAAATATTAAGAAATATACTCATTTCATCCGGAATGAGGGGGAGGTTAAAGGATCAGGAAGAGGAAAAATAAAGATAACAGTAATAGCAATAATGATAATAATATTAATAATGGTAATATTGATACAGCCATTAATAGTAATGATAATAGTAGTAGTTGCAATGGCAGTGATAATAATAATAATAATAGTATTAATAATGGTAATATTGATACAGCTATTAATAATAAGATATTATAAAGCTGCCTCTATTCCACTCATGGCCATGGCATAGGATAGACCCCCGTCAGTGTCATGTTGCAACGAGCTATCAAGGTGCGGTGCTGTGGGGCCGAGGGTCCCAAAATCCATCCCCAGCCGTCCCACACATGCCACTCTTACCCTGTCTGTGTTTTTTTTTTCTTTTTTTTTTTAAATAAATATGGCTGCTTTCATTGTTATACTCATAATATGTTTGTCAATTAGTGTATAATGCATTAAAAAAACATGGCGTGCAGCATGGAATCAGCCCAGTGCAAAGCCTAGGCCGCCACGCCCACGCCACACTTACCCTATGTGTGTGCATTTTTTTTTTTTTTTTTTTTTTTTTTTTCCCCTTCCTGCTTTAAACTTATTTTATGTTCCAAATGAATGTGTGTGTGCACCTCATCTAATATGTGAAGCATTAAAACAGCGAGACAAGTGCTGAGCCAGCCAGAGACAAGAAATCCCAGGTGAAAGTACAAGCTGGAAGGCGAAAGCCCAAGGCCCCCGGTCCCACATCACACCCACCCACACCTAATCAAAACTGCACATGTCAGGGACTAGTATGCCACAGCCAACCAGGGTCCAGAAACAGCAAAAAAAAAAAAAAAAAAAAAAAAAAAAAAAAAAAAAAAGAGGAGAGAGAGAGATTTAAATGTAATCTTATAAGTATTTTATTTATATTTGATATTAGTCGGTGTTGCTACCTCTTCCTGACCCCCCTCCCCCCAATCATGTGTGAATATTGATGGTGTACCATTGAGGATGGCTTCAGATAAAGAAGGTCGGTGGATTCATGACTGTAGGGGCAACCTCTCTTAAAGCACATCAAATGTTTCAAATGAATTTTAATCCTCCTCTCAGAGTAAATTTGTTGCCTCTGTAACTGTGGCCTCTCTATCGCCATCTGTAGTTGAAACATGAAATTACATGTCACTGTGTTTTACATCAGCTGTGCTCGGTTTGAGACAAGCTGTGTGAATGAGATCAACCAATTCACTGAACAGATCTAAATCAAAAGAATGATTTGTTCACACATCCCGCAAACTCTCTTGAACATGCAAAGTACAGCTTGGGTGGATGTCAAGAATGCCTTTTGACTTAAATTTGCGTCTATTTGGGACAACAGGAGTTGTTGGGTGATTCAAAACACAGAAATGTCTTTTTGGTTCAGTTAGTCCTTTAAGTATAAACTTTTCTGCCTGTTTTGACCTTTGGAATGTTTAATGAATTCATGTCTTTATCCTCTCTGATGTTAAATCCTCTCTGATGTCATTTGTAGTCAGTAATTACTAAATGTTTTTCTGCATGTCTGTAATTTACTGTGAAATGAATATGACATATTCTGTTTTGTTGTACATTTTAGGTTAATTACACCCTATTACGTTTAATTATGTAAATCAAGTGAGTGGAATTCTGTTTCTGTAATGAAGAGAATCCCATTTGCGTTAGTATGTTGCTGAGAGGAATGAATAGACCATTTTTGAAGCATGCATCACTGACTACCATAACTGAGCCTCCAGCAATACAAAGACATATTTGACAGACTCTCATCCTAAAACTGGTTCATTAGTCATTTCCAGTCTGTACATTGATTCTCTTCTTTGTAGGTTCTCAGCTGGTTTAGCTTCAGGGTCCAGATTTTACATTGGCAACCCAACACAGTACCAAAATAGCATACAAAAAGGCCTAAGGCACAGCAGTATGGAGAATTAATATGGCTTCAAAGTTTGTCATGAATTTCTGCAGCCAATAATAAACCACAGTGGGTAAACTGCAGAATCCATGTTTTATTTTGGTCCTATTTTGTTTCAATCCGGGTTCACACTGTACAGTTTTGGACACTATTTGGCCATCTGAGACACACTTTTTGAATCCTAAAAGACACCGCTGATCCTAGGCCAAAATCTGAAGTCTTTGATTGCTAGTTTGACACATTCGCTGACAGCCGATTAATGACGACTGTGATCAAATTTTACCTCTGATGAAATTCTGGCTGTGTCAGAAGATTTGAGGCGCAGACTTTCTGTTATGACAGCCGTCAAATCAAAAACCAATAGGAGCGTAGAACCTGATGATGCAATTAGTGAGACAACAACAAACCAGCACTTGCTCCACACACATCGTCCCCAGTTTTCATTTTTTAAGAAAAGCAATGATCAAAATGAATGCAAGAGACTGTTTTTGTTTGCTAGCCACCATTTCTTTCCTGCATGTAAATGCAGCTCTAAAGGTGTTGATTCATGGAGCAACTTTTTGAGCAATGCTGCCTGGCAATATAGCCGAGCAATGATGCTTGGGCACTTTCCCATTGAGAATGGGAAACAAATTTCAATCTAAAGTTGATAGAAATTTGTTTCCCATTCTCAATGGGAAAGTGCCCAAGCATCATCGCTCGGCGAGATTGCCCGGCAACATTGCTCAAAAAGTTGCCCCGTGTATCATCACCTAAAGTCGTTTTTAGAATGCCATGTCATGCGCGAGATGCTTCAAAAGACACGAGACACAAGTGCTGCGGTTATAGACGTTCGTCTAGTATTTTTACATTGAAAAACAATGGAAAAGTAGTGCAGTGGAATAGAAAAACGCTTTCTCTGTGAACAACCCCTAATGATGCACATTTATATGGTTACATTTTATTATTTGCAATTAACATGAGTTTTTCAATCTATCTGTGCCTCTATTAGAACAGACCTAATTTATCATTGGCTGTGTTTTAATAATGTCCTCTCTTCTTTAGGCCAGTCTGTCTCATGTCTCTGCTCTCATTTCTCATCTGATCAATAGAAGTCTGTCCACTGGGGTTGTACCTCAAAATCTCAGAAGTGCTGTTGTCTTTTCATTGCTCAGAAACCCTGCTCAGGTCCTACCATATTTACTTACCTGTTTTTAATCTCCCATTTGCTAAGGTTCTGGAAAAAGTAGCTGCTTCACAGCTGCAATCTCATTTAGAACTTGATAATCTTTATGAAACACTTCAATCAGGTTTTCGTCCACTTCACTGCACCGAGACTGCATTGCTCAGGCTTGTCACTGACCTCCTTTTATCTGCTGATTCTGAGTTTCTTACCTTTCTTCTACTACTTGACCTCAGCTCTGCTTTTGTTACTATCACAATACTCTCCTTGTCTGTCTTTCTGTCCTGGGCATTACTTTCCTGCTTCACCTTGTACCTTTCGGATAAACAATATTTCATCATTCTTCAAAGATACAAATCCCCCATACTCCCGTTACTTATGATGTTCCTCAAGGTTCTGTTCTCGGTCCTCTGTTCTGTATCGTCTAGTTTCCTTTGGTATTATCCTGTAACAATATGGGTTTCAAACTCAGTGCTCTGCCAATGACACACACACACACACACACATCAGATCCAGTTCCATCTCACTCCTCACCCACTTTGACCTGTGATCTAAAAATCTGAATAAACTCAAACTAAATACTGATATAAAACCAAAATAGATCCTGAAACATTCACTTCAGTTATCTCAGTTTTTCCATGTGAAGGTTTCACTGTCCCCACTGTCCCCTACCTTGGTGTTATCATTAGCCAGGTTTTCATTACAGATTTGCACAAAACCTTTGTGATATTTTCTAAATGTGATTAAAAAACTATTGCAAAATGACAGTGTTTCCACTAAGTTATGTCATACAACTACAACAGCATTTTTTCCTTTCGCGATAAGTCACTCATAAAATAATGGCAACGGATGTTAGTAGGTTTTAAGTATATTGCAGCCACTGCACTAGCCATTATTTTTAATCGAAGGAGACATAGGCGTGTTATCCAAGCATTAATGGGAAAGGAAAAACCCTTACACTTGGGAGCGGCCATGTATGAAGTGTTGGGTGTTTCTCTCTCATATCTGCTTCGAGGTCTTGATAAATTGTGGCATTTCTTTGTTGTTTAATAAAGATCTGTCTCGTCTTCTGTCCAAACATACCACGCCTTCTTTAAAGGAACACTCCACTTTTTTTTTGAAAATAGGCTCATTTTCCAACTCCCTTAGAGTTAAACAGTTGAGTTTTACCGTTTTCAAATCCATTCAGCCGATCTCCGGGTCTGGCGGTACCACTTTTAGCATAGCTTAGCATAGTTCATTGAATCTGGTTAGACCGTTAGCATCCCGTTAAAAAATGACCAAAGAGTTTCAATATTTTTCCTATTTAAAACTTGACTCTTCTGTAGTTACATCATGTACTAAGACCGACAGAAAATTAAAAGTTGCGATTTCCTAGGCCGATATGACTAGGAACTATACTGTCATTCCGGCGTAATAATCAAGGAACTTTGCTGCCGTACCATGGCTGCAGCAGGCGCAATGATATTACGCAGCGTCTCTCACAAATGTCTCCATGGTAGAAAGGCAAGCTCCCTGTGCAAGCAGGTCTAATCAGATTCAATGAACTATGCTAAGCTATGCTAAAAGTGGTACCACCAGACCCAGAGATCGGCTGAATGGATTCGAAAACGGTAAAACTCAACTGTTTAACTCTAGGAGAGTTGGAAAATGAGCCTATTTTCAAAAAAAGTGGAGTGTTCCTTTAAAGAATGATTGACTTTTAAGTTCGCCAAGTGACCTGTAAATGTGAAAAAACTGTTTCCATTGCAGTTTTGCTAAATATTCCTTTTTCGAATTGCCTGAAAACCACCTCATGTGTGCATAAAATCTTTTTTGTGATATATGGGAGGTTTTTTACGAAATTGACGTGTTTCCATTGGGCATATTTTCAATTCGCAGTTTCAATTTGCACAATTTGAAGGCTAATGGAAATACAGCTATTGACTTACAGCAGGGGTGCCCAATCCTGTTCCTCCAACCCTGATCAAACGCACCTGAACCAGCTAATTAAGATCATCAGGAGCAAATCCCATTTATCTTAGTCAATCACACATACGTCTTCTGGCTCTAGTCTCCTCGCTTTCCCCAGGTTCAGGCTCTTTTTCATGGGAAATATCCTTAAAATGTAATAAATATGTTTTGTTTCTAAATTCATATTGTTTGTTTTCACCTCTGTTTTTTATGAACTTCTAACGTGTGAATGAAAGGTAAAACAAAACTTTAAAAACATGCTATTATTATTTTATTTGATATTCCTCTTTACTGCATTCAGACAGTGATTGATCATGGCTATCTTGTGCTTCTAGCTGGTGCATTTTCCCTGGATCGTAATGCAACAAAAATTACCACTTTACACCTTCAGAATGAGAGTGTGTGGGCTCAAATGTGTTTGCCAGAAACTTTCATTTCCCACCTTCTTTTGTTTTGTCTTTTTCCACCTCCTCAGTCTGTAGGCTAAAAGCTTGGATTTATTTTCCAACTTTGATTTCATAATTCATCCATATCATTCTTTATACAAAACCTCAAAATAAGATTTATTTAATTATCAATATTTTACATTCTTTCGTACTTCTGAGCATGTAACTTCAGTGCACCTGTGTTGGAGTCATTTCCATTTGATCGTCATGCTCTTGGCAGTAAGAAGAGCACTGTGCCATTAATATGCTCCCACACACACAGTGTGTTTGTATTGTGTTAGATAAATATAGATTTCTCTCTCACACACTCCTACTTGCACCATCATTACTCATCTTCTGGACATTTTGGCGATGAGCTGACAGATGCTGCTCTGGCACATTCAACAATGCAAAAATCATTTTCTTAATACGTATTTTTCCAGGAAAAATATCTAAACATCCTTAAAACCAGATCAATACAATAAATTTGGATATTATCATTTTTATTCAGTGACTATGAATTTAGTTACCTTTTTCTTACTCAAATTGTTTTCAGCAATAAACTTTAAAATTTGATAGATTTATGTTAGATAAATGTGTCTTGATTGAGGACTCATCTTTGAATAAAGCTAATTTTTCAAGGTAAACTGAGTTTATACTAACTGTACAATTGTCACAGTCAAAGCAGGCAAGGAGATAAGATGTGGATTTCCAGCACATTACCAGTAATAAGGCAAAATAACCAAAAAACAGAAGGCGAACAACGCAAGAACTAGGCTAAACAGCACAGACAATACAGAGCAAAGAAAATAAGAAAACAAGGAACTAAACAAGACACAGGTGAACATAATCAATGAGTAACAAAAGAAACAAACTAGCAACTGGAACAAAGGAAAATGAAACCAGGAACCAAAATAAAGTCCATGGAACAGAAGCTGAAACTGAGGGGGGCGTTTACATGACCATTTTTAGTTGAAAATGATGTTGTTGGCCATTCATTTACACGACAACAGCATTTTGGGGGGCTAAAAACGCAAACTTTTAAAAACAGGTTTCAAAGTTTTTGAAAATGATTCCATTATTGTCTCTGTGTAAACTATAAAAACATGAATTTGTGAAAACAGTGACGTCATGTGCATACATATGTGTTCAGTCTATAGGTGCGTAGTGTTTCTTTACAAAGTGACGTCACCAACTACTGGCCTGGCAGCAGAATACAGTGTTTTTAGTCATTTTCACAGATATGTGTGAACGGGGATCATTTTGACAACGTTGTCGTCTGTACATGAAACTTTTAAAAAATGCAAAGGTTTTTAGTACATTGTTGGCATGAAAATGAACCCTAAAACTGAATGTGACAACAACTTATTCAAAACTAATTACCTTGCTAGTACTGTATGTGTGATGGCAATGTTACCTTATCTAACTGTTCTTTTGCTTTTGCAGGGTAAAATGCAGACAAAAGATTGGAGGAGTTTATTTGTTTTATCCTGACCTTCTTTGTTTTATCTGTTACTGAATTGCTAATACATTTACAATTCATACTAATGGAATTTAAATCAAATATTAGCATTAGCATTAAATTATAGTTTTTTATGAGTGTCAGGTCAGACATTTTTACAAACAAAGCGTGAGTGAAATTGACTTGAAACAGTGTAAGTAAATGTGAGAGTTTGAGAATTTCCTGGGAATTTCTAATTAAAGCCACCAAGAATTGTGTGTTGTTACTTTAAAACATGCTATTACATTAACTAGCAATATCTGAGTGAAAATTGTTTCCTAGCTTTTTTCAAGTAAATCCTTTTTTTGAAAAATGGATGTTTACTGGACAGTCAGCTTTAAGTTGGAGTCTTGATCCCATATACTTGAAATATATGTGGTTTACGAGGACTCTCCATAGACATACTGTAGAAACTGTATATTCTATCCACTTACACTAACCCTACCCCTAAACCCATCACAGGAAACTTTCTGCATTTTTTTTGAATAATAATAATAAAAACTCTGTTCAGTATGTTTTTAAGCCATTTGGTTTACGTAAACCATGTTTATGTTAATACCCATGTCATTATACACATTTGTGCCCTCTTAAACCATATATACAAGAACACACAGACACACATACAGCAAAAATGAATTTAAATGTTAATGAAGGTTTAGAGAAGAAATGTTTCAACATGCTCCACAATGTTTGAATGCAGTAATTGTAATTCTAGCAAAATTGTTGGTATAAATATTGAAATTAGTCTATTCAGACGTTGACGCTTAATTTCATTGCATATCATTTATGTGCATTGGATTAATTGAGTGAGTTATGGTGTGTGTGGTTCACATGATTGTCTCTTTCTATCTCATTGTGGATTCTTATTGCTGGAGCCACTGAGGCAGGAAAATGAACAAGGTCCAATTTTCTCCCTGCAAAGTAAAATTGGACAGCAAACTAAATGAGGTATGCTGAAAGAAAACCAAAAACACAGCTGTCATGCAAGAGGATCTGATGTTTGCAAACTCACTGCAGATCAGAGATCTGACTTCACATGATACATCTGATTTAGTACAACTACAGAAAGAGAGAGTAAAGAGATAATGTTTTGTTTTTACACATGAGCGGTCTTGGCAAAAGTAGTGATGCCACTATTTAATTTAAGAAGTATTCTGTTATCAGATAAGTGTGTCAAAGTAATGTCCATATGGAAGTGATATACAGCTTTAATATGTTATGTGCTCAGTTATCGTCATGTATGGAGCAGACACACTGAATGTGTAAAGAAGCAATTAAAACCTGTGCTCATAATGAGCACAATATAAGGACAATATCTGACAGTTTCATATTTCCAATCCAAAGTCAGCGTCATCGGAAGTCTGTCTGAAATCTATCATAGGCTCCAAATAGGAGCTGGCATCCAAAAACAACGAAGCAAACATGTCCCATGTTTCCATGCACCAGGTCTGTTCATAGTCTAGTCAAGTTTTTGTTCTTGGTTTGTTTCATGCTTTTGGATTTTTGGACTTTCACTGTAAATAAACTACACGGGTAGTTTTGTTATCTTAAAGAGTGTGATGGATTGTAGCGTAATAGAAAGTGTGTTAAATACAAAGGAGCTAGATCATTTTGGGCTTTATAGGGCTTTATTAGAACCAGTATTTTATAATGATAGGCCTACTAATAGGACTGCATTATAATGTTTGCATCACATACTGTAATTAATATGTTGGCTGTGGTTTTTCTGCTGTAGTAAACTTGCTCTGTAGCTCACCTGATACAGCACTTCACTTATGGTGCAAAGTGCTTGAGTGTGAGTTCCCTAAAACACACAATAAAGTCACAATAAAACCGACCAAAGATTTGTAGAAGCAGCTAAAAGGACATGGCTGCTTCAGAAAATGTGTTTATCTCACGTTTGATTTGTTAACACTATCGGGTAGGTTAGGTTTAGTGTAGGTGGTATGTTTTTTTCAAACTCGATAAAGCATTAACCTTTTAGCAGCACTCACCAGAGACCAGACGTTTCCAAACTGCCAAGACGCAGGCAAACTTTATTCACATCACTCAGTTGCGAGTTGTTAACTCAAGAACCACTCAGATGGTTTACTGAGGTCCTTCTCAGTTGCTTTTGCAAGCAAAAAATATTTCTGATTGCACTACTTGTCACCTACGCCATCTGTGTACTGTACGGATCTGGGTTTGTGTCCGTGCACACATTTTTCGCAAGTAGCTCGCTAGATTGAGTTCTTTGGTTGTACAACTTATTCTTGGCTTGTACCAGTTACAACATAAACTAGTACACATTTAAAATAACCATCATGTGTTCTTGTACGTTTACACACACATGCACACACACACACATTTGTTTGTTTTTGTGAATTGTGGGGGCATTCCATAGGCATAATGGTTTTTATACTGTACAAACCGTATTTTCTATCGCCCTACACCAACCCTACACCTAAACCTACCCATCACAGGAAACTGTGCACATTTTTACTTTCTCAAAAAAACTCATTCTGTATGATTTATAAGCCTTTTGAAAAATGGGGACAAGGGGTAATGTCCTCATAAGTCATCCTCTCCTTATAATACCTATGTCATACCCATGTCATTATACAAATTTGTGTCCTGATTTGTCACAAAAACGCGCGCACACACACACACACACACACACACACACACACATTTGTTTTTGTGAATTGTAGGGACATTCCATGATTCATAAGCCTTTTGAAAAATGGTGGACACCCTCTCCTTGTAATACCTATGTCATACCCATGTCATTATACAAATGTGTCCTGATATGTCACAAAAACACACACAAAGACACACACACACACACACACACACACACACACAAACACATGTTGTGTTTCCATGTTTTATGGGGACATTCCACAGACATAAAGGTTTTACACAGAACAAACTGTATTCTATCCCCTAACCCTCCCCATCACATCATTTACAAAAGTCTTTTTCTTTTTTTCTTATGCTACTATTTAAAAGCAGCTCTTTGTCTTTATCCGGCTGTACAGTTCTGTCCATTAGAAGTAACATATGAGAAACAATTAGATCTTGGTATTGCATTGTTTGAGGTTTAATCTCAAAGCAGCTTTGTAAGCACTTCTGCTTTTTCATCCCTTCTTAATTACCCATTATCTGTTTTTTTTTTTTTTTTTCCTGGAACTTTTCAGCAATAAATGCTGCCTGGGCCAGTTGCACCATCCATTTGTAAGTTACGCCTAGTTCTGACGTAAATGTACACTAAGTTACAACTTACGCACTACTAAATATTTTTGCATTGCACCATTAAACTTAGTTGAAGCGTAACTCTACATATAAACTAAATATTTGCAGGAGCCTTCGATCAGATTCTTTATATGATAATGCTGACATTTACCATAGCTTATATTTTGAGATAGAGAACATTAGAATAGATTACTTTGTTAGCGGCTCCTCAACACGAACCTATCCTAAACAGCGCACCTCTGCGTGCATCTGTATGTGTTGTGCATGATAAAAAATTAATTTATTATGTTTTTTTTTTTTTTCTGTATCAGTGTTTATTTATTGATTCTTTTTACCGTTAGTTCCATGAGTCAAAAGAATTTAGAATGAAGGATAAACTGAAACTCATGGCATTTCAACACAACTTCTGTTCATGTATTTGAAGGCTGCTATTGGATCATTGAAGGTAAACATCATATTATGCGACCACATTACTTTAAGGAGAGCTTAAGACCTACTAGTTATGTTCTGCCTTAAGAACAAATGGTGCAATCGAATGAAGTACAGAGTTAGTTACAAACTAGCTAGTAGTTACTAAGCCTCGAGTGTGCATTTTACATTCTAGTTTAAGAAAGAACTTACGAACAGCTGGTGTATCTCTACACTGGTGTTCAATGGAGGGCCTACTAACTACACAAAGTCTCCAAACACTGAGATCAGTAGCAGCTCTGACTCACATCAAGCATGAACTTTTTTTCTTGAAGGGGAGGCTGTGGTCTAGTACTTATGAAAGGTTCGATGCACCTCTTCTAACAAGTAAAGAGATGTTTGTCAGGCTGTTTATTGTATTTCTAGGGTGCTGACAGACAGCAGGTAGTGAGAATTGTAGCACAAGGTGCTGCTGGGAGAAAGTTATCATCTAGATCACCATATAATTTCAGTGAGGTATAAGAGGAATGGAGTGAGGGCACAATTCCATGAAACTACCACGATGAGGGATAAAGAAATGGTACTGCAAGAAAACAGGTCTATACTGTATCTGAGTACAAACTAGCTTTCAGTTAAATATCTAATACTCACTGAATCTATGTTTCAGTAATATTGCAAATTCACCTTTGTCAATGTATCCTCTAATTGGGTTTGGCTGCTTGCAATAGAACCTTCAGAAAGTCTGTTTGAAGTAAGTAGTTGACATTTCTCACTTCTCAATCAATATTCAATTTCAGTTAGGTCAGAGCAATGCTGAACTATGTCTTATATACTACAGGCTCTGTTCCAAAACGCTGCTGTCTGCTGGTCATATCGACATCTGCCTTCGAAGACAGCATCTTAACTGAAACGTGCTGTAAAGTCTCCTCCAGCACATTCCAAAGACTTTCTATGAATTTAAGGTCTGGACTCATGCTCCCTCCCAACCATTATTTCATAGTTTGAGCTTGACGAAGCTTGACATTGTATACACATATATACACACACATTAGTTGGGAGGGAGCATGAAGAATCTGCTCTGTTCTTCAGAAAAATCCTCCAGGACCTGCAGATTCTTTTTCAAGCATCTTTTGCATATTTGAACCCTTTCCAGCAGTGACTGTATGATTTTGAGATCTTTTCACACTGAGGACAATTGAGGGACTCAAACACAACTATTAGAAAAGGTTCAAACATTCACTGATGCTCCAGAAGGAAACACGATGCATTAAGACCCAAAAACTTTTTGAATTTGAAGATCAAGGTAAATTGTACTTAATTTGTCTTCCGGGAAAATGCAAGTATCTTCTGATGCTTCCGAAGGGCAGTACTAAATTAAAAAAAAATATTTCAACAAAAGAAAAATTTGGACATCTTCATCCTGTTCAAAAGTTTTCACCCCCCGAGGTCTTAATGCATTGTGTTTCCTTCTGGAGCATCATTGAATGTTTGAATGCATATATATATATGTATGCTTTGAAACAATGTGTATTGTGAAAAGTGCTATACATATAAATTTTACTTGACTTTATATTAACTTTTCATAAACATGTGGTTGAAGTGATGTGGTAAAGATTTTCTAGGCAGTGTCTAGAACTTACAGACTGAGCTGAAAGAGCAAAACATGCAGTGAGTGGCAGTTCAGAAATGGTTTGTAAATGAGAAACATCACAGGAGAGTGACCGGAACACGATGTGCATCTCTGCATGCACAGCACATCAAACTTAGAGCAGCGAAGACACACCAGGTTCTACTTCTGACAGCTAATAACAAATGTGTCGAGGGTGAGCACAGGCCCACCGAAACTGGACAGTAGAAGATTGGAAAAACATGTGGTTGGTTGACTCTTTGGTTGTGCTGTGATGCAGAGTTAGGGTGGTAGGGTCAGACGGTAGGGTTAGAAGTTGATATAAACAATATAATTCCATGCATTCATCTTTTTGACAACAGATCAGTCTGCTGGAAATATATTGGTGCAGGGAGTACCGATACCAGTTAATCATCATATTAAGCCACAATCAAGTCCCATTATGGCCACAGACAACATCTTCTGGAGGCAAGTTGCAGAACCCAATTGCAGTTTATTTACAAGGTCCAAACATGATCAAACAAAGCAACAAAACAAACAAATACTTGGTGTGGCATGGCATGGCAAACATGGCTTCAAAAACATGGACTTACCAAACAATGGTTACAATGAAAATACTTGACAAAGACACATGGCAAAACATGAGGGCTAATGACTAACAAGGAACACCTGTGCACAATCAAACCAATTGTTCGACTTCATGCAGCGCTGCACAGACCAAACGGCGCCTGCCAGTAAGACATTTTGTCCGACTTGAGACAGCACCGACACCATGTGATATTGATGTATAGCTTCAAAGTACCGCAAGAGCGATTCGAGAGCAGCCAGCTGAGTCAGCCAGGGCAGTTTCTCCAGAGCGGCTGCACGAGCTCTGATGATGACACAGCTGTTCCACGATTGGCTGGATTCACTGCATGACAATGATCACGTGTGCTTCGTGTTTATTCTCGCACCTTCAGTTCCACTAATGCTCACAAATCTGTATTTTTATAACAGTTAAAGCTCTTTTCATGTAGTCACGATGTTTATGTCATGTTTATCAAAATAAAACTGATTAAAAACGTAGACCCCACTACATTGGTATTTAAATAATATATGCTTGTTGAACTTTATTCTTGTAAAAACAGACGCTGTAAGCAATACATAAAGTATTGAATGAAAATGTCTCTGAAACATCTGTGTATTAGTCAAACATTGCATTTGTTTCTCTTCAGCTGTGATAATGAAAACGCAACGTAAGTGTCACTACAGGAAGCAGAAAGTGTCCGACTTCACGTCTCTGTTTTCAGCTCCTCCCCGCCTGCATGCGGCTACTCTCGCTGATCGGTTGCATCCAGTCGCAGCCGATGTCGAACACACCTAATGACGACATGATCACATGAGGACAGGGGAATCACATGTCAATGGTGAGCACATGGTAAACCAGGAAACATAACAATGAGACATGAAACTTGAACACGAAACAAAACCAAAACTAGACATGACAGGCAGCAAAGGCACGTCAGCGAGATTTACGGCCTAAAACAATGTGGGGGGGGGAGGTGACCACACGCAACAGAACAGGCCATAGGAAAGACAGACACAGGCCCATAAATCAGACTTTTCTCCATGAATTCATAGACAAACCTTTCTATGAATGAACATGCATATCCCCAGGACATTGTGTGTATCATTACTGTTTTGTATACTGTCTTTTTGTATTGTACACTGTTTTATGCATGCCTTATAATAGAACTACTAGTTAATGTAACCTCATTTATATCATACTTGACATCAAAATTATCCTCATTTAGTATCTCACACATTGATGTACATCACCTCCTCATAGCATGTATGCTTGTTATATTAATTCAGAGTATGAAGGGACACAAACAGAACTTTGAACCAGATATTATTATAATTTAACAACAAAATGGACTTCCCAGTCGTCTGCCTACTTTGCCTAGAGCAGGAAGATTGTGCCCTCGAGGACAACACAAGTGACTTTTTAGACCTGGTGTGCCTTGCTCTTTTAGACCAGCCTGAATGAGCACACGAAGGCGCGCCTGCCCGGTGATGGTCCCCGAGGGACATTTGCCGAATCTGTGGAGTGGGTCCTGGCTAATTACAATTCACCAGCCCCACTCCGGACCCAGAGCCCAGCCAGACCTTAGCCACACCCATGGAATGAAATATCCCTTTAACTGTACTTTAACTCTTTCCCTGCCAGAGTTTTTTTTTTTTTAGTTGCCAGCCACCGCCAGAATTCTTAATCATTTTCACAAAACTTTCATGACCCCCAGAATATTTTGTTGTATAAATATATGAACATGCAGCATATCAAAAGAAAGAACAGAGCCTTGGCTTAAAGACACAAACAAATAAACAAAAAACATTTTATTCTAGCTTCATGCTTTCTTTTTTTTTTATCAACACTTGAATGTGGGTAAGTTTCATTAAAAAACGCAACATTTTGAACAAAAAATCCTGAGAAAATCACTTTTTTTTTTTGTCAAAGACTACATCTGGATCAGATTCATAATGGTGATCAAAACAGAGTAGATCAACACCCCCAAATCTTCAGTCGTTAACCCTTCCTGGGTCGACATTTCATTCGGTAACGTTTGACAGTTTTGATTATATGCTATTTAATGTTTGATGATCGAGTTATTTTACATGTGCATAAGCAATGTTTCTGTCGCTTGTATTTAATAGGCTACTCAATCAAAAGATTAAATAACTACAAGCCAAGTATACTTAGAATACTTCATTATACTTTTAAGTATACATTGATCAAAAGATTGATTAGGACAAATAGACTTTTCTATCAGTATAAATGAAGTATACTAAAGTGTATGCTTTAGTTTTTGATGCCATGTGAGAAAAATGGTAAGATAGGGTAAAATGTTCCTAAAAAAACAACATTATGATGTTTTGGCTTAGAAAAACTTTATAAGTGAGCATCAGGGGAAACATTTTTCAAAAAATGTATGATATACCTCCTTATATCAAACTTCAGCAAAACAAGCAAAAAACAGTCAGATCAATAAAAATAGCAAACAATCAAAATGAGAAGCAAGTCAGAAAACAATCACAAAATGAAAGAAAATAGGCAGCGAGTCAAAAAGCAAGAAAACTGCACTCAAACTGCAGAGAACAAAACTGGCAAGACTCCAGACATCAGAAGAATAGTTGACCTAAAAATGAAAATTCTCTCAACATTTACACATTCTTCTTGTTATTCTAAACTTGTGACTTTTTCTTTCTTTCTTTCTTTCATAGACCTCAATATAAGTTTAAGTTAAAGATGAGCTCTGAACAATCACCACATGACTAATAATTGAAATGCAGCAACAGCAGCATAAGTAAAAGCAGTGAACAGTAAAAAATAAACAGTTTGACAGTAATCTGCATAAGTAATTCATGCCATGTTGGATCGCTGGGAACTGCATTTATTACAGAATTTTTATGCAGCCTGCTCAAAAATGACTCAGAAAATAAGTCACAAAATGCTTACTGAGATGAGATGATATGAGTCATTGGTGTGCTCACTGTTTAATGTTGAAGGCACTTTTGCACAACTTTATAGTTGTTATCATAACAAATAAATGTTTGATGTCTGGCAGCACTTTGAGGTTAGTTCTCAATAGGGGACTCCTGAATTGTGCATGTCCCATATTTTCTTACAAAACTGAGGAATAGTTTAAAAAATTCATGAATTATTTTTACATTTTAATTTTGTGTCTGCATCTAAACACTTGTTTCTTCAGATCTGTCCTGCCAGAAGAGTTGATGCTACAAATTTACTTAACTGGATATCAAAACCCATTCTATTCATTTAATATTTTTATAATATTTTTTAATATAGGTGGTTTAGATGCCTTTTTTAAAGATAACTTTTAGTCCATGTCTCTTATGCTGCATCCCAATTCGCATTCTATCCATCCTAAATAGTATTCAAAATTAGTATTAGTGTGTCCCAAATCATACTACACTGAAATGAGTATTCCAAAGATACCCAGATGGTCTACTTTTCCAGTTAAAATCTGAAGTGCAGATCCATGCGCACTTCAGGATTACTAGAAAGCTACAGGAAGGCGAGTTTGAACAAGATTTGATCTAAACTCTGCAGGAAAGTGGACCTCGAGGGCTGGAGTTGAGAACCCCTGTTCTAGAATGAGGATGTCCTCGAAGTGCCATTGACGTCATGCATTTCCAAACCATTAATCTGCAGGTTTAAGCAATGAATGAGGTAGGAACTCAGCTTCTCAGCATGATACACACACACAACACAGTTTGACTGACATCTCATTCACTCATCATTTTCTGATTTCTTAATTAAGCGTCTTGTCATACCCAACATCTGTTATTCATTTACAGTATATTAATTATTTTGTTAGTTTTTAATCCTGTTAGAGAAACAGACATAGCATGTTCTTACCATGTTATAACACTATCCATCTATCTATTTTTTTGCAGTGAAATGTAACCTGGACATGTTTTTGAGATTCAACAATGATGGCATACATATTTTAACAAATCCTCTTTAAAAGGAGGGTATCACACACAGTTTCTGCCAATCTCATGTTAATCTTGAGTACCTGTAGAGTAGTACTAGAGTACTATAGCAAAAAGTCTTTAGTTTAATCATATTTATAAAACATACATACGCTGTACCGAGTATTTCCGAAAACAGCCGAGCGCCTGGAAGCATATCCTGTGAGCGGAGCTAAAGAGTCACAAGTACGCGCAGCTTTTGTGTAGAGATCGTCTACAAGCTATCAATGGTCAGCTAAACAACTGTATTTAAACACACACAATACACCATCGCATTATCCATGGATAACTTTTGAATCACTATAATTAATATAGCGTACAGTGAATGATGAATAATTAATTTATGAATTCACTACATTCGTGTTGTTTACATTATATGCACTTAGGCACCTATTGTCAACAAACAAGACATTTAAAGCAGTTTTACTCACCACCTGCGGTTCCGACTCATGACCGGGATCATTATCGCTGTGACCGCTCCATATTTCAGTTTCAAACGATCTGTAAATCCAGCACAGAACTGGGCCTTGTTTATGAAACCATAAGCGCAGATCCTGAGGGCTCAAGCAGCCACGGAAAAACACGAGATATTCTCCATTCATTTTAACCAATAAAAAAGTGATTGAAACTATCAGTTTCTATGGTCATTTTAATGACAAATATCGAGAGCACATCAATGTAATGCGTGAGAACAAATCTCTCAGCTCCACTGAACACTGGGTTCTTTAGGAAGCAAGGTTATCTTTCCCTCACAACCAAAAACACACTTCTTTGGTGACATTGTTGATTTCGTGCAGTCCTGTGACCTGTGCAGCGCTGCTGATGACTTCCGTAAAGCCGAACGCGCGTTGATGGGCGTGCTCTCGCTCAGGTCCACGTGTGCGCGCGCGCCCTTCCGGGAGAAGTGCCCGTACAAGGAATTCATACTATGAACGGCCGATACTCGAAAAAAAAAAAGTCTGAATCCTGTGAGGATTTGGAAGAGTATTTTTGGCACAGAAATACTCCTGTCAAACTCTTTAACAGTGTAAATAAGTCAGAATACATGAAGTAGCATTATACCCCCTCTTTAATTGTTTTCCGGGTTTGGCTGGAAAATGTCTGTTGATAGCAATAATGTTTTAAATGACAGGCCTGTGATACACTCAAGCACTTAGATTTATTTTGTTGTAAATATGCTTTGATGAAGCAGGCTGTTCAAGCTTCAAACACACAGCACTAATTCAGCCGAATGTCTATGGAGTGGCTTGCTTTGATTAATACTTCTTCAGTTTAAAGCAAAGCTCTTAGTTTGATTAAAATGGGGAGGAAAGGGAAATAAAGAAAATTTGGGTTGCGGTTTTGTTCACTGTGAAACTTGGTTTATGAGTTCTTGGAAAATAAATAGCTTTTAATTTCATTATTGTGATTATTGCTTCACAATGTTATCTGAACACTGTGTTCCCAAACAAAACCTAATTTTCTCTTCTTCAGAAATACACTTCCATTTTTTATATGTAGCACAATGAATAATTAACTACATTACAGCAACCAGTGATTTAATTGCAGTGAAACACAGATGGTTTTTAATTTGTTTTCAATAAGCAATCAACTAAAGAACAATTAGCTCAGCATTTCTCATCAGTCTGCCCTTACCTCATCATAAGGTAAAGAATGGCTTTAAATAAGTTTCTTTCATGGTAACTTGAAGTGAATACATTAATTTAATATTGCTACAACACCCAGTTTTACACATTTCATTGAGCCAAAGTAGTATATGTTGTTTCTAATTCAATTTTAAACTTGCTGTGCCTCCAGTGTAAATTAAAGGATTAGTTCACTTTCCAATTACCCCAAGCTTTACTCACCCTCAAGCCATCCTAGGTGTATATGACTTTCTTCTTTCTGATGAACACAGTTGGAGATTCCGTGTGGAGTACGTTTATGATGGATGGATGTGGATGGAAGCACTTTCTTCAGCTCATACTCGTGACCCCTGTTCACTGCCATTATAAAGCTCGGATGCGTCAGGATACAGTGGGTACGGAAAGTATTCAGACCCCCTTAAATTGTTTACTCTTTGTTATATTGCAGCCATTTGCTAAAATCATTTAAGTTCATTTTTTTTCCTCATTAAATGTACACACAGCACCCCATATTGACAGAAAAACACAGAATTGTTGACATTTTTGCAGATTTATTAAAAAAGAAAAACTGAAATATCACATGGTCCTAAGTATTCAGACCCTTTGCTCAGTATTTAGTAGAAGCACCCTTTTGATCTAATACAGCCATGAGTCTTTTTGGGAAAGATGCAACAAGTTTTTCACACCTGGATTTGGGGATCCTCTGCCATTCCTCCTTGCAGATCCTCTCCAGTTCTGTCAGGTTGGATGGTAAACGTTGGTGGACAGCCATTTTTAGGTCTCTCCAGAGATGCTCAATTGGGTTTAAGTCAGGGCTCTGGCTGGGCCATTCAAGAACAGTCACAGAGTTGTTGTTTTAGCTGTGTGCTTATGGTCATTGTCTTGTTGGAAGGTAAACCTTCGGCCCAGTCTGAGGTCCTGAGCACTCTGGAGAAGGTTTTCGTCCAGGATATCCCTGTACTTGGCCGCATTCATCTTTCCCTCGATTGCAACCAGTCGTCCTGTCCCTGCAGCTGAAAAACACCCCCACAGCATGATGCTGCCAGCACCATGCTTCACTGTTGGGACTGTATTGGACAGGTGATGAGCAGTGCCTGGTTTTCTCCACACATACCGCTTAGAATTAAGGCCAAAAAGTTCTATCCTGGTCTCATCAGACCAGAATCTTATTTCTCACCATCTTAGCAAACTCCATGCGGGCTTTCATGTGTCTTGCACGGAGGATAGGCTTCCATCGGGCCACTCTGCCATAAAGCCCCGACTGGTGGAGGGCTGCAGTGATGGTTGACTTTCTACAACTTTCTCCCATCTCCCGACTGCATCTCTGGAGCTCAGCCACAGTGATCTTTGGGTTCTTCTTTACCTCTCTCACCAAGGCTCTTCTCCCCTGATAGCTCAGTTTGGCCGGACGGCTAGCTCTAGGAAGGGTTCTGGTCGTCCCAAACGTCTTCCATTTAAAGATTATGGAGGCCACTGTGCTCTTAGGAACCTTAAGTGCAGCAGAATTGTTTTTGTAACCTTGGCCAGATCTGTGCCTTGCCACAATTCTGTCTCTGAGCTCTTCAGGCAGTTCCTTTGACCTCATGATTCTCATTTGCTCTGACATGCACTGTGAGCTGTAAGGTCTTATATAGACAGGTGTGTGGCTTTCCTAATCAAGTCCAATCAGTATAATCAAACACAGCTGGACTCAAATGAAGGTGTAGAACCATCTCAAGGATGATCAGAAGAAATGGACAGCACCTGAGTTAAATATATGAGTGTCACAGCAAAGGGTCTGAATACTTAGGACCATGTGATATTTCAGTTTTTCTTTTTTAATAAATCTGCAAAAATGTCAACAATTCTGTGTTTTTCTGTCAATATGGGGTGCTGTGTGTACATTAATGAGGGAAAAAAAACAAACTTAAATGATTTTAGCAAATGGCTGCAATATAACAAAGAGTGAAAAATTTAAGGGGGTCTGAATACTTTCCGTACCCACTGTATTTATTAATATTTCTCAGATTGTGTTCATCAGAAAAAAGAAAGTCATATATGTAGGATGGTAAAGAATATAGTGCATAAGTGCATAATATGTGTAAGTCTGTGTACAACACCCAGAATAATCTTTATTTTTTTTATCTTTAATTATAATTTCATTTCATGTGTTCCCATGTCTATTATTGTATAGAAAGTGATTGTCACAGGTGTTAAAGGAATGATTCATTGCATATATAATAAGGCATATACATCCTGTAAGGCATAGACAAGTTCTGATAGGTGCACATTAACAGCTAAGGGTTGTAGGTGATAGGCGCATGCACATTTGTTGTAATATGTTTGCCATGTGCGTGCATGAGCATCGGCATCTCATGTGCTGTTCATGTTTTGTAATTTCAGTGTAACCACAGTAAAGAACCTGGTGTTTTCACTCAGGTGTGTTACATATACACCTAGGATGGCTTGAGGGTGAGTAAAGCTTGAGGTAATTTTCATTTGAAAGTGAACTAATCCTTTAAATGATCTGTTCTGTAATTTGTCAAGAGACTATTCCTGTTTATTCAGCCTATTATACTATGAAATATTGCAACTAAGATCCAAAAGACGGATTCAAATTTTTTTGTGTAACCTAACAAATCACAGATGTGCTTCATGAATGCAATTTATAAAGAATATTTGCACAAATGTTATTTATAGCCTAAATCACACTTCAAGTTTTCCCATTTCTTACACTCCACTTACTGGTGAGAGAAACCCTGCTCTGAGTGATCATTTAGCGAGAGGAAACATAAACTTCTTTGCGTCATTATTAAGTCAACATAAAATTCAAACATTTGCTAAATAAAAACATTTGCTCTTACTCCGTCTCACCATATAAAATACAGACTATTGCCTGATATTTTCTGGGTCCTGCTCTGTCTGTTTTGTCTTTGTGTAATGTTTCTTTGTTTGTCTTGAGCAAATGGCTCTGTCTTTGTTTGTGTTGGCCATGTGCTCCTCTCAGACACCTTTTTAGCCGCATTTCCAATGAAATTACCTGGAACAATTTGTCTCAGAAACCTTTTTTCCCCAGACCTGTTGCTGTCTGCATTTCCATCGTGGTCTAAACTACTGTGAAGATTAGTCCGGTGACGTAGGACTGCACATGACTTTCCAGTTCCCGCTGGATTTTGTCCTCCGCATATAAGCTTAATAAAGCCTGAACCTCGTCGTCGGTCCATCAATCGTAATTTTTTAACTCCATTGTTGATTAGAATAGCAAAATAGAATTATCAAAAGGAAATAAATACAAGACTAGACTGGCAGAAAAGACTAAACGTAGCAGTGTCTAATAAGGCCTGTAGACACAGGCAAACTAACATGCACACAAATGAAGTACACACACAATGAACCAGCAAATACCTGACAGAAGGGAACACAATAAACAGGGAGCAGAGCACATGAGGATCAGGTGAACACAATCAAACAAACGAGGACTAAACAAGGGGGTGTGGTAATGGGAGACATAAGCTGCGTTTCCACCGCAGGAACTTTCCCCAGGAACTAGGGACTTTGGGGTGGTACTCGCTGTGTTTCAAGCACAGGAACTAGGGTCTAAATGAAGTTTTGGGAATGCATTCAGTAAGAGTTGTTTTCTTTGTTCCTGTGTTTTTTCAACCCGTTCACATGTGAATGCGTATCAATAGTACGCGAGTGTAATCTCGTAGAATAGATACGCCAAAATGAGTTTTGGCGTGCATGTGATACGCACTTTATGGCGTGCATATAATACGCTTAGTAGTTATTGGTAGGATTAGTGGTGTGGGGTTTGTGCCTATTGTACACCATAAAGCACGTATCATTTGCTCTAGTTTTCCCAAGTGTTATATTTTTATTTTATTTATTCTTTTCTCTAGTTCCCTGCAAGGTTGCAGTCTTGTTTTTATATCCTTTGTTTATATCCTTAGTTCTACCTCTAAATGTACCTGAAATGTAAATGTACCTCACTGCTTGGGATGGCCCTGGCTGTATCTTCAATTATTAATAAATATCAACCCCTGTTCATTCTGCGTCTGGGTCCTCTTTCAGACGCAGAAAAAATAGCTCTTAAATTGGCCGGCCTGTTGCATGAAGCTAGCTGAACAAACTCTGAGTTTCAGAGTAGGTTTGGAGTTGACAAATCCAGATAAATCCAACCTGGTTTAGATCAGGATCAACTGTTGCACAACGCTCGGTATAAACTTTCTCTGTCAGCTCAGGTTTAATCCAGAGTTTGCAAAACGCGTGCACCTGAAAGCGTGACACGTGTGGCAAACAGCCAATCACACGGAACAAGGAGAACGTCCGTTTGATTCACTTCTCGCGAGAGAGCCGTGCATGTCTCTTCCGAAGTTTAAGAGATCGTTATGAAAAATATGAATTTAAACGCATTTACAAAGCAGGAATAAACACTGCTGCAGTGAAAGTTTGAGAAGGCAGCTGAAAGAAAATATCTGACTATATCAATGCATGTGAATCAAAGAAATAGGCCAAATAATTAATATAGTTTCACAAAGAGCTCAAAAGAATACATGTAAGCTTAATCTGTTTAAAAGCTTTATATATTATGCATGTATTATATTTATTTTAATTTAAAAGCAAAGTTTAATATTGTCAATTAATATAATAGGCCTAATTATATGAATGTCATATGAATTATTCATAATTTTAATTTATTTAATATAAATATAATGAATAATTAACAGCAAAAGTTGAGCAATTTTGTCTCTAAAATGTTTTCACTATAAACTGCTTTAATTTGGAGTGAGAGATACAGGGGGAGTGGCTTTATTGCATCAGATACATGTCACTTTACTCACAGCTGATTGGTCAAGTTTGGGTTTGTAATCTCTAACTCAGAATAAAACCTGCTCCAGAGCAGGTTAGCCGTGTAGCGTCAGTTACCATAGCAATGAAACCCGCTAAAAAACAATCCACCTTCATGAGCCTGAAAAACCAGAGTTTACTCAAACTAATCTTGAACTTACCTGGTTAGAAACTGAAACCAGCTTTGTGCAACAGACCACTGTTGATTTTTCTGACTGAAAAGTTTTTTCTTTAGCTGAATATTTGTGTAACATGAACAGAGCTTCAAATTTAATACTGTTGATGATTTGCAAATTGCCAGAATGCATTGCAGCCTGAATAAATTATAGAGTTATTGGCTTTTTTCACAAAGATGAGCAATTCAGTCCCTGGCAATATTTCAAAAACAAGATTTAGACACACTTTTACAGTTCAACATCTGTTATAAATAACCAGCCTCAGACGTCATGTTCTTGTTTAGCTCTTACACCTGCTGGATCTTAATTGCATGTAATCAGGAGTCTGACAGTACTTTCCCCCTTTTTAGGGCTGTCAATTTAACTTGTTAACATAGCAAAATTAGATGTGACACAATAACAAAAGACACCTGCCTGCATGTTTACATAGGTCAACATTTCAAAAATATCACAGACAGAAAGTAAGAATGTGTCTGTCACATGTATGTTCTGTTTTGGTTTAGTTCTAGTTCCTGTACCTGTTTCCTTTGTTCTCATTATCCTGCCACTAGTTAGTTTCCTTGGTTACTGATTAATGCTGCCTTCATGTGCTGTTGGAAATTTCCTACTTCCCACTTCTGAAGTCATGATTACGAGCTTGTTGCATTCAAGTGCTTTGTTGTAGGAAAGAACAGGAATCATGGAGAACATCAGGTTTATTCTTATATATTTTTATATATAAAAATATATACTTATATATACTTATATAATTTTTATTAAATCCAGAATGATATTTAGTGTCCCATTCATTGACAACCATATAAACATTCACTGTGCTATCTAGATGGGCTTTTCGCTATGTATAAAAATATGATTATTCATATAGCCATGTATGCTGTCCTGGCCTTGCCAGTTCTTTGAGGTCAAGTGACCTCTTATGGCTATGTGGAGTATAGCAGGAAGATTGCAGCGTGTGACCTCATTAATGGGGGACAGTGATGTCAACCATAGACTGAATTAGGGGTGGGACGGTTCAGATTTCTCACGGTTCGGTTTGTATCACGGTTTTAGTGTCACAGTTTCGGTACAGTTCGGTATGTGCTATGTTCAGTAAAAAGTAGGACAATTGACAAATAAAGATAAAGAAAAAAAGCAAATAATCTAACTACAAGAAACAGCACAAATAAATACATGAGAGCTAAGATACAAATAAAATAAACAATGCTTTACAGGTTTTTCAGGTATCTAACGGTAGTTTTTTAGGAACAGAAATTGAATAAAGTAATCACATATAAAATAACACTGCATATAAACTTCTTCAAATAGTTAAATAAAGATGAAACTTTATTGAAGTTACAAAAGCTATTCAGTCAAGAGATTTATTTGTGCTTTGTCGTTCGATTAATATTAGAACACAAAGAGCAGGAATATTAGACTGCTGTCCCTTTAAGACATAATTCAAAGATCCAGTACACTGATACTGATACACATGTTTTGTCTGTCTCGTTTTTCTCCTAAGACATAACCTACTATGTTTGTTAGGATACTCGCTAAGATGGGCATGTTGACATATTTTTTGTGTGAATTTGTCCGTTTAGGTGCAAGACTTGAAAGAGAATTTGCGCGAGAGTATTTGCGCGCTGTGACGCGGCTCTCCGTGTACGCGCTTACGATGAGTACACACACAAATCTCCTCACAGCGCGCGCGAGTTCTCTTTCGCGTCTTACGGATGAATGTTTAAATTGGCAAGGTTTAAATGAGTTTATTTTAAACACAGATAGCAACGGGAGATGTTCAGGTCTCACCTGCGCTCGCGTTGCACGGTATCAACACCCGGGTGATGAAGATGTAAATGATTGGTCATAGAGCTTTCAGCACGTCATTGAACATTTGTTTACAACATGTGACTGTTTTGTCCATGTTCTTTCGATCATCTCTGTTATAACGTATTTGGAAACTAGAATGCATATACATCGACTGAAACATACATTAGCCAAATCCGTCTGTCTGTTTTGCACGTTGTTTTCAACAAACCATATTATATATGCGTTGTGAGATTTGGGATGAACCGCGGTGTCAGCGTGTCCCGAAGCGTGGGTGGAGAACCGAACGGTTCGATTTTTTTACAGCAAACCGTCCCACCCCTAGACTGAATCATCCTGTGAGTTAGAGACACTAAGAGATGACACATGTTGTGGACATCTTAATCCAAGGACATCTTGTGTTTGGAGTTGTTGATGGGGCATTCTTTGTGAGTTTTCTGGTTTTGTCATTGTTATCATTGAATTGAATGTATTTTGCATAGTGAAAATTGATGTTTGATATTGTTTGGAACAGCATGTTTCCTCATGTTTTAATGTGACATTGCTTAACATTCTTGATAACATTGCTTGTCATTGCTTGTCAATTGTGTTCACATGTAATTTGATGCCAATTTATTGGTGTATGTATTTGTATTTTCAGTTTCACACTATTAATACAGTAAAACATTCTCAACATCTCTTGTGGTTCCGGGAATTATTGAGTTTAGCTGGATAATTGAATGTGGACTCAATGAGGCCAGTACATATGTAACGGAGGCCAGCTAGTAGTCGCTGTGCAAGAGGTTGCAGCCTTTAGCCTCCTTGTTAGTAGAGCGTCCGACTCCCACCCTGGAGACCAGGGTTCGAGGCCCGCGCAGAGCGGGGCGAGTAGGACATGGGTAGAGGGGTTACATTGGTGCCGTGACCCGGATGGGAGTGAGGTTTAGGGGGGTGAGTGTAACAGAGGCCAGCTAGTAGTCGCTGTGCGAGTAAACCTCACTCCTCTGATCTCAAGAGATGCTCTAGCGACTGACGTTAGAAGTTGCAGCATTTAGCTTCCTTGTTAGAGTGTCTGACTCCCACGCCAGAGAGCCAGGTTCGAGGCCCGCGCAGAGCGACGGTGAGTAGGACCTGGGTAGAGGGGTTACACATATGCACTAATTTAATGACAAGGCAATGTATCTGTTGTGGAAAAGACTAATAAAGAATGGCAGTCACGGCATGTTTAATGTTTATGGGCCACCCAACTCTGGAACTTGGGTATCAAAATTATCCCTGAACTTTCCAATGGTAAATACAATACAAGAGGGCGTTCATGTCCAATTTTTAACAAGGAAACTTGTATTTACGATAATTTCGATTACAAGTGAAGGCAGCATTAGTTACACACGTTTCTGTTGATTAGCCTCTCTTGTGTATTTAAGCCCTAAGTTTCCTCTGTTCACTGTTTACTCTGTTTATTTTTTGTGTTATACATGGTTGTGTATCTTTACTCCTAGTTATCCTACTGTGTGTTTCCTAGTTGGATTTTGTTTAAAGACTGTTTGTTGTACTCCATTCGTCATGCTCTCATTGCAACCAGTCTTATGTGACAGTCTTGTGTGAGTGTCTAAATCTTGTCTAAATCCACCTTGAGTTTAATGCTTTTGTCTGCTACAATAACATGACTTTTGAATGATCATTTGGGGTATTTCTTCATCAAATATTGCACTTAATTGTGATTTACATGTATTAAATTTACCAGCATATCATGTAATTAATTTGATTGCAAGTTTGATTCCATTGACTGAAGTTTATTTCACTATTGACTAGTTCACTCAATTTATGAGAACATTTTTGATTTGTAATTCTAATTTGAATTATCAGCCAGGCATTTCAAACAGCAATTTGCTTCTTTGTTGTTGTTGTGGTTCATTCACATTCATTTATTCAAAGTTCTGCTCTGTCAATTCAACCACCATTGTGCAAGTTCACACTTATCTCTCTCAGACACAAACACACACGTGCAACACTTGCGTTTTATTGCTGTGTGTAGTGATTTCAATGGCCTTTATCTGATCAAATGCAGAGTTTCATCAGATTATCTCTCTGATATCTGTTCATGCACTATAAATGTGTGATATGCTTTTACAAACATTTGCAGTGTAGTGCTCAGTATGACGGTGTAGCATCAGTATTAACATTATAGTGTGTTATTATCCTATGGAGTCAAGTCCTTGGTGTGAACCGGATTTTACATATTGACAAATAGAAAAATAACATAATCAATGATACAAACTTCATCAAATATGAGACAAATTCAAATTCTGCTGTAAAGCAGCTCTACAGAAGACAATAGTGTTGTTCACTGTGGATTAAATTCAGTTCAATAACAGTATCGATGTTGCAAAATTCGTCAATTATAAAACAAATTTGATTCAGCTATAAGAAGCTCTACAGAAGAGAAGTGTCATTGTTCAACTCAATTCAGTTCAAGTTTGTTCTCATCCAACAGTTAGTGCATTCAAATCAATAATATTAAGTGTCTTTTAAAACCCAACTGAGCAAGCCAGAGGTGGCAGTGGCAAGGAACATAATCTCCATCAGGTGAGAGAAATAGAGAAATAAACCTTGCGAGAAACCAGGCTCAGTCGGGGGCCAGTGAACGAACATGGTGCGATTATGATTCAGGCAGCATCACAAGTCAGATTTGTGATATTATTCAAACATTTAGCATCCAGCTCCTTCTGCTTGAAGATCAAGATCTGCCATGCCACAATTTGGTGGAGGAAAAGGAATACGTACTTCACAATAGCATCTGCAAAAAGTAAAATCTTAGCAAATCCAGTGACTAGTTCTTCCTCAAAAGTGCTCATTATAAACCTGGCACCTTGTAAACAACTTTGTTTCCAGTTGGACTGATAATTGGGCTCACAATGTGTGCATTTCTCTCACATTTATTAAGTTAAAATTACTGTGCACGAATGTGGAAAGTTTTTTGGACTGGTTCAAGTGACATCAGAAATTGATTAAAACTCACCTTAAATACAGTTTTTCTCATAACAATTGGCTGCTTTTCACTTCAAGTCAGTGGAGACAGTGTGCAAAAGTCTGCTGCTGTTCACACAGGCCATCCCAGCTAACACGTGACATATCAGTTACGTAATTTATTGGTACTTTTTGGCCATTTCATGACTTACTAATTGACAGTGTAAGACATTGCATACTTGTAATTTCATTACCAGCTGGCTAACTCATGTTGTAGCTCTGCTAATCAGCTGTGGGCTCACTATTGTCTAAAAATAAGTAACACTTACAACAGAGAAATGTCATCATCGGACTCAGGCTCGAATTGGTAAGGTACAATCGATGCCATCTTTTCTGTCCATACATTGTATACAATCTCTCAAAAATTGATAAGCCTCCGGAGCTGTAATTCAGTTATAGCAATGGATGTTTTGTTTCCGCCGTACGCTGTACACGGTAGACCAATCACAACCAAGTGGCAACCTTCCAGTCTCTCTCTTTAAACCAACATGGAAGTGAAGGAACTGCAATTAATCGACTGTCTCCAAAAGGGAGTCAATCCCATAGACCCCCCATGTTAAAATGCCCAACTTTACAGCAGAAAAACATATGTTTACAGCCTGGTACAAAAATGGTTTTGGTCTATATTGATGTTTTATTGAAAATAATTAAGTTTGCAGTCACCATCATGGTGACCGGTGTTTGCTTTAGTTGGGCTCTTGACTCTTTAACATTAGTTTTTCTCTGGCTGCAGTGACTGAGTGTTTATAAAGCACATTTGTTATGGCAAAAAAAAAAAAAAAAAAAAAGAAGAAGAAGAAGAAGAGCTTGACCAGGTGTTTTTTGGCTGTTGTGATGATGCTGTAATCATCTTGTCTAATTCACTGTGTCTAATCTTTGATTTCATGGGTATTTTATATGTATTGATTATACTATGTCTATGGTTCAACAGGATAAGAACCAGCAATGTTTCAGTAATCAGTTATTTTGAAAAACATTGAAGTCATATAGTGCATAAAACATTTTGAGCTCCTGCATAACTTAGACACACACAGACATCAACAATCAGCATATGAATCTCAACAATGGTGACATTCAAAAGTTTAATGGCACAATGGATGATTTACTCTTCTTTACAGTGACGTGACATACAATGCGTGCAAATGAAGAGTTCTGTCAAGACAGGAAGGTTTGTTTTTCTGAGGCGTGAGACTTTATTTGGTAACAAGTTATGAAAATAATGTTAAATGATACAGACATAGCTTGACAACACCATCTCATCTTATAGCAGATACTAAAGCAGGACAACGCGTTTTTCTCAGGCACTTTTTACTTCAACTGCGTCTGACAGAAGGGTTTGCTTTTCTGAGGTGAGGTAAGGCCTGTTCACACCAAGGAAGATAATTATAGTTCTAAAAATATAAAAGAATAGCAGAGCACACCACAACTAACGATAATGGCACAGAGAAAAGATATTATTGGAATCACTTTCAGAATGCTGGTGCTGATATACAAACCCGATTCCAAAAAAGTTGGGACACTGTACAAATTGTGAATAAAAAAGGAATGCAATAATTTACAAATCTCATAAACTTTATTCATATTTTATTCACAATAGAATATAGATAACATATCAAATGTTGAAAGTGAGACATTTTGAAATGTCATGCCAAATATTGGCTCATTTTGGATTTCATGAGAGCTACACATTCCAAAAAAGTTGGGACAGGTAGCAATAAGAGGCCGGAAAAGTTAAATGTACATATAAGGAACAGCTGGAGGACCAATTTGCAACTTATTAGGTCAATTGGCAACATGATTGGGTATAAAAAGAGCCTCTCAGAAGTCAAGATGGGCAGAGGATCACCAATTCCCCCAATGCTGCGGCGAAAAATAGTGGAGCAATATCAGAAAGGAGTTTCTCAGAGAAAAACTGCAAAGAGTTTGAAGTTATCATCATCTACAGTGCATAATATCATCCAAAGATTCAGAGAATCTGGAACAATCTCTGTGCGTAAGGGTCAAGGCCGGAAAACCATACTGGATGCCCATGATCTTCGGGCCCTTAGACGGCACTGCATCACATACAGGAATGCTACTGTAATGGAAATCACAACATGGGCTCAGGAATACTTCCAGAAAACATTGTCGGTGAACACAATCCACCGTGCCATTCGCCGTTGCCGGCTAAAACTCTATAGGTCAAAAAAGAAGCCATATCTAAACATGATCCAGAAGCGCAGGCGTTTTCTCTGGGCCAAGGTTCATTTAAAATGGACTGTGGCAAAGTGGAAAACTGTTCTGTGGTCAGACGAATTAAAATTTGAAGTTGTTTTTGGAAAACTGGGACGCCATGTCATCCGGACTAAAGAGGACAAGGACAACCCAAGTTGTTATCAGCGCTCAGTTCAGAAGCCTGCATCTCTGATGGTATGGGGTTGCATGAGTGCGTGTGGCATGGGCAGCTTACACATCTGGAAAGGCACCATCAATGCTGAAAGGTACATTCAAGTTCTAGAACAACATATGCTCCCATTCAGACGTCGTCTCTTTCAGGGAAGACCTTGCATTTTCCAACATGACAATGCCAGACCACATACTGCATCAATTACAACATCATGGCTGCGTAGAAGAAGTATCCGGGTATTGAAATGGTCAGCCTGCAGTCCAGATCTTTCACCCATAGAAAACATTTGGTGCATCATAAAGAGGAAGATGCGACAAAGAAGACCTAAGACAGTTGAGCAACTAGAAGCCTGTATTAGACAAGAATGGGACAACATTCCTATTCCTAAACTTGAGCAACTTGTCTCCTCAGTCCCCAGATGTTTGCAGACTGTTATAAAAAGAAGAGGGGATGCCACACAGTGGTAAACATGGCCTTGTCCCAACTTTTTTGAGATGTGTTGATGCCATGAAATTTAAAATCAACTTATTTTTCCCTTAAAATTATCTATGTTGTATTCTGAATAAAATATTGAAATTTGAAACTTCCACATCATTGCATTCCTTTTTTATTCACAATTTGTACAGTGTCCCAACTTTTTTTGGAATCGGGTTTGTAGTTATATTTATAGTTATAATTCTTGGTGTGAATGGTTCTTTACACTTACAACTGTATGAATATTAATATTTACGTTGCTAAGATGAAAATTTGGTCATCAGATTACATTGCAGTTAAGCAACTGGCACGTTTGATGGTTTATCATTGCTTTCCATCAGCACTTTAATTGTTGGCTGATGTACACATGCTCAAAAATCTCACAGTTTTTGACAGCATCTTTTTAGGATTGTGTATCAAGTTAAAAAAATAGTTCAATATTTTAAAAAGTGGTGCTCGTAAAGAGAAAAAGTTAACATGAATATCATTTATGTAATTGCAGTATATATTAGAGATGGGTAGATAAAATATGTCCGCAGTCTGAGCAAACACAAAGAGTAAAAAGGGTTAATACACCATGAGGGGAAAATGAAAATACGGGTAGGCAAGCTGAGTCCAGAAGTTTGTCTTTATGATCAATGACTGTCCAGTTCAATGGCTAGTGGGCTAATAGACTCTCCCAAAGATTTATGGGAAATTTCACTGCTATATGGAATGAATTTACAGAATGGAATGAAGGAGGAAAACACCAATCAACTGAAATGAATCTGTTCTCTTACTTCAAAGATGTGTAGCTAATATAAATGTACCAGTCGAATCAAATAATAGGAATTACATGATGGTGAGTAAATGATGACAGAAGAATGTTTAGTCATGTGTAGCCATTACATAAGCACAAATAAAATGAGTCAAGCAGTGTGGAAAACACCAAACCCTGGCATTGATGAATCTCTGTGAATCAGGTGCTGTTTTTGAGTGCTCTCATAATACAGTCAAACACATTAATACTGAAACAGGTGTAAATGACCACAGATTAGAATAAAACTGTGGTTTACAGGCTGAATTTAAGACTTCATTTAATGCTAAATTGCAGAACTATGGGTAGATTGTATGAAACAGAAAATTGCCTTTACTCCTGACTAACACTCTGTTCTTTTGTAAAGCTACGGGGCACACTGCTGGAGGTCCAGTGGCTTAATCGTGGGCTGTTTTAACAGCAGCTTTCAAATACACAATGAGCTCATTTCTGGACCTCTGACTGGTGATGTTACTTGGATATAAATGACCTATTTTTTCTATTTTCATACATGAAATATTTAGGCCATCATTTGACTTTTAAATGTGCATTGATAAAACACAGAGACACCTGCAGGATTATATTATTTGACAGTTTTACAGCTTCTCACAACACTGTGACATGAGTGTACAAAGTAAATATGTCCTCCAGAGATCTACATTAAACTGCTTGTGACAGAAAATAAATGACTTGCAGCACATAAACAAACAACCATCACTCATTAAAGAGAAAACAAAAGAAGAGTGTATGAAGAAAATAAGGGTTTACTGGATAAATCAGTACAGAGTCACATTTCTCCAGCGCTCTAGTGTTTTGTTTATTTGCTGCAAATAGATCTTTTCTTTTACTTTCCTGGTTTGAACCAACCTGTGACATTAAAATTAGATAATGTTAGTTAACACGAACTAACAATGAACAGTACTTCTACAGCATTTATTAATCTTAGTCAATGTTAACTGCAACATTTACGAATTCATTTTTAATATCCAAAGTTGTATTTGTTAATGCACTGTGAATAACATGGAACAAATCCAATTTTACTAACATTAACAAAGATCAATAAATGCTTTAAAATATATTTTTTCATTGTTAGTTCACGTTAATTAATGCCTTAACTAATGCACATTTTAAAAGTGTTACCAACTGAACCAAACATTGGTCAAAATCATCACACATTAATAATTTTATTTATAGTATGTAATAAAAATTGTTGCTGTTGCTTATATCTCCTGGTTGGTTGAAACCAGCAAGTTCTGCAAGGCTGGACCCAGATCTGCCTTTTCTGTAGTGGAGGTGTATGGAACGGGGGCATCGGCTCCGTAAATGGGGAAAAGAGTGTGAGGAGCTGGAAAAGATTGGATTTTATACTTCTGATAATGACAAGTCATGACCTCTGAATGACACACACACAGTGGAATTATTAAAGACACACCTAAATATCTGTGACAGGTCATCTTCTGCCACACACACACACTTTCTTTGCATTGTATTTACTCAATACTTCCATAATAAATTCTGCTTTTAAGCAAAACTGCAAGAATACTTTCTTTTATCTTTATTCTTCCTCTGTCTTCCAATCCAAATAAAGACTCTTATTCTTTCAGTGAGGCACAGGACAAAGGACTGCATTAGGATAACGTAAATAAAAATGAATAATATTAGCCTTTTGAACCAGCTCAGTCGCTTTGTAAAAGATCATGTGACTGTATAATACTTCACCTACACAGAGAAACAGATGATAACTTTATACTCAAAACACCAAAGCTGTTTATCTCAGTCCTGGAATAGACTGTGTATATTCACCTCAGAGGTGGTGTCAATTTGCTGTGTGGAGGTCGTTTTTATTTAAAGGTGGAGCACCAATGAGTTGAGATGCTAACCGTGGATCAGGGTGAGTATTGTTGTGTGAAATAATAGTTCATGGTGACTCATCCTTGACTCTCTTCTGTTTGAGCGTGAGCGCTCAAGGCAAACACAAATTTAACTATAGGAATGGATGACTACACTGCAAAAAATAATTCTCTTTATATGTATCGTGTGTTCTCCAGTAGAAATATCTAAACAGACTATGCCATTCAAAAGTTTGGGGTCAGTAAGATTTTTTTCAATTGTTTAAATGATGTTTTATTAACAAAGTTCTGGAGGACACGTTCAAATAATTAGGTTAACAAAGGTTCATTCTCATTTGTTATCCAGCACGTTTGAGCTTCAGCAAGAACCAATGAGGTTCGTTCTCGTGTTACGCAGCACATTTGAGCTTCCGCAAGTACCAGTGAAGTTCATTCTCGTGTGTTACGCAGCACATTTGAGCTTCCTCAAGAACCAATGAGGTTCGTTCTTGTGTTACGCATCACATTTGAGCTTCAGCAAGAACCAATGAGGTTCATTCTCATGTGTTACACAGCACATTTAAGCTTCAGCAAGAACCAATGAGGTTCGTTCTTGTGTTACGCATCACGTTTGAGCTTCAGCAAGAACCAATGAGGTTTGTTCTCACGTCAAGCTGAGTTTGTTTTATGTTCGCTGATCAATGTTTATATGTGAATAATAGCTTAAATTAAATCGGTTCATCACATAAAGTGATTGTGTATCCTTTGAAAATTTGGACTAAACCGCTCGATTCATATGGATTAGTTTTACGGTCTCTTTATGAACTTTTTGAAGGTTCGTAGTGGTAGTTGTGTAGACAATGAAAATTTTACAGATTTGTAACAACATGAGGGTGAGTAATTGATGACAACTTTTACATTTATGGGTAAACTAACCATTTAAATTGATTAGAAGTGTCAGTAAAGACATTATAATGTTACAAAAGACTTCTATTTCCAATAAATGTGGTTCTTATTAACTTTATATTCATAGAAGAATCCTGAAAAAATACATGTTTCAACAATCAGAAACTGATTTCAACATTGATAATACTAAGAAATGTTTCTTGAGCAGCAAATCAGCATATTAGAATGATTTACCCATTTTTGTGGTACACAGTCTTTTTTATTATGCTTTTATGTATGTCTCCCTTTCTGTCTTACGCTCTCTCACTCACTGATTTATTGAGATTGAGTTTCATTAATGGTACCTTCTGCTCAACCCACTGAACCGCTTTTTCTTTTCTGAAGCAAAACTTTTTTCAATTTTCACATAAAGTCTCTCAGTGTGGTGACACTAGTCTCTATTTATTTAAAGGTCAGGTGAAAGCGCTTTTCATTATGGCAGCTTATTTCAAGGGCAGGGAAATTGCTGTGCTAAATATATAACAAGAATATTGAGTTACATTCATAAATGAATGAAAGTGGCATGTTAGAGGAGAAAAGGGGCAGATAGTCAAACAATAACCATCACATTAGCAGTCCGGTCGACAATTGCCTCAAGGTGCCTTTTCAAATGACGACCATGTCAAGATGAATGAACAATAACCGGGTGAAACTGGTGTTCTGTGAAAAAAATTTCAAAGGATAAACAGAACAATACACTCATGTGATAACCATTACCATCTGTGTTGCATCAGAGATTCAACATTATGATTCCTGGCAAACAGCTATTACTTTCATTTATTATTGTTCTATATTCATTAAATTGTTTTTTTTTTTTTTGTATTTCATCATTTGCAGGGTTGTGCAATTAAAATAATATGTTAGGTAGCAAACAAGAATTGTAAAAGAATGTTTTTATAATACATTTCATTTTCAGTATGAATTACTCATGATTAACATACAAACAACATATGTTGTTATTTATATTAATTTGCTTTAATACACTTCATTTCATTTTATGGATTCCTAGAAGAACATTTAATGTCTCATGATGCTCTAATTAACTCAATATTATATAATCACTATATTTTTATATTATACAAGCAGATTTTTCAGATTTTGATGTCAGTATTTCTACAAAGAAGCTCTGTGTGACAAGATTGAAATCTTCTGTCTGTTAATTACTTTGATTAGTGAACACAGGTGTCCTCCCATCCAGTAGAGGGCACTGTTTTCATGTCTCTGGGTTGCAGACAAATGGACAGAGTCGCCCAAACTTCATGAGAAAGTCATTTTCTGCTCTTACCAGCGCTTCCTCATCAATATAGACTGCCGCCCTTCTGGCAGTGAGGTAGTACTGCACTTTTCTGAGTCTCCAGCCTAACACATACATCAGGAGTCCACACACTGCCGCAGTGGAACGACCCACTCCTGCGTTACAGTGAACATATACTGTGTGACCGTTCTTCAGCAGCCCATAGAGCAGGAACACTGCCTGGGGCAGCATCTGTGTGCGACCTGCAGAGAGTAAAAATTACAGTAATCATATCTAGCAATAGAAGCTCTTCTTACATTAGTAATCTACACATAAAACCAATAAGCTGACTGAGAAAGCATTAAGTTTATAGTTCAGTACATCATATCCTCTGTGTGCTATATAGTATACATGTTAAACACTCACTCACAGTATAAGATTCTATGAGAGTTAGGATTCTGAATTCGCTGCATAGGCAGCGAAACGGCTCACTTCTGTCTGTTATTCAAGGGTATATTGGCTAACACTGACCTTCTGTGCTCATGTCTGGGGTGGGGAGCCAGATATAAGAAAGACCACAGTCTTTGTACAGGTGCACCATTGTCTCTGGGGTCATGGGTTGACCGAGGTCACGCCGGCAGCCGTGTGAGTTGTTTATGACATCCCATTCTGTCTGAAAGTTCATCACTGCTGTAACACCCAGTTCTTGTTTCAGCTTTAGGGTTACATGTTCGACCCGTCGAGGGCAGCTGCCTAACCAGACACGAGGCAGCACCCTGAAGAGAAGAGAGAGAGAGAGAGAGAGAGAGAGAGAGAGAGAGAAAGAAAGAAAGAAAACTTAGCTGTATGAATGAGGGTGTGTGTGTAATCAGTGACGGCCCATCAGAAGAGGGATGGGAAATCAAAAATGTATTAAAAAATGAATATAACAACTGAAGAGGTCAAATTAACTTTAATGAATTTACTTAATGAATTAAGTATTTTTTTTATTATTATAGACCAGAGATCATCTGTGTACATAAGCAGCCAAAGACATGATAATTAAACCTGCTGCAATCCTTTATTGGTTTGATCAATATTGTACATGCATCAATGTCCCTGGAAAATTCCCTTATGGACCACCGCTGTAACATACGATCACCACATTGCTTAATAGATATATTATGAGATCCCAGAGCAAGGAGTGCTGACAGATGTGGCAGGTTGATAGGAAAGATCATAAAACATATACTGTATGAAAAAGTGTTCCTTTAGGAAAAGGAAAGGAAAGGAAAGGACAGGATATGACAGGACATAATGATTACAGAGGTAGATTATTAATTAATAAACACTTATGTTCACACGGTTCCTTGCACAGAACAATGTTGTGAGCTCAAAACACTTTTACCATAGTGCATCATTTGTAAACTAATACATTTTGATGTTTGCATCACATAACCAGCTCCATATGTATGGCTTTTCTGACGTAGCTCAGTACAGTAGCTCACCTGGTACAGAATTGCAGAACTCGGGTATGAATCCAGTGAAACACAAGTGATAAAAGAGCTCAAAGACTTGTAGAAGCAGCTAAATTGGCATGGTTGCTTCAGCTAAAGTGTTTTTTATCTCACGTTTGCTTTTGTTAACACTATCGGTTAGGTTTATGGTAGGGTTTAGTGTAGGTGGTACATTATTTTCAAATTCGATAGAGCATTAACCTTTTAGCACCACTCACCATTTTATTCCCGAACTGACGTGATACATACAACAACCCGCGTGATAAAGCATTCATGTTCATCTGTTTCAAGTAACACGCTTTTAGCGCCGCTCACGGGAAATTTTATTTTGAAAGTGTAGCGCAACCTGCAAGATGCAACGTAATGGTAGTTTGCCTCTTTTGCATAAAAGGAAAAAAAAGTAATGGAAAAAATAGGAAAGAAAGGAAAGGAAAGGAAAGGAAAGGAAAGGAAAGGAAAGGAAAGGACAGGACAGGACAGGACAGAAAAGGAAGGGATAGGATGAGAGCAGATGAGAAAAAGAGAGGAGAGCAGATTCTTTTCATTTTACATTTTCAGCGTCTCCACCTCCATCATTTCTCATCAAACACGCAGGGTCTCTCTGTCTCTGTGTATGCGAGAGTTCAGGACTCAAATAATGGAAATGCTAATGAGTTTAGTGGTGTGAGGAGACAGACTGACAGTTAGGGGAATGAAGGTCAGAGACATCAGGTGAGAGGTGTATTTTTACCTCAGAAACCCACGTGCCTCTTTTTTAGGGGAAAACATAAATGAAATGATTGAAGGGAAAGTGAGCTGCAGGTTAATGGTCTGAAGCACTGAGTATGATCTAACCTTCTCCAGGACAGGACGCTTGGTTTGATGTCTAAGTCAATGACATTCATACATTTTTCCTGTGTGATATAAGTGTCTAAATGTTTCTGGTGCCACTGTACACAGTGAGAGGTGTGATGTACTCCTCTGAAAACGATGCGTTTGTGTGTGTATGCATGTGTGTGTGTGTGTGTGTGTATTTAAGCACTGCATTAGAAGTGGAAACATGTAGTGCATTTTAAATGAGCAGTACAGGTTGGGTTTAATTAGTGGTCAAAGACCTAACAAGGTTTACTTGATTCTTGAGACAAAAGGTCCTTGTATTTTTCCTTGGGACTTTCATTCAGCCACCGGAGTTTATTTTACACTCTTCATTTGGTGTGAATTAAACTAACAACCGTGAAACTCAGGGAAACAGTGTTTGCGTGTATTAATTACAAAGTCAATGACATGCACCGTAGGAACATTGACTTGTATTGTAAATGTAGACAAGACCTGACATAAGAAAAAACACAGTCCTCGCAGTTAATTTCTCAGTGGGTCTTCCTATCTTCTGGGATTCAAAATAACCTGAAGACGGATGGAAAATATTTTTAGATCTTTAGAAGCAAAGATCTTAAATTGAGATTTAATGTAAATTCACAGGGAGCCTAATCATTCAGTCAGTCACTGAACCGCACCAGCGACAGCTTGTCTGGCATCCCTCCACCACCACATCTCCTCCTTTGTTCTAAGCCGGGACAGAACCTTTCCTTCAAGCCATTGTGAAAAAGAAGTGTGCTTGTATATCAGGATTTTTCCTGCATAGAGAATTACAAGGCAGGCCACCTTTTGTGCCAACAAAACTCAGACAGGCAGTCACTTTCTCAGATACCCCTTTTCCACCGATACGGTTCAGTTACAGGTTCTCGGCCTGTGCCCATTCTCAACTCATTCCGTCCATTTCCACTGCAGAAAATGCAGTTCTGGGCCAGACAGATCGGTTTAACTCGGCCCTAATACTTGCTGGTCTCAAATAGAGCTGGGGCTAAGGACATTCTGCGAAAGGGCTAGATAGTGATGAGCAGATCACGGATATATCCGTGGAGACTGTGAATAATCCACAGGTTGGGCAGGCCAAGTAATAAAAAATAACATTCAAAAAATTGCAGGTGGGTCCCCGGTGGATGAGAAATAAAATGTAAATGCGTTTATTTTAATAAAAACACAGAACTCTCATGGTAAAACGCCATGGTAAAATGCAACAAACGTTCGTCACACTTTTACTTTTGTTTTCAACATAGGCTATGGCTGCATTCCACTCCAAATTTTTATGCCATTCACTCGCTAACTTCCCTCTGTCTCGTGGACTCGAATGTGTGTGTCATTGCTTACGCCCACTACTGGCGGAACTTGTGCATAAGGTTTAAAGGTGCAGTGTGTAAATTTTAGAGGCATCTAGCGGGACTGCAACCAACGGCAGCTCACCCCTCCCTTTCGAAGCACATAGAGAAGCTACGGTGGCCGTCTGGCCGACACAAGACAGAGATGTTGTCGTATGAGACAGCAGAGAGTACGTTAGCCAGTCAAGCAATAAGGTTTCTTCTTACGTCTAACAAAGAACGGTCTCGACGACTACTACTACTACTATTTCTTTGTGCGTATTCAACCTAGTGACGATGCAAGCTGCCTCTAAAAACACGAACGATTTAGAAGAACAACAACATAGTAACTAAACACGCTCTGTAGAGTGTTTGTCCGTTTAGGGCTGCTGTAGAAACATGACGACTTGACATGGAGGGGGGACCCGCGGTGTATGAGATAGAAATGGCTCATTCTAAGGTAATAAAAACATAACGGTTCATTATGTAAGATCTTTATACACCACTGAAAACATATTTATGTATATTATAGTACATTTCTGTCAATAGATCCTCCCAAATTTTACACAAAAATGGAACGCACTAACCCTTGATCACTTGGAATTCACTATTGAGCTGATTTATAATTTAAACCCCATTTTTTACTTATGAATTTGTTTTATGCACCATTCTACATGCATATAAGTTGTTGGAGAAAATATATATAATCCTAAAGGTTTATGAGCTGTTGGAGAAAAATAAAATTACACAAACGAAGAAAAAAAAAAAATATAATTAGTATAAACTTTGACTGTGAACATGCTACAAGTGTTGTTTGATTAAATCTCAAAATAATTAATATTATATACACTACAGTTAAGCACGATCTTCTGTGACATCACAATCAAGTTGGATTATGGGATTTAGAGTTGCTTGAAGTGTACATCAGAGTAGACTCGCTCCCTCTGTCAAAATCGAGGGGACAAGGGTCTATCCATATAAACTTCCCTCATCCACTTGACAAAGTGGGACTCGCTTCAAAATGGCGGCAGGGATTCCCTGAGGGGAAGTGCTTAGGGAAATTCTCTAGTGTATGTCTAAAAGTGGAGTGGAACACACCCTTGATCTCTTCAAGGAAACTCAATCAAGGAAAACATATGCCTAGAGCACCTCCTAGTGGTCATTATATAAAACACAAAAACCCCACATGAGATATTCCTTAAAAATTTAACAGCTTTAACTAAAAATATACACAAGCTTAACAGAAATTATTCCGATAAGAAAGTTCAGTAGGGTGGTGGGTGGATGATTTTTTTTTTTTAACAACGGATTCAGGTGACGTTAGAGCTGCTGATTATTATTATTATACTGTAAATGTTTGGCTTTCTAAAACACCAGTGTGAATGTAAAGCAGACTGAAACACTAAAAAGACTAAAGAGAAACTTGAGTTCAGGTCAATGCACAGACTTTTTCTTTGTTCAGTTTGCACACTGAACATGGGTTGGAGCTCTTAGTTTTGAACTCTCAAAGTGCAACAGATTACTGAAATTGTCTTTAAAATGTACAAAATTTTCTTTGGGGGAGCTGCATGAACCCTGACCTCTGACCCCTGACCCCACTAGACAGACCGAGGTCCACCAACCACAATCTCACAAAATACTGTAGGAAACACTGTATACAATCGCAAAATAAAAATCTAAAATAAAAATAACAATAAAATTGAATTATTGTAAGTGCTTGTAAAAATGTTTTCTTCAGCCAGTTGAAGATGTGGTACACTTGCATGTGTGCACATCATACTCATGGTAATTTTTCTGACTTTCACTGTCAAGGTCCAAAAAAGCGCTTTAACAGATATACAACTTCTGTGCTATTTCAAATTGTGGCAGAGGACAAAATTTTCATTGAATAACAACTTCAATCTTGGTCCTCAATCAAGCTCTCAGATGGCTTCAGAAGAAAAGTTTTTTTTTTTTGTTAGAAAGTCATACAGGTTTGGAAAGTGCGGGTGAGTAAATGATTTTTTGGGTGAATTATTTCTTTTAAGAAGTGCTGACGCTCCTCACCCGATTAAAGTCTCTCTGTGTTTTTCTCTATTTTGTCCATTTTTACTTTCTTTACTAGAGATGACGGTGCATTCTGTCATAGGAAGACATAGCATCTCTGCCCTCTTGGAGATACACCAGCCTATTTGACACTGTAAATCTATCATTACTCTAATGGATTCCCCTATGCCAGACTCAGTGACCCAGTCTTACTTTTATCTGCCTCCACTTTCAACTTTTTTGCCTGTAGAACAAGGTCAGAGTTCAAACGAAACAAGCACTTAGAGCTCACTGCCAAAGGAGTCCAGAGATTCAGAGTCATTGAGCTAATTAGACAGCACTGTAGAAACCACACACACACACACAATTAAAAAGAAAGGGAGGCAAAAAAAAAAAAAAAACTAATCAAATGCTTCTGGGTAATTAAATGTTACTATCTGTGGATTTGAGACTTGGCACATGCTTCAAGTTAAGTTGAGTAAATTTATTGTTAACCTGGTGTTAATTGAGATACTTTACTGTGATTCAGAGGTTTTCCTTTTAATAGAAGTTGTCTATCTGTGTACCAGGTTATCTGCCTCTGTATCTGTTTTGTGTGTGTTTTGCACATGTTAGTTCTGTTTCCTGTGTTTGATTTTGTTATCATGGGTTTTCAATGATTGTTTGAGTTGTTGCACCTGCTGTTCATTTCGTTGAAGAGTCCTCTTGTGTATTTAAAGGGTTAGTTCACCCAAAAATGAAAATAATGTCATTAATTACTCACCCTCATGTCGTTCTACACCCGTAAGACCTTCGTTCATCTTCGGAACACAAATTACGATATTTTGATTAAATCCGATGGCTCAGTGAGGCCTGCATTCTCAGCAATGACATTTCCTCTCTCAAGATCCATCTCCATTTCATCTGTCTTGTACTTTTGTCTTTTTGTCTGATTTTCAAATACTTTTGCCTCAAATCAAAGTTTGTAGTGTTGTGATTCACTTTGCAGCTGGTTGGTTTGGTTCATGGTTTATAATGCTTTAACTTTTTCAAAATCCCTATGGGAAAAATGAATCGAAAAAATACTTCCAGAACCAGCGCATCTGAAAAAGTGGGCGGACACTAATTCATTCTATCGGGATGACTGGGTTTCGTTCGTGAGCAACGGTGAATGTGACAGCACCTTAAACACATGACGGATGGGAAATGCATTCACACATACTGAGAGAAGTGGATGGCCTGCTGTCCCGCTATGCTGAAGTAGAAGTTGGTGGTGTGTTTCATCTCATCTGTGTGGCCCGTCTCCTCGATCCAGTGACCAATAGGGTGGCAGTATACCCCGTCCACCATGTTACTGTCGTCATAAACACACTGCCGGTCATGATGGGGTCCACTGCCTAGAAATAGACACAAGTCAATCACAACACTTCTTAATTATATTTGTACACTAATGGGTCAATGACAAACTAGGATAAATGATGATGAAAAAAAATATTGTAAAAAGTTTTTAGATGTCCTAATTTTTTACCATTTTTCCATTTCAACAAAATGTTTTATTTAAAGGGATAGTTCACCCAAAAATTATCCCATGATTTACTCACCCTCAAGCCAACTTAGGTGTATATGATTATCTTCTTTCAGACGAACACAATCGGAGATACAGTGCATCCGGAAAGTATTCACAGCGCTTCACTTTTTCCACATTTTGTTATGTTACAGCCTTATACCAAAATAGCTTAAATTAATTATTTCTCTCAAAATTCTTTGCAAATTATTAAAAAAAATAAATAAATAAAATAAAAAACGAAAAAAATCACATGAACATAAGTATTCACAGCCTTTGCTCATGACACTCAAAATTGAGTTCAGCTGCATCCTGTTTCCACTGATCAACCTTGAGATGTTTCTACAACTTGATTGGAGTCCACCTGTGGTAAAGTCAGTTGATTTGACATAATTTGGAAAGGCACACACCTGTCTATATAAGGTCCCACAGTTAACAGTGCATGTCAGAGCACAAACCAAGCCATGAAGTCCAAGGAATTGTCTGTAGACCTTCGAGACAGGATTATATTGAGGCACAGATATGGTACAGAAACATCTCTGCAGCATTGAAGGTCCCAATGAGCACAGTGGCCTCCATCATCCGTAAATGGAAAAAGTTTGGAACCACCAGGACTCTTCCTAGAGTTGGCCGCCTGGCCAAACTGAGCGGTCAGGGGAGAAGGGCCTTAGTAGGGAGGTGACCCGATGGTCACTCTGACAGAGCTCCAGCATTTCTCTGTGGACAGAGGGGAACCTTCCAGAAGAACAACCATCTCTGCAGCACTCTGAAGCATGGTGGTGGCAGCATCATGCTGTGGGGATGTTTCTCAACGGCAGGAACTGGGAGACTAGTCAGGATTGAGGGAAAGATGAATGCAGCAATGTACAGAGACATCCTTGATGTAAACCTGCTCCAGAGCGCTCTGGACCTCAGACTGGTGCGACGGTTCATCTTCCAACAGGACATCAACCCTAAGCACAGAGCCAAGATAACAAAGGAGTGGTTCCAGGACAACTCTGGGAATGTCCTTGAGTGGCCCAGCCTTGAACCCGATGGAGCATCTCTGGAGAGATCTGAAAATGGCTGTGCACCGACGCTCCAACCTGATGGAGCTTGAGAGGTCCTGCAAAGAAGAATGGGAGAAACTGCCCAAAAATAGGTGTGACAAGCTTGTAGCATCACACTCAAAAAGACTTGAGGCTGTAATTGGTGCCAAAGGTACTTCAACAAAGTATTGAGCAAAGACTGTGAATACTTTTGTACATGTGATTTTTAAAATTATATTTATATTTAAAATTTTTATATTTTTAAATATAACTCTGATTGTGTCTGTCTGAAAGAAGAAAGTCATATACATCTAGGATGGCTTCAGAGTGAGTAAATCATGGGGTAATTTTCATTTTTGGGTGAACTAACACTTTTAATGACTTTAAAATGTCATGTTATGCAACATATAAAGTAACATTTCGGTTACACTTTGAATACGTGTAAAATGCACACATACATTTTTTAATTTTTTAATTAAAATGAATATCACAAATATAACATTAGCTTTTCATTTGAAATGTTATGTTCCATGTTATAAAAAAACTGAATTTTCTTATATTTTTAAGAGACTGTTGACTGACTTCGGTTTAGCAGACAAACATTTGTTAAATATTAAAGAATTTTTCAAAGAGACATTCTTCTTTATGATCTCAGGATGGTTATAGTTATCACCTTGACATTTTAACTGTAAGCCCCACAAATATTCAACAATAACTTTATCTCAGAAACTGCAAACATATTCATGATAAAAGAGATAGAGTATTCATTCAGTTTCATTATTGATGGCATTTTAATGTGTTTTTGAGGACATTCAATGCATGAATTAATGAATATTTGACCCAAACACATTTCTAATATACTATGTGTCAATGAATTATTTAACTTAATCATTCACACTTGCACTAAATGCAATAAACTCTCTTCTTTCATCTTAATTATACAGATCTGAATAAGAATTTTAACAATGGAAATGACACATTTGTTTCATGCTTCATATAAAGTTTCCGGGCCTCTTGAAGCTTTCAAAATTCGCATTATTGTCCCTTTTGTGCTTTTTGTGTAAGCCTTTCACTTCTGAGGGGCAAGGTCAATAGCCAATTAAATTAGCGAGTGTTGTTCAGACTCGGGAGGTCACCTGTTTCTGACCTCTGAGAGCTCACAAGGCTAAGAGTTCCTGTTATTAATTCAGCCACTTCCTGTAATGGCTGTAATTCTGCATAATTTTGATGGTCAAGTTATAAGCTTGATTCATAATATAATAAACATTCAAATGAGTCCTTGCGTTGATAAAAGTGTAGCAGAGCTCTCAGCGCTGCCTCAGTCCTACATGTAATGCACTTGTAATGAGAAGAGCATATGAGTTCCTGAACTCGTTTTCATCCCAAACTCACATTCATCCTGAAAGTACGTGGGGGGTTTGTTATTTGCCCGACATTTATCATCCCACCCCGCTGCTGTCGCCCTTTCAACCGTTGGGCTGATGAGAGTCTCACAGCTGCAGCCCACACAGAAAAAACACTTTACAAAGCCTGAGCAGTTATTAACCTCACAAACATACATTACACACTGTATACTTAATGAGCATGTAAAAAAAAAAAAAAAAAAATAGGTTAACCTATTTTGAAATAGGTTCAGGCTTGAGTTTGGCCATCTTAAAGCAATATTTCCCTACAATCCAAAATGCAGGAGGTATGCCAACACTGAAATGGCTTTTCATTGAAATTTGATGTTCAGATCTAAAATCTCATTTATAAAATGGATTGTTCTGACTCTTAATTGTAATTGGATGGATTAGCATTAAAATGCTAATATACTTATGTTAATGTGCCATGTTGCTATGATTCTTGGTCATAGCAAGACCATGATTCACACAGAGTGCGTTTTTAAAAGTCGTGTCATGCTGCAAAAGACACGTCACATTAATCATGTCATTTTAAAGCATGTTTATATAGGGAAAAAAACAACAACGGAAAAGCAGTGCAGTGAAATGAAAACAGTGGTATATTTAGGTTATTGGGGGCCCTAAGCAAATCTCCGGGAGGGGGGTTTGTCAGCTGGCAAGTTTCAACGCACATTTAAGAGTGCAGGTTGCAACTATTATTAACAATAATGGAAAGATAAGGCTTATCAATATGTCACAATATCACACTGTTTGGACTTTGTTTTTTGTTTTGCATCATTTCCTGCCAGTCTGTCATCATTATGCATTTTGATTCACAAACTTGCAATTCGATTCAGCATCAGTTATTTTGGATATACTGTATATCAGGTACAGTACATGGCAAATGTTCTCAAGGGGAAAAAAAAAAAAAATCTCTCAAATAATGTTTAATACACATGGGAATCAGTTGGTACTACAATAATATTGTAGGTTAAAATTAACTTATTTGTATACAAACTTAAATTACACTTAAGGAAATTTTCATAATAATAAAGTTATAATAGGCCACCTAACTTTAAAATTATTTCTACTCCAATTCGTTTTTTGAAATATAAACATTTAAATGGTGGCTGTCAACTTGATGGATTTTTTTCAAATATGCATTATATAGGCTATTAAAAAACATTAAAAATTATAATTAATATGTAATATGGTGCATATAGGCTATTAAGCTAAATGCTCCTCTCTAGAGTTTATTTTTCTAGCTGACTAACGAGTTTATGGTCATGATGAATACGTTTGTTCTGAGGTAAATATGACGTTACGTTTGTTTATTACAAGATATTTTTGTCTTTCCGCGGTTGAAACAATGATTGAGCGCGATTACACGAGACATGATATGGATTTTGGTAAGTTGTTCTGTATCTTTTAACATACCTTTAGTTCATTCATGTTTATTTCGCGGTGTAACTGGTATTAAAAAGGAGGAGAGGATCAGTTCACATGTGCGTCAGGCTGCCGCTTCTTTAGAACTGAGACGTTACGATCTGTCACGGCACATTAAAGAGCGCCAAATCCGTTTTCTTGCGCTTTTTAAAGCGGGTATATGCAAATCCTTGACCTTTCCTAGTGGGTATACAGCATATACCTGTGTATCACGTAGACTACACCACCGTGGGGTCCCCCTCTGGAGAAATCACGGGGGCCCCATGCAATTGCGTGCTTTGCTTGGTCGGTAAACACACTACTGAATGAAAAACAACGCAAGGTCTAAAGACACCTTTTTAAAAAGATGAACTTATAACTTAACATCTGCAAGCCCCTCTTTCTGAAAAGCACAATGTGCTCTGATTGGTCGGCTGGAGCAGTGTGTTGTGATTGGTGTTTGGGAAATGTCCCGCCCCTTACCATAACCGCCAGTTTCAACACATTACTAACTAACTCATCCAGGCCCCGCCCCTTTATTCTGCGTATGAATTATTTAAATGAGGAATATTGTGAAGAAAACTCAAGACTACAATGGGAGTCAGGGAGTTCAGAAACACTGACACTGATAACTCCTGTTGGAGGGACTTTGCGCAGCTGTTTCATGCTCAAACAGCAACATTAACTTGAGCTGCGCGTTTTTAGAACGCCATATCATGCACTGGATGCTGCAAAAGAGAGCAATGTTCAAATGTCTGTTGAGCACGTTTACACAGAAAACAACGGAAAAGCAGCCAAGTCAAACACAAAGTCTCATTCAGAATATGTTTTTGCATTTAAAAAGGAACAAGGAGCGTTTTTTAAATGTTGAACTTATTTCAACTTGAGCGCTGTGTTTTTAGAACAGTGGCTGCGTCTGAAATCGCATACTCTGTTTAGTAGGTACTTATTTTTAAGTAATTACTTTGCAACCTAAAAAAAGTGTTCTGTATGAGTGTGTGTAGTATGAATGTAAATCGGACGTACTATACTACATTTGCCATGTTGTCATTATCGCATGACCTACTAGCGTCAGCTGTGTCGCTTCACTGCCATTCATAATCCTCTCCCGTGGCCTCATGGGATAGTAAAGTGTCCATCAATGCACACTTCAGAATCTCACCGGAAGTAGTAGGTCATCTGGGGACTTTTTGCCTGCTCTTTTATAAGTACTGTGAATTTGGACATACCACTCAGCTCATATACTGTTTTCCTCCTACTACTATATAGAAGGGAACAATCGAAAAGCAGACCAGGGGAATGCAAAATACGTTCTGATGACTACGTCTACGTCTAATGACTCCTTAGTGTGTTTTATATTACTGCTCTGATGCATGAGAGTGAGTAAATAATTTTAAATGAGAAAATGTAACAATCTACAAATATACTGTAAAAAGTAATACGCTCTATCTACTCAATAAAATTGTGGCAACAGATTAGAAGCAATATCATTCATTAAATTCAACATATAAGAATGAGTTAGAATTAACCAAATTAATTCCTTAAAAATCAACCATTTAAATTGTGTAAAATTAGCAAACACCACTACAAAAAAGACAAACTGACATAAAAAGCAAAGAGTTAAACTGGCCAACTAAATGAAACACTCATCACCATAATAGTGACCAAACATTTTCAATAAAATCAACATCAACATCTAAACCTCTGTTAATTCTTGTGTTTCTCTTTCCTTCAGTGATTCTTCTTGTTATCATCAGGTGTCCTCAATGTTGGCAATAAAAAATAAAGAGTTGTTAATTCATCTTAGATGTCTGTCTGTTATTCAGATATTTTTGTTTAAATTTTACTTAAATTTTACTCATTTTAAATGGTTCACATTTAAGGAATTAATTTGATTAATTCTAACTCAATTCTATTTGTTGAATTTAATTAATGATATTGCTTGTAATCTGTTGCCAAAATTTTATGGAGTAGATATTGCGTATTACTTTTTACAGTGTATGCATTAGGCTACTCTCATTCCATTCCACATGAGGCAGCCAGTCCTCTCTGAACTAGAAGTGGATCATATAACATTTCCTCTTATGCTTCACATCTAGGTCAAATACAGAAAAAAAGGTGCAGAATTAGAACCTACTGAAGTGAAAAGGCCAATATGTGCTATAAACCAAGTCTGTCCCTGCCTGGACTGATACACCCCACTGATCAGAGTACTGTTATCTCAACTGGAGGACTATCAGTTCATGCTTGCTTACCTGAGGCACGCTCAGAGCCAATTCACCTGCTACGGTGTGCAATCAGCAAGCATCATTTCAATCAGCAAAACACATCTCGACACAATCAACATCTCGGCTGTTTTCATATGAGACAGTGTGAATAGACAAGAAACCAGCAAACAATGGCTCAATCAAAACCTCAGTCAACAGACGGCGTGAGCACTGGAGCAGATCGTCGATTTGTCACACAGAGGCATATTCATTCAAATGAGAAACATGACAGAATGAGAAAACTGCATAGAGTCAGGTGAGGACGACAGCTTAAGCTCTCTGACAAAGCAGGTCATGTTCAGGTTTCAATGTTCATCACTTTGAAATATTTGCTGCTTGGCTCCCAAAGCAAAGTTTAAAGTTTGATCTCACTTTTCAACAAGTTTCATTCTTTGCAAAAACAAAAAACAAAACAAGACAATGTGACAAAAGACAGTGAATACACAGAAATATAAACTGGACAACATTTCAATATTACTGTATCAGGTACATTCTCAATCACTTTCGATCCCGCACAAATAAAACTGCAGAATATTGATCATAAAACTAAAATATCTTGCTAAGATAAGATCTTACTAATATTATTGGGAGATAATAACTGATATATCCCTTAAATGCATGAATGTTTTGCCAATCATTCTTACATATTCGGGTCTTTAGCGACCCAGATCTATATCTAACATGGATGGATCTCCACCTGTCGCGATAATATAAAACTACCCTAATATTAGAATAACCATTACAGAAGAATAAAATAAAGCATATTTTGTATATATATATATATATACACACACATCAGGCATAACATTATGACCACCTTCCTAATATTGTGTTGGTCCCCCTTTTGCTGCCAAAACAGCCCTGACCCGTCGAGGCATGGACTCCACTAGACCCCTGAAGGTGTGCTGTGGTATCTGGCACCAAGATGTTAGCAGCAGATCCTTTAAGTTCTGTAAGTTGCGAGGTGGAGCCTCCATGGATCGGACTTGTTTGTCCCACAGATGCTTGATTGGATTGAGATCTGGGGAATTTGGAGTCCAAGTCAACACCTCAAACTCGTTGTTGAAACGTGATTCATCAGACCAGGCCACCTTCTTTCATTGCTCCGTGGTCCAGTTCTGATGCTCACGTGTCCACTGTTGGCGCTTTCGGTGGTGGACGGGGTCAGTATGGGCACCCTGACTGGTCTGCGGCTATGCACCCCCATACGCAACAAACTGTGATGCACGGTGTATTCTGACACCTTTCTATCAGAACCAGCATTAACTTCTTGAGCAATTTGAGCTACAGTAGCTCGTCTGTTGGATCGGACCACACGGGCCAGCCTTCACTCTCCACATGCATCAGTGAGCCTTGGCCACCCATGACCCTGTCGCCGGTTCACCACTGTTCCTTCCTTGGACCACTTTTGATAGATACTGACCACTGCAGACCGGGAACACCCCACAAGAGCTGCAGTTTTGGAGATGTCGACTAGCCAGTCGTCTAGCCATCACAATTTGGCCCTTGTCAAACTCACTCAAATCCTTACGCTTGCCCATTTTTTCTGCTTTTATATATATATATATATATATATATATATATATGCATTTTATGTAGTAGGCCTAATCTGTTAAATGAAGATCTCATTGATTAACATTTCAAGATATCAAAATTTCATCTTACTTTTTGGCCATATAAATATCAGAATCTGCACCAAATTGCATATTTTTGCTCAGATATTTCTTCTCTAGTATGAGCTCCATATTCTCACTATATCATACTTTACAAGCCTGATATGTGATACAAAACATAAAACAAATGCATTCAAAAAAAAAAAAAAATTCTGACTATATTTATTTCACGTCAGGCTTAAATTAGGCTACATGGTTCATTTCTGTAAGCTTTAAGTCAATTGAAGTTGTAATTTCTTAAAAGCTATATTGATTAAATAAATAAAATGATGGATTTTAATACAGTTCGACACTGACTGTAGTTTTCAAAGGTTAAACTGAAAGGGTTTATAACTTCGTGACGCCAGACTGTGGAACATCAGCGCCATCCAGTGAGCAAAATAGTGTATTACATCGTGGATATTAGAGCGCTTATTTGCCTCTCATTCAAAGAAATCTTCCATTTAAAGCTGTTTTTATATTCATTTGAAAGTGTGTTTGTATCGTCCTCACGACTTGCCCATTATCCTCACATACCTTCCCAAATGTAGTTCCCATCGACACGCTTTATAAACTTGAACCACAGCTGATCTGTGTGCGGTTCGGACAGATGCACGTCTCCGATCCACAGACATGGTTCACAGCTGGACAGAACCGAGCTGCTCGGATTCATCTTCACGGCTCGGTTCGGATCCCAGTGTCCCATCTCCGGCCGAGAGCCTAATATAAACAACTCGACATCTGAACACTCTGGTGTCAAAATAACACCAAACCTGAACACAACCATGTCCTGTATACACACAGGCTACAGGTGCTCTTTAACTGGGACTGATCTTTATGTGTCTTCGGTCAATGACATTATAAATGGCTGCGCTAAAAATATAAGCGGTATTCTAGACATTTAAAGCGATACAGTGGCTGAGAGGGGACACTGCTACTAGTTTTCCGAAGAGAAACAAACTGATCCTGCAGGGGCGCTCCGCGGCTCAGAGAGGCCAATCCTCTATTGAGATTAATTCAAATCTCACAGCATTATTTTACAACAATTTGAACACTAAAATCGTAAATATTGATTTTCTGATATTGACATAAAAATAAAAATCCGCTCCGGCTATATCAATAATTTTTTTTTTTTTAATCGTAATCAAAGTAAAATAAGGTCCTGAACAATGCTGTAAAAGTAACTGAGACCACATGACACCACTTTATGTGCTTATTCAGATCATTTGCACGTAAATAATGTTTAACTGCCATGTAATAAAAGTACACACACACACACAAAATTATTAAACCCATCTTACATGACCAATTAAACACTAAATTTCAATTGTCATAGCCTATTTAAATATATTTGTACTAAGTTGCAACTTCATCATTACAAGTATTACATTTTTTTTTTTTAGTATTTAATTTAATTAAATAAATTAACTTTAAAGTCCCCCTGTGGTGAAAATCAAGTTTTTAATGTTGTTTATATGTCTATGTGGTGTTTTTAATATGCTTTAAGACAAACCATGCGCAAATTCGTAAGTCAACACCATTGCTGAGTATTTTCTCTTTAGAACTGCAACGATCCTTCCAAATTGGTGTTTCTGACGTCACAAACTACCTTGCAACCAATCACATCAACATGTGGGCAGGCTTTAGCATATCATTAACTATGACCACTCTGTGTAAAATTAGCAACACATAGCTGTTTGATAGCATAGTAAAGCAAAAGGCTAATCATATTAATTGTAAAACCATCGTGCAGCGTTTACCTCAGTAAGTTGACCGAGTGGATCTCTGAGCTTGTGCGATTGAGTGGAGGCGGGGCTAATTAGCATATTCACAGATCCACCTATACTGAATGAAGCAAGGGTGTAGAGTTACAGTCAAGCTATTTTAAGGCATTAAGTTTTTTTTTTTTTTTTTTTTTTTCCACAGGAAAAAGAAACATTTAAATCATTTTGGTGATCAAAGTTTTAAGGGATAAAATTATTGACCACAGGGGGACATTAAATGTAATAACCAATAACACTACAGTTAAAATTATATTTAAATACTTTACATGTGCTTTAAGTTATGATAATCAACACATCAAAATAAATGTTTCTTAAAAATAAAGGATCATTATAACAAATATTTAAAGTGTACTTTAAAGTAAAATTTTTCATTTGACATTACAAAGTGCCCTTTTTAAGTGTTAAGAAACATATAGTCATGAAATTGTATTCTCTTTAAGCACACTTAAGTGGCATTTTATTTCATCAACGATATATCAAGTAGTTTTTAAAATACATATATTGTCTGTAAAGATTTTAAGTACACTTCAGGTTCACTTTCAGTATTGAGTGCTCTTCTCCTTAATCAGCATTAATCGAAACAAAATCTCTGGATTATAACTCTGCTCTGTAAAAATAACTATTAATCCCCTGACATTTTTTTAGTTTGTTTTTCCCTGTTCCCACCGTGAGATATTCAGCATATTTGGCATTTTTAACAAAAGGCCACATCTCACAGTTCATTTGCTTTAGTAAATGTATACATACACACTTAAGACTGTGTAATAGACAGGAAATACCAGGTTCGTTGGAGTAGGTATTGTATTAACTGTATTATATTATTTTATTATAAACTTAAGAGAGCCAACACATTCTCAGAGAAAGCAGCACATAATTTCTTTGAGTATAAACCAGTTAAAAGTTAGGTTTGGATGTAGTCTATAAGCATACATTTTAAAAATATAAAAAGACATTGAGCCAGAATAAAGATAATAAAATATATAGATATATTTTAATTCATAAGTCAAAAACCACATGCATCTCCAACCAACAGCTGTACTGGCAATTTCTCCTCCTTAGATTTTAAACAATCAACCTAATAACCAAAAACCAGACTTCAGATAACATGGCTTCAGTAATACAATATATGGACTGCATTACAAAAAAAAAAAAAAAATCACTTCATTTTGATTACATGGAAATGAACACACAACCTTGGGCGACACAAGTTGAGAAGCCTAAAACAGCTCCTAACATGTAAACGCTGCATAGCTTTCCATAAACCTTCTATACTGTACGTAAAGGTGAAAATAAACACTTCTGTGGTTTAATTAGCTGCAGATCACACCTATAAATATTAGCTTTCACAAATGCTCACAGCACACATTCAAATGCAGACAGGTTAAAATATGTCACACATCACATATATGTAAGTAATAGAGCTCTTCTTTGTAATCAAATATAGTGTTATCTAAGCTTTCCCTCACTCACTCAATGGGAAACGCAATAGCAGAGTGTCCATTTGCTCCAGGTTAGTGAAGATACAGCGAGTCAGAGCGCAGCAGACAGCCACAAATTTCAGTAAAGTGCAAATATTGACTCTAAATGTTGATATATGGTTGGCATGCTAACCTGGCATGCTGATAGTTTAAGGTGTTTTAGTATGAATGCTGCAGTACAAAGTCATTGAATGAACTGTAGTTCACTCTAAGGTCCATTGGTGCCATTTCTGGATGAAGCCATTAAGGTCATTTTAAAACTGCTGTAAATGAAAACCCTCTTTTCTATGACAATGTGACAGAAAAAGAAAAAACAAAAACAAAACAGAAGAACAGCTCTGTAACCCAACATAGATTCAATTCTTGAGCATGACAGCTGTTCCTGGATCAGGGTGAAGCGAGCCTGTCTACAATATCAGCATAAAACTGAGCACAACTTATCTATCCAGAGATAATCACTGACGATCCAAGAAAGGGTCCTTTTTTAAAACAGCCACGATATCTTAACCAAACCATGCAAATATCCTATAGTGTGGATATGTATTGACAGGAACCGGAAGTCATTATCTGATTTTATCTGATTATCTGACAGAGATTACCTTGCTGTGTCAAGACAAATAAATCAAGTGCTATTCGACAGGTTGAGGCCCATATAATTGCACCAAATTAAGCCTCAGTGTTTACACTCTCTTAAACCAGTCCTCTGTCAGCACTGGTCTTGCTAAGAAAGCATGGGTGTGTGTCAGAGGAGTAGATGATTTTAGCAGATGAACCATTGCACTACACACCATCAGACCACATTATCTTTGATATATTAATAAAAAAATAATCTTAACATCAAAACAAAAAAATATTTTGTTTCCTTTTATTTACACAGTGATCGTATATTGTAGATTGAAGAGGTTAGGTATTGTAGTGTTTTAGTTATGTGTACTGTTATGATACAGGCTTGAGAACAGATCGGAGTGATCTGCCGTCTCGCGTGAGCTCTCTGGTCGTGCACATGCAGGGCAGTGGAACCGCCTCCACCTGTCGGAGGACTTCATTGTACGGGCAACGTTTCAGGTGGTCTGCCATGCTAGTGATGTCCGCAAACTCCCACCTGTTAACCGGGCTAAAGGCTGTGCTGAAACGCCAAACCTGCAGGAAAACAAAACAGTTACTTACGTAACCACTTAACAACAGTTTTATAGTAAAACTTGTTACCTGCTCAGACTGTTTGAAAAGGAGTACAGTCAAAAATAAATATGTGCAAACTGTTTAACATTACATAATTAGTAGGGCTGCCCTTGACTAAAGATTTTTCGAGTCGACTAGTAGTCATTCATTTAAGCGATTTGTCGACTAATCGCACGTGTATATTAAAAAGCCATATAAATCAAAATAATGAGCCTTTAATTGCCTATATATAATACATAGTCAATCAGCACTCAAACGCACTCATAAAGCTTGCCACAGCGTGCCGGCAAATGTAATGATTATAAATGTGTTTTGAAAAAAAAAAAAAAAAAAAGGAGACTGTCTAAACATTTTAATAATTTATTGATAATGTTTTCTGTGTTTTCAGCTGCAGAGATGACGTCGACGATGCTGACTCGTCACTCTGCAGTAGTGCACGTGCCTATATGCACATTTCACATGGATTACATAACCTGAGAATATTTGTTTTCCACTTGAATTGGTTGACAATCACTTGAGATTTCAAGCTTTCTAGTTTTGGTTTATTTTTGTAATGCGCTCCAGTTCAGGGAGACTGAGACGATAGAAAAAGCATCCCGTTTGTTTTCTTTATTTCACAAAGGCACAATGTTTTCTTGTTATTGTGAATTTACTAGGGGTGTGATGAGATCTTGTGTGATTTGGAGATTTCTCGTCGAGGTGAAAAGCAGTCTCGTAATGTTGCCATGACGGAGTGAAATTAGGATAGAATATGCCACCGCTACGTTTACATTACGCCTCCACTATCGTTTTGCTTTTTATAAAAATAAAAACCATTTAATTCAGTTGGAATAATGGTCACTTCAATCCCATCCAGGTCATCCAACACGAGCTACAGAGTCGTACGTAGTGCAGCAGGAATCAGAGTTCACTGATCACGTGACAGGAGTAAGTGACTAGATGACCGACAAGACCATGGCGGAGGATTCGTTGCAAAACAAAGCCTAAGCCTAAGCTATCTTAGGCTGGGCTGTGTAGTCGTAACCAACTCTTAGCTCTGAATCATGCTTGAAGAATAAATTTCGTCTCTATTTGCACTTTAAATATTGAGAGTATTTTGATTATGGTTGGACTTATTGTTTGCACTTAATAACCAAATAAGACTAAGAGAAATTTTTGTCATTCAGTTTTATTCATACAGTTTTTATTGCTATGATCAATTTTTTAAAAGGAGTTCAGTTAGGAGGTCAAAAGTTGTAGAAGCTCATAATTCATGTACAGTTCTAATGTCTGAAGAGACTCATAAAATCATACAGGAGAGAAGCCAGTCAGTTGAGTTTGTGGCATAACCTTTTACGGTGCTGTATTGTTGTCTTTTACTGTATATGATAGTTCATACTCAAAGTATAACTGAAATTACATTCATTACAAGATGTTTAGTTAAAACATTTAAAATGCATCTGCAGACTATTTTTCTAGTCATGTATTTCGTCATTGAGGATTTCCTAAAATACTGTGTAAAAATCTCGTCTCGTTCTCGTGAGCTCAATCTTGTGTCTTGTCTCGTGAGCTAACTTTCTCGTCACACCCCTAGAGTTTACACAAATAAAAGTAGACCCTGATGTATTACTCTTAACTGTATGACCAAATATGGAGGAATATTTTACGTTGTTTGAGCCTAATAATAGCACACATTTATCTAGGTTAAGTTGTAAAGTTGCTACTACTTACATGTTTCAAATGATAAGCCATATTTGAGGTCAATGGATGATAGGTGAACGTTTGGATTTCCTGCCCAACATACTGTAATTACCACAAGTACCCGCCGTTAACGAGCTGTCCCTCACTTCGCTACAAGGTTTTTTTCTTTTTCTTTCTGCGACTAACCAACTAATAAAATATTTGGTCGACGAATCCTCTTCTAGTCGACTAACAATTTGTCAAATATTAAGGGGCAGCCCTAATAATTTACATGTGGCCACTGTTCAGACATACTGTACCTTGTCTTTTATCTGCCAGGTTCGTCTTCCATCCAAATATTGCTTCTTTTCCCATTGAACCACCACCATGCCACGGCTCTGTAGCAGACTGGCACAAACATCTCTCATTGTACGAGACACCATTGACAGCTGACACAGGCTAAAGCCATCCAGAAATCGGGCCACATGTTGAAGTACTTCAAATGGCAATCCGCTAAGGTGATCACACTTAGGCTCTATTACAGGTTCTGAGATGGGTTTCACCCCAAATGACCTGAGGTGGCGATCATGAACAACCTTCGACCCTTGAGTGGATGGGCAGAATCTGCGCTGGGAGTATGTGCAACCATAATACGCTAACGGGCACCGGTGCTCCATCCAGCCATTGAGTCCAGAGTGGATATCTCCATGAACATTGCGGAAATGCGAGAGGAACTCTTCTCGACGGAAGAGCTGGCCGCACTCAAAGGTAAACATGGAGCCCTCTCGTGGAGCCCAGCTTGGGCGAGGCACAAGCTGCTCCAGCGTCAGATCAAGCCGCAGAGTGCAAAACGGACTTGGCTGCGAAAGGCGAGGTGCAGCTCGATCGCAAGCGGAAGCGGATGCGACCTCTCCGACCATCGTACTTGTTGCCAAGATGGCAGCAGGAAAACTAAACGTCTGGGTGCCAAAGTCAACACGTGTGCCTCCGAACGCATAGACCGTGTCGGATATCCTCCGAGCTCGAGGCGACTCCTCCAGGCAGAACAGAAGAGCTGCTGCCGTAAAGTCAATTTCGCCAAGTCCCATGGGGTCATCCACTGGCTCCTGATCTAAATCTGATGTGTCCACAGCTTTGTCCTCCATTTTGCAGCGTGGATTTCTATGGGGAAACATTTCGGTAAAGGACCCCTTCCGTCCATTAAGTGCAAGTGGCATAAAATTGCGCAGCAACTGAAGGTTCTGGAGTTTCCTCTCAAAAGCCCTATCTTCAAAGTCTAATGCCATCACGCTGTCTCTCTGGACAGTCAAAGTCTGAGCATGTATAGGCTGCTGCAGCAAAGGGGCTTGTGATCCAGAGGCCTCCTGGATCAAGAAAGCATGTTGGTCATGTCTGATCTCTGGTCTATGGGGAATTAATGGACCAACAAACTCCCAAGAACCTCGGGACTCTGGGTTTTGATGGTGTTCTGTGGTCGATTCTATTATGTGATCTACAATACTATGAGAGCCATTACAAAAACCTTGCCTATCTATGTCCCCTAACATGACTGGGCAATGCTCACCTGCTGCCTCATGAGCTAGACCATCTAAAGTGGTTTCTACATCATCAAATCCCCCAACAGCCCCAGGCTCAGCATCAACCTCCGATGTAACGTCCTTCATATCAACATCTGGAGACTCCGAAGTTTCTGACTGGTTGAGCTTGCCATTCTTGTTAACGATTGAGCCACTAATTGGCTCAGTGCCTTTGACGACATCTCCTAATGCACCCAGTGCACAGGCCAAGTTCCTGCCAAGTTCCATGAGTTTTTGGTGCTGTTGAGGCTGTAGATCCTCCTTTAGGCCATTGACTCCGCTGGCTATTTTATCACAGCTGAACCCGGCATCTTCTCTTGTCCTCACGTTTTCATGCAGTTCCCCATTGCGCTCCGGAAGTGCAGCTGATGCATTAGTGGTTGTGCAGTCTGTTTCAGAAGAATTGAGGTGGATCAGGACGTTAAGAGCTGCGGCCAGGCTTTTGGTTGTCTCCACCGTGGTTTGGTAGAGCTCTCCGTAATGTTCTTCTTTTAGACCATTAATCCCATTGGAAATCTTGTCTTTTGAACAGCCAGCCGTAGGCTCCATCTCAATGGTCTCCACCTGCATGCATGGAGTCTGAGCAACTGAGTCTAGACCAGGCTTTTCACTTTGTCCTGCTGCCTTAGTCTTTTTCTCTGGGCCACTAGTGGGAGCCAGAGAGACAAGTTTTAGTGACGCTAACATGGTGCGCTGGTCCTGAAGAGCGAGCGCCATGTCAAGCTGCTCCACCTCATCTGCTTCTTGACTCAGCCGCTCATATGAACGATAATCCTCATCATTCACTGGCCACCTATTCCACTCCATAGTGCAGCACACCACACCTGCAGGACACACCTCAAGGTGCTCTGCCATCTGGCCACGGGCCAGGGTAAAAGGGCATCCAATGCTGTGGTTAAGACATGGCACCCTTTCAAGCGGGCACAGCAGCTTGTGTTCAATAGCCTTGCAGCTGTGGAAGATGGCGCCGCATACAAGAGGGCAGGTGATGAGGTCACAGGAAGTGCCGGGCTCAGGTTTGACCATGCATCGCCTGCTTATGCAGGACATGCAGTGAATATGGGGCTCCTCCATTATTTAAGATGACAGCAGCAAGATGCAAAAGAGCAGTCTCAACCACTGCAAAACAATCAGAGGAAAAACTGAGATTAGATTCATCAACATGCAGGTTGTAAAACAAGTAAACTTTGTAGTTATTGACAAAGTAGGTAGCATCAACTTATAAATATAATATTGTAATTCTCAACTCTTTATTGTCATATTAGGAAGATTCATATGGCAAATAGAGAGCACTTTACCAGAGATGTGCAAAACTACATATTATCAAAATTGACTAGTAGGTGTGTAGTCTGAACAGCTGGTAGACTAGTCTTCCATTAACATAATGTCCTGTAGACACAAACAGGAACAGAGACAGCACAGGAACCTTGACACATTTTAAAAACTTTTCTATGTATCTTCAAAATTCATGGCCAGAGTTCATGGCCAAAAATGTCATCTGCATGTGGGTCAGTGACATGACGTGCATATTTTTGTGTCCAGGTGTATTATTTCTTTTAAAATTATTTAATAAATTCATGACATGTATCACTTTATTCTATAAAACCTATTTAGTTTGAATTCATTTTCAGTACATTTAAATAATAAATATTATTTTATGTTTTGGTATCTTAACCACCAAAATGTCAGGTGGCGCAACCGTCCACATAAATTAACAGTCTAAGAAAACTATGTAAAATTGTGTTTTAATAATAAGTCATTCAAAATACAATACCACGGCATAATTTTATGTTTGAAACCTTTAATTTAAACAAATAGTATAAATATCAGCAGTAGTTTTAAAGCTGTTGGGATAACTAAAAAACTTTTGTCTGGGAATTTGTATGTTCTTAAATGTCAGGGTGACACAACTGCAAACATGGGTTTTTTATTATGAGGTGAAATAACAGTAAGTGATAAGTAAGTAGTCATGATAATGCATCATCCAGAGGAGCCCAACTGATCTTTGTGGCAAATACTGATAAAATAGCTACTTTCAAGTATGGCTAGGTTGGGATACTTTCCATGTCTGGTGGTACAACCAATGTAAAACTAGGAAAATGCTATTTTATCATAAAACTCCTTATTGTATTTAAAAATTATATGTATGAACTTGCTAGCATAGGCAAAAGCTAATACAGGCATCCAAGTAGAAGCCTGTTCAATGTAAAATTAGTTGCAAAAGTCAGGTGGCGAAACCAGGAAGTCAGGTGGTTCAACTGCAACGAATGTGCCCATATGAAATAAAAACATAATTTAAGCTAAATAAATAATACATTTAAGCTAAGATTGTCTATTTTTGTTCTAAAATGTTACTTTTAAGTTAAAGATGTTTTACACTTTCAGTTATTTTTTATAATGATCTTTAAACTAACTTTAGATGCCACTATCGTATAAAGTAAAGAAAAAACGGTGACACTTTATATTAGGTGTCTTTAACTACTATGTACTTACATCAAAATATTGTCAGGTATGATGCTGTTTATGTTGTTTTGCAACACTTCTGCAAACACTTGTGCTGCTATTGAGGTGGATATGGGTAAGGTTAGGGAGAGGTTTGGTGGTATGGGTAGGTTTAAGGGTGGGTTAAGAGGTCAACAGTGTAATTATAGATGTCATTACAGAAATTAGTTACGGCTGTAATATGCAGGAATTTTTTAAAATATATAAATACAAATTTAAAACATGTAGTGCTTTCTATCAAATTATTAATTTAAATGTTAGTATGCGGTAGTTAAAGACACTTAATATAAAGTGGGACTGACAACTAAAGCATTAAAAATTATCCGGATCCGTATATCTTGCATACAGAAAAGAGACACGATGAATTTTGTTTAATAGGCATTATATTATATAGTGTTCCACTAAAGCTGTTATGCATTTAATGCTTTCAACATTTTGATGAATGCATTTTATATTTTATTTTAATTTAAAATTCTCAACTGACTAAATCTGATGATTGTTTCTGTATCAATATAAAACATGACTTTGTTGTTGTTCAAACACAATCGACAGAGCTGGGTAGTAACGGATTACATGTAATCTGGATTTTCAATTTACTACTTTTACTTCAATAGAGACTGGTGACTAAAACACTTGTATTTGTATTTTATTTTTATCTGTAACTGAAATCAAAAATAAAATCCAGTATTCACCATATCCCCTGTCATTATTAATGTTGTCAGGCGGCACAACTGATATTAATCAGGTGGTGCAACCATGTAAATTCTTGATTTAAACCAACAAATAATTGGTCAAAGTGAAAAAATGACTGAAAACTAGATTGTGATTAGTTATTAGCTATATTGAATGCATTTACTGGTATACTTGTATTATACTCATATTTTTCTGTCTTTAAAAGTAAAATCAGATGCTAAAGATACTAAATATCTGGCTACTGGGATGCAATAATTATAAATTAATATGAATAAAATTCATAAGCACAAAATAATATATGTTAGGCACTGTAGACACTCAGGGTTACTTTTTTTATGCCTTTTTTGAAGCTTTATTTGTCATTGATACATGTGTAAATAGACCAACAATTAAATCATTTAGGGGTTCAAAATTAATTATCTTCAAATTTATCATAGGGCATCCCATGTTGTGAATAAAAAGGAACGCTTACATATTGGTGCTACTTTAAAGGTAATCAGGGACATTTTTTACCATAATTTCAAAATCAATAAGTTGCCCAAATTTACCTGAATGTATCTTATGACACCTTAAGAAAGTTGGCAAACTAGATATCCTAAAATATCCTTAATAACTGATGTCTTTAATCTTATAATGAGATCCATAGCTGTCGTTGCCATTTCTCTAATTGATTTTGCTGAACTCTGTAGTGCACCCTGAAAAAAAGCATTAATTCAATAATGAAAACCTCTCTTGAGATCCTGGCAGACTCCTTCCAGCTTTATTGCTGTCTTGATTTTATCCAACAGTCTTCCTAGTTAGCATAAACAAAACTGGCCCTCTTGACTCATGTGTTGCTGCTGTGCCTCAAGCCTTTTTAGCAATGACACCACATTAAACCGTAAACCAAAAACATACAGACAATCTTTAAAGCTTCATTAAACTTAACCTTAAAGTTTCTCGACACACATTGGTTTTAATGTTTACAAAACAATATGTTGGAAAACAGACATCTGACAGAACTGAAAACCTTAAATAACCACAAAAACTTACATTCAGACATAACAGAATGAAGTTAAGAAGTGTCCTCATGATTGTAGTCGATATTTTGATCATTATTTTGTTGATGTTTAACTTTGTTTCACTTTATTTATTTGCTGCTGAGGTTAGCCTATTAGCTAGCTCAACTTTCTACCTTCAGTCAACATAAACAAACCACTCACCTTCCCACAGACTATGTCAACTAACTCCCCGCGTTACTCACTCACGCCCCTCTCGTGTTTTTTCACTTGTCCGGTTTTACGGTGAAACGGGACACTTTAGCACACTGCTGTATGATAATGTACACAATCATCACCGTTTGTCCAGTCCAAAAATACTCAATCCGGCTGGGACGCACGTCGATGACGTCATCGCGCAAAAACCGGGCGTCATGACGTGAGGGTTTATTTTGGCCGGGTATAATTTGTAGGCTACTGGAAATGTTTGCTTTGGTTATTTCTGTGATTTTTGTTCATTATTTTGTCCATTCTTATCATTGTGTATAGGCCTACTATACGATTTTTAGGTGTTGATATGGAACATTTTAGATTGAAAAATGATATTGTTATTAGGTTGAATGATATTGGCATTTGTATATAACGTTAAACGAAACAATGCTTTAAAAATTCAGAAAGGGTAGATTTTAAAATAGCTTTAATTACCTTTAACTAATTTATAAAATGAAATGTTAAATTTACCATAATTTTGCCATATGTCCCCCATCCTGAATTTTTATAACTTTATAACTTATATAGTAAAACCAGAGATACTTCACAAATGAATTTAGTAGCCTATTTATGCATACAAATGTTTATTTATTTATTTATTTGATCAGGTGATATAGACTACCATATGTTTAACAATTAACAAAATGTTTCATTTTTAAAAATTGCAATGGTCAAAGTGAAAGATTGAAGAATCAAATCGGTCTGCACAGAGCCGCTTCAAGTCCAACACACCTATTTTCTTCAATCCAAATAATAACCAACTAATCAGGGCTGCGTTTCTCAAAAGCACCATAAGCCTAAAGGCTGATTTATACTTCTGCGTCGAAACTACGCCGTAGCTATAACGTAGGCTGTGTATAGCATGCATAGCCTATAGCGCAACCTGACGTGCATCTCTCCAAAAATGTAACAACGCGTCAAAAATGCAGATTGGTCTGCTAGAACCTCTCCCTGCATGTGTAATTGCACGTCGACGCGGACAACGACACAGAAGTATAAATGAAAACCGAGCCGAGCGGACCCCAGCATACACTTTCAGTAGCATAAATACAAGTAGTCCGCGTCCGTGCTGTCCGCAGCTGTCTGTGTACGCATGCGAACTGGAGTATAACCGAGGCTCAAAGCCCAAAGTATGGTTCACTTTTTACACGTACGCGAGGGTCAGCGTACTCGCACTGCCAGATTTTTGTAACCGCGCGTACTTCTCCGCACAGGTCGCACATGCGCATTTTTTTTTTTTTTTTTTTTTTGCAGTAATTAGTTTATCCACAAGGTGGCAACCGTGCCCTGGGTGGTTGATTCACAAGGTAGTCGAAGAAAAACTGCATAAACAGAACAGACAGGAACGCGTGCAAGCTACAGCAACGATGGAGGCCTACATAGACGAGAGATTGTGCGAAGAGGTTAGAAAGTACCCTCATTTGTACAACTCTAGCATGAAAGAATACAAAGATGTTTTCATGGGTTGTAACTCGTTGTGAGAGATTGCTCAAAACTGCGCAGGCGTCGAATGCCTGTGTACGTGTATGAGTCAAATGAAGTATATTTTCCAAGGCTGTGCGTTCGACTGTGCACTTTCATTAAACACTAGTGTATGCGTAAAAAAATGAAGCATACCCAGGGCTTAAGTAGATCATAGAACCATTGGCACCAGTGGTCTCTAAAGATCAACTTAGCTCACGATGCTTTTGAGATACGCATCCCAGTTCAGTATCACTTACAGTCCGCAAGCTGCTTGTGGTGAAAACAACAGGTGCCGAGAAACTTTGAAATTTAGCCAAAATATCAGTGAAATTTAAATAAGCCTACTGAATAAGTAGGAACAATTGAGACTGAACGACAGGGCTATATATAGCCATGAATGAAAGAAGGAGTTCAACTATTGAAAGGTAAGGGGCCATTCATGTGGCCAGTATTATTGTCACAGTCTGAAAAAAGTGCTTCCCTTTCATGTCAACACTCATGTGTTTGGAGATGCCAAGCTTTAAGGCAGGAATACACACCTTTTGCCCAGATTTTTGCCCTAATTTACAGTGTCTTAAGGAGTAGACGCTGCCAAAAGTCTGAGCCAGAGTGGAGTCAGAGATGACAGATTTCGCAAGAAATCGCATATGATGGGCACAGACATGTATTGTTTTCATTTATCATTCTCGTAGTAAAGAGCCATGTTTCTGCATGAGTTTGTTGTGTTACGACTTGATGTTCTTCTGCTTCTTCTTATGGCGGTTGGCAAACAAACAATAGCATTACCGCTACCTTTTGGCCTAAATTTTCATTTCTATATGTGATAATTTCAGCACCTGCTTTGCTAAATGATCAACTTCCTCAGTCATTTCCATCCACTCCCACTGCCTAATTTATTTACTCTATATATATACTTAAAAGAATTTCACAGAACAGATGTCTTGTCTTGAGGACCTCCCCCTAATAAGGCTTGATAATGCAGAGAATGAATCTGAGCATTTCACCGCATTCATTGGTCGAGTGCCCTCCATCCACCTGATTTATAGCTAATAAAATTGCTACCATCTCTTTTGAATAAACTCCTATTTTTCATATAATCTCTTACCAATTTTAACTTAACAATGTGGGACATATACAGTTGCTGAAGCTTGACCTGTTTCAGGATCTTTAGAGCCGTCAGTGACAATTGTGTAGCATTGAGTAGTAATTCTGCTCTAGATGCTGTTTAACCATTACATACTTTGCTATTACTCTATTTTTATCAATAATCATTTCTTGAGCTAGATCTACTAATGGTATAAGGAATCGCTAAGGGGTGAAAATGTCAGTTTTGTGTCTAGCCATACCCCCAAATATCTTATCACAAACACTTGACCTAAAGCTTTGCCGTAGTTGTAATTTTACACTTTGATATTCTCTTTTTTGAGAAACAAATAACCTGTGTTTTCTACACTGATAAGCTCTTTTTTTTTATTATTATTATTTTTTTTTAATTTTACACCTTATTAATTGCACTCTGCATACTTTGTCACATAGGGATCATTCCTCCCTCTCTTCCACAGTTCTCCATCATCCACAAACAGAAACTTTTCAACTCCTGCACCAACCTGGGAAAAAATGTCATTAATCGTTACATTAAATAGGATGGGGCTACACATACTACCTTGAGGAGTAGTACTGTTTTCAATATAGTATGTTTTGGAATACAATGATCCCATCCTGACTTGAATAGATCTGTCCAAAAAGAAACTATGAAACCAGTTAAACTTTCACCCTCCTATACCCATCTAACCCAGTTTAATCAGAAGCCCTTCTTTTCACATTATATCGTAGGCTTTCTCCATGTCAGTAAACAGCAATAACTAAAACTTCCTTGTTAACCTTCCTGATGTCAGACTCTAGACATAAAACCTCATCCATAGTATTCCAAACTTTCAGAAACCCGCTCTGGAATAGATACATTTTTGGTCATGACCAACTCGTTGAGAACCATTTCACCTCGACAAATGAATAGGACTCTGAAAAAGTAATGTTAGATAATGATGGTAACATCATGTTTTTCTCTTCAAAGATAATTAAAACAACTGCCCCCGGTTTTACAAGATGTAATATCTGTGTGTACCCAGAATGTGTCTGTGAAGTTTCAGCTCAAAATACCCCACAGATCATTTATTATAGCTTGTCAAATTTGCCCCTATTTGCATATGAGCAAAAACACAGTTTTTGTGTGTGAGCTGCTCCCGGCCCCCTTTCCAGAAGAGGGCAGAGCTTTGGTTGCTCAACAACAACAAAGCTGGAGAATCTCACGCAGCCAAAATGAGAATTGTCAGTAATGCTGTTCAGGCCTTACATAGTTCAAACCGGAGTCGGACACTGATGGAGAGACTCAGGAAGAAGTTACAACTTTTAGAATGCAACTGGATGTTTCTGAATGGTTAGTCGATACATTTTTGTAGTTGCTGTGGAGTTGATTCAACTCATCGACTAGCATGTGCCGTCATGTTAATCTTTAGTGCAAATCCAGCGTTGAATTGACCTTCATTTGTGAAGCAGTCCGGTGTAAAATGACGGCATGGTAACAACACTCTGCTACAACTCTTTCTCTTCTCTAAAGCAGCCCAACATTGCCTTGCCCCCTTTGTGTGTTCCTGGGAGCAAATGTAAATTTTAGGATTAGTGACGTCACACCCAGGAAGAAGCTTGATGTAGTCCCTACCTGCTGTTTGTTGTAGTCCTTAAACAGATAATTAAATATCTCCCTTTGCACTGAACTTTGAGCATCGTAACTTTACAGATGTTGTTTATGCTCAAACAGCAACATTACACACTGACTAAAGTTAAAAAAGTGAAATCACAATCAACCATCCTTTTACAATATATCAGAGCCAATGTATTGTCTCAAGATGCACACCAGTAATGCTTTTTTTTTTTTTTTTTTTTTCTAAAGAATGTTTTTAAAAGCTACTTAAATGTCCTAATTGAACTAAGGCCTAATCCTGGCTCAATCTAAGCCCTGGTTGTGAAACCAGGCCCTGATTTAATAATTTTTATCATAAGCTCAAAATAAATGTTCAATTATGATTTAATTTATTTTTAAATAAAAAATACATGAATTTTAAAATGTACATTTTTGAGAGAATTTCAATTGTGTCACAATCCTGTGTACTCCTTCGGCTTTCTGAGGTCACACTGGAGGAAAAATATCTTGATTTCAGATTGTTGAAGAAAAATCATTTAGAAGAAGAAAAGCTTATTGCTTTATAATGGGGGATTATAAGAAAAGATGAAGATGCAAGTTATTAGTACATCGCTTGGCTCTTCGTTTGAGTTTTCATTCACAGACTTTAATTCTTTCATATGGCTTTATAAAAAGTACTACTGCAGATTGATAACAGAGCTACAAAGCTATGTAAGTTGTATACATCAGATAGAAAATACAATGTATAAAAATAAAATAAAAATAATGCTTGATAAATTAACCATTTATTTGATCTAACTACATAAAGATTCAATCATTTTATGATCTGGTTACAGAAAATGACTTTTCAAGATAAATGCAAAACTTTCTTAAAAAACTAGAAGTTACATGTTTCTATGGTCAATCACATATATTCTTCATTTTAAGTGACCTTATCTTTGCTTTTCAATCAACAGAAATGATTATATATTAGATATTACATTACAGAAATTCAATAATTTGTTTTATTATGATTGGGTTCATTAGAAAAGGATTAGACATAATCAGTCAAGGATTTTAAATTATATTTGTTTAAATTTTCTGATAGGACAAATAGGCTGATTTTGGTGTCTTTTTCATTGTGATCATGGAACATAAGAAAGAGAAGATTCTTGTTCAGAGATCTGAACGCTCTGTATCTACATCCCTGTCCAGTCCACCCGGCAGGAAGCCAGTTTACTCAGTGGTGACACACACAGGTTGGGAGTAGGCGCTCTGGATGCTGCCGTGTTTGGCAGACACGACGACGCAGTAACGTGTGGCAGGTTTTAGGTCAGTAACTGTGGTGATCTCAGTCTTGTACACGGACAGAACCTCCTCCGCAGGCAGAGACGGGGTGTCCTCAGTTAGGATTAGGGTGTAGGAATCCGCGCCTGTCACCCGAGACCACTCGACCTGCAGTGACTGTCCTGTCACACGAGCAACCTTCACCTCAGGGACGGACAGCTGCTCTGCGGAGGCAACAGCGTTTGATTTAAGATATGACTTCAGTTTGTATATAATGCTATAAGAACTGTCCGGAGAATATATCACCAAGACTATATATACTTTATATGTATCATGGCAGTATTTATTGTACTGCCTTTATGATGATGATTAAAAAAAAAAAAAAAAAACATTGTATTACAGTATTTTATAAAGGAAATCTAATGAGAAAACACAAACATACAGACTTATTACAGTTATGAGAATTTTTGGAGAAAATGTGCTTAATTGTCATGAAAATATGCAAAAATATTATTAATGGTTCTAAAATAGACATTTTCTTTATGCAAAATATATTTTATGTATTTATTTTTATTTATTTATTTTTTTGACCTGAATGTGTTTTTGTGAGAGCCACCCACCTTTAGCTTTATGAAAATCAATTCTCATCCTCAAAAAATATTTAAAGTCTTGTATATCTGTTGGCTATATACAGTATTTGGCTACACTTTATTTTAAAGTGTCCTTCTTACTGTATAATTAATTATACATTTAAGTACTGAGTAATATTAATTAACAACATGTAGGAATAGGGTTTCGTTTAGGATTAGTTTCATGGAATTATGTGTAATTTACTGTTATTACTATGTACATGTAAAATGTGCGTATTACAAAGTAGCCTACGTGTAGCATGGACACTGTAAAATAAAGTGTTACTATATATTTTTATATAGTTATTTTTATATGCTGTGCTCTTAATTATTGAGCAGTGAATGTGTCTGTAGATCATCTCACCAGGAGTCAGTGCTGCATTCAACTTTGCATATCTCAGATTTCTCTTCTGACGGTTTAAGGTTTGGCCTGTAAAAGATTTGTGTTAATATTGTTTCATTTTGCATGTACAAGATTAAATAAAGATGTACCTGCCAAATGCACTTACCTAAAGTAATATGTATTGTTAAAATAATAGTTAAGCTCAAGTTCCACTAAAATAGTTTACATTTTTCTCTCAGTTCATTAAAATAATTATACCATGGTATGTCTGAATACTTGATTCTGACTGCCTGGAAGGTGTGCAATTAAAGCGTACTGTATATAAAACGATTAGTTCCAGTGCTTGATTCTGATTGGTCAATAGCTGTGTTTTATCCACGATAAAATGATTTCGACCGCTTCACCCAAAGGTTCTGTGTATCACTACACAACACCCTTAGCAGCAACGTAAACATATGTCTGTTTTCATTGATATTGTTCATTGAATCTCACTGTATTATGTAGAGTATTGTGTGAGAGAGATCCAGTGAGCAAGTGTACCTGCATTTAAGCATTTTCCTTCAGGTCAGTCCTAGCGCTAGTTAAAACATTTTTCAGTTGTGTCTTGCTCCATATTCACAACAAGTTTCAGTTCTTTCAATATAAAAGTCTTCGCTACTGACTGATACACTCATTAAGACAATCTTTGCCGCCATCTAATGGCGTAATAATGTAACTTCTGTTGGTGTTCACGGTCAGGGACTACTTTTTCCAGCGGAAGGAAGGCTTATCGTGATTTACTTCATGAAAGTTGCATTGATACATATTTTTGGCTTTAATATTGTTAATATTGTGTTTGTGTGGTAACTGTTTTATAAAAGCAATAAGGTGCTCGAGGCTGCCGTATTGTGAAAAAGTCACAGCAGAAGGGGTTGCAGACACTCTCAGGATACAGCACAGCCTCTCGAACCTTATTGCTTACTTAATGCTCAGGTAGTTAGTTCCAAGTCAGTTTAATCACTGTTCTATATTAATGCGCTTGTTTCACTGAAGTACACACACTGAGATCGCGCTGTGCACACGCAGAACATTCAGGAGCACAGAGAAACTGCAACTTTTATTCATAAAATAACTTCGCTACATATATTTCTCAACAACATTGCTGGTTTTGAAGTAATTAAACGCACAGCTTCGTTGTTAACATAGAGACGCTGAACAGACCCTGGTAATGTTGCGGTAATTCACACACGCATCTCTCTCTCTCTCTCGATAATGAATTCAAATAAATGCTATCATTCATTCATTCCAATAAATATTCAATCGTATGCACTACTTTATCTCTGTGTCTGATTCAAAGCGGGCAGAATGCTTGATCTAACGAGTCGTAACTGACGAAAATAACCGCCATTTTTACACTTCAGGTCACATATTGCGCTGCAAACATCATTAACGGCTTTAAGTTGTCAGTGCTGGCAATGACCATGGTATAACCAGGATAATTCACGGCTAGCTGTGCACTATTAACACTATTATGAGTTTCTTGTATAAAATGAACCAAATTTAATTACTGAGTGAGTTCATAAAAATCAGAATCATCCAAAATCAGTGCAAAAAATTATGGGCCAGATTTACTAACATCTTTTGGCGTTAAAAAACTAACGTTAATGTCGGGATTTACTAAAGACACACAGTGCAAAATCAGTCCTGAAAAGGCGTCCTGAGATGTTTTTGCGGCTGACCTTATTGCATATGCATTTGTAGGAGTTTCCCTTTCAGACGCAAAATTTATGGGAGGAGAGTATTTAAATGATTCATGCAACGTGATTTACTAATCTTTGCAGTCGTCAGTTTACTGGTATTTGCACCATTATTTAACGCCCCAAAAAAGCATGTCTTAACCCAATTTACGACAGAGAGCGCGTGGTAGAAGGGAGAAAATATTTTCCCCTCATATTAATTTCTTTGGAATGCCAGAGGAAGACGTTATCTGAACATATCTTCCCAACGCTAATTTGCGCTGCTCTTATTAGACTGCGTTGGTCATTACGTAAATGATTGTGACCACGTCTGTGTTCGCGCAAAACTTGCCACTCCCATCGCCGCATTTGTGGAATTAAGCTTTCATGCTAATTTGCCCCGTTTAGTAAATCTGGCCCTATGTCTGGGCTTAGTTATGAACCACATGTTACTTCTTCTTACCAGTAAGGACTTTAGAGGCAAAACTCTCTCCTGCACCGTTCCAGGCTGTCACAGCAACATCGGAGGCCAGCAGGCCGGAGACCTGACAGCTGAGGTCTGAGGTGAGACAGACAGGCACCTGACCATCAGAACGCAGCTGGTAAACCTTGTATCCTGTGCTCAGAACTGACGAGCTCCAGGACACTGTGGCGGAGGAATGATCACCCGTGAAGGTGACGTCCATCGGCGGACAGGGCACTAAAGGTGAAAATAGTAATAGATCAAGTCAGAGAATATTATCTTAAAATGCTGCATGTTCTTTGACAGAGAAGGTCTGTTTTTATATTTAGTATGTCTAGATGTTTTTTAAACACTGGCTTGACAAAGATACTGACATGATATCATTCTTCTGAAATCCATCTGCCTTAGACTATTTAAACTTTTTTTTAACAAAGGTAAACTTGTGGTCTAGTACCTGTGACTCCAGTAACAGCCTGAGAAGGTCTGCTGGTCCCAGCTGAGTTTTGTGCAAGGACTGTCACATTGTAAGAGGTGCTACAGGGCACAGGGAAATCAAAGTAGTTGCCGTTTGTCCAATAGGATGACACGTCCATATTAGACTGTGGGTTGTCTTGGATATGGCCGGTCACCTGCACCAGGTACGTGACGTTAGGACAGTCCACAGAATTCCAGGAGACTCTGATTAGAGTGGCATCGCCCATCAGGTGGGTTCTCACCCTCACGGTGCCCGGAGGACATGGGACTACAGGGGAGTTCAACAGAGGGTTAATTAACAACAGGCTTGTTATTGATAACTAACAGCAAAGTTATCAAAGTAAAATAAAGCTGGAATATAAGTATTAGATGAAAAACTAAAATTAAGGGCTTTTCACACTGTGCTTATGCTGCATTTATCCAATCAATGACACTGACACTGCAAATATGCAAATTAGAACGTTAACCCAGGGTTTAGGAATGTACAATGTGAAACGTCAGTTTATGAATACTCAGGATGAATTGTAACCCCGGGTAAAGTATGAGCAGTGTGAGATGTGAAGCAAGATAACCCAGGATTCCATTTACCCGGGGTTTAGAATGACGTAGGGTTAACTATTTAAAGTGTGAAAAGCCTTTAGAAATGTTGTAAGTTTAACTTGAAGTACTAAAATGACAAACAAAAATAGAAATATTTTAGAATATAATATAAAATATAATAGAAACATTAGCTAAATAGAAATATTTTTTTTAAAAATAATAAAAATGACAAAAGTATGTAACAAAATTAAAGTGGGAAAATGATATATAAATTGTATACACAGATTACACCAATTAAGGACTAGGACTGCACGATTAGTCATTCAAAGATTGCGATCTTAATTCAAACACCCACGTGATCTCATTCCTAAACTACAATGATTTTTCTGTGTCTATTAAACCTTTGGTAAAATCACAGCAGATCATTCAGATCTGTGTTGGTGCTGCCGTTGATCCAGAGAGAGCAGATGTCATGTGAAACAGCTTCACAAACAGTCTTTTCAACCTCACAGTATCATTATTTCTGTTTTACAGTAATTTAAACTATCACAGAAGAACCGGGATAAAGGTTTATAGTTCGGATATAAACACTGATGTCTACAGAAGCGATCAAAATACCGTAAATTACCTTTAGTAAGTAACATGGTCGTTTCAAATCACTATTGTATCAGTTACATCATTACATCATTGAATCGTTCATTCAAGAGATTTGTTAAAAAAAGCTGATTCATCCAGTAATGAAACAAATGAAGACTTTATGAATGAGTAGGGGTGTAACAATATATCTTGTCACAATATATCGCATTACAAAAATGCAACAATATCGTATCGTGGATAGTGACAATGTGTTGTGCGTAGTTCTATCGTGACATGAGGGTTAGGGCTGCAAGATTTATCGCAATTAAACAGCACACGATTTGGCAAAGGCTGGGGATTATTTTTTATGCGCAGCTTGTCAGAGCTGTACAGGTCTGTGATCAGTAGTAAATGCTTCTCCATCTGAAAGCCAGAGGGCGCTCTTGCGCAGAAACTCCAAATATGCCCTGCTGCAGAAGTAGATCCAGGAAATCCCTATGGGCATCATACTATCGCTGTAGCTGAATACAGAAGATTGAAATGCTTTCATTGATTTAACATGACTAATAAACACACGACTACCTTATTCTGTGTAAGAAGCCTCATCAACTGTCGAACTGTCATTATGAAGTGAGTTTGAATAAAAACATGTTATTAAATATTGTCTTTTGTTGGACAAGATGCTTCTCATGTCTGGATGTTTGACGCGTGTTGCTTTTTCAAATGTACATTATAAGCGACTCAAACTCGCAGTGCTTTCAGATGGATTAGCATTTTTGCAATTTCATGATCGCACTAAGAATCGTGTCATTTTTCTAATCGTGATTAATCATGCCCTAGTTACACCCTTATGAATGAGTAATCGATTGATTCATTAATTCAAATTTGAAATAGACTGCAGCAATTAACACTTTGTCAGAACCTTTAGTAAATTACATGTTATTTTTTTTAGTTGTCTTCAGAATCATGGCAGAATCGTGATCTCTGTTAGAAACAAAAAAATTGTGATTCTCAATTTTTGCCAGAATCGTGAATTATGTGAATCATAAAAAAAACACTCAAAATTAAAACATGCAGATGTAATTTGGGAGAGAAATTGTGCTTGACTGAAAATATCCTGAAAATAATGCCACAAGAACACAAGGAAATGTCATTTTCGTTATGCAAAATATTTCTTGTAGTAATGTCATACTAAAACAGATATAAAAGTTTTGTGTATATATAGATTGTGTAACATTCTCAGACATGTGTGGTTGTATACCTGCTCCCCTCTGGACTGGCACAGTGAGGGAGCTGTTACAGGTTCCATCTGAAGCCTGCGCAGTGAAGTTGTACAGTGTCCCACACGTCAGTCCACGGAGGCTACATGAAGTGCCCGTGGTGTCACAGTGAAGCGTGTGTCCATCCATGGTTTGGGCCCATGTGAAGTACTGCAGGGAGCCTTGGCTCTCCTCCCAGGAGAGTATGGCAGTCCTGGTGTCACACTGCACCGCTACACTCATGTTCTGTGGCGCACAGGGCACTATGTAGAGCAGAAGGAATACAGTATGTCAAAGATTTCACGCCAAAATTAACACTTTTCATTTAAAGCCAATGTGCGGTCTCACCAGTGTGGAAGGTGACCTGCTGACTGGCCAAGCTGGTGCAGTTTCCAGCCGAAGCAGTTATGCTAACGTCGTAAATCTGTCCACAGTGCAAGTGAAACAGGGTGCAGTTGTTCGTGATGCTTCTGCAGGTTCGCACATCTCCGTCTCTGCTGCTGGCCGTGAGCGAGTATGACTCGGCAACCAAAGAGGGTGACCATGATGCCATCATGCCGTTTGAGTCACACACTGGATTCACTGTGACATTCTGAGGAGCACAAGGTGCTGTAAGAGAATTAAATAGAGAGGAGGTGGATGTGAATTATGAATATTTTGTGCAGCTCTCAAATCTCACACATATACAATGTGTCTTAATGTGTACCTGTGTGCATCTTAAGAGGAGGACTCCGCAAGCTGCTGCATTTGTCGGAGGACGCAGAGATTATAATGGTGTACTGCATTCCACACTTCGCTGTGGCGAGGTCACAGGACGTGCTTGTGCTGTTGCACATCAAAATGCTTTGGTCATGACCTTCAGCTGTGGCCACATAGAAGGAGGACCCTTCATTCAGCTGCCAGCTAACTGTTATATGGCTGCTGTAACAGTCCGTGTGTGCAGTGATGGAGGTGAGGGCGCATGGAGCTGCAGACAGAAATGACAGAGATCAGTGACTGACAGACATGGACAGTTGGTGGATGCAGCTTGAAAGCTCTGGGTGTTACAGTCTATAATTTTAAATGGAAGGTTAGGTTGTTTGAGTGTGTTTGCACCTGTCTGAATCTGGAAGGAGTTGCTGGGTCCGCTGTGGCAGAATGAGTTCACAGCAGTGATGTGGAAGGTGTACGTGGCTCCACATAGCAGGTCAGGAACATTGCAGTGCAGATCTGTAGCTGAGCAGCTGGAGTTAGCTCCGCCTCTTTCCACTGCCAGCACAGAGTACGATTCTGCCCCCATCGCTTGTAACCATGTCACCCAGGCTGAGTTGGTAACACAGTCCAGGTTTCCTGCCTCTCCGTGTGGAACACAAGGAGCTAAAACATGCAAATGCAATCTGTTAGCTTGCTAGGATCAATAGGCATTTCCACAAAGACATCCTTTCCAGTAAAAAAAATAAAAAAATAAAATAAAAAAATTAACAGCATTTTTCTGTAGCTTCTGTGACAATACACTACATAGGGTACAATGCATATGGAGCCTCTAAAGGGACATGGTGATGGGAGAAAATGCAAATGCATATTAGTGCCTGACAAAAAAATTAACCTTTGAACACATTAATGATTTACCTCATCCATCTGTGACCCACTTGGAATTAATTCAGAAGATTATTTTTTATTACTTGGCCCTCCCGACTGGCAGATTGTCCGCGGATCAGTGTTAATTTTGACAAGATTTCATTTAGTTTTAGTCATATTTTAGTCATCTGATTTTTTTTGGTTTTAGTCTAGTTTTAGTCAACTAAATGATTTTATCTTAATTTATCTTAAAATTAAATAAAACCACTTCTCATAAAGAAACAAGAACATGGTCTTTTCAAGTAATGATATATTCATTATAACAACTTGCATACAACATTCTTCATTCTTTCAAGCAGACATATTTATTTGTATAAATTATAGAGTAATTTTTATTAAAGCTATAAAGTTGTTCAGTCAAGAGTAGTGGGTGATTTTCTTTTTTTTTTGTTTTGCTTAACATTAATGATGGACAGCAGCAGGTTTATTAAAATTGCATGGATCCAATACACTGATGCACATCCTATATTCTCCAAACTGTTTACGTTCACTTAAAGGGTTAGTTCACCCCAAAATGAAAATTCTGTCATTATTTATTCACCCTCATGGGTCATTCTAAACCTGTAAGACTTTTGTTCATCTTCGGAACACAAATGAAGATCTATTTGATGAAATCTGAGAGATGTCTGATGGAAAACTAATCCATATGAATCAAGCAGTTTAGTCCAAATGTTCTGAAGAGACTCTATCGCTTTTTTTGATGAACGGATTTAATTTAGACTTTTACTCATGTAAACATTGTGAATGACATGAGGGTGAGTAATTAATGACATAGTTTTCATTATGGAGTGAACCTTGGATATTTTTATAATGTTAAATAACCAAAAAATATTCATCAACGAAATTAACACTGCCGTGGATATAACCGTGATCTGCGCATCACTAATATCTGCATCCTATATCTTTGGTTTATTGGTAATTTTGTGTTGTTGTGAAAGTTACCTGAGGTAACATTGACAGCCGTGCTGGGCTGGCTCTCACAGCCACCCCTGACAGACGTCACAGTGATAGAATATGATTGTCCGCATGGCAAGCCAGTGATTGAACAGCTGGTGCTAGTGGAATCACATGTCAGCAAAGCTCCTCCACTGGTCGCTGCTCTCACATGGAAAGATTCTGCATCTGGATTGGCTACCCATGTGACAGTCATGAGGCCAGCAGAGCAGTTCACCTTCACATCTACGGCCTGAGGAGGACAGGGCGCTAAAAAAGAAAGACACCTTTCATACATCTGTCCTTGGTGGTGGCTACCAGGATGTTTCTATGCATTGCTAAGTGGAGGTTATCGTGTTGATATGGGGTTGCTAAGATGTTCTGAAGTGGCTGCTTTGAAAGTGCCATAGTGTTTACACTAGGGGCTTCCATCCCTGCTCCTGGAGAGTGACCTTCCTGCAGAATTCAGTTCTAACCCTTCTCCAACACACCTGCCTGTAATTTTCAAGTAACCCTGAGCACATTTATTAGCTTGTTCAGGTGTTTGATTGGGGTTGGAGATGAACTCTGCAGGGTGGTAGCCCTCCAGCAGGGCTGGAGACCCCTGGTTTACACTCTTCAAAAAGCTACAATGCCTTACTTAAAAATTAAAAAAAAAAAAAAAAATCACACATCATCTTAACATTACATAAAGTGTGTATTTTGACAGCCTGAGATGCATACTGGTGAGTGCCACTTACCAGTATGCACTTGTGTGAACAGACTCTCTTCGCTGCTGCATGAATGGTCCGTGGACAGCACTGACACATTATATGTCTGTCCGCAGAGCAGATGCTCCAGATTACAGTGAGTCATGCTGCTACTGCAGTTGGCCGTATGGGTGCCGTCCACGGTGATGCCCTCAGCCTGGTAGGACAGCGCCCCACTGGCACTTTGCCACGTCACAGCCGCAGAGTTAGACAGGCAAACGAGAGATGTTTGCACGTTGGTAGGTGTACAAGGAACTGAAGAAGAGGAGGAAGATGAGGCATTATTATCCATAAGCATGGTGAGGATCAAAGACAGACGATTACATCAGAAAAGCTACTATCTGTAGATCTGATAGTGGCACAGTGCTGCTGTTGAATAGTAGTGCAGGAAACGCTGTCATATTCTGCATTCCCATTTGTGTGATTGCATGTTGATGAAAGAGTAGTGTTATTATGGGAAAATTCCTAACCTGACTGTAATGTTGAAAAGGCATTTTGGCTGTCACAGTGGCTGTCCTGGGCAGTGATTGTGAGGTTGTAGGCTTGGCCACAATGCAGGTTGTCTAATTTGCAGCTGGAGGTGGGACTGCTACAGTGTGTTTGGTGCCCATCTGGACTGGATGCATAGACCAGGTAGGAGGCAACGTCCTCTCCTTGTTCCCATGACACTACACCTGTGTGGCTGCCACACTCCATTTGAGTGATGATTCCCTGTGGCTTACATGGAACTGTACGGTTGCAAACAAGATGATCATAAATATAATGATAGGAATGGACAAGAAAATTAGTTCAATATCTGTGAATTATGTGTGTACAGGCATCCTACCTGTGTCCAGCTCTATGCTTAGACTCTGTGCACTGGTACACGTGTGGTCGGAGGCAGTCACGCTGATGCTGTATGTGAGTCCACACAGTAGATCAGTGAACTCGCATGTGGTGCTGGTGCTGTTGCATGATGGCGCAAAGCCCCCGCTGCCCTGAGCGACAGCAGTGTACGAGAAAGCTCCTTGGCTAGGCTGCCAGGACACAGCAACCACACCTAGATTCACAGCTCAGGTTTGCCTGGATCTGGTTGGGAACACATGGCACTAGGGACAAAATAGGAATTGATATTTGGCACTGGAATTGCAGTGGAAGATGCTGTCACTTTCATAGAGAAAAAGTTCAACTGCACTTTATTGTGCTTTATTAGAGGTCACCTACCTGAATGCATTGTTGTGATTGAACTCCTTGACACATTACATTGGTGGCCAATGGCAAGCACACTGATGTTGTAAATGGAACCACATACAAGGTTGGGCACAACACAGGAATTATTTGTGGTGTCACATCCTGTCATCTGGCCACCTGTGCTAATGGCATGAACCTCATATGATTCTGCCCCCATACCAGGATTCCACTGCACATGGGCAGAGTTTGAAGAGCAGAGCAAATTTGACTCCACTTGCTGAGGTGGACAGGGCACTGTTCATATGAGAAAATAATGAAATAATGTTTGGTGTCCTGTTAATTATACTAGTAGTCAATCATATGGACATCTCTAAAATATTGATTACTACATTGGTACATATAGGTGTTGCATTTTAATTATTTTCCCCTTTCATACCAGATGCAATTTCCAGGGCTGTGCCAGGTCGGCTGTGGCAATGTCCATCATGTGATACCATGGTAACATTGTATGTTTGTCCACAAGCTAGTCCCCTCAGTTCACAGTTAGTGGAGTTGCTGGAGCAGGTGGAGATAAGACCCCCGGGTGTCCGGGCATCAGCAGTGTAGGAAATAGAGCCATCGGTGGGAGTCCACTGCAGCAGTATGGAGTCAGTGTAGCAATCCAGGTGTGTAGCAGTAACTTCTGGAGCACAGGGAACTGCAGGAAACAAAAATATCATCTGTTATACAAAGAACAACTATATAAGACAAAAATAATATAATATATAAAAATCAAAAGACAGAATGGATTTCTTTGATCTAGAACAGTGGTCTCCAAACTCATTCCCGGAAGGGCCACTGTCCTGCAATGTTTAGCTCTAACCCCAGTTAAACACACCTGAACCAGTTATTTAAGGTCTAATTAGGCATACTAGAAACTTCCAGGCAGGTGTGTTGAGGCAAGTTGGAACTGAACTCTGCAGAACAGTGGCCCTCCAGGACAGAGTTTGGAGACCCCTGATCTAGAACAACAAAACCAAAACTAGACAGACATAACTGTACCTGTGCGGAAGTGTTCTGTCTGACTGGGCAAACTTGAGCATTCATCTCCAACAGCAATCACCTGAATAGTGTAATTATCTCCACAGATGAGATCACTAAGTCTGCAATGTGTAGCAGGCCCAGCGCTATCACAGGATATGAAATTGAATGTACTGCTCCAGGCGTAAGCAGTGTAGTACAGCGCCCCCATGCTTGCGTTCCAAGACACATATGCCTCAGCAGAGGCACAGTCCAGAACCACAGACACATCTGTAGGAACACAGGGCACTGCAAAAGAGAGAGATACTCAGCCTAATTCACCAAAGACAGGAGCATGTGAAAAATCCAGCACAACTTTTACTGAAAAAATGCAAAAGCATATTAAGCTAAAAAATTTGATACCAGGATCCAACCATAGTAACATTACCAGGTTCAAGTTCATGGAAAAGCTCTGACGGTGTGCATGAACAAAATCATGCAATGCCAGAACAGGTACCAGAAAATTTTGATCTGGACTCTATGTGTGAAAGAGGCTTTAGAGTACAATACAGGACTTTTCACTCTTGAAATAGGTAACCCTGGGTCATTGTAAACCCCAGGTAAACAGAATCATGGGTTATCTTTATTTACGTTTCACACTGCACATTCCTAAACTCCGGGATAAATCCTTATCTGCATATTTGCGGTGTCAGTATTGCTGACTGGACAAACGCAGCATGTGATCTCTTTACATAAAGGCTCTAGCATCGCACATCCTCATATTACACATTGCTGACTGTTATATGAAGTTTTTTTCTGAGTTAACTTCGAACTATAAAGGTAAGAATGATGGTCTCTTCTTCATTCTTCCTATCATGCGAAGAAACAACTGTTTATACATCGCGCTGCGTTTCCGTGACTGCCCAAAGTGTATGAATATAAGGTGTGCGATTGGTTGCCAGTTACTAAGTATCTAGTTGTAACATTCTAACACTGCATAGTTTCACACTGTACAAGTTTGGCACCGCAATGCAGAGTTAACACCGCAAAAGCTCCAAAGCAGGGTTTCATATCCCCGGGTAAAAAGCAGTGCTAACTTCATAACTCTGGGTAAAAAGCGGTGCCAACCCCCTTCTAAAGTGAAACGCTCCTTTACCCGGGCTTAAAAGCAGTGTTTAGAAAGACGATAACCTAGGGTTAAGCGCAGTGTGAAATGCTACTTTACCCGGGGTTAAAAGCAGTGTTTAGAACAACGATAACCTGGGGTTAAGTGCAGTGTGAAACGCTGCTTTACCCAGGGTTAAAAGCAGTGTTTAAAATGACGATAACCCAGGGTTAAGCACAGTGTGAAAAGCCCTTACCTGTGTTGAGGTTTGTGTATTTGTGTCTAATATTTATGTTGCGGTAGGTCTGTTTGCATGCCTTACCTGTGTTAATAGCACTCAGCGCACTGGGTGTTGAGTTACATTGGCGACTGGAAGCAATAATGCTAACATTGTATGTTTCGCCGCAGGACAGTTTGGGCATGCCACAGCTCGATGACCAGGACATGCATGTTCCCAGAGGCCCATCTGGGCCTTGCACTGTTGCTGTGTAGTATTCTGCACCATCAGCTGGCTCCCAGGTTACTGTAGCAATGTTGGATATACAGTCCATAAAGCCAGAGATGGATGTGGGAGTGCAGGGCTCTGCAAAAAGACAGAATGACACAATCCAATTCATACAATAAGCGTGACATCGTTATGCCAATAGTCAAGACTGTTGTCCTTTCGAAAGAGTTGCGTACTTATTTTGGCACTGTGTATTTGGGTGTGTGTAAGAGGGTCCTAACCTGTCTGTAGTACTGAAGCATTGCTGGGGTGGCTCCTACATACATGTCCCACAACTTGCACAGTCAGATAGTATGGCTGACCACAGTTGAACTCTGAGAACTGTGCACTTGTGTTATTGGTGGAGAGTTCCATCCGGTGACCACTGCTAGATTCTGCAGACACCAGGTACATCTGAGCATTTTCACTTGCTTCCCAGGTGAGGGAACCCACTCTCATGTCACAGTTGAAAGAGGACACCAGTTTCTGAGGGATGCATGGAGCTATACACAATACAGGCCATCTCGATTAGCCATTTCTAGAAAGTCCGTTTCATTTGTTGAAACATTGAAACATTGTCACTTCATATAATTATACATTTATTTTTATCAGCAACTCACCCATGTTGATGATTGTTCTTTCACTGGGATTACTGCTGCAGATTTGTGCACTGGCAATGACCTGGACCACGTAGATTTCCCCACAATGCAGATCCTCCCAGATACAGAAAGTTCTGTTTGTTATGCAAATGTGCGAGTGGCCATCCTGTCCTTCGGCAATGGCGGTGTAAATCTCTGCACCATCACTGCCAGCCCAGCTGACAGCGCCCAGGTTAACCTCACACTCTGCGAAGGTCTCAATGTGGTACGGCACACATGGGGCTATAGGAAAAAAGCAGTGTTTGATACACAATGCAAGGACACAGCTCAAATGTGGTATAAATGTCAGAAAACTTTTCTGTGGCAATTTTGTCACTTGTAAGTTCGCCTTTCAGTACAGCCTTTTATATATGAGTGTAGGGCCATACCAGTCGTAAAATGGGCAGGAGCGCTTGGTATGCTGTCACAGACATCATTTTCCCCCACTGTTGTGAAGGTGTAGGTCTGTCCGCAGAGAAGCTCTGCTGTTAGCATAGATTCAGACGTCTGGAATGAGTTGGAATATCCTAGGTTGCTTGAGATAAGCACTGTGTAACTCAGTGCACCTCTGCTGTGATTCCAGTTCAAGAGAACTGTGTTGTTATCACATGATCCTGAAACGGTCATTTGGGTTGGCTGACAAGGTTCTGAAGAAACAGACAATGCAAAGGTTTCATTGTGATGTGTCATTAAATGAAAACACTAATAGATTATTTCTTCTCCCACTTTCCACTGCTTTGCCCCCTTTCCTCTCTTTCTTTTTGAAGACACACCCGACAATCAGTCAGCCAGATTTCAAACAAATCTGAAATTTATCATAGTGTGAATAACTTCATAGAGTTTTCTACAGTCTGGATCTTCTTGTAGCATGCTTGTCAAAGAAACATGGCAAGTTTCTGCAGTATGCTAGGCTGTACTGCAGGGATAGGCAACGTCGGTCCTGGAGTGCTGCTGTCCTGCAGAGTTCAGCAATCTTACATTGTGAATCGCAACCGTTCAGATCCGATTTGTGTGTCCATGCCGCTTTTTCGTTTTCCTGAATATCTGCATTGGTTTTCTGTGGCAATGATGTTGCGTTGGTAGGTATACGCCAAAGACAACAACAACAAACTTGTGTTGGATCTAAACTCTGCAGGATAGTTAGCCTCTAGTGGCCTGTTAACAAACTCTGAATCTAAGATTCAAGTTTAAAGATGACAAAACCAAAGAAATCCAATCCGGTTAAGATCAAGCTCAGCAGGCTCACATCGCTCACTATGAACGTTCTCTGTCAACTTAGGGTTAGGGTCAAATCACTTTAATTTGGTGTGAGAAATACAGGGGGAGGGGTTTTATTGCATCAGATATGTGTCACTTTGCTCACAACTGATTGGTCCAGTTTTAATGTGCAGTCTTTTACCCAGATAAAAACCTGCTCCGGGGCAGGTTAGCAAGGGAAGAACAAAACACTAAATTTGGTTACGGTATTGATCTGACAAAATTATTTGGCAAAAAATGGCAAACTACAGCTATAGGTTTTATTTTACTCTGCAAAAAAATGCATAGAAAACAAAAAGCTCACAAGAAAAGGCACACGTTTACTACAAAATTAATATTTCATTCGTTATCTCTTGTTTTTGCATGATCATAATTTCTTTGTATGACAGCCTGCACAAAAATTATGTCCGCACAATTTGTCATGTTTCATTGTGTTATCACAAATAAAACAATTGACTCCAAACACAACTATGCAATGTGCTTACTAAATCTTCAACAAATTTTTACTACTATTTGAATAAAGGGTGAAGATATCAATTTTCCTTTGCTGGACATCAATTTGGCCACTTCTATATAACAAAAATGAAATTTGGAAGATAGAATGATCTACCTGTTTGAATGTATACAGTGCTGCTGACGTCACTGTGGCAATATGTACTGTAGGCTGTGACGGTGAAGGCGTACTCCACTCCACACTTCAACCCACTCGTTTCACAGTTGTCAGTTGTAGAGTTACAAACTGTAGCTACTTCTCCTGTGCTGAGAGTTGCGCTAACAAGGTAGTATAGCACATCATCCCTTTGCTCCCAGGTCAGTACAGCTGTTGTAGACTGGCACTGAAAGTCTGCGTTCACATGCAAAGGAGCACAGGGGCCTAGGACAAAATAGGATAGTCTAGTTATCAGCTATATTCATTTTGTACTGTTACATTGCGAGTGTTTCATACTTTTCGCAAAATAAAAATATGGTGACTCACGTGTTTGGAAGGTCACTCCTGTCTCCTCTGTAACCTGACATCCATCATTGATTGCTGTGAGCCTGACCGTGTAAGTCTGACCGCAGGCAAGCTCACTGATATTACAGTAATTCTCTTGAGAGTTGCAGGTGGCGATGTAGCCGTTGTTACTGATAGCAGTGAGCTCATAGGACTCAGCACCGCCACTCCAGGCCCAGCTGAATAATGCCATTTCATCTTCACAGACCACGTTGACAGTGACTGAACTGGAAACTGGTAGACAGGGGGCTAGACACAAAGACACAGCAGTGAATCACAATTCTGCTATGGACACTTAAGGCTGGGCAGTATGACATTATACCATTAGACATTTTAAAATGTATACTGTGGTATATATATATATATCTCTGAAACTGTCAGTAGGCAGCACACTGCGCTCTAGTGATGGGCGATTTCGAAACACTGCTTCATGAAGCTTCAAAACCTTTACGAATCTTTTGTTTTGAATCAGTGGTTCGGAGCATGTATCAAACTGCCAAAGTCACGTGATTTCAGTAAACAAGGCTTTGTTACGTCATAACTGTTTCAGTATTTCAATGGATCGCCGCTGGGGGGCGATGATCTCTATAAAACCATGAATGATTGGGATTCACTAAGATTGCCCCCCAGCGGCGAACCATTGAACAAGTGTCTATGGGTTTTACCTGATCTCTGATCAGTTTTAAACATTTTAAGATGTTTTTTATGCGACGTTAGTATAATTAAAAGGAATAATAATAAGTTAATGGTCTCTTATTGGCCTGTTTAGCTGAGCCATCCATGCAACAAACAAACAAGCCCTATTTTACAGACACGCTTGATATTTAATCATATTAGATGATTAATTAATAGCATTTGATATATTTTACTTTTAATAAAACATTTGCAACAGGTTTGTAAAAGGTGTTTTTATGCATGTTTGGCCTGAGTTTTTGTTGCATTTCCACTGTTGTGACCGGCAGGGGTCACCAGCATGTGGCGTTTTGAACACTTTGAAACAGTGAATCATTTTGTGAAGCAATTGGTTCTATTGATTCAAAGCTTTGAAAAGCATTGTTTCTCCCATCACTACTGCACTTTATTATTTACACATGAGATCAGCACATTTTCATGTCTGTTTTTGGTTTTGTTTTTGTATTTTTGTCTTTTATTTTGAATTTCTCTTAGTCATGTTTCCTGTTCATGTCATGTGTTCCCCTTGCTTCATGTGTTATGTTTTCATTAGGTGTGTTCAACTTGAAGTGGTGCTGCATGACATTAAAGTACCACCCAAAGCTTACGGGACCATCTGCTCTCTAATCGCTCTTGCAGGAGTTTGATGTCATACACGATTGGTTTGTGCAGCACTGCTTCAAGTCGAACACACCTGTTGGCTGTTTTAGTCATGTGGTTCTCTGTTCTGTTTTGTCATTGGTTCATTGATTTCAGTGTGTTTTAAGTCATTAGTCTTTGGGTATAGCCCTCATGTTCACATTGTTTGGTGTCTATTCAACTTATGGAACGAACATGGCGCCAGTTCCATTTTTTCCGTAAGTAGAAAGGCGTAGGACATACAGCGTAAGCTTTTTGAAGAATACGGAATCATTTGTGTTTATAAAGCATATACATTTGAATTTTTTAGAAAATGACCGATCGTTGCCGCTAGATAAGACCCTTATTCCTCGTCTGGTATTGTTAAAAGCCCTTTGAAGCTGCACTGAAACTCTAATTTTGACCTTCAACAGTGGAGTCCATTGAAGTCCACTATAAGGAGAATAATCCTGGAATGTTTTCATCAAAAACCTTAATTTCTTTTCGACTGAAGAAAGAAAGACATGAACATCTTGGATGACATGGGGGTGAGTAAATTATCAGGAAATTTTCATTCAGAAGTGAACTAATCCTTTTATAGATGAAACTGTGTTCGTTTACCGCATCAACAAATTTGATGGCATGATGCCAAAATGACTCTGAGGCTGTATCTCTGCAATGCATTGGCATATTGACAACAAACTTTGCATGTGTCATTACACTGACCACACCATACACTGACCACACCACATCAATTTGGTCACAGCGCCACCTATTGGTTGAAAGTGATGAACCATTAAATTAAATTACTAGTGACTGTATTTGATTTTTTTTTTTAGCTATTTTGCCTAAAGTGATTTTAATGTGTCTTTAATTGCTCATTGTTGCAGCTGATCTGACTTAGGCATGACTTATCGTGCCTTCTTTGTGCTTGGCCCCTTAATTGCTGCTTGCAGCTATATTTTAATTTTATTTTTAAAAAACTAAACCTGGCTCTCACCATGAATATAGCCATAGAAGCTGGAATGGTGTTAAAAAGGAAAGAAAGAATGATGCCCTAACCTGTTGTGAGAAGAACGGTCTCGCTGTCCGTGCTGTTGTAAGTTCCTCCAATGGCGCGTACTTGAGTGCTATAAACAGTGCCACAGACCAACCCCGTCACACTGCAGCTAGAGCTTGTGGTGTAGCAAGACAAGCTTTGACCATTACGACCCTCCAGGAAAGCCTCGTATGCCACCGCCCCAAAACTCTCTTCCCAAGACACAGTCCCTACATCACTTGAGCAGTTCAGATGGGTTTGCACGTTCTGGGGTGGGCAGGGTTCTGGTGAAGCACACATAGTTGTTGGACGCATGTGCAGAAAGCACTAAAAACATTGGGATAATGGCAAATTGAATGCACCTGTGTTTAGAGTAGTTGATGTAGACACAGCATCTCCTTGGCAGACGTTGTTATGTGCTGTCACAGTGATGTCATATGTCTGGCTGCAGGACACATTGTAGAGGACACAGGAGGTGTCACTGGTGGAACAGGACAGCACTGATCCCAGATCAGCGACAGCCTGCGCAGTGTATCTGGTAGCACCTCTGCTCCTGTCCCAGGATAGCTGGCCAATAGACGGGCTGTACTGCACTTCAACATGCTGAGGTACACAGGGACCTGAGTTCATAACGAAGATAAAGAAATTCATTATAATAGTGCAAAATACAGTATTGTAGTGCAAAAGTCGCCAAAACAGTGCTGGCAATTGTGGGTGGTTGCCTGGATGTTAGATGTAGTTTCTGCTGGTATTATGGGCAATTGCCAGGATATTGTTAAACAGTTGTTGAGGTGTTCTGAGAAGGTTTTAAAATACTGCTGTGTTCTGGGTAGTGGTAGGAATCTCAGGGTACCTCACGATACGACACGATCACGATACATGGCTCACGATAATGATAATATCGCGATACAGTGATTCTGCGATAATCGATATATTGCTAGACAATTCTATAATGATACATCACGATATCTGTCTAGCTATGAAAACAAAATGCCAGTGAAAAGGTTAAGTGCAGGTTTTCTCTCTTTATTAAAGTCCAAACTGTTGGAAAACAGCACAAAAAGTTTTTCAGTCTGTAAATTAAACTTAACATTTTAAGTAAATTAAACATTTTATGCTAATACTTGTTAACAGCTTAAACTTTTCTTTGCGTCTAAACTGACACATTAGTTAACTGCTTAACTTTTATATAACCTGTACATTCAAAAAAATTACCAACCTCTTTTGTATAAACCTGGGAACATCTCAGTGTTTACCAGCTTCCTTAAAATAACCCTGGGAATAGTGTTGTCAAAGGTAGCGACTTGGGTATTTTAAAATGTTAAAAATGTGACGATACCAGCATAGCCTAGTGTTTTGAGCGCTGTTGAGCGGATTCCTAAACACCTCTGATTGATTATGTCTGTGATTGGCTACAAAGATCAACACTTCTAAAACATATTGTAAATAGACATCTTTGACGTTCTTCACCGAGCGCTTACAGATTCACGTGGGAGCGTTTGAAAGCAGGCATCTGTCAGCGGATCCCTAATATATCCGCTGATAGAAGAATCCGCTGATAGACGCCTGCTTTCAAATGCTCCCATGTATATCTGTGTAAGTGCTCGGTGAAGAACATCAAAGATGACCTATGTTTGTCACATCAAGGGTATAAAGGCCTAAGTGCATCCAGACTTCGAACTTAAACGTGGCTGGGGCATCTGTTATTTTACTCACACTGCTGTCTGCCATCACCGTTAAAAATCTATTTTTCTTATGTTCACGTTTTCCTCATTCATGTGTTCCCTCATTCAATCTATTTAGAGCACCTTATTTTATTAATTAAAATATTGATATTTGGCACTAGCGTATTGATTCTCGTATAGCACAGAGAAGGACAACGATATATCGCCGTATAGCTATTTTGTCCCACTTCTAGTTCTGGGTGGTTGATAGTGTGTGTGGGTGGTTTCTAAGGCATTATTAGGTGTTTGTTAGGGTGATGTTTTGGGTAGTTGCCAGTGTTGATATGTGGATGTTGATATGTGGTTGTTGAGGCCTTCCGAGTGTTTTTAGCGTGCTGCTGTGGGGTTGCTAGACCGTTCTGGGGGTTTGCTTAGAGTACTGCTTAGGAGTATTCTAGGAGGTGGTTTGAGTAGCTTTGCTCACCTGTACTCAGGGGTCCACTCATGGTTGCAGCACTGCTGCAGGTTTGTCCTTCTGCTAACACCGTGATGTTGTAGCTCTCTCCACAGGCTAGTCCTGTCAGCTCACAGTTGGTATTGTTGCTTTCACAGCTGAGTGCATGACCAGACTCATCAACTGCTGTGGTCACGTACTGCATTGCCCCAGTGCCTGGCTGCCATGACAAAGCAGCCGTACCAGATTGACAGTCCATTAGTGCCCGAATGCCACGAGGCATACAAGGAGCTGAAATACAGACAAATGACATGCTACATTAAAAACACAAAGGGTACCAGCAGGGTCCAGATTAACTTTTTGAAAATTTCACTATCAATGGCTCATAGTATGCCACATTGTATTTTGCATTGTTCATGCAAAAAAAAAAAAAAAAAAAAGATACATTTAATACATTTAATGGTAGTTTTTCCAAAAATGTAAATGTTGTTATAAGAACAGTTCTAAAACGAGTTCTAAATTCTAAACTAAATAGTTTGAATATAATTGACATACTTCAGTCCTGAATTATTTAGCAATTCAGAGAAATGTTACAAGCCTACAAAGTTTTTGATTCTGCCATGGCACCATAAGTATTAACAAGTCTTTTTGAAATGGGTCAGAAACTTTTAGGGAAATTTGACTGGTGTGTGTCTGTGTAAATCTGTTCTCATTGCTTTTTTTTTTTTTTTACCTGTATTTACGTCAATGATGGCGCTGGGCAAGCTGTCACAGTATCCGTCTGACGCTATCACACTGACATGGTAGGTCTGTCCGCAGGCGAGGCTGTTAACTGTACAGGTGGTGTCGTTCATGCTCTGACAGTTGGTGAGATGGCCGTAACTATCCTCAAGCATAGCTGTGTAAGAGTCTGCTCCTGCGCTCTCCTGCCAGAACACGGACAGGTCGTTCCCTTGGCAGATCACATCAGCGCTCACATAATCCGGCACACAGGGCACTGAACATGAGAGAAGTGACTGTCAGTTAAATCGAGTGATTAGGAACAAGAAAAGTTCAGGTTTGTCTTGAGTAACTACGGCAGATGTTTCCGCACCGTCTGGTTCATCAGCATTTACAATGCACATCACAATAAAATCACACAAACCTGTCCTAATTGGAGCAGCTTGACTGGGTGGACTGGTGCAGATGCTGTCTTGCGCTATTACTGTGGCAGTGTATGGCACACCACACATCAGCATTGTAAGATCACATGACTGACCAAACCCTGAGCAGCTGTCGAAGTGAAGCCCGTCATCGCTGATGGCCCTGACCATGTAGAGCTCACCAACTTCATTGCTCACCCATGACATGGTGGCTACGTTATCACTGCAGCTCGTACTGGACACCAGACTCTCCGGAATACAGGGAACTGTGGGTTGAAATACACGCTGATGACTGAAAGAGTATCCCTAGGATATATAGCAAGTTTCACAGAGAGGGTACAAAAAGGGTTTGAATCTCTTAAAAAAGAAGTAAGATTCCCTAAGTAAGTGGATGGAGGTGCCTAGCTTTGAGAAAATTATCTTATTTTATTTGTAGGGGTTGAAACGCGTAGCGCTGAAAACCTATTTTAATTAAGATTTTCAAAGATCAGCATTCTGACCATAGGTGGCGCTATAACTATTAAAAACCATATATTTCCTTAGTAAATTGCTTATATTGGCTGTAAATGGTCTTTTCCATCTCTGATCTAGGTAGTTACAGGCTTGCGAAATTGCTTAAAGGCCTTAAAGCAGTTGAACCCCGATAATTGCTGCTCGCAGCTATATTCTATTATTTTTATTTTTTTCTCTTTAGTTTTGCAACCCTGTTAGCAGAATTTGTGACATCAATTCAGTTTACAAATCTGATGTTTGATTTTGTTATTTTCTATATATAAAGATTTAGAGAAAGCATACAAATTACATTAACAGTTACAGTAAATAAAATAAATTATCCACATATATATATATATATAATTTTTTTTTTTTTTTATTAATTTTCTTAAAGCAGCATTGGTAACAGTGTTGTATGGTCAGTGTGTATTACCTGACCGTACGATGACCTCAATGCTCTGAGAGCTGTTGCATGTTCGTCCCTCAGCAGTGACTGTCAGGACGTACATCTGGCCGCAGGGAAGGTTAATGACCTCACAGGAAGTGGAGTTTGCCGTGCAGCAGGTGGTCTCCCCATCTGTACGTTCCAAAGTGGCAGTGTAGCTCAGTGCGCCAACGCTCTCGTCCCATGACACACTCACCATACCAGTGCCACACCCCACTGATGTGACCACATTCTGAGGTGGACAGGGGGCTGAAAGAGAAAAAGAGACAGGAAGTGTGAAATTATTTTATGATGTTATGATGTTACATTTTAAGACTGGTAGACTCACCTGTTTCAGATTCCATTGTGTTGCTCGTAGGGCTGTTGCACTGACTGTTTGAAGCAGTGACACTGAAGTTGTAGAATCTTCCACATTGTAGCTGTTCAACTGTACACTGGCCCTCAGTTGAGTTACACTGGTACACCTCTCCATCACTGTCAGTGGCAGTGGCGATGTAGAGCTCTGCCCCGGCTGACTCTTCCCATGTCAGCCAAGCCGAATCAGAAAGGCAGTCCATCTCAACATCCAACATCAGGGGAACGCAAGGAGCTTTATACACAAACACACATCCCAAAAGTAAAATTTGTGACAGACAAACAGAAAAACAAATAAATATTTAGTTATGGAGAAATATGATGCATTAAAAATACATTAAATGTGACTAACCTGCCATAACATACTGGACTGGTGCATTTGCCCCAGTGCAGCCATCCCTTAATGGCACTACAGTCACATTATAATCTATGCCACAGGTCAAAGTGATGTCACAGCTGGTCTCTGTGGTGTTACATGTGTAGTAATTTTGGTCGTTATTGAAATCAAAGGCCTTTGCAATGTAGAGCACACCATCTACACTAGAGTCCCAGGACACAGACACAGTGTTTAATTCACAGTCCAAGACTGTAAAGATAGCATCTGGTGGGCAGGGGGCTGAAGAATCCAGAAAAAGAGATGTTAGAGTCATCCAAATATTAAATTAAATACTAAATATTATTTTACAGTGCATATGATATCTTCTACAGGTACCTGAGGTGACATGTTGCACAGAGCTTTGGGAACTGTTGCAGGTTTGACTATAGGCAACCACTGTCACGCTGTAAGTCAGGCCGCAAAGAATGTGAGGTACTTGGCAGAAGGTTACGTTAGAGTCACACCCCAGCACTCGACCATCACTGCTTCTCACTGTGGTGTGGTAGTGATGGGCTTGACCTCTCTGTTGCCAGGTAATGTTGAGAACAGTAGATTGACACTCCAGGATAGTCTGCACGTTCTGAGGCACACAAGGGGCTGAAGGGGACACAGAAGTCAAAGGTCACTACTAGCGGACCACCCACCTAAAGGCCCAGACATACTAAACCGTCATTAAAGAACTTGCGGTGTTGGAAGACTGTGGTGTCACCTAATGTCAGCTGCGTCTGGGCCAAAATGTTGAACACACTGCAAAGACTACAGACAACTAACACATACTTTCTGTGCCTATGTGAGATGAAATAACTCTCTATACCAGCAGGTGGCAGTAGTCTGTATTTGTCATTTTAAAAAGGGAAACCAGAAGAGCCTTCTTGTGTGCCGTCTTGACTTGTCATTTTTCTTCTCGTGCCCTGGTCCACTAAGCTGAACAGCCAATCAGAGTGATCTGTCTCACCATTGGGCTCTGCTGCCGATTCAACATGCTCATTCAGCTGAATAGCCGTAATGGTTCTATTAGTGCCAATGGTTTAGATCACACTGCAAAACTGGGCCAACAGATGGTCAATGATGGCCCGACTTTGTCTGACCATCGGTTTGGTGTATCATGGGCTTTAATGTAGTAATTTCAGACCACTGAATGCAGTAGGTGATTTATAGGTTGAGTTTTGCCTGTGCTAGGGTGTTTTGGGTGGTTACAAGGGTGTCATTAGGGGCTTTCGCACCGGAGGAACTTTTCATAGTTCCTATAACTATTGGCAGAAGTTGTGTTCGCACCGCAGGAACTAGGAACGATTTAATTTTTAGCAACACCTTTTGGGGAACTAAATTAGCTCCTACTTCAGAGTAGGGTCTAACCCAGCACAAAATGAACTATCAGTGATGTAAGTGTATGTTGATTGGCCGAAACCATGGGAAACACTGGCACCAACCATTTTTAAAAAGCTGTGCAAACACACAATTTATAGCCAATATATATGTACTCCTGCACAACAACCTGAGTGGGAGGTTGTAGGTGAAGCCTTAGTCTCGCGTTGAAGAAGGTCTTGACTCTATCGGAGCTTTCGTTTTCGTCACGGCATTTGTTTCCAGGCGGACCATTAACGAACATGACACACACACATCTCCCGGACATCCTGTAGAATTCAACCAACCAGATGATGACTTTGAAAATCCTGAAGTGTTTCCAGTTAAGTGCGCCATATGCATCAGATGTTCAGCCAACGGTCCGTGAGCATGACGTCTGAGGCTGAGACTAGTGATGGCTTACATCACTTCAAAGTTCCAACTGGCGGTGTGAATGCAGCCAGGAAAATGGCCCTAGGGGAACATTTAGTTCTCGGGGGACCGTCCTTCCTGGTGGCTCATTCATATAACTTAATATAACTACCCGGTGCAAAAGCCCTTATTACACAATAGATAGTGTTCTAAGAGATTTTTAGCTGCATTACATATTGCTAATGGGTGTCAAAAAGAGAAGTCTCACCTGTTTCAAGAATGTGAACTTCACTTCTGGATCCAATACAGTCGCCATCCACACCAGAGACATAAATTTGATAAGTCTGTCCACACTGCAGGCCGATAATATTGCAGGTATGCTGGTCGGTGTCGCAAGTCACCCTATGACCTCCACTGCCCTCAGCAACAGCCATGTAGGACACAGATCCCTGAGAGGCTTCCCAGGAAACAGATACAGTGTTTGAGTCACAGGATGACTGGATGGATACCTGAGTGGGTGGACATGGTGCTGGAGAAGCAAAAGAACACAGAAGCAACATGCTAATCAGTAATGGCAACAATTTATAACAATTAAATATCCTTTACTTAGACATCTCATCACGATAAACCAAAGTTAGTGGCTAGTGGCTTATGAGGTTGTTACCTGACTTGAGGGCAATCCAGTTATATGATTGACTGGGGCAGGTTAGCCCTTCTCCGCTCACACTAACTTGGTAACGGCTGCCGCAGTGCAGGTTGGTAATATTGCAGGCGGAGCCAGATGTATGACAGTCAGCTGTGTGATCTACATCAAAGCCCTCTGCAGAAGCGTTATACATCAGAGTGCCTCTACCGGGCATCCAGGAGATCAGAGCAGAGTCAGCACTGCAGTCCAGAGTTGCTTGAAGATTGGAGTGTGGACATGGAACTAGTAAAGGGTAATACAAACAAGTAGTAGTTTTGTTAAAGCTGCTGTATGAAATTTCTCCACCACTAGAATGTCAACAAAGTAGCATACTACTTTGAAATGTTTATTGTGGAATCATGCCTTTTTAAAGGCATTATCTCACAATGTTTAAATGTGCACTCGGTTCTTGCTTGTTTAACTGGCTGTTTAACAGTGGTTTATCCCGCTGTAAGTGTCTGTGACCAGTACCTGTTGTGACCGTGATGGGTGCGCTGGTCAGGCTCACACAGCTGCTGTCCTCAGCTGTGACTGTAAGGGTGTAGTTTTGTCCACAGTCCAGGTCTGAGAAAGAGCATGTGGTATCTGTGCTGGTACATGTGCTGTTGTTTCCCCGGGTGTTCACGGCATGAACAGTATAACTGCTGGCACCACGTGCAGAATCCCAGCTTACAGTGGTGATGGCCGTCTCGCAGTCTGTTGTTGCCACAACATAAGTGGGCACACAGGGAGCTGAGAGAGACAGAAGAGTGTGTTAGGAAAGCCATGGATCCACAAACATGGGAAGAAAAAAGATATTTTTTCTTGAAGCAGTATAACAAAAGATATGTAGCTACAGTGTTTCCTCTATATAGAAAGAATTGTTGAAGAGTTTGGATTAGATTTTCAGGAATAAACCCAAGAATCCCCTGTGGCTATCTTCATGAATTTTGCCCTGTACCTTTCAAGTGTTTAAACTGAAGTTTACTTTTTAAAGATGTGGTGTGCTGTCAATTACCACAGAGAGTAGTATTGACTTGTCCCTCACTTTATAAAAACAAAGGAAAAATGTCTGCGGAGAACTGCACCTTCAGTGAAAGTCTGTTGAACAAGTGTCCCATGTTTAAAAGTAAAAAAAAATTAAATCACATTTGTTAAATCACTTTGTTTTCTTTATTATATTCACATATTTCATTATATGCATTGTCGTATTCCCAAAGGCTGAAAATCATGATTCGCTCAGATTGCATCTTTAACTCTTTCCTCACCAGCGTTTTCTAAAAAAGTTGCCTGCCAGCACTTCACTTTATATCAGGTGTCTTTAATGACTATCTACTAACATTTAAATGAATAATTTGATACAATGCACTTATTGTGTACATACATGTTTTCATATGCAAATAGAGACCAAATTTTTCTTAGAGCATGATACAGAGCTAAGAGTTGGTTACAACTACACAGTCCAGCCTAAGATAGCTTTCATATTAGGAGATAGTTGCATGCATCAGGGAGCCGCTTTCAAAATGTGTGGTATTAAAATTGCATTTGAATGCACACTCGCGTTTTACTTTCACGATCACGCGCACTCTGTGAATAGGGAGTGGAGGTGCTGAGCGTGCGTTCTCTAAGATCAGACATTTGTCAGACGGTTAGGCTCTGTTGTGCAACAAATCCTCCGCCATGTTCTTGTCAGTCATCCCGTCACTTACTCTCGACATGTGATCAGTGAACTCTGATTCCTGCACTACGTATGACTCTGCAGCTCGTGTTGGATGAGCTCGATGGGATTGAAGCTACTGTTATCCAACTGAATTAAATGGCTTTTATTTCTATAAAAAGCAAAACGACAGTGGAGGCGTAATGTAATTGTAGCAGTGGCATATTCTATCCTAATTTCACCCTCACGCTCCATCATGGCAGTATCACGAGACAGTTTTTCACCTCAACGAGAAATCTCATCACATTTTAATCTCACGTCACACCTATAGTAAACTTTCAATATATCATCGCGTTAGAATTATAAAGTTCTATCTGACATTTTTGTCAAAATTTATTTAAGTTAATAATTTAATAATTAAATTAAAATTAATTTAAGTTATTCACATATTCTTATTCTGTGACAACTTATTTAAATTATGTGTTTTTTTTTTTTGTTTTTTTTTTTAAGTTGTGTACATTTTGGGACTTTTTTTAGAAAACAAAAAAGTTCTATCTACAAAAGAGTATGGAATGCAAAAACTTTGAAGCTCAATATCTCAAAACTGCTCAGAATGCAGGTAGAACCTTATAATACTAAGGTGGTGATATTAAAAGAGACTCTGCTTTTTAAAAATAATTAATTAATTAATTAATTATTCCAGCTTCATTTATTCTATTTTTATCTACACTTGAATGTGAGTAAATAAAAAAAAAATAAAAAAAGATTTTGTCAATGACTTCTATCTGCTCCTTCTGGGTTATGCAGAGATAATGTACTATTTCAGAAGAAGTGTAATAGCACTCTGTATAACAGTGAAAACATGGAAAGCTGGAAATCTCAGTGGCAGGGAAGCGCTGTGTCACAAATGACAAAAAATCTTGTCAAGAGTTAATAACTCAAATATCGCAATTATCACCCTGGTGAATGAGCAACAATTTACCTCCGATTTTGGGCTTTTGTCTGCGATCTCCATTAACTGTCTGCGAGCATAAAATCAGGGCTAAAATCGTGTAGTGTGTAAATATATTCAGTGCAATGGATTGGACAAACACTCATGTCTTCAATTGCTTTCATAAACATTTCTGGCATGTTATGGTTAGACTTTTGAAACAAGTGTACAATCAACATGTTTCGAACATTTATTGGCGGTGCTGTACACTTGTATGCTTTCGTTGTAAGTGCACCACATGCATTGAAAAAAATTCTGATGCCAACTGAAGTTTTACTTAACTTGGCGTATTTTTTGCAAAAAAAAATTCTCAAAACTGCTGTATTATCAGTTAATTATCAGCTATATCAGTCTCAGTCTTTATTATCTATATCAGTCTCAGGCTAAAGTTTGAAAAGTATCCCTAACCTGTGTGCAGCTTTGTCTCACCTGTGTCAAAACCGAAGTTCTCGCTGGGAACACTGGTGCAGTTTCCATTGAATCCAACCACACTGAGTGTGTACGACTCTCCACAGCGTAGCTGTGTGAATTCACAAGATCTATTTCTGCTGTTGCACACTATCGCATCACCGGTAAAGTTGAGCGCAGTCACCCTGTCAAACTGATCCGCTCCGTTATTGTCCCATGTGACCGTAGCAATATTAGTGCTGCACTGCAGTTGAACAGATGGGCTCTGTGGTTGGCAGGGGGCTGATGGGATACAAATGATAGAGGGTAATAATTCAGCTTTTTTGGGGTTGGGGTTGGTTTAGGATTGTTAGGATTATTCTAGTCAGTTTACCTGTCTCGATATGGTAGTCTGAACCCTCAATGATTCCACAGTTAGTTTGGGATGTTGTCACAGCAATGCTATAGGTATGGCCACATCTCAAGTTCTCAATGGTACAGGAAGTAGAGCTTGTGTTACAAGAAACCCGAGTGCCATCTGTACCGATGGCCAGGGCTGTATAGGAGTCAGGGTTGTTTGAAATGGGTTCCCAGTGTACGGCTACAGTGTTGGCATTACAATCTAACTGCGCCATCACGTTACTTGGCAGGCACTGCGCTGTGATACACATGTGGAGGTAAAACAAAGAGGAAAATGTTTTACCAATTTTGTCAAGTTTGCCCAAAAAATCTGCTTTGATTGTAGATTAATGTTTTAAATTACCTGAGTCAAACTGGATGCTGTTGTTAGCGGTGCTGTTGCAGAGGCCAACCGTGGAAACCACAGTGGCTGTATATCTATGTCCACACTCAAGCCTCACTGAACAGGAAGTGGTGTCGGATGAACAGGAAACAGCGTGTCCATTGTTGCCCACTACATTGGCAGTATAGGAGTGTGCCCCTGCTCCAGTCTGCCAGCTGATGGTGCCCCTGTTTGTGCCACAGCTAGCAGCTGCTGCCAGGCTACTGGGTGGACAGGGAGCTGTGGATCAAGGGATGAGACTCAGATCAATGCACTTTTTCAGCGGTCTGGGTAATGTGACCGTATTTAATAATATTAATTAAATGTTTAATAATTTTTCTTCAAAGGGGTTAAGAAAATTCTTCAACATTTTTTTTCCACTGAGAGTTGGTGGTTTTCTGTGACAGCAGCCATTGGTGGCATAATGTGGGCATGTCCAGATATTATACTTGCCGCAAATAATATGCAAATAATGCAACTGAACAGTAGAGCTGCATGAATCTGGATAAACTGAGAATCACATTTTTTTTTAAATAGAGATCACTATTCTGAACAGACAACTACAGTCTATTTAAAACAGTTAATTAATTTGAATTATTTATTTAAAGAAAATCGGTTTGAATGAATGATTCAATGACTGACTCATAAATACTTCGCTTGTTTCATTATTTGGAGAATCAGCATTTTTGAATGAATCTCTTGACTGAATGATTCAATGATTTCATTTTTAATTCACTTGTCGCCACCTACTGGTGTAAAGATGTAATCGATACAATTGTTATTTGAAGCTCCAAGTTACTTTTAAAAGGTTATTTACTCTATTTTGATTGATTCCCTAGACATCAGTGTTTATATCTGAACTATAATCTTTTCTCCCAGTACTTCTGTGATAATTTGAATGATTGTAAGACAGAAATAATGATACTGTGAGGTTGAAAAGACTGTTTGTGAAGCTGTTTCACACATGACTGATCCTCTCTCTGGATCAGCGGCAGCGCCGACTCAGATTTGAATGTTTTTTCAAAGGTTTCATAGACATGGTCAAATCGCGATCTTTCAATGGTTAATCGTGCAGCAGGCGTGACACAATGTGGATACTCCTGTTGTTCCAGGGAAGCGATTTCCCACATAACTGTGCTAGTTTCTTATCTCTCATATCACTCCATGGTTTCTTCATGGGTTCCTAACCCTAAACAAAGTTCCTTTCAAGGAAAGTCAGTTCACTTGGCGGCCATATTTGCAATTCGAGTAGGATTGGACGATGTTTCGAAACCCAAATGAAATTCACATTTCAATAACATATTGCAAATCAGCAATAAATTCTAACATGAACTGGCCCATAAATGTAAGCACGAGGCTCTCAGGACGCTAACTGTCTTGGTATACAGTTTTTTTTCTTTGGTTCATAACCATGTGAAAAGCATGATAATGTACAATCAGATAGTCATTAGCACAAAATAAACCCCTTTAAGACCCAGATCATCCTTTCTGGGATTATTTTGCCATAATATCTGGCTTACCATACATTATTTATTACATATTTGATTATACAGTAATAGACCAATGCTGTGTGAAGCCGATAACTGTAAATGTTTGATATTTATACCTGTGTAGATCTGTGTTGGGCTTCCGAACGGACTGGTGCAGGTGCTGTCCTGAGCAGCCACTTGTGCGATGAAGCTCATTCCACAGTGCAGCCCTGTTAGAGCGTGGGATGTTTGCACTGTGCTGGAGGTGGAGTTCAGCCCATCCACCTGATGGATGAACAGGAAGTAAGTGACTCCAGATTCTGTGCTGGGGTCCCATGTGATGCTGATGTCATTAGTAGTGCAGTTGGTATGACCGGCCAGATTGGAAGGCGGGCAGATAGCTAGAAGAATGAGAAATTGGGTCAAAATCAAACACTAGTGGGACTTGATAAGACAGGTTCGTTTGACTGTATGGCCTATGTTTGAAAACAAGGACAAGACAAATCCTATAATACTATGTGTCCAGTTTCCTGACCTGATCTTAGATTGACAGGTGTGCTGGGTTGACTCTGACAGCCACGTTCCACCGTAGCCACGGTAACAGTGTAGTTCTCTCCGCAGTGCAGATCACTGAAGGTGCAGTTGGTGCCTTTGGAGGTGCAAGTGTGGGTGTGGCCATCCGTACCCGTTGCCGTGGCAATGTATGTTTCAGCATTAGTGGTGGCAGTCCAAAGGACACGTCCAACATTACCACTGCATAGTAGAGAAACTTCAACGTGACTGGGAGGACAAGAACCTGAAGGGGTTATTGAAGGAAGAAAATGGTTTTCTTAGTCTCCACAGTAACAAATTTATGGTTACTAAACTAAAGCTCCTTAGTGCGTACTTTATAACAGGAACCCTTCACAGAAAGAGTACACAACTGGGCTTGAAACTCTTAAAGTCATCAGATGATTAGTAAGCACTGCTCAGAAAATGTTGTTCATTCACGAGGTTGTAGACTCGGCTTAAATTAAGCTGTCACTCAGTAGTGGCCAGCACTAAATAGAGAAAATGGAATTATATAATTTACTGGTGCGTTAGTGCCCCCTCCCCCTTTTTCAGCGTCGCTGGTCACAGAAGTATTTTTTTCATTCATTTTTCCCATAGGGATTTTTAAAAAGTATTCGTTAAATAGTTATCAGCAATTAACCAAACCAACCAGCTACGAGGAGAATCACAACACTACAAACTTTGATTTGAAGCAAAAAAGTTTTTAAAAATTGGACAAAAAGACAAAGTTACAAGACTGTGAACTGCTTTAGTGAGGGAACAAACTACAGTCCCATGAAGCACTGCGAACAGCATAATCGAATTAAAAACGATGGCAAAACACAACTACTCATTTACAAATGTTGATTATAGTATGTATAAAAACAATATATTTTTAGTTTATTGCAAAATAGGCATATATATGCAAACATTTCAGCATAGGGAGATCGACTCGATTACGCCATTCATAGTGCTTCATAGGAGTGGGCGGAGCTAAAGAGATATTTTGGTGCATGTTGCTTTTTTGACTGATTTGTGGAATTTTCTGTACAGCATCATAAGGAATGTAGTTTTTTTCACCAGGAATTCCACTGTTAAACACAGTTATTTTAAAAATAAGTTGAAATAATGCAGGCTGACAGCTTCAGCAGAAGCAAATATCGATTAACAACCTCGCAGCTCACAGTAGGGCTGTCTTTAAAGGTTTATAAGTTATCATTCAAAACCAATTTCCAAATGGAGAAAATGAATGGATTTTTTACTTCCAAAATCAAGTGTTGCACTCTATAGTTCTCACTGTAAAAAAGACAGTGTTTTTGCCTTTATTGCTTAAAAAGCAATGGGACAGCAATTTGTAGCACATTTGTGGAAACTGCTTATACACACCTGCACTGAAAGTGTAGGGAGCGGTAGGGAACCCAGCACACGTTTCAGAGAAGGGTGTGATTACAATGTCATAGGTCTGAGAGCAGTGCATGTTGGGTAGTTGACAGCTGGTGCCAGTGACGATGCTGTGTCTGACATCGCCATCATGGCCCATAGCAGTGACGTTATAGCCCACGGCTCCAGGACTTCCCTCCCAGGACACATAGGCGGTGTTGTTTGAACACTGTAGTCTTACACTCACATTCTGTGGGGCACAAGGGGCTGAGAGACAGAGAAGTGTCATTATTGTCTTCCATAAAGTGTTTCTTTCTAAACATTTACTGAAACTAATTTCATATGCAATAAGGGAACATTCATAGAAATCTTAAACGTACAGCATTGGGGAAAAAAAGATAGTGCAAGATGGTTATGAAAAAATAAATTACTGGTTTTGGTGCAAGTAACCTCGAAAAAGCAACTAAAAAATAAAATGAATGTAAAACAAGGTAAAGGTAAATGATCAGAAAAAGATTTGCTAATGTTTCCAAGGTGCATCCTGCAGGAATGCTGTTTATGCGTGTTCACCTGTCTGCAGTTGCATGTGAGCTGCGTTGCTGCTGTTGCAGTGTCCAGAAACTGAATCCACAGAGACATTATAAAGACTTCCACACCTCAGCGTATTGATGGAGCAGTGGGTTTGTGCTGTGCTGCAGGAGTCCGAGTGACTGCTCGTCTCCACGCGCACACTGAAGCTCTCTCGGCCCAGACTCTCGGTCCAGCTCAGCAGAGCGGTGCTGGTGCCACAGCTGTAGTTCGCGCGCACTTCAGCAGGGGTGCAGGGCGCTGCAAACAGCAACAGAATACGCTTTTACTTGGCTCTAAAAGTTAATATTGAGACTATAAAATCATATTATACACCAATTGGCTTGGCTGATTTCTAAGGCTGTCAATAACACAGTAGACAGTTCACTTTCAATTTAATTGTCAATTAATTTTTCATTTAACTAAAATATGTAAATATTGTACATGGGTGTCAACCATTCAGCTACCAAAATATTTTAAATACTATGGTAACACTTTATTTTAGTGCCCTCGTTACATAGTAATAACAGTAAATTATGCATAATTACAAGAAACTAATCCTAATTCTCTAAAATTACTCAGTGCTTATTTGTGTAATTACACTGCAATAAGGGCAACTTAAAACAAAGTGTAACAAATGTCATTTATTATATTGAACTGTCAGCTAAATGTTCAAATTAAATACATTTTTGCACACATTAAATTAAATATTTTTGATATTTTAATAAGTAAAAACATACTCTGTAGGTATAGATCTATAGATTTACACAACAGAAAAAAAATATTATAGAGTTTGTTCTGATTTTCTGTTAAGCTGTGCAAGAAAAAGTGTTCATTTTCATTCTTTGAACCATTTTTAATCCCTATGAGAAAAGCTGCCCTGAAACAACTTGGTTCATTGGACTGTGATATGCAATGGGATGTTCATAGGACCATAAAATTACTGATATAATGAAAAATCTTCAGAATTTAGTTTGTTAGTCCAAAAAAAAAAAAAAAAAAATTGAGCGTACCCTTGCTTTAATGGGAGCATTTTATGAATATGGATACATTGTGATTTTGTCATGTGACACCACATTTGTTTGCATTAAAGCTCTTTTCTAGACAAAAAAAAATAATAATAATAATAATTTAAATTACTTTTTGCAACATCTGCGCCTGGTTTCACAAACAGGGCTTAGATTTAGCCAGGATTAGGCCTTAGTTTAATTAGGACATTTAAGTAGCTTTTATAAACGTGCCTTTATAAAAAACATTACTGGTGAGCATCTTGAGACAAAACCATGACACTGACATATTTTATGATATTTCAGTACAAGATGCTTTCTGTTAAAACAGCTCAAACATGCATTTTAGTCTGGGACTAGACTTAAACCTTTTCTGTGAAACCAGGGGTTGAAGTATTAAAACAAAAAAAAAGATTGTGTCCACATCAGTTCCAATAAACATTGTCATGTGCTAAACCTTTTTTTTGTGCAAAAAATTATGCAGAATTTAAAGCTAATATATCTATTTCAGCATTTTTTGATAACTTCTGCCAGAATTAACCATCAATTAATTAAAAAAAACAAAAAACAGACTGATTTAATGCTGAATTATGAATATGTGGTGTACCTACCTGTGATAATACTGACTGGAGCACTAGGAGTGCTCTCACACTGAGGTCCCTGGGCTGTCCCATACACACTGTACGTCTGACCACACAGTAAGGCACCCAGGGAACAGTTGTTTGCAGAAGAGCTGCAGGTGGCAGTGTGTCCCAGGGCAGAGGTGGCATTGACATGGACCCTCACAGCATCTGGGTCCTCCGCCCAAGACACCAGGGCCAAATTAGTTCTGCAGTTCAGTGAAGGAGACCTCACTATCGGAGCACATGGCTCTGAGACAATACACAGAAAGAGAAATGAAGGGAAATTAAGTCAGATTATGCTTAAAGTTTGTTAAACGCTTTAAACTGGACTCTCCATACCTGTCTCCAGTGTAGTGCTGGCCTGTGCTGAGCTGTTGCAGGTTCCATCATCAGCAAGCACCGTGACATTAAACACCTCCCCGCAGTGGAGCTGTGTGAGGTCACAGGAAGTGGTCGAGGTGCGACAGGAAGAGGAGGGAATGCTCTGATTCTGTGTGTGTGCCAGAACAGTGTACATGCTGGCACCAGCGCCAGCAAGCCATGACACATTTACCGTACGCGAGTCACAGTTGAGCACTGCAGTCACGCTCTTGGGGTCACAGGGAGCTGGAAAAGGTCAAAGGTTAGTCCAAAGCTCTATTTCAAGGCCTAGTGTGCTGCCTACCTAGACATTTTATGCTGCATATGCATAATTATGTTGCCTTCTAAGCATCTTTTGGTCAAATTTTAAAGCAACGTTGCTCTGCATTGCGATGAGTGTAGGAAAAAAAAACTCCACACTGCTAGAAAGTATCAGTAAAAATAGATCAAGATAATTAATTACAACTATTGCATCGTTAGCTTAGCAACATGCTGATGGCGAACTATCAACTTTCAAATCTGTATTCTAATTTTTTAAATGTATTTTAATGATTAATTATTAAAGGCCTGTTCACAGCAAGATGAATATTTGTTGCAATAATTTGATGCAATAAACACTTGAATGAACGGCTGTTGATGCATTTGACTTTTTTTTTTTTTTTTTTTTTTACTGAGAGGTGTTCTTATCGCTTTTACATACTGCAAAGACAACTGGCCAACCAGTAACATTTGTGCTTTTGGTCACATGCTGCTATGTGAAACTAGGACTTGGTGGTGCTAACAAACAGGATTTTGCAAAGCGACAGTGAATAACAGAGTCCGGAAGCGACTCTCTGGTGTTTGATAAACACCATGGCGAATACAAAAATCGGAACAGCTGTTTGAAAACATTAAATAATGTTTGACTTACTTTCTTCTCTCTGACAAGCAGGTTAAGGCTCGAATACACTACAACTTTTGCTCAGTTTTTTGCCCCAATTTGCTCTCTAAATGAGTCAACAATAGTTGACTAAAGTCTGTGCCAGACTGCAGATTTTGTGCAGTCGGAGTTGACTGGTTTCACAGAAAAAGGCGTAGTGTATGATGGGCACAGACTCTGAATTTCAGAACACGAATCTGTTCAGATTTTCAAAGTCATGTAGTGTATTCCAGCCTTTAGCTGCTTTGTGTGCCTTAGTAACAGGGGTAACCGCTGTATTTCTGCTTTTCTATAAGTGCCACCTACTATCAGAGACTGAATGCATGTTCATTAAGCCCATCTGCCGTTTTATTGGTCTGAATAGACAAATTGAGTGCAAAAATTATACTGAATTTTTGACATTTGTGTTGGTGTGAACAGGCCTTAAGGTCTGGGTGTGCTTCATTTTCCACGTTCCACTCGGTCTAATTCACAGTTGAATGTGCAAGCCATTCTATTGATTTTGAGCGTGGAGAGACACTTTTAGCACAAATCAGTTGCACATACACTGTTGTCTATGCACAAGTCTGCGCAGACACAAAAATCCGGCTGCCTGTGTCCTGTCCCCACGCTAGAACAAAACACGGACATGGGAAGTTTACTTTTGGCTTTAGACTGTTGGATCATTAGCTTAGCAATGTACTAATGGCAAACTATACCAGAATTAACTGTGAGCATCAAATATCTTACCTATGAAGCTAACTGCTTAGAAGGCAGCTGCCTATGTAGGCAGTAGAGACCAAGGCAGCACACAGAGGTCATGTCAAAGTCAAACGGATTCCTACCTGTTGTCACAGTGACATTGGGACTGACTAAGCCGTTGCATTGACTGTCTTGAGAGACGACATTTATAGTGTAGGTCTGCGCACAGGTCAGGCCCCTGAAGGTGCAGGAGAGGTCAGAGGTCATGCAGGCTTCTCTGTAATGGTCTGGGCCGGTCAGAACACTAATGTAGGACAAAGCTCCAGCTGCTGGACCCCATGAGGCCTTCACCGTGTTACTCGTACACTCTACGTTGGCTTGGACCGATGTGGGCATACACGGCACTGCCAGAAGAGATTAATTATCTGTAATTTTATTCTTTGATTTTTTTTTTTTTGGGTGAAACATGACTTGGAAATCTCTTATTTTAAATGCAGTCTTTCTGCTGTTCAGTCATATTGCAATCTGATCTCACCTGTTTGGACAGGACGGGTTATGCTCGCTGGCCCTTGACACTCTCCATTGTTTGCTGTGATGACAGCGGTGTAGTTCTGACCACACTGCAGGCCAGTGATGATACAACTGGAGGTCGTTGTGGTACAGCTGAGTACAGCGCCACCTGCTGTCCTGGCAAGGACTGTGTAATTTAGAGCTTGGAGACCAAGAGCCCAGCTTACGTTCAGGCTGTTAAAGGCACAGTTCAGAAATCTGGCCACATTCTGAGGAGCACACGGTGCTGGAAAACAACAGAGAGAGAGAGAGAGAGAGAGAGAGAGAGAGAGATGTAATGTAATGTAATGTAATGTTCTGGTTTCAAAACAATGCTGGTGATTGCCACAGAAAATGTAATGTTAAACTTTTATTTAACCGGAACTCATAGTTTGTCTTAGCTTATTGAGTTACTACTTTTCAACTACTTACATTTTACCCCTGTGAAAAAGAAGTACACTTTAGCATTAAAAAGTGTGAACTGAACTAAAGCATAAAAATACCATGATATGTTTGCAGATATTTAGGAAACATGCTAGTTCACATACTTGTTTCTCTGAAAAAAAAAAATCTACAAACAGTTATTCTACTTTGAAATGTGCGTTCGGTGTCAGAATGTGTTTTTGTTTTGGTCTGTGTGACTCCGGCCACTGCCAATTTACCCAAAAGTATTTCGACACCCTGGGTTACCAGTCGGCGGAAAACACAGCTTACTGTAGCAACATAGTCAGAGATCGCAGATTCTACCTGACAATAAAAGCCTTGGCATCCATCTAAAAAGCTGGTTCCTGTTGCGTGTCCTCAAACAACCCACGTGAGCGTCAAATCTGAGGAAGGGGCGGGGGGAACAACTCTGAAGTATTTTGAATTTGGATTGCAGTACCCATTTCAACCATAAGCTATCAATATTACATACTGTAACTTTAAGTACACTATGTAACTTTTGGCCCTCTAGTGGTTAAATGAAACTGCATGGATTTTGCGGAAGAACATTGTTTTGGTTGTGCTTCGGCTCTACGTGATTGTGCGGATGAATATGATTATCCTACTGCTCATAAAACATTCACTACTAGGCTTAAGAGATAAAAACCAGTCTGTAAAGGATCTCAAGCTGACTAGCTGAATACGTTACTGTAGCTTTACCCATTAATAAACGCGTATTTCCTTGAAAATAAATTCCAGCACAGCGTTACAACAACCATAATGAAATGAGCCTTCACAATAGAAAATGCTTTACAGTGAACTCTGTTAGAGAGCTACATATGGCAATTTATCATTTCATTAAAATACCTTACTGACCTGTTGAGTAATAAAAACACCATCTCCACGTCGCTTTTACAACATTTCAAATCCCTCAGTTCTCGCCATCTCCTAAAGCCAAGCCAATGTTGATTCTTATTTTATTATGAGCTCTGTCACGGTCTCTTTTTGCCAGCAGACTCTCCTCTATTCGGCGTTTGTTTAAAACGGGTGATTCCCTGGAGGTTGGAGATTTACAGTCTCCATGTCAACCTTTCTCGCTTTTAGTGACAACTAACCTCTGCCACTCCCACATCAGACACGCGTCAAAGCAGCTGGAGCAACTTTTTTCTATTCACTGATACACGCACGGGCAAGTAAAGCATGTACGCAATTTCGCACGAAAAGCATCCCATCAGGTCTAAAATATAAACACTTATAACGGGCTTACCATAGTGAATCAGGGTAAGACAAAAACACATTTCAGAAGAAGGACTGATGGTGTATTGATTAATTATTTAAATGTTCATTTTGAACAAAAAAAGTTACATAGTGCTCCTTTAAGTGGCCTTTTATTTCATTAATATTATGTTATCTGTAAGTACAGTTTATAAAAAAAAAAAAAGATTTGAGGTACACTACAAGTGCACATTTAATACACTAAAGTGCACTTCTTTTTCACAAGGGTAACTCAGATAAGAGAAAGAAACAAGTGAAAGATAAAGACAATCAGCGTTTGTTTAAATGTGATACCTGTCTCATGTCTGTACTCCACGCTGTTTGGACTTTCACAGCTACCATCAGAAGCAGTTACGACAAACACATACTCCTGTCCACAGTGCAGGCCGTTTAACTGGCAACCTGGAGTTCTGACATCACACGTCACATTGTGTCCATCTCTGCCTAATGCCGTGCCTCTGTAGGACACGGCGTTAAGACTGGCAGTCCAGGACAGAGTGGCGGAGTTGGTGCTACAATTCACAGTGCTCTGGATGTCAGTTGGTGGGCAGGGAACTATTGAACAGGAGAAAAAAATTAAAGACTACACTTTGAACATACATAGACATTCATTTACATATACATAAAAATGTAAATTCTGAGTAAACATTAAAAGTAAAAATAAAGTTTCTTTAATGGCAGTGATGGTACCATGAAGAACCGTTCATGGAATCTTTCTGCTGCACAAAAGGTTCCTTATAGTGGAAAAGGGTTCTTCAGATTATTAAAATGATTGTTAAAGTTTCATCAAACTTTAGCCTTTGTTTGCTAATTGTGGCATGTTGCAAAGCATTCCCATCTCGTGAGTTCTTATTAATGACCTCATCAGCTATCGACGTCAACTCAACTTTAATCACATAACAGTCTACTTCAAAAAAAGCCTCACCTGTGTGCAGGGTCATGCTCTGACTCTCCAGGCTGGAGCAGTTGCCATCTACAGCCATCAAGCTGATGGAGTACACACTGCTACAGTGCAGGTCAGGGATGCTGCAGGTCGTTGTGTTGGAGGAACACGTTGTACGGTGCCCGCTTTCCCCCACAGCAACAGCAACATAGGACTGAGCACCACGGCTTGCATGCCATGATACCTCCACTGAGCTTCTGCCACAGGTCCGTTGAGCTGTCACATTAGTAGGCGCACATGGCACTAGCGGGGCAGGGTAGAAAGCCTTAGAATAACACTAGCAGCAGCACTGAAGTCAAATGTTGATATGAAACTAATGTTTTGAGAGTGAATCAGCACCTCACCTTCTCTTATCACTAGAGGTTGACTTGGCATGCTCAAACAGGAGCCATTGTATGACCTGACCTGCACAGAGTACGCATCGCCACACTGCAGATTGCTCACGTTACAGGCAGGCGAAGTAGAGTTACAGTAAACAAGCTCTCCGGTGTTTGTGGAGACCACAGTGGCGATATACCCTTCAGCATCTTCTGTTCTGTCCCAGCTTATTGAGAGAACACCTGAGAGGCACTGTACCTCACCCCAAACATGTGTTGGGCCACAAGGCACTGTGGAGAGATCATTTTATCTAGTTTATTATCTAGAAGGAGTTTGAAAGGTCTTCAGATATCTGGCCAGAGAAGGCATTTAGTTGAGGAAAGGTTAACACGAGAAAACACAACAGCAAATCAAGATTTTGAGGGTGCTTGTCCATGAAAAGATGTCCAACCACAATGCTGGGGGTCAGGGGTTGGGTCACTGTCCTGCAGAGTTTAGCTCCAAAACTGATCAAACTTGTCTGGTGGTAACTTAGATATTCTGAAAAACCTTGACTAGTTTCTTCTGGTGTGTTTGGTTAGGGTTGGAGCTGAACTCACTGCCGACCACTGTTGCTAACATAGCAACTTTGCCGCTTGATTAACTAACGACTTTTCAGACCCCTTTAGCGACTTTTTTCAAAAAAACGACTAGCGACAAATCTAGTGACTTTTAAGACTGCTGGTAAACACTATTTCATATTACGTTGTCTGACAGAAAATATGTAAATGAGAACAGTTTTATTGGACATTCGGCTATGTATTATACTAAAATATAGTATGTGAGCACGGATTAGGAGAGAAAACTGATGTAAAGTGCCGACAGATGGCTCATGGCGTCATCTAGCAACATTTAGTGACTTTTAGAGCTGGCTTTAGCTACTTTCCGTTGAAAATAGTTTGCAACACTGCTGTCGACAGCAGTTTAACTGGAAACTCAACTTGAAATAAAGTTTTGTTATTCATTAAATTATTCTAAACTATTTTTTTCAAGATTCTTTGATGAATAGACAGTTCAAAAGAACAGCACTAGCGTTACTTCTGATTGTGTAACCTTATGTGCAGTATAATAAGGTAAGATGTTTTGTGCTGCCATCATGCAGTGTAATATTGTATACGTTTTTAAACATTTATTTAAAGCACATTCACACCAAAAACAATAGACACAAAGTTTTAAAAATCGTTATAACGCTAATAGAATAGTGGAGTTCACACCACAACTATCGGATCATGCTATCAGTTGAATCAGCAATTATAGATGGAATTACAGAAACTAATTACAGCTAGAGTTGTCAAAAGTACCGACTTCGGTACCTATCGGTACTAAAAATATTAAAAATGTGATGCTTTGAGCACTGTTGAGTGGATTCGTAAACACCTCTAATTGGCCATTGTGTTAACACGCTCATCGGATATGTCTGTGATTGGCTACAATGATCAATGCACAGCAGCATTTGAAAGCACACAGAAGTGTTTGAATTTGAAGCGGGAGTGTTTGAAAGCAGGAGTCTGTCCGCGATAGACACCTGCTTTCAAACGTTCCAGTGTGTATCTGTGTAAGTGCTTGTTGAAAAGCTTCATTGATGATTTATAACATTTTTACAGCGTTGATCATTGAAGCCAATCACAGACATATTCGATGAGCCGTGAACACAATGGCCAATCAGAGGTGTTTACGAATCCGCTCAACAGTGCTCAAAGCGTCAAATTTTTTACATTTCAGTACCGACTATGTACCGAAGTCGGTACTTTTGACAACTCTAATTACAGCTGTAATTGCATGCAAAATATAAGTACAATGTAAAAACATGTATGTACACAATAAGTGCATTTTATCAAACTATTAATTTAAATTTTAGGACAGTTAAAGACTTAATATGGAGTGTGTTCGTTTAAACTAGTTGAGTAAGAACACCCACTAGAAACCAACAGCTCAGAGACTGGTGACCTCCAGTGATTTATTCGTTATTAGTGTGAACGCCCCTTCAAAGATCTATAACAGAAGCGAAAAGCACTAATCCTTCCTTACCAGACTTCATTTGTATGGCATGGGAAGGCATACTGGGACAGATTCCATCATGGTGAATGACACTAATGGCGTAAACTTGGCCACACTTCAGGTCGGGGATCCGGCAGCTGCTGGCAGTGGTACTGCAGCTGAGAAGACCGCCGACCTGGTCCTCCATGGTGGCAGTGAAGGATATCATACCCCGAGATCCAAGCCAGCTCACCAACGCCTGGTTCTCTTGACAGTCCAGCAGAGCTTGTACATCCCCAGGGGGACAGGGAGCTGAAAGAGGGGGCAGGTTGTTTATGAGTTGGTTATAAGGTGTCAGATGTCAAGATAATTACACTGTTGTATATCTGCAGATGTGTAGTACCTGTTTCTACACTGATGGTGTCACTGAAGGAGCTGTTGCATTTATAGTTGGAGGCGATCACAAAGGCGCTGTACATGGTTCCGCAGCTAAGCCCAGTTATCTGGCAATATGGATCCACTGAACTACAGGTGTGAACAGTCCTGTTCTGATCCACCACTGTGGCAATGTATAATAAAGCACCTAATGAGGCTTCCCATCTCAGACTGATGGAATTTGAGCTGCAGTCCATTACTGCAGACACATTTTGAGGTGCGCAGGGGGCTAGATAAAAAAACAACATAAGAATATTTAAATCATGTGGAAATTGTCACATAAACTGTAAACAGCAAAAGATAAACCTGAGCGCTGCCTGCACATTTTTAGCCAATCAGAGCACTCAGCCAATCAGAAAAGTTCTCTGCATAGCAATTATTTTGCGCATTCTGGTTTGCTGGCATTTGTTTGGGGATGGGTTTTGGGAGAAGGTGTATGGTGGAAATTATGAAGGGAGATCTTTTTCAGTGGCGAAGTCTGGTGCAAGTTAGCAAAATGTCATTTATAGCATCTAAGAAACACTTGTCATATTGATTCTACAATTTAAAGTCAGGGACCTTCTTGTCGTGAGGTATCCACTGAACCACCGTGCCACCTATTTCACAAATGATTTATTGTTATTTTTGCTCTGATAGACTAATCGTGTGCACGCGCCCATATTGTTTGTCCACCAGGGGACGATGTCACTCACCTGAATAACCTACTTCTCCCAGAGACAGAACACTGGAGCACTCATCATCAGAAGCAGTGATTAACATGGTGAGACTCTCCCCACAGTGAATGCCCGGGATTGTGCAGCTGTGTGTCACTGTGCTACACATATAGTAGCTCTGATTTTCACGGTTACCAAAGGCCTCCACTGTGTAATTCAGCGCTCCATCTGCACCTTCCCAGCTGCTGGTCAGAAGATCTGTCTGACAGTCCGTTGACGACATCATGTTCCTTGCTTGGCAAGGTGCTGAGGGGTGAGATTATAGTAAAATAACCGCAATAAGTGTTATACTGTGAGTTTAGTCAAGCCTACAGTCAAGATAAACATATGTACACTTTGACAGCAAATAAGTATTGTTACCGGTTCGTATTTGTATTGATGAACTGGTTGCAGTGTTACACTGATCTGTAGCCAACGATGAAGAACCGAAGACCGTGAAGGTGTAAAGGCGTCCACATGTGGTGTCGGTAAAGAAGCAGGATGTGTCTGCGGTCAAACATTCCATTACCTTGCCGGTGGAGTCAACGGCCCTCCCAAAGTAGTAAGCTGAGTAATTATTTGGAGCCCAGGAAAAGATAATGACATTGCTGCTGCACTCCCGGTACAGCATCAGATCGGATGGGGGGCAAGGAACTGCAAGTGTGCGTGGAAAGAGAAGGATTAAGGTTTAGTTAGATAAGCATGAAAGGAAGAACAAAGAAAATGGGCAATACAAAGCAAATATTAGTCCCTGGTGTCTTCAATCTTTTAATCTTTTTATTTGAATTTCTGTAATGGGTTTCAGTGTATTGTTACTCCAATTCTTGCTTCTCTGAAAAGAGTCATGCATGTAACGTAGACCGCAACACTCAAAAAAGATGTTCTCCAGGGACTACATTCTCCCTGTCAGAGAAAAGGGTGTGTACCAGCTTTCTGCCTGAGATCACACAACACCTGGGATAGCTCTTGTCTGATTTTGAAAAGAAGAATCTTTAATTTTGAGAGTTAACTGAAAGTCTACTTACATTGCCTTTCCTCAAGTTTCAAAAAGGGGGAACAATGCACAGGCCCAGTGGAATTTTGTCACATTTAAGGTCAGTTTCTCAGATGTAGAGAACTGAAACTCCAATGAAACCATAGCCCAGGTATAGGCCCTGGCCCTAAACATACTCATGCATGAACATGGTTCTAACTGTAAGCTTCTTAAATGTGTCAGAGTACAGTTTAGAAGTATTCTTAACATTGCCACAAGTGGCACTATAACATTTTCTCTATTATAACACAGCAATAGTTTGAAGGAAATTTGTTGGAACCAAACTAAAAAAGTGAACTATAAAAATGTAAGCATATAGTTAAACATCTTTATTGCTAGCTTTTTGAATAATTAAATATCCAGCATACATTTGAAGATACCTCTATCGCCCCCTTGAGCACTGGAGTTTTTTACTGTCCAATTTTTTAGCATCCGTCCGAGAAACCATCCATAATATAATTATTTGAGAATTAATACCATTAAATGCAACACTATCGGTGCCTTCTCAGATGATGTGCCACATCCATGACTTCACAATCAAGATAAAAGCCAACAAGCATCATATCTTTCATGTAACAAATACATCTCTATTGAATGAAGAGCAATTTCTCACTTCCCACCCAAACTGTGACCTGACTCTTTGTCTAACAACACAAATCTATCTGAAATGGGTCAGCATAACAGAAAAGAGCACTTGCTGTTGTGAGACTATTCAAAACAATGCAGCAGAGACAATGCTACCTCCAGGGAAAGCGTGACTTCTTTATATTGGATCGAGTGTCTTTAAACATTGTGGATGAATAGAAGGTATTGACAATAAGAAGTGCAGGGTTATAGATATCCAGGATGCACACAACAATGCTGGCAAAATGCTGATTCTAGTTCAGATTAGTTTCCCTGAATGCCACCAGTAAGGTTATGAAAGCTGAACGAGAGGTAAACCGGTTGGAGATTTTGTTGTCCCAACATCTCACCTGTTTGGAAGGAAGTGGTGGCATTGCTGGGGCTCTCGCAGTTATCTGACAGGGTTGTGACATGTACCATGTAGTTCTCCCCACATTTTAGATTTCTGAGTTGGCACTTTGTACTGTTGGAGGTGCAGGACAGAATTGCACCACTCTGACTTGTGGCAGTGGCACGGTAGGCTGTGGCTCCTAACACAGCTGTCCAAGAGACCACAGCAGATTCGCTAGGACACCTGTAGTCCACCGAGACTGATGTCACTGAACCCAGAGCTGGCAAAGAGAGAGAAGAGCTTCTGAATTAATGGACAAAACAGAACTTGAAGAGAGTTAACAATTTATATAATTAACACACAAAAAAATATGTGGGTACTATTATACCAGGCTTTATTTATTCATAGCAAATCATTCTTAAGGCCAGTTCACACCGCACAGACAGACGCCAACAAACACCAACAGACTTTGTCGGGATTTGTCGGATCAGTGTGTTACCCTTGTCGGCATTGGTCAGGGTTTGCATTTACCCGAAAATGTGCAATCGGCATTTGTCGGGTCTTGAAATGTCTAAGCAGTTTGATATGATTTTCCAACAAACTCTGACATACTCTATTGTAAACATCCTTTATTATATTTAAATTTCCCCTAAACCTCATGACAATCACATACAAAACATATACTATCGTAATTGTGTGTTTATTAGCTTCATGTTTCATGTGTAGAAACATTTCTCTGGGAAGTGAAAACAGACAGACAGCACAGGAAGCCGCCAATGGTCATCAGATTGCATAAATCAGTGGATAATGAATAGAAATGATGATTCTGTATAAGTAAACAATAAGATACTCAAGGCTGTGCTGTATTGTGAATAAGTCATGGCTGAAGAGCGTTGCAACCCCTTCAGCCATGATTTATTCAGGATACAGCACTAGCCTCGAGTACCTTATTGCTTTTATAAAACGGTTACCACACAATACAAATATTAAAGCCAAAAATATGTATCAATGCAACTTTCATGAAGTAAACTTTCACTAAAGCCTTCCTTCTGCCGGAAAAAAATAGTCCCTGACCGTGAACAGCAACAGAAGTTACATTATTAGGCCATTAGATGGCGGCAAAGACTGTCTTTATGAGTGTGTCAGTCAGTAGCGAAGAATTTTACATTAAAAAGACTGAATTGTTGTGAACACAGAGCAAGACACAACTGACAAATGCTTTAACTAGCTCTGTCAGTCACGGGAAAACTCCTTAACTGTTAAAAGGACAAGATAATACATCGGACATTTTAACAGATTTTTTATTATGAACATAGGACTGACCTGAAGGAAAATGTTAAATCTGAATGCAGGTAATAAAATCGCTCGCTCAATCTCTTTCTCACAATACTCTTCTACATAATACAGTAAGCTTCAATGAACAATATCAATTGAGAACTTACAGTTTGCTAAGGGTGTTGTGTAGTGATACACAGAACTGTTGGGTGAAGCAGTCATAGCCGTGTTTTATCGTGAATAAAACACGGCTGTTGACCAGTCAGAATCAAGGACAGGAACTAACCATTTCATAATACATATTATAAAACGGATAGTTCCAGCCCTTGATTCTGATTGGTTGAGCTGCGTTCGACGCCGTTGTAAAATTCCCGAAAACATACAGCTGACCGCATTACATGTATCGCTGCACCATTGAGTGTCTTAGCGACCACTCTTAGCAACATACACATATGTTTGTTCTCAATTGATTTTGTTATTTAAAGCTTACTGCATTATGTAGAAGAGTATTGTGAGAGAGATATCGAGTGACCGAGTGTATTACCTGCATTCAGATTTAACATCTTCCTTCAGGTCAGTCCAATGTTCATAATAAAAAATCTGTTTGAATGTCTGCTGCGATCTTGTCCTTTTAACATTTAATGGGTTTTCCCGTGCCCTGCTGACACTGACAGCGCTAGTCTAAGCATTTGTCATTTGTGTCTTGTTCTGTGTTCACAACAAGTTTCAATATAAACTATATCTAATGGCTTAATAAATGTAGCTTCTATGATGAATCAAATGATAAGGTTATGGTTAGGTTTAGGGCTGGGGTTGGTGCTTGAACAGCATTCTTAATAATGTGGTAAGAAGGACCCTCAGCTGTGTTCAAAAAAGTTCAATTTAAAATCAGGGTAAGCTTGTTAAAGTTTCGGGGCCAAAAGAAGGAAGACACAACCGAATTATAACCAGGATTTGACTGAAGAACTAAGTCTTAAACAACCAGTTATATTTTAAGGTTAATATTGTATTTATAGCTGGGGATGGGGTTTAAACAACAGACTGAGGTTAGTTAGGCCCTGTTTCCACCTGGTTTTAAGATGTGTTTTCAGTGATCCAATCACAGGTCTACCAAGACACATTACCGTTTCTACCTGGTATTAAAATGCATTTCAAATGCATCTCCTGTGATCACTTCCTGAAGGTGCTCCCCTTTTATTTTGTCACACTTTACATCCCTTTCCCAGGAATAATATTGACTGATTGAACCCATGTTACGAAGAACATGAGCGACTGGTAAAAGAAGCAAATGGATAGGATAAAGCAGCTGTCATTTCAACCGTGATCTGTGTGTTTTCGTACACTACTGCAAAGTGTGAATCACTTGTTTTGGTGCGCTTTTTTTTTTGTCCCACAATGATTACATATCAAGTCAGTAGGCGGAGAGTTGGCGGTCTTTAGTGGCCCTTCAAACACATTAAACCACATGAGTCTACACTATGAAAGCAATCCAGTTGAATGTGTTTTCGACTACCTCTGGAAGTGGTCGAAAGTAGACAAGATCAAAAAGCGTTGTCCACTTGTGATCAGATCAACAAAAACACATACCAGGTGTAAACAAGGCATTAGGGTTATGGTTTTTGTTCACCTATCATCTCCCTCTAAATCAGGGGTAGGTTAAGATTATGATTTTGGTAGAGATATTGTTCCTGGACAAAGAAAAGGATGTCCTATTTGTCAAAACACACTGTACACCATTTCCATTATCAGTTGCATCTAGAGTACCATCAGATCTGACAATGTGATAACTATAAATGTCTGTTGTACAAAATAAAAAACAAATGCTTTGCTTACTGTTTGTTGTATAGTTGATCTGCTTGGGTTCTCCAGGTTCCAAGAGAGCATTAAGTGAAGACACTGAGATTTGGTATGAAGAACAGGGTAATATATTCTGCACATCCAATGTAGTGCCGAACACATTGTTTGAATATATTGTACTGATTTGGGAATTCCAATTTTTGACCGTAACTTGGTAGACTAAAACCTTGTCTACAGGTTGCCAACTAATGTGGGCAGACTGGGTCCCCATCTGTTGGACTGTGATCACTGCTGGAGGCTGTATCACTGAGAGTCAAGACATTGATCAGTGCATGGGGGTTAACATTTATCTGAGTAGTGAGGTAAGGATTTGATATTTTCAGACTTTCAAAGTGAAGAAGTGTGATGAGGTTAACTTACATGTAGTGACGGTTCGTATATTGCTTCTTGCTCCTAGACCTCCAGCATTGGATGTGACCACATAACAGTCATATGTAGTTACCGGTCGAAGATTTCTAACCACTGTGCTATTGTTTGTAAAAGACAAGTTGTACCGTTCCCCGGTCAGTGTTGAATTTATCAGCAAAAAGTATTGTAGTGCTGTTTGCACCGAATCCCATTCTAGCCAGATGGCTGTACTTGATATTGCCTTTGAATAGGTTATCTGAGATGTACCCGGTGCTACAGTAGGAACAAAAGTAAAAGAGTGTTATCATATCATCTGCACACAATTTATTGCTGTGTTGTGAAGAAGGCTGAAGAAAGCCATATCAAATTATATCTTAATATTCTTAACAATCCGTTGTCTATTCATTATGTCAACATTAATTTTACAGTAAATGATGGATTGTGATTGTTGAACCGCATATATTTAAACATTGGAAAAAAAAAAAAAACAGCAAATTACCTGTCCTTGCTAATTTTACATCGACACATACAGGAGTATAAATCTGAAACCCTTTAACTGTGACAGTGTACAATGTCCCCGTCTTCAAACCAAAGACCTCTTTCCTTGACATACTCCCAGGTGCCGATGCTACAACTGGAGCGATGCTTGTGTCGTTCACAACCCGAAGGTCCAAAAAATAAGTGCTTACTCCCTGGAATCTGTTCCATTGAACCAACAGTGATGATGCCGTAGGAGAAGTTATAGAAGTGATGCTGCATTCTGAAAAAGAAGGGATCGCTCATAAAAGCCATGTTCTAGTATAGGCCACTAATCACTAAAAATATTTTTGTGACATTGATCATATGAACTGATTTGTAAAAAAAAAAAAAAAAAAAAAGAAAACAGATGTTCTTCGGAACCAAATGCTAAAGAACAGGATCATCAGTTTTTCTTAAAATGTGATTTTTGTTATAAAATATTATGAAAATTTCAAATTAAGCTGATATGCAAAACAGAAGTTTTGGTAACACTTTGCAAACTATTAGTTTATAGTTAATTCATAGTTAATATATTGTAGTCTCTACATTGTTTATATATTAATAGGCTATATACAAATAGCGAGTTATTCATTCATTGTCACTGTAATTAACACAATTATTATTGTTTTATTAGCTCATATGTCAAGAGTTAGATAATGTTTTTTATGCTTTGTTAACAACTTATTAACTTTAGATTAGGTCATGGAAAATGGTAAAATGTCATTACAATACAATGATAAACCCATCCCACAACCCCCTATATCTAGTTAACTAGCTCCATTAGAGCAACAATATATTTTTACTATCACTACTTCATACAATCATAAATGTAGGCCTCATAAAGATCTGAAATGGACCCCTGAATGACTGCAATGAAACAAATGTTCTGTTCTAGAGAAGTTCACATACCTTGTGCCTGAGTGCTCCATATCTGCGCCAAAAAAAAGAACAAATAAAAACAACAAATCAATAAAATAATTTATAGACATGTATAGACATTTTTTTAAAAAGCATTCATATATAAAGATTTTAATTGTATAGAATCATAAATCTACCTGAGTCACCAAAACTACAACACCTAGTGTCTCCAGCACTCTCATCTTTGACAATACCTGAAATATTACAAAAAGTGGTTTACATGGTAGTCAGACAAAAGAGGTGATTTGGATTCTTTTGAGCTATAGAGCAGGAACACCTGTGGCCAAAGAGCCAATCAGTAGAGCCCGTGGGGGCCCATCCTCTCTTAATTCCCTGAGGAATAGAGAGATATGGAAGGATAACAGAGAAAAGGAGAGGGAGGGACTGATGGGAAGAAATACATAGAAAGAGGGTGGAACTGAGACAAAAATGTCATCGTCATGAGAGTTAGTCAGCTTTCGTAAATTGGCACTTTAATTGATGTGAATTCTGTTCAAAATCTTGTGTGAAATATTTTTATATATATATATATATATATAAAATTAATTGTATTATTAAAAACTTGTTCTGAGATAAAACTTGTTCCTACAAAAGGTACATAAGACCATCTAACATTAATTTGGTTACAATTTATTTTGATAGTCTGCTTTAGACATTCTACTAACTGTAAGTAAACTATGTGTCAACTAGCAGTCATTAGAATATTAGTAGACTGTCCCAATGTGTAGTGAACCAGGGTCCTTACTGTCATTACCAGTGCCCGAATTCATGTACAGGATATACTGATTCACGAGCTCGGGAGCTGATTGAGACGCACCCATGATATATATGCTGCTAAACTTTTGAAGATCACGTTATTTTACATGTGTGTCAGCAATGCTTCTATTGCTTGTTTTTGCTTCTTCTTCACCTGTGTTTTGATCCGGAGACTCTGTGCTCTTTCAGAAAATACTTAATAACGCCGCCTACTGTATAACTATTGAAGAAAAGGTCATACAGGTTTGGTACGGAATGAGGGTGAGTAAATGATTTTTTTTTTTTTTTTCCTTTTTGGGTGAACTAATCCTTTAATAATCAAAAAGTTATTGAGGTACTTCTACTGTAACCTACAGAACACATAATAAGGTCTCTTGTATTCAAACTGATTTTTATGTATGTAAGCAAATGTAATATTCTTGACTTGGCTGACTCATTTTTATCAAGCTACAATGTTATCTAAGGTTGTCTGCTTTTGTAGTTATTCCAGATGTTGCGTGATATACATCTTCACAAAGACAAATATGACAGTTGTAGTCTGAGCTGCCCTCTTTTCAACACACTGAGTCACATACTTGTGAATTTTATGACCATGGGTATTCAACCTAACCCAGAAACAAGTGTTGTGTGAAACATCCTCAAATAATTTCCTTAAAGCTTCTATGTGAAACAAATATGGCAGGTGAGAGATCCTTTGCTCTGGGAACAAAGGCTGGGAACAGTAGGACTTGACCTGTTAAAGATGAAGATAAACGAGAGGGAGGAGCTGCCAGCTTTGATACCAAGGTAATGGTGAAACTAAAGAAATCTGTGTTAACTTTGGAAACTGGATCTTGTAGAGAACAAATACTTTCGATTTATGTCACTTTCTGGGACCTCCTCGAGCCAGGCCCAGGGACAAAAAGGTCCAGTTGTCCCCCTTTATTGGTGGCCTTGATTACAACCATGGTGATATGCAGAACAACAGCATGATTGCATGTGTGATACTGTTTTTATTAAACAGTTCAATAATCAAGACACAAACCAAATTAATATTTTTGATATTTATGATATGATACAACAGTTCTGTTGTCAAATGTGATTGGTTGGGCAGTGAAAAAGAAGCGTGCTTAATTGTATTGAATGTGCACTTATAGTGTTCTTCAAATCTTAAAAGTTTTTATTTTAAAACCTACATGCAGATAATATAATCTGGTGGAAGTTAGGTTCGTTTAAAAACACTGAAGTGGCAAGGCACCGGACGAGATTCACTCTGAGATACCGAAGGCCCTGGATGAAGTCGGGCTACCTTGGCTGAAATGCCTGTTCAACATCGCATGGGAATCTGGGACAGTGCCTGCTGTCTGGAAGACTGGTGTGGTGGTTTAAAAAAAGGGGACCAGAGGGTGTGTTCCAATTGTAGAGGGATCACTCTATGCCAGAATTTTAGAAAGAAGAATCCGACCGATTGTCGAACCTTGGCTTGACGAGGAACAAAGCGGATTCTGTCTCAGACGTTGAACAGTGGACCAGCTTTGTACCCTGATAAAGATCCTGGAGGGGGCATGAGAGTTTGCTTGCAGTCTATGTATGTTTTGTGGACTTGGAGAAGGCTTATGACCATGTTCCCTGGGGTGTTTTGTGGGGGGTGCTTAGAGAGTATGGGGTACCAGGCTCGCTAATGGTGTGAAAGCTGTGTTCTCTGCAGCAAGTCAAGCTTGTTTCCAGTGAGTGCTGGACTCCACCAGGGCTGTTTCTTGTCACCAATCCTGTTTGGGATATTCACAGATGGGATCTCAAGGCACAGCCGGCGGGTAGAGGGTGTTCAGTTTGGGGGCCTTAGAGTGGCATCTCTGCTGTTTGTGAATGATGTTGTCCTGATGAGCTCATCAGCTCTTACTTGGGTGGTTCACGGCTGAGTGTGAAGTGGTGGGAATGAGGGTCAGCACCTCCAGATTTAAGGCCATTGAAAACGGCCTTAAGTTGGGGAGCGAGTTGCATTCCTAAGTGGAGTATCATCTCTGGGTCTTGTTCATGAGTGAGGGTAGGTCGTAGCATGAGACCGACAGTTGGATCAGTGTGGTGGTGGCAGTAAAGTCATTGTACAGGACCGTCGTGGTGAAGAGAGAACTGAGTCTGAGGGCAAAGCTCTCGATTTACCAGTCGATCTATGTTCTGAGGTTATGATCATGGTTATGAACCGAAAAAACAAGATCAAGGATTCAAGCAGGCGAATTTAAGTCACTTTTCCACCGTCGGGCCGAACGGTTCTAACAACGTTAAGGAATGGTTATAGTTATGTTTCCACTTGAGCCTGGTATGGCATGGCACAATTACAAACCGTTCTCGGCCCGGAAATCTCAGCATGGTTAACCGTGTTGCTAGAATGCATGTAGTGCGTCACAACTCTGAATTAGTCACTTGTCTTTTGCCTGGCTACCAATTTCAATGTAGCTGGCTAAGCGCACTATTTGAGTGATGTAAACACAAATTAATAATAAAATTAAAAGAAATATCCACTATTTACATCTCGTGTCATCAGTAAAGCGTTGCATTACCAAGGCAAAACTGGCGCACTTGTATTACATTCCAAAAAGCAGCTGTTATCAGCCCTACAGTGGAAAATGAAACCATATCCATACTAGCTAGGCCAGATTGCCACGGGATGGAATGGTTAGGCAAAGAGAACAGTTAGGCCCGATAGTGGAAAAGTGGCTTTCTCTGTAGGGTGTTTGGGCTGACGCTGAGAGAAAATATTCAGACACCAGGGAGGCCGCTGCTTCTCTGTGTAGCCAGTTGAGGTAGTTTGGGCATTAGGTCAGAATGCCTCCTGGACACCTTCTGGTGGAGGTGTACAGGGCATGTACAACTGGGAAGAGCCCCCAGGGCAGACCCAGGATTTTTTTTCAGTAGCATTACATTTTTGTGTCTTTGTTTATTTTATGAAACTTTGCCAGGTATTTGAAATAACCCTTTTATAAAAGCTATAAGCCCCATAAAGTTGTGATTTACAGTGAATTTAGAAGTGTGTTTTAGCTGTTCTAAATTCAGTGTAAATCATGGCTTCACAGGGATTATTGCTTTATTACCTGTCTGAATACATTGCATTCAGTTCACTCTTAAGTACACTATAGTGCAAAAGTTTTGGGACATCTGCCTTTACATGCACATGAACTTTAATGACATCCCATTCTTAATCCATAGGGTTTAATATGGAGTTGTCCCACCCTTTGCAGCTATAACAGCTTCAACTCTTCTGGGAAGGCTTTCCACAAGGTTTAGGAGTGTGTTTATGGGAATTTTTGGCCATTCTTCTAGAAGCTCATTTGTGAGGTCAGGCACTGATGTTGGACGAGAAGGCCTGGCTCTTCGCTCTAATTCATCCCCAAGGTGTTTTATCAGGTTGAGGTCAGGACTCTGTGCAGGCCAGTCAAGTTCCTCCACACCAAACTCGCTCATCCATGTCTTTATGGACCTTGCTTTGTGCACTGGTGTGCAGTCATGTTGGAACAGGAAGGGGCCATCCCCAAACTGTTCCAACAAAGTTGGGAGCATGGAATTGTCCAAAATGTCTTGGTATGCTGAAGCATTAAGAGTTCCTTTCACTGGAACTAAGGGGCCAAGCCCAACCCCTGAAAAACAACCCCACACCATAATCCCCCCTCCACCTAACTTTACACTTGGCACAATGCAGTCAGGCAAGTACCGTTCTCCTGGCAACCACCAACTTGTCCATTGGATTGCCAGACAGAGAAGCGTGATTCGTCACTCCAGAGAACACGTCTCCACTGCTCTAGAGTCCAGTGTCGGCGTACTTTACACCACTGCATTCAACGCTTTGCATTGCACTTGGTGATGTAAGGCTTGGATGCAGCTGCTCGGCCATGGAAACCCATTTTATGAAGCTCTCTACGCACTGTTTTTCAGCTAATCTGAAGGCCACACAAAGTTTGGAGGTCTGTAGCTATTGACTCTGCAGAAAGTAGGCAACCTCAGCGCTCTGTGATTTTACGTGGCCTACCACTTCGTGGCTGAGTTGCTGTTGTTCCCAATTGCTTTCACTTTGTTATAATACCACTAACAGTTGACCGTGAAATATTTAGTAGTGTGAAAAAGTAGTCATGAAAAAAATTTCACAAATTGCACAGGTGGCAACCTATCACGGTACCACGTTTGAATTCACTGAGCTCCTGAGAGTGACCCATTCTTTCACAAATGTTTGTAGAAGCAGTCTGCATGCCTAGGTGCTTGATTTTATACACCTGTGGCCATGAAAGTGATTGAAACACCTGAATTCAATGATTTGGAGGGGTGTCCCAATACTCTTGGCAATATAGTGTGTATTCTTTTAAACTGTGTTATTTTCATAATAAGTATTCTTTTTAAAAGTATGCTAATGTGTAGCCTGCTTTTTACTCACAAGGGCCAAGAGTGCTGAGATAACAGTTTAACAGCACTGGAGCACTGGGATTTTTTACTTTCTTTCCAGACTGGGGACATGCTGTATGTTCTTCCCTTCCACCATATCCCTCAAATCCCATTGGAAGTTGTGTTGGGTCATGAGACACACTAAAACCAATGGCGTCTTCCAAGCACTAATGAGACTCATGAGCTTAGGCGAAGGGAGTCTGTTTCTTAAACAAAAGACTTGGAATGTAGCACACAAGTCAATTGAACTACTTTTATGATAGCGCCTTTTCCCCTTTTTGAAGTTTGTCAGTATAAATCAATATTTACAGTTTGGGCATTCTACCCAATTCTTTGTGTGTGTGTTCCTCAGAAGAAAGAAAGTCATACAGGTCTGGAACAACATGACGGAGAGAAAATGATTTCTGAGTGAACTATTCCGAAGTTAGTGGAATAGCCTTTTGAAAGATCTTTTCATCCTCTCTGATGGTAGAAGATAATATGTTTTGAACTTCTTTTGAAAGTGCTTTTTTTTTTTTTTTTTTTACTTGAAGCAAAGCAGTTTGAGAACAGGGTTTCAAAAAACAAATAATAATAAAAACAATTAAGAAACTGGTAACACTTTACAATAAGGTTCATTAGTTAACATTAGTTACCTACATTAGTTAACATGAACTAAAAATGAACTGCACTTATACAGCATTTATGAATCTTTGTTAATGTTAATTTCAACATTTACTAATACATTATTAAAATCATGTTAACATTAGTTAATGCACTGTGAAGTAACGAACAAACAATGAACAACTAGTAAATACAGTAACAAATGTATTGCTCATGGTTAGTTAATGTTAGTTAATACATTGACTAACGTTTAACTAATGAACATTATTGTAAAGTGTTACCAAGAAACTTAAGCTAATCCAGACTCATATCAAGGTGTTTCATGATATAAACAGTTTATTTGTATTATACTTCAGTCATTTTACACAAAAAAATGCCCATTTCTGTTCAAAGTGAAACTGAATGCCACAGACAAAAGGACCCATGACAATGAAAGGTGTTTAATGTTGAAAGTATACTGTATATGTGACCATGAATACCTCTGTTATATGTTGCCTCTTTCTTGCTTTTTTTCCTCGGGACTCCAGCATGTCAAAGGGTTTAAAAAAACATTCGAAATTGAGCTTTGACATTGAGCTTTCTGTTCATGAGATTGAATGTCGATTAGCTACTCAAATGGTCCACATTCTGTTCAGTCTGGGAAACATGATTTGGTTGATTGTTAAGTGTCAACAAAGATACATAAAAAGTCAGCATGTTTACTGATGTGATTTGATACTCATTGTCACACAAGAGATTCAATCATGCTCACATTGAGTTTCCCAGAGGCCTAGAAACATATTTGTTGCTGTATTTGATGACTGGGTGGTCCAATATTCTCTGTATGTCCAAACTGCAGCTTGACTTGCAGGAAGTTTTGTGGGAAATAAAGTTTTGTTTTGTGTGCTCTCCATTTATACAGGACATGCACTGAATGCAAAAGCAAATGAGCACAATTAGTGCAGAATAGAACAATAGCAGGTGGCCCTCAAACTAACCTCTACTAAAATTATTGGAGAATTATAAAGTTGCTCTCAATAATTTTAACTTAATTTTTAATAATATTAGTTAACTAGTTCAGTTAGGTATCAAAATCACATTTCATCAATTGACAACAAAACACTCACAACATTCCCTGAGGCTCATTAATGTTTCCTGATTCTCAGACCCAGGAAGGCTCAGTTAGATCCATGATGATAATAAGAGCAAGACTTTATTGTATTAAAAGGAGACAAACACAAAAGATGTTTTCATAGGTGAATACTGTGGAAGATGTGGGAACCATTAACAGAACTCCATGGGGAACATTTACAACACAAAAAATGTGACAGTTTGTTTACTGTCATACTTCTCATGCCAAAACACTTAAAAGTAGCACACAACAACAAAGATAACGCCATTCCAGTATTACATGTGCAGGATGACACATGATGAATTATTATTAAGGCATGGAAATAGAATTAGTTCAAACTTGTCAATCAAATTAATTTTTTTTTTTTTATTTATTAATTTAAAAGATATTTTTTTCAAAGGCAAAAACATTCACATTTATATATAGTAAAAAGGGATTATCAATATATTTTCTTTATAAATAAGCCAAAATGATACCTAATGTAGGTCAATACAATAATAATAATAATAATAATAATAATAATAATAATAATAATAGGCTTTTTACAGCTTAATCTCACCATAAACAAAAGCTAAATTATCTATAAAATCAAAGTAGAATTTTCACTCATAAGTAAGATTAAACTAAAAACATTTTCTTAGTCACTGTTTAAGGGTGTACTTACGCTAGGCACGGTTGCCTTGAACCGAGCCCGAGTGCGACTGTCCCCTCATGATCATTTATGCTGCGCAGCGATTTTCACTTATATGTATCAGAGGATTATCACAAAGTCAGCTGACGTTAATGGAGGAATTTGCAGCTTTACTCGCTACAATTCCTTTTCATCAATAAGGTGAGATTCAGACCCGCTATAAACCCAAATACACTCAAATTAATTACAATAATTAAAAAAGTGTACTATCCAAGTAGTAATAAAGATGTTTGCCGTAGTAATGACAGTAGCGCACACAAAAGTAGTAGCTGTTCCGTGCTCCAGCACGGTTAGCGCTCACACTGCATGTGTACCGCGCTCCAGCCCAATTGAACCGTGATCTGGCTCACCTCTTCCAAGCCGGCCAGGGACGGCTAATCGAACCACACCCGGGCACGGCACGGAGCAATCACACTAGTCAAACGACCCAGGCTTTGGGGGTCAAACACGCTCGGGCACGGTTCAGAACGCCTAGTGTGAGTACACGCTAATTTAGTTAACTTGCTTTAAATAAAGTAAACATCGAAAATCCTTAATGTTTATTGTGATGTAGAGTTCGTCACAGGTCCAACAATTCATTAATTTTCATTTAAAATTTGTTAAGCCGAACCCAAAGAAATATGCTACACAGAACCAACCCAGACCCGTCTATTATTTTGAATGTTAGACCCAGACCCATGCAGAACCAAGAAATGCCATACCCGGAACCGTCGCAAATTATTTGAAAGTTTATTTGGACCCAAACCCAGCCGGAAAGACACCAACCCAACTGGACCCGATTGGCACATAGGCCTATTCCACAGCAAATTGCTATAAACAAGTCAATAAACAAGTTGCGAAAATAAAATGTTTTGTCTTACCTAATGTTAGTAGCCTTCTCCCTTGTACAATCTGATGTACAATCCTCCTTGCCAAGAATCTTCCATCCATGTTATTCCTCTCTTGCCAATTGAAATGCTTAATCCACGCATTATTCCAGCTTCAAATTTCCATTTGCTGTCACGGTGATGGATGACAAATGCGACTTTAAAGTTTTGCATTTTGTTGTATCTCGAGTCAACTCGCATAATAAGATAACTTCGACTGTTTGTTCTTTTGAACTACAATAACGATTGCTCGTTCAGTGGCATGGCCGCTGACGTTAGTATTACTTATTTATAATCACTTCTGTGCTCTCTGAGCCGAGTCTGACCAAAATTTTAGATATAGCAAGATGGTTCATTCATAATATTATTTTAAAAATAGGAGAAAGAAAGTGCACGCGCTTGAGACTGCACGCAATTTGAGCATCATAGAAAACATTAATGTGACAATTCATCTCAGATTTTGTTGCTGATTTGAAATATGTTATTTAAATGTGAGTGTAATGTGTAATGTGAGGCTGCAAGCAGTTTGGCTATTGAGATTTGAAGTTTGTTTGCATTACTGTTGCACACAATATGAACTGGAAATATCATGGTCACCGTGGGCTTGCATTAACCCTCTGGAGTCTGAGGCTGATTGGGAGTAGTTTTGACATGCCCTGACATTTGTGCTTTTTTCAGTTGTTTATAAACATATTAATTACAAAAGTCTAATTACACTGTATTCATCAGACACTATGCTACAATAATATGTGAGCAACAAGTATGTATATGTTTGTATTTTTGAGAGTATTACGTATATGTGTGGTTTTTGAAAAAGCAAAAAAAAAAAAATAAGTCACTGAAATAAGGCCTGAAAATGCATACTAAATGTTTTTTCACAAGACTTTTGGGAATTTTTAGTCTAGAGTTTTTGCTTCAAAATGATGTGGAAATTATCCTGCCTACTCGGACACAAAAAAATTGATAATGATTTTAAATTTCTAAGACACTTTTTGTTTAGGGAGCCCATATGCGGAGAGGTGTGAATCATCATGAATAATGCTGTGATTCACACCTGAGGAGATTAAGACTCTGCCCCTAATGAGCCGCATAATGAGCCATTAGGTCAAGAATGTGACTGAGTCAACTAAGAAAGAATGCAATGATAAAAGAAATATATCATTTTTTGTTTGAAGTTTATTTAAAATATAGTTAACTATATAAATGAGAGTCAAAGACACATTTTGAGTACACAGTTATACCTGGAAATAAATCCTGTTCAAAGATATATGTGAACATCACATACCTGGCATTTGGTGTTTCTGCAATGGAGGAGAAAAAAAAAGAAGAAGAAGAAGAAGAAAAAAAAAAAACTTTCCTGCTTCCAATCAGTGATCTCAGTATCATATGCATGCAGTCCAGTGTGGGCCAATATAATTCTCAAATCTGTGAGATAAAAATCTGCTCATCAAGCCTGCATTTATTTGATCAAAAATACAGAAAAAAACAGCAATACTGTGAAATATTATTACAATTTAAAATAATGGTTTACTATTTTAATATACTTTATAATGTATTTCTGTGATGCAAAACATCTAAACATTCATGTTATATCTATGGTATTTTATATATTATATTTGTTATATTATAGAGCCTAAATGTTAATGTGCAGTTTAATACATTGCTAACACATTTTATTTCAGTATTTATTACGTACTTAAGTCTCACTCATCTCAGTATAGCAATATAGTTTGGGAATAGCCATGGCAGTTTACTAATGTAAGTTATGTGTAGTAAACGAGCCCCTGCCCCTTTGATCGCGAAAGTGAAAATGGCCTTTGCGGTCGCATCGCGCATGAATGCGGGGGTGTCCCCGCATTCCCATTTCTCCCCCCACCCACCCCTCAGTCCACCAGGTACTCAAGACCACCCTCACAGTACCGGGAGTCCAGGATTTCCTTGATGCCATAGATGGGTCCATCCTCCAGGAGCATCAGTAGGGGGGTTCTTCTGATGGGCCAGGCTCTGTGGAGGAATCAGATAAAGGTGAGTGGAAGGCTTTGAGGAGTGATTCATGAAAAAAATATGTTATGATTATATAACTTTATTGTCAGACAAAGTTTTTCTTGCATGACAGTATGTTCATTCACAATCCCTAACAATCCACAACACAATACAATCCACAATACTGTACAGTCACATAAAAAGAAAGAAAAAAAGCAATTAGTGTAGATTTGATTTTTTGTATGTACCTTATTCAAAATGGATATTTTACACCTCTGGGCATTAGTTCACCAGGAATCAGATCAATAGCACAGTCCCATGGTTGGTGTGGTGGTAAGTGAGAGGCTTGTCTTGGGCAGAAGACATCCTGAAAGTGGGTGTAACATGGATAGGACTTTCAATGGAGGTCAAGTAAATCTTCAACACAGATGAATGGAAGACACAAAGGCAATAAGTGTTACAGAGGTAGTAAGTGGTTTGCTATTAATAGAAGGTAAAGAAACAACACTCACTATCGCAGTGGAGGTCGAACGGGACAAGAGGATTTAATGTGTTCCTCAGCTCTGCAATATAGACAAAGGTGCTGGGTCAGCCTGCAAAGTTGTTCTGCTGGTGAGGGGTGAAACACGTCCACTTGCAAGGGCTCTGACACTGCTTCTGGAGGAGCTGATGGAACTGGCTGGCGGGTAGTTGGAATAGACTGCAAGGCTGATTGGTCTTCCAGACAGCTACTCATTCGATAAGCCACTTGAATAGATAATTGGATGAAGCCCAATGCTCTAGCTCAATGGTGTTTTGTTTTTGATTTGATTTGTTCCAGCCGGGTTCATCGTCACGTTCTGGCCTTCTGTCACGTACAGTGACGAAAATGACATGACGTCACTGTAAGTGACAAAAGGCCAGAACATGACGATGAACCCGGCTGCAACAAATCCTGAAATCCTTACAAATCCAGGCTTAGATACAATGATGGAAACAGAGATGGATCACTTCAAACAGGAAAGTTTATTTATGAAGCTGCAGGAACTACAGGTAAGTGGATGAATAGAGAGGTATTGGAAGACTTGGGATACTTTATATTAATGTTGAGCTTGTCTCACAGGTTTGCAGAGCACACACAAGGGCACAGACGAGAAGACAAGGGAGGATTGGATGGTGACTTGGATGACTGGATTGAGGTAACAAGGCTGGTAGAGTATCTCATGAACTTCTAGCAGGTAAGTAGCAAGGTAAGTAATCAGATGAGGCCAGACAGACTGAGGGTGTGCGTGTGCTACTTATAGTGCTAATGATGAGGGCTGATGAGTGTCAGGTGTGCATGGTTTAAAAATGTTGTAAAATATATATTTTGTATAAAATAAAAAATGTTTAGTACAGTAATTTGTTTTACAGTAAGCTTAAACTTCTATAACTTTTTTACACTTTAATCTTTCACTTTTCAGTTAAGGGGTTAATACTCCGGTGAGTGTGAAGGCTGAGTGAGGGAGAGCCTGGCGTGATAGTGACATTAATATGCTTTATATTTTCTGTTATGTACTAATAATAATAATAATAATAAAACCCACAATAATTTATGCAGCCAGAAAAGCTATAGCCACATCAACACTCTGTTATCAAGCGAAAATACTATTTAAACAATTTTTTCTTTTAATTTCTCAATTAAGTGTTATTTGCTTTTAGAAAAGCTGTACAAAACAGTTTTAAATTAGAATTTAGAACCATGAGTTTTGATTAAACCACTTTTCACTTTCACTTCTACTTTTGCCCAGCCAAAGAGATTAATCTAATTTGTTAGAAATTAGACACAGGCCTTTTACATATTTAGATATCTATATTGTAGTCTATAAGGTGTATGTCATAATGATTCACAATAAATAGCATTGCAATGAATTCAGATTGAATTATTGTGGTCAGTTAGCCTATAGCAGGTTCCAGCAGTAATGGACAATATGTTATATTTATATTTGGCATTTTAACACACAAACACAAAATGGCCATTTTCGGAAGTGCAGCCCCTGACAGTGGGACCTCTAGGGCCTCCGGACTCTGAAGCGTAGAGACCACCGGGATGCCAGCCGCTCTTAAAGACAACAGCGGTGTGTCCTCCACACTGGACACCAGTCTCAGATGCCCTTGAAATGCCTGGGTGTCTTCAAGTGCGATGTTCACGACGACCAGGAACACTGGTGTGGCGTCCGTGATGGCTGAAGACTTTGATGTGACATCTATGACGGCTGTAGACTCTAACGAAGCGACCCTGACTGTTGGAAGCTCTAGCGTGACATCCATAAAGGTTGGAGACTCTGGCATGGAGTCCACATTGGCAGAGGACTCTGCCGTGGCGGCCACGACAGGATGAGACTCTGGGGTGGAGGTTACGGAGGCTACTCCGCCTTGATGGAGACACATTAACTGTGTGGCTGGATTCAATGTTTGATGAGTCATTCTGTTACGTATTTGAAGAGACGAGGCAGAAAGAGAATCCAAATCCACACAGTGTTTTAATAAAAGAAGGCAAAAATACAGATACTCCAAACCTGGAAACTGGCAAATAGTCCACACAAAGAAACAGGAACATAATCCAAAGACCACAAAGGAAAGAACAAGACATCCAGGTACCCCGATGAAGACATAAATACAAACGACTCATGACCCACGACTAAAACGCAAGAGCTTAAATAGGCAAACTGTAACCAGTAAATGATCAACAGATGGGAGAAATTAAACCATAATGAGTCCAGGCACAGGATTGTAGGGAATGTAGTTCATGATGGGAGAACAACAAAATTGGAAGGAGTCCGTTCTGGAGGAATTCATGGGCACTCCAGCTGATGATCATGACAGTACTTACTCAAGTACTGAGTAATATTAATTAACTACATGTACTTACTATAGAGTTATGGTTAGGGTTTGGTTTAGGGTTACTTACTTGTACTCTTATTACTATAGTATGTACATATACTGTAACAACTACGTCACCTTAAAATAAAGTGTTACCATTCTTTGTGTTATTTATAATCATACCAGCAACAACATGTCACCAATAACAAACAGATGTCGGGCATGTTGCCTGAAATGCAAAAGCAAAATTTAAGTTTTCACACCATTTGCGAAACATGCGGCAAATGTAAACATAAAAAAACAAAAAATAAAATAATTGTTGTATACTATAATTGATAAATTGTGTAAATCAAATTTATAACATTTAAGAAACAACTGATCCCAACCTGTTTTTTGTTTGTTTGTTTGTTTTTTGTAAGTACTCAATATTCAGCCATCAAAATATAGTTGACTCTTGTCAAAGTGATTTTATTTTGTTTACTTATTACTCAATAGTTATTATTAAAATAAGATAATAGTGAATTTTATTTTTATTAGATCTTGTATATCGACCTACATCTTGGAGCTAATTTGTTAGCACAATTATCTTTCACTTTAATTCAATCTGAGCCCAATTTGCTCATCCTCTCTAACAGATGCATTTCTCCCAACTTCAGTGCAATTTTGCATCTTCCTATAATGTTAACCAAACAGTCTTTTTGGTGGCAGATTTCACTATATACTTTATTACTTTTTATATACTTTTATGTATTGGCTTATATTGGATATATCGGATTGTGGAGAATTGTCAGGAAAGTACAGGAAGAGAGAAACTCAAAAGGGGAACTCAAACTCGAACCTGTCTCTATGAGCACATCAATGCACACCTCTGTGCCACAAGAGGGTTACCCTATTTTGCTTTAATTAGCAGTTACTGTTATTAATCTAACCACAACACTGTGATGATGCTGATTTTGTGTTTTGGGAGAACATTTTGATTTTGTGTTTAGCCCCCTTGTACCCTGTCCTTTTATAATGTTCAATATAATCAAAAATAATTTTATTGAAAATATATATATTTTTTAAATATCCTACATTTCCATTTGTACCCTTTTCTAATGGCCATCTGTATAATGCAAAGTGACTGAGTTGATAAATCTGTAACTATACTTGACCAACACTTTCTGCAGTGCTCATATGTGACCACAAGAGGGCACCTGAATACCTGACTAATCATCCCTCCTTTTACTGAGCTCTCAAAATAGCCTAATACAGCTGGCTAAACCTGTCCTTGACCATAATTCTCGATTGTTTAATGTTTGTTTAGAAGTAGTGGTATATTATTTATGCATTATGAATTCATTTTTTATAGGGGAAAAAAATCCATAAGCTGGTTTACTGGTTCCCTGGTCTGCTTTTTGAGGAGTTTTAGCTACTTTACATTGATGGCTGCCATAGATACTGTTTCCCTGTCTGTCTACCTCTGTAACTTTCTTTCTTTCTTTCTTTCTTTCTTTCTTTCTTTCTTTCTTTCTTTCTTTCTTTCTTTCTTTCTTTCTTTCTATCTATCAGCACACCCCCTTCAAACTGTGGTAATACTGTATATGGCTTATAACAGTTGTGGCAATGTATGTGCCTTTCTCTAATGATGGGGAAGCAAACACAGACACACTTTATTAATGCAGGGGATGAATTTTATTGTCAAAATATAGATGTTAAATTACATCATAACAAATCTTGTATTTGACAAACATCCAAGGGAAGTTGAATTAACAAACAGATGTATATTTCCCTCAGAGGCACTACTTACTTACTGTAGGGGAGTTCAGATTCATTTATCTCTCAGAGTGATCCTCCTGTTTTAAAAACTGGGAAATTACTGTTTCATTTTATGTCAATTATTCCTGGAAACTGATAAATAGATGTAACCACTGCCACTGTTTGGATGTTGCAAAGAAGTGCTTCACCAAAATAACTTTTAGTTTACTATCAACTGATTTTTGAGGGGAGAATCGTAGAAATTCCAATTGCAGAAAATAATTTGACACACTATATCATGAATTGGGTTTACTGAAAATCCCTGAGATAATACTAGGGATGCCTGAAAATTAAGTTAATAATATAATAATAATATACATTCATCGTCTGTTGAAAGAAAATCGTGCAAATTCCTCTTACAGATTCTCCCATTAATCAGTGTCACATCTAATCAAACCATATTAAATAATTGACATAAATTACATATCTTTAAAGCAATTTAAATATATAAACATCAGTGATTGGACAGTGTTGAATCCTGACTAATGACATTATTCAAGTAATAACATTAAAATTTGTTCACTGCCTGACTTCATAAGCCAATACAGTAAATCACTGTGTTGTAAAGTATTCGATACAGGTTCAAGGGTATCTTCTGAAGAATCCAGTCATCCAATATTAGCAGAAGCTGTACAAGAGAAAAAAAAACCTAGTCAAATTTTCTTTAACTTCAGCTATACAGATGCATGATGGAATTTTTCTGATTGAATTTTTAAAAATCTCTGAACTAATTATATAAATTTTCTCTCTCTTTTTTTTTTAAGTATTCAAATGCTGCCATTATTTTGCCTTTTCATGGAACTGTGCATTTGTTCAGAACACATGAAACAAATCATAATTGTGCCACTTGTGTATAAATAAAATTATAATAACTGCAATAATATAATTGATGCCTCTATTGTAGCTAAAGTTCCCAGTGAAGAAATGTATTGCTCTTCTGGAAGAAGTTCAAATGGCTTTTATTTCCAGCAGTGCTGTTGTCACTGTTTTCTAGTTTGTAGATGTGATATGAGTTTCTTATATAGGGCTTTACTGAGGATTAGTCTGTGAAAGGACTGTAATGAGGACACATGTGTCTGTACTGGCCGTACCTCGCTGTCTGAAGGACATCCGTCCCATCATTATCTTTTTCCTTGATAGAGAACTGAGAGTAAAGAAAGGCTTCAGTTAATGAATGTCAAATATTTCATTTCCTGGATTTTGAGTAATAGAGCATTCAATACTTCATATGGACATGGTTGCCTTATTTTTGGTATGATTTGAAATAATTTATTCAGTTCCATATGTTAAGATGTTCTCATTCTTACCCATTCCAACATTGCTGCCCACACATGAGACTGAAAAGACAGAACGTGCACAAAAGTCATGCATTTTATATTAATTTTAGTTATATTATGTTCAATCAGAATGCAATAATGTTACTCAACACTTAAAAATGTCCTTGCATTAGATAATACAATAGCAAAGGAAGTCGCTTTTCTTTCAAAGAAAGATAATACAGACCTTTCACAAAAAGACATTTGTTGAGTTTGACATGATAAAACAATAGATATACTGTTCTCATGTTATGGTTCATGTTCATACACTGTGGTTCCTCTGCTAGGAAGAAAAGTGGCATCATACATTAACTAAAAATTAGGGATGCACCGAAATTTCGGCTTCTGAATATTGTCAGCAGCACGGATCAAGCGCACATGAACCGATCATCTCCTCTTTACTACTTGTTACAACACCAAATAAACATGGGTGAACACCAGAAGTTATGTTGAAAGATACAGAACAACTTAATGAAATGAATGCTGTTTCATGTAAATGCTCAATCACTGTTCAACAGGGAAAGACATCAATAAAATGTACAATGTCACTTAATGTTAACCTCAAGAAAGCTGAATGTCCATAAACCCATTAGTTAGCTAGAAAGAAATGAAGAGCATTTTGCTAAATATATGCACTATATTACATATTCGTTATATTTTTACTTAACCTGTTAGTGATGTCTTCATTATTTAATGTATGTTTGAATAAATCTGTCATAAAAACAGTTATTTCAGTGTTAGTTGTCATTTAAATGTTTATATTTCACCAACAAATTGGTGTAGAAAAATTCTCTTGTTAGAAAGTTGATATAAAAACTTTTAGCTATTTGATTGTTGATTATTAAATTAGTTTAATTAGGCCTAATTGATCATGAATTTATTAAAAGTTTCGTGTTTTGGCCAAGTGCATCCTGAATTTTTGGTTTCAGCCCAGAATTTTCATTTTGGTGCATCCCTACTAAAGATAACTTTTTGGTTTGTTTCCAGATGCCATTTGGTTTGATATTTTGGTAACACTTTATTTTACAGTTTCCTTGTTACACATTACATGTACTTACTATAGTAACTATAACAGCAAACTCTGCATACTTATGTGCAACTAACCCTAAACCTATTCCTAACCCTAACCTTATAGTAAGTACATGTTGTTAATTAATATTACTCAGTACTTAAATGTATAAATACAGTGTAACAAGGACACCTTAAAATAAAATGCAACTGATATTTTATCTAATGCAATGAAAGTCAAACATTTTAAGTGTGTGCAAATCATTTTGGGGGCAGCTGTACTTCATTACCTGAATACGTCCTTCTGTTACAGAACAGGACCTTGGTTCCGTCTCGATTGAGTGGGGCGACGACTACCGAGTACACCTGACCACACACGATCTCTGACACGTCGCATGTGTTGCTGCCGGGCTCTGGGCTGCACACGTGAGTGCTGTTGCTCCCCATGACCTCTGCTGTGTAGTTGGTGAGGGCGCTGCTTGACCTCCAGCGCACACGCAGCGTGTTATTGGTTCCTCGAAAGAGACGGATGCCCGAGGGACAGCAGTCACCTTGAGAGAGACCAGAACAATTGATCAAACTCTTCAACAGGTGATATTATTGCTGTAACCTTTATACACATTAGCCGGCATTAATTACTGGAAAGTGCTGCATTAACTACAACAATGACTAAATAGCTACTTGGCTATTGGCTAACATTATTTTCCCCACCTTCGTGGCCTAGATGATGTCAGCTGAAAGCAAAATTTATTTCTGAGATAAAACATTGTTGATGAATTCATGTTTAAAATAATATGCACTGATGAATATTTATTATGAAAAGGCTAAATGGTGATTTCATGTCGACTCCAGAAGTAATGTTGCCTTCATGTGTTATCGTCGTAAATACAAGCTTCCTAGATGGAATTTGGACCTCTCCAACTATTAACGACTGGGAAACTCAGAGATAATTTTGATGCCCATGTTTCTGAGTTGAACAGGCTATAAACATAGCAGAGGAGAAAAGCATTTCTGTAGTGTTAAGTTCTGTTTGTTTTTCCCACAACATCTATATTGTTTTCTCTTGCCATTACAGTCATGCGTATTTATGTATATAAAAATCCATTTGATGCATGTTGTATATGTATTTTACGCATTGACCAAATCGCCAGTGAGCTGACTATCTAGATAGCGACCCAGGTGAAAAAAAAGTACACTTCTATAATGTACTTAGTGTTCTATTTTCGCACACTAATTTTGTACTTAATATACTAAAATTATTCTTTAGTACTTCTTAAGATAATCTTAAGAACATCTAAGTTTACTCAACTGTGCTATTTTGAGACACCATGAAATATGAACTAAAATGTGCTTTTAATATACTATCTCTGTTTTAAATATGTATTTAGTTGCCAGTGGTAGTACACTATGGGTTCAAGTGTACTTTAAGTGGTAACCAAATACATTTTTAAAATACAGAGAGAGTGAAGTCCACTATATGGAGAAAAATCCTGGAATGTTTTCCTCAAAAAGACATGAACATCTTGGATGACATGGGGGTGAGTAAATTATCAGGAAATTTCAATTCTGAAGTGAACTAATCCTTTAATAATCACACCAGAAGTTTATGGAAGCACTTCTATGTTTTATATTGTTGCTGTCATTTTGAATTTTTACCATATATGTAACAGTTCGCATGTGTAATCATAGAATTTATAGTGCAAAAGGTGACTAATTATGTTATTTTCACTTCATTTTGTAAGAGTTTTAATAAGATTCTTTTTTTTTTTTGGAGACACTTTCATTGGACAGCGACAACATGCATTTATGGTTTTTCTACCACTAATAACGGTAAGTCATTGAGAACACACTGGCAGAAAATCCATGATAGGTGCACTCCGCCTTGTGCCCGGTGCGGCTGATGGCTTCCAGGGAGACGGTGTAGTTAGTGCCGCAGGTGATGCATCCCATTATGCATCCGGTGTCCATGGTGTGACACTGCGCATTGCCTCGTGGTGAAGACAGAGAGGCGATGTAGGTCAAGGCGCCGCTAGCGTCCGACCAGGTCACGTTGGTCATGGCCTGGGTCACCTGGCTCACCGTGAGATTGTCTGGGCAACAAGGTGCTGGGAAAAAAAAAATATTAATAAAAGTATATTTGTCGACTTTTCAACAACTGTTCCAAAACCCAAAGACATTCTAGCTGAAATGGGAACTCATTAGCGACCATTTATAATGCTCTACGTAGGCAAAAACTCACACAAAGCACACAAGAGACTTGCCTCACATTTGATTTCAATCGTTTTCTGTTAGCATGTTGCTAAGCTAATGCCACTATAAGCTTAAAATATACAAATATTGGTTAAAATAGCCAATTTTTAAGTATTTTATTGATACTTTTTGAAGGAAATGCAATTCTTTTCTGTATTTGTATTTTGTCTGTATTTATTTTAGCTGCCTGTGACACATTTGGCTTCTTGGCTTTTAATGGCCATGGAAAGCTGACCTGTTTCCAGGGGAACGGTGTAGCTGGGCATGCTCTTTCCAGCTGAGGAGGATGCTGTGGCACTGACATCATAGTTGGAGCCACAGGGCAGGTTGGGCACCTGACAGGAAGTGCCATTTGAGTGACAGACATGCTCCTCGCCCGCTAAGCCAATCACAGTGACGGTGTAGTTGGCAGCAGTGTTAGCAGAAGTCCAGTTAACCAGCACAGTAAACGCGTTACTCTGGCTCACGCTGATGATCTGAGGCGTGCATGGAGCTTTTTGGCAAAAAGAAAAAGAGAGAGTGTGTGTACAGTATGCATCTGTGGCATATATTCAGGATCTAGGTATGTGAGTATACCTGTTTCATGCGTTTGTGGACTGCAGGTGAGGTTGCAGCCGCTTACGTCGTTGCATGGTATGACGACTACGCTGTACCTGCTGTTGCAAGTGAGGTCAGAGAGGGCACAGCTGGGCGCCGTGTCATTACACAAGATCGTTTCTGTTGCATCCACAGCACGAGTCTCATACAGATCTGCACCACGCACAGGAGACCACTCTATCATCAGCGTCTCCCAAGAAACTGCAGAAACCGATGTGAGCTTTGGACAGCAAGGCACTGTGGATAGTAAGTGAAGATAAACAAGGTTCTTTATGTAGAAGCATTTTTGTGGAGTCATTACAGTTTTATGGAGGAAATCATTCAGTAACAGGGTTACGGTTAAAATGTGGTGCACATCTAAATATTAAATTTCTGTAATTATGTCAAAAGGAAGACACTGTTGGACAGGACCAAAACACCATTTAAGGGGTTAGTTCATCCAAAAATTAAAATTCTGTCATTAATTATTCACCCTCATGTCGTTCCTCCATAGAGATCCAACGCAACTACCACTTTCAAGGTCCAGAAAGGTAGGAATGACATCATTAAAGTACTCCATGTGCCTCCAGTGGTTAAACCTCAATTTTATGAATTGACATGAGTGCTTTGCACAAAAAAGGTAATTTACCACTTTACTTACAAAATATTGATCTGCAAGGCACGATCACGAGAGAATCACGACGCATGCGTGTTGTGTTCAGACTCGCACGTCAATTCAACGCACCATGTGCGCGTCTTCATGAGCACCATGACACATGCGTGTTGTGTCCAAACTCGCATGTCAAATCAAACGCACATGCGCGAGTGTTCACAAGAGCTTCACGACGCATGCGTGTTGTGTTCAGACTCGCACATCAATTCAGTGCACGTGCGGGTGTTCACGAGAGCTTCACGACGCATACGTGTTGTGTTCAGACTCGCGAGTCAACTCAAAGCACATGTACACATTTTCATGAGAGCACCACAACGCATGCGTGTTGTGTTCAGACTTGCGCGTCAACTCAACGCACATGCGCGAGTGTTCACGAGAGCACCACGATGCATGCGTGTTGTGTTCAGAGTCTGAATACAACACGCATGCATCGTGAAGCTCTCATGAACACTCGCACATATGCGTTGAGCTGACACACAAGTTTGTACACAACACGCATGCGTCGTGGTGCTCATGAAGACGCGCACATGTGCATTGAGTTAACGTGCGAGTCTGAACACAACGCACGTGCGTGAGTGTTCACAAGAGCGCCACAACACATGCTGGTTGTGTTCAGACTCGCGTTTCAACTCAATGCATATGCGCGTGTTCATGAGAGCATCATGATGCATGCATGTTTTGTTCTGGCTCATGCGTCAACTCAAAGCACATGTGCGAGTGTTCATGAGAACTTCACGACGTATGCGTGTTGTGTTCAGACTCGCGCGTCAACTCAATGCACATGCGCGAGTGTTCACGAGAACTTCACGATGCATGTGTTGTGTTCAGACTCGCACATCAACTCAACGCACATGCAGGAGTGTTCACGAGAGCATCACGACGCATTTGTTTTGTGTTCACGCGAGAGCTGACATTGTTGCATGAATGCTTTGGATAATATTATTTTGTAAATTAAGTGGTAAATTGTTTTTTTGCACATACAAAGCACTCACATCGCTTTATAAAACTGAGTTTAAGCCACTGGAGTCACATGGAGTACTTTAATGATGTCTTTCCTACCTTTCTGGACCTTGGAGTGGTAGTTGCATTGGATCTCTATGGAGGGACAGAAACCTCTGAGACTTCATCAAAAAGATCCTAATTTGTGCTCCAAAGCTGAACAAAGGTCTTAGGATGTGAAATGATAAGACGGTGAGTAATTAATGACAAAATTTTCATTTTTGGGTGAACTAACCCTTTGAGGCAGGGGTGGATCATTGTCCTGCAGAGCTCCAACCCTAATTAAACACACCTTAAGCTAATCAAGGTCCTCCGGATTACTAAAGTTACAGGCAGGTGAGTGTTTTTTTCAGGGTTGGAGCTAAACTCTGATCAATGGCGGTAGACATTTGGGGCCAGATTTACTAACAACTTGCGCCAGCTCAAACCCTCTTTTGGTGTTAAAAAACTACTGTCAGGATTTACTAAAGACATGCAGTGAAATATTAGCACTGAAAGGGCATTGACAGGGTTGTTTTTGCGGCTCACCTTATTACATATGTATTTGTAGACGTTTCCCTTACAGATGCAAAATTTATGGGAGGAGAGTATTTAAATGAATCATGCAAGGTGATTTACTTAGGTTTGCGCTAGTCAATTTACTGGTATTTGCGCCATTATTTACCGCCCCAAAAAAGCATGTCTTAAACCAGACGCTAATTTCTGCTGCTCTTGGTCATTATGGAAATGATCCAGCTGCGTCTATGTTCTTTAATTTGCGCGTCATCAGTAGATCAGTCATCAGCGTTTTTTTGGAATTGCGAATTTACGGAAATCTGGCCCTTGGTGTGTTTAAAGACTCCATGTAATCACTTGATGTGTTTTCTTCCCTGTGTTGATGTCCTGTAGTTACAATTTAAAAGGTAAGGATAGGATATATCGAAGGGTTTGTCCCATTGCTTAAATAGACAAAATACTTTAGTTTACATCATAGTCAATATTCAAACTGATGCTTCCCCATTTCCTCACTCCTCCGTCCTCCAGCCTGTGACCCAGAAACTGATCACACTCAGCCATCTTGAAGGACATCTCAATTCTCTAATTGCACCGTGAGGAGGCGAGGAGTGAGGAAGCTTCCTGAGGAGTTATGAGCGAGGATACACAGGTGTATCATTCCTTCGCATCCTCAGGGGGTGGAGCTGAGACCAGAGGAAAAGAAACGGGGATGCACAAATAAGAAATGAGAAGCACCCCAGGATTTGCCAATCGCTACTGCTAGTAGAGGGAAGACCATTCTAGAGAGCATTTGATTGGACAAATTAGCCTGTGAATTCAACACGATGTCATAAATTTTTTTTGGCTTGTTTTCTCATAAGAAAGGTGTGTTCATTTTCTATTCATTAAAGTGCTGAAGTGCCTTCTGCATAGAATAACATGAAGCTCTCACAGGTGGTGTGGTTGACAAGGGGTCCCGGGGGACTGGGTCCAGCCTGGTTGTGTGCAAACACACTCATGATGTAGGAGTATCCGCAGCTGCAGTGAAACTGACACTGTGTCTCAGTTGAGTTGCACGTCCCCTCGATGCCATCATCACTCTTAATAAAGGTAGTGTAGTACTCTGCGTGAGGGACAGAGCTCCACTTCACAGAGCAGTTACCAGCCACCACCTCCTCCACCCAGATAGGCTGTGGGGGACAAGGGACTGACAAACAACAGGTTAGACAATGAGAGTCACTGCAAAGGGTAAGATTTTCAGTGAGAATAGCTTAAACTTCACTCAACTGCTCACACAAAGTTAATCATTCTTCAGAAGACTTGGAATATAGCACTTAAGACCTATGGACAGATCTGTATGCAAATTACACATATGCTGCATCCCAATTTACATACTATCCATCCTAAATAGTATTAAAAATTTGAATCAGTGTGTCGCAAATCATAGTATGTTGAAATGATGAAATGAGTATTCCAACGATACCCGGATGGTCTACTTTTTCCGGTTAGAATCACATTTTGACACACTTTGATGGCTAATATTGCCCACGACCCATTGCGTGTTGGACAAAGATTTGATTAGAACTACAAACACAAATAAAAGTGTTCAAAAACTACAAATATGGCAAATGTGTGAGTCTGACAGTTATGCAGAGAGGTTTAGATAAAGGGGTTGAGTAATTAATTTTCTTTCTCTAACCTGATGGTTAGAGAGTCAAACTGGTAACCCGAAGGTTGTGGGTTCGATTCTCAATACTGGCTGGAAATGACTGAGGTGGCCTTGAGCAAGGCACGTAACCCCCAATCACTCCCTGGGTGCCACATCAAAATGGCTGCCCACTGCTCGGGGTGTGTGTGTTCACTATTACTAATGTGTGTATGGATTAAATGCAGAGTACAAACTCTTGAGTATTGGTTACCATACTTGGCCTTCACATTATATTTAGGGGCTGTTTACACAACACCGTTTTCAAGTAAAAACAGAAACTTTTTAATGCATTTTGACTGTTCATTTACACAACAACGCTGTTTTGGTGGCCTGAAAATGCAAACTTTTGAAAACGGGTTTCAAAGTGCAAGTTTTTGAAAACGCTACCATTTCCGTGTAAACTGCACAAACGCGAATCTGTGAAAATGGTGATGGCTTGCACATGTGTATTATATGTTTATGTCTATCTATCCACCTTTTTTGTCAACGTGGAAGTAAGGTGTTTTCTGTGAATGTGCGAGACTTCCGATTTATTAGCCGCTATGTGGAAATAACGAGAAGAATATCAAAGTGCAGTAAACTGTAAAAATAAGGTGGTTAGGCATGCGCGTTTGGCTGTAAAAGAGTGCGTATGTGCATAGTCTTTCTTTACAAAAAAGTGACATTGCCAACTACTTGTCTGGCATGTGTAATACAGCGTTTTTAATCATTTTTGCAGATCCTTATGAACGGGGATAATTTTGATTATGTTGTCATCAGTACAAAGAAAAAACATTTCCGTTTTTAGTACATCGTTGTTGTGTAGACGTACCCTTAATCTGAAACAGCGTTGTGAACTTTTGTAAAGATAAGTTTGGTCATTAACTTTTAAATGCATCATTATGCAAATTGCAAACACATGAGGAGAGCTCTCCACATGAAAGACCCACGACTGGCAGATCAACGTGCTGCTACATTTCTCTCTGAAATGGTAGGAACTTAAATAAAATGAATGAAAATGAATTTGGAGGATTTTTACTGTGACAAGATGATTGACGGTTTAAACGGTAACAGGATGCATGTAAACTAAGCGACAGAGCGTCCGTTAAAGATGTCGAAGTGGTATATCCCAAAGCCTGCCTACTTTTCTGTTACACACTCAAAAATATGTATTTTTTCTTCACAAAAACAGTACATACTTTTAGGGCATAGTATAAGTAGGTGAACTGGGATGCAGCAACAGTTTAGGATGGACTAACCTATTTTCATCTGATTAAGTAACAACCTCTGCCAAGTTGCTGAATATTCAGTAGGTGTCTTTGATATGTACTGTATTAAATGTGTTAACATGTGCTAATGGTTGTCACATCATAACCGTGACATGTTTTCAAACATGTTAGTTTCAGTAAATGGTCTGGGTGGACTGATGAGGGAGCTTTGTGTTGTTAACATTACAGTATCTTCATAAAGGCTTGTCCAATCCTGCTCCTGGAGGGCCACTATCATGAAGAGTTTAGCTTTAGCCATAATTAAACACACCGGAACCATCTAATCAAGGTCTTCGGGATCACTGGAAAATTCAAGGTACTTGTGCTGCAGTTAAACTCTGCCGGAAAGCAGCCCTCCAGGAGAAGGATTGGAAAACCCTGACAATATTAAGTACATCAAACTGAGTGTGAATCGGTTTACTCACATGAAATAATCTGAACTGGGAATGAGGGGACACTGTTTCCGGCCTGGTTGATAGCAATCACAGTGACAGAGTTTGTCTCTCCGCAGCTCAAAGGAATCAGGATGCAGGAGTTACTAGATGAGGAGCAGTTCTGGCCAGTCAAGCTCAAGGCAACATACTGCTCTGCACTCTTGGCTGAGTCCCACGACACCACAATACCTGCGTCAGGGGTGCTTGTCACCACCAGAGCAACAGACTGAGGAGTGGGAGGACCTGAGGAGACACAGATTTTTATTAATGAACATTTTGAATCCTGCTCATGGAGGGCCACTGTCCTGCACAGGTCAACCCTAATAAACACACCTGAATCAGCTAATCAAGGCCTCAGGCCTCCACCAGGTGTGTTAGAACAGGTTGGAGCTAAACTCTGCAGGACGTCGACCCTCCATGAGCCCTAACATGATGTACTTGGTGTGCATTCTTTGATGATTGCTCTGTTATTCACCCTTTTCTTTAAGTGTGATTTAGAGGTATGACAAAAACTGAACATTTGTATTAAGTGCAACAGTGACTGTCTACTTTTTTAAATGAAGTAATCTGTTTCCATTCCTATTCTCTTACGTGTGATCTGGCAAATTGTTAAGTCATCTCCGGGAATGTTCTCAGGACTCCAGGCATTTCCCTTAATACAATAAGAGGTTCCTGCTTCCAGGTCTTGAAGGAGGAACTGAGTGTCTGTGGTGTTGAATCGACTTCGGTTGTATGAGCCGGCTTTGATAATGCTGAGGCTGTAGAGGACAGCGTGATTGACTGGCTCCCACTTCACCAGGATACTGCTGTTACTGGGAGAGCTGGTGTTGAACTGAGGAGCAGGAAGTACTGGGGTCCGACAGAATGAGGAAAAGAGAGAAACAATAATGGTGAGAAATCAGACAGACAGCTACATTGTGACCAAAAGCATTGAATTTTTTCCCGAAGGTTGGATTCCAATCTAAGTGATCTAATTCTGAAGTATAGGTTCATTTTGTTCAAGTGAAATGGACACGAGAGACAACTGACAGGTGTCAGATGGTGTTAAGCAATCAGAGCAGTACCTTTTCATCCCTTTCCTGTCCTTCTTACCTGCCCATTCCTTTCCGACCTTTCTCTTCCCCTCCACTCATTTCCTGTTTTATCATTTCCTTTCTTGTCCTGTCCTGCCCTTGTCCTGGCATGTCTTGTTCGTCTCCCATTCCCTTCCATTCCTTTCTGTTCCCTTCTGCTCTTTTCCATTCCCTTACATTCTCTGGCATGTCCTGTCTGTTCCTCTCCCATTCCTTTCTGTTCCCTTCAGGTCCCTTCTGTTCTCTTCCATTACCTTCGATCCCTCTGTTCCCTTCCCTGTCCAGTCCTTTCCTTTCCTGTCCTGCCCCTCCCCTGGAATATCCTGTCTATCCCTCTTCTGTTTTCTCTTCGAATCCCTTCCATTCCTTTCTGTTCCCTTCTGTTCTTTTTCATTTCCATACGTTCTCTGATATGTCCTGTCTGTTCCTCTCCCGTTCCTTTCTGTTCCCCTCTGTTCCCTTCAGGTCCCTTCTGTTCTCTTCCATTACCTTCCTTTGTTTCCTTTTCCTTTCCTTTCCTTTCCTTTCCTTTCCTTTCCTTTCCTTTCCTTTCCTTTCCTTTCCTTTCCTTTCCTTTCCTTTCATGTCCTTTCATGTCCCTTCTGTTCTCTTCCATAAATGTCCCTTGTTTCCTTTTCCTTTCCTTTCCTTTCCTTTCCCTGGTATACCCTGTCTGTCTCTCTCCTGTTCCTTTCGAATCCCTTCCTATCCCAATTTTCTTTTGATGTTGGATTCTTTTCAATCAAAACTGGGCATGGGTTCTACTCTTACCACTTCCGGGTGTGTCATAACTAAAACAGTTCTCACATTGCTTAAGTTGTTTGAAGAAAACATCCCATTGTGCTGTTATGGATCGTATGCATGACGTAATTCTGTGGATATTTAAGTGATATGATTTCACATCGAGGTTGTTCTAAGAATTAAGGTCCCTTCCTTTATTATTTCTTTGTGACCATCTCAGGTAGAAAACGTGCCACCTGAACAATGAAACAAAACTGCTGAGGGCCCTAAGGTGAAAACACAGAATAAGTTTTCTGTGCCCAGTCCCTTGAGGAGGGCAGCCCTTTTGTCATAGTTCAGCTTCTCATATTTTGCCTACAGAGCAAACTTGGATATTGTTACTTAGGGATACATGCGTGAGAAACCCATTTCATTGAAAATGTGAACACAACCTATGCATACTGCTAAAATCAAGCCCATGAGATCAGCTTATGTAGCTTATCCTGATGTTTTTTTGTTTTTTTTCTCAGTAAGAGGATAAGGTTTCTCCACTGGGTGAGGGTTAGAGAATAGCCAACTCTGTCCCTTCATGAATGGATCATTTCTTTGGCCTCTAGGTCAAAGAGGGTGGAGAGAGAGGAGAAAAATATACCTGTCTTTGCCTCCACGGAGATGGATGGCTGGCTTCTGCCTGCACTGTTGACGGACATGACACTGAGAGTGTAGTCTGTGTATGGTTGGAGGTTGGTGACAGTCCCCGGAGACGAGGGTACTGGGATCTCAGAGAAGAAAGATCCATCGTTTGTCTCAGCGCGCAGGATGTAGGACGTCGCACCGGAGACATCAGTGAATTCCACCGTGATACTATTGCTTTCTTTAGAAGAGGCCATCTTAATGGTGGGCACATCAGGAGCTGAACATAAGAAAAGAAAATGTACAGTTCCATTTATTTAACACATCATCCTTTACTGCAATTAATAATGCATTTAGATGGAGCCAAACTGATTCAGAAAAGTTAAGCTGCAACAAGATTTGTTTATCAAACAAGACACTAAGCCTGAAATATAGGATAAACTACTCAGGGTTTCTATGACCATGGAAAATCTGGAATTGTGAGGGATTTTCAAGCCAAAGAAAGGTCATTGAAATTTCTTCCAATTCTGAAATCACTTAAAGTTTTTCACACTGTGGCATATTACTACTCTTGAGCAAGACATGGCCAGTTTTCAGTACGTACCAGTAGATCCATCCACATTAGCATCTGCCAGCACATTCATGAGGCTTCCCAGGGCCTCAACATGAAAAGTGTATGCAGTGTTGGGGTTCAGGGAATTAACGGAGCCCATAATAGTGTTCTGTCCGAAGTTGGCAAAGACCACTGAGACCGGAGAGTTCCGGAGGGAAGCTGTTACTCTGTAGGACAATGCACCTTCATACCTGCTCCAGCGCAGCACTGCACTCTTTGATGTCACCGTAAAAATACTCACGCTCATTGTGCTGCCTGAAAAATACAAGAAACGTATCTTTCAGAGGTATTCGTCAGTGTTGGTTATATAATACAAATAACAACCAAGAACAGTGCATTAATGAGTTTGAATTTGAATTTAACAGATACTGTCAATGTGATCCAGATGAACGGTACCTGATGCCTGTAAATGAAACAATTCAAAAAGACATTTGTTAGATTGTAAACATTCGTGTAAGTAAACTATTGTGCACATTTTCTCTATTATTAGATTTTGAATTCTAAGCTTTCGTAACTGCATAATACTTAAAATAGAAAGTTAAAATATGAATATGAACATTTATTTTATTAAGTAGTACTATTTCTCTTATTCCCACATCAGTATATGCTACATCTTACGGAACTATTCATACATGTATAAAGGGTAATAATGTATAAATAAACTGTGACTCAAAACTCTGTACCTGTGAGAGTACTCCAAGCAAAAACACCAATCCTTTGATTCCTCCAAGACCTGCCATCTGTTTTCTCTGTTTGAAATCCTGGTTTCTCTATTTATTTTTTTTTAACTAAACTCTGCACTCTCTTCTGTTTCTTGTGTTTTGGCTGAATATACATGGAGCTTTTCTTGAAGGCATCTCAGATACTTTACCCTAGCCCCACCTCCTCAGAAGAAATGGCCAATCAGAGGTGGAGATGAGAAATGCATGCAAACAGGTGTAACAGAAGACTGGGGAAAGAGGTCTAATGCGGTCTATGCAGACTAATGCTAATAGTGCAGTTTATACACGTTTGTGTAGTTTAGTAGTCAATTATGTAAAACCATTCAATCTAAAGTGTTACATGGGTATGATTTTCTTTTTTTTAAAAATAAAGGAGACAAAATGTTCTCTTTGTAATTTTGAGATGGTATTTTGGACATTTAGTATGTATAATTATAAAAACTTCTGGACCCAGGCATCCTTTTATGTTGCACTTTACATTTTTTATGGTTTAATTGCGTGTAATTTGCAAAAGCTGAAATAAACTTTAATACCAAAGAATCATAAAATGTTTGTATACTTGTATTTTGTAGAATTTGTGCACTGTTAAAAGTTACATTTTTTAAAAATACATATTTAATTGAGTTTGAGAGATTTCACGCCAAAATGTATTCTTTAAAATAACGGTTACACTTTACAATAAGGTTTTATTAGTTAACATTTACTAACAATGAACAATCATTCTGAAGCATTTAATAGCCTAATCTTAATTCTGTAGCCTACATTATTATTTAAAATAAAATATATTTAACATTAGTCAATGCACTGTGAACTAACATGAGCAAACAATGAACAATTATATTTTTACCAACATTAACAAAGATTTATAAATGCTTTAAAAAATAAATTGCTCATTGTTTATCCAAGCGTGAACTCTCACACGCGCGCGCACGCCCTCCCTCTTCCCAGATGACGGAAATGCGCATTTGCCTCAACTCAACTCAAGATGGCAACTGGAGCAGAACACGGCTTGAAAAAAATAGTTTGGCAAAGTAAGTTCATTGAGAGCAAACAGCTGATTTTCTGCAAACTTCTTGCACGCACGGTCCAATGCTTCATCATTTATATGAGTTTAACTCAGAGGAAGAGCTGTCAGAAGTTTAAAGAGACACACTTAGTGTGCTGGGTTTGCTCAGAGGAGTTACAGTCGCCTTATGAAGTTGTTTGGGTGTTTGTTTTGGAGTATAATAAGGAAACAGTGCGATATGGATTGTGTCCCGTTTGTCTGCGTTATGTTTGTCTCGGTAAATGCCTTGTATGTGTCATTGAGTCACTGTTTCCGTTAGCTGCTCTGCTAATGTTAGCCTGTCCAGCTCAGTTGCACTGAGTGCTCACTTTGACGATTCTGCAGGAGTTGTTCCTGTTTTTAATGAAGAACGGGTTCATAGTTGGGGCTCAGTATGTTGTCATGACGCCTTTGAGTGTTTGGTGATGTCATGAGAAACTTCAGTTCTCCCGCGCCCATGTGTTACATTCTGTGAACTTTATCAGTGACTTCCGGTCTGCTGTGTTATGACATTTGTGCCCGTAACATTTGATTAAGTCTAGCCATAATACGCACAAAGTTATTTTGCATTGTTAATCGATTTCTTGTGTGTGTGTGTGTGTGTGTGTGTGTTAAAGTATTTTAAAGGGGTGTATTCACTTTGACATGTTTACATAGCAGTGGTTCTGAACTAGGAGGTCAGTGGATTTCAAAGGGGGTGGAAAATATCAAGATCTACATGTAAATTGACATTAATCAAATTCACCATTGAATTTTCACTCATAGAAATTTTCCTCACTGCAGCATGATGGCCTTTAGACTGATTTTTCACTACTTCAAGTTATGATATTAATAAATCTAAAGAGAGGATGTGGAATCAGGGGTTTTCGGAGAAGCACAGTTCAGAAGTTGGTAATTGTTTTACTTTCATTTACTGTAACATATTCATAGTTTTTTTAATCTCTGCATAAGACTACATGTCTTTGCCTTCAAGCAGAACGAACTCAAAACAGGAAATAAAGCTTCTTGGAAATGTTTCAGATTTTCAGTTCCATGGTTCAAATCTGATTCACTGCTATAACTAATAGATTGATTTATCTGACGTCACAGGAATCAAGGACACCATCATTGCTGACTGCAGAAAGTCAGAAGTATGGAAGGTCAGTATGAATGTTTTTATATTTATTTATATATATATATATATATATATATATATAATATATTTCCAGTAGTTTTTAACTTTATGATTGGCTGTTTGGGCTTATCCGTGTTCAGCTGGCTTAGTTAATACAGTGTTTGCTCCTGCAATAGTCCTGTTGTGTGATAAACACAGACGCTGGCAGAACGGACTGATATCAGAGCAGATATGTTCCTCACTACATACTAAACAAAAACAACACTATTTCTGATAACATTTTAATGCACATTTAAAAAAAAAAAATATTAAAGTACTTTTACAACAAAAATCTGCTGAACATGTAACATTTTTAACTTCATGTTGTCATATGAACAACCAGTGTGCAATTACACTGATAAGAGTCTTAAAGCCTGAGTCTGTCTCATATAATGTTATTTGTAAATGCATGTTATAGGTCTTTTTTTTTTTTTTTTAAACCTTTTTTATTATTATTATTTTGAATCAAAATCTCGACAGACTTCTCCAATAAATTAGTCCGGTTAAACCCAGGCCTGCAGGAAAAAAATCTGTCGCTACTTCAGTTTCATTGAGACTTTAAAGGATACTGGGATTAAATGAATTTTTTAGTTGAGGATGTGTGTACAGGACCTGAATGAAGACTTGCTGAATCTGCCAGAGATTCTGAACAACAAGTTGTTATTTTCTTCATGTTTGAGTCAAATAAAGTGAAAATGTATTTGTTGTGTATTTAAAGATTTAATGGAAACACAAGGTCCATTTAGTTGATGCATTAACTAAAGTTAAATAACAACGAGTAATACATTTGTTACAGTATTTGTTAATCTTTGTTAATGTTGGTTAATAAGATACAACTGTTGTTCATTGTTAATTCATGTTCGCTCAGGTCCATTTAAATAATATGAACAGATAAAACTTTTGATTTTAGTAATATATTAGTACATTTTGAAATTAACCATGAACTGAATTTAATAAATGCTTTAGAAGTATTTTTTTTATTGTTTGTTCATGTTAACTAATGTTAACAAATGGAGTCCTATACTATATTTTAGGGTGACTCTGTTGCAGATCTAGTTACAAATAAGTAAGCACAGACATTAATTAACAGCATGTACTCATTTTAGGGTTAGGATTTGGTTTAGGGTTAGTTGCTTGTAATTATGCATACAGTTATTGCTATAGTAAGTACATGTAACTTGTAACAAGTATACTGTAAAATAAAGTGTTACCATCTTAGTATAATTACTGAATGACTGTTTTAATAAAGGGCACCTTGATTTGAAAGTGTAATTAAAACAAGAATTGTTTTAGAATTATGTATAGGAATTAAAAATTCTGTCATACATTTATATTTTTCCAAACTTGTATGCATTTCTTGCTCATGCAGAACACAAAAAGATGGTAACACTTTATTTTACATTGCCTTTGTTACACGTTACTTGTAGCTACTATAGTAATTACTTTAAATTGTGCTTAATTATATGCAACTAACCTGAACCACATCCTAATCCTAACCCTATAGTAAGTACATGTAGTTAAGTAATATTACTCAGTACTTAAATGTATAATTGCACTATAAGGGGCCGTTCACATATCACATCTAAAAACGCATGGAAAGCGCGGCCGCGCCACATTCTCCTTCTTTCCAAAGCGCTTGCGCTCTCATGGCGTCTGTCGTTGCTTTGCAACCATGAACTGCGCTCTCCACGACGACGAGGAAGTTTCAGCAAAGGATAAATTTATTTGTAGCCCTTGCATTAGCTTTACTACTAGATATATTTATGGAGATGAGATATAAAAAACACCCTGTACAGTTATGATCAGCTGTTCGGCTGAGCTTTTGATGTTTTGTTACGGAAAGGCCGAAGCTTGATCGGTTGGTTATTGTCACATGACCTGCGGCACACTTGTGGCATTCTGAAAGTTGAGAATTTTTCATCTCGATGCACCTGGAAAATGCACCGCATGCACGTCGTGACAACGTCGCTTCCATTATCAGAGCGCGCCTGCCGTGCGGCTACATTTGAAATAACGAATTTGAGCGTGCCAAAGACGTGATATGTGAACGGCCCCTAAAAAGAACATTTTAAAATAAAGTGTAACCAAAAAGATATTATGAAGAATGTTGGCAACCAAACAGTTTTGGTTCCTATTGACTTCCATTGTACTGTAATAGGAACCGAAACTGTTTGATTGCCAACATTCTTCAAATTATCTTCTTTTGTAAAAGAAATAAAGAAAGTTATGATGACATAGTTTTTATTTTTGGGTAAATTATCCCTTTAACGATTCGTGTTCCATAATTGTGATTGAAGTCAAATCTGTTTCTCACAGATCCTCATACTGGACCAGTTTACCACCCGCCTCCTCTCCTCCTGCTGCAAGATGTCCGATCTCATGTCAGAGCGCATCACAAGTAAGTGAGGGAAGAGGTTCAGTTGAACATCCTGTGTGTTAGACAGAAATCCAGCTGTCTGTGGATCCAGTGAACTTCATTGTGTAGTGAGAGTCGGACGCTCTTCCTTCCTGTGTTTTCCAGAAGGGAAGCTTTCTCGTTTCCTCTATATCAAGAAAAAGAATGAGCTTGTGCTGGAGGTGGGTTTATTGTCATAATGTGTTACCTTTTGCTTGTTCACAGTTGTGGAGGACCTGTACAAAAACAGAGAACCAGTTCCAGAGATGAAGGCCATCTACTTCATGACCCCTACTGCCAAGGTCAGAGTTCAGGAAACATGCACTATATGGACAAAAGTATTGGGACACCTGACCAACAGGGACTGTAATGACATCACATTCTGAGTACATTAATATGGAGTTGCTCCCTCAGCTTCCACTCTTCTGGGACGGCTTTCCACAAGATGTTGGAGTGTTTCTATGGGTATTTTTGTGCATTCTTCCAGTAGCGCATTTGTGATGTTGGGTGAGAAGGTCTGGCTCATGATCTCCATTCCTGTTCATCCCAAAGGTGTAAGATGGGGTTGAGGTCAGGGCTCAGTGTGGGCCAGTCAAGTTCTTCCATACCAAACTGATTCAACCATGTCTTTATGGACCTTGCTTTGTGCACTGGGGCATAGTCATGCTGAAATATATAGCATAGCGTAGCATTGTCCAAAATGTCTTGGTATACTGAAGCATTAAGATTTCCCTTTCACTGGAAGTAAGAGGCCTCTAGCCCAACCCCTGAAAAACAGCCCCATACCATCATCGCTCCTCCACCAAACTTTACAGTTGGCACAATACGGTCAGATAGGTAATGTCCTCTGGGCATCCACCAAACCCAGACTCACCCATCAGACTGACAAACGCAGAGGCGTGATTTGTCACTCCACAGAACACATCTCCACTGCTCCAGGGTCATTGTGCTTTACACCACTCCATCTGACGCTTGGCATTGGAGTTGGTGATGTGAGGCTTGCATGCAGCTGAACGGCCATGGAAACCCATTCCATGAAGCTCCCGTCGCACAGTTTTTGTGCCAATATTAATGCCAGTGGAAGTGTGTAACTCTTCAGCTATGGAATCAGCAGAGCTTTAGCAACTTGACTTTACGTGGTCTTCCACTACGTGACTGAGTTGCTGCTGTTCCTATAAGCTTCCATTTTCCAGTAATACCACTTACAGTTGAACATCAGGGACATATCACAAACTGACTTACTGCAAAGATGGCGTCCTATCACAGTACTCAACCAAAGACTATAGAATAACACAAGACGCGTCACTCGTATTATTTTGAATGGGAGAAAGTGCAACGCACAATTTTCTAAATAAGAGCCAATCGGCGATTGGTAAAGTCATTGTGTCACTGCAGCGGCAGTTAGAAGCTCCGGTTCCTATAGAAACAGTCAGACACGCGCCTCCGAAATGAGGCATAAGAGATGCGCATGCGCATTAGCTTAATCCAGCCTGAAAAATACAGTTTTTACTCATGATTTGAGCATTTAGAAACAAAATTTATGAGACAGTTGTCAGATTTCATTGGTGATTTCAAATATGAAATTTAATTAAAAGCTTGGCAAACAGTTTTGGAGAATTTGATGTTTCCCCATTCGAAGAGAGCTGCACTTGAATGCCCAAGAGGAGTTTCAAAGATGGCTGCCGAGTGAAATGACTTTTCTTAAAGGGACTTTGACTCCACTCAACCAAAGACTATAGAATAACACAAGACGCGTTACTCATATTGTTTTGAATGGGAGAAAGTGCAACGTGCAATATGGCGGAATAAGTCCCGCCATCTAAATAAGAGCCAATGGCCAGTTGGTAAAGTCATCGTATCACTGCAGCGGCCGTTAGAAGCTTCGGTTCCTATAGAAACAGTCAGACACATGCTTCTTATAGAGACACGTGCTTAGGACTGCGCATGAGCTTGATCCAGCCTGACAAATACCTTTTTTTTTTTTTGTCATGATTGGAGCATTTAGAAACAAAGTTTGAGACAGTTGTTGTCAGATTTCATTGGTGATGTAAAAAAAAAAAAAAAAAAAAAAATGCCAAACAGCTTTGGAGAATTTGATGTTTCCCCATTCAAAGAGATAGGAGGCAGTTTTAATGAAAACAGGTAGGCTGTTCCAGGGTTTCGGTGCAGCAACAACAAAGGCTTGGTCTCCTCTTGATTTCAGTTTAGCCTGGGGAACATTCAGCTGTCTCTTGCTGGAATACCTAAGAGACCTTCCAGAATTATGATCAGATAGTGAATCAGAAATGTATACAGGAGCTAAACCATTCACATCTTTAAAAAACAGCAATAAGACTTTAAAATCAATTCTGTAAAGAATTGGGAGCCAATGCAGTTTACGCACACCACTAAAGAGCCTAGCAGCAGTGTTTTGTACTATTTGGAGACTGTTAAGAGATGCTTGGTTAATACCCATATAATGGGAATTGCATTAATCAAGCCTTGATGAAATAAAAGCATCAATGAATGACCCTTTCAAAGTGCTTAAAAGAAAGAAATGGATTTACTTTAGCTAGGACTTTAAGATAGAAAAAAAATGGTTTTGACTACTGTACTAATCTGTTTGTCAAATTTGAGAGCATTATAAAAATTCTCACCCAAATTCTTCACTAGTGGCCGAAATTTCGACAAGGGGAGTAGCAGCCTCTGAAGATTCAAAAACTATAATCTGAAGAAAATGTAAGGACATCCAGGCCTTAACATCTGTTAGACAAGCCACCAAAGTATCCCAACCCAAGTTACAGTGGAAGGAGATACCTTGTTTCTTAAAGATTGACCCTAAGGGGAAGCATATACAAGGAAAATAAAATCGGTGCGAGAATAGAACCTTGAGAGACACCACACGTAAGAGGAACTGCATCCAAGGTAAGTTAATCCACCAATACTAACAGAGAACCTTCTATTATTAAAATAGGATTGAAACCATTTAAGGGCATTTCCCTGAATGCCCACCCAGTGCTCCAAATGAGAGATCATAACAGAGTGGTCAATTGTATCGAATGCCATGCAAAAAGTCGAGTCAGTAAAATATCGTTTAGAACTTTAACCAGTGCTGTTTCTGTGGAATGGTTTTCTTGGGAAAACTTCAAAAATATTGTTATTAAACAGAAAGCTCTGTAGTTGGTGGAACAGTACCACGCTTGAATTCACTGAGCTCTTCAGAGCGACCCATTTTTTTTCCACCGATGTTTGTGTAAATGCATGGTAGGTGCTTGGTTTTATCCACGTATAGCAATGGGTCTGATTGAAACACCTGAATTCAATAATTAAGTGCTGTGTCCGGATACTTTTGTCCATATAGTGTACATATAATGGGCATAATGTCACTTATTTTACTGTGATGATCTGTTTATGACCGGAATGTTTTATATTTGCAGTGTGTTGATGCTTTTATTAATGACTTCAAACCGAAACCCAAATACAAAGCTGCATATGTCTTCTTCACTGACTGTGAGTACACTGCTTCAACTCTGATTTGATTACAAAAAATCAGCTAGATTACGTGTTATTTTCAGCAACAGTGACATTTTTATTACTGTTACTGACACTTTACAGACTGTCCTGATGAGCTCTTCGACAAGATGAAGAAGAACTGTGCCAAACACATTAAAGTGTGTAAAGAGATCCACATCTCGTTTCTGCCACAGGAAGCACAAGTGAGTTTATCTAGAAATTCATGTAGCCTGGTCTGGCCGAGTGTTTTATTGTTTATGACCGTGTTTTATGGGTCACCTGTGCAGGTGTTTACCTGTGATAACCCAGAGGCCTTCAAGAGCATCTATAATCCGAACAGTCAGGACAGAGATCAGACGCTGGAGATGATCGCCGATCAGATCGTAACTCTCTGTGCCACGCTGGATGAGTACCCTGGAGTCAGATACAAGAAGTACAGACACTCTTTTTCACTTCACTTGTGCTCAGATTACATCTGATGTGATGCATGAATGGACATCGAATCATTGAGTTCTTCGTCCTGTGCAGAGATTCGGCTCTCGGATATGGAAAGCAGTTGGCTGAACTTGTGGATAATAAATTGGCGCGACATTACGAGTTGGATGACATCTCGAAAAACAAGGTGAGTGCCACATCAGCTTATCTGATAGTAGGTTGAAAATATTAAAGATAGTAAATCTGGTGGAGAATTGTAATGAGAGCATTTTGATAAATTAGATTATTTTCCTGACAAACAACCAAAGCTCATTAGTCGATCATAAACCATTGAGATTAGAATGTCAAATTAAAATTAAATTAGAATAGATGGGTATTTGTTCAGTGCCACATACAGAATTTTGAAAAGACTTTATCACAAAAATTAATTTTGTAATTTTGTAAGAAAATCCTTTGTGGGATTGGTGAATAAGGTCATTTCCTCCCATTACTCCCTGAGGCTTGTTTCTAGTCTTGGTTTTTGTTCTGATGTCGTCTTGTAAGTGATATTTCTGCTTGCACTAACCATCAGAACTTTTCTTTCATGTTCAGGGAAAAACGCCAGCTCAGCTTCTGATCGTTGATCGTGCGCTGGACCCTGTCAGCCCCATTCTTCACGAGCTCACCTACCAGGCCATGGCTTATGACCTCATATCAATAAAGGACAACACCTATGAGTATGTCACCTCAGCCAATCACCTGACATTTAACACGCAAATGATCTTGAAATTCATACTGTAATCATTACTGAGGACTCAATGTGAAATCAGAGCGGTCTCTATTTACTTTGATACACAGCAGAGCAAAAATAAGAGCACGGATGTGTTTTACTGTTTTTCTGTTTTCTCTTAGGTATGAAACAAAGGATGGCTCTAAGAAAGAAGCTTTACTGAATGAAGAGGATGAATTATGGGTCAAATTACGTCACATGCACATTGCTGAGGTCACTGAGTGAGTAGAAATACTTGAATTCATGTGAACCGGCAGACTCGAGGCCATGATCTGGCACACAAAACATTGGTTGCAATGGTCAGATTTTATTTAACTTGACCGTGTGTTTCAGTACTTCTCCGCGTGTAATAAAATACACTATTGTTCAAAAGTTTGGGGATGGTAAGATTTGTTAATGTAGAAAGAAGTCTCTTCTGCTCACCAAGACTGCATTTATTTGATCAGCAATACAGTAAAAACAGTAATAACGTGGAATATTATTACAATTTAAAATAACTGTGAACATATTTAAACTTTAATTTATTACTGTTATCAAAGCTGAATTTTCAGCATTACTTCAGAAATCTTGTCAGAAAAGCTTGTTGCAGTGTGTTATGGGATTGCTTCTTTCACAGAAGACACATGGGTTCTTTCGGTGTCAGATCAACCAAAATAAATTAAGCCAAAATATTAAATGTCACAGATGTATATTTACTGAATAATCCACTATTTTGTAGAAGGGGTCAAAATGACAATTTTCATCTGAGATTTGGAGAAATTAGAGGAGAGTAAAATGGCTTTAGAAAGATGGCAGCGTCATTATTTTATTTTTACACAGAGATTGGTAGGTCTATTAGTAAAATCTGTTGACTTTAGCAATCTTTGTTTCATTATATGCCAACAGTGACCTTTCAAAAATGGCAAAAAGCACTTCTTGTTTTTTTTTTTTTTTTTTTTTTTTTTTTGCCTGTAATTCAAGAAGTATTAAAGATATCTTAATATCCTTTTAGATTCTGGTTATTAACAAACTTTCCTTTTGGTATCTTCGTTTTAAAGGGATAGTTCACACAAAAATACAAATTTTGTCATTACTAATCACTTTGTGAAAATAAAATATTGATGCTGCCACTCCTCTAATTTGGCTCCAAATCTCAGTTGAAAATTGTCATTTTGACCCCCATCTCCAAAAAGTGTGGATTACTCAGTAAATATACATCTGTGGCATTTAATATTTGACTTTCTTCTTCATTTATGTATTTCTTTCACCGGGGACGCCTGGTTGAGTTGACACAGAATGCAGTGTGGCCTTGTTATAGGCCAAATTATCATCATAAACATCCTTACTAAAGTAACAATTACTTATGTGTTTGTTCCAAAGGCGAATCCCCAAACTGGTGAAGGACATCTCTGCCAGCCAAAATGAGAAGCAAAAGGCTGATGGGAAGGTACAGTATATTTTTACAGTTAATTACAGCTCCAAACAATAACGGTAGTCTCCAGTTACAGATTCCCTCATATGAGCGTGTCATAGATGCCCCCTGTCATTGGCAGATCACAATCGGAGCGCTATCACAACTCATGAAGAAGATGCCAGCCTTCCGCAAGCAGGTGGCTCAGGTAATCGAGCTGCCTCACATGCCCTGAAAGAGTGTGCTATCACATGACACCTGTGACATCCATTCTGCCTAAAATACTGTAAAAAAACCACTGGATGACTCACTAGCCGTTTTATGTTTCCCGTCTTTTTCAGAAAACTGTCCACTTAAGTTTAGCCGAGGAACTGATGAACCATTATCAGAAATTTGTGGAAAAACTCTGCAAAGCGGAACAGGTAGAGCATGGTGAACTCTTGAGGGAAAAGACGCCCTCTTCTGGCCAGAGTGTGTACGTTCATGTCTCTGGTTTGTGGTTTGTGTGTAGGATCTGGCTGTAGGTGCAGATGCTGAAGGGCAGAAGGTCAAGGACCCCATGCGACGTTACTTCCTGTGCTGCTGAACCAGTATAACACCACTGACAAGATCCGGGCCGTCCTTCTCTACATTTTCAGTCTCAACGGTGGATGTTTCTCTTTTCCTGTCATGTAGAGATTGGGAAACATCTGAACTCTCCAGCTTAGTATGTTTTCCTGCTAGATGTGTACAGCTGAATATATGTGTTTGTGTTTATATAATAAACACACACACATATATTCAGCTATACACATATATATCATAATATATATGTATGTCATGGTCAGGTACGACAGCGGAGAACCTGAATAAACTGATCCAGCATGTGAAAATTGAGCACGAGAGTGGGTATATCCTGAACTGGAAACATCTGGGAGTTCCCATCGTCTCCACAGTGAGTATGCGGATGCTTTTTGTCTCCTCTGACACTGCTTCTTTTCCAACTGGCGTTACATAATTCGCTCATACTGATGACTTATTTGTTTTTGATATGTTTTGAATTGCATTTTTGTAGCTTGGAACATATTTAGGATTAGGGAAGTGCTAGTCTGCTGTATGCTTTTACAATGTTTCAGTATTAATACCAATGAAATTTCATGACACGCTGAGCCATTTCCCATACCACAACATATACTGTGATATGCTATTGAATCGACTTGATACTGAAGTACCGGTGACAATTCTGATGGGCCGTGTGAAAGTGCTCTTTTACAAGTTTTTATTTTGGCTGATACAGGGCTCCATTTTGCGACGACATTTTGTTAGAAGTCGCACTGGTGCCACCACCACGTTGCCCAACTGATAAGAGCTGCCATTTCTGTTGCATATGAGAAACATGAATCGGCAAATGAAATGAAAGCAGAATGAAACCGCTCTACTCATTTGTGCATCGTGGACCGTTTATCAGAACAGGTTTACTCGTGGGCTGATTGTTGATCACGCAACACCATTACTACACAGTGCCGGGAGATCCAGTGAGAAAGCCTTTGAATTCAGCACAGAATTCTCTGTTATAAACAATATCAGATCAAACAGCGCTGACGTGGAATTCAGGAGAAACATTGTGCCATGAATGATTAAGTTATAGGAGGCTTTTCAATCCACAAATCACCAACATTCACCATGGATTTAATGTAGCAACACTAACTGTAACAGAACACTAACTGTGGCAGAAATAGTCGAATGTTTTTACATTATTAATTTCAGGGTTCGTACAACCCTCTGTGAGTGAAATTCAAGCACTTTTTTAAGGACTTTCAGGTGCTTCACACAACTTTTTCCAGCACTTCAAAGCTCTAAATATTATCTAATTTAAATTTTATTTTTAATGTGACGACCAAAAACATTATTTGTTCATCCTTTAAAGATTGTAGGAAACACTATCACTGAGGGCCCTATCATACACCTGGCGCAATGTGACGCCAGGCGCAACGCAAGTGTTTTTTGCTAGTTTCAGTCTAACGCAGTTATCATTTTCACATTCAGCGCCACATTGTTTAAATAGCAAATGCACTCAACGCCCGTCTGTGCGGCCATGGGCGTGCTGGTCTGAAAACGAGGTGTTTTCAGGTTCATTGTTAGCGTGTTGCTATTTTGAGGCAACTGAAAAAGACTGCACAATTGACCAACAAAAACCTGGTCTAAAGTCAATGGCGCAGTATTTTTTTGTTATTTAAAGAGCACGTTGGTAATAAGTGCCTATAGGCGGGTGCACAACGCACGTACACTCTGCTTGTTTTGCTTTTGAATTTATGTTTAGACATTAAGAAATCACTTAATGTCAATTATAAAATATCAATTCATCAAGAAATACAATGTCAAAGTTTTGCACTTTTAGTACTGAAGTATGAAGTCACAATCTCATGAAAAACAAAACCTTTTTTTCCAAACTGCGACTGAATTACACAGAAAGCAAGTAAAGTGTGTTCCTTTTATAATCACTGAAGCTGTCAGTCAGTTCAGTATGATACTAGAGAAGCTCTACTAATCCAAATGCTGGCTTCTCCATCTGTAGAACTCAGTGGCTCTGGTGCTTCTGCTCTCAGATGTTAGTCTGGAGTCCTGTGATATTCAGTTTCTCACCTCCATCTCTCTTCATAACAGTCAAGCACATTCTTATCTCGCAAACCATCACGGAGAGACCGGTCAGACGAGGAGACTTACAGCGTGTCTCGCTGGACACCTGTCATCAAAGATGTAATGGAGGTGAGTGACTCTAACACTGTCTAACCAGACGCGTTTTTTTTTTTTTTTTTTTTTTTTTTTTAAAAGGTGTCTTGTCCATGTTAATCAGTTTTTGTCCAAACCAGCTGCAGTTATTCTATTTTAGAATCATATCTCATACAAGTGTGACAATGATAATCTCAGGTACTGATTATGTGGTTTATTAAATGTTAAATTTCATGTATTGTGAGTTTGAATATCATTTTGCATGACCTTTATAGCCGTACTGAAAGCAACAATGGATAATTCACCTCAGATCTTGAATATAAATTAAAGGAAACAATGTGAACTCAATGTGACCAAACATTTCAGTCACTCATTAGTGTTAAAATGGTGTAATATTTATGAATTTGATTATGTGCTTATCCATGTGGTTGCGAGTGCAGTGCACTTACAGAGACTCCGCCCACATGTTCTTCTGATTGGCTGTGTTTTTTGATTGATTTTGTTGCGTCTCGTAGTCGTGTTGTTTCTATTATGGACAGACAAACTGCTTGTCACTGGAATCTTATTGCATCATGTCCTGTTAGGACATGTTGTAACTCTTAAACATTAGTCGAAAAGCAGTGGTTCTCAAACTGGGGTACGTGAAGTGACATAACAAAATGCTGAGTTTTGCTGTTCATTTAAAGGATTAGTTCACCCAAAAATGAAAATTATCCCATAATTTACTCAAAAATATCCATATTTAAAACTTTATAGACTATAATAACTAGCTTCCGGTAACTCCTTGCTAGTGTTGCCATGTGTATGGGTATGTGTATGATGAGTTAGAAATTACACAGCATGTAAACATAAATGTATATACTGTAAATCCAAACATTTAAGTTTGCAAGACGTAAAAGTGGATGTAGAAGAACATCACTGATTTTCATTGTCCATGCAGCAGTAGCCCAAAAGAGCCAGTAAGTGTCCTGAAACACTCATACTGCCCCTGGGCCAGCAGGCCATCCTTATTGTTGAGCTCTGATATATAATACAACAGGAAATGAGCTAACAGTTGTATAAGACCATTGCACGTTTGTTTAGGGCTAAGGCCACTGGCATTATATCCCAGGTTTTGACTGACAGATCAAATGTCATGTTTTCAGAAATCACAAATAGACACCTTCTTATTTCCTTGTCAGCTATAAATAGCACTTCAACACTGGTATAAAAAAAAAAAAAAAAAAACATTGTTAGACAGTCTTGTTTATTTCTAGTTTCTTCTTTCAGTGAAAAGAAACATTAAATTGCCACTTGAATATCTTAAGCCTTGTTCATCTGATTTTTGTGCATATCCGATTGGAATCTGATCATATTTAGCAAGTGTAAATGGAAAAAAAAAATCACATGAAATCTGTGAAACACATTGCTAACATGAATTAGCACGTTGCTAGCATGAATTAGCATTCTGCAAGCATTAATTACCTTGTTGCTAGCAGGTTTTAGCATGTTGCTAGTAGGGCTGGGTCTAAATCTCAATTAATTGAACATTTTACCATGATTACAAATTTTTTTTTTTTTTTGCCCTCATAGTTCACTGACAAGGTTTGTACTGTAAATATGCTTGACTATTAAAGGTGGGATATTTTTTCCTAATGAAAGAGTGCTCTGACATGACACAGCTCACTTTCAGCAGTTATTCTATCTGTGGTTTGTAACATTTCTTACCGGTTTCTGCTCGTTGTAAATCTGATAGAGATAAATTAGCACAGTACCAGTACATTTATTTGAATGCGTTAATGAGAGAGTGATTGCGCGTGTGAATTAGTTGTACTGTCTCCCTATTAATTGTGAAGCTGTGGGATGTGAGTAGTTACTTCAAAAGTAGCAAAATATATGCTATAACTTTTTAGTTTCTAAGCTATTTTAGTAATAAATCACAGGACAGCGTTGACAATGAGTTTCTGTGCTCCTCTGTGTGTGCGATCTTCACGTGATGTGCAGCTGTCTGTTTGAGTGTTTGTGTCCCACAGTGCATCAGTGCAATAGCTCAATGTAATGATACACGTCCGACGGTCTAAAATCACTTCAGTGTCCAAACTGGCAAGCGTTAAACACATGCAACTCTGTGTTGCTTCCATGCCGCTGACTGGACGGGGTGGAGTCACGTGACTACACACGCGGTAGTATGGTTTTAAGGGTAAAGTTTTACCAAGATTAAAAAAACTAAATAACCTACATGGGAAAATTACGTCGGTTAGAGGTTCTGAATTTCGGTTTCAATTACTTTTCGATTAATCGTCCAACACTAGTTGCTAGCATGAATTACCACGTTGCTCACATGTTTAACATTGTTAGCATGATTTAGATTGTTGTTAACATGATTTAGCATGCTGTTAGCTTGTTTTAACACATTGTTAATTTGAATTAGCACATTGCTAGCATGATTTGACATTCTGCGTTGCATGCATTACCTCGTTGTATGCATGTTTAAACACTAGTGTTGTCAAAAGTACCGACCGCGATACCAAGTCGGTACTGAAATTTTAAAAATGTGACGCTTTGAGCACTGTTGAGTGGATTTGTAAACATCTTTGATTGGCAATTGTGTTCACGCACTCATCAGATAGGTCTGTGATTGGCTACAACGATCAATGCTTCAAATACATGTTGTAAATAGTCATCAATGACACTCTTCACAGAACGCTTACACAGATACACATGGGAGCGCTTGAAAGCAGGCATCTATCATCGGACCGGTCCTGCTTTCAAACGCTCCCACTTACAAAATGCTTTCAAATTCAAACACTTCCGTGTGCTTTCAAACGCTCTTGTGCGTTGATCATTGTAGTGAAACCTGACAGATTTCTGTCCCTTCATTGAAAGTCCGCTACACCACAACTTTGATGCTAAGTTTGTGAAGACATGTGTTCATATGAGTTAAAGGGTTAGTTCACCCAAAATGTAATTTATTACTCACCCTCATGTTGTTCTACACCCGTAAGACCTTCATTCATCTTCAGAACACAAATTAAGATATTTTTGATAAAATCCGGTGGTTCAGTGAGGCCTGCATTCAAAGCAATGACATTTCCTCTCTCAAGATCCATAAAGGTACTAAAAACATATTTAAAACAGTTCATGTGAGTTCAGTAGTTCTACCTTAATATTATAAAGAGACGAGAATATTTTTGTGTGCCAAAAAAAAAAAAAAAAAAAAGACTTTTCAACAATATAGTGATGGGCTGATTTCAAAACACTGCTTCGGAGCTTTGCGAATCGAATCAGTGACTCGGATCTCCTATCAAACTGCTAAACTGCTGAAATCACGTGACTTTGGCGCTCCGAATCAATTTGTGTTCCGAAGATGAATGAAGGCTACTCAACTAAATCTCTTTTTCTCTGTGTGTGTGGTAGGATGCAGTGGAAAACAAACTGGACATTAAAGACTGGCCGTTCCAGTCTGAATGCCCGTCTGCATGGAACGGCTCGCGCGCTGTAAGGTATTCACTGTTCCCTCAAGTCTCTTACATACTGAATCAATCACTGTATCACTTCTATGAAGGTACACCCTTAAAGAGATATTCTATGTTCAGCTCATCCATCATTTAGTCAATCAATCCCAAATCAATCAATCCCAAACATTTCATTATAATTGTTGAGTTTTGAAGTTATAGTCAGTGTCTCTTTCTTCATTCCTCTGGGCTTTCAGAGTGGTGAGGTAAGGCAAGGGTCAACTTTGACCCTTTGGGTTGTTGGCTGCTTTTTCTGTTCGCAAACAGTTTTACACATTATGTTTAGGTTCTTTTTTGTTGCTTTGTTTCATGTTATTTTTTAAATAACATGGACCACTTAAAGGGATAGTTCACCCAAAAATGAAAATTATCCCATGATTTACTCACCCTCAAGCCATCCTAAGTGTGTAAGACTATCTTCTTTCAGACAAACACAATGGGAGATATATTTTAAAAATATCCTTAGTCCTCCAAGCTTTATAATGGTGGTGAATGGGGGGTTGCATTTTGACGTCGAAAAATATTTTAAGTCAATAATTTTTTTTTTTTTTTTTTTAATGCAGCCCCCTATTCCCTACCATTATAAACCTTGGAGAACTAAGGATATTTTTAAATATATCTCTGATTGTGTTTGTCTGAAAGAAGATAGTCATATACACCTAGGATGGCTTGAGGGTGAGTAAATCATGGGATAATTTTCATTTTTGGGTGAACTATCCCTTTAAAGTGAAAAGACTCATTTCCTGCTGATGATATATTTGCATGGTGTCATAATTATACACTACTGTTCAAATGTTTGGGGTCAGTAAGATTTATTTTGAAGAAGTTAATACTTCTATTAAGCAAAGATGCATTAAATTGATCAAAAGTGACAGTAAAGATATTTATAATGTTACAATAGATTTCAATTTCAAATAAATGCTGTTCTTTTTATCTTTCTGTTCATCAAAGAATCCTGAAAAATCACCATTTCCACAAAAATCTGAAGCAGCACAACTGTTTTCAACATTGTTAATAATCAGAAATGTTTCTTGAGCAGGAAATCAGCATATTTGAATGATTTCTGAAGGATCATGTGACAGTGAAGACTGAAGTAATGATGCTGAAAATTCAGCTTTGGTCACAGGAATATATTACATTTTACTATATATTCACATAGAAAACAGCTATTTAATAATATTTCACAATATTACTGTTTTCACTGTATTTTTTTATCAAATAAATGAAGCCTTGGTGAGCATTGGTCTTCTTTCAAAAACAAAAAAATCTTCCCGACTTCAAACTTTTGAACAGAAGTGTATACATGTTGCAATGCAGTAAATGCGTGTGTTTTGTGTCAGTGCGCGGCAGAAGCACAAGGGCAGCTCTCCGGACGACCTCAGGAGCGGCTCGCGCCTCATCATCTTTGTTCTGGGTGGAGTCAGTCACTCAGAGATGCGCTGTGCTTATGAAGTCACCCTTGCTAATAAATCCTGTGAGGTCATCATCGGTAAGAGTCCATACGAGTGCTCGCATACCGACAACATCATTCCTGAATAAACCTGAAAGAGGCTTTGTGATTTGTTGTCTCAAAATCTTGCCTTTTTGATTGTCCTTAGGCTCGACGCACATCCTCACTCCATGTGATCTGCTGCAGGATATCTTTAATTTGGGCAAACAGCCCATGGAAACCTTTACCATTGAGGAGGGCAAACCCTGAGCCCTGCCCGATATACCCACCCAGACTGAAGGGAACACATCTCACCTGCTTTTGTGTCGCCTCGTACAGCATTACTCTCATTCATTTCGGCGCTTTACACATAAAAACAAAGCAACACTCCTACAGGGAGTAAAACACATTCTGAGATGATTTCATGTGTAAACCTCATGTTCAGTTCAGGTTAAATATAACATCAAGTCTTCGCAACTAACTTCACACACAATGAGATTTGGGTTTGTTGAGGTTTTTAGGCTTTTCTAAATTGTTGACTAGAGCTTAATAAAATTATCATGGAAAAATAAAACATCTATTAATATGCCACATGTCTTGTGTAATACGCTATTTGTTTGATAACCCTTTAATACAGTAGAAGGACATTTAAAAATGACATAAATGACATCAGTGTACTCATGACCAGAGCTGTACAGACTGGTGCCTTTATAGTGCACTGGATTTACACATCTCTCTGTTTCTATCTCACACATTAACCTCCTGACTGCCTGTTTGAACAGATGTTTTAATGTTTGTCTTTTTGTTCTTGAATTAGGTTGATTTGTGCATATTTATTGTCATCTGCTTGCTCCTGTTTGTTGCTTGTAAAAAAAACATATACTCAAGAATGAACAAAGGAGGGATTTAACAGATTTAATGTATACTTGCATTGAACAACTGACATGACATGAATGATGTGGTTCAATTCTTGTTTGCTTTGTAACATTTATACAGTGTTTGTAATGTGGTCTAATTTCATCTGTACTTCTACATAAAAAATATATTGTCTGAATATACAATTTGATTAATTTTGTCCTGGTCTTCAGGAGCTAGTGTTGTGGTTTCCTTGAGGAGTTTGTTGATGATTTTGAGAGATTTAACTATACAATTCCTGCTTGTGTTCATAAAAATCATAAAACAGTCAAAGACACAAAGGTAACAAGATAGTCTTCTTTATTTCTGCAGTACATGCTGTTCCAGAAACGTCTCCCTCATGAGAGACAGAGCGGATGTTGTTGTCTCTGATTACTGCAGGTTTATGGTCTCGGTACAATGGCTTGATTCTCTCAAGAGGACTTGATAATGCTGAGTAAACCAATCTTATCAAATCTGTCCTATTTTGGGAGTTAAACTATAATGTAATGCGTGAAAACATGGATGTGCGTGTTGAGCGTCTGAACGTATACTGTACGAAAGCCTGTATACATTTACACCGCTCTCTGACAGAAAGTTGATACGACCTGTATTTGTGTGAACAAAAAGATTACTCTAGAAAATGAAGAAAACATTCCTGCCACCCCTGGAGTATAAATAGCTTATATGATCTTTTATCAATCTGGTTAATAATAGGCTTTCGTACAAGCTTGTACTATTATAAAAATAATAATATAATGTGTGTATATATATATATATATATATATATATATATATGTAAAATAATATAATATAATGCAATAAACAACACTATTCTTTCTTTATCTAATACACCATACCTTATTTACATTCCCTTGCGTTTGACATATCTGTTCAAATATTGTCTATTGTCTATTTAGTATATTGTATCTTTTATATTTTTATTTTTATTCACTTATTCTGTTATTATTATTTTTTTATTTGTCTTGTCGCAGTCATTCTGTCTGTGTTGTGGAAGCTCCTGCAGCTTTTGTCTTCTAGAGGGCGCTAGTGGACATCACGATGACGCATTTTTGAAGCGACGGAAGAGTTGTTTGTAGTACACATCGCATTTATTACACATCCATCACACCCCGAAGTCAAACACACAGGTAAAACAAAACAGGCTCTTTATCATACATAGCTGTTTATTCCGAAACTCCAGCCTCGTGTTAAAGCGATGTTTACAGCATGCTGTGAAGCTTCAGTGATTGTGCATCAGTATGACAGATCAGACCTGTGATGATTTTAGGGATCTACTCTCATGTGTCATCGCGGTTTCAGGCGTAGGAACTGTGCGCTGAATGCGATATTTTACATGTCAAATGAAACGGAGGTGTTCATTCATTGTGTGTTGGGCTGGTCACATTCATACTCATACTCAAGATGTATCATCTGTCTTAAACATGCTTTTGCACATATGCATTAAGAAAAGTCATAAATAATCTGTCACCTTAATGTGTTTTCCTATTCATAGATCTTAATCAAGTGGTGAATTATGGTGAGTTGTTCTTTCTTTCAGTGTTATTTCATTTCCTCTATTTCCATCTATTATTCTAAAGCAGGGGTTTTCATGCTTTCAGATGCTACAGACCCCCAAATATGATCATCCCCATCCTAACATTCAGTACCGTACTGTTATATGTAGAATTTATTTATGTCAGTTTATTTTAATCTTTTTTTTTTTTTATGTTAATCAAATTTTTATATATTTACTGATAAATAAATCAAACATGGAATTCCAGTGTTGTCTTCAGTAATGTATAGCAGATCTTTTATACGTAACAGACCCCAACAGGAATGTTCTATGCAGTTGTTTTGATAGAGGGAAACAAGATATTTCTAATTTAAATATTATTTGTTCTTCAGAGATTCTTCTTAAAATACAATACGGATCAGCTGTATGCAAAGTGACCCACATTTTGTTTTTGACCATTGAAAATGGGTAATATTCAACAAATTGGACAAGGAGCTGCATTGAGATCCTCATATCACTGGGATTGAACCTTAAAGGGTTAGTTCACCCAAAAATGAAAATAATGTAATTTATTACTCACCCTCATACGGGTTCCACACCCGTAAGACCTTCGTTAATCTTCGGAACGCAAATTAAGATATTTTTGCTGAAATCCGATGGCTCAGTGAGGCCTGCATAGCCAGCAATGACATTTACTCTCTCAAGATCCATTAATGGTCGTGAGAGAGTAAATGTGTCAAACCGCCAAACTGCTGAAATCACATGACTTTGGCTCTCTGAACCGCTGATTCAACACAAAAGATTTATAACGCTCCGAAGCTTCATGAAGCAGTGTTTTGAAATCGGCCATCACTATATAAGTCGTTATTTTGTTTTTTTGGCGCACCAAAATATTCTCGTCACTTTATAATATTAATGTTGAACCACTGTACTCGCATGAACTGATTTAAATATGTTTTTAGTACATTAATGGATCTTGAGAGAGGAAATGTCATTGCTGGCTATGCAGGCCTCACTGAGCCATCGGATTTCAACAAAAGTATCTTCATTTGTGTTCCGAAGATGAACGAAGGTCTTACAGGTGTGTAACAACATGAGGGTGAGTAATTAATGACATAATTTTCATTTTTGGGTGAACTAACCCTTTAAAAATGAACATACCAAAAAAAAGTTTAAGAACCACAATCTAAAAGGATATTAAGATATATTTAATGAGAGACAGCCACGCAAACTTCCGAGGGGAAAAACATTTTTGGAACTCAATTGTTTTGATAGAGGGAAACAAGATACATTTCTAGTTTCAACATTATTATTCTTCAGATATTCCTCTTTAAAAGAAGAAAAGTATCAGCTGTATGCAAAGTTTTTGACCCCAGAAAATGTGCACAGTTTACTCATGGAGCCGCATTAAGATCTCCATATCTCTGGACTGAACCATCGAGGGCCTTTAAAATGAAGATACCAAAAGGAAAGGAAAGAACCAAAATCTAAAAGGATATTAAGATATCTTTAATACTTCTTGAGTTACAGGCATGCAAACTTGAGGCAAAAAACACAAGAAGTGCCTTTTTTGAACGGTCACTGTTGGCATATAATGAAACTAAGATAGCAACAGATTTTACTAATAGAGCTACCAATCTCTGTGTAAAAATAAAATAATGATGCTGCCATCTTTCTAAAGTCATTTTTACACCCCTGTAATTTGACTCCAAATCTCAGATGAAAATAGTTGTTTATTATTTATAAAAAAAAGTTATCAATACAATATGTCTATGACTGCTTCACCCAACGGTTCTGTGTATCACTGTACAACACCCTTAGCAACCACTCTTAGCAATGTGTAAACATACATGATATTGTTAATTGAAGCTTACTGTATTATGTAGAAGAGTATTATGAGAGAGATATCGAGTAACTGAGTGTATTACCTGCATTCAGATTCAGCATTTTCCTTCAGGTCAGTCCTAAGTTCACAATAAAAAATCTGTTTGAATTTACGCTGGGATCTTGTCCTTTTAACAGTTAATGGGTTTTTCCCATGCCCTGCTGACACTGACAGTGCTAGTTAATAATTCACTGTAAACCACGGCTTCTTGGGGCTTATTGCTTTAGTATAAATATGCATAAAATATTTAGTTTCTATTGTTACATTATTTTCCTTTTTGTTCTACTCACTGTGGTACGGTACTAAATAAATCTAGTATGCTGTTAGATTAATTAATTAATTTAAATATTTGTATTTATTTACTTAAATTTTTATTTATTATAAATTTATTTAATCAAGTTCTTGATTATTATTTTATTATTATAATTAAAACATTTTTCTGTAAACATTTCCGTGGGCCCCTCAGCACTCTCTTGCGGGGCCCCGGAGCCCAGTTTGAACACATCTGTGTGTTTGTGTGTGATCATCAGCACGGCCGTGTGAAGTTAAAGACGAGCGCGCAGCAGGAGGAGGAGAAGAGGAAGGAGAGGGAGCAGAAGCTGAAGGCGTTTGTGTCTGTTCGCGACGCTGTCCTGAGGAAGGTTTGTTCTGCAGCGTGTGAGGAATGAAGTCCCGCTCGAGTCGAAGTGTGTTGAAGTTTGTCTCTCTGTGTGTGTCAGAGGAGCGCTGGAGAACATGACGAGGAGGCTTTGCAGTTGACTCAGCAGCTCCTGTCCTCAAACCCGGACATCGCCACACTGTGGAACTACAGGAGAGAAGTGCTGCTGCAGCTCGAGGCGCTACGGTGAGAGACAGATCCAGCCATCATGTCAGCCCATAACACATGCATGCTTTATTCAAGATACAAGTGTTAGGTTGACTAAGGAATCATGTTAATCTGTTGAGGTATATTTACATGCATTGCTTTCATTCTCTCACCTGTGCTTTTCTTTATCTTCACCTGTGCTTTGTCACTCAGTACTTGTCAACACCATCAGATAAAACATATCAGTTCTGTCACAGCACATATTTCTGATGTGTGTTTAGCGTTCACTTTCATCACAATCAGAAAATCTTAGTGTTTACAGCTGATGGTGTGCAAAATAACTATATTTGCATGCCACGCATGTATTAAATGTTAAATCCAAGTGAACTAAACTTTTTTTAATATTTTTTCTTTCTACCCAGGGCTTCTGAAAATGAGTTGCATTTTATTTCTAATTATTATAATATTTGGCCAATACGTCAAGTGACTAGATTCATATCATATTTATGTATATTATGCAAACCACAAATGTATTAAATGCAAAATCTGTTTTGTTTGGTGAAAATGTGTTTTTCTACTTATTATAAAAATATCTAAACATTGTATTTGATCAAAACAGCTTATTTTCCAGAGCTTTTGAAAATTAGTTACATTTACTTCTAAATGTTAAAATATTTTGCCAATTTTGATTTAGTATTTATGGCATAATTTATGTATATTATGCAAATCATACATGTATTAAATGCAAAATCCATTTTGTTTATTGGTTGAAATGAATCTACTTAAAATTTATTATAAGAAATTAAGCATTGTTTCTTGATTTGATTTGAAATCAACACTTTTTCTTTCTGCCCAGGGCTTCTGAAAATTGGTTAAATACACTTATAATTATTATAATATTTTTCCAGTGTAATACCATTTAATGCACTGATTCTTGAGATAAGGGACAAAACATGTTTCAGAAATTAGTTTTTATTATTTAATAATACATTATTTTTAAACTGATATATTTGTAGGCAAAGGTCTCTGCTAATGAACCATGTGAGGGAACAGGTTTTTCTGATTTTTTTTTTTCTAAAAATGTACATTTATTCACTTCAGAACTTAATTTGTGTCAACTCTGTCAGACGCATTTAAAAGCATGATGTTTTAATTTGATCCATCCTTTCTTGGGTTAGGGTTATTATGAACAATCCAGTTCCTAAATTCCTTAATTCTCTAACTTCCTTTTTAAAATTAAACATATATAACCAATGTTCTTAGGTAAATCAGACATGATATCATGTAGTTTAGTTGAAGTTTTAATATTTTAACACAATATATTGAAAAAAGAATAAGACATTTCCTTTAAAACTAACAAAAACCTTCACCTGACGGTGTTAAATACTGACGGTGTTGACAAATACTGACGGCGTTGACAAAAACTGATGAAGTGGACAAATACTGATGGAGTTGACATACTGACAATGTTGACAAAAACTGACAGAGTTGACAAATACTGACGGAGTTGATGGAGTTGACAAAAACTGACGGTGTTGACAAATACTGATGGAGTTTACAAATACTGACGGCGTTGACATACTGACGGAGTTGACAAATAATGACGGCATTGACAAGTACTGACGGAGTTGACAAAAACTGACGGGGTTGACAAAAACTGACGGAGTCGACGATATACTGACGGCGTTGACAAATACTGACGAAGCTGACAAATACTGACGGAGCTGACAAATACTGACGGAGCTGACAAATACTGATGGAGTTGACAAAGGTCCAGCTGGGGCCGAATATACAGTATATGTAAATAGAATCATGAAACAACATTAGAAGAATTCCCCATATGCAGAAGACATATTAAATCTTTCGTATTAAACTTTTTGAGAGCTCCTGTCAACCATCAGACTTAAAACCTGATGGAGTTGACGTCTGACGGAGTTGACAAAACTGAATATTTTTCCACCTTAACCATATGTTGTACAGTGGAGCAATTTTGTTTTCTTTCTCAGTTGTAGCTGCCTTAATAAACATATCAAAAATGCCAATGTTTATTCCACAACTATTTACAGCAACTATTACACCGGGATGACGGAGTTGACATGATAAAGCTGTGACTGCAGAGACTTCAACATTATTTGTATAAAATATAAAAAACTATACAACTTCCAAGACTATTTGTCCTACTGTGAGATCCACAATGAGCAGGAAAAAGGAAAGGGGTCCTCAGAGTTAAAGATGACCATGACATTGCCTGATTTATTCAGAATTATAAAAAATCCTGGCGAAGTTGACGCAAAGAGGACACAACTTTGATAGGCATTTTTTATGGAAAATATAATTCAAGACTTACTTTTTGTATTGTTTGATATATTACAGATCTCTGCCTTTCAATTTAAATGTATGTTTTTGAATTTGTTGCATTTTAAAACACTTTGTTTGGCAATTTTACATTGTGACCATGCTGAGGACAGGCTAAATTACATGTATTTTCCAAGTATAGAGCATGTTTTTAAATAATACTAACAAAATTAAAAGCAGTGAATGTCCTGAGTATCCAGATTTCCTTTATATGTAACTTTTTAAGTATTTTTATTTTGATGAATTTATTTATTTTTAACATAAAGAGGTTTTTTGTGTGTAGAACATTTTGTCCCTTATCTCAAGAATCAGTGAATGACTAGTTTTATAACATATTTAATGTGTTTTATTCAAATAACCATTATGCAACGAACCATATCACGTTCTAAATAATAAATCCATTTTGTTTACCTTATAATTATAATCAAAACTTTATAATTATAATAAACAATTATGTTAAAATTGATTAACTTTATTTTTTCTTTCAGACCAGGGCTTCTGTAAATTGGTTAAATTGTAATATTTTGTGAATGTAATATAATATTGGTAAAGCCATTTTTTCCATTTTTTCTATTTAAATGAAGGTAATTATATAAAAATTCCTAACAAATTATCATTATTATTATTATTATTTTGTATTGACATAATTCTGAAACAAAAAATAAAAGCACAATTAATTAAGAAGCTATAAAACTTACCAAAACCATTGTGACTTTTTTGACCTCAAAATACTCTGGTTTCTGAAATATGTTATAAAGCTGTGAAACTTTATAAAAAGTAAAAATAAAAAATAAAAAACTTTCTCCCGTCAGGACATAGTAGTAATGTTTATAATAACCATTCATTAATTACAACCCCTGACCAAAAGAGCGTTTTGAGGACAGTAATCTGTTTGTCTGTGTGTCTAGAGAGAAGGATGAGGTACAGAAGCTGTACGAGTCTGAGCTGCACTTCATCGAGGCCTGTCTGAAAGTGAACCCCAAGTCTTATGGCTGCTGGCACCACCGCACCTGGGTGAACACACGCCTGCCCCAGCCTGACTGGACACGGGAGCTCAGCCTCTGCGACCGCTGCCTCAGCCTGGACGAACGCAACTGTAATGGAATGAACAGGACCCATCTAAGAATGCACTGTATATTTTTCTCTTTCTCTAATGTGTATTTGTTCCATCTCTGTTCTCAGTCCACTGCTGGGATTACCGCCGCACAGTTGTGAAAGAGTCTGGTGTTTCTGTGGAGCAGGAGCTGCAGTTTACAGATCGGCTGATCGGCTCCAATTTCTCCAACTACTCCAGCTGGCATTACCGAAGCACGCTGTTACCTCAGCTCCACCCACAACCGGCCCCTGACTCCGGCCCCAACACAAGCCCCTCCCCCACCTCCTCGCCTCAGATTCACTCACACAGAGTCTGTGAGGAGCAGCTTCTTAAAGGTACATGAACTCAGTTTGAACAGCACACAGTATGTGAGCAGTAAGGCACTTGAGACTGTGTATGTCTTTAGCTTATAAACCGTACTGCTTAATTTCAGCACATCCAGAACACTGTATTGACAAACACACAAAACACACAAAATATTATATGAGCTCATGATGTTCAATACCATTAAAAGACTTGGGGTTGATGAGATATTTAAATGTTTTTAATGTTGAAAGAAGTCTCTTCTGCTCACCAAGGCCGCATGTATTTGATCAAACATGCAGTAAAAGCATTAATATTGTGAAATATTATTACAATTTACTAACTTTCTATTGTGATACACTTTAAACTGTTATTTATTCCTGTGATCAAAGCTGAATTTTCAGCATCATTACTCCAGTCTTCAGTGTCACATGATCCTTCAGAAATCAATGTTTTTGCTGTTTAATATTTTCGTTGTAACCATGATACTTTTTTGAGATTGTTTGATGAACGTTAAAAAAAACAGCATTTATTTGAAATTGAAATCTTTTGTCAATTGATCAATAAATTTAATGCATTGCTAAAAAAAGTATTAAAAAAAATATTGACCCCAAACTTTTGAACGGTAGTTCAGATCTCATCATTTTCTGATCCCATCCTTCCTTATAGTTAGCTTAAAGGTTCTGTTTATTAAAAATGAAAACAATAAAAAGTTAAAAGTTGTTTATGAAGTCTCACAAAGAAAAAAGATATTCTTAGTAAATTAAAGGTTAATTTAATTATTAAAGCAATCAGAAAAGACATTTCTAAAATTACAATAGGATCACTGAGTTTAAAATGAAAAGATGTACATATTTATAAATGATTTGATATAAAAGAAATAATGTACAGTCATTATGACAGAATAAACTTTGACATTTATAATGATTATTACACAGCTGCATCAAAAAATAAATAATTGGAAAAGAAATATTGCTTTCAGTTTAAATTATTTTTATTATGTGAGAAGACTATATACTTTATAAAACAATTATAAAATTAAATTGCTTGCCATTTTTATCTTATTGTTTCTCATTTTTATTTTCTTGACCATTGTCTTCTTGGTGTCTTAGTTAGTAGTAACATGATAATATGGTCAAGACCTGGTAACACTTAAGTTGATTATTATCATGCATATTACTAGGATATTGGCTGATTATTAGTAAACGGTTAGTTCCTGTCCTTGATTCTGATTGGTCAAAAGCTGTGTTTTATTCACGATAAAACACGGCTATGACTGATTCACCCAAAGGTTCTGTGTGTCACTACACAACACCCTTAGCAACCACTCTTAGCAATGTAAACTGTATGTTTTCAATTGATATTGTTCATTGAAGCTTACTGTATTATGTAGAAGAGTATTGTGAGAAAGAGATCGAGTGAGTGAGTTTATTACCTGCATTCAGATTTAGCATTTCCCTTTAGGTCAGTTCTATGTTCATAATAAAAAATCTGTTTAAATGTCCGATGTATTATCTTGTCCTTTTAACAGTTAAGGGGTTTTCCCATGACTGACAGTGCTAGTCAAAGCATTGTCAGTTGCGTCTTGTTCCGTGTTCACAACAGTTCAGTCTTTTCAATGTAAAAGTCTTTGCTACTGACTGACACACTCATAAAGACAGTTTTTGCCGCCATCTAATGGCGTAATAATGTAACTTCTGTTGCTGTTCACGGTCATGGACTATTTTTTTCCAGCGGAAGGAATACTTTAGTGAAAGTTTACTTCATGAAAGTTGCATTGATACATATTTTTGGCTTTAATATTTGTATTGTGTGGTAACGGTTTTATAAAAGCAATAAGGTACTCGAGGCTAGTGCTGTATCCTGAATAAGTCACGGCTGAAGGGGTTGCAGGCCTTCAGCCGTGACTTATTCACGATACAGCACAGCCTCTCGTACCTTATTGCTTACTTACAAAGCACATATTAATGCCTTATTCTGCATGACCATATTTTACATCCCATAATCCTACCCAATACCTAAACTTAACAACTACCTTACTGACTATTAATAAGCAGTAATTAGGAGTTTATTGAGGCAATAGCTAATAGTGAGAACTGGACCCTAATCTTAACTGTTACCTTTATATCTGTGCAAAAATAATCAAAACTTCAGAATATCTGTCAGCCAGTCAGAATCAAGCATCTGTGATATTAACAGAAATATTTGACCTCTGTTGACCAGTCAGATGTATTTCAGTGAGCTATAAAACAAATTTTGATGTGATGTCTTTTCTAGAATATGAGCTGGCACATAATGCGTTCTTCACCGACCCCAATGATCAGAGCGCCTGGTTCTACTACCGCTGGCTGCTGGGCCGAGGTGAGTGTGTGTGTGTGTCTACTCCACATTTGACATGATAAGTCTGCTCACCCCTGTTGTGTGTGTGTGTATGTAGCGGAGCGAGAGGAGATGATCAGTTGTGTGTATGTCAGCCGGGAGGGCGAGAGGGTGTCTGTCGCCTTTTCCAAACCTGTTCAGGTAAGTGACTCCTGACTCCTCAAATCAACAGCACTGTTAACCACAGCGTGAGTGAACGAGTGTCTTTCTCTCAGGCGCTGTCGGTGGGTCTGATGCTGGTGTTGGACGGGCAGCCTCAGAAGGTGGAGTGGAGAAGCGCCCACCCACGTTTCCATCACAGTCCTGTCTGGGTATCCTTCACTTTGCCATCAACAAGCAGTGCCATTCCTGTTTTAAAGAGCACCTGTTAGGCTTGTTTCCATGTTCATCTTTCTTTAGTGTGTAATGTTGCTGTTTGATCATGAAAAAGCTCTGCAAAGTCCTTCCAGATGGAGTTATTCTTTATATTAGTGTCACTGTTTCTGAACTCCCTGAAACACTTGAGTGTTGAGTTTTCTTCCAGGAACGAACACGTCACACGTCCTTTGTTTGTAAAGCACTTGAGCTGTATCTTTATTTATTCACACACACACACAGATCTTTAACTGTTTGTGTCAGCTGTGTGATCTTCCTCCCGGCTCCATCGCTGACATGAGTAACGAACACAACCTGACCGTCCACTGGACAGAGAAACACACACACAGAGACTGTGCTCTCTATACTGGTGAGTGTCACACTGACACGTACGTGTGTGTGTGTGTGTGTGTGTGTGTGTGTGTGTGTGTGTGTGTGATGGATGGTTTGCCGGGGTCATTGTGGGGGAAATCATGGTTGTGTGTTTATTGAAGAGAGATGAAGACCGAGAGAGTGTGTAAACATCTCTGTCATGTTTTAGGCTGTGCTGAAAGCTGGTGCAGAGACTCTGCCACTGATCAGGAACTCTTCAGGTACTGCTGTATGTCTCTTTGTGTGCTTTTAATTGTTTGATTTTTTTTATTTTTATTTTTTTGACAACTAAACCCTTCATCTCTCAGATCTGATGGTGAAGAGCTTGCTTTGTAAGATTAATACTGTGCATATGCAACAAACAATTAAAAGAAGCCGTTTTATTGGCAACATGCACCTGTCCATGATTCTTAGCCTAATTAATGCACTACTGTTTAAAAGTTTAGGGTCAATATGATTTTTTTTTTTTTTTAAAGGAAATTAATACTTTTATTCAGCAAAGATGCATTAAATTGATCAAAAGTGACAGTGAAGACATTTATCAAATTCAGCTTTGATCACAGGAATAAACTACAGTTTAACATACACTGCCCGGCCAAAAAAAGTCGCTGTTTGGATTTTAATAGGCAAATACTTAAGAGTCTATGAATGGATCATTATTACAGTGATTATTATGTTTCTAGCATGTTATATGTTTCATCAGGCTCAAATTGTGAAAGAATTGTTGGGAGGGAGCATGAAGAATCATTTTCAACCATGAATTGGCACCTCTGAATCCAGACCTTAATTTCATTGAAAGTCTTTGGGATGTGCTGGAGGAGACTTTACAGAGTGCTCACCTCTTGCATTGTCAATACAAGATCTTGACCAAAAATTGATGCACCTCTTGATGGAAATAACATCACAACATTTATTTCTATCGAGAGGTGCATCATTTTTTGGTCAAGATCTTGTATTGACAATGCAAGAGGTGAGCACTCTGTAAAGTCTCCTCCAGCACATCCCAAAGACTTACACTGACGTTAAGGTCAGTGCCAATTCATGTGTGAAAATGATTCTTCGTGCTCCCTCCCAACAATTCTTTCACAATTTGAGCCTGATGTATCTTGACATTGTCATCCTGGAATATGGCCATGATACATCTTAATACATGGTTGTTTAAGAAATGAAAAGCTACACACTCCATCTTTTAGGGTTAAAAGAACCGTTGCCAAACATATAACATGCTAGAAACATAATAATCACTGCAATAATGATCCATCCATAGAAGTATTTTCCTATTAAAATCCAAACAGCGACTTTTTTTTTTTTTTTGGCCATGCAGTGTATATTCTCATAGAAAACAGCTATTTTACATTGTAATAATATTTCACTGTTTTTACTGTATTTTTGATCAAATAAATTAAGCCTTGGTGAGCAGAAGAGACTTCTTTCAAAAGAAAATTATTTTTTTCCTGACCTCAAACTTTTGAACAATAGTGTGTATATTAAAACACTAAGTTGAAAATATAAAAGTCTTAAACACATTCTGTATTTCTCAAAACACAGGAAAACCAAACACTGAACTGCAAATCTGCAATATTTGAATATTATAGCAATTTTTCCCCCACTGGTCTTAATCTTTCATGTGTAACGATCATGTACAGCTCCAATGTCCTTCTCATTCCTGTTTTGGTCATGGTAAGATTTTTGTCAAGCTTTGATAATTAAAGTTGCTACAAGTGATTCTTTTTTCAAATACTACTAACTGTCACAACTAATAATGTCACAACTAACTGACAGAAATCACAGAGAAATCAGCCCAGTGCTCTGTCAGCAGGTTTGTGCCCCGCCCTCTGCCTGTCAATCATCTTACAGATTCAGGTTTGCTGACATGTCCTTAGAGGGTGGGGTTTGGTTTCAGTTAAAATGAAACAGCCTTATCTGTCATACATTTTATACAGTATCCTAGTTCAATGTGAATAATTGCATTCTTAAAGTGCCTGTATATTACATGTAAACTATCTAAAAAGATAATTTAATTATAATTTATTTTAATATAAATAATTCAATTATTTGTATGACAATTATTTGCAAGTAAAATTTTCATGTTTGTAACCGGTGTCATGATGAGAAGAATAATGGCTTACTAACGTTTGATTGTGTTGGGACAAGTTTATCCCCAGAATTCAGATAAATGTTCACATTTTAAACCTCCTTTTGGTGACATCCTCAATTGGAATAACAAAATTTAAAAAAAGTTTTTTTTTTTTTTTTTTTTTTTTTGGTCATTCTAAAAATCCTCAAAAAAGTCTCATTATATGTACCTTCATATAAATAACAGAAGCCTATGGTTTGTGTGTTGCAGGAGTGAGCTGTCGGTTGAGAAAGGTTCAGTGCTACAGGCTGAGCTTCAGTCTTGCAATCAGCTGCTGGAGCTCGAACCTCAGAACAAATGTAAGTGTGTGTGTATGCATACTTCACATAGCATTTTGTATTTCCTGTCATCTCTTTGACAAAAGAAACTGTGTGTTTCAGGGTGTCTGCTGACAGTCATACTCCTCATGAGAGCTCTGGATCCTCTAGGCCATGAGAAAGAGACTCTGGCACATTTTCAAACCCTTAAAGTGAGAACAAACTACTGCAACCTCAACAATGAGACATGCTCTGCCAACAAGAAATAATGAGGCACAAACAATACATTAAATATGTAATTGTTTACTTTAGGTTTCTGGAAACAAGCAATGCCTATTAAAATCTCAGGACTTGGTTTATATTCCAATAATGTGTGGCACAAATTGTGTGCAGAGTTGAACACTGGGTTAGGTGTTTGTTCAGATCACTAACGCCTCACTATGGGCAATAGTGATGGTGATGTTTGCCTTTGAAAGTCGTATAATTGGTGTTTTTCTCGCTCTCTGTTTTACAGGAAGTGGACCCCATGCGCTCTTCCTACTATAGTGACCTGTGCAGCAAGTTTATGATTGAAAACACCATTCTGAAAATGGAGTATGCAGAGGTGCGAGTGTTTAGCCTTTCCAATAAGGTAAGAGCGGCCAACCCTGTTCCATTGTAGTTTTTATTTTTTAATTTAGTTTTTATTCAATTTATTTTCAATTATACTTTCTAATGAAGGTTTCTTGTTCTTAATTTTTGTTTTCTCATTTTCTCTTCATTTATGTTCTCATTTATCAGTATATGATGGAGACATCTTCTTAATGCATATTTAATATAAAAAAATAAACATTCATAAATCAATTTCAGGCAGAACTTTTAAAATTTAATTACTCTTTGCCGTTATTTGGGGGTAATTTTAAAATCAGCATGAATTTTTTATTTATTTATTTATTTTCTTAATGCAGGTTACTGGTCTTATTGTGAACAATTTATGCAAGCATTTTTTTTTTCTTTTTAACAAAATGGCTTTATAATCTTAAATCAAAATGACTTAATGCAAGACTGTCAATTGCAAACCAGTTGCTTTCAGATCTGCCTTCATTAATACAGCACTATTATTTTTAAAATTTTATTTTAGGTAGTTTCAGAGGCATGAATATTTTAGTTTCACTTTTTTTTAATTATTCTTTATTTCAGTTTATTAAAGTTTTTTTCAATAGTTAAAAATTTCATTTATGAATATTAATTCCTGGTTAATATGTGTTCATTTAACTAAACATTAAAATATGTGAGGTTGGAGTTATTAAAGTAAAATGTGTTTTGTAAAAAGTATTCCTAGGCATCATCAGGATGATTTATAAAGAGTACTTCATTATGTGCTTGTGTAATGAGTGTGACTAAATTGTTTAAATATCTTTACTCGTGTGAAATTGATGTTGCACATGAATGTCATGAAAGAAATGTCATGAGTAATGTACAGTGTAATCGTCTTGCTCAACCATTTGCACGTGAGATATAATAGTCGTTGACTTTCTAATTCTTTTACGTGTCTTTCAGCCATCTAATAGAGCACATTTTAAATATAATATCCTGTTAAAAAAATGTTTATACTCAACTCACTGAATCTTTATTACCATTTGAGTGTTAAATACACAAACATAACTGTAATTTCAGGATGTAAGCAGTAATGAAATAAGTCATAATATGTGGATACTTTTTGTGAATCCTATAAAGGCAAGAATACTTTATAATGTAATATAGTTTCTGAGGGCTTGCTCAGCAGATCAAATGCCAAAAATACATATATATAATATATCAGCAATCATTTTGAAATCAGCAGTTTAGTTTTAAAGGTTTAAAAATTAAGAATAACATTGGAATGAAATATGGTAGACTGGAGGTGTGAATTCAGCATTTTATTTAACAAATCTCTATACATTCTGGTGTAAATAAAAGAAAATGTACAAATTTGTTTAAGAAAATGTCTGTCTTAATTTCCAGTGAATCTAATGAAAAGCTTTGTTGTGGGTGTATTTTATTTAATGTTGTTGCTATTCATGATTTCATTTCACTGTGGCATAAATTCTCTTCTATACAAGGAATGACAGACTACGAATAAAAAATTTTTGGGGTGTGCCTATTAAAGGTTAAGAAATTGATTTATTGTCAAATTCATGGTGCAGTTATAGAAACACCCATGTGGGTGTTCTGAATCACAGTAAAAACACAGCTCTTTCTTGTTTCTGTCAATGTAGTGACAACAGCAGTCACACCCTGATTATCAGACCACATGGATCACAATAATCCACCTCCCAATCCAAATTACCAGTATTACACCATGCAGTGCTTTACTTATCTCAGGCCCTGTTTCCACCTGGTATTAAGATGCGTTTTGGTTGATCAGATCACAAGTAGATGAGGGAGATGCATTCCCGTTTACACCTGGTGTTTTAATCTGTCTCTTTTGTCCCCTTTCAACCACTTCTGTCCTGATTTCTTGTAGGGGAGGGTCTATGGGTGGGTAAATTAATGGGCTTTTTCAGATCTTTCGATCTAATGGATGAAATAAGTTCACAAAATTTACACATGAACACATGACGGAAAAACATACGGAGAGCAGCAGCTTTCATTTCTGCTCTGACAGCCACAAGATCAGCCGAACGCTGTGAGTGTGTGTTAGAAATCAGGAATGAAGAGAGAACATTGTGCTTGGTACATTTTTCATCTTCAAACAAAACTTGGGTCTTCAGCCGACAAAGTTTAAATCCTGTCTGGCTAGAGCGCTTCTCATAATGTTTACGCATTAGTTCAGTAGACGGAGAGTAGACCGTCTTTAGTGACTGTTTGAACACATTTGATCACATGAGCGTCTACACTACGAAAGCAATCGGTAGAATGTGTTTTCAACTGTATTTAGTGTCGTTCACTTGTGATCTGATCGACCAACACGCTTCTTAATACCAGGTGGAAACTGACCCTTACTTTCAGTTTCTCTGGCGTTGACCGCATCCTTCTGCAGAACAAGTTCCGTCCATTTCAGTCAATGTTGCAATGCTTGAAACGAAAGATTACCTTGAATATCTTGCAGTTAGACATCTTTTTTTGTCTCTCTCTCCTACTTCAGAACCTGACAACCTTGTGTCACCTCGATCAGCTTCTCTTGGTGACCCATATCAACCTCTCCTCCAATCAGCTTGTGCGGCTGCCACCTCAGTTTGCCATGTTGCAGTGCCTAGAGGTGAACCCATGCTTCTTTTCTTCATCATTTCCCACAAATAACTGTTAGGCACCATTCACACAGAATGCGTTTTTGCTGTTAAAAATGTGAGAAACAGGTCATTGGAACGCAAAAAACGCAAGCTCTTGAGATGTGTCCATTACATGCAATCTGCAAGCGATCACATCATTACCGTATGGCACAAGCTGATTGGCCTCTGCTGATCCTGCAGCCAATGAGATTGCTTGCTCAACATTTAATAGTCTGGATCAGTGTTTGCTGTAATCTAGTCCTGCAGTGCTATCAGAGTTCCTCTGAACCCCTCCACCTCCCCAGCTCCACCTGCCTAGATCTGCTGCAGGATTGATGTATGTCTGTTTATGCAGCAGCAGCAGAGTCCATATTTGCTCTGCAGCAGCGTAGCAGGCTTAGCCTGCCAAGACCAAATAACATTACCATATTCAATAACATGGTAAAACTATTCTGAGAGTTGTCATGACTGAACTTCTTTTAACTTTAGAGCTGCATTTTTAGACCACCGTGTCATGCGTGAGTTGCTGCAAAAGATGCGAGACACGAGTGCAACGGATAAAGACATCCGTCTAGTGCGTTTTTGCACAGAAAATCAAAGGAAAATGCATTCTGTGTGAACAATCCCCTAACTCAGTGTTTCTTTGAAATGATTGCATTAATAAGGTGAATTGTGCTTCATATGGAGTGGTTTATTCTTCAGGTGTTGGAGGCCGATGATAATGCCATTGAAAGTCTGGAGGGACTATATCATCTGCCTAAACTAGAGGAGGTTTCTCTGAAGAACAATCGTATCCTTTTCTCCAAAAAAAAAAAAAAAATCTGTGCGATTTTGTTAGGGAAATGAAGGAATTTCTGTATTTTTTTTCCTCAATAGCCTACGAAAACGATATTTAGCACAAAAACATATAACGCAATAAAATTGCAAGATTATCATTAAAGTATCGCATTCTGGATTCAAACACCCATGCGATCTTACTCAGTGCTCGAAGTGGGCCGGGACTTCTATATTTTTGTCTGTAGGGTGTACTGGCACTTCTCACATGTTGCCAGTACTCTAACCCCACACCGAAACACATACACGCACGTTCGGAGCTTTTATAAAGCATGAGTGGCGCGAAAGATTTGTGCGAGCCGTTCCTTTGATAATATGTGCAACCCATTTGAATTCTATTGAGAATGTAGTAAAACGCTATGAGGAAAGTCAAACATGATCTAAAAACAGCCAATAAAAAAACATGATGATGATCCTGCAAGCTTTTTAAACTTCTCATGACCACCTTTAGGCTACTAGAATTTATCACGTTCTATTGTATTTATTGTGGTACATTTTAACTAACTTGTTTAAGAATTTATAATATGTAATCTGTTAAGGGAATAGATTTTAAAAAGAAAGAAAAAAGTTAACATTGCCCTAAGCATGTAATGAGGAGCCATCAATGGTCTGTAATTATATCCTTATTGTAACAAATTCTATGGTTAAACAATTACAGGAACTACTTTTTCATTGGCCAAGTACAAGAGCTTAAAAGCATGGACCTTCTTGAATTATTGACTAAACAATTGGTTTTCCTCATGTAATTTCAGTCAAGAAATGTTTAATGATACAAAAGATTTTTCTTTTTCTTTTTTTTTTTCCAGAATAAATTCTGTTCTTTTGAACTTTCTATTCATCATAGAAAAAAATCCATAAAAATATATAGCAGCACAACCAAATCAGCATATTTTTAATAATATGTCACATTATAACTACTTTTACTGTATTTGGTCACATAAATGCAGTCTTGGTGAGCAGAAGAGACATTTTTCAAAAACATGAAAGTATCTTACTGACCATAAACTTTTGAATGGTAGTATAAATAAATGTTAAACATACATATATTAAATATTAAACAATATTAAACATATTTATTAAACATAATATTACATGATATAGTTAATATAGTACAGTTATATAATATAGTTATATTTCTCTTTTACTAGTTAAGAATGTGTAATATACTGTATCGGTTACACTTTATTTTGATGGTCCACTTTAGACATTCTGACTGTAAGTGTGCAACTTTGAATCTAACTCAGACCTTCTTATCTGACATTGTTAGTGTGTAATTTACATTTATGTGTGTAATTTCTTAATGCATTTCTCAGAAATCTGTAAACTGTCTGATCTTGAATCATTGGCGTCCTGCATGAAACTGACCAGGCTGGATCTGCGTGGAAACCCTGTCCACAAAACTGCCGACATAGAGTCTGAGCTGAGCCAGCTGTTGCCATTGGTTACTGCCCTGTCCCTTTGATGTGTGTGTGTGTCTGTATGTGTGTCTGTGTGTGTGACTTACTACATGTACTGCTTTAGAGACTAATTAGAGCTCGCTTAACCATTTCTAAACCTGTACCTCATGTGCTGAACCTAATCAGACTTAAAGCAATAGTTCACCCACAAATGAAAAGTCAGCCATTTAACTGTATTTTGTTAGGCTATATGATATTTTGATGAATGTTCATGCTGCTCTTTTCCATACAGTCCTAATGTAATTCAAATAAATGACATTTAACTTCAGACGCGCTTCACAGACCTTTCATTTTTGGGTGAACTGTGCCTTTAAAAACAGTCTGCATCCTGTCTGTGTGTTTGTGTGTGATTAATGACGGTTCACGATCACATTTCAAATAAAGTTTGACCTCTATAAACCCCGCACTGCATGCTGATGGAGAGAAATGTTTTGCAACATCTCCTTTTACTTTTAGCCCTTGAAGTTCGGAAAGGTCAGAGGTCATGTTTTGGGCAGAGATGTTGTTCTTGCGATGTATCGGTGAAGATGCAGATATTCGGCAGTGAGCTTCCTGTACTGTATGAATTATACACCATTTTAGCTCTGTAAAAGTCATCCATCTGTGGTGTGAAAGCTGCAGGTAAAAATGCTAATAAAGAAACATTTCTGTTCCCCATGTCTGTGTCTATTTGGTCTAGTTCTTTGAGGACGTCTTATAAAAGAGTATGTTCAGATGGAAGATAAGTGTTATGCTGTTTTATGTGCAAATATGACTGCAAGCACCCCAATGGAATGTGCATTATATCGATGAGATGATTTGTTCGGTCATCGTGGATATAGATATCATCTTTAGTATGTTCAAAAGCAGTGGGTAGACATATTTATAACTTATAATGTTGTATTTATAACTTATGTTATAGATGTAATAATAAATGCAGCCATTTTTAAAAAAGTATAATGCAAAAACATGTATGTGCACAATAAGTTCATTGTATCAAATGATTAATTTAAATGTAAAGACACTGAATATATAGTGGAGGCAGAAAATGTTTTCTTGAAAGATATTTAGTTTACACTGATAAACTCGTAATCAGATTATTTAGCAAGTAAGCAGAAATCGTTGGAGGGAAGAAGCATAAAGTCAAATTATTCCCATGTTATAATTTCTAGCCATGTTTTATGGCCGGTTCATACAGAATGCATCTGCTTTAAGTGTTTTGCTAGACAGACATTTTTGACCATCATAACTTCATTTTACCACATCATGCACTGGGTTCAGGTGGGCATTTATAAATGGAAAAATAAATGATAGTTTTGATGTGTATGACTACAGCAAGGCAAAGTGCATCATATGCATCAATGTTTTAGTAATTTAGTAAAATAGTTATGTTTCTTGAGCAGTGATTACAGTAATGTTGTTGTCTCTGTGATTGTTGATTCATAACACATTCATAACAGAGCACGTTTCTGCATGTGTTAAGAACTGGTTTTCATGAAATGTTGTGACGTTGCATTTTTATAATTACTAAAGGACTATGATAATTCAAAACAATGAATGAGGTGGATCATGCATTTCAGTTACATGATTAATAGCTTTCTTTTGTAATAGAACATTTAGACCAAATATCAATGGATAAAAGATATAAAGAAACTCAACTATCTGTCTGTCTGTCTATCTATCTATCATCTATCTGTCTGTCTATCTATCTATCATCTATCTGTCTGTCTGTCTGTCTGTCTATCTATCTATCATCTATCTGTCTATCTGTCTGTCTATCTATCATCTATCTGTCTGTCTGTCTGTCTGTCTGTCTGTCTATCTATCTGTCTATCCATCTGTCTATCTATCTGTCTGTCTGTCTCTATCATCTGTCTGTCTATCTATCTATCATCTGTCTGTCTGTCTGACTGTCTATCTATGTCTGTCTGTCTATGTCTTATCTGTCTGTCTGTCTATCTATCTATCATCTGTCTATCCATCTGTCTGTCTATCTATCTGTCTGTCTGTCTATCTATCATCTATCTGTCTGTCTGTCTGGTTATCTGTCTGTCTGTCAATCTGTCTGTCTGTCTGTCTGTCTGTTTATCTGTCTGTCTGTCTATCTATGTCTGTCAATCTGTCTGTCTATCTGTCTGTCTATCTGTCTGTCTGTGTCTATCTGTCTGTCTATCTGTCTGTCTGTCTATCATCTATCTATCAGTCTATCTGTCTGTCTATCTATCTATCATCTGTCTATCCATCTGTCTGTCTATCTATCTATCTGTCTGCCTGTCTGTCTATGTCTGTCAATCTGTCTGTCTGTTTATCTGTCTGTCTGTCTATCTGTCTATCTGTGTCTGTCTATCCATCTATCAATCATCTGTCTGTCTGTCTGTCTATCTATGTCTATCTGTCTGTCTCTATCTATCTATCTATCTATCTATCTATCTATCTATCTATCTATCTATCATCTGTCTGTCTGTCTGTCTATGTCTGTCAGTCTGTCTCTGTCTGTTTATCTGTCTGTCTGTCTATCATCTGTCTGTCTGTCTGTCTGTCTGTCTATCTGTCTATCTGTCTGTCTGTCTGTCTATCATCTGACTGACTGTCTGTCTGTCTATCTATGTCTATCTGTCTGTCTGTCAGTCTGTCTATCTTTCTTTCTATCAGTCTATCTTTATATCATTTTATCAGACATTCTCTCTGTTGTGTGCTATGTCCTGCCCATGTGTTGCGTTGCCACCAAAATCAAGCTATACAAACTTTCACTGACAATATGTGTGTGTTTGAGAAATGATATAAGTTATTTCAAGAGAGGTGTGTGTACGTTCACAGCACTCATTAGGACATATGAGTACACACTGAGCTCAAAGTGATGCTCTCTCTATAACTTCATCCACTGTTGTTGGTACACTATTACATTATGAAAACCAATGGTTTATGCATTAAATTTTATATTTAGTATGTGTTTTATTTTTGTACTGTCAAAAATAGTCTCACTACTACTCTTGCCTTATCAGAGAAAACACCCCTGGTCTGTATGTAGCTTGACCAGGCTAAACTGTGTGTAATCTTCCATGCCCTCAAATTACTCGCATACATTAAGTTTCATAGTTGGAAACATTTAAGAAGTCATCCTGTCAAACTTGTTTTAAGCCCTACCCTACATATAATAGTAAAAGCTAGAAACTTGTCTGAGTTCAATGCTAAATTAGACTCTGAGTGAGTCTCACTGAACACTTCTTACTCACATGAGACACAATTACTGCGGGAGTTTTCAGAGCAGAGACGGGCATAAACTAGACTGACACTTACAAACTGCAAAGGACTGCAAACAAGTAAGAAAACTCTTTATCATTATATGAAGGGATCTCACCTGAAAAGATTCCTCTCCAGGTAACTGTTATGTAAGGGATTAGGGATAATGTACAGTCAGCTGGCCATTATTAAAAAATGAACCCACACAGGGTGATCAGGACCCTGGCCCAAAAAAAAATTATTTTGTGACAATGACCAGTCTACTGTAAAAAAAGGTTTGAAGACTTTTTTAATGTTTTTGAAAAATGTCTCTTCTGCTCACCAAGGCTGCATTCATTTGATAAAAAATACAGTAATATTGTGATATATGATTACAGTTTTAAAGAACTGTTTGCTATTTTAAGACATTGTAAACTGTAATTTATTCCTGTGATCAAAGCTGAATTTTCAGCATCATTATTCCAGTCTTCAGTGTCACATGATCCTTCAGAAATCATTCTAATATGCTGATTTGATGCTCAGGAAACATTTCTGAATATTATCAATATTAAAAACAATTGTGCTGCTTCAGATTTTTGTGGAAACCGTCATACATTTTATTCTTCAGGATTCTTTGATGAATAGGAAATTCAAAAGAACAGCATTTATTTGAAATAGAAATGTACTGTAGCATTATAAATGTCTTTACTGTCACTTTTGATCAATTTAACCAACTAATCTGGGTTTAATTTGCGATAATAACTGACTGTCTGTACATTACCCCACTTATTACATGACTACACAGTCAATAAATAAATGGATGTGAAAAGTGATTAACACAACATTGTTTCACTAACTGTTGAATAAGCGAAAGTATTTTGGGATAAAAAGCCAATCAGTTAAAGGGGATAAAGGAAAGAGAGAGTCTTAGTTAGACAAATGGTGTCAGTATTAAAGGGAAAGTTCACCCAAAAATGAAAATTCTGTCATCATTTACATAAAGGAAGATATTTAGAAGCATGTAAGTAACCAAATAGATCTATAGTATTTATTTTTCCTACTATGGTAGTAAATGGGGGGCGAAATCTGTTTGAATACTGACATTCTTCCAAATATCTTCCTTTGTGTTCAGCAGAACAAAGAAATTCATACAGGTTTGGAACTACTTTAGGGGGAGTAAATGATGACAGAATTTTCATTTTTGGGTGAACTATCCCTTTATGTGGGCTTGTCTAAAGTTTTCAAAAATTCTCAATTTTATCTGTTTTATTTCACAGTATGCCTGTAGAAACATTATCAATCAGGAATAGCTCTGCCATTGGCCGCTTCCCAGCCGGTACTCTTCCGCTGGAGGATCCGGAAAAGGTGAAGCTAGAGAAGCCGAAGACAAAGTGGTCATGTGGCACATGGTTCCGCCAGTGCTGCCTCTGCTGCTGCCGCCGCAAAACAACAGATGCTGGCACCACAAATGGAGCTACAGAAACCACTGAGATGCCAGAGACAGGTAACCTAACTGGACAGCTAATGCATTGGCAGAGAGTGTTTTGGCTCCAAAATAAACACAAATATAACAAATATAAATATAAAATATAAACAAATATAAACACTTAGTTCACCTAATAATAATGAACATTCAGTCATCATTTACTCACCCTCATGTCATCCCAAACCTGTGTGGCTTTCTTTCTTCCGTGGAACACAAATGGAAATATTTTTAACAATGTTCCACAGAAGACAGTCAAATGATGCCAGAATTTTCATTTTTGGATCAATATAAAATATACACAACATCCAAGCTCTGTTTCTCTCTTTCAGGTACCTTACTAGAAGTGCGTTCTGTAGACCTTCTCAAATCCAACAACGGACAGAACCGACTGGAGCATCATACAGATCGCTACCGCAGCGAAAACCTCATTATCCGCAGAGGCCAGACCTTTCAGATGTTGATTGAGCTCTCGCGACCTTTCAACCCCAAGACAGATAAACTTAACTTAGATTTGAAACTAGGTCAGTTTTGCCAGACTTCTTTCAAAAACATTAAAAAACATTACCAACCCCAAACTTTTGTAGTGTACACAATATACTATGTCACTGGTTATGTAACCTAGTTTTGATCTTAAAAAAAGCATTTGTCACTCCATCTCCGTATGTTTGTGTGCATATGTCTTTCAGGTAATCTCCCAGATGTGTCCAAAGGCACACATGTGATTGTTCCTTTGGTTGAGGATCTGCAGGATAGCTGCTGGGAGTCCAAGATAGTTGAACAGAAAGGCAAAAGTATCAAACTGTCTGTCAACTCTCACCCAGCTGCTCCTATTGGCAAATACAGGCTCAGTGTTGCGACACGTTCCCCGACGGGCGAGGCCATGACACCGTACAGTCCCGAGAATGACATCTACATGCTGTTCAACCCCTGGTGTGAAGGTACAAATCAGGGCGGGGTGAGAGAGATAGAGAAATGATAACATCAGGATGTACACATACTGAAAAAGAGTTGTGGAGTGATATTATCTGGTACATTCCACCAGTCCTAGTCAGTCAAGCACAGTACATGTAGCAAGGTTTTTTTATGATGTTCTATTAACAAGATTTGGGAGGAGCAGGTTCAGATAATTAATCTGATTAGCACAGGTGAACTTATGAATAAGTATTAAAAGGGTTTTTAAGTATTAAAGGGACAAGTATTGCCTAAAAATATGCATCTTCAGCAGCTTCTTGAAAATGGCTAAAGACTCAGCAGCTCAGTTAGGCAGGTCATTCCACCAGTAAGGAATAGTCCAGGTAAAGGTCCGTGAAAGTGATTTTGTGTCTTTTTGTGATGACACCACAAGGCGATGTTTACTTGCAGAATGCAAGCTTCTGGATGGCATGTAGGTCTAAAATAATGAGCTCAGGTATAGGAGTTCTGAGCCAGTGGTTGTTCTGTAGGAAAACAGCAGTCCCTTGAATTTGATGCGAGCAGCATTGGCAACCAGTGCAAGTTTATGATGAGACGTGTGATGTGTACTCTCTTTGGCTCGTTGAACACCACTCTTGCTGCAGCATTCTGGATCAGTTGCAGAGATTTGACAGTACATGCTGGAAGGCCTGCCAAGAGAGCATTACAATAGTCCATTCTGGATAGAACAAGAGCTTGGACGAGAAGTTGTGTAGCATGTTCCGGTAGGAAGTGCCTGATCCACCTAATGTTGTATGAAGCAAATCTGCAGTTGTAGCAATGTGGTCTGTCAAGTTTAACTGATCGTTAATCACAACTCCAAGGTTCCTGGCTGTCCTAGATGGAATTATAGTTGACAAACAAAGCTGAAAAGAGAAGTTGTGATGGAGTGTTAGGTTGGCTGGGACCACAAGCAGCTCTGTCTTCGCAAGGTTTAGTTGAAGGTGGCAAGCCGCTACCGTCGGATCATCTGGATGGAAAGAGAGGTAGAGTTGTGTGTCATCAGCATAGCAGTGCTAGGAAAAACCATGTTTCTGAATGACAGATCCTAGTGATGACATGTACATGGAGAAGAGAAGTGGTCCAAGCACTGAGCCCTGAGGCACCTCAGTAGTTAGATGTTGCGACTCACCCCTCCATGACACATGAAGGACCTACCTGAGAGGTAAGATTTGAACCATTGGAGTATGATTCCTGAGATGTCCTTCATCATGAGGGTTAACATGAGGATCTTGGGGTTAACTGTGTCAAAAGCAGCAGATAGATCCAGCAAGATGAGTACCGATGATTTGGAAGCTGCTCTTGCCAGTCTCAGAGCTTTAATAACCAAGAGCAGGGCAGTCTCAGTTGAGTGTCCGCTTTTGAAACTAGACTGGTTGTTGTCCAGGAGGTTGTTTTTCTGAGTAAGAAAGGTAGAGACTTGATTCGAGTGTTTTAGCAATGAATGGAAGAAGGGAAACCGGTCTGTAATTTTCTAGATGTGCTGGATTTTGAGTGGGTTTTTTATAGCAGTGGGGTTACTTGTGCCTGCTTAAATGCTGGGAAAGGTACCAGTGTGAAGAGAGGTGATGAGGATATGAGTGAGCATGGGTACAACTGAGAAAGACATGGCTTGAAGGAGATGAGTGGAGATAAGCTCAAGTGGACAGGTGGGTGATTGGAAAGGATGAGTTTGGAGACTTCTGCCTCTGAGAGGGGATAGAAGGAAGGGAGAATGTGTGTGTTAGCTGTTGTGATGTGCATGTCAATTTGTGGTGTGGAAAATTGAGGTTTTAATTGAAGTTGAAGCTGAACTCTGCAGGACACTGGCCCCACTGGGTCCCACATTTTGAGCATAGCTCCATAACGTATGATTATGCAAAATATAAGTCTTTTAAATTGTGACATCCATGATTTGTACAGATAAATATAAGTACATCAAGTATATAATCAAGACAAATATATCATTAAATGAAAAATACGTCATTAAGAAGTAGTAGGGGTATGAGTTTCAGTGCCTGTTTTGTCCTGTTTGTCCAGTGCCACCTTATTTTTGTCCTTTCCTTTCAACACAGTCTGTCTCATTCCAAAATGCTGTAAAATGAAAACTCTACTCCTATTCATTCACTTTATCTTCCTCTTCTAGACGACTCTGTGTACATGGATAATGAGGAAGAGAGGAAAGAGTATGTTTTAAATGACATGGGAATAATCTATTACGGAACTGACAGCCAGATCGGAGACAGGCCGTGGAATTTTGGCCAGGTCAGAGCAACCCATCCATATAAACATATCTAGTGTTTTCATGAAAACTTAATAGATTCCTTCTCAGGTTGAATGTATGGCAGAAAAACAGATTTCAATTTGGATTAGATTTAATTTCATTCAAATATTGAATGTCAAAGAGTTAAAAATCATCTCCTTCTTCTGTGTCTTAGTTTGATAAGAACATCCTTCCTGCATGTCTGTTTTTGCTGGAGCGCAGTGGTGCGCCAGCATCAGGATGGGGAGATCCTGTCAGCGTGGTCAGGCTTTTGTCTGCAATGGTGAGTTTGAATGCTCCTTTTAAAGGGCTCATATCATTATTTCTTTCCAGTGGGGTCACATATAGACAACTTTCTACTTTATAGTTATTGTTCTTCAAGTGAATTGTCCTTTACAGCTAAAGCATGCTCAGAATTAAGGGGGTTACACACCGGACACAAAGCACAGCACCATGCCCCTTTTTTAAAAAAAATTCAAACACATTGTTTTCTATGAGTATATGCACCCGGCAGTGCCCAACTATGACTCTGCAGTTCAAAATCCTGCCACGTCAATGCACAGTAAATCATTAATGTACAATAATGACTTCATCCTAGGCTAGAAGATATTATTGTACTTTTTTACAGCAAAACATTTGACTTTCTGTGGCTTGAATGAAGTCTATGCTTCATTTAGAGAATCTCTTTCCATTTGCTTTGATTTTTTAAACACCAAACTTCTAACTCATCGACACCACTCATTCTTAAGGTGTATTTTTGTCTGTTTGATGATTAGATTAACTGACTGCTCTCTTAAACTGAACGCAACGCATACGGTGTGGCCAGTGTGTGACTAGATTTACAGGGATTAAAATAGATGCTGCTGCTGCAAGGTAAATTCAGGAGAACCCAGTATCAGATCTAGACAGGTGGTGCTGGGGAGGAGGAGGGGGAGAGAAATTCTAATGGCCCACAATACCGAGCTGGATCAGGTCGAGACAGAAAAAAATAAGGTTGCATAGATGGGAAAGAAGGATTGAATGACTGCGCACAGTTAGCTACTCAGAAGAGTATCGTGACTGAATTATGTATAAATTCAAACATTAAAAATATCCAGATGCAATAGAAGAATCATTTTTGTCATTTGACAGGTTAACGCTCCTGATGACAGCGGTGTGTTGATAGGCAACTGGTCAGGTACGTATGATGATGGCATGGCTCCCACGTTCTGGAGTGGCAGTAGTGACATCCTGAGACAGTACTACGAAAATGGAGGAACACCGGTCAAATACGGACAGTGCTGGGTCTTCTCTGGGGTCACCACCTCAGGTAAGAGCATGTGTTTGAGAATGTGTAAGAACATATCAGCTTGATTTGAGGATATCAATTAAACCTCTTTCTCATTTTCAGTGATGAGGTGTTTAGGGATTCCCACCCGGAGTGTCACAAACTTCGAGTCTGCTCATGACACAGATGTTTCCTTGACAACAGATATCTATTTAGATGAGAATTATGAGCCGATTGAGGAGCTTAATCGAGATTCTGTTTGGTTAGCTCAAATTTCATTTACAATATTTTAAACAACTATCAAATTTAAACAAATCTAGACAATTATGGAGTAAACTGTAGTGTAAAATATCTCAGCATATTACTGTTACTTCTAAATACTGCACCATTCAAACTGGTAATAGGATCAGTGTCAAACAAAACATGGCATGAAACATACAAATGTCCCTGTCTTGTCTCTGCAGGAACTTCCATGTGTGGAATGACTGCTGGATGGCCCGCCCAGATCTACCCACGGGTATGGGGGGGTGGCAAGTAGTAGATGCCACCCCTCAAGAGACCAGTCAGGGCGTTTTTCGCTGTGGTCCCGCTTCTGTCGCAGCTGTCCGGAATGGACAAGTTTACCTCAAGCATGACACACCGTTTGTATTTGCAGAGGTATACCTAAAATTTCTGATTATCACTTCATTTTTAAATGAGACCCAAAGAGACTTGTAGGCACTGAGCATCTGACTCCTTTTGTTCAAGGTAAACAGTGATAAAATCTACTGGCAGCGGACTACTGATGGCACCTTCATTCCCGTCCAAGTTAAGAAGAAAGCAGTAGGTCACTGCATCAGCACTAAAGCAGTTGGCTCTGATCAACGCGAGGACATCACACACCTCTACAAACACCCAGAAGGTAAAAAAAAATACATTGAAAACAAATTAAAAAGGCAGTGAACTGAAAACTGAAGTAGTCTGATTGATTGACAATTATAAACCTTGAAGAGAAGATGGGTGGAGAAAAGTTGAACGTTCCTGATGATATATAAAGGGGGGGGGGGAGAAAATGGGCATTTCTAGGTTCCTTTATACAACTGTGAATCCTTATCAAGTTTAAATCTAAATCTAGTTTAAAACACATGTGCAAAGATCATATAGGCGCTGTTTACACCTGGTATTAAGATGAGTTTTGGTCGATTGGATCAGAAGTGGACAACGCTAAATACAGGTGTAAATGGAGTCTAAAAAATTTTGAGCTTATCCACTTTTGACCCCTTCCAGAGGTAGTTGAAAACTCATTTGACCTGATTGCTTTCGTAGTGTAAACGGTCATGTGATCGAATGTGTTCAAACAGCCACTAAAGACCGTCTACTCTCCATCTATTGACCTAATGTGTAAACATTACAGGAAACATGCTAGTCAGACGGGGTTTAAACTTTGTCAGCTGAAGACCTAAGTTTGGTTTGAAGATGAAAAATGTACCAAGCACAATGTTCTCTCATCATTTCTGATTTCTAACACACACTCACAGCGTTCAGCTGGTCTTGTGGCTGTCGGAGCAGAAACTAAAGCTGATGTTCTCCATATGTTTTTCTGTCATCTCTGGGTGCATTCATATGTAAATTGCGTGAGCTTATTTTATTCATTAGATCGAAAGATCTGAAAAACCCATACATTTACCCACCCATAGACCCTCCCATTGAAGAAATTTAGGACAGAAGTGGTTGAAAGTGGACAAAAGAGACAGTAAACTCCGGGTGTAAACGGGAATGTGTCTCACTCGGCCACTTGTGATCCGATCGACCAAAACGCATCTTAATACCAGGTGGAAACAGGGGCATACTTGTATTCATCAGTGGTGCATGATATTGAAATCAAGTACTTGAGTAAAAGTACAGATACCATAATAAAATATTGCTCCATTAAAAGTATTGGTGCTAATTTTCAATTTGAGTAAAAGTACAAAAGTACTTTATTTTTAATGTACTTAATAAGACATGAACAATTCAGTGAGGTGTTGGAGGAGACTCACTCTGACCAGATTATTGAATCGTTGAAATTGTTGACTCCAATTTGCGAATTAATCATTCAGTGCGGTTTGTGAACAGAATCAATGAGTTCATTAAAAAACAATCGGCTTGTTCATTTAAAAGGTAAAGTAAAAGGTATGATATTATGCTCCAAGGTAAAAGTGTCCTAAAAAATACTCCAACAAAGTAAAAAAGTACTTAAGTACAGTAACAAAGTAAAAATATTGTGTTACTTGCTATAGTTTTGAAAATATTTTACACCGTTTTAAAAAAGTTACAATTTATTGGCTCTAAAAATGTCATGTGGTGTAATAATAACAGTTGGTAAGTATCAATACTCAAATAAAAATATCGATACTAAGGTGTGTTTTTTTTACTAGTGATTTTGTTTAATTAACAATCAATTTAATGCATACAATATGCATTGAATTGGACAAATAACCTATGTTAGTGAATAATTGTGTTATAGAACTATTTTCCTGCTCATCTGAACACACGCAAATGCTGCAAGTCAGAACCAATCAATCACAGAAAGCGTTCGCTCACTGCCGACACTACATTCAAACACCTGCATGCGTTTAATATTGTAAGAAACCATTGATGCTTTTGGGAAACGCAGCCCTGAACAATGCTTAACAGAAGACAGAACAACATAATATGTTTGAGTTATTTCACAAACAACAAAATGAAATAGTAGCCTACATAGTTTTTGCAATTCCATTTATTTGAATTGAACATTAAAAGTTCGTATTGATGTTCTGTTCTGTAATTACACTGTCAGAATACAAAGTTTGCATTTTATGGGTGCAACAGCCTGTCACTGGCAGTCCCTTATGAAACTGAACCATTACTACAGTGACCATAGTTCAGCTAAGTCTATAGTATTTGTAGATTTCCATGGTTACCACTACAAATAAACATTTTAACCATGTGTAAACAAAAATATAATCTAATAAATTGCAATTAAGGCGTATTGAATGTTAAAATACCTTTCAAATATAATGTTAAGTAGGTACCATTACCCATTTTACTCATAGTAATTCAACAATTTAAGGACTTAATTTAATAACTCAGATTAGAGATATCGATATTGGCGATTTTGGCCTTGAAAGTATCGGTATCGTATCGAAAACAAAAGTGGTATCGCCCATCCCTATTAGTTGACATGTAGTTGCAAAGTTACTTATAGTCAACATGATGTTCAAAAGGGACCATCAAAATAAAGTGTTACCTAACATTTCTCTTTCACCTTGAATAGAGCACACATCTTAATCATTAGCAGTTTTTAAATATTTATTTTAAATATTTTTAACAAATATCATTTATTATTTTAACATAATAACATAAATTATTAATTCATTCAGTTTTTGGGGAGCCGCTCCACATAAAAAGTCACAAAAATGACACATTTTGTGTTGCCATTTTGAATTTTAATTCAGGAATTAAAAACATGCTCATCATGAAAGAGGTATATTCAAGTCTTTGTATGTGTGAAATGCATTTTTTTTTCGTGTATTATTTAAAAAAATAAAAAAATCCAAAAATCACATCACTATTCCTTCGTTTTAGATTCAGAGGAAGAACGCATTGCTGTGGAAACAGCCTGTCAGTATGGCTCTAAATCAGGGATCTACGATGTCTCCAGTGCTGATGACGTCACCCTCCAAATCACCATGGATGGAGAAGAACCTCAGCTTGGTGCAGATGCTAAACTGGCCATCACGGTAAAGAACACAAGTGCAGAACAGCGCACTTTCAATCTCCACGGCCAGGTGGCTGTTATGTACTATACTGGAGTGTATAAAGCTACAGTGAAGAAAGACCAGATACCTGTCGATCTCCAACCCAATGAAGGTGAGAGACCTTAACAGAGTGCATATAGGCAATAATTTGGCAATTACTGATGCTAATTAGAGATTAATTTTTTGCTCTTACTTATCAGCTGAGACTGTGGAGTGGTGTCTGTCCTATGATCACTATAAAGACCAGCTGGTGGACCAGGCCATGCTGATGCTCACACTCACTGGACGGGTCACTCAGACCAAACAGGTTCTGGCTACCCAGTTTCGCTTCAGACTGCGCACACCAGACATAGTCATCAAAGTGAGTTTAAAAGACTTCTCTGTTTTCAACTCAAAATGATACGTATGTATATATGGAGATTGATATGTGTGGTAAATTAAGGTACAGCCAATTATAGGTTTTATTGGGTGAATTCGTTTTATGAGATCAACTGTGAAATCTCTGACACTTGTTGTAAATGTGTGCTCCTTTAATTTTCAGACTGATGGGGACGCTGTAGTTGGCAAAGAGTTGAAGGCTACGATCGTTTTCCGGAATCCTCTTCAGCGCGCACTGAAGAATGTGAAGTTTCGCTTTGAAGGTCTGGGATTGCAGAGTGTCAGAGAGGTTTCCTATGGGTAAGATGCTCAATATAAAACGTACATCATGTGTGGTTGTCCTCATTATCGTCTATGACTGCTTTCAATACACAGTTGTTAGAACATCATAAACTATGATTCAAAAGTTTGGAGTACACAAGAGGTTTCATTTTTCTATTTTATTTTATTTTTCTCAGAAATATAGAACGCTTGGCCACGGTGACTCTGACGGAGAAGTTTGTTCCTTTGGAGGCTGGGCCACAGAAACTTCTAGCCTCACTTGACTGCCGTCAGCTACCTCAGGTGCATGGAGTCGCCAACATCGTTGTCAAAGCAAATTGAATAATATCTTCAAGAGGACAAAGCTGCACTGCACTGGAACTTCAGTGGCTCTGAATTTCATTTGGATGATCTCCATCCAGGACATTCTTTTCTAGCCATGTTTGAAGACTTTTTTTTTCTAGAAAATGCCTTAAGAATGTGAGAATGTCTTTTTGCTCCAAAATTTCAAGGCATTACATAATACTTGAAACATATGAGACCAAACAGCTGAATTTTGAATAGTGTAGTACAATAACCACCTATTCGTGTTTTAAAAGGCTTAATTTAACAATTCAGAATATAATTTATTTTTGTTACATGGATTCAGCATGAACTTGTGTTGCTTTAAGACACTGTTTTTCATATTTAATTTATTTGTCCCAATATTTTTGATTTATTTATAGACTTTGAAGACATAAAAATCATGTTGAGAATCACATGCTTAATAACAATATGCACAAAACACTTGATTCTTCGTTACATGAACAAGACGTCTACACTTTATCTCACAACCGACAAAGAGTGAGCATTGAAACATTACTTAATTTGTAGAATGTGTTTTGGGGCATGTAAATAGAAAAAAATATATTTTAAATATATATTAATAAATATGTAATATATTATTATTATTATTATTATTATTATTACACATCACAACACCCTAATGGAAATTAAAGACTCTCAGAATACAACATGTTCTGTACAAAGCACAAAAAATAATGACATATTTGGTGAAATATTTTCTCTTTATATCAGTGTAATCAGGTGATGGTCATATGACTAATCATTTGCTGTTTTAAAAAGCTGTTAAAAAGCACCCTGATGAAGGCTCATTAGCCGCAACGTGTCGGTGTCGGTGTTTTTCAATGCGTAAGCCATGATCAAATGAAGGCCTTTTATATTTTTCCTAAATATTCGAGTGCCTTGGATTGATATTTTTTATGTATGTGTTTCACAAATAGTTGTTCTAGGGAACAATTTCTACATATAAGAAATGGTCAAAATGTTAGCAATAAGGATTTTGATTAAATGAAATCTTCAATGAATCAATTCACTAAAAACATTCATTCACGGATTTTGTTTTGCTAGTTACATCATTACACCAGTAGGTGGCAACCAGTGTCTTTTGAGTGTGCAAGTCACATCTTTCATTAAAAAGATTTAATAAAACACTTCACACTCTTTTCCATATAACAACAGATAGTGATCACTTCTGGCATGCTCCAAAAACTAAAAACATACAATGAAATAAATATAACACATGATACATGTTTACTTCTGTCATACAATGGATTTGTGAAATTAGACCAATGTTACTATAGGTTTAAATTTTTTGATTCAGGGTGTTATTCCTATTTTGTTTTCAATTTGTCATTTATGTTTTGTTTAGTTTTTGAAAATTTGTAATAAATTGTGATTGTGAAGAGTCATCTGAATGGTGTGCACTCAAATGAGATGAAGAGTGTACTCATAATTTTTGATTTACGTAATTCACCATCCACCATTTTGAACGATAACCTTATAAGTTATGCTCGTGACCAGAACTATACTTTTAGTACTTAAACTTTTGCAGATAATCAGATATATCGTATTAAAATGTTTCTCAGGCAAAATGTGAAGCATTTTTAACATGCTAATATCAAACCATTATGCTAATACAGCTAGCTAAACAAAGGCTGACAGGGGTAGGGTGGATTGTAACACATCTTTAAAAAGTGTGACAGCCATCCCCTTACATACAACTAAGAACAGTTTCTTTTTAATAATCTTACAGAATGCCTAGACAGTGGACAAAGATAAAGACAGACACAGTAGATGTGTCCCAGCCAGTGTTTAGAAAAAAAAGGAACTGTTGAGGTTTCAAAGAAGCACAGGTCAGTCAGATCAGTTGTGAAGAAAATATTGAAACCCAGTGGTGAGGATTCTGAGACCTCAGACAAAGAAAACTTTTATATTGTCTGTATGGAGCCAGCTGTAGCTTCCTTTGTGGCATCCAAAAGGAATGGATCTCCTTAGCTTAGTTTGAGCTTTGGGACGATTGCAGATAAGCATGCAAGGATCGATGAGAATTATATGATGCGTGAGCAGGTTAAGCACATTCAGAGAAGAAACTTGAGGTTCAGTCAGTGAGTCCTGTCTTAACCGGAGTGGATTTGACTCATAAGTGGGCTGGGTGCATATCAGCTGACGTAGACTTGGATGGTATGCAGGTCAGCCATCTTTGGGACCAATGGCTTAAATTTCCATATTTGGCACTCCTTGCATTGGTGTTGCACCCTCCAAACTGCATCCCTCCCATGGAGAATCCAAAAGGCCGGGGTCCAGGACAATAGGGTGTTTGAACACAGGGTTTAACCATTCGGCGTGTTGGAGTCTCCCTCCAATCCATACAGTACGCTAGGGTAAATATGACTACCTGCAGGGTCCAGCAAAGAGACAACCAAATTTATTAATTTGAGAGCAGAGAAGAATGGGAGTGAGTAGGGGTGCAGTAATGGCTGTGTATTGTCAGTCTAAAGAAGTTAATCTCATTTACTTTAGGAAGCAAGTTTTAGGTAAACCAGTCAGTACTGGATTAAGTCTAATAACTATCATTTTTGTCCTTAAGCTAAACTATTATCTATCTTTCTCTAGTTTTTCGAATATTAACTTAAATTGTAATTTTCCCTCCCTCATTCTATATAAATAAATAAATATTTATGTGTGTGTGTTCAGGTCACTCAAAGAACTGGGGCTGGATGGAAAGGTTACCCATGTAAAAGCAGCAAAACAAAAACAAACAAACAAACAAAAAACTAAAAAAGTAATACAAGGTATGTTTTCATGTGTCATGTGTTGTTGATGTGTTGCGATGTTGTAGAAAAGTTATTTGGATAAGGATCACTCTATCCAAATGCCCAAACCTTTTTTCTCCATTCCATCTTGAAACAAAGTTATGTTTCCATATTGATACAATGAGCACAGTGGATAGTCATTAACCATTGGATAATGACTGGATTTGCCAAGGTGTGGCACAGAGTCTGGAGAACACAGTGAAATATGTATGCATAGCACAACATCTCAGTGCATGCCATTTCCTCAAAATGATCACTCAACAATAGTTCTACTCAAAAAAAGTCTTTAAATCTCTGGCGGTCTGATTTGTCTCTGTGGTCTCATTTCTGGAACAACCCCACCACCTAGTGGCTCACTTTGGGTTTTCATTTTATCAGAAATCATCTGCTCAGTATTCTCTGTCCCTGATTCTCTCTCTGATTGGTTTTGCTGTTCAACTGTATCATCATTTGCATTCTCACTGAATGATTTCTTCTCAAACGTGATGTTTCTTTTATATTTTGTTCTACCTGAATCTTCAATGGTCACTGGTTCCCTTTATGGACACAACAGTGAATGGAACTTAGTTGAATGCAGTTTTCAGTTTTTTTGTCTTTTCTTGTCTCACCAGAATCTGATCTCCCACCTCCAGTTGTGAATCTCTTTCCCTGCCGCAGTGATCGGCGTAAAGCTTTGCTCTACCTTTTTGCTCAGCATCACAATCCTTTATCTTCTGGTCATTACACGGTATGATCAAATCTGGCAGTTTTCTCCTGACTTTCGTATTGAAAAGCAATTCTGCAGGATTCTTCTCAGTAGTGTTGTGGTCTCTGTACACAGCCACATACCTGCGGAGCTCCTGTTTCCAGTCCAGCCCTTCTGTCTGAGCAATTCCTATGCGCGTCAATATAGATGCATTCTGCCTACCTCGTTGTCTGCCCATTTTGCCATTGTCTTCACATGCTGAATACCATTTGTATCACAGAATTGTTGAAACTGTGCAGACATAAACTGTGGACCACAGTTTGATCTGATGGTGCAAGGCAGACCATGACGGCTAAAAACTTTGTCCAAGCAGTCAATGACTTTATCAGCTGTAGAAGACTTGAGTATTGCATACTCATAATAGCGGCTGTAACAATCAACTACTACCACTAGTTGGCCTAATGACCTAATATATCAGTGGCTAGATCGTGGGTAGATGTGTTATTCTTAGTGGCTCTGGCCTATCAGGTCTCATCACTAACTGACATCCATGGCTCAATCTGACATGCCTCTCTGCTTCCTTGTCCATGGCAGGTCACCACACTTTGCTTTGAAGATTGTGTTTGGAACCTACCATGTCCAAATGTCCTTCATGAGCTGTTGAAAAACAGCAGTCTACTAGATAGCGCGCACAAACTCTTTCCGCGCTCAAGACCAAAGGAGAATAGGCTACTTTGAAAGGCTTGCGCGCTCAACTGTGCATGAGATGGAGCGGGACGCGAAAAATGAAGTAAGGCCTATACCTGCGCCTTAAGACAACTTTTATTTTCTCTCACACACAGCACAGAGAAACAACTTTCTAATAAAGTGACCAAACTGCCTGTCAAGGGATAGACGAAACTGACAATGATTTTTACCATTTCAAAGTGCATCCAATTCTACACTTTAGATTTTCTTATCCCAGACATTGTTAAAGATTTAATCCCTGCCGCCAAGATGCTCCTCTGTCGGGCACGGATCATGGAAGTGAAACTTAAATCTGTCACAGGGGTGGTTGGATTTATTCACGTACGTTAAAAAGGTTTATTAAAAGCTTCTTTCTTTTCACATTTTTATTTACAGCATTATCATAATAGGCTGTATATTAACCTATTGGGAGAAAACCGGTACGTCTATGTAAAATCACATATTGAGCATCCCCATATCTCGTCTTATAACACCTCTGTGAAGATTCGACTGTGAGATTGGTAGTCGAATCAGGCTCCTCCTATCGAAGCATCGAATCGTCGACTATTCAAGGTCACCCCTAGTATACACAATGGTCATGATGGGGGAGAGGAGTTAATTAGGCCAAGTGTAAGCAAATAGCAATCATATTAAGCTCCTCATCAACTGGAATTTCTCTCACTGGAGAGCAGACTCAGGAATTTCTCTCACTGGAACAGACTCAGAAATTTCTCTCACTGGAACAGATTCAGGAATTTCTCTCACTGGAACAGACTCAGGAATTTCTCTCACTGGGACAGACTCAGGAATTTCTCTCACTGAACAAACTCAGGACAGAGGAACTGATGAGTGGAGTACTTCCTTGAAACTGCCCTGATGGATATGAGGGGAGGATCCACTAATTCCGGTATTAGGCCCACACTGTAGGATACAACCTTCAGTGCCCGGTGCGACTGGGGATGCTGCTTTCCTGGACTGAGGAATGTTAGGATACTCAGGAGTGACGGCCAGGTTCTGGCATGATGGCAATGATTGTTGGAGAAACTAGTGGTTCTTTGACTTGGACTGACTATTAGGTGGAACAGGACAGACAGAGATGAGGGAACTTGTGATGGTTTCTCAGTAGTCTTGAGATGAAGCTGAGATGATGCTCATCCTGCCACAGGATGAGGTCCAAAAATTGCTCAAGTGTCTCACATCCATCGATTCCTGACACCAGATGGTAAACATCGTTATCTAATCCATTTTTAAAGCAGTGGATAAGGATATGATTATCTCATGTCATTAAATAACAGTACTCCAGGAATTCCTGCACATATTCCTCTATCTTCTTGCCATCTTGAAATATGGTGAATAGGGAAGCCCCAGGCTCAAGAAAAGCTCCCACTGAGTCCATCTTTTTGATCTGGTCTTCTGTCATGGAACAGAAGAATGCAATAACAGGTAATATCCAAAACAAGTGGTTTATTGCAGGTATGCAGACAACAAACGACCTGAGCGGGTGAGTAACTTAGAGAGTGGATACGTTGACTTGATAGCGGTGAATGGCAGTTCTTATCTGTTTCAGTTGGAGATGAGAGATGACTGGATCGCTGGAGAAGATGGATGACTGAAGGCTGAAGACTGAAGAAAGGATCGCACAGTTAAGTTTTACAAAGGTAGGTAGTCAGGTTAGTAGTTCTTGGTAGGAACAACGAGACCAGACTAATGGTGAACTGACTGGTGAGCTTAAATAGAAAGGTGCTGATGAAGGTAATCACAGACAGGTGTGGTGAATGTGGAGTGTGAGCAGATGTGAGCCAGGAGGGATTCTGGGAAACGTAGTGTGCTGAGATGACTGGACTGGTGAATGGAGATTGTGACACCTGCGCTCTTTTCCATTTTGTTCACATTTTTAAAAGCACAAACGCTTTCGTTCATTTAGCTCACTGCAGTTTTAAAGCCCTCATTATCTGTTCTGGCCAGTAGGTGGGGCTGTCAGCTGGCAGGTTTCAATAAACGGTTATTGATTCAAAGAGCTGATAAGGTAATAAAGATGTTCTGCAAAATTGATAACATGCTTAATAACTGTGCACACTTTACAATGTGACGTAAATAGTTTTAAGGTAAATTTTATAAAATGCAATAAAAAGAATAAAAATCATGGAACCACCATTGAACCAGTGTCAACTGGATTAGGATGCAGGTGCTCTAACAAGAACACTGAAGACCGCATCCTCTAGCGCAGAGGTTCTCAAACCTGTCCTGGAGGACCACCAGCCCTGCACATTTTGTATGTCTCCTTATTTCTGACAGACCCATTTCAGGTCTTGCATTCTCTACTAATGAGCTGATGAGTTGAATCAGGTGTGATAGATGATGGAGACATACAAAATGAGTATTTTATGATTTTTTTGAATGAAAGATCAAAAGGATAAACAATGCAGATTTATTTTCACAGCCGCCTTTGCTCATATTTACTAACTGTGCCAATATTAGTGGAGGGCACTGTACATTACTTTAAATGCTTACAAGCTTTTATATATCGTCTGCCCATGATGACTTATGGGATTTCTAACAGTCTACAAGTTGGTTTATAAGGAAATGGTTTAGAAATCAGTATAGTTTATAAACTGAGAGTACAGGTTACAAAATCATGGGCACAAATTAGTGGTTGTCAATTTTTTACTCCTACATGACCCTAGGGGACTATATATTTTGTAAAATAAGGGAAAAAAAGAACACGAATTCCCCAAACCTAACTACCTGGTTAATACATATTTGCAAATTCTTTGTAATTCTCCCTTCACTTATATCAATCAAGCTCTGCTGTTTTCATGTTTAGTTCTTTGTGAGATTTAACGAAGATTTTCTTTTCTAAGATGGCCTGTTTCTGCTCACATTCCTTGATTTCTGCAACATTAAATTCCACTGATATAGAGACATTCACAATCATTATGTTGTTCTATTCTCTAATTCCAATTCTGCTTATATTCTAATTCTGCAATATTCCCCTGCATATTGAGGATTTGAGGCCAATCTTGAGAGACATTTCTCCAAACTTAGATCCTATGTAGTTTGGCAGTCAACAGAACCACTCCACTCCAACTTATAATCTCATTAGTCTAATGGATTTTGTGTATAAGGCCAGTTATGTGTCGGGTTCAGTGTGCACATTAATTACAACTGATTTTGCCAAGGCTTTTGACGCTGTAGACCATACAGTAGCAGTACTTGATCTCAGAGTGAGCCATGGCTTTGTAGTTACATGACCTGTCGTCGTCAAAGAGTGAGATATCAAAGATGGTTTTCTGACTGGGAATTATTAAACAGATTTGTCGTTGCCAATTACAGCGCGTAACATTAAAGTTACCTTGAGGGACATAATTTCAGTTAGACACACGAAGTGCAGTGTGAATTTGAGCATGTCGCAAAAGAGAATTTTCAAAAAAAGTTTTGTGGATGATTCAACTACCACCAGCTCCGTGTCCAGCTCCACCACGGGCGGCCCCGTCAACGCTGGTCCTGCTGTCCAGCCTGCTAACATCATTAGCCCTTCTTCAGGTAAACCCGCCTCCGCGGTTATAACGCCAGCAGAAGATGGAGCTCCTAACACCGCTGTCAGCGTAGGCCTACTTGTGGACCCTTTTCAGCCAAAGGATTTTAACTTTCCATCCAGACGTTTTGGGACTTCGCAAGATCATTCAACTCAGGTTGGTTTCAGCAGTGGAAATGGCTTTATTATGTGAAAGACACGGATAAAGCATTCTCTTGTCATTGTACTATGTGGATCCAAACCTTTCCCAGCAGAGTGTATTTTTTGGGATTTTATAATGCACCTGACACAACATCTGAAACCCTCTTTCTGTGCATCAAGGACATCTTCTGTCGACTGAAACTTCCTTTGAAAAAACTCCAAGGCTACTGTTTCGACGGTGCCAGTAACATGTCTGGTCGATTCTCTGGAGTACAAGCACGACTTAAAGAGGTTTGCCCCGGTTCATTATTTGTACACTGCTGCAACCATGCTCTTGACCTGGCGCTGCAAGAGGTAGCATGGGATGTGTGTCTTGTAGCAGATGCACTCAACTTTGTACAGAGCTTCGCCACACTCATCAGAGAGTCAGCCAAACTCCAAAACGTGTACCAGTCTTTTTTTTGGGTGATGAAGATCCAACAAGGTGGTGTTTGAGGACAAAAGCAGTATCAAGGATTTGCCATACCTATGGCCCACTTTTGGAAACACTATGTACACTGCAGCAGGATCCAGGTGCTCGTAGTGAGATACGGGCAAAAGTAGCTGGACTTCTCAAGCAAGCTAAGAAGGGGAGAACTGTTTTTGGGCTTCTTTGTTGTGAGGCAGTCTTTGGGCCTTGCGAGGCCGTAGCAAGAAGTCTGCAGAGTGCACAAGCGAGGCCCCGTCCCAAATGGCACACTTCTATGCATTTTCGGTCTTGTGGACTTACAATAGCTGCCGCATGCGTGTGTCCGTTAAGTCCACGAGACCGTAGGGTGTCCCATTTGTCAATTTTAGGCTTCACAAGGATGCTCGCGAGCGCCCCCTTTGCAGCCGAAATGCACCCTGGATGTGCACTTTTGCTGAGCCCGCACTGGTGCAAGCTCCGTGGCAGACTTCTTCCCGACAGTCAAAACGACATTACGTCACCAAAGTGCGGACTCGTAGGAAGGCCGTGAGTGTTTAGGGTACCATTTGGGACAGGGCCCAAGTGTTTCTGGTGCGCTCCAGTGCATACATATGCTCAAAGAATGCATATGTGCACTAAGAGAGGAGAGAGCTGTGGAGGAGATTTTGACAAAAACAAAAGCCTGTGCATCAGCGAACAACCTGAAGTTGCCGCTGGACTCTAACAGGAAGAGCAGGATGCCAGCTCGTTTTCACAGCACAACAGCGGTGGAGGATGTTGTGTCAGAAAATGGTGAATCACTGTGGATATGTAAATATTATGAGGCACTTGATCTAGTGACATCTGAAATTGAGTGCAGGTTTGACCAAGCTGGGATGACTACTGCCGCACAGAGGGAGCAAATTCTCATGGATTCCGCAAAGGGGACAGTATGCACAGAGGCCGACCTGAGTTCCCTTCAGCTTCATGGACAGAACGTCTCTACATCTGCAACTGAGGATGGGTGACTTTACCAAAAAAAGAAACACTCCGGACAGTCCAGGAATTTGGACTTTATATGTCAAACCTTCAACCACAACAAGAGGCCTCTTTAAGGAAGTGGAGAAGCTGCTCCAGTTGTGTTTTTGTCTACTGCTTCCTCCGAAAGATCCTTCTCTGCACTTCGCTGTCTGAAAACTTGGCTCCGTAACACTGTCACTGAGAAGAGATTGACTCATTTGGCATTACTACATGTCCACAGAGACATTTTGGATCACTTTAATGTTCAGAACCTCATGAGGGAGTTTATCAGCATCACTCAGAGCACAAAGCCATGCCAAAATCTTAAAGTAAGATGCAATTTTTTCGCTTAATGACACTGTGTGCTTGGTTTTGTTTTGGTGTTTTATTGTAATCAGCAAAACAATTCAGTGTTCTTCAGTGAACCTGCAATAATGCTGAAAAAAGTTAATAATAAAAACCAATTCACTGCTCTATTCTTGAATGTTGTCATGAAGAAGTTATCACTTGCAGTGTCACAATCAAAATGTCAGTGTCATTTAGTCTAACATTAGTTAATGAATGAATGAATGAATGTATTTATTTATTTATTGTGAGTATAATTTGAATTGAAATAATCCTTTACATTAGCACACTCTCGACCATAATTTTACGGTCAACTGCGGTCAAATTGTGAGGACAGAGTTTGTGCTCTGTTCACTGAATAACTAAGTTAGCACACGTGATTGCTCTGATTACACTAAACACACATTCTTAAGTTTATGAGGAAAGTACTACCCAGTGTTGGGAAAAGTTACTTTTAAAAGTAATGCATTACAATATTGTGTTACTCCCTAGGGTTCAGGTCAGTTTAGGAGCTTACAGTACATTTGTCCTTAATTTGCACAACTGATCACTCACCAAAAACAATATTCCTCACTTGTGCTGTATAGAATCAAATCAATGGAATTTAGTATCATAACTGATTGCACATGATTTTAATAGACTAGGCCCCACGAGTCTGAGCTGATCGTTAATATCACATATTTACATTTACATTCACAACAACACACAATTGCTATACCAATGATACTAACTTTCTGTGCACTCTGAAGGGGGCAGTATATTCAAATATATCCTCTGACATGTAGGAGATATGCAGAAGAAGCATGGTATGAAGACAGGAAGGATGCTTTTATTTATGCTTTTATACACTGCACACTTCCCTTTACAGGCGATGGCTAACAGAAACATCAGCCTTCCTTCCTAGACTGTAATCACCAGCACATCTCATTCAGAGCACATCATTTTGGAGAGGTTGCCATAGAAACCATATAGTAGCAGAGCACAGATGAACACAGCAATTTCCTCTCACACTCAAATGAAAGGAAAAAGACAACCCAAGACAGCAGAATACATGAGGAAAACACACATTAACACATACATTTTACCCTCTCTTAGGGTTAGATATTTTTGTTTTTGAATAATAAACACAATTTGGGGATTTTTTTTTTTTTTTTTTTTTTTTTTTTGAAAATGGCCCAAACACCAGCATCAAAACAATCATCTTTCAGCACTTTTATATCCTCACACATACTAATTTACTTTTATTTATTCATTCATTCACTTTTATATACATTCAGACATTTTTATCCAAAGTGTCTTAGAAAAGAGAAACAAATTTGTCAAAGAGCCAAAAATATTGGTAATATACAATGCCAGGTTTATTAGGCAACTAGATTATGAAGTGAGCTAGAAAAGAGAAGAAATGCAAAGAAGATGATATAGGGGTGTGTGTGTGTGTGTGTGTGTTAAAGGAACGACATTTGACTCAGCAGATTGTTGATGAAGAACATTACTACTAATTGTGTTCATGTACTGATTCTGAAAAAATGCTGCTAAACAATATATTTGAAATGAGAACCTAATTATATTGTGCAAAGTCTAAGTTAAATAGATAAGACTTAACTGAACATTTGTCACAACTTAATTTTGTTGTGTACAATTAAAATTTGTTTAAACAGAAGTTTAATAAATGCATTGAACCAATATAACAATTCCAACACTGGTTTGTGATTTCCAGTCCCTGGCATGCTTTGCAGACTGCAGAATGTGCATATGCCCCACACCCAGAAACCAGGAGTCACTTATTTTAAGCCTGTTTTCCCAGAGCATGTTGCTTATTTTGGCCTTTTCCTTCCCTTTTTTTTCAGATCAGGTCACTTAATCCTCTAGTGAAACCTGGCAATACTTTGCTTTACTCAGCAGCTGTGTTAATGCTAGTGCAGTGGCAAGAAACTCCTTGTTCTTTGCAAGCATGTGTTATGGTAGCTAGAAAAACTTTTAAATGTATAATAAAAGTGTTAATGTTACCCACTTTCTATAAGTACTTAAAGGGGTGGTTGATTATGATTTGACTTTTTTTAACTTTAGTTAGTGTGTAATGTTGCTGTTTGAGCATAAGTAACATTTGCAAAGTTCAATGCAAAGGGAGATATTTTCTTTTAAAGAATTCTCTGTTTAAGGACTACAACAAACGGCTGGTAGGGACTACAACAAGCTTCTTCCTGGGCTGGTGACATCACAAACCCAAAAATGTACATAAACCCTAGGGCTGTGACGGTGGCAAATCACCAACAACCGCCGGTGTTGCGGTGGTGTGGTCCATGGGGGTTGGGGGGGGATTCTTATTTTTCTCATATATCATTTTCATTTTTATTCACGAACTTACAGGATAAGCAAATAGGCATAGGATTTGCATTTATTTATACTGTGAAAAGAAAGTTAAAGACAGCGTCACTTTTCAGTTTTCATCTTGAACACTTGTCACGGATTGTGAGTGAATGCGATCATCCTTTCCTCTTTACTCCTGTACAGAACGAAATAAACATTAATGAAAATCAAAAAATCACGGCAGTTCAATCAGTGTTGCAAACAATGTCATGTAACATTATACCTCAGAAAAGCCATTTGTTGACCATAAACTTATAGTCAGCGAAACAAATAACAAAACTTAATTATGTAAGTAAGCATAAGTAATTTTATTATTATAAAATTGACTTAAACTGGGTGCTCGTCTGTTTGTAATCAAGCGCATCGTTTTCATTTTATTCTCGCGCTGCTGCCACACTGGAGCGCACTCACCACCTACTGGACAGGGGTGGGAATTACAGTTACAAACTACATAATCTGTCGAAATGACGGACGGGCTGCAGATTTTTTCTGTCACTGCTAAAAAAAATTCCATCAATGACGGAAAATTTTAGAGAAGAGGAAATGTTGTTGTAGTAGAGTGTTGTTGTCATTCTGTTATTTTACGCCGGACTGCTTCACAAACGAGGGTCAATTCAACTCTGGATTTGCACAAAAGATTAACACGACGGCACATGCTAGTCGATGAGTTGAATCAACTCCACAGCAACTTCATAAATTTATCCACTAACCGTTCAGAAACGTCCAGTTTCATTCTAAAAGTTGTAACTTCTTCCTGAGTCTCTCCATCAGTGTCCGACTCCGGTTTGAACAATGTAAGGTTACTGACAATCCTCATTTTGGCTGCGTGAGATTCTCCAGCTTTGTTGTTGTTGATCAACCAAAGCGTGAGCTGTTACAGCTCCGCCTTCTTCTGGAAAGTGGGCCGTGAGCAGCAGCTCATTTGCATTTAAAGGGACACACACAAAAACGGCGTGTTTTTGCTCACACCCAAATAGGGGCAAATTTGACAAGCTATAATAAATGATCTGTGGGGTATTTTGAGCTGAAACTTCAGACACATTCTGGTGAAAACAAGAGACTTATATTACATCTTGTTGCATTATAGGTCCCCTTTAATTTTGTAATGTATTGAGAAAGTTGTGTAGTTTCTTTTAATTTCTTTTAGTGTATCATTACTTATAGGTAGTCTTTTCTCAAAACATGGGCTAAAATCTAACTAAAATTGAGTGTTACCTTAATCTTTTTTGCAGACTCTATAGGTTTGTTTTTACAGTGCTGGAGAAAATTTTAAATGTGTGAAAATATAGTGTTCACATCTGAGTTAAATTTTATTTTTGACGGTATTATTGTTTTCAGTGAAAAGATTAATTTTACTCTGGTGACATTTAGATTTTTCCCTCCCTTGAGGAATATACTTTAGATAGTAACTTAATGCAAGAGTCCAGAGCCATGGACAGGTTTTATATAGTCTGAGTGTGTGTGGTCTAATGCTACGGCCCCATCAGCCTGTTTGAATGAGGGATTACAGGAAGAGTAGCTCAAGGCACTTTTATCTCTCCACACAGTCGCTGTGTCCTGCAATTATCACTCACAGAGCATGCGCTCTAGCTGCAGCTCCAGCTCACATTTATAATACTGCACTGGACCTATAATGAGACTGTAGCCACATTATTACCTCCAGCCTGAGCACCTCCACCCGGGGGGCTCGACTCTTCCAGTCCAGCGCATCACAGTCTACAGCCACCCACCCCCACACCCTTCTTTTGTGTGACTCTAAGACCTGCCAGAAAATAGATCCTCTCCTGGAAACAGAACTATTACAGAAGTGTGCTCGTGTTCATGTAAATCTACTGAAATTTCACCAGAAGCTTTGTGAAATATATCAACTTCATTATGTATTGTGATCGAATCACTTGAATTCTAATTCAACTCTTTTAAAAATCTATGTTGTTTGTCTTTGTCCCTTAGTATGGGGGCTGTGATATTTTCCCCTTTTAAAAAATGGATTGAACTTTCTGAGATAATATTCGAGAATGACTAGAAAGTCCTTTTGACCACATGGATTTTTTTTTTTTGCTTTATTTTTGTTATCTTGTAGATCTTTGTATTGCACATACGGTAGTACTAAAACATTGACTGTGAATAATGTGGTGTCAGTGCAGTCAGATCAATAATATTGATAAATATAAAGTGGCCCCAACTAAGCAAGCCAGAGGTGACAGTGGGAAGGAACCCAAACTCCAACAGGTGACAAAATAAAGAAAAAAACCTTGGGAGAAACGAAGCTCAGTCTGGGGGCCAAAACGAACACGGTGTGATTATGATTCAGGCTGCATCACAAGTCAGAAATCAGATCTGGATTGGAATCATTCAAATATTTCATCCAGTTCCTTTTGCTTGAAGATTGGATTCATCACGCCACTATAGAAATGAAGCTGGTCATAGGTCTGTGCAGAGTACTTGTCTGGTTCTTGTGGACTTCGCTGAGGATCTGTGCTGCTGGCTGTCTTGGGGATCTAGTTGACAGGATCTCTGCTGACATTCAGGGCTATGTTGTGGTCATGTCTAGTCCACCATCTGATCTGGATATGGACTGGGTACAGCTGACTACGCTAACCTCGGGATAAACTGAGAGACTAACATTAGTGTAGATGCCATTCTTCTTATGATGTAACAAGTACATCGGGTGTTATCAGAAGTGTTCCCGGTTCCGGTTGACCCAATTTACGCAGCCTAACAATTCTTTAAATTGATAGTTCACCCAAAAATTAAAATTCATTCATTGTTTACTCACCTTCAAGTTGTTCCAAACCTGTATGAATTTCTTTCTTCTGCTGACCACAAAAGAAGATATTTTGAAGACTTAACATAGTATGGAATAAAAATACCAAGTCAGTAAGGTCCCATCAACTGTTTGGTTATTGACATTCTTCAAAATATCTTCTTGCCATCAAGTGTTAGACAGTATTCTAGGTTATTATGTGTGTAGGTTTTTGGTCTAATAATTAAAACCCTAATTTTTCAGATTTAAGTAGTAGGAAATTACTACTCATTCAAGTTTTTACATCAACTATGCATTCCATTAATTTTGTGAATTGGTATGTTTCGTAATATAGAGCTGAGTATCATCAACGTAACAGTGAAAACTTATATGCTTCCTAAGGGTAACATGTATAGGGTGAAAAGCAATGGTCCTAGTACTGATCCTTGCGGTACTCCATACTGAAATTGTGATCGATATGACACCTCTTCATTTACTGCTACAAATTGATACTAGTCAGTATGATTTGAACCATGCCAATGTAATTCCACTAATGCCAATGCAAATTTTGAGTATATTCAAAAGAATGTTGTGGTCGATAGTACAAAATGCAGCACTAAAACTAATAGAGAGATACAACCATGATTGTATGATAAGAGCAAATCATTTGTAGCTCTAATGAGAGCAGTCTCAGTACTATGGTACGGTCTAAATTCTGACTGGAAATCCTTGCAGATACCATTTCTTTCTAAAAAGGAACATAGTTGTCTGCCTTTTCTAGTATTTTTTACAGAAAAGGGGGGAGATTCTAGATTGGTCTGTAATTAATTCGTTTTTTTGGATCGGATGGAATTGTGAAATTGTTCCTGTGGAATTGTTCCTCAGGGGGTCTATAGAACAACGTCTGATGTGATACTGTAGTAGACGGTTGCATGGTTATAATTTTCTCTCTAATTGTATCAATCTTACAATCATCTGAAGTTGAAGCTTTATTTCTTGTTATTTTACTGTATCAAATAAATATCTAGGGTTGTTTTTGTTCTCTTTTAAGAGAGTCAAAAATTAAGCAGATTTAGCGGTTTTCAAGGCTTTTCTGTATGCAGTAACACTGTCCTTCCATGAAATGCAAAATATCTTTAGTTTTGTTTTCTTCCAGCTACGCTCCATTTTCCGGGCTGCCCACATTTTTCCATAATAAAAATATATCTGAACTACAACATATGCCCCCCCGCTTTCATGACCTCAAGGCTAGATTATTGTAATGCTCTACTGGGGGGTTGCCCTGCATGCCTAATAAACAAACTCCAGCTGGTCCAAAACGCAGCAGCTAGAGTTCTTACTAGAACCAGGAAGTATGACCATATTAGCCTGGTTCTGTCAACACTGCATTAGCTCCCTATTAAACATCGAATACATTTTAAATCTTGCTAATTACTTAGAAAGCACTAAATGGTTTACTTGAGCAAGTACTTGAGCAAGCTTTTAACGCATTATAGTCCTTCACGTCTATTGTGACCTTCAAATTATGGCCAGCTGATGATACCTAGAATATAAAAATAAACTGTTGACTGGGTGTAAGTGTTGGGGTGGGCTAGTAATGCAATTCATTCTGGGCTAATCTTAATTTTGCTCGCTAAGTAAGTACTAATTGAAATTAAGTACCTACTCAGTGAGTATGTGGTTTTGGACACAGCCAAGGACCTATCAGCCTGCATCATCTACAGTTTCATGACAGAACTTGGTTTTTATTGTGCACTTTGATCTTTAAAACTTTGCAGACCTTTTACATTCACAGACAGCTATATTACACACTGCATGAAAGGTAATATCTGAAAAAGCATAATAGGGGAACTTTAAATAAATGCCTATTTCAGTGTAATATGTTGCCATATAATTTACTCTCAAATATCGCTTTGTGTGTGAAGACACTGTATCATGCCATGTCACACCACGCCATTGACTTTGCCATCGGTTCTCAGCAGTCTTCGCTCAATTTGTACAGTGAAATATTTTGAAACACTAATGAGATTAAAGCTATAGTGGAGGGGAAGATTTGTAGTTAATAATGACTGAAGAATATTGTTCTCAGTGCATCCCATTACCCCCATTTACCCCCAGAATATAGGTTTAGGGTAATTATCATCTCCTTGACTGCCAAGAAGTGCAACTAGCTCTCTAAAGTGTTATTTGGTTACACTATATTTTTTTTTTAAACAGCAAGATGTTGCTACTTACTACAGCCATATGTTTACAGAAGAACGAGAGATTCATATCCATACTTTCAGATAATCATCAAAGTGAAGCTTTAGATCTAAAATTAGATTTACCTTCACAGGCTATTTCGACACAACCTTGACTGTTGGTTTTTTTCTGTCTGAGATGCCAGAGGAGAGAACGCAGCCCAGCGATGCACCTCAGGCAGCAGCGAGCGCAATGATTAGAGCATTGACTGAAACGACTGATAGACATTTGGCACAGTTCCAGCCTTATAATGTAGAAGAATCCCTAATTAAGCATCATGTGATGCTGGAAAGTGCCACTGGCCTCTCTGTGGGCACAGATTCCACTCATCAGCCTAATTCAAATGCGAGGCACGCTCGTGGCGGTTTTATGAAAAGATCCAGGGTGACAGCAACATGCACAAAGAGGGAAGGATCATTTTCTCTTCAGATTTAGGATGGTTCCCTTGTGTTTTCACTCCACAAATCGGAAGGATGCCATTATACACGCATGCCATTTTATAGCCAATCAGAATGATCTATCAGCAGTCAATTATTAGTCCCCCCCCCAGCCCCCCGAGCTTTTTTGCATTCAGCATTTCGTTGCTTTGTTGCATTACACTACAATCATGAATCAGTATTCACATAAACACAAATACAGCAATGCTTTTTTTTTTTAAAAAATGCACACAAATGACGCTACAGCATAACATGCATGTTAAATCTCTGATAGACGTCCTGTGCACTCAAGAGGAAAATGCGTTATTTTTGTAAATGTTTTTTGGGAGGGGGGGAGATGGTGTGCAGAATTAGAGCTGACATCATCAGCACGTGTAAATTTGCCTTATGTAAAAACTGGAAAAAAAGAGAAGACTGTCCCCTGAATGAGGACTGAGCTCAGAAACTTGTCCAAAGGCTTGAGCGCATTCTTTCTGGGGCTGGAGGACTGCACGGTCAGAGCCTTTGAAGCAGATAAACCCTTTAAAACCATGAAGAGCATTTTCATACATTTTAGCCAGAGGCAGGTGGTTAGATTAAAAGGGTTTCGATGTGTTAGCTAAAGTACACTCTTCATCCAAACCTCTATATGTTAAAACAAAGGTCTTGCTGTTTTGTCTGTGGACCACAGTGTCAGATTTGCTGTGCGGATCTAATTTAGAATTTGCACAGAAATTTGTGAGCTTGTTTCACTCATGCAGACTAATGTGCTCTAATGGGCTTTTTGTTTATTATGACGATAGATGAAATAATTCAGCCTTAAAATAAGCTACACTACTGTACTGAAGGATTTCTTGTACAATTTCTGTTCATACGCTGTTGTTTGAAGTCATGTAGTTAGAACTACAGAAGAGAAATGATAATTTTTCTGTTGTCTACAAGAAACACTGATTCAGACCTCCATGTAAACATGCGTCAGTGGACAATTGCTGACAGCATTTGCTGCGTGTCTGTTTCAGTAGTGGCTGTGTGGCAAAAGTCAGTTTCCATAGTGATTGCGGTGAATGCAGTAGATTAGTAGCACAGTGTAGTGAGGGGAGATTGCAGACATTGTGACGTGCTCGCTGTTACACTGATGTGTTTGGCTGTAGATCCTAAAAACAGAAGTCTTAAAATCTTAAAAATAACCAGTTCCTAATGTTAACAAACACACCATATGTATTTTGTTCTAATGATTTGTGTGCATAAATATCTATAAACAAGGAAGGGGAAAGTATTTATTTATTTATTTATAGAAGAATAAATGATGAAGCCAATTAAATGCTGGCTTAAACATTTAGGCCTTTCTGTAACGTGAGTGCAATTTTGAGGCAAAAAAAAAAAAAAGAATATTATTTGCTAATGAAAGGAGACAAAAAACCTGAAGATATCAATGGGAGCAAACCCCAGCAGAAACACTAATATAACAAGGAGGCTGAGACCATTTTGCTGTTGCCTAGCAACACTTGAACAAAATTTTAAAACGATTTCGATGCCCCATACTGCTTTGAGGGATGTATATTTTTATATAGCCCACCTCAATGGTCTGCAGTGCTCACACAGAACCTGGTTCACTTAGATTCGCTGTACTATATAATTATCGAGATTTGCAAAGTCAGGTCAGAGACACTGAACACCAGCGTTCTCGAATAGTAGTGACACTAGAAGGATTGATCACTCTCATACAGCCGACAGCATTTGCATATTTCATTAGAACAAAATCAAGCCCAAGTCACTATGGGGTAGATGAGACAGATCATTTATAAATATGCAGATTTGTGATGGTTTTTATTTCTCAGTTCATTTCGAACAATTGTTTGTCATACACTCTAAAAAATGCTGGGTTAAAAACAACCCAAGTTGGGGTGAAAATGGACAGCGGTTGGGTTAAATGGGTAGTTTTATTTAACCCAACTATTGTTTAAAAATTACTATATGGCTGGCTTAAAATGAACCCAAAATAGGTTGGAAATTAAAAATCAGACACATAATTACTAGAGGCAACAATAATAATCAAAAGGTGAACATTTATTAATTAGCTATGTAATAAATGTTTATTGTTTAATTATTATTCATTAAACTTATTAATAAATGTTAATTTATTAAATATATTAATAAATGTTCATTTCCAACATATTTTCGGTTTATTTTAAGCGAGCAATACAGTAATTTTTAAACAATAGTTGAGTTAAATAAAACTACCCAGCAGGTTGGTCAAACATTTAACCCAACCGCTGGGTTTGTCCATTTTCAACCCAACCTGGGTTGTTTTTAACCCAGCATTTTTTAGAGTGTATTGTGCAACCTAATAAGACTTCCTCAACTTACATACTAAACTACATAATCCACTTAAGATGATCTATACACAAGCCTGATAAACAATAAATAGATATAATAGTTCTTTCAGATCATACAATTCAAATGTATAGTTTGGTTTATAATTTACATATTAAGAATTTGTATTTGTTTTTTATGCTTCATATGGTGATATCCAAATTAACTTTCTTTCTTTTTTTTTTTACATTAAAATATGATTTCATATGACTGAATGAACCTGACTGCATTACATTACGTCAAAGAAAGTCAAATCAAGGGTCGCAATAATGGTCAAAATCAGATAGATCCAGTTTCTTCTTTTCAAAAACCAAACGTGTTTCTCTCAAACACAAAACAACAGACTCCAAACTACAGTATAGTTAATTTTAAATAATTATTTTGCCCTTGATGGGCAGCAGTTGATTATCAAGTATATCTGTCTAAATGAGTCTGTCTGGGCATAACATGGGTGTCACCAGCAAGCCAAAAGTACTCAAGCGTCCACAGCAGGTGCATAAATATGTCATGTTTTCTCAGCCCATAACCGAAGGGAGATGCAGCCAGATGGAGTGCAAATTCTAAATTTCATGTAGTATCATTAGTAGGTTAGTTCACCCCTCATTGGTTCACCATCTGCTTCCAATTGAGTTCTCCACTCTGAGCCAAGCTCTGAGAGACGAGGTGAAATCTACACCACTCTGACCCAAATCCCTCATTCAGCTCATTCACTTTTCATTAACCAATGTTTAATGACATTCACAATTCTGTCATTTATGGTTTTAGTAGAAATCAAAAAGCTAACTAAAAGGTAAAGTTCATGACATGGATTGAAAATGTTGAAAATGCTTACCACATTTTAAGGACTTCCGACAGAAGGTCAAGTCTGTGCTGTATGCAGTCCGATAAAAGATTGCGTCCCAGACCACTCGTCATTCCCTCTTCTTCTGAAGTGTCCTCAGCTTCAGATGAGGGATGGTATGTTCCTGCTCACACCTGATGCTGTATCAGTGGCTTCACCTGTTCTGCTCCTCATCTGTCATATTTATGATGGTATACTTTGGTTTGAAGTGGGCTGGGTTTGATGATTGCAATTCTTCTTTAGAATGAGCAATGAATGCATGAGTTCATTTTTAACTCATGGCAGCCCCAGATGTGAGAATTTCATAAATTTCAATTCAAGATTTTAAGGATTCAAAGGAAATAAAATAACTTCTAGTCTGCATATGCTTTTGCATTTAAATTCCAAAGAGTTGTGAATATTCTACTGAGATCAAAATAATTTCCTGTGTACGATGTTAACATATGCACATAATGGTAAAGACTTGCGTGCTTGACCTGAAAATGTATGTGTGTGTGTGTGTGTGTGTGTGTGTGTCCGTTGGGGGGTGTTGGTGGGGGGTGTTGACTTTCACATGACATTGACGCTCTGGAAATGTTGAGTAGCTGCTGATCTCAGACAGTCGCTGCTCGGTGGATTCAGCACCACTCGCCCGTGGACAGCTCCCGCTGGACCGCTTTACATGGACACAACACTCGTTTATAGTCATACTGGAAGTTTACAACTTAGAGAGGAATCTACGGACACCTCACTGCATGACACACGGACATATTCCCTTTGGAAAAGAATCCAAATTCACTGTAAGTAGATGGAAATGATTTTCAGTGTTTCACTGATTTGAAAAATGTTTAAATCAGTGTGCGTGTGTGTTTATATGCATTCATTTTAAGGGGTATAACAATAGTAAATACACCAAAACATTGTCGAAACACATAATTGAGAAGCTGACTGATCGTTCGATTGAAATTTTTTTTAAAAAATATTTAAATTGACTGTCATGACAGACAATTCTGTCTCAGTTAGAGACGGCAGATCTCAGTGTTTTTGTGTGTCGCCTTCGATTTCAAACAGCGGACTGTCTTTGCGGTTGGAAAAACAATGATTTGGTGTGATTCGGTGTCTTCAGGTTAACTGAAACTGTGTCGAGTTCGATCGGGGGTTTGTGTGGATCTCTGCTGCTGTCTGAAATCAGAGACATGGCGACAAACAACACCAAAAACACCGACGGACAAGTTGTGACGGAACTCAACGAGATCACAACTAACGACAAACCCAAATCAGAGGACGCCAAACCGGAGAAGAAGAAGAAAGACATTCCAGAAAGAGAAACTTGGGGTGGGAGATTTGATTTTCTCCTGTCATGTGTGGGCTACGCCATCGGCCTGGGCAACGTGTGGAGATTTCCTTATCTGTGCGGGAAAAACGGCGGAGGTAAGAGCAGATCACCTTCTCCAAGAGTCTGAGATGTTGTGCCAGGATGAATGTGTGCTTTGTGTTGCTGTGCACAGCCCCACTTGGTGCTTTCATGTATTTCTGTGATTCCAGGGGCTTTCTTGATTCCTTACTTTTTGACGCTAGTTTTTGCGGGAGTTCCTCTGTTTTTTCTTGAATGCGCTCTTGGACAATACACTTCCATTGGCGGCCTTGGGGTTTGGAAACTAGCTCCAATGTTCAAAGGTATATCATTTCTATTCAGCACTTTTCTTTCCCATCTGCCCCATTACTTAATACTATAAATACGAGCTGGTTTCTAGAAGTGTGTGAGACTTTGAGTAGATTTGAACGCATGGGTAATGTGTTGTAAGTTTGTTACGATTGATATATGTTGTTCTGAAGATCCCAGTGTACTCGCAGTTCTTCCAATTTAATAAGGCGTCTATAATGCTGCATAAAAGCCGTACTGTATATGCTGGCTTTGACATGCTGCTATGTAAGTTATAACACAATATGTCATAACTACAGGTGTTGGTCTTGCGGCTGCTGTTCTCTCATTCTGGCTGAACATTTACTACATTGTCATCATTGCCTGGGCCCTGTACTACTTATACAACTCTTTTACCACTGTAAGCATTCCTTGTCACGTGTGCTTGCATGCAAAAAAAAATTGGAAACTTGGCATGTTTAGGTCATTATTCTGGGGTATTTATTAAATAAAAATGTAAAGCATTGTTCTACTCTTTGTAGGAGCTTCCATGGAAAACGTGTAACAATCCATGGAACACAGACAGATGTTATACAAACTACAGCATAGTAGACACCACCAATCTCACCAGTGCTGTCATGGAGTTTTGGGAGTAAGATTTGATGAAAAATCAATGTGCATGACCTACTTTGACCTCTGTACATTAAAATACATAATACATGTGTCCAGTGAGTGTCTTGTTGTCAAGTGTAATTGTGTTGCATGATGTGCTTATACAGACGCAATGTGCATCAAATGACTGATGGCTTAGAAAAACCTGGTGAAATTCGTGTTCCACTTGCAATAACACTGGCCATTGCCTGGGTCCTCGTGTACTTCTGTATCTGGAAAGGTGTTAGCTGGACCGGAAAGGTGAGATGTCTTTGTTGGTCTGTCTTAAGGGCTTCGGTCTGGAATTTGAGTGAGTTTGTAATAATATCACCACATTAAATGTAAAGCACACATGGTTGCAATAAACTGTGGCTCTGTGAGTTACCTGTCCCATGAAAGCAGTGCAGTTTGTTTTACATGCTGAACAAATACATGTGTAGAATATTTTATAGAGACATCAATGTTTTGCAGGTTGTTTACTTCTCTGCCACCTACCCCTACTTCATGTTGCTCATTTTGTTTATCCGTGGAGTGACCCTGCCTGGGGCTAAAGAGGGAATCTTGTTCTATATCACTCCTGATTTTCAGAAGCTTAAGGAGTCTGAGGTAGTTTCACATGTTTAACCATTCAAACAGGATCGAACAAACCCAGTCTAGCTGCTAAATAGTTTGATTTTCCATCCCAGGTTTGGCTGGATGCTGCAACACAGATTTTCTTCTCCTATGGTTTGGGTCTAGGCTCCCTTATTGCTCTGGGCAGCTACAACCCTTTCAATAACAATGTGTACAGGTATGAATGACGCAGTTTTAAAATCAACATTTCATCAGTTCGTATAACTCGACCCTGTTTCAGGCCCCTAAACTTTGATTTTAACCTTTTTTGATGCTGTGAATAATGTGTGATGTGAACAAGTATAACTGTGACTGACTGTCATGATGCTTATGAATGCTTATGAATAGTGAGAATTACTATTAAATTAAACTGCATTTGGCTATATATCGCTTACATAATCAATCTTCTCCTTAAATGCCAAATTGATGTGCAGCTTCCAGGTCAGTTAGGAGAACGTTTTATAGCACAGTTGAAGACAGAATCCTTTTCTCCCCCCCTTTTTTTCTTGCAGGGATTCTATCATCGTGTGCTGTATAAATTCCTTCACTAGTATGTTTGCTGGATTTGTGATTTTCTCTATTGTGGGCTTCATGGCACATGTGACAAAGAGACCAATTGCTCATGTAGCTGCATCCGGTAATCAACTCATTTTACATAATTATAATATTGCACTTTGAAGTAGTGGTATTTCAGAAAGTTACATCATTTAATATCTAGATATTTCTTTCAGATAATTGAAATGCTTTTTTTTTCATGCCTTGCGCAGGTCCTGGTTTGGCATTTTTAGCTTACCCAGAAGCTGTGACGCAGTTGCCCGTCTCACCATTGTGGGCTATTCTCTTCTTCTCCATGCTGCTGATGCTGGGAATCGACAGTCAGGTGAGAATATCACATATTCAAGCTCTGACCTAGAAACAGAAGTGAACGGATCTGCTAGGTACTCCGGCATCAGTGACGGTGTCCCTGGTGGCCACACAAGGAAACATACGGAGCATTAAAAAACTTAATTAGCCTTGAGTCCAAAAAATCTTTTGATGCTGATTTCTGCCTTTATGGCTACATGATTTTAAATTGATGTTCTTTATCTATTAAGCTGGAGTTTTGGTTTTGTTTAGTGGCAATGTTCAAATTAAACCAAACTGAATCCCAACCCTGTTGCATAAAAAATACCAAATTTAGTAAATTGTGTGTGTTTTAAAGTCACTGAGTTGTGTTGGTTTTTATTGTTGTTATTCTTCTTGTTTTCTTTGTTGGAAAGTCATATAAAACCAAAATAAAACAGCTAAAATCTGATTAGATAAGCCATGTTCAAAGTCACTATGTAATAGCTGTGCTATTACAACAACAAACAGCCATGAAACAATGTTAAAACAACCTTTGAACAATTTTGCCATATAAATGCAATATTACAGCAGCATTGTTGACATTGGTTTGCAGTTCTGCACAGTGGAGGGCTTCATCACTGCTCTGGTGGATGAGTTCCCGCGGCTGCTCAGGAACAGAAGAGAGATTTTCATTGCATGTGTTTGCATTGTGTCCTACGCCATTGGGCTGTCCAATATCACACAGGTACATCAGACTTGAATAAAGCAGATGAGGTGATGATGAGACTGTGCACTAATATGATTGCCAGCTACAGGGACTTATATTACACACTTGTGTTTTTCTTGTGTTAGGGTGGCCTCTATGTGTTTAAACTCTTCGACTATTACTCAGCCAGTGGGATGTGTCTGCTTTTCCTGGTGTTCTTTGAGTGTATCTCAATCTCCTGGTGCTATGGTGAGTCCTTTTTACGTCCTGTTACATTGTGTCTGTATTTTGCATTGTGCTCGTCCTTTGCACTGTACAGCATTATAAAAATGGACAAAAATGCTTTGGTCATCAGTCATAAATGGTCATCAATAATTCTGTCATGACAAAAGTGCATCCAGTTGGACAGGACCGCTCTGACTGCTAAATGACATCAGTGACATTACTGTTGCAAAAATACTTTTGTATACATTTGTATATTGTATATTTCTGTTAAGTGCATATGTGTGCAAATGTGTGTGTATGTATGTGCAAAGTTTTGTTTTACCATGTCAGTAAATCTTGAATTTTGAATAGACCGGCCAATTAACGTGTATGTAAGGAAAAAGAATTTAATTACAAACTGACGTTGGTAACCATCATAAATTGAGCTAAGGTTGTGTCCTTAGGAGACAATGATGATAAAAATAGTGCTTGAGATTGTCATTTTCGTTGATATTGATATGTCATTCATTCATTTAGTTCCTAACCTTCAGCACTAGATTGGCCTTGTTTTGCCTATAGCTTATATTTCTCAAGCTCTTCTTTCCTGTTTATGCTATGGTCATTTGGGATTTCTACATCACCACTGTCTTTTTTTAGGGCATTATTCTTGATGACGTGGTCAGGAATTTAGTGTTTGATGCTGTTGCCTGCAGGTGCTGAATAGTCTCATGAGCTTTCTTCTAGAGTCTCTGTACCTTGAGTAACTGGCATTGTTAACTCTGTATATGTCCCCCGATATGTCTGTTGCCATCATTAGTGCTTCTGCTTTCCCTCTGTCGTCAACTAAAGCCATTGGTAGGATTTTGCCACCTTTGCTGTCTGGTAGTGTGACATGCCTGATTTTCCATGGATCTTCTTGGCATTTTTGCCCCTTAATCCAATCTGTCAATCAGCAGCTGCCTGGGAAATTGTATTAGCTGCTCATCTCTGAGAGCCATGTGTCTGATATACAATGAAGCCTTCACAATTTTGAATCCAGTTCAACCCTTTCTGTCCTTATCTGTGGTGGCTGAGAGAGCTCAAAGTGCTGCAACTGAAGAAAACACATGCAAATAAAAAAAAAAAAAACACCAGAAAATTAAGAAAACATCAAAAATTTCACAACCCAACCAAATACAGAAATGTGCTGCAAATACTCACAACGCACATGAGGATGTTAAAATAAACAAAAAAAACTCACCTTTCAGGTCATCAACAACACCACTGACGAGTTCAATAAGCAAAAATAAGCGAAAAATAAGCATGGGTTCGTCACTTATTGGGGTCTTCTTGAAATATTTCCATTGTCGTCTGTGCTATTTGCAGCGTGTTTCTGTATTTGGTTGCATTGTGATTATTTGCAGCACATGTGTTGTCAAACTGATGAAGATGTTTTCTTAATTTGCTGGTGTTTTTTCTATTTGCATGTGTTTTCTTCAGTTGCAGTGCACTGAGCTCTCTCAGCCACCATACTTATCATGTTTACCCTCTTCACAACCATCCTATCACACGTTTTTGTTTTTTTTTAGGTTGAATGACATTTCCATGTCTTTGCTCTAGATCAGGAGTACTCAAATTTAAATCTTTGTGGTCCACTCAACAATTTTCCACTTAGCTGAAGGTCCACAGACTCCACAGGACTATAATACGTCTAGATACTCAATATGATTCTCTCTTTTCATTGTTTTTTTTATTTTATTATTTTTTTTATCACCTCCATGTTCTATGGGTAATTTTGCTCAAAATACGTGTTCTTTGATGAGTGGTGCTTATTGTTACCACTCTTAACAGTTGCATTTTGGCGCAAATTAAGCACAAAGGTTTGGTGCGTTTTTGTGTTAGAATAAATGCATAGTTGTCTTCCAGTCTTTTGCAAATGCACAATTTTCCTTGTCAGTCTCCCTTTTCTTTAAATCTGACAATTTGGCCACTGTCAGCTCTTCTGACATTTACTATTTTGCTAACAGGACTTGACAAAACAAATTACCTACATGAGATATGTAAATGTCTCTACATTAGGGAGAGTGTTGCCATAGTTTATGACATTATGCTGCTCTGATTGGGCATTGTGAAAGTTCCATTTTGCTTTTCTTTCAGAAAAAATTTTTACTAAAGCTCTCACTAGGGTGGTACCTTTTCAGAAGGTACTAACATGTACCATTTAGGCACTAATATGTATATTTAAGATGAAGCACTAATATGCAGTCTTAAGAGGTAAATAAGGTACAAAAGTGTACCTTTTAAAATGGTTCTATAATGGGGTTGCTGTAGCTTAATCCACAATGAAGATGTGTGATGCAGAATGAATGAAGATATACTACTTTTATTAAACATGGTGATAACTCAAACACAACAATCCATAAACGTTAACACAAGACGAAGAACTGAGGGACCTAATCAGGGACCATGGCAACTAATGAATGACTAAACTCAGACAAATGGTTACAAGGAAATCTAAGACTAAAACTAAACAATACAGAGACACAGAACATGACTGTGGCATAAAACAACCCCAACCCCCACCGGAAAGTGTGTCCTCACGCTATATACACTATAGTCCAAACTTAAGGAGGGCAGGAGGGAGGGGGCTCTGGTGGAGGACAAGGAGCAGGCAGAAGAAGACAACATGGAGACGATGGCCAGGGTGGAGATGATGGTGTGAAGAGCCAGGGTGGAGACAAGAGGAACCAGAGCAGAGACGGGAGGAGCAGGAGGATGACCCAGAGCCATGATGAATGGTCCACAGTAGAGCCAATGGAGGAAGGAGCCATAGTGGAGCGTTGGTGGCAAGACCGGGTGGTACCAGGGAGACGACTGACTGAGGTGAAAACGGTGGAGGTGGAGACCAAGGTGGAGTTGAAGAACCGAAGAGGCAGGGTGAGGCCTGGAAGGCCAAGGTGGAGCTGGAGGTGAGTGTGACTGAGGTGGAGGCATGGGTTTGACAGGCCGGGGTGGAGATTTTGGGAGTGAGGACAGTGGTGGAACTGGAGGGAAGGAGGAGCCATAGCAGAGCCAGAGGGGTGGAGGGTCGAGGCGCAGCTGCTGACTCAGAAGTCCAAGGTGGAGCCAGAGCAATGGTGGAGAAAGGTCGAGCCAGAGGGATGAGGGAGCCCAGTGGAGCCTGAGGAATGGCAGTCCATGGTGGAGCCGAGGGAGCATTGAGCCAAGGTGGAGCCAATGGGTTGGGGGGCTAAGGTGGAGTCAGAGACTTGGAGGCTTGAGGTGGAGCTGAGGGATCCATGAGTCAGGGGAGAGCTGACTGGAAAGTGGATCCGTCCAGCAGAGCAGAACCACTGGAGGAGCCGAGGGCTGAAGGCAGACAAGCGGAGATGAGGCCAATGAACTGGATGGCTTTGACAGTGAAGGAGGGAGAAGAATGCTGGGCAGGACCATCCGCGATGAAGGAGATTTGGAGCTTGGCAACGAAGACTTGGTGCTGGACTTAACCAGCGATGACTTGGGCGGCTTGGAATTAGGTTTATCCAGCAATGACTTTGACGACTTGGAACTGGATGGGACCAGCGGCGACTGCAATACAGCAAACCTTTCCTCATCTAGCTCACTAGACAATAACTCCTCAGTAACCCAGCTCTGCGTGTGTACCTCAGTGTTCCAGAGCTCTGAGTCAGCAGTGGGCTCTGGCAATTCCTGGCTGGTGTTGTAGAATACACAAAGCAAGCGGTCGGGAAGGTGAGTGAGTCACGCCAGATCAAGAATGTCCTCGAGGGACCTATTCCTCTGCTCCAGCAGGAGGAGGTGGACTGCAAGGATATCCATTGTTTAAATTCAAAGGTATAATCCAATTTTGCGGTCTTTTGTTCTGTAGCGGGGTTGTTGTAACTTAATCCACAAGGGAGATAAACTCAAACACAACAATCCATAAACATTAACACAAGACAAAGAACTGAGAAAGACTGAAGGCTTAAATACACAGAGGAAGGTAATCAACAGAACAGGGAACGGGTGTGGACTAATTAGGGACCATGGCAACTAATGAATGACTAAACTCAGACAAATTGTGACAAGGAAATCTAAGACTAAAACTAAACAAGACAGAGAAACAGAACATGACCGTGGGAAGTATTGCACCAGTGAAAGCTTTTGTACCTTTTCTGAAAATGTATGATTCTGTTGCAGATATGTAACACATGCTAGTAGTTAATATTTAGGACAAGGGTCAGATGGATAGGGACCATCCATCCCAAGCTTTTTTAACATAATATCACTTACGCTGCATCTGAAATCTCATAGGTACTGCATTTGGTTTGAAACTTTTTTCATGACTGTTAAAAAAAGTTTGTTCTATTTAGTATGAATGTGTGTAGTATGAATGAAATTCGGATGGTGTTCTTGTCATCTTTTCTCATGATAAAATCAAAGTAATGTCAGTATTTCCAGCTGCTGAATGTAAGCTCCAAGCTAGCTTGCTGCAGTGGTGACATTACATGCACCTGCGAGTTGTGAAGATTACGAAAATGAATATAAGAATGATTGGATTGTTGGATTTCAAATCAGTAGTGGTTGAGGCAACAAAAATAACATTGTAACAAGCTATTTTATGGATTGTAATTATAATAATATTTCTGAAATCTTATTAGTAACTGATTACTACAAAAAGTAATCTTATTACTGTAACGCGTTACAGTAACTCATTACTGCCCAACACTGTATGTTTTGAGTATTCAATTTCGTATACAACAAATGTCTCGGTTCAGATTGAATAGAGTACCCCTGAATCCTCTGTACTGCTACAGATAGAAAGATGAATGGACTGATAGATGGATGTATTCCAGTCTATTCCATCAATCAAATTGTTGCAACAAAGTTGCAGTGAATTGATCTAATCTCTATTAAATTTTATGTAATTTCAGGTGTGAACAAGTTTTATGATAACATCCAGGAAATGATTGGATACAAGCCTTGTATATGGTGGAAACTGTGCTGGGTTTTCTTCACCCCTCTAGTTGTTGCTGTAAGTAACCTACTTTATTCTTTTTAATATGACATTACATGAAGAATACAACATGACCAGATTTTGACGTTTTGTTAAAGCTATTGCCATTTTTGTGACAAACATTAAAATAAATGGATAAAAGTAGATTATACCTGTTTTTATAGAAGTTCTTTCCTGAAAAGATGATTTAATGTTGTTAAAATTCTTTGAATACTGTGTCAAATCCAAAATGTGACAAAATTTAGGAAAGGAATTGGAAACTGTACATTTGAAAACAAAATTATGCTACTGATTTGTTTTTGATGTGTTGAAAAATTACTGTAACACAAAGTAAAAGTTGAACTTTATACTATACAGATTGTTTCAAAGGAGCTTCACATTAATAAGCATTAAAATAATAATGTTAATGTTGCAAAGTGCATCAATTATGAAACAAGTTCAATTTAGCTATAAGCAGTTATATAGACCCTTTTCACATTTCCAGGTTTCTCAGAATTTAAGTCGTCATAGTCAGGTAAACTTTTATCGTGGTGAATTTCATTAAATATATTATTCATTAAAAATTTTTTGTCCATTTGTGCAAATAGCAAAAGAAAAACTACACAATAGTGTTTTCACAACTTTAAAAAAGAGGGGGGGGGGGAATAGAGAGAGATTGATAACATAGTATAGTGTTATAAATGTACATACATTTTTTTTTTAATTAAAATATAAAAAACTTTGCAGGATTTACAATATTGATGACCATAAAAGCTTCATCACAGTCTGTGAAAAGGGTCTATTTAGCTCGAGTCAGTTCAATGTTGATGCAATTCAGTTCAATAACAGTGCAGGTGTTGCAAAGTTAGTGTCCTTATCCAGCTCAAATCAGTTCAGATTTAGTTGTCTTGCAATAGTGTCAGTGCCAGTCATTCAGCTATTTATTTGTGCATAAAAATGTGACCCTGGGCCACAAAACCAGTCATAAGTCGCACGGGTATATTTGTAGCAATAGCCAACAATACATTGTATGGGTCAAAATTATCGATTTTTCTTTAATGCCAAAAATTATTAGGATATTAAGTAAAGATCATGTTCCATGAAGATATTTTGTAAATTTCCTACTGTATATATGTAACGGAGGCCAGCTAGTAGTCGCTGTGCGAGTAAACCTCACTCCTCTGATCTCAGGCCTGCGCAGAGCGGGGCGAGTAGGACCTGGGTAGAGGGGTTACATTGGTGCCTGGCCCGGATGGGAGTGAGGTTTAGGGGGGTGAGTGTAACGGAGGCCAACTAGTAGTTGCTGTGCGAATAAACCTCACTCCTCTGATCTCAAGAGATGCTCTAGCGACTGATGTTAGGGGTTGCAGCCTTTAGCCTCTTTGTTAGAGCGTCCGACTCCCATGCCGGAGACCCAGGTTCGAGGCCCGTGCAGAGTGGGGCGAGTAGGACCTGGGTGAGGGGTTACATATATATTAAAAATGTATTTTTGTGAGTGGATATGCATTGCTAAGGACTTCATTTGGACAACTTTAAAGGCGATTTTCTCAATATTTAGATTTTTTTTTGCACCCTCAGATTCCAGATTTTCAAATAGTTGTATCTCGGCCAAATATTGTCCTATCCTAACAAACCATACATCAATGGAAAGCTTATTTATTCAGCTTATATATATGTATATATATATATATATATATATATATATATATATATATATTATATATTTACATATATTTCAATTTTAAAAAAACGACCCATATGACTGGTTTTGTGGTCCAGGGTCACAAATGAGAAAAAAGTTCAAGGTGCTTCTTCTTGTACCAAAAGTAAAAAGCTTTATTGTTGTTTCCAGCAAGCAGCATTCCAAGACATTTCCATTTGATTCATTATATGCACATGTTAATGAGGGACACATACGTAAGAATGACCTTCAAAACAACCAAACTTCTAAACATGGTCCATGGTAGTTATAAAAATGTAAATAAAAATGTAGTTAACAGCTTGATACCTAACTTGAACCTAAATGTAATATTTATAATAGAAGAAAATCTTAAGGGTTTATTTGACATAAAACAGTGTTCTTTTACTGGTTATTCAATTTCTTGACTATGATAAGGCATACTTATTAATGTTTCTGGTCCCACTTTATATCAGGTGTCTTTAACTGTACTAAAATTTAAATTAATCATTCGATACAATGCACTTATTGTGTACATACGTGTTTTAGATTGTAAATATATTTTAAAAAATACCTGCATGGAATTACAGCTGTAATAAATTTATAATTACACTGTTGACCCATCCCTCACACCTTAACCCACCCTTAAATCTTCCCATACCACCAAACCTGTCCTTAAATAACCCATATCCACCTCAATAGCAGCACAGTGTTTGCAATACATTATGAACACAATAAGTACATTGTACTTATTTTTTTTTATGTAAGTACATAGTAGTTAATTATGTGAAAACTGCAGCATTTTTTTAAACAGAGCTTCTCTACAGGGTGTGTTCCTCTTCAGCGCGGTGCAAATGGTTCCTCTTACAATGAACAACTATGTGTTCCCTAAATGGGGACAAGGAGTGGGCTGGCTCATGGCTTTATCCTCTATGGTTCTCATTCCTGGTTATATGGGCTACATGTTCCTCACCCTGAAGGGGACATATAAGGAGGTAACTGTTCATTTACATATACAATAATGAACAATGTTAACACAGGCATTAGATGGTATATCTGTGCTCACTGCTGCTGGTTCTGGGACCTCATTTCAGCGGCTTAGGATAATGCTGCAGCCTCCAGCAGTGAGGCGTGCTCAGGAGAACGGGCCGGAGCAACAGCAGCCTCAGTCACAGCCACAGCTGCCGGAGCAGTCACCGCAGTCACCGCAACCACAGTCACCGCAACAACCGCAGCAACCAGACCAGGCACCGCAGCAACCGCAATCACCGCAACAACCACAATCACCGCAACAACCGCAGCAACCGCAACAACCACCGCAGCCGCAGCCACAACCACAGCCGCAGTCTCAGCCACCGGTGCAGGCTGATAGTTCATCTCCAACTAACCCTGGCAACGACGCCAATGTCTAAAAGCAGTAGAGATGAACCCCAGCAGAGAGCAATCAAAGATCAACAACACAGAAGACTTCCATGTTTATACAGTAATAGAATCATCTACCTCCAGGGGTCATAAATAATCAAACTAAACATAAAATGTGACAAAAAAAAAAAAAAAAAAAAAAAAAACACAAACAAACACACAATCACTTGCATTTGAAAAACTTACACAAACTCTGTAAGCTTTCCAAATGTGAAGCAAAGAGTGTCAGTGTTAAAAAATGACTTATACTATGTATTATGTGAATTTGTCTCTACTAAGGTTATACTGTGAGTTAGATTTAAGGACAGTGCATTGTCTTGCAATGCATAAACTATTTATGTGAGGTATAAACAGTTTCTATGTTGCACTGGGACAAAGCGGGAGTCCGTGATTATCAAAGAAAAACTGATTATGATTTTGTGGGTCATTTGTAAAAACCAAGGTGCATCAAGCAAGCCCTGTGTCCGAAGCACAATGAATTTTTATTCGGTAGAGCCCTTGGATGACCCATTATATGTTGTTGAATATTTTTGTTGAGAGAGACTGTTACTATATGTTACTTTTTTTTCTTTTCTGAGCTAAAAAAGAGAAAATACTTGTATGTGATTTTTAGCTTTGTACTTTAATGTTGAGACCAAGGACCAAAATCATAGACTAAAGCAAAAACGAATCTATGCCTGTCAGTGTGTAGTTTGTAAAGCACAGGGTACAAAAATACCGAAAATGAGAACACCACAAAACACAGGGTGAACATTTTTGCAGATTATACAGATTACTGATGAGTGCTGTCAATTCAGTGTCCTGTTTACATGTCCCCTCAGGAATATCCGAAAAAAGAAGAAAAAAAATCTCAGATATGTCTCTGACCCTGAGTGCATATCAGCTCCTTAAGCCTGTGATTTATGTAGTCGCGATTTGCATGACCATTAGTTACTTCATGTGCCAAAATGTTGAATTGTTGCAGTGCTAAAACAAAATGAACTGCCCTCTCGATACAATGGTTTACACTATACTATATTGTGCCATACCTTTTTGAAAAAGGATACGAAATATTTCTTAATAACATATTTTAAGTAAGTAGCATATACTAAAATATATTAGGGCTTTTCTGCCCCTTTTTTCCCCAAAAAAGCAAAAGCACAAAACCTAGAGTACAGAGACTTCTCCGACGACAGGGCAATGATGTGCTGACAGTTTCCGTCAAAGGCAGCTACACGTGAAAAGCATTCGGTCGTGTTAAACATGTTTACTAAGAGGAGATACGTACCTACATAAAATGTGAAATGGCTATGTCCTGTGAGTTTTGTACAAAGATACTTTACTGCAGTTTTATCTGGAACTTTATTGTAAAATTGTATTGTGTAAAACATGTAACTGTGAATGTCTGTACTCCATTGAGTTTTTGTCTAAATGTTGAAATATTTGAAAAACAATTGCTGTTTTCTGCAATAATATTTTGATCTCTGAAGCACATATCTTATGGAAATTATGAGTGATGATGATTATAAAAAGGATTATAAAACAAATAGGATTTATGTCTCGTAAGAAATAATATTGTTTTGTATATTTTTAACTGTTACACTGCCTAAAATTATAACATAGGACATGTATTTAAATGGTGTCATATGAAAAAGCACGATTGTTATGTAAAATGTATGAATAAACAGAAAATATTCGTAGTCTATAATCTGTGCGTTGATTCTCAGTCTTCACAAGAAGCCATTCATTAGGAGTCTGTATGACAACCTAATTATTTCAAACAGAATCCCTTTAAAACTGCTACAAATAAAGATATCACAGAATACAAAAATAAGCAGTTGTTAACTGGGCTGAAAGAATGAACATGTTAAAAATACAGAGGCCCTAATGAATGGACATGACATAGTCATAAACTCCAGCTCTTTCTGTGGTATAATTTCAGACAAACTCATTGATCGTGTGTGTGTGTGCAATTTTGTTCATTATACAGTATATCTAAACACAAAAGCGGTACTCAATTGTTGTGGCAGAATGATACATTTTAAATAATTTAAATGCAGTTCTTTGGCCAAGAAAGGGAATATCATTTATTAAAGTTTATGTCTGATTGCTGAACTAGCTGTAACGTGTAATGATGTTGTCGTATTTGTGAAAAAGTCATTCTTTTGAAGTATTTCTATTTAATGAATCTGCTGAAAAAGATTTTGCTAATTGAGACTCTAAAAAAGTGAAACAAAAGTTACAAGATCATGTGTTTTGTGTGCTTGTGAAAGGGGATTATCTGCATACATTGTCAAACGAATGGACCAATCAAGAGCTTGGAAAAAAATGTTGTCACTAATGTGTGATAAACACACTCAGAGCAGAGAACTAAAGTAGAACACATCCTATTTACAAGAATTATCCTAATATATTTAAATAAAAAAAATAGTCATACATAGTAAAATAAGATAACAAGTACGGGTAACATTTACATCTATTCATCACATGCTTTTATCCAAGTAACCCTCAAATGAGGAACATCGCAAACAATTTATCATAAGAGCCAGTACAGTTTCTAGCATAAAGCAGAGCACAAGTTGGAGCAGATCTTAGGCCTCAAGTCTTTCAACCAAGCACAGTCAGTGGATCTAGGCCCTCCTGGCAGACCTGAAGACACAACATGGCTGAATATTGCAAGCCCCTGCTAACATTTTAGCATCTTTAACATCAGCTTTCCACTCCTTAATGTACTTAACAATGCTCCCATTCCATCTGTAAGATGTTGTGGTACAGCAGTGTCTCATGGCCAAAACAATTCAGTAGCCTAGTAAGGATGCTTGAAAAGAAGTCAATCGGATAAGATATAGATGGTGTCAAGCCACCCCTCTCTCATTTTTGGATAGAGAAATCCACATCTTCAAGCACCTAAAGAGTTTGTGTTTCCATTTAACCAAAACCAGTTTCAGCATCTCCCAGACTTTTTTGACATGGTTTGCTTCATTGGTTTGGATTTCTTTATCTGTCTTTGGATTAAGAGTCTGCCCACTGCTTCAGTCTAGTTATCTGGTTTTCTGCTGTCTGGTTTTTACCCAGTCCAGCCTTGTACATCTTTTTCCAACTGCCTTGACTATAGCCTGAATAGATCTTTAGGAGATTTAGTGTGTTTTATGCTATTAAGAAGTAAAAGGTTGTAAACTGAGGTCCATTATCAGTTATTACCTCTTGTGGAAAGGTGTAAGAAGTAAATAAATTTCACATCAAGCAAAAACAAATAAATTCTCTCCCTCTTTCATTAGAGTTGCATGATATTGAAGCGAAATGTGAAAATCTGTCCTTTCTGTGTGGCTATTTTGTGTCAGCAACATGGCCAGGCAAGGGGTTAAGGAATTTACAATTGTTCACACTTGGGTACAAGAATGAGAGAGCAAAAAGCAGTCCCTGTTCTCCCCAAGAGGTAATGTTGTTGTTGTTGTTGTTTTCCTGAAGTTAAAAGGCATTTTTATGTTGTCCACAGAAATCCAATCCCCTTAAAATGAAACCTTTCCACACCATTATGTGTAAATGGAGTTTCAAAGGTTGCCAACCTCTCTACCTACTATCTACTACAATATGTAATGTGACATGATAAACTTATAAGTATGTTAAATATCTTAACAAAAAGATATAACCAACACATTTCATGTACCTTCTGAGAAAATGTTACTACAACTTTTGAAAGTCAACAGCAATTTTTGTACTATTGCATTACATAAAATGTAGTCACAATTCTGACAATGACATTTTTACATCAGTGTAGACAAAATATAATATTACCCTTTCACACTTAAGTTTAAAGTTAAGTTAAGTTAAGTTTTTCAAGGCGACCGTTATTTAGAACGTATCACTTTATTGTTTCCATGGTGACGCGTCATTGCTTGTTACGTGACACACCGCAGCCAAAATAGCGCTGTATGACTGATGATCTGCTTTTATTACATTTTTCCTTTTTTATTCGAAATATTCACAAATTTGTTAACGATAGCATGAAAGATCTGATCTTCTGATTGACAAATATGTGCAAGTGGATGTGTTTTGCTGTTTAAACACCTTTATAACGATCGCATTAGTTGAGCTATACGCGCGATGGGCGCCGCCATCTTAGTTTGCGCCGCACAGAGAATCGGATCTGTTGGATTTACAACACGCGAATTCATCCACTTTTCCCGAAGTACATGAAGGTAAGTAAGTGAACTGGGAAAGAATAGAGTAAACTTTAAAGTTACTTACACAATGTGTATCTGATATGAATAAAATGTGTCGTCTAATTATTATGGAAAGGATTGTTATTGCTGCTTCCATAGACATCAGTGTGTATTTTACAATCTCCAAATGTATTGTTTTGTTAGTACTTATGTGTATTTAAATATCTGAAACCTAAAATAAACATTATGTGGCTGAAAACACTGCATATTTGTGATATATGAAAAGTGCTGCGCGTGTCCGTCTCTGGTTTAGCGCCAGTCAAAGCGCGCAAGCACATTTGAATTTGGCAGTTGATCACGTGATGCACTGAACGTTCTAATCACAACGGTGTGATCGTATGCTCCAGGGACCAGCCAAAACTGATCACACCGGTGTGATCGTACGCATCAAAGGGATAACTAAATGCCAACTCACAGGTACCACCTTTGCTCTAATTCTTACACTTTCAGATTGATTTAACTACAATTAAGAACATTCAGAGGTGTATTTCCTGTTAAATCTCTAAACTCGCTAACACAATGTTTGAAAAATCAGATTATTGCTGCATATAATGAACATGGCATCTTAAGACACTGCTATTTTTGGTTCTCTGTTGTTTTGCTTTATTTACAGATGTCTGATTCAAACTAAAAGATATCGAATGGAATTTGGAGATTAGAATGTAGCTATTAAGCTCTGCTTCAATGATTATTTGGTTTTGGTTTCAGGGGATGATATAGCTGCCACTGAAGTCTGTAAGAGGCTTCCTAAAAACTTTTTCATTCTCTTTTCACTTAGGGCTATGGTACTTTGGCTAGGCTGAGGCCCTGACTCAGCACTGCCTAATGATGAGGTGCCAGCAGCAGGCTCTGCTTCCTAGAAAAGAGAGGAAGAGAATTAACTATAAAATATAAGAAAATTAAAAACACATTTGGTATAGAATGAAGGTGTGCGGACAACAAAATCATTCTTGACATTCAAAATAGACCTGTTGCCTTATTTTGAGATATTACCCTTGACCTAATGCTTGACATGTTTTCCTAATAAATGTTATCTTTTTTAAACCTTGAGTCAGGGAAAGAGACCATGTTCATCAGTGTTTGGGTTGTGGGCTCCTCATTTCTCCCCCAATGTAGGTCAGCACTGTTGCTTGTTTATCAGCAGCAAGTATTTTTGTATTCAGTAAAAGAGGAACTGGCTGTAGATGCTCATATAGAAATAGTCCTCAGCTTGGACTCGAATCAAATACCTTTTGTTGTGAGGCCACTGAGATACTGTGCCCCCTGTTTAAATATCCTCTAAATAATTTCTCCATCATTCAAACCATGTTCTGTTTGGTGGTGCAGATGTCAGCAGGCTGCTGTGTGCCTAAGAACAAGTGCACCCAGGCCACGTCGTAACCTTCCCAATGCCCCAAGTAAGTTGCCATAATATACTGTACCACTTGGGGGGAGGGTAAAGACCGTTCATACAATGGGAATAGGTCACTTCAGCTGTTTCTTGACCTTTTCTGTTTTTTTTTTGTTTGTTTTTTTGTAATAAAAGATAAAACTTACAGCTGTGCAGACCAGGAGTTTGCACTGGGGAAAGTGTTCTTTTCCCTATGCAGGGACCACGTCCTGGCTAACATGTGGACAATACATCACATGGACTTACCAACCGGGAAGTAACACATGTGGAAAGAAGTCTCTGTGTTGGGTCCTGCCTGGGAAGGGAGGAGTGCTACAGCCACAGTGATGGCTGGCAGAGCAAGGCTCTGCCCAGGGAAAGACACAGGGTTTCAAAACCTGAATACAGTGAACTCACATGGAAAAAGAAAGCACACATTATTACCTCAGAGAGGGAAAAGGTGCTGTGTGCAAGTGATACAGCCAGCCAGTTGCCCGAAATTTATCAGTTCATACCTAATAATACTAAGGACAAAAAAAAAAAAAAAATCTCGCAAAGGTATTGCCCAGCCCAGCCCAGCCCAGCCCACCACTCTACAGATAGCATTTTTTGCTAGTGCGCAGGAGGATGCAACACCACTAGTGGAGTGTGCTCACACTCCCAGGGGGCACGGCACAACCTGGGCTTGGTGTGCCAAAGAAATGGCATCCACAATCACAATGATCTTTTGTTTGGAGACAGCCTTCCCCTTCTGCTGTCCCCCGAAACAGACAAAGAGCTGCTCCTGAGTGTATGAAACAGTCTGTCTGGTCCAAATAAATGCGCAAAGTGTGCACTGGATATAACAAAAATAAGGCTGGGTCTGCCTCAACACAAGGGAGCGCTTGCAGGTTCACCACTTGATCCCTAAAAAGGGTAATGTGAAGTTTAGGCACATAGCCAGGCCGGGGTCTCAAGACAACCCGAAAGTATGAACTCAAGGCCATGGAGAGGTCCCAAGAGGGATTAAGGCATGGCCTTGGAGGATTTAACCTCCTTGCACATCTGAAGAACCTAACAACCAGGTCATGCTTCCCTAAGGATTTACTGTTCAATGAATTGTGTAGTGTTGCAATTAGGCTGTCCAGGACCCTGAAGCTGTGTGCCCATTGCAAACAGTGCTCCAGCATGTGTTGGATGTGTCTGTTGTAACAACAACATGCCTCGACACTTGTTCTAGGGGAACCCATGCCCGTAGTCTTTCCAAGGATTGTGCCCATCTCAGGACTCAAATCTGAAGCCAGAGCTGAAGCGGTCTCATACACATTAACCCAAGCGGTGTAACCACAGCCGAGGACACCATTTACTCCAGGAGCCCCTGAAATTGGTTCAGTGGGAATGCGACCTGAATTCATTCAGGTGGTTCAGCACCGACTTTGTGCATTCTGCCATTAGACGCTCTATCTTAGTGACTGAGTCCAACTCCATACTGAGAAAAGAGATGCTCTGCAGCAGGGAGAGCTTGCTCTTTTCCCAGTTGACCCGAAGCCCTGACCAGCTGAGGTGCTTGAGCACCAGATTCCTGTGTGCACACAATAGATCTTGAGAGTACACTAGAATTAGCCAGTCGTCAAGATAGTTGAGAGTGTGAATGCCCACTTCCCTTAGCTGGTCAAGTTTCATGAAGATGCAAGGTGACAGGGACAGTTCGAAAGGGAGGACCTTGTACTAGTATGCTTGACCCTTGAAATATACACCAGCTCAAGTTTCCCTTGTGATAAGGTGAATGGACTGAGTGACTGCATTAACACCCTCTCGGCTCCAAAGAACAAATCTGAATGAGTGATAGCACACCATCTCCTTTTATACCCATATACTTCAATCCTCATTGGCCTTTTCTCAAAGTATTAGAGGTGTTTGGGGCTCCCAAGCGTGACACCTAGTGTCAGTACATCGACACAACGTCGAAGTGACTGACAGACAGGGAAACTGGTATTTGTCACTACATTACACTGTACATTAATGGTACAGTAGAGTCGCTTGATGTTTTCATGGTTTCACTATATTGAAAGATGGGTGCTGGATGTATTGTGAAAACTTGACATCTCAAGAGTGTGATGGTCTATTTGCTGGATCACAGAAAAACATGATCAACCTATACCTACCCCCGTTAGAAAACTCAGATAGATCTGTCCTGGCAAACAGAAATATGCAAACATCAGCACAATCCCACAAGTGTAGGATCAAGATAAAGATTTGGTACAGATTTTTTTTAAAACAGAAAATGTAAAGAAGTTTAAACCAAAGGCATGGTATTGTATGTATGTATTGATATTATCTTTATTTTATTTTTAATTTAATTGTATTATTGCTATATTATATTATATTATATTATACATTTTGTTGTTTCAATTAAACTAGTCTTAATGACAAAATTAAAAATGTTTGTACATGCCTGAATATGCCAGTATATATCTCAACCCAGTTCAGTGTCACGGCTGGTTGTACATTAAAGGGAGGAATGCATTGATCTATGTGCAGCAGTTTGGGGGGACGGCTGGGTGGTTATGGAGGAAGAGACCATGGAGGAGCCAGCGGAGGAGGCCATGATGGAACCGGCAGAGTCTGACAGAGCTGGAGAGTTCAAGATTCATGTCAGAGCCTTCAGAGGTGTCGACAAGGCAGAGCCAGATGGATGGAAGAGCGAGGCGTAGTCAGGGAGGTGGAGACAGAAGATTGGAGAACCAGGGCAACACCACGATCTCGAACCAAGGTGGAGCCGGAGGATCAGAGGACCGAGCAAGAGCTGGTGGCAGTGAGGACCAAGGTGGAGCCAGAGGGATGGAGGACCCTGGTGGAGCAGAAAGGGTGGAGGGACCAGGCACAGCCAAAGGCCTGGAAGTCCATGGTGGGACCAGGGGGTCGACAGACAAAGGCGTAGCCGAAGAGACGAGCGACCCAGGTGGGACAAAAGGAGAGACAAGCTATGATGGAGCTGACGGGTCGAAGACCTAAGCTGGAGTCATGGGCATGGAACAACATTTTCAGAGCCTGGCAAGTTGGTGGTATCATTGTACTCTTCAACCTCTCCCACAGTTCCCCATAGGCACTGCCTGCAGGAGATTGTCATCAAGAACATTCCAAAAACACATCTTGACTGTGTTCTCATTCCAGGGCACCTGATGACACAAGTCCAAGAAATCCTCCAGAGGACGTCCCCCCTGATAAAGTGAGATGATTTGGTCCTCTAGGTGGAGGTAGGCTACTGCTAGATCTGTAATTAGTTACTAAACTAGGAATAACTAGAAACTAAACAATAAACAGGCCAACAATGTAATCAGTAATCATAACAACAAACAGGGACCTAATCCGAAAAGACAACTAAATCTGGGGACACACTTAACAACTACTGAAACATTCTAAGACTGAACTCAACACACAATTAGACTGTTTCCATTGACTGGAGCATATTCTAGTCTTTGAGAGTCAGAGAAAAGCACAAACCTAATGTCTGCGTCATTGGTTCATGGTAAAGTTGGACATACTTGTGTTGATTTTATGAATGATAAATGCATGTTCAAATACAACATGTCTTGAATTTTTCAGAAAGTCCTATATTTCACATTCTCATTTTCTTTTTGGTTTTATCAGTACACACATTTCCTTAATTACAACATTTTTAGTGCTGGTTTTTAAACGTATAGTCAAACAATAATAATAATAATAATAATAATAATATCATTTTAAAATTAATATGAAAATAACTATAATGTTGTGTAGTCTATAATAGACAGAGCCAGTGCTACTTATTGAGAGATTTATTCATGAGCGAATAATTATTTAATAATTTTACTGGAGTTGTAGACACATTACCTAGTTAGTCTGAACCGTGCATTAATTTGAAAGGTGACGGCTATTATGCGGTCTCAGCCAATCGGTGCATTGCTGATCATGTTTTCGAGTATCGATATATATGCCTTTTTCAATAAACACAAAAGCTGTGTCTCAATTCAAAGGTCATGCCTTTGAAGTCTGTGAATGTCAGACCACGTGTTGTTAAATGGGACAGTCTAGCCTATGGATGATTGCTCTTGTTGCCTAGCAACCATGACAGCTGCAGATGACAAGAAGCAGTAACATTTGTTCTGGACGTTTTTGAAAGTGTTTTGAAACTAAAAACAAAACAAGGTTCACAACCTTTGTAAATATGTTCTCCTCGGTCCATTTATGTACATAATAAAGAGTATAAACTATCTATAAAATTACATCTTAAATTACATCTTTTTTTTGACATTTGTGTTGTTAGCAACCTGGTTGGTTGTTAGATATTTAAGTAAATTAAAATCCAATACCTGCGTTTAAAAGTGTAATCGGGCATTTTCTCTTTTTTTAAAAAAATCCCATTGCGCATCACCGTTGCGCAATGAATCTTGGGAAAGGCTAGGGTAGGCTGCATTTGAAGAAGCCTTCAAATTGGGACAGCCTTTGTCGAGCCGCAGTGACTTATTCAGCCTTTGAATGTAGCCTTCAAAGTATGCAGCCTCTGAACTGGGATGCAGCTAAAGATGTGCAATAATTTTAGACAGCTTGATCCAGATATTTTAATCAAATATTCAAACAGAAGAACCAAATTAGTCAGAGATCAATTATCATGATTAGAAGATCTGGCATCTGTCAAATGTATTTAGCAAGGTATGAAGAACGGACCCCCAGTCCATATTGGCATGATCAGTTGTCACGACTAAATATATTCACAATACATTCATGGCCTCACAGTTGTGTAGTGTCAGAAATGGTCTTATTGTTAGGAGATACCAGGGTCCGCAGCTGTACCATTGGAGATAGCGTAATGGCCAATTTGTATCACGTGTGCCTTTACATTATTTAATTTCTTTCAGAGTTGTGCAACAGTCAGTCACTGTTTGTGGATACCCTAGAAATGAATGAGAACTGCCGTGAACTGAATCCTACCTGACGCAATTTTGTCTCTAATAAAAGAGCATTTTTTGGTGTAAATTCTAAAAATATATCAATCCAAAATGATTGTTTAATGGCAAGCATGTAGAATATTCATTAAATAAGCTGTTTTCCCACAAAAGCAGTTTATTCAGCATAGTGAAGCCTCTCCTCCATTGACATTAATTCAAAAAATGGCCTCTGGTATCCTTCCCTGCATACTACAGCATTATGTTTTTTTTTGTTTGTTTTTTTGCTAACCTTGGAGGCTTTCCTTAAAGTGGCTTTGGTAGTGTGCTCCAGGTTTAAGGCACACATGAACTCTCAAAGAGAAACAGAACTTGACATTCAGGACATTTACACATATAAAGTATATTGAAGAGGTAATAATAAACTGGATTGAGAAATGTTGAACTGAACAAAAAAAAAAATGTAGCAGGAGATGAAAGAAATATAACATAAAACAATAATATGTCACTGTAGTGGTCCTAGTATTCCTATCTCAGATTAATAATTGTGAGCAGTGTTGATGAAAGAAATAATAATAATACATGCTTAAGATTTTTGTCTCGCTACGTTGAGTTAATAGATTTGGAGGATGAAGTATTGTAGGATGAATTGCTGGTATCTCACTGCAAAGCATCATGGATCAGTAGTTTGCTCTTGCTGTGCCCTCTCCTCCGGTCTCACTGTGGGCACTTCTCCATTTTAAAAATAGGGTCTCTATCAAACCAAGAAAATGCTAAATACCAAACCATGTCCTCTTTTTTTTTTTTTTTCCCCATTTTCAAATACCTTTGCTCCTAGCAGATTCTTTGACATTATGCAACAGACAAAACTCAAGGCATTTATGGCCCTTTCTAATGTGGATTTTTACATGATTATTTGCCATCCAAATGACTTGAATATTCATTGTTTTTGAGTGGAAGTAGAAAAAAGAAAAGAAAGAAAGAAAGAAAGAAAGAAAGAAGAAGAAAAGAAACATTGATTGATTTGAATGAATTCAAGAACAAACAAGTATTATGAGAAGGATTTCCTTTTGTGTATGTAAGAGTTTCTTTTGCTTAGAGCATGTAGTTGATGGAAGTACAGACATACAGTGGCAAGAACAAGTTTGTGAACCTTTTAAAATATTGAATTCAATTCACATTTATTTGTATAGTGCTTTTCACAATACATATCATGGTTGCACTTTATTTTACAGTACGTGCACTTACGTGTACTTACATTGTACTTACCTAAGAAAGTATTGGGTAATATAAGGTAACTACATGGGTTAAGGTTAGGTTTAGGGGTAGGTTCACAGAACCCCAGCTTTACAGAAAATGAAGATTTCTACATTACAATTTAGAGTAATCTGTTATCAGAGGTGACTGTGACAGAGAGTTCTAAGATAATACAAATCATGCAGTTAGCTAATATCATGTTGTGTGTGTGTGTGAGTGTGTGTGTGATCATAATGATTACAATATATAGAGAATTTGGCAGATAATTCCGGCAGCTCTGCCTTAAGCGTCCCCCGCAGGACAGTGACACTGCCTTTCCACCAGACCAGCACTAAGATCAGTCCATGGTGGGCTCTTGGAGCAAGGTAGGTGTCTCAACACCATTACAGCCACAAGATCTAGAAGCAAATCTTTCTGATGTGGTGGCCCTTACTTCAGCGCTTCGTTTTACAGCCCTTACTTCATCATACAGAGGCAAGGTGGAGGGTTGCGGCCAATCTTAAACCTGTGAGTACTGAATAGGGCCCTGCACAAGCTCCCATTCAAAATGCTGACGCAGGAACACATTTTGGCATGTGTTCAATGTCAAGATTTGTTTGCTGTGATAGACCTGAAGGACGCATACATTCACGTCACAATTGTCCCTTGGCCCAGACAGTTCCTACAGTTTGCCTTTAAGGGATAAGCAGAACAGTACAAGGTCCTCCCCTTTGGGCTGTCCCTGTCACCTCACGTGTTGACAAAAGTCACAGAGGCTGCCCTTGCCCCGCTAAGGGAAGTGGGCATTCACATCCCCAATTTTCACGACGACTAGCTGATTCTAGCTCACTCTCGAGATTTATTGTGTGCACACAGGGACCTGGTGCTCAGACACCTCAGCCGATTGGGGCTTCAGGTCAAGTGGGAAAAGAGCAAGCTCTCCACAGTGCAGAACATCTCTTTTCTCGAGATGGAGTTGGACTTAGTCACTATGATGGCGTGTCTTACGAATGAGTGTGCTCAGGCAGTGCTGAACTGCCTGAAGTCATTCAGGGGAAAGACAGTAGTTTCACTGAAACAATTCAGAGGCTCCTGGGGCATATGGCATCCTCGGCAGCGGTTATGCAGCTCAGGTTGATGCATATGAGGCCGTTTCAGCACTGGCTTCAGACTCGAGTCCCGAGAAGGGCATGTACTCATCATGTGGTTATCACGCCGATCTGTAGCTGCATGTTCAGCTCTTGGACAGACCTTGCATTTCTAGGGGCAGGGGTTCCCTTAGAACAAGTGTCCAGGCATGTTGTTGTCACAACAGCATCCAAGACAGTTTGAGGTGTTGTATGCAATGGGCTCCTGGGGCCCGTTCTTCGTACGTCGCTAACTCAGTTAGCTGGATTTGATTGATGACGATTTGGCATGGTCTTGGATTGTTCGGTTCTTCGACACTTATCGTGGACTTGCTGTTATAGCAACAGGTCCGTAAGTTCAAACCTGCTCTGGAGCAGGCTTATTTCATGTAAACAGGATTTGATCGCATCTTTTTAAGTAGAATTGATACTTAAATTAATACTTAATCTGTCCCAGCCATTGCTACTTTCTTACAAACGTACCCTAATGTGAACCAGGGAAAATAATAATGATTTAAAAATAAATTTACAAATAATATTATAATGTTGAGTAGTCTATCATAATATAGACACCACCAGTTTTACTCATTGAGAGATTTATTTGTGAGGAAATAATTACCTAATAATTTTATTGGAGTCTTACACACATGATGTGGGCTACAGTTAGTCTATGCCATGCATGCATTAATTTGAATGGTGACGCTATTATGGGAGTGGCCTGATGCAGCACAGGAGATGCAGATAACTTGATCTTGACCCTTAAGAAACTTTAATTAATGCTGTCACAATCTGCTTTAAAGTTGAAATGAAATTAATTGCTAATTACAACATTGAAATGAAAATGTAAAGCCTGCACAAATAGGAAATCGTGAATATAGCCTAAATAATGGGAGTCATGTAAAAAAAAAAACAGTACACATTTCATTTATCTATTATAACTTTTATGTTCTTTTTTTTTTAACTTGGTTTTTTTCTTATAAAAGGTGCAGAAATTTGTCGAGTTTTTTGTCAGGTGTCTTTTTTAATTATAATATCTTGACGCCAGCCAATCGCTGCGTTGCTGATCGTGGTTTCGAGTATCGATACATTTGCCTTTTTCAAGGAACGCATGAACGGGCAGTAATCGCAGATAATTTAATCTAGATGTTTTAATCCAGTCCGCAAATTCGTTTGAAGAACCAAATTAGCCAGAGTTCAGTTATCACGATTAAAAGATCTGGCATCTGTCAAATCATCTCAGATGTATTAAGCGAGGTACGAAGAACGGACCCCTGGATGGGACCTCGACTGCATTGGCATATCAACTGCCTCGAGTTGCTAGCAGGTTTGCTAGCCCTGTGGAGGTTTCGGCCATTGATCCAGGACAAGTACGTGTTGGTCCGGATAGACTTGGTTCACAGAGCTCACACTCCTCATGACAGCCCTTCCCTGCCAAATTCCCCAGAGGAAGGACCTTCTTTTTCAGGGCCAGGTCACAATTTAGCACCCATGTAGTCTTGCTGGGCCTACAGAGAGCTCCTTTTGAGCCCGTGGAGTCATTTAAGTTGAGTGTCCTCTTGAAGACAGCCCTCCTGACCACACTAACTTCCATCAACCTGCAGGTGTTCCCTGTCAGTGAAACGTGCCTATAGTTTGCTCTGGCATACTCTCACATGATCCTGAGACCCTGGCCAGGCTACGTACCCAAAGTTAGGGATCAACAACATTCCCACAACTCCATTTAGGGATCAAGTGGTGAGCTTGCAAATGCTACCTTGGGACAAGGCAGACCTAGCCTTGTCGTTGCTGTGTCCAGTACTGTGTGTTGCATGTTTACTTGGACTGCACGGAGAGCTTTAGATGCTCTGAGCAGCTCTTTCTCTGTTTTGAGGGACAACAGAAGGGGAAGGCTATCTCTAAACATGGGCCTTGGCATATCAGGCCAAGGGCACGCTGTGCCCCCAAAAGTGCGAGCAAATTTACAATCTCCAGGTTGAGCCAGTTTTGTCCCATGTGTTATCAGTTCTGTAATGAAATATGTCATGAAGCATGCCCTTTCAGGTCATCTCGTATACTTTGGCTAGGTGCTCCATATGTAGTGATTCCCTGTTGTCAATCCTATATGATGTATTTTCCATGATATGGTTTCCCTGACAGTAAACATGTATCTTCTCCTGGTCAGAGCTCTGCACTGCCACCAGTCACTGTGTTGTAGAGCTCCTCCCTTTTCAGGTAGGACCTACCACAGAGACTTCTTTCCATGTGTGGTACTTCCTGGTTGGTAAGTCCATGTGTGATGTGATGTATTCTCCATGTTAACCTCCCTTTGGGCAGGAAGTCGTCTTCGTAGTGTTCTTTTTTCTGCATAGAAAAAACAGTGCTTTCCCCAGCGCTAACTTCTGGCTGACGCAACATATTCCCACATTCCTTACTGCCCCCTCGTGGTATGGGGGATGACTTTGCTTACATGGGGTGTTGGGAAGGTCACGATGTTGCGAGTGCTTTTGTTGCCCGGCACACAGCAGCTTGACAACATCTGCACTGTCAAAACCATGTAACATGGTTTAGCTGGTTGTGGCATTTTCCCTAAGGACGCTTAGTGTCAATAAATCTGCGCGACGTCAAAGTGACTGACAGATAGTCTTGGTTTTGATCTGGATCAAATTATAGATTGTGTTGATGAAAACTTTTTAGTAAGATTGGGATACCTTTGATAAAAAAAAAAAAAAAAAAAAAAACAGGAATATTTTGATCCTAGCATAAGTGTGGCTTTCAGGAAAAAAAAAAAAAATGTAATAAAACTTATAATTGGCTCTTGATTAGTTTAACCGCTATAGCCATAAAGTATTTAAAGTATACATTGCTCTACCAATTAAGCCTTCCAGTCAATTAAAAAAAGGAAAAAAAGTCTATATAAATAATCCCCCAAATAGCTGTCAATAGCAAACAAAATAATATTTATTATATTAATTACAATGACTCCATCATTATAGATCAACCAGTCAAAGGTAGTTTTTAACAACTACATCTCTGATTCCACATCCAGTCAGTTCCTCAATCTGAGAAAATGCCAGGTTAGTCTGGGTATTCATCAGCAGGCTCATGTGGATCATTATCATTATCTTCATCACAGAGAGGGATATTGTGCCTGGTAGCAATGTTTTGTACAGGCAAATACAGGCAAGTATTGTTACATGCTCCCTGTGGTTCCACTCGCAAGTAGTTAAGGCATGCAAAGCGACTTTTGAGAACTCCATTTAAGCGATCAGTCTTCTTCAACATCTTGTTTTGCAATGAGCAGTGCTGAAGTGTGCTTGCTCAGGTATGTTTGCTGCAAGAAAAGGGGACATCAGCCATGGTAGGAGTGGATAGGCACTGTCTCCTAATATTATGTCACCTGGTCTGTTGGTTTGGAGCTCTCTGTATCAAGCATTCTCCCCCAGGATACGTACATCATGGACAGACCCAGGCCACCTCACAACGCAGTTTGTGATGATGAGGTTAGTGTCACCCACAAGTTGTATGTTGATGCTGAGCCTTTCGATTGACATACTCCCACTCCCTCTCATGAGGAGCTTGTATGTGCACATGAGTGCAGTCAATAACCCCAATAGTATTGTGCATGTTTCCTAAAAGAAAAAACTTGTACTTGGTCTGGGTAATCTTGTCATCCTTTGAAAATGAAACAAATTGATTGATCAGGCTGGTCAATGCGATTGACAGAAATTTCATCATATCACTGACAGTTGATTTGTCCACTCCTACATTGTCACCAACAACTTGGTAGAAAGTCCAAGTTGCATAAAAGTGCAAAGCAATGAGGACCTGTTCTTCCACAGACAGAGCGTGACTCCTTCGGGTTCTGCATTAAAGTTTTGACCTAATAAGGTCTGCAATGTACCTAATATCAGAATTCCCAAAGTGAAACCAAGCGTACCAATTCCTCAGGGGTGTACTGCTCCAGTGGTTTTGTACGCTCAACATACACCCTTAGACGAAATGCTCTCCTACCAAACTATTGAGGGCAATGGACAATACCTGCCATGTCAGTGCCTCTCTGTAAGTCCTCTGAGAAAGGCTGAATGAGATTACTGTGTGACTGGTCTTTTCAAACACATAACCAGTAAACATCAATTAGCTGATGTGCTTTGGCTTCACGGTTGCAGAAATCCATGCACTGCTTGAGGATGTTTATGGGTGTTACCATTATGCCTCAGTAGTAGGAAGTTTTAATTCTACTAAGGGTGGAGAAGTGACTAACAAAAAGAAAAAAGATATTTGGGATGAAATTACCCAAAATGTGAATGTCATGGGGTGTGACCAGTAGAGGACTACAGAGCAAGTGAAATTTAGATGGAAAAATCTGAATGCCAGGGTGACAAAGGACCATGCTGAAGGAAAAAAAACACCCAAACAGGAAACAGTCCCTTTAGTAGAGGTGATTACACAGATCTGGTTCTTGACATTATTGGAGGTAGAATCTCACAAGCTCTGCATGGGATTCAAGGTATTGTAAGGGACAGTGAGTCCATGATTGTTGAGGAAAGTGACACAGTTCCTTCTAATGCAGGAGGAGCATTTATTCTGGATCTCAGCCCTGTTATTAAGGAAGAAAGTGGATCCTCACTGGTAGAGCCAGAAGTTATTGCCACAGGACAGAAGCATTCTTCGCCAAACAAAGATGATGTTGTCTATAAATCACTTGTTAAACAAGAAACTGAGAGAGCGGAAGTGCAGATTCATCTGGCAGATGAACAAATCACTCTTACCCAACTACAGCAAACCAAAGCCAGACTTGAGATCCAACTTCTAAAATCAGAGCTTCAAAAAGCTGGTCTCTCTACAAATGAAGAGCTCTAAACATTCTTTATTTTGTTAACTATTGGACATTTAGCCTCTTTATGATTTTAAACACGTTTCAGCACAAAAGTAAAATGGATTGCCTGATCCTAGATAGCAAAACATGGGATTTCTAAATCCACATCATTCTGATCCAGATTAAACTCTTTGAACAACTGGCCCCTGCTTACTATTGTAACCTCTATTCTCTGATGGAGGGAATGAGATGTTGTGTCCTTCCTGCCACAACACTGAATTACCCGCTGAAATGGCCGGGACACTGTCTTGGCTCCTCAGCACAAACCTAAATGAGTGGATACATGTCATCTCCTTTTATACCCGAATATCCCGGGAAATGGCCCTTGCAAATTCATCTCGTCAATTCTCATTGGCCTTTTTTTTTTAAAGTATCAGAGGTGTTTGGGGCTCCCAGGTGGGACCCCTAGTGTCAGTACATTAACAGAACATCTCCTTCCCCCCAATCAGCGAATGGAGTTTACAATAGTAAACAAGACGTTAGACTTATTTTAAGCCCAACTCAGTCAACCCTATTTGAATAATACTGAACTACTTCAAAGTGCATTTCTTACCACATCCAAACTTGGACTAAAACACATCTTTCACATCAACTGTAATGCACCTTTCTAATGACAGTGTATTTATATTAATTAGTGGATTGTTCGCAGTGACCTTTTGGGTGCTAATGTTTGACTCTCATAGTGTCACAGCTTATAACATCTCAATATTATGCCACAGGCTTAGGGAGTAGCTGCAGATAGGATACAGACTGAACAAAGAATGCATCATCATACAAATATATGTATGAAGTGGAAATCTGAAGAATGATATGCAACTTCTACAGCTAACTGCTGTACTACAGTAACTACAGTATTATGCAACTTAAGACCAAAAACACATTCTGTGTGATCATCCCATTACACCTGACACTCAGAAGACAAAGAAAAATGTTGTCAAATTGGACAGATATAATGAAAATAAAATGCTTCTCCATCCTCATCCAGGTGAATGTAGAAAATGGCACAGTGTTTAAAGGTCATTTCTGATTACTGACATCACAGTATTTTGCCGCTCTCCACTCCGGAGGAAATATTTCCGCTCCGCTCACATGCTCTGATGTGAACTGTTCCTTTAAGTAGGTCCATGATCTTACTCACAAATCATTAGGAAGATAAGTTTTGTCACGCTAGTCACTGGCTTGTGTAAGATGTCATGCATGTAAGATACATACAGTTTCACACACATCAGCACATGTGAATCTGCATAAAATCACTGACAACATTCACAGACTTTGAAAAGATACATGAATCCTCACGCACCAAACAAACACACACACACCCCACATATGAGAAGGAAGTTTAGGACAGGTCATCACTGGAGGCACAGTGAATCAGAGCTGTGATGTAGTGTGATGTAGTGAGATGCGTGCTCTTCCTGTCTGTCAGTGTGTTTTACATCTTCGTTCGCTGATGTGGGGATGACAGCGCTCGGACCACCCATCCTCCATCCCTTTTGACGTCAGCCCTCATCTGAGTCAGAGCAAACCAACAGTCTCTCCTCATGGATAAAAGCTACACACATATGGAAAAAAAAAAATTCTATAAGTATTTGTATTGGTTTTGCTCTTATTGTTAATTAATAATTATGTTATTGAAACATTATGTGTCTATTATGCACAAATAGATATGAGTTATAGAAAGCCTTATTAGATTAATTATATGATTTGAAATTCGAAATTTAGCCTGTCTCCTGCATCCAGCAATTCTTTTGGTATCCCTCCTCTACCTCAACTCCACTTTCACGTCTAATTATTATCAAATTGGTTTAAATCCAGGTCTTCACTTTGAACTTGGGTCGACTCATGTCTCAAGCTTGAGTCCTCCATCGTGGACAGTGAGCAAAATGTGTGTACCTTCTCTTCCATTCAAGTATAATATATGACTTCATGACCACCAACATTAAAGCAATAGTCATTAGCCACATTTCCACCGTCGGGCCAGTGCCTTTCAATGGGCCGGGCTGGGCTAATAGCCTCGGACCTGTAGCACCGAACCCAAAATCATGCTGCGTTTCCACTGTTGATTCACTAAAACCCACTCGTAACACACCTCTCTGGAACAACGTCACACAACCCCAACATTTAACTAACAAATGGAAGTTTTATCAAAAAAAATAATCAGAAAGAAATCACTGGAAACTAGCGAGACTGCAAAACAAAATAAAAGTGGCCATTTGTTGGCATTTTTGTTTACTTTGTTTAAAAACCAAGCATTGATGTTTTACCTCAGTTTTACAATAATGATACATTGATCAGAATTAATTAATTTGTGTCAAGATTACACATTAGTCACACAGAAATAAAGTGGTATTTACCGTTATTTCACAAAAGAGGATACACATGCTTATTCAGTTGCATGATAATTTCTACATATTTTCCACCAAAAATATGACCTGAGCAGCTTTAGCACTCTCCAGTGGTAGTCCCAAAAGTTATATTTTCAGTCAGAGAAACAGAGGAAGCTCCCCAAAAAACAGAGTTGCTTTATTTTATGACATGAGCAGAGCTAAATATGAATATCAGACAGTCTGGTATAAAGAGACGAGATGTACTGACAGATAAAATAAATACACGATTGTGAAAGCCTATATGATTTGTCTGATTTCTTCAAGCAGTCGTATTTACCATGTTTACTATGGTAATAGCACACATAGTCTTTTGCATTGCATATAAATATTTCACATTGGATCACAAACAGAAGTTATTTCTAACACTCGCTGCTGTTTGAAAGTGAGTTTTGAGCTAAAATGATTTTAAAAGTCTTTAATGCTGATGTTAGCTGGTATATGAAATCATCCTCCAGACTCAGAAAAACTCAGCCTTTATTCAAGCCCAAGCTGGCCCGCTTTGGACCAAGGTATTCAGCGGGCCAAAAAACCCTGGCCGTTGGCCCAGAGGAAGCCCCAACGAGGCACTATCAAGCCCCGGAAGTGACAATAGAAATGCGACTGGCCCTGGCACACTGCAATAACTATAGTGACAAGAATAACAGTATCAGCAGCATGTAATACATTAACATTTTCACATGCATTAACATGCAAAAAATTATTCTGAGAGTTGTCATGACTGAACTATAGGTCAATCTGTGTTACTATGTTAACTCCTTTGTACCAAAGATCAGATTTCCCTCGTTTGAAGCATACTAGATTGTTTTGGGAACATTCGCAAATCATGCTGGATAACATAGATCCTCAAGTGTTGTCTATCCCACATGAGTGTATATGGTCATTAAAGCAAAAAGGGGACATGCAAAACATGAAGACAATCTTAAAATCATTTTGATTTTTTGACTCGGATGTTCTACTGATAAAATAATTTGTAATGTGGACAAAACATTTAATAAGAAAAAATTAAAAATAGGTATTTCCACTTTTAGACCCAATTGTGTCTGTTTATGACATCAGTGAGGTCATTCAGTTGATGTCAGTTCCTCTGCTTTTACTAGTCTGTGAGAGAAATGTTAGCACAGAATCTAGAGCACTGGTCATATTAAGCACTGTGGTCTCTCTCTCTCTCTCTCTCTCTCTCTCTCTCACACACACACACACACACACACACACACACACAAACTTGGTTTAAGTGTGACTCGTCAGAGTCTATCACTCCCCATTACAGCCCAGTGGTCTGCTGCGTATGCTGCGTGCATGGCTGGACCCCAAAACAGAGAATGTCAAGTGCGATAAGAGTTAGTGTATGTTCATATGCTATGAAACACTGCCTGGTCCAATTGCCCTCAGAATGCTACACGGCCTGTGGCCCTTGCTCAACTCTACAGAACATCTCGCTCGTAAACTGTGACCACAACTCCTTCACAGGTTCTTCACATACCTAGAGCATTTGAAAATCAAGCTCTTTCTTTCTTTTAAATATCTCCATGAACTATCATTCAAAAGAATTCCAAAGAATATTTTTAAATAAGAATTTTAAAAAATCAGTGCTAATGTTTAATGAATTATGCATTAATTTTGTATTGTACAAAATTGATGCATAATTAATGGAACCACTATTGTAGCCTAAGTTAAGGAGAGAGGACGCTGGACAATTGTGGCTGGTGCTTCTCCATCAACACATTAAAACTGTTTGTTTGTTTTAATGTGTTGTATCAGCTTGATGTTGCTCGTGTGGTGCTCTGCTGCTTTCTGACCGCCTAGACTTTTGTCTTCTAGAATATAGATCCTACTCGCTTTTATACTGGAACTATTTGGAGTTTATGGCAAGATTAATTTTGATTACCTGTACTTCATCATGCTATACTCTGCCATGGAACTTTTACAGCTCGGTCATTCAGCACCGCCTGCTACTAGTGTTTTGGAAACATTGCAATCACATCTTCTTCGCCGGCCAAAATACGTTTATTGAGGCTCTCGCCGGAACCTGCGTACTAACGTTGTGCCTGTCCTGCTAATTTCTCCTACCACCAGAAGTCTTCTGTATCTAGTGGAGGTGTCTGCCTTGACACAGTCATGTTTGCGCATCTGAACACTCACTCTATAAACAATAAAGCGGCTTCAATATGTCACACTGTTGTGGACAAAGAACTGGACTTTTTCTGCCTCTGTTAAATGTGGCATCAGACAAATGACTATTTCAATCTAAATATGTGTGCTCTGCCTGCACTTATATTGACTGGCCGCATTCCTCCGGTAGAGGTGGTGGTCTTGCTTCTCATCGCCTTGCTTTTCATCATTTGAATACTTGCCATTTAAATTGAATGGTCTCTCACCAGTTATTGTCTATCATCCTCTAGGGCTGTCACAATATTGTAATACCGCGCTATTGATGAGCGAAACGCAGAGGAATGCAAGAACTGCAGCAACCGCGATATTTGCGTGTTTTTTTTTTCTCGTAAGGTTATGCCCTTCTCGTGCATGTGTACTGAAGTTAGTAATGATAACATAATGTGTACCATGGTGATTTGTACAGAGGCTCTATAGATTTGCACTTAACAAGCCAACTGAGTGAGTGCGATTACCTGCGTTTTAGGAAAATCACTGATATTTGACCGTCTTAGTCATACTATTAGTGACTTACCAGTTATGGCCTCCATTGACCAATATAACACTGCTTTTACATCTGTTCTGGATGAGTTTGCCCCTCTGAAAAAACATGTTGTTTCTTTTAAGAGATCATCTCCTTGGTATACACCTGAATTACGCCATATGAAGACTTTAGGCAGGCAGTTAGAGCGGAAATACAAAAAGAACTGGCCTAAAAGTTCATATATAAATGTTTGATCAACATCAGATTGAGTATCATAATGCTCTCAAAGCTGCAAAAGTGGCATATTATTAGTAGTGACATCTCTAATCCCAGAGTTCTGTTTAGAACAGTCAATAATCTTTTTAAACCTCCTATTAACATCAATTGTTCCACCACTAAGCAACTGTAATGAGTTTCTCAATTATTTTTCATCCAAAACAGAGAATTTTTATAGCACTATTACCTGTGATGATGCTTTTGAACTTGAGTCGCATCCTCCTAATTTCTCTGGTCTTCTTTTTTCAAGTTTCAATGCTGTTGATTTTGATTTTATTTCCAAACTTGGTTTGTCAATGATTTCAACTACTTTTGTACTTGATCCCCTCCCTACTACTGTTTTGAAAAATTGTCTGCCAGTTATTGTACTCCACTACTATTGTCAATGCTTTACTCAATGCAGGGACTGTCTCTCCTGCTTTAAAGATGGCAGCAGTGACACCAGTTCTTAAAAAGCCTGGGAGTGATACTGCTGTTACTGTATGTCTAATTATCGGCCAATTTCAAACATATAATTTCTGGCAAAAGTCCTTGAGCGTGTGGTTATTGGCCAACTCCAAACCCATCTTTATACAAATAGCCTACTAGAAATTTTTCATTCTGGGTTTAGGTCTGGACATGGTATAGATACTGCTCTAGTCAGGTCCTGAATGACCTCCTCATTATAGCTGATTCTGGGGCATGTGGCGATTTGATTTTGTTAGCTTTTAATGCTGCATTTGACACTACGTCACAGCATATTATTGGACAGATTATGTAGGTGGATTGGTCTGTCGGGTACTGTTTTGAACTAGTTTGAATCTTACCTCTCAGATCGCCCCCAATTTGTTTATATGGGTACTAATAGATCTCAGACTGTGCCTTTGTGTCAGGGTGTCCCTCAGGGGTCAGTTTTGGGTCCTGTTTTATTTAGTTATCTGTTAGATGTCTCTGGGACAGATTATTCAGAAGTATGGCCTGAGCTATCTCTGTTATGCAGATGACACCCAGATTTATATTAGCACTCAGCCTGATCTAACTTCCTCCTCTTCTCTCTGCCTGTTTGTTGGAAATTAAGGCGTTGATGAAACACAATTTTCTCAAGCTAAATTGTTCCAAAACCATGTTCTATTAATTGGCACTCCTTCTGATATTAAAAAGTGCAATGATTGGCACTCCTTCTAATATTAAAAAGTGCAATGATTTTAAAATTTCAGTTGACAATACCCAAATGTCCCCTTCTGTCCAGGTGCGTAACTTGGGCATAATTTTTTACTTTTAATTCTCATTTTAAAAACAAAAGTTTGCTTTTTTCCATCTTTGGAACATTGCTCGCATTAGACCATTTCTCTCCAGGCCTGATGCTGAGAGGCTTATCTATGCCTTCACCACATCGAGGCTTGATTATTGTAATTCTCTCTTTGCGGGTTTACCTGCAAGTTCTATTAAGAAGTATATACAAAACTCAACCACCCGTGTTTTGACATACACATCCTCACGCAATTGCATTGGCTTCCAGTTCAATCACGTATTGATTTTAAAATTCTGATTTTAACATACAAAGCAGTACATGGATTGGCTCCAGTTTATGTCTGTGATTTGGTTATTCCATCCATACCCTCTCGCTCTCTCCGCTCTCCTGGCTCTCTCTCTCTCTCTCTCTCTCTCTCTCTCTCTCTCTCTCTCTCAGTCACGTTGTCAACTAAAAACTATGGGGGGAGGGCCTTTTCCTTCAATGCCCCTAAGTTATACCTGCATCTATTAGGAATGCTACATCTTTGAATTGTTTTAAGAAACTTCTCAAGACACATCTTTTTAGTCAAGCTTTTAATTTATAATTTATTACTATGTGTTTTTTGATATAATGTATTTTTGCTTGGTTTGATTTGTTATTTTATTTTGTACGTTGTAGCGCTTTGAGTTTGAGAAAGGTGCACTATAAATGTATTATTATTATTTATTATTAATTTCATTGAGATTTACTTATAATATTAGTTCAGTGTTTTGTTGTTTTTGTTGTTTATCCAAAAAAGTATAAATTGAGTACTAAAAACAACTTTCAATCCATTTTCCCCCTCTCTGATCGAAATGTTTCTTTTTGGAGCAACTTGCCCTTTAAAGGGTTATGAAATGCTAAAGTACTTTTTTCTGAAATTTTAACAAAGGTGTTTGTGTTGCACATCACAGAGGCATTATCATTCCTTCATTTTAATTGTGGGAGAAAAGTGGTTCATTTTGAATGTTTTTGCACTATTTACATCTTCCGGATTTAAAATCTTCATCCTGCCAACGTCACATGATGTGACATTTTCTCACATTATATCGTATATCAATGACTCATCTGTGTCTCATAGTTAATTATTCATGAGACTGTGTCCTTAGAGAAGACACTTCTCTTAATTATTCAGGACAGCACATGTTGCCTTCCTATGACAGACTCTTCAAACTATGAGATCACTTTCATGGATTGTTTTATCTTTGTAAAAATTTGTGGAAAAGGATCTACCTCCTTTTGTGCATTTTGAAATTTCAGTACCATAAACAGGCCATGATTTTGCAACTGTAGTAGCCATGATGGATTATAGCACAGAAAAAGACTGCATAAATTATGCAGAGCTAAGCCATTCAAGACTTTGTAAGTAATTAGCAGAATTTTAAAATTGATATGAAACCTGATAGGTAGCCAGAAATGACAAAATTGGACCAATGTGATCATATCAGTCATCTTGGTTAAAATAAGCACTATTTATGCTGCATTTTAAACCAACTGGATCCTATTTATAGCATCAGCAGGACAACCACCCAGTGATGTATTACAAAAATACAGTCTGGAGTCATAAATGCATGAATTAGTTTTTTTGTTTTTGCATCAGAAACAAGTATGTGTTGTTTAGCAATGTTTATAATGACTATTAAAAGACATTTTGGTATCAAGCATAACACAGGTTTTTATCTGTAAAGAACGATCAAACAACAATTTCTAGCATCTTTTGTTCAGATGCATTCCTTAGGAGCTATAAAGCTGGGTGTTGTCAGCATAGCCATGAAAATTGATTCCATGTTTCCTAAAAATGTCCCAGAGGGAAAGCATACACAATGAAAAAAGGGGGCCTAATACCGATCCCTGTGGCACTCTGTACTTAACTTGACATCTCTTCATTTATAAAAAAACAAAATGATAGCAATCGGGAAGATAGGATCTAAACCATGCTAATGCCAGCCCACAAATGCCAACGTGACACTCAAGACTTTCCAACAAAATGTCTTGGTCTATGGTATCAAACACAGCACCAAGGTCTTACAACACAGGAGATGCAGCCATGGTCAGATGATATGAGCAGGTCATTTGTTACTCTGACATGCACAATGACCCTGAAAGACCCCAAATATAGACTTCTGTTTAAATCTGCTTCTCGCATATTTTTATCCTGTAAGAAGGAGATTTAGCCAACATCTGAAATTATGCTCCATTTTCCAAAATACCAAAAGTCTTCCATTAAGGGTGTGTTCACACTTGGCATGTTTGGTTCGATTAAAACGAAGCCTGGTGCGATTGCTCTGTTAGTGCAGTTCATTTGAACATGTGTGAACACTGCCATCCAAACCCTGCTGCGCACCAAACAACCTCGCCAGAGTTATCTGCTTCCAAACAAACTCTGGTGAGATTTGAATGCTATATGAACGCTACACGGACCAAAAGACATGTAAACAAACCAAAAACAGGAAGATGAGACCCTAAAAAGGACAAAATGCTCACGCATATCGTTTTTTTCTCATCATAGTTGTGATGTTGCCTATCACAGCTCAGCGTCAGAACCACATCTCTTCGCAGCAGATCGTTTGTGTGTGTGACAAAGGGATTCTTGCTGCTGTTTTGACTCTTTTATACATTTTATAAGCCCTTCACGAATTCTCAGCTGGTCAAAATACCACCATATGTAGGCTACACACATACAATGAGCGCATTTAGCCTAGCACACAGCATTGATTTGGATGTTCGGTAAGTTACGTCTCAAAATAGGCAATATGTAATAAACCAGTCATGTGTCCCTGTGCCTTTGGTTTCGGTATCTTTTGGTTCAGTGATAAAAAATGTGGGAGGAGCCAGGGGAAAGCCAGGAGCAGGAGGAGCCAGATGTTACCCCAGAAGCCAGCCAGGACGAGGCCCCAGGGTGTAGTCACAGGTGGGAGGAGCCATGGTGGAGTCAACTTGGTGGCAAACGACACCCTGGGGACGACCAACGGAGATGCAGCTGGAGATGGAGACCCAGATGGAACTGATGAGCCGACGAGACCACGCGCACCGATGGTCCTGGAGACCAAGGAGGAGCCATGGTGACGAGCGTCCGAGGAGGAGGCGGACATCCAGAGGGCAGAGGCTATGCCGGTGGGACCGAGGATGGAGGTGAAGCTGGAGGGAAGGTGGAGCCAGACGGAGCCGTAGGTGCAGGCAGGTCGACGACTGACCAAGGTGGAGCCGGAGAGATGAGGGAGCCCGGAGAAGCCGTATGGCCAATGGTGTCTTGTGGAGCCGAGGGAGGGAGGAGCCAGGGTGGAACCCAAGCGTCGACGGGCCGTGGTGGAGCAGGGGGCATAGAGGCTGGAAATGGAGACAGGGGATCCTCTGAGTGAGATGGAGCTGGTGGCCTGAAGACACTAGACATCTCTACCTGGCATGTGGAAGATGTAGAGCGGCTGAAGGTCAGTAGCGATGGTGGGGCTGAGGAACTGGCTGAAAGAGGAGGCGGGAGAGGGAGGCTGGGTGGGCATACAGGGAATTCAGGAGACATAGGAGATACAGAGAGCGCTGGAGAGTCAGGAGAAACTGGAGAAACATAGCGTTCAGACTTAGGGAACACAGGAGAATCAGGAGAATGGGAAATCACCTCTCCAAAAAAGTCAGTTAGGTCAGCCTCAAAAATACCTTTCAGTTCCTCAGAATATTTGCCAGGGATAGCAGTCATCTCAACCACAGCGGTGGTGTGGGCGGGGCTTTCATCCCAGCCCTCGAGCTCCACAAGCACTCCCTCAGCGTCGCATGGTGTTACCGGCTCGCGCACCTGGTCAGAACCTTGCTGTGAGGCAGGCTCCGGGACGATGGTACCATCCGACCTTGTCCTCGGTCCTGGCTCATCCATCGTGGCAGGCTGGCCTCCTTGGTCTGCGGTGGGCACGTGTAACATCTCTGTTACGACGATCGTCGGTGGTGGCTGAATGGCCTCTGGCAGTGGAGTGGGGCTGGTGGCGAAGTCATCCTCCGCGGGGCCAACGGTGAAAGGCGAGTTGTTACTCACCAGCACCCACTCCACGAATGCGGCGAAATCCTTCCGAGGACCACTCCCTGGGAGGTGTGCCTGGGACCGCTCGCTTATGCTGGAGATGTAAAACACACAGAGTGCGTTAGGCACGCCAACTCCAAAAAATCCCTGGTGTGTGATTCCAGGGAGCGGTCCCTCTACTCCAGGCATAGTAGGGCTACTGCAGGGTCCATAGTGACAGAGGAAGGAAAAAACTAAAAGAAACGAAAACGCCACAAAAACTGTTTTGGTCCATTCTTCTGTTACGTAACGTGTGTATATGAAGGCACAAGGACGAAGGAGAATACAAGGAGTAATATTTAATAACAGAAACAGGCAGGAACTCACTATACACAACTAAATATCAACAAGAACGGACGAAGAATGAGGGAAAAACACGGTATATATACACGTGACAAACAAAGGGAACTTAACAAGATAATTAACGGGACACAGGTGAACGAAATGACTAATTAAACAGATTGGGGGAAAACTAGGTCACAGAAAACACAAGACATGTGACACACATTTTATATTATTTTTGTATTTCTACAAAATAATTACATTAGAGACTGTTTATACTTAAAGCATAATTGACAACTCCATTTCCCAAGTGTTTTCAAGCAATGAAATAGCAAACACTAAGCAATAAGATGTTACTTTCCTTTATAAACATAGAATCAATATTTTTGTATTATAAAAATGACTTATTTCTGATAAAGATTTAAATTTCTAATAATATTCACAGTATGTAAGTTTTAATGCAGTTGCCGGAATCACTTTAGACATCACAGTTGAAATGAGTTAGCTTATGCTTATAAAGTTGACCTGTTCTGCCCTATTTGTTGTGCACTGGCTATGCAGAAAGTTGATACTATCACTGTTTCCTTCAACAGACCTGGCACGTGTGCAGTGAATGAGTGAAGAAGAAAGGTCTTCTTTTTTTTTTCGTGTTTCTTTCTTGTCCTGCATGCTTAGTTTCAAAACTCTGCTGGGTTAATTTAGCTAGAGGGGCCATCCACTGCCTAGACATGTCATTATTTCAACTCCCACATGCCTTTAAATGGACGGAAGCTCAAACAGCATCTCACAGCAGCTTGCTCTCTTTAGCACTCATAGTTATCTCATTTAGTTAAGAGATAAAACCCTGAATCAGGAGAGAGGCTGTGCCTCCTCAGACAATGAAGGTAAAAGCATAGTTATTATAGTGAAAACTCTTTGTCATCATTAATTAATTAAATGCCATTTCATTACTTTACTGCACAACACTATATTAGATGACTCACAATTTGTCAAACTATTTTGAGCACAAATTAAAGAAACAGTCAATTGTACTACATAAAAATCTTCCAAAAATGCATCTATATACTGAGAGTATCTTGTAGATCTGCATGCTTTCAGAGCACAGCTGGGTGTTTTAGTGCTGTATTGAGGTAAATGAATGCAGAAGAAGCTGGCGAGAGCAGCGTGTTCCTGCCGTACAGCGAGCCTTTGATGAGTGAATGGGAGAGTTATGTAACATCTTTAGCACACATGCCTGAGTGTGTGACTGCCAGAAGACGTCGCAAAGAGATGTGAGAGGAGAAACATTGCTGCTTAGATTGGCATTGGGTCACTTTCCTTATTAGAACTGTTCAGTGGAGCAGCACTAACTAGCTTTCTGAAAAACTAACGTCTCTTAGAGCATTGATCTGCTGTTAAATGATCAGCTGATATTTTGACTTTAAACATCATGTACATAATTCATTCATTGGTTAGGAAAAAAAACTGAATTATAAGCAAGATCAGAGAGACATGGGACATGCTGCCATCTCTGCTCATGGGCACTGCGAGCCATTTAAATTTTCACTCCAGAGCTACAGGAAAATGGCATTCTGACAATGCTGAACCCAATGGTAAAAGGTGCCTTGCTTTGTGCCCGGCAGGCTGATGACCCTAACCCTATTGTAACTATAGGCATAAATAAATCTCAATCAATGCAACTTGCATTTATCACAACTGACTGATGGCACCACAAGGTTGTGCACAGTTCCACTGCCTTCTAATCTCAAGTTGACAGTTTGACCAAGGGTTCATTACTAATTCTAAAACGTCACTTTAGAACTAGTAGTGAAGGAATGTTGAGTCCCTCCATTGAAACTCATTGTATTTTGTACAGTATTAGAGAGAGAGAGAAAGATCGCCTGAGCGAGCATTACCTGTGTCTGATATAACATTCATTCTTCAGGTCGATGTCCATAATATTATCTCCATTATAAAAATCCGTATTGAATGTCCGCCGAGGAAAGCAATCTTTGTATTTGACCTTTTTACAGCTAAGGGAATTTTTCATAACAGCGCTAAAACAACGTCCTTTGTTTACAAAAGTCCCTTTCAATTTAAAAGTCTCTTGCGACTCACTGACTCATTAACTCATTAAAGTTTGCTGCCATCTAATGGCGTATTAATGTAACTTTCATTCAATCCATATTACGCACTAATGGACCCTCTCTCAATACCAAATACAACATATTATTTATATAAAATAATATTTATTGAACAACAATATTTAAATTAACAACAATAGCCATTATAAATGACAAAAGGAAATAAACACAATTGTACAATTCAGTCGAACATACAAAAGCAGTGCTCTACAGGATGTAAGTTAAATATAGCCTTAATATTAAATTATTAAATTTAACATAGCACAATTCGATTTGCTCTGGAACAAGTAATAGATTAATAAGACCAAAGATTGCCGTTTTACGTACCCAAAATGAATTATATCTCATGTTTAACCACTATAAGACACAGCGGCAAATCCCCGAAGCACTGGCCAAGATGAAGCTGTTCTCAGCGGGTACACGAGCACTGAACGTCCCGTTGACGGCCTCCAGCTCGTATCTCTGGAAACTTGTAAAATAGGCACTGTGATTAAATATAAGTCACATATTTCAGGTCTAAACAACTACATTCTCACCTAAAAAACTACCTTAAAACTACAGTTTGTGGTACAACAAGGGTAGTATTCGTAAAAATTACGGTCGATTTGCTCGGCCACCATGTCAGTCGCTTCAAGCAGAGTGATACAAACGGTGAAAAGTTAGGAGTGCTGTTATCACTAAAATATCGCACGGCTATCAGCTAATCAGATTCGAGAACTAGAAAGAACTGTTGTATATATAGATGTATATATAAGAATGTTACGTTAGGTTCCTGTGATGGTATAGTGTAGGGAAGGACGATAGTATATTGAGTCAACATTTAGTTTCATATAAATCATTTTGTTCTTGTGAGGTCCAAGTAAAGGATCCCAAAAAGTCAAAGAAGAAAGGCTGGCTGGGTCACTCCAGGACACTCACAGAGTCACTCCTGCATTGTCTCGGCTCTGTGCTGAGGGTCATTGTCCTGTCGGAAGATGAACCTTCAGGCCAGTCTGAGGTCCTGAGCACTCTTAACCAGGATTTCATTAACAATATCTCTTTATTTTGCTGTTTAGCTTCTTCTTTTTACATACAAAGATTCTTTTTGTAGCCTTCCCCAGATCTGCACCTATCTCTGAGCTCTGTTTGCAGTTCTTTTGAACTCATGGTTTGGTTTTTAATCTTATATGCATTTTCATCTAATAGACCTTATATAGACATGTATGTGCCTTTCCAAATCATGTCCAATCAATTGAATTTCATCCAGACAGTTTTCTTTTCTTTCTTTTCTTTTTGCTGTATCATTATGTGGTATGAAGTGTAGAATGATGTGAAAAATAATTTAATGCATTTTAGACTGCAACATAACAAAATGTGAAAAAATGAAGTGAATAATTTCTGTGTATAACTATATCAAATTGAAAGGGAGGTTTATACATTTTAATCTCTACCATATTGTCCAAAACAATCCAGTCACTGCATCTATGAATCGATGAGTTTGAGCAAACGGCCAATGCTGAAAGATACGGCACAAGAGTGGATGGAGAATGACCGATAGGCAGAGACGCCTGCTGAAACCAAGCCTGACGCTGAGACGGGCTGACAGCTTCTGTTTGTGTGCATGCTTAGACTGTGATCAGGACTGACCGTGTTGTCTCATAGAGGTTATGCCATTGCCAGCAGTGCCGCTGACACAATGAATGAAGCTCCGGTTCCTCATCGGGTCAGTCTTCTGCAAGAACCTCTCAACACATCCCTGTATACACCAATGCGTAAGGTTTGTGAACCTTTCGTTTTCAGCAATGGTGACTGACGCTAGATGTGGAAATGATGTGTTTAGCAGTAGGGCAGGGTATGCTGTCAGCCGTAGGAGTCTGATCTTGCCAGCATGACTCAAGTTTTCCTGCAGGCCACAATCCCACATTTGTGCATGTACTGCACTTACTTATAGGATCTATTTTAGATGTGCTTTCCCCTTAGGATGCGGCCACATCCTCTTCAAACCGGGGCTGTGCAAAACACTGGATAATGCTGAAATAATCTACAAGCAATTATGCAAATCCAGTGGAGGTCTCATCCTAGAAATGATGAGATGGTAAATCTGCACATTCAAAACCATAGATGATGCTCATATACAGTGTGCTTTCATCACACACAGCAATAAAAAGTTTTTTCATTGTTTTGCCACCCATTTTCTTTCTCTCTCTCTCTCTCTCTCTCTCTCTTTACACAACCTGAATATTAAATGTATTGTCTTGATTTTACAGTGTATAAAGGCATGGGCCTGATTTTCACTTACCATAAAGTGTTGTTTCCATTTGAAGCTTGTCTCTCCATGTCCTTTGCAGATATGTGCCAAAGCCTGTCCCCTGTAAGCCTGTAAAGAATCTTGTAAGGAAGTGAGAAAACAAGCCTGTCTGCTGGGTAATCCTCAGAGAGAACACTTCACGGGAAGGCTTGTTCGGATCGGTTCGGATGCTGGAGAGACTGAGGTCATTTTGTCCTTTGAGTTTTGGGGAAGAAAACTAAGTAGAGGAAGGGAGGGTTAGATATATTCATATGTTAACGTTTTCATTTTTTACAATATTTAATAGTAACGGTAACTAAGCTTTTCTTAAAGGTATTATTGATAACATTTCAGTAAAAGCTAAAGCTAAGAATTTTGATAAACTGATCAAGTTTTGAATGAGAATACATCTGCTTAGTTCAGTATGTTGGCAGAAAGAATCAATGCTAGGTCTACACTGACCTCTGCTGGCTCATTCTGACACTAGGCTAGTGAAATCTAAAACAGGGTGCTTCTTCTTTTATGTTTGTCTTTGTAACCCCTGTACAATACCTAGATGGTGCCTTTCTGTTATTTTGACAAATATAAAAGTATCTAGTCAATTGTGCCTAATTACAATATGTAATATTAATTTTTCCCCACTTCTTGCAACATGTTTAGTGTATAGTTCACGAGTTCGTGTGCCTATATAATCTTAGCGTAAGTGGTAAACAGATTTGGCTTGCTGTCTGCTATAGAGGGGCTCGGAGAGGATATTCTACTCGAGCTCCGATTGCCCCCCTATAACAGGCAAAAAGGAGGAGAAGGGGAGGAGGAGGGATGCCGAAAGAACTAACAACAGGAAGAGGTAAGATGCTGGTTTTATACCTTGGTATTTATTGGAAGATTAGATGGGCGTACTCCTCCCGAAATTACGTTTATTAACTTCACTTTTTGTTTGTTTGAAAAGGGTTTACTATATTATCTGGATGATCTGGTTTCAGTAACTAATTAGTTACTGAAACCAGATCATCCAGATAATATAGTAATTAAATGTGAAAGCTAAACATTAAAGGGTTAGTTCACACAAAAATGAAAATTCTGTCATTATTACTCACCCTCATGTCGTTCCACACCCGTAAGACCTTCGTTCATCTTCGGAACACAAATTAAGATATTTTTGATAAAATCCGATGACTCAGTAAGGCCTGCATTGCCAGCAATAACACTCCCTTTTTCCATGCCCAGAAAGCTATAAAGACATATTTAAAACAGTTCATGTGACTACAGTGGTTCAACTTTAATGTTATGAAGCGACGAGAATACTTTTTGTGCGCCAAAAATAACAAAATAGTGACTTTATTCCACAATATCTAGTGATGGGCAATTTCAAAACACTGCTTCATGAAGCCTCGAAGCTTAACGAATCTTTTGTTTGAATCAGTGGTTCGGAGCGTGTATCAAACTGCTCAAGTCACATGAACTATTGAAGTTTCAAAATACTTTTGACATAACGAAGCCTCGTTTACTGATATCATGTGATTTTGTCACTCTGAACCACTGATTCTGTGGGGTATTTTGAGCTTCACAGACACATTCTGGGGACACCAGAATATTACATTATTCTGTTATATTTATTCTGTCAATATTATACTACATCTTGTGAAAGGGGGCATAATAGGTCACCTTTAAGTAATCTTCCATTTAAAAAAACAAAATACTAATGAATAACTGAACTGCACATTGACCTGAACATAAGCATCCAGACTAATTAATTTTGCTTTAGAAAATAGCTATATATAGTTATCAGTAGGTAAGAATGAATTAGTTGAACTAAATAAAATCTGTATCATTATAAATCCATTATGTAAAAGTCTAAATGTGTCATTTGTGTGGGTTACTTATGTGACATATTTCACCTGTTTACAAAAGCACTGGCATATAAACTTCATTCATAATTCATTCATAGTAATTCCACAGCACTTTTTACAATGCAGATTGTGTCAAAGCCGCTTTACAGTGATAGAGGGAACATAATTTTGGCTGTACAGCAGCTCTAGGAGAAAACAGTGCCAAAGTAAGTTCAGAGTTGATTCATTTCTGTTGTAAAAGTCATTAGTTATTCATTTAGTTCATTTATCTACACAGCATTTATCTAAACAAGCCAGAGGCAACAGTGGCATAAAAACTACAGTGCTCAGCGTAAATGAGTACATCCCCTTTGAAAAGTAACATTTTAAACAATATCTCAATGAACACAAAAACAATTTCCAAAATGTTGACAAGACTAAGTTTTATATAACATCTGTTTAACTTATAACATGAAAGTAAGTACTGAGTTGGCAGTACTGGTGTTTTGGGTCATTGTCCTGTTGCCAAATGAAGCACTCCCCAGTGAGTCTGGTGGCGTTTTCTTGAACACTGGTAGGCAAGATTCTTTTGTACACTTCTGAATTCATTCTTCTGCTGCCATCATTGAATAAGTCATCAATAAAGTTGAGTGAGCCTGTTCCATAGTCAGACATGCAAGCCCATGACATGACACTACCTCCACCATGCTTTCCAGAAGAGGATCATTTGCAGTTTCTTTTTTTCTCCACACTTTTGCTTTCCCACTTTGGTAAAGGTTAATCTTTGTCCATAAAACTCTGTTCTAAAACTCTACTGGCTCATCTCTGTGTGTTTTTGCAAATTCAAATTGGCTTTCCTATTTTTGGTACTGATCAGATGGTTTATCTTGCTGCGTTTCCTCTGTAATTCTGTTGGTGAAGTCTCCTGCGAACAGCAGATTGTGAGACCATCACCCCAGCTCAAGCAACTGCCCAAAACAAGCAACCGCTGAAAATGGCTGCATTCAAGGCCTGGAAAAGCATTTCAAAGTGCAAGAGTCTGGTGACGTCTGGGTCACATACTCGCTCCTGTGATTGCTTGCAAGGGATTTACAATTAAATATTAGCTTTTATACTTTTACATTTACTTTAAGTTAAACCGTCCCAATACTTATGCTCACATTAGACAGAGAGATGAAACTCTAAAAGTGCTGTACTTCTTAGATTGTAAAACATTTTGTGTTGAAACAGCCAATAATAAAATGTGACATTCTGTACTTCTGCCTCATATTAATCTTTTAATCATATTTATAGATGTCTTGACACCACAGCTAACAGAGAAATTTTGTCTTTACTGTCCCAATACTTATGGAGGGCACTGTATATAGGAGACTTTGTTCCATCACTAAAGAACCAGTTTAGCAAAGTAAGACGGCTCAACATGATTGTACTTATTACATCTATGTTATATAACCAGTAAATGAATACCTGACAGGTACATTACAAGGGGAAAAAATGAGAATGCACAACAGTAAATGATAGATCATTGGTTATGAGAAACTATATATTTATTCATCACACACAGCGTAATGATTGTCATATTTTACATTCTGAACAAAGCTGTATTGCTTCACAAAGGAAAAAAAGAAAGACAAGAGATGAGGGAATAAACTAATTTAGTGTATGTCCTGCATTATGACACCACACACACACACACAAAACATCTACCTTATTTGAAAATAGTTCTGCTTACTAAAAGTCAACAAACAATAACCAAAAAAGGCCAACAAACAAATTCTGCAACAGAAGAAGATAGTCCACTATTGTGTTTCCATGACTTTCCGAAAGAGGTGGATTACAAAGATGCCAAGTTTACAGTAACTCTCTCAGTAACCACAGCAGTGTCGACTATATTTTTTTTGTAATTTAATGCCAGCATAATAAAACATAAAATATAGTGTAATACATTTTTAATTGAAAATATATATATAAAAAAAACACTTTTCTAGATTTAATTTTGTTGATCATTGCAGAAATGAGAAAAGGGGTCCATAGAGCTGAAACTCAATCAAACTAGCCGCTTACACAGCTCATCAGACTTGTTAGAACAATACAGAAAACACTGTCCCAGCAGTTGCTTATCTTGATCATGTCAATGACAAATAAATCAGAGAGAAGAGCGTAAAGAAAATGTAAAACAGATAAAGTCACGCATTAAAGAAAAGTGAATGTCCCTGACCCTGAGCAAAGCCAGGCCACACTTCTCCAAAAACAAGCTCATTACATTTTGCTTGGAACTATTTAGAATTTTTGAACAACGACCTCATTTTATGACAATCAGATTTTAATCCAACTGTAAGCATTTATCATGGCAGCATTCGCTGTACTGACTTTGGAAACGTGCTCAGTTTTCACGAAAATAATGGCACAGCACAAAACAAAACGTTACTGTTTTGGGGTTCTTTATGCAAAAAAAACACTAAAATAAAGTAAAAATCCTGCTTTCTTTCTATTGATTTTGGGTTTCCAATCTTTGGACACAGTTAGGTAAAAGCACTTGAATGTCTGTCCGATAGATCATGACTCATGGCTCGGCTCAAACATGAAACACCTTAACAGATGACACTTACTGAAACACTCCGATTTGTAGTGTAAACTCCAAAGACACTACACTCTGATGTTAATAAAACTACAATGGAGTGTTTCTTTGGTTGGCCATCATCAACAGGTGTAGTCAAGACCAGGGGCCTGGTGTATAAACACTGCGTACGCACAAAATGGTCATAGAAATGTGTGAACGCAATTTTCCACGCACATATCGGGATTTTTAAAAATAAACCAGGCGAAGTAAAATATTCCAGTAAAAGACTCTTTTACTGGAGTGAGCAAAGTATTGAAGTAAACAGAATGATTAAACTCTGTTTTACATCTGATATACACATTTAGATTAAATATGCCACTCTTCTTAATGGAGTTAAGCACTGAAATTTCATGAAATCATTATCCAGAAGTTACAACATTTTTATATGAATTTTAATAACAGTGGATGCGCTGCTTCTAAACACTTTTCCTGTGGCATGCTGTGTTTTAATGTTTTAACTACAGCTAGGATTGCTTTGGCGCATGATAATTTCACTTCTTAAATAGCAGAAATCATGTTCTGAGAAAATATTTTTGCACGAATAATGATCAGTAATGCTTGCTTGACTCCGTCTAAGCAGATGGTATAGCAACATAGACGACAGTATAATGACAGACACCACACCGAAGGACTCACTCGTTGATTGGCTGGTTTGAGTAAGTCCGATGACACAGTACTGTACAACTTCTGCTGCAATCTAGCGTTTGTGCATACACACACTTTTAGGATGAAATATACATGAGGCCCCAGACCCTTCAAGACCCAGATCCAGACTAGACCCAGACCAAGATTAGACCTGCAGTACACTGACAAGGAAAAGTGCGTACGTCTGTTCAGACACTGACGTGGCGCTAAGCACTTTTCCACATCAGACTGTTTTTATAAATATGAATGTTGGCGTGGATTTATGCATACACACACTCTAAGATCAAATCTGTGCGTATGCATGCTTTATAAATGAGGCCCCCAGATCCAGACTAGACCCCTAGAGACCAGACCAAGATTAGACCCTTCAAGACCAGATCCAGAACGAGATCTATCCCTGAGATCCAGACCAGGCCTGTTTGTTCAAGAAGCAGGCAGTATATTCTTAATGAATCAAGGTGCTGTATTTATTACAGCATTCATTTCAGTAATATTTAACAGTTGTTTTAACACCTTTTCATTTATTTGACTTTACTGAACAAGGGATAAGTCAACAATCAAACTTTTTTCATGTCAGGTTTCCTCTGACACAGCAGTGTGTCGGTACATAGAGATTTTGCTATATTGTTTATATCTGTTGGCAGTGCTGCTTACAGTTATTCACACATTAGACAAAGAGACATGGAAAACGTGAAGAGCATGACTTGTTTTATATTAAAAAGTTATTTATAGCTCAACAAGCCGTGAAGGATAACTCAATTTGGTACTCACATGCTGTGCATCGGGCAGAACGTGGACCAGCAACATATGTATACTTTAAGCTTAACTCTTGTGCATTTAGCTGCTCAAATACACAGAAAAATTCCTATTTTCAATAAGACAGCTGTTGAATATTACTGAAATGAATGCTGCAATCTTAGTCCAGTCATGGTCTGGGTCTTGACTACACCTCTGAAGTGAGCTAACATGAACAGGGCTAACATCGCCCCTCTTGGTTCGGTGCTGTACCGCCACTGCCCTTGGCTTTGATCTGTAGCCAGGCATCCCCCAGTGCTTTAGTGAAGTGGTCATCCACTGAGCCTGTGATGGACACTGAGTTAGAGACAGGCACGGGCTCCTCGTAGATCTGGCCCAGACTGCGGCGGAAGTGCTCCTCAATCACAGGGTCACACTCAGGGTTTGCTGAGGAAGAGAAAATAAACAGAGCGGTCACATGATCATAGAACCTCAAGGCTAAATCAATTATGGGAGACTTAAAGCCATTTCAAGAACCAATAATGAATTTATTAATTAATTTAAATTAAATCACCTACAAATGAATGAAGATAAGTAATTGTAATGTTATTGTAACATGAATAACCACACCGGCAGGTAATGATGTGCTACTCAGACCAAACACACACTTCTGATTATGCAATCATTCAAAGGTGAACTACCGTTGGTCTTGTTGGTGGATCCAGATGTGCAGCTGTTAGGGGACATGTGGCAGCTGGAAAGACTGCATGGCCGGTTGCTGGTAGGGGCACAGGTGATTACAGATGGACGGTTCTGTTTGGAAACATGACACATTCAACAACATGTGCTATAACAGTGAAGTCACGGACTGAGAATCAATAGTCGCCTTTCCACCGTCGGGCACTTCAGCACGGCACGATTACAAATCATTCTAGGCCCAGAATTCTCAGCTGGTAGAATGTGTGTAGTGACATCACAGGATTGGTCACTTGTCTGTTGCTGGCTGGCTGCCAGTTTCTTTGTAGCTGGCTAAGCATGCTATTTGAGCGACGTAAAAACAAATTAATAATAAAATTAAAAGAAATATCTGATCATCCGCCATAACAGTCGCTATTTACATTTCAAATCATCTGTAAACTCTTGCATTATCATGTATTACATTACATACAACTTTTGTCAAGTCACCTTTATTTATATAGCACTTTATGCAATACAGATTGTACAAAGCAGCTTTGTTTCAAATCAGTGGTTCGGAGCATGTATTAAACTGCCAAAGACCCGCCCCCAAGTGGTGAACCATTTAAATTTCGAAACACTTATGACGTAACAAAGCCTCGTTTACTGAAATCACGTAACTTTGGCAGTTTGATTCACGCTCCGAACCACTGATTCGAAACGAAAGATTCGTAAAGCTTCGAAGCTTCATGAAGCAGTGTTTTGAAATCGCCCATCACTAAATATTGTTGAATAAAGTCCTTATTTTGTTTTTTTGGCGCACAAAAAGTATTCTCGTTGCTTCGTAACATTAAGGTTGAACCACTGTAGTCACATGAACTATTTTAAATATGTCTTTAGTAGCATCTGGGCATCTGAAAGTGTTAATTGTCTTGCTGGCAATGCAGGCCTCACTGAGCCACCGGATTTTATCAAAAATATTTTAATTTGTGTTCCGAAGATGAATGAAGGTCTTACGGGTGTGGAAAGACATGAGGGCGAGTAATTAATGACAGAATTTTCATTTTTGGGTGAACTAACCCTTTAATATAAAGTGGGACTGAGAACTAAAGCATTAAAAATGATCCGGCTGCAAGAGAAGCATATCTTGCAAAAAGAAAAGAGACTCAATTAATCTTGTTTAATAGGTATTATATAGTATTCAATTAAAGCTGCTATGCATTTAATGCTTTAAACATTTTGATGAATGTATTTATTTCTTAATGTTTTAATTCAAAATTCTCAACTGACTAAATCTGATAATTGTTTTTGTATCAATATAAAACATGACTTTGTTGTTGCTCAATCACAATTGATTACAGTGAATCTAACCAAGATTATTCTACTGCACTGTAGCCGAATGTGATGTCATGTGATTTATTCTGTTTTTGATCAATTTACTACTTTTACTTTAATAGAGACTGGTGACTAAAACACTTGTATTGCATTTTATAGGCAACTGAAATGAAAAATCCAGTATTCAGCATATTCTCTGTCATTAATAATGTTGTCAGGTGGCACAACTGATATTCATCAGGTGGTGCAACCATGTAAACTCTTGATTTAAACCAACAAATAATTGGTCAAAGTGAACAAATGACTGAAAACTAGATTGTGATTAGTTATTATATTGAATGCATTTACTGGTATGTGATTATTCTTCTGTCTTTAAAAGTAAAATCGGATGCTAAAGATACTAAATATCTAGATACTAGAATGCAATAACTATAAATTAAAATGAATAAAATTCACAACCACAAAATAATAATGTGTTAGGCACTGTAGATACTTTGATTTCACAATAAAATTAGGAATATATATTTACAAATACTTGGTTTTACCACCAACAATTGAAACTTGTTTAAGCACCATTCCTGACTCAAAAATATGCATTGCATCAAATTTAAAAGCATTTTTTAGAAATACCTTTTTGTAGCTTTCTTTGTCATTGACCCTTACGAAACAAGAATGGTTTGGCTCGGTGGTGGAAAAGCAGCTAAAGTTTTAAAGAAAAACTCTTACTATTTCAGACTGTGCAAGTCTGACCTGCTGTGGTTTTGTGCCGGATCCAGGAATAAGAAGCATGCTCCTAGTAGGATCTGAGCTCTCTTTGGTCATCTCGATGGGTTGATCCACCGCAAAAATGGGGAAAGGTGTGAATACATGATGACTATGAAGAGCGCTCAGAGACGCCTGTCCAAATGAACTGTAATTCCATGACTCCTGATTTACAGCCTCTCCATTTGGATTTCTCCTAAAAAAAAAAAAAAAATCACGAGAAAAAAAAAAAAACATGCCGTGCATAAAAACGTTAAAAGATTTAACAATTCTATTGAAAAATGTCTGCAGTGTCAATAACGGAACTGCAGCAGACGTACAGATGTGATCTCATTTTGTTCATGTGCTCTTCATCAGAGTCTTCGTTTTCATGGTGTTTTCTTTTGGTTGGGCTCACGGGTTGACAGCCTGAGTTCAGCAAAACCCCAGAAGCCCCTGAGTCATCTGTCAATAAATCAGATTCAAATTCATATCAAACATCGTGAAGCCAGAGTTAAGGCACACTCATTACTGGCAGTCATATTTCCAAAAATACTAATAATGCTTAAAATCAATCACAAAAACATTAGATCATCATCATGCTTAAATATGAAGTCAAACTAGAAAATCAATGAGCTTTAATTGTTAATATGCATATATTTTAGTACAAATCTTATACTTCAGTATACAGTAGGGTGAAAAAGTCAGCAGTAAAAATATTTCCTCTTAGACTAAAAAATGCAACTCACACATACAATGACTTGGATATACACCTTATGAAAAATATGTATTTTTGAATAAATTAAGATTTTTTTTTATAAACTGTCCTGATTTAATAATGAACAAGAAAACTTCATTAAACGGTTGAGATCCTTGAAAAGAAAATATCAGAAAATCACAGCAAGTTTTAGCTCAGGCTGAGCAATGTTAAGATTTATGAATTAGTAATTTGTTATATTTGTAAAAATACGTTTTACATTTTTTTTAAAACATTTTTCAAATAAGATATGTACACTCACTTGTATTCACTGTGTAAGGAAAATGTTATTACTTGACTTTTTACTAGTCATGAAGTTTAAATGGCTCGAAAATTGTATTTATTTATGTTTTTCAACACCATATGAAACTAACATGAACACCAAGATTACATTTCTAAGAAACTGCCACATGTTTTACTAACAGAGACATTTTCATTAGTGCCTCCGACTTTTGGACTGTTCACAATGGTGCTGAATGTTTAGTATTACTCCATAATCAAGTATTAAATATGTATTGTGTTTAAGAGTTGTGAATGCTGTTACTTACCCTCGTACGGATTACAATGCAGCCTGCTGATGTTATTGTTCATTTTATTGGTGAATCGATTAATCAAAATATCCATTTTATCACAAACATCCACATTTAAAACAGAATTATAATCGGGTACTCCATCTCATTTATACAGCTGAACGTGTCGATCTTTCAGAAAGGGAAACATAAGGAACCTTACAATTACTAATGGTAAGATGTGAAAATAATAATAAGTTTACGTTGTTTTTAGCATACTGAGCTAGCTATGAGCTCGGGCTGCAAGTTAGACGCTAACCTGTCCGTCGGAAGTTTACTTTAGTGGCTTAAATCCAAACTACTAACTCATACTCGTCAAGCACGGACTGTTGCGTGTATAAAAAGTAAATAAAGCAGTCAAACAGGTGATTATTAATTGTCGTGTTGTGACTGTGATATGTGAGTATACTGCTACAGCTGCTCGACAGGAGTCCTGTGCGTTTCCGCCTGAGAAAAAAAAAAACTGTTAATTTTTATTTTCCCAAAACTCGATATTTACATGTTATTTATCACAAAGGGCTGTTTATTTTTTATATATTACGAGTTATATCTTACATTTTCTGTCACAGTTGTGACACCAATCTCAATGAAACTGTTTAAAATAGTTGCCCAACCTGACCAGCGCTGAGAAAAACTGCACGTACCATGTGACAAATATAGGCATATGTCTATGGTGACAGCGCCATCTATCTGCTCTTCTGAAAGGGTACCGTCTTATTCAAAACTCTCGCGACATTATGCGTTGACGTTACTTTCCCGCCGGAACACGCCCCCTCAGCAGGACTGAGTGGCAAAATATTCTGCAGCATGACTGGAATTAAAACGGGAGTAAAACAAACGATTATCTGCTTAAATTAAAGTCTGTTGGACTCAATGTTCCTTACAACTCACCAAAGAACCAGTGGTCCATGGACATTGATATGTGGCCAGGAATCGGGTGGATCAGGTGGCCAGAGGGGGACTGTAAAAATCCTAGGGTGGCACAGTAAAACATACACTGGAAAAAAAAAAAGTAGTAACCTGAATTGTAATCTATATCAACTTTATATAACCCACAAAATTATATTAATTTCTTTGATGTAATTTGTTAGGTTGATATGCAGATTAAATTACATTTTTGACTTGCATGAAACCTGTTAATTTATATGTTCGTACATAAAGCTCATTGTTTAGGAAAGAACTGTAAAAAAAAATATTCACTGTTTTCTTGCGATTGTATTTCCTGTGTAAATACTACTAGTGATGCACCGAAATTCAGGATTGCACTCGGCCAAAACCAAAAATGAAAACAAAGTTTATTTAATAATTAATTTATCAAATTTATTTAATGATCAAATAATACTGAGTTGTGCAAACATTTAAATTACACATAAGGCAGTTTTTATATCAACCTTTTCATAATAGAATTATATTTTGGTAAAATATAAACATTTAAACAACGGCAGTAATAGCCTAACTTATAATGAATATTTCATGCATATATTTATCAAAATGCTCCTCTCTAGAGTTATTTTTTCTAGTTAACTAACGGGTTAGGGTCATTGAATAGCTTTACTGAGGTAAATGTATTTTCCTGAGGACATTAGGTGAAATTGTTTACTAGCTGTTTTATTGATGTTTTTCCACGTTTGAAACACTGATTGAGCGATTACATAAGATGATACATTTCAGTAATTTGTACTGTATCTTTCAAGATATACCTTCTGATGTATATATACCTTCTGATTGCATCAGTTACTGATGCATATGGGGAAAACTCCATTTTTCTTCAAATAATGTAGCCTGATTTGTTCACTTAAGTGAACCTGCACAGACAAATGGCATTTTAGCCCGTCAAAACGGGTGGGGTCGACTGCCTATTTAACTTGCGCTGATTGCCATTTTCGTCAGAATTTTTTTTCCTTCAAGCATGAAGATCTCCTCGCTGACTCCGAAGAAGAAGAAGAAGATAGAAGCCTTTCTGCTCGCTGTTGAAACAAGCCTCAAGCAGCAGATTAATGACACGCTTCAGCGACTGCAGCTGACTCATCGCTTTTTAAAAGAGCAAATTCGAGCGATGTTTGTTGCAAAATGTCATGCCACGAATGTGGCTCATGCAGGGCTTCTCTGCTTCCTTCGGACGAGCACACTGAGTATATCGCTTGCTTGGGCCCAGCCTATGCCGAGGCTGTGCTCATGGGTCACTTTCTTTAAGGAAAGCGATCCCACCTCGCACGCTCTCCCATTCTCTTCCCCTCTCGAGCCGAGATGGAACTCGTGCCTCACTCTTGAGTCTCCGGTGCTCTTCGCCTTGAAGACCGACGCCACTCATCTCATGCGAGCAGCATGGTTTCAATTGGCGGATCCGAGGACACTTTGACGACACTATGTCTCTGGCTGTCTCTGAAGCAGAGGACTGGGCGAACTCTGGAGATGACTCACCCGCACCGCCTAAAGAGCCAGATGCAATCAGGCCTCGGCAGGACTCAGAGCTCATCCGCATTCTCACAAAGGCAGTAGAAGAGCAGGGCTTAGAGTGGTCAGATCCAGAGGAGGCCACCCACAGCCACCTTGATGAATGCTTCCTGCAGCGACCAATGGTTCCACCAGCGACCAACCCTGTTCACGAAGAGTCATGGCATGCCTCCTACTCAGTGTGCATCCATTATTACTCTTCGTCTGCCCTCACCTCTGTTGACGGCACAGAGAAAAAAAGGTACTCCAGGCTTCTCCCGTTGGAGGACGCCATCACCATGCATCTCTGCCCCATTCATTTAAAGGGTACATAACACACACAGTTTCTGCCAATCTCATGTTAATCTTGAGAACCTATAGAGCAGTATTGCATCGTTCATATCTCCGAAAAGTCTTTAGTCTTATCATATTTATAAAAGATAGATACGCTGTACTGACTCTTTCCGAAAAAAGCAGAGCTGCCTGCCGTGGACAGAGCTAAAGAGTCACGAGTGCGCGCAGCTTTTGTGTAGCGATAGTATCCAAGCTATTACATCGTTTTAAATAAAAAGGGAACAAAAAAGTTTTTGTTGTTTACATTATATGCACTTGCGCGCAGATTGCCAACAAAACACAGACGTTTGATGCAGTTTTACTCACCACCCACGATCTGCAAATCCAGCATCGAACTGGGACTTGTTTACAAAACATTCGTCACCGAAATTCCGGGAACAAACAAACATACATGCACAACTCCGTTGCTGCCCCGGAAAAACAAACTGCATCCACTGTTCCCTTAATGCTGAGTTCTCTGGGAAGCTGAAAAAGGTTATCTTTCCCTCACAACCAAAAACACACTTCTTTGGGAAAATCTCTCGGCTTCCATATCCCGAACAAAGCATTATGGGTGTGCTCTTGCTCTCGCTCTGGGTGATGTGTGCGCATGCTTATCAGGGAGAAGTGCCCATACAAGAAATTCTACCCTTTATTACGTGATACAGGGCCATACTCAAAAAAAACTTTCCAAAACGTATCCGAAACCGGAAGTGTATTTGGCATAGAAATACTCCGTAATACGTCCAACTCGTGTTTTGAAACTTTGGTCATGTTCAGCATGAGAATGCAACTCTTTAACAGTGTAAATAAGTCAGAATGCATGAAATAGCATTAGACCCCCCCTTTAAATGGGGGGTCTCCCCGAACATCCTGAGAGGGACTTTTTTTCACGCTAACATACAACCAGATATCATTCCAATTTATTTTTTTGTTTGTAGAGCTAGCAAAGTGTCAACCACAAATGTCATTTGGGGCTCAAAAAGACCCAGACTAACAAGGGTTAATCAGTTTCAGTTAAATATTTAAGGTGCTTTACTGGTAACTGTGGGCGTACACCGTGTATAACTGTAGGTGAAAGGGATAATGTTAAATTATATATATTCATAAAGTAGCTCCATAAATTAATAAACAGTTTTGATTTGAACAATGGCATATGATGCAAAACATTTATGATTGGTTTGTAGTTTTCAGTGCATTCCTTCTGATTCTTACTGACTTGCACGTCATCTTAAAAGCAGCACAAAAAACTGTCCCGTTTGCACCGCTTAAGATCTATCCAGAATAAACCAGTCTGGACCAACATGGAATTCATTCTGTTTTATGCTGGATTTTTCAGCAAGGCTTCTCACTCAACACGTAATCGATGTGGGCTGCGTTGTGGGGAAAAATGCCAAAAACATGTAGCATCTCAAGAATATGAAATAAATATGAAATTTGCTGGCTGCGGTTGGACAGCCAGCAACTAGTGCCTCATCTCAGAATCAGTGCAAAAGAAACTTGCTATGATATATTATTGTGAGATAGACTATAGATGTGATATTTGTGTGCAGCAGCCTCTGGCTCTCCTGCTGATGTAGTGGCAGAAGTCAGAAATCAAAGAAATCCGGTCACAAGTGGACATTGAGAGGCATTTAAACACCAGGTGTACATGGTCATGTGTCTTTCTTGTCTTGACCACTTGTGATCAGATTGACCAAAACACATCTAGAAGATGTATTGGGGCAACAGAGTGAGCAACCTAGCTGACCAAATCACCAAATTCACATGCATAAGAGTTGAACAGAAGGCTAATGATGAATAATGACACTGAGGTGCTAAATTGAAAATACACAATGAAGCATTAAAACAAGAGCATTTTTATTTGGCCCTCAAGATTGCATATCAATAATAAATTAAGAATCAGTAAGAATCATACTGCATATTCATAAGAAGATAAATACATAGTTCAAAGATACTGCAATGTCTTTTTACATGCCAACAAGAATCTAATGTAAGCTGCGGCGAAGAATGCAGTAAATCATGTAGTGGTGTGAAACATGCACTGATAATTAAAGTAATTTCTCTAGGTGTACCTGCGAGAAAATCAAAATAGCACAGCTATGAGGGGAAGCTCACGTGCCAATTTCAGTCTTGTTTTCCCCACACATGTACTGCAGGAAACCTTCTGTCATGAAGGATGTGATCACGCAGTCTAGCATGGGGGAGGGGAGAGAGACCAAGCATCTCATGCAGAGATGCAGCAAGCATCTGATTGGCTGCTTGCATATGTGACATCAGAGGTTGTGAAAGCTGAGAGGGGAGGAAACACTGCGACGACGCAAGGAGGGATCCCAGCATCTCACTTCGATGGGTGTTCAGCTCTGAGCTGGGGTAAATCCTCTGAATGTAGGCACTTGATATCTCCACATCTATTTCTAAGCCTGTACTCCTCCTCCAGTCTGCAGTCATGAACTACCTGCGCCGGCGTCTGTCGGACAGCACCTTTATCTCCAACCTGCCTAATGGCTACATGTCAGACCTGCAAAAACCAGATCCTCCTCAACCTCCACCCCCTGGACCAGCCCCAGGACCAGCTCCGGCGTCCCCAGGCCAGGAGAGAAAACCCATCCAGCCCCAGCCATCAGGGACGGGCTTCTTCAGCTCCATCACCAATGTGGTGAAGCAGACAGCCGCCTCGGCAGGGCTGGTCGAGCAAACGCCTGTGCCCGCATCGTCCAAAAGACACAAGATCCTGCTGGTCATCGATGAAGCCCAGCAGGACTGGTAAGAGCAATGGTCTTCACTTAAGCTCCTTGATAACCTTTGTTTGGCTTCTCCTTGCATCCTTACTTATTGAACCATATATGTAGTGCTGAGCGTAATCATTATTTTGACTGGTGGAGAATATAGTAAATGCACATGCTTCATTGCTGCTATTGACTGGGAAAAGGCAAACGCCATCACTGCATAAATTTCAGGTCTCTGATTTACATGCCTAAAGTGTGTTTGATTCTATTATCAAACAAATAACAAATTATGTGATTGGCTAGAAAATAATTGTGAAATTAACGAAGCAGGAAATATCTGGAGCATTTTCAGAGTTTATAAAAATTTGGTAGACTCCACAAATTGATGACACTCATGCTTACATATTATTTCATATCTGATTTATCCACAATTTCCCTGTCATTTCTTCAAAAGATTAATGTCTGAATGAATTCATGATACTTATCATTTAAATCTGTATTTGTATGCATGCAGAGGAAATGGTAAGATATTGTTCAGTCGGACAGAGAAAGCTCAGCTGTTGATTTGTGTGGTATAGGATGATGATTTTTATGATATAGTATGTGTCACATACATACCACATATCATATTTTCATGCTTGGTGTAAATAATCACATGACCAGAGTTGTTTAATTCCTGTCTGTGTCAAAGCTCAAAAAAAAAAAAAAAAAAAAAAAAAAAAAACATGCAATAACCTATAATACATGTCATGTTTAAAGGGTTTGTCATTAATATATTTATAATATGGATCTTGCTCATTTAAATCATGCATTCATGTAAATGGTCACAAGTGGGAAAAGCCTTTTTTTATATATATAGGTTTTTAGTTATTAAGGTCACTAATTAATTCCCAATTATAGTTCCTTGTTATTACATTAAGTGAAACAAAGTCTTTGCTTCTCCTTTTTTCTTTCTTTCTTTTTTTTAATATCATGTTATTATGTTTGTAGATTTCTGTTGGGGCTTTATTAAACAGCTGAGTTCTTTTCAGAGATTGAATGAAATACGTGTGCTTACTTGGGAATAATTTGAGATGAAATGGGTCACTAATACTCAAAATGCCCATTGGTTTACTTGCGTTGCTCTAAACATCAATAACCCTGGCCTGAAAGCTCAGGACTGACGGATGTCTGTTGTTTTATACTCGGCACGGTGACGATTAGACTACAATTTTAACCCATTTATGTCAAGACCATAATACAATGATATCTTCAATATAATTGAATAAGGTTCATTGTGTCCTTTTTTTACTCAAAAAATTTACTTTCACTGTTGTTAGTATCACTTTAACCATCCTTGTTCATATTACTTAAAAACTCATGTAACTACATGAACCTAATTTAACTGAGTTGTTTCTACACTCAAAAAAATGAATAGTTGGATTTACCTAAAAAGTAAACCCAGTTTCAAGTGGGTTCCACGCAAATACATTAAGTAATGTGTACAAATATAGCTATTTGTACAAAGTACTCAATATAGTTGCGTGAAACATCTTGACACTGCTTTAAATTTTTTTGAGTGTGTCTGCTTAATGTTCTTATTGTCTTTTAGTACAATACTTTTATCTTTAAGAGCTGCTTGCTTGTTTAGAACATCCTCTCAACAGATGAAGACACACACAGTGTAGTATTCCAGTCTATTATAGGAACTAATATTCTGGAACTGTCAACAGCCAAGGGAAATACAATCACTTCTCATATACTGTCCAATATCTTCTAACATTTTTATGGCTCTTTTAGTGCTTTAATGCTTTTAGTGCTCTTTTAAGGTCTCCAGTGAGGGTTTGTTTTCTGGAGCAGTGTGTTCTTGTAAGAAATTAAATTAAAGAAATTAAAACTGGTTGTAATTTATTTGTCTTGGGTTTCTTGGCTCATAGTTTACCCTTACACAGGTGCTATAAGTGAACATATTGTATTTGACATGACATCTCATAGCCTTTTACTGTAATATGTTACAATAATTAGATTAAAAATTAAAATGCTTTCTTTTGTACTGGGATATGACCCAAACCTTTCAGCTCAGACATTTAGGAATTAATAATTATATCTACAGTACAGTACACTAGCTCTATGAAACTGTGATGTTGTTAGCTAGTATATAACTATACTAATGCTTTTACTCAACTACACCAGCATACCTTTTACAACACATAAATAGCATTTTTTGACTTCAGATGAAGTACTTACGTTTTTAGTTTAAAGGTGGATCAGTAGTGAACATCTGTCTTCTGTGTTTCAAAGCAAAAGTGACAGAGAAACGCTCCGCTGATATTTTAGTCTGGCTCTGCCTCAGTATCCGTCAGCAAAGGAGAACCAGTCCCTGCAGCAGGGTTGATTTCATTGACCAATATTTTTTGTCATATTTTTTGTCGACGTCATTTTTTCAATGAAAACAAGATGATAACTAAATAAAAAACAGTTAGTGATGACAAAATCTGTAACGGAAATCTATTGACCTTTTCGTCAATGAATAAGTATGAGATGAAAATATTAGGGAGGAGAAGAGATTTGAGATTTGGGAAGAGATTCAGTCACAATGAATCTTAATGGTTAGATGCGCACATTTGAATGGTAACGAACTGATCTACCCGGAGGATTAATAGCATACATTTGCTGCATGTCTTATAAAACGTTTAAAAATGTCAACATCTGTGAGAAAGAGAAAAACAAACATGGATTACATTTCACATTTGATGTCAAAGAAACGTATCAATTTCTGGGAAAACTCAAAGAAATGTACAACAGGTACAATCCAGGGCTTACAATAAGGACTGCAAGATGTTGACAGTTGAAGGAATTGACAAAAAGTTTATCATGCATTTGCACATGTTTTGCACATTTAAACAACAAAGCAATTTTAGAAGAAGCGAAAGAAATCTCAATTCAGATGGTTTTCATTGAGCAGCAGCGCACACTGAAAGCCTATCTGACAGCGTGCCAGTGCTGAATTGAGTTCTCTTTTGCGTCCTGTCGCACTTGAAAGGACAAATACACACAAAAATTATATCAAACTGCCCGTTCTGGCAAATATTCATTTAAACAGCTAGCTATGTCTTAAGTGAAAGTAAACAGTTGTGAGGAAATCAGATGTGCATCATTAGATCCATGCTTTAGTTCTTAAAGTTCTTAAAGTGACAGTAGCCTAAACCTGCTGCTATCTGAGTCATTAAAGGATTACTTCACTTTAAAATGAAAATTAGCCCAAGCTTTACTAACCCTCCAGCCATCCTAGGTGTATATGGCTTTCTTCTTTCTGATGAACACAATCGGAGTTATATTAATAAATATTCTGACGCATAATGAGTTTAAAGCTGAAGAAAGTGCATCCATCCATCATAAACGTACTCCACACAGCTCCAGGGGGTTAATATTCAACTTATTCATATTCAACTTATAAAGAAAGTGTAACGCCTCTCACAGTTCAAAATGCTTACATTACGTCCTGCGCTTTCCATATTAAACTTAAGAAAAAAGCTTAATTTTCTTCGTAAGTTGAATACGGAAAGCGGTCTGCCGGAAGCTAGATATTTTACTACATAACTTGTTAAATATGGATATTTTTCTTACACAAACGCATCACTTCACTTCAGAAGGCCTTTATTGACCCCCCGGAGCCGTGTGGAGTACGTTTATGATGGATGGATGCACTTTCTTGAGCTTCATACTCGTTGGTCCCATTCACTGCCATTATAAAGCTCTGATGCGTCAGGATATTTATTAATATTTGTCTGATTGTGTTCATTAGAAAGAAGAAAGTCATATACACCTAGGATGGCTTGAGGGTGAGTAAAGCTTGGGGTAGTTTTCATTTGAAAGTGAACTAATCCTTTAATGTTAATTTAAAACAAAACATAAAGAGAAAGTCACTCACAGCTCTTAAATAACTTTACTAGATTTAATAAGGGTTTATACAAGGAAGACTATGTTATCTTAAATTTGGTTACGTTACTCGATTTCTAGAGGTAGTATTTCTTACCTGAATACTACTGTTAGATCACCTGACAAACTTAAAGCACTGTTTACTTCATTTGTATCTTTGTTCTGTTGTATCCTTATTTTTGTTTCTTATTTTTTACTGACTGTTAGATTTTTCAACTAAATCTATTGAAGGTTTAGTCGACTAAAATAGATTAAAACAATTCAGATAACTAAAATATGACTACAACTAAATGACATTCAAGTCTAAAACTAAAACAACATTTGCTGTCAGAATGAGCAGTGCTCTGCAATTAGTGCACTTCATGACTCTATTGCTGAAGTGTGTAATTACTATAACGAGAAGCTGAACCTCCACTGCTCTGAATTACAGCTCTTCCTGTGACTGAGATGACAGCAGCTCAGCGACCTACATCCAGCTTGGCTGCAATGTTGGCTCTTTAAAACAGCTAAACTGACCTATTTTATACATATATATATACATATATATGACATATATTTCAACATATGTAAGAATTTATTTTATTTTATTGTCATTTTTTATTTTGAAAATAAATGACATTAATCATTTAGATTGTGTGTGTGCTCATCCTTAAGTTGAAGTGAACAAGGCAACTTAATCGAGGAATTCCTGGAATATCACAGGTGGAATATTTCAGGTAAAAATATAGCAAAAATGTTGGTCACCATGGTAACTAGCCTGCTGCACAATATGCTATCATCTTCATGCCAACATGCCGGGCAAAAATACCACCTTCACATACTCCGCTATAGTGCTCTGAGTCTGTACTCAACACTTTAACTGCATGTGCTTTCTATGAGTCACTTTTATATTTTGTGTTGACCAATGATTGATTTATGATAACATGAATTACTCAATTTATTATGCAGCCAGTCCTGCTTCAATTACAGAAAAGTGAAAAGCTGCATGCATTGTGTACAAACAATCAAAGCCTGATAGAGTATATATCTGACACAGTTACATATTCTTACATATTAGTGATGGATAGATATAATGAGTTCACAGAAAATGAAGTACATAATTTTAAGCCAAGTTTATTTTTCTTATTTGCTTTTGAAATACTAAATTAACCCCTATGAATTTCTGTATGATACTATTTATTTTAAAAACCCCTGACCATCTCAGTTTTACGGAGCCTCGTAATTTGTAGAACGGATTAGTAAATTGTGCACACGAATTAGTAAATCGAGGGAACGAATTAGTAAGTCGTGCGCACGATTTCATGTTTTTCTTGCATGTCGTGTGCGGGGCTCCGTACAGTTTAGATGCTGAACAGAATAATCAAATCAGACACAATGGAAAATGTATAAGTGTTTAAGTGTATATTTTAGAATTTTTTTTTTTTTTCTTTTCTACAGGACCAAACTCTTTAGAGGGAAAAAACTGAATGGAGATTATGATATTAAAGTTGAACAGGTGAGTTTATAAAAGACAATTCAAATCTAAGTATTCTTGTTTATTCCTTCAGTTAGTGACTAACTGATTGGTTTCTTCTGTTTTTCAGGCTGAGTTCAGTGACATCAGTGTTGTGGCTCATGCTAAAGGATCATGTAACGTGGCTGTGCAGGTTCTGCAGAATGAAAACAAGGTTGTCAGGTAAACTTGCGTTTAAAAATCACCTCAAGCTATTCATATTGTACTGCAAAAACTGAGTTAAAGTGCAAAAACTATTGTATAGTATCTAAAAACAATCGTTTCTGCAATCTGTTGTGCTATTGTGTGTACAATCACAGCCATCAACATTTCTTAACCTTTAATCAGTATGAAAGCTGGATGAACTCGCTCAGAGAGAGCTGATCTGATGTGTCACACATGAAAGCTGGATCATTATCCTGGGATGTAATAAAGGAGCATTATAATAAAAGCCCATTCATAATGATTTGAGTGGCTTGTCACCAAGATAATGATTATGTGTAATTACACCAATGGCCCATGAATTCACATAAATTCATAGAGTCTTCAGAAGCATATCCAAAACTCTGTCTAAAATTACTATGAGACATAATATCTAATGTATGTAATTAAAATATGAAAATGACCTGTGTTAGACGCATGTGCTGCGAACCACACAGACTACTGAATGAGTAAGGAATGGCTCAGTTACGTCCAGTCTATAATATCTCACAGAAGTGTGCGGTGATCAAATGTCCTGAATAGAAAAACTCCTTAACGCTGCCATTCCTCTGGTGGAGTGAGCTTGAAGTTGTAACACATTACATTTGCATTTATCACCCAGTGAGAGAGCCGCTTACGAGATATATGTGTGACTTTATAAACGTCAGCCCAAGAGATGAAGAGCTGATTACTTTTCTGTAGTAATTTTATCTTCTGCACATACATGCAAAGCATGCACTAGACATAAGCAATGCAGCCTGCTCCTCCTCCGATGAGGAAAAAGGCGGTGGAAAAATGTCCCTGCTGTATCACTGACTTTAAGAACAAAAAGCCAGATTGGATTTAAAGGGATAGTTCACCCAAAAATGAAAATTATCCCATGATTTACTCACCCTCAAGCCATCCTAGGTATATATGACTATCTTCTTTCAGACAAACACAATCTATATCGATATATTTAAAAATATCCTGGCTCTTTCAAGCTTTATAATGGTAGTGAATGGGGGCCTGTTTTGAAGCCCAAAATAAATGCATTCATCCATCATAAAAGTAATCCATGCAGCTCCAGGGGGCCTTCTGAAGTGAAGCAATGGGTTTTTGTAAGAAAAATATCCATATTTAAAACTTTATAAAGTAAAATAACTAGCTTCCGGCAGATGGCCTATGCATACTGCGCAATTCGACTTGCGCCACAAGAGTAACTCGTGACGTGATGTATGACGCAGGATGTAGGAGTATTGTAAGCTTAGACGCCTCTCACGGTTCAAACTAATAGGGCTGGGCAACAAACTCAAGCTCCTCTTCTCTTATATCGAAATTCTCCAACATTTTTCTTTAAAATTCTCATTTTAGACTTCTAATTTCTACTTCTAACACCATGACTGGTGTTTTGTTTTGCTCTATCCTCTGAGCTTCCGCGTTCGTCATTGCGTCATGCGTCGGGTCAGAGGTCAAGCTGGATGTAGGGCTTCAAAACAGGCCTCCCGTTCACACCCATTATAAAGCTTGGTAGAGGCAGGATATTTTTTAATATAACTCTGATTGCGTTCATCTGAAAGGAGATATACACCTAGGATGACTTGAGCGTGAGGAAATCATGGGATAATTTTTTGGTGAACTATCCCTAAGCATGACTTTTAAACCATCCAACACAAACTACATACAAGAAGAATGTACAAAGCATGTAATTCACTCAGTCACTTTGCCGTAATGCAGGGGTGTCCAGTCCTGCTCCTGGAGGGTCAGTGTCCGGCAGAGATCAGCTCCAACCCCAATTAAACACACCTGAACCAGCTAATCAAGCTCTTACTCAGCATGCTAGAAACTTCCAGGCAGTTGTGTTGAGGCAAGTTGGAGCTAAACTCTGCAGGACAGAGGACCGTTCGGACACCCTGCCGTAATGCAAGCAAGCAGTAACGCTGTCTTCAGAAAAAGATGCTTTAAGTCAGTGCTCTCTAATGGTTCAATATGGGGCTGTAAGAGTACTTGTAGAGCCACCAATAAATCTCAAGACAGGGCCAGTGATTCAGAGACAGGATGTAGCTGACGCGTTACCTCCACAAACTGACATATCAAAGGGGGCCTATTGATCCCAAATCCAGCCCGTGGCTCTACCTTCATCCAATATTTCCTACAGGAAGCATAAAATCAGGCACAGAGCGAAATGATTTGTCTCTGTACACACCATCATTCAAATGCTCTCCACTTATGATGGTACAGGGAGTGCGTAGAGGCTGTCCTCGGACTCTGAGTAGTATCAGTAACATTAGGGGGAAACATCCTAAACATCTCCATCTCTGTGCAACAGAACGGGAGAGGGCTGGTCATACAGAAGTTGAATTTGCCACAATTTCCCTAACCAATATGGCCTGTCTGTATCTCTGCTACACCCGGTGCTTAATTTAAGCCGGATCCTGTACCGAAAAATGTCAGATTTTGAATTTTTGCGTTTCGGCATTTGTTTTTAAAGGGGTGGTTGATTATGATCTCACTTTTATAACTTTAGTTAGTATGTAATGTTGCTGTTTGCAAAGTTACAACACTCAAAGTTCAATGCAAAGGGAGATATATTCTTTTAAAGAATTCTCTAAGGACTACAACAAACAGGCTGGTAGGGACTACAACAAGCTTCTTCCAGGGTTGGTGACATCACTAACCCTAAAATTTACATAAACCCCACCCCTGGGAACACACAACAAAAGGGGAGAGGCCATGTTGGGCTGTTTTAGAGCAGAGGAAGAGTCGTTGTAGTGGAGTTTTGTTGCCATGCCATCATTTTACGCCGGACTGCTTCACAAACGAGGGTCAATTCAACGCTGGATTTGCACAAAAGATTAACATGACGGCACATGCTAGTCGATGAGTTGAATCAACTCCACAGCAACTACATAAATTTATCCACTAACCATTCAGAAACATCCAGTTGCATTCTAAAAGTTGTAACTTCTTCCTGAGTCTCTCCATCAGTGTCTGACTCCGGTTTGAAGTGCCCTTTGCGGTCGCGTCGCATTTCCATTTCTCCCCTCCGGAACGCAATTTCTACTGAGGGAGAACAATCTCCCTCCCTCCCCCTCATCAATATCAATATCACTGATCAACTGAGTGATATTTGGTCTCAATGTTGCTATATAGTACATGATCCATTTGTTCTTTGTATCAGAAGTAGTGTGAGCTCATCAGTTTGTCTCGTCTTGGAATTCGTCTTGTTGCGTTGCATTGTGCTGCACCGCATGCACTATAGACACCATTACTGATTATAATGGGCTGGTTCTATTTGCTTTTGTCATGTCGCAATGCTGCTCCACACTATTAGTCTCTGCGCCAGACTGTGAAACTGTCGACCACCCCATTGCCTGTTTATATAGGCTACAACTGTTGTCTTTTAGACCAAACCCCTCAAACCATTCTGCTGTTGAACACTCTCCAGACCATAAGTGATGCATTCATTACTACCTTCTTTAGAGTGATAGGATCTAATGAGGTCCCTTCTCTTGGAAAAGTAATGTAGAGCTTTCACACACTCCTCTGAGATAATCACTCTGCGGCTGAGCCAGTGCCTAAAGCGCAAGCTCTGATTCGCTGTCCAGTGCTGATATTATCTCATTCTCAACAGCCCTAGGGAAATGACAGCTACTGTTGAAGCCATCAACACCAGTAACCTCAGACTGAGAGGGGCTGATCGCAATGACTCGATACGCTGAACTCTGAGAGGGATGGAGCTGTAAACCCTTGGTACTGCTCTCTGTCCCCCTGTGGTGAACCGATCTTAGCCATATGTAGCCTGCCTCTTTTTCTCACCCAGGGGATTGGCAGGGAGGTGATTGGCTTCAGCCGTGGCATAGGACGGTTTTCCCTTACCTTGAGCCATTTAGACTGTGACATTGTACTGGGATGTGTAGTTCACGTGAGCAGGTTGATAAGGGCTAGCTCCCATTCCCCATATCTTGAATATCCAGCCATACAAAAAACCATTAACAGGCACACGGTGGGAATATGGTTTGTCCCAATGCCTTTTCATCTCCACAATATATACGCCAGGACTGCTGGAGTGAATTGTCTAACCAGTATGAGGCATGATGGCAGCCACTCACCATCACAGAGATCCATTTCTACCACTTGGCCCACCTGTTGAGAGGGCTAGACAATGGAAAGATTTGCGGCAGACTTCCGTGAGGTCTATTTTGATAGCAGGGGAAGATCTCCACTCTGGTTGCTAGGTGGATGAGATGACTTCTTCATCATCATCAAGAAGTCAGGAGGACAGTTGCTCATCTTCATCCTCCACTCCCGTAATACCTGTGAGCAGGGCTTGACATAAACACCCGCCAACCTGCCAACCATGGGTGTATTTCAGCAGTGGCATGTAATGCAGTCACTCCTACTAGCCACTTTGGCAGGTTGAATTTATATAATATATACATTTTTTAATTGTAGTCTTTTAAAAAGGCATCTGAAATAATAAACTAAATACAAAATACAAAAATATCAATTTTTCGAAACATATCGATACTGAAATATCTGAAACACTTCTAATATTCATTTTCTACAGAATAGATACATAGCTTTAGATACCAGCTCCGCTTTCTCTCTTTCTCATCTCTCCGACAGTGAGTCGACACACAAACCCGCCTCGTTTCATTTGCTCCGGATGAATATTGTTGGTGTTACAGGGCTTGAATTTCACTGTAGGATTGCAGATTTTGTTCTCACACCCAAAGCATGCGCACATAAAGCCGCCTCTCAGTACTAAATTGAGTTCTTTTTTGCTGCTTATTGTGCTTTAACAGTCAAATACACACAAAATAATGTCAAACTGCCAGTCTTGGTGAGTATTCATGTAAACAAGTCAGTTATGTTTTAAGTGAACGTAAACAGTTGAGAAAGAAAACGCATGTGTAACAGTATAATGGATCTGTGCGTCAGGTCTTAAAGTGACAGCAGCCTTATAAACCTGCTGCCAAATTATGAGATAATATTAAAAATATCTATATGACAGTTTTTCCCCATGGTATCAATGTCAAAATTGAGGCCAGTGAAAATGCTGAGTGGCTAGTAACTTTGGAAAACCACTTGCCACAGTGTCTGGTGAGCAAAAAAAAAAAAAAAAAGAATGTCAAGCCCTGTCTGTGAGGGTATCTCCCCCCAGTTAGGAGACACATGGTCCAGCTTCTGTGGCTGCTCAGCTGCCTCCTCTGTGTGCTGAGGGGAGAAGCACGGGTCCTTGTTTCCCACTACCACAACCATGAGTCACCTTTCATGGGTCTTAGTAGGGAAAATAGAACAAATAATACTGGATAGTTTTCTCTCTGCAAATAACTCTTATTTTTTCTGTTTTTGATTCAAATCGAATCGTATCTGACAATAAGGATGCTTATTCATAAGAATGGAAAAACTAGCCTTGCTGTTTTCCACTCTTGCAAAAAGACACACCCAGCCAAATGCAAAACAGGATTTACAGCACCAGCTGTTACAGGACCAGCTCAGTCTGTTAAACGGTAAATCCAGTAATGCGTTGTGAGTGCAGCTTCCAAAATCTTCACGGGGATGAATGTGAGAATAGTGCAGCAGAGACTATCGCTGGAATAATTGATCTGAACGGATGTTAGAAGGAGAATCATTGTGACATATTATAGATGTGAAACGTATAGCAACATGTACAACTACATTGCAAAGATGGCTCAGAAAAATGAAGTTGCTTGTGTGTTTGTGTACTGTATGCCCCTACAGGTCATTTAAGCCCGACTTTGTCCTGATCCGACAACATGCTTTCAGCATGACAGAGAACGAGGACTTCCGTAACTTAATCATCGGACTGCAGTACGCCGGTATTCCCAGCATCAACTCACTGGAGTCCATCTACAACCTCTGTGACAAACCCTGGGCTGTAAGTTTGAGGACGTTCAGTCTGACATGGCATATGATAGAAATCTGCTCCAACCTCATCTCTCTAAACTTATCTGCAGTTTGCATGTCTGATCAGCACTTACAAGAAACTCGGACCGGAGAAATTTCCATTAATTGAACAGACATTCTATCCCAACTATAAAGAAATGGTAAGAGATAGTTTCATTAACAGTTTTTTTTTCAGTGATGTGATAAAATAATAATTAAATGAATAAATAATCTGTTTGTGCGAAAACAAACCAGGTGACCATGCCGGCATTTCCTGTTGTGGTGAAAATCGGGCACGCTCACTCTGGAGTGGGGAAGGTAACATTTAAGCTTAAACAAGGACTGTAAAAGAAGAGCTGCGTGTTCATGTAGTTAAACATCTAACCTAATTGTGCGTGTTGTTAAGGTGAAAGTGGATAACCACACAAAGTTTCAGGACATAGCTAGTGTGGTGGCCATTACACAGACATACAGCACATGTGAACCTTTCATCGAACCCAAATATGACATCAGGATTCAGAAAATTGGAAATGATTACAAAGCTTACATGTGAGTACAGATGCTATTCTGTAGAGTTTCTGAACACATCTCAGATTTAGCTAAATGCTGTTCTTGACAGATGAAGAATGCTCCTCGTTTCATAGGAGGACGTCAGTCTCAGGTAACTGGAAGTCCAACGTTGGCACTGCCATGGTGGAACAGGTGGCTATGACAGACAGGTAACACAAACAACAATGACAAGCGTTAAACATCTGCTACAGGTAAGCAAATATGCTTCAAACATGACTAAGCATGTTGCTCTGTTTTGCAGGTATAAGCTATGGGTAGACACCTGCTGCGAAATATTTGGAGGCCTTGAAATTTGTGCTGTAAAAGCTATTCATGGAAAAGATGGAAAAGATTACATTACTGAGGTATGTGTCCTTAAAACAGAGTTGTATACTAGTTGTGTAGATGTGACTTATAAAGACATTGTGGAGTGTTTATGCAGGTTTATATCTTTGTACACAGCAAAATCCCCAGAGTTAAATCAACTCTGCTCAGGGTACATATGGTCCATCTCTAAATAGTGTTAAAGTAACTCTGAAGCAGAGTTAAAGTTAATGAGATAATAAAGCGATTAATTAGGTGATGATGGAGCATTAGTGATGAACACCTGCTGTTAACAAGCAGAATCACTGAAGAAAAGAGAAACAGAGCCACAGCCTTAGATGAATTCAACTGAAGATAAAAGACATTAAATCTCTCAAGATCTAATTAAACAGCTCCACAAACAGCATTACCAGCTTCACTTAAGTGTAATAAGTGAAGCTGGTAATGCTGTTTGTGGAATCTTTTCAGTTGATTTCATCTAAGGCTGATTTCATTCAACTGTGTTTTACTCTTCATGTAATATTACTAATACCTGTGTTTTTTCATTAGGTAATGGGTTCGTCTATGCCTTTAGTGGGGGACCATCAGGCTGAAGACCAGCAGCTAATCGCAGACATGGTCATTGCCAAAATGAATCATGTTATGGCACAAAATCACAAAAGACCAACTGCTATTCAACCAAAACAGGTGCATGATGTAACAACACACTGCAAAGAAAAAACTAAACAAAGCTGACTTACAAAAAAAGCAACTTTTCATACTCCTTTTTCCCCCTAATTAACTCAACTAATCACGTCAATCAATTATGCTCTCTGAAACAGGGGAGACTCGAGAGAAGCCAGGTTATTCCGGTATATTTTTCTCTTGATATTAAAAACCGGGTAGATTTACCAATATAACAGGTGTATGATGTATATTACGATGTTATGATGAACTATATGCCTTTCTCCACCGACATTCTGAGTTGTTCAAAGCATTTGTAAGGATAATGATTATTAGAAGGCAGCTGTCTGACTCTGACATGGCGAACGGGAACATGGTTTGTGTAACATTAGCAACACATTTTTAGCTGTTTGATAACGTAGTCAAGCAAAAGGCCAATCATATTAATTACCGTTATGTGTTTGACGTTGTAAAGACTGATACTTGAAATATCATTCTGATACATGGGACGAGCATGTATAACTCACTCTTCCTCTTCTTCTGAATAAGTTTCTGGTTCAAACATATATGGCTGAATTAAACCAATATTTCCACTTGCCATTGTGCAGCGTTTACTACAATAAAGTTGACAGAGTGGATCAGGTATTCTGAGCTGCTGTGAGTGAGTGGAGGCGAGGCTAATTGGCTAATTTGCATATTCATGAGTCTGCATATACGAAATGAAGCAAGGGTGTTGAGTTACATTCAAGCTATTTTAAGGCATGAATAAATGTTTTTACAGAGAAAAAAAAAGTTTGAATATGCCATTTTGGTGATCAAAGATGAGTTTGATCACCAAAATTCAGCCTAAGCAACTAAATGTTTCTGTTGGGTTGAAGAACCAAATGCAGTTTTATTGGGGCAATCCAGAATCGTAATCCATATACCAGGCTAAAGGTCAAACACACAGGTCAAACAATCCAAATGAGCAACTGGGCAGAAAACACAGGCAAAAGGGCAATCTAGAAAACAGGCAGATAATTGAAAAAAAAACAAGACACAGGAAACCAGGATAACACACAGAAATGCAGTGTAACATACAAGACTTCGCAATGAATAACAGAAAACACAGGGCTGATGTAGGCAGGGTTAACACCGATAATGAGGCACAGGTGGATGTAATCAGGCATAATGAGTCTGGGCAATGGGTTATGGGAAATGCAGTCCATGGTGAGATAACAAAGACAGAAGGAGTGCCCTCTGGTGGCTATCATAGGCACTCTGGTTGGCTGGCGTGACAGTTTAGCGTTTAGCTATTTTTTTTTTTTTTCCCTACTGAGGAAAATATATTACCTCAATAGTCCAATATATTAAATCTAAAATTTCCAATGAGATGCACATTTACCTCAACACAAATCTTTAACACGGTGATAACTGATGATAAATATTAATTAAGTAGTAATTTGAGCTCTGAACTGTATGATAGCTAACATCTGTTTAGAGTATTCTTGTTCCGTATACATAAAATAATAAATGGACTCCAACTAAAACAAAATATATGTTCAAGCTACTTCTTTACATTTGCTAGGAGAACATTTTGCAAGTTGAATGTTTTATATAGTGCAGAACATAAAGTACAAGCACATCAGCAGCTCGGATGCTAAAATCACAATCTCTGTTACGAATGTCACATGTGTGAGCAGATATGTTTGTTTCTTTGTTTCAGATGACTGTTGAAAAGGACGCTTTGGTTGACGTTAAGAACGGCCCACCACAGAAAGCTCCTCCACAGGGGTGTTTGCAGTACATTCTTGACTGTAATGGTGTTGCTGTGGGACCAAAATTAGTGCAAGCAAACTAACATAACCATGAGGACTCGACCCAGTTAAACTTCTGACAAGATGTGTTCGAACATTCAGACAGTGGCCCAAGGTGCAAGTGAACAAATAATCAGTAAGAAAAGTCTTAGTGTGGGCCTGGTTTGTATTTCAGTCTGTACTGTGTAACTCTCACTGTTGTGCGCTTGTGATGGTTGCTTTTGTTTCTATGTGAAGCGGTTTTCTCTTCAGGGTTGTTGTGTGTGGTGATACAGCAGATTGTGCCTAGTGTTCAGTGCCACTCTTTCAACTGTACTTTATATATATATATATTTTCTTGTCTTATGTCTGTTATGTTTCAGTAAATTGCGTACAAAGGGTGTGTGTGTGTGTGTGTGTGTGTGTGTGTGAAAGAATGGAGACTATAAAACGTAAATGAATACTTTAAATGCATGATCAAATCTGTGTGCCATTGTGTGTTAAACAGTGAGGTGTGTATTTTTTGTTTCTTTTGTGATCACTGTTGAAATAATATATATATATATATATCATTTTTGCACTTCTAGTATTGTAAATGTGTTATAAAATATAAAAAATGTATTTGCTATATTGAAAGCTATATTACTGGACATCAGTCATTTTTGGGTTGCAAAAATGTGGAGAATTCTTTTCTTGTTAACAATATTATTGCAGAATTGCAAATTAAATAAGCAGCAATAAAAATAAAACTCTGAACAACCACTGAACACTCTTACATTTTTAATGTCTATTCGTTTCATATGAGATACATTACACCAAAGTGAAAAAGTGCCAAAGGGCATTGCTTATTATGCAAAACTCTGGCAGGTTTTGTCACATTTTCATTCATGGCACCTAGCTGGCATAACAGCAGCCTCTAGCATCAGTCACTAATGCACCAGTCTCCAAGTTTCTCGGCCATGGAGGTCGTCCAAAGCCCTGTCATCCTCTCTAGTTCTGTCCAGCTCCTCGGCTCCTCCCCTTCAGCTGGCTCCATCTGCCCATGGCTCTGCCTCTAGCTTCAGGATCCTCAGCTCAGCCTATGTGCTCGAATTCCCCATCTTCACCTCGGGCCGCTGAGCCCATGTCTCCACTGCCTGTCGACCCATCGGCTCCACACTCCATCGGACTCCCTCGCACACATCGGCACATCCATAATACTTCTGTTGAACGCTCCCCCTGCCCCATTTCCTGTTCCTCATTCATTATGTGCCACCACCGGGGAGAGCCAACATAACAAACAATCTCCAATTTCAAATAACATCTACACATAAAACACACGAAGGAATAATACAAGCAAATGAATATCATATCAATGATATAAATATTTCAAAGTCCATTCTGAATTAAATAAAATAATTCAAAATTAAATAAAACATAAAAGGTGCTGTATGTCGTTTTTTTAATGTACTGAAGCATAAATATACCATAATATGTTTGCAGATATTTAGGAAACATGCTAAGTAATTTCTCTGAAAACCAGTGCTACAGCTAGTTATTCTAACTGTGCATTCTGTGTCGGAATGTCTGTTTTTGTTTTGGTCTGTGTGACTCCGCCCACTGCCAATTTACCCAATAGTATTTCAACACCCCGGGTTGCCAGTTGGCGGAAAACAGCATATCGCAGCCATGGAAGCCAGCAAACGAACTGGGTCAGAGATCACAAATTTTACTCACCTAAAATAAAGTTGTTTTTTAAATAAAGTTTGAGGAAGCTTGGTGGTGGTGACGTTGATCCGCGACCATGGTGTGCTGTAGTCTGTTTATAGCCTACTGTTAGCTTTTTATATCTGACGACTTCATTTAGGCTTCAAAATGTATAAATGTCGTGTTAACTTGTAAAGATTATCTTGATAGACAAAACATGTAAGTGTCATAACCCTTTGTTAAACACAGAGCTTATTTTTTGCGATTTTCCAAAAGTCTATGGGAAAAATGCATAGGCTTTCGATCGAGGGAACCCGTGCGCCGCTAACTTCTGGGTTGGCCTACAAAAACACATCATCTCTGAGGTACTCTATTGTCTTGATTCCAGCTGCTGTGTTCCACCCTAATATTTTGTCACAAGTGTTGAGGAAAATACTGTAGTTCTATTTAAAGCTGCAGTCCGTAACTTTTTTTCAAAATCAATTTTTGAGCAAGTACATAACCAGCCAGTGTTCAAAACTATCTCCTTACCTTAGCCCGATTCACAACGGTAAGCTTGTAATGTTTTATAATAAAATCTGTACTGGTGTGTTTCCTCGGGAAATTCGAGCATGCAGCCATTTGTCTTTGCGTCATTACGTCACGTCTGTTTATGTGAAGGAGTCCCAGCTAGTAATTTATATCATGTGAGGATAGCAAATCATTTATAGCCTGTTCTCACAGCAGCTGCAATAATTAAGCTTATCATTTTGATGGCGGATTGGTCTGACAAATTAACGTTACAGATTAGACTATAGAAATTGAAATCTACATTGAACATTAGATTCATCCGCGCTGAGAAGCCATGCCGATACACAACTCACGTAAAGATAATTCCGCAAATAACTGCAATTGCAGGTTTTAAACAGAGATGGCGACAAAGAGGCAGATACATCTCAACCTGTCCATTCAGTTGTTCCAATTACTGAAGAAAGTGTTTACAACAATTCAAATGTATTTACATTTTTTAAACTTTATATATGTGAAGAAAAATCATAATACATAATAGCCTTGACTTTGGAATATGACTCAAACTTCAAAGCTTGTTTGAAAACCCCAGAGTTTTCATCTGTGCACAAGAGGTTACACCATACTGGAGCAGCAAATGTTCCTCAGATCTTTGCACAACTCTCTCTCAAGACTTACTGCAGTAACTACTGCCAATTTAGACCGCTAGAAATTATCAGAATTGCTCAAGAGTTGCATAACATTAATGTGAAGTGTGACAAATGTAACAGTCATCCTGTTCAATCCTAGGTCACTGCATGCATTGTAACTAAATATGTTCATTTTAACTGAACCTACAGTTATAACATACATTATAATATGACATTTTCTGAATTTACTTGCATTGCAAATTATGATGTTCAAAAGTTTACACACCCTTGGCTCTTAATATCAGTGGCTGTTTGCAGTCCTTTGACTGCCCTAAGTAGTAAAGCTGATGTTTTGCCACACAAAAGACAACTGAGGGATTCACACGCAACTCATGATGCTCATGGAGGAGACACATGCTGACACATGAATCAACTGTATGAAAACCTCTGAACAAGATAATCTGTGCAATTAGAGTCATTATTTTGTATTGTGGAATATATTTAGTTATCTGTTGTGCTTCTTCAAACCAGCTAAAAAAAAACAACAACTGTTACAAATTCTGCAAAGGCTATATTAATCAATGAGCATTATTTTATAAAGCCTGTAATGGTTAAAAAAAAAGCATTAACCCAGCATAATAATACATACAATGATAGAAAAGGGTATTTAACTTAATTTTATTAAAATAATTGATTAACAGTATGTACTCTATACACATCAAGAACACCTTCAAAATACTTGACATCACAAAACTGATCTCAAATTGTGTAAGACTACGTCGCATCTTGAACACCACTCAATGGCAACTCAATACTGACTAAATTATGAAGCTCTTTTTGTGTATATGATATATAAACATCATCGCTCTTTGAGCATTGAGGAAAACATCTTTTCAGACACATAAAAACGAGGGCTTGTTTACTTCTAATCATGTTGTCGACGTCCCTGCATCTGTTCCAGCCTTCATTTCTGAGCTCATCATCAGCTGCAGCAGAGGTCTTAAATAAGCCGCTGTCCTGCAGAGTTCAGCTCCAACCCTCATTGAACATGAGAAGCAGCTAATCAAGCTCTGCAGGATCACACAGGCAGCTGAGCTGAAGCAGGGTGGAAATAAACTCCACAAGATGGTGGGTTGAAGACCTCTGAGCTACAGGATGACTGGAGCTCTCAATCTGAAAACTCAAGAGTTCCCTTGCACAGTTTCAGCCGTCGATTTATCAGTCACAAACTCTATAAATGGCACTGCAGCAGCACAAAGCAACAGTATAGGGCTTTAGAAGACAGGCAGCTTCATGGAGGTGAGTGTGCAGGAGGTGATGTCTTCACTCTGGGACGCTCTGTGCAGCGAGGGTTCAGAGGCGCTGCGGTTGATTTTGGGCAGCGAGTGCTGCAGCAGCTCAATAGAGGACAAAATCTGTGGACACAGATGAGAGAAAGCAATCAAGTGTGTGTTATTTACTGCATCTGCCACAGCTCTCAGGAAAACTGTTTATCTACATTTTTCAGTTACCAACCAGAATAAGGTATTTAAAATAAGTAAGTAAGGGATAAAACTAGGCTAGGTATGCATTAAAGCATTTTGGACGTGGAGGTAAAGAACCACCCAATGTGAAACTGCGTGTTTTAAAACTGTGGATTAAAATTTGTACAGACAGACAATAGTTTATCTTTATCTAAGGGCCCTTAGATCTAGAATTCTAAAGAGAAAGAAAGTAGTGCAGTAAGATTACATTAATTTGAATGAATTTAAGTAAAGGAGTGAGAAAGAGAGAGCGAGCCTGTGTTTTGATCAGGAGATTCAGTACTCTTCCAGAAGATGCGTAATAGCGCCCCCTACCATATAATAGTGAAAACACGGAAAGATGGAAAGTTCTGTCAATGGCAGGGAAAGAGTTAAACACCTTGTTTGTAGCCATGCAATTATTTCTGTCAAGTAGCTACATCATCATGTATTTGTATAAAGCTGGCTACTTTTGCTCGAACTCATACAAAAGGTATAGTTATAAGGCCAGGAAGAGTTCATCATGTGTAACCCTTGAGTAATTTGATGTAAAATGAAGATTACAAAAACTGTTATTATTATCAGAAGCATAATGTCTATTCAAACCAGTGGTTCTCAAAGTGTGGGGCGCGCCCCCCAGGGGGGAGCAGAAAAAAAAAAAAAACAGCTGCCACAACGCCGTTCAAGTGCGTGAATAACGGTTGGCGCAGTGCCTTAATAAAGCGGCACAGAGCATCAGTTCCATTGAATCGTCTTCAGCTTAGCAAACCAGTGCAAAAGAAAAATGCAAGTGAGAAAAATGCAAGTGATAAATCAAGCAAACATCAAGGTCAAGAGAGCACACGCATAAAGTTTTTCTTGTCTTCTTCATGTCAGCGTTACAGAAGGAGATAACATAGGTAACTCAAGTAACTTGATAGTTTATTTGCAGGTGGCAGAGAGCAAGCAGGATAAACAGGTGAGAGTTCAATATCAATGGCTGGTATAGCACACTTAGCTAGAAGGTAGCTATCTCTGTGTCTTTGCAGGTGATGGGATCATGAAGGCTGATGATAAGTGGGAGATCTGGAGAGAAGACGAAGGACCATGAAGGATGAAGAAGATGAAGGATGTAGACGGACAGGAATCTCAACGGGTGCAAGGTAAGTTGTATGGTTAGTAACAACGTTAAGACCAGACACTGAGGTGAGGAAAGTGGCTGCAGATATAGTGAGTGCTGATGAGGGTAATGGCTTGCAGGTGCAGATGATTGGGGAGTGAGAACAGGTGTAAGTCAGAAAGGATGATGGGAAGTATAGTGCTGAGGGTGACTGAGCTGGTGACTGTGACATTACTTCCCCCTCCCGGAAAGCGTGACCTCGCGCAAAATATAAACTCCATCCAGGGTGGGAGGGTGGGCGTCCCTATCACCTGACACAACTCCAGGACTGGAGTGGGCTCATGGGTAAGCTCGTGGTGAGAGCAGGCACTGGGCTGAGCTCAGGGACGAGAGTGGGCATATGACTCTGGTCAGGGGCTGGAGCCTTCACTGGACTCTGGTCAGTCACTCTCTGGAGCGGATTCGGGGATTTCACTCTCTTGGGTGGATTCGTGGATTTCACTCTCTGGACTCTGGACGTGGACTGGAGTTTCAAGCGGCCATCTTGGCTGAGGGCTCAGGCACGGCGGCCATGATGGAACTAGACTCTGGAATGGCGGCCATGACGGGATGAGACTCTGGAATGGCGGCCATAACGGAACGAGACTCTGGAATGGCGGCAATGAGCGGCCATTCACACACTGGAACTGAATCGGCGATTTCACACACTGGAATGGGTTTAAGAACATTACTCACTGAAACAGACAGGGGAAGAGGACTCACTGGAACTGACTGAGGACGGTCTCTCAATGGAACCGACTGGTGAGTTTCTCTCACAGGGACTGATTCTAGCCATGAAGACCAAAGATGGGAAATCTTCTGGAGAGCTGTCTTGAAGACCATAATAGATGGGTCCTTTAGCTTTGCTTGCAGGTCCACGCTGTTCAAAACAGCTTTTCTTGCCCGAGGGAAGACTGGAGACTCATGACTGAATCCTGTAGGGGGGCTTGGTTTAGCTGTTAAAGCACCACCCTCTTCTGGAAAGCGGCCGGGAGCAGCAGCTCATTTGCATTTAAAGGGACACAAAAACGGCGTGTTTTTGCTCACACCCAAATAGGGGCAAATTTGACAAGCTATAATAAATGATCTGTGGGGTATTTTGAGCTGAAACTTCAGACACATTATGGGGACACCAGAGACTTATATTACATCTTGTGAAAAGGGGCATACTAGGTGCCCTTTAAAAAAAATTTACTCATCTTGGTCATTTTTATATATGCCAAGCATGCTGGAAAACAAGCAGCAACTCTATAATGTCACTGATTTAGTGTCATGTATGTTTAGTTACATAATCTGTTAAAGGAAAGCAAACATACCTGGGGAAAAAGAGGCCTCTCGTCCTTGGACTTCTTGATGCAGTCAGCCACCAGTCTCTTCATGGCTTTAGGACATCTCTTATAGAGCTTACTGAGGTCTGGAGACAGATATCCCCGACCAACCATGAAAATGATCTGAATAAAACGGAAAATATAGAACTTGAAGCACAGGAAACCACTATAAATATATGCATTCAACAATTTAGTTCTAAAATCATAACAGCACAGTATTGCACGGCGCAGCCATTTATAGTAGGAATAATAGTTATTTGTCTGTCATAGACGGATCTTTCTCATATCTTAACATGATACTAATAAATCTAAAAAAAAAAGTCAAAAACATGTCCAGGTCACATTTTGACAAATAAAAAAATAAAATAATGATAATAATAAATTGATATGATTTTGCATAAAGATAAGACATGATTTCACACAGAGACACACACACACACACACACACACACACACACACACACACACAGAGGATAGGGGTTAGGGAGTAAGCCCAATGCGTGCTCTACAGTCTCTGGGGTCCTGATTAGTTTACACGTCTAAATTTAGTCCAGAGGCTCTGCAGAACATGGCTGGGGTCAGACTGAGAGAGATCCTGATCCATGTTCACAAGCACATGCACAGTCATGCTGGATAAACCATTAGCTTCTTGCTTACTGAAAGGTTTGTGAGGCATTTGCTGGAGTGTTGTCCACTATACTTGCATATAAATGTAATATATTTCAAGTTCTTTCATGACTGCCCTTTCAAATGAACTATTTAAAATCAATGCAACATTAATAACATTGGCAAACCATGTGCCTTGACCAAGACCAAGCAGCTCTTCAGGCCTGTATGCGTTACCTGATCTCGGTTGGCTATCTGTGAGTAGGGCAGCTCCCCAGTCATTAATTCAAACAGCACAATGCCATAAGAATACACATCTGATTGGAAACTGTAAGGGTTGTTGTCCTGCATTCGGATCACCTCGGGTGCCTGACGGGGGAACAGCATAAATGTGGGTAAAGGGTTAATGACAGATACTTGTTCAAAATGGAATGAAGCAGGCAGAATCTGAGATGCTGAGCACCGCACTGACCATCCATAAAATAGATCCCGAAGGCTGCTCCACCTGTTGAGAACCACTCCACCTGGCCTTCACAGTGGCCAGGCCAAAATCTCCAATCTTCACTGTCAGGCCTTCATGTAAGAAGATGTCTGTGCTTGAGTTAAAGTCAAAATCGAGCATCTTTTGGCAATCTGCATAAAGGCTTGTCCACCTCCTTTTAACCAAGAACAGCTCACTTCGACAGGAAGGTAAAAGCAGCTATGTATCTTCATGCATGAAGACCCATTTATGCAACCATATTACAAAGGAAGGATTAAGTTAAGTTTACAGCATATCTTTTTTCCCTATATGCTATTAGAGTCATTTTAGATATATAAAGCTAAAGAAAACTATGGGTTCAGGTCAGGCCTTTCTGGAGGACAGTAATGTTCATCCGAGTAATTCTTGTATATGTGGACCTTGCTTTGTCATTTTGGAACAGACTTTGTTGCACAGAATTCTTTAGAACTCCATTACATACATTAAGATTTATGCTCACTGGAATAACTGGATAATGTCACGATTTCCTCTACACGCCCTTTATCATCCGTATAACATCAATCAAGGAGATGTGCTCTTAAGAATGCATGTCTGTCCATCAGTGATACTGCTGTGAGGGTAAGATGTCAAGTAAAGTGGTCTCTGGATGTAGATAAACCACACTTAGAAAAACTGTGCATACTCTTTGAAAAAAAAAAAATCAAACTATTAGAAATGCATGGCTAAAGTTTATTTGTAAGTAAGCAAGTTGCATCAAAAAACACTTTCACATTTATTAATTTGCCTAATGTGTATAATATAATCATTATTACTTGAATATTATTTGCCTCCAAATTTAACATTTGTTATTTACTTTAAAGGTATACAATATAACTTTTTTTGTTCAAAATGAACAAAATTTAAATAATGAGTAAATACATCATATTTTAGACTTAGTGGGATAGTTTTCATTGGAAACTCCATACGTCACTCGCCTGTGCGTGTCTCGTCATATTTGTAAACAAAAAAAGTTTCCTTGGCTGCTTTGACACGTGTCTGGTGTGAGAGTGGCAGATGTTAGTTGTCACAATGAGCAAGAAAGGTTGACATGGAGCAGTTAAATCTCCAGGTAATCACCTGTTTTAAACAAATGCCAAACAGAGAAGAGTCTGCTGGCAAAAAGAGAATGCGACAGAGCTTGTAATAAAACAAGAATCAACATTGGCAAGAACTGAGGGATTTGAAATGTTGTAAAAGTGATGCAGAGATGATGGAGTTTTTATTACTCAGCAGGTGAGTAAGGTGTTTTATTGAACAGATAAATTGCCATATGTAGCTCTCTAACAGAGTTCACTGTAAAGCGTGATCTATTGTGAAGGGTCATTTCATTATAGTTGTTGTAGCTGTGCTGGAGTTTAAAGGGTTAGTTCACCCAAGAATGAAATTTCTGTCATTAATTACTCACCCTCATGTCGTCCCAAACCTGTAAGACCTTCGTTTGTCTTTGGAACACAAATTAAGATATTTTTGATGAAATCCGAGGGTTTCTGAACTACACATAGGCAGCAACATCATTGCACCTTTTGAGGTTCAGAAAGGTACTAAAGACATTTTTAAATAGTCCATGTAATTACAGTGGTTTAACCTTAATGTTATGAAGCGACAAGAATACTTTTTGGGCGCAAAAACAAAACAAAAATATCATATCATCTTCATTTTAAGCAAGCAATATAGTAATTTTTTAACAATAGTTGAGTTACTACCCAGCATGTTGGGCAAACATTTAACCCAACCACTAGGTTAAAACACCCCAATCGCTGGGTTTGTCCATTTTCAACCCAACTTAGGTTGTTTTTAACCCAGCATTTTTTAGAGTGTAAATGTAGCTAAATAGCTAAAACTATCACATCTGCCTTTAGACCTCAAAAGAACAGAATGAAATTATATGTCTCATAAAAGGATACTGTTTGATTTCATGTCACGGTGGATGATGTTTTTTGCGTGTAGATAGCTGTGAGGGGAAAAAAAAACCATGATAAATTATTGTTGAGGCATTCACAATGAAGTTATACACATTCCACAGAGACAAATCCATTAATTCACAGGATGTGAAACTCACTCCATGCCCTGAGCCGTCTGTCTGGCGATATCTATCAGCTGGAACATCTGGAAGTTGGTCTCTTGCACATGGAGGTGTTTATAGAGACTGCTGCCTTCACACCACTGCGTTACAATTGCAAGATTGTCTTTTGTCATGTAGCCCATGAACAACAGGATGTTGACATGTCTGGTTTTTCTGTTGGCAGCAAACATACAACAGAAAACAAAAATTCAGATGCTTCAAACACAAACATGCTATACTTATGCATTGCAATAAGTGTGAGGGGTGTGATCAAAATCTTAAATTATGTATATGGCCTGTGCACTTTATCCCAATGTGGTTTCGTCATGTGTGAACACTGACTACCTACGCAATTTAAAAACTTCAGAAAATTTGGACTAAACCACTCAAATCATATGGATTAGTGAAGATTTTGAAACATCAAAGATTGAATTGCGTAGGCAGTCAATGGAGGAGCAGAACCTCTCGGATTTCATCAAAAATATCTTAATTTGTCTTCCGAAGATGAATGAAGGTCTTACGGATTTGACATGAGGGTGAGTAATAAATGACAGAAATTTAATTTTTTGGGTGAACTAACCCTTTGATTTCTGGGTCAACAATTACTGTAATATAGCAGAATGCAATGTTGCCTGGAAAATGTAAACAAGCTTTGGTTATATTTTGCCTGAACTAGATGGATCAAAATAGCTGCCAATCAACAAAGCCGTCGACACACTGCTCTAAAACATCATCATAGCAGTGAACAATCAACATCAACATCTCACCTCAGAACTGCCACCTCATTGCGGAAGGCTTGAAACTGCTCCGGTGTTGGGTTGGTGACTTTTAATATCTTCACAGCCACATCACCTACAGCAGGTTACAGCGCAAGTTAACCAGGTCACAACTTGTCATCTAAGTGACAGCTAGATTTTACCGAAGCTGGCAGGGTTAAACCGATGCTTACCATGCCATTTCCCTTTGTGTACGGTTCCGAAGGAGCCCGACCCAATCCTGCTCAGCAGCATGACCTCATTAGCTTCAATCTCCCAGTAATAGCTTGAGTCTCTTTTATCCCTTGGCCGCTAAGAAACAATAACTAATGTAAGCATTTAAGAAAGTGTGCTAAAACAATCATATTTGACCCCAAGAAACCTATTCCTTTAACAACAATTAAATACATTTTCCAACTAAATTATCATTACAGTAATAAATACTTAAAATCATAAAGTACAATTGTAAAGTATACATCATTGTAGTACATTAAATGTAATAAAATGTCCTTAATAGTGAAAATGCAATACAAAATGTGACAGTTCAGTGACAGTAGCAGATGGTAATATCATGGTACTTACACTACATAATGTGACACTGAATGAATGTTGTACTCAGAGCACAGTATTTGGTAGGGCCGCCCCCTAATATTCGACTAAACGTTAGAAGAGACTTAGTCAACTACAATGTTATTTGGTTAGTCGCAGAAAAAAAAAGCATCTTGGACCGTTATCAGTAGTTCCTTGGGGTAATTACAGTATGTTGGGCAGGAAATCCAAACGTTCGTTTATCATCCATCAACCTCAAATATGGCCTATCATTTAAAACATAGTAAAAATAGTAAGTAGTAGTAACTTTACATAGCTGCTCACTTTAACGTTAACCTAGATAAATGTGCGTTATTATTAGGCAAATATTCAAGCGTTTGTGCGGAGTGTGGAAGCTGAAGTATAGCGCTTACTGCACGACATGAAGACGCCAGCGCGATCACTGACATTTTTACCTGACAACAGCGGAAACAACTTAAAATATTCTGTCATTTTTGGTTATAGATAACAATAATACATCATTCGAAACTGTAAAGGTTTTATTTTTATTTGTATTATCTTGAAATGTCTACATTTAAAAGAAATACTTTCTGCTTATGTAATCCGTATGAAAGGTGCATTTCTCTCTATAGGCGTGCAGCCGACACTGACTAAGAAAACACTTGTTTATTAATAACTAATTAAAATGTCCCCTTGCTATTTTTTCTGACACATTCATAACCATTACTTTTGCCAGTGCTTTGCGGCAAGCTTTATGTGTAATAAAGCTTAGGCTATATATTACGCCTATGAAAGGCTCATTATGGTTTAGTATTCTCCTCTGTAAATCTTTAAGTAAATAAATTAATGAACGTGCCATTAGTCGACTAATGGCTTAAACGAACGACTACTAAAATCTTTAGTTGGGGGCAGCCTTAGTATTTATATAATTCTCCTTCACCACATGAAAGACTAAAGTGATGTGCACTGTAATTGGCGTTTTAGATGAAGATGATGCCATCATGTTCTAGTAGGTTGGAAACTGTGGGTGGTGTGGACCAGGTGTGGACTTCTCTTTGGCCCTGTTTACACCTGGTATTAAGATGCGTTTTTCCTTGGAAGGGGTGAGAAGGGGGTCTAAAATGTTTTGATCTTGTCCACTTTCAACCACTTTCAGAGGTTGTCGAAGATGCTTATGGCCAGATTGGTTTTGTAGTGTAGATGCTCATGAGGTCAAATGTGTTCAAACAGCCACTAAAGACTGTCTGCTCTCCATCCACTAACCTAACTTGAGGGTTATGGGACGTGTTTTGAGAAAGTTTGATTGTTTTGTTGCACTTCTCTATATTGTGCTAAAACACACAGATAATGATCTCTTTCCATTCACTTCCATTTCCACTCGCTCGTAAGCAGTGTAATGACTTCACAGGAGATGCATTTAAAATAATGTTAAGAGCAGGTGTAAGCGGGAATGCTGAGCACTTGTAATCGGATCACTGAAAACACATCTTAATACCAGGTATAATAGCAGGGCGTTTATCACTATGATAATGAAGTATCTGAACTGCAGAGTCTGACCAGGATCCTATAACTGCTTACATCCTCTGCATACCATGGTTTAGGTCATAACCTGAGTGCTTTGTCTCCACTTCTAAGGACTGTCCACTGAAACGTATATATAACACTACAATGTTTCTCTGCCTTGATGACTGCTGCATGACAGAATTCGTGCAGCACGATTCTCCTAGTCTTCATTTCTGAGTTTCCTACAACATTACTTGACTAATGAGCAAACAGAAAGAAGACTTCACAGAGCTTACGATTGTGACCTTCTCCTGTGGGTTAAGGGATGGTGCCCGCTCTCTCTGGGCTGGGGTGGGTACATTGGGCTGACTCCAGCCTGTAGGGCTCTGATTCGGAGAACTGCCCGCTGCAGAGACATGGTTAAACAAAAATTACATGATCCCTATTCATGCCATAATTAAACTACAGCAAAAACATTTTTCATAAATCTGTCTTGATGTTTCATTCTTACCTGAGCTGTGAACACGTATGGCATCCTAGATGAAAAGCAAGCAAACAGAAAAAAAAAAATAAAAAAAATCAAGAAATAACACAATCTTTCAACTCCTTAAAACCCTAGGGCAGAAGCTTGTTGCTTGCACAGTTTACATCATTCTGTTGTGTTGCCTATGTTACGATGTGCACCGCATACAACTAGAATAGATAATTCGCTCACTTACGATCCTATAATTCCATTATTAATGTTTAGAGTTCATTTTTGACAACAAACAATATGAGGAAAGGTCATATTTACATGCACAGAACAGAAGCAAGAGAAGAATGTTTAAGAGCTTGCTAAGACAGAAATCATGTTTGATCAGTTTCTTTTTAGATCCCACTTACCACGGTCTCATGCTCTCTCAGCTCAATATCACTGGCTGTTGCTCATAGCTGCTAACCAGGAGAGTGTGCACACTTGAAAATGGGTCAGCTAGATTTCAAATAAGTTTAAACTTTGTAGTAATGTAAATTTATCTGAGTGTTTTGAGGGGCACATGAAGCGATGACTTGGATCTGGAGCTTTTGTATAGTCTATAGGGGAGACTGGAGATGGTTGTAACACTGAGTGAGTGTTTAACCACTTACAAACACAAAAAATATTTTCTATGTAGAAAAATAAACATCTCCCTTCTGGGTTAATATTTGATATGTTTAAGTAGGTAAACTGTTTAAGTAGGTAAACTGTACAAAACCGACTCGACTTTCACATAAATGTTAAAAAATTGAGTGGACAATTGTAACACTACTTTATGTGTATGAATGTGTAACACTACTTTACACATTTATGTCTACTGGACCCACAAAGGCCGCACAAAATAGTTCCAAAGCAATACGGTTTAATATTTTTAATATTTAAACCTGTTTGCTGCTTTAGAAATAAATGCACTCTTTGTACTTTACAGATGTTAAACCAAAAAATGTCACAACAATCCTAGTCTCCATAGCGAGCATAGTTGCAGACTTTAAGGGATAGATCAAACCCACTCAAAATACTATATGCCCAAGGTTGAGTAAATAATGTTTGGGTGAACCAACCCTTTCAAATACGAAAGAGTAACAAGCTTTTGTAGCGAGGTTTTATTGCAGCATGACAGAAAACAGGTAGAGTGAATTTTTAAGCACAGCAGCTCATGGACTTGACCCAGCTCACTCACAGCAAACACAGGCTGCATACAAAGTGCAAACTGCTGTCTGAGGGCATTTTCACACCTGTAGATCATTTGCTTTGTTCTGAAACAGGGACTACATATACACTCACTCAGGGCTTGACATTAACCTGCCAAATGCAGGTGTATTTCAGCAGTGGGGTGTAATGCAGTCACTCCTTCTAGCCACTTTGGCGGATTGAATTTCATATATAATATATAGATTTTTCAATTGTAGTCATCTGAAATAATAAACTAAGTACAATATAGTGTTGTCAAAAATATAGATTTCTGTATACATATCGATAATGAAATATCTGAAACGCTTCAAATACTCATTTTCTGCAGAATAGATTCACAATACCATCTGCTCTTTCTCTCTCTCTCATCTCTCCGACAGTGAGTCGACACACAAACCCGCCTTGTTTCATTTGCTCCGGATGAATATTGTTGGTGTTACAGGGCTTGAATTTCAGCATGGGATTGCGTGTATTACACATAATTTTACTCATTCCCATAGATTTTGTGCTCACGTGCACATAAAGCCACCTTTCAGTACTAAATTGAGTTCTTTTTCGCTGCTTATTGTGCTTAAACAGTCAAATACACAAAATAATGTCAAAATGCCGGTCTTGCCGTGTTTTAGTGTAAACAGTCAGTTATGTTTTAAGTGAATGTAAACAGTTGAGAAAGAAAACGCATGCGTAACAGTATAATGGATCCATGCGTCAGGTCTTAAAGTGACAGCAGCCTAATATACCTGCTGCCACATTATAATAACATAATATTAAAAATATTTATATGGCAGTTTTTCCCCATGGTATCGATGTCAAAATTGTAGCCAGTGAAAATGCTGAGTGGCTAGTAACTTTGGAAAACCACTAGACACAGTGACTGGTAAGCAAAAAAGTTAATGTCAAGCCCTGTAGAAGAGCAATTACACAACATTTTAAGATGAAGAGGCACTCTTTGGTTTTCAACTGTGATACCTAATGTGCTCATTCACAGAATCAGACACTGCTGCTTTTTATATAACACATTTCCCATTATGAATTATGACAGCACTTGCCAGGTTCCGAAACAAATGCTCCAAACAAGCCAGGTGTGAAAACGCCCTGAATCTCAGGCAGTGTAAGAAAGCATCTATCTGTTAAGCCACTACCTTACGCCTGGGCAGCAAGGCAGCAGAGCAGCTGCATTCTGTTTTAAACACAGCCGTACTGAGGAGAAGAACAATACCTACTCTTCTCTTCAGACAAAACTGCTGATGGCACCAGGAGCTTGGAGACGTGCCTAGCTACTCCCCAGCATGGTGCAACAACATGACAGTGAAGAGAAAAGGGAAATGATGGAATGAAAGAGAGAGGAGAACAGCAAATCTAGTTAATATTTTTAGAAGCTTGAGAGCTTGACAACTGACACCCATAAGTGGTGATCACAAAAAGAGGGAAGTAGAGATGAAGAAATGTCAAGAACAAATAATCTGCATCACTGAGATAATTGAGACCGAGAAGGAGTGGGACTTCCCATGTGGCTGATTCTCAGGTTTGTCATTACCTCAATCTGGCTGCTGTCGACAGGCAGGGTGGTGCTGAGCATGTTGACGTTGGGTGTGGAGGTGGAGCGCAGTCTCTGTGTCAGAGCCGCTCCGGACGGGGGGTAAGAGCTGGTGTAACTGAAGACATGAGGGTTTGAATGTCTGTGCACCGAGCTAATGGAAATATGAATACACATCTCAGACTACTGCGTATGGACGGACAGTGTTATGCTAAAAACGACCCTTGCAGTATCTAGAAACAAGAATATCACAGAAACTAGGAAGTGGGTGGGGGAAAAATGTATTAAAAAAAGAATTTCAATTCATTACTTCATTTCAAATTTCAAAAATCCCACTAGATGGCCTTACCAACAACATATGTCATAGCTCCAATAATCCACAAATGTTATGTAAAGAGCTCGCATAAGACCAAAACTAGATTTCTAGATCTTCCTGAGGAAAACGTGAGTGGCGTTTACCAAAGACAAACTCACCAGTCCACATGTTTTGAGTGTTTGCTTAATGAGCCAAGTCAAAAGAGACCACCATATATTGCTTGGGTTTCTTTTTTAATGCAAGTCTGTTGTACTTTTTTATTTTTAGTGGTGCTTCCCGCAGCGTTTGTCATAGACCCGTGAATGAGGCTTCAAATCGACCAGCTCATTGAGGAGAGGTGTGCTATGACTTTTCTAAGCAATTGGACCTACGATGTTAGCACAGCGGACAAAAAAGCGGGCAAAAAATCCCATAGACTTAACATTGACAGAATGTTCATGATTTTGAATCCCAACTGCCATTTTCTCACATACACACACACACACAGTGTAGAAAATATCACTGATTATAATGGGTTCGTGTTGCTCCGCTCGCGTCCGGTGTAGACACGGTGTTATCTTATCAAGCAGGAAATAAGTAATGACCCAAAATCTTCATAGCCACACCCTAGCAACCAGTTTCAGCACCCTAGCAACCACCCCATAGACTTCTATTGAAAAATAGATTAGAGGGATATAAATGAATCAGAACATCATAGAGACACATGAGTTTGGCTCTTTTGATTTGGGCAGACATGCAGTCTGTAGCATGCAGTCTTTAGCTTTTTATAATAATGGTTATAGTACTAGATCGCAGCTGCATTTTCGACTAGAAGTCCCAAAGGTATTCTCCGAATTTGGAAAGCATGCCTTTTCTTTTTATGCCCCTAGGGCTTGGAACGACTTACAAAATGTACTGAAATTAGAGTTTTTGCCTCCTTTGAGTACTTTTAAATGTATTTTGTATTCTGCTTTTATAGAGTCTTGTAAGTGCTTCTCTTGACCTTTGGCCTATATGATTTGTTGGATTGTTTTTGTTATTTGTATGGAACTATGTGTGCTGCCGTTTTGACCAGGTCTCCCTGGAAGAAGAGATTATGATATCTCAATGGGATCTTCCTGGATAAATAAAGGATAAACAAAATAAAAGCATGCATCACTGTAGCATCTGCCCAGTGCCGAGTTTTGCCACTGCAAGCACCACTCACATTTTCTTCAGGAAATGTACATTCTAATTTATTTTACTATCCATCAGGCAAAAATGTAAATCTGATTGCCCAGGGAAGTTATAGCATACCTTTCAACACAAAATTTTATTGAAGTATGTGAAGGATTAGAAAGGGTAATGTTTATACACTTTTCTTTAAGCAGAAGGAACTGGATGAAATATTCTGAATGATATCAGTCCACAATCTGACCATGTTGGTTCGTTGGTTTTGAATCTGCTTTTCATCAGGTAATCTGAAATGATGAGTTACCTGTTGGGGATTCTTGTCAGGGATTCCCTCATTCTCCGAGATGTAGGTGCAGGTAGAGACGGAGTCCCACTTTCACCCGGAGTTGGAAACAATCTGTCAGATGTATATTAAAGTATCATACATTCTGTAATAATTTGACTCATATGTACAATGAAAACAACTGAAAAATCACGGCGTACACTCGACGCAGAAGTATAAATCAGCCTTAAGACTACTTCAGATAAACTGACAAATCTAATTTAAAAACAGATTGATGTGACCGTAGGCCAGTGACAGGCTTCCATTTCGATGATAAGACACAATAACGGCACTTTATGTCACAGTTCATCTGATCAATAAATCAGCATATCATGTAAACAATTAGATATATATATTTTTTAAATTGATTGTAAATCCTAATTTTAAGTTGTTGGATATTTTTCAAAACAGTGATAAAACAAATGTTGAGACATTAAAGAATAAAAGAGAGACTTACAGAAGCTGTCTGATGTTAGTCCAGTCTACACACATTGTGGGCACTTTTGTGCTGCAGTGCTCATGGAACTTGTAGCCACACGTTTGGCACCGGAAACCATTTAACAGGAACTTCTGGCATATGTCGCAGAAAGCCAATTTCAGAAATGTTTTTCTAACCTAAAAATAAAATAAATAATCTTTTTAGTTGAACTATGAATAGAATTGTTCAAGTGTGCACAAAAAAGCCTGTGTAGCACTCACAAAATTGTGTGTGGTTAAGGGAACATGGTCTAAAACCTCCACTAGAAGTTCCTCCCCGATGAGAGAGGTAGAGTCTGTGCTCCAGTCCATACGAGACTTCTTGCTGCAAACATAAATATACATTAACTTGCTTGCTAAACATACATTAACATTATAGACTTGTCATACTACCGGTTATGAGGGACAATACCAATGTAAAGGGGAAGCATTATGAATGAAACTCACAACAGCTCCTACTGAACAGAATACCTTTAAATAATGTATAATATCTGGTACACGTGCTGTGATTTTGTGTCACATACTTTTCATACATGAGAAGTGCGTTCAAACACAAACACACAAGTGGTGGCCGTGGTAATGAACAATACCTGAAGTAGTGGTGCACTGATCAGACAATTTGAGACAGATCACCAATCACCAATATTTTAACACTAAATTAATTGATATGATCAATATTAGCCCAAGCGATATTGGCCTAAGCGATTTCTGAGTAACGCTGTTGAAAATTGAAATCAATACCCAAACTAACAATTTTGTGAATATTTGCTAGATGTCTGTTCTGAGTGTGTGCAGAGAAAAAAAAAACTGTCTTTGTACATAGTGCTGGCTGTGTAAACAGGACTAAGACAGAGTGGATCAGACCGATCACCACAACACACTTGTAGCCAATCAGCAAGCAGAGAGAGTGAGTGAGTCAATTATCAGTAGGGGGTGTGTTCACTCATTATGGGGGAGGAGAGAGAGTGAGCCAATCAGCTGTAGGGGGTGTGTCCACTCATGATGGGGGAGGAGAGAGAGTGAACCAAACAGCAGTAGGGGGCGTGTCCACTCATGATGGGGGAGGAGAGTAAGCCAAAGAGCAGTAGGGGGCGTGTTCACTTATGATGGGAGAGGAGAGAGAGTGAATCAATCAGCTGTAGGGGGTGTGTCCACTCATGATGGGGGAGGAGAGAGAGTGAACCAAACAGCAGTAGGGGGCGTATCCACTCATGATGGGGGAGGAGAGTGAATCAATCAGCAGTAGGGGGTGTGTCCACTCATGATGGGGGAGGAGAGTGAGCCAAACAGCAGTAGGGGGTGTGTCCACTCATGATGGGGGAGGACTGAGCCAATCAGCAGTAGGGGGCGTATCAACTCATGATGGGGGAGGAGAGAGTGAGCCAATCAGCAGTAGGGGGTGTGTCCACTCACGATGGGGGAGGGGAGAGAGTGAGCCAATCAACAGTAGGGGGTGAGTCCACTCATGATGGGGGAGGAAAGAGATTCGATCAGCATGTCCATTTATGATGGGGGAGGAGAAAGAGTGAGCCAATCAGCAGTAGGGGGCATGTTCACTCATGTCAGGGGAGGAGAGAGAATAGGGCTGTACGTTTAATCAAAAGGAACTGAAATTAAATCAAAATTGTGATTTGGCAAAGGCCGTGGTTTTTCTCATGCACAGCTTGTCAGTGAAGCACGGCACTTTCAAACGATTCATTCAAAATACTTATTCATTTACGAACAAAGCAAATGACGGTCTGTATAAATGGGTCATTGAATCACTTTCTCAAACGATTCGTTCAAAAATGCAGATTCATTCAGAAACAAAACCCCACTGTGTGTTGCTAAGAAACATTCTGCTCCGGCTTTGTTTTTGTTGGCAAAACGAACAATATTTTGTCTAAAATGAAAGTAACTTGTATTTAGTGCTGAGCAAGTGTCCATTTTGCACATATTGCAGTTAAAAAAGATTGGCCGTTCGCTGATCACAGCATGTTTTGGTCAAAGACTGGTGGCTATCGATGCACCTCTAAAAGCTAAATCACTTGATGACACAATTGATACAAAAGTCCTTTTTCATAATTACATCATATAAATAAATGAAATATTTACATTACTTTTAGTATTGAAAAAAAAAAATGTACTCATAAAAAATATTGGTGGACAACATGCATTGTGAATCACTTTGTAATCGTTACTCTTTGAACTGTAATCTAATTGAATCGTGTAGCCAGCGAAGATTCACACCGCTAACAATTACACAGCCTGGATCTGAGCGCAATCATGAGGTGCTCTGATTGCACGGCCGGTTTCATCATTTCCATTGTGTAAACTGACCTTCTCTGTCCGGGATGGAGACTGAAGACAGCGCAGCACTCTGGCTGGAGCCCTCGAACCTTCAGCGCTTTGATCAGGCAGCTGTGGAGCGACACGCCTGGACGCACATTCACCTTCAAGAGGAGTGTGGACATCAGTTAAAGAGCAGAAACGCACAAGACCATCCACAAGACCATATGCATTTAACTGCACTTTACATTCCTTTAACCAATAATATTTGCATTTTTTGTAAAGCAGACTTAACTGCCTGCTATAATGAGCTCTGCCAAGGAGGAACTGGCCGCTGGATTTGATAGTCAGCAAAATTCATGCCAACAATAATATTTAAGTTTTGAGGCAGATTACCGTTGAGGAAACTGTTTCAATGTCTTGCAACTTCATTGCTTAGAATACTGTCTGAAGCTTAACTTAATTCAGTGTTTTTGTAATATTTGTGGAATATGACTGAAATGCTCTCCATAACGCTCTATCATGAACACAAGTCTCACCACTGTCCGCTGCTGGTTGGGCAGGAAGACTCTGATGGTACGGCTGGTTTTGGAGTCATCTGAGGAGCAGCGCTGAGACTGGATCACAGGAGACGTACGTGAGCTCTCAAACACAGAGTCCTTCGCTCCTAGACCGTTGGTGACGCTCCTCCACGCTCCTTGCAGCTGCTCCATTACAATACCCTCTAGCACTCACGTCTGGAGAAACAGCAGCCAAAAACAAAAAAAGTGATCAATTAAAGGAAATTATTAGTAAATCGTAGGACTGGGACGATACACCTATCTCCAGATTCGATATTATCACGATTTGGGTGCCGATACGATATGTATTGTGGTTTTTAAGCATTGTGATTCGATATTGCTATGTATTGCGATTTTTGTTTGCTTTTTTAACTCTAGACAATGGAGAAAAGTTGAATTATACACTTATACATGATGGTGTAGGTCGTACATCCGTAGATGTCTCTCTGTCCGCCATTTTTCACTTTCTCGTGTTCACTAGTAAGAAATATGACATCATGATACTCACCGATACAACACATATCGCCGCCTCAGGGCTCAACACTATTGTCTTCATTGTTTCTGACCCAAAACCTTAATAAATAAGGTTGTGACACCAAAAACTACTAGCATAAATTTCAAATATTGTTAAAGACAAGTAAACTGTCAGTAATAAAATAAGAACAAATAATTAAATTACAAGCAATAGCACAAATACAATAGAACAAACATACATAAAATAAACACTGCTTTTCATGTTTTTCAGGTAAGTCTTCAGGCAGAGAAAATGAATAATCAAACGTAAAATAGCACTGCATAGTCTTGACTGTATAAATTAAGCATCCTTATTAATTAATCCTTATCAAAGTTACAAAAGTTATTCAGTCAAGAGCAGTGAGTGACTTTCTCTTTGTCTTTTGTTGTTAGATTAATATTGAGGACAAAGACAGCAGTAGGTTTATTAGGCTGCTGTCACTTTAAGAGCTAAATCTAATGCACGGATTCAATCTACTCATACACATGCATTTTCTTTCTCAACTGTTTATGTTCACTTAAGACATAACAGACTATGGCTTTGTCTGAAATCGCCCCCTACACCCTTAAATAGGGCACTATTTGAGGGGACAGCCATTTGTAGTGGTGTCCGAAACCATACGTTATTGAGTGCACTCATTCAATTCCATAATGCAACGCAATAACGACTGTACAACCGATGTTCACTCAACAGCTAGAGAATACCCATAATGCACTGTGAGGGTCATGTTGACTGAATTCCCGCGTCTGACCAGAAGATGGCGCCCGCAGCTGAATCATCCATCCATCCATTTTCCAAACCGCTGGTCCAATGTGGTTACAGCGTAATATCATACAGGTATAAATTCCTTTTTAATTGATTTTTAAATTGTTTAATTAAGGTTTATACATGCTAGTTTCAAGATAAATCTTTTCATTTCTACTGGAGCTGCCGGTTTCAAATGATTATTAAACATCAAGCACGAACTATGCAAAAGCGGCAGCCCTTCTGGCGCACTCAGTGTCTGAATTCACTCACTCTTTTTCATTCGCTCCTTCAAGTTAACTATATTAGTGGAGTAATGTAGGGAATAGTCTTTCAATACATCTTTTATACATCTTTTCATGTGACAACATTGAAGAAATGACACTTTGCTACAATGTAAAGTAGTGAGTGTACAGCTTGTATAACAGTGTAAATTTGCTGTCCCCTCAAAATAACTCAACACACAGCCATTAATGTCTAAATCACTGGCCACAAAAGCGAGTACACCTCTAAGTGAAAATTTCCAAATTGGGCCCAAAGTGTCAATATTTTGTGTGGCCCCCATTATTTTCCAGCACTGCCTTAACCCTCTTGAACATGGAGTTCACCAGAGCTTCACAGGTTGCCACTGGAGTCCTCTTCTACTCCTCCATGACGACATCACGGAGCTGGTGGATGTTAGAGACCTTGCGCTCCTCCACCTTCTGTTTGAGGATGCCCCACAGATGCTCAATAGGGTTTAGGTCTGGAGACATGCTTGGCCAGTCCATCACCTTTACCCTCAGCTTCTTTAGCAAGGCAGTGGTCTTCTTGGAGGTGTCTTTGGGGTCGTTATCATGTTGGAATACTAACCTGCGGACCAGTCTCCGAAAAGAGGGGATCATGCTCTGTTGGCATTCATGGTTCCCTCAATGAACTGTAGCTCCCCAGTGCCGGCAGCACTCATGCAGCCCCAGACCATGACACTACCAGCACCATGCTTGACTGTAGGCAAGACACACTTGTCTTTGTACTCCTCACCTGGTTGCCGCCACACACGCTTGACACCATCTGAACCAAACAAGTTTATCTTGGTCTCATCAAACCACAGGACATGGTTCCTTAGTCTGCTTGTCTTGAGCAAACTGTTTGCGGGCTTTCATGTGCATCATCTTTAGAAGAGGCTTCCTTCTGGGATGACAGCCATGCAGACCAATTTGATGCAGTGTGCGGAGTATGGTCTGAGCACTGACAGGCTGACCCCACCACCCCTTCAACCACTGCAGCAATGCTGGCAGCAGTCATATGTCTATTTCCCAAACACAACCTCTGGATATGACGCTGAGCACGTGCACTCAACTTCTTAGGTCGACCATGGCGAGGCCTGTTCTGAGTGGAACCTGTCCTGTTAAACTGCTGTATGGTCTTGGCCACCGTGCTGCAGCTCAGTCTCAGGGTCTTGGCAATCTTATTATAGCCTACACCATCTTTATGTAGAGCAACAATTCTTTTGTTCAGATCCTCAGAGAGTTCTTTGCCATGAGGTGCCATGTTGAACTTCCAGTGACCAGTATGAGAGAGTGAGAGCGATAACACCAAATTTAACACACCTGCTCCTCATTCACACCTGAGACCTTGTAACACTAAAGAGTCACATGACACCGGGGAAAGAAAATGGTTAATTGGGCCCAATTTGGACATTTTCACTAAGGGGTGTACTCACTTTTGTGGCCAGCGGTTTAGATATGAATAGCTATGTGTTGAGTTATTTTGAAGGGACAGCAAATTTACACTGTTATACTACTTTACATTGTAGCAAAGTGTCATTTCTTCAGTGTTGTCACATGAAAAGATATAATAAAATACTTACAAAAATGTGAGGGGAGTACTCACTTCTGTGAAATACTGTTAATCAAACAACAAAAGACAAAGAGAAAATCACTCACTGCTCTTGACTGAATCACTTGTTTTGTAGATTTAATAAGAATCAGTGTAATCAGTGTTAATTTATACCGTGGAGAATATGCAGTGCTATTTTGCAGTATTTCTTATCTGAATACTACTGTTAGACCTACCTGAAAAACTTATAGCACTGTTTAATTTATTTGTATCTTGTTCTCTTTTTCTTACTGACTGTTTAGTTGTCTTTAATAATGTTTGAATGTTTATATTAAGCTAGTAGTTTTTGCTGTGGTATCGAAATTGGAATTGAGAATTGTGAAATTTCACTGATATTTTATTTTGGTGTTTTGACAAAACTATTTATCAGAATACAAGGTTACATGGGTCAAAACAATGTTATTTATTTATTTGTTAGTTTGTGGTAGCCTGAACAGACCAATAAAATTTGTACACTGTACTGTACTTACACAACTGCCGTGACAACTCTTCTCAAATACAGAAACTTACTGGAATTGTGTAAATCATGTGTCATAATAATGAAGCACGCACACACACACAGGCAGTCCTGATTCTCTAACTTTTCAATCTTTTCCAGGAAAACCCAAAGTGAACATAAAAACCTGTCAAAATAACAAAAACCATCATGTAAGTTTAAGCCAAACAAGTTTACTGCAGTAAATTAAGTGTTATTGTTTTTATCAGAGTTTGTACATTTCATAAAAACGATATGGATCCCCAACAAACGAGGTTTTTCACGTAAGCTCTTGATGTTTAATAACGCAGTTCAGTGTAAACGCATGTGTGTTTGTGTCGACTGTGTGCAGAAGAGACTCATAACAAACACAAGTACACAGTCGTTAAGATGTACGGAAGGGGTGTAAACTTCGTTGAAAATAAACTTAAATAATGATCTTTATTCACAGGGCAATCATTACATGTTATTATAAAGGTATAAAGGCATCGGTTGCACTGGTATGAAGGGTTGAAGGAACTGTCGAGCAGCTCTTTTTACATCTGCGGCCCTATTTCTTCTACATAAACCTATTAACGTTAAATCAACCAGCAAACTCTTCAAACATTTCGCAAGCCAGTTATATTTTTATAATCACTAGACGAAAAGCTGAGATGAGATGTGACACGACCATTACAAAACTCATAATGCGTTTCAGGAGCGATAAACACTCACCAGAGAAAGTTTGAAGAGTTCAGCTCCGCCATAACCTGAAGAAACGACACAATGACGTCACCCACCGCCACAAGATGAGTAACCTCCCTCCCTCACTCACACACACACACACACACACACAGAGAGAGAGAGAGATAAAGATATGATATAAATATTAATAATTAATCTAAGATAGACAAAGAATATATCTGATGTTTGAATCTCTGAGTGAAATAGGCCTACTTCTGAAATGAATCCTTTGTAAATAACACCATCACCTATGTGAGCCATTCAAGTGGGAGGTTGTATTTTTGATATAAACTACTTTACGTTCAGTCATATTACATTCATTACTTTATGAATATAATTTACAAATTAGTTAGCATTGTTGCTTAAAGGGATAGTTCATCCAAAAATGAAAATTCTGTTATCATTTCCTCACCCTCAGGTTGTTCCAAACCTGTATAAATTTCTTTGTACTGTTGAACACAAAGAAAGATATTTTGAAAAATGTGGGAAGCTAAACAGTTCTGGGGCACCATTTACTTCCATAGTATTTTTTTTAACTACTATGGAAGCCAATGGTGCCCCATAGTGGCCTGGTTACAAACTTTCTTCAAAATATCTTCCTTTGTGTATAGCAGAACAAATAAATTTATACATGTTTAGAGCAACTTGAGGGTGAGTAAATGATAACAGAATTTTCATTTTTGGGTGAACTATCCCTTTAATATCATGCAAAATCTTGTAAAATAAATAGTTGGTTAAATGAATGTAGATTTTTCAACACGACTCTATGGCTTAGTGTTGCCCTTAGGCAACCTCACATTTTTACTTTCTCAAAAAAAAAAAAAAAAAAAACTCATTCTGTATGATTTATAAGCCTTTTGAATAATGGGGACATGGGGAAATGTCCTCATAAGTCACCCTCACCTTGTAATACCTATGTCATACCCATGTCATTATGCAAATTCGTGTCCTGATATGTCACAAACACACACACACACACACACATTTTATGATGGATATATTGTCAGGGATCCCCAAGCTCCCAAAAAATGGGATGAAATTTTTTTTTTCCCCAAAAAATAAAAAGTCGTGCCATAGAGGGTTAGGATTGAGTTGCATGTAGAGTGTACTAAAAGAGAAGCATACTTAGTACACATGGTATACTAATAGATAGGTCTAGATTTTCTTGAAATTTGTTGGTAAATGTGGACATGGATGCAGTTTTCAAAGACACATTTTATCGTTTGCTAACTTGATTTTTAATAGCGTGACGCTAATTTTGTATCATAATTAATATGGTTGAATTCAAAACAGCATACTAGCATACTACTCTTACTATTTATGTCGTGTATAAAATATGACAGAAATAGTAAGAATAGTATGCTGACACCTACAGAAGTTGTCCGCACACTACTACCGCAAAAATAATAATAATAAAAAAAAAATCCGACTTGGAGACTAGTTTTGAAAACCCGGCTGGAGAAGAGAACTAACGATAATATTCCATTCTGACCATTTTCAACAGGGTTGTTTGTGTGGGTAGGACGGTGTATCTTTTCGATCAGTGATTGGACAGAACTGAGGGGTGTCTCCAGGCACTCGATCCTCATTGGTTATCCCGCTCTAAATCGGGATCTCTTATTGGCTACTGTATCTGTCGCTCAGTGGATTCATGCGCAGTGCTGAAGGGAGGAGTAAACAGCAGTGAGTCACAGCTAACAGGCTAGTGTTCCGTTGTAGGTGAGTACTCATATTATTAGCGATAAACTCACAATTCCAAATGGTTTTGTTCATATTAACTTAATAATCAGTTACATCTTTAATGCTGGTTTTGATTATGTTGACGGCGGGGTTCGTGTGTGTAGTGAGTGCGTGTTTAATCACGTGCGTTGAGCTAGCTGAGGCCTGCAGCAGCTCATGCCTGCGCGGGAAAGTCTCATATAAGTGCACGTGCACGTGTGCGATTCCTAAAATAAAACCCACAGCAAATCATAAATACACACTGTACGGCAGAATAGTGATAGAATTGAGTGTATTTGTTAAGTTTTTGTGTTAAACCAGCATGATGAGGCCCAGTGTTGAGGTTCTGAGGTTGTGGAGCGTTTACACGTGACTTTCCTACCGTCGTGTGTCATTTATTACATCTATACATCTATAAACGCATGTATTAATGACGCTGATTTCATATGCAGGCTGTGATCTAGTGTAACCGAGAGCAGTTAACTTACTCCGTTGTACTGCGTTTCCATAAGCTGATGTATGATTTGATGATTAGTACAGGTGTTAAAACATTACGCAGATGTTTAGCTCTTAATATCACCTCTGTTTAAATATATTTATGAGTGTTTATGATGGTTTTCAATGTTAATTCTGTTAGGTTTACTTGTCTTTAGCAGTAGCATTGGCGCTAGGACACGTGCCATGTGCCATCAGCATTCCCATTTACAGTCATCCTTCATATGAGTATGGGAAGGGCTTTTTTTTATGTTTGTTTGGATTATTTAAGTTATTAAAGTTGGGTGTAACAACTGTGCTAGCAAGCTTACACTACAAAGCTCAATTCTAGTAATATTTCAATCGACTGTCCCAGCAATATGGTGTCTATCATGAGAGTTTTCACTGAGAAGGGTCTTTTTTTTTTTTTTTTTTTTTTTAGAAGGAATGAATGAACTTAGATTAAGTACATGGTGTATGAATACAGAAACTGCATATATAGAAACACTTATTTAATTGTTATGAAAAATAATGCCTCAATGCAAAAAATCCTAAACATGGACATGTTTTTTTTTTTCTTGTTAACGTTGGTCTTTGCAGCTTGAGGTTACCACATGAACTTATGAACCTTTTGTTTTATGTGATCTGTAATGCTGTGTTTGGCATTAATGACATCAGAGTTTGTGACATCATCTCCACAGATAATGGACATGAGTACCAGCGAGTGCTTTGGATGTGGCCGCTCCGGACACTGGATCAAGAACTGTCCTAACGCTGGCCGCGGTCGTGGCAGGGGCCGGGGACGAGGAAAGGGTAGGAATGCTGGAGTTGTTTAAACACACTGCGTCTGTCCTGAAGCAGTGCTGACTAATGTGCTCTCTCTCTCTGTCTGTCTCTCTCTGTCTGTCTCTCTCTCTCTGTCTCTCTCTCTCTGTCTCTCTCTCTCTGTCTGTCTCTCTCTGTCTGTCTCTCTCTCTGTAGATCTGTTCTGTTACCGGTGTGGAGAGCAGGGCCACATTGCCAGAGACTGTGAACAGACAGAGGATGGTAAGATGCGCCGTCTCATCACACTTCCGTTAATTACAAATTTTGTAATCTTTTGCATCATTGGTCCTCTACAGTGTTGATTAAAGGGTTTCTGTTGTTGTTTAAACACAGCATGCTACAATTGCCACAGGAGTGGCCATATTTCCAGAGACTGTAAAGAGCCCAAAAAGGAAAGAGAGCAGTGTTGCTATAACTGCGGCAAAGCTGGTCACGTGGCCCGCGACTGTGACCACGCCAACGAGCAGAAGTGCTACTCCTGCGGGGGGTTCGGACACATCCAGAAATTATGTGACAAGGTGAAATGTTACCGGTAAGTCAACAGAAGAAGGCCCATTTCAAAGAAACAGACAAAGGGTACTTTTACGCGACAACAGTGTACTAAAAACTGAAGTTTTTCCTTTGCGTTATTTGCGTACAGACGACAACTTTGTCAAAATGATCCCCATTCACAAGGATCCGTGAAAACAACTAAAAATGCTGTATTATTCATGCCAGGCCAGCAGTTGGCGACGTCACTTTGTAAAGAAACACTACACACCTTTTAGGCTGAACACGTAATGCACATGACGTCACCGTTTTCACAAATTCACGTTTTTCTAGTTTACACGAGACCATAACAGTATTGTTTGCAAAAACTTGCACTTTGAAACCCGTTTTCAGGCCACCAAAACGCTGCTGTCGTGGAAATGAATGACCAAAATGCATAAAAAGTTTTTAAGTAGAAAACGGTGTTGGCTAAACGGGCCCAAACGGGCCTTTTCTAATATTATCTCATATTTCACATAACAGCATTCAATGTTCGTCACACTCTCAGCCCCTCAGATAGCACTTTGGGCAGTGTAATGACTAGGCATTGAGAGCAAAGAAATAAAAATTGGAGAACAGGGATTAGGCCTAGAAGGAATTAATAGGAATTAGTGGGCTTAATACAATATAAATACGAATACGCTACATCAAGAGGAAATATTGTGACATTTAGATTTTAGCTTTCAGATAACTGAGTGCTGTAAAAGCTCTGACAAGTTTATCCTTATCCAGTGATCTCATAACATTGGGCTCAATTGACATCTGGGCAAGTGCGCTATGCAGAATGATTCAAGTTGAACACATCTACGGTCTACATGAGTGAGTCGTTGAGTCATTCATTAGACCGATTCATTCAGTAACGAAACAGCACTGCGTTGCTCTTAGGCGCTCAACTGTGGATCTGTTTCGAACTATTTTCGTTGGCGAAATTGAGAAAAAACTGACAATATTACAGTATTATTACAATATTAATATATACCTGTCAAACTTTCAATGTAAGTCACCTCATTAAAGGGTTAGTTTACCCAAAAATGAAAATAATGTCATTTATTACTCGCCCTTATGCCGTTCCACACTCGTAAGACCTTCGTTCATCTTCGGAACACAAATGAAGATATTTTTGTTGAAATCCGATGGCTCAGTGAGGCCTGCATAGCCAGCAATGACATTTCCTCTCTCAAGATCCATTAATGTACTAAAAACATTTAAATCAGTTCATGTGAGTACAGTGGTTCAATATTAATATTATAAAGCGACGAGAATATTTTTGGTGCGCCAAAAAAAACAAAATAACGACTTACATAGTGATGGCCGATTTCAAAACACTGCTTCAGTAAGCTTCGTAGCGTTATGAATCTTTTGTGTCGAATCATGATTCGGATCGTGTTTCAAACCGCCAAACTGCTAAAATCACGTGACTTTGGTGCTCCGAACCGCTGAATCGACACACTGATTCATAACGCTCCGAAGCTTCCTGAAGCAGTGTTTTGAAATCGTCCATCACTATATAAGTCTTTTTTTTTTTTTTTTTTTTTTTTTTTTTTGGTGCACAAAAAATATTCTTGTCGCTTTATAATATTAATATTGAACCACTGTACTCACATGAACTGATTTAAATATGTTTTTAGTACATTAATGGATCTTGAGAGAGGAAATGTCATTGCTGGCTATGCAGGCCTCACTGAGCCATCGGATTTCAACAAAAAATATCTTATTTTGCGTTCCAAAGATTAACGAGGTCTTACGGGTGTGGAACGGCATGAGGGTGAGTAATAAATGACATTATTTTCATTTTTGGATGAACTAACCCTTTAACTTCTCATTTATTGAACTTGTATAAAATCAATATCACATTTGCAACAGTGCTGATCCCAGTGAAAACAGCACACAGCTCGAAAACAGCTTGTGTGTGGTATTTGTAGCTATCCTATTATAAATATTAAAAACAAGAACTTATACAGGGATATGTTTTGCCCCATATCTTGAATTTTTGGGGCATTTAAAAAAAATTGTGGCATTTTTGCCAGAAAAGGCCTCCTTTTGCATTGGGTGTCAGGTAGGGATGCACCGAAATTTCAGCCGCCAAAAATTATTGGTCGAATTTTTGGCTGAAAGAGAAAAATGGCCAGAAATATGCCTTCCCACCCCTCAGCATTCAGTGCTCAGGTTTCACTCTGGCTCTAGCCGTTATCACTGCGCAGTGTGACGCTCCTCTCTATGTACTTGCGCTCGGCTCAGTTGCTAACGGCCCAAGCAAATGCTCCACTCATGTAACTCTCATACTCATCAGAAAAAAAAGCAAAGTCCGCTCAAATAACGTGTCAACATGAAATTTCTGTGTAGTAGACTTGTTTCTGTTTGCAATAGCCCTACTGGGCTGTAACAGGGTGTGGTATAGCCAGGTATAATGCTGGTAAAATGACGCTCCTTCACTGATCCGCTATACACTGGTGTTGTCACGATACCTAAATTATGACTTTGATGCAATACCTGACTAAAATACCTCAATACCGATACTGAATCAATGCCTTGGCAAAAAGCTAAAACAGCAAAAATAATTGAATAATATGACAGATCTTAAAGGGTTAGTTCACCCAAAACTGTAAATATCTGTCGTTAATACATTTTAACAGGCATAATTAGGTGTGAAAATAACTGATGGAAATATCTATTTGCTAAGCCAACTAATTTGATTCATATATTGGCAAGTACTAAAAATAACGGGCCGTTCTGGAAAAAGTGGTATCGGTGCATCCCTATTTAAAATGATTGAGTTTCATTAAAAAGTCTAACATTAATATAATTATACAAATTTAAAATAAGAAATAATTTTTAAAAAGTCACATCCAGAATTTTTGGTTTCGGCCTAGAATTTTCATTTCGTAGCATCACTAGTGTCAGGGTATTTTTGCGTGTAGTATTCGAACAGTATTCACCATGTGAGTGTATACTATGGATGTCATTGTAGACTCATTTTGTTGCTGATAGCTATGTGGCTATTTTTAACAATGTGTCCTTTTAGGTTCAGCAGAAAAGATATCAGCACACAAGTTTGGAATGACATGAGCAATAGTACATAACATCTTTACATTTTGAACTACTACTACTACTGCTGAACAGTGCTGAATGAAAGGCTTGAATTTGTCAGAAAACTGAAATGCGTGTTGATTCACAGGTGTGGTGAGATTGGTCACGTGGCAGTGCAGTGCAGCAAGGCCACTGAGGTGAACTGCTACAACTGCGGCAAGACCGGTCATCTGGCGAGAGAGTGCACCATTGAAGCGTCTGCGTAACTCCTTTCCTCTGCCGCCCCCTCCTTTCCTGATTGATGGTTGTTTCTCTTCTCTAAATCCTCTTCATTGGCCAAAGCCTGGCAAACAGAGGCCTTTCCCAGGCCAGTGAGCAGCTTTGAGTTTTGTTTTTTCTTTGTTATAAAGAAGAGGGGTAAAAAAAAAATCATATTGCGTTTAAAATGAGATGTTTATTTAGGTAGAGGTGTAATGTATGACGCTCGGTTAAAGGACCCCTTTCCATGCCGCTGGTGAGAAGATCCGTTACTGGGACGTTGTGCGCCATGGGGGACCTCTGGGATCACAGAAGTGAACCTCAGATGAATTGTAAGAGAGAAGTCAGGTGAAGAATCAATTCTGGCGTTTAGTTTTCTTTTTGTGGTTATATGGAGAAGTGTAAGCTGGCTTAAGAGGACAGACAAAACCATTGTCATCGCAGGAGGTCCATTACGGCAACGTGTCTGTCTATGGAAATGTTATATTGATATTTTGGATTAATTAGAGTTTCAGAAGTCATATTTTCTTTTTCTTTTTTTTTTTTTTGGCATTTTTATTTTGTTTGGCATTTTCTAAAGTCATGTTTGCAGGTTCATCAACCGATGCTTGTTAATGCTGGAAGTTGCAGAGTAATTTTAGTCCTTTCTACCTTAAATTATCCAGAACAATAGAGAGACGTGGAATTAGCAACAATTTGCAAAAAGAATGTTTTCACAGAAATCAGATATTTTTGTACAATATCACTTGGACTACTGTAAGAATATCAGTGCTTGTATTCAGTTTTTAAGTCGGAGGAAATTGCAACTTAAGTCCTAGAACATAGATATGTAATTTTAAACTGTCAATAAAGCTGGAGGAGGATGGGGAGTCTGCCTGAATTCATGAGTTTATGATCTAGAAAAATATGAAATTGTTCTATTGAGATATAAATATCAAAAGCAACTTAATTTATCAAGTGCATTTAAAAAAAAAAAAAATCACTTATTACATGTTAACAGACAATTGGCCCATTTAGTGATAACATGCATTGAAAAGTTTACACATTAAAGGTCTATTATGCTTTTTGAGCATGAAAAAGTTCTGCAAAGTTCCTCCAGCGAGAGTTATTCTCTATATCAGTGTCACTGTTTCGGAACTCCCTGAAATACCTCGGTGCTTCTCAACACTCAAATGGGTGCTTCCTCGTTCCTCTGTCCTCCAGCCTGTGACCCGGAACATCTCTAATTGCACCATGAGGAGTGAGGATGAAAAGGTGTATCCTATGTGGAAGTTTTTCTTGTCGAAAAACCTGAGCATGGATATATTCTCCTTCCCCTTCACATCTGTCACAATCATTTTAATTTATGCTTTGCCTTTGCAGTTTAAATAAACCATACATCTCACATGTTTCAACAGGGCATCTTGCTTATTATACATTTCTTCAAAAATACATTTCCCAAGAACTTTATTGAACAATGTAAACCTAACAACCATAAATTGCCTAGTAAAAATAGAAAATTTCTTCACCAGACAACAGACAAGCTTCATAAAAAGGACAAAAAAGGTAAAATAAGTATAAAAAAAAAAAAAATGACTAGGGGTTTTTTGCAAGTTTAAGACCGTCTTATCAAATTACAGAAGTTCAAGGCATTTGTTTTGTTCATTAATTTTAGCAAAAAGTAGTAATGACAGTTCCTTGTGAAATATGAAAAAACTTGGAAGTGTTTTCAGGAATCTATTCCTATGTAAAAAGAATTTTCCAATTATAGTGATTGTTTATTGCTAAGTCATGTGTTTCATCTTTTTTAAAAGTACCAAATATTACATTTTCTGATTTAACATTAATGTATTAACTGACATGAACATGAGCAATACATTTGTTACAGTATTTATTAATCTTTGTTAATGTTAGTTAATAAAAATACAGCTCTTTATTGTTAGTCATATATTCCCATTTCATTACTTCACATTGATTTAACTAATGTTAACAAATCTGATCAACACAAAAAGAGCAATTGTTAATTTCCAGACCAAATCAACATAAAAATCCTCTGGAAGGATATACTCCATTAAGACTTTTAAAGTGGACTTCCTTTGCTTCTGGTACAACTGGGAATTTAAAATATTTTCTTCTTAAAATCTAAACTGGAAAATTATTGAAAAATTTAATTAAATAAAAATATATAATTCTTTTTCTGGATTGTTGTATTGGGTAAATTTTGGTTAGTAAGAGCAATTCCATTCATCAAAAGCTTAGGAAGAAAAGGTTACGTTAATTTGAGAGAAGTTGTTATACTGTTTTTTGTCAAGTAAATTAAATTTTGAACAGAAAGTCTCAAAAGACATAACTCCAGTATTATCTAATACGTGCATCTCAGACCATATTCCTTTTTCCCACCAGTTTTTGTAGAATAGAAATTTATTCTGAAATACCACACATCTACAGTTCCACAAAGGGACGTTATGGAGCCTGAAGTTGTGCTTATAGTCATCATCATTTTCTAATAAAGTAAAACCTGCTAGTGAAACACTGATAACAGAGTTTTTAAGGTCATAATTACATCTGAAGAGGAAATTGATGCCTCCTTATTTCATACAAATTAGGTTGGGAATATGAAACTATAAACGATTTTGACTATGAGATGATTAAGTGAAGTATTATCCTTTGTAATGTGTATAGCTAGGTATATAACAGTATCTTTACAGGAATATTGTAAAAAGTAGACAGTACAGTTATGAACCAGTAGTAATTCACATTTTTTAAGATTTAATTTTATACCAGATGCCCTAGAGCAGGGGTGTCCAACCCTGCTCCTGGAGAGCTACTGCCCTACAGATTTTAGCTCAAACCCCAATTAAACACACCTGAACCAGCTAATCAAGGTGTTCAGGGCTGCTTGATAATTACAGACAGGTGTGTTGGAGCAGGGCTGGAACTGAAGTCTGCAGGATGGTAGCTCTCTAGGAGCAGGGTTGGACACCCCTGCCCTAGAGAAAAGCTCCATAGTTTGGAGAATTTTTGGGACTTGGTTAATGTTTTTCAGGATTATGGTTGTGTCATTAGCCAATTGGCTGATGAGCTGTTTGCCTAACACTGTTAATTTTTCAAAATCATATTTTTTTATAAGAATGAGCATTTTGGCTGCGACAAAAAAGAGCTGGGGAGAGATGGGACAACCTTGTTTGATTCCTTTATCAATTAAAAAAATCTTGGAGATGTACCCTGTGCTAATAGAACTGTGCTATTAGTGTCCTTAAATTAATTTGACTAGATCAATCAATTTTTCTCCTAATCCAAATCATTCAAGTACGAAACATACATTTGTGTTCAATTGTGTCAAAAGCTTTAAACAAATCTAAAAATCAAATAAAAGCTTCATCTTTTATTAAATACTCATAATTCAGTATGTAAAGCACAAGTTGTACGTTATTGTGAATTTGAGCACCCTTTTACAAACCTAATCTGTGTAATTTAGTTTTTTATCTGTTGGCATAAATATGAGTTATAGTCGTTATTAAGCAGGGTTATGGGTCTAAGATAGTCTATTAATTTAGGATCTTTTCCAGGTTTGGGGATGAGAGTGATGATCCCTTGCTTCATAGTAGTTGCAATAGTGTGGGATTCAGATATTTCTTTTAACATCTGAAAAATAAGGTCTTTAAGATGCTCCCAAAAATGCCTTTAGAAGTTACTCATTCATCCATCTGAACCTGGTGATTTGTCTAATGAGGAACATTTCATGGCTTTTCCCACTTCATCCATACTGATATCTGCTTCACATACATTTTTTAAGTTTAACCCTACAGTGGTGAGTTAAAGCAGAAGGTCTAAATTCAGAGACTAACCATAAAACTATTCTAGATTTGAATGAACCATCAGGTTTAAGCCAGGTGAAGCATTAACAATTAACAAATGTTTAACTAATGAACCTTATTGTAAAGTGTTACTGATATCTCTGATATTTTAAAGGAGATCTATCAAGTCATTTCTCTTTCACCATATTAAAATCACCTCCGAAAAGTAGGATACTTTTGACAAATCCTTTACAACTTTTGTAACATCAGCAATCAAGATTTTGTTTTGGTTATGGTTGTTATATCCATATAAATTTCCCACAATAAAAATAAAAAAATCATCTATTTCAAAAACACAGATTGTCCAATGACCACAAGTATCCCTAACAGTGGTTAAAATCTTACCAGGGAAATTTGTTTAAATGTATAGCAATGCCTACTGACCTATTAGTACCATGGGAGAAAAGTATTTTATCTCCTCACTGGTTTGACCAGAATTTTTCATCCAAGGGAAAAGAATTAGCTTCTTGGAGAAGAAAACATTGTGCTTTTTCATTTTTACAAAAAATGAAAATTGATTTTCTCTCTTAGACCCCTAGTTTTGAGTGGAACATAAGACAACATCTAAGAAAACATAAAAAATACGCAAATTAGTTTTCTGGACTTAAACTCTTGCAGGGCCCCTATCAAGCATTATTAAATGCAATCAAATTAGCTGTAAATAAACATTCTGTTCCTCAAATTAAAGATCTAAAGTGAACATTTTATTAGCTTAGTTTCAAGCTTTTCTACCTCTTTGAAATGTAAAAAACACTTTAATCTCTAAAGCCTTAAAACTTTAAAGTATTACTGTGAAAAGAGGCAAGTAAATAAATGAGCTGATGTAAAATTAACAAACTGACTTAAAGAATTTCCTCTTTTTTCACCCTTCAAACTGAGAACTCACAAAAGTAACATCATCCCTTTTTAACTACAACAGAGTAAACAAGTAAGACATCTGTATTGCAAACCCCTCCATGTTGTTGTTGTTTTTGGCATATGCCTACCAACACAACATCATTGCCATAGAAACCAATGCAGATATTCCAGAAAACGAAAGAGCAGCATCGGGGACACAAATCGGATCTGAACAGTTAAGATACACATTGTGGACGTCAATATTTTTAGATCAGATTCCAATCAGATACACAGATTTGGACTAACTGTGTGAACGTAGCCTAAAGGGCCCAGGCTGCGAGTCCCGGTTGTTCAAAAATAATCTGATCAAATTTCGGCTATCGGATTAGATCAAATCTTTAAAATTGGTTGTTAAAAAAAGGATTCTTAAATTGGATTAGATCATGTAATCCATTTTGGCCAGCCCAAGTATGGTTCTTGGACTAGTAGCTCTAGGAGGGCTCTCCTTGGGAGATTCTTACCAGGAGTGACCTTCTGTCTCAGGTGTAGGGCTCAATACAGCACCCCTGACCTGAGATATGGAAACTGTGGGGATAGCTCCAGAGGGGGACCCACTCGTAGATGCCGGTCTCTCAACCGAGGTTGTTGAGGTCATCTTGAATGCTAAAGCTCCCTCTACAAGTAGGCAGCTCTTAGCAGCGTGGTGCGAACAGTGTCATTTGTATCCAGTCCACTGCCCAGTTGGCCCGTTGCTGGAAAATTTCTTCAAGAGCGGCTTTTGGCAGTGCTGGCCCCTGCAACACTTAAGGTGTATGCAGCAGCCATTGCCACAGGACACATGTTGATTGATGGCATGTCATTAGGAAGGAATTCCCTAATATCTTGCTTCTCACGTGGACCCAGACAGATGAGGCCTATCTGCCCATTAATAATTCCTTCCTTGGATCTTTCTATAGTCCTATTAAGTGTTCCATTTGAACCCTTGGTGTCAGCATCTGAGAAACCTTTGGTGGCTGCAGGTTCTGCGGCCACAAAGCATCGCATGTCGCATTGGATCAAGGGTGTGATTACTCTAGCCCAGGGTTGGGCAAACTCCACTGTCCTGCAAAGTTTAGCTCCAACCCTGACAAAGCTCACTTGCCTGTAGCCTTCTAGTAATCCTGAAGACATTGATTAGCTGGTTCAGGTGTTTTTGATTATGGTTGGAGCTTAGCTCTGCGGGATAGTGGCCCTCCAGGACCGAGTTTGCCCATCCCTGCTCTAGTCTATGGGATGCGTGGGTTGCCTTCGCCCCTAGAAGTTAAGACCCACTCTACTAGGAATGCTGCTTTGTCTAAGGCACTTGCCATGGCATGTCTTTGCAAGATATTTGTGCTGAGGAAGGCTGGGCCTCACCGCACACAATTATCAGGATTTATAGCTTAGACATGGATTCGACCCCAGGTTCTAAGATCCTTTTGATTTGCATTCAAAACTTGTGCAAGCTTTGCTTTTTACAGTTTTGTTGGGCAGGCATTTTGCAGTATGGCATAGTGGGTACACAGTTCCCCATAGTGTCAGCTCATGACGCAGCATTGAATTTCCTACGAAAGGTTACGCATGTAACCCTGGTTCCCTTAGTAGGGAATGAGGTGCTGTGTCTCGTTGCCATACTCCAGCCATGCCTGTGCATCTTCCTTCAGACAAGAAAATCTGAAGATGTGATGACACAGATGCCATCTTCTGGTGTTGGTGACCCAACACATCATCATAACCTGCCAATAGAATTAGTGCGATTACACACATGCTTCAGACACCATCATGCCGGAGGCCTTCCCCATGCCATCAGCTCATGACGCAGCTTCTTGTTCCCTTCTTAGGGAACCAGGGTTACATGAGTAACCGAGATGTTTCTAACAATTGTTTCTGTTTATTTGTTGTTGGGCAGATAATGGATCTAACCATTTAAAAGAAACTGAAAATGGAGAAGAATGTTTGTATTGTTTTATTGTGCTGTTTTCTGCCTCTACAGATAAAACACTTCAAGTGACCCCACACTGGCTATTCTACCTGTGTCCCATTTAGAGCAGTGTTAGTATCATTGTAAAATTATTATAGTTTTATTAATATTTTGAATTAGTTTTTATTTGTATATTTTCTGTTTTCATTTTAATAATTCAAGTTAAATTAGGTTTCTTTCAAGGAAAGTCTGTTCACTCAGTGGCCATTTGCAATGCCCCCGGGCAGCTATTTCAGGCATCCAAGACCGAGTCCTATCTTTTTGAATGGGGTAATCCTAAAATCTCAAAACCTGCTTGGCGAACTCACAAATAAATAACATATTTCAAATCAGCAACGAAATCTGACATGAACTGCCCCATAAATGTTGTTTCTTATGCTCAAATAGCTTTAAAAAGCGTATTTTTCAGGCTAGATGAGCCAATGTGCATGTGCAGGTCCTAAGCACAAGTCTCAGGTTTCTATGGGAATAAAATATGTAGATATGATTTTTATTCATTTTTATTTCAGTTATAGTTTTATTTATTTGAGTACTTCAAGTTAAACTAAACTAAAATGAGAAATGTTGTCTTGGCAAGTAGCAAAAATAAATACTTTTTTTAATTATTTCAATTAATTTGTATTTCAATAGAGGTTGTTTTTAATTTTATTTTATTTTTTACCACAGTATACTGACAAAAATCCACCTTGCAGAGCAAAAGTATAAATAAATGTAACTGGCAAGATTTGAGAACTCACAAAAGTTTTGATCTCAGTCCATGTTACATATTGTATACAATAACACTACGCACAAGCAATGAAGGCATTAGTGTACGGTTTTTCACGGTACTTTGATCTTGATGTTGTGTTGCTTGTGCAGGACGTCCAGTATCTGAGGGAGAATCTCCATGTTGAGTAAAGGCTTGTCAATGTCATCAGTTCCTGGGCTCAGTGACCCAATACTGCATCTCATCCTCAATCTGTGTTTGGGTTTAAGTGATCGGAGAGATTCTGCCTCAAATCCAGTGTGTCTTGCATCGATTCCCAGAATAAAGGCAGAGTTTCTCGCTAGTTGCATGCACCACAGCAGCAAACCGATGAAAAAGCAAAGCATTAAGCATAAGATGGCATTATAAACCCATCCAGAGCAGTCATCAGAGACACAGGAAGATAAATCAGCATCAGTGAGCTCATCAATGGGCCTCTGGGCTAATTCTGAAGGACTGGCACACACTGGCATCACAGAGATGGCTTTATTCCTCTTTAGCCATTGTCTGAAGTACAGGATACTGCAGTCGCAGTGGAAAGGATTCCCAGATAGATTGGCCAGCTGAAGATTGTGGAGCATGTCTAAATGCCCTGGAGTTACGGTGGTCAGGAGGTTGTTCTGCAGCAGCAGTTCTGTGATGCTGGAGTGAAGTTGAGGGATAATTCTCAGGCCCTGTGCGCTGCAGTTCATCCTCACTCTTTCAGACGGTACAGTCACGCACCTGACGTGTACAAAGACTGAGCACAAAACAAGATAAAAGACCATCCTGTGTGAAGAAACCACATAGATTTGACAACAGTTAGAACAGTTATCTTCAGAAGCAGAGAGCTGTGTGTACATGTTTAAAATTCCAACTAATTGCGCAATAAAAATCCTACAAGTCTGAGTAGTTTCTATATATGTCATTCATTTGTCTTTGGGTACATCTGATTCACTTGGCTGTAGAAAAGAGGTAAAATCCTCTCGACGTCAGAAAGGCCTGTCTGTTCATAAATATGGTTATATAAGTATTTATAAACACCATCAAGTAATATTAAACAAGTACAAGGAATTTATGTCATTAATTACTCGCCCTCGTGCCGTTCAACACCCATAACCGGCCAGCAGCCATATCACCCCTGGTTAGTACCTGGATGGGAGACCTCCTGGGAAAACTAGGTTGCTGGAAGAGGTGTTAGTGAGGCCAGCAGGGGGTGCTCACCCTGTGGTCTGTGTGGGTCCTAACACCCAAGTATAGTGATGGGGACACTATACTGTCAAAAAGCACCATCCTTCGGATGAGACGTTAAACCGAGGTCCTGACTCTCTATGGTCGTTAAAAATCCCAGGATGTCCTTCGAAAAGAGTAGGGGTGTAACCCCGACATCCTGGCCACATTTGCCCATTGGCCTCTATCCATCATGGCCTTCTAATCATCCCCATATATACTGATTGGCTTCATCACTCTGTCTCCTCTCCACCAATAAGCTGGTGTGAGGTTGGCGTTCTGGCGCAATATGGCTGCCGTCGCATCATCCAGGTGGATGCTGCACATTGGTGGTGGTTGAGGAGATTCCCCCTTCAATATGTAAAGCGCATTGAGTACCCAGAAAAGCGCTATATAAATGTAATTAATTATTATTATTATCATAAGACCTTCATTCATCTTCAGAACACAAATTAAGATATTTTTTATGAAATCCGAGAGGTTTTTTTTTTTATCCACAATAGAAAGCAATGGAATTACCACATTCAAGGTCCAGAAAAGTAGTAAAGACATTGTTAAAACAGTTGACGTGACTGCAGAGGTTCAACCTTAATGTTATGAAGTGAGAAAAATACTTTTTGTGTGCAAAAACAAAACAAAAATAACAACTTTTATCCAACAAATTCATCTCTACCCTCAGACTCTTGTGCAGTTGCAGCAGAGAATGCTGTTCAGTGCTTCCAGGTTCTTTTGTTTTTGTTGCTTTCTTTTGAGGATATAAAAACTTAATTTGTGTTCTGAAGATGAACAAAGGTCTTACTGGTTTGGAACGACATGAGGGTGAGTAATTGATGGCAGAAATTTCATTTTTGGGTGAACTAACCTTTAAGTGTAAAGCTCTATCAACAGCATCTGTGACGTGTTCCCTACAGAGGGAGCATGATAAGACTCCCTCTCTACTGAACAAGCTACCAGAACAAAGAAAATCAGTGTTGAAATGTTTTTCCTTCCCTCGAGTCACTATCAGAACTGAACTCTGTTTGCATCATTGGTCATTATTTTCCTGTTTATCATGGTAAATCTGCTTTGAAACAATCTGTGTTGTATAAATCACTATAGAAATTAAGATGTCTTGACTTGACTACAGTAATCATACAATACTGATATTAATAAGACAATCCCAACTCAAATCAGCACTTTAGCTTTCTTAACATTTCAAAACTGTAAACACAATTTTGTTGTTGTTTGTCACAGATGTTTTCCATAGAGCTTAAAGGATTAGTCCACTTTCAAATAAAAAAAATCCTGATAATTTACTCACCCCCATGTCTTCCAAGATGTCCATGTCCTTCTTTCTTCAGTCGAAAAGAAATGAAGGTTTTTGATGAAAACATTCCAGGGTTATTCTCCTTATAGTGGACTTCAATTGTCTCCAAACGGTTGAAGGTCAAAATTACAGTTTCAGTGCAGCTTCAAAGAGCTTTAAACGATTCCAGACGAGGAATAAGGGTCTTATCTAGCGAAACGATCGGTCATTTACTAAAAAAAAATCAAAATGTATATGCTTTATAGGCACAAATGATCGCATCACAAGTGCTTCCACCAGAACGCGATTCTGTATTCTTCAAAAAGCTTGCGCTGAATGCCCTACGCCTTACTTATTCTACTTACGGAACGAACGCGGCACCAGTTCCGTTTTTTCCGTAAGTTGAATAGGGAAGGCGTAGGACATTTAGCGTAAGCTGTTTGAAGAATACAGAATCGCGTTCTGGTGGAAGCATTTGTGATGCGATCATTTGTGCCTATAAAGCATAAACATTTTGATTTTTTTAAGAAAATGACCGATCGTTTCGCTAGATAAGACCCTTATTCCTCGTCTGGTATCGTTTAAAGCCCTTTGAAGCTGCAGTAAAATTTTTATTTTGACCTTCAACCGTTTGGAGACCATTGAAGTCCACTATAAGGAGAATAATCCTGGAATGTTTTCATTAAAAACCTTAATTTCTTTTCGACTGAAGAAAGAAGGACATGGACATCTTGGATGACATGGGGTTGAGTAAATTATCAGGAAATTTTTATTTGAAAGTGAACTATTCCTTTAACTTGTATTGATCTTGAATTGGAGTTCAAAAATAAAGCACAAGGATAATTTAGTTAAATCTAAAAATAACTCCTGAAAAAATAAGTCATGGCAACAGACAGGCCTTTAAGCAGAAATGCCAGATTCAACACTCTTAACTGTAACAATTAAATGTACCGTATTTGTATACTTAAGTCACACTTAAAAAAAAGTGTAAAAAGGCAGATGTGTGTGTATATTGGATGTAAGACTTACATTTTAGCATATGACAACATCTGGGGGTGTCTAATAATCATCCTGCCTGTAGGCGGAAAGAGGAACATCCACAGTTCTTCTTTAAAATAGGTATTACTGGTGCTGTAAACCGTAAACCACTGGAAATGTTTTTCCTATTTCTAATAGTTTCTGTTGACCAATGAGAGCTCTAGGAGCGTGGTGGGTCATGTGATCATCACAGGGGTGGCCTGTGTGAGCAGGGGATAAGACTATCTGCCAAGAGCACATTAGAAATGCCCTGCGTGTTTATATCTGTACTTGAGATGAGTTCAAAACTATTCAAAACTGAATAATTTGCTAAAAAGTACATGATCATCAATGAGAAATGTTTAGCCTGCAGTGGGTACACGCCACTTAAGCAAAAGTGACTCTCATTACATTTCATACTCATTATTGCTTACATTTAACAACACTTGTTACACTACAACACTTCCTAAATGTAAATATAACAAGGTATATATCAAATATCATTTAAATGTGATAATGATAGACTACTACAGGGTTTCCCAAATGAGGGTTTGTACACAAACCCGCAATGGTATCGTTTTCAAAAACTTTCACTTTAAAACCTGTTTTCAAAAGTTTGCATTTTCAGGCGCCCAAAATGCCGTTGTCATGTAAATGAAAGGCCAAAACACATAAAAACTTTTCTGTTTTAAACCACAACCATCCAAACAATTCCCCACAGACAAAATCAAGCCCCGTCCTACATTTGGTCTTGTTTCAGAAGCGTTTCACTCAAATATACGACACAATAGGGAATAAAAAGACTATCACAACTTGTTTCATGCCTACTTTAAACTTAAATCTGTTAAATAACTTCAGGAAATGTTTTATATGTTATCTAAACACACCTGAAACACACACACACACACACAAAACCTTTTTTTAACTAAGCAATTTAACCAAGATATTTTTTATATAAATCATTTGAAAATAAAGACACAACGTCATATATTCATTTTATTTTATGCTCTGAATGTCATCACAGTTTGAGTTTTACATTGACTGTACACTGACATAGATAACCATTACATTAAAAAAAAAAAAAAAAAAAAAAAACTCAAATTACAAGCATTCTCTGTTCTACAACAACTAAATAGAACAATGGCGTTTATGAGCCATTTCTGAGAGGGGTTGATTTGGACAGTGTGATGATAGCAGCCTGTGAGAAGAGAGACATACAGACAGATGGGAACACGAGATACTGTACACACTATATACACTATGAGTTCCTAACGTGGTCCCCTAATATATTATTATTACTGCTCAAATGTGTCTTTACAAGCCCTCTTTACATGGGCTAATGGTGGTTCACATGATCTGTATTGATCTCTGCAGTTACACACGACAGTACTGAAACATGAGATAATGCTGAGATGAAACATAAAAGGGCAGAATAAAAATATACAGTATCATAAGAAAGTGAAATAAAGAGTTCAGGCTGTGTTTTGCATTTGAACCTTCAGTGCACATTGCTGGGGTCTCGCCTGTCAATCAGATTATTATTAATAATTATTATTATTACAGTTATTAACATTTTATGCAGAAAAAAAAAATCTTTGGAAAGTGTTAGTTTGAAGTAATATTATAAATACAAGAGCTTTTAAATTTCCTGTTAAAGTCAACATGAAACGACGTTCACGAACCCATTTTACTTCCTTGAGTGAAACTGAATATTAAACCCTTTATTTTCTTTGAATGAATCGCACACAATAAGACCAGGAACGTCTTTAGAAAGTAAACCGGGTGAGTTTTGGTTTCATGTTGACTTTAGTACACCAGAATGAATATTGCACTCAATATATGTGATATGTTCAAAAGAAAACCTAATGCTTTGGTTTGGGGTCATGAAAACATGATTACAAAACTGTGATACTGAAAAAAACTGTGAAAAATTGTTCTTCAGTTTTCAGCTTATATATCTGATCAGAATGCTTCATTTCACAGACCAGACGTTCATTTCTAAAGATATACATTCCTCTAAACATACAGACGCTTGCATAATATAGCAGAATATTCACCTGAAACAATCTCCTGGTTAAAGTAAAAAAAAAAAAAAGAGTACTTTTTACATGATTGCACTTCATTGCCATGGTAACACTGGTTTATTTTCTATAATAAATAAACACCCAAGAACAACATCGATAACAAATCACAGTTAAAGCCTAGCCGATCACTTTGACGTCGCATTCGATGGAAAAACACTCGTTTGATGAGAATCTACACGCCACTATGCTGAAGTAATGCTTTAGTCATCTTGACCAACATATTGCACTTATGAAGAAACAAGAGCAATCTTTAATATATAGAAAAATAATCCAGTCACTGGCCCTCAGAAGTCCTGTGCATAACTCCAAAGGAAAAGAAAAATATGGGGGAAAAAACCCAAAAAAAGTTCTTTTAAAAAATCTAGCTCCAGACATGCAAACATATTTTATCATCTCCTCAAAACCCTTACTGTGAGATCATGTGACGCTGTACTAGCAGCTCGAAGCGCCACATTATACTGCGTTTGTGCTTCAAAATCAGCTTATATTGGGTCACAATGGAAGGTTTCTAGTAGCATACTCCTTTACATATGACTTTGACTCAAACTGACCAAGATATTGTTCTTAAAAAGTTCTGAATACATTTTTTAACATCGCTTTTTGCTTACAATGGTTTGAGTTGCACTACTGTACTACTATACTACACACAAACACACAGCTGATGGGTGCAATGGTCATTGGCACGTTGATTTATGATTGTTAGACAACATATAGAGCTGTCATCTACAACAAATACAGCGTTAGAACATCTACTCTGTCATTCTGCTAGTCTGAATGAATATCAGTCTCAAAAACACAATGTTTGAATACAGGCAAACCTACTATTTCATTGTTTGTGTTTATATCTTCTGTGGGGTGAATCTAACAAAACCCATCGAGATCAGCAAAAAACCTTGCAAGAAAATATTTTGCATAAAGGCAACAAAGCCTAATTTTAGGACCATTAAGATTATTTGTAGATTGATATTCTAAGCACAATTTTGCATACTCATAAAAAAAAGAAACATTTTGTGAATCCTATTAGAATTATATTACTGCAATATGGAAAAAATGTATTATTTGAATTGAAAAATATTTATACAGCATGATAATATTTGTTCTACTGACTATAAATAAGTTTAATACTTATTCTGCTAACCTAAACCTACCAGCCTACTAATACTCTAATGAGAGTTAGTTGACATGTAGTTGCAAAGTTACTTATAGTCAGTAGAACGTCTAAAGTGGACCACTGAAATGAAGTGTTACCAAAAATAAATAAATAATAATAATAATAACAACTTTAAAATGTAGTACAGTAATAAATAAATGCAAAGTGTCATGAAAATATCACAATCAGTGTTGGGTTTAATGCATACTGTAAATTAATTACTCTTCCCTTGAAAATGTAAAGTAAGGGATTACTCTTGATTTTTCTGTAATTTAATTACAGTTACTTCTGATGTAATTGCACTATACTCTATAGAACAATTCTATATAAAACAATAGTGTATTTAACATCAAAATGTAACATTTAATGGTAACATTCATAGTTTTAATGTAACCTTCTCCCTTTAAATACTTCAGTTTAAGAATAATTTATGCAATTTCATATTATTTATTTGAAAGAACTGAAAGAGCAGTTTCATGTCTATCCTTGTGTTGATATGGGATTTGTTTAAGATGTAATTAGTAGCTAGTAATTGATTACTTTTTTTTAGAGTATCTTACCTAACACTGGTCACAGTGCAATAGATCTTAACGGTCCTTGATTTTCTTTATGCAAAATATAATTTCTTAATTATAATCTTGTGTCATTCACCTATAGGCAGAATGCTAAAAGTATGAAAGACAGATGCTATTTCTGCACATGCGTTGCTCCTTCCGCACTGCTCGGGTTTGGCTGGTATGGCTGAGTTTTCAAGTGTCCGTTTAAAGTTAAAGGATTAGTTCACTTTCAAATTAAAATTTCCTGATAATTTACTCACCCCCATCCAAGATGTTTATGTCTTTCTTTCTTCAGTCGAAAAGAAATTAAGGTTTTTGATGAAAACATTACAGGATTTTTCTCCTTATAGTGGACTTCAATGGTCTCCAAACGGTTGAAGGTCAAAATCACAGTTTCAGTGCAGCTTCAAAGAGCTCTAACCGATCCCAGACGAGGATGAAGGGTCTTATCTAGCGAAATGATCAGTCATTTTCTAAAAATTGTTTTAAAATTATATATGTTTTAACCATAAACGCTTGTCTTGAACTAGCTCTCTTCTTCTTCTTCTCTATTAGAATTCCGGCAGTGTAGACACTGCTAAGTGTATTACTGCCCTCTACAGGTCAAAGTTTGAACTAAATTCTCATATACAATATGCTTGTGCAAGTATATAACAATTAGTTCAAACTTTGACCTGTGGAGGGCAGTAATGCACTTAGCAGTGTCTACACTGCCGGAATTCTAATAAAGAAGAAGAAGAAGAGAGCTAGTTCAAGACAAGCGTTTGTCGTTAAAACATATATAATTTTAAATTCTTTTTAGAAAATGACCGATCGTTTCGCTAGATAAGACTCTTATTCCTCGACTGGGATCGCGTAGAGCTCTTTGAAGCTGCACTGAAACTGTAATTTTGACCTTCAACCGTTTGGAGTCCACTGAAGTCCACTATAAGGAGAATAATCCTGGAATGTTTTCATCAAAAACCTTAAGTTCTTTTCAACTGAAGAAAGAAAGACATAAACATCTTGGATGACATGGGGGTGAGTAAATTATAAGGAAATTTTCATTTGAAAGTGGACTACTCCTTTAAGGTCAGACCAGTGTGCTGACGGCGCAGCGTTTGCTGATCATGTGCTGATCTGTGTGCTGAAGGTTGCTGCGCAGGGCCTGTGAAAGCTGTCTGAAGAGATACCGGCCATGCTGGCTGCGTGTCAGAGGGTGACAGGGCGGAGGCTTCTGGGGGAAGTGACATCGCTGTGAGTGGTGCGTGTGAGACTGGGCGGTGTGGTGCAGGTTGAACGGATGTGGCGTGTGGAGTATGAGGGTGGGATGGGGAGGGAGAGGTGGAGGGCAGCCCAAGACAGAGCGCTTGACCCAAGTGCTGCCAGACAGTGACCCGAGGAGGGAGGAGGAGGAGGAGTTTGGAGCGCTGTGTCCGTCAGGAAACAGATGCTCCCGGAAGGAAGGTTTTCTCTGGCTCAGAGGAGGACCACTAAAGATGGAGTCCTGCGAGGAAAGAGATGTGGACCAAACATCAACAACAACATTTAAAGCCATTCAGCTTACAGTCAACTACATTTTGAACTGGAAATGTATAGTACGAAAAGTGAAGTGAAATACAGATGTGACTGCCCCTTTTAGAGAAGCTTTGGTTTGCTTATCTGTATTTTCATGTTCATTTTCTCCACAGGCATTAATAAAAGTTCCCTTTTAGATCAGACAATTCAATGCTGTCTTAGCAGCTGACACTTTGGGAACTCTGGCCAGGATTCCCATGAGCATCTGGCCATGCATGCTTACATTTCACTTTTACAGGAAACTGAGTGTAGAAAATTGGAGACCGTCCTTCAAAGTGTTGGTATTCATTTTCTTATAAAATGTAACTTTAAAGTGTTTAAAGACATTCTTTTATTGCAGCCTTTTATATCATTTGAATTGTGAGGTGTCTTTTTTTCCAATCTTTTTTTCTACAGTACTGCTTTACTGACTGAAAAATCACTCCAAATAATTCAGTAAGGCATGGTCTGCACAAATCGAATTCACTGAAAAGAAATGACTCAAAACTGCCTCTTTTCAGCAGGGGTGGCATCTCTGTTTGGTAGATTTCATCTCATGGTAGGAATTCCACAATGTCTTATTGCTTTACAAACCTCTTAAGGTAGGACCTAAACATATTACTTAAATTTATATATAAGGAATTTTTATCTCCATCACCCTACCCTTTCACTATATTCAGATAATTCTAACACAGCAAGGCTGCAAAGAGAATTCATATTTTAACTCTTTCCCCGCCAGCATTTAAAAAAAAAAAATGGCACCTAGAATATTTTGTTGTATGAATATCTGAACATGCAATATATATAAAAAAAAACAAAAAAACAAAACAAAAAATATTCTAGCTTAATGCTTTCTGTTTTTATCAACACTTGAATGTGGGTAAGTTTCATAATATATTTTTAACTAAAGCTGAGAAAATTATGCTTTTGTCAAAGACTTTATCCGGATGGGATTCAGAACGATGACCAAAACCTAGATGGAGAAGATTGAGTCCATCAACACCCCCAAAGCTTCACAGTCCTGTACCTTTTTATGGGTTCAACATTTCCTTCACAGTTTTGATTTATATTCTGTTTCATGAGTTCCCCCTTACATAGGGCTGCACGATTAATCGCACGATTATGAAAATGACATTGAAAATCTGCTTAAACAATTTGGCTTCATGCAATTATGAAATCGCAAAGGCTGCGATTATTTTTTTATGCATGGCTTGTCGATGAAGTATGGCTCCAAATGCTGATCCATCTGAAAGCACTGTGAGTTTGAGTTGCTTTTAACATACATTTGAAAAAGCAACACGCGTCAAATATCTTTTCAGACATGAGAAGCATTTATTAACATCTTGTCGAACAAAAGACAACATTTAATAACATGTTTTTACTCCAAACTCACTTCATAATGACAGTTGAACACATCCTTCAGTGAGATGATGTGGCTTCTTACACAGAATAAGGCAGTCATGTGTTTATTAGTCATGTTTAATCAATGAAAGAGTTTCAATCTTCAGCTTATTCAGCTACAGCAATAGTATGATTCCCATACGGATTTCCTGGAATGACATGTGTTATCTAATTCTGCAGCAGGGCATATTTACTAGAAGCATTTACTACTGATTACAGAACCGTACAGCTCTGACAAGCTGCGCATAAAATAATCCCCAGCCTTTGCCAAATCGTGTGCAGTTTAATTGCGATTAATCGTGCAGCCCTACCCTTACATATAATCGGATATAGAAAAGTATGCATATTTGGCATGCTCTCCGAAGGGGAGGGCTCCAAGCTTGGAATTTGGCCTGAACCCAGAGTACTCCCCCCATCCCTGGACGGAATAGGAAATATTTAAGAGTGAGGAGTTGGGGTGGTGGAGAGATGCTGGAAAGCTGTCATAGGATAGAGGTAGGTTGGCTATATTTATACCTCCTCTCGTGCTAATTAGGTTGGTCTGAACGTGTTCCTCTCAAACTTTGTTAATAAAACATTTCATGAGTTTACATATAATCAGATATAGAAATTAAAGTATGCATATTTGGCATGCTGTCCGAGAGGAGGCCTCTAGGCTTGGAATTTGGCCCAAACCCAGAGTACTCCTCCAAAGAAGAAAATAAGCAAGGGACAGCCACCAGAAGACGGATTGACTAGAAGACCCCAAAAATTGTCTGCTGTAAATTGGCAGGCTGGCATTTGCAGGAAGGAGCCTGGCCGCTCGACTGGCCGACAAACAAGGTGCGCGTCATTTTAACCGCCTGACCGGCGAGGCCCACGCAGCATCTGACGGGAGTTCAATGCTCACAGCATCGGACAGGTGGCAGCCGAAAGTGGAAAGCATGGCCGTTTCGACCGGAAGGGCTCCCACAACATCTGACGGGAGCCTGTAGATCACAGCATCAGACGGATGAGCCCCATCGGCCAACAAACAAGGTTCACATGATTTTTTTTTAAATGCCCGCAGCATCGGATGGGAACTAGCCGCTCACAGCATCAGACGGGTTGGCCCCACCAGTGGTCGAACAGGGCACGCAAATCTTTTAACTGCCCGAATGGGAGGGCTCACACAGCATCCGACAGGAACTAGCCACTCAAGGCATCGGATGGGTCGGCCCCACCAGCAGTCAAATGGGGGTGCACAAATCTTTTAACCACTTGACCGGGAGGGCTCACACAGCATCCGACAGGAGCTTGCTGTTCACGATATTTGGTTGGTAAGCCTTGCTAGAAGCCGAACGGGATGCCCGCTTGAGTAGGGGTTTTGTGGGATTGGGTCTGCCCGTTTGACCGGAAGGGCTCTCACAGCATCCAGTGGGAGCTTAGGGAGCTCATGGCATTGGACGGGTAAGCCCCACCTGCAGTTGAATGGGGGCACCCACTGCATTCAGTCGGGAGGGCACAACCAGCATTGGAGGGGGCAGGGCGAAACCATAAGGAATTGACCCCGTCACTGCCTCCGAATTGAGAGCCCACGCTGCAACACGAAGAGGGGCGCCCGGTGGCACAAAGGGGAGAGCTCTCACTGAAACCGAATCGGAGGGCTCAACTGGCACTTTGCGGATGTACTTGAGGGAGCCCACAAACAGGGTGCCCCCCTGCCCCCAGGGTGCCCCCACCTGGGAGCCCGCAGTTGCTGTTATTATTTGAGTTTGGTATGCTGAGAATGTTGGAGTTTGAATAGGGTGGATACGGTGGATTTGAAGTTTCACAAAACATGGACTGGTTAGCTGATGAGGGTTTGATGGGCTTTTTGATATGGAACTGATTAGACCTGATAAAACTTTTGAAAACATCTGATGACCATTAACCAAGAGTTTGGATCTGTTACTGGGAGAGCCTTTTTGGGCTGCTGTAGTTGCTGTCCCTATGCAGAATGAGTGACTGAACACCTGGCTGAATGAGAATTTTTTGTTGTTGTTTTGTTTTTCAGCATCTGAGAGGAGCCTGCAGCTCACGGCATCAGATGGGTGAGCTTTGCTGGCAGGCGAGTGACGTAAGAGCTTTTTGGGCAGCTGTGGTTGCTGCCCCTGTTCAAAATGAGTGACTGGAAAAATTGTCAGCTTGATTGTATGAGAATCATTTTGAGGAGCTTTTGGAACCAAAAACGTGTGACAGGGCGGTTGGAGTCATCTACGAAGAGTGGGTCGGATGGGGATTTGACTTGAGAGCTTCTGAAGTTTAAGTAAGACAAGACAATGGTACGGCTGAATAGGTGACGGGAGATGTAAATGAAGTGGCATTTTTAGCTTAATCTGTTTGCTTTTGCGGTATTTGTGGAGTGATAGCCCGAGTGAAGGGTGGAGATACATCTAGTCAGTATGTCCAGAGTTATGGGTTGTCTAGCATCTGGGTGGGGAGGTTGGGATCTTTGAATACCTTTCATAAGGAGGGAGGTCTGTGCATTGTTTATTTCAAGGGAGGTTATGCTATAAATTCATTTATGAAGGAATTGGATTCCACTGGAACTAGTTTGGAGGCCTTTGATGCTATTAAGATAACAAATAAATGATGAGATGGAGAGCAGGGAAAAATCAGGAAACAGCATATTATACATGATATGGAATGTCTTAAAACCTCTCCTAGCTGTCAGGCATGATTGGAGGATTCTGGTGGAAATGGCTTGGAGGATGGAGCCAAGCAATTCGTCGAGAAGAGGTTTTAGTGGGTGATTTATGGGAAGATCAGCTCAGAATAGTGAGGTACTTGGGTTGGGGTTGGATCCGCCTCTGGAGCCAGCAGCCTGAATTTCTGAAAGGATGTGTGCTTTGATGTTTATGCAAAGGGAGGGGGTTCCAGGGCGTTGGCATTCGTGATATGGCCAGCGGCATTGTGGTGAAGAGAGCATATGATGATTTGGGTTCGAGCAGAGTGTTAGGAGAGAGGGGCGGTGCCGGGGTGAAACAGCGCATTAGTTTAGAATGACGATTTATATACCTGTTCAATAAACTCTTTGAATGTGCATTCACCTAATCTGTATTGAGTATCCAGATGGCATAACTGTGCTTGTGATGGAGCAGTAGTGGAGCGCTCTCGGTGTATGCATTTATTTGTCATTTTATCTGATGGAAATGGAAAGTAAAGTGTGGACTTTGGAGATTTCTTATCCCGAGACCCCCTTTTATGGAGTCTGTTGGATTTATTGGATTTCGGGTTTAAATAGTATACTAATATGTCAGTTTCTTAAGCTCATGTGATCATTGTTTGATTTGTGCTGTCTATGGGGGAACGCTGAGCAAATTATTTCGGTGTAGCGACCGAAAGCGATGCAAAATTCAGAACAGGAAGAACACAAGAAGATTTTGATCTATGTTCTTGAAAATGACTGACAAATTGGCCTAGTCAATTAAGTGATTTGACTCACTGGGTGGGAGCAGAGATAAATGAGGCCAAGTCAGTATCTGTACTTAAAAGTATTTGCGCTCAGATTTTGTTTGCCACTGGTGGTTACGCACAGTTACACTGCGGCAGCATTCAGCAGGACGGGCTAGGGCATTGCTACGTACGGCGTCACGACAGGACTGGGCTTTATTCATTCTCTGTGAGAACTGCACGCCTGAGTTTATCAGCGCTTGCCTCAATCCTAATACCGTTCATTTGTCAATGAGAGAGATGGCCGAAGTATAAGAAGATGCGGGGAGTGTGGCGGATGTGTCACTGGTGGGGGCAATGGTAGTCCTCGGTGTCTTGGTGTGCAGGCCCCCTTTGGAGCAGGTGCTCAAGCCTGGGGCTCAGCGGCAGAACCAGGCGGAGAGGGAGTGATCCTGGAGTCAGCAGGTTGCGGCGGAGGATCCGAGGAGAAGTGAGAACTCATCATCAGAGGGAAAGATTTTGATCTCTGACATGATAGCAATCGAACGGGGCCAAATACTGGAAAACTGTTGTAGGATAGAGATAGGTTGGGTATATATATACCTCCTCTTGTGCTAATTAGGTTGATTATCTCAACTTGATTATCGGTTGATTATCTATTCTGTTCCCTTTCAGAAGATGCATAACAGCGCCCCCTACCGTATAATGGCGGGGAAAGAGTTAATCAACAGACTCAAAATGTAAACATTAGACAGATATCTGCATTTGCTGTAATCATCCTTTTGTAGAGTAGAAATCAAAAGAATATGTGCTGTAGAACATTCATATTAAAATTGTTCAATGTAACAATCTCGAATCTCGCACATGCACCTAGGTAGGAAGAAGAGATCTTTAACATGCAGGGCTGCAAAAACGCATTGCTCTTTGGAGTGAGCAGTACTTCAGGCATTCAACTTTGACACATCTTCAGCTGTCTTATTTCTTTATCTTTAACAGAAGATTACATTGTTTGATTCCCAATGTTAGATATTTTGAATGGATGAAGTAAGAAGAACTAAGCAGCAATCCACTTTGAATCAATAGGCCAACTCAAACCATCCACCTGTCAAAATGACAGAATGAAATATAATGAACAAAACCAAACTGGAATCCACATTTTTCTTGATCTGACCCAGTGTTCGAAGTTCCAGTCAGCATGATGAGACTTGCTGGCAAGGCTGGCGCCAGCGGAGCACTGCAGAAGGGGCGATGACGTAAAGAAAGGGGGCGATGCCGCAACACAAAGTATCCCCAGTTAGAAGAACATTTGTGGCCCATTCACGTATTTGTTGGACTGTAAACAAACCTGTCACTAATACAACTATGAAACTAAAAGCTAATGAGCAAATACAGATAGCAGAGCATTGAATAATATTACTACATAAAACAAAGGAAAATTGCCAAGGCCAATGTATTCGAAAATAAACACGCTTTAGACCACCAGATATAAATACGTCTTTGATACACAATTTCAGTGGTTTAACCATGAATATAGACAGATTACCATTATACTATCACCAGCAAAAGTAATTAATTGTGTCTGCTTTTGGCTAACTACGACCAATTATCTAGCCCTCTAAACCAGGGGTCTCCAAACTTGGTCCTGGAGGGCCACTGTCCTGCACAGTTTAGCTCTAACACCAATTAAATACACCTGAACCAGCTAAACAAGGTCTAATTAGGCATACTAGAAACTTCCAGGCAGGTGTGTTGAGGCAATTTGGAGCTAAACTCTGCAGGACAGTGGCCCTCAAGGACCGAGTCTGGAGACCCCTACTCTAAACAAAAAATATTTCATCATACCTTTAGCCTACCCAGTAGAGCTCAAAATGTGACTGAAACAGACTGTCCTTAACTAAAATGTTGCTATAGTAACCTAATAATATTAATGCTAGAAAGCCTATGCACTTGGCAATTGTGTTTTTTTAAATAGTCTAAGGATAGTCCAGGCGACGCCCCCTCACGGCCCTCCCCTCCTGTGGCGCCAGCCCTGCTTGACACCAGGCAATGACCAAAGACGAGCAACTTGAGTAAAAAACAAAGCTTCACTCTGTGTCTGTATATGTGAAGTTCATAAACCATCTAACAGACACAAGTGAATTAAAGGAACATCAAGAAGCCATCATCAGATTGTTTGAAAAAACATGCATTCTTAAACATAGGCGTCAGGTCTTTCTTACCATCTGCACAAGCTCTAGTTTCAGTAGGCGAGCAGTTCATGCATGCGCGTGAGCAGGCAGGCGGGTTAGGCATCAATAAATAAGTTACAAGAAAAAGAATGAACGTTTGACTCATGAAGCACAGTATGTGCAAAGAAATGAGCATTACATGTTATTAAATACAATAATTACTACCCACTGCCTACTTACTTCCATACTGCGGTCTAGAGATCCTGCACTGGTACGGCACCCATGCTTGCCTGTCCAAGACATGCAGTAGCATAAATTAGAGATGTAACATCCCTCCACTCTAAGTGCCACAAAACGGTTGTAAACACAGAGCAAGCTGAAACTTTTTGAACCTTCTCGGTCACTATCAACATGGCTGCCAGTATTAGCAAATACGCATAAGCCAAGACACATTGCTCAGTGAATGGTTAAAAACAAGAAGCCCTTTTGCTGTCCCCCTACCTGGTTCAGTAGTAACAATTCCAAGGGACAGTTTTAATTTGGCCATACAAATGTAGATCTACATTTACTGTTAGTGGAAACTTTTTAACGTATCAGAATGTATCAGTTCAGCAATTTTGTGACTTTATGCTCAAATCATTTTCACAATGATGGTAGTTATACACTGTCTCATCATCAGTGCACTCAGCATTGGAGCACATATTATAACATAGTGTGAACACCGGCGGAACACCTGCTTGAATGTTTGCCTAATTTGCTCAATGACCCTTAACATGTCCCAGTCTCACTGCACTCCTACAAGTGTTCCCTCTCTTGTCATTTACAGTCAGTGAACAAGCGTGGCCTGGTGGTTACTTGAGAAAAAAAGTACAAAGTTGCTTTTCAGAACCTTCACCCTCTCTTTTCCTCTGTGGTGAAATGAGATGGCAAACTTGTGTACATGTTTACCGCCCTCAGTGACAAAACTCCTGCTTCAAACTGCTACCTGTCTGTTGTGATTGCCTTGTTGTGACAAATTTTGCCTAACCAAACACCCTGAATCAAACTGGGGATGTTTCTACTGTAACAGAGTTTCATAGCATATGTGGGTAACTTTGTGTCTGTGGTGAGCATGCCAATAGGGATGAACCCTTTAGCTGTTTATCCACCATTAAAATGGCCTCACTGGAGTAGGTCTAATGGTACACAATGGTATCACCGAGGACACTGCCATAAGACCCAACAGTTTGGATCTCTTGCCCTGCTCTTAACTGATTCAATCAATTCTGCCTGCATCGTGCATGAAAAAATATTGTCTGTTGCCTCAGAAACAAAACACTTTTCTGAAGGCTTTAGCCTCAAACCTAGCCTCTGTACATTATCGAGAACTAAGTCTTGATGTCGAATTACCAACTCCTCCGAATACGCTAGAATCAGCCAATCATCGAGGTCATTGAACACCCACACACCCTAGAGCGTCAATGGAGCCAGAGTGCCATCCATATTTTTTGTGAACATACGAGGCATCAAGGCTAGGTCGAAAGGAACAACCTTGAACTGGTCAGCTTTGCCTGAAGCAAACCTAAGGTTCTCCCTTTGTCTCTAGACCAACCCTGCTACTGGAGAGTGACCTTCCTGCAGACTTCCGTTCCAACCCTGCTCCGACACACCTGCCTGTAATGTTCAAACAACCCTGAACACCTTGATTAGCTACTTCAGGTGTGTTTGTTTGGCCCTAGAATATCTGAAAATTAAATATGCATCCATCAGATCAAGTTCCTCAGATTCAAGTCCAAGATCGGTTGCAAACCATCATCCTCTTTCGGGACCATAAAATATCAACTGTCAAATCAGATTCCTTCTAGAAAGGAGGCACTTCCTCTATGGCTCCTTTCTCCAACAAGGAATGAATTCCTGCCTCAACACAGGAGCCTCCCGAAAACCGACTATTATGGGGAGCACTCCATTGAAGTGAAGTGGGCATGGCCAAAACTGGATAGAATTCTAGAGATCTTCTAGACTTGAACACAGCTATCTATGTGCAAACATCTCCCTGTCGTAACACTATGGTCATATAAACTACAGCACATCTCCTCCGAGGGCATTGTTGCATGAAGCACAAGTGAGAAAACTGTAAAAAATGCACAGGTATAGTCGTCCGAAATTTAGAACACGGCGAACATGACTCAATATAAGGGGCCAAACATGCACCAAGAGAGTACACCTTGTGGTAATCACAACATTATGTTCAACCCAAAAGGGGAAAATTATACCATGGGGGCACACCCTGTTGTAATCATGACATTGTGATCGTGAGCAATGTTTCCATGCTCCAAGGGTAGCTGAAACATGATGAATCCAATAATTCAAAGCACAGGCAGATAAACCATCTTCCTGAAGAACATAAATTTGAGGGATGATTTCATGAGCACTTACTTTTATGGCATCGGTGACGCTCTGCCTCAGAGGGCAGTGACAGCACCATCAGCCAATGAATTTGTGTGATTCTATATGGGCTTTAGACAATTGTCACACCTGGGGGTTTTCCCATTGTGTAAGCTACTATCGCATTGTTGAGCGAACTCTGGGGTCGGCCCAAATTCCAAGCTTAAGAACCCTCCCCTTGGACAGCACGCCAAATATAGGGCATACACTCTAAAAAAAAAAATGCTGGGTTAAAAACAACCCAAGGTTAAATGTTTGTCCCAACCTGCTGGGTAGTTTTATTTAACTCAACTATTGTTTAAAAATTATTGTATTGTTTGCTTAAAATGAACCCAAAGTATGTTGGAGATTAACATTAATTAATATGTTTAATAAATTAACATTTATTAATAAGTTTAATGAATAATAATAAAACAATAAACATTTATTAAATTGCTTATTAATAAATGTTCACCTTTTGATTATTGTTGCCTCTAGTAATTATGTTTCTGATTTTTAATTTCCAAACTATTTTGGGTTCATTTTAAGCCAGCCATATAGTCATTTTTAAACAATAGTTTGGTTAAATAAAACTGTCCAGCACGTTAGGCAAACATTTAACCTAGCCGCTGGGTTAAAACAACCCAATTGCTGGGTTTGTCCATTTTCAACCAAACTTGGGTTGTTTTTAACCCAGCATTTTTAGAGTGTACTTTACCTGATTATCTGATTACATGTACGTGTGACCTCGTGAAATTGTATATTGATGAATTATTCATCTGCTTAATGATTTAATGCACTAGCACTGCTGCAGTTATATAACAGCAGTCTCTGAAGGCAGAATGCTAGTTTGTAGTGAAATGAAAACTAATTCCTTGTCAAATTAGAATGATATCTTAGTTATATATCATCTGTCATTTTATTTTGTAAAGATATGTTTAGATGTGCAGTCTTATCAACAACATTTGAGCGGCAGCACTAGGTACGGCCATGAGCTGGCGGTGTGAACGCAGCTTTAGATGAAAATGAATAGGGTCAAATTGTAAACGTTAAAATACTCACTGTTTCAATAGTACAGCAACAAGAAACAATGTGTGTTAAGATTATTTTAGTGTAAAATCACGACAGCACTTGTGCAAAATTATTACACATTTTGACAACTTATAAACCCTATACACCATAAAACTTAAAACCCTAAAATGACTGTAAAAGTGATGATTTAAACAACTTTACAGCTCAAATTATACACATTTCTAACAGAAGAAACACGTAAGCACTTTTATAAAGTTATACACTTCACATTTCAGCTTTTAAAACCTCCAAAATGAAAATTTTTTTGTAAGTGAACTTTGAACAGTTTTTTTTGTTTTGTTTTTTTGGCAATCAATATGCCACAAACGCTGTCAATTGAGTATAATTTGTATTGAACATCGGTTGAACAGGATTGTGACTGACCCTTGCTCCACTTTTTGCTGACCCCCCCAAGAGCTCTGACACAAATATTAGTATTGAAAAAAGATTTAGAATACAAACAGTGGATTCCTATGGATCTATTCACACCACGGCTGAACTTTTGCTTGCCAACATTCTTTATTCTGTAAATATGAACTGGACACCTTGTAGGACCCATCATACTGCAGTCATCTAATATTACCAGTGAAACTCAAAACATTATTTATAATATACTGATATGTGAAAATATTATGTTTAAGCTCAACCACTTACGCGGCATTCACTCAACGCTTGACGGAGGGCGTATCTGAAGCTTGTGACCGTTATAGTGATAACGGCCAATCACATTACTTTCCGGTGTTGCAAGAATGCAATTGGCTAACGACTGATCTAGGGTGTTTGCATAAAGCGATCTGATTGGCTGACGCCTGCGCTGGCGCTTGAAAAGTTGAGAAATCTTCAACTTCTGCGCGAGTGAAGCGACGCGATGAAACCCACAATTCAGTCTCACTGGGCTCTAAATATGAAGTGACACACAGGCTAAATTCCTACAGTCATGAAATGGCTATAAGATAATAGTTTAATGCCGTGTGACAGATTGCTGTGGTGCCTAAGTTCAAGCGAAGCGTCAGCGCGAAGTGTACGTGAACGGATCATCTCTTCCGCTTTACTACTAGTTACACCCTGAAATAAACATGAATGAGCATCAGAAGGAATGTTGAAAGATACAGTACTTACTGAGATCCGTATCATGTCTCGTGTAATCAGTTCAATCAATCAGTTTTTCAACAGTGGAAAGACTTCAGTAAAACAGCTTGTGAACAGCATCACGTAATGTCACATTTAACTCAGAAAAGCCGTTCAGTGACTATAAACTCTGAAAAAATTAGTCAGCTAGAAAAATGAACTCTAGAGAGGAGCTTTTTGCTAAATATATGCACCATATAACATATTCATTATATATTTTTTTACTGTTCTTCAATATTCAATGTATGTTTGAATAAATCCGTCATGTTTTTATGACAGCCACCATTTATATTTCAAAAAATGTATTGGAGTAGAACTAGAACACAGCAGTCCCCGACCCAAAACCCATAAAATAATGGCTACAGGATGAGCTGAAGAACAGAGTCCAGCATGGAAGTCTGAATCTGAAGGATGTGGAGGGATTCTGTATGGAGGAATGCTCTCAGATCTCTAACCTTATTACGTATTTTAGAAGAAGATCCAGAGCTGTTATCTTGGCAAAGAGAGGCTGCACAAAGTATTAAATGAAGGGGCGCCAATAATTGTGGAATACATATATTTAAAAAAATATTTATTTTATGATATAAATTTTTTCTTTCAATTATTTGACTTTAATTAAAGGTTAGATTTTTGTGAATATTTTGAATGAAAGACAAAGAGGAGAAAATGCAAAAACAAATTTTCACAGTCAGTTTTGTTCATATTTACCAATATACAGTATATTCCCATTCTGGTTGTGCTGCACATCAGTACATCAGATACAATGAACTCACCTGCTTCAGAAAGATCACGCAAGGAGCTACTGAGCGCACTCCGCTTTAGTCCCTCTCCCATGGCGTAAGTGTCATCCAGACTAGTGCGGCCCATGGTGCCATTTCCCGTCTCTTTCTTTAGTCCAGACATGCTCTGAGACATACTGGGCCTGACCACCCCTTTCTGCTTCTCCAGCTCAGCTGCAAACATTCAAACACACACATTTCATACATATATCATACACATTCACATGGACAACAAGCTAGAGCTGTTTGCTTTACTCATACTTCATATTTCTCTTCCCATAACATACTAAAGCATAAAAATCAAAAAGATCCTGGCATGTCCATTAGAAATGAAAGCAAAGTTAATATGCACTAACACGTTCACTACAAAAACATGTAATTGCAATCAAATATTTGAATCGAAGCCAAGCAAGAAATTAGGATAAATGTAAAAATGTCACAATGCATATCCGATTGATTTTCACATTTCAAAGTGGCCCAGATTGGAACGCAGTGGAACGAAGCCTCTGACCCGTACAATTAAACATGCAAATGACATTTAATATGATTGAATGGCCTTGTCGCTTGTGAAATGAGTAACAGCATTACTGCAAAGCAGAAAATAAGTTAATGAGCCCATGGTTGTCAAATCATAACCATGAAGATGAGTCATTTTTGCAGTTTCTCCTCTCTTTAATCCTAACTATAATTCTGCATCTGTTGGTATTCTCTTTAAAGAGCATAATGCTCAGTGATGTCTGAAAACTACAGGGGCGGCTCACAAAACCTAGTCTGGTAAAGGTGGGGATCAAGAAGAATAAAGGTCTGTTTACACTCTATCCGGTACTTTTCCATTTCCTGGACCTCAGCGATGGATTCTCGCAGGTCGCTGGTGAATTTCTTGCGGTCCTGAGAGTTGGGAGCGTTGAAATTGATCAGGACTTTGAAGTCAGCACCTGGAATGACTGAAGTCAGCCGGATACCATTCGGATAGACTGAGAAAAATAAGAAAACATCATTTTACTCCATAAAAATTCATATAAAGTAAATAAATTATACGCTTATCTGGATTCTTATGGTACACACAGCATTATGCAGGACTGAGAGTGCAATAAAATGAAGGAATGAAATATAATTCTTTTTTTATTAAGTCAAAAGCAAAAATATCAATAAATCACTGAAATAAACTACATAAATGCATCACATACAGTATCCGTGCTGCGACTAAGTAGACTTATTGTCTATCTGTGATTTATTTGTTTATTTACATTATAATTTTTGGTGAATTAATACATTAATAACTGATTCCTTCATTTTTAAATGACACTGAAGAAAGATTTCTCAAAGATTATAGTATTTCATATTCATTTCTGATTGTGTATGTGTTTCTTACACTGATTCTCAAAGAGCATCACTTGCATCCCATACAAAGAGAAAGATTGCCTGAAACTATATGTCACTGAATTTTTCTTCTTTTGGAAGATCTTGGTAACCTGTCACAAAAATGCAACAATCACAGTGATCAGTAGCCACATATCTGTACATTATCTGTATCATCTTTAATAGACATTGTAACATGGTGATGTCATTTGTTATGTGTATCTTTGCGTTCTCTCACCACCAGGAGGTCATTAAACAGGAAGATCTCCCGCTGATGCTGGCCGAGTTTTTGCAGTCTGTTTGGATCCGGGACCTCAAACAGTCTGCAGTAGCACACGAGCCTGCGATGAGCCTGAGACAGCACCTGCAACACACACACACAAACATGTTTGTTTCTCTAGCATGGTGGGGATGTTCCACTGACGTCTATTTATTTTTATACTGAACTATAATATTTTCTATGCCCTTGCTGTAAATGCAAACAACAGATAAACTGTTTTTGTATTTTTATAAAGACATTAAAGGGGAGCTATAATGCCCCTTTTCACAAGATGTAATATAAGTCTCTGGTGTCCCCAGAATGTTTCTGTGAAGTTTCAGCTCAAAATACCCCATAGATAATTTATTATAGCTTGTCAAATTTGCCCCTATTTGCGTGAGCAACAACACGCTGTTTTTGTGTGAGTCCCTTTAAATGCAAATGAGCTGCTGCTCCCGACCCCCTTTCCAGAAGAGGGCGGAGCTTTAACAGCTCGCGCTTCGGTTGCTCAACAACAACAAAGCTGGAGAATATACGCAGCCAAAATGATGATTGTCAGTAACGGTGTGACACTGATGGAGAGACTCAGGAAGCAGTTACAAGTTTTAGAATGCAACTGGACATTTCTGAATGGTTAATGGATAAATTTATGTAGTTGCTGTGGAGTTGATTCAACTCATTGTCTAGCATGTGCCGTCATGTTAATCTTTTAGCAAAACCCGTATGGACGCCCACTATACATGGCGTACCTGTTTGCCAAACAGAGCCATACACACCAGGCTAACGTTTATGATTGCTATCAAATGCTGTGAATGGTCTATTATTTTTTCCAAAATATTGCTCAGACAGAAACGCTCCTTTTTTAGCAATCAAGCTTGCCAGGGTCAACTTGCAGGCTATCCAAGCTAACAAGATTCTAAATAGTGTTCAGTGCAGCCAACGACAGAACAGTTAGCATGCTTTGCTCAAACTTTTGCAATGGTGTTAGAACTGGTACACCGTTGTCGCTTGCGAAAACAAAATGGCGGTGCCGTGGGTAGAAACGTGCAAATTAAGGGGCGGTAATATTATAATAAGTTTCCCTTCTTATGTCACTAGAGGAGCTAAATCTGAGCAGCTCGTTTTTTCACATGCTTGCAGAGAAAGGCTTACTGAAACAAAGTTACTCTGTTGTCCTTTTTCACGGGGACCCGATTATAGCACTTAAACACAAAAAAAGTCAGATTTTCATAATATGTCCCCTATAAGTATGTTTTTAAGCCATTCTTTTCATGAGGACTGTTGGCTACTCCCCACAATGTAGCTAATTTTACACATACACCCACACATGTTGGGTTTCCATGTTTTATGTGGACTTTCTATTATTATACTGAACAAACTGTATATTCTCTTCCATAACCCTACCCCTAAACCTACCCGTCACAGAAAACTTTCTGCATTTTCATATTTTCAAAAAACATCACTTAGTATGATTTACAAGCTGTTTTCCTCATGGGGACCAAAAAATGTCCACACAAGGACAAGGGTTTCGGATATTGCCTTTTTTTGGGGGACATTTTTTCTCCATAATGTAGGGTTTACCAGGACCACACACACACACACACAAATGATTTGCCACATACATCATGAAGTATACTTACACATCCAAGGCCATGGTGAAGCGATCCCATCTGTAACGCAAGAGTTATATGGGTGAATCGTGCAATTCACTGATCATGATATAAAATTGTATCAGAATTGTTGAGAAATGATAAGACCTCTTAAGCTATGACTGACAGACTCTCTATCTTCATTAATTACATGGGCAGTATCTGGGGAAGTCTGTATCTTTTAGCAACTTTTAATACAGTTTCATGAACTACAGAGAGCAGCATTATGATAAACGTAGAGTCCGACCGGGTTGAACTTACTTGCTTCTTGCCCACAATGAGTTTCTCCACCTTCTGCACCTGAGACACATGGTCGTCATTTGTTTTGAGCTCCTTCTTTTGGATCCGTTCATAAATCCCAACCAGCATCTCCCGAGGAATGTCCTCTCCATCATCAACCCCTTTCAACATACACATACAAGACTATAACACAGTTTACAGCTACTAAATTGGCATGTCATGTCATTCCTTATTTGGACTCTTCTGTGATCATGTATCAAGTCCAACTGAGCTGTAGCCATGGACTCATCCTTAACGGATGTGATTTACGGTTATGAATGTCAGCTCATTTAATAGAGTGAAAGCAACGGTGTGTTTCAATCAAAACCTCGTAGATTCTTGATGAAGTCCTCAAGCTTCATCTTGCGTTCCAGCTTGACGTTGGGGCTGTACATGTCTGTGTTGAGGAGGATAATGGCGAATGCCAGGATGAAGATGGTGTCAGGGTTACGGAACTGACGGACCACGTCAGGATTACAGATGCAGTAGCGCTGGCTAAACAAAGACACGCCACAGATCATTCTATCTCTGATGAATCACGTTAAAATCAAATGCAATGAAAATTATCTTTCTACAATTAGTGATGTAGCATCTTTGGGTGATTGATTATCTTTTAACCTTATTTATTTGTCATTTCTAAGTTACTTCATAATGATTTCAGAGATAAAAAACTGAATTAAGGTTCAGTATAGTAGATATATGTTTCGTGATGTGACAGCACCTGTAAGCCTCGATCAGGCGCTCCACCTTCTGTGCCTCCCCCTGAACCCGGATTTGAGCCTGGAATTTCCGCAAAGCTTCATCCAGCTCCATCCCTGAGAAATCTAACTCATCCACCACACAGCTGCAACAGACACACATGACTTCAAATGTCACATCTACACATGCCTGTGACATACAACAATTGGCACTTTGCATAGTATAAAGTGAAAAACTACATTTATCTGATAACACAATGGGTAGCAAAAAGGGTATGAAGTAGTATGAAAAAAAATGCAAATACTTACTCTAAAACATCCCTATTAAACTGTTTCTGTCTGTTCCCGAGAAATTCACCAATCATCTGTCTACTCAAGCCTTTCCTCTGCAGCAGGAAGTGGGCCACACCCACGGGCGTGTCGGGAATAAATCCCCTCTCCGTTAGGTACTGTATTCCCTTCTCTGGCTTTCTGAAAGCAGATGATCAGTTGAAGCTAACCAAAGACAGCACTTCTGAAATTCCCTCTAAAAAAGGACAGGTTTCATTTGCATATACACACAAACACAATTATTCAAGCATGTTTCCATTTTGATTCCTGTCATTATTTGTACACTGGCAACATTCTCAGTGCCCTTTGTGTCCCCTTGACTTACTACTGAATTAACAGGATACTTACTGAAGTTAATTGAGAAATTGGACAGCAAAAACATGTAAAAATATATATTTTTATTTTATTTTTATAATTACTTCTTATTTTTTAAAGGTAAAGTAGGTAGTTTCTGTGACTCTTAGTGGCACTTAGCAGAAAGCATATTTTGCAAATGCCCCTTTTCGCATGTCACACTTCCCCCAACTCAAACATCACAATCACAGCTCTTATGGGTGCTTGTGAAGGCATGTCTCAACAGGTAAAAGTAGCTACTTTCAAGAAAAGGTCCAACATATTAGGAACACTTTTTGCTGTATTGCCATTTGTCATGAGTTAGCAATTTAGTGAGTGTCTCGTTTATAAATAAACCCATCCAACTTATCCGCACATGGCACATTTTTTTTTACATGACGCACCACAACTATTTGAGGCTGTCTACATGGCTTGCACTCCTGGGGGTATTACTCAAGGTATGCTGGATTCAAAAACGTGTCTTTTTGAAAATTTTAGACCTGGCCTGCCTCACCAACTTCCCTGACTGCTCTCTGTGTGTTTTTTATTATTCCAGCACAAGCGGTACAAGGCATGCCTGCCCGTGGATGGTCCTCTGGGAGATTTTGCCGCTTATGTGGAGTGGGTGCTGGTGAATAACGGATCTCCGTTCACCATCTGCCTCACTGAGGAGGAAATCACCAGCCCCACTCCGGACCCAGAGCCCAGCCAGCCGCCCCCACACCCTGCACGGAGGCTATGCCAGAGCCCACCGCAGACACGGAGCACCAGTGCCCCGGAACCTGAGCCCAATGGAATGTCTGACCAGGTGCGTTAGCCAGCTACACCGTCTGTGCCCGTGGAGTTTGAGGGGATGGATGGAGCCCTGCCGACACTCCCGCCACTGAGGCTGAGCAGCAGCTGGCCTCTGCGTATTATTATGAAGATTTGGAAGAAGAAATTCCCATCACCACTCTTCACGCCCAGCTCCAAGTCTCCTGTGTCCTTGCTGGTCCCGCCCAGCTCCAAGTCTCCTGTGTCCCCACTGGTCCCACCCAGCTCCAAGTCTCCTGTGTTTCTGCTGGTCCTGCTCAGCTCCGAGTCTCCTGTTTCTCCAAAGATCCTTCTCAGCCTCCCTCTCCCACCTCCTCTGCCTATAACAGCCAGTTCCTCTGCCCCGCCACCACTGTTTCTCTTCAGTCCCTCAACTCCACCTCTAACTCTACTCTGCAGCATGGATCTACTTCGGGTCTTCCAGTCTCCAACTCCACCTTGGCAAAAGGATCCCCTGGCTCCGCCTCCAGTCACCGAGCCCCTCACTCCACCTTGACTCTTCGACCAGTCGGCTCCACCTTAGCTCCTCCTTTGGCTCCACCTGGGACCACCATCCTTATGGCTGATGACGTCCCTCCCGCTCTGCCTTGGTCAGTTGTCATTCTGCCTGTGCCACAAACTTCCAGACCTTTAGCTGCGCTTTGTCCCTCCACCCCTTCGGCTCCGAGGGGCTCCGCCTTCCTTTCAACTCCGCTTTGGTCCTCAGTCCCACCAGCTCCACCTCAGTCCTCTGGCACCCTGGCTCCACCTTGAATACATGTTGCTGCGGCTCTGCCTCGGTCTCCCCACCTGCTAGACTAGCCACATCCAAACTCCCCACCTGCTAGAGTAGCCACGGCCAAACTCTCCACCTGCTACAGTAGCCATGCCCCCAAACTCTCCACCTGCTAGAGTAGCAATGCCCAAACTCTCCACCTGCTACAGTACCCATGCCCCAAACTCTCCTTCTGCTAGAGTAGCCACGCCCAAACTCTCCACCTGCTAGAGTAGCCACATTCCCAAACTCATCCTGTAGGTTGTAGCTGGAAAGAGATTGACAGATCTGAGTAAACTGCTCTCAATGTTTAGATGGTGCCTGGGGGGCTCAATGTTTTTACCCTAACCCATGAATGGCATACTAATAGTAGTCAATGAACAATAAATTGTATGTAAATAGAATGTATTTTAACATAAAAAAATCTTACTTCACCTTTAAATTGCTTTTCTGCTAATTTGCATTTTATTTTAATCGCCATGACATTGTATTGATTGCCATAGCTTAGATAAAAAATTCCCCTTAATGACATTGAAATATGCTTTCACTGTCTATTTTTTCTAAAAAAATTTTTTTTTTTTTTTTTTTTGTGGCAAATGCAGAATTTGTTCCTGCACTTTCTGTTCAACCTTGTTATGCTGTGACATTTCATACTTAAGTAATGCTTTGATATTTCAGACATCATATTTGAAGGACTGACATCATGAAAGTCTTTTTGAGCACATGGAACATGGATCTCTCTTACAGTCTTTCTTAATATATCATTATTAGGAAATGTAGTGTGAAGCAGTAACATTTACTGACTAAGACCATTCTTAGCATTTTTTGCTCATTTTGATCACTGCGTGGTATTCCAGAAAGCAAGGTTAACTTACTGTCACATATACCCTGAACTCTCGGTTGATTAACCAAAAACTTGCTTATTCAAGATATGCAGGTTCCAAAACTGTGGTAAGTTCATTCAACCCGAGTTAACAGTGAACACACAAAGACATTCTCAACCAAGCTTACTGGAGTCACCATGGAAATGGATGCTAAAAAGAAGCGCACCATATTTCTTCTTTCTTCTTCTTTTGTTTAATGGCAATTTACATTCTTAGTGCATATCGCCACCTACGGGGCAATCGTGCAATCATTTTTTAATCTTATGTTTTAATCTTTAATCAGTTTTTTTTTATTATTGTGAACAAAATTTATATTCTTTGTTTGATGCTAATTATTAACTTAAAAAAGTTTGCTTGAACTAAAAAAACCAGTCTGTGCTTGCAAAGATAATATGGCTGTATAATTTTTTTATGTTTAGGTATTTTGGTTCCACATTTCTTGTAAGGTAAGATGTATCACATATGTATATATATATATATATATACTAGAAATATATAATATTGTGTGAAATCTGTCATGCCCACTGGTGCCTCATCATGCGCTGAACACCTCTGAAGAAAACTAACCCTGGAACATGAGCTAATCCAGCAGTTTGTGTTCAGAGAATAAGCTGCTAAAGCTACTTACATACCCTGAAAGTTACCTCAGGTTTTGGAACCGAAAGTTGAGGTTATCCGTTTACTCTGAGTAAACTTACCCAGGTAAGTCACATAACCTGTTTTCTGGAATACCCCTCTGATCATCAACCCTGAAATATTTTACACATAATTACAGGGTTGGCACGCAACATGTTTTAAACAAGAAAAATTCTAATGTTTTATTGATTTATAATGTGTGACTTAAAAGGCTCACCAAAACTGAGCGATTACATATCTTGAATGGGAAATAATGGTTAAGGAAAGTTGTCATCCAATGTATATGGCAGTCACAGGCCTGGTACTGCGAAAATGTGATTTCTTGAAAGTTCAAGGTTTTGCCAAGTTTTGTGAATATCATATTATTCCTCACTCATGCTAAAATTAGACAGAACTGGTGATAAAAGGCATAAAAATATTATTACAATTACAGATTTCAGCCCGTTCACACAGAAATGATATGCACTTCAAACCAGAGCCCATACCCAGTTCTTCTGGTGAAAAAATGTGTATTTTGTGTATCATGTCAGTGAAATACATACTTATTGAAGAGGTTGAGGCCAATGCGGTATTGTCTCTTGCGCATGAGATCACTGCTGAACGCTGGAGAGTCCCAGCTGTTGCGAGTGTCTTTGTGGTAGGTCTGCTTGCTGAGACTATCTCTAGATGAGGATTCTGAGTTTATTGTGTCAATGGAATTTGAATTGCTGTTGATACTGTCATTGTCTCCATCTGAAAATTCTGATTCTGTCTTGCTCTGTCGGTTGCCGTTGGTGGCCAGGTGGCTCTCCACCTGCCGGTGTCTAAGTGGCTCTTCGTCTCGAGAAAGGGAGGGAACTCTAGGAGGTAGTCCATGTGAGATGTGTTTGGGAATGGCCTGTGGTCCTGCTACAGTCCGTTCATGAATATTTTGTGGCTGGACCAAACTATGCTCAGAACGATCGCTTATATCTGCTGAGCTGTCACTGGGAGGCTCAATGGTCAACAGGGGTAAGTCCATACAGAGCTGTGAATGCCCCTGGCATTCGAGGGATGGAGTGCTCCTGTAGCTAGTGTCCGTGTCCAACTTGTCATCCTTGGCCTCCATGGACCAATACTCTTGCGAGGAGCCGACGGACTGTGTGTGCTGCTCAGACTCGGTGCTGGATGGCTGATCTATAGAGCAGGAAGGCTGAACCAGTGGAGAGAGCTCCTCTTCATCGATAAATAGTGTCACGTCACAGATCTCATCCAGCTTGTGGTGCTCATCAGGCTGAGGGAGCTCATCCTCCTGCTGCAGGCCCTCTTGACAAACTGTTTGTTCAGGCTGGATCTCCTCTCTGCGTAGACTACGGCAGTTCAGTGCATCGTCAATTGACTCTGCCAATGACTTTACTTGCCTTGAGAAAGTGTCCTCTAGCTCTGTGATTGTATCTGTTAAATCGTTTTGGGGTTCTGGGGCCTCCAAAATAACGGGAACCTTCTCTCCAGCCTGCACCATGGCTCCCACTTGGCTGGTATCATCCAGGAGAGACATTTGCTTCCCCTCAAAAACAGAGCCGTGGACTTTCTCGGGTCCTTCAAAGGAAAACTGCATCCTCATGTTGGATAAAAGAATCCTGCGGGTCATGCGGTTCTCCGACATAGAACTCCTGAGACGTTCAAAGTTCTTGTTCATTTGGTATTGGCGGAAAGCTGTCTGGATGGTCCGTGCAGCATGGCGGGTTATGAAACGGCCTCCATATTTCCGCTCAAGCATTTCCACCTGGGAAAATCAGGAAATATGCGATTTAGATGGTATCACAACAAAGTGATTAGGGTTAATTAGGGGGTACAAACCATTTAAACAATAGTGTTTACAGTTAAACAAGATGAGGTCTATTTGAAACACACACAACACTGGTAATACTCATGCGGAAAATACAAAATGCATTATATAGGTTAGTTCAAACTTCGGGTCCAATACTAATTTTGCCCTGAAACTTTACCTTCTTGTCCTGAAGGTCTGTGGAGAGCTCATAGCTTTCAGAGAGGGAGCGTGAGCGTTTGATGGCCTCCTCCTCTGCCTGCTTGCGGAGGATAGATTGAGAGTGTTGTAGTTTGGGTCGCTGAGGGCGCTGTGGGCCTGGCTGGATGCTGTGGCTGTACGCTGAGCCTTCAAACTGGTCGGGACTCAAGGAAGAACTGTGAGTGACAGGGCCATGGCCATATCCTATGCTGGTGTCCAAGGAAGGGCCAGGCTCGCTGTTTTGAATATTCCCCTCCACACTAGACAAGACAGGAAAGCAAAACATGTAATACACATTGACATGGTACAATGGGTTTCATTCATTAACAAAGTCTGCAAGGTTCTCATGCAAACTTTCTTTTGGCTTCAGAACATGTGCTTATGTGCAAACATTTTTTTCTGGTAACACTTTATTTTGATATTCCACTTTAGACATTCTGCTAACTTTGACATTCTAAGTAACTTTGCAACTACATGTCATCTAGCAGTCATTAGAGTATTAGTAGACTGTCTGCTTAATATCTACTAACACTTTATTTTGATGCTCCCAACTGACATTCTACTGACTATAAGTAACTGAGCAACTACATGTCAACTTATTCTACTAACCCAAACAATAAACTAACAGTCTACTACAGTCTACTAATACTCTAATGAGAGTTAGTTGACATGTAGTTGCAAAGTTACTTATAGTTAATAGAATGTTTAAAGTGGACCATCAAAATTGTGTGTAACCTTCTAACCCTTTCTAATGTTGATGAATCCATCCAGTTCTAAATGAGCAAGTGTACAGTCATTAGCAGCTCTCTATGTCAGTACTTCCTAGAGGCACACCAAAGCCTTGTTTCCACCAAAATTACCCGGAACAATTTGTCCCAGGAACTTTTTTTGGGGGGTATTCCAAAAAGCAGGTTATGTGACATACCCAGGTATGATTAAGGGTAATTAAGCTGATAACCGCAGGAACCAGCAGAGCAGGTTATGTTCCAGGGTTAGTTTGCTAATATAATTAATATAGTTGTATAAATGTAACTAAATTTGTAATATAGTTGTAGTTATATATACAATATAATATTATGCAAATATATATATATATACATATATATATATATATATACAGTATATATAATAAAGCGCTATTATAAAGCGGTAATGTTTAAATGTTTATTCAATTCTAATATATCTATTTATTTTACTGTCATCTCACATGGATCTGTTTTTTTTTTCCCTTTTTATAACAGGACGTTTTCTATGCTATAATTTCTATAATAAAATACATATTTGATATTAAATAATTAGCATCAAACAAACAATATAATTCTTATTCTCAGTGAATAAAGATTACTTATTAAATGAAAAGATTGAAAAATTATTGCACAACCACCAAATAGGTGGCAATGTGCTCTAAGTAGGTTATGTAAATCACCATTAAACTAAAGAAGAAGAAGGAAGTAGAATGGCACGTCGCTCTGTTGAGAACGTCTTGTGTGTTAACCGGGAACACACTCTGGGTTGGCTGAACTTACTCCTGGATGCGTTTTTGGAAGCAGCATACCTCGAGTAAGCAAAGTTTGGGTTAATCAACCGAGAGTTCAGGCTATATGTGACAGTAAGTTAACCTTGCTTTCTGGAATACCCCCAGGAACCTTTTTTACCCAGACCTGTTGCTGTCTGTGTTTCCATCGCGGTCTAAAGTACCATGAAGATAGTCCGGTGACGTAGGACTGCGCGCGACTTTCCAGCACCTGCTGAATTTTGTCCTCTGCAAATAAGCTTAATAAAGCCTGAACCTCGTCGTCGGTCTATCGGTCGTAATTTTTAAACTCCATTGTTGATTCGAATAGCAAACAACTCTTACTCTTACATTTTTAAAACAGAGTTTTAAAAATGGTGGTTGAAATAAAATGCTGCGTGGAGTCAACCAATCAGCATGTTCAGCACCCAAGTCCCACCCCCAAAAGTTCCTGAACTTTGAAAAGTACTACCTCGAGAGCAGGGACTTTTTGAAGGGGGAACTTTTACCCGGAACTTCATTTAGACCTGGGTTCCTGCGGTCGAAACACACTGAGTACCACCCCAAAGTCCCTAGTTCCTGGGGTAAGTTCCTGTGGTGGAGACAAGGCTCAACTGTACACATTTTCAAACTCTTCCTGATCACTCGCACCTGATTCGACTCATCAGCTCATTAGTAGAGACTCCAAGACCTGAAACTGATGTTTACTGTTGGTGTGCCTCCAAGAACAGGGTTGGCAAACGTTGCTCTATCTCTAAAGATGCTCTCTTACCCAAGATCTTCAAGTTAAACCAAGTGTCCAATTCCCAATAACAGCTGAGATATAAAAATATACTAAATATATTTTCGTGATTGCATTTTCATGCTGAACCTATCCCAAATTGAACTATCATGACTTAGAGGCCACTTACACTAAACCTGTTTTGGTTTAAACGTCATTTAACTTGAGTGCTACAATTTTTGGAATGACCAGACACATCCATCTAGCGTTACCATAGAAAACTATTTAAAAGCAGCGCAGTGTAATGCAAGAGCCTATTCTGTGCGAACAACCCTTCTTTTCGCATTTAAAAACACAAGATGCAGGGCAGTGGAATGAAAAAAAAAAGGGATTGAATTTTTAACACTTTCAAATGGGACTCCTGGTCATCCAGTTCCTGTGCTCACACTCAGAATCATGATGGGACAGTCTGTGGAGCTCCAGTGATGTCACCTGTTAGATCAGACTGTGGTGCAATGTAACTTCATCAAAATTAGAAGGTAGTTAGAGAAATCATGCTGTTTAAAGCTTCACTGATCACTCCAGAGAAGAAATTCTCCTCCTCATTTGTCGAATAAGATGCAGTGTTCTGATGGTTTGCCTATAAAACATAACATTCGGTTGTGTTCATATTCAACACTTGTGAGATTATTGCTGATTACTTATTAATAAATCATAATTTCAGCTTTAAAGGTATTGCACACACAGGTTTTAGGCACAAATACATGCATGTTTAAGCCCTGTTAACATGTGAAAAGCACGTATGGCCTGATTTCCAAGACTAAGCAAACTAAGAATATGAAATATGAGCCAACATATAAAAAGGCTTGCTAAGGAAAGGATCAATATTATTATTGCTCATACTTCGTCCTGCACTGTTTGTGCCATAGACCTGGATGATACAATAAATCATGCAGCTTGTGAATGAGAGCTGGGTTGATTTTCAAAGACAAGACAAAGATTCAAGACAATGGGCTTAAATTGAGTAATGGACAAACCAAAATATCATAGAGATATTCTGGCTTGGGTCTATTTGCATTTGGTCTACTAACTAATAACCTCCCAGAATCCTCTAGCCACCAAAAAGAATACATAGCAACTACTCACAACAACTTAGCATTGTATTGGCGAGTTAGCACAAGTGAGCACAAGTAGCTTTTTGGTGGAAATGTATAATAGATTCTCATCAATATCCAACAGCTGAGGGGAAAAAAAAAAAAGGATATATAAACTAAAACATCCTTCTGATAGCAGACTTGATTGAAAATCTTCAAGTATCCCAGAGAACAACTGAAACAAACATTTATGGTAAAATTAAATTATGTTTAGAGGCTTAACCAGAACTGATTCAAATCAAATTCTATTAAATATACTGAAGTGATTGAGTTAAGAAAGTTTTTCTGATTCTATCCAGCACAAGTAACAGAAGACCTGTTTACACTGCATGAGACACGTGTCCTATATTTACATTACTTTAGACCTCAGTCAGAGCATATATAATCTTCCATATTTACATGAACATTACTCACTAACTCTTACTCTCTGCAGCTTGTCGACGTGAATGTCGTCCAAAGAAAGATCTCCTGCCAAAGAAGTCCAGTTTCTTCTGCTTATCTGCCATTACGAGCCAGAAGTTCAAAGGGCAGTTCAGTTTCCAGCACAGAGCCAAAGTCTGCTCTGATAAAACCAATCATTTACAAATCAGCACATCAATCACACTCTGCGTAGAGCCACGAGCTGGCCTGCAAGTAAATCATTTTGCTCAGATCACATAGAAAAGAAACTTCCTTCAACAACTTCCTCTTTCAGGTTTAAGATCATCCCTGCAGTCACATGCAGCACTGTACAAACAACTGTAAACTGACACAACAAAGCAGCATAAGGGAATGACTTCAAATGTAAACTCAGCACACCTTTTTATGCAATGAAGTGAAATGCAGTTGAATTACGTCTTTTTAAACGTCCTCAATTTAATATTTTGTTTATCAGTTTTATAGAATGGCAAAATAAAAAGGCTTCTATAAACATACTGGTATAGCCTAGTCATAAGAATAGCATTAGTAAGTAAATAGTACTGGTATTGAAATGTCAATGCTTGCTATCAGATGCCGCTTTTCAATACCAAGTCAATGTAAGTACAGCACAGAAATGTTTATTCCTAATTATGACGTATGTCAGCATATTTAAAAAAAGGACAACAGGGTTAAGATCTCAGTGACTAGTGCCACATCCACACATACATACATACATACATACATACATATCCACACGTAGAGTACATGCAGTCATGGAGATGTGCTGTTGACAAAGTAAAATTCACACTTCTTGCATAATTTCTCTAGAGATGAATCTCACGCACCATCTGTCCTGGCAAACACTGACACTTTCCTCTCTCGCGGGTGGCGAGCCTGCCTAGTGTTCAAACACAAATGCCAGCACACAGTTTAGAAACCATGTCATATCAGTGAGGGTGAGATGAGGAACAACAGTGCGCATTTACTGACGACTTGTAACGTATTTAGAGATGACTATATCATGTAAAGGATAATGATGCAGCGTGCAAAATATTATTAGGGGAAATTTTATTTTAATTTAGCTGTTTTAAATTGACCCATGACCACAATCCCTGTCATTTGTTGACCAACTTTTGTCACTTCTGTCAACAATTGCTGAGACAAAGCAACCGGATGTCATTCATTTTCAATGTTTGGTGACACGCATGACAAAGTTGCACAGCACAGCTCAGATTTAGACAGTGTGAATGCAAATGGTGGACAAAGTGGTTCCCTGTACTCTCACCGGACTTAAAACTCGGCTCTTTTCACAGCTTACGCATGCCTATCCTCTACCCTCATCGGAGCGGTCTCTAGTGTGTCAAGATTAGGGCACACTTACCATTTTCTCAAAGTAGTTTGGTATCATCTGTATGAAAATTAGCTAGAGAAACTCTATGGCCATATTATGTTTTTCGTTTATCATATTTTATTAATATTTATGTTCTGATGTTCTTATGTTTTAATCATATTATGTTTTATCACATTTGTGTTCTGCACACAAGTATATAAACAATTTCCATTTCAATGTAGATATATTATTAGAAATGCCTCTGTTAATGTTGTTTAAACTAGTGTGTGTGTGTGTGTGAGAGAGAGAGAGAGAGAGAAAGAGAGAGTGTGTATGTGTGTTTGTGTGTGTGTGTGTGTGTGTGTGTGTATGTGTGTGTGAGAGAGAGAGAGAGAGAGAGAGAGAGAGAGAGTGCGTGTGTGCATGTGTGTGTGTGCGTGAGAGAGTGTTGGTGTCAGCTGTCGTTCAGGAAAAAACATGCAGAATCAACATCCCTAGTTCATATATTTCAATTGTCAACATAAAATGTTGATATCTGATATCTATCTTTACAGTGTTTTTTTTTTGTGATGGTAAAAAATGGCAAAGCAACCAAACAGGTGTCACACTGTACCATCTAACAGGGGACCAAAGGCATTTTGTTTAATAAAATCAATATTCACTGTATAAAGTGGTGACCTGCAATTGTTATCTTAAAGAGCTATTTCTTGTGATAAAAAAAATACACTGTAATAAGATTTTTGCATAGGAAGCATAGAAAGTATCTATAAAGAGAGCGCGTTAAATAAGGCAAATAATATTGTGAATGATAAGAGGCGTCCTCTCGCCTCTGCTTTTGAACTGTTGCCATCTGGCCGACGGTATTTTTTCCCCCCGTTGTATGAAAAACAGGTTCAAATGGTCTTTCCTAAAGCAATTCAAAGTTTTACATTTCTGATAACTGATGGTTTGGTCATTCTTATTTAATTGTATATTGTTTATATATGTTTATATATGTTTATGTACACTTATTGTGATCTCTGATGCCTGTCTAAACATTATATATATAAAGTTACATAATGAAAACAGACTTCACTTTGTGTTCACACACACAGTTCCATTGCAGGCTATGGAGGTCCCCTGTTGGATAGGTAGACATCGGCCAGAGTTGCAGGTTCACTCTTGGCATGTTTAAAAAAAAAAAAAAAAAAAAATGCATATTTGAAGTGTGTCTGTGCTTGTTCATGATTTATGAGGACACAAATTTCTAAAATGACATGGGTATTACGACGTAAACGTTTTATGAGGACATTTCATGAGTCCTCATATTTAAAATAGCTTTAAAAACATACTAAACAATGTTTTATTAAAAAAGTAAAAATTTAGAATGTTTTCTGAATGTAGGTTTAGATTTAGGGGTAGTGTAGTGGGATAGAATGTACAGTTTGTACAGTGTAAAAACCATTACGCCTATGGAATGTCCTTACTAAGATAGCAAAACAAAACTTTGTGTGTGTGTGTGTGTGTGTGCTATGAGAGTGGATGACTCTTCTAGTAAATTCATTTCCCCATCACAGGCCACAGTAAAAAGGAACAGCTGTTGTATGATTGAGGGGAAAATGAAGAACAGTGTAAGATGACATAATTTCCTCTTCAGGGTTTCATTATAGTGTACAGATTCACAAAAGCCCTACAGTCTGAATTGTGTTTCTTACAGTAAATCAAGAGTGGCCACCATAAACACTGGATGGTTTCTATCAGAAAACTGGGGGGAAAAAACATACACAGTAATGTGTTCTCTGCAGTTCCATTGTCTTGTTTATTATTAAACCCAATAAAAAATATCAACAAAAAACCTTGATGGTATTGACATTACTTATTTAACAAGTACTGTTTTAGAATTTGGCATTTTTTAGTTTGTTTTTGTCAGTCTATTTAAGGAAATGTGCTTTTTGAGTCTTTATGAGCATCCAGACAGAATGTAATAAACTGTGATAAATATGTATGTGTGTGTGTGTGTGTGTGTGTGTGTGTGTGTGTGTGTGTTTGTGTTTGTGTCCCAAATGTCCCCACAAGGTCAGTGGGAAGATTTTTTTGTCCCCATGAGGAAAACAGCTTTTAAATCATAGTAAGTGATGTTTTTTGAAAAGTTTTGAAAAGTTGAAAAGTTTTCTGTGATGGTTAGGTTTAGAGTTAGGGGATATAATACACAGTGTGTGTGTGCAGGACGACGTGGTGTCTGTCAAAGCATCCCCACTGTGTCTGACAAATAACAGGGGGATTCCTGCATTCCAAGTGAATAATGGTGGATGAGAAAAGGGGCAGAAAAAATCTTTGGGAGTTTTAGGAGCCCAACACGTTAATGAAGAGCAGATTTCAGCCGTGTGTGTGTGTGTGTGTGTCTGTGTGTCTGTGCATGCCGGTTGTCTCAAGTGGATTTCCATATGTGCCTGCCACACGCCGCAGACCAGATGACCCACTTGCAATTTTACTGTAGATGACATAAGAATGTACCAGAGTCAAACACATCACATATACAACATGCAATGGCCCCAAAAACTATTTGGACACTGTAGCCACAAAGCCACACTTAAAAGTCAAGTGTATTAGATAACTAGAATAAATACAACATGGTTTGATATTTAAAGAAAGCAAAATGGGAGGAAACAAGAATATTGTGAAAGCAACAACAAACAACAACAGATATAGCTCAAAATGACTGAGAAAGAGTATTGTGACCAGTGTTGGGGAAAGTTACTTAATAATGCCTTACAATATTGTGTTACTCCCGTTACTTAGTTACTTTTTATGGAAAGTAATGTATTGTTCCTTTTGCGTTACTTTTCAGGCTATGCAGTCTGTTAGTTCACCTCACCTCCCGATCCGAGTCGTTCCACATTATCGCGTCTGTTCCCCAGAAAGATTTCGGGTTCGAGTCATAAGTTCCGTCGTCAGTGTCTGAACTGTGCCGTGACAGTTCCATATGCAATGCAGTACCGGAAACAGAAATGTTCTCGAGTCTTTCAGGTTCGAGTCGCTCATTCATCCCGTCACAGCCCCATAGGCTAAATGCAGAAACACAAATGATTAGTTCATCTCTCGAGTCTTCGGGTCTGAGTCCTTCGTTCTTTTTTCACATGACCGCTTCCTGGCTCAGTGTCTCGCAACTAATATAGGGCCCTATGAAATCCGTTTTATTTTTTCCCAAATTTCGTTTTTTCCATTTTAATTTTTCTAGATTCCGTTTTTTTCCATTTAAATTTTTTGGACTCGATTTTAATGGTTAAATTAAATTTTAATAATCAAAAAGGTTGTCTAATTAATTGAATTCTTAAAAACATCAAATTTATTAAATTTTTTTCAGAAATTCTGTTGCATATTTTAATTTTTCTGGCAATCAAATGAATGGATAACATTAATTTAATTTATCTTTTAATCACGAAATTAAACTTTTTTTTATCAAACAAAGAGCTGCACAACAGAGCTTTACTGTGGAATGGAAGAAAAACTGAGATTGTTCCTTAAAAATATAGATTTCATAATTTATTATTTTTAAGTCTATTAGTTTTAGTATTATTATTACATTGAAATGTATCTAAATTCTACTGTAGTATTCAACAGTAATATGTTTCTGTCAAGTTAAATCAAACTTTTATTTTGACGGGTTGCCAAGAGCTTTGAGTTTTTGTGTGTTTATGGTATGGCGATAGATTTTCTCAAACAAAGCAGTAAAATGCTGATGAAGTGACTCAGAGCAGCTCTGGAGATGAATTTTGTGCGTTCATGTCCTCATATTAGTGAGGCGACAGAGAATGAAAACACCGCGAGCGTCACACGTGCTTCAGTGTGTGTGTATGTGTGTGTGTGAGGTAAATAAAACCGCGCTTCTGCGCCATTAATTTCAGAGACACACATACATGCAGGATACATATTTAAATAGTCTTTTTGCGGTTTAATATTCACAGACACCAGTCTATATCGCGATTTAATTTAAGTGTACTGACCTGCTTTTTTATTAATTCATCAAAAATTTGACAAATTCCCGTGACATTCCGCGTTATATAGTAAATTCCATTTTTATGAATGGATTCTGCGATTCCGTCCGCGTTTTCTGCATCGCGGAAATCATAGGGCCCTACTAATACAACTTTACATTCATATTAGGCTACTATTGACTGTATGTTGTATTATATTTAAGAATTATCATAATTATCAAAAGATATGTGCAATAAACATATGTACCTTCTGACCAATCTTTTTATACAAATATTAGGAAAATCAATTATTATACTAGCTAAAAAACAAAAAAATAAACTAAACTTAAAAAAAAAAAAAAAAAAACTACGCACTTCTTTGTAAAGAATGGCTGTCACGTCATGTGAAAAAAGAACGAAGGACTCAGACACAAAGACTCGAAAGATGAACTAATCATTTCTGTTTCTGCATTCAGCCTATGGGGCTGTGACGGGATGAACGAACGACTCGAACCCGAAAGACTCGAGAAGTGAACTAATCATTTCTGTTTCCTGTACAGAACCTATGGGATATTGCGCATGCGCGGTCAACACAAAATGAACGAATCACTCTCTGAGACAACTCGTTGTTCCCGAGTCATATTAAAGATTCGTTCAAAATGAACGACTCATCACTATCCGGAACTACAATACCCATCATGTTCACACAGGACAGGAGAGCTGTTAGTCAATAAATGGGAAAACAAAGTAACTTGACGTTAACTTATTTGAAAAAGTAAATCACTGTTTGCAACACTTTTTTGGTTTGTCAAACATTAGTGGTCCATATGTAGCTTTATGTGAACTGACTGATCTGCTTGACACTAGTTGCTTGAAGTCATTGCAAGAGTGATTTAGAAAAATAAAGTCTGTTCTGAGAACAGCTTTAGCAGAATTAGTTTATGGATGCCACTTGCTTTGATATTTTGTTTTCTAATGCAGTAACATTTGGGCATTTAAACTGCGACCTAAATGTTGTAATACTTTGAAGCCTCTATATATAAGACCTCTTTCAATTCAATTGGATTATACAATCACTGGCAATCAAAAGAATCACACAGACATCAAATAAACAACAATGTTAGAGTGTCCTGACTCCGAGTGAAAGAGTTTGCTGTAGGACTGTTGGCACAGGAAGTGAGGTGGCTGTTGTGTGTCCTCCAGCAGAGGAAGCAGCCGTCCCCTGCTGATCTCTCTGGGTGTTACTCTGTTATCTAGCTCAGCACTGCAGACATGTGACATTACACACAATACTACACAAGAACACAACACACAAATGTTCAGCTGAAAGCTCAGGCCTAGATTTCCATCACTACAGGATAAAAACAAATTCCACAAAAGGTTAAAAAACACAAACAGCAACTTTAATTTGAAAGTCCTTGCCTCAAGACCTTCCAATATTTAACAGAGAAGCACAGACCTTCCACAACAACAGTGGACAATATAAATAAACCATAACATGAGCAGTTTAAAGTGCTCCTCTGCACGAAAACCTCGAATAAGACTTCAGTCAGGGACATCTCTTACTAATAAATAACCCATATATATTCAGTTTCAGACTGTCTTGGTGAGGAACTCTTCTTGTGTGTTTGAGAAGGACTGTCATGTAACACTGGATGGGCTAAAAAAACACCTTCATTAATGTGATCATCTCATAAATATAGAGCAATGCTGGTGTCAGGACACATGACCAGTGCCACAGAGACCACAGAATGAATGGAACCTGTGCTGAATTTACAGAAACCAGGTCAACAGCATGTGATGAGCTTCTATAGGTACAGGGTTTCAATACTGACATTACTATATTTTACACTCTTCTACTGCGTTTGTGAAACCATTACTGACTTGAGAAAGGCCACTTCACTGAATACTCCAACATAAACAAATAATCCTGACTTTAACGCCATACATACTTAATAAATGCATACTTAGTCAAACTGCATTGTTTAAATACTAGTTCAGACCCACAAACACTAGTCATAATCCAGTCTTACCAGCTGTCCAGCTCCAGTTCAAGCAGAGACTGTGTTTTCTCAGAGTTGCACTGCAAACACCACATATCTGCGGAAGAATGCGCGTCCACAAAGCACCGAACTCCACCATCACTGGATCCAAAGACTCCACAGCTCTGAGCTCAGCAGAATAACAGCTCTCCTGCTCACCGACCGCTGTCACAGACAGAGCCTGTCTCTCTCTCTCTCTCTCTCAGCGTGAGGGGGCAGGTCTGTGTGTCACATCAACCAGGAGGAATTCCACCAACAGATCTGATGCCAATAGCTTTGAAACGCAAACCCTGTTTTAGATGTAAGAGGCTGTAGCAGGGAGAAGGAGGGAAGGAATGAACACTGACTTCTGCGCAGGCCGGCAGAGGAATGCAAGTGGGAAATCGAGGAAGCACCTCTATTAATAGAGCCTTTCAGAAAGAGAGAGAGAGAGAGAGAGAGAGAGATAGTCCTGTTCAAACTATCCAGCATTTGCTGCTCTACTCTGACCATCATGTGTTTATGATTCATGTGTTCAGACTCTCAAAGACAAATGAACACTCTTTCTCAGCATAATAAAAACATGCTGCATGAAAAAGATGCTGAGTATTTGACCTTTGCTTGAGTGACCTTTCTTTGACTTTGTATGGGAATTTATAAAATGTTACAGTCCTTGATGCTGATTGGTCAACAGCCATGTTTTATTTATAATAAAGTACAGCTACAAATGCTGGGTTAAAAATAACCCAATTTGGGTTAAATATGGTACCCAATTTGGGTAAAATATATTTTATTTAACTCAACTATTGATTAAAAATTACTGTATTGCGTGCTTAAAAAATGAACCCAAAATATGTTGGAAATTAACATTCATTAATATGTTTAATAAATGAACATTTATTGATATATTTAATAAATATTAATTAAATAAACATTTATTAAATCACTTATTAATAAATGTTCACCTTTTGATTATTATTGTTGCCTCTAGAAATTGCGTCTGATTTTTAATTTCCAACTTATTTTGAGCTCATTTTAAGCCAAACTATAGTCATTTTTAATCAATAGTTGACTTAAATAAAACTGCCCTGCAGATTGGGCAAACATTTAACCCAACCACTGGGATAAAACAACCCAATCACTGGGTTTGTCTATTTTCAACCCAACTTGGGTTGTTGTTAACCCAGCATTTTTTAGAGTGCATGACCGCTTCACCGAACAGATCAGTGTATCATTAAAGACTTTATATATCAGTGCTCTCATATAACTATGAATGAGAGAAAGTGCAACACACAATATGGCGGAATAAGACCCGCCTTCTAAATAAAAGAGCCAATCACTGATTAGTAAAGTCATTGCGTCACTGTGGCTGCATTGGCGGATCTAGCCTGAAAAATAATCATTTTTTTTAACACTATTTGAGCAGAAGAAACAACATTTATGAGACAGTTGTCAAATTTCATTGGTGATTTCAAATATGATATTTATATGAAACTTCGGTATCACTGCACAACACCCTTAGCGACCACTTTTAGCAACATAAACAAACAATATACTGTCAAAACTGTTCCATGTATTATATATTTCAGCTAAATTAACTTATAATTATTAAATTAAATTAACTTTATGAATTTATATAATGAAGTATGAGTGAGCCCTGCTGGAGTTATGTCTGCATCATTCACCTGTAATTTTGAGGCCACGCCCTTCCCTGTCAAAGAAAGTCCCAGGCAGGAGATACGTGTGTGTGTGTGTGTGAGTCATCGAGTTACACTGTTTAATGACGCTTTTGGAGTCTTATTAGGCAAACTCGCACTGTGCCGCAGACTGGTCTGGTTTAAACTAAAAGACTGGAAACATGTTTTCTCATGCCGAGAGATAAGCAGATGTATAAGAAATATCATATATTGTGTTCAAAAATAAATGACACAGCGGATGAGAACAGTTCCAGTCTCTGTAAAGAGGCCTTACATCTAACTTTCTCTTGCCATTTACTGTCACTGTTGGGGACTATTTTTCTAGCGGAAGGATGGCTAAATGCCATGATTTAATGCCAATGATGATAAGTTACATATTAATACATATATCTTTGGCTTTAATATTTGTATTGTGTGGTAAATAAGGTTCTCAAGGCGTGCTGTATTGAGAATACAGTCACGGCTGAAGGGGTTGCGCCGATTTTTAACTAAATTATTTCCCCTCTCGTTGAAGCCGCTACCTGCTTGCCTAATCCTAACCCCACGCCCATCCCTAATCCTAAATCTACCCTTACTGGGCACTCAGGGGGGTAATAATTTGGGGGGGGAATATTTCGGCTTAAATTTAGGATTTTTGATTTGCTAATAAAATTTCCATCCACTGGGATTACACAATTTAAAGATAAACTAATGAACTTTATGTATAGTCAGTCATACATAAATAAAACAGGTCAGATTTCTGCACTCAAAATCATAGTTTGTCATTAACTATTTGCATTATTTGATTTTGTTTATATTTTCAAAATGCATAGAATCTGCATAAATCTGTTCATTGTGAAAACAATTACATTTATTTAGTTAAAAAGTAAGAACATAGTTAAACAAGCAATTTAAATGAAATAAAAAAATGTATTTATTGATGATAAATTTATAAACCTGGTTGTTGCGTATATTTAAAACACATTCATTTTACTATTACAAAAAATCAAACCTGTTTCTTACCTTGTTTTATGTATGACAATTATGACATCACATTAAGTTTATTAGTTTGTTTATGTTACAACTGTGTAATCCAAATGATGAAGATTTTATATGCAATTCAGAAACATCTATGGAAATTTGGGTTTTGTATGACAGAGCATTATATATACAGGTGGAGTCAGAAGAGTGTGGCGTGGACTGACAGCACTGATGGTGAAGAGGTGCGGGAGGGTTCACTGGCCCACTCTGAATAATGGCATCTGAGGTGACAGGAAAAAGAGAAAATAAGTACCAGATGGCCAACCGTTTCCTTTACAAGGACACCAATCACTGCGCCTGCATTGCTGGATGAAGGTGACTGCGTCCCCTAATTAGAAGCAGGACATTTCTCTCCCTGTGGAGAAAATGACTACTTCCTTTGGTCTGCTGCGTCTAAAACTTTAAACCTTGCATTTCTAAAGAAGGGAACTAATTACAAGTTCAGAGAAGAAATGTGAAGCCGAACAAACATCCATTAGTCAACAGTTACAAAGAAAGAATGACACTGACAACTGATGTCTCTGAGCATGTGACAGAACGGGGCGGGGCTGTTTTACTCGGTCGCAGTGAAGTGCAGCTGTCCCACACAGCCAACTTACGCATGCGTCACCTGTCACATCCCCAATCCCACATTTACTCTTCAGTTCACCACTGCAGAAAACAGCCATGCACACAGCAAGCTTCAAACAGAACATAGGAAACGCTGTGACTGAGAAGTAGATTTGAATGTGTCCACTTCAAGATGATCATATACTTGGGGAAGGGCTCACTGTTTGGACAGACTGTTATTGACAGAAGGAGTCTGTCCGACTTGTTTGCAGCCAGGCTGATGTCAGATCCGGGAACTCCAACTGGCCCTCCATAAAACATCTGCTTCAACTCAAAGCATGTGCCTTCAATGACTAACTCCCACCAGGCCTACAAACCCTGGCGTCTTGTTGCGTTTGCCAGTTACTATTATATTCTCATTAACCAGCCTTGAGTAATCTCAAAGTTTTATGTTTAACAAGAACTGACCAAAAAATATGAAGAGAAAAAGGACCCCCACCCTCAAGGGTGTTGAAAAGCAACATTACCCCTGAAAAAAAGCAGAAACTGATGTCATTCCATATGTCTGATTCTGATGTGCTTTTCCTGAAAGCAGACCTGTTATGTGGTCAAAACTGCTGTGGCTCATTCGACGGGCTGAGGATCTGGCGTGGGATCGGATAGACTCCAGGAAGAAGATCTGGGGTGTTTTTGTGCCTTTGGAAAGGGGACGTAATTTGTAGAGAAATTCCCAACAAAAGTGACCATCTGAATCCTTCACGAAGAGCCCATCCACAAGCCCAGTTAGCAAAGCACTCATGCCATGGTCACTTCAAGGACGTCATTTCATCATTTTAGTCATGTGACCCAGTCCTAACAATTCTTTTTAGTTCAAGTTAACATAGGCCTATAAATTGAAAACTTTTGTTCTGTTGCAACATACTGTATTACACATTTTCGTCATGCATTTCATATGAAGTTTTGTAGGTAAGAAATGTGTTTAGAAGTAAATGTGACTACCTGCAGGGTCCAAAGAAGAGACCGCAAGATTTATAAAGTTGAGAAAATAGGCTATATTTATTTGCAACAGCTATGTTAACAGCAATATCATGAGATTCCTCTTGTAGGAGCAGCGAATTGGCTGATGGACATCACGCAGCGCTGTCTTCACATTCCAGGTGAAGATAATGAGGAAATTACACTGTCTTTCGTTGCTCACTTTGCCAAATGGTTATGAGTCACAATTGCAGTCAGAATTGCAACACTCCCAAGACCTCACTTCAAAGGCTTTGAACTTCAGAGAGAGCAGGGCATAGGAAAGCTTACTTTCATCAAGGGAAGAAGATATACAGCACTGTAGCATCTAGAATACTCTAGGCCAGGATCTGCTGCAGCAACCATTATAATACAAGAATTGATTTTCATTATGGATTAGTCGGGTTTGTGCAGAATTGACAGAGAAACTGATTTGAAAGGCATACTAGTGAACAAAAACTAAAAATTTAAACTAAATTTAAATTTATATATAGCATAAATGTACATTTTTCAATTGTAGTCTTTTAAAAAAGGCATCTGAAATAAAGAGCAATGCTGTCAAAAATGAAACGCTTCCAATACTCATTTTCGGCAGAACAGATTCACGATACCAGCTGCTCTTTCTCTTTCTCTCTCTCTCTCATCTCTCCGACAGCAAGTCGACACACAACCCTCCTCCCCTCACTCACTCATTACATTTGCTCTGGATGAATACTGTTGGTGTTACAGGGCTTGAATTTCAGCATGGGATTGTGCGTATTACGCATATTTTTACTCATTCACACAGATTTTGTGCTCAAACCCAATTTTTCACTGGTAATTGCACTTAAAGGGTTAGTTCACCCAAAAATGAAAATAATGTCATTTATTACTCACCCTCGTGTCGTTCCACACCCGTAAGACCTTCGTTCATCTTTGGAACACAAATTAAGATATTTTTGTTGAAATCCGATGGCTCAGTGAGACCTGCATAGCCAGCAATGACATTTCCTCTCTCAAGATCCATTAAGTAAGCTTCGAAGCGTTATGAATCTGTTGTGTCGAATCATGATTCGGATTGCATGTCAAACCACAAAACTGCTGAAATCACGTGACTTTGGTGCTCCGAACCGCTGATTCGACACAAAAGATTCAAAATGCTCCAAAGCTTACTGAAGCAGTGTTTTGAAATCGACCATCATTAAATATGTCGTTATTTAGTTTTTTTTGGCGCACCAAAAATATTCTTGTCATTTTATAATATTAATATTGAACCACTGTAATCACATGAACTGATTTAAATATGTTTTTAGTACATTAATGGATCTTGAGAGAGGAAATGTCATTGCTGGCTATGCAGGCCACACTGAGCCATCGGATTTCAACAAAAATATCTTAATTTGTGTTTCAAAGATTAACTAAGGTCTTACGGGTGTGGAACGGCATGAGGGTGAGCAATAAATTACATTATTTTCATTTTTGGGTGAACTAACCCTTTAAGAAGTCAAATACACACAAAATAATGTCAAAATGCCTGTCTTGGTGAGTATTCACGTAAATACAATCAGTTTTCAGTAAATGTAAACGCATGTGTAACAGTATAATGGATCCGTGCGTCATATCTTAAAGTGACAGCAGCCTGCTATACCTGTTACCGAATTATGAGATAATATTAAAAATATCTATATGGCAGTTTTTCCCCATGGTATTGATGACAAAATTGTGGCCAGTGAAAATCCTGAGTGGCTAGTAACTTTGGAAAACCACGAGCCACAGTGGCTGGTGAGCAAAAAAAGTTGATGTCGAGCCCTGTTTACAGCCATATGCTCGGATTATGTTAAAAATTCCAGCAAGTTTTATACTCATTCTTACAGCAAGTGCATTTTCACTTAAGTGTTTGTGTCAAGCAGATGGGTCACAACAGAGAAAGGCAGCACAATAATGTTAAACTACTGTATATAATCTTCTCATTTTGGTGGAATATTTGAGGAACAGGTGGGTGATAATCAATGATACAATGAATAACTATGGCAACAAGCGTAAACATAAAGGAAACACAGGAAATGATGAAAACAAACTAAAAGTCCTTGAAAGCGAACAGAAAAGCTGCGTCCGAAATCAAATACTTCTCTACTATATAGTACGCGAAAAACAGTATGCAAACAGAGTAGTATGTCCAAATTCATAGTATTCGAAAAACAGTAGGCGAAAAGTACCCGGATGACTTACTACTTCTGCAGAGATTCTTAAGTGCACATACGATGGACACGTTACTATCTCATGAGGCCACGGGAGAGGATTTGTGAATGAAGGGATGTAACTGACACTGGTAGGTAACAGTAACAACATGGCGGATGTAGTACGTCCGAATTCACTCATACTACACACATTTGTACTATATAGAACGTAGTTTTTCAACGGTTGTGAAGTAAATTTAAATTCAAATGTAGTACCTACTCAACAGTACACGATTTCGGACGCAGCAAAAGACAACAGATTGTGTCAAATGTGTCAGTATGATCGAAGGAGTGAATGTGTGTGTTCCTGCAGAACATTCGACCTCTGACCAGTTAGCAGTGAGTTTGTGCATCTTTAATGTAGCGATTTAAATTTCCTTTGAACTGCAGACAAATCATTTTTTTAACGTAACATTTATATTTTAAACCTGTTTTTTTGCACATAACATAAAGCATAGCTATATTCATACAAGTATATTGGTATTAACTGCCACAGTGTTCACATCATTTGGAGCAGAACACTGGACAGGATGTGGAACAACATGTTTTTTCTTCAATAAAATATAGATTTGGCTTTTATTTCATACACTCTAAAAATGCTGGGTTAAAAACAACCAAAAACAAAGTTGGGTTGAAAATGGACAAACCCAGCGGTTGGGTTAAATGGGTAGTTTTATTTACCAACTATTGTTTAAAAATGACTATATGGCTGGCTTAAAATGAACCCAAAATAGGCTGGAAATTAAAAATCAGACACATAATTACTAGAGGCAACAATAATAATCAAAAGGTAAACATTTATTAATAAGCTATTTAATAAATGTTTATTGTTTAATTATATTCATTAAACTTATTAATAAATGTTCATTTATTAAACATACTAATAAATGTTAATTTCCAACATACTTTGGGTTCATTTTAAGCGAGCAATACAGTAATTTTTAAACAATAGTTGAGTTAAATAAAACTACCCTGCAGGTTGGGCAAATATTTAACCCAACTGCTGGGTCAAAACAACCCAATCACTGGATTTGTCCATTTTCTTAGAGTGTATGATTAAATAAATCATCAAATAAATAAGCTCCAGGGCTCATTGGCTAGCATGAATGACTTTTCAGATCTTGCTCTGGAGTGAGAGAGACTCAGTCTCCATTTCCTCAGGCCTCAAGCTCACGCGGATCCTCTGAACTTCACTGAACTCCAGTGACAGGGGAACTCTTTCATGAAAATGCATGGAGACAAATACTGTGCCAAAACTCTTGCTTTGACGTGTGTAGTGATGACAATGCAGAAAAAGAAACTTGGGTCTTAACCTTAGGTTACACACACTCACTGACGGAAGAGCTCAGAAGTGCCTCACTCAAACACACGTGCTGTCTGGAACATTTGGTGCTGAGATCCGCTAGACCCAACAACAGCATCAGTGCCACCTCAACACAAACATAACGTCACATGAGTCAATGACAAATAAGGATGTCCAAGGAAAATATTTTAACATGTCTGCAAATAATGCAATCAAGTGTGTATTCATGTTGGGTTTTATACGTTTTTATAAGATGTTTTATACCATTTAAAAAAGCTTGCTTGATGGTCAACTTGTTACGCATGTGGTCAGCGCGCACAAACGTCATCGGAGATAAAAATATACAGTCTTTATTATTAAACCAAAATACAAAGCAGCTTTACAGAAAATCATGATGCTAATAATCTTAATATCTTCATGACTTAAAGTCGCATTTATCAGATTAGAGCTGTGCGATAATTTAGTTTACTTTTTTGCGAAGATTTAAACAACCAAGCAGTTGAGATTTACTATATTGCTTTACGTGAGTGTACTGTATATCCAACTTTAAATATATTGCTGAGCAATAATGTAGTTTAAATTATGCAATGATTTGAGCAATTAAGAAGTTGAGATTTCTTATTTATATTGCTTTATGTCAGTATACTGTATGTATCCAGGTAGAGTTATTAATTCATTATGTGTTGAGGTTGAGGGTTTTGAGTTTAATTGAGTTTATTATTTTTGCAGTTGATTTAACCAGTGCTGAGCAGGTCTGTGAGAAGACGACAGCAGCAGACAGTACAGCTCAGTGACAGAAGATCCCAAGCTTATCTCAAAAATCTCTGCGGCTGTCATACTGGACTTGATGCCAATGTTTTAGAGCTTTTTCTCATGATTTACACAAGGAAGACTGGTTTTGAGTTGGTTCTTTCAGTAGGAGAGAAGACACTGAATCATTCATGAGAATATCACATTCCCTCTCTGACCGAACACAGAACACACGACACCCAACACTTCCACTGCTCATCGGCAGCTTACATAAGAGGCTCTCAGATATGATTGTACATTGTTTATGTACCAGTAGATGGTGCAACAGCATCACATTTGAACTCTAGTTTCCAGCACTGAACTATAGTGGTGCAGTCAGTGTAATAGTTAAAGCTTGCAACCAGTAAGTAAAGGTTGCTGGTTCAATCACAGAGAAACTTGCCATGAACTTCCATCCAAAACACTTAACCCTGTAAACTTGACATATGAAAAAATACTCAGAAAAAAAAAAAAAAAACATTTTGTTTTTAAAAAGAACAGCTTATCAAACCATTAGACAATACATAAATAATTCATCAAACTTAATACATCAGGCTTTTGTTGCTCATATAGTGATATACAGTAGGAGAATACGAAGCTCACACTCCAGGAGTAAAAAACAGCTCAATTTTATTCAGAGGCCCAAACTGAGCAAAAATTTAGAGCACTTGCTGATATTTATATATTAAAAAGTATGAAATTCTGATGCATATAATGTAAATCAGTGAGATCTTTATAACGGTATAGCAGATACTGACATAAAATGAATATAAATATCAGTCCTCACTCTATATCTGCCAATAATATGTCTTAGTAAAGCCGCGTTTCCACCGCAGGAGCTTTCCCCAGGAACTAGGAACTTTGGGGTGGTACTCTGTGTGTTTCGACCGCAGGAACCAGGGTCTAAATGAAGTTAAAAATTCCCCCTCTGAAAGTACCTGCTCGCTAGGTAGTACTTTTTCAAAGTTCCAGAACTTTCGGGGGGACTTGGGTGCTGAACATGCTGATTGGTTGAGTTCACGCAGCATTTTGATTGGTTGACTCCACGCAGCATTTTATTTCAACCATCATTTTTTTAAAGTCTGTTGCGGTGCATGCAGTAAGAGTTGTTTGCTATTCAAATCAAGAATGGAGTTTAAAAAATACGACTGATGGGCTGACAACGAGTTTCAGGGGAGTTCCTTGGACAAATTGTTCCGGGTAATTTTGGTGGAAACGCGGTTTATGATAATATTTAAATGCTTAATTTTAAGATCAAAGCTCTTAAGTTTTAAAACATCAAAGCTCCTAAGTTTTAATAAGCCTGATGATCATATTTGATACTTATGATTTTTCTAAATAAATAATCAAGTAAACCTGAGTTGCTTCAGTAAGTGTTAATCTTGAAATATTACTATATCAAAGTGATTCTTACTTTTACTTGATTAAAAAAAAAACGGTAAAGATTTCACAGCAAAAAGATACATGAACCACGAGCTGAAGGTGGACATTTGTACAACTATACTAAAAGACCTTTTACTCACTAAAAAGTCTATATCAATCAGATGACAGAAGGCATGATGTAGATTGAGTGAAACAGGTTTTTCAGCAAAGTTTTGATCTTGTTGATCATTTAGAGGCTTTAGAAGTGTATCAAAAATGATACAGTAGGGTTTATATGGTTAATATTAGTTTATTTTAATAAGTGATCAGACTTATTCACCAATTTTATTGTCTACCAGTTGAATAAGTCCCATAGACTTACACTGAAGGAGGCCTCAGTTAGAACTGGGAGGAAGTGTCGGGCACAGGAGGCAGTTGAGCAGGCAGAAGCGAGGTTGAGACACAGCATGTTGGTAGGCTCTGTGGCAGCCGGATGAGCTGGGATTGGTAGCTACACAAGACAACACTACAACAAAGCCCGGGGGAGAGAGAGACGTCAGCAGATCCAAGGAGAGATCCATGCAGAGGTGAAAGAGGAATGCTGGAGTAGGACAGTGGCTATGAACATGCAGGGAGCTTGGACTAATTGGGACCATACAACCATTACAACCATAAGATCAACTGGGCAGAACTTTAGAAGACAGAACCAGCTAGACTCAAGATTCTGATCCAGTCAGTGTATGATGTCCTTCCAAGCCCAGCCAACCTGCATTGCTGGGATTTAGTTAATACCCCAGCATGCCCACTGTGCCTGGCAAGAGGTTCCTTAGAGCACATCTTGAGCTGCTGCCCAAAAGCCTTGGGAGAGAGGAGGTACAGGTGGAGCCATGCCCAAGTGCTGAAAGCAGTAGCTGCATCGCAATCCAACAGAGCAAACATCAGCTCCCAATAAGACACAACATCACCTTTGTCAGGGTGGGAGAGAAACCTCAGGTGGAGCCCAGGGCCTCAATTGCTAAACTCGGCTTGTGATTGGCAGCTGAAATTTCCAGAAAACACTGCAAGAACAACACTCAGGCCAGATTTGGTCTTAAAATCTGATTGTTCCAAGCAAGTGGTCATGTTGGAACTTACTGTCCCTTGGGAAGACCGGATATAGGAGGCCCAGGAGCGCAAGAAGGCCAAGTATCTGGAACTGGCAGAGGAATGTAGAAGGCATGGGTGAAGGGCTGCGAGTCTATTGAGGTGGGCTGCAGGGGCTTTGCAGGACAGCCTCTACATCGGACACTCAGTCTCACTAGTATTAGAGGGTTGCAGGAAAGAAGAGCCACCAAGAACATCAAAGAAACTGCGGAAAAAGCTTAAAGGTGGCTGTGGATCAAGAGGGGTGATCCATGGTGTAGTGCGATGGACTTCACTTGGGCTATTAAGCAACTACCCACCCTAATAGCTGCTTAGTAATGCAAACAAAATGAACCTGAACACCCTAGAAACTAAATAGTAAAGGCCTGTCTCACACCAAAGAAGATAATTATAACAATGATAATATAGTTTTAAAAATCAGTCAAAATATAAAAGAATAGCATAATCCACACCACAAGTATAACAATAACAGGACAGGGCAATGATATCGTTGGAATCACTTTCAGAATGATTTTTTTTCTAGCTGAATATGAATACTTGCATGGTTTAATGGCTGTTTTTACACAACTCTTCATCGCCAATGACATAATTGCCATTTCATCTATTTCTGGAACTAGTAATGGAAGTAAATGAACAGCTCTTGGCTGGTTTTGCACTGAAGCTAAGCAGGGTTGAGTCTGGTCAGTGTGGATGTGATGTGAAGAAAAAATAAAAACTTCAGACAACATGTGACCTTGCACCATAAAAACCTAAGATACCAGCGGCATGTGGATGGAGTTTATCTAAGGACTGGCAGCAGTGCTGAAACACCTGACAGTCCCTGTTAATATTGAAACAATCTACTCTAGCCTACAGCGGCCATTCCATTATACAGACTTACACACACACACACACACACACACACTCTCTAAACCGGTGGTCTCAAACTCAATTCCTGGAGGGCCACAGCTCTGCAGAGTTTAGCTCCAACCAGCTCCAACTCACACCAGTTTGGAAGTTTCTAGTAATCCTGAAGACCTTGATTAGCTGAATCAGGTGTGTTTGATTAGGGTTGGAGCAAAACTGTGCAGAGCTGTGGCCCTCCAGGAATTGAGTTTGAGACCAGTGCCCTAAACAGTGCTGTCAACATGAGTGTTTCCGGCTGTCTCCTGTCAGGTTGGATGCTGCTGACTGCAGCACTATAGCCACGACTATATGAGATTCAGCTGGGGAAACACAGATTCTAATAATACACTGGAGATGAAACTGCAGCCAATCCCTTTGCTCTCTGAACCACGCCCCCTTCTGTCAGAGTCCCACCCCTCCGCTATATGAGCTCACCCCTTTACCATCAGAATCTCACCCCATCTGATCCCAGAGACCTGCACGCCTCGCCCATTATGAAAGTTAGAGTTACATTTATTCACTTAGCAGACGCTTTCATCAAAAGTGACTTGCAAATGAGGAACATCACAAGCAAGGTTGAGCAGTCAACAGAAGATCATATATGGGATACAGACTGGTTACCTGCTGAAACACCATCAGCCTTTAATATCAGTCTTTATGTGTCCAAAAAATCGTACAGGAATGGAAAATAGAGCACTGAAGGAAATTAAGTCATCATAATTTAGAATAATCCTAATGGGTTCAAATTAAAATCTTCTAAGAATGAAATAAGATCAAACTGATATTACAAATTGTTCAGATTTGCTCAGATCAGCATGGATTTCAGTGCTGGTTAAGGTTAGTTTTATTGGTTAGAGCTGGTTTTACTGACCAGTAGCTACACCAGTACAGCAATCCTGCAAGTGATGCAAAAGTTAGTTGGTGAAGTTGGTTGGTTGTGTTTCAGTGATTTCAATTTGTGATCAATATAATTTTTTTTTGGCAGAAACATGGTAAATGGGAGATACTAGCTATGTTTCAGTCCAAAGTTGACAACTTAACTGAAATATTGAGTTTCCATCCCATGTGTTCAAGAGAACAAAATATTCACTTCCTGGGAAACTGCATGGCGCAAAGTATCAGTAATAAAATAATAAAAAGTTGCTGCAGTTGGAAGCCTGTGACTTTTTTCCCTACATAATAAATGACTTGTAATAAATTAAAATACATAACTAAATTACTGTTTGGAGGCGGATGCCTGATGTTTGGGAGCTCAGTTGTTTGGCTTTGAGAGGTCATTATAACAAATCCTTCTGACAGGTTTTGGCTCGGGCATTCCAGAGTGACTAAAACAATATTTTAGATGGTGTGGTGCAATGAGATTAGTCCAGTTATCCAATCACATGATCTGCTGAGGCAAAGTCACGTGAGTTTTTTGTTGCGCATTGAGGGATTTATCCAGTAAATGTTTCCATCGTAGTTTATACGCATGCATAGACTGTGAATAAAAAAAATCATCTGCCTCAACTGAGCGCATACATTTTTTAACGCACATTTTAAGATTTTATGCACATCTTGGTATTTCCATCCAGTGTTTTTTATGCGATACCTCAAAATTTGCATAAAATTGTGTGGAAGGAATAATTTTCCTTCCAACCACTTCAAAACTCCAAATCATTTTCCATTATCATTTTCCGTTAACTGGCGGTCAGTGGTTCAGTACAGACTCATAAAACCTGAAGGATGGTGGATGGTGACCTCTAGCAGTGATCAGTCAAACTTACTGAAGTACTGTACACTTTAAGCAAAAGCCTTCTCTTTAAACGTGATGTGCAGGGCTTGACATTAACACCCGCAAGCCAGCCAAATGCAGGTGGATTTCATCAGTGGCATGTAACACAGTCACTCCTACTAGCCACTTTGTTGGGTTGAATTGTATATAATATTTACATTTGTACAATTGTAGTCTTTTAAAAAGATATCTGAAATAATAAACTAAGTGAAATGTAGTGTTGTCAAAATTATCAATATGTATCGATAGTGAAATATCTGAAAAGCTTCCGATACTCGTTTTCTGCAGAATAGATACATGACACCAGCTGCTCTTTCTCTCTCTCTCATCTCTCCGACAGTGAGTCGACACACAAACCCACCTCATTTCATCTCTCTTGGCGAGTATTCACGTAAACACAGTCAGTTATGTTTTAAGTGAACGTAAACAGTTGAGAAAGAAAACGCATGTGTAACAGTGTAATGGATCCGTGCGTCAGGTCTTAAAGTGACAGCAGCCTAATATACCTGCTGCCAAATTATGAGATAATATTAAAAATATCTATATGGCAGTTTTTTCCCCATGGTATTGATTAAAAATTGTAGCCAGTAAAAAAGCTGAGTGGCTAGTAACTTTGGAAAACCACGAGCCACAGTGGCTGGTGAGCAAAATGGCTAATGTCAAGCCCTGGTGTTATGTAATAAATACAAATGAACAGAAAGCAAACCAATTTATCTGTTCCTTTTGAGACACACTGAACAGTCATGATATGAATTCATGTATAGCACACGTGTTATATCACTACTGTTTTTAGACTTTAATGTCTTGACTAACTTAATTACTTCACTGAATTAAAACCACAGTCAGTGCTGGATTATTAATCATCTCATACTGTGTGATGCTGTTTGTCAGATAATTGATCATCTCTAAAGAGCAGATGAAGGATTAGGCAAAGTCAAACAACATTGTTTTTCAAGATACTCAAGTCTATGAAGTTCAGCATTTATCAGGCCACGAGTGTGTGTTAAATGGACGGAAAAGAGAGGCACACTCACGTCAGAGGCAGCAGACGGGAGCTCACAGAAGACTACTGATGTCCACCAATGCCCAAACACCTTCAAAACAACCAGAAGTCCAGCACCAAACAATCAGTGAGCCTGTGTGTCAGCAGAGTCTGCTACAGGTTGGGACAGCCAGTAAATAAGTAATGCTGTCTGCTGTCTCAGATGAGTAGATCAAGTTATCTGAGGTCTCCGATGTCACGCTGTGTGTTTGCTGAGAGTGCCTTCTCAAAAACATCATCTATCTCACAGAAACTCCAGTTTAAGTGACAGCCTTTTTAGAACCATTCAAATTTTTTTGCATTGTGACATTACATTCATGATGTAATTTTCCCGGTGTAATCAGGACAGATGTGTGCTTCCTTGGGCTTCTATATACAGCAGAACATTTCCTTCTAAATCTGACACACTCTCTCCAAAAAACATGGTCCAAATATTCCACAGTCCCACAGACACACACACCCAGAACCCTCCTCTGACTAATGATCTCTTTTGAAGATGTCTGCCAAAAACTATTAGAAAGCCCTCTCAGGCTAGGGATATTCTGAACCAGAAAAAAACAAACAAACAAAACAGTTGTTCCATGAATGGAGCTTATATTGTGTCACTCATTGCAAAAGAATACAACTTCAATTCAAATTACTCAAATTTAGGATCAAAGTAATATTTGATCTAATGTTTGATCCAAACAGCAGAAAGAGAACTGGGTTGTTACCCAGCTGCGGCTCGTGTGTTTTACAGTGGGTGCGTCTCAATCAGCTCCCTAGTTCAGTAGTCAGGGCACTGATCAGAGTCGGCCATTTTAAGGGCCGTCTCAATCGCAAAATTCTTTCAGTGCACTGAGACATTCGCTCCCTAAAAAATCCCACAATGCACCACAAAAACCAGGGAGCAATGATGCTCACTAATTACGTCACATTTCTGAAGCGTGCACGACAAACATAAACCGCACGAGCCAACTCAATGACACGCGATAGAAGATTTAAAAAGACAAACCGTTTTTATTATATGTCAGCATAAACACATCGCTAGACAGTTAGTGAACACATCTACAGTAGTTAACATTTATAAATAATATTTGGCTGAAATGTTGTAAGAATATGTGACAGAGCAATTTGTTTAAATGGCATATAAACTAATATCAAAAAGATACAGTCCTGCCTCTTGTTGATTAATACCAGCGGTGACGTTCTATAATGTTGTACATTGATGTTGTACGTAGTCATGTCACTGGAAATTGAGTAATCATTGTCGCAATGTGTAATGAACCAGGGTCCTTACCAGTGCCTGGATTCGTGTACATGATATAGGCCTACTGTTTCATGAGCTTAGGATATAATTGAGATGTACACAAATATGTGGTGAAAAATGGAACTACAACACGCTCTAACATTTTTTCACTGACGAAAACGAGATGATAACTAAATAAAACCCAGCTTTGAATGACAAAAACTATGACAAAAATCAATTGACATTTACATCAACGAATAAAAATGAGATAAAAATATTAGGGAGGGACGATTTGGGAAGAGATCCAGTCAAAATGATGTCTTGCGTGGTAGATGTGCACATATGAATTGTAAAGTGCAGATCTACCTGGCGGGACATAAGTTGGCATACACTTTTGCATGTCATTTAAAAATGTAAACGTCTGGGAGAAAGAGCAGAGCAGACATATGAATAAATCTGAGAAGGCGTGATGAAGTGAAAGAGTTCGATTCAGTGCGGTTTTCTGTGTGCACACAGAAAGCCGCCTCTCAGACAGCGCACGAGTACTGAATTGAGCTCTCTTTCACATCTTTTCTCACTTGAACAAACAAATACACACAACTTTATGTCAAAATATCCATTTTGGAAATATATCTTATCTTTCTTTTCCACACCAGAATTCCTCAACAATTCCTCCGTAACACTCTGAGGTAGGCATGTGACGGTATCAAATTTTCATGTTGCGATAATTGCTTAAGCTTTTATCACGGTATACGGTATTATTACGATATTGAAATAAGTTGCAAAAAAAGTGTTGTCATACTATAACAGGTTTTTCATTGTCAGTTTGGTAATAATGAATTAACATGTTAACTAATGAAGCCTTATGTCACTAAGTGTTACTGAACAATAACAAATAATCAGAACATTTTCAATCATTATAGGGCATGTAGTCCAGATTAAAATATAAAACATGTTTAAGTTTGAAAGTAAATAGCCTATTAAGTCTTTAAGTATTAAATATTTGGTGCCGTGATGAACAACATTGCGAATACAAAAAAATTGAATGGCTGTTTGAAGCATTTTAATTACAGTTCAGTAGTGCAGCTGCTTTGTTTACGCGGTTTCTGGGGTAACCGCTGCACTTCTGCTGTTCCATCAGCACCCTCTGCTGTCAGAAAGTGAACGTGCACTTTCATTCAGTGCGTCTCTTTCACTCGTTCCGCCATGTGCTTCATATGCACGTCGGGCTTGTTTACATCTGAGTGCGCGTGTTCTTTTGACGCAGCATACAGCGGTGTTGTGCATTTTATACGGTTGATGGGTGAAGTATTCTTAAAAATGTTAATAATTCATAATAATAATTATTCACGGTATTTTGAAGTTCCCACGATAACAATATCATGCATAATCATTATCGTGATATATCGTATTACCGAATATCGGCACGTCTACTCTGAGGCAATAAATACTACATTAAGACAATACAAAGATAGCATTCTATGCGTGTCGTATGAACTTAAAGCCTGTCGATCAACATTAGAGCGCCGCCCTCAGGCTGAATAATGCAAGGACATTAGACTTCTGCCAAAAGTGTGTCTGCATGTGTTCGATGATTAGAATATAAAGCTTACAAAATGTTTGTCATAATCGAGCGCTAAGACCAAGAATCTGCCCTATCTAAATTCACGCTCAGGAGTTAACTCTGGTGTTACCTCAAAAAAATTAAATATGATCAAAAGCTCAGAAGAGCACATTTCTCTGTATTTACGAGTTAAGGCCACTCTGTATTTACGAGTTAAAGCCAAGTATACTTCACTTTTTACGCGTACCCGAGGGTCAGTGTACGATTGAGTTTCGTTATCAGAATAGTATGAACTGAACTGAACTTGGGTTGTAACTCATAGAGGTATTGCAATTTGTTGCAATGCGCATGTGTCGAACGCCTGCATACGCGTACGAGTCAAGTGAAATATACTTTGCAAGGCTGTGCATTCGACTGTACACTTTCTGCTTTAAAACAACATTCCAATTAAACTGTAGAAAAATATTTCACAAGAAACTACCATTTCAGTCTTTCTACTTGAAAATTTCACGTTTAATTCAATGTGTTACTTGCCGTTTCTTTGTAATAATTTGAAATAATGAACATTACTTCAAAGTGAATCCTACACCATTTTCTTTTCTGTGTAGCAACCCATGTGATATATTTCAGAGTTAAACAGAATATTCAATGAGAAAATATGTAGGGCGAGACTTGATGCTATCCATAGGGAATTGACTGGAAGATGAAAAGTGGGAATTGTGCAGCAGCACAGAGTCAGAGCTGAATGTGAGCTGACAGTGGATGGTGGAGGACTAACTGCCGTCCTCAACACCACTGGCACACACTCTTGAAACAGCTTTTTGATAGAGATAGAGCATGACCACGTCTCCTAATGCTTACACTTCATGTCAAATCTAACATTACTTGGCGTAACCTTTATAACAATAACATTAATAGCGTTAAATTACTGAATGAACTACTTGCAAAACAATAGCTATTTGAAACAATAGCTATTTGTCTATTGGTTAACGTTAACCAATAACCCACACAGCCAAGGTGACATTAGTCAAATAGTCATTTTAAAGAATGATTAAAACATACACAAAAAGCTGCGCAAATAGGGTCAATTACCATCACCATGTTGAAAATAAATTGTGTTTCTGCTGTCAGCATGCAAAATGTTTATCATCTGCTGTAGACAGCTCACACTTACCTTTTGAAAAATGTGCTATTAGGCTGCAGGCACAAAAACTGCCAGTAATCCAAACACAGAGCTTTGAATCTTGACATTTTCAGGGCTGAACACTCAGTCACATGGCAAAACGATCAAACTCCATTTTCACCTGAGAGATGCAAGCCAAAGATTCATGCAGCAGAGATCATCACTGAGCATCTTCCATGCTGAATGCACTGCTGGAACCAGTCTGACGGGCCAAACAGACATGACAGCCCAACACAGAACCCAAAGACAAGTCCAGCACACTCCGTGAGATTCCTACGGCATTCAGCCCCTTGATAAGAAACCGGGTCAGGTACAGATCCACCCTCACTGCATCAGCTTCAGTGTCTTCACTATAGAAACTCCCAGAGGATGGAGTCTCTGACATGCACCGCAACGTATATCAGATTCACATGTGTTTGCTGGCTCAAAGAGGGAACTTCCAGAGTACAGGTGCTCCTCGCTGCAGGATTTTCCTCAGCTGTTCTTAACGAGTGCATTTCACCCACTGCATCCATGAAGAGATCTCCACCTATATATGCTGAATGCCGGTTGCCTGGCAACAACATCACTACAGAACTTGCAGATGGTTTGCTGACAATACCCTGGTGGTTCGGCTGTCAGAGGGGAGGGACTCCCTCGTCCTCAATACTATGATGTCATGTATAAACCACGTTGTATATTAAATCGACTGCATTAAAAAGTAAGGCAGCCTTTCAATAAACTGAACCAGCAATTCTCAATTGCTTTTTTTCCATCAGACCCATCAGTAAAGCTCAAGTAACCCTCAAAATGGCCATTATTCAGATCACAGGACTAGGATAGGTTACTATTATAAAGAAGGGCTGAATACCAATTCAACACCTATCTACCCAATATATGAAGAGCTCCGTTGGAAAAGTCTTTCTGACATGTTTTCTTTTAAATGAGCATTTTTTACCAGGCTCCTATGTTTAGGTTCAGTAATTTCACTTTAATGGCAATGAAAAGGTTATTAGTCAGTTATTGAAATGCCTTATTTTCAAAAATTTCACTTTAGTCAATTCATTGGTATTTAACAAATTTGACTGTCTTTTGCTCAACATGTCCTCCAACCAATACGCCCATATAGGTCGTTTGTCCCTTCCCTGAAATACGACCCATAGGAGCGTTTGCTAAAGTTGCGCCCCTATCAACAACAGGACACTTTCATTTTAATGCATTGGACTCTTTTATCTGCGTCATATTTTGGGTTTCGCGTAGCTCAATTGGCAGAGCGTTGCAATATGCAATCATGTGATCATGCGATTGTGGGTTCGATCCCAGGGAACGCATGTGCTCATAAAGAGTATATGGACTATAAATCACAAAGGGTAGGTTTAGGGGTGGGGTAGGTGTAGTTGTTAATAAAAAAAAGTTTTACTAAATGGAAATAGAACAAATGGTGGGTAAACACCATGAACAAATGAACACGCATTTTGATTGGTAACAACGGTCAAACGTCATTTCATGATGACAGACTAACACGATACTGTCATTCTTTTTACGCTAGCTAGAGGGCGCATGGTGCTTGAAAAAATGACCTATAGAGTACCTCAGGGATGACGTGTTTTTGTAGGCCAACCCGGAAGTTAGCGGCGCACAGGTTCCCTCGATCGAAAGCCTATGCATTTTTCCCATAGACTTTTGGAAAATCGCAAAAAATAAGCTCTGTGTTTAACAAAGGGTTATGACACTTACATGTTTTGTCTATCAAGATAATCTTTACAAGTTAACACGACATTTATACATTTTGAAGCCTAAATAAAGTCGTCAGATATAAAAAGCTAACAGTAGGCCATAAACGGACTACAGCACACCATGGTCGCGGATCAACGTCACCACCACCAAGCTTCCTCAAACTTTATTTAAAAAACAACTTTATTTAAAAACATGCTCGCTGATTATGATCTGCGCTGTGTATGAATACTTATCCACTTTTTCATGAGAAATGATGTCCTGTTTGTCATGATGACGTCTAAAGTCCCCGCCAAAGGAAGTAGTCCCTTTTAGCAACTTGTTAGCAACCGCCGTTTTTAAGACACAATAAAGGTTTAAAAAAAAATCACAAGCGGGTTATAACTGGTGTGTTTTATGTCACAGGTAGAAACGTGAAAATATTTAGAGGCTTTGTTAACCACAGACCTTATTTCAGGCGATTTAGCAAAAACCCATTCAAAAAACCCATAGATTTTACGGCGATGGAACCGGAAGTCCTAAAATGCTAACCCGCTTGAGTGCTAACCTGAGGTACTCTATTGGTAGAGCATTGCAATATGCAATCATGTGATCATGCGATCGTGGGTTCGATCCCAGGGAACGCATGTGCTCATAAAGTGTATATGCACTATAAATCACTAAGGGTAGGTTTAGGGTTAGGGTTGGGGTAGGTGTAGTCGTTAATAAAAAAATAAAAAAACGTTTTGCTAAGTGGAAATAGGACAAATGGTGGGTAAGGGACCATGTAAAAAGTCAACACACTGCATTTAAATGAACACGCATTTTGATTGGTAACGACAGTCAAATGTCATTTTTATGATGACAGACGTAACACGACGCTGTCATTATTTTTACGCCAGCTAGAGGCGTAAATATAGGTCGGAATAAGGTGCTTGAAAAAATGACCTATAGGGTCCAGCAACAAGTCCATGTGTCCTTTTTTTGCAAAAACCTCTAAGTCCACCTCTTTGGACACAAGACATAGTAAAACGTCCATTTCTGTCAGTTTTACAGCAGCAAAAGGAACACTTTTACTTGCTACTCGTGAAATCCTGTCATTGCCACTGTAATGATGGACAAAACATGATAAAAACTTGCAGCTCTGCAATTGAAAGCCGGTTCATACACACACCGTCATTCATCTTGAAATCATATGATTCGATTCATGTCTTCCAATTGGTTCTTCTGTGGACTTTCAGGCTTTTGCTGACAAAGGGAAGTGGCATTTAGCGGTTTCTTCCAATGAACTGGTATTTCTGAATGGGCTGACGCTGGGATTTAGCGGATTTGAAGTGAAAGTATTTGATGAATGTATACTATGTGCGGAGAGCGTTCGCTCAATATCATTATCTCATTTTTGATGGAGGTGGTGTTAAGTGGCTTGTGCGTCTGAACTCTTCATATTTAAAATAGAGATTGATTAGTGTGTCCCAAATGTCTTGTTTTATTTATATAGCACCAGAAAAAAAAAAAAAAAAAAAAAACTAAGTTGACCAAAGTGCTTTACACATGAAACAAGAGTAAAACACAATTTACATATAAAACACCACATGTACAACACAAAATTTTAAAAGTTGCTAATAGCTACCAACAATAAATGTGCTTTCAAGAAAATTTTTGAACACTGAGACTTGGGAGACCTAAAGGATAAAGGCAGCTCATTCCAGTTTCGGACCTATTATTGCAAAGGCTTGATCTTTTTGTTTACCTCTTGTCCTGGGCACTATGAGGAGTTTTTAATTTTCTGATCTCGATGTTCTAGGAGGGTTATGTGGAATCAGTAAATTTGCAAGATAAGGGGGAGCCTGATTATTTAAAGATTTATACACAAAAATGTAAATTTTAAATTTAATTCTAAAATGGACTGGAAGCCAATGTAAAGAGGCAAATAATGGAGTGATAGATTTGTGTTTCTTTACTCTCTTCAGAAGCTTCGCCTCGCATTCTGTACTATTTGTAATCGTGCTAGGGATGCAGAGGGGATGCCAAAATATACAGAGAATTACAGAAATATGACCGTGAAAGGATGAAAGTGTGAAAAGCTCTTTCAAAGTCTGAATTTGGTAGAAAGGGCTTCATTTCAGCTAAAAGACTCAAATTATAAAAACAAGCCCGGACCACAGAGTTAAAAAAGCCTAAATCCCTTACCAGGATTTCATCAAAAATAGTTGGAATAGTTGGTAGTAAAATAATAAAACAATAAAACACTGTAGACCCTGCTAACAAAAACACGTTCTAAGAATGTTTTATTAACATTCTCATTGAGTTATAAAAACATTATTTCTGTATTTTCTCTGAACGTTTTAAACGTCCAGGTTTTAAACACTTTTTAAAAAGTTTTTTTCTTGGTTTTGCTAACGTTAAGGGAACATTTCATTTTATCATTTTGCAAACATTATGGGAATGTTTTAGTATGTTCAGAGAACGTTCAAAAGTAACAAATATAACATTTAAAAAACATTAGATGGACGTCCAACTAAAACGTTTCATTAAAAAAAAAAACGTTCCATGAACGATGTATAAATAATGTTTTTGTGCTAACATTTTAAATACTAGGTAACTTTGAAAGAACATTCTGTTAACTGGAAGAATGTTTGTTCATAACTTGCCAGAACATTAGCCAAAGTTCTGCGAACGTTCCCTGTTAGCTGGGGCCTCTACTCATACATTTTGTGAACTGAACATTCATTTCCTGTATGAGATTGTCCTGTGTGTTAGTTTATAAAAATGTGCAGAATGCAACAATTCACATACTATGGAGGCCCGGACATGACATGCAGGAAAAAAATAGTAGGCTAAATCGTGCGCACGATTTATTAATTCGTTCCCTCGATTTACTAAAACGTGCGCACGATTTACTATTTTATTTCCTCGATTTATAAATCATGCGCATGATTTATAAATCGAGGGAACGAAATAGTAAATCGTGCACACGTTTTAGTAAATCGTGCGCACGATTTAGTAAATCGAGGGAACGAATTAGTAAATCGTGCGCACGATTTAATTTTTTTTCTTGCATGTCATGTGCGGGGCTCCGTAACATACTCTGTTCAAAATGATGTACTGTTAAACTTTTGCATTTGATGAAGTACTTACTTATGGATGGTTAATAAACACTCTATAAAGTATGCATGTAGTATGACATACCATACTACTTACTACATAGCATGCTGGCAATGTCATATGACCTACAGCACAACATGCTGAGTATTTTTCACCTAATCCTTTTATAAATAGTGCGTATTTGGACATACTAGCCATTTTATGTACTGCTTTTCAAATTGCAATGCTTTACCTTCCATTTACAGTGCGAAGAATGAACAGGAAAAATATCAGCCGTGAACTTGTTTGTGACTTGAAGATTTTCCACAAAATTAGATAACAAAACTGCAAGATAAATATATGATGAGCTGACAACTAGATGCCACTCACATGTGATGTGATGAGGTCATGTGGCAAACATATAACATACTCCTGTTTTTATAGTTACATATTGCAAAAGCTTTCACCAAAAACACAGTAAGAAGTATACAGAACATACTGAGCAGAATGAACAAAGTCCTTGTTAATCGCTCAAGAATAACTAGAAAACAATGCACAAGTGAAAGAAAAACAGATGTTAAAAAAAAAAATCATATACAAGAGAGTCAAAAATTAAGCTTTTAATTTGAATGGTTACAAGACAATAAGCTATGATATCAGGCAAAGCAAATACAGTTCTGATACATTAACTGATGTTTAAATAGATATTGCTTTTTCATGTCATGCATCACTCTGAGAAACTGCTCTTTCATTCTTCCACACTGTCCAAAATACACTCTGTATCTTTGTATTAGAGGTACAAGTTTGTGGTTAAACACTCGACTGCAAGATTCAGTTCTAGCACTACGGTTGTGTTCTTCCAGCGTTTATGGACTGAACTTTTAAATGAACTACTGCAGATAGATTTCCATCTGTCCTACATGTGAATGCAACAGCACACACAGTGATGTTTATTCCCCAGAGGAACACACTGTTCCCTCAGGAGATGGATAGATGGATGGATGAATGCATGTAGCTCTATTGGAAGAATGCTTTGTGAGAGAGGACAGATCCTTGGCTGGGCAGGAGATGTTATTCCTGCTATCTTGAAGGACTGCTGCTTCCAGATGGAGGACAACAGAACTGATGCAGCACATTCTCATTCCTGTGAGAGAAGCACACTATAAGAACAGCACACATACTGCATACTCTAGGCCAGCGGTTCTCAGCAAGTATTGCTTCAGGACCCAAATTTTACACTGGTGGCCCAACACGAGAGCAAAATTATTACCGTACAAAGGTGAACAAAAATGTTTTATATGACCATGAACTGCATAGATGCAAAATTATTAACATGACCAGTGGCAGACCGTCAGAGGAAGGGAGGCTCCTTAAAAAAATACTCAAAAATGATCGTAGGTAAAGCCATAATACCATAATACTACCATAATACAGTTTTTTTTTTTTTATGCGCGATACCAGGTGATTCCATATTATTGATTTACACGCAGTGCTAGAGGAGGTTAAGAGCATAACGACTCCTCTCCGATCAGAATGGATATTCAAATTAGTCATATGCTTCCATCAAAACATGACATAAGAGTAAATAAATAAGGGAATTGACCATTTTGTTCAGCACAAATGCGAGGTACCTGTATTTAATGTAAACAGTGCGCTTTTTTATGTTATTTTTTTTTTTTTTGGGAGGATGAAGGCATGTCTTGTTAGCATCATTTGGCATATAATAAATGTGCCAAAATATATGTTTGGTTGGACGTCAACAATAACAAATATGAAAAGTTTTTCCTCCTTGTTTTTAATGGTTGATAAGCCAATTTTTTTTTTGTGGTTGCATTCAATTACTCGCTTTTATTCCTCAAAAAGACCTGGGACTCATTTTGGGTCATGACCCATCAGTTGAGAACCACTGGTGCCTAGGATGCCTAATCCTAAAGCATACATCATTTGACGTCTCATTCAAGCACGCTTTACATATCTATAATTCTGATTATAGACCAACTCCAATGTCTACAAACACTGCAGCACATGTACACTAAATGATGGCAAAAAAACTGGCAAAATGTTGTATGCAGAAAAAAGCTAGCCAAATCGCAATAAATCCCACCAAATATGCATGCTAACCTCACTGGGACAATAGCATTTGACATCAAATTTTCATAGCAGTTTTTCAGGAGATAATGTTTGAATATGTACTTGACACGAGTGCAGGAATTGAGCGTTACGGCAGATAGGGATGATGATCAAAAACAGGCGTTTAGCATAGTTATGGTGACTCGCAGAGCACTCAAACAAGCAGTGTAAACCCTAACGCTGAAAATAATTAATTGGTTTGAATAGGGCAAACTTAAATTAAACAAATTAGTTAAGTTAAATTAACTGTTATGAGTATTTAGAACTTTCTTTTTTCTTTTGCGTTCACAGCACTGACATATTTCAAGTAAACTGAAGTAAACTGTTTCATTGTTTTGAGTTTTATGAACTCATTTTTTTTTTTTTCATTTAGACTAACTTAAGTTTAACTGAAACTGGACTGAGATTTCTATTTCCCAGCATGCTTTGCCCATGGAACTCGAAAGGGAGAGTAAATGCTAAAATTAAGTGTTATATAATGGTGTTTTTTTGTTGTTGTTGTTGTTTTTTGTGCAAGATTAATGGTAAGTGGGAGATTTAGTAGTGATTCATGTTTTGTTATGCTAATTTAGAAGAGTTTCTGTTTATGTGGGTTTTTGGAGAGTTATCATCATGGTGACAAGTGGCACAGTATGCTGCTTGGTTTGAGAGCAGGTAAGTTACATGCTATTGTCAATATGTTAGCAAATTAACAAGTTGACATTTTCTGAATTCATTTGTTATAGCTAGCAAAATATTTACATTGAGATAACCTGAAAATTTTAAGTTAAATGTATAATTTAGTGTACTCAAATATTTCAAGTTAAAATCTTACTTAAACTTTGAGTTTCTTAACTTAAATTCTTCAACTTTTTTTGAGTTCTGACAGCTTATTAGGGTTTACAATAAACATTTGATTTGCAAGAGCTCAAAATAAAAAAAAGTTAATTAAATTTTTTATGTTAATTGCTATCAAAATGTATGAGTTAGCTAACTCAGTACTTCAAGTTAGGAGCAATTAACATGCATGAGTACTACAAACTCAAAACTTGATAGTTCAGCTTATTTAAAATTGGGAATATCATGTAACTGATTACCTCAAATTTTTTGAGTTAGCCCAACTTATTCGGGTTTACAGTGTAGCATGAGACTCCTTGGGATTGAGAAAGTGTTGTTTGTACAGCCAACATCACAACATTGTAAACTGACGAGATAGTGTTGGGTTTACGCTGTTTGCATCAGTCTTTTGTGAATAACTACTTGGGTTATTTTTGCCATCACTTCTGCATGTGACATATGCTGTGACATTGACAAAAGATTGGTCTATAATAACACATGGATCACATCATGTTATTTTAATTAAAAAATAAGTTAATGAAATTTCAGTTCATGAGAATAATAGGACAGACAACAGACATCAGTAAAAAACCCTCTATGAATCTAATCAGAATCTACAATGCAGAAGATCCAAAACCTCAAGGAAAATATTAAACAAATCTAATGAAATATACAACTGCAGAACATACACAAAATATAAGTTATCATAAATTGCGGTTCTTTTTATACTGTAAATCCTGTGCCAACAGTGACTACTCATCTATGGAGCAGATTGAGTGGCATGCAAAGACGTTCACGCAGCAGTGGTTGCCAAGTCCTGTTTGGAGTGCAATGTACTGTCCTGTTCACGCTCAGTTCACTTATCAACGAGACTGACAGCCGTGTTCTACAACTTAAGTTGACCATCTTAAATGTACAGGAATCCCAACTGATTCAGAGTGTGTTTGGTGACGTGATAAACAACTAGCTGTCGAATATGGTGCATATGGGATGAGGCAGACACTTCTGTGCTGTCAGTCACTAACGTTAAAACTGACAGCTTCTCCCGGGTCATAGAAATCATTCAATCATTCATCACCTGATGTAAATAACAGGACAAGAGATTAACACCCGTAAATCCAGCTGAAGATCACACTGAACCATTCACAATGCTTCAGATTTGATTTAGACAAAATCATCATCAAAAAAACTATTGCAGTTTTGTGGGTTTAAATCATTTGAATTGTAATGTACATTATGGACGTATCTTCTATCAAATCATAAGTCATTTCAAGACTTGTTTGGCAGTTTGATGGTATGGAAACAAACAAAAATCATTCTCATGAACTGGAATTACAGTAAACGGTCTAATAAAAACATATGTCAGAAGAAACACATCACATTTCAAAATATCTGTCCTGACACTACAGATAGTTCTTCATTGGAACTAACAGCTATAACAAAGATTCAAAGCTCTTCAACAACAAAGTATGTTATCTACCCTTAAGTGAATCAGATTCAGGTACCATCATATAATCTGAGATCAAGCTAGCCAACATTTTTATTATTGAAAAGTATTATACATTAAACCTTTTAAATTAGGGTGCGTTCACGCCATGTTGTAATTACAAGATTTGTAAAAACTTGTAAAAAGCATTCACATTTACAACTTGTAATCTGGGAATATTTTAAGAGCTCCTACCTGTACCACCTGACCACTACGGATTCATTTAGACATTGATACTGTTGCCATAGAAATGCATTTTCAGTCCAAGGATGTGAACAGCTCTGAACAGAATGTCACGTGTTGTTATCTCAAATTTACGGTAATTACGGCATGGCGTGAACGCAGCATAAGACACAACAAAATATGAAACAAGTTGATGAAATGCATTTAAAGGATTAGTTCACTCTCAATAAAATTTCCTGATAATTTACTCACCCCCATGTCATCCAAGATGTTTATGTCTTTCTTTCTTTAGTTAAAAAGAAATAAAGCTTTTTTGAGAAAAACATTTCAGGATTTTTCTCCATATAGTGGACTTCACTGGGGTTCAACGGGTTGAAGGTCCAAATGTCAGTTTCAGTGCAGCTTCAAAGAGCTCTACATGATCCCAGACAAGGAATAAGGGTCTTATCTAGTGAAATGATCGTCCATTTTCTAAAAAAAAAAAAAAAAAAAATTATATACTTTTTAACCACAAATGCTCGTCTTGCACTGCTCTGCGATGCGCCACGCATTACGTAATCACGTTGGAAAGGTCACGTGTGACGTAGGCGGAAGCACCGATCCAGTGAACGTGCAAAGACTAAGTCACAAGCCCTTTACAAAAAAAAAAAATGGTAAAAACTATTTCGGACGACTTTGAAGTTGGAGGAGAAAATGAGATGGAGCTTTTCTCCCTACCGCGGGACTTCCGCCTACGTCACGTGTGACCTTTCCAACGTGATTATGTAATGCGTGGAGCATCGCAGAGCAGAGCAAGACGAGCATTTGTGTTTAAAAAGTTTATAAATTTTTATTTTATTTTTTTAGAAAATGACCGATAGTTTCTCCAGACAAGACCCTTATTCCTTGTCTGTGATCGCGTAGAGCCCTTTGAAGCTGCACTGAAACTGACATTTGGACCTTCGACCCGTTGAACCCCAGTGAAGTCCACTAAATGGAGAAAAATCCTGGAATTTATTGGAATTAATAAATTGTTAGGAAATTTTAATTCTGAAGTGAACTAATCCTTTAACTGTAACATGGTGAACAATAATACTGCTAGTGAGAGAACGTGACGTAACTGTTTTCTAACTGAGTTGAGGGTGATGAGAAGCCTCTGTCAGTCTGGACAGTGAGCGCCTCTTACCTGCACTCAGAGAGAGGAGCAGGTACAGCTAGCTGCTTAGAGCGACACGGCGCAGGACAGCAGTACTGGTGCAAAGCATTTACATACCTACGACACAAGGAGAAACAAACACGTCATATACCCGCCGTCATCTACTCAACACTACAAACACACTTCACCCCATCAGCTTCCTGATGTCTTGATTACTCTGGCCACTGCTTTGCCATTGTGTTTCTATGATGATTCAAATACACACAAGACAGAATCTGATGAGGTCAGGTGACGTGTTTAGACAATGGAAAATCCAATGGTTTGCTGTTAGAGGAATTAAAATACATATTCTCATCTCCAGATAACATTATAATCGCTCTCATCCTTTGAAAGGGCTTGCTGTGTACAGTTCATGTACAGTAATGAGTGTTTGTGTCTGATATCGATGAGTAAATGACAGGTGAAGATGTGAGTTCATTTCTCCATGAGTCCTCAGGTCTTTATATAACTCTGCACCAGACTGCCGTCAAACACACAGCGTCACTGCTTCAGTCTCAGACGCACATTTTCATACACTTCAGGATGGAACAGGGAAAGTTCACAGATGTCATTAGAGCATTCCAGTGTTTGTCACACATAATTGCTTCTCATGAGCGACTGCAGCAAAAAAAAAAAAATCTCAATTTTTTCAGAGCGATTGACAATTTCGATTTTTTTTAATGTTTTAATGTTTAATGTAACTACACAAATTAAAAACGTAACTACAATATGATTCAAGTAACATTCCCTTTATTAACCACCTGGTTAAAAAAAGTTCTATTCCAAGTGCACCACACATGAAGTGATCAACATGGTGTAAATGTAAAACAAATTACTTGTTTAGTTAAATATTATTCCAGAAAATATGCATGAAATATGAAGGCACATATTGTACAAACTTATCTTAAACATACTCAGAAATAATATAAAATAATTCATTGTTTTAATTATTTTGTTGATTTATGATTAATGTTTTTTTGCTTTGACTGTTTAGAATTTGTTTTGTGTGTTATATGTTTATGTGAAATTTTAGTACGGCCATCTTGGCCAGGACTCCCTGGAAGAAGAGATTTCTTTTAATCTCAATGGGACCTTCTTGGAAAAATAAAGGTTAAATAGAAAAAAAAAAAAAAAAAAAATGCTAAATATTTCTTAGCCAAAAAGCAATAGCAATAAATAACACCAGTAATAGGCTATTATTAACAGCAAATGCTTTGTAAAAACAGAAAACAACAGCAGCTTTCAGCCTGTCACTATCATGCAAACATGAAATATCAAACATAGCACATTAATAGTTCTTTAAAGGTTTTTGCATTCCATTATGCCATTTTTCCTATTGTTACTGCCTATCTGGCAGACGAGTTTGGCTGTTGCACTTGTGTCTTTTGCAGCGTCTCACCCATGAAACGGCAATCTAAAAACGCGGTGGTCAAGTTATAAAAAGTTTAACTTGCGTTTAATAACTTTGCTTTTTTCCCATTCCACTGCCCTCATTTTTTTCGGTGCAATAATGCATTTCTGCACGAACAGCCGCCTAAGACTAGCAATGTGTTCGGGCATGCCATCATGTGGTCGGATCATTTTCTTTTCTTCAGGGTTCTCTTTGCTGTATTGTCAACATGTCTAATTGTAACGTTTGCTAACATTTTTATTCAAAATCGTGATTTTTCAATTTAAAAATGGGCAAAACATTAAATTTGAATTAATTGAAAAAATCAGAAAAATCCCCCAGCCCTATTGGCTTCTTGCTAGAAATATGTGGCAAATAAATTGGTAAATAAAGTTCATGGCTGAAACATAAAATAAAGGCTACCCTGTTGAAAAAATCCACGATTGCTGGTCACTAGCATAAGGTATGTTTTGTATGCTGGGTATGTTTGGTGCCAACAGTGCCAGCATGTTAAGCAGGAGTGCCTGTGGACTAGCTAGACCAGCTCAGTTTTGTTTGAAAACAGCATGACTAGGCTGGTCCACCAGCGAGACCAGCACTATACCAGCTCAAACCAGCTTAAACCAGCCTGGACCAACACTGAATTCATGCTGGTTTATGCTGGGTTTTTCAGCAGGGTATTGCTTCTTTAAAAAAAAAAAAAGAAAGAAGGAAAAAAAGTCCCAGCTGTCCCAACTGTTTCACAAGGAAACGTGTCACCACAGGGCAGAAATGTGCTTGTTTAGTGGTTTCATGGGGTCTTTAAACTCACTGTGAAATGTAATGGTCACTGTGTGTGACACTGGTTTCAACATCACTTCAGTACAATGTGTTCTTCAGTGAATCATACTAACAGAAGCAGGGCTGCAAGAGTAATCAGAATAAAACTGAAATTGTGATATGGCTGGATGCAAATATATTAAATCGCAAATCAATGTGTTTATTTTACAGTGAAATATTACAATAGTAATATTTCTTGTTTTTTAGGGGCCAAGCACCGCAGGTGTCCATTGGCATTACTATTATTATTCTTCTTCCGCTCTCGAGTCTATGGCAGTTATGAAATTTGGCACACTAATAAAGAGGACAGTCCCAAAATGAACGACAGCAAATTTGGTGTCTCTAGATCAAACTCTCTAGCGCCACCACTTGTCCAAATTTTCATTAAGCTTTTCCCACCAAATTTTGCCACCGAAAAACCTACTTTTTCTAACTCCTTCATGAAAATCAAATCAGATCATCTTTAGACTATTCTGGCAAAAAGTTATCAAAAGGTTTTTGATAAACCCAAACATTCTCGAATAACACACAAATTTGAAGAAGAGCATGCCAAATTGGATGTGAGGCTATATCTCTGCAACGCTTTAGAGTATATTGACCAAACTTGGTCCATGTCATCACAAGCATGACCTGAGGCTACATGCTGCATTTCGGCACAACGCCACCTACTGGTCCGGAGATAACTTCCACAAGGTTTGGCTAAAAATGATAAAACTGGTCTTGTTAGATTCAGGGCAGCATGCCGAGTCGAATGATATCCAATTTTACCATATTGGCCGTTTTGGGCGTCGGCCATTTTGCATTTTGTAGCAAAATGCTGTATTTTTAGAACACATTAGCATATCGTTACAAAACTCGGTATGGGTCATCAGCATGCTGCCCTGAAGGAGCCTGAAAAGTTTCGAGACAGCGCCACCTAGTGGTGAAATCAAATATTCATATGCTCATAACTATTGATGTGGTTAATTTATTTTCATGGGAGTCATCTCCTTAGATTCCTGAATCCTTGAGTCCAACGATACCTAACATGCTAGGTTTCGCCTTATGGTCTGTGCAACATAAAGCTATTTAGCTTTAAAACAATGTTCGAAACTGTTAGTCCGATCGAGACGAAACCATCGTAGGAAATTCGGAAACATAGCTCGTTAAGTATACGCTAATGCCCAAATACCAAAATTTTGATAGTAAGTGGCAAATAAATGCAATAAAGTAGTGCATGGTTCATTTTTTTTCTACTCATACATATATATGTCTATAACTCATAAATGAAATGAGATATTTTCACCAAATTTGACACTTATTCATGGGCACACACTGAGGACACATAAAAAAAGTGGTGGGATTGTGTCTGTTGGTGGCACTATAACTGAACAAAATATTAAATTGCCACTAACTACAATAAAGTACATGATATAAAATGCTATATTTTACTGATGATTTTACTTCTTGCGTGCTTTTTTGTGCTTGGCCCCTAAATGGCTGCTTGCAGCTATATTATTACATGTTTATTATTATTATAGCCATATTGATATTTTGCAGCCCTACAAGTAACATACATGTACAGAGACACAAGAGCTTTATAGCAACAACGTCCTGTCTTGCAACACAAAATAACAAAATAAATATATTTCTGATTATAACGATAATGTGATGAGGTCATATAATGAAGCATACTACTAAAGGAAACACTTATTAGTGCACACTTCATACTGCATGCTTTTTGCAACAACATCAACAACAAAACAATAGCTAGCAGTAAACAGTTGGCACTGTGCAGTATACGCAGGACACCAGTATTCCTCACCAAATCACCTTGAATTCAGCATTTCAGCGCAAATTCTCTCCAGACCATGAACTAGTGCTAATGTGTCCTTCAGTTTAACCTCGGTCACCTTGAGAGGGTCAAATAAACACAAACACTGATGCTGTTTCAGATGCTTGTACTCTGTTACGCTTTATATGCTGGAAAGAGCGAGAACATACAAATACTGCACATGAAGGATAAATGCTTCACACCTCACAGCTTATAGCAGCACAAATTTGTTCCAAAGCATGTGACTGTGAAATTGCGTCATAACGCACATCAGTTCCAGCCAAACACACACACACACACACACTGGGCTCCTCGTGTTTTGTATGATACATGAAAACACCTCAAACACAGCGCTATCACAGCCATTCACTGCAGCAGCACATTCTGTTCATTTCATGACCACAACTGCTTCGCCATCATCACATTAGTCCAATCATCACACACACACTTGCAAGCCCATCAAAAAGCCTCCACATAAAACACGATTAAGCACAGGTGCACTGTGGTAAAAACAGTGTGCAAGCGAACTGCTGCGGATCGAATCATTTACTCACATCATGCTGAGTCTGTGCGCCATGGCCGCGGCTCTGCGTGTGCTCGTGTGCCGTGAGCGCGTACACTCACTCATTCAGGCTGCTCTCAGTGAAACAGAGCTCCGTTCGTGGCCCGTGACGTCACATGAGCATCACACACTTGCATCAGCAGCAGCCCAAAGCAAGAGGCGCTTCGTTGCATGCTGCGAGGAGCACACACTTGATGCAGAACACACACAGGAATTATGAATGCTGATGAAGTGTGTGTGTGGACACGGAAGCACACATGTGAGTGCATGTGAGATTTCTTCATGTGTAAGACATGCTCTGCCTCCTCCATCTGCAGCCTTTAGTTCAGCCCGCAGCCAAGGCGGCTGATTGGCTCTCTGGTCTCCATAGAAACAGGAGGAGAGAGACCTCCTGAACACAGAGCCCATTACACACGTAATAGTACATCAACAGCCAGAGGTCAAGAAGATAAGAGAGAACGTGTTTCTGTCCCGAGAAATGAAACCGCATTAACAACAGGGGGCCTATATTGTGCTTGTTTCCATCTTCATCTTTCTTTAGTGTGTAATGTTGCTGTTTGAGCATGAAAAAGCTCTGAAAGTCCCTCCAACGGGAGTTCTTCTCTACATCAGTGTCACTGTTTCTGAACTCCCTGAAATGCCTCCATTGTAGTCTTGAGTTTTCTTCACAATATTCCTCATTTAAATAATTCATACGCTGGATAAAGGGGCGGGGCCTGGTTGAGTTAGTTAGTAGTGTGTTGAAACTGGCGGTTATGGTAAGGGGTGGGACATTTCCCAAACAACATTCACAACGCACTGCTCCAGCCAACTAATCAGAGCACACTGTGCTTTTCAGAAGGAGGGGCTTCATAGAGACAGGAACTAAACAGAGCGTTACTGACAGACTATGGATGTGCTCTAGTGATGTGCGTCTCATAACCTGCGGACCCCGCGGGTAACCCGCGGGTCGGGTTGGGGCGGGGAAAGAAATGGTCACTTTATTTGCGGTGCGGGTTGGGGCGGGTCATTAAAAACAAAATAAATAAAAAAATCCATGTATGTTGCGTGCAATTCCCTATAGCCTATATTAAATATTTGGGAATATCTATTTTCATATTTTATTAGGTTCTTTGATAAGGTTACAATAAGAAGGCCGTAGCAACGTAACTTGCGTGATGTCCCCAAACCTTTGGCATCACATGATACGTCACGAAAGCTGCGCACCAAGCAGCTCCCGCCGCCAGCCACCACAACAAAAACGGAGAAATAAAAGTGAAAATGGAAGACGAGGTGCGGGAGAAATTGAGGTCGGGAATTTACATAATTAAAAGAAAAAAGGTCAGGCTGCTAAATCTAATGTTTGGGACCGGTTCTCAGAAATGAACATTTCCGTGTGTTAAATAAAACAATAGATGTAAAAATAGATACAGTGGTGCGGGGCGGGCTGGGGCGGGCTGGGGCGGGCCAAATAATTTCATAAAAACGGGACCCGCGGGTTGGAAAAAAAGCAGACCCGCACATCACTAATGTGCTCCACTCCACTTTTAGACTTACACTCAAGAACTTCCCTAAGCACTTCCCCTCGGAGGAATCCCTGCCACCATTTTGAGGCAAGGGGAGTTTATGTCCCATCGATTTTGACCGAGGGATCGAGTCTACTCCAATGTACACTTCAAGCAGCTCTATATCCCACAATTCAACTTGATTGTGACATCACAAAAGATTGCGGCTTAACTATAGTGCAGTGGTCGGCAATAGGCGGCCCGCAGGCCAAAACTGGCCCGCCAGCAATATCTGGCCCGCGCCCGCAGCCAGATTATTTTGATAGCGGCTGGTTCTGGAATAGATCTTCGTCTCATGGTGCTGTTTAATATCATCACTGCGTCTATACCAGACGCGACTTCTTTCGTGCCGCATTGTGCCGCAACAGCTAAAAGCTGTCTACACTGAACGCGACAAACCAACCGTTGCAAAGCACTTCGACTACATCAGAAATAGAACGAGGAATCCGTTTACTGTCGGGAATGTGTTGTGTCGCGTGACTCACGTCGCACTGTGCCGCATCCAGTATAGTCAATATCACTAATTATAATGGGTTCTATTATCTTTTGACGCGTCGCATCATTTCGGTGTTATATTCTTTGAAAACAGTGACAACTTCGTTGCAGCTTTGCATTCACAAAACTAGGTAAGATGAACACATAGTTGTCTTTCCATTCTTCTTTGTATGCCCTATTTTCGCTGTCAACTTTCCTCTTTAAACTCTTTGATAGTGCCATTTTCTCTCACCAGCTAGCTTAAATGTTAACATCACTCTGCACACGACGTAATAGCGTACCTCCAGCACACAAACAATTTAAATAAATGCAGTTTAGTATGTGAGGATGCCAAGGAATAATTCTGAGTGTAAAAGTAGGCTACATCAAATAATTATTACAATAAGTTAGGCTCCATTGTGTAACAAGCAAATTAAAATGATACACATTTATTATTCACAATATGAAAAGAGGAAATAAAACATAGTTCGTTAAGAGCATGACTCAAACATGCCATTAATGGGCTTATTCAAGTCCTCTTTTATTTTTTGAGTTATTTTTATCCATTCCGCATCTCCCACACGTGTGTTTTAGCAAGGCGGTCTGTTTTGCAAGCTCATATACCTATGATTTTATATATTTTCTCCAACAACTGATTAATCTGTTATTTAGAATAACAAGAATATTGTGTTTAGAAACAAATCTTTATTTTTAGAAATTGGTATGATAACAGTATTACTGTACTAGTGAGAGTTATTTAAGAGTAATGGACAACTAAGTATTACATACACTGCAAAAAGTAATACGCTATATCTACTCAATAAAATTTTGGCAACAGATTACAAGCAATATTATTAATTAAATTCAACAATTAGAATTGAGTTAGAATTAATCGAATTCCTTAAATGTCAACCATTTAAAACGAGTAAAATTTAAACAAAAATATCTGAATAGACAGACAGACGTCAGAGATTAATTAAGAAGTCTTTATTTTTTATTGCCAACATTGAAGACTCCTGATGATAACAAGCAGAATCATTGAAGGAAAGAGAAACACAAGAATTAACTGAGGTTTAGATGTTGGTGTGGATTTTATTGAAAATGTTCGATCGCCATTATGGTGATCAGTGTTTCTCCTAGTTGGGCAGTTTGACTCTTTGCTTTTTATGTCAGTTTGAGGTTTTTGTAATGGTGTTTGCTAATTTTACACATTTTAAATGGTTGACTTTTAAGGAATTAATTTGATACATTCTAACTCAATTCCTATATGCTGAATTTAATTAACAAAATTGCTTGTAATCTGTTGCCACAATTTTATTGAGTAGTTAGAGTGTATTACTTTTTACAGTGTATAATACTAGATTTATAATAGATTTTAGATAATTTCACATACCATTTTAAACTGAACTGATGCAATATATTAATTGAAATGTAGGAAATAGAAAAGTCCAAATGAGAGTATAGAATACGTGTTCATTCATTTAATGTTATTCCCTGGATAATTTATTTGGTTTATTTCATTTGACGCTGCTATGACTGGAACAGTGAGTTTACTGTGTAAATCCTCTGTATATTTCTGTGTATGTGACGTTCATGTTCTGCATTAAAAAGACAAACAATGACTTTTTTTTACTTTGGGAAAAGTGACATGGACAGGAGTCATATTTTATATTAGGCTAAGTATTCTCATGTTACATGGCAAATTTCACATTAATGCAAGTGGACTGAAAGGAAGCCCAACATTATCAGTTGAAGAATAAAGTTAAGCTTTATTTTGAAACATTGCAAGGAGTTTCAGGCTGTAGAGCTATGGACATCTACAATTACTTTAATCTACATATACATGTATGTCCTCTTCTTTATTTGTGAATTATTATTGATTATTGCATAACTGATCATATTTTATGTTTGTTATGCGTGTCACGATCACCAGCTGAAGGGCCCTGGTTGTCCACCAGAGGGCACTCCCCTATTGTTCATTGCTGTTTTGAATAGAATTCTGGACTGTCCTAATAAATGCTGCATTTGGATCTTCACTCAAGTCTCGGAACAGTTTCATAACAGAAAACCTCGCCATGTACAGATCCAGCAGCCGAATGAGACCCAGATCCATTATAGACCCGATCAATCAGTTACTGCAGCTTCATCAAGGAAGCCACTCGATCGAGCAATATGTGCATTGATTCTGCGAGTTGTCTTATCATGTACCTTTTGATGTAGTTGTGCTTAAGGACATGTTTCTGTTACAAAACTGCTCCGAGACTTGAGTGAAGATCCAAATACAGCAGCATTTATTAGGACAGTCCAGAATCCTAATCAAAACAGCAGGCAATGAACAATAGGGCAGTGCCCTCTGGTGGACAACAAGAGCCCTTCAGCTGGTGATCCTGACAATGTGCTATGACAGTGGTTCTCAAACCTGTCCTGGAGAACCAGCAGACCTGAAATGGGTGTGTCAGATATAGGGAGACATACAAAATGGTGGTCAGGTTTGAGAAACACTGCTCTATGGTATCTTAATAATAAACAGCGATGGAGTGCGTTTTATTTATTCACCTTATTCAGTTCTGCCAAAGCTCACAAATCTGTTTTTATAACATTAAAAAAGTCTTTGTGTATAAATACATTAATTATATTAAATATATAAATATTAATTTATTAATTATGTTATGTCATGGTTATCAAAATAAGACTTAATTGGTATTTAAAAAGAACAAGCTTATTATGCTGACCTTTATTCTTATACATACAGGCGCTGAATTAAAGGGATAGTTCACCCAAAAATGAAAATTCAATGTTTATCTGCTTACCCCCAGGGCATCCAAGATGTAGGTGACTTTGTTTCTTCAGTAGAACACAAATGATGATTTTCAACTCCAACCGTTGCGATCTGTCAGTCGTATAATGCATGTCAATGGGAACTCCATCTATAAGAGTCAAAAAAACATGCACAAACAAATCCAAATTAAACCCTGCGGCTCGTGACGACACATTGATGTCCTAAGACACGAAACAGTTGGACATAGTGGTGTATTAGAGGTAAAAAATTATATAAATACTGTTCGGTTTCTCACCAATCGTTTCGTGTCTTAGGACATCAATGTGTCGTCACGAGCCACAGGGTTTAATTTGGATTTGTCTGTGCGTGTTTTTTTGACTCTTATAGATGGAGTGGTAGTTGTGTTGGATCTCTATGGAGAGACAGAAACCTCTCAGACTTCATCAAAGATATCTTAATTTGTGTTCTGAAGATGAACTAATGCCTTAAGGATGTGGAAAAACATGAGGGTGAGTAATTAATGACAGAGATTTCATTTTTGGGTGAACTAACCCTTTAATATTTGTCTGTCTGGCATTGTTGAACTATAGAAGAGAAAACGCTGCTCCAGCTGTGAGAGGAGAGGCAGAATCTACTGCTGCAGAACAATACTACACCTTGCTATGGCCTTCTGATGAACATGATTCATTTCAAAGAAGTGTATACTTCTATACATTGACAAAAGATATTGTGGACAGTATGTGGCCACTAAAGGGATAGTTCAGCCAAAAATTAAAATTCTGTCATTATTTACTCACCCTCAAGTTGTTCCAAACCTGTATGAATTTCTTTCTTCTGCTTAACACAAAAGAAGATATTTGGCAGAATGTCGGTAACCAAATGGTTGATGGACCCCAGTGACTTACATAGTTTCTTTTTCTTCCATACTATGGAAGTCAATGGGGTCCATCAACCATTTGGTTGCCGACATTCTTCCAAATATCTTCTTTTGTGTTCTGAGAATTTTTACAGAATTTTAATTTTTGGCTGAACTATCAGTTTAACTACCAGAACATCATTTGTTGTCTGTAGACACTCACCATACAGAGTGTTATGATTTCAAACATGTAACTAATCAAATGTAGGGCTATACAATTAGTCGAATGGACTAGTGTCTGTGAATATTAAACCAAAAAAAAGACTGCTATTTGAATGTCAGCATGTTCTGCGTGTCTCTGTAAGTGAGCAGTGAGGTTTCATACTCAAACATGTGGTAGCAGGAGAGTCTCAAGAGAATATATCCTGGTATATTTTTCTGCTGATATGAAAAATTGGGTACATTTAGCAGTATAGCGGGTGTATGATGTATAATGCAATGTTATGATGAACTATAAGTTTCTCCACTGACGTTCTAAGATGTCCAAAGCATTTCTAAGATTGCTGAATTTTAGAAGGCAGACTGAGATGAAGAACGGAAACATGGTTTGTGTAACATTAGCAGCACACTATTAGCTGTTTGATAACGTAGTCGAGCAAAAGGCTAATCATATTAATTACCGTTATGTGTCCAACATTGTAAAGAGTGATACATGAAATGCATTACCATTCTGATACATAGACTTGTAGATGAGCATGTATAACTCACTCTTCCTCTTCTTTTTAATCAGTTTCTGGTTCAAACATATATGGCTGAATTAAACCAGTATTTCCACTTGCCATTGTGCAGCGTTTACTACAGTAAAGTTGACAGAGTGGATCAGGTATTCTGAGCTGCTGTGTGTGAGTGGAGGAGGGGCTAATTTGCATATTCATGGTTCCGCATGTACTAAATGAAGCAAGGGTGTAGAGTTACATTCAAGCTATTTTAAGGCATGAAGAATTTTTTTTTCACAGAAAAAAAACGTTTAATATGTCATTTTGGTGATCAAAGATGAGTTTTAAGGGACAAAAATACTGATTACAGGGAAAAACGTAAAACACAGAATTTGAGAAGAAATAAGACCAGTTTCATAGGCCCTACATGTCTGGACTGGTTCCCTCGGTCGCTGCTAACACACATTGACAGCTCGTCCCATAAGCGTGAAGGACACGGCACTGCCCTGGAATGAGGCTTTGTTTCAGACGGCTCATTTCTGTGGCGCTACTGGAGCCCTGAGCTGAAAGCTCTGCCACACATCACATGAATATGTGTGTCCTCTGAGTGTATTCTTATCACATTCACTGCACTGCATGAGTAAATGCAGATGTACAATCATGCTTACATACATAGACCTGTCATGTTTCATATTTCTGTGGTAACCATGTCACATTATAGCTTCTGTCTTAAAGTGGCAGTATTCAGTGGCATACAGCTTTCAGTACTTGTGCATCACTTACAGTATTATGCAAGTACAATTTTTATAATCACAGTATACTGTATTATAGGTATATATAACAGTATACTCACTGGCCACTTTATTAGGTACACCTCACCAGAAGCGAGTTGGACCTCCTTTTGCCTTCAGAACTGCCTTAATTATTTGTGGCACAGATTCAACAGGGTGTTTAAACATTCCTCAGAGATTTTGGTCCATATTGTCATGACAGCATTACGCACTTGCTGGAGATTTGTCAGCTGCACATCCATGATGTGAATCTCCCATTCCAGCACATCCCAAAGCTATCAGCTATCAATCAGTGTGTCGAATCATGATTCGGATCGCGTGTCAAACCGCCAAACTGCTGAAATCACGTGACGTTTTTTCTTGATTATGCAAAAATCCTCCAAACATTCCTTCTACTCATCCATCCATTCTCCACACTGCTCATCCTCTCTAGGGTCACAAGATTGCTGGAGACCACCATCTCAGGCCACAGGAAACACCCTGGACAGATGTCCAGTCCATCACAAGGCACTCACACAGACAATTTAGTATCACCAATTTGAATTGTGGGGGAACCTGCTAACTCAACCAGGACTCGAACCGGGGACCTTCTCGCTGTGAGGTGACAGTGCTACACACTGAGCAACTGTGCTGCGCTTTTTATAATTATGTTTATAAAAATAGATAAAATGTAAGCGATTCATTTCTTACAGATGCAGGTATGGATTTCAAATTAACGACATTTTTAAGTACCAAAAACTGACACATTTTTTCACATTTTTTTTTAAAAGTTAAGTGCATTAAATATTTGAATTACAAAAATAACAGATAAGGTAGATTAAACTGTGTAAGAGTCTCTGGGAAGCTCACAGTCCAAAACATGGAATCGTTAAAGGCAAAGCTTGCATTTTCTAAACCAAAAACACAAGCCCACCAAGTTAAACAAGGGAAAAAAGAACACAAACTCAAACATGCAACTAGACAGCACACAAGTCAATTTTAACAAGACATGTGGAAAACAGAGAAAAAGAAAACACCACAAAATTGTGTTCTGTGTATATGAATGGTTTCATACAGAGTTTCAAACATTGCCATTGTCATTGTCAACATAAAATTACAGTGATGCTTCAGGCTGAAGAGAGAGCTTAAAGTGTAGCACTTGTCTGCAGACTCTGGATGTTTGGTTTAAAAATGGAGTGCATGCACAGAGTTTTGAGTAATAGAAAGACAATGAGAGAATTTAGTTCAGAATGCTGTTACAGAAGTGGAAGTTCAAAGTCCTGATTGTTTGGTATAATGCATTAAGTTCAATTAGCCTTTTTCACACTTCCAGGTTTTTGGCTTCCGGAATGACCCACACCGGGTAAAAGTTTTTCCGGTTACAGTGATAGATAGCTGAGCCTAAGAACCAGTTCGGGAATCAAAGTCTTTTTATGAATTAAATATCATGAAAATGTCTGAACGGTCTTGGTGATTTATTGGTGAGGCTACAGAGCTCTCATTAAGAGCTAAATTTAAGAACTAATCCAAAGTGACGGTGCTTAAATTGCTTATATTCTCTGTGTCTGTTTGGTGCGGCTGTGCATTATCGCACTCCATGTGCTGTAAAGACAGTGGTTTTCGCAAAGTGCTGGGGAAATGATTGGCTGGCAGCTCCCTTATCACGTAGACCTGATCCTCTGATTCGTAATGAGAAGCCCTGGATATTTATAGATATATATAAACACTTCTGTCATCTCTCATTGATATTTCATCTCATTCACTCATATTTTCCTGTCGTCATCATCTTAAAGTCTGTAATATACACAGTATTACAAACCCATAGTAGTATTGTTGCTGTTGCAACATTAATGCAAAGACCGATAGTTGTGTACAGTGTGGTCTTGGAAATTAATTATGTCTTATTTTAACCATTTTAATCGGTCAGAATTAGTTATATGCTTGAATGCGGGATGTAATGTCATGAGATTAATACATGCTACAGTATATATTTTTAAAACTCACGACAATATTCTGTATCTCTCATGACTTTATATCCCGCATTGAAGCATATATTGGGAGTTTAGTTTTTATGAATAAATTATATAAATAATGTTCGTCGTATGGTGATACAAGTCTTCATCACACATGACAAAGGGAATAATTAGTGTTTTATTTGCTATAAAAGTTAGAATGAAAATAAACTTCTAGAGTTATACAATCCAAATAAAGTATGGGTTGACTTTACCCGAGAGTTGCAGAGGTCCACTGTCGGCTGGGCACAGTTCTCCTGCACACGGCCGATCTGAGGCTGCTGGGACTGTCCGTCACTTCCACAGGAAGTGAGGCGTGTCTTCTGCAGAACACACACATTCAATGTCACAAGAGTCTGAGCAGAATGTCCAAGCTGATGTTGCTCCTATCAAATAAAGTGGATGAGGACGGGGACAGCTGCTGTCACCTAGTGTGACGCATCCATATGAAAATACAGACACCTAAAATTTGTGTGAGTAATGTGGATTATAACGGACATTATGTACAACAGAAGCAAACATACCTGACGATTCTTGTGCTGCCGTATTCTGATCTGAAACACACAAAAGGTATTTTTCAGGAAAAAAAATATCTCAGAGCAGAACAAGTCAAAACCATATGCAGAAGGTGCAGCCCTATTCGAGTACTTGTGATTTGGTAGCGTTAAAGTCACCATGAAATCAAAATTGACAATTCTTTGGAAGAATTATAGAATATTGCAGTATTTATTATAAATTATATCTCCATGCACATCATTTTTTTTTTTTTTTATTAAAATTATATTGAATCAGAATAACTTCCCCTCCCTCTTGCAGCAACATCTCTTCTCTTCTCTGATGACGAGGGCGGGGCAACCTGTCACTCACATGACATTCACCAATAGCAAACCACAACCATCCAGTCAATTCCCCACAGACAAAATCAAGCCCCGCCCTACATTTGTTCTTGTTCCAGAAGCCGTTTCACTCAGATATACATCACAATAGGGAAGAAAGACTATCACAGCTTCCGTTTCATGCCTACTTTAATAGTGTGATTAGTGTGTTCACACTGAAAATCCCAATAAGATAAAAGCGCACTTTAAATACCCCGATGATGCACTTAATTAACCGAAAAAACACAAGTGTGGAATGTTGGACACTTCATGTCACAGCTCTGATTACGTATCAGATGAGGAGGGGCTATCAGACTCATTCTGGATAACAAAATCACCGGTAACACTTTAATTATTAACTTAACAATTAACTACAACTTTTGCCTCAATAAACTCCTAATTACTGCTTAATAATAGTTAGTAAGGTAGTTGTTAAGTTTAGGTATTGGGTAGGATTAAGGGATATAGAATATGATCATGCAGAATTAGGCATTAATATGTGCTTTATAATTACTAATGCAGCCAATATCCTAGTAATACGCATGATAATAAGCAACTAGGTTAATAGTGAGATTTAGACTCTAAACCAAAGTGTTACCAAACCACCTTATAAAGCTCACAGATGGTTGACTACACAGTGCAGTGTATTTCAGTATTTCAATTTCATTTCGGTAACTGATAAAGTGCTTTTCTGCAGTGTGTCTGTATATGCTGTCAGCATGACCCAGCTCATGGGATTTCATACTTGAAATAGTTAACCCAGGGTCATTCTAAACCCCGGGTAAATGGGTTATCTGGGTTATCTTGCTTCACGTTTCACACTGCTCATAATTTACCCAGGGTTAACGATTAATCCTGGGTATTCATAAGCTGCCGTTTCACACTGTACATTCCTAAACCCTGGGTTAACGTCCTTATTTGCATATTTGCGGTGTCAGTGGAAATGATTGGATAAACGCAGCACATGACCTGTTTGCATAGCTCCAGCATTGCGCATCCTCCTATTGCCAACTGTACTATCGAGTTTATACTGACATGTATCCTCTGAAAAGCTGAATTTACTGGTTATATGCAATACACAGTGTTTCCGTGTATGTCCAAAGCACAAGTTTGGCACCGCAATGGGGGGTTAAAACAACAAAAGCGGTGCTAATCCTGCTAAAGAGCAGATTTTAATAACCCCGGGGAAAGAAGAATGGTGTAGATCTGACCTACTGTAATTAAATTAAAGCGATTAAAAAGAGGAAATCATACGGTTAAATTTGTACAGTAATGAGATTCATGAGCTGCGGCGAAAGGGTAGATTTTTAGTAAATAACCCCTTAAATTTCAGTCTGTTTCTAACACACGTCATGGCTTCAGAAAAGTTGAGTGTATGGGTCACATACACATACTGTGCATTTAACTGTATTGAATGTGTACGCTTACTGTACATGAAGATACCATCTCTTCTGTGATGACGTGTTCACAGGTGCACTAACCTCTCACACAACCTGTCACTCATGACATCACAGCAACAGCGAAACATAACCGTCCAATCCATTCCTGATGGACAATATCAGGTCCAGCCCTGCATTTGTTTTCTCATTCAAGAAGCTGTTTCACAATAGAGAAGAAAAGACAAGTGCAACTCCCGTTTCATGCTGATTTAAAACTGTATTTTAAGGGTAAAAGTACACTTTTCAATGGTAGTCGAACATCTTGTTTGTCTTTAAATGAAAAAGCCAAATATCAACCAATCAGACATTTCTGAATGAATGTGTTTGGCAGAACACTCATGTCTTCAGAGCTCCTGCTCATATTCACTGTCACTTCTCACGGGTAAGATCATTCAGCACTCAACTGGCTGGACAAAATCACACAGAAGGAACTCTGAAATGTCCTCCAGCTTCCTGTAACATCCTCCCGTCCCCACAATTTTCCTGATTCAGCATCTGAATAAAGAACTGGGTCATGTGACCTGCCAGTGGTCGGCTGCATGGCGGGAAGTGTCAGGAACCATTGATTTATGGCAGATGTTGTGCTCTGCGCTCCTCCCACTCTGGCTCTAAGGAATAACATTATATTTAGGGCACGCGCACCGATGGTGTGAGGACCCTATTAGAATTGCTCAGTCAATTCTTCTTCTTCTCTAAAATTAATCATATTTTTGAGGGCCTAAACATGCTCGAAAACTCAGGAAAATTTGCACACGCGTCAGAAGTGGTGAACCCTGATATGGGTTTCAGAATTAGGTGTGCCGAAATGGTTCGACAGCGCCACCTACAAACTTTCAATTAAGCGCCCTTCACGCTACGTTTCACGTACAGGTATGAAATTCGGTAGACACATGTAACAGCCCAATTCCTACAAAAAAAGTCCCTGGATGGGTGCAAAATCTGAAAACCCAACAGGAAGTCAGATATTTTGAATTTTCTCTGCAAAATTTTTGCAGTTTTTGCCATTTCCAGACGTTGTACTTTAACAAACTCCTAGAGCTTTAATCAGATCAACATCATATTTGGTCAGTCTAATCTAAAGGCCTTTGCGACGTTAAATTGCGAAGATCTTGAGTTTTTACTGAAGGGCGTGTCTGTGGCGACCTGACAAAGTTCGATGTTTCGCCATGAAACAGGAAGTTGTAACTCAAGCATAATGTCCAGTTTGCCTCAAACTTCACATGTTTGATAAGAGTCCTGGCCTGAAGACATCTACACACCAAAATTTAGTTATAGTCATATCGCCACCTGCTGGCAGCAGGAAGTGTGGCAAATACAAATGACCGACATAGTTCTCCTATATTTATACACTTAAATGCATATTGCCCACGGTGCTCTGTTCTTCTAAAGCCACTGGGTGGCGTTGGCTCAGGTGCGAGGGCCCTTTCATCGCTGCTTGCAGCTTTAATTTATTGTGCGTCAGTTCATATGACTTTATTCTTTTACATGTTCAACATTTAAGCTCAAAAGCAACTCACTGTCTTTTAATCAGGATAAACCTCCTTAAAACGGCCTTATAAAAGAATAGATTCATAAGAATGTATTCATAATAATAAATAATGTATGTAGTATGTAATATGTTACACTCAGAGATCAATTGTGGCTGGACAGGCAGTTTTATTGTAATAGTTTCACTGAATTTAATGAGCCTAAATGAATAAAAACTTCCAGATTGGCATATCTGTCTTCATTCAGTAGTTACTGTAATGCCAAGTTTACACTACAGGATTTTAAGCCCGATTTAAGCCCTATTTGCAAGTTAACGAGCTCGCCGACAGGTCGGGCTGTGATCGGGGGAAAATCAGCAAGTGATCAGCGCTCGCCAATCTTTATGTGTGAACTACTCAACGACGCATCAAAGAGGCTCGCTGACGCGTCGCCGACACCTTGCAGATGCCAAACAAATATCTAGCATGCTAAATATCTGGAGCTGTCGGCCGACTCGATCTCCTGTGGTGTCACGTGTCGCGATGCAACAGCCAATGAAATATACACTGATGTCTATGGAAGCAGCAATAACAATCCATTCAAATATAATTTGCCGATGTTTATTCATATCAGATACACATTGTGTAAGTAACGATAAAGCTCACTCACTCTATTGTTCTCCCAGTTCACCGGCCACATGTATTTCGGGACAAATGGATGAATTCACGTTATATATTAAGATCAAGGTCATTATATAGGTTTTTAATTGACAAAACACTCACTTGCACATATTTGAGAATCGGAATATCAGGTAGTTGATGACATAGCGAGAAAAGCAATACGTCTCTCATTTCCACCCAACATCCATTTTCAAATAAAGTCGTTGGGTGACAGTTGTCGTCAGCTCGTGTAGTGTGTAACCTCCTGTTGCAGATCATTTACGTAGTGTCACGTAGTGTGAACACCACAACAACTTCAAGACTCCAGAGCAAGTCATGTAGTCTGAACAGCACAGCGATCTGCTGACATTTAAAGTCCTGTAGTGTAAACTTGGCTTAACTGGCTGGGGTGGCAGGTCAGTGACACGGTGGCAGGCAGGTCATGTGACCTGTCAGCAGTGGCTCCTACCAGCCAGCTGAAGGTTGAACCCCACTCCTTTCTTGTCAAGAAGAAGTGTGGTTCTTCTATTAATGCTTGAAATAACAACAGACTGGGAAGAAGAAAGAAAATCAACCAGGAGGAATGGGACACTAAAGTGTGATGTTGTGATTTGTACAGTGTGTAAAGCTACTTATGTCACCTGACATGTTTAGAGGTTGTTGCAGAGCAGAGGTGTGAGATACAGGGGGACCAGAGGGATTTCCTGAGCATAGCAAACTTTGGACATTTTATCACTTTTGGTGGGAGTACATTCAACCAACACCTGCAACAGTGACTGCTCATGTGGCCTCTTGAGTCACACACTCATCACACACACACCAATTAAGAATGGCAGACATTTTTTTTTGAGATTGACAGTCCCTCTTAAACCAGCTGGTTTGCTGGTTTCCCAGCTTGGCCAGGTTGGTTTTATGGCTGGTTTAAAATGGTTTTGGGCGCATTGTGGTCAGACTGAGATACTAACTACAGCTAAAAGCATAAACTTCTTAAAAAATTAATAATAATAATTTTTGAAACATTTAAGCCTACTTTAATAGTATTCTGGACGTAGGGAACACTGCAATGAAGTATTTTTCTATATTAAACCAAACACGTCCAAAAAATGCATGTAATGTGATGAAGGGACTCTTACTGCTGCTGCGGGCTGTTGTCCCGGACGGAGCGCAGTCTGCAGGTGAGCAGATGCCGCTGGTACTCGTGCCTCAGGCGGCTGTTCTCGGCGCACAGGTCGGACACATGCTGCTCCAGCTCAAAGATGCGACTCTTCTGCCGCTCCAGCAGCGTCTGCTGGGTCTCTATGATCTTATTCAGCTCCTTCAGATAGCCCGCCGCCTTCGTTGGATTCTCGGTCCGGCTGTCCATCGTCTTCTCATTCAACCTCACTAACCTGGGTCAAATGTTCCCCGTTTCCCCGATAAAATGACGCGTTGTGATGTATGACAGGAGCGCACGTCCCGCGCTCAGCCATGCTGATGTGAAACACTGACTCTGCGTCTCTTGCCTTGCTCTGGCTTTGTGCCACTAGAGGTTATAATATGGCTATAGGTTAAATATAGTTTCCATCACAGTTCAGTTCAGAAGAGAATATTAAATCCACTGGCCTTACACCAGAAAGCACTTAAATTGTGACGCAGCATGCAACGCGACGCAACAACGCAGCTGTCTACACTGCAAACGCGCGACGTCGAATAAACCCGCCGCACGCATAAACAAAGGCCTTGATTGGTCGACTAGTTGCTACGTCACGACTGCATCCGCAACCCTGAGAGACGCGTCAGCGTTCTGAGTTTGTCGCGTCGCGTCCTTATTAGTGTAGATGTTTTTGAATGGATTATTACAGTTCAGTGCCTCAACGGCCCAATACAATATATGGCAGTTATTAGTATAGTTAGTAGCATTTTAATATTGTAGAATATTAATGTTTTGCTGTGTAAATTGTTAGGCCTATTTATTATTTATAAAGTGAAAATAACAGTAAACCTTGACATTTCAGAGTACATTAGTACTTAAGTCATTTAGCAGACACTTTTCAATGATGTGAATGATGTGAATGTGTAGATCTATATGCATATAGCATACACAAGTTTCAAAATAAGGCATTACACATGAAGTGTATTCACATCATTCATGTGTGTGTGTGCGTGCATTTTTGTGATTTATGAGGACACAAATTTGTATAATGACATGGGTATTACACTGGTATTATGACGTAAATATGAAATATGAGGACATTTCATGAGTCCTCATATTTAAAATAGCTTTAAAAACATACTTAATGTTTTATTAAAAATGTAAAAATGCAGAATGTTTTCTGTGATGGGTAGGTTTAGGAGTAGGGGTAGTGTAGGGGGAGAGAATGTACAGTCTGTACAGTATAAAAACCATTACGCCTATGGAGAGTCCTCACTTTGATGGCAAAACAAACACAAAAATGAAAATAAAAATGAAAATTATCCCATGATTTACCCTCAAGTCATCCTAGGTGTATATAATTATCTTCTTTCAGGTAGATTAGTACAAAAACAATAGTGTTCCAGCACCTTCTTGGACTCCTATAATAATAATCCTTACAATCGAGCCCTGTGTACTTTACAGCTTGAGCCCTAAAATCACTAGTGTTCAGTGCTGAGGAGGACTAGAAGCCTCAAAAGCACTAGAAAGGATTCAGACTCAGTGTGTATGTGTGTGTGCGTGTGTGTGTGTGTGTGTGTGTGTGTGTGTGTGTGTGTGTGTGTGTGTGTGTTTATTTATTGTCTGTTTAGATAGATAATATTACAAAAGTCACAAAATCTCATACCACTGAGATGAAGGGAACAGTGTTTTTTTTTTTCTTTTTTTTAATGAGGGAAACATCAAATGGCATCCAAACAGACCCAAAAGGCCATATGAGGGTTAAATCATTTAGTAATATGAATTTCTTAAATCACCAAACTTCAACAACATAAGGGCAGATCCTTTGAGCGCAGCTGATGACGCTTTAAAGTGACGCTCAAGTGATCAAGAATATTACAATATACAAACAATATTTCCTTCCATTCCTCATCCTCATTTTCTTCCCTCGCATCCTGAGGGAGGTGGAACTGAGACGAGAAGAAAGGAAACGAGGAAGCACACATAAAAAAAGAGAAGCGCCCTCACAATACTGCAGCAGCAGGTCCTCCTCCGCTCCGCCGGGTGTCAGTATACTTGTCAGTGTGCGTCTGTGATTGAACAGTGAAGAACGCGCAGACTTCACCGGGCTCAGTTAGGAAACGTGGCCTTAAAGCGAATCGAGTCCATCCCAATGAGAAACACACTCAGTTGACACTCTCAGCACATTTATTTTTAAGGGTCATCGTATCTGAGTTAAACATGGCTGATGTGGAGCAGACCACATCGGTGCCGGATGGATCCAGTAACGGTTCGGACGCGGTGAACGGGACCGCGGGTCGGTTCGTGTCCAGCGCCGAGGGCACAGCTCTGGCGTACGGCAGCTTGCTGCTCATGGCCCTGCTGCCCATCTTCTTCGGAGCGCTGCGGTCGGTGGGCTGCTCCAAAAGCAAGGTAAAGTTACTGAGATACTGTATGTATGTATGAAAGAACAATGTAAAAGACACATGGATATTTAAATATATTAATATACAATCAGCTGATGCTCCGTGCAGACGTTAATTTAGTACAGAGTCAGAGGTGCTGCAGGTAAAGATGCTGACTGATTCACAGGCCTGTTATAGTGCCATATGTCACTCAGCACATCTGTTTAATACTCATAATCGCGTCCACTGATGTGCCTGATGTGTGCGTACTGGATATTGTGTTTAATTCAATTTTGGTTGCCCGGCTGGACTAGGATTTTGAAGACTAAATGTTCAATGTTCATAATGTGGTAGATGCACTTATTAGAAACTTAACAACTATTCTGATTATATAACTGTCTAATATACGTCTAAGGTTATTTACCTGGGAGTCAGGGTTTTTACTGGCTAATTAAAAAATACATGTAAATTATTTTGTGTGTTCTCTACTGTGTGTCATAAAGTAGCACATATAAACTGCATATAGGCTACCTACCCATACAGAGGTCACATTAATTGAAATATATTAATAATAAATAGATTTTCATATATTTAAATGTCTTAAATCTAAATAGAGGAAAATATATTTTATACTGAAATATATTTAAATTAGATTTTGGCCCCTTTGCAATATTTTCACATATATTAAAAATATGTAAATACATTTTTATTAGAAATATTTACAGATATTTATTCCTTTTTATGTAAAAAAGTTTAGATATCCATCTATGCAAAACATTAATTTGCAATATATGAGCATATATTAATTTCTAACATTTGTTAATATATTAGTTTTCTGTATATGTAAATCTATTTTGAAACATGTATTCAAATATTAAATTAATGCTCATTTTTCACATATATGTGTGCCTCCATATATGTAAATATTTTCATTTCATAATACATTTTATGCATTTATAATTTGATCCTTCCCTATAACATTTTCCAGACAGTGCAGAAACGTTGACCCGGTGGACGCGATCTACATTAGTTTGCTATTGAGTATTGCATTCTGGAGTTCAGGGAACACCTACTACACAAAATAATGTGTGATTTCTGTAGCTTGTTTGTCTAGAGTTGTAAATCGCTAAATTATAGGTAATTAAAAAACAAACACAGTCTAGATGTGAACATGTCAGCTGTTGTGTACAGGAACTCACACATTCACTGCTTTAAAAACAGTAAGTGTCCTTTATGTTCGTGTAAATGTAGACCTTACTCCTTCCTGTTACAGTTACTCTTCTTAGAAAAATTTCTTTGAGTATTATGAGGCATGAAAATGCATATTTTAGTCTAAATTATTGCGTCCATTTCTCTATGTCAGTACAAATGTGTCTTTCACTGATGTGAGTGATGGTACTGACAGAGGTCTAAATGAAACTCTTTCTGCTGTTTGACTCTTGGCATGTTAATAGTAGGGCTGTGACCGTACACTTACCTCATGAGACGATACATGATATTTTAGCATTATTTTTACGAAAGCTTCAATGACAAAATATGTGATTGAAAGTCACAAAATGCAGAACAATGCATTTTGAAATGTTTTAACTAATCTAGGGCTGTCACTAATGATTATTTTAACAATAAGGCAATAATAATCGATTCAGATAAAGTATCAAAAGCAAGTAATCATATGGTTTCAGCATGCGATAAAGAATAAATTACATAAAGTATTAATAAATTATATTAATAAGTTTACACTGTGTTCCAAATTATTATGCAAGTGACATATCAGTAGGATTTCAGTACAATAAACATTCAGATTTTACTTTTTCAAGGAAAGTGTTTTTTATTTTCCATATCTTTTTAGATAACTGGTATCAATCTCAGACAGGTTTGTTGAGTAGTTTGCCAGGTCTACTTAGGTAAATGGAAACCTTACTTAAAGAGGTTGTTCCACATTATTAATCAAGTCACAATTCTCATGAAATATGGGGAGGAAGAAAAATCTTTCTGAAGATGAAAAGCATGAAATGGTGCTGTAAATTACTCACAAATCTTATGATAGTTCGATAATCTCCATTCAGTTTTCACACAGTATTAGTTGTTTTCATGCCTTTTGCACAACATTGCACCATTTCATGCTTTTCATCTTCAGAAAGATCTTTCTTCCTCCCCATATTTCATGAGAACTGTGACTTGCTTAATAATGTGGAACAACCTCTTTAAGTAAGGTTTCCATTTACCTAAGTAGACCTGGCAAACTACTCAACAAACCTGTCTGAGATTGATACCAGTCATCTAAAAAGATATGGAAAATAAAACAAACACTTTCTTTGAAAAAGTAAAATCTGAATGTTTATTGTACTGAAATCCTACTGATGTCACTTGCATAGTAATTTGAAACACAGTGCATATTCATACAGTACATTTCATTATTAAATTTCTGTACTAATTCTAACTACATGTTAAATAAACCTATTGTACCTGAAAAACTTAGTTTCTTATTTTTGTTATATTGTATTTGCTGTATTGTTTGTAATTTGCTTCTTTTTTCCCCTCTTTTTTTAATAACAGAAATTAGATAGTTATTTTGTGTTGTTCTATCATTACTATGAAATAAAATTTCTCATATTGTGAAATAAGAATGTGGTCGTATCGCCCACCACTATGAAATAATATGCAAAGCTACACCAAGGTTTGTTAGACAGTGTCTGTATATTTAGTGAATGTCTGTGTGTCTGTCAGAGTCCCTCAGATATGCCTGAGACCATCACGAGCAGAGACGCCGCTCGCTTCCCTATCATCGCCAGTTGCACTCTCTTCGGACTGTATCTCTTCTTCAAGGTCACATCTCTCTTTCTCTCTCTCTCTGTGTGTGCGTGCGTGCGTGTGTGTGTGTGCGCACTTGTTAACCTACATTGTGAGGAGCAGCCAGCAGTCCCCACAAGGGAAATGGATTAGTAAACATACTAAATGATGCTTATTTGAAAATGTTAAAACAAAGTTTTCTGTGATGGATAATCTCATGTAAGCTGTATAAAAAAAAAAATAAAAAGTTTCAAAATTTACGCATTTCAATTAATAGTAAAGTTCCATTAAATTGAAGTGAATAATTCTTACATATTATGAATTAAAGGCACAATATGTAAGATTGGATTAAAATATCCAAAAACCAATAGAACAATATTATATATTTGTTGTACTTAAATTATACCAGATGTTTCCAAGAATGTTTAAATCCAGAGAAATAAGCAATTTTAACCAGGACACGGACTGTGTCCATGCGTCACATATCAATGACGTCATACTCGCGTTACCCTCGATTTCCGGTTTTATTTTGTAGAAACCATGGAAACACCAAAGACGCTTTAATATATTATGTGTTTTATTAGACAGGCGAGCAACTGATCGGATACATTCATCGACAGAAAACTAATCATGTTATACAGCTAAACACAGTAAGTCTTATTGTTTAAATCTCGTTTTCTTGGTTTACGGCGAGTACCATGTTTTACCACGACTAATATCGATCTAGTTTACTGCAGTGTGCAGCAAGTGTTACAGAGTAACGTCATAACATAATTTTCAACACACAAATGTATCTAATATGATAAACAGTGCTGCGTTAACCCTCATACGCATGATCGGAAGAAGTGGAAGCGGCGACTGTGGCATAATAAAAGTTCCACTGCTCTCGAGAGATGTCGGGCTCATCTCTCGTTAGCAATCGCTCCAGCGGCCTCGTTCAGCTCCAACAGCACTCGCCCTGCTCTGCTTCATACTACAGTAACGTTAATAATCTCATCCATGAACATGATTTCTGCTCAAGTCCAATCCAGATGATTTTCCGCCGGCTGTAAACGTGAAGACAACACCTCCCGTGATTTCACGAAATCAAGGCGTCATCAAGCTACGCCTGTGTTTTGAATAGGCGACCTCTAGTGGCGAAAAGTTACACATTATGCCTTTAAGAATTTAAATGAGTGAAAAAACTGAGCTTAATAAAACATTTTGTAAGTAGGGCTGGGAAAATTTTTTTCTGATGTTTAGTACTTTCTGTTTAAGGTGTTAAAAACTAACAAAAATACAGACACACTGTATAGACTCATTAAAGTGATTGTGAAGGATTTCTTGACTTTGTCCCTGTAGATTTTCTCTCAAGAGTACATTAATCTGCTGCTCTCCATGTATTTCTTCGTGCTGGGAATATTAGCGTTGTCTCACACAATGAGGTAGGACACACCTGGAGCGTCTGAGAGCTTTAGTGTGTTTTGTAATTGTGTAATCCTTTAATATGACTCTTTTGCTCTTGCTGTTCCAGTCCCTTCATGTACAGAGTTTTCCCTGCTAACCTGCCAAATAAGCAGTACCAGCTGCTGTTCACCCAGGGCTCAGGAGACAGCAAAGAGGGTGAGACGCCTCTGCACATGTACCCACACATCTCTGTGTCTGATGGAGGAGCTCTGTCTAAAGCCTGTTTTCTCCCACAGAGATCGTCAACTACGAGTTTGACACGAAGGATCTGATCTGCCTGTGCATCAGCAGTGTGGTCGGCGTCTGGTACGTCCTGAAGAAGGTAGAGTAGATCTGTCTTCATTTAGAGCAGCTTTTTATAGAGCTCTGACAGCAATTACGGTGTTTTATATATAAAGTGTAGTTAATCCCGCTGATGTTTATATAGGCCAAATGGATTATGAGGCTTGCACATCTATATTCTGTGACATGACAAGTGAAGTACCATGACTTACATGTACAGTAGTGGCCAAAAGTGAAGTCCTGCCTAATAAACCTGTAGCTGAAGTTTTTTTGCATTTGGCAGACGCTTTAACCCCAAAGTGGCTTCCCTTGTGTTCAAGATACACATTTCACCAGTTCCTGTGTTCCCTGGGATCCAGGGGTGTTGATGATAACTGTGAGATTTAAGAAACAAAATATTGACATTGTGTTAATACTACAGTAAAAGTATGTGTAGTATTAAAGATAAATATTTGTGTAAAAGAAAGGAGTTTCAGTGTGTAGATGGTGCTGTGGCTTAAGATCATGTCAGAGGAGACGACAGGCACAAGAAAGACTCGCGCTCAAAGAAAGGTAGCTTGTCATTGTGGGGGTTTTTTAGATTCTGTAAAACAGATGGCATGTCCGACAGGAAGTGCAGGAAGTGTCGATCAGCAGGAAGTTATTTTTGTACACTTCTTAGTTAATCGTGAAAGCTGTTTTGCCTCTTTTTTTTTTTTTTTTTTTTTTTTTTTTTTTTTTTAAACCTGACAGATCTTAGAAACAATGTTGTAGGAGCAGAGTTATAGAAGAGTTGTTTTTTTTTTTTTTTTTTTTTTTTGTAAAAGTGGTCTTCTTGCACTGCTGGGTTATATTGGTATGCATAGTTTATTGAAATAAAACAGGCTATTTCAATAATCAAGTTGTTATAGGGCTGGGGAAAAAATATCGATTTCTCGATTTTAATCGATTCTCATTTTTACGAACCGATATCGATTCTTAAATCCCAAGAATCGATTAGTCTAGTCTGTTTTCAGTTGATGAATGAACAGAACATGTAGCGCGCCACCCATCCAATAAATCGCAATCTTTGTGCTTTGTTACTTTTGATATGAAGCAAAGCCTCAGATTTCAAATGACGTCCATCTTATTATGCGATTGCAAAAATAAATGCTGTTCTGGCGCTGTTTAATGTGACGTGACAGATCGCTGTTGCGCCTCAGTTAAAGGGATAGTTCACCCAAAAATGAAAATTCAATGTTTATCTGCTTACCCCCAGGGCATCCAAGATGTAGGTGACTTTGTTTCTTCAGTAGAACACAAATGATGGTTTTTAACTCCAACCGTTGCGGTCTGTCAGTCGTATAATGCTTGTCAATGGTAACTCCATCTATAAGAGTCAAAAAAACAAGCACAGACAAATCCAAATTAAACCCTGCGGCTCGTGACGACACATTGATGTCCTAAGACACGAAACGATCGGTTTGTGTGAGAAACCGAACAGTATTTATATCATTTTTCACCTCTAAAACACAACTATGTCCAACTGCCTTGCGCATCCGGTTGGTGAGGTCTGAACGCGCTCTGACAACGGAAGTGATGTCTCGCACTCATTGAAGTATAAGCGCAAGACATCACTTCCGTCATCAGAAGTTAGATGGAGTTCCCATTGACAAGCATTATACGACTGACAGACCGCAACGGTTGGAGTTAAAAATCATCATTTGTGTTCTACTGAAGAAACAAAGTCACCTACATCTTGGATGCCCTGGGGGTAAGCAGATAAACGTCAAATTTTCATTTTTGTGTGAACTATCCCTTTAAAGAGAAGCGCTTTAATACCAGTTATAGTGCGAAATAAACATGACTAAACATCTGAAGGTATGTTAAAATATACAGCACAACTTAGCGAAATCCGTATCATGTCTCGTGTAATAATAGCTCAATCAGTGTTTCGACCTTGGAAAGACGTCAATAAAACAGCTTGTAAACAATGTCACGTAACGTCACATTTACCTCAGAAAAACATATTCAGTGACCATAAACTCATTAGTCAGCTAGAAAAGTGAACTCTAGAAAGCAGCATTCTGATAAATATAGCTATGCACCGTTACATATTCATTATAATGTTCTTCAATATTTAATGCATGTTTGAATAAATCAGTTATGACAGCCACAATTTAAATGTTTATATTTATAAAAAAAAAAAAAAAAAAAACAGAATTGGAGTAGAAATGATTATGTAATTCTAAACTTTATTTATTATAAAATAAACATAATTGAGTGTAATTTAAGTGTTTGATAACTTATTTAAAATTAACTTATTTAACTTCCATGTGTAGTTTACAGCATTAGTTGAGAGATTTTTTTTTTTTTTTTTCCTCTAGAAAATTTGCCATGTACTGTAACTGATATACTACATCCAAAATAATCGATATCGAATCGCAAGCATGCGAATAGAAATCGAATTCAATCGTGAAAATTGTGTCAATACCCAGCCCTAGTAGTTATCAGGTTATTTGTGCGCATGTAAACGCGCGCCATGTCTTAAAGTTGACGTGAACAGCAGCTGGTAGTGTGGAGAGATAAAGTGAGCTGTGCTGCTAGTTTACATCACTAGTAGAGTTTCCTCATGCTGGAAGTTGAACTGTTCAACATGAGCCGCTAATGGACAGACTCTGCTCAAAGCAGCAGTGAATCACACAAGTTCAGTTAGTTGTGCTTGAGTCACGCTGCACAAAAATGGATGACAGCTCACTGTTCTGTTGGTTCTGCTGTATCCGTCACACTCAGCTATCAAAAAATGATCCATGTTTGACGTTTTCAACAGAATCCTAAACTTTGATTCTAACCGCACACTACAACATTACAGGAACAGATCACACACTGAGGTTTTACAGAGTCAATATGGCATTCAAAATCTTATTTAAACTTGAAAATAAATGCTTTAAAACTAATATAATGAAAAAGAACTGCACTATTTCTGTTAGTAGGTTTGTGAGAATCAAGTGTGTGTGATAACGTGAATCATCAGGTTTCAACTGTGAAATAAAATTTAAAAATTGGGTTTAAGTTCCATGTTTCAACGTATGTAATAAAGCAGAAGTGTATTGATGATTCCTGCTTGAGGTCTCTCTGTGGACGATCATCTCTGTGTGTTTCCTGACAGCACTGGGTTGCCAATAACCTGTTCGGTCTGGCTTTCGCCCTGAACGGAGTCGAGCTGCTCCACCTCAATAATGTCAGCACTGGCTGCATCCTGCTGGGAGGACTGTTCGTCTACGACGTGTTCTGGGTGAGTTAGGAGGACCAATTAAAATTCACTTTGCTATGGCCTGTTGTTTTTAGGTTATTAGTTTAACATTTGTCCTGGGTTTTAACATGTACTCTATTTGCATTTAGGTTTTTGGCACCAACGTCATGGTGACAGTTGCCAAGTCTTTCGAAGCCCCAATTAAGTGTGAGTATCTGCTCCATACATACATCCATCCCTCAGAAGGTTGTTACTAGCTACTTATCTGTATTGGGTTACAGTTTCCTCAGCACATGGCTAACATTGTACGGTCAAAATTGTACATGTAAAATTAGCTAGAATTTAATCTTAGGAGTTTAATCTTAATAAAATTCTCTACAAATCTTTATCCAGTCATCACAAATGACTGAAACAAGTAATGAGGTTTGTTTTGTTAAAATGTGTGGAAACCCTGGTATAAAGATTCCTATATTCACCTCTTCTTCTAGAAATAACACTCTCTGTGTTAGACTTCCACAGTTCATTCCCGCTCTTCTTTTCCTTCTAGTGGTTTTCCCACAAGATTTGCTGGAAAAAGGTTTGGATGCCAGCAACTTTGCCATGCTAGGACTGGGGGACATCGTCATTCCGGGTAAATACACAAAGAGGATTTCTGAGACCTTTGACTTGTTTGTTTTAGACAGCAGCATGTTCATGATTTGAAGCGAACGCTCATGACTGTGATTTCTGTTAGGAATCTTCATCGCTTTGCTCCTGCGTTTTGACGTCAGGTACAGTCCTTTATTTGATTTCATCTGATTTCAGCTGCTTGTAGATTTGATTTTCATGCTCTTCTGTCATCGTCTTGTCTTCCTCTCAGTTTGAAGAAGAACACACGAACTTACTTCTACACCAGCTTCCTGGCTTACATCTTCGGCCTGGGTCTTACCATATTCGTCATGCACACCTTTAAACATGCTCAGGTAAAAAAATAAAAAAATAATAACAATAAAACACACTATTGTTTCCCTTCATCCAAGAGATGAACCCAAACTGGCACTGAATGTGGGCTATAAAAGTTGTTTTGTTTTTCCCAGCCTGCTTTGCTGTACCTGGTCCCTGCTTGTGTTGGATTCCCAGTGCTGGTGGCTCTGTTGAAGGGAGAACTGACCGAGATGTTCAGGTAACTCTCCTCTGGACGTGGACCATGTTCAGAGCTTATGTCCAGGGTCAGGATGTAGTTTGGTCATTTTGTTGAACGTAGCACACTTCTGCACTCACATCCATGCATTCATGTCACATGCGTCTTTCTTGCGCCGAAGCCAATGCTGGCATGCCCATCATGATGGGCTGCCTCGTTTCTGCTTCCTGAAGTCTTTGTGTGCTGGGTAGTGCTTGTGTGAGGAGTTTAAAAGATACTTGCAACTGTAGTTTAAAAGAGCACAAAGACATTTTCATTGGTCTAAACTTCTGGAAAGAAATAGATACTGGACAGATGAACAGTTCTAGTGTGCATGTGTTGACACTATCAAATGGAGTATACTTTGAAAGTTATGTTCAACTATACACATACATGAAGCATTCGCTCTGGCTCACATGAATTTGGACTTTAATGTGAACACCTTCTCAGATGTCTAGCTTACAAGCAGCATGATTCACTTATAACAAGCTGGTTCACTTTCCTGTAATTACAAATGTATATCCCAGTTAGTGGTTATTATAGCTGCAAGAAGTGATTTGTGAAGTTCTTCATCGAAGATCCAACCATATTTTATGAGTATACACAATTATAGACAAACACAATCTGACCAAATGAGCACACAAACGGTTATACTTTTCACATTTTTATTAAAAACACTGAGTAATTATTCACAGTGCAGGTTGGAGAAGGTAAGTGAACTGTTAAGTTTTGATTTATCGCTAAAAAACCTGCCCTTGAGCCGTTTCATAAATTTTGCATATATCGCAAATTCTTATCATTTGCATCCCAAATATTTGTAAAATGTACAGAGTAATGAAACAATTGAAATTCGCCAGTAGGCTACTACTTATTTTCAAATATAATGTTATTAAATAAGGAATATAAGACGGCGACGGCGAAGAGGAGCAGCTCATCTGACAGGACTTTACTGCCTTTATTTGACGAAGTGCAGGTTTGGACACAGAGCAGCTCATTTGTCCTGTATGCAAACATTTTTAGGTTCCATAAAAAGACTGGTAGAGTGAAATATTCAGTCCTTGCATTTGCAACAATCTTTAATGCCTTGAACATGCAGTCAAGCAGTCGCGGTAAGATGCGGCCGGGAACACATTCAAAGCAAAAGAGTTATTTTTTTCTGGTTCCAGAGTTCAGAAACATCAAACAGATCAAAAACAAATCACTGTTGGGTTTTTTTTTTTTTTTTTTTTTTTTTTTTTTTTTCCTTCCTTCCTCCGGAGACAGACGCAGATGTGACCTAAAACATTTTATTTGTGTATTTAACTTTTTTTTTTTAAATGGTCTGCATTAGCTAAACTGAGGCTTATTATTGTCACATAACATTTCTAAAATTCTGTTAGAGCTTTTGGAGTCAACCACTTTATTTTCTTAATTTATTTGAATCTTTATTAATAAATTGCACTTATAAAATTAATTTACAAGTGTCATGTTTGGTTTTCTTTTTTTTTTTTTCTTCTTTTTTTTTTTCTTTTTTCATCATTTTGAATCGCTTTTGATCATGAAATCAAAACAGAATCACAATTTTATGACAGTAGGCTACTTTTATTTATTCAGATACAGAAGTAACTTTTCTGTATTTTATTTTACCTTTCTTTTTTGTCAGCGTTGAAAACTCCGTCAGTCTTCCTTAATTTGACAGACACCCCGCTTATTTTCTCGAGCTGCAGAGATTTTCAAGATACTATTTTCCTCATCCTTGTGATGCACCTTTGAACTACAGTACTTTCACGGGAACAACACCACGAGGGCGGACGCTGCATGTATAAGCTATTTCTGTCATGTGACCCCACATTTATTTGTGTTAAAGGGTTAGTTCACCCAAAAATGAAAATGTCATTTATTACTCACCCTCATGTCGTTCTACACCTGTAAGGCCTTCATTCATCTTCGGAACACAAATTAAGATATTTTGATTAAATCCGATGGCTCAGTGAGGCCTGCATTTACAGCAATGACATTTCCTCTCTCAAGATCCATAAAGGTACTAAAAACATATTTAAAACAGTTCATGCTAGTTCAGTAGTTCTACCTTAATATTATAAAGCGACGAGAATACTTTTTGTGCGCCAAAAAAAAACCCCAAAATAATGACTTTTCAACAATATAATGATGGACCGATTTCAAAACACTGCTTCGGAGCTTTGCGAATCGAATCAGTGATTCGGATCTCCTATCAAACGGCTAAACTGCTGAAATCACGTGACTTTGGCGCTCCGAATCACTGATTCGATTCGCAAAGCTCCGAAGCAGTGTTTTGAAATCGGCCTATCACTATATTGTTAAAGTCGTTATTTTGGTTTTTTTGGCGCACAAAAATATTCTCGTCGCTTTATAATATTAAGGTAGAACTCGCATGAACTGTTTTAAATGTTTTTAGTACCTTTATGGATCTTGAGAGAGGAAATGTCATTGCTGTGAATGCAGGCCTCATTGAGCCATCAGATTTAATCAAAATATCTTAATTTGTGTTCCGAAGATGAATGAAGGCCTTACAGGTGTAGAACGACATGAGGGTGAGTAATCAATGACATTATTTTCATTTTTGGGTGAATTAACCCTTTAAAGCCCTTTTTCTTGACAGTGTTTCCAAAACAACTTTTGCGACGTTTCAAATATCAACATAGATTTTTTGCGCTAAAGAGAAACGGAAAAAGATTGTGTCGACATTTGAGAAATCTTATCGACAAATGGCATTTCCATCAGCTATAAACATTTTAAAGTGCTAAATCTTTTTTTTTTTTTTTTTTCGCAAAAAAAATCCTAGGATGGAAACCTGGCTATTGGTTGTACCAGTCTAATGCTAATTCCAGCACTCACCAGGTTGCTGAAGCGCCTCTGCTATTGTTCGCCAGCATTTCGTCACCGAATTATAAGGTTCTGTTCTGTTGCGTCCCAATACCCATTGTCCTTTATGAATCATCTCGACACCCTACGTCAAGCAGGTCATGTATAAATCGGGCTGATATTGTGTGGTCTGAACTGGGATAAGGAGACCGAGAGGTAGACTGTGTCCGAAAGCATAAGCAACTGAGTTGTGCCTCGCTGACCTATCAGCTAATGACTTCAGCGTTTGCATTGGAAAGAATCTCCTGTATCTGATATTGGACAGACTTCTGAGACAGTAAAACAGTTCAATGATCTACAACAAAATAGAAAGAGCTTTTGGTGAAGTGGCTCTAAATATCACAATACCAGAAATGGAAAGCTGAAAAAATTGGGCAAAAACCTACATTTATACACACAATGACCATAAACCACAACTTTCAGATTACTTTTTTTTTTTTCTTTTTTTTTTTTTCCCCCACTGTCTTCAGTTCAACTGTCAAGGAATCGCACGCACAGTTTCACATCATCACTGCATATGCACCGCATATATATAGCAACACGCATAAAACGAGGATTAGGCAACTCATTGAAAGTTTTACAAACAGACTTCAAAACTACAGCTCACATTAAAATTTAATTGCAAGGTGATAGACCTATATTCACTAATTATGTCAAGAGTGCTTGTTATAAAAGAGAAATCATTTCTTGAAGCATGGCAAATGGCATCATCATTCGTCAGCATGTTATTTTCTTTGCAAAGAACATTAACAAAATATTGATGATAGGGATAATAATACAAATGACTATACATTAACAAAATATTATTCTTATTATTATATAATAAAATATATAGCTAAAAACAGTCTGTAATAAGTCTGCACAATCAGTCCGCGATAAATCAGAAGCAGCTTTATTTCAAACACCAACATAAAAAACTTGTTTAATGCTAAATATTTCACATAAACTAGGCCGTTCAGATTACTTGTTAAAGTCAGTGAAACACTTTGTCAGCAGACAGTGTACGTATAGGTTTGCGGTTTGGGACTGATTCAGTGTGATGTCCACCGGCGCTCCTTCTGCGTCTGGTTTCACATGTACGTTTAAAATATTCTGAGCCCTCCGCAAGAGTTTTTTAATGTGACGGTTATGTTTGACGTCACATTCTTATTACCATGGCTACGCGTCAAGCTCGTTACGGGATGACGTCATCGCAGTTTAAAGTACCGTGAAGATTAGTCCGGGCATGTAGGACTGCACGTGACTTTCCAGTTCCCGCTGGATTTCATCCTCCACATATAAGCTTAATAAAGCCTGAACCTCGTCGTCGGTCCATCGGTCGTATTTTGTTGATTTCAGATGGCAAACAACTCTTACTGCACGCACCGCAATAGACTTTTATAAATGGTTAAAATAAAATGCTGCGTGAACTCAACCAATCAGCATGTTCAGCGCCCAAGTCCCACCCCCAAATGTTCCTGAACTTTGAAAAAGTACTACCCCGTGAGCAGGGACTTTCTGAGGGGAAAATTTTAACTCGGAACCTCATTTAGACCCTGGTTCCTGCGGTCAAAACACACCGAGTATCACCCCCAAGTCCCAAGTTCCTGCGGTGGAAACGCAACTATAGATTTGTCCACTTCTTCCCAGAACGTGAAAGGGGCTGGTGAACTGTGAGGGAAAAACCGTGTAAACTTTATAGTTACCTACTACACAATGTGTGTTTGCTGTGAATAAAACCGCTGTCAAGTTATGTTTGAGAGTTTGTGAAAGGACTGCCGGTGCCAGGTAAACATAAAGCAGACGATGAATCTACTTTAAACATCACAATTACCAAAACCAAGTGTCTACACCAGACACGAGTGGCAGAGTGCAATGATACAAAAGCAAAACCATTGTAATCAGTGATGCTGTCTACACTGGATGTGACACAACACGACAAACCCCCCCCACAGTAAACTGATGCCCCATTCCAATTCTGAAAAGATTTTTACACTTAAAAAAGGGTATATGTAAATAGAATATATGAAGGCTGTACCAAAACGTGGGCAGTGACAAAATAAGATGCTTTCTTTTAGCCAGCTTTTAAGGCTGCAAAATGTCTTAGTCACTTGTGTTTCAGAAGGTAGCTGTCTATTTTGGAACATGTTTTGTCAGTTATTGCAATGGGCTTCTTCCTGTTTTTAAGGCAACTCACAGCTTCTTCTTTGTGCTTTGTTCTTCATGTTACCTTCCTATTCTTCTCCTCTCTTCACTCTCTCTTCACGTTGGCATGCAGCTATGAGTCGTCAGATGAAGTTTTGCCCCACACTCCGCGGCTCACTCATTTTCCCACTGTGTCGGGCTCCCCGGCGAGTCTGGCTAACTCCTATGCAGAGTTTCGGCCCGTCGTCCCCCCGCCGCCGCCGACACACACCCTCCGACATGTAACGACTGCATTCTTCTTTTCCATTACTGTCCTCTCCCGCCTGTGCAGGTATCGGCCTTGATAATTCAGATCGCCTTTCCTGCTCTTCTGTCAACATCCTCATGTCATTCAGGGTCATTTACAGTTCCTCCATGAACTTCAGTAGGCCTGTTTCATGTGTCATAGATTTTGCTTCCTGAAGCCCCACTGAACTCAGGTAAAATGGCTGTAATGCACTGCCTCTAGTGGTTTCTCGCCTATATAACAAGACACCAGTGTAAATAAATTAGTTTAATGCTGAGGATAAGCTGTTTTAGTCCAAGTAATGTCGTTCATTAGTCTAACTGCAAGCAAGTTGCAGTAGTTTTACAAGCGCTGGGATTATCATACATTTAAGATCCCAGTAGCCTTCTGTGTTTGCTGTGTATTAACTCATTTTACCTGTAGTTCCTGTCTTCAGGGAGCATTTAATGTTGTCAGTGCAACTCCTGGGACTTCTTGTGTCTGTCTGTTTCTTGCCGTGTCAGCGTACATCTGTCACTCATATCCACTACAGCAGATGATCCATTATCAAAAAGCTCAAGCTCACAGGAAACAATAGGGACAGAGCAGCCCAGCACCACTCTCTATTCATCCTTCTGTATGAATACCGCTTCCCTGTCAATCACTTGTTTTACTCACTTCTTGTGTCTCCTGCAGGTACGAAGAGTCTTCACCGGAGGAGGCGTCATCGAAAGAGGAAGTAACAGAATCTGCTAAAGACAAATAAAAGTGCAAAACGAGCCCTCATTCATGTTCAGCATTTGTTCATCATAGTGATGTGGCCGTGCAGCGGACGCTCGTGTTCCGAGTCGCTCACGGCAGTGACGTGATCTGTACTTCTGAACTCTTTTAATGACATACTGCAGCTTTCCCAGTGCCTGTGTTTTCTCCATGTTCCTTTGTTCATTTCATTGCCTTCGGCCTTCATGTTCGAAATCATGCTTGATTATTTGCTTTCAAAGGGTTTTAGTTATTATACAGTATTTGAATAGGGTAGAATTTGGCTTTCTGCATGTAATGTCAGATTACCATGCAGACTTATTAAACGTATGATCATGTCACACAAGTCTGGTACCTATTCCTGTGTAGCTGGTTTCTGTTTTTGGTTTTACTCTAGGATCTCATAAGGGATTCAGTTTGTGAAACTCAAGTAGTTGTCCAACCTTTTGTTAAATGTTAAGATAAAGGCATTCTGGATTACATATTTTTACTTTATGCAAGTGTAAACCGAAGTGGGACCAAATATCTCCCTAGGAAGTGAAAGTGTTTTTATGTTCTGAATGTTTTTCTGGCTGTAGTTTTGAAGGGTTTTGAATTTACTTTTCTATGCCATATTGTGTCCCAGTCATGTGTTTTACACCTCATGCTCAGCTCGGTCACCATCATTTTACAGCCCCCTTTTGTGTAATCTTTTTTTTTTCCTCAGTGTAAAAGTGTAAAAGTTTAAGCTTATGTGAGGAGCATTTCTTCCTCAATATAACTTTTTATTTGCATTAAACTGTGGTGTTTACCACTGTAGAAAAGCATACCCCAGTGTTTGTTTCACTACTCTTCTTTGCGAGATGTATATATACACACATTTGCATAGGCCTATAAGGTTTTGCAAACAATATGAGAGAACACATGCAGAGTTTGTGTTAAATATTGTGCAATGTTAAGGAATACGCAAACTTTTGCAGTGTTACCAGTGCTAGGGAAAAACCACCAAGCTTCTTAGCTCCATAGCAAGGGAAGTCCCAGATAGTACAATCTACCTCCCTACCTTGAAGGACAGGCCTCAGCCCAAAGGAGGGAGGGAGCAGATGAAAGGAGCAGGATGTCCTCGGACATGCAACCGCTCTCCAACACTTCGCCAAATACATGAACTCGCCAGCATGTGTAACTGCTCTTAGCACGAAAGAGAGAGCTATTCTGCCTGGTTTTCTTTAAAAACAAAACCTTCTCAATCCCTATGTATATTCAACAAGCTTGCTATAACCACCACGAGCCATAGAGGAGGTGTAATAATCTCAAATCTCCTCAAGAGGTATGGAATGCCAAACCTGCCCAAATTAAAAATAAATAAGTATACAAAGAAATGTAAAAAAAACAAAAATAGATAATTATTCATACATTTATTTCCTTATTATGTATTTTTTTCTTCCACATTTTCTTTTTTTCTTTTATTTATACATTTATTCATCTAGAATTTTATTTATTTCCACATTTATTTATTTCCATATTTGTTCATTTCCACATTTATTCATTTCTACATTTATTTATTTTCACATTTATTTATTTCTACATTTCTTTGTCTGTAGGGTAACGAGGAGGGTGTGGTTTACCTCAGACATAGCAATCGAGCTCAGAGTAGGCGAGGGCGAAGCGTTGAGGCCACAGTGACACCTTGTGGTGTGCCCGAAATACAAGAAGTGACAGTCACAGCATCACTGATTATAATGGGTTCTTTTGGTGTGGTCTTATTATTAATCACGTCTTAGGCTAAGTTATCAACTGAAATATCCAGAATTAGATAAATCAAATTGTGCCCATGGAAACGGAGCTAGTGAGACACACAAGCCATGCGTTAAACATACACAGATGCATCATGCTCTTTCAAACAGCACCTGTCGCGTGCCCTCATATTTTTGAGCTAACTGCATTTTAATGTAACTTCCAAAAGCAATACTGACAGCAACAGAAACAAACTTATTTTCTATTAAGCTGTGGTAGCCTTTAGCCTACCCCTGTAAACCGATGTCCAAGGGGCAACCTCATTAAATGTATGAACGCTACGTTAATTCCAATTCATAAATTCAGTTAGATGATAAGGCTAGAGGGCAGTTACCAGTAAAATCCAATCAGTGTCAACAATCAGAGCTTCATCAGAGCCATTAAAACAGAAGAGACATGAATGCATTTACACAGCTATTAGCCTACAAGTGCATAAAAATGACATGATGGCTTTTCAACAATATCTAGTGACGGCCGATTTCAAAACACTGCTTCGAAGCTTTACAAAGCTTTTGTTTCGAATCAGTTGTTCGGAGCGCCAAAGTCACGTGATTTCAGCAGTTTGGCAGTTTGAAACGCGATCCGAATCACTGATTCGAAACAAAAGATTCAAAGCAGTGATTCCATCATTATTATGATGGAATCAATTAAATGATACGTTTAATATGAAACTAAAACAGACAAGTCACTGTCTTAATGAGTGAGTTCAATCCATTCGTTTGATTCCTTCAAATACGCTGAGTCGAAAGCAACACCACGTGTTGTAGCGGTTCAGCTGTAGATTTGTTTCTGTGATCATTTCTATTTAGGCCTAATGCGTTATTTAAAAAAAAAAAAAAAGACCAAATGTTCAAAAAGGTGGCAGAGAGGGGACATGACATGAGAATACTATCAGACGACAGGTCGTACTCATGAAATGAAATCTATTACAGTTTTTCACCATATATAGTAAGGGAACATACCATTAGCATGTTTTTTCCATTGCATTTTTGCAGTCTTTACCATTAAAATTACGAACATTTTTTTACAGTGTATGTTTGTAAATCAGTAACCATGAAAGTAAGGCTTATTGGTGAAATTTTAATTGGTGGTTAACCAATTGAGAACAAATTCAATACCTCCAATTTAAAAAAAAAAAAATTAGGACAGATGTTCCATATTGTCATGGGACTCAAGAGTCTGACAGAAAATGAACTTAATAGCAGACGATGGAGAACAGATGATGGAGCAATCCATGAAAGAGACCAAAACATCCAAGGCGGCTGCTAGATTTCCCAGGGGAAGGCCACAGATCATGAGGGACAGAGGAATGGAGCATGACCCGAGGGTTGAGAGGTCAAGGTGGAGCAGGAGACCAGGGTGGAGCAGAGGGAGCTGGGGACCACCACAGTGACACTGAAGTAATCCAAAAGAGATAATATCCAAAAATCAGATCACATTACTTTCATATTGTGATGCTTGGATTAGGTTATTGATTAATTTATGCAACAAAACACATTTTTATGGGAGTCATGAATTGACATAATAGGTCAATGTACCATACAAACATAATGTAAGTTTCAGAACTGAAAACTTTCTCATTAGTCCAAAAACAGCTTTTATTGGGTGAGTATCAGTCAGCACTCTAGGTAGTGAATGAATATATCATGTACATGAATTCGGGCACTGGTAAGGAGAGTAAGAACCCTGACTCACTACACATTGGGACACTGATGACTGGTGACATGACAACACCCTCATTGTACAGCATCACTACTGGTATTTATGAACAACAGCAGAACTGATCATTATGACATTTTTTAATGCTATTTACAGCACGTTATTATAAATACTTTGATTGGTACATTACATATTTTTACTGTTTACGTTCACATAAGGCAGTACCGACTGTATTTTATCCGAATACTCACCCAGGCAAGCATAACCAGGGTTTAAAATTAACACTCGCCAAAAGCCAAATGCGAGAAAATCGACATTGGTGAGTTTATGAAACAGTGTCATTCGACAGTTGGCCGGTAACATTTTTATGAATTCCAACAATGCAATGTTGTGATAACATGAACGTGAACAAACGTGAACGACGCTCGGGACAGCTGACAGGTCAGAGCTGCGTCGTCAATAAGTGCAAGAAGATGCAAAATTGAGCTCAACTTTTTACTCAAAATAAGCCGCATCTCAGACAGCGCACAAATATTGAATTGAGCTCTCTTTAACATCGTCTTGTGCTTTAACATACAAATTCACAAAAAATGCCTGTCTTGGCGAGTAACCCAGTAAACGTAGTCGGATATGGCTTAAGTGAATGTAAACAGTCAAGAAAGACAACGCGTGTTTCAGTATATTGGATGTGTTCACTCTAAAAGTGACAGCAGCCTAATATTCCTACTGCTGTCTGTGTTTTTAATGTTAATGGCATGTAAATAAATGTAAAGAAGTCAATGGCCATCAGCAGGTGTGGCAAAAAGTTAGTTTTAGGCCCTGGGCATAACTGTGTGTGTATTGTTTTTGTCCGTGTGCTTCATCTGTGTGTGTCAGACAGACATGCTGCACTTTTCTCATTCATGCATTTTTCTTTATCAGTCTATGTATCTTGGCTTTCCTACACATCAGTAAAGTGAGGAACAGTAATAAACTAAAAGCTGATATAAGTATTCAGTGCAAAACAAGTTATTTTCTTTAATGGAGAAGAATAATAACTAGCGTTGAAATAATGTAGGCTAGTAATTCAAACGCGAAATACATTATAAACTGTGTGCATTTGAATGAAGGACGTTATTGTCCTCTGTTTACTGCAGTGCATTTTACACCAAGTTCCCAGCCTGCCAAATTAAAATAACAACGAATTTGAGAACGAACAGAGCTTCACTGACACAAACCTGTGTGATTGTTAGTTCACTCAAACTTAAGTAACCAACACTAGAGAACATGAACGGGAATGTGGTGGTAATTGAGTGTGGGGGACACAAAATAAGCGTCCATTCCCCGCAGCTGCTTACAAAGACAAAAACACAATATCTGACTGCTCAGTGATGGGAGAAACTACTTTTTGAAACTTTTTAATCAACTGAACAAATTGCTTCACAAAATGATTAATAGTTTCGAAGAGCTCGAAATGCTGGTCAGAACGGTGTAAGTGCAATGAAAACTCGGCCCACACATGCAAAAAACACCTACAAACCAATTGCAAAAGTTTTATTTAAAGTGTAATATATAAAATGCAATTAACAAATCATCCAATACTATTATGATCTGTCTTTATAATTTGTGTTATTTTATTAAATTGCAGGTCTTGTTTGTTTTATGAAGAGCTTGGTTAATCAGCCCAATAAGAGACTATTAACTACAGCTCTTTTTTATTTTTATGCAAATGTGTCATTAAAATTGTTTAAAAACCATATAGACATTGGTTTGTGGGTTCACAGAGATCATCGCCCCCTAGAGGGGAACCATCGAAATTTCTAAACAGTTATGACGTAGGCTAATGAAGCCTCATTTACTGAAATCATGTGACAATGAAAGTTTTATACATGCTCTGAAACATTAGTTAGAAACACATTTTTCGCACAGGTTTTGAAGCTTCGTAAAGCAGTGTTTTGAAAGCATTCATCATAGTCTACGTCTTGCAGGACGCGGGAGAAAAAGCATCCAACTGTCCCGCAAATTTTTGATCAGGGGCCCCTCAAGAGCTTTGAACACTGCCATTTGCTGCCACCTACAGTATCTTCTTATAGCCTACGCCATCTTTATGTAGAGCAACAATTGTTTTTTTCAGATCCTCAGAGAGTTCTTTGCCATGAGGTGCCATGTTGAACTTCCAGTGACCAGTATGAGAGAGTGAGAGCGATAAAACCAAATTTAACACACCTGCTCCCCATTCATACCTGAGGCCTTGTAACACTAATGAGTCACATGACACCGGGGAAAGAAAATGGCTAATTGGGCCCAATTTGGACATTTTCACTTAGGGGTGTACTCACTTTTGTGGCCAGCAGTTTAGACATTAATGGCTGTGTGTTGAATTATTTTGAGGGGACAGCAAATTTACAGTTATACAAGCTGTACTCTCACTACTTTACATTGTAGCAAAGTGTCATTTCTTCAGTGTTGTCACATGAAAAGATATAATAAAATATTTACAAAAATGTGAGGGGTGTACTCACTTCTGTGAGATACTGTATGCTTGAACATTTCGCGTTTGGTACATCATTTGAGATGCAATGCAACTGCTGTTTGTCCTCTAGTCCGCCGGTGTCGCTGTTCGTTTCCGGCGATGCGTCGCGTGGCCTCTCTCCACCTCATTCAGTGCGTCACGCCCCTCTCATGGACAAAATGGAAGAACAGTGCGCGTTTATTTGTTTGAGTGCACTATACATTACTAATTACTAATAAGTTTACTTACATAAATCAAAGTGTGTATGTAAACGCAGACATTGCGCAGCGCGGAGCGAGCCTGCGTTGAAGCGTGAGTTTTATTTTATACCATTGCTGTTCACAAATCAACGGCTAGCTCGAACTGCAGCGATTACCTTACAGAGATGAACCTTTAACATGACCATTGATGAACTGAGTGAGCCTTCAGCTGAACAAGAATTTAGTTCATAGTGTGGGTGAGCGAGGAGTATTGCATTTCTAACCGTTTATTCATTAGCTCTCTCTGTCATGTGCTGTTTGTCTCTTATATAAATCATGTGGAATTTTAATTATGGTTTTAACAATCGTTCTACTACACCGCTCGCGGGACACATACCTTTCAAAAGAGACCTCTGACTAAATGAAAGCGATTTTGGTCTGTTAATTTCTGAGTTTGACTGCAGTTCATGATGATATGGTGTTATTTTTGGATTAGATTGATGAGAAATGGCATATTAGACCCAGTGTTCATGTTTTAGCATGAGAAGAACGTTGCGAACCCAGGTGAAAAAATACTATAGAAATTTATAGTAAATAACATAGTGTTTTTGAACCATACTATAGTAAATTGTAGTATACTGTATATATTATAGTATTTACAACACTTTGTTAATGAATGCTACAGCATACTGTAGTATTAACTATAGTGACCTGATCAACTGTAATAAATGCTGTAGTATACTTTAGTTTTTACTACAGTAAACTGTAGTGTATTGTAGTATAATATACTATATAGTTGTAAAAAAACTTAGTACAGTATTGGGTAAAGTAATTTGTTTATATTACTATAGTTGTTATATTACCACAGCAACTATAGAATTACCACAACAAATTCATTCAAGTACTTTACTATAGTATCATTCAAAAACACTATAGTATTTGCTATAAATTACTAAAGTATTTTTTTTTTCACCTGGGAATCATTTACTATGTTTTCGCTATTATATCGTTTTTTTAAATAAGTAATAGTATGAAGTACAGAATTACGATCATCAGCTCGTCTGATGTAGTCTAATGTGTAATAATGCGGGTCTAAATAAAAGTGAGATGCTTGTAATAAGCAAATGCTGCAAAATTATATGTTCATAGCAGTCGGACCTTCACCAGTATTGAATCCAGACAGAACAGAAAAAGACATTTAGTTTGATTCTTAAATATGTGGTTAATTTGGTTATTCCTATGGAAGCTTGTTTACTTTGCACCTTTGACTTGTTTTATTCCATGGTAGAATGTGTATGTTTTACGATCTGTTGATAGAAATGCACTATAATATCTACATGTTTTGAGTGGTGTATAAAGACCTTACATAATGAACTGTTATGTTTTTATTACCTTAGAATGAGTCATTTCTATCTCAAACACTGCAGGTCCCCTTACATAAGTCGCCATTTTGCGCCTGCATGTTTCTACAGTAGCCCCTAAACGGACAAACTGCTCTACAGAGCGTGTTTGCTTGACTAGCTTCTTTCTGCTGTCTCAGACAACGACATCTTTGTCCTGTGTCAGCCACCGTAGCTTCTCTATATTGCAATTCGCAACCTCACCGTTAGATGCCGCTAAAATTTACACACTGCAGCTTTAAAAAATAATTGCAACTTTTTATCTCATAATTCTGACTTTTTTTTCTCTAGGATTTGTGAGATATAAGCAGGCAATTCCAAGATATAAAGTCAGAATTGTAGGATATAAACTCACAATTTTGAGAAATAAAGTCAGAATTGCAGGAATGCAAGTCTGTCTGGGCTAGATCGAATCTTACATTGGTGCTGAAAATGACAAAACCAGTCATTTAGCCTGTGTTTGAACACTACTACATTACAGGGGTTCAAAATTTTGGTTAATTCTGGTTTTCTGTTGCCTTCTTTGGGATAAACAGTAAAAAAAAGAAAGAAAAAAAAAAAGAATGAGAAACATTGTGGTCTGCAGGTCTGTTTGTGGTTTGACAGTCGACTTTAAGCATTTTCACACCTGACTGTGTTTGTTTTCTACACCTGGCTCATTTTCCCAAGTAGTTGGGTTCGTTTAAGCATATATGAATGTGGCAGTTGCACTCGAATCTGCACCATAACATTCTGTCCAAGATCGACTATATGAGGTGGTTTTGACCTAAGCGGTTCAGTTATGGTGAGAAAGCAATCTGTCCCAACCAACTAAGCCGTATTAACTCATAATGAGCGATGCATTATGTAAAAAGCAGTAGTGTCTAATTCTGTGGGTAAGCACCTCTTCATCTCTGTCTTCATCTCTGAAACACGATGAAGACTTGAGTTCACCTCTCTCTGTCTATAAATTTATCAGTTTGAGTGGGAATGATGGCTCGGATACATTTGTGTAAGAGTATGTGTAACAACACTATGAGCAATGTAAACAGGTGAATAGATGACCAGTGAGAGATCAGTTTACTCACATGTGACTTGCATAAACATTTTTTGGCACACTTCGAAATGTTGCCTTGTGAAAGTGAACCGAACCAAAAGAAAATGTAATTCCCATGTAACAAGTTTGAAAGTGCCTTTAGTGTTGCTAAACTTCTGAAACGGACACTGCTAGATCATTTCAGAACTTTAACAATAAGAAAAAATGCTTATTGGAACTCAGATTATGCAGTTGTTCATCTTTAGTTGTTTTTGAAGTGGGTCATGTGCAGTGGAAGTTAATGTTGTGTTTCTTTGCTTTCGTCCCTTGAGTCAGATGGAGGAGGACGGCTCCAGCGCCGAGGCCTCGGCTAAGTCCTGGGGTTTCCGCCGGAGCACCATCGCCAGACGGGAGTTCCTGGAAGCCGTTGGCTCGGTGGACAGCAGCCCTCCCGCCCCGCGCCGTAGGGGTCGAGGCAGGGGTCGTGGCAGGGGTCGTGGCCGAGGTAAACGGGCCGCAGAGGCCGGCGTGAACTCTGTAGCCTCCAAGCGAGGTCGCGGGGGTCGAGGACAGGTGCTGGTGCCTGCGCTCACACCCACAGATGAGAATGAAGATGACGCTTGGGTGAGTGCAGAAGGGCTGCAGTGCGTCTCTGCGGAGCTGAGATCAGATGAGGAGCGTGTCGGTGAAGGAGTTGTGTCGGATCGAGCTGAAGACAGCGATGATCTCAATCTCCAGGAGATCCGTAAGCGGGCAGTGGCTCGACGGCTACAAGAGCTCAAGCATGGAGAGATGGGTGATGTGGAAGCTACAGAAGATACGGATATAGAGCCGCTGTTACTGATGGAACAGGAAGATGACACAGATATCACTTCAGCAGGAGGAGATGTGTGTTCTTCCACAGACAGAGCGGCAAATTCTGTCACCGCAGCAGGAGCTCGGAAAGCCATCGGAGTTAGAAGAAGCGCTAAAAGAGCAAAGGAAGACTGTGAGGAAGAGCATCAGGCTGAAGAGGAGGAGCGGTGCTCTGATAATGACACTGAGAGGATGGATCAGGATGCTGTGTGTTCCGCGTGTCAGCAGAGACACAATGACAGGTGAGCGTCACGTTGACTTCAGGGTTTGATTGTAGGGCTGCAACAACTAATCGATAATGAAAATCATTATTGCTGTGCTCTTTAATGTGTGATATGTTTCCTCAAAGCAAAACTTTCATTTTACGATTATATCCTTATCTGTAAGTGTTATTTTGCATGAAGGCTCGTCCTGACAGTCTGCGATAAACTTCAGACTTCACTGAATGAGTGCCAGCGGGCTGGATGTGGAATAGTGTGTTTTGTCAATAAAATAAAATAGAAAGAAAATTGGAGAAATTTTTTATCCGATTAATCGAAGAAATAATTGGCCAACTAATTGATTTATTTATCAAAATAATCTTTGTTGCAGCCCTATTTGATTGTGTAGTTTGATTTTGCAATAAGACAGTGACTCAAGATGGCACCAGTTATGTGGTGTCATTTGAGCAACATTAAAGTGGTGCCGGTTTTAGTTACCCGGATATTGTGACTGACCAATCAGAATCAAGCATTTCGGAGAGCTGTGTAATAAATTGCTGGATGCTGATGAACATTAAATAGATAGTTCCTCCAAAAACTCAAACTCGACCCCAAAGTCTTTCCAAACTTGTATGTTAGGTCAAATGTTCACTGCTATTTTATTTTTAAGAATGAGCACGAGATGTTTACTACTTTAAAAATAGTAGATTTTATTCTCAAGAAAACATGTGAGAACACCCAGGCTCTAGGGTCTGGATTCACAAAAATCATAAGAAAACAGTTGAGAAGGTTCATAAGATAAATCCTTAAAGACTTTCATAAGAACGTTCCATTGTTCCAAGTGCAATTCTTGAAAAATTCTTAAGAGGTTCTCAATTTTTTTCTGTACTCAAGTCACAGTAATGTAAGTGACAAATTAAATGCAGACAAACTGCAACAATTGCAAAGCAAACCACAAATGAGCAACATCACACTGAGTCAGCATGATTTACAGTATACAGTGGCAGGTTTATTAGAAAGCTAGATCAGAAAACAGCTGAAGTAGAGGTGAGGGTCTGTTTTTGTGCTAAGCACCTTGGTTAATGGTTGTGGAGTGTTAATTGCTTGCTTCAACTGCTGCAGATCAGATGCAGTTCAGCAGCTTCACCTGTAAATACCAAAACCATGTTGCTCCACAAGTATTTTATGCTAAATCAAGCAAACGATGCATTACTTGTGGCAGTTCATACTTTTGTGTCCACATTTTTTCCTGCAGAAAATGTTAACTTGAGAAGGGGATGCAATATTAGCTAATAAAAATCCAGAATTCAGAGTCCAAACAAATCAATCAATACATGTTTGAGTTTTTCCGCTGCATTGCAGTGAATTCTGTTGTAAAGTGAGCAGGGATGGACCGACCATATAAAAGGAAAGAAAAGTTCTGACATGTTTGAGCGACAGACAGGGTAATATTTATTAATTCATTGTTAATTAATAAAGCACATTTAAAAACAACCCGAGGTTGACCAAAGTGCAGTACAGAACAATATCACATCAATAAATAAGGACAAACAGATTACAATACATATTAAGAAATAGCATAACAAATAAGTAGTGTTTTACTTGATGTGCATGTTTAAATGTTTCATGTTAAATGTTTCATGCTATCATAAATCGGAAAAAAAGCAAAAATAATATAACAACAATTGACAATATAATTGTTAAATTATAAAACATGAAGCACGATTTAAAATGTATAAGTGATCAGAGTCACTGCTGACAGACTGATTTAGTGACTGATTCACCGTGTCCAACACTATTCATGTGTTTCAGCAAAGCAGAAATATGAGTTTCTCTGCTGATTGAGTCATATCGGCCGATCAATCACATCCCGACTCTGAGTTCAATTTCAATTTTTATCCTTTTCCTCAAACATTTATTTTATTTTTACCTGTTCTTTTTAATATATGATGCATTACCTACATTCATGAAGATTCTTTATGCATTTATTGAAATGTTCATATATTGATATTGTCAGGTTGATGATCTGCTGTGGCTTGTGTCGAGAGTGGCGCCACGTGGACTGTGTCAGCAGCTCAGAGGCCGGTGCTGGTGTCCCGCAGAGGAACGGAGAAGAGTTTGTCTGTCCCTCGTGCTCCGACCGCCGAGACAACTTTAGCAAACAACAGCAAATCAGCTCATGCCATGTGGTAATCTGTTCATTTTCTGCAGTTCAGTCATTGATTAGGTGTAATAGTTTGAGTTTCAGTAGAAATACAAAGTCAGTCTAAAAGATTTAAAACCCGTACTGTTCAGTCTCCATCAGTGTCTTATAAGGAAAGTGCATTTCTATGCTGAATTCTCACCTGTACCAAGCAGGATTTGAAAGGATAGTTCACTAAAAAATGAACATTTTTAATTTTCTCCCCATCATGTCCTTCAAAACCTGTGTGACTTTTGTTTTCTGTTGAACACAAAACAAGATATGCTAAAAGTCTTTCGTTGTACACACAAATGATCATCTTTTGTGTAAAAAGGGAAAAGCATACAGGTGTGGGACAATACAACTGTGACAACTGCCATTTTAGTCATATTTTAGAAATGTTATTGAAAAATTTGAAAACTGAAAACTGTAGACATTTTTAGCCATAAGGTTATTATTGATTAACATTTCAGTCAGTCTTGTCTAGCCGTAACCAATCATTTTTTGTCATTAGTCGAGAAAACAGAGAAAGATGGCTGTGGCGTTCCCTTTCGCCAAAAACTTCAACACCCCTACTTCATTTTTAGTAGCACCACTCTGTTGATCTGAATGAGCACATTTACATTACAAATATCAGCTTATTGAAATAACCAGTTTCCCTCGTTTACATGCAAACCAGTAAACTGACAATGCAAGTAAACTGCGTTTACATGACTTTATTAATAAATCACGATTAGTGACGTCAAAAATAATCATTTGCGTATCTGACTCCGAGTATTTCATATGTTAAGTCAGTTGTGATGTTAAAAAAATCTTGCAACATGTCAGCGAGAAACTTATGGCTCATATATAATTCTCTCATGCAGTTACAGATGCAGCGTTTTGACTGAACTACTTCTGCTGCACGAGAAATGAGAACACATTTTTACATTTTTCTGGGTCTTGAAAGAGTCTGCGTTTACAATAGCCTATATTTCCTTCTTCCTTTCCTGGAAAACACTCGCTTTGTCTGGATGCATTTAAATCTGCACTAAGGATGCGTTTCTGTCACGTATCACACATGCGCACTTCAATAAGCCGACGGAAAGCAGGTTAATGCGTTTACATGCTGCGTGAAATCAGGGTAAGAGGCAAAAAACTACCTATTCCAACCGGTTTATGCTTAAGCCATTTATGACCTTACTCCAATAAAAGAAAAAGGGTTACTGCGTTTACATGACCATGTTCATTGTCGGCTTATTAAGCATAATTGGCTTAAGAACGTGCATGTAAACGCACTCAATGTCTGCGCAGGAATGCAAACATGTGAAAGCTCGTCCTGTAGTTTTAACAAAAGCCTTGTAGCTGTCAAAAGTCCTCCGGATGCCACAGAATGACTTTATCTAATCAGTGTGTTATGTCTCAGGTCGGGGTCGAGCAGCCGCTGGAGGAGGAGGAGGTGAAGATGAAGGTGGAGGAGGAGGTGAAGGTGGAGGAGATGAATGTGATGGTGGATGAGAAGGTGAAGGTGGAGGAGGCTGCTTCTCCTAAATGCATTGGTCCAGGTTGCAGTAATGACGCTCTGTCAGAGTCGGTGTACTGCGGTCATCAGTGTATTGTGCGTCATGCAGCGGTGACCATGAAGTCTCTCTCTGAACCCAAAATTGAGTCAAAACCCCCTGCTCCACCAACTGAACCGTCTATTAAGGTAATGATTATTTCCTCCCTAACAGAGCTGTCTCTCCCGTCTGTGGTGCAAGTCATAACACCGGTTTTTACAGAGGGAATGTGTGGTTTTGTTATACAGGGGTTCTCTTGTTGTCCAATGCCGAAACTCTAAACTTTGATGACAGCATTTTTCATTTGCGTCGTTTATGTATGTATTAATTTGTCTTTCTGTATGTATTATAAAGCCCATTCACTGTCATATACCTGATGCAGTTTCTGTGATGAGTACATAGGGTGAATAGGTATGAGATCAAGTGATTGATTTCCCTTCATTCATGTCTAAGACATGCTTCTATTGAAGAATTAAAAAAAAAAAAAAAAAAGTAATTTTGTAAAGTGTTTAAATGAATTTTCACGCCAGGAATATTGGATCCAGTCTCTTTACCAGAAGGCATCTGTTTTGTCTGATATCCAAAACTCTCAGCAGAGTATTGTCTTTTACCCGAAACTATGTTAACTAAAAGTCTTCTATCAGCCTGGGAAGTTGACAGAGGAAGCAGTCAGTTAGCAGGAAGCAGGAGGCTTTGTCAAGCCAACACAATAAAACTCGATGTGGTTCGTTATCTGGAGAGAGTTTTTTTTTTCAAACACGCTTGTAAGAAGTGCAAGGTGACAGAAACACGAATGAGTAGTTTGCAGCGCACACTTTTTCTTTTTTTTTTTTTTTAGCCAGCTATGTTAAATGAGTACTTCAGGACCAAGCAAAGCATCTGACAAGCCTCTGTTTTAATAGTTTAATAATTGAATAATGAAATAGTTTATTAAGTAGTGATGCACTGAAATGAAAATTCTGGGCAAAAACCAGAAATACAGCATGCACTGAAACCGAAAACAACAAACTTATTTTAAATTTTTTGTTGTTGTTGTTGTTGTTAATAATTGTAAATTAATTTCATGAATGTAATGAGTCTGAATTGAAAAACTACAAGCCGTCACAGTTTTATTGAAAGTAACAACACAATATGATGGAAAATATCTTAAAGGGTTAGTTCACCCAAAAATGAAAATTGTCATTAATTACTCACCCTCATGTCGTTCCACACCCGTAAGACCTTCGTTCATCTTCGGAACACAAATTAAGATATTTTTGATAAAATCCGATGGCTCAGTGAGGCCTCCATTGACAGCAAGATAATTAACACTTTCAACACCCAGAAAGTTACTAAAGACATACTTAAAACCTTAATTTTATGAAGCGACGAGAATACTTTTTGTGCGCCAAAAAAACAAAACAAAATAACGACTTTATTCAACAATATCTAGTGATGGGCGATTTCAAAACACTGCTGCATGAAGCTTTGAAGCTTTACGAATCTTTTGTTTCGAATCAGTGGTTCTGAGCATGTATCAAAATGCCAAAGTCACGTGCTTTCAGTAAACGAGGTTTTGTTACGTCATAAGCGTTTCGAAATGTACACTAGTAAAGTAATGAACTCAGCAGCTCTAGGTTAGCATCATGCAAATACAAAAAGATTAAGTTATGCTACACAACATCAGGCAAAGCAGGCCTCTATTCTGTTCATGTTATGTAAACATGTAAACATATTTCAACTTTAATTGAATTATGCAAAACAACAGTGCAAAAAAGCAGTAACAGACGTAAACCCAGCCTCAAACTGTGAACAGCAAATGCAGCCTCAAGTCAAGAACAAAGTTTTGCAGAGCTACACATTTTAATGTAATTGCTGTACATATAGAAAATTGAACTGCTTTTATTCAACTAAAGGAGTCAGGTTTCTCCTGAAGAACTCTTTGAAGTTCATCTTTCTGGCAGGAGAGACGGTTCCTCTTCTCATCCAAAACACGAGATACTGCTCTGAACACTCCCTCACTGTCTGTGCTGGTGCTTGGGGCAGATGAATACCTGTGTGTATGACACGCAAGCAGTGGGAAGGGATCTTTGTTCATTCAGGGGGATTGTTGCTTTTGGTTCATCTAGATCAGGGATGTCCAAACTTTTTTTAAAAAGGGGCCAGATTTAATGCTGTGAACACTCAAGGTGGCCAGATACTTCTCATTCATATATATATATATATATATATATATATGAGAGAGAGAGAGAGCGCGCTGCACAATTAATCGTTAAAGGTCGCAATCTCGATTCAAACACCCACACAATCTCATTCCCATATGACAACGATTTTCCTGTATCTATTAAACCTTTCAGATCTGCGTTTTTGCTGCCGCTGAGCCAGAGAAAGCCGTTGTCATGTATAGGTATGACGAATTTTGTCAAGCATGCCAGAAAGCGAGGAAGTGTGCACCTCATCACTTGTACGTGTCCGTTTCTCTGGCACACTGGTGTTTCCTTCACCAGATTCTTCCATCAGCTCTGCCTGTATCATTTCCTGTGCACGCTGCTTTTCCTTTGCATCATAGTAATGTTCTTTCAATCGAGGATCTAGTACTGGTGCGGTGCAGTGCAGTGCAGTGGGTTGGACTCAGTGTCTTGAAAGCATGTTAACAGCCTTCAGTAGACCTTTTTTAGCTGTTTTTCCACCTCAAGCAGACACTTCAGTTCTGCGATCAGGGCTGGACTATAAAAAATATTGATATTTATCATAAAAAAATTCTCAATATTGATGATAAATTTGAGTAATTTTCATCTAGACAATCAAGTATGTGTCGCTAAAAAGTCTGCATGTGTCTGACACATTCTGTTTCTCTTCTCTTTTTTTTTTTTTTGCCTTAAATGTATTGCCTAGCTATTAAAGTGTTCACCATATCAACAATCTTCTAGCAGTTTATCATCAAAATATTGGTATAATTTTGATTAAGTTTGATGATGACTTGAATGCCTTAGGAGGAGAATTTAAAAGTTCACTGCATTCACTTTTCATGAAAAACAAAATGGGTGACATCCTGTTGGGCAGAACTTATATCTGTATGAAAGTTGTTTGACTCAATGAGATCTATATATGTACAGCATTTCACACATATCTGTGAAAGAAATCATGTACAATATATGCACCACACATAAAATGGGCTGCAGAGCCTCCCAACCCATCACGCTCTGCTCTGCTCTGGCCTAATGGCCGACGACTCCGACGTGCCAAATTTTTGATCATGGGACCCTAAAAGGCCCTGAAACCTTGGGGAAAAAAAGAAAAATCCTTAGCAAAACTGTCAATATAGAAAAAAGTTTTTGACAGTATTGACCATTGCTAAAAGACACTTGATAATGTAGTTTCAGACACCACTACAAATGACTGGTGCTTTTTTTTTTTTTTAGTCATTGTAGCTACATTCAAGCTTGCACCTGAGGAACAGTCCTTAAAACACTGACAATTTACAGGCAGTAGACTGTTAAGGTCACAGTAAAAATAATTTAGGACAGCAGCAGAAAAATGCAGAGTGTCCCTGATCATCTGTGTGAACCTGCTATAGTCCTGCTGCAAGAGGCGTGAGGACTACAGATGTGAACAGAGCAATAAACTGCAATGTCCGTAATTTAAGACGCCTAAGACGGTGTTACAAGGAGACAGAAGGACAGCTGATCGTCCTTCATTGCCAAACTATGTACCAAACCAGACGTGTTCAAGAACCTGCAAGTGTTTGGTGGAAGAGTGGAATAACCTCTGCTGCAGTCCATGAGGATGAGATGAACTGTAGCACTTAAAGGGATGTAGAACTTATGGAAAATTCACTTTTATATTGTTTTTGAACAAAATTATGTGTCTGCAGTGTGTACACAACCACCCTATTGTGGTAAAAGTCCATCCACTCCGTTTGTCCCCCCCCATAAACCTGAAACAGTGTTTTAAAATGAGCCATTCAGGAATGTGCTTCAGTGTGACATCACATTGCATAGGCCCCACCCACTACTGGTGAATCTGCCCTATTAGCTTAGCTCCTCCACTGAGTGAGCTGTACACAGTCCGCATGTTTATCTCCTTGCCGAGCATTTAACAGCAGTATTCAAGTAAGAAATTTGTTCTTATTAAAGCTACTGAAGTTATTTAATCAAGAGCATTGAGTGATTTTTCTGTTTTTCTTTTGTTGTTTAGTTCATATTAACAGTATATCACGCTGCTGTCAATTTAATACACAGATCTAATATACATGTGATTTCTTTCCCTGCTGTTTACTTTCACAGACATAACCAACTGTGTTTGTGAACTTTGTGTGTTTTTGACATAACCTTGTGTGTATTTGACAGTTTAAGCGCAATAACGTGAAAGAGAACTTAGTTTAATACCCACGCGATGCGCCGTCTGACAGACAGCTTTCTGTGCGTGTGCTTCAGATGTGTGGGCTCAGAAAACCATAAATCAGAAGTTTAGACTGATACAGCTTTAAAACACATGCAGATAATAAACTTTGATGATGATGAAGAACTGCAATGTCATATGAGTGTGGCCGTGATAGATATGATAATCAAAACCAAACAGATGTTGTCGTTTTTGGCTGAGTATCCGAGACATGAGCTGTACAAGCTCTGCCCTCTTCTGGAAAGCAGGGTGGGGAGCAGCAGCTCATTTGCATTTAAAGACACATGCACCAAAACAGCATGTGTTTGCTTCCACTCAAAAATGGGCATTTACAACATGCTATAATAAATGATCTGTTGGGTATTTTGAGCTGAAACTTCAGACACAATCTGGGGACACCAGAGACTTATATTACATCTTGTAAAGGGACATAATGGGTCCCCTTTAAAGCAGCTGCTGCCACACCACATACTGATTGCTACTTTCCATATTTACCCCCGCTCTGTTTAGGGACTCGCTATTCCATATATGTCTGTCTGTGAAACTTTGTCTCAGTTGCTGAATCTTTTTATGTTCATACAAATATTTACATGTTAAGACATGCAGTTGATAGTGAGAGGACGTTTCTTTTTTTGCAGAGTTTATATATATAATATATTTGAAGTGAACAATTGATGAGTGTCACTTTCAAAGAATGCAATGCATTTAAATGATTAACAAAATAAAAAAATACACAGGTCGTAAAAATCACGTTTTGAATCACGTTAAAGTGAGTGTTTGTTACTCTGTGTACCCAGTGTTCACTTTTATGCTTTCACATTTCAGAGCGAGAAACGATCATTTCTTGCAAAGCTTTTCAAGGTGAAGATCAATAAGACGCCTGCACAGGAAGAGCATGTGAGCAAACAAGAAGAAATGGATGAAGAGTCACGGTGTTCAGCTACAGTCATTGAGCCTGTACAGCCAACCACATCATCAGCTCCTGTAGAGCCAACCGTATCATCAACTCCAGTACAGCCAACCGCATCATCTCCTGTACAGCCAACCGCATCATCTCCTGTACAGCCAACCGCATCATCTCCTGTACAGCCAACCGCATCATCAAGTCCTGTACAGCGAGCCGCATCATCATCTCCTGCTCTAGATTGCAAACCCAGTATGTATCATGTGCTCTCTCTTCACAGACACAAGGAGATCTTTCTCTCTCACTCTCTCTTGGTCTCTCTCTCTCACTCTGATCTTGTTTACATGTGCATTCTTAATAAGCCACCAGTGCACACACTTGTGTAAACATGTTAACTCTTTCCTTTATCTGCATACAGTAATTTTCTGCATACAGTGATAAACGGCTTAGGCATAAACCGATCGACACAGCTAGGTTTTTGCCATTTACAATTTCACCCAGCATGTAAACACCTTAACCTGTGCATAAATGTGATATGAGAGGAAATCGTCATTACTGCAGATTTAAGTGCATCCAGCCCTGTTTCGCAGTAGGGAAGGAGATAATATATTATGTTCTGACCCTTTCTTGACCCAAGAGATAATAAAAATGTTTTCTCATCTCAGGCAGTACAGTCGCAGAAACTGCAAACATGAGAGCACAATCAATCTGTAATTTTCCTGCTGACATTTTGGAGTACTCTGTGGGTTTTAATGCATTATCTAACATCACTCACATATTTATCACAACACAATTCACAATTGGAAAACTCAAGAGTCGGATACATGGATGTTACCTTGTCACGTCAATACTGATATCTTTTAAAAACTATTATATATAAATCGGTAAAACTTCATTTCAATAAACTGATTTTTGGTAGTTATCAGCGTGTTGGTGTGCATGTAAATGTGCTCCGTCTCTCTCTCACGCACACTCACCTCCCCTCAGCTCAGCTAATTTTGTCATTGGAGTGATATAATCATTGGATGATCATATTTCACAGATTTAGTATTTACACAGATTCTTCCATTTGAAAATTCAGGTAATATTCATCAATATTATTGATCTGACTGCACTGACACTGAATGATAACTGAACTGACCTGGATGATGACATCAATGTTTTCTCCAGAGCTGATTATAGCTGAATTAAACTCATTCTATAATTAATGAACTTTACACAGTTCTTGAACTGAACTGAACTGAACTGGATCAACACCGAACTGACTTCAGCTGAACAATGACAGTATTTTGTTTTAGAGCTGCTGTACAGCTGTGTCATTGATCATTATTTACATGCTTATCCCTTTAAAGCTGCTTTGAATCAATCTGTGTTGTATAAAGCGCATTAAAATAAAGGTGACTTGACTTAAAAAAAAAAAAAAAAATACATGAGCAACATCGCACAGTGTGACCACATTACAGACACATTTATTTCAAGAAATCTTACACAGTCGCTTATGAAACAAGGGCACATTTAGGGTGTGATCGTTTGGAGTGTTTAAATATGGGCCAAAAACCACGCAAACCATGCTCAGAACCCTGAAAAGGACCAAATGTGAAAACAAAAACATCCTTAGACATTGTCAAAACACTGTTACATGGACTCACTGATCAAATATTAGTATCCACAGCTAAGATCAAGGGCTGCCACAGTTTGTCATATTTCATGTCAACATTAAATGCTTTTTTTAGGAGACGCATTTTTTCACCAATAATTCATCAAAATCCCAGAAAAGATCATGCATGTATTTCTGTTTTAATGTTTTAAAATAACAACAAAATACCTCCTTTGTATGCAATTCTACAGAATTTCATCTCTTTAAAGCACCAACAATAACAAATTAATTCAGATCCTCTTTTGTTTCACTTCACATGAAGCACAAACAAGGACATTTGCACATACAGATGGCACCAAACTACAAAACGCAGCGTCTCCACCATTAAAACAGGGTGTGAGGTCTTGAGAATGTGTTACAGTACAAGTCTGTCATTTCTGCATCACAAGCAGTACCAAACTTGATGCGGGTTATGTGCAACAAACTTCCATATTCTGTAAAACGGGTCGCGTCACTTCTGGTTCAGGTCTTTTATATGTGCTTTGTTAAATATAGAGCTGTTCTGCTTCAGTTCATGCTGCCGTTAACTCTTTCTCAGACAAGCAGATGCGATGAGACTAGTTTTCCTGTCTTTCATACGATGTTTGGCATAAAGCCTATTCTAATTCATTGAGTTTGATGCAGAGCTATTTGTGTGGCAGACATGGGCCGCATTTGGGAATCGTGTTTGAAAAACAAATTACAAGTAGACTTTACCTTTAACTTGTGGACAGTGGACAATTGGATCAGGACAGATCACTCTATTTTTAGGATAGACTAATATTTCTGTTTCACACAAACTCAAATGTTGACATTGGTAGACTGGTAAACACAGTAGACTTTAATTATGAATTTATGGCGAAATTACTACATTTTCTCGTTCATTTTGAGCACAAAGAATGCTGTCACTTTATGGTCAGCAAAAATAGACTCGATAAAAATAGAAATGTTCTGCGGCGCTCCTGCATCGTCCGTGTGCAATGTGTGAATGCTCTAACCAGTTAATATGAGCTCTGAAGAAAACATGTACCGCATACGTACTGCAAACAGATCATGTGAGAAACAGGCAGTACCCAGTACTTCCTTGCTGCTTAAGTAGAATCTAAAAAAATCCAGAAGTGCCTGTATATAAGAGCTGGCATGTTTTCTAACACAAGGCTTTTCTATAAATCAAAACTCTTGCATCTGAACAAATGAGAAAGCTACACAACACAGAATCATGATATCAGGAAATGAGTAGGGCAAAGCGGTTGATCTGTAGGGCTGCGGCTCACCAAATCTGTGGTGGAAAATGGAGATTGTCCTACTTGTAAGCCCTCCCCAGCTAGCGCTCTGGAATGAAACCTGTCCACTTTCTCATCTGTCAGCCCCAGAACCACACGGGTCATTTCGCATATGAATTCCTCTAGCTGCCCTCTCAACCCATTACACACTAAACTCCTTAAAAACAGTGGTGAACTGCTTATTACCCATGAATAATGTCCACAAACTTTTAAAACCGCAATTGTTAGACCCCTTCTGAAGAAAAGTAGTCTTGATTCTTCTCTACAGACCAATCTCTAATTCTCCATTTCTTGTTCATGTAATGCCGTCTATACAGCTCAATAACTATCACGATGACATTTTATTGAAAAGATTTCGTTAAAAGCTGAAGTTCACTGGATATACACTATATTGCCAAAAGTATTGGGACACCCCTCCAAATCATTGAATTCAGGTGTTTCAATTACTTCTATGGCAACAGGTGTATAAAATCAAGCCCCTAGGCATGCAGACTGCTTCTACAAACATTTGTGAAAGAATGGGTCGCTCTCAGGAGCTCAGTGATTCAAGTGTGGTACCGTGGTAGGTTGCCACCTGTGCAATAAGTCCATTCGTGAAATTTCCTCACTACTAAATATTCCACAGTCAACTGTTAGTGGTATCATAACAAAGTGGAAGCAATTGGGAACAACAGCAACTCAGCCATGAAGTGGTAGGCCACGTAAAATCACAGAGCGGGGTCAGCGCACGCTGAGGCGCACAGTGCGCAGAAGTCGCCAACTTTCTGCAAAGTCAATAGCTACAGACCTCCAAACTTTGTGTGGCCTTCAGATTAGCTCAAGAACAGTGCGTAGAGAGCTTCATGGAATGGGTTTCCATGGCCGAGCAGCTGCATCCAAGCCTTACATCACCAAGTGCAATGCAAAGCTTCAGATGCAGTGGTGTAAAGCACACCACCACTGGACTCTAGAGCAATGGAGTCTGGCAATCCGATGGACGAGTCTGTGTTTGGCGGTTGCCAGGAGAATGGTACTTTCCTGACTGCATTGTGCCAAGTGTAAAGTTTGGTGGAGGGGGGATTATGGTGTGGGGTTGTTTTTCAGGGGTTGGGCTCGGCCCTTAGTTCCAGTGAAAGGAACTCTTAAAGCTTCAGCATACCAAGACATTTTGGACAATTTCATGCTCCCAACTTTATGGGAACAGTTTGGGGATGGCCCCTTCCTGTTCCAACATGACTGTGCACCAGTACACAAAGCAAGGTCCATAAAGACATGGATGAGTGAGTTTGGTGTGGAGGAACTTGACTGGCCTGCACAGAAGAGTTGAGGCTGTTATAGCTGCAAAAGGTTGGCCAACTCCATATTAAACCCTACAGATTAAGAATGGGATGTCATTAAAGTTCATGTGCACATAAAGGCAGGCGTCCCAAAACTTTTTGGCAATATAGTTTACTTTAGTTATTTGTGCGACAATACACATTATATTTTGGTCAAGTTAATTACATTAAATCATTATGTACAGTTTGGTTTTACAGCATTGTTTTTTGAACACATAAAAGCTAAATTACTGAATAGACTCATCTTTAATTGGTAAATGATACACACATGTGGTGTCTTGAATTAGAGATCAAACCAGTATCCAGCAGTGCTGAGGTGAGCGACCTACAGTCCCAATTTTCATAATTAGTCCCAAAATGGGCTTGCTTCTTAAGCGTCCTTAAGCAAACTTTTAAAATGCATCGTGTGTTTTTCCAAAAGCTTTATATCTTTATATCCTTCTCTTTATTCTGTTTATTTTTTCAGCCATTAAAGACAAAGATGAAGTTGAGAGCACTACCAGCACACCCCAGAGCCGACTTTCAGATCTGACTCTGGATGCTCCCCCTTCTGAAAAGACTCCTGCAGCCCCAGTAATCAAGAAGTCCACTCCAGGAAGAGCAAAGAAAACCATGCCAGGCTCTCCACGACTAGAGCTTCTGAAAGGGGCTCTCAGTAAAAGCCCTTTAACCTTCACTAAAAAGCCTTCTGAAACAAAGGCATCTGCTGAGTCCAGCAGAGCTCCAGAACTTGTGACCAGCAGAGCCTCAGCGGAAAGGCCTGCTGTGGACAGTCCTCTCCTGATCAGACAAAACATCCGCCGCTCTCTAAGTCAAATTCTGCTCAGAAGGTTAGAGGTTCACATGAAACTTTATTGCATTATAAGTAATTATGCTTATGGCTTTGTTGTCCACTATGCCTAAAATGATAACCGGAATTCTATATTCAATCCGCATTTAGTCATTTGTGTGCTTGTCCTTGTAGCTGCTGCTTACAGAGGTTTCTAATCTTGTGATTATCATCTTCTTTAGGTTAAATCAGAGTGATGATTTGAACATTTCTGAGAATGAAATTGAAAAGCTGGCTGTGGACATGGAGAAAGAGCTGTTCAATATGTGTTACACCACAGACGAGGAGTATAAGAATAAATACCAGTGTCTCATCCTCAGCTTGAAAGATCCCCAAAACAAGGTTATTTTATGTACATTTTCTTTGTATTTACTTCATTTAAATGTTGTTTTCATAATGTGTGGAGTCTTATATTTATTCTATTGATTTTAATATGTTTTCAGGAACTGTGTCATCAGGTTTTGAAAGGAAACATATCTCCAGTCAGGCTTATTCATTCGAGTCAGCAGGACATGACATCTGTTGAGGTAAAGTATTGGATTGGTCACAAAAAAATTCATGTTAAGTAAGTTGATGTAGAGCATTTTTGACTGTTTTTGACAGGAAACCACTGCTGACTCTTCTGTGAAGGAGGAATCATCCCTTCGTTCTGTGGAAATGGAAGAACCTCCTTCTGCTCCTCCTGAGGAAGTGACGAGCATAGAGCCCACACAGCCATTGAGCACAACCACGCCTTCAGTGAGTTGATAGTGTTGGCTTCTAGCTGAATTTTAGACAAAGTTAGCAAAAGACTTTGACAAACACATTGCAAATCATCCACTGCAGCTTGGCTACACAATCTTAGAGTATATTAGGGCTTTTCTTTTAACTGCTAGAACACCGTGGCATTTCTCTTCCTCTGAACAATCAAGCAATAAAGCCTTTTGTCTATCCTTAGGTAGAGAAACAGTCTCTGTCTCAACCGAAGCAGACTCCTGCGAGGGAAATGATCTTAGAGGCTCCAGACCTAATCAGCAACATGTTGAAAGACACAACATCAGAACATAAACACCATCTCTTTGACCTTAATTGCAGGATATGTACAGGTATGACCTTCTAAAACACATTTTTTTTTGCCATTTGGCATTTTTTTTTTTTTTTTTTTCATCTGATAAAACTTATTGGTGGGTTCTGTTATACCCAGTACAGGTGTTGCGCATCAGAGCTGTTACTATATTTAGAATGGCTTATGATATGTATTAAAATATATACTTTATATCTACTTGACATATATTTTAAAATGATTGGATTACTGTATTGACCAATCAGTATCCAGAACAATAGCTATATGTAGTATATAAGTATTGCAAACCACAGCCTAAACAAATAGTCCCTGCAACTTTCTTCCATAACTTGCATGTCAAGCAAAAGGCCAGAGATAGTCAAAAATAAAAACAAAACAGTTTTAAAGTTGCTGCCCTGCCCCACACTTAAAGACTTCTTACCTGCAGGCCAAGTTACAACTGATAATGATCCTGCAACCAAGAAACCCAAGATTAAGACAGTGAAAGAAGACACAGAAAAAGAGAAACCTTCATGTGTTGTTCAGATGAAAGATGAAGCACTGGATTCACCAGCACTGGACTCTGATATCATTGAGTCCCCTGCGTCCCCTAATGCAGAGGACTTGGACTCAAAGTTAACATCTGCAGATTTCTCTCCTGTTTTGATTCCTTCAGTTCCCACTGTGTCCATCTCCAGAAGAGATCCCCGTACAGCACAATACCGACAAACTCTGCCATCATCTGCTGGCCCAGAGTTTGTCTCCCCCCCACACCAGCATCCACCTCCAGTAAAGGCTGTCATGGACCCTCTTAAAGAGACACTGGCACCACATGTGTCTGTACATTCGCCTGCTGTAATGCCCAAATCTATTCTCATGAAACCTTCACCAGCCTCACTGGACACTTCATATGGCTCAACGACAAGGTGCATGCAGACAAGTTTTAGATGTAACTTTAACAATGAATAATACAATTAATTGTTAGAACTTAAATGGCACAAATATTTCTAATGCATTCTAATCATGTGGCTTTTTTTTCAAGGCTGGCAGATTGTGATAAAGGAACAAGGCAGTTTTTATCTAAACAGAACATTTTATGGAAAGGCTTTCTTAACATGCCAACTGTGGCCAAATTCGTCACAAAGGGATACTTAATTTCTGGCTCTCCTGACTTTCTGAAAGAGGTTGGCCTTTTTAAACATAACTAAATGATTATTATTATTTTAATAAGATACATTTTCTTGGGTATTACATGTATGCATTCTCTGTTTAGGACTTACCAGACACTATACAAGTTGGAGGCAGGATATTACCTCAGACTGTCTGGGAATATGTTGATTTGATAAAGACATCAGAGGCAAAGGTAAGCCCTTGACCTCAAATGTATTATTAATAACATCAATAAAATAATAATTATATTAAATGCACATTATTTAGGTAAATGCCCTTGATAAAATCTATTTGCACTATTTCTTTACAGGAGCTGTCATTAATCCGGTTTCATCCAAGTTCTGATGAAGAGGAGGTTGCATATGTGTCCCTGTTTTCATATTTCAACAGTCGTAGGAGATTTGGGGTTGTTTCTAATATTTGTAAACACATCAAAGATCTTTACCTCATTCCGCTGTGTGCAAAACAGTCCATCCCTGCAGCACTACTTCCCATAGAGGGACCAGGTATATCATGCGCATATTACATACTAGGGGTGTAACGAGACAGTTAGCTCACCAGACAAGACGAGACACAAGATTGAGTTCACGAGAACGAGACAAGATATTTACACAGTACTTTTAAGAAGTCCTCAATTACGAAATGCATGACTAGACTGCAGGTGCATTTAAAATGTTTTAACTAACCATCTTGTAATGAATATTTCAATTCTACTTTCTGAGTATGAATTATCATATGCAGTAAAAGACAACAATACTCAAACATTGTAAAAGGTTTTGTCATTCAAACAACTGAATGGCTTCTCTCCTGTACAAGTCTCTTCAGGCCTTACTGTACATGAATTATGAGTTTCTAAAATTTCTGACCTCCTAACTGAACTCCTTTCCACAAATTGATTGTAGAAATAAAAACAGTATAAATAAAAATAACACAATTTTCTCTTAGTCTTAAGTGCAACTAATACAACTAATAAGTGCAACCATAATCAAAATACTCTCAATATTCAAAGTGCAAATAGAGACACAATTTTTTCTTCAAGCATGATACAGAGCCAAGAGATGGTAACTACACAGTCCAGCCTAAGATAGCTTTCATATTGGGATATATTTTCATGCATCAGGGAGACACTTTCAAAATTTATTGAAATCACGCATTTTACTTTTGCGCTCACGCGTACTCTGTGAATAGGGAGTGGCGGTGCTGAGCGCGAATTCTACAAGATAAGACATTTATCAGATGCTTAGGCTCTGTTGTGCAATGAATCCTCTGCCATGGTCTTGTCAGGCATCTTGTCACTTACTCTCGTCACGTGATCAGTGAACTCTGATTCCTGCTGCACTACGTACGACTCTGCAGCTCGTGTTGGATGAGCTGGATGGAATTGAAGCGACCGTTATCCAACTGAATGAAATGGTTTTTATTTCTATAAAAAGCAAAATGACAGTGGAGGCATAATGTAAATGTAGCGGTTGCATATTCTATGCTAATTTCATCTTCACACTCCGTCATGACAATATTGCTAGACAGATTTTCACGTCAAACAGAAATCTCGTCACATAATTTCGAGATCTTGTGGCACAAAATCTCGTCACACCCCTACTACATATACTGATCTGTTTCGACATCAGGTATGATTTTGACCTTTTATGTTATGACTTCTCTTAGGGCTTGAACAGGATCACCCTAATATCCTAATAGGGTTAGCAGTATGTCAGAAACTGAAGCGCCCTGAGGGATTGCCACAAGATCTTGGCGAAAAGAAATCTATGTCCTTGATTTGTGTGGATGGAAAGGAAACCAGCAATTCTACCTCACTAAATGATCTTGGACAACATAACATTAAGGCTTGTGATGCTGATATCTTCCTCAACTCAAATCCTTGTGGATCTTTACCTTCAGTTGGGTTACCAGACCCATTATACTCTGCCAGCTCTCTGTGTGGCCCATCTAGAGTGTTATCTGTGTCGAAACCCACCCCATCTGTAAACGCAGGCCCATCCAAAGACCCACTTCAGACCATACTTAACACATTATTTGGTCCAAAGAAACAACCCCCTGATGCCACAGAGTTTAATATAAGCTCGTCAACAGATATGGTTCAGCCTTATCAACAGATGTCCAAACATGATGATCCAATGGAGTTAGATGATGATAGGCCTTACGATCCTGAGGAGTATGATCCAGCTATTTCTAATGAGGCCCTGGTTTCTTTCAGTCCAGGTGAAGTTTTGGAGCCTAAAGTTCCATCTGCAGCCACTGATAATGATGATGATAGACCGTATGACCCAGAGGAAGAGTACAGTGCAGCTGCCAATGCGCATACTGTCAGAAATAATATACCCAAATCCTCAGAGGCTAAAAATATGGAAGAGACCGCTACAGTTACAAGTGACGTAGCCTATGATCCAGAGGACGAGACAGTGTTTGAGGAGATGCAAAATTACCTCACAAGTAACGCTTTACCTCACAAATCCACTCTCTCTGAACATAAAATTTCACATTACAATGATAAAATTTTAAGTCCAACTTTCTCTGAGCAGCAAAAAATTCTTGAAGAGTTGAATAGGCAGATAGAGGAACAGAAAAGACAGTTAGAAGAACAGGCAGAAAATCTACGCCTTCAGAAGGAAGCCATTGGTGTTTCCATGGCCCATTTCTCTGTTTCTGATGCTCTGATGTCACCACCACCAACGTTTGGCAGGGATGAAGAGGAAGAAGTAGAAAAAACACCCTATTGTCAAATAATTAATCAGAATAGGGATCCACGGATCTGTCGAAAATCCAGCCAGGATGTGCAATTTGATGATGCTGAATGCGAGGCTGTAGAAAAAGAAAGTGCGCAAAAATTATTAAACTTGGAAGAGACCAAGGATATAGAAGTGAACAAATCATTAATCACCAATAAAGAGAAACTGGCTTCTGATAATGCAATGCCAAAAGAAGGGACACCAGAAACTGCACAACTACAGAACACTAAATGCTCACGTTCAGAGTATAACTACAAAAAAGGAGGCAGTAGAAGGTCCACGTTGAGCACGTCTAGGTCACCAAGAAGGAGGTCGTGGCATGAACACAGTTCATACCACCAAGACAGGGCATCTTCAAGAGCATCACATACAGTTAGATCCTCAAAGGATGTCTCAGACAAACACCATAGAAGCAGACAGTCGTCAGAGCATCCCTCTAGGGGAAGTTACAGTGACAGGAGGAGTTCAACATCATTAAGGAGCAGGCATCATCGTCACCACCACAGAGACTCATCTTCACCCTCACGGTATAGGAGGAGAAGTCATCGTTCACACTCAAGCCGGAGGGACAAATCTTCACAGGATGACAGTGGCCAGTCTCGTAAGACTGACCAGCAAGGGCCTGGACCTTTGTCAGAGCATAGCACTCAATCTTCACAACATGACTCTGACCAGGTGTCAGGCAGTGATAGCATGCAATCTGCAGGACAAATTGAGACGAACTGTAAAGACAAACAATTGGCAGAAGTTCAGCAAGGTGGTTCTTTAAATATAAAACATGAGGCTGATCAAAGCCAGGGACTTCAGACATTCCAGAATCCAGGGGAAGCTTGTTCTCAGCCTCTATTAAATAAGTCATTTGACAAAAATCAGCCATTTTCTAGCCGATCTGAAATGAAGAGAGAGAATTTGCCCCCAAGCAAAATGAACTCGTCTTCCAAACAAGGACCACTACTGCCTACACCCTGCCTGCGCGCCACGGGTAATATTGCCCATGGTGATACTGACCTGCCTTTACAAAGAGTTACACCAGCATTACAGCCACAAACATTTCACCATGATCCCATAAGTCCATCTACCCAGCCACCACATAACCGAACAGCTCATTTTTCTGAGCATGGCCAGATTGATCAAAAGAGAGGCATGCCATCAGTTCACAGGTCAAATTATTTCCATAATGAGACAGACAAATTACATTCAGGAGATTACCCTCAAAGGGCTTTCCATTCACAACATAGAAACTTACCTCAATCTGACACTGATCAGTTCTATTGCGGAGAACTGCCTCAGAATGATAGAGATGACTTTTTTATGCATGATGCAGACCACAACACTCAACCTTGTGCATCTCAAAAAGAAGAAGGATTCCCCACATGGGAGCGTGGCAAGTTTGATCGCCAAAAACATTCGAACCACATGCTCAGAAGATTTTCATTGGAAGAGACAGAACAGGTCCATCAAAGTCAGAAACCCAGGCCTGCCCAGTTACATAAATGCAATTTTCAAGAGCCTGGTAGATTAACTGACAAAAAATTTAGATCTTCCACGCCGGGGCAACATTTTCATAAGGACGAATCTGTCCAGTTTCAGCAAAGAGAGTCACTATTAGGGCCTGTCCCTGTGCACAAGGGCAATTTCAGACCTCCTAATCCTAGAGAGCATTTTCAACCTTCCACCTTTGATAAGTGGAAACCATCAGAAGAGCTGAGAAATCCTAAATTTGGTCAGCCCAGGGGCCAGTCCTCAGGCTTTGAAGCAAGTGGACATGCTTCCCCCCAAGATGTTTGTGAAGTGCAAAGCCCTAACTGCCACCAAACATTTGCAGAGGATGCAGAAGACAGAATACAAACAGGTTTTTCAAGACGGGCTCCAACACACGCTCAAGATCTGGCAAGTGGGCCAGGTCAACCACGAGGGCTTCAAAAATCTGAGTTTAGAGGACGAAGAAGGGGCATTGGTGGGACATTTCTTGCAAGGGGTCATAAAATGAATGTACAAATGAGGGGACCTCGCTTTGATTCACCACAGCAGTTTTTGGGCCAGAGAGAACCATCTCCTGATTTCCATGGACAGAGAAGACCTTCACCTCAAAATTGTGACAGTTTTGACGACCATAATGAAGTCCATTCATCTGGTTTTCATTCCAGCCATTCCACTATCACCCCTACTCAGTTTAAGAAACCACTACATCAAAATCAATGTGAGATTCAAAATTTGGGGCAACCACACACAACTTTTGATTGCCAACCCAAACAGACAAATATACGCCCTTTACGACGATCCGGTCTACTCCCCACCCCACCTGGAGGTCCAATTAATCTGAACACTCCCCAGGTACACAGACGTAACTCCCACAACGAATGTGACCGGTCACAGGGACTACCTGACATAAGACAGGACGTCAGTGGACATTGCGTTCGTGAAGAGAATCCAAGCATTGGTAACAGTTTTAAACTTCAGCCACATGATAACTCAAAACGTTTAATTCAGGAGGAACAAAGAGTCGAGTATGAAAGTAGACCGGCAGAACCAAGTGTTCAGGACAGAGGTTATGGACGGGCATGCAGAAGGGCAAGAGGACGGAATGGCAGATGTAGAGATGAAAAAAGGCCAAATATGTGGAGATAGTCAACAACAGAGAAGGAAAATATGACAGTGGAGCTATTGATTCAGTCAGAAAAGTAGAATGGATGGGGAATAAAGGAACAAGACAACCCATCTGAAGGTTTAAATATGTGCAAGTTCAAGCATAGACAGACCTTGTTATAAGCCTGTACACTGATAGATCTCAGTCAGAATACATTGCTCTGGAAAGTGAAGCAGTTTTTGATAAATCTGTTTGATGTTTCTTGAAAGATTGACAGTTTGCTCACCCTGCCATGTCAACTTTAAGTTGATTACTGAAAAAGAAACGAAAAAAATGTTTTGTTTTTTGTTTTGTTTTGTGGAAGCAGGACATGTTCATGTAAGCTACCGACTAAAGTCTGTGAATGTTTTATTTTTATTTTTTTATCTCTTGCAATTGCAAAAATGTTCTCATGAGCTATAAATAGCAGTGTACATTTATGTTCATAGATTTTTAAGTAGTTTTCTAAATGTACATTTGTAAGTATTTCAGAATTTCAAAAAATGGAACCTTGTCTATTTCCACTGATTTCATTTAGTAAACAACTGAACCACAAAGTCTGACCAGTGCACTTAATGATCTCTAGTTGTTGTTGTTGTTTTTAAAGGGATACTCCACCCAAAAATAATAATTTTGTCATCATTTACTCACACCCATGTGGTTCCAAAACTACAAAGGGTACAACGGGGCTAAAGGCACACCGGGGTAAAAGGTGCAATTGATTTTACTTTACACTAAACTACCAGATGGCACAAAAACTTGCCACGGCACTTTCCAAAACATCCACTTTTAAGATGAATGTGGAAATTTAATGTTTGATGATTTTTATTTTTTTTATTTTTTATTTTTTTTTAAATGTAGATAATTATAATATTTTAATTATCTATATTTTGAGACAAAGGTCTTGTTAATGTTTATCAGTTTTGTTCAAGGAAATGAAAGCAGCAGTTTTTCAATAACAGAAGAATATGTAAAAGTATGGTATTTGGGGTAAAAGTGCTCCTGTTGTTGGAGTGAAAGACACAATAATTAACATGATAATAAACAGCTGCTGACTTTTCCATTTGATGACTTGACATGGTTAGATTCAGATGGTAAATATCATGTATCAAGTTGGGTGTCCATCTTAGAGATAATACCCATATTTATACTGAAACCATCATATTTAAAAATATATTAATCATATCATAAAATAAAATATCATTTATTGTTACTACTGTAAATCTATATTAAATTATGCGATCTCCTTCAATGCTTTCAGAATCTTTTCCTTTTAAAATATTTTTTTTTACATTTTTAAAATATATTTTTATATTAACATATTTATTGAACAAAAATTAGTAATTTTATCACTCATAGTACAAACTTAATAGAAAATAGTACAAACTTTGCTAAAGTGATTGTTTTGAACAAGTATTAACATAGACATTATTAAAAACATTATTTTAGCTGAAGTATTTCTATCAATACTGTGTGTCTTTTGCCCCATGCTGGTTTTACCCATGTGTCTGTGGGGTAAAACGCCCCCCTCACCACATCATACATTTGTAGGATTAAAATAAACCACTTTTATGATTTATTTTCACACAAAAGCTGTTGCTCCATTAATGTTCAATACACACATATATGATTATTCTGCAATCATACACTATGGGAGTAGTGAAAAGAACATTTGCCTTTAGATCCGTTGTATATATTTTTCTTAACACAAGATATTTTGAAGAACATTGTGAACCAACTAACATTTGAGCCCATTAACTTCCTCTGTATGGACAAAAATAAAAACACAGACATTTCTCAAAATGTCTTTTTATGTTCCACAAAAGAACGAGTTCCACAGACAAAAGAGCAGTGTCCCTTTAAAGATATGTGGCTATAACCATATTAAAATGCCAACTCAGTTTTGTAACGCATGGATAGTATATCTTTATTGAATAAGTTGTTTTTGGTAGGACAGACTTTTGACGATCATTGATGGATTCCGACCACATTAAAGGGTAACGTGCAAATACGTGTCATAGGTTAGCTAATAAAGGTTAAAAAAAAATTAAAAAATTATTAAGTGTTGAAAGAAGGAATGAATCAGGTGAGCAAAGTTTACTTTGGCCTATTTTTATTAATAGTATTAATGATGACGATAATAATGTATGTCAACGTGGGTTCTAGTGGCGGGAGTGATTTGCATATGCAATGTGCATGCATAAATAATGAACAGATTACTGTATAAAAGTTGCAGTACTGAAACAAGTGGCGTGATTGGGCCTGTAACAATGGTATAAATACGTGATATTTACAACAACGATAACAACACGACGGCGGGGTGTGCGTGACGTCACTAACGACGCCACGCAGGGACAAACGCTTATCGTTTTCTGTTTCAGCCGTTCAGTGTCAGGTAAATCCTTAATCATTTATAATCTGAATTCAGTGAGGTGTTCTTACGATTCGGAGACATTATGTGCTTAATTAATACTGTTATTAATGGTCGTGATAGAGTCAGTCAGCTGTGAGGGCGGGAAAACTCGGGAAGTTGAGGCCTTAGGCAAGACTGTGTTTTGTTTAAATATACTATTATAATTTCGTTCTTAACTGTTTAAATCGTAAGAGAATGCGTCTGTTGTCTCATTAAATAACTCTTAGATCCATATACAAAACCATCACAGTAATCTTAGTTGGCAGGGATACCGTTATTGTTACTACTTTAAAAGCAGGTAGAGTTAACATGAAATGGCATCCATTTTTACTCATTTAAACTAAATAATGTTAACATATTTTGAGTTAAACAGAATATTCAATAAGACATAAAATGCACAGACTTTATTTAATCCATCGAGAATTGTTTAGATTGTGAAAATTGTTTGTCAACTAGTCTTGAATGTGAGTGTGGACGGTTACAACTTTTTATTATTTAAACCCATAATAACAACATGAGTCAGTTTTGGGCTGAGAGCCCTTTTGAAGTCAAGTCAGATCTATTTTATTTGTAAATTCAACAGCATTTGAAATGTCTTTCAGGATGAGCTCCTCTGTGGCCTCTAAGACTCATGAACATGCAGCATCTGCAGACGACGGTCATGTGTCTGAACCTGTCGCTGTCACAGTCAGTCAAAGTTCACAGTTTAGCCTGATGGAAATGAATGAGGTAGAGTACTTACAGCACATTATCCAGAGCCATATGGATGCTCAGGTGACAGAGACCGACAGCTCAGGCTTCTCACACCTTGAGGGAAGCCTGTCTGATGACACAGAGAGGCAGATCAGCTGCTCACCGTCGGTGTGCAAGTCAGACGTCACACCAGATGAGCCGCGCTCCGTATCCATTCAGGAGATCAAGATGCTGCTGGTAAACGAGCCGAACGGGGTGCTGGGATGTGAAACGACACCTTCCAGCGGTGTAGAGGTTCCAGGATCTGTGCTGGACAGAGTTCAGTGTGCTGAGGAGGAGAGGACAGATGTGCGCCATCGGAGAGGGACACGGCTGCTGGAGGGGCGATCGAGCCCACCTGCACGAGTCTGCCTGGAGAAAAGGTTACAATGCAACCTGTGTCACACAGCTGTCTTATTCTACTACATTTGTGAAGTCTGTAAAGAGTCACGAGACGAGAGACAGCGTTAAATTACCTCATGCCTCAAAGCACATAACATTACAATAATGAACGTGGTTTACAGTGAATTTATAACAGCTAAGGGGGTTTTTAACAACGGCTTCACAGGGCTTATTGCTTTTATATAGAACAGTGATTAAACTGACAGGAACCACCTGTGCATTAAACGGTTTTATACTACGGGGCTGTTGAATGATCGAATCTGGTTGACAAACATTCTAAGGTGTGCAGTTATATTCAGTGAAATGCATGTTTAAAGTAGTTATAGGCAGCTCTTGACCGCATTACAGTTTCATATCACTTCACCAAATGATTTCAGTTATCTCTAAAGGTCCTTATATATGGAGTGAATTTTGTGCCATAATTAAACAAACTCAATCTGCTTTGCTAAGGGAAAACTCGACTCGCAAACAAACAGAAAGCAATGTGCAAATACAAAGGCCAGTTTGAGCGAGAACGCAGAGGAGTAACAAATGTATTTTGTTTTACAAATAAAAATAAATATTTCACAAATAAATACAAACCATCCTACAAACTGCATATAACCTGTGAACAAATACCAAACCTATAGCATATAAATGCATACCTGGCTGTTACGATTGTAAGACACTTGCCTTTATATGAGATCTCTCGGCTCGTTTTTCTCACAAATGTGTCCAGGCAGATTTTCTCACAAATGCAGTTGAGCAACTTCCTCTTCCAAAACAGCAGATGGCGCTATGCAAGGGGATCAATTTAGCACTAGAGAGCAAACGCAAATCCTGGCAGCGGCAGGTTGCAGCGCCACTTGCAGTGACATCCGGTGGAGTAGTAGTTTTTAGGTTTTTTTTGTTTTTTTAATAAAAGATTTGAGGATGCATATTTTATACCAGCAAGCAGATGCGACCAGAATATGAACCCAATAAGCTAAATTGCATAAGCAGTTTCCCATAAAAGAACAGACACACACAAAAGGAGTGCCCAGCGGCCGATAGGCATATACGCACGCACGCATACAAATACACAAACATTATTTATTAATTTATTTCTTTAATGTGATCACACATTTGCCCATTTTCATTTTAGTAGCTATTACAAAAATGTTCTATACTTCATTGAACTGCCAAATTTCCATTCATCAATTTATTAATTTACGTGCATTAAATGAATGTAAAATAACCTGCCAAAACTTACATAACCTCAAAGCCACAAGGATCATAATTTAAGATTAATGAATTTCCGATGTTTGTGTGTTGTATGGCTTCTGCCATCAGTCGTTGCCTGCCATCAGTCAAGGCAAGGGAGGCAGAGTCTCTTTAGAGAAAACACTGGATGAAAAAATTATCGATATTACAAAAATAAAACAACGCAAGTATTACAAAATGTGACATTAAAAATTGTAAAAGTCACTAGTTTTTATATAGTAACTCTGTCCAACAATGACACCCGCTGGTAAAGTTAAAAAGAACAGCTGAACATCAGTTAACAAATAAAATATATTGTTTGTATTGTTACTGCCTTTTGTTATTATTTTGGAATAAATGTAAAAAAATATGTAAAAACACTATCTTGATGAGATATATTGGTTTTAATAAACAGAATATAATATAGTGTAAAAATACAAAATATAATTGTATTTAGCCTTTTTTATGTAATGTTTATTTTACCAGGAATATGTGACAAAATTAAGTGTAACAGGGACATGAATTTAAAAAAAAAAAAAAAAAAAAAATGTCTAATAATAATAATACACACGTGTTTGCCTCATTATTTTAAAACACCACCGCACGCCACTGAATGTATAGTAAATGACATTTTGGAATTAGCAGCGGAGGCTTAGGATGAGATGCGTAAGAAATTAGTCCCACACACAAGAGTGTTTTAAGGACAAAAACCTGACAAATTATTCTTAAAATACAACATCGGAACAGTGTGTTGAGGTGTGGTAACCGTAGTTTAAGCGGAATAATTGACTCCGGGCCGTTGAATTCTTAGAAAATAATGCGCTTCGCGTCGTGGCCGCATTACTACCTCGGGTGTGCATTATTTTCTAATATTTCAATGGTCCATCGTCAATTATTCCTTACTTAATGCACACCTTCCAGCCAATTGACCCTTCGCCGGGAGTTTGATTGACAAGCGATCTAACCAATCATAACGCCGAATCCGTCATTTTGTCCGACAAAGCAGTCAGGAGTTAGAAGATTAACCTCGGTGGACTTGAACTTGAAAAAAGCTGTGTACTGACATCTTTCCATGTTTGAAACATTCTTTCTCATGTTGATTCATGTTTATTTGATGCTATAAATTAACTAGTAGGAAGAGATGATCGGTTCACTCTAGCTGGCGCTACAGCGATCTGTCACGACACATTAAAGAGCCACAAAATAGTATTTATTGTTTGAATTTCTTAAAAAAATTACACAGTTTGAAAGCTGGGACTTTGTTTAATATCATAAGTAACCTGCTCTGTCTTGTCTGTCGACGTGTTGTCAATGTCCTCTTTGCGATGTATTTTTCACTCTGTGTGGTGTGACAGCGCCATGGCTTGTCGGACAAAGCAACAGTAACTAAGGGGGGCGGGTCTTTGCGAAGGGTCAATTAGAATTGAGTATTCTGACTTTCTGATTCTGATTTTATTTAATATTTTCTTAAGTATACATACAATAATAATTTCATTCATTTCATTCATACACTTAACGTATAAACAGAATAGTTCAAGTTTTGTTGTGATATATATCACACATTTTTGTCGTGCATTTCATATTAAGTTTAATAGGTAAGATCATAGGTAAGAAATGTGTTTTGATTAAAGTTAAGAGCAGATCGGGAACACACACACACACACACACACACATACATAAAGCATATTTTAAAAACGTCATTATAAATGTACATTTATTTGTATAATGTTAACAGCAATAATAACACATTCCTGTTGTCACTGCCTAGTATTGTCGTGGTAACATTCCATGTAAAGCTAATGAGGAAATTACGTGTTTAATTAAGTGTGTTCCAAACAGCTTCATTATGACACAATGTCCCTCCAAAGTGCCCACTTCAAGGGCTCTTCCCTTCAGAGCAAGTAGTAGTCTGTTTTCATTTACTTCTATGTGTTTATGAAAATTTGGTTCATTTTGTAAATTTGAATTATGAATTAACACTGAAAGGTATTGTGATACCACTTGGTACAGTGATACTTCAGCTAGTATAGTATTGTAAGATATGTTTATGGTATCATAATGATAACCGTACAACTGAGACATGCCAGTCACAATTATGTTTAGTTCATATTGCTCGTAATTGTAAATTGTAAGTTTAGTCATGTATTGTTTTTCTGTGAACAGTTACGATTAGTTTTTAAGCAATATCACATGAGCACGAGTGCTGTTTTTTCCTAATATCAACACGATTGTCAATGTAATATTGATTTTATACAACAGATGTTTTCTAACTGACTAGTCTAAAAGTAAGAAACCCCCAGAAGATGATCAAAAAACTGTGTGTATATATGATACATCTGAAATACTTAAGTTATGAAACAGTCAAATCCCTATCCTGAATGCTGCTAAAAATAGGTCACTATTATGCAGTGCGCTCGCCTTGCGTTAAGATCGTTTAACATTTAACATAACACTCAACGTTAGCCAATATAGGCATATTTATTAAAATCAGCTCGGTTCTGATAAGAAAGTTAATCAAGGAATAGCATATAATCAGCTTTTAAAAAACGTAATTTTCCAGCACATGCTAAACTTGTGTCTAAATATGTTACAGTTTAAAAGTAAATCCACATTGTTTTTAAGGGAGGCATCTTCCCTCATCCTACCCTATATATATATAATGTAGTCGATATTTGCCTATATTTATTTATTATATCCCAGTTCCCCTTTATCGGACCAGATTGGCTTATTAAAAGAGCAACCTCACCTGTCACCAAGTTGGGACAGGTGCTCTGCATTGTCCATTTTAATTTCTAATTTAGAAAGTAAATTTTTAAATAAAAAATAGAATAACAGACAACAATTATTTTTATTTTTGTTACGCTTACGATCACCTATATTTTTTTTTTTTTTTTTTTAATCTTATTTTACATTTTTATTATGTAATTAAAGATTAGCTTTTCATTAACTCACAACCACCCCCCCATTTGAGAAACCCTGTTTTAGGTCAGAGGGGGTTTGGCAGATGCTTTAAGTCATTGTTGTCTTCATTTTGACATGATTTCATAATTTATCTTCCAGATTTTTATCAGTGCTTTGTCACTCTACGAACACTCCAGGAATATCCACACATGCACAAATTGAGAAATGGAGTAAACCAGACAAGATGGTGAAAATACAAGGCACTTATCCATATGAAGGACATCTGTTCAAAACTGTAGGTGCTTATCTTCATGTTCATGTCATTCAAATGCACTCCAGTATTTGTTTGTTCCTGAGGTCTGCTGTTTGTTTGTTGTTGGTAATGAGTGATGTCCTATGGTCTTTACCTTTTTCTTTTATTGGAGGGTGGTCAACAGTCTGAGCTGATCATCCCTACAGAGTTGACCTTCAGTTTCAGAGCAGATAAGGGTTCAGAGTCAGTGATGAGAGCTCCGTTTGTCAATTACACTGACACTGCTGACCAGCAAACTGCCACCACACTGAAGAGTAAGACTTTTTAAAGTTGTTAAAAATTTTAAAATGATTTTAAAATTAGTAATTAATCAGCACATTATCGTTATTATAATTACCTTTATGTTGTTTTAAAGCTATATGACTTTGCTTCATCATTGGAACAAAGACTCTTTTCCATACAGTAATCAGGGGCTGACAAACTCCAATAATGAAAAACAAAAAAGCACCATAAAAGTATTCCATACGACCTATGCATATACTAAAAAAGTATCAACTCTACAAAAAAAAAGAGTCAAATAAGGATCTACACAGGACACAAGCAGCATACACACACATTCACACATATTGTTCGTCCTTCCGTCAAGAAGATGACCAACTTCATCCGATGTCGTAAGACCGATCTTAGCCCAGAAGTGTCTTTGGCAATGTGGGCAGATCAAGTGAGCTGGGGTGCTCTCTGCCATTTGACTGTTTCTTTCTCGGGCTTTGCATTCAGCCCTTTTTTTTCTTTGCTGTCTCAATAGCCGCATTTCCACTGTTGGGCCAGAGGTAGGCATGCTATTGCGTGCCAGGGCCAGTCACATTTCCACTGTCACTTCCGAGGCTTGATTGGGCCCCGTCGGGGCTTCCTCGGGCCAACGGCCAGGGTTTTTTGGCCCGCCAAATACCTGGGTCCAAAGCAGGCCAGCTCAGGCTTGAGGGAGTAGTTATGAACAAAGGCCGAGTTTATCTGAGTCTGGAGACAGCAGCTCTGTGGGTGATTTCATATACCTAACCAGGTAGATCATTTTAGTCTGCAGGAATGGAGACCCCGATGCGGACACTCGCAGTAGGATAGGAAAAGCCTCCACAGTCTTTCGCCCACTGCAGCCGATATGGTCATCATCGACCATTTCCATCAGTCAAACTTCGGCTATATGACTCTGTCGTTCTGTCAACTGTCCTCTACGGCAGCAAAACCAGGAGCATGTCGGCTCGCGTTCGGAATAAGGTAAATGCCTTTCATCATTGATGATCTTGAGGATCAGTTGTATCCTCAAGATAGACTACACTGACCAAATCTGAAATGAAGTGGTGCGGCGACGGAGTGGATTTGACAGGCTGGATTTCATAGTTGCGGAACGCCGGCTCCGTTTGGCAGGGCATATCTTCCACATGCCGCGGTCTGGAGCTCCTCTGTTTCTCCGACTGAAAATATAGCCTAAATGTATTAGGACTGTCATATTTTTGGTCTTTCTAAATGTGATGTAAACTGTTCTGTGACTACAAATAAACAGAAATAGACATGATTGAATAAGTATGTTCTTCGGTGAAATAACGGTAAATACCACTATTTCTGTGAACAATGTGCATTCTTGATGTTGCACAAATTCATTATGATCAATGTATCACTTATTATTGTTAAATTGTGGTAAAACATCGATGCTTGGGTTTTAAATCTTCAAGTAAACAACAAAAATGCCAACAAACGGCCGCTTTTATCATGTTTGTTTTGCGATCTCGCTAGTGATTTCTTTCTGATTAGTTTTCTGCTAAATCTTCCATTTGTTGGTGAAATTATGGGTTTGCAACGTTGTTCCAGAGAGGCGTGTTACGGGCAGGTTTTAGTGAATCGCTGCAGAGCTTCTTGCCCGACGGTCGAAATGCAGCATGGTTTTGGGCTCGGTGCTACAGGCCCGAAGCTATTGGCCCAGCCTGGCCCGTTGAAAGCCCTGGCTCACCCTGGCCCTGCAGTGGAAAAGCGGCTAATGTGCAGTGTCCTGGAAGACATCTGTCAGCATTGCAGAAAACATCATGCTGAACAGTGTGGGGGCAAGCAGATGGGTCTCTATCAAGTACACAAGCCTGCATGCCGTCATAGAGCTGGAGTACTATGCAAATTAATCATTTGGGGCATCCAAACTTGCTCACGATCTTCCAGAGCCCCTCACGACTTGAGTTGAATGCCTTGGTTAAATCCACGAACGTCGTGTAGAGGTCAACGTTTTGTTTCTGGCACTTCTCTTGTAGTTGGCGGGCAGCAAATATGTCTACTGTTCCTCGTTCTTTACTGAAGCCACACTGGCTGTCAGGGAGTAGGCCCAGCTCTAGGTGTGCGGTGAATCAGTTCAGAAGGATTCTTGCGAGGATTTTTCCTGCAATGCGAAGGAGTAAGATTCCTCAGTGGTTGTCTGTTTCCTTTGCATTTGTAGAGGTTCACTATGGTGGCATCCTTGAAGTCTTGAGGGAGAGTACCTTGTGCCCACATTGTTGGGAGTAGTTCTGTCAGCTTGTTGCGCAGGCATGGTCCAGAAGCTTTGTAGATCTTGGATGTTATCACATCAGCTCCAGGAGCTTTGTCATACGACAGCTGGTTGATGGCTTTGTCGAATTCTGACAGTGTTAGAGGGGTGTCTAGGGGCCCTATCATACACCGGGCACAATGCGACACCAGGCGTGACACAAGTGTTTTTTGCTAGTTTCAGCCTGACGCAGTTATCATTTTCATGTCCAGCGCCCACGTTGTTTAAATACCAAATGCATTTATACCCGTCTGTTCGCCCATAGGCGTGTTGATCTGAAAATGATGTGTGTTCAGGTGCATTGTTGGTGTGTTGCTATTTTGAGGCAACTGAAAATGACTGCGCCATTGACCAACAAAAACCTGGTCTAAAGTCAATGGCGCAGTCATTTTTTATTTATTTTTTTGTTATTTAAAGGGCGCGTTAGTAATATGCACCTATAGGCGGGTGCATAACCGGCATACACTCTACTTGTTAAACAAACAGGGAAGCTCAGCAGCACACAAACATACCAAATATTAAAAATAAAAGGATTATGCTTTAAACTCGCGCACGAGCAGATCCTTTTCCTCTCTGGAGAAGCGTTCAGTCTTTCCATTTGCAAATTCCGCCATGTAAATAACAATCCGCCATGGTGCAAGTGCACCTGGCTTTTAAAGGGAATGGGAGATGAGACTCTGATTGGTTTATTACACATTATGCCCAAAACATACCCATGACTCATTAAGAGACTAGGTACAACCCTTTTAGACCATGTTCCTGGCATGGCGATTAAATTTTAATGTTTCAATTGGAAATATTTCAACACATCGAGAAAAACTGAGCTCATTAAGCCACTTCACTTGGACTTTAATGTCATCATTTAAGAAATGACTTTTTTATGTACAAAACAGAGCAACCTAGATAATCAACTAAAATTAAAATTTTATGTTCCATGAAAGGAAGAAAGTCAGAACAGTGAGTAAATGATGACTTTAAACAGTGTTCTGGACTGTTGTGAAAACATAGAGATGTGATTATATTTGTTTGTTCTGGTTTTGTTTCTCTCTTCACTGAAGATGAGGTGGTGGGTAAAGCTGTGCGTCCCATCAAGCGTGTCCGGCCAAGGGCTCTCAGGTCATCTAATATCATACAGGGCTCAGACAACTGGAAGACATGTGCCAGTATGTCCTTTACTAAACGTGACAGGACGAGACCTCTCATGGATCAAACTCAGCGCAAAGAAGTTCACAATAGGAAGGAACGTGATCGCAGGTGGTTTGCAGCATTAAATATGTTTCAAATGCTTATTGCATTATAGCCCGTACCATTCACTGTTAGGTACAGAGATCACATGTAGCATGTTTATGTTTTGCTCAAATTGTGTCCTCAGGAGAAGAATCCGTCTGTGCTGTGATGAATTGAACCTGCTGGTGCCGTTCTGTTATGCTGATACTGATAAAGCCACTACACTGCAGTGGACCACAGCCTTCCTCAAATACATTCAAGAAATACACGGAGACTGCCTTAAACAGGTTCCCTCAAACATGCCACTGTTTTGTGTTTATGTGAGTGTGACAGTGGGTCATGTGAAATGCATGTATGATGCATTGATTCTTTAAGAGGATAAAATTGTTTTAGTAGCATAAAAGTCTTATTTGGAGTAGGGCTGCATGGTATACCGGTATTACACAGCAAAATCCCCAGAGTTAAATCAACTCTGCACTGAGTACATAAGGTCCCTCTCTAAACAGTGTTAAAGTAACACTGAAGCAGAGTTAAAGTTAAATGGCATAATTAAGCAATTAATTAAGTGATGTTTGAGCATTAGTGATAAACACCTGCTGTTAACAAGCAGAATAACTGAAGAAAAGAGAAACACAAGAACTACAACTGACTTCAGCCACAGCCTTAGATGAAATCAACTGAAGATAAAAGACATGAAATCTCTGAAGATCTCACTAAAAAACTCCACAAACAGCATTACCAGCTTCACTTATTACTAACCAGATTGACTTTTTCACATGTCTACAGAAGAAAACATCTATGTATTTATGAAAATTAGGTTTATTTTGTAGATTTGAATTATGAATTAACACAATACTGAACGGTATCGTGATACCACTTGGTACAGTGATATTTCAGCTGGTATAGTATCGTAAGATATGTTAATGTTATTGTGACAACCCATTATTTCGAGATACTTCTAATAAGGTGGTTTGCAGTGTTAAGGGTGATAGAAGCACCTACTGACACCTCAATTTACCATTCATAGTGAAAATACAAGGATAATTCAAGATCCACAATTTATCAGTCAGGTAAAGCAGGTATTTTGCAATTGCATAATTTATCAATTTGGAGATAATAAAAAAACAAATTCTCAAATATAAATCTAAGAGTAAAAGAGGCATACCTGACATCAGAGAGTGTATGTTTGACACCACACTATGGGCTGATCTAGCTAGAGAATCGCCCCACGCTTTCCTTCTGCAACCCTCCCTGAAGTTCTCAGAGCAAGATTAACACGCTCCAAATGGAGACTTGTACTAACAATTGGAATTATTTATATGCTAACTTCACTACTGAAGCAGATCTTGACTATGGAAGTGTGAGACTATAGACAGGGAGGGGGCTGTTAGTCCTTGTGGTAGATGTTTCTATTCTGTTTTTGCAATAATTGCTATAATTATGATTAAAAGTACCAGTATTGTTTTAAAACCAATCACCATTTATAAAACTGTGGTGTTTAAACCTATTATCTGTTTTATTTGTTTTGTTGGTTAAAAATGTCTTGAATTACATCCATAAGCATGCAGAAATCCACTCTCTGTTTCAGGATTTCCAGAGAACTTTCTGCGGCAAGACTGGACTGCGGCTGAAGCCCAGTTGTGTTTCAGTAGCACATCCTCTCGAACCCTGTCAAAACATGACAGAACCTGAGAACACTTCACACAACTGACTTCCTGTTTTCTGCTGCATACAGATGCTCAGAGTTCTGAATGTGAAACTGTAGTTTGTCATTCAATTAACATTTTTCATGTGGGTTTATTGTATGACCTGTTTCCAGTTGTCCATGTCCAGCCCAGTTTAAATGTGCACGCAGTCAGGACCATGACCATTTGTTCTGATAGGCCAGGTCGAGTGAAGAGCGAGGCTTAACACATTGTTTTGATTGTTTGGAGACCAAAACAAAATGACATGACTGCAGAGGGCACTCAGTGCCTTTAAAGGAATGTAAGAAACTACTGTAATGCAGTTCAACTGTTGAACGAGAGAAAAACTGTGATGTGTATTTTTATTAATGTTTGTATTTTTATGCCTTGTTTCTTTTGAAGGGCATGGCCATTGTATTATTGTATTTTATATAAAGAGTACTTTAAATAAAATATTATTTAATACATTTATTATTGGTGTATTATTGGAAGGTTCAGAGACATGAGCTCTAAGAAATGATTTACTGAAAAGTGGCTTTATTCAGTTTTTCTTACAATACCATGCTGTAGAAACTCACTGTACACACAACAGTAACTCAGAAATAATAAATAGTATTTAAAATCATATTTAATAGTTACAGCACCAGTATCTAGTGGATACGGTTGATAAAGCCCACAGATGGCCAATGACATATTTTACAGTAAGTGTGTCTGAAGCATCTCATTCATCAAATGGTGACTTGGAATTTTAAAGGTAAATGTAAGAATAAAATGGCAAAGAAAATCAGTTTGCAGTAATACATCCAATATATCCGTGTTCATTTCTCGATGCCTCAAACAAGCCTCTAGTTTTTCACTGTTCTTGCCTCAGTTCAGATTTTGTGGTACTGTAAACCCCTCATGAAGCTCAACCTTGTACTTCATTAGAGCATTACACTTTTAATGGGTGCTGGACAAAGACACTTCTAACAGAGTCGTTACAAGGATTGAAATATTTTTTTTTTACATCAACTGGTTTCACGGTGTGATGTATTTGGTCTTCTGTTGTATCTACACATGTTTGTACTTCAAGCCTGTGGATGTTCTTGAGTTACACTGATGGAATCTTGAACATTCCACTCTCGACGTTTGTTCAGCTCTGAAAACGCTGCTTTGATGTCCACTGACACTTCTTCAGTTCCGTTTCTCCTCCCAAAGCATTCCTGAAAGGGAATCTGTTCTTTCTGGTGTTAATGGTTCTTGGGGTTGGAGGACTTCCCGTGAACCACAGGTCCTTGGCAAGCTGAAGTGTCACAGATTCCAGGTGATCCCTGGTGTCCTGGTCTGCCGGCTCTTCCGGCTTCTCCTGGCTCTCCTGGATCTCCAGGTGCTCCATCACGGCCATCTTTGACGATGCCATTCACGCCTGGCAGACCTGATGGCCACAGAGAAGAAATGATTAGAATAATAGAATGATTCGCAGGGAACTGAAAAGAAAAGAATCACACGTCTGTTGAATTATTGCTCTGAAAGCGACTCGATAGTCCACTTTAGACATTCTACTAACTATAAGTAACTCTGCAACTACATGTCAACTAGCAGTCATTAGAGTGTTAGTAGACTTTTTTTCGATGCTCCTCAAAGACATTCTGTAACTATGTTAACTTATTTTACGAACAAACTGCAACGTAACTAATACTCTAATGAGAGTTAGTTGACATGTAGTTGCAAAGTTACTATAGCCGCTTTTCCACCGAAATTACCAGGAACAATTGAACAACAAACAAACTATTTATTTGACTCTAGGTATGTTTTTCAACCCGTGGTCCACTCTGAAAAGAGAAAATGGTCAACTGGGGTCACACTTAATGTACTATTGAAAAGACTGTACATACCCTGGTCACCCTGGTCTCCAATGGGCCCTTCGATTGCTTTACCTATGGGGCCCTTATCACCTGGCTCACCGACATCCCCTGCAGACATGAGATACATAGAAATTCATATTGGAATGCATATATACAGTATATATTAATTCATGTTAGGATATCACATTGTTCCTGGGTTATACACATACAGTAATAACAAATAGTTTTTTTAAACAGTGTATACTCTGCTTGAAATTACACTCGTGGTATATTCTGTAGGTGCAGATAAAGCCTGTCCTGAGGAAATGTTGCCAACACTTTACAATAAGATTCCTTTTAATAACATTAGTTAACATAACCTAACAATGAAAAATCATTCTAAATCATTTAATAATCTTAGTTAATGTTAACTCTTTCCTCGCAAATGTTTTGAACCAAAAGTTGCCAGCCACCACCAGCATATTTGATCATTTTTACGAAACTTTCATGGCCCCCTTGAATATTTTGTTGTATGAATATCTAAACATCCAATATATCAAACCACGTGCTAAAAAAAGTACAACATGATCAGTCTCTCACCTCGAGGACCAGGATCACCCAGATCTCCTGGCAGTCCTCTATAGCCTGGCGGGCCAAGGGCTCCAGGGTGACCAATGGATCCAACTTCTCCTTGCTTTCCTGGAGGTCCAGCTGGTCCTGGACGTCCCACGGGACCAGGAGCCAGGGGTCTTCTCAGGTTAGCAGCTAGCTGAGCCATCTGATCTGTGGTGAACAAGATTGTAAGACAGGTTGCATCATGAAGCTTTTCATAAATGCAGTTTGGTAAATTTAAGGGTAAACAAAGGCTGTACCATCAATCATTGAGCCACACAGTTCCCTGATGTGCTGCTCACTAGCCAGTTTACCCTGCAACATAACCACAGCAGTAATCATTAGAACATTATAGATGCTATACACCCATTAATCATATTTCGGGTCTATAGCACAGTGCCATCATATATTGTCAGGCAGTTACGTACAGGGACACCAGTCTTTCCAGCGACCCCTGGAAAACCTTGTTCTCCCTGGAATCCCATTGGTCCTGGTTTTCCAGGTGGCCCTCTGCCTCCAATCTCTCCCTGTGGTCCGACGACTCCTTTGGCTCCCAGTTCACCACGCTTACCAGCCTATAACATGGAGGAAATTATTGTCCTCAGGTAGAAGCATAATACATTTTGCATTTGGTCCTAGATGCCATCTAGATTGAAACAGCGTCTCAGTCATTCCAGCTGTACAAGAAATAAGACATGTTCAACACCTACAATCAGGTCATAAGTTAGCAACTTGAACTCAACTATATATTACTGTGCAGCACCTGTAGATGTCAACTATGGATCCTTTTCATGGACTGTAATGATGCGTTTCCACGTTATCAACATCACAAATCTAGTAAAGTTTTTAATATTTTAAATTTTTTAAAAATGTAATACATATTTATAACACTATACTTTGTGTTATTTTACTTTGGCAGTAAAACGCATTAACGCTCGGAATCGCTCTGTGAAATTTTTGGGTATTTTTTTGAAAAACCTACTTTTTTGCGAACTAGTCCTAAGTTTTTAGGCCCCCTAGGGGCTGACAAAACGTTTGAAGTGGGTTGTCCCACTTTTACTAAAATGGCTATAACTTGTAAACGGAATGAGATATTTTCACCAAACTCAGCACACCTATGTAAGAGCTCATGCTGTGGTCGCATGAAAAAGGACGTGTCAACTGGCCACTCGGTGGCGCTATAACATGAAAAAAACATGAAAATGGCTATAACTACTTATAGTCCGATTGACTTGAAAATTGGCTTGCAGTGTCTTCGTCCGAGGGGCCACGACTGTCTATGAGGACATTGAAAAAAACATGGCCGCCATTGGAAACTGAAATTTGAGCAGCTATCAGACAAGGTTAATGGAGGACGATCTGAACTAAACTCACTGGGCCTGTTTGACTCACGGTCCTAGAAGACTGTGAGAAATTCGAAAGAAATCGACCACTGAGGGGCGCCTTCACGTTTTTAATGTGTGTTAAGGATCGCGTATCACACAATTTTCCACGGACAGCCACGACATTCATACCACATGGTAGAACTCCAAATTCTGAGCAACTTTGGACCGCCTCTGTCCATCGAATCACTCGTTAAATATTGGAGATTATTTCAAAAAACACATTTGGCAAACTAGTCCTAGGTTTTTGCCTCAACCTCGATAACTGTTGAAAAGCTTTAAAAACTATAAATTTCCTATGGTAAATTACCTGTATTGGCTGTAAATGGTATTTTCCATCTATGATCGAGATGGTTATAGGCTTGCTAATTAAAGCATTATACATTTTTACGCATGTGCTTAAAGGCCTTAAAGCGCTTGAACCTCGATAACTGCTGCTCACAGCTAATTTATTTTTATGACTTGAAGAAACTCTGTATGGAGCAGGCTGATGGTTCTTGATATGTAATATGCCAGCAATCATCTTGCATACTACATACAGTAGGTTGGATTAGATACTACATAGGATAGGTTCCTTACTTCTCTAATCCAGTCGCCATAGGTTACCATCTTTGATTCTTACCCATGATTCTTTTACTGTGCTCTTTGTATGTCATTGGCTTCGTTTGGAATGGCACACTAACATTATGCATGTGTTCTGTATGCATAGAATACCTGGACAATCTACTACATCTGCAACAATGCATTGTGCTCAGCTATGTCTCTGTTTTATTTTATTCATAGCAACATAATTTACCATGGCTGATAAATGTGGTAACATGGAAATAATAAATTTATTGTCAATGAAAATACATTAAAATATATACTTGAAAATAAAAAAAAAAAAGATTGCGAATCATATTTTGGTTTTAAAATAAAAATAAACAGGCAAATATGCAAATAATTATAATAGCTTAAAATAGGCAAATTTATAAAAAGAGGAAAAGAAAGATTTTCCTATTAAAAAGATGAGATCTCACCTCCCCTTTCTGGCCGACGGGACCATATGGACCCTGAAATAAGAGGAAACAGAGTCTGTCTCAGAAATGTTTACGTTCAGTGGAAATGAACAGAAGACTATTGAGACTTTCAGCTGAATGGGTCAAATGAATGTGATTATAAATGCATACGGGCTCTCCGTTCTCCCCTGGTAAACCATCACTTCCAGCAACTCCCTAAAACAAATGAGCACACGTCAGTATAGAAAAACATGTAGACGGTTCATTGATTTTCATCATATAGTTCCTCCAGCAGTTCTTACCATATCTCCTTTAGGCCCTCCAGCTCCAACTGGACCCTGAGAGAGAGAGAAAGAGAGAGAGATGTGTTTGAATAAAAAGCAAGCGAAAGTGTGTGCACTAGGTAGTTAAGCAAGCAGGTGTGTGTTGAGTGAAGAAGGCCTGAGAACACAGACAGGCTTTGTTCTGTCCAGAGCTCTGAACAGCAGGACGCTTTGCAGTCAGATCACCAGGACCTTTTTTTCACTATGTCTGTGATTAAACCAAAAACTAAACAATATATGTGAATGTGTTTGTTTGTCTCTGTATGCATCAGTATATGTCTGTGGCTTTTAGAAAGCAACTAGAAAGAAAATGTCATGAAAAACTTTGATGTTTGCTTGACAAAGACATTTTAAAATCGCTTTAAACGCGTTGAAGTTTTCAGGTTACAGAGGCCTCATGAAAAACACGGCTAACATCACTAGACATTCAGATGTTTATGCATCACTCACCCTCTCACCAAACCCGCCTCTGATTCCTGTTGGACCAGGCAGACCTGGATCACCTAGAGCTCCTTTAACACCCTGTATGGGAACAAAAGAAAAAAAACTGTCATTATTAAAATTCATAAAGTGGATCAGATGACAAAGATTTGACCCTGGGTGCGTGGCAGTCAGCTGTGTCAGGAGAGCAACGGTCGGGATTTTTGCTGAATAATAATTTCCGTTTACTATTACTAAACCCTATCATATACCTTCAGAACACTTATATAAGGTAAAGTTTTAGAATATAATATAAAGCTTTAGACAACACCATGTTTGCCGATTAATGACTGAATTTTCATCTGGGATGAACTATCCTTTTAATGGTTTGGCCTGAAATCATAGAACTTGTTCCTTTTTATTCCTTGGGTCATACCAAAGTCAAATGTAAAGTCATGTATGTTGGCCATTTTGAATTTGAAGTAATTGCCATGCCCTGAAGACACCTGAAAAGTTTGGGAATTTTCCAAATTCATAACTTTTGCTGTAGTTTGACTTCTTGGGTTGCAGTGCAAATACAATCATACCATACTTGTCATTGGGCATTTTGCATTTTATTAAAATATCCTTGTTGAAACACCTTCTACCACATTTTCTTAAGACACCAAAAATAATTCTGCTGTAAAAATAATTTGGTGTTACTGGTCACAATGAAAGCAATTTTATTATTACATTGCATGTTAATTCTACTTAGACACTTGATGTGAAATTACCAGAAATGTCAGATGTTTGACATTGGTTTGTTTGGTCCCTTATATGTGGCTGTATTTGTTGTTGTTGTTGTTGCTTTAAGGCCGCATTTACACAATTCCGATTTGTTGACCATTTTTTTTACGACCAGCTTACATCTTCTTTTAAAAGTGACCCATATCCAACATCTGCATTTACACTATGCACTCGTCAAAACAACCCAAGGTAGATGTACTGACCCGGAACAGCTTAGGCTGTAAGTAAAAATGGCGCAAATTGCAATGGACGCAGATTAAATAACTTTTACTATATGAACATACAATATGACTGACGAAAAAGACGAGACTGCAAGCCTCTACTACGAGCGTTCATGTTTGCGGTTGCCAGATGTCAAGGTTTTAAATCACCAAATTGGTGCTTTTCCTGTTAAAAGAATACATTTTCTGCCAGTGATTTACTTAATTTCAATTTCTTAATACTCAAATTCTTAAATGACAACAATCATTGTGATTATAACTTTGAGCAAAATAATCATTATTATCAGTTTAACAATTATGCAGCATGACAAAAATGCTGCATAATAGTTAAGATATTTCATGAGTTATACCACTGGACTTCACATGGAATCTCTTGTTTCTCTTTTGCTCACTTTTAATCCTTATAAGACGCATCATTTAATGTGGTAAAACAGAAAAATGCTCAAGATCATATATTTTTACTTGTCAAAATAACTAATTATTTTTCTGATTCTGTAAATAACATGTTATCTCATGGGTTTCAGTTTTTAAAAATTCAAATTTAACACAGTTTGCGCTTGTTAGTCAAGGTAAGGCACGTTAAGTTTATTTATATAACGCATTATCTACACGCCGGTAATTGTTTCCCTTTCATTTGTTCGGGCTTGTTGATTATAATGAATGACACTATAATTTATGTTTATTTTATACTTATATTTTTCACAGATGTTCCGTATACCATTAAATTTGAAGGATTTGTTGTGGATTGAGGGAAATAAAATACGTTTATAGTGTTTAGAACGTTTGCAAACATTTCATTTTATGTACCATATTTTACATTATTTATGTAATATCTGTGTTGTTTTTCTCTGCAATGCAATTTTGACTCTGTGTGACATATTCAGGAGCAACTTATTTTCCAGAAAATACAGTAATATGTGTGAACAATGAGATTTGACTGTGGGCAGAGACACCAATTATTCGAGTTTTCTTGTTGCACCTGACATTATCCCATAAAATATTACCATGTGCAACTTACCTGGAATCCTTTAACACCTTGGGGTCCAGTGTTTCCAGGTAGTCCAATGCCACCCTAATAAACAGGCAGATAAAGCATCATCACATGCCTTGAGCTTGACAAAGAACAACCACAAATTTTCTCCTAATCGTAGCACATGACATCAGCATCTTTCAGGATCAAGCTGTTTGACTTTCTGTAGCAACAAAGATACACCTCTAAATGAGCAGTCTGTCATGACATCACCATCACAGTACCAGTATAATACCATGCTATTGTATGTTATGAGCCAATCTTATATCCTGCAAATTGAGACAATTCATTCATAAAATGGAAAATGGTGGTTTTGTGGTGTCAAAATCAGTGAATCAGCAAAATGGACAGGACTCAACTGTTTAAAAAGCAATGGCTTTGTCTCCTGTTGTTACTTACAGCCACTCCTCTGGGTCCAGCCTCTCCTCTCTCTCCAGGGATGCCAATCTCACCCTGCGGGAGAAGTCACCTTCAGTAACCATCAATTGTGCATTACAGTGTATCAGCAGCCTTAGACGATCTTACTAAATGACCTGTCTAATTATATATACAGAATTCAAAAGTACAGTAAGACCAGCTGAAAATCAGCATGCATTACCATTCTACGGCTCTCAAAAACTGTTCATATCAGGTCATAAATCAGATACATACAGGTATACCTGGCTCTCCAGATGGTCCTGCTTCTCCCATCTTTCCTGGACTGCCCTGAATGGAGAAAGATGGTTGAATTATATACCATTTGAAGTTCAAATCTACCTCAGATGGTCTTCCAGTCTGATTCATTTAGAGTCAGAAACACCAGACCAAAAGAGACGTGATACCAGGAACAAAGTACCACAAGCAATATGTCAGCTGTCTGAAAGCAGCTTGAGGATGCGAGGCTTGAGACCGGAGGAAGTTTACCGAGGACGCTTGAGCTAGGAAACATTGAAGCATAAAGTCGTATTCCCTTCACATCCATTATGATTGTTTTACTTCATGTTTCACCTTTGCGGTTAAATGAACCACAAATTTCACATCCTTATTCTTGTTTTATTATATTCATTATACATTTCTTGATTAACCAAACTTCAACAAAATAAGCGCATGACTCTTTCATGCTAAGTGATGCTTGAGTGATCAGGGATATTCCAATTTCCAATTCCAAATACTTGTTCCATCAATTCTTCCACCCTCATTTCTGTCAAGGAGCTAAAACGCAAGGAAATGAAAAGAGGATGTACAAATAGGGAATTGAGAAGCACCCTAGGTCGGACCTTTTGGAGCTTATTTATTAGAGTTGCAAAATTCAGCTCTTTCGCCCCATCTCCAGCTTTATAGGCTTGAAGAGTAGAGCGGACACAGATTATGTTTTCTCGCTTTTCTAGGAGAACCATGTTTAATCCTTACACCCTGCTTTGCAAGGGCTTAGGCACAGAGTATGGACTAACGTTAAGAACGAGAGTTGCAGTTGGTCTAGAGTGATGCCGTGGTTCAGCATGCTCCTCTGGAGCTTAGGTCTAGGGTCGGATTGATAGAATTGCTATACAAACCCTATATTATCATTCATGGCCCTCTCCTGAGGGAGAATTGGCACAGGAAAGGAGCAGGTTTTGGTTAAAAGAAAAACAGGGATCTGAAACTGCTGCTTTTGGCAAACATACTTGTTGGCCATATGTCTGAGGACATCCTGCCCCCCAAGATAAGAGTGGCATTGGTAAGTGGCTGTGGGTGGAGGTAAATTGATTTTGGCATCTCTCTTGCTCTGCTCTGATATCCTGAAAGTATCTTTTTCCAGGATAGAGCTATATTCTCCCCTATGTTAGGGTCTAAAGTAGAATTGTTCGCTCCCCTGTGGATGGGTTGCTTGGCAGATAATCCCTTAGGGAATTATGATAGGCAGTCCGCAAGCATCCCTCTATTTCGTTTGCTTCCCTCCCCAACTATTGTTGGGTTTTGAAGTAGGGATATATGCTCCCCTTTGGATAGATGCTTTGATTGGGAAGTTCCTTCACTCAACTCAGGCCTTTAAGTAGGGCCTAAGCTCCTCTGTGGCTTCCTTGGGGTATAGAGTCTGGTGGATGAGAGTTATTGGGCAAACTGCAGTATGTCCTTCTCTTGTTTGCCTCCCTTCCTGAATAATGGTAGGGACGTATGATTGGCTTACTTGGATGGCAGTACTGAAGGCTGTAGCTTGGTCATTATGAGCTACATATTAGAAAAACAAGTACTTGTCCACTCCTTGTCTATGCTTTTTTTTTTAAGACCCTGCATGCTCCATTTGGTAGGCTGCTCCCTAAGAGTCTTCTCAGGCAATATTGCTGAGGACCTGGCAAGGCATACCAGAACATAGCCCTATTTCCCCTTATAGCTCTGCTCTTGGAGCTTTGGACTGAGGCCTGTTCCTCAAGGGAGGGAGTAAGGTTGTACCAGCCAGGCCTTCCCTTGCTATGGAGCTAAGACGCTTGGTGGTTTTTACCTAGCGCCTGGGAATATTGGCTTAATAATTTTTTTTGCAAGTCACACAGGATGTGCCCTTGGGGTTCATGCGTTCTTGACTCCAGCTTTGTTCTGTAGAGTCATTTAATGCTATGCCTACTATGTTTGTGCATATTCACAGCTTAGTGAGGCAGGCACTCCTTTAGCATGGCATAGTGAGTATTGGTTCCCTATAGTGTCAACACCAAGACGCAGCATCCAAGTTCCACTTAGAAAGGGAACATCTCAGGTTGCATATGCAACCAGGTTCCCTGAGAAGGGGAATGAGATGCTGTGTCTCACTGCCATGCCTCGGGCTTGCCTGAACATCTCCTTCAGACAAAAGAGTTGATGACGTGTAACTCAGGTTCCCTTTTATACTCAAAGGCGATCCAATATGACGTCATGGACTGCCGTCTGCCAATGATTATTAGCGTTGATGCAGCAAGATTAGCAAGATGCAGGGCAGTGGAATAAAAGAATAAAAAAATAAAAGAACTTCACCCGTGAGACACTGCAAAAGATGCAAGTGCAAAGGGCAGACACATCCATCTAGTGCAAGTTCACATAGAAAAACTGAGCTGATTTCTTCCCCCTCTTCAACTCTTCAAAAGCACTGCACATTTTGTACATCTCGCATATAAGAGACCAGATTCAGTTCACGCAGGTCTCTGATAACAAGCTGAGGATCTGAATCAGGTTTGTAAACATTTGCAGCTGTTCAGATGCTCCATCATATATGCCTATCAAGAAAAATGCCTTCTGCTGACTCTAAATAATCATAAACTGATTATTTTTTACTGTTAATACAGCTATTAATTGCCTTATTATCATGTAAATTGCAAATAGATTGATATACTTACCACTCCTCCTTTGGCACCTTTTGCACCAGCTTTTCCTGGCAAACCCTGAATTATACACAAACACGTGCTGTGAGTTGTACAATGATACAAAAAAACAGTGCACAATGCTACTGAGGTAGTTACTCAAATGTTATTATCAAACAGAACAACCAAAATGATGTCCTAGGTGAATTAAACCTTTGCAGATTCAAAAACAAGCAAAGATGAATGACAAAAGATCACATAAATTACACTATTTCTTATTCATATTTTATTTGTCATATAAATATTTAATCTGTGTGCTTAGCTTTTCAACAGTGTAATGGATGATAATACGTACAGGCAGACCATTAGGTCCTTTCTCACCAGGTACTCCAGGTCTACCAGCATCCCCCTATGAACACAAACATACACCATCAGCATCACTGTTGTTTGACACAGAGAAAGAAAGCTTAGACGTGTCTTAGCAGAAAACAATTACCTTTTCACCATCTAGTCCTTGAGTCCCATCCTTCCCATCCCTGCCAGGGATGCCCTAAGATCCACAGAAAGCATTATTATAGGAAAATATAACGGTCATCATAACGGCCTGCAAATAATACATTTCCTTACAGGTTCGCCTTTAGGTCCTGCACCTCCAGGTACTCCCTTGGGGCCTATTTTTCCCTATTGAGAGGATGACATTGACAATATTACAGAAATAAAGGCTTAGAATATAAACTACACTAAAAAAAAAAGAAGGATCTACAAGTGACTACATCTAACAAGTAATACGATGACAACATTTTCTTACTATCTCTCCTTTGGGCCCTCTGAAACCTTGAGGTCCTTTTTCACCAACATCACCCTATGGAAAAGATACACACATCAAACTTTTATTGATGAGATTCGCTACTGTCAAGACAGTGCAAAAATTATTTTATTGTACTCCATGGTATAACAGCAACATACACATTTATGAGAATAATGTGCAAACTTTAAGTAAGGAGTGATGAAACACTCACGGTTTTTCCAATGATGCCAGCAATTCCAGGTATTCCCCTGAAACCAGGCAATCCCTAAATAGAGAAGTAGAAGTGATGAAGGGCACAGCTGTTTGGAAAATCAATCTGAATCAATGTAATAAAATGTGAGCTGAAGTCATGTGTAGTGTGATGTTTCTGAGGTCTTACTCTGTCTCCTACTGCTCCTACTGGACCCTGCAGCCCCCTCAGCCCTCGAGAGCCCTTCAAAGACCCAGTGGAAACAAAATAATGAATGGAAGGAAAAAACAAGCTCCTAAAATTATGGCATTTCCCACAACACACAATACTGTCCACGTCAGACACTTTTGAAGCAGTTGTAAAATACAGTAGCCGATGGGGATGCGCCGATACCGATACTTTCATTTTTGGTACTTGCCGATATCGAGTACCAATACCTGTATTTTCATTGCATTTTTAATTTTTAAAAATATTGGGCATAGAAATCAAAAGTATATGAATCAAATTAGCAAATAGATATTTCCTTCAGTTATTTTCACGCCTAATTATGCCTGTTAAAATGTATTGTAGGAGCTACTGTTCATATTATTGCTCTATCATATTTTATATTTAATTTAATAGCACAGTGAATATTTAGAGCTGCTCCAGCAGGGCTCAACCAGTCAAGAGCAGTGAGTGATTTTCTCTTTGTCTTTTGTTGTTTGATTAACATTAAATCAAAGACTGGAGTAGGTATATTAGGCTGCTGTCACTTTAAGAGCTGCACGTATCTAACATACTGTTACACATGTGTTTTCTTTCTCATCTGTTTATGTTCACTTAAGACATAACAGACTATGTTTCATTTTGACATAATTTTGTGTGAATTTGTCCATTCAAGTGCAAGAAGACATGAAACAGAACTCGTTTTAACAGGCTATTCACGCACTGTCTGAGAGGCAGCTTTCTGGGCGCACGCTTCGGATGTTTGTGCACAGAAAACGCCTTGAAAACGTGATTACTTGTACATACGATTTAGTTTTAATCCAAATGTCACGTGTGCTGAGTGAGCAATCAGAAATCATGAGCAACAGAAGTGCGCTCTCTTTCTCTTTACCCTCAGTTAATGTTATTAATATGCTCCTCGTTTTACTTTCTTTGCTACTGCCAAATCCGTCCAAATTAGTTTCCAGAGATGTCTGTAAATAAGGGACACAGTCCGCGTGTTTCACTTATCAGCTTGCGCGTAGCAGCTATAGCGTGAATATTTAATTTGTTTAATATTCTGTTAATTAGATATTTACTTCAGAGACATTCTTCTCTGATATCTCCATTGTGCTTTATGTTTGCTCTGTCTGGACACAAACACTACACAAGCTGCGTCGGTTATTGGTATTGGAGCATTTTAATGAGTATGAGTGCGAGTACACGAGCACAGTATCGGACTCTATATTGATACTGGTATCAGTATCTATGCATCCCTATTAGCTGAAATAGGACACTTAGGAAGTGGCCATTGTACAAGATTCATTGATTGGCAATTGTCAACAGCCATTAAGCGATTTACTGTGATCATATTCTCTTCTGTTCTGTTATTTTCTTCTATACAGATCTATTTAAAACTTGTCTCTTTTATTAAATTGCTCCATTTTATAAAAGCAATAAACAATGAGATGTTTGATTTTACTAAAGTACCAGTTGTAAACCGTGCTGACCACTAATATTATCAGATTACCCTAGGGTCTTCATACCAGGTGTCAACCAGGCCGTAACCACCACAGACATTGAGGGAGACAAGCCCCACCCCCACCTACACAATAATCGGATATGGCCAAATTGTCCACCCCAATATTTGATATTCTTGATGCCGCACTCTATTACTCTCAATAGCTGTTTCCATCCAAAGTTGCGAAATTAACGTGCGCAAAATTGGAATACTGCATAAAACATTTGCGAATAAAGCAGTGATTCCATCCAGTGAGTCGAAGAAAAAAAAAATCTTTAAACGAATGGAAACATAGCTACTGTTGTTAGGATGATTTAAAAAAAAAAGGTTTAAAAGTTAAATTTTTAGGCTGCTCTGCCTCAGCGGTCTAACAGCATTCATCACTGTCACAATGATTGAGATAATTATTCAAATCAAAGAAGGCGGGCCTTACTGTTCACAGGAGACGCGTATGAATTCCAGCACAAAAGCTTCAGTTTTAACGGTGAAAGAGTGGGAGGTAAGATGCAAAGACTTAAGCATTCAATATTTGAAACTATTTTATAAAAGAATTGTTAAACGACTAATGATGCAAACTATTGCCTTTTTGGCAATTAATAATAGCCTATCATTTACATAATTCATGTAATGTAATTCGTAACTGAATTTGAGAGACAAGAAACATTAACAGAGCCATTTTCGGAATATTAGGCCTAAGATTAAAGGCCGTGACACACCAAGCCAACACCAAAAAAACTGAAGAAACGATGAAAGTTGACTGTGTTGTCACCTCGCGTCGACTGTGTCTCGGCCAAAAAGCTGCACTTGAATACACCACAAAGACTACAGGCGACTGCCAACTAGCACATGCGTTCTGAATCTGTGTGTAAGGAAATAACGGTCTATTTCAGCAGGTATCAATTCTGTGAACTGCTGAACTGCAGATGAGAGCCAGACTACAGCCGACGTGTGGAACACACCGCAAAATCTAGCCTGACAGACGCTCACCATTGGCCCCGTGTTGGGGACGGTTGACCATCAGTGTGTCACGGCCCTTAAGAATGAATGTGTGCATATTTATTTGCAAATACTTCAAATTGATTACAATAAATTCTAGTCTAAATTCTGCTATCTTTTTCTTTATTCTCTTTAAATCTCCCCCTCCCCCAAATGTTCAAGACACGGTTACGGCCTTGCCTCAAAGTCTTGCTAAGTGCAGCGTGTCTAGCTGAGGTAAGACGGGTGTGCATTAGTCCCACCTGTAAACCCACGGTCCCTGGGATTCCCGGAGGACCAGGCGGGCCCTGATCACCCTGATGGAAAGATACAGCGATAGAAACACATTACAACAAGCTGTTTTCTGCTTCAGTTTCAATCTGTAAAGTTTCAACGCAATTTCTGGACATAGTGTTTTAATGTGTTAGAAGTGTGGTAAAATCTCACCTTCTCACCATCTTTCCCCAACTCTCCCTTGCTTCCTTTATGACCTGTATGACCCTAAATGAAAACACAGAAGCAGCTCAGCAATCTGTGATATCTTTTGCAATGAGAGACAGATGTTTTATCATGTCGTGTTGTTGAGATCAAGTACCTTGAATCCAGGCATTCCAGGCGGTCCAGGAGGACCCGGAGGACAGATGGCCGGACACTACAAACAAGACAATGATGCAATCAATCTGCATGCAAAGAAAAACAAGACCGCTGAAGATTTATCCTCCCTAATAAGACAACATTAACTTTCTTCAGACGCAATAGTCAACGGGATTTTGAAGGAAGCTAAAATAAAGATGTGTGCTGAAAATGGGATCACACATACAACAGAACTCTCAACGCACACAACAGACCGCACATGTAAAGATGGATGTGTGTATGCTGTGGTTTTCAGGCAAATCTTAACTTACCAGCAGATCTCCATTGCCTTCAGGAAGAGTTCCTGGAAGTCCCTAAAAGAAAGAGGAGGATACATAAAATTGCATTATTCAAATAAAATAAATATGTTTCTGCACGTTTAGTTTGAGATGCAAGTACTTACAGGAGGTCCATCTAAGCCTGGAAGACCAGGAAGTCCTGGAAGACCCTCAAGCCCCTACAACCAATCACAGACCTGCGTCACTGATCAAGGTACCCATATGTGTGGTTTTCATGTGTTCTAGTAGATCAATAACAAAAGAACGACAACATATTTTTGCGAAAACCAATGAGCTGACACTCACCGGCGGCCCCTGAGGTCCTGCTCCACCTGGAAGCCCATTCTCTCCAGCAAGACCCTAAGATCAGAAAACACACACACACACAAGAGGAAATGCTTGCTGAGTATCCATGCTGGATAATAAATGCCCATAAACCAACTAAGGGCCAGTCCAGAAAGCGTGAATACTAGGCCCTGGGCTCAAGGTGGCTGCACATGAACTGAGACAGCAGGGCCATCATTCGCATTATTCTTCCTCTTATTCTTGTTTCTGACAGGCTGTACTCACCGGAGCTCCTGGTCTGCCTCTGCCCTGAGGATGACAAGAGAAGAGATCTCATGACAAGTCCTTGGCATGTTTGTCATCATGACACCATGCTGCATTTTTGCTGATGTTTTGAGAGTGCAAGTAAGTTTAAGAGTGTAAATGATGGTGGTTTGTATGAATAAGAAAATTATGGTGTCGGCTCCAATTGTTTCTGAGACTTTCATATGATAAAGAAGCTACATTTTTCAGGTGTGACTGGAAAGTTGTTTTGGTCCTGTGATTGAAATGTCACATGACTGTGTTTACTGTGGATTTACTCATGCTTGTCACATACAGGGGGTCCATCTGGTCCGGAAGGTCCTGGGTCTCCCTACAAGAACAACAAGATAGTATGGCTGTCAAGCGATTAAAATTTTTAATCCAATTAATTACACAATGTGGTGATTCATTAATCTAATTAATCACAAATTAATCACACATCAAATGTGGCTGACAAATTACCCCGAAAGATCATATAAAGTCATTATTGTGTTAAATGACAAAAAGCATCAAATGGACATTATAAAAGGTAGATTTAGATTTTGTTTTTTTATTTGATTCAACATAGAATTTATTAAACATAAACTTTTAGGCTTCGATTGACCATATGCACGGATCTTCTTAAGAACTTCCGCAATAATATACGCCAGTTGGAAAACTTCCGGTGAAATGTCACTTGTTGGTGTGTCGGTCTCTTCAATGTCCTGAAGTAGCTTTAACAGCATCAATAGTGTAATACTTAGTTTATAATATAGTCAGAATATAGTCACTTAAATAGACAGGCCTAGCATTAATTTAGTTATTTAAACGTAAGACGACATAAAAAAAGACGCGTCTCAGTGTTCCTCCTCAGCAAAATTCAATTCGACCATCAGTTTTCACACTTTCATGTGAAAAAAGCATCAACACACTGTAAATTACAGATGTATTGCGCACTTTAGTTAGATTCATTGAATAAAATGTGAGTTTTTACAAGTGTGCCAAAATCATGAGATTTTGTACTTCATATTTTACCATGACAAAATGTATTTTTAAACCTAGAGATTTTATAATGTTTAATATTTATTCAAAAGCGAAACTGAGTGAAAAACTATTACAGGAAATGGCTAATATGAGCCAATAAATGGTCCTCTGCCGCCATCTGCTGGTTATATGGTAATTAACTTTTTTATTTTTAAATGAAAGTGTTTTTTATCAAATTATGTATTTCCTACATATTGAAATGTTCGGTTTTACAAATGGGGACAATCCCAGAAGGATGAACAAATAATGTTTGTGATCATCACATTAAAAATAACATTTGAAGTGCTGGAAAAATGTTGCATGTGCGTGTCTAATTACAGACACTGCGTTTCTTATTCAAACGATCTCATTAGCTTCGTCTTTATTGCAATCAATAAAACTGGTTTATTGGCAAATTAGGCAAGTGTGATAACTGCATTAAAATATAAACACAGAATTAAAAAGACACCATTGATGGTTTTGCGTCGATGTACAGCGAGTACAGAATGATCAGCTAACAGTTCACCTGGAAATGCCCAAGCTGACTTAATGAAAACCAGGAAGTAATCGTCCATACTGTTCATGAGGGCGAGTAAATGATGACAGAATTTTCATTTTTGGGTGAACTGTTAATGTATTTTTTTATTAATGCAAATATGAAATAATTTTTTTAATGAAATGATACTCTAAATAAGAAACTAAAACTGCCAGTAGATGGCACTAAATGTCTAAATGAGTAAGTCATTGAGTCATTCCTTCATTCATTCATTCAAACAGCTGATTCATTCAGGAATGAAGTAAACGGCTCTCTTTATGAATGGTCCATTGAATTACTGGTTCACCCGATTGATTCGCTCAAAATAGGATTCGTTCAGAAACGAAACACTGCTGTGTGTTGCTCAGAGATGCACAACAGTTCTGCTCTGGCTTTATAGGTAATATTTTCAATGTCAAAATTGAGCAAAAGCGGAAAGCATTGTATCTAAAATATAACACAATATATTAACTTCTTATTTATTAAACTGTTATAAATCAATATCACATTAGCACTCCTGTTATTCGGGACAAAAACAGCACTCATGTGATATTGCGCTTGTTACTGGTGTGATATTGCTTAACTATATCAGATGATGTAAATTTGAGACAAAAACTCATACAAGGGCATTTTTACCCTGATATCTTGAATTTTAGGGTCATTCTGACTGCATACTATAGGCTTCATCACACAGTGAGTTGTTGCCCTACTTTAAGTTCATCAACTGTATGAAATGTCAAATGAACTACGTAGGTCTGGGGCGGGTGCGTTAAATCATTTTAACGTGTTATTTTCCCCATAACGAATTAACACATTAAATCGATAGCCCCACAAAATAGTAATAGTAAGTCTCAGTTGGCAACAGAAGACAGAAACTTTTTGTCTCCCAATGATGGAACCACCCCAAACTCACACCGTCAGAACTGACCGACACGCTCTTGCAAACAGAGACAACACTATAGTTGTAGGCAGTGGTGTAGCAGACGAGCATGCACTGCAGGGGCCCCCCAAGTGTTGGGGGCCCCCTGGAACATGATTTCTACCAAGGGGGGCCACTATTTGCGGTTCACAGGGAGGCCCCGTGGATTTGTGCTACATCACTTGTTGTAGGCCTGATCATGCACCGTAGAAAAAGACACTACCACTCTCTCATGATCACTGGCTCCATCTCCACTGCACTCACTAACACAAGCAGCACATTCATTCTGACTACACACACTGGTCTTTAATACTGGTCACTGCAGCTTTTACTTTTACACATTTTACACTGTTATAAAATATCACATGAACTTCCCAATACAGAGCTCACTGCTATCAGTCACACAGAATGATGGTGATTTCTGCTGATTCTAAGGAACTAATTAAAAGAAAACCTGTGGAGGGAAGACTTTACATTCCAAGCTGGATTAGGGGCAATTCATCTGAAGTCACCTGATTCTCATTAAAACTGCCATAAGGATCTGCTAGTGGCGGCACACTGTGCTGAGCCCACGATATGAAGAAACCATTTACGGCCACACAATGTTTGAAAATCAAAACTACAAAGGAGTCTTTAACAGTAAGAGATTCAGAGACAAACACTACAGTAGAGCTTTAAAAAAAAAAGTGGGTAACGGGTTATGTTAAGGTGTGGAGAGACTCATTTTACTCAACTCTTAAAAAACTGAGTCACTTACTGCTGCTCCTGGGGGTCCATCTTTGCCAGCTGGACCATCCGGACCGGTCAAACCCTACAGGACATGACATTTTCATAATCAGCAGCCAATTATTTAGTGCTTAAATGTTTTCCTTTATATAAATGAGGTTTAAAATATCCCCCAGAGTTTGAGAATGCTGCTTACATCAACACCAGGGAGGCCAGGCAGTCCCGGGCTCCCTGCTGCGCCAGGGGCACCCGCTTTTCCTTTCGGCCCCTGCCATCAAAAGAGAAACTGATTTAAAACAGCCTCTTGGACAATATGATCTGTGTATCGATTTATATGTTTTTTATTGCATCTTCACAAAAAAGCTTCACGTTTAGTCTTCGAGAGGGAATGGTGTAATGTAGTTTGTCTGCTGTCCTCACTGGACGGGCTCAAAACATGACACTCGAATCATTACTGATACAAAATCTACAGAGAAGCATTGCCAGACAAATCATCAGAGACACATCCATTTCGGCATCTTTAGCATTGTGAAAGTTAAATGCATGAGCAAAGTAAATCAGTGCTTCATGAGAAGATCTGACACACAACACATCCAGAGATACTCACAGGCTTTCCAGGAAGTCCAGCAGGGCCAGGTTTACCCTGCAGAGATATCAGTTTCTCAATCAGAACTACATTAGACACACATCTACAGTCATATTGTATGAACACAGGTTGTGTTGGACAGTGCTCTGAGCATGAATAACCCTGAGAGGAGCGTGTGGAGAGAAGGAGAGCGACGCTGGAGGGGGTTGGGGAAACTCTAGACGAGTGTGTTTGATTCAAAGCTGAATGAATAGGCTCTCTGTCACTGCACTGCCACAGCCTGCGCTAAGCAGATTTTCGTTTACTGAGGAAACATTCACAGCTTTCATCGTTTACATGCGTAAATTCCTGAGAGTTTTTCCTTTAACAAGCGATAGACTGTAAAGACGCACAGCTTGTCTAAACAGTCCTAGCCATTACTGCGCATACTTGCAATATAATGATGTTTCGAAAATTAAATAATTATTTTTCCCTGACCTTGCCTATTTACATAATGAAAATCTGTTGAATCTGTCAAAAACATAAATGTTTAGAAGCTTTTCTTTTGTTCTGTTTTTAACCTAAAATGTGAAGCAAATACAAACGGATAAAAGGAATGGAATACATGTACATTTTATGTGTCTATACTCACATCGATGCCATCTTTCCCTGGGGGTCCGGGTGGCCCTGGCGCTCCAGGTGCGCCACGAGTACCCGGCCTCTCCTAGAGACATAAACACAGAATCAAGAATGAGAATAATCAAATAAAGAAATCATACTGGTCATGTAAAAAGAAAAGAAAAAAATCCCTCAGGTGTCAGCTCTCAGCTCTCCTGTCTAAACACAGCTAAAATTAAAAGCTAAAATTAAGTAGGAACTAACTGGTCACAAAGTGGCAGTTTTATATATTCAGGCAGAAATGAGCACAAATGAAGTGAAATGAGTGAGGTGGGCAAACACCGCGAAGTTCTCACAAAGATGCCATTGTGCGACGATCACGTTACACTGTGAAAAAAAGTTTAGTAAGGTAACCTATGTTTTCCTCACGTTGTAAAATCTAAATTATGAGATATATTCAAGTAAGATATCTGACGTTCACTTTAAGTTACAGCAACACATCACATTGAAGGCTCAGGTAGAAATCGATGCAGTTTTACTCTTACAACGCATACATTAAAGTTACTCCACAATGCATTGAAAGCGTTTATGAACGAAAAAGTAATACAATTATACTTTCATGATTTTTACAAACTCGTTAGCTACCTACGAATGTTAACTGTTTCCACAATGCTCTGGGTATTATTATAGGCAGCAATTAAATATGGAGATGAAGAGACCAAGCAATGAGCAGAAGCGGCAGGTGAATAGTTGAACTCCGGTCGATCAATCGCATCTCTTACCTGGGCGAGTGACGATGTTAACAGCTGGAACAGAAAAAGTAAATGAAGCGCTGAGAACACGGCCATGGCTCCTGTCCTCCCCTCAGTCCTGTGCCCTGTGCTGGATGACTCTCAGTATGATTGCAGATAAAGGGGCAGCGCTCAGTCCGGCGGAGGGGGTGGACATGAGCTCAACAGAGACGGATCTCGCTGCGGGACATGCTCAGAATTCCACTGTTTACTGTAGAGCTCACTCATCATCATCAGCTGCAACCCATCCGAGATGAAGAGGGAACACCCCATCATCGTCATCCACAACATCAATAATAATAATACCAATAATAATATAAAAAAAAAATAATAAAAAAAATCAGAACAGTAAATACTAATTTCAACACTAATATGGCTGTCTCATTTTGCATTCAACCGCAATTCTGACAACCGCAGGGAAAAGAAGTTTCTAAACAAATTTTCTTTACAAATTTGGGAAGATAGTATTTTTATAAGGGGAGATGCAGTTCTTGTGGAGCAGCATTCACCGCGAACTGAACCGCAATAATGAGGCGTTTAACACTAATCCGGATACATTTGAAAACACGAGTGTTTCCATCTGCATCCGAATTAATGTGGACAGCCGAAGACACTGAAATCACCGGATCATGCGCTGTTAATGCCAGATCAACAATCACCTGTATGACCTTTACACACAGAAAGTAGCCTAGTCCAAATAGAATTCCCTCTTTTCGACATCCACCACAGACATAAAGTTGGGGAACACAACTATTTCTTAAAATATAAATTGTGTATTTAAAAAAAAAAAAAAAAAACTTTTTAATGTAAATGTACATTTTAAATCTATATTCACAATTTAACCACTTTTTGTGCTAAAAATGTTATATTGTTGCAATTACATCAGTGGGGTCAATTCACAAAGGCTAGGCTTATGTTTAGACTGCAGGCAAATCAGTTTTTTTTTTCCTCAAAAAGAAAAAAGAGCAATTCCAGAGCAATTCCAAGAGGGTCCTCGCACTAATTAGATCTTTTCAGGCAGACTGTCTGCACTATTAATTGCAAGTGATCAAATAAAATTTGCGTGTCCAGATATAACCAAACTATCTGTATGGGTTGCTATGGTAACGACGTAGGCGTACCCAGCTATGTAACAAGGCTTTCAAAAGGGATGCAGGAAAAATGGAGGTGCATCATCTCTCCAAATAAGCGCCCTGTCGAGTCGCGGCGCAGAACTCCTCCGTCGCACAAGAAAAAGGACACTGGTATAATATTGTGATGTTCCGTGCTGTAGTCACGACCGCAATCATTAGACATACAATTTGAATACCATATGAATAATTCCAGCTTTTCCGTGTCCAGTTTGACATTGTGTCGAGTTAAGAGTGACGCAAAAGACAATTTGAAATCCGATCTGTGCAGCCAGAGCGTACAGACTGAGACACACCTGTAAAATCTGTTTAGAATCGCATTTCAAACCACTTACAAATGTGGTTTGAATCAGATTTGAAAAATCAGATTTCATGTTTTGTTCTTTTTATTGTTCTTTCTTTTTTTTTTTTTTTTTTTTTTTTTTTTTGCTCTCCAGACTTTCAAAAACCCGCCTGGATAAAATCTAGATATGCAAAATAAATAAATAAATAAATAAAAATACTGCTGTGCATCTTGACATATGACACTGATCTATTTAGAGATATGTCAGAGCAAGTTGCTTTCAGTTAAAACAGTTCAAACATGCATTTTAGTCTGGGACTAGCTTAAGCCTCGTCTGTGAAACCGGGGTCAAATTTCATAAGGGGCTTTCGTACGGGAGGAACCTTTTCATAGTTCCTAGAACTATTGGCTGAATTACCCGGATTTTGCCGTGTTCGCACCGCAGGTCAGCAGAAGGGAAAGCTGTCCCAGGAAGTGCCGTGTCCATTAGGAGTCAGAGCCCATTCTACTTGTGGCATGGCTGCCACTTCGGCTTTGGCACACGGTACTTCATTAGCAGACATGTATAGCTGTAGGCTGGGCTATGCCCAACATCTTTGCGAGATTCTACAATCTCCAAATGGAACCAATTTCATCTCGAGTTTTCAGTAACATCGAGTAAATCTCGACAAACTGGTTGGGTGTAGTGCTTGCATTTGTGCCTGTCCCCTTTTCAAAGGTGACAAATGTGCGCTATTGTGTCTAGTTCAGTTCCCCAGGAATGGTGAACCCTAGACTACCCTTTTCCATCATCTTAGAACCATTTCACTGTTCAGTTCCCCTCTTAGCGAACCCAGTGTCATCCCCTTGACAGCAGTAGCTCTGCCACCGGTCACTGTGGGTTAGGTAGTCTCTCCTCTTAGTGGAGCCCACCACAGAGATCTTCCCTTGGTAGTACTCCCCACTGGTGAGTTTTTAGGTGTATTTACCACATGACACCTCCCTTCGGGTAGGATGTGGTCTCCATAGCATTCCTATCCCTTTGGGGAAAGAGTATGCTTCCCAACATTGACAACCAGGTTGTAACGCGACTGTTTATTTTCAAAAGCTATATGCTTCTGTTTTAAAGAATCAGAAGAGGCCCTCAGCCACAGTGGTCATTTACCATGGGCACTGGAGGGTTACTAGTCAGTGTTGCTGCATTTGTTGTTGGCACGCAGTCGCTTGCCCACATTTGCACCGCATTGCCTCGTGACACGGTACAGTAGTTGTGGCGTTTAGTATAGGGACCCTCATACTGTTGTTATGACACGCGTCGTAGTGAACGACAGAAAGGGGACGTCTCAGTTATGAATGGTAACCCTCGTTCCCTAATGTACGGAACGAAGACGTGTGTTCCTCAGGCCACAACTCTGTACTGATCGCTGATGTGACCGAGATCCTACCTCGGCTCCTCAGAACAAAACTGAAGTGCATCTGCACACAGATGGCCTTAAATACCCGTATGCACAGGCGTGGACTTGCATGCAAATTTTGCACGCCAACTTCATTCGTATCAGGGAACAAGAGTTACCATTCGTAACCGAGAAGTTTTCTGAGTAACAAAGGCATACACGATGATACGAACAGTAACAATGGCATCCTTTTTTCTGTATCAATCTCATCCATTGGAAGTGCATCAAAGTGGACTTACATTGGCAGCAGAAAACAGCATCTTCTCAACATGAGCAACACAAACCAAACTCTTCCAGTCTCAGCTACAACTACAGTGTTTTACAGGGACAAAGTAGGCGTTGTTTGTGGGCAGCCAATGAGAAACAAAATTCTCTGGTCTGAAGAAACAAAGATTGAACTCTTTAGCCTGAATAGCAAGCGTCATGTCTGGAGAAAACCAGGCACTGCTCATCACCTGGCCAATACCATCCCTACAGTGAAGCATGGTGGTGGCAGCATCATGCTGTGGGGATGTTTCTCAACGGCAGGAACTGGGAGACTAGTCAGGATCGAGGGAAAGATGAATGCAGCAATGTACAGAGACATCCTTGATGAAAACCTGCTCCAGAGCGCTCTGGACCTCAGACTGGGGCGACGGTTCATCTTCCAACAGGACAACAACCCTAAGCACAGAGCCAAGATAACAAAGGAGTGGTTCCGGGACAACTCTGTGAATGTCCTTGAGTGGCCCAGCCTTGAACCCGATGGAGCATCTCTGGAGAGATCTGAAAATGGCTGTGCACCGACGCTCCCCATCCAACCTGATAGAGCTTGAGAGGTCCTGCAAAGAAGAATGGGAGAAACTGCCCAAAAATAGGTGTGCCAAGCTTGTAGCATCATACTCAAAAAGACTTGAGGCTGTAATTGGTGCCAAAGGTGCTTCAACAAAGTATTGAGCAAAGGCTGTGAATACTTCTGTACATGTGATTTTTTCTTTTTTCTTTTTTAATAAATTTGCAAAGATTTCAAACAAACTTCTTTCACGTTGTCATTATGGGGTATTGTTTGTAGAATTTTGAGGAAAATAATGAATTCAATCCTTTTTGAAATAAGGCTATAACATAACAAAATGTGGAAAAAGTGAAGCGCTGTGAATACTTTCCAGATGCACTGTATACCATGGCACTAAATATATTCATATACCACACTACTTATGTTACCATGTTGATAGTTTGAAAGTACTTCAAAGACTTGTATATGCATGTTCCATAAATGATAATAATTCTATAAAATGAGTGACTATATTTATATGTACAAACTTTCATTCATTTCAGTCAAAATACAGTATTGACAGTTTCTACATGCATCTCCTATGTATGTAGTCTACCTTATACTTACAAAGGCTGATAGGCAAAGAAATATTATTTTGTAGCAGGTCCAGAAACAAAAACTCATTATTTCAATAAGAGATGGTGAGTGCTGGGAAAATAGCCAAGCGGTCCAGTGATCCTTCACATTTTCTGCATGAACTACAAAACACTTCAACCTATAGTTGTTTCCTTTTCCTCTTTAATCGCTTGACCTCAAGACATTTGACAGATTTGAAACATTGTGAAATTGAAAAAGGATTAGTGCACATTCTGTTTTAAAGAACAAAAGAAAGTTGACAAAACATACACCCTTCCCTTATGTTCTTCGATCCTTATTATTAATGGAACGCAGTAATGAAAGTACTCAAAGCCAAATGAAAGTACACTTTAATTATTACTTTAAAAAGCATATAAACATGTGCAGAGAACAGAAGAAATCAGTTTTAAAGTAACAAAAGAACCATATATGAACAGTAATTCATAGGTGAAAAAGGTTTTTATTTATTCTAGAATATTTCATGAAGGGTTAATTTAAGGTCATGTGGAAAAAGGTAAAAAGCTTTATAAATTGGGAGTTAATGCATGTGCTGAACATTCAGAGACTCTCTAAGAGACTGATTTATACAACTGATCATAGAGATTATTTTCTTATTAATGCTTCTATCTTACTTCACTGCAGATGTAAAATGAACATTTTTGAACTTGGGCATTTCCATTACCTCAGTAAAAGACAAGCCCCTTCATTACAGTTCAGGGTAATCAACAAAACATGTTTTGGGAAATACAGCATATCTGCTCAAAAACAGTATCCGAACTATACATATTCACTATGGAAATATTTTTAATCAATAGTTGTTTCTTATTAGTTGAATGTAAAAATGACATTCTTCTTTCACAGTTTCAGTTAAAAAACAAAAATTGGAAAACACTAAAAAAATCTGAATCTGAAAGCATGGACAAATAAAGGTTCAACCTAGAATAAACCAGCTATAAGAAGACGGGTGTACATTTGGCCCTGCCACTGCAGGTGACAATAACATTCCTGTTAACTGAACTGATACACTGAAAGCATAAGGAAAAGCCTTTTGAATGAATGCCTTCTTTAGAAAACAACAGGTCAGTTCATCATAAGTTTATAAAGTGTCCATTTTCAGTGCTTTATCATATTCATCATGGAATCATTCATGGTCGAGCTATGAACTCATTCCACAATTTCCATTGGCTCTTCCTTCTCTGATCCATTTGATTGATTGCAGTTTATTCCATTCTTCTGGTGGTTCTCTGATCGGACGCTCTTCTCTTTATGATCGCAATCAGGCCTGGGGAACTTCTCAGACGGTGTTGGGGAGTTGTGTTCAGGGCTGTCAGTCACTGTCCTTTCCTTACTTGTACCTGAGGCAGTTTCTTCAATTTCCTTCTGGGAGTCAGCTGGACAGAGCGGACTGTCCATCTCATCCCGAGAGTCGTCACAGTCGCTTGATCCTGCGGTAGAACCAGTGACACATTCCCAAACAGTGTTTGAGACCTCCGGGACTTTCTCAGCTTTTTGAGTGACTTCAGGCAGCTTTCCTCCTTCAACACTGCTTGCTTCAAGACTAACAATCTCTCCGTTGTTGACACTGGTGCCATTATTGAGAGGTAACTCTACAGAAGAGGCATCTAGATTTGGCTCATGGTCTTCTGATGAGCCCTCAGGAGGTTTTTCGGAGTCAACTCTCATTATGGAGTCACTGTCGCCTTCCTTCTTTGCATCTATAAGATCACCAACTGGCTTGCTGTGTTTTGGCTCACTTGCGGCTTCTCCATCCTTGTGTTTGTATCGTGAATGAACTTCGTCATTTGCTGCACTATCTCCGCTGCCAGCTAAAGAGTTCTGTCGCTTCTCAGACTTCTTCTTGAAGCGTTTTTGGATTTTTCTGGGGCACCATACAAACTTGTCTTTGGGCTCAAAGTGCTGAAAGGCAAAGCGGACCAGCTTCCTGCGCTCACGCTTGTCACGCACGGCAAACAGGAAGTAGTCGAGCACACTGCGTTTAACACTGCTTAGGGTCTTCCTGACGAGGGTCTCCTCAAGGAAAAAGCGCACAAGAGGGGCTTGGAAATGCTCAAAACCCAGCTCTCCCAGGCTCTTGAGGATCCTAGTAATTCTGAGATTATTGTGCATGTTTCTGAAAGCAAATATAACATTTTTCAGTGATGTGTCATTCACATGGATATAAATAGCCTATTTAAAAATGGCTGTAACTTCAAAATATATCAACCTATATCTGTTAAAGAGGTCATATGATGCTTTTTAATGTTTTCCATTTCCTTTAGTGTGAAATGTATGTGTTTGTGTGTGTATAAGATCTGCAAAGCTACAAAGCTCATAGTCTCCCACAAAGGTATTTATTCTGTCTAACAGAGAGCACTGATCCAGACCTGCCTAAAACGCCAGATATTACTTCTGCACACATCCACATCACAATGTGAAATATTAGTATAATACGCATAGAAAGAAGATGAGGCTTTGGTTAATTGTAGTGTTGTCACAGAAATGCTGTGTGTTTGGATGCGAAAGCAAAACTGCTTTGTTTGGCCTTTTGAAAATGGATGAAATTAGGAATCAATGGTTAAGATTTATTTCTAACGCTGTTCGTGAGCAGTACAAACCAAAAGTTTGCTTGTGCACAGCGCATTTTATGGAGGACAGCTTCCTAAATTGTGTGTTTACAATCGCTTTAAGAAGCCTTAGAAGCTGAAGCTCACGATTATGGTAAGGACTGTTACAATTCAGACACACGCTTGATGTGTTTAGCCAATCACAGCGCACTGGGTCAGCTGGCCAATCAGAGCACTCTGGGCTTTTCAGAAGGAGGGGCTTTGTAGAAATCAGAGCATTTCAGACAGACTGGGAATAGAGGAGCTGCAATAATGTACAGTATGTCAAAAATAATGTGTTTTTGGAACATTAAAGGATGTTAACCTACACTATTACACCCAAATAAAAAAAGATAATGAACTTTTAAAATAGCATCATATGACCCATTTAAACAATTGGGGTGTCTCAAGATGGTACATACCAATTTTGTGTGAACTGAATAAACGGCCTTGGACGAGTTATAAAAAGGAGGGTTTTCAAAGAACTTTTTGTGTGGAAATGGATAAGCATGTGTGATTTTGGGGGCACTGAATGATTCAGAGAAAACAATTTTATTGGCAAAAATGTAAATTTGCTTACTATAGCACCATCTTGTTGCCAATTATACACAGGCTCACGTAGTTGCCATGTACATATATGCTAAATTTCATACCAATCAGTGATTTACAATGCAAGTTATTAGCAGCTGAAATTTGATGTGATTTTTGTTGATTTGTACAATTGATTTTTCATGGCTTAGCACATGGATTAGCACTTGTCCAGAAGAAGCTCCATATCAAATGAAAATTTCCTTGATCAAACCGTTATGAAGTTATGACAGATTGTTAGCTGTAGCACCACCTATTGACCTTATTCAGAGCAGCGCCATGACAGGTATGAAAGCGAGGCTGTGAGGGGTAGACGTAGGACAGTTGTATGTCTATCCCTCACAGCCTCTCTTTAATTTCCGTCAAAAATCAAAGATGGCGCTGCAGTGAATAAGGTCTATGGTCAAGCAAATGTCAGTTTATATGTGGTGATTTCAAAATTGATCTTGTCAATGAGTAATTTAATTTTTCTATTTTCAAATATATGTTGGGTTAATTTGATATAAATGTCAGCATGAATTAAATTGGCCATTGGTCAGCTTTGTCTTGGATACTGGTTATAGTCATTGAAGATCAAAAAAAATAGTTTGAAAGACAGGCAGGAACCTCACCTCTCTAGATTGGCGAATCGCTCCCTCCAGTTCTCAGCGCGCTTCACCTCCCCCGTTTCTCTGTTGAGCAGCTGTATCCCGTAGAAGCCCAGCATGAGTTCGTAGGAATCCAGTAGACGACTCTTAGCTTCATCGCTCTCCCTGAACGCCTGCGGACAACAGGACAATAAAGACACCTTGCGACATTCCTATCCAGAACGCACATACAATGAGAAGGTTTGGAGTCTCTGGTACTGTGTTTATTACCAGTTTGGCCACTCACTTGGATTTCTTTCTTGGTGAGCTCTGCAGCCATGTAGTTCACCCCTGGCTCTCGCAAAGGAAACAACCTAAGAGACACACAGCTTCAATTTTACAAAGCACTTCATCTGCTTAGGAAAACCCAATAAAAAGCACACTTTTCCAGAGACCTTCACAAATCTCATCAAACACTGCTAAACAAGGTTAAGGAGGTGTTTCTTACCACTGAATGTAGGAATGAACTCTCTCCAGTCTTTTGTAATCCGTCTTCCACTCTGTGTGAAATGTCTCAATCGACACATCTGAAGCACAAAACAAGAGCTCAAATGAAGCGCAATACACCTTGACTCTGGGACTTGTTATTGCAGCTCAAGAGAAATCAAGGACGTACCATCAGGCGATGACTTAATTTCATTTAGATAGAATTTTAAATTAATCATTCTTTCTTCTGGGCATTCCTCTTCATTGATATTCTATAATGAGATCATCACATCAACATGTCAGTTTTTCTTTTTTATGAATTCAAAGTGCACTTTTTAGTTTACTAAAAAAGAAGAAAATCCCAAGCTTACTGGATATCCATGTCTATAGTTCTGCATGTCCTTGGCCGCTCTGAGGTTTCTTGAGGAAGAGTTGGACCACTGGAACGATCAAAGGACCAAACATTAGTTTCAACTCCCTTTAACTGGCTACATCCCAATTCCCAAATTATCCATGGTAGACTGTTTGAGAATAGTGGTTCTCAGACTTTTCTGACTGTTTCAGTACTACCTTCGATCAAATCAAAGCACCCAAATACTGCCAATCTGTGGAGAACACACATTTTGCAGACCATTTCAAATATTACAATCCAATTTAAACACATTCATATCCAATAAATATATATTTATACACTTGGGATCAATTTAGTTCAGTGGTTCTCAAACTAGGGTATGTGAGGTGGAAGCCAGCAAAATGCTGAGTTTTGCCATTCATTTAATTTTACTCCACCTTAAAATAACATTGAAACCAAGCATGTATTTCTGACTGGCAAAATGCTATAAATACACGACATTCAAATAAAACTACTTTATCTTTTTGCGGTCAAAACTGACTGCATCCACACGAGCAGCATTCATATGATAGACTAGATGGCATGCAGAGTTTGCTATCTTAGCAAATCACGCTACATTACTGCCGTTCTCGACAACGTACCTGTGTAAAAGAGGGGATTAAGCACTTACTAGCAGGAAAAACAAATACAGACTGTGTGCATAGAGATTGATTAAGACTCAAACGATACAAAAACATACCCTGTGTGAGGTCTTGTTTTTAAGTTTTGTTAATAATATAATATACTAGCAAGAATGCAAATCCAAATATTCACACGATTGCAAAGGTGACACTGATTTTAAGGGTAATATTAAGTGACAAACATTTTAACCACAGTATTGTCAGTATTGTTTGCTCTATTTTGCAACAAAATAATAGTTCCAGTGAAAGCCACAGCTTTCAACAATCGAGTCAATGATTCAATGACCCATTCATAAATACAGCCACTTGCTTCATTACTAAATGAATGAATGACTCGATGGGCCCTATTTTATTGATCTAACCACATGGTCTAAAGCGCATGGCGCAGGTGCACTTAGGGCATGTCCGAATCCTCTTTTGCTAGTTTAACGACAGGAAAATTGGTCGGTGCGCCTGGCGCATGGTCCAAAAGGGTCTCTTAATGAGTCATGGGTGTGTTTTAGGCATAACGTGCAATAAACCAATCAGTGTCTCATCTCTTATTCCTTTTAAAAGCAAGGCGCACTTGCACCATGCCGGAATTTGCAAGTGGAAAAACTGAACGCTTCTCTAGTGAGGAAACGGATCTGCTCATGCACGAGGTTAAAGCGACCATCTACGGGACAAGCCGGATTCCACCAAAGCATTTTTATCTTTATTTTTTAATATTTGGCATGTTTGTGTGCTGCTGTGTGTGTAATAAGCAGATTGTACGCGCGTTGTGCACCCGACTCTAGGCGCATATTACTAATGCGCCCTTTAAATAACAAAAAAAATTCTGTGCCACTGACAAACTAAAACCTGGTCTAAAGTCAATGGTGCGGTATTTTTTTTTTGTATTATTATTTAAAGAGCGCATTTTCAGTTGCCTCAAAATAGCAACACGCCAACAACGCACCTGAACACACCTCGTTTTCAGACCTGCACGTCCATGGGCGAACAGATGGGCGCGAGTGCATTTGCTATTTAAACAACGTGGCGCTGAACATGAAAATGATAACTGCAAAACTAGCTGAAACTTGCAAAAAAACACTTGCGTCGCACCTGACGCCGCATTGCGCCGGGTGTATGATAGGGCCCGATGACTCACGTTAAGACAGTAACTTACTGCCACTTACTGGTGGATTTAGTTGAATATTTAAAAGTGTCACTTCATTTTTACCATCATTGCATAATTCTCTATTGAACAATTTTTATTTAAAACATTATTTATTTTATAAAGGTAAAAAAATCAATTTAAGAGGGCAAATATTGTCCCTTAATGGAAAAGGTGTGACTGCAGTCTAAGTGTTAGAGAGGGGGTACGCAGAATGCCTCAGGGGGTACGACTCTCTAAAAGGTTTGGGAACAACTGATTTAGTCTATGTGAAAACTTCTCCTGTCTGCTTTCAAGCACCTTACTAATATGACACTCAAGGCCGAGTGCTGAATCTAGTGTTTCTGAGTCATAAACAGACCACTCTTGAAGCTCGCCTACAGTGAATCAAGCTCACAGACTTAACAGAGTGTGTTTTTGGCCATTCTCATTTCTGCAGAAGAACACGTGTTTGGTGTGCGAGGTGAGTGCGCAACTTAAAACACAACCTCATCCATTTACATCCTGCACTTCCAATGGAAATGAAAGTCTTATTGGATGCATTAAGACACATTTAATATATAAAATAAACACGAAAAGTAATAAATGGAATAACATATAGTCACAAGCAGCACTGGTGTACAATAATCTTTCAAATATAATGCATACAAAAGTCAACAGTCTTGAATCTTCACTGATACTGATTTGATAATACAGCTTAAGACAGCCAAGACTGTTCCAAAAGAGACAACTGGCTTCAAAAGGAAATCAGGAAATGTTCAGCCACTGACGCAAAAAGAAAAAAAAAAGAAAAAAAGGACTTAAAAGGATTTCTTATGAAGTTGTCCCTCGAGTGGAGCATCAGAAATTCAAGAAATGTGTCATGTTTACTCAGAATGTATGTGTGTGTGTGTGTGTGTGTGTGTGTGTGTGTGTGTGTGTGTGTGTGTGTGTGTGTGTACAGGACTTGTGAAGCTTGGACCTTGCACTCACAAGATGTAGGCCAATTAAAAATGATGGGCCGCCTAAAAATATCTGCAAAATGATTAAATGAAGCTATTAGCAGCTGGAATTTAATTTGGTTGCTGGAAGCCATTTTGTTGGTTCGTACAAATAATTTTTCCTTTGCCTATAGAAGATGCACATCAAATTTAACTTTCCATGATCAAATTGTTTCAGAGTTATGACCGTTTTTAGTTGCCCTTATGGGAAGAATCTCCTGCTGTCTATGTGTATGAAGTGCCATTACATTTGGTCTTTGTGTTTAGCAGATATACAACAAAATGGGTGATGCTAAAAAAGGTCCCAGATATGCACCAGTTTGGGCAGGTTTACGGTCTTTTACTGAGATTACAGATGGCAGACAGCCACACTGTTAGGGCAGGAAAAGAAAAGGAGGAAGAAACAAAACAATATGGGTTGAACCCCTAAAATAATGTTTCAAATGAAAATTAATTCATTTGAATAAATAATGAAATTAAATTAATTTAAATATATGAATTTAACAGAGTCGTGCTGAGGGCAAACCGAATACCACAGCTTGAGGTTTCATAGTACTCTGAAAATAGTGTGCTGAAGGAAGTATGTCCAGTGAATTTTTGATGCATGGTTTTTGGACTAATATTGTCCATAACCAACAGCACTACTAAGAGATTTTTTTGAGAATGTTGCATTGGTTTTCTATTGTATTTTTCAGTTCTAGAAAAAGACGACAAGTGAAAGGCGGTCTGGCGGAAGCTATATATTTTACTTCATAACTTGTTAAATATGGATATTTTTCTTACACAAATGCATAGCTCCGCTTCAGAAGGCCTTTATTAACCCCGCGGAGCTGTGTGGAGTACACGTTTATGATGGATGGATGCAATTTCTTACTCGTGACCCCTGTTCACTGTCATTATAAAGCTCGATTGCGTCAGGATATTTATTAATATTTCTCCAATTGTGTTCATCAGAATGAAGAAAGTCATATACATCTAGGATAGCTTGAGGGTGAGCAAAGATTGGGCTAATTTTCATTTGAAAGTGAACTAATCCTTTAAGTCTTAAACACAACAACATTGGTGTTTCTCCACTTAAAAGTATGTCATCAGTGAATGGCACACTTTTTAGTAAATGAAGCAGCTTCTGCAGCTTTATAGACTCATACTTCTACTACAAGGCAAAACAGAAATTCTCCTTGCTAATTATTAACAATATACACACTTTACCTCTAATAAACTATTTAAACATTACTCCACAACACCAGCTCGAATTTATTTCACTTCATTTAATTCAATTATTCCTTTTATTGAAATAAAAAATAATTAGTCCGCTTTTTTTTTACACAACACAGAGCTATTTATTTTTAAAGCTCAGTTGCAGATTGACTTGAATGCGCTAAAACAAGACTGCAACTGGTAAAATATATCATGGGTGACAAAATATAGTGTGCCGGATTTACACCATTTTTAAAAAGCAGAACCACACGATTAAAATACCATGGCAATGAGCCAACTGATTATAGGCCGTATATTCGATGTATATTCCGATTAAAATCTGAGACAATTCGATGTAAAAATTCAGTATATTTTGTCAAGATTACAGTAGCGAGCAAATGCTGTGGTTTTGAACAACTGATGCAGACTGAAGGTGTTTCACGCGACTCATCTGTGGCCCGATGTGACGTTCAGCAGACGACGTGAAGATCGGCGGCGAGTGACGTAGTTCCGGTCAGCAGAGCTTATGATAAATAACTAGCTAAAATGCTATTCTACAAACCACACTCAAACAATAAAAGTAAACCGACTACAAATAAATAACCCGTCAAAAGGGTTTATCTACACACTTCCCGCTAGTGCGTTTCTGAGGAAAAGATGCGCGCGGAGGTGACTGTCCGTCTAACACACAATATAACCCAGATAAAACACGCCGCGAATAAAACCGACGGGTCCAAGAGGCGATATAACATAAAAAGTAACACAGTGTATCAGTTCACAGATTAATGAGAAAGAATAACATACGAATGCGGGCCGTGTTTTCTTGCTGCGGCCGGTGTTTTCCAGCTCGTCCCCGTCGCTCTCCGTGTCCCAGGTGGAGTCATATTCACACACTAGATCGTCGTCCATCCCTAAAGATCATATGAGTGACGATAAATGTGATCAAACACCTGGAGTTTGCCAAGAATCCGCACCGCTCCATTGGATGTGCAGATGTCCGCGGGCCGCAGCAGCTCACTGACTGACTGCACTCATCATCACAATCACTCACTCCCTCGCGCGCTGCTCGACACAAATACTGCCCTAGAGTCCCTGTATAATGCCTTGAACAGAGTAGCCTACACACTAACCACCTTTGTGTGCTGATGTTATCATTACAATATGTTCATATGTTGCTGTTATCATAATTACAGGTGTGTCAAACTCAAGTGTACCCTTATGTGGCTTGTTTGTTTGTTTGTTAACCGTGCAGGACAGACATGCTCACAATCAGTTATGCTCCTTTTATCACCAGCATTTGGGTACAATAAAAGAGCACATGGTATTTACTAACACCAAAGATCTGAGGTCTGGAAAATACATAAACCATAAAATCACTAGGTCATATTAAGAAATCAACAAAAATATTAACAAGAAAAAAACTATTGGTTGGATAACCTTTAGCTGTAACTTGATAAAGCTTGTCAAGACAAACTTTGATGTTGGCTTGAAGCCTTGTTTGAAATTTTAAAATGATATTAAAAATAAATATTCTTGAATTTAGAAGATTTAACAGGCCTGACAAACAAACAAAAAACATCAGACAGGACGCAGTGGATAGCCTACACACCCCTGTTAAAACAGCTGTTTTTTTGTGATGTAAAAAATGAAAGAAAGATAAATCATATCAGAACTTTTGCACCTTTAATGTAAAAATTGCAACCTAGGCTATGCATTGCCATTCAAAAACAAATTTCAGAGAGAAAAGATAAAAATAAAAACTTAAAATAACTGCAAAATCTTAAAATAACACAATTATAAAAATATCCTTTTATAAGTGGGTATGAGGCTGTGAATGTGCAAAAGTTCTGATTTATCTTTGTTTCAAATTTCACATTACAAAAATCATCAGATTTAACAGAGTTGTGAAGATCTTTTATATCCCCTGAAGATCAGAGTGTCAGCCTCAGACGGCACATTCTCGCTTCCTTCACTGAACATCTGCTGCATACGACACACTGAACTGAAAACACTTTTGCAAAGTCAGAAGCCTAAATCTGATTGGCTGACATCTTCAGGGTTGTGTGGCATCTTTAATTTTCTGCCGAGAAACAGAGACTGTGACAGTGAGCATTTAACATGAGCAACTAAATGCTGAAAGATTAGCCCAAACAAATTGCTAGTTGGTCCGACTAGTTCTAAAGACACAATCTTAACAGAGCAGCTTTGTTTATGCAACTGGCCGCTGCATTGTTGCCAGGGCATTTCTTGGGTGTTTCTAGTTGGTTGCTATTAGTGTTTGAAATGAACACCCGCCAACCAACTAAATGTAACACATATCAATTCACTAGCCACTTTGACTGGTCATGATTCATAAATGAACCAAGGTTTCAAAACAAAGCATAAAGAGGGTTGCACACTGGATGAGAACCGACATGTCTTTAGAATTTGAATACATTGTTTTCTATGAATGTAGGCAGATTGGCGGAAGCATTCGACATCTATCGCTCAACTACGACTGTAGTAGCTGTTCAATATCCTGCTGCGCCATTTCCATTGAGTTACATTAACAACCATTTGCCAAACAAATGTTTACTTAAAGAGCCAGCTCACTTTTGTGTGCTTGCTGCAGAGAAATCTAGAGGGAGCACAAGATAAGCACAAGACAAGATATAGAGATATTAAGCTACAAAGAAAAAAACATTGTAAAAACTGTATTGTCTGACAGAGGAGAGAGGAGGCTGAACAAGGTGGATTTACCATCCCTCTTCTTGTATTATATAATGAAGGAAATCATTATTTTCTTAAAACAGTCTATGGTATTTCTGTTATGGGCAATGTCTGTATTTGGTATTTGAGGTGACTGAGGGTCTGACCCGTGTCAGGAACGCAGGAACAGTGTTTACTCATTTAGCCCGGCTTCCAGAGAACAAACATGTACTTGTTTTGTGCTTAATTTCTCATTCAGCCAAATTAATCAAGAGCTATATTTTGTAGTAAGAGAATTATCTGTTTGAACTTTATTCTTATTCATTTTATTCTGCTCTTCTCATGATAGCAGTATGAGACATGTCTGTGTCTGAGGTCATGAAGGTCGACAACACACCTCATGTATCCACTAACACATATGCATACTTAGTATGTGTAATTCTTTTTAGTATTTATAGCTCAATTTGTCACTATGTTAAACTATGACAGTGAATCATGAGTAGAAGTTTATATCCATGCTCTGTGTGGATATAGTTTTCATGTTCTGTTCCAGTGAAATCCTGACAAATGCTCTGCCTTTTTTAACTTAATTTTTTGAACAGCTTTTCCTTTTTACCAAAGTTTCTTAGAACAAAGAGTGTCAAAGATAATGTCTTGGATTAACCTCATATTCGAAAAGAGCAGAATACCATGTTCGGATGTTGCTAATGCTATATAAAGCTATCGTAAACTGTAGAAATGACATCAACTCATTATCCATTTGACTATCAGTATTAGTGTTTCTGTATCTTAAGTTTGAGGCTGGATCCTCTTACTCATTGTTCTATGGCTATGGAAGTGTGGAGAACTTTGTCTTCACTAAACTCTCTGTCAACTGATTGAACTTCATCTTTGACTCCTGGTCTTCATTGAGCACATTGGTCTCTTTATGTGGTTAAACTGTAAATCCCCTACAATGCGTTCAGCATGACAGCTGTCATCCTCGCCTCAGTGCATTGTCTTGTACTGGGTGATCTAATAGTTAACAGATTCTGTGAATTATTTGAGAAGAAGTCCCCACAACTAGATGGAGTAACAAATATTACAGCAGTGTGAAAAAAACATGCCCAGTAGATGGTAGTAATGGAACATTGTTGTAAAGCTGGGATTTCCCAACTTTTTTGTCTGCTGAACCCCTCTGATGTAAAATATTCACATGAATTTCCCCTGAGATTTTAAGTTATTTCAATAATTTAAACACATTTGCATGTTCTCGGTTCTCTGATCTTTTACTCTTTACAGAACATGCAAGTAAATAATCAAATATTTCAGTAAGGGTTTCATTGTTTTTATTTTAAAAATTTTAATTTGAATAATTTATTCATTAGATTTCTATTTACAGGAAAAATGCCACATTCAATATTATGCTGAGCAGAAGTGTGAAGTCCCAATCTTGAGAGTTAATTTTTTTCTGACGACGAAACAATGCCTTCATTCATAGTCGGCAGGGCAACAGTTGGACTGATGGCCAGAATAAACCAAGATCATGACTGAGCCGTGAGATGGAGATGCTCGTTCTGCTGCGCTGTTTGGCATGTGGGGCATCTTAACGTGTGACCAAAGGCACATTTGCAATGCCTACTTCCACTGTATGCAGGGTTGTGCACAATGTACTGTATGTGAGTATTTCTTACTTGGATACTAGGCTAGACCTTTCTGAGAAAAAACAAACATTTAATGCACTATTTCATGTGTGTCTTTTTGTTCTATGGTGTTTATTTGTCCTATTGCGTGGGCGTGGCCGCATTAGCGGATAATGAGGTGACTTACGAAAGACTGACATCTCTCTATTTTCAAACAGATTACATAAACAGAGAATATTTGTTTTTGATTTGACTTAAAACCTGGCATTTCAATGTTTCTTTAGACATATGTCTCATGTTTGTGTGATAAGTATTCTCTAAGTTACAGTTCATTTTCTGAGGACTATCAGAATGGATGCGACCGCCGACCCCTGAGAGTTAATTAACTGACACTCAGGAGATGTCATAAAACAGGAAACGAGACACAGAGAATCCATTGTAGTTTATGTGCATATTTTCCTATTGGATAAAAAATGTATACAACTCAGTTGAGCACATAAGTTCTTTTATGTACATTTTAAGAATTTATGTGCATCTTGGAGTTTCCATCCGGCGTTTTTTTTTATGCGATATTTCATTTTTGAGGGTCTAAACATGCTCGAAAACTCATGAAACTTCCAGAAGTGGTGAAAATTTACATCTGATATGGGTTTCAGAATTAGGTGTGGCAAAATGGCTCGATAGCGCCACCTACAAAATTTCAATTAAGCGCCCTTCGCGCTACGTTTCACGTACAGGTATGACATTCGGAACACACATGTAACAGCCCAATACCTACAAAAAAGCCTCTGGGTGGGTGCAAAATCTGTAAACCCAACAGGAAGTGAGATATTTTTTAATTTTCTCTGCAAAATTTTGGCAGTTTTTGTCATTTCCAGACGTTCTACTTTAACAAACTCCTTCTACAGCTTTAATCAGATCAACATCGTATTTGGTCAGTCTAATCTAAAGGACTTTGCGACGTTAAATTGCGAAGATCTAGAGTTTTCACTAAAGGGCGTGTCCGTGGTGGCCTGACAAAGTTTGATGTTTCGCCATGAAACAGGAAGTTGTTGTAACTTGGGCATACAATGTCCGATCTGCCCCAAACTTCACATGTGTGATAAGAGTCCTGGCCTGAAGACATCTATATGCCAATATTCAGATAGTCATAGCGCCACCTTCTGTCAACAGGAAATGGCATGCTTTACACTGTAATTCACTCCCAGAAACACATTTCAATATGCCATGAAGTGCCAAACATACTAGAAACATGTTAAATCATGCAGCACTTAGCTAAGAGCTAATGTATGTGATTAACGCCACAAAACAGGAAGTTGTTGTAACTCAGGCGTACAATATCCGATCTGCTCCAAACTACACGTTTAATAATAGTCCTGGCCTGAAGACATCTACATGGCAATATTCAGTTACAGTCAAAGTGCCACCTGTTGGCAGCAGGAAGTGTGGCACTTTGAAATTACTTTCACATATTTCCCTTGTATTTACTCACTTACATGCATGTAACCCACTGTTCACTGTTTTCCTAAGGCCAACAGGTGGCGTTCAGAGTGAAACAGCTTCTGAAACAAGAACAAATGTAGGGCGGGAATTGATTTTGTCCATGGGGAATTGATTCAACAGGTTGCCCCACCCTCACGCCAGTAAACACATCATCAGAGAAGAGATGTCTCTGCAAGAGGTAAGGGCTATTTTAATACAAGATGATAATGATGTTATCAGCTTTATTTCTATGTCTTTAGTTTCTTTTTGTGTTTTAGTTTGGTTTTCCCTGTTCCTGTTTGCCTGTGTTCTCGTTCATTATTACTGATCATGCCCTAGTTTGTTTCCATGGTTTTGCAAGCCAGATCAGTGTTTACCATCCCAAATTGTACTGTACTGTACTGCTTGGTGGAAATGAGCCATTACATTTCAGACACATTTTGCTAAGTTTATATATTTCTTATTTGCTAATGAAAATAGTATCAAAAAAGCCAAAGAATCAACATCAAATCATTTCTGTTGTGTTCTGCTGATTCCGTTGCGTTTTGGCTTGATTCCTCTGTTGTTAACTTATGTTTGCTTTTAAATATTGTGTTGTGCACTGCTGGGTCACTATCAAACTCTTAGAATGCTTGGCAAATCAAATTTCAGGAGCGGACATAACTGTAGTATAAACCTCACTGATGCATAGGTGCACAATATGTGTCAGGCAATAACATGAATGTAAATGTGGATAATGAACTATCCACCCACCCATAATAACCACTCACTTTTATATAACACACTGCATTTTCTGTGCTTATCTATACACTCATGTCTGTTGAGAGAAATGAGATGAAAAGACTAAACCATAAGTAAGGTACAGAAGAGCATGAAGCTAAAATCTGTAATCAGTGGTCCAGATTTAATCAGTCAAAGGCAAGATGCCACCAGTGTATTTTTGCAGTAGCCTACTTTATTTTGGTGGCATGAAGCTGTTGAAGTCTCCACTGTAATAATCTATCATTTTACATCCCAGTAAGTGTAAAATTTGCCTTCTTGGTGCTGTTTTATTCTGCTGATGTGACTAATTGGACAGTTAACACATCTCTGTGTGTCACACATTCGGCTCGCCAGCAGTGGCTTTAAATAGTATCATCTACCATCCAGAGACTGTACAGCCGATCGGCCTCAACACTGGACTGCTATTTCTGAATTCGGTTACCATGGCAACAGCTGTAATGAAGAGAAGATGATGATAAGTCAGATAATGTTCATTTTACATATTTTGGTAACTGTATTGTGGTGAATGGACAAACTTATAAATATATGAAGACCTGTACTGTTAATGGTTACAGCCATAGCCAAAAGTATTGGAATATGTTGTTGCATCATGAAATCTTTACTGAAGATTACAGAGACGTAATTTTGCAGCTCGACGCTGAACCTACCATCAGAAATTTGTGTCAGTAAAATTAAATTAGCCTTCTAATAGGACAATTTCTCTAAACCCTTTTGAACCCTATAAAGCCTACTGTATCATACTTGATACCAGTAGCGGCTCCTGACTGTAAATTTAGGTAGGGCAGATACTGGGTCTTAGAGCTAATTTATGATGAACATTTTGTAAGCTTTATTTTCTAATCGCTGAACAGATCAGACACACTTTTGGCAGAATTCTAATGTCCTTGCGTTATTCAGCCTGAGGATGGCGCTCTAATGATGATTGACAGACTTTAATACACATGACACATGCATAGAATGCCATCTGAGAATTGCCTTAATGTAGTATTTATTGCAAGAATATTGCAATAAATAGAATATTGCAAGTTATGTAGGAATTCCAGTGAGGAAAACCAAGTCATGTCTATTCTCAGAAAAACATAACACAAACACAACAGAATTAAACTACTCACATGAGCACGTTTAAACTAAAGGATTTATACTTTCATTAATTTGATACTAAACATAGGAAGAACAGACATACCACCTAGTTACTAACCTGATGCAGACTAATATACACATAGCTGAAGCAGATTGATATCGTCTTGGTCTGGAGCAAGGTTTATGTAAGGTAACGTGAAAAGTGGGTCAGCCTGAAATCTGCCCCAATGGCTTTCAAATATAATGTGCTGCAGTTCCATTTTTCACCACAGATTTACATTGTAAAATTATTTGTACATCAAGTCAATTCATCTTTATGTCTATAGCACTTTATACAATACAGATTGTTTCAAAGCAGCTTTACAGTAATAAACATGAAAATAATGACCAAAAATGCAAACAGAGGATCACACTTTTTCACACTTTAACTCTATTAGTGACAGAAATGGAGAAAAAACCTTGGGAGAAACCAGGCTCAGTCGGGGGGCCAGTTCTCCTCTGGGCAACAAATGCAATTATGATTCAGGCTGCATCACAAGCATAGACTGTATAAAACATGGACGTAGTGTCTGTGACGTCACCCATAGGTTTCTGAAGAGCATTTTTGAAGCCCAAAGTGGGCATAGCCGGTCATCTCTGCTGGCACTTCAGGGACGTGTTGTGCTCATGTCTAGATGCAGGTCCTCCATCTGATCTGGATACGGATCTGACTGACTACGGTAGACCTCGGGATAAACAGAGACTAATATTAGCGTAGATGCCATTGGTCTTATGATGTAGCAAGTACATCAGGTGTTATGGGAAGTGTTCCCAGGTCCGGCTGAACTAATTTATGCAGCAACATTCCTTTAACAGATTTGAATTATAGAAATATGATAATGTGTTATGTGTATGCCAGGTTAAAGAGATGCGTTTTTAGTCTAGATTTAAACTGACAGAGTGTGTCTGCTTCCCGAACAATGCTAAAACTGTTCCAGAGTTTGGGTGCTAAATAGGAAAAGGATCTACCGCCTGCGGTTGATTTTGATATTCTAGGTATTATCAACTGGCCAGAATTTTGAGATCGCAATAGACGTGAAGGACTATAATGCGTTAAGAGCTCGCTCAAGTACTGGGGAGCTAAACCATTTAGTGCTTTGTAAGTAATTAGCAAGATTTTAAAATCTATACAATGTTTAATAGGCTCCCTATGCAGTGTTGACAGAACCGGGCTAATATGGTCATACTTCCTGGTTCTAGTAAGAACCCTAGCTGCTGCATTTTGTATGAGCTGTAGTTTGTTTATCAAGCGAGCAGGGCAACCACCCAGTACAGCGTTACAGTAATCTAACCTTGAGGTCATGAATGCATGAACTGTTCCGCATTTGTCATCGAGAGCATATGTTGTAGTTTAGATATATTTTTAAGATGGAAGAATGCGGTTTTACAGATGTTAGAAATGTGGCTTTCAAATGAAAGATTGGTATCAAAGAGCACACCCAGGTTCCTAACTGACGACAAAGACCTAACAGAGCAGCCATCAAGTTTTAGACAGTATTCTAGGTTATTACGTACAGAAGTTTTTGGGCCAATAATTAGAATCTCTGTTTTTTCTGAATTTAGTAATAGGAAATTACTAGATCATCCAGTTTATGTCATTTAATTTTGTGAATTGGGAAGTTTCGTCAGGGCGTGAAGAAATATAGAGCTGAGTATCATCAGTGTAACAGTGAAAACTAACACCATGCTTCCTAATGATATCTCCCAATGTCATGGATTCTGAAACCAATGTTAAAACTAGAAAAGAACAACCACCCATGGCATTCCTTGCATTATTCACAGTAAAACAAAAGCAGTAAATTACTGTGATATCACATTATTCTGCTGTTGTTTCACAGTGATGACCCATGCGTTGATGTCACAGTGAATTATTGTAAAAATAAATCTCTTTAATAATGTAAATTCTTGACAATTTAAACTTAAAGCTGAAGTTCAGTACCATGAACAGCGACAAGAGGCGTCTGCTCGCATCCTCTCGCAAACAATCAAAGCTAAAGCGAATTATGGCTTTCTTGATTCTTCAGCCTGCAATGATCACACTTGAAATAACCAGTACGCGAGATAAACATCTTCCCACACACAAGGGTATGAGCATGACTGTGAGTGCAGCTGGAGTTCAGGAGATTTTATTGGTCGCCAGACATGACAGATTCAGTTTTGAAACCTCCTTCGCACGATTTGCGCATAACAGGAAGACTGTAGTTTGATCTCTACCACATCTCTACGAATTTACCTGCAACAATTGACGAGGACATGAAAACGGTACGCTATGTTCTTCCTCAGACACGAGTCTGACAGAATACCTGGATTCTCTATTCCTCAATGCCACATAAACCAAGAAACCCCATAGACTGAGCGTTAATACCGATGCACTGAATCACGCAACCTGTTCGAGCTCCTCTGAAGATGAAGATGAAAAAGCAGAACGTGCGCACGCTCTCCCTCATCCTCTGCATGTTCTCTTACCTGCTGGTGGGCGCCGCGGTCTTTGACGCGCTGGAGTCCGAGACTGAGAGCGCGCGGAAACGCTTCCTAGAACAGAAGCGCAGCGACATGAAGAGGAAGTATCGTTTCACTGAGGATGACTATCGGGAGATCGAGCGGGTAGTGCTGCAGGCAGAGCCCCATCGCGCTGGCAGACAGTGGAAATTCGCTGGATCTTTTTACTTTGCCATAACTGTCATCACCACGATAGGTGAGTTTCAGTGTTACTTGCTAACAAGCATTGGGAATAGAGGAATTATTAACTATAGCATGACTAATCACACATTCTTAAAAATAAAGGTTATTTAATGGCATCCATGGTTTCATGAAGAACCTTTAACCTCCATCCTTCCATTGCACAAAATGTTCTAGCGGAAAAATGTTCTTTATAGATTATTAAAATGTTCTTCACACTAAAGAATTTGGTTCTTTTAAGAACGTTCACTGAAAGGTTCTTTGAGGAACTAAAAATGGTTCTTCCAAGGCATCACTGCAAATAATAATAATAATAATAAATATAAAATAAAAATAAATAAATAAATACAATTTTAAATTTTTTTTTTTAAAGAATGTAACCTACAAACTTAAAACTTTTTGTAACACTTTATTACAATGTTTTTGTTACATTTATTACATGTACTTACTATAGTAATAACAGTAAATTATGCATAATTACAAGCAACTAACCCTAAGCCAAACCCCAACCCTAAATTAATTATGTTAATTAATATTACTTAGTACACTCTAAGAAATTTACTGTAAAATTGACACTGCTTTACTGGCAATTTTAGTTGCCAGTAAGACTGTAAATAAACAACAGATGTAAAATTATAAAAACAAATGTCACACTTCAGAGCAGAAATTTTATATGAATATACAAGGTCTAAAGATCACAATCAAATGGAACACTAATCATCATTATTAAACGATTCAATGATTCAAGGATTTTTTATTGTCATTCTATAACATGAGTACATGAGAGGAACGAAACCAAGTACCAAGTACAACAACGATAATACAATCTGAGATTAAACAAGACAATGCAAATAATGAGTATTAATAAATAGAAATAGTCAAGTGTTATTGCACATAAAACATCTGTAATGTGAACATTATTGCACATGTGAAAGTCTATAAAATGTGCTTTTAATACAGCTCATTAAAAACTGTATTACACGTGAAAGTCCCTAGTTTATAGATGTTATTGTGCATAAAAGAGAAGAAGAATTTGTAAGTCGAACAGCTTCTGGAAAGAAGCTGTTTCTGAGCCTGGTTGTCATGGCGTGAATGGAGCCCTGTCCCTGCATCTGCTGGAGTAAATGTCCTCAATTGTTTAAAAACTGCTGCCAGTGTTCCTCTGTGCAGACTTCACCACAGTTTCCACACCACAAAATGATGTGAGGATACTTTCCACCACACACCTATAGGAGGATGTGAGGACTGTGGTACTCAAACCAGCTCCAGATCCTCATTATGGTGACAATTAGCATTAAAACAACAGAATTAAATTGAGCCACACCTCCATTACCATTTATGCATCTGACAGCAACCTACAGAGAATTCAACATATAAAATTTATCATTATCAGTGTTCCTTGGATGTTGAACCCATTGTCTCTGAGGAATCCTATGTTGAGTGTTGGTCATCCAATAAGTCACTGCATGTTTTTCCAAGACCTTGTTGTAAATTCTACAGTAAAAGACCAGACATCAACAGGGCCAGTTGCATAAACTGCTTAGACACAAAAGATACTAACTGGACTGATCATAACTTTTTTTTTTTTTGAAAGTTGGTTGCATAAAAAGGCATATTGGTCTAATTTGAATTCAAAAGTAAGTCTGATTAGCCCTAACTAATTCATAATAATAATAATAAATGTATTTTGTATAGCACCTTTAAAAGTTGCGTTCTCAAAGCGCTGTACAACACATGCTAGCACAACAATATAAAACTCAAAGTACAGAGCAATACAGAAAAAGAAGCATGAAATAACACTGAATAAATAACAAAATAAAGCAAAATTAGTCAATTAAAAGCAATCCTGAAATAAAAAGTTTTAAGACTCGGTTTAAAGATGACTAATGATTTTGCATCCCTGATGTCAGATGGGACGCAAGAATTCCACAATTTGGGGGCATAAGATAAGAAAGCCCTGTCACCCCTAGAGTTCGGCAAGACCATGCGAAGCCTTGTATATTAACATAAGGATTTTAAAATCAACATGGAATCTTACTGGTAGCCAATGCAACGATGACAAAATAGGGGTTATATGGTCAATAGTCCTAGCCCCACACAAAATTTTGGATGCCGAATTTTGCAGATATTGAAGTTTGTTAATACAGGATTTGAAAACTCCAACAAGAAGGGCATTACAATAGTCTATCCGTGAGAAAACAAATTAATTAATCAACCTTTCAGCGATAGAAAAAGACAGCATAGGTCTTAGACATGCAATAGATGAAAGAACAAAGTCTTAACAGCGTTCTGCACAAAAGGCTCAAACAACAGACTGGCATCAAAAATAACTCCAAGATTTTTTTTATTTACTTTGTAAATAAAAAAACAGACAAAGCTAAGGAACCAGCATTACACAGTTGATGGGGAAAGCCAAGAAGCATGACTTCAGTTTTGGAACTATTCAAGCACAGGAAGTTCCTAGACATCCATATCTTAATCTCCAAAATACAGTTTGAAAGATGGGATATGTCCATGTCTTAACATGGTTTTGAGTGGATGTAAATCTGGGTATCGTCCACATAAAAATGATAGTTAAGGTTGAGAGATCTCAATAATTGAGAGTGGGTAAACATAAATAAAAACAAAGGACCTATAACTGAGCCCTGGGGGACACCCATACTAACAGAACCAACTTCTGATCTGTGCCCATCCATAAAAACAAAGTGACTGCGATCAGAAAAATAGGATCTGAACCAACCAGGAGCAGTCTCCGTTACACCAAAGACAGATTCAAGTCGACTAAGTAACAGTGAGTGATCGATGGTGTCAAAAGCTGCACTTTTGAAAAACGCTCAAACCTGAAAAACGACACTTTCGCTCCAGTTTGCGACAAGCTACCTTCTTTGAGAGCAGATTGTAGTTATACCAAGGAGCTGAGTGTACAAAAGAGAGTGCGTGATTTTAAAGGAGCAAATATGTTCAAATTGGCAGAGGACATTATTTAACAGAATAATTTTATCCTCAACTGGATGGATTCAGCAAAAATAGTAATGTCAATTTATTGTCATTTACAAAATGAAACAGTGTGTAATTCCTGCCTACTTGAAGCTATATCTAAGTTAAAAAAAGACAGCGGAATGGTCAGATAGACCGACATCAACAGAGGAAAATCCTGACAGCAAATCATAGTTTGCAATAACTAAATCCAGTGTATGGCCTTTGCAGTAAGTAGGGAAATCAACAAACTTTCTAAAATTATAACAGTCCAGCAGAGATAAAAAGTACTTGGCCAGAACATTGGCTTTCTCATCAACATGAATGTTAAAATCCCCTAGAATCATAACACGCCTAAATTTAAGACACACAATTGTCAGCAGATCAGCAAACTCTGACAAAAATTCTTTGTTAGGTCTTAATTGATTGTTGATCAGACTAGTTCTTAAGACGGTCTTAACTTAGCGGCTTAAGCCGGGTGCACACTGTATGATTTTGGCCATGATTTGGTCGTCTGAGAGAAATTTTGATAATCCTAAAAGATTCCTCTGATCCTAGGCTAAAATCTGTTGTTTTTTTATCTCTAGTTTGACATGTTCACCGACAGCCGATTAATGACCATTGCTATCAAATCTTACCTCAGACGAAATTCTGGCAGTGTCAGAAGATTTGGCGTACAGTCCTGCAGTGTGACTTCTCCTATGACGAACATCAAATTGAAACGTGAATGGGTTGATGATGTAAATCTCTGGACAAGTTTTCTTATGTGCGTCCATTTTTAACACATCTTGACTGTTGTACATTCTGACATAAATAACAACTGAGATCCCACAGTGTGACATGATGATTATGTTCGTTGAGTCTGACAAGCAACAATCGTAAAGAACTATTATAAATCGCACAGTGTGCACCCAGCCTTAGCTGGTCATGAGCTGGTTTAAGCTGGTCAAGTGCTGGTCGTAAGCAACTAGCTCCAGCTAAGGACCAGCATAAACCAGCTCAAACCAGCTTCCATGCTTCAAAACATACCTAACCCAGCATATGCTGTTTTTTTTCAACAGGGCTACTTATAAGTCTTCAGTTCTCCTTCAGTGTTTGTCAGTTCTCGTTTATGTTAGCGTGTGTATTACTCCTGTCTGCAGTTTATTTATTAAAGTTGATGTTCTAGCAGTCTTCTTTTGTCTTTGTGAGCTTATCCTAAACGTAACATTACCCCCAAGAAATTGCTACTTATTTATCTAATTATATGGTAACAAGGACAAGGACTTGTAACAAGTGTAACCAATCTTTCTGACTAACATTGACAAACTTATCTCTGAAGCATGATTTTTGCAATTGATGTCTGTCTCATTCCTCCGATCTGACTGAGATGTTGCATTGGCACTGCTTTTCTGCAGGTTACGGCCATGCAGCCCCCGGCACAGATGCGGGAAAGGTCTTCTGCATGTTCTATGCCGTCCTGGGCATCCCTCTTACACTGGTGATGTTCCAGAGTCTGGGTGAGAGAATGAACACGTTTGTCCGCTACCTCCTTAGCCGCGTCAAGAAATGCCTAGGGCTTCATCGCACAGAGATTTCCATGGAAAACATGGTTTTAGTAGGTTTCTTGTCCTGCCTGGGAACTCTGTGCGTGGGAGCCGCGGCCTTCTCACACTTCGAGGGCTGGACGTTCTTCCACGCATACTACTACTGTTTCATCACTCTCACCACCATTGGCTTTGGGGACTTCGTGGCTCTTCAAAAGAAGGAGGACCTCCAAGAAAAGACACCTTATGTAGTCTTTAGTTTCATGTACATCCTTGTGGGGTTGACAGTGATCGGAGCGTTCCTCAACTTGGTGGTGTTGAGGTTCCTCACTATGAACAGCGAGGATGAGAGGCGGGATGCTCAGGAACGGGCCTCACTGAAGAGGGGTCGTAACTTCACAGCCATGAATTCTGGGCGGGACAATCACTGCCATAGCAACCTCTTCTTGCCCATAGAGGAGGGGACCAGCTGCACCAACCTCATCCCATCCCCGGCAGAGGAGCGCGAGCTGTACTCGCCTCTGCCGTTACACACAAACCCGTGCCAGTCTCGGTCCCATCTGAGCCTGCTGTGCACCTGGATCTGCTATCACTTGGGCCTCTGTAACAGCCCAACCCCGTCCCAAAACCAGTGCCCTGAGTACAATATTAACTCAGTGTACTACAACTCTGTTTCTTACAAGATACAAGGCAGCTCCTCAACCAGGAACAATACCGTTCTTTCCTCTCCAGGCAGCACACTTTCCCCTGGGCTCAGCTTCAGAGAGCTGCCAGGCGTACGGAGGAAGTCACTGTAATAGCTTTGCTGGAAAGAACTAGTGGGCTGTTGTCTGGTTTAGACAGCGAGTAAACTGAGGGAGCATATGTTTTGTAGCGCAAGTCAGCAAAGACAATATACAGAAGTTTGAAGTATTTCTAAACCTCTTAAAGATGAATAAGCATGTCTTTTTAAAGGACAGCAATTGCGTACTTTGAGTTTATGTTAAAGGAGATACATATGATAACTGTAACAGTTTTTTTAAAATATCGAAATATTGGGCATTTAACTGTCATCTGAATACCTGTACAGCACTTACTTTGCTATGATCGGATGCTATATTTTAAGCCCCAAAAGAACATTACAAATACTGATAAATATCCATTTCAACTGGAAGTTATGTGGCTTGTTTTAGGGGCACAATGAAAGTGTAAAGATACTTAGATGATCTCAAACCTTTAGATTTCTGCTGTATAGGAACTGCACTAGTGCACACAATGATAGACCAGCCTCAAGCAAGGAAACTGCCTTTTAGTGTTTTTACATGATATGAGAATGTTGAAAATGAAAGTGACTTAAAAGTACGAGATTTACTGAGAGGCTAATCTTCTCACCATTGTGCCTTTGAGCAAGTGTCACTGTCACGTTTGGTTTATTTAGATTTTCCTTTGTTCTAGTTTCCCGCCACTCGTCAGTTACCATGGACACTAACACTCATCATCAAAGCTATTTGTATTTAAGTTAATCATCACTGTGTATTTAAGTTCCTGCTTGTGTTCTGTTTAGTTGTCCGGTATAGTTTGTGTGTATACACGCTGTTTCGCATGTTGGCTTCTGTTTGGATTACTTTAATAAACCCTGTAAGGTTTACTATCATCATTTTCTCCTTCAATGGGCCTTAGCGTTACAGAATACCGGACCAAAATAGATTATGCAGCTCAATTCGCTGCCGTGGCTCATGAGAGCCCGAACTTTTTCATTTTCACAGAGGGATTTTGTCACCTTGAACTCACTTGCCCCAATGACGACAAGACCCTGAAGTCACTTTTCTGGATCGGGGCTAACTTCTATCATCCCATCGACCACCCAGACCCCAAGGGACTTGACTGGAAGGAGGCCATCATCAGGTGTTCAGAGGTCCAGAGAACAGACAAGACCCAGAGCTAACTTCAACACCACTGACCATGGAGGAATCGCGTGTGCCCCCCGCAGATGTTGAGGGTCAACCAGCCGCGACGTGTGACCCAGAGCCCGAGGAGGAGAGACAGGGCTCACCATCACCCCGGAAGTGGACCTTACCAGGGGAATGAGCCCGCGACACCAACAGCCAAAGGGAATGAAGATGGAGGACTGGCTGATGGACTTCAAACTTGTCAACTCCCACCCTATCCCACCCGGTATCTGAATCGTTATTGCTTATGAAGAACTGTAAGGACTCTAAGACTGATGAATCATCGCTGTGTAAGGACAGCATTGTGAACATTATGGACTGGAATTTATACTTTGCTTCAACATTTCTGGACTGTGTTATGATTACTGTCATCCTGTCAAGTCTCGTTTCATCACCACCACCACCACCACCACAGAGCTCAGCCAGTCCTCCAGCCCTGTCACTGCTGGATGTTTGTAGCCCTGCGCCATCTCCGGGGAGTTCTTGCTATGACGTCGAGCCGCAGGTCGCGCAACCATCAGGAGTGCCTGTGCGTAAGGATCCTACGGCTCTGCCTCCAGCCTCTGATCACTTCGCTCCATCTCGACCTGTCGGCTTCGCCTCGGCTCCTCCCACCTTCAGCTTCACCAGTGCAATACCAGCACACATACATAGATACAAAGGATGCATAGCTTTCCTAAGGTTGAAGTTGGTTGAGCAGGATATTTCCCCAAAACATAGTGGCTCCACTGGGTTCCCTCGTCCCATCGGCTCCCCCTTGGTCAGTCATTACGCCACTTAATAGGGGAATTTACAGTTAAAGACCCAAAGATCAGATGTGATGAATGAAGACTTGGAGTCAGAGTTTAAAAAAATAAATTGTAGAAAATTTTACTGAAGAATATAGTTTGCCGTCTCATCAGCAGAAGATAGCTTCAACAATAACAAGGAGTTTGTTGGCAGCTCTGCGTACACATTCAATGCAGCAGCAGTTATACTCAAACACAGTCCACAGATGACAACAAAACCCGGGTTTAGGCACGGGGTGACCTCCTCCAGGTCATAGAACTGCTCTTTTAGGCGCCAATTTGTTGGGAAAAACAAGTCATTCCATCGTTCAGGGTGCCAGTTGTTCATCTTTCACCAATACTGCTCTGCAACAAGAATACCTGCACACATACATAGATGCAAAGGATGCGTAGCTCCTCCGAGGTTAAAGTACTTTGAGCAGGATATTTCCCCAAAACATATAGATAAGTTGTACTTTTCTCTCAGTGAGAGGTACAGACAATATTCATCATTATTTTCTTGTGTTTGAAGATGAAAAGGTAAATAAATGCTTTAACATACATTAAAGAAGTCATTCAAATCATTTAATATTTAGAAGGATAAATATTGATTAATAACTGGATTATAAATCACTCAAAAGATATATATTGAAGCGGCAGTGGATCAGTTACCATGGACACGAACACTTATCATCACAGCTGTTCGTCTTTTAGTAAATCATCATCACTGTGTATTTAAGTTCCTGCCTGTGTTCTGTTTAGTTGTCTGGTATTGTTTGCGTCTCATTTGCTCGCTGTTTCGCATGTTGTCTATCTGTTTGGATTACTTTAATAAACCTTGTGAGTTTTACTATCATCATCTTCAGGTCTTCATTGGACCTTAGCATTACAGCAAGACACTGAACCCCTGGTAACATCAAGAGGCCTGAAGGAGCAGTTACTACTATATGGTGATTCACAATATGCATTTTACTAGACAAATACATTTAAAACCTTCTTCTGTGGTCAGAAACAGATATCAGTTAAATCAGTATCGATGTACACAATTGGGAAAATCATCTTTGGTTTCAGTATTCAAGCATGTGCATGTTATGGTTGTTTTGCAATGTTTGCACAATATATAATGATGAATGCCTATGCTTATTATGTTACTTTAGTTTTTATTGTTATTAGTTTTTTCAGTTGTTTAGGATGTAGCTAGAACAAGAAAAGTATGACAAAATTAATGCAGAGACAGAAAATGATTCTATCTGATCTGCGGGACATTTTCATTGTGAAAGTCTATATAATTCAATAAGAATAATTCATAAACCCTTTTACAAGTAAGGTAATAACAAGGCCTTTTGTGAGACCTTCACACAGTGATCACAACATGTGCAGTCTATGTGAGCTAAACTGTGGATTATTCATTTTCAAATTCATCAAATTAATTTCTCATTCAGACACAAACACTAGCAAAACTCTACACAGGCCAATTTGCACATGTTTACATACTCTTTTCAAAACCTCTAACATAAAATAAGACAGAAATTTGCTTCATTTCTACAGTAATACCATATTGAAATATATTCCAAATCAAAAAAAAATGAAGAGTAGTCACCGCGCCTTCAAACAAGTCCAAATGAGGTGCGTAGACAAAAATATAATTTCAAAAGAGTCCGCACACTCCACCAAAGATGAAAAAACATCAGATGGGAGACAAACAAAACTTTCCTGAAAAAAAGAGCAAACGTTTCGGTCACATGTGACCTTTGTTAATGCCAAACTTTGGCCCTGTCCCAAATGGCACCCTAAACCCTCACGGTCTTCCTCTGAGTCCGCACTTTCACGACGTAATGCCGCTTTAAATGCCGGGTAAAGTCCTCTGCATAGCTCACAGTCTTGCGGGCTCAGCAGAAGTGCGCATCGAGGGTGCATAGCAGCCGCAAAGGGGGCGCTCACGAGCACCCTTCTTTAAGCTTAAATGATGAATGGGACACCCTACGGTCTTGTGGACTTAACGGACACACGCATGCAGTGACCATTGTAAGTCCACAAGACTGAAAGTGCACATGAAGTGTGCCATTTGGGACAGGGCCTTACAATGCTTAGTTCAGGAGCCATCTTGATTTAAGGAGTCACATGGTTGCATAGATCACATAATCGATTGAACTAAACTATAACAAATAATCCAAACAAATTATTTACCATACTACATGAAAATAATCCAAAAAGAAAAAGAAAGGGGAAAAAAGGAAAAAAAACATTAATAATGATGATAATAATCCAACATCAAAGAAAAAAGAATATGTATAACATACTAAATTACAAAGTATATCAACTGTAAGTTGAAAAATATGTATACAAAATTACCACAACATTTTTGTAATGATCATCATGATATAAATAAATTAGAGAACAATAACTGTATTTTGGAGCAACAAGTTATAATTCATAGAAAACATGACAGTTGAAGTTCTTCATTCAATCCCTTTGGATGTACACAGTCCATATAATAAATTCACTTAGCTTCAAATTGTAATAATCTTTTGTTAGAGTCACCACCTCTTCTTGAGCTCGTCAATCTCTGAATACCACAAAATCTCAAGTCAGTAAGTTTGTGACCAGCATCTACAAAATGTCTGGCCACAGGAGAATGGATGTGTGTCCTTCTAATAAAACTTCTGTGCTCATTGATGCAGGTCTTCAGTTGGCGGTTGGTCTAAAAAAATCTAAAAACAAAAAATGAAATGTCAAAACTATTAGATGTAGCTGAACACCTACACAAGTGTTTTTCAGTCTCATCACTATCTATATAAAAGGTGAAACTTGGGAATAATTTTGTACAGTAATGTAAACATGGATCATGTAACATAAACTGAATTCAAAACAGTTGAGAGTGTCATTCTTGTTTTGTAAATAAACTTTACAAAAGAAAACATGGTATAATGCAACCTGTTGGTTCTTCGGGTTGTTTTTGGGATACAGAAACCATACAGTATATTAGATCTTGCTGTTTTTGTTGAGCCGTATAAGGATCTTTTCCAGGATTTCTTTATGCTGTGTAAAATAACACTTCCAGTCAGTACTGCTGCATGTAAGCGCAGCTTCTGCCTGAAGCTGATCAAAACTCATCTCAGAAGTAGCATGGCAGACAACAGGTTGAGCAAAATCACTAAATCTTGATTAGTTTGTGGATATCTTTGCCAGAAATCACAAGAACCTTAGGATTCAGCTACTGCAATCTGGACACAAGTAAAATGTTTAGTCCCTTGAGTAAACTGATTAAAAATGCAATGATTTGTCACTTGCAGAATCCACTTTGTCTCCGCAGACTTTCTTTTCCTTTGTAAATAAAGTGTCCAGAGATTTAGTAATAACATATAGACTTTCTTTACAATGAGACATTGTATAATAGCTTAACTAATAGGTTGTTTGCACATGAGTGGGTTCAATCAGTGACATTATTAGATTTGATATACGGCATCTCCCCGTCACCACCTGCTTCCCTTAGTGTTTTTACACATAGAAAAGGCAAAAATTACACCGTCCAGTTTTTTCCCTGAAAGATGATGTGAGCTTCTGTTGCAATTGTCGATTCGGCATAAATGACTTACAATGGCGACATTTTTCACAATCACAACAGAAAAACAAAAATACTGCCCTTAACGTCACTAGCAGAAAGGCAGCGCGATATAAGCAAACCCAGACCAGAACGCGGCGTGACGGCAGCTTCACATTCTCTATATCTATGTCTCGATGGCAGTCAAGTCTTTCAATTCAGTAGAAAAATCGCTCCTCTTCAAAACATAAGGTTCACGTCCAAAATATGTTGTAATTTTCTGTTTATACCTTTCTAAACCAGCACAGTACAGACTTTTCCCCATCTCTTCCATTCTAATTTTCACTGCTTGCCCTCCACATTAATTTCTCGCGTCACCAGAACCACGTGATTGCAAACAACCTATTAATTAACTTAGTTTATTTAATAATTAATTTAGCATTTGGACACAGAAAATGGCTATAGTTTCTTTTTTACACTCTTCTCTCTATGTTGTTTCAATTTGTAACTTTTCTCTTTTTGTAATGTTGCTTGACAGCTGTTTTCTTAGGGCAAAAGTCTGATCAGCCAAACAAAGGAATAAGCATTTAAGCAGTTTGAGAATAATATCTAGACAAAGCGGAAGACTGTCTATACTTTGTTCATGTGTGAAAGAGTCCCATGAGATTTTTTGTTTCCTGACTTTTTTCCTGAGATTATCAGCATATGTTTTTTCTTCTTTTGTATGGCATTGGAAATAAATCGATAAATTTAAATTATTTGTGTTCGTTTGTGATCTATAAATTAAAGTCGTGCATAAGATTACATTTATTTGAATTAATTACCAAGAGAGATTAATATCTGTGTCTGTTCAGTTTCTCTCTCTGTTAACAATGAAGCTGTGAGTTTAATTACTTCAAAATAGCGATGTAACCCACTGTTTATTCAGGTAAATAACTGATTTGTTATTTCTCCTTTCTGTCATACTTACGGTGTCTCGACAAAGTCAATAAATAATCAGCGATCAGTGGAGAATGAGGAGAAACACTTTCAAGAAGGATTTTTGAGATGTTTGTTTCTGAACAGACAGCGGATTTTTGTGATTCTCATGGTGATTCATTTTTGAAACCGTCGTTCAGAAAGTGAAAGTAAAGCTTATATTGCTGGAGCTTAAAAAGTGAAAATGGCTTCAGTAGCTGAAGATGATTATATTTGTCCCGTCTGCTATGAAATCTTCAAGGCTCCTGTTATTTTATCATGTAGTCACAGTGTCTGTAAAGAGTGTCTTCAACAGTTCTGGAGAATCAAGAATCCTGTCTGCAGGAGAAGATCCTCAAAAGACAATCCTCCATATAATCTAGCATTAAAGAACTTGTGTGAGTCGTTCCTGAAGGAGAGAAATGAGAGGCGTTCATCAGGATCTGAGGAGATCTGCAGTTTACACAGTGAGGAACTCAAACTCTTCTGTCTGGAGGACAAACAGCCTGTGTGTTTAGTGTGCAGAGATTCAAAACAACATGACAATCATAAATTCAGACCCATCAGTGAAGTAGTTTCATCATATAAGGTAAGACAGGTTTATATCTAAAGATTAAAGCAGGTCATATATTTATCAGTACCATTTTGCTCATATTACATACATGAATATATTAGAGAAATATTGTGTCTGATAGATTTTCTCTTTAAATTCTAGGAAGAGCTCAATACAGCACTGAAGTCCTTACAGAAGAAACATAAACGCAATGAAAAAATGAAAAGAGAGTTTGAGAAAACAGTTCAACACATCAAGGTGAGGAAACAGAATCCAGACTCATAAGATCACTATATGATTTGATATACTTTATAAAATGGGCTCCACCTTTATTTTATTTATATAGAACTTATTATAGTACAGATTGTTTCAAAGCAGCATTCCAGTTCATTATTTCTGTAAATGACGAGCATCAATCTGCTTCTGGATCCATTATATGTCGGGTATCCGAGTTTACCTCTGATATTAATGATGTGAACAGACACATCTCAGCTCTTTCACACACAATCAAAGACATGGAGGAGATGATGAAAGCCACTGACGTCTGCTTTCTGAAGGTCTGATTTCAGAATATTGGTTCATTGATTGAGTTGTTGATGATAAATGGTGTGTTTGTTCTCCAGGAGTTTCCAGTCTCAATGAAAAGGTGAGTGATCTGCTCCTGTGGTCTCTCTGCTTCTGATCCAAGACCACTGCAGTTCTGATTCCTGAATGTTCTTCCAGAGTCCAGAGCTCGCAGCCGGATCCACAGATGGCTTCTGGAGCTTTGATTCATGTGCCACGTTACTTGGGCAACCTAACGTTCAGAGTCTGGAAGAAGATGCAGGACATCGTCCAAAACAGTGAGTCTCACTGCAGAAGATCTGAGCTCTCACACATACACTGGAAATGATAGATGGGTGGAGAGATAAAGGTGCTACATGACACAAACTGATAGATAGATAGAAAGACGGACGGATCATATCTGTCAACACTCCCGTTTTTCCTGGGAGTCTCCCGTATTTCACACACATCTACCGCCCCCTTACCATTTTGTTATTTCTCCTGGGAAACTCCCGTAATTTGTATGGCCCAAACCTCGTTATATGAATAAAAATATTAATATATTATTCCAAGGTTGTCCAGTTGCCAGATCTTGAATGAAACACATTCTACTCACAATCGACACATCATACAAATTTCAACCCATTTGTGACCTCAACCTGGCAACCTACAACCCAGTTGTGCTGTTGATATCTGCACAGGTAGTAGACACGGGAAGTTGAATCAAGCACCACTGGTAGAAATGGGAGGAGAAGACTTGGTGGTGCTCCGGCGAAAAAACAAAATATACATGTAAATTTAACAATAGCTGGACAGAAGATATATCTCGAAGCCATATTGACAATGCCCACGCCTTTTGCAAAGTGTTGCACTGATGTTAATATTGGACATGGTGGAAAAAAAAATGACATTACTCAGCACATTAAATCACAACAGCACAATCGCGCAGTGGAGGCACAGAAGGGCACCCTGGCCTTCAATGTAATGTTAAATACACGTGTTTTTGTTAAATGTCCACATTACACTACCGGAAAACAACAATAACAGACCAGGGCTTTGTTTCCCAAAACCATCTTAAAGGGATAGTTCACCCAAAAATGAAAATTCGATGTTTATCTGCTTACCCCCAGGGCATCCAAGATGTAGGTGACTTTGTTTCTTCAGTAGAACACAAATGATGATTTTTAACTCCAACCGTTGCAGTCTGTCAATCGTATAATGCATGTCAATGGGAACTCCATCTATAAGAGTCAAAAAAACATGCACAGACAAAAAAACATGCACAGACAAATCCAAATTAAACCCTGCGGCTCATGACGACACATTGATGTCCTAAGACACGAAACGATCGGTTTGTGCGAGAAACCGTACAGTATTTATCAATTTTTTACCTCTAATACACCACTATGTCCAACTGCCCAACTTCGTTGCGTCGCGTCTGGTTAGGACACGATGTAATTGACATTTACCTGATTATTTCAGTCAAGTGTGTCTGTTTGCTAATTTCTAAACTTTTCGCATCTAAAATGTATTTTCTTGGGATATTTTCTTGTCATTTTACTTGTTTATTGTTCAATAAAAAAAAAAAAAAAAAAAAAAAAAAAAAATATATATATATATATATATATATATAAAACTTTTCGCATCAAAAATCGGGTACAGTGGGGCTAAAGGTGCACGGGGTAAAAGGTGCATTTGACTTTATTCTCTTATAAACCACTAGATGGCACAAAAATTCAGCTCAGCACTTTTCTTAACAACCGATTTTGACAATGAATGTTGAAATTTGTCTGATTCTTGAAGCAATTGCCGACAGCAACACAAAGTTGATTCTGTGGTAATTTGATCTAGTATTTGATGTTTATTTAAAATGTTGTAGATTTAAGTAGCAAATGAGAATCTATAAAATTACTGTATATATTTTGAGACAAAGGTCTTGTCAATGATTTTCAGTTTTGTTCAAGGTAATTAAAGCAGCAGTTTTTCAGTAACAGAAGAATATGTAAAAGTACGGTATTTGGGGTAAAAGTACTCCTGCTGTTGGAGTGAAAGACATAATAATTAACATGATAATAAACAGCTGCTGACTTTCCATTTGATGACATGACATGGTTAGATTCAGATGGTAAATATCATAAATTAAGTTCAGCGTCCACCTTAGAGATAATCACCATATTTATAATGTAACCATCATATTTTAAAATATGATATTAATCATATAATATAATAAAACATCATTTATTGTTACAACTATAAATCTATATTAAATTATTATGGGATCTCCTTCAATGCTTTCAGAATCTTTAATTTTTTAAATAATTTTGTTTCTGTATTTTTTAAAGTTTACATTTTTTACATTTTTAAGTTTTAACTTAGACATTATAAAATCATATTATTTTAGCTAAAGTATTTGTGTGTCTTTTGCCCCATGCTGGTTTTGCACCGTGTGTTTGTGGGGTAAAAGATCCCCCTCGCCACCTCATTTATATGATTTGTAAACAAAACAAACCAGTTTTATGATTTATTTTCACACAAAATCTGTTGCTCCATCAATATTCAATTAAAAATGTATATTTTTACACTATTGGAGTGAAAAGCATATTTTTGTTAAGGTGTGTCTTTAGACCCGTTGTTCTGATAAAATTATGGAGGTTCATTCAAGATTGATCACTGGATTATCCTGTAAAACAGGTGAGAAATCGACTTGAAATTGTGTTTTCTGCAAAGAAGGAAATGAGAGCATTGTCCATTTTTTTTTATGATTGCATTTACATTCTTTTTATCATTGTATTTGTTTCTCCTAGTATTTGCCTTTATATGTTCATTGTTCACAAGATTGCAATCAATAAAAATAAATAAATAAATAAATAAATAAATAAAGAGAGAGCTCATGGTGCATTACCGCCACCAACTGGACAGGAGTGTGGAGCACAGAATGGAAAGGAAAAAATAAAACAAAAAACAAACAAACAAACCTACAATTACTTTACAGTGTGTCTTTATATGATATTTAAATCCTTTTATTTAAACCTGTTGTTTTGAGACGTTGTAATAAAGCAATATATTTATTATAAATGCTTATATTTATTTAACTTATCCTGCCTTTTATTCAGATTTCCTTATATATGCTTAACTGTATAAAGAATATTTGTATGTTGTCTATTGTTTATTTTTATATATTTTATTCACTTATCTTTGTTTTATTTTTATTATGTGTGTCTTCTTGTTATTTTTGTCTGTGCACTGTAGCTTCTGTCACTAAGACAAATTCATTGTGAGTGTAAGCTTGGCAATAATTCTCATTCTGATTCTGTGTACTTCAGTTTGTCCTGCAGGGGCACTAAGGAGATTTTGCATTGTGAGATTGTGCTTGTGGAAGCTCATGTCTTTCTCTTTCATATGCGATACAGAACAGAAGCACAAGTTTGATTGCAACTTATATAGTACTGTTCAGCCTGGTCTCATTGTTAATACATAGGTATTAATAGGTAACTTTCAAAGACACAAAACGTACATTTTTGTACTTTTGGATAGGTGCTGAAACGTACAATATGGACGTATTGGCAGCATTTAAACGTAGCATTATTACATTTTTACAGCTAAAAACCGTAAAATATTTACGACTCTTTCATGTCATAAAGATATATGTATAATTTTATAGATGGTCCTTCCGCCAAGAGGGACCATTTCAGTGGAATGAGGAAGTGGAGAGCTGCTTTTGCACTGTGAAGCAATTGCTGGTTTCAAGCCCAGCATTAGCTTTGTATGACCCTGATGTCGTTGCGACCCTTGATGACATTGCGCAGAACCATAGTCACTTTAGCACATGAGAATCATCAGGGCATAGTAAGGACCAAACAGCGTTTGCGTGAGCTGTATTGGTTTCCAGGAATAGACGCTATGGTTCAAACTCAGATTGCAGCATGTTCGTTGTGCCAAGAGTCAGACAGGACGGCAAAGACTACTGCTTCTTCATTACAGCTGGTGCCTCTTCCTGACGGCCCATGGTTGAAGTTTGGCTTAGATATAGTAGGACCCTTTGAGACAGCTGCTTATGACTGTAGATACGCCATTACGTTGACAGACTATTACTCAAAATGGCCTGAAGTGGCATTTACACCCTCCATTACGAGATTTGTAATAATTGGATTCTCGAATTCTGTTTTCAGCAGACATGGAAACCCTGAATGTCTGGTAACAGATAATGGACCGCAACTTACCTCTTCAATCTTTACCGCTTTCCTGGACAAACGGAATATTGTGCACACCAAAACGTCCGTATACCATCCTGCGGCCAATGGGGCTGTGGAAAGGATCAATAAGGTTCTTAAAGACTGTGTGCAAATGGCCATTCTACAGAAGCGGCCATGGAAACAAGCAGTCTTGGACTTTTTGCAAACCTACCGTTCTACTCCACATGCAGCATTTAAACTGTTGTACGGAAGGAAAATGAGAACCAGACTTACTGTGTTACTACTCCTGTAACACACAGGACCAGGAAGTCAGACAACGAGTGTCAATTCATCAAAACAAAATGAAGTATACTCATTAGAATACTCTAATGCGAAACAAGGGGCTCGAGTGCCTACATTTCAGGTGGGGAATAGAGTGCGTGTACGCAAACCAACGCATGTTCCCAAAGGACATTCAAAGTTCACACAGCCTGTGGAACTTGTCCTTGTTCTTCTCACTTGTCCTTGGTTCCAGAGGTTCTAAAGTCGACCTCAAGATCTGTCTGCTGCTGATGTGTTCCGAACACTGAACAGAGCAAAGAAAGACGTTCTGTTCGACAGCGGTAAATATTGTTTATTTTACAGCAAATAAGGGTATATGGTAGTTTGAATTACTGACTATATGTATGTATAGCACAGATGGAGATTGAAAATAGTCATGTTAAGATGCTGTTATTCTGTTGAATTTATGAAGAAGTGAAATGTTCCTGAGAGTTAGAATTTAATAACTGCAGTTGCTTAACTACTGTAAAGGAACGTAGTCATAATAAGGTGGAAGCTTATTGGTTCATATTGAAATTAATAACTGTTTTGAGTTAATCGGTACTAAGTGAAATAGCTTTACGTAATGGGGGAGATGTGGTGTCCTGTTATTCAGTGCAATACTTACTGAGACCACTAGGGGGAAACAGATGTTATTAGGGGAAATACAAATAGAAAAGAGGTGAGGAAAAGAATAATGATGAGCAAGAGTTGCATGTGTGTTAAGAGATAGTAATAAAGAAAAGATGTAACCCGTTCACCTGCTGTGGCCTGGCTTCATATTGATACCTTGAACACAACAAACAAGTTAGGTCAAAACTAAAGCAATCTAAAAGTAATCAAAAATTAGTCCGATTCTATTACCTAAAATGTGTAATTTAATAGATTACGTTACTGACTTCAATTTCCGTCATGTAATTTGTATACTTACTAGGCTTAACGCTCACTTCCAGGTGTATCCAAAGCCAATTCAAGTTTTGTCTGATATCAGAAACCACTGTATTAACACTGTATTTTAACACTGTCATTAACATTCATTGTCAGTTACAATCAGAAACAGACTACAATTTGTGGGCATCAGACGCTTCAAGCACACACGAGTACTCTGACGGAGAAACTGTTTACTGACAGTGTTGACTCGCCGTCAGATTGAGTTTCAACATGGTTAGAATGCCTTTATATTATGTGTATTTTGGTGTGCATAGTAAATCAGAATACGCAGTCCAGCCAAGAGGGGGCTGGTATAGTGATGTTTTGGTATCTCCATCTGGTCCTGTATCGCAGCTTGACTTTAGCTTATTTGTAAAAAAATAAATAAATAAATAAATCACAACAAAAGGAAACCAGCGCAAACATGAAAGATAGGGATGAAACTTGATTTATTTTTCATATTTATCAATTTAAAAAAATGGTCCATATATTATAAGCAATACAGAACAGTAAAGATGGAGATGTAACATATTTGATGATCACAGATGTCTGTACAATTGTGATAACTTGATGTTTTCATATCAGTGTATATACTACATATATGCATACTTGGTATCAATATTCAAATTACAGATAATCATTTTTACTAAATTAATTGTCACAGATTATTTGTGCAATATGGTATAAAAGCTGTTTGACAGCCAGTGAAAACTATCTTTTAATGTCAGTTTGCCACATTTTTTTGGGTGTGCTTTAACTCCCATCAAAATGTTTTTTAAATTTGAGTCTATAAATAACCCTAACGTTTGATCATATGATATAGTATACAGTGTCAGAGCAACAATAAGGCATGAAAATGTCTATATTCTAAACACTCTATCCCATAAAACATGATGAGAATAACTCCACACCGGCAACTGTTAAAGAACATTGTACAATACTTAGAAATAAATATGTATGAGGATTCCAATAAAGAAATCTATATACAACATATTATGCAAGTAAATTTCAACTTTGGATATTTATCTGCAATTTTCCTATGTTTCCAGTATTTTAAAAAAAAATATAAATAAATAAATAAAAATGGATATCCGTGGTAGATTAATATTTTCATTTGTGCTATCTGAACATTTATCCATTCATCCATCCATTCAGACAATAAAATAAATCCAAGGTTAAAAAACAAAATAAATAATAATAATCAAAGGTATCGGAGACATCGTTGTGCTGGTATACAAAATAACATATCCTGTATGATAAAAGTAGGATTAAAAAATAATTCCAGACTGTCAAAAATTGTATTTACGGTTATGATTTAGTGTTTGGTTTTGATTCTGTAGCAAACCTGTGAGCAAGGGCTGGTGTGGAATCCTCTGACTTCCTGTTGTTCAGCATAACAAAGGATTGTACACAAAGAACTGCCACAAAAAAATATCTATGCTTCCTCAGTCTCCTTATTGCTGATAGTTTCCATACTGACCCTTTACAGAGAGAGAGAAAATTTTTTTTAATGAAATTTAATGAAAGCTATTGGCGATTTTGGTACTACAATGAATAAATCAACAGTTTTTTAATGCTTCGTGACTTAAAGTCACTTAAACGTACTTAAACATACTTAAATATTTGATATGTCCATTTTAAACATTAAATCTTCACCCACAAATGAAATTCTGTCATCATTTACAAACCCTCATGTTGTTTGAAATCAACGCAATGACATAGAGAACATATGTTAAACACGGAAGTTCAATCGTAAACCTCATTGGTTCTTGCGCTTCAACCAAGCATGTATGAGCTTCTGTTTACCATATTTGATGTACTCCATGTATGATCAATGTCATATGCATTGATCAATGTTTATGTGTGAATAAAAGCCCAAGTTAAATCTGTTAATCATATAAATCAGCTGTGTCTCTTCAGAAGACTTGGACGATGTCTTTATGTACTTTGAAGCCTGCAAATTTTGGTTGTGTGGAAAAATGATGAGAATATTAAAAATCTTCATCTATATTTCAAAGATAAACAAAAGTCTTATGGGTTGAGTAAATTATGACAGAATTTTCATTTTTGAGTGATCCAACCCTTTAATTGCTGGATTGGATTTGGGATGTAAATTGCTTTATAGTTTGTACAGGACATTAATAGTGCTAACCTGTTCAAAAGAGTAGGGTCTCTGAGATTGAGCAGCTGGTCCTGGCTGTATAGAGCGGTATGATGGGTACTGCTGACTCTGGCCCTGCTGATACTGAGGATATTGTGATGAGCTGCCCTGCCCTGGACCTTCAGAGCAAAATAGCAGAAGTCAGTTTGCTGTATATCAATTAATACTGAATGAAATCAAACAGAAAACAGTTTAATCCTTGATCATTTGATGTAGTTTGTGTTACCGTATCCCTGAGGCTGAGCGGTGTAGGCTGCTTGTGATGGGTACTGCTGTTGACTTAATGTCTGGTGCTGCCCAGAGCCTTGTTGGTACTGTGTCTGCTGTTGGCTGTACTGAGAGTTTCCTGAAAGATCATTAAGGTAACACTTGAAGGGCGAATTTAAAGGGATAGTTCACCCAAAAATCCTGGCATCAATTAATCACCCTCAATTGTTCCAAACCTGTATAAATTTCTTTGTTCTGCTGAACACAAAAAAAAGATATTTTTGAAGAATGCTTGTAACCAATGCTTGTGGGGCACAATTTACTTTCATAGTATTTTTTTCTGTACTGTGGAAGTCAATGGTGCCCCACGACTGTTTGAATACAAGTTTTCTTCAAAATTTCTTTTGTGTTCAGCAGAAGACAGAAATTCATAAAGATTTGGAACAACTTGAGGGTGAGTAAATGATGACAGAATTTTCATTTTTGGGTGAACTATCTATTACAATACCCATGACAATTGTTAGACCAGTGGTTCTCAACCCTGGTCCTGGAGTACACCCAACACTGCACATTTTGATGTCTCTCTTATGTCAAGTTCACACTACAGGAAATTAAATTAACGATTTGCAAGTTAACGAGCTCGCCGACAGGTCGGGCTGTGATCGGGGGCAAATCAGTGGGTGATCAGTGCTCGCCAATCTTTATGTGTGAACTACTCAATGACGCATCAAAGAGGCTCACTGACGCGTGGCCGACAACTCACCAACACTAGACAAATATCTAGCATGATAAATATCTGGAGCTGTCGGCCGACTCGACATCCTGTGGTGTTACGTGTCGCGACGAGCTACAGCCAATGAAATACACACTCAGGGGCGCAGAAGACATTTACAAAGTGGGGGGGACCAAACTGTAAGCAAAAGCCCAGATAGTAAAATCAGATTTCCAGATATCGGACCATACTGCCAGAAGTGATATATATTATAGTATATGTTGTCTGTACTATAATAAACAAAGAAAAATAGAGGCATTTTGTGATTTTGATCAGTTTTATTTTTTCAGGACAAGACTATTACAATCTAGAACCGGATCTACATCCTCCAGATTTGTATAATTCCTTATATGTGCATCATTTTTTGTCACTTGTGTTGAGCATCACCCCAGCATCACCTGGCTGCCTCCTGGAGATGCCAGCTGCTGCTGCTGCTCACTAATCTTCAACAGCAACTGAAACAAAGAAACTACTGTTTATACACATAGTTTTTGCACTGCAATAATATCCATTTCACATATATCAAAATGTAGATTTATTGAAATGACATTTTTATTCAAGTCTGCATACAGTTTAGACAGGTGTGCAAGCAGTTTAGACTTTTTTTGTCAAATAATAGTTTATCAGTTGCTGTGCTTTCACATTTCAAAATAAAAATTTTATCAAAATTGAGTATAAGCATTGTAAATGCAGTAATACAGTATATATATACACACATACCAAACGCAGAATCCTCTCCTCTCACGTCCTCCCCACTGCGCCGCTGGCCGAGGCAATCATCGCTTTCGTTACGTTTTCAAAGATATCTTTTATCAATGCCATCGATGCTTTTCCCTTTCTAGATGTAATTATCAAAATCAAAACAGTTCATAAACTATAAATCCACACGAAAACTTCAGTCAAAGCAGCTTGTGCACGTCAACCGGAACTAATCTGAGAGATCAGCCTCCTGACAACGTAAAGTAGTGAGTGTACAGCTTGTATAACAGTGTAAATTTGCTGTCCCCTCAAAATAACTCAACACACAGCCATTAATGTCTAAACCGCTGGCCACAAAAGTGAGTACACCCCTAAGTGAAAATGTCCAAATTGGGCCCAATTAGCCATTTTCTCTCCCCGGTGTCATGTGACTCATTAGTGTTCTCAGGTGTGTCTCAGGTGTGAATGGGGAGCAGGTGTGTTAAATTTGGTGTTATCACTCTCACTCTCTCATACTGGTCACTGGAAGTTCAACATGGCACCTCATGGCAAAGAACTCTCTGAGGATCTGAAAAAAAGAATTGTTGCTCTACATAAAGATGGTGTAGGCTATAAGAGGATTGCCAAGACCCTGAAACTGAGCTGTAGCACGGTGGCCAAGACCAAACAGCGGTTTAACAGGAAAGGTTCCACTCAGAACAGGCCTCGCCATGGTCGACCAAAGAAGTTGAGTGTATGTGCTCAGCATCATATCCAGAGGTTGTGTTTGGGAAATAGACGTATGAGTGCTGCTAGCATTGCTGCAGAGGTTGAAGGGGTGGGGGGGTCAGCCTGTCAGTGCTCAGACCATACGCCGCACACTGCATCTAACTGGTCTGCATGGCTGTTCCAGAAGGAAGCCTCTTCTAAAGATGATGCACATGAAAGCCCGCAAACAGTTTGCTGAAGAAAAGCAGACTTAGGAACCATGTCCTGTGGTCTGATGAGACCAAGATAAACATATTTGGTTCAGATGGTGTCAAGCGTGTGTGGCAGCAACCAGGTGAGGAGTACAAAGTCAAGTGTGTCTTGCCTACAGTCAAGCATGGTGGTGGTAGTGTCATGGTCTGGGGCTGCATGACTGCTGCCGGCACTGGGGAGCTACAGTTCATTGAGGGAACCATGAATGCCAACAGAGCATGATCCCCTCCCTTCAGAGACTGGGCCGCAGGGCAGTATTCCAATATGATAACGACCCCAAAGACACCTCCAAGACGACCACTGCCTTGCTAAAGAAGCTGAGGGTAAAGGTGATGGACTAGTCAAGCATGTCTCCAGACCTAAACTCTATTGAGCATCTGTGGGGCATCCTCAAACAGAAGGTGGAGCAGCGCAAGGTCTCTAACATCCACCAGCTCCGTGATGTCGTCATGGAGGAGTGGAAGAGGACTCCAGTGGCAACCTGTGAAGCTCTGGTGAACTCCATGCCCAAGAGGGTTAAGGCAGTGCTGGAAAATAATGGTGGCCACACAAAATATTGACACTTTGGGCCCAATTTGGACATTTTCACTTAGGGGTGTACTCACTTTTGTGGCCAGCGGTTTAGACATTAATGGCTGTGAGTTATTTTAAGGGGACAGCAAATTTACACTGTTATACAAGCTGTACACTCACTACTTTACATTGTAGCAAAGTGTCATTTCTTCAGTGTTGTCACATGAAAAGGTATAATAAAATATTTACAAAAATGTGAGGGGTGTACTCACTTCTGTGAGATACTGTATACAGAATCAACCTGCAACAGTTTTAAAATTGTGATTAATCATGACTAAATATTTTAATATATACACACCGATTAGGCATAACATTATGACCACCTTCCTAATATTGTGTTGGTCCCCCTTTTGCTGCCAAAGTTTGTTGCGTATGGCGCTGCATAGCCGCAGACCAGTCAGGGTGCCCACGCTGACCCCTGTCCACCGCCAAAAGCGCCAACAGTGGGCACGTGAGCATTAGAACTGGACAACGGAGCAATGGAAGAAGGTGGCCTGGTCTGATGAATCACATTTTCTTTTACATCTCATGGATGGCCGGGTGCGTGTACGTTGCTCATCTGGGGAACACATGGCACCAGGATGCACTAAAGGTAAGGCTACGAAGGCAGTGTGATACTTTGGGCAATGTTCTGCTGGGAAACCTTGGGTCCTGCCATTCATGTGAATGTAACTTTGACATGTACCACCTACCTAAGCATTGTTGCAGACCATGTACACCCTTTCATGGAAATGGTATTTCCTGGTGGCTGTAGCATCTTTCAGCAAGATAATGCACCCTGCCACAAAGCAAAAATGGTTCAAGAATGGTTTGAGGAGCACAACAATGAGTTTGAGGTGTTGACTTGGCCTCCAAATTCCCCAGATCTCAATCCAATCGAGCATCTGTGGGATATGCTGAACAAACAAGTCCGATCCATGGAGGCCCCACCTCGCAACTTACAGGACTTAAAGGATCTGCTGCTAACGTCTTGGTGCCAGATACCACAGCACACCTTCAGGGGTTTAGTGGAGTCTATGCCTCAACAGGTCAGGGCTGTTTTGGCAGCAAAAGGGGGATCAACACAATATTAGGAAGGTGGTCATAATGTTATGCCTAACTGGTATATATATATATATATATATATATATATATATATATATATATATATATATATATATATATATATATACACACACACCTTATATTATAACAGTTGATTACCTTCATAGTAGTGTTGTGAGGACTCATCAAAGGATCTCTCATAATTCTGTTCCCCATAAGAAGACTGCTGATAGGAATACTCCCCATGACCTGTTGAAGAAAGACATAAAAATACACATCCGCAGATCAGCTGTAAGAAGAAAAAAGGGAGGGGGGGAGGGAGGGAGGGGAAAGAAGCACAGAGCTGCCGTTGCAGCATTCAGACATTCAAAAAATCAAATCTTTTGGCGGATCAACAAAAAACGAGGAAGGAACGCCAAATCTGAAATTTCAGCACACCGAGAAAAAAAAGAAAGATTCACAGGCAATGAATACACGCTTAAAGGAGCATGTTCTCAAGTCTATTTTAGGAATATTTTGAGGGAAAAAAAAAGAAATCATAGACAAAGGCATGACTGAAAGATTCTAAGATGAATGAAAGTAGAAACAGGGATGTCGAATGGATTAGTGAATGAATGAGTGTAGAAAGGTTCTGGATGAGAGTGTGTTTACCATCTGAGTAAAACTGTTGGCTAACAGGCTCGCTGGAGCTCTGAGTGTGTCCATACTGCTCTCCGTAGAACTCCTCCTGGCCCATGAACTGCGGGGCTGATCCTGTAAGACAGGCGACACCAGGGTTGGTTAATCAGCCGATCTAACAGCAGTTTCAGAAGAATGGACTGGGCGGTTTTCTGAGGGAGAGAAAGTGCTCTAGATGTCCATTGTGTGCTACACTTACTGCAGCCAAAGAGGTATGATGTTTCTAAATTAATTAAAGATATGTATGTGTAATTTTCTTTCAAAATGATAGAGCTGGATGTAGAATATTAATATGGCCACTATGGTAGCAAAAAACCTCCTCCAGTAAAAGAGAAAATAAAAAAATATGGGAATGGTATGAAATGCAGACTGATGATCTGTGTTTTGTATGTCACAATAAATCAATTTGGAGTATTAATGAGATAATATATACATGAGGTAATATAGTGGTGGTGTGCAGAAACTCCAGATATCACTACATCCTTTCAAACTTAAAGCCAGATTTAAAGTACTGTTTCCACTTCTCGACTGACCATGCAGACATTGCTTTTGGGCAGGAAAAGGACTTCTCTGCTCCAGAAGAAGGAGCTCCAAGTCTTGATGCATAAGCTATAACATGCTCAGCTCCATCGTGACCTTGAGCCAATGCCGCTCCTAAGCCAACATCACTGACATCTTTCTGGACTTTAAAGCTTTTCATGAAGTCAGGGGTATTAACACTGGTGCTTTTTGTAGAGCATTTTTTTCAGATTCTCAAAAGCCTGTTGGCATTCCATTGTCCCTTTCCAGGCAATGTTTTATACTTCAGAGCATGCAATGTTGTGGAAATCCCTGAAAAATGTGCAATCAACTAGCTAGGCCTAAAAAGCACTGTACCTCTTTGAGCGTTGTTGGGACAGGAAAATTTTGGAAGGCATCCACTTTGGCAGTTTCAGTACAAACTCTTACAGCAGACACAACATGCCCTAAGAAAATGATGGATTTATGTAGCAGGTTGCACTTTGATAGGTTAAAGGTCAGCCCTGCAGCTTCCAGCTTATCAAAGAGCTGTTTAAGATGTCCAAAATGCTCTTGGATGTTCTTGGAATAAATTACAATACCATCAAGGTAGACAAGACAAAACTTTCTAATACATTTTCTCAGTATAATATTAATCAGGCGCTGAAAAGTTGCATCAGAGTTTCTCAGTCCAAACAGTAGACACACAAATTTATATTGTGCATTTTTGGTTACAAAAGCAGTCTTAGGAATGCTAGCCTCATCCATAAGCACCTGCCAATAGCAACTTTTGAGATTCAATGTGCTGAAAATTGAAGCACCATTCATTGATTCAAGTATTTCCCTGGTCAATCTGGATCCCTGAATCTGTCAGAAACTCCAGACCAAGTATAATGGGTAACATTAGATCTCAATCTTTCACCACGAAGGCTCTGAATGGATGCTGATGTCCATGAAGTGCACAATGCCAGATTACCTTTCTCAGTGCTGTCTGTACATTTTTGATTTGTACATAAGCGTTAGCAAGTGAGAAAGTATGACCTCTACTGGACTGCAAAGTTTTGACTTCAATTTTTTCAAGTAAGATTCTTGAAGTAAAGACTAGGTACTACAAGTGTCCAAGACCGCTTGACACCTGTAGCTATTAATGGTTATAGGCAGGGACAATGAATCGAGTTGGATCAATCCTTAGCTGTATTGGTTAAAACAGAAGGCAACATGGATAATATCTCAGAATTATTCAATGGTTATTCAATTGCGAGGTACTCATCACATTTTTCGAAGAAATAGAGTCTTCTTACAAACTTCCAAACTTTTGAAACTCCAGCTTGATAGGTGCTTTAAAATGTATATGATAAGTTGGACTATGTTAATATGGGTGAATTGAAGTGGGGAGTAGATGTTACAGCGTAGGAAGATTGGATTAAAGATTTCATTTGAATGTCCCTACGTGCCATATAATCCATCATTGCTTTTCCTAATTGCTGCATGCTATTCCAGGTATGCCAGGTGAATAATGACAGTGCTGCACTGAGAAGGCTACAGGTACAACAGTAACAGGAAAACTGTTACAACATTAACTGGTCACTGGGGTACCTCAGGTATCAGTTCTTGGACCCCTCCTCTTCTCTACATACACTACATCACTGGGACCCATTATACAGGCACATGGTTTCTCCTATCATTGATATGCTGGTGACGTACAGCTGTACTTTCATTTCAACCAGATGATCCCACGGTAGCTGCACAGATGCTCTGCTTGGCAGACATCTCAGCATGGATGAGAGAACATCACCTACAACTTAACTTAGCTAAGACAGAGCTTCTTATCTTTCCAGCCACTCTGTCAGTACATCACAGGTTTACCATCCAGCTAGGTTCATCAACGATAATCCCATAGAGTTCGGCCAGGAATCTTGGGGTAATCCTTGATGATCAGCTGACCTTTAAAGGTCACGTTGCAAAAACAGCAGATCATGCAGGTTTGCAAATTATTCAAAACTCACTATCACAGCTTGTCTTCAATGAGCCCAAGACATTGGTTCTTGCCTACAGAACAGCCATGGGCTCTGCACCCTTCTACGTCCACTCTATCTAATGAGTCTGCATCCCCTCCAAGCCTGCGGTTGGTAAGTGAGCTGGTGTTCCTTGCTGATGGAATGATCTTCCCACCCGTTCTTCAATGCTGCATCTGATATTGATGCTATGGGGAACCAATACACACTACTCCATGCCAAGGAAATGCCTGCCTCACTAAGCTGTTAAGATGCACAAACATAATGGGCATAGCATAAATTCTCTCTATGGATTACTTAGAGTGCATCAACCCAAAGGGCAGCTCCCTAAGCCAATATTCTCCAGTGGAAGTTGAAGATTCCCAAGCTTATATACCCTATAGCTGTCACAATCCTTAGTTACCAGACCAGTCACCTCAGCACACTTTGTTTCCCATCATCCTCTCTGGCTATCACTTGTGCAAAAATCACCACACCTGCCTGCCATCAACCTCATCAGTTCCTCCATATAAGCCAGCACCAAACACACATGGTGGTCAGGTCTCGTCGTTCAGCACAGAAACTCTACCTGGCAACTTACCTGTGGATTACTTACCTGTGTATCGAGCTGTCCCATTCTTCGTCTTCTTCAGTCTTTTGTGTGTCATCGTCTGCCAGTCTTCAGTCCACCAGCCACTTCTCTACCTGCTACAGATGAGACTTATCATTCTCAAGCCAGTATCACCACATTGATCTGCAACCCAGTAACCAACCTTCTCTTTACCTGTGTGTTATTCAATAAACTCTGTTTGGATTTTACCTTTATCTGTATTCTTCTGTTCCATGACAAAAGACCAGACCAAAAAAAGAATATGCAGCACAGTTTTCTGTTTTGGCTCGAGAGAGCCAGGATTTTTTAAAATTCACCAGACAATTCTGCCTTCTTGCCATCACCAGCCCCGTTGACGACGAGACCCTGAAGTGAGTCTGACCAGGGGTGTAAGCCCACGACATCAGTGGCCAAGGTTATATTGGTGGAAATGGAGACAGAGGACTGGCTGATGGACTTCAGCATGGAGGTATCGTCTCCCACCGTATCCCACCCCATTTCATGTTCTTCATCGCTGTTCCTAGACAGCACAATGGACTGTTTGGACAATGAATTATCAGTTTCCTCTGAATTTTCACCACTGTTTCTAGACAGCACTATGGACTATACCTTACCTTCATTCTCCTCGGATCTCCATCTGCCTTCATCACCGCCCTTATCAGCCATTCCTCCAACCCTCTGATCACCTCGCTCCGTTTTGGCCCGTTGACCTGTCGGATCCGCCTTGGCTCCTCCCACCTTCGGCTCCACCAGACACCCTCGGCCCTTCGATTCCACCGGGTTCCCTCGTCCCACCGGTTCCCCCTTGATTACGGATTTGGCTGCAGCAGGCTCCTTCTTCCATTCGGCATCACCTCTGTCCTCCGTCACACCAGCATTGCCTCAGTCCTCGGGCAGTCTGGTTTCTCCTCAGACGCTCGTCGCCGCGTCATCGCCGCATCATCGCCTATGTCTCCTGTGCCAGCGATGTCACTCTGTTCCATCGGCTCTCCATCTGTACCCTGGGATCCATCAGCTCCGCATTATTTGATCGTCCCCAAGTTGATGTCAGCCTCCACGGCACCTTGGCTCCTCCCTCCCTTGACCAGTCACTTCTCTTCTCTACCTGCTACAGATAAGACTTATCATTCTCAAGCCAGTATCACCACATCGATCTGCAACCCATTAACTAACCTGCTCTCTACCTGTGTGTTATTCAGTAAACTCTGTTTGGATTTTACCTTTGTCCGTATTCTTGTGTTCCATGACAATAGCAAAGAAAGTCCCGGCCTTTACAACCTTCCTCCCTCCCTTGCGGGACAGGAGTCGCAATAAGGTCCCAAAAAGCAGAGCTCTAAGAAAAAAAATGACACAGCTATGACAGCACCTTGACAAAACCCTTAGGAAGTAGCCTATTAAAAACTATCAACTATGACCTTCAGTATTACCACTGCTTTCAGGGAGAGAATGCAACCCTTAACTTCATCAGAAGGGATGCAAATATTAGAGCAGCATAATATAATTGCCGAAGACTCTTGGCATCAAAACTCAACCCCTAGGAAACTGCAGGGGAGCTTCAGCTCTATGTAAATACTCTAGAGTAAATAGGGGAAAGTGCCCATGCCCTGCTTGAGCAAAAGTGCTTTTCCAGGATCGATAAAATACTGCATTCACTCATCTAGGTTATAGAGCGTAAAAGAACAACGAATGCTACCAGACCAACTTGTCAGGTTCTTTGAACATGGATCATACTAGAGAGCCTTTATGCGGTACCCAACCAAAGGGGAGCAAAAGACCCTACTTAAAAGATCCAACAGTTGGGGAGGAAGGTAAACTAAACAGGGAATACAAATTGCTAATTAAAAAATACAAATTTTCTTTTAACAATAGATAGATAACAAGGAGAGGCGCCCCACGAACGTCCTCTACTTATTAGATTTTTCGAACTAGGGCTAGGGTAAAGCATCCATCCAAAGGGCGTTTAATTCCACTTTGAAAAGGAACATAACATTTGTGATTTCACCTCTGCAAATCTACAGCACAATTACATACAGACAAAAAATATCCATAACCAGCTTCTGGTAGATGAAATAAAGGTCACAGCACCTACCTTGCTGTGGGGCACGATAACTTCCCATGGGTCTCTGTGGCATCATGCTGCTCCCCTGGTTTCCCTGTCCCATCATCCCAACAGTCTGCTGACTCTGGTAGTGTTGACCCCCTGCCGAGGTCGATGAGTAATGGGGTCCGGTGCCTTGCTGATGCATTACAGAAACTAGTGGGAACCAGCACCACAAACATTGTAACATTGAAATAGTGTAAACAAAAGTCTTAATGTTTAGAAAATACTTTTTAACAACACACAGGTTATATAGGACTAAACTGTTGCTGTACAGTTTCTGACAAACCAAAGATATTTTACTAATAACCAAATGAAGCTGGGGTAAAATCAAGAAAGAAACTGTCAGTTGGGACAGAGGGCAGCATTTCAGGGTTTTAAAGGTTCAAAGAATGCCTAAAAAGGATTAAATCAAAAGTCAGAGAAAGGGAGAAGCTTCCTGCTGATGAACTGAATGTGTTTGATCTCTCTCCTGAGGGTCAAGAGATATTTCTGATGTGGCATCTTCATCCATGTAGTAGCATAAGGATGAATCTCAAGAAACCTGTCAAGAACATGTCCGTTTCCCAAATATATATGTATTTGTTATAGGTTTAAAGAGATAGTTCACCCAAAAATGAAAATTATCCTATGATTTACTCACCCTCAATCCATCCTAGGTAATATGATATGATTATCTTCTTTCTGTCTTTTTTTTTGCGCGTGTTTCGTGCATGAGTCTGGTTCCAGTGGAAGAGTAAACTTTGACCCTCCTCTTCTCTTATATCGAAATCCTCTGACACTTCTTTTTAAAAAATTCTAATTTTAGACTTCTAATTCGTGACCGGTGTTTTGTTTTGCTCCATCCTCTGTGCTTCCGCATCACTTTTCCACAGAGTTCACTTTTCTGCCAGAACTAGACTCGTGTGCGGCCATTGCCAGAAGCCAGTGATTATAGTTTATAAAGTTTTAAATATGGATATTTTTCTTACAAAAATCCATCACTTTACTTCAGAAGGCCTTTATTAACCTCCTGGAGCTGTATGGATTACTTTTATGATGGATTTATGATGTCACTTTTTTGGGCTTCAAAATCTTGAGCCCCATTCACTACCGTTATAAAGCTTGGAATTTAACTTGATTGTGTTCGTCTTAAAGAAGATATTCATATACACCTAGGATGGTTTGAGGGTGAGTAAATCATGGGATAATTTTCATTTTTGCTTGAACTATCCCTTTAAAGTTTAAATGGTCATGAAAATAATGTCACAATGCAAAAATTGGCTTGAAATATTTTTTTCTTTTCATTTTGTCTTGTGATTCACCCACATCCTTACCATACATTACATAAATTAGGAACCTGTGTTGTAGAATAATGTGTAATATTTCTAAATAACATCTTCCGTAAAGCCTTCCTCCCCCAATAACTTATCATTTTACATTGTTTTTCTGGATGGGACCCTCAGGTGAGCTCCCTCCTGGGCTCACCTTGGCTGGACTGCATGTTGAGGTTGGCACGAGAGGCCATAGATGAATAGGCCACCTGACCTTGGAGCGGAGCTCCCTGAGAGGAGGGCACCGAGTGGCTGTACCCAGGCCCCGTGCCATGGCTGCTGGGGGGCAGGCTCATGGATATGGTGGGCTGCTGCTGCATGGGGGCGTGGCTGGGGCCTGACAACACACACTCACAATCAGGATAAAGCACACATTCAGTTCATCAAAACACCACAAGTCAAAGATAGCAAATGAAAGGGCAAGTAGTGTTTATAAGAGCCAGGCAAGCTGTAGAAAAGTATAGTAATGTGTGCAAAAACAGTAAGAAATACATATGGTGCAAAAAAGTTGCCCAGAGAAATAAGCAAGCAATAAGCACAGCACAGACACACAAGCAGTTATTGGATGCAGAGAGGGTCTCACCATTGTTCATTTGGCTCTGCATTAGTGAGGTGGGTGGCAAGCCAGTGCCCATACTATCATTCATATTAGTTTGAGAGTGAAGAGACTGACCTCCACCACTCTGACTCATCCCACCTGGACCTATGTTTATATTGGGGTTGGGAGGCTAATGTGAAGACAAAGCAAGAGAAAGAGAAACAGAAAGACAGATAAAGAAGAAAAAAGAAGAGAGATTGAAAAAGATTGTCTAAATATATTCTTTCAATAGCCATGTATAGGCGTCCAGAATCTTCCGTATTTTTTAAATGAACATATTTTAATGACAGTATATTATAAAATCAATTTATCAAAGTAAACAGAAAATAGTACAACTTTGCTGTAATTATTGTTTTGAACAACTATTAACTTAGATATGTTACTTTAGCTAAAGTATTTGCATCAATACTGGGTGCCTTTTGCCCCATGCTGGTGAACCTATTAACCTAAGTGTGGTGATATTTGACCACTGTTTATGGTAAAGAGTGACAGTAATTTCATAATTTATGCCAGGAGTATAAAAGAATCGATTTTTAGCTACTGATTTTTCCAGCAGAATAACGAGACCAATCCAAACTCAAGTGCATACACTCCGGTTTATTCATTCATTACGGCATTTAGACTAAAAGTGTGCACACTTGGAGAAATATTGTTGTTTTCACACAGGTTTGTTTGTGTTTTTCATGAGTGTTGGGGTATTTCGTATAAGAATATAGAATGTATATATGGGAATGCTAAGCAGGTGTAGCATTTAGTCTATTATAACAAGGAATAAATAATCTATATTTCTGCCTCATCAAATGAGCAAAATCCACATTAGATTGCAATTGGAAGCTATTTAAATGTTGAGCAGCAAGCTCATTGGCTGCAGATTCAACAGGATCCAATCAGCTTGTGTCATGTAGTAACCAATGTAAATGTCATCAGGTTGCTTTAAGGACCCATCAGCCTGCGCCATCTACTACTACATAAACCGGCTTGCTGCTGATGTTGAATAGACATGACAATGTAAATCCTGCAGCTTATGCTTAGTAATTTATTCCTATCTTGAATGCAAGACTGTAAAAACATGATGCTTGGTTTTAGAACTTGTATGTTAGCTAGTTTAAAAATTATAAGCTGACAAAAGCAATAATGCACCGAGGTAAGGAATGAAAGAACGTTCACTTATCTAGATGTTGAATTTCAGAGGAACTCTGAAGCATGCTGCAAACTGCTATAGCTATTTAAACGTTGAGCAGGAAGCTCATTGGCTGCAGATATGACAGGAACCAATCAGCTTGTGCTATGTAGTTAATGTACATATCATCAGGTTGCATTAAGGACCCATCAGCCTGTGCCATCTAGAGTTTCATGACAGAACCTGTATTTCTGTTTAAATTTCTGTTCAGGGCGTCTACTAAAATAGGTTTACATGATTTAACGCTCAAAAAACTAATTTTTCTTGGTTGAAAATTTGTAAAATATATTGCGTCAACATATTACAATATACTGAATAATACATAAGGAATTACCACTTTACATACAGTGCTCAGCGTAAATGTGTACACCCCCTTTAAAAAAGTAACATTTTAAACAATATCTCAATGAACACAAAAACAATTTCCAAAATGTTGACAAGACTAAGTTTAATATAACATCTTTTTAACTTATAACATGAAGGTAAGGTTAATAATATAACTTAGATTACACATTTTTCAGTTTTACTCAAATTAGGGTGATGCAAAAATGAGTAGACCCCAGAACAAAGACTACTACATCTAGTACTTTGTATGGCCTCCATGATTTTTAATGACAGCACCAAGTCTTCTAGGCATGGAATGAACAAGTTGGCGACATTTTGCAACATCTATCTTTTTTCATTCTTCAAGAATGACCTCTTTTAGAGACTGGATGCCGGATGGAGAGTGATGCTCAACTTGTCTCTTCAGAATTCCCCATAGGTGTTCGATTGGGTTCAGATCAGGAGCCACTGAATCACTTTCACCCTGTTCTTCTTCAGAAATCCAACAGTAGCCTTAGATGTGTGTTGAAGATCATTGTCATGTTGGAAAAGTGCATGACGACAAAGGGCACGGAGTGATGGTAGCATCTTCTCTTTCAGTATAGAGCAGTACATCCGTGAATTCATGATGCCATCAATGAAATGCAGCTCCCCGACACCAGCAGCACTCATGCAGCCCCACATAAGGACACTGCCACCACCATATTTCACTGTAGACACCATGCATTTTTCTTTGTATTCCTCACCCTTGCGACGCCATACAGTTTTGAAGCCATCAGTTCCAAAAACATTTATCTTGGTCTCATCACTCCGGAGTATAGAGTCCCAGTAGTCTTCATCTTTGTCAGCATAGGCCCTAGCAAACTCTAGGCGGGCTTTTTTGTGCCTGGGCTTTAGGAAAGGCTTCTTTCGTGGACGGCACCCATGCATGCCATTCCTCTGCAGTGTACGCCGTATTGTGTCACGGGAAATAGTCACCTCAGTTTGGCTTTCTACTTCTTCAGATAACTGCAGTGAACTTGCATGTCGATTTTCTTCAACCTTTCTCATCAGAAGACGCTCCTGTCGAGGTGTTAACTTCCGTGGATGACCTGGACGTCTCTGTGAGATGGCTGCAGTTCCATCTTTTTTAAATTTTGTACCACTTTTGCTACAGTATTCTGACTGATAAGCTTTGCTGATCTTCTTGTAGCCTTCACCTTTCTGATGTAAAGAAAGTATTTTCTTTCTCAGGTCTTGCGACATTTCTCTTCCATGTGGTACCATTGCTGACAGCATGAAATGGGAAGGGGTTTTAACACCCTTTTATAATCAACTGTCTGCTGGACACCTTTGAAATGAATAATTAGACTCACCTGTGGTTGAATTCTTGTTAAATTAGACATCTGTAGTCTAAAATTTAGCTTTGCTCCAGAGGCTTTCAGTGGGGTGTACTCATTTTTGCATCACCCTAATTTGAGTAAAACTGAAAATTTTGTTCTCTAAGTTATATTATTAACCTTACTTAGCTTACTTACTTAAGTTAAACAGATGTTATATAAAACTTAGTCTTGTCAACATTTTGGAAATTGTTTTTGTGTTTATTGAGATATTGTTTAAAATGTTACTTTTCAAAGGGGGTGTACTCATTTATGCTGAGCACTGTGTATTGAAAAATATGTGACAGTATATTTACTATGTTATGCCAATGTGTATTCGGTTATGTCCCTGGACATAAAGTGTTTATTTTTAGTTGCTGTTGATTATTTGTATTCATGGTGACGGACGTGTATTATGTATTGTGTGCAGTTCTGTCTCTCTCTCTCTCTCTCTCTGTCCAGTGTTTAATTGGGACCAGCTGCGAGCTGGGCTGGGAAAGACGTCAGTGGCGGGGAGCTTTTGCTGTGTATGCGTTATAGAGTCCATCGTGATTATCATTGCTGTTCAATTCTAAACAAATCGCCTATATATAGTGGGAGTGTCAAACGCAGTTTAGAGTTTAGCCAGAGATTGAATATTATAGCGAGATGAGAGGGTCTGTATCTCTTACCATTAGAGAAAGCATAACGGCTAACTTAATCACGTGCGGCACCACATAGCCTATTGTGTAATGGCAGTGACATCAGTGCCCGCCATTCAAAAATCCTTCCCTGCGTACCGCCACAGCCGGAGCCTTAGCATTAATGCTTTTTTGGCTAAAGGTTGCAGGCTTGCCTTCCAGTGGTTTTTACGCAACATATATTGTCATCTATTATCTGTTAAACAGTAATGCAGCACATTTGCTGTTGGTAACAAAGAATATACACTGTCAAAAAGCGAAACTCAATAGAACGTTCCATTGCAACACCGGCGCCCAGCAGCAGTCCTGCGTTTCCGCCATTTTGGGGTGAAAGCAACTCGGCAGTCTACTAGTTTCTATGGCAATATCAGCTGCTTTGTTAAAAAAAAAAAAAGTACATTAAAGCTAAAATCCAACCTGAATGATGACAACACAGAATAAAATACTATCGCTAGTGATCATCAAATCCTTTTAACAGTTTATTTTACAGACTTTATGTTTAAGTCTTCCACTTTTTTCATAAAACCTTTGCTCTCTAGAAACCCAGTCAGTTTGGGTTAAAATTCTTTGCAGTTCAAGTATTAGCATTATAAACACTGAATTAATACCAACATATGAAATTAAATTAAGGACATCCATCAGAAAAATTGGGAATGTTGGACAATGAATATATAACAGAATATAACAGCTTGACAGTTTTTGCAGTGTTTTTGCAGTGTTGTCTTATATTAATGTCCATTAAAGCAAGACTATGTTAACAAAAAAACACAGCCACTGTGTCCAAAAGTGACAATTATGGGATAACAAAAATTTTCCGTACGCGTCTTTCTGTTCAGTAGACATGTATATTCCATTAACCACTTTTAACCATAACAACCAATAATCGCAATAAGCTCTGTGTTTTGTTACTTTCGATTCTGCCCATTTTATCACGAAATTCAAACAATAAATGCCGTTTTGCCACTCGTGTGACAGATCGCTATATAGGCGCCTCGGTTCAAGCGGCAGTGCGGAATGCAAGTCAATGTGATCATCTTTTCCTCTTTAATAGGCTACTACTTACAGAATAAACATGAATGAACATCTGACGGTATGTTGAAAGATACAGTACAACTTACTGAAACGTATCTCATGTAATCGCTCAATCAGAGTTTCAACCGCGGAAAGACATCAATGAAACAGCTTGTAAACAATATGTTATGTAGCATTTACCTTTAGAAATGCCATTCATTGTCCACAGTTTGTTAGTTCGCTATAGAAATGAACTCTTTTGCTACATATATGCACTATATTAGCCTATATATATTCATTATATTTTATTTAACCTGATTATTTAATGTATATGTTTAATGTATGTTCATGTATGGCATATGTTTAATGTATGTTTTTATCAGTCATGATAAAAAGTTATGAAGGTCACTGTGTAAATGAATATATTTTAACATCGAATTGGAGAAGAAATAGATTTAGAAATTAATGCAAACCCTGCCTTATATGCAATTCACATGTTTGCATACAATTTTTATGTGAGTGTTGATTATTTTATCTAAAAACAAATAGCTACTTAATTTAATAATTTGGGCTCTGTTGTTAATTGTAACCTTTAATATTATAGTAATGTTCAAGAAAGGACTCCCTGTATAAAGAAAAAAATAAAATAAAAAATCAGTTTTCTCCCTCCTGCTGTACCAAATCCGTACCGAACCGTGACTTCAATACTGTACCATTACACCCCTAGTAAACAGTCAGAAAACACATGCAAGTCTAGCATGGTTTATGACACACATGACTTGGGCTTTTTCTTGTCTTGCTTCTGGCAGACAGCACAGTGTTCTTTACATGTGTGGTGTAAATGCTGGAATCTGTTAAAATAGGCACAGAGATTAACATGCACTGCTTATGCTTGTGGTGTGAGACAGGGCTGTGAATCCCTGGGAATTTTTTTGGGACTAGCTCCCCCTAGCTGTCGAACACTGTGTGTGTACCTACTTAACCATATTTTGGGGACATATTTGTACCCAAAAGTGAGCTAAACCTAAAAACAAACAAACAAACAAACAAACAAACAAACAAACAAAAAAACTACCAAAACCTTTTGAGGATGTCCTCATTTGTAAAAATGCAGAAAGTTTACTGTTTACTAGGGTTAGTTTATAGTGTTTATAACTAGCTGCATATAAAAACAATAGAAGTCTACACTGTAAAAAAAAAAAAAAAAAATCTGTAGTTTTTACAAAATAATTTTGGCAGCTGCGGTTGCCAGAATAAAAAAAAAAAAACAAACTGTAAACACATTTACAGTTACAACAATCTGTAAATTTTACAGTATAAAACTGTAAATTACACACAAGAAAATTTGAATGTAATCCAGTAAATTTAACAATGCACACTACTACCAAAATCTGTTTTGTAACTTTAACATATACTGACAACCACCATTATAATGCAGGTGGTAAAAGAGAAAGCCACATGAAGAATCAGAGTTCATCACAAATAGCTTTTCCACGAGCTGAAGTATATACTAATATAAAGAAGGTGCACAGAGTGATTCGAGCAAACGCAAAACACCATCATGGTAACCCACATCACTTAAGTAATGCAATAAACATTCATTAAACAACAGAAGGTGTAACATAAAACCCTAATGTACATAACTGATAACAAAAACTATTAAGAAACATGATTATTTAAACAAAATACTTTCAAATGTGGAGTGTCACACAGGGAATTGTGGGAATATCAGTTTACAGTTTTTTACTGTAAATTATACATTGATTTGTTCTTTTTTACTCCTAAAAATTGTAAAAATTTATAGCATTTTACTGTGAAAATCACTTAAATTGTCTGGAAATAGCTTTTACAGTTTTTCCCTGTATATAGTACTAGAACTTACTGTTAACCCATTTACAATTTTTTTCCGTAGCATTTTTACAATATTTTACTGTTAAAATCACATTCATTTTTTTTACAGTGTATGCAATATCCCCATTTAGATAGCTAAGTAAATGTGTGTGTGTGTGTGTGCGTGTGTGCTTGTTTTTGTGATTTATGAGGACACAAATTTGTATAGTGACATGGGTATTACACTGGTATTACGACGAAAACATGAAATTTCACGAGTCCTCATATTTAAAATAGCTTTAAAAACATACTAAACAATGTTTTATTAAAAATGTAAAAATGCAGAATGTTTTCAGTGATGGGTAGGTTTAGGAGTAGGGGTAGTGTAGGGGGAGAGAATGTACAGTTTGAACAGTATAAAAACCATTAAGCCTATGGAATGTCCTCACTAAGATAGCAAAACAAACCTGTGTGTGTGTGTATTTACTTATTATTATGATTTAGTTAAGTGACCAATTGCATCATGCTGCATAGATTTTGCTACAAAGTTGTGTTGCTTTGTCCCACCACTCTGAAAAGAAAGAAAGAAAGAAAGAAAGAAAGAAAGAAAGAAAGAAACTTCAAATTATAACATACCGCTGGTAGCAGAGACTGCATATTCTGATTAGAGTCTGCTATTGTTGCTAGGTAGACCAAGTTTCTGTGCAATATCTGCTGATACCTGGGAAAATGCAAGAAACATCATTGGTAAGAGAAAACCAATGGCTCATTAGCTGAGTTTCCATCCAAACTTTTTAGCATTTGTTAAGTGTATTCCTGAAAATTTGAATAAAGAAATTCATTCATTTCATTATGTGCATAATGCGCATTATTTTGAGGGAACCCCCCTTGTCATGATGGAGCAGCTGAATGACCTCTTTATTTCAGGGAGACTTTGTTGTACTGAGCAATTATTCTTAGACGTTGCAGAAGACCTGCAGCAGACCTTAGTCAGTGTAGAGCCATGTTTAATTTCTGACAGGAATGAAAACGATGTTTTCATCATGAGTGATAGAGGCACAGTGTGTTCAATGGATTGTACTGCTGTTTGACAAAAGACATTTGTCTTCCCAAAACAACTTTCAGTAGAGAAAAACAGTTTTGAAAGTTGTGAAAAGTGCAAAATTACTGATCTAGGACCAGTGCATGCCATTGTAAAGACTGTAAGTCTATCCCTCACAGCCTAGGGCTGGGCAATATTGACCAAAAATCATTTGGGATGAATGACAATATACAAAATATATCTCGTTTTTTTCTACAAAGTGAAATAAATGTTCAAAAAGCCTCATGTGAGATGTCACAATCACCTTTATTAAAACAGCTTATGATCAAAATAAAATACAAAGTCAGGGTTTCCTCCCTGTTTGAAAATATACATATAATATAAATAAACATATAAACATGTACATAAATAAATATATATTAAATAAAATAGATCTATCTCTAAGAAACAACTGATTAAATTAAATAAGAGTACAATTCTTCCTGCTTAAACTAACAGCTCTGATGTACAGAACAGTAGAAAACGTAACTACTTTGTTAGAACAAGAAGGTTATTTTTGCGGTAGAATGTTCTTTCCTCAGAGTACTTTATATATATATATTTTTAGTATACGTATAGTATTTTATAGTATATATCTCTTACAGGTTTTGTGCAAGGAAAACTAGCCTGTCAACAGCTTCAGGCTTTAGGGATACCCTGTGGCAGGTTACAATGTTACCACTGCAGCTGAAAACCCTTTCAGAAGACGAAATGGTGGCTGGTACCAAAAGATACTTCTTTGCCAGGCAGCTCAGTGCTGGGAAGAGTGTTTTTTATGTTCCTTCCACCATTTAAGAGGATTGGTGTCACTCTCTACATTAACTGACTGCAAGTAGCTTAAAAGTTCAGCGTCAATCACCTCCCTCTGTGTCAGCGCCGTGCTGATTGTGGTTGCTGTGCTCTGCGTGAAGAAGCTGGTCCGTAGGAATAGGCACAGTGGGCACAGCTGGGTCAGGCTGACAGCTGCCCTGATCAGCCAGCAGAGATTCTGCCTCTAAAACAGCTTGGTTTTTCATTGCATTGATTTTTTTTCTTTGTATGTATTTGTCCCTGAACCGTGGCTCCACAAGTGAGGCCATGTCCAAAAGGTCACTAGTTGTTGCGTCAGCATACTTGACATTAAGGTAATGCTGTCACACTCTTCATGTGCCAGGAGACTTGTGTTGAAAAGGTGTAGTAGAGGTCTGACATATGAGATGGTGACATACTCCTCACCTGACAGAGCATCTGTGAAGTCCTGAAGGGGTTTCAGAGCCTTCTGGAGTGACTCCAGGACCTTGATGTCCTGCCATGTATGAACAAGATGCCTGGACTTTTTGTCCACAGACAGGACTTTTGTGACTGCTCCTTCCTGCTCCAGGAACCTCTCATTAATTTGCTGCCGTGATCCCCAGTGTGTGGCTGACTCAGTGATGAGATTGTGAGCTGGCAGACCCAGCTGAATCTGGACTTCAGTGAGCTCTTCTTTTCCTCCAGCTATAGGAGAAGCTGCTGAAAACTTTCTTATACAGAGAAATGGCCCGGGTGATGTGGCTGTCATCCACGCCATGCCCTGTCAGAATCAGAATCAAGTTTATTATGCATTTATGATTCCAGTTTACAGTAGTTTCTAATATTACATATATCAAAAACAAAAGAGAAAGGCAACAAAAACAGAAAAAACTAAAGAAATAAATTAATAAAATAAAAAATAACCAAACATTGGAGGTATGAAATGCACAGCAATTTTTGTCACAACTATAGTGTTATGGACATATCATTTATAACCAATGCAGTACAGCAATTGTGTAAGTTATAAACAACAATTACAGCAGTTGTATATGCATTTATAGTTGCACAATTACATTTATATATTGCACATCTGATTTAACAAAGTACAGAGGTATGTAAGAGTACGTGAGAGATTATAGTCTCACTCTCTGTATTGAAAAATATATTTTTTCCTTTTTTAATTAAATAGCCAGATCATCACCTGTTTAATATGGATGTGTGTAATGAAACGACTACATTTAAATGTTGATTTAACATTTCAAATAAATTTTTTAGGCATTCAACTGTAAGCAGTTATTACTGCAAACAATCATTTTACTCAGAATAATATGCTTCACAAGTTCAAAACTTTTCCGAATCAAATACAAACATAGCACTCACCAATGGCCAGATGAAATTGGTGACCAAAACACTGCATTTCTCAGCCAATTCTTCAGTTCCACCCCTTTGCCATTGTCTGTCATCATAGCAACCAGCCCCTTTTCGTCGAACTTCCAGTTCATAAGTTCATAATAAGTTCATAAGAAATGCATCCTGCAGGGCTTCAGCTATATGCTCCCTGGTGTGGTCTTGGGGATAATACTTGGTTTGTAGACACAGTTTTCATTTCCCAGTCTTCAATAAAATGTATTGTCAAACTCATATATGGCTCACATGTTCTGCTTGACCATATATCGGTTGTCAGTGCGAAATTACTCACTTTTGCAATCTGTTCAGAAAGCTTCTGTCTGACCTCAGTGTACATTTCTGGCAGAGCTTCTGTTGCAAAGAACTTGCAACTGGGTAACTGGTATCTCAGGTCAATGGTTTTTAGCAGCATTTTAAAACCTTCCTGTTCCACTGTTGCAACAGGAACCATATCTTTAGTGATGTGGTAAGCTACTGCCTTAGTTATATCACGCCATCTGGAACTTTTCGCAAGGCACGGTGCGGGTAAAAGAAGCTTCCAACGAGCTTTATTTTGGGACAGAAAACTTTTAGTCTTCGTGGTTGAGGTTGTAGCAGACCAAGCACGAAGTTCTAAACACTCATCGTATTGCACTTTATGGTGATGTTGTAAGTGGTGGAAGAGATTTGGGGTGCTTCCACTTTTTAACAATCATTTTATGGGATACTTTACAGATGGCCTGTTTTTGCTGCTCATCGGATCTTTTAAATACGAACCACCTCCAAAACCATTGTTTTTCTTTTTAATAACCAGATCATTTTCTGCAGTGTGGACTGGCGCTGTGTTTTCCTCCATGTCGCAGACAATCTTGTGATGGAGTCCGGTTTGCGTGCAAAGCGAGAGTGAGAGAGGGTCGCATCAAACCATATCGATATAGAGGGTATTGTCTCATCCCGTATTGTGTTAAAAATAGAGATATATATATATATATATCGCCAAAACTCGATATACCGCCCAGCCCTATCAAAGCCTCATTTTCATAAAATTCAATATGGTGTCTATACCCTGACTAAGGTCTACAGCTCACATAATTCTGTCTCAGATGGCTATTCCCATATGTCACCAACCTCCTTTCATCTAACTAGGGGTACTTTTGAGCAATTATGTACAATGCTCAGGCCTGCCATTGGGCCAGTCATGGCAAACTAATGCAAAACACTAGGTATTCCACCTCTGCCTACTGACTTGAACTTTTAAGCGAATTCACATTCAAGTTTGCATTTCAGGTGTTTCTTTTCAGGATTTCTTATGCACACTTTCAAAATGTGCAACAAAATAGCTGGATGGAAACCCAGTTGAGTTACCAGACCAGATTCAAAAGCACCCATCCAACCTAATCAAGAAAACCTAAAATACTACGTTAAGGATTTTTAGGTTGGCATTTACCACTGAAAGTCTATCAACAGCATCTGTGGCATGCTGTCAGTTATCACATAACATGATTTTGACCTGACCAGTAGAATCTGAAAAATAAAAAAAACTGGCATGTTTTACATAAACACCTGTTTCACACATACTTGTTGTACTTTGTGGAGTTTTTACGTGTTTTAGGGGCCGTTCACGTCATGTCTAAAAACGTGTGGAAAGCGCGGCCGCCGGCTTTCTCCTCCTTTCCACAAGCAATTGCACTCCTGTGGCGTCTGTCGTTGAACTGAACTGTGCTCTCCACAATGACGAGGAAGTATTAGCAAAGGATTAATGGATTTCTAGCTTTTGCATTAGCTTACTAGATATAGATACACACCAAACTGACCCTCGACAGCCGACGGCCAAGTAGCACGTCCGTTCTGCGCCTGCGTAAGATGAAATGCCTTTCCGTACCAACAGGTGGCAGTAGCTGAACAGCCAATCAGAATGATCAGATGGCCCGACGGACCGATGAGCTCCGATGCCGATTCAACATGTCAAAACGGCCGGAAAAAAAGCCGACGAGGACCAACTTCAGCCAACAGTGTGGAACACACTGAGAAAACTTAGTCGGCCGATGAACAGAAACTGCCCAACGGCCGACTGTCGGCTTGGTGTGTTCCTGCCTTCAAGGAAACATCGTAACAACACCACGCTGTACATGAGCTGGTCACAGAGCAGGGCCACTGCTGGCCAAATGGCTGAGGACTCAGCGAATATGTGTGAAATAGGCCTAATAACATAGAAAGTCTGGCAGGCAAGCAATCAGCACTGCGAATAAACATGATAGAATCACTATACCAGCCCTGTCTGTGCAAAGTTAGGGGAAGTGACCCTAATAAACCCTCACACCATATAAGCCCACTTGTTTCATCTTGAAATAGTGTGTGTTTTTTAATGTAACCAGCTGAATATTTATAAGAAAGTGGAAAAGAAAAATAGGAGATTAAACAGGTATTCAAAATAATACATTCACATAATTGTTTGATAATTTATTAGAAGTACAGTGTATTAGTAGTAACAAGTTTTGAAAAAAGTTTGCACTTTGTGTTATCCATTTCAAAGTGGAACACTAATACATTGACAAACTTTTTACTGAGTGATGGCTTTACCTGGGGGATGTTTTTAAGGTGAAAGAGGGCTCACAAACCATTTCTGTGTTCACTGAAAGCCACATTTTTGAGCACCCATGTTGGTGTGCATACTTGAGAGAGAAATGATCTGACCACTGCATAAAGGGATAGCTGCAGTAATTGGTAAGGGAGATTCAATTGTTTTGTCACTGCATTGATTATAAATTTTGATGATTCAAATGCATCATTCTTGAAATATGATTTCTGAGAAATCAATTCCTTGGGGAATGATGGAGAATCTCACCTGTGCATAAGCAACGTCTTTCCACTTGACTGCTTTGACTCTCAACTTGATCCACCCACACATGAAAGAAAATATCAGTGACAGAGGCTGAAATCTTTATTCCCCGTCGAAAAAGAAGTTTAAATTGGCAGTGTGGGAATGCTTTGGATATCGAAAAAATGATCGTGTGGTTGTCCTCAAGGATATCCAGTTTGCAAAAAACGTGGCCCCAAAGTGACTGCAAAAGGAGAAAATACAACAAACATGTTCGCCTATTTTCCAGAACATCCCCCTGTGCAGATGAAGGCATGTCCCGTTTATAACTTAAAGTGTTAGTTCACCCAAAAATGAAATTTGTGTCATTAATTACTCAACCTCATGTTGTTCCAAACCTGTAAGTCCTTCATTCATCTTCTGAACACAAATTAACATATTTTTGATGAAATCCGAGAGGTATATGACTCCTCCATAGACAGCAATTTAATTACCACATTCCAGGCCCAAAAAGGTATTAAAGACATTGTTAAAATAGTCCATGTGACTACAGTGGTTCAACCTTAATGTTATGAAGCGACAAGAATACTTTTTGTGCACAAAAACAAAAATAGCAACTTTATTCAACAATCTCTTCTCTTCCATGTCAGTCTCCTACACTGTTTACATTGTACATACAGTGCAGTGCTTCCATGTTTACATCAGATTGTCGACTCAGTATTGGACGGCTCCTGCATCAGCATCACACGCATGCGTCGTGCTGCTCACGTGATCAGCTTCGGTCAGTCCTTCCAGGTTCTGACGCAGAACCTGGAAGCACTGCACTGTATGTGCAACATAAAAAGCGTAGGAGACTGACAGACAAATCTCATGCCGATACAACCCTACACATGACCTTCTGTATCAGCCAAATCAAGTAAATTATAATTTATTTCCATATGCTATTGCAACAGATCTCCCGTAACCCGTATGGAATTAGTACATGTGATATCTCCATCTAGAGGAGGAAAGTGGACCTGGTCCTTTATATAGAAGTTGTTGAGTTCTACAATAAAAGAGACCTTGAAGGCTCTGACGTTATCCACCAAATCTTGCAGGGTTACATCAGTGTTGGTGGGAAAAGCATATGCCTCTGCAGGTCAGGCTGGTGCATGTCTGCACACCATGGCAGTATTACAGGCATACCAGGCTGACCTGCTAAAAGACGTGGACGAAGGAAAGGAAAATCGAGGTGGTGAAAGAACTCACGGGCCACAGATCTGGCTCTCCGCATCATCAAGTAAATGGCCTGCTCCACTGGCCATTCAATGGCTGCCATGGTTGTCGCTGAGAGACATCTGTGGCTTAACCTATTAGGCATTAAAAAGAGGGACAAAGCCTTTCTAATGGACACCCCTATTGCTCCTTCTGGCTTCTTCGGCTGTCAATACAGTTGTCGAGAGGTTTCAAGGATCTGAGGACCGTCATCTCCACCAGGACGACTGCTGGCAAGAAGCCCTAACTCTCAAAATGTAGCCCAATTTCTAGACTACATTACGGAAACCTCTCCAACAACTTGCTGCCTTTCGAAACAGGTATTGATCGGGCTTTGGCGGAAGATGGGGCGTGTGCTGAAGTCACTGCGAAGGGGCGTGGCCATGCACCAGGTGGCAGTTAAGGGGCAGCGGGTGCTAAGCAAGGAAAACGAACTTGCTGAAGTACCGGACTCTCAAAAAAAGCCATCCCTGAAATAATTTATTTTTTCATGGTCTGAACTGCAAAAGAAATTTGACATTTTAAATTCCTGAGATTTACTCTGTGTTGTTTTTTAGCCCTCCTGCAGAGCAACCCTTCTCCGAAGAACCAATGGAAGTTTCACGACTACTTCTCCGCTTTCCTGGCCTTGATTTATGGTAATAGGGGTGGCATATACCAGAACATGACCATCAAGGTGGTGGCAGGGGCTTGGAAATCAACCTCCGGAAATCTTATAAATGTGAATGTTTGACAATTTTTTTTTTTTTATGTCTAAGGGGCTTGTATTTGTGTTTGATTTCTGTTCTTGACTGCCTTGTGTTTTTTATGTGTGATCAGATCACGAGTCACAAAATTAACCAAGTGTTCGGGCCAGCCCAGATTGCGCTTCTTGATGAAGAATATGAGTGGGTACAAAGATTCCTGAGAATTAAGGACAAACTGCAGGGTGGGAAGGATGCCAAGTGTTTTTTCTGTCTGACATTTACTGATATCCGAAGCTCCATCGCCAGCCACATAAGTGTCTTCTCACGTGAGTGCATAATTCTGTTAGCATTCCGGTATGTGTTATCTTACCAGTTTGCCTTTGTTTTCTCACTCTTCCACTGTGTTTATAGGCAAAGTTAACGCACACCTCCGATGACTGCCTAAAGATTTAGTACTTCTTCAGATAATCTTAAGAACATCTAAGTGTATTCAACTGTGCTATTTTGAGACACCATGAAATATGAACTAAAATGTGCTTTTAACATACTATCTCTGTATTAAAAAAAATGTATTTAGTTACCACTTGTTGTACACTTTGGGTTCAAGTGTACTAAGAAGTACTAAATAAGTACTAAAGAATATTTTTCAGTATATTAAGTACAAAATTAGTGCGTGAATATAGAGCACTTTAAATACATTATGGAAGTGTACGTTTTTTCCACCTGTCACCAGCACTGACCTTTAACCCATAAATAAAAGCCTAAATTCAATCTGTTCATCATATAAAGCGATCGAGTCTCTTCAGAAAATTTGTACCAACCTGCTCAATAAATATGGATTAGTTTTATGATGTCTTTATGAACTTTTAGAATCGTCAGAGTCAATAGAGGAACATAAATTTCTCAGATTCATCAAAAAGATCTTCATTTGTGTTCCAAAGATGAACAAAAGTCTTACGGGTTTGGAATGACATGAGGATGAGTAATTAATGACAGAATTTACATTTATAATTTTGGGTGAACTATCCCTTTAAATGTTGAAACTAAATTTAAGATTAATAAATACTTTAGAAGTACTGTTAACTAATAAATTAACTGTTACCTAATGGAGCCTTATTGTAAAGTGTTACCGAACACTAATAAAGAATCAGAACATTTTTAGTCAATATCTACGGCATGTTGTAGTCCAGATTAAAATGTAAAAATGTTTAAGTCTAAGTATTAAATTATTCTGTGCTGGGATGAACATCACTGCGAATACAAAAAGTCTGAATGGCTGTTTAAAACAAAAACTGTTCAGAAGCAGAAAGTAGGGCAGCTGCTTTGTTTACGGGTTACCAGTTTAACAGCTGCATGTCTGCTGTTCCATCAGCGCCTTCTGCTGTCTCCTTCACTCATTCCACCATGCGCTTCTCATCCGTGTTTACCTTTACATCAGTGCGCAAGCCTCTTTGACACAGCATTCAGTGGTGTTGTGCATTTTCTCGTTGATTCTTAAAATGCAGTATTCTTAAAATGGAGTATTCTTAAAATGCATTTTTAAAATCTGTATAATTCATAATAAATAATTATTCACAGTATTTTAAAATGGCCCATGATAACAATACCATGCACGTTCATTATCATATCGTATTACCGTATATTGGCAAATAGGTCATAATTCATAATTACAGTGGTTTTATTAGGTAAAACCTACACTACAGTACACAGGAAACATAACCTAACATATTGATGTACATCACAGCTCATAACCCATCATTAGCCTTGAAATGAAGTGTCCACGGGCTGCCTACAGGGGCCCTGTCAAATAAGTCACAGATGGGCACAGTTCGAGGAGGCTTGCACCAGAGGTCAGTCTCAAGAGGCTGATACCCCTTTCAGACCATATGGTAGCTTGGAATCTTCTGGCAAATGTGTCTCCTTGGGATCTAAGAACTGTGGAATGGGGTTACAGGATCCAGCTTCAATCTCATCCCCTCATTTCAATGGTGTGCTGAGTACAGTAGTGAGCACAGAACAGACTCTGGTATTGGAACAAGAAGCTTGATCTCTTTTGTTGGAAGAGGCCATATAAATGGCCATTACAGCTGGTACTTTTTAGTTCCCAAGAAGGATGGGGGTTTATGTCCAATCTTGGATTTGCGTCATCTGAACCGTACTCTACAAACATACAATTTCAAGTAGAGATGCACCGATATATTGGCCAAAAATCGGTATCGGCTGATAGTTTAAAAACAGCCGATAGTCAGGACCGATATATCCTGTCAATCAAAAGAGGGCAGGAAAATGCACTGAATTTGTGCTTTGAGTAAAGAAAATGCCAAGAAACCAGTTTGATGTTCAATATTAGTAGTAATTATATGAATTAATAACATTCATAAGGTTAAGAAATATTCATTTAATCTTCGGAATTTAGTTAATGTGTTAATATTAATTTGAATAATGTGTTTGTTTATAACTGATACCAGTTAATGAAAACAAGTTGATGAAATGGAGAGAATAAAGGTTTTATTTGCATTTCTTTCAATATATAATAATTAAAAATATAATGATTCATTATTAATTATAATGAAATTATCATTAATTTAAAAGAAGGTATAAAAGGCAGAACCCAAACTATCTGTATCGTTATCGCTATCGGTGAAGAAGTTTAGTAACGGTGCATCTCTAGTTTCAAGATGTTACTAAAGGTCATCACGTCTCAAATAACATCTGAAGACTGGTTTGTCATGATAGATTTAAAGATCCATACTTCCATATGTCCATCCTTCCCCAGTGCAGGGAGTTCCTCAGGTTTGCTTTCATGGGCAAAGCTTAACAATATCGGGTTCTTCCTTATGCCCTAGCCTTATCACCATGCACCAGCACAAAGTGCATGGATGCAGCTCTGGCCCCACTGCAATACCATGGTACTCGTGTACTCAATTACTTTGACGACTGGTTAAATCTAGTGCAGTCCAAGGAGCAGTTCGACATCAAGATGTCATTCTTGCCCACTTGAATTCCCTCAAAAGTTCCTCAAATGTCTTGGTTTATGACTCAGGTTACAACTGTAACCCCGGTGCCCTGAGTAGGGAACGAGATGCTGCATGCCTGAGCAATATTCCTTCAGTCAGTCAGAATCTGACGACAATCAATGCACTGCAGGCGCCATTTTATAGTCATGCGACGTGCCATTTCACATCATATGACTGTCGGCAGCCAATACAATTAGCATGATTTAATTTGTGCTTCAGAGACCGGTCATGTGGAAGCTCTCCCATAGCGTCAACAATCAATTCCCTTCCCAGGGAACCGGGGTTACAGTAATAACCCAAGTCATTTTATTATATGCTCCAATTTTCAGTCATAAAGATAAAAAATTAAAACAATCTAAAATGGCATAATGCATCAACCCTAAACAATGACCAAAATTCAACATTTTTAATCACACTCTCCTTTTCTTATGCACAATTTACTACAACAATGAGACCGTAATCCAATCAGAAGAAAAAAATTAAAAAATAATAATAATTAAAACAAAAAACATGTTTTTTCTACTCCATAGAAACCTACTAAGAGAGCTGTCATGGAAGACAGAAAAACTGAGGGTTCCATAATCCAATCAATCTGCAAAGTATTACACTAGATTTTCTGAGTGTGTTAATAGATAGTTTATCTTGTGGTGAAGGCTTTTTACTAGGGATGTCCTGATCAGGTTTTTTGTGCCCCCGACCTGATCCGAGTCACTGAGTGCATTTACATGCACCCTCTTAATAAGATTATAATGGGATTTTGGCAATATTGTGATTAAACTTTAACTCATGTAAACGATCAAGCTAACACGATTACCTCATAATCATAGTAAGCATTCTCACATTAAACTATGTGGCGTACACTGATTTTAATTGCAATAAATATGCATGTAAACACCTTAATCACATTATTACTGCTCTCACCATAGTGTGCATGTGCTCGGACATACACGGATGCTGTGTGTTGTTCACATAACTTCATGAATGAACTATGTGACATTATTCTGATGTTTCCTTCTACTCCATACATTAAAGTTATTAAAATCAATCCAGTGTATACAGGGACATACAGAGAGTTGCTCTCTCTTTTTTTTTTTTTTAAAAATGATTACATGAAAAACACATGTAGTGGACACATTTGGAAAACAGGTGGTTTCTACTGCTATATTTACCTATATGTTTTTTGCCACTTTATTATAAGTATGCTCACACATCTATGTCTAAGTATTAAGGTGTGCTTAATAGGATCACTTCCCCTATATGTAAGCCATCTTATACCATGACTAAGAAAAGTGAACCTGGATATTTTTGCTTGGCCATTTTCTGTTCATTCCTTTAAAAGTACACTCAGTAAGTTCTTGCTTACAATTATCTGACTGAATTACCTGCAGTGTTGAAGTCTGAATCAGAGGATCACTGAGTTCACTGGTTTGCTTTTTGTCTGTCCATTTATGTTTGTGCTTTGTAAAGACCCTAAAGCAGTGTTTGAAAGCACTATATAGTAAATATAGTACTAGTAGTAATCATGACACAGCAAGTCATGAGATGTCAACACAGTGGTGCCGATGAGGTGCAAACTGCAAACCTGTCCACGCAAAATACAACAGCTTTTTCTGTCTGGAGAATGACTCTTCATCTCATGAGAGTAGGCTACACATCACATTAGTGATATTTCTCAAATGCTCTGCTCATTTCTTTAATTTAAATGTTTAAACATTTGCATGTTCATTAAATAATTAAGCACAATGTTAAAATATCTGTCTTGAACAAAAGACAAATACATACTGTGTACATTCAGCTGTTTTTCCTTTGCTCTGATAGTCCATAATGCACTGTATCAGATGATGGTTTTCATCCAGCATCTGCTCAGGAACAAAAAAAGTAAAGAAGAAGGTCAATTATGTTTTTTGACCAATCGATATTACTTTGATTTTACTTCTACTAATATTACCTGAATGATAGGGTATTACTATAACTTCTTATAATATTACTGGCATTAACTGATTCACTAGTTTCACTCTGACCATTTAGGTGCTGTAAGTCGAAGCGAAAATAATCAATCGTGTTTACTGTACTTGCTTAAAATCTTACAAAACAACTTTGGTATTTTTTTTTAGTATCAAAGTAGTATCAAAGCATTTTAACGCTAATCAATAAATCCTGTCAAATAACGTCACAACTGACCAATAGGATTCATCAGTGTATGAACTGCGATGAAATATGAATACGCGCGCGCCAGTGTTACCATATTTATCTGTCAAATTCTGTTTGTTTGTTCAGGAGTGAACCACTGTCAATCGCAGACGCTCAACACAGTCAAACCCAGTCCAAACACTACAGCCTACCTTCTGAATGGTTTGTTGAGTGACCTCTGCTTTCCCCCTCGGACGGACAGATGAAAATGTAACAGACATGTTTTCAATGAAAAATGATGATAAATGCTTTATCCGTATATATTATGCCGCGTCGAGGCGCTTATTACACTCCGGGAGAGTATTTCTCTTAAAACATAGGGGAGTCTCATCGCCCAGATATGGCAGTTTTGCGAAAAATGAACAATTAACATAAGTGGCCGTTGCAAACCACAAAAGTGTGTGCAATTTTAATACAGCTAGTTAGAGATTAATTTGTCCAGCCCATTCATAAATGAATTTATTATGTAGGAGGAAACCTGACCTCCTCCAGTCTCTCATGGTATAATCTATTCAACTCTATTGGGCCGGTGCTGCCCGTAACGCCGTTGTTGATTCACGAATAGAATACGTCATTTTCCCACGCAAACGACGGACAAAGCCACACATCTCTCTAGTGGTGTTCGTGAACGACAGAGTGAACGATGGGAAAAGGCTCACGTCTAATAATAACATCTAATTATACCTGACCTACCTGACCTGATACTAAATACTACTAAGTAATACTACTATAAAAAAAAACTAGGATGACCCACGGAAGCTCGTCAACACAGGTCGCACATGCACATCTACACAATATTCAGTGTACAATTAAAACATACAACTGGAACTGTTGAAACGGTGCTGTTTTGCACAGTGTAATTTAATTTTTATTTCTGGATTTATTTTGAATAATATGTTATCAAAAATGTATTATTAAAATGTTTAGTACATTGAATTAATTGTTAACATTGGCTGTTATATAAAATATTTTATATAACTATTAATATTTTGTTTAGCTTCCTTGGAGTTGTTGCATTAACTCATGTTCACATCATCACTCTGTAAATTAAAAGACGTGTATCCATATTCACTAACCAGCCAATTTGTCTATTAATTTAAGTAACCAGCCACTCAGAACTTCTAGCAAAAACAAAAATATCAGAAATAAACCAGATTATCAAAGTCTCAACTTAGATTCAAATATATGTATTATTAAATCTGATTCTGAATCATTGTATTGCTTTTCAGTTAGCGGATACTATTCAAGTAAAATAAAACAGCAATAAAAACAAAATTCTCTGTGACTTCTCTTATAATTGACCCTTCGCAAAGACCCGCCCCCTTAGTTACTGTTGCTTTGTCCAACAAGCCATGGTGCTGTCACACCACAGAGTGAAAAACACATCGCGGAGCGAAGAGGACACTGACAACACGTCGACAGACAAGACAGAGCAGGTTACTTGTGATATTAAACAAAGTCCCAGCTTTAAAACGGTGTGTTTTTTTTTTTAAGAAATTCGAACAATAAAAACCGTTTTGTGGCTCTTTAATGTGTCGTCACAGATCGCTATATATAGCGCCTCAGCTCAAGCGGCTCGTGAACCTATCATCTCTTCCTACTAATTAATTTATAGCATCAAATAAACATGAATGAACATAAGAAGAAATGTTGTTTCAAACGCGAAAAGATGTCACACACCATTTTTCAAGTTCAAGTCCACCGAGGTTAATCTTCTAACTCCTGACTGCTTTGTCGGACAAAATGGCGGATTCGGCGTTATGATTGGTTAGATCGCTTGTCAATCAAACTCCTGGCGAAGGGTCAATTGTTGTTTTCATCTTATTATAAGCATAAGATTAATAATGATTGTGCACATATTGTGAATGAATTTAATAAACTCATTACCTAGTTTTCCTGTGTATACACACACACAAACTACAGTTCAAAAGTTTGATCTGTACGATTTTTTAATTTAAAAAAAAAAAAAAAATGCTCAGCAAAAAATCAAAAATACAGCAAAACATTGTGAAATATTAAAACAGTAGTTTTCTGTGAATATATAGTAAACTGTCATTTATTTCTGTGATCAAAGCTGAATTTTCAGCATCATTACTCCAGTCTGCTCTGGTCCCATCCTAAAAGGTTTACTTAATGTTTGAGTATTTTATGATTGTTTAAGACTGATTTGCCATTGTGCTCTATCATTAATATGAATCAAACAGAAAATAACTTGCTCTTGAATGAATAACTAAGCTTTAATAAGAATTTGTATTTATTTCATACAGTGAAGACTATGCAATATTTTATTTTTACTTTTGATTATTCCTAAAAAACAAGTTTAGTTTGTAATGCTGTATTTGTCCTATTGTTTGTAATGTTCCTTTTTTCTTATTTTTAATACCAGAAATGAGAAAATTACTATAACGTGATATATCGTAAATGTGAAATAAAATCTCATATCGTGAAATAATTTGGTCATATCGCCCACCCCTACTATCAGGGGGGAGTGCCAAAAAAAAAAAAAAAAAAAAAAAAAAAAAAAAAAAAAAAAACCACACACACAAGGGTACAATACCTTTCAGTGGGGCAGAACCCTTAAAGGGACATCAGCCTTTAGAAATGTGCATATTGCCTTAAAGCACCAATTAAACCAAATATATGATGGACTTAGCTGAATATAAATACTCATTAAGGGTTAAGTGCTAATTTGAAAGAAAAAAAATAATAATAATAATAATATCCATAAAACTTGTGTACCACCACACCTCTTGATCAAGCATACAGACTCAAGATTTTATTTCCTATGTTTATTAACAATTACCATCAAGAACAAGATCCCCTTACAATTTTACAAAAAAAAAAAAAAAAAAAAAAAAAAAAGAAAATTATAGTAATAAATAAGAATGTATTGGGGATCATCACATACCATAGACTGAAGTTTATCTACTTCATCTACATACATATTTGTACAACCAAATAACTGGCCATACATACAAATAAAAGTGCTATCCCAATTCAAATGCAACAATCACTGATAGATTCAGGTGCATTCACATAGTAAAGTTGCGGGTTCTTCACATACATGAAACAAAAAGGAAAAAGGCCATTTTAATGTCAAATGAAAAAGTAACAATCAATGCAGCCATTTTTTACAGGATGTGGTTGTTTGATGACGAGAAAAATTCTAGTAATATTAGCCACTGAAGATTTTGGACACTGAATCAAACTCAGACAAGACCAAGTCAGCCCTGTCCCACAGGAAGGCAACACATCTGGAGGAGAGAGGTATGAATGAAGAGCAAGTTTAATCCATAGAAGTAACCATTAACTTAAAATCAACATGAAACTGCAGGTGCTGGTGTAATTTGAATCATGCATTAGGAACTGAGTGGTTGGTGAGAAGAGCCTATGATGATAGACCACAAGAGGTCGACCACGTCTCCGTTAAACACACTGATGCTTTTAAATCAACACATTTCTTGTTTTAATTTCTAAACTTAAGTAAATGGGGTCAATTGAGACATTCTGAAGTGTAAATCTGTAAAGAGTACCTCTGGGAGACGAAGCTTTTTTTTTTAGCTGTTGTTTTAATAGAAAAACATTGGAATTATTGGATTACTAGGTATTTCACCATTTTAAATTTGAGAAGGTTTTTTACCAGTAGGCCTATATGATAAATAGCCTTTGACAAAACAGGAAACTAGATGAGGTAAAATATCACTCTTGATTTGTGCTTTTAGCTGAAAGTGCAATAATTCTAATGAAAATGTAAAAAATACATATGTATTATAACCAACTATAATTGAGCAAAATAATCTGTATTATCAATTTAACCATTATGCAGCATGATGAAAATGTGACCAAGTTTTCATTGACAAACTAGACAAAAATGCTCAGACACTTAAGAAACAGGACAAGGTTAATTAAATGATAAAAACTAAGTGCATTTCACACATGCCTAAAATAGCTGACAAAACTAGTTAAGAGAGAACCCAATAAAACATCCTCCATTCTCACAGTGCTGCCCTGTTCAGTTACACAGAGTTCGACTCACGTCAGTCTCACAGCCGTCCACTGCCCACTCTCTGTGGAAGAGGACGCTGCACTGCCCCTCTGCCCCGTCGCCCTCTGAAGGTCCCCCGAAAACCACGGCCTCTCAGATAGCGCCCGGGCACCCCAAAGGTCTCCACGTTCAGCTTTCTCTCCTCAGCCCATGTGGTGCGTCTGGAGAAGAAACAAAACAACTTAGTGACGAGAAATGCTCCAGCTGGAAAGACAGTCGGATGGGTTACACCTGGACTTGTTAGATTTTTTTTTTTTTTTTTTTTTTTTTTTTTTTTTTTTTTTTTTTTTTTTTTTTAAAAAACACCATGCCAGCTTCTGTGGCTATTTTCATGGCGAGATAAATTTGTGATAAAACTATATCAAGTGTTTACAATTTATTTTTGCTGAACTCCAAATTTTGGTTTAACTTGGTTAAAACCAGCACAATCTAATAAAACATTTCAATGATAGAGTTTTGACAGTAGGAACATTTTGGCAGATCTTCTAGTATTAAAAACTTGTGTAATCCTGGAATTGCCTATTCTGAAATGGGTATAAACAATTTGGTCCCATCAGTTTGAGGTTTGATAGAAACGTCTTCCAACATTGGGGTTATACCTGGACTTGAGCTCTGAGGAGATGTTATCAAAGAAGCATTTAGCTTTATTGTAGAAGCACTTTGGCCCGAGCGGATCCTCTTTAATGGCACTCTCGTTCTCAGGCTTCTCCCGCTCTTTATCACTTCCTTCCTCTGGGGTCTCCTTCGGTTCTGACAGGAAAGTGGAGAAACACATGAGATGCTTCTAATCACTGCCGGCTCAAATGGAAATAAAGAACGGTGAATTCTGCAGGGTGGATTTAGAAAGATGTTCAAGGGCATGTGTGCAACCTGAACCTCAAGTGTTTAACTTCCTTCAAGAGCATCTGGTCAGAATGAAATACCTTCAACACTGAGCTTGTCTTCAATCTCTTTCTCCAGGTCATCTTTATTAAACTGAGCATTTGCCGTTTCAAAATCAAAGTCCGACTCAAACTGCAGAGTGCTGGGCTTCGTGCTGCCTACAAGGATCTGACCTCGACCGCGGTTCCTGGACCGGCGAGTTCCTGTAAGACACCTCACATATAGATGAGACGGTCTGTCAACAAACGTGTCATTAAAACAGAACAACCCTCTTTACCCGGTTTTCTGCGACTGGTTGGAGGCTTGTTCTCGTCATTAGCTTGACTCGGTCCCTTCAAGACGCCCGGCTGTGCAGATGAATCACCTGCAGAACAAAGTTGAGAAAATGGAAACGCATATCTTTCTGAAGCTCAAGCAACAACATGGGGGTTTCCTAAAAAGCAGGTTAAGTTAATTATCTGTCTCAATACCCACAATTGCAGTCTCTGCACTTCACTCATCTACTTCGTGACATTTCCAGATTGTGTCTAAAGTGTTAAAGTGGGCATGAAGACCACAAGCGGTTTAAGACTCGCTTAACCAGTGCATGCAAACATTTTACAAGATACATATAATCTCTGCAACTTGCACTGTTAAGTTTTACAAGACACGTCATGAAATCGGGGCGCGCAAGCTCCTGAACGTGATGAATGCTGGGTTACGCTTGGCCTCAGTACTGTTCTGAAGTGGTTTTAGAGTTAGTGTGGGTTCAGTGTGTGTTTAGTTACTGCAAGTGTGTGTATCATCCTTATTTTGCAATGCGGAAGCAGTTTTCTGTGAATGTGAGAGACTTCAGATTCATTAACCGCTATAGGGAAATAATGAGAATAAGTGCAGTAAGTGGTAAAATGGTTTGCACTAAACCAGTGCGCTTACAATTACATCATTCTAATGATTATGGTAAGAAATCAGTTTGTTCCTGTTGTTGTACAGCTAAAATAACTGGAAGTGGATGAAACGGCAAGACAGACACATTCAATTTACAAACGACTCTTACATCACAAATAAGGTGTACTGGGACAGGACCTGCATTTGAGGACAAGCGTAACCCATCAGTCATGATCAGGAAAGGAAATCATATGCGAGATGTCACAAGATGAGGAACACTGTTCCCAGGGTATGTTAAATTACATAATACATATTTAGTAAAACAAATTGTTGGATATTTTATTGGTGAAGGAGTACATGTATTTTGGAAAACGTTTGCAACTTTATTAGGAGCACAACAATCAATGTGTCCTCTTACATAAGGACTGAACAGACATTTACTTTTATTCATTTTGCAGACGCTTTTATCTAAAGAGCTTACAAATGAGGAATACAGCAAGCAATTTGTCAAAGAGGCAAACAAACAAGTGCTCAATGCAATACTTCAGAATTCAAGAGTTTAAATGCAAAGAAAATATTAAATCAAAATGTGTAAATAAAGCTTTCAATAAAACTATTTTTTACAACAAGTGTGATCAAAAGCTCTAGCCACATGTGCGGTCTTCACGCACACTTGAACACTAGTGAGCAGTAATGTGTGTGTTGGGACACAACCTGCTCTGAAACCCCCAGCACAGATCACAGCATTATGACAAAATATTTACTTCCTCACAAACCAAACCCAACGTTCACAACATTTAGTTCGTACGCTGTGGATCTGAATTGAATTTTTGACCAAGCATAAAGAGAAATCTGAAATAACTTATAAAAAAAAAAAAAAAAGCAACGCATAGGTCTACATGTGACACCATGTTATCAAATGTGGAAGAACAAAATGGCTAAACCTAATAAAATTAAACATAGCTGCATTATCTTTGCAAACCCAGGCTGTTTGTAGTAAACCACTATTAAACAAATGGACAGTAGTAGGCAGACCTTCTCAGCATCAGTTTGATTCCGTCATCGGTTAAAGGGTTAGTTCACCCAAAAATGAAAATCCTGTCATTCATTACTCACCCTCATGTCGTCCCAAACCCGTAAGACCTTTGTTCATCTTCAGAACACAAATTAAGATATTTTTGATGAAATCAGAGGGTTTCTGAACACACAGGCAGCAACATCACTGTACCTTTTGAGGTCCAGAAAAGTATTAAAGACATCGTTAAAATAGTCCATGTGACTGCAGTGGTTCAACCTTAATGTTATGAAGCAACAAGAATACTTTGTGTGCAAAAGCAAATGAAAATAACTTAATTCAATAATGTCTTCTCTTCCCTGTCAGTCTTACACGGTTTACACTGTGAACACAGTGCAGAGCTTCGGTGTTTACATCCGAACGCCGACTCAGTACTATGTTTTTGCGCACAAAAAGTCTAAGGTTGAACCACTGCAGTCACATGGACTATTTTAACGATGTCTTTAATACTTTTCTGGACCTCAAAGGGTGCAATGACGTTGCTGCCTATGCGTGGATCAGATACCCTCGGATTTCATCAAAAATATCTTAATTTGTGTTCCGAAGATGAACGAAGGTCTTACGGGTTTGGAACCACATGAGGGTGAGTAATGACAGAAATTTCATTTCTGGGTGAACTAACCCTTTAAGAATGACTGTTCACAGTGTCCAGACACCAAACACCATGAGTAAGCCATGTTTGGGTTAAGCAGCTGAAAGCTCAGGGTTTGTGAAGGTAAGTTAACCTTGTGTTTGAATCACTCACCGCTGAAGGCAGCAGCTCTCTGGGCTCCTCGGACACCCCTCTGCGCTCGGCCCGTCTCTCCACCTTGCTGCTGCGCGCCGGTCAAACCCTTCTGTGTGGTTTTCTCTGCAGGCACAGTCTGAACAGCCTGCTCAACCATTGGACCCCTCCGCACCGGAACACCATGCAAACCTGATACTCAGACACACAGACACAGATGAGCGGTCATGATTTCACACAATCCCCACTGGCTGCTCAGACGGGTGGTGTGTCAGTGAAGCGCGGCGCCAGCTTACCGAGGCCCAGCGCCGCTGCGTACTGCTGGTTGAGGAGAGAGCTGGCCGCCAGCTGGCTGTAGGAGGGCAGCATGCTTCTGTACGGGCTGTAGCTGCCCTGCGATGGGTAGTGAACAGACGACGCCCCCACAGACGACTAATGAAAGGAAATCAATCAGCCCTGCCTTCTGAAATGTGCTGGGGAGACTCATGTGGAATGAAACAAACCTGAACAATAGCAGGGTCCTGAGGAAGACTGTGGTGAATCTTCAGAGGCTCGCAGACCGTGATATCCTTGATGTCACTTCCTCTGAAGATGATGTACTCGAAGACCTCGTCCCTCGGTGGCACAGGCCGGTCCGTGGGTCGCCCCTCTGTTCCAAAAGACCTCACTGACAAAAACAAAGACCATCTTCAGCTACAGCTTTGTGTCATGGTCAAATAAAACAATGTGGTACACCTTATAAAACAGTCAAGAACATCAGAGCTCAAACTCAACCAAACGTCCATTTCCTTCAACAATGTCCAGTCTTATAACTGGTTGACTCAAATAAGACTTATCAAATGATAAGGAGGTTCTATTACATTTGATCATAACTAGGTTTCCGGTCTAATTTGCTCGAGTGCAGCGTTTTAGATTCATTAGTGACGTCTGTGAACACGTGATACATTAACATTGTTTAAAAGTTTTAATAACCGTCTATTTGATTTTATCATTGAAGGGAAGTGGATCAAAATAACTTCGTTTAATTTGATAAAAATCCGACGATTTCTTGGTGGATGCCTATTACTAATTCGTTTGAAAACTGATATAAGTTTACCACTTCAACACTGTGCTTTTAGATGCGTGTTATGGGCTACATCCATGTGCCTTCTGACACTCACCTTTCGCCAGGGCCACGGTCGAGTTATCAGTGTCAATAGTGTATAATATTCCCTCATAGCGAATCTGAGCTTTAGAGATCAGACTGATCTTACTGCCGATGTAAGGAGTGCCGCTGCTCATTATCTCAAAACTAAACGACTTAAGCTAATTAAAGAAGGCTCAAACACAGGCTAAATCCCCCGTTCAAACGGACACCTGCAACACTGGCACCATGACCGTCCTAAACAATTCGCTCTAGTAAGGGAGCAGCTCACTCATTAGTGTGCTTTATAGAGAGGACTCACTCCCTCACCCCGCCCTCCATTTGACCCGCTGCACCTGATCTGCGTTTTCACGCAGCTTGCGTTTCGTTAGTAAACTTTCGTAAACTGAAAAATACAGCGTTTTTAATTTATAAAATGGTTAATAAAATTATTTTGTGGAAAGAAAAAAGACAACGGTAGGGATGTGCCGAATGAAGCTTTTGAAGCAGTGAGGCTTTTACAACAAACTGCGTTGTTGCTTCGAAGCTTTTGAAACAATGCTCTACTTCGCCATCTGGTGGTCAATAAAAATTACTACACCACCTGTGTCATTCAGTTTTGTTCGTTGGGATGTCATTGTAAGGTTTATTTGAATATTTAATAATAACCATATTAGAAAGATGGCGGTGCGTGTGTGTGCAGCGAAATTTCATTGCATTTTGCATAATACAATGACAATAAAGACTTTCTGTTCTTCATTTTTACTCGCATCAAACTTGTATCTTTTCACCTTCTAAATAGAATGTTTAATACGCCAATAAATTAGGTATATGCAATTTTTTTTCATTGCACCATTTTTTGTGTGTTCCTTACAAAACAACACAAACATGCACATTGTTAAAAAAAAATACACACACAAATGCACAAATACTGTTTCGGAGCACTAGTGTGTCGAAAATTCGGGACGGGTGTCGAACTACCCATCCCTAGTTTACAGACCATATCATGAAAAGCCAACTTTGAGATGTAATAAAAATAAGCAGTATTTTACAGTAATGTATATGTTTATAAATAAACATTCAATGATTCTTATAATGTTCTTTTAAAGTAATTATATATATAATATGATATATTTTGTGCAACAGAAAATTGCACAAAGTAATATTTTGTCCACATCAACGCTTCACACTTCATTCCAGTAGGTGGCGGAAATGAACCAGTATTGCTGAAATGAACCAGTAGGCTACAGCTGAAGAAACCACATGGAAGAAACCGTGAAAGAACGAAGAAGAAGAAGTAGGGGTCATTTCAGTTCTTTTGAGAAAGGAGTCAATGTGTTGAGGTGCTTGGCAGGAGTAGATTGGCGTGCTACAATGCATTCTCTTAAAAGTATATACTGTGCATTAATTAGGTCATCAGTTGAGTATTGTAGAATAATATATGGCTCAGCATCAACCTCTCTACTAAGATAAAGGTGATTCAAAACCAAGCCCTTAGAATATGTTGTGGAGCTTTTAGATCCTCTCCTGTGACAGCTTTACAGGTAGAAATGAGTGAAATGCCAATAGACATTCGTGAAGTTCAGCTTAAAATGGTATACTGGACTGGTATTAAAGGTAATTTTACAAATCATCCGGTTAAAAAAAATATTGGAGAGTTGCTGGGAATGTTTGAAAAGCTTTGGCTGGACTGTAGGCAAGCATGCTCAACAAATAGGAATCAGTAATATTGATATTAGCCCCACGGTGGCTCTGCCAGTCTGTCCACCTTGGCTCTTCTCTATGCCAACAGTTGATTTGCAAATATTTAAATTAATGAATGGAAACCAGAAATATGTTCCGAAGGAGATAGTAGTGCAGCAGCATTCAGATAGCTATTACTTTCAATTTTTTACAAATTTATAGAGATGGTTCTAAAGACCCAGAAACTGGGCGTACAGGTGCTGCCATTTATGTTCCTCATTTTAAATATAAATCTGCAAAAAGAACTGCTGATAATGTATCAGTATGCAGCAGAGATGATCGCTATTCAGATAGCCTTACAGTGGGTGGAAGAAATACAACCAACAACAGCTGTAATCTGTTCAGATTCATATTCTGCACTTACAATACTGAGTGGAAAATCAGAATCTAGACAAGATATATTAATAGAAGTATTGCAAAGTTTGTATCGAATTTGCCAACTGAGAATTATAGCAGAATTTTTATGGGTGCCAGCTCATGTTGGAGTAGAGGGTAATGAGGGGGTGGACAAGATAGCGAAACAGGCACTTAAGCATGCAAATGTCGACATACACATAACACATGTAATCATTCTGGACTTCCAGAAACAGTAGAGCATGTGCTGATTAACTGTAGGGCATATGAAAGGGAAAGACTCCAGTTAAAAGAGGAATTAAAATCTGCAGGCATTAATTCTATGTCACTACAGAATGTATTAAACAGTTTTCATAAAGGATACAAAGCTCTTATAAATTTCCTGAAAATAACAAAGCTATATAACAAAATATAGGTATTTTTTTAAGTAGTATTATTTCCCTTGATATCATCACCTCACACTCCACCCCAGTAGGTGGCGGATTATGCACCATAAGCTGGTTTGCCAACCGCCATTAAAACATCAAAAGAAGAAGAAGTTCTTTTGAGGCGGTGATTAATGGTTTATGATTGTTTTATTGAACGCGTTAAGTTTTATTTACATGACGGTTAGATGAAGTTACAGCAGACGCTCGCCGTATCTTCAGCTGTTTTAAGCCGCATTAGGCATGTTGTTTGAGAACAACCTGAAGCTGCTGCGGATGTGCGGCAGGACTGTGTGTGAAGGACTGCTGATCCAGCGAGCACACAAACACAAGACAGCCCAGCTCTCAGAGAAGAAGCTGGTGTGTGTGTGTGTGTGTGTGAGAGAGAGAGAGAGAGAGAGAGAGAGAGAGAGAACACACACACGTTAACATCACGACTCCCCTCTCTTCCTCTTCACAGAGCCGCTATTTCGTGGATCATCGCAGGGTGAAGGTTGTGGCGGGATCGGGCGGTGATGGAGCCTCCACCTTCCACAGCGAGCCTTGGAAAGAGTGGGGAGGTCCAGATGGGGGGAATGGAGGTGCTGGAGGAGACATCATCATCAGAGGTAATGCATTAAACCAGTGATACCACACTTTGTTTGTCAGCTGAACCCCTTTGTCAAAGGAGAAGTCCTGGTTGTTCCAAAGGTCCTGCATTTCAGAAATATAGTGGCCAGTGTACTCTTGAAACCTTAAGTGCAGCAGGTTTGTTGACCATTCCTTTGACCTCAGGCTTTGGCTTTGTGCTCTGATGTGCTTTTTTCAGCAGGTAGACCTTGTATAGACAGCTGTGTGTCTTTTCAAATTGAATTTGACACAGATTTACTCTAATTAACGTGTAGAAAACCCCAGAGAAATGGGATGCAGCTGAACTAAACTTCTCCGTAGCAAAAGGTTTGAATGCTTGATTGCTCTCATTCGCAGTGGACCGGCAGGTGAAGTCACTGTCGTCCGTGTCAACAGTGTATCGTGGGAAAGACGGAGAGGCAGGAAGCAGTAAAAACCGCTTCGGACGCAATGCCAGCCCCACCTACATCACAGTGAGTTTCCCTTAAAAACACGCGCAGGGTTTACCAGCAGCTTTTAGACCTGTTTCGTGTGACACTTTTTCCCGCAGGTTCCTCTGGGCACTGTTGTAAAAGAAGAGGGTGAGATGCTGGCGGACCTCTCGCTCCATGACCAGCTGTACACCGTGGCGTACGGAGGTGCCGGCGGGAAGGGGAACCGCTTCTTCCTGTCTAATGAGAACAGAGCGCCGCTGACGGCCACGCCGGGAGAGAAGGGCCAGGAGCGAGTGGTTCGGCTGGAGCTGCGCACCATGGCCCATGCCGCACTGGTCAGAGCTTCATACTCTACACCAGGGGTGCCCAGTCCTCTTCCTGGAGATCTACATTCCTGCCGAGTTCAGCTCCAACCCTGATCAAACACAACTGAACCAGCTAATTAAAATCTTCAGTAGCAGTTGATAAGTAGACAGGTGTTGTTTGATCAGGGTTGGATCTGAACTCTGCAGGTTTGTAGATCTCCAGGACCAGGATTGGACACCCCTGCTCTACACACTGTTAACAGTGGAGGCACAATGTAAATGTAGCGGTGGCATATTCTATCCTAATTTCACCCTCACACTCCATCATGGCATTATCGCGAGACAGCTTTTCACCTCGACAAGAAATCTCATCACATTTTATTCTCACGTGATCTTGTCACACCCCCAAGTTTTAGGATTATTACATCTGTCTTTCTCTGACTGGAAGCACATGGCTGTTGATTGTGATTGTTTCATGTTTCTGAGCAGGTTGGCTTTCCAAACGCAGGCAAGTCGTCTCTGTTGCGAGCGATCTCGAACGCCCGACCGGCTGTGGCTGCGTACCCCTTCACCACGCTCAAGCCTCATGTGGGCATCGTCCAGTACAGAGACCACCAGCAGGTGGCAGGTGTGTGTGTGTGTTTTCAGTATTTGCTCTTGTCAACAGAACAGATGAACCATAATACAATGAGGAGATCCAGGTCAGCTGATTAAATCAATTTTATTTTTTAATAGTAAATGATTAAACAATAAATGATAAAAATATTAGTTTGGAATAATCAAAATTCAAATTTTAATAAAGAAAGTTGACAAAAATAACATGAACATTTAGAAATCAATTTCTAATATCTGAAATAATATAAGTCAAAATCTAAGTAAAATATGGATAAAGTCGGAGTAAAACATTCTTGCCTAAGGAAAAATAAAGTCAAGAGCTCTCTTTAAGCCAGAAAGCTAAAAGTGCAAAAGGTTGAGTCAAGACTGACTATATATCACCCTTATAAAAACCATGGGCATAAATGAGTTCCCTTTTTGGTATGGCCAAGACCAGTAGACCACAGAAGCCACTGCTGCAAAAATTAGATATCTGATCATAGGGGACTCAGCGCTGCTGGAGTCCAAAGTATAGTATATCATATTGTGGTAGACATCACATGATGGAAAATTGCAGGTCTAGTTCCTCAGTTTACAGAAACATAGCATACTTGAGGAAATTTACCTTCTATAAGAAGATAATCTTGGCCCCTCGTTTCGGCCATGTCGTTTCTCTGCAGATGTGGCACTTAAAATTATTAAGTACTTAAACACTTTATTATTTGTATATGCCAGTGGAAACACTAAATAGATTTTTCATAACATACAAAAATATATGATTTCTTTGATGAAAATATGATTGATTGGATGATAAAACATGCACATGAGGAATATTAATCTTTTCCTTCAGATCGGTTTCACCAAACCACTAAGCCCTTCTTCTTTCCACTGCAGTCGCTGATATTCCCGGGCTGATTCCTGGAGCTCATCTGAATCGCGGGCTCGGGGTCTCTTTCCTGCGGCACATCGAGCGCTGCCGTGTTTTGCTGTATGTGCTGGATATGTCGTCTGCAGAGCCCTGGGAACAGTTCCAGCAGCTGTGCTTCGAACTGGACCAGTACAAACCTCATCTGTCCCACAGACCTCATGCCATCGTGGCTAACAAAATGGACCTGCCAGAAGCCAGGCAGAACCTGGAGACTCTGAGGAGTCGCGTCCATCAGACAGTCATTCCCGTGTCTGCACTGAAGGGAGACAACACCGGAGAGCTGATCCTGCACCTGAGAACCATGTACGACAGCTACCCTCAGGACAGCAGTCAGTCTTAGCAAAGATCTGCCTTTCTTCAGGTTCTGTTCAAATTCAGCTCACATGCTGTCATAACTGACCCCTACCTGCTTATAGAAAAGCACTTGTGGCCGTAAATGGGATCGGAGAGCTAAACATTATGCAGGTTAATACGAGACTACTGTTGTCATCACTTACGTCACTTATGCTTAAAGAATTAGTTCGCTTTTAAATGAAAATTACCCCAAGCTTTACTCACCCTCAAGCCATCCTAGGTGTTTATGACTTTCTTCTTTCTGATGGACACAATCGGAGCTATATTAATAAATATCCTGACACATCCGAGCTTTATGGCAGTGAACGGGGGTCATGAGTCTGAGCTGAAGAAAGTGCTTCCATCCACATCCATCCATCATAAACATACTCCACACAGCTCCGGAGGCTTAATAAAGGCCTTCTGAAGTGAAGCGATGCGTTTGTGTAAAAAAAAAAAAAAAATCCATATTTAAACAAGTTATGAAGTAAAATATCTAGCTTCTGCCAGACCGCCTTCTGTATTCAGTGTACGAAGAAAGTGTAAAACTCTTGCATTTCAAAAAGCTTACGCTACGTCCTACACCTTCCCTATTCAACTTATGGAAAAAGTGTAACTGACGCGACGCCAGTTTACACTTTTTTCATAATTTGAATACGGAAGGTGGTCTGGAGATATTTTACTTCGTAACTTGTTAAATATGGATATTTTTTTTACACAAACGCATTGCTTCAATTCAGAAGGACTTTAATAACCCCATGTGGAGTACATTTATGATGGATGGATGTGGATGGAGGCACTTTCTTCAGCTCATACTCGTGACCCCTGTTCACTGTCATTATAAAGCTTGGATGCATCAGGACATTTATTAATATAACTCTGTGTTCATCAGAAAGAAGAAAGTCATATACACCTAGGGTAGCTTGAGAGTGAGTAAAGCTTGAGGTAATTTTCATTTGAAAGGGAACTAATCCTTTAACATGTGCAGTTACTGTATTTACAGTCTGTGTTGTCATGACGTGAAGCTGCTAAGCTGGGACGTTTCACGCTTTCACGAGGATCATGTGAGTGAGGGATAATGAACCCTTGCGTAGTCCTGCACAATAAACCCTGTTATCGCACAATAAACCCTGATCCTCTTCATGTCGGGATCTCGTCACTTTATTTTGGGATGGTGCAGCTGTATGAACAAGTGTGCAAAAGTATTTTGTATTTTTATAAATAATAGAGTAATTATTTACACGCTGTTTATAATTTTCTGGTTTAAAAGCCATAAACTGAAGTTTGTAATAAAACTTCTTTTAACCTTTGGCCTGCCTCAGTAATGTGGTACTTCTGGTGCTGTAGAAAGACATTTTCACAATTTCTGAATTAGCTTGGTCACTGTATCATTTTACTTGCATGAGCCGAGGAATCTAAAGAGACCGGTATACGTGACCGTAAGTAGTCAAAAGTTAGAAGGTTGGGGGGGGGGGGGGGGGGGGAATCCAGCTTAGAGTAAATAATTTAATATGCATCTGATCTAACTGACCGCATAGCCTGCGTGGAATACTTTAAAATGAATGTGGAATGTAACTGCACCTTAACAACTGGTTAAAAACTGGATCACTGTTTATGTAACTTTTTGAATTTTGGCATGGCATAAATTGTAGCCTCTGACACAAACAAGATCCCTTTATACAGTAAGTGAAACTGGTAGAGCTCTTTGAGTAGCCAATGTATCGGATCAAACGGCAAATAACTGTCAGCAAACACCGCAAATTAAAAATTCATTAAAAATGCAACCGTGTTCATTTATATTTTCTTTACAGAGTATAAATACAGATGCTGCGCATTTATTTGTGCCATCACCTATTTATGCTGTGAGCGAGCGTGTATATGCTATTTTTCCATTGTTGTTCTATGTAAACATGCACTTGATGGACTTGTTTGACCGTTGAGCACTTACATGTATATTTTGACTTCTTATTTTTTTAAATTAAAGGTGAAGTGGCAGCTGTTCTGCTTGAGTGTGTAGGTGGCCTAGGGCTGGGCGATATGGCAAAAAACAATAACATTTTTTTTTTCAGAATGATTGACCGATTCACGATTTCGATTTTTTATTTTTATTTTTTTTAACTGTTTAACTAGTCAACTTAACTATAATATGATTTAAGTAACATTCTCTTTATTAACAATCTGGTTAAAAAAAGTTCCATTCCAAGTGCACCACACATGAAGTGATCAACATGGTGTAAATGTAAAACAATTTGTTAAATATTTTTGTAGAAATATGCCTGAAATATGAAGGCAAATGTTGTACAAACTTACCTTAAACACATCCTGTATACTCAGAAATAATATAAAATAAGAAAATGCTAATTATTTCTTAGCCAAAAAGTAATAGCAATAAATAACACCAGTAATAGGCTATTATTAACAGCAAATGCTTTGTAAAAACAGAAACAACAACAGCTTTCAGCCTGTCACCATCATGCAAACATGAAATATCAAACATACAGCAGTAGTTCTTTACAGGTTTTTGCATTCCATTGTCCTATTGTTTTTATGTTTGTCGGACATGTTTAGCTGTTGCACTTGTGTCTCGTGTAATAACCCTGCCTTTTTTCTCATTCCACTGCCTGCGTCTCATTTTTATAACGCAATAACGCATTTCTGAATGAACAGCCACTTAAGAATAGTGATGTGTTCTACGTTCATAGAGCGTCACGTGAGAGCGGTTAATCAGGCGCGCCGGCGCCATCATGAGGTCGGATCATTTTCTTCTTCTAATATGGTTATCATTGCTGTATTGTCACCATGTCTAACTGTAACGTTTGCTAACATTTTTATTCAAAATCGCGATTTCTCGATTAAAAAAATAATAAAATCGAGGCAAAACATTAAATTCGAATTAATCGGAAAAATCGCCCAGCCCTAAGGTGGCCTTTGGTTTAAACGGCAAAAAGTCAGCTGATAATGCAGTCAAAATGCTTGCTCAACAGGGGTGGCCAAGCTTCAGTCAGAGGTGGCACTGGCCACCCCCTAGCTACGCCCTCTCTTCAGGTCATGCTGCTGATTACACATTTTACGTTTCTGTTAAATAAGATTTGCCTAAGGAATTGTGTAAATTTGGTCTTTGGGGAAAAGCCTCCAGTTGTGCATGTAATGGGGTGTTTAGGTCTTCTGGGAAGTTTGTATTTACGAGTTGGGAAGTCATGTTTACTACATCAGGTGCGTTCAAGTCATATCCATCAGAGTAAGATGGCCATGCACCTTCTCTTAATTAACTACACAAAAACACAGCAAGATTTTTTAACTTCACTTCCAAAAAATTTCAATGAGCAAAACTTTTTTACCTACTTGATATTTGCTCTTCTTCAATGTAGAAATGAATCTAAAAAACAAGTTTTTTGCTAACCTTTTTATTAGATTTCTTTTAACATATCCACTACAATGGACCCCACGACTGAAGCAACAAAAACCCTCATATTTTACCATACATATGAACTAGAGCTTGTGGTCTAGTGTTGAAATGGTAAACTTGAAGATTTTGAAAGATCACATACTGCAAGAATGAGCAATGCAATGTAGAAAAAAGGTAAGTTGATTTGTTGCTTGCAGTGGGTCAATCTGAGCCTATGTCTTTGTGTGGCGGTGGGTACGTTTGTGTATTTGTTGGTTGTTTTGATGAATACACTATGATTGTGTGCATTATAGCATGGAGGTTTTATTGAGAGGGTAATCCACACTCAAGGTCAGAAACAGGAAAAGAGTCATAAATCCACTGGAAGGCAGTCCAAACAAACAACAAAGCAGAAAAACACAGGCAGACAGAGAAATCCAAGAAAACAGGCAGGGAATCAGAATAACCAGGGAACACTCAGAATTGCAGTTACTAAGGACATACAATATGTAACGGGGATGAGTGAGACAAAGGCACAAACAAGCTTAACAAGATAATGAGTTAACAAGGGGGCGTGGTCCAATGAGTGTCCAAGGTAACAAACAAGGGGAAGAGCAGCAGGGAAACATGAGGTGCACAAACAACAGAGGACACACAGGGAACACAGGCAGGGATCATGATAGGTGTCAACACACTGCAGTAGTCACTGAAGTATAGGCTACAAATTAGACTATTCAGTTTTAAAGCCTTAATGTCATTTGTTGACATTGGTGCAGCCAATGAATTCAATAAATGTTTGTGTTGTCCTGTCATTTTCATTTCATTGTATTTATTTTATGTAATCACTTCTTGTGTGGATAAACATTGTTTGTTAAACGTCTTCAGAGCATATTGAATTGTTTTTGTAGCAAATTAGCTCAAAAGAAATAGGAATAATTAATTCTAATGAATTATAATTAATTATAAATATTTGGATTAGTTTCAGACTAGCAGAATTAATTTTACGATTATTTAGTCAGCTCGTTCAAAGGAACAGATAACATAATCAGTTATCAATTCTAGTAAATATTATCTTCCTGGCCATGAAAGAATAATTTTTCCCAACTATATAAAGTACTAGCAAGGTAATAGCATGTAGCTAGATCAAAAAACATTTAAGAGACTTTGATTTGTGAGCGTCAACACAGAGACAATAAAGCGTGGATATAATGGTTTAATAAATAAAACTACGTTAGGCTACACACAACTAAACTAAGCAAAGATTATATACAGAATAAAGAAAGTAAAGGAAAGTAAAAAGAGAGAGAGAGAGAGAAGAGAATGGCAAGATTACAAACAGTTAACCACAACCTGCGAGAAACATCAAAGAATCAGGGTCACCTTAAAGGGGCACAATAAGTTGGAAACGCGTCTAAAGTCTGCAAACAGGTACTTGAATTGACTTCGGTTGCTGAATAAGTCCAGATGCGGTAGATTCTGGGGATTCTTGATGGTTTTGTCAGGAGTGCACTGAAGTGTTTGGTTGGGTTCTTCTGGGTGGTCCATGTTAAATCCAACAAAGTTAACTTAAAGATAAAGTTGCCGGAAAGGAGACGGAAATTATGGTCTCAAAAGAGATTGAGCAAAGATGTACCTGATCTGAGGACTCTTTTCCCCGTTTTCACAGACAAGGCTTAAGGTAGTTTTAGACTGAAATGCACGTTTGAGCTGTCTTAACTGAAAGTAAGTTGGACTGACATATCTTAAAATATGTCAGTGCCATTGTTTTGTCTAAAGATGCACACCAGCGAAGTTTTTTTCTAGGGTACATTTATAAAAACTATTTAAATACCCTAATTGAACTAAGGCCTAATCCTGGCTTAGGCTAAGCCCTGTCTGTGAAACCGAGCCTTTAAGGCCCTACAGTTCACGCACATTTCGCTGAGGTGACCAATCAGAGATGACCGGGAGAAAGTCTTTGTTCTATCTTGTCACTCTATTTTCATGTTTATGTTGGTCTGGAGAATTTGTGCAGTTTTGCACAAAAGCATGGTAAAAATATTCTGATGCATTTTATCATAGCATACTATACACCACTGATTATGAAAAGAAAAGAGGATTCTTTTGATACCAAGAAAGATGGGAATTTGGAGGCATTCGAGCACTAATACATACACCTGGATATAGGCATTTGCGACTTTTTGGGGCCGATGGCTTAGTTTGAACAACGGGAGAATTTTATGATGCCTAAAGCATTTTGATCACATCCATTTGTTACATTTTGTATTTTTGAAATTCAGTTTAAAAAATGAATGAATAAATAAATAAAGTTCAGCACTGTTTGCTCTTGTAACCAAATCTTTTCACTCAAGTTACACCCTGACAACATCAAACATTCAAGTATTATCATTTTTTCATGAGCAACAGGGTCTGAGATCTTGTAATGTATTATTTGGCTGTAAATAACAGGATCCATGAGTAGGCCTATATGCAACAAGTAAAATAACTGAACGCAGTGAAGAAACGTCAGCTTTAAAACTTATTGAGTGATGGGTCTTTGGCAATTGTCAGCCAGTAATTAATTTAATAACTAACTTAAATTAATATTTTATTGCTGACAATAGATATAGTATTTCTTGTGAAATGTTAATGTATACACAATAAAATAAATGTGATATGTTAAACTGATCATAAGTGACAGTTGTTACATTAACATTCTTTAAAAATATAGAAATGTCTATTTCTATTCAAAGAATCAAAGACAAATGTATGACTGTTTCCACACAAACATGGAGCAGCACAGCTGTTTTCAACATTGATAATAATCATAAATGTTACTTGAGCAGCAAATCATCATATTAGAATGATTTCTGAAGGATCATGTGACACTGAAGACAGCAGTAATGATGCTGAAAATTCAGCTTTGATCACAGGAATATATTACATCTGAAATACATTAAAATATTATATTATTTTGAATTGCATTAATATTTCGACACAATATTCTCATCAAACAGAACGGTCTCCCGTACGGTGGGGCTGCAGAGGGAAATATAATGTTGGCAGGTAAACATGCAGAAATAACACTGCCCCACTGCAAACCTCTTGACTTTCTGTCTTCTCAGCAAACTCTCTATAGCCAGAAATCACCAGCATGAATGTGTGTTCATGAACCTGGACAGGGCAGCATCATTTCTGCAGGTGTACTGTTGTAAAATTTGTATTACCTTTGATATGCAATGGCAGGAGGTAATAGGCAGCAGAAATTAGAATGATTTATGTACAGAAATAAACAGAAATGATTGCACATGGGATTTTTATTGCATTAATAGAAATTTAAAAGCTTATGAAAATTATTTATGCACAATTGTTTATATAAAATATGTATTTTATAAAACATGTTGAAATAAAAAAAAAAAAACTGCTAGAAAAGTCATAAATCTAAACAAATTGTGTTCTAAATTTGAGGTTGATATCTCTAGGGCATTTCTTTATATGAATATAAAATTTTCCAAGTAAACGAATTAGTTGTATAAGAAAATAAATTGTACTTTTAGAATCAATGGTATAATTTACAAAAACAAATATAACATCATACAATTCAATTTGTATTAATGTTCCAGACAACCTAGAAATGAAGTTAGAGATATATCCAGAATAATCTTGAGTATACACACTGAAAAAAAAAGATGAGATTCTTTAACAACACCACAAAAGTCACAAGAGCTTTCCCTATCCAATTCAAATCGTTCACAATGATCCAAGTAATGGCTGCACTGATGTCATCACATGACGTCATGCGCGTGCAAGAAGTCGGACTTCGCCACAACACCGGAAACCGCTGGCGCTGCGGGTCACGCGCACTCCACCCCGACAGGAGGCGCGAAAGAACAAACTCAGAATAGATTCTGACACACACGCGTGAGTCCCGGCTTGTCAAGTAAAATTTTGTCGGGTTTATATCAACGTATTTAATGATGGATAAGCGGATTAAACGGCCAAGAGAAGATGAAGAGAGTGTTGTCAATCTGAAGCAGGTTTGTGGTGGAGAGTTTTGGCGCTGGGACGTCGATGAAACGGGCGCGTATCTGCGGAGAGAAGGACTCGAGCAATGGGAGCAGAAATTCAGAGGTAACATTCATCAACTGCTCTCTCACACTGATAAACATGATCCTAGATCCTAATAATATGACTGCATTTATTAACATGATAAGATCCAGGTATTGTAGTTCTGTCATTTCAGTTAGGCTTGTTTAATTGTCATTTCTCTCTTGGAGTAGTAGTGTCTGTTTTACCCTTCACACATATGAGCAGCAGATTCAGCCAGTATATTTATATAACGTTACACACACATTTCACAAAGAACAATAAATGCAGTTTAGAAGGCAAATGCGAATATAATGTGTTATCCTGAACTATAGCACTGTAAGTACAGAGAACCACGCAGTGAACTAGAGATCTAACATCATTCCTGGGGTGCGTTTCCCACAGCGAACTATGGTCGCAAGTTCCGTCGTTACCAATAGAGTTCAATGGGACTTAAGACCATAGTTGGCTAACGATGCTTTCGGGAAACGCACCCCTGATCAGATTCAGAAGTAGTTAAATCTTTAAAAAGTGCCAATGATTTTCCTCCTGTAATTAATTAATTAATTAAGGGCAATTTTTATAACTTAAATATATCTTTTTTTTTTATGTCAAATACTTTTTATTCAGTCCAATCAATCAGAATATTATAGGATGTTACTTATCCTATAAAATTATCAATATCAACAAAAGTCATCTTTACACTGCACAGGTGGAACACATGTAATATTATTTCTTGATGATTTAATATTTTATAAAAGTGATTTCATTATGTCTCAATCAGGGATAGGGTTGCAGAGGGGCGGAAAGTTTCCGGTAAATTTCCGGAAACTTTCCACTGGAAATTTATGGGAATTAATTGGAATTTTTGTGAAATTTATATAAATTTATAATATTTATATAAAGTGTATCATATACAAACATAAATATAAACATTTTGTTTAGTCATAACATGAAATAACAGTTATTTTTCGCATTCATTTAATTCTAATTTAGTAAATTTGTAAAATATATATTTTTATTGCAGCAATTGTTATTTATTTCAGTGTCACATGATCCTTTCTAAATCATTCTAATATGCTGATTTGATACTCAGTTATCAATGTTGGAAACAGTTGTGCTGCTTAATATTTTTTTGGAACCTGTAATACTTTTTCCAGGATTCATTGATGAATAAAAAGTTAAAAAGAACAGGATTTATTCAAAACAGAAATCTTTTCTAACAATATCACTTTAATATCACTTTTTTTTTTTTTTTTTTAATCAATTTCACACATCCTCGCTGAATAAAAGTATTAATTTCTTTAAAAAAAAGAAAGAAAAATATTACTGAAAATTTTGAACGGTAGTGTATATTGTTACAAACGATTTCTATTTTTGATTAAATGCTGTTCTTTACATTTTTATTCATCAAAGAATCCTGAAAAAAAGTATCACATGTTATAAAAAAATATTAAGCAGCACAACTGTTTCCAACGATGATAATTGAGGAATGTGCAGTGTTAAAATTCAACTGAAACTGCATTAAATCTGGTTGTTTTAATCAAAATTATGCTGCAAGATGTTTTTTTTTTTTTTTCAACTACATTTAAGTACCCTGTTACAGGCTAACCTGCAATTTTGCAAATTCCCTGTTTATTCCCATTAATTCCCATATATTCCTGTTAATTCCCATGGAAAGTTTCCAGCTTTGAAAATTCCCAGAATTTTGCAACCCTAATCAGGGAGAGGAAATGTCTAATGAGCCAGTAAGTGCTCCTCTGCTGGTTATAGTGGTAATTGCATGTCTTTTTATTTTTAAACAAAAAAAGTTTAAAATTGGCATGGCGTATGAAATTTAGATTTTTATCACAGTATATGTTATTACGAAATTTAATTAAGTTGCAAAAAAGTAAAAAACTTTTCTTAACGAAAAGAACTAAACATTTAAATACAATAAAGCAATACACAAAAATGTATAAAATAAACGTTTCAAACAGATTTAAGTGCAAAAGAGTTATAAAGAACAAGAGGTAACACTTTACAATAAGGTCTCATAAGTTAACATTAGTTTTAATTCATTAACTAATATTAGCAATGAGCAATAGCTAAATTTTTACAGAAGTTATTATTCTTTGATAGCGTTAGTTAAATACAACTGATCATTGGTAGTTCATGTTAGCTCAGGTTTTGATTTTAATAATGTATTAAATGTTAAAACTAACATTAAGTAAGATTAATGCTTTAGAAGTATTTTTCTTTGTTTGTTAATCAATGGATTAACTAATGTTAACCAATGTAGCTGAACAATAATAAAAAATCAGAACATTTTCAATTCAATTTTGTACTCCAGATTAAAGTGTAAAAATGTTTAAGTTTGAAAATAAATAGCCTATTAGGTATTTAAGTATTCAGTTCTGCGATGAACACCACTGTGAATACAAAAATCTGAATGGCTGTTTAAAACATTTAGGGTGGGTTGCACCAATAAGGATTAAATTAAGCAAAGTTAAGAGCTAATCAATGATTTGTTGATCTGGGTTTGCACCACTTGTAAACCAATTTTAAACACAGATTAACAGTGTTCCCACAGGTCCTTGAAATCCTTGAATGTTTGTGAATCTGAAAAAAAAAAAATTTCAAGGCCCTGGAAAGTTTTTTAAAAATAAAAAAACAAAGATACAGGTCCTTGAAAGTGCTTGAATTTACTTTGTGCAAGAAGTTTTCTGGAAAAAATTCTATATTATTCCCTCCGGTCCACTAATGTGTTATTTTGCCAACACTTGTGGCGTATGCATACTAGCTTGCTTGATTTACGTTAGTTACGCACATTTACGCATTACTTTGTGTTTCCCGTGTGAGGTACTTTTCCTGTGTTCCATTCAGAAGGGCTTATCCCTATGCCCTAATCCAAACAACTTCCCTGTGCAAAGGATCATGGGGGCCTGAAGTGTCCATCAGTTGTACCCTTTGAAATCCTTTATCCGAAGGGCCCTTTGAAGTGGCCAGTTTTGAGCACTTCGGTTTGGAAAGACCCTTCAGTATGGCGGCCATGATTGTTTGGCACTCCGAAGTGCCCTTCGGAGGGCGATACATCCCTTTTGCACAGAAAAGTTTTAATGGCTTTTTTCTTCTCATCTCCGTAGCCTATTTAAAAATGCAGCGCTGCTTTGTGTATAGGGGTAACCATGGAAATGCTATATCACTGCTGTTCCATAAGCGCCACCTACTGTCAGAGAGTGAATTTGCATTTTCATTCAGTCCGTCTGCTGATTTTGTTTTGTGCAAGTGTCTTATGTAGCTTAATTTCACAAAGCTAAAGTCAGACCATTCTGTTTTTGCTGTTTTGCTTGTTTGTTTTTGCAGTGTAGACATTATATTACTGATTATAATCAGTGGGTTCTATTGTCACGTCGCTCGCGTCCTGTGTAGACACGGTAGCATGCTAATCACTTTCACACCAAATATACTTTAAAACAAACAATAGAGAAACTTAGACAAATGTTTCAAGTGCTGAAAAAGCCAACCTAACATATAAATACAGCTCATAAATTTTTAAGCACACACTCGCCTCAGAAAAACAACTGCAGCTCTGTAGTTGGCCAAAATGCTCCGTTCGACTTGTGGTAGATTTTCCCTACGCACCTGACTTAGGTTAAACGGGGTGTCCCAGACACCTATGAATCTATGAATTTATACTCTACTAAGCGTACTTCAGTACCTGTTCGAGTTGGCCGACATCTCGGCCTGTTTTGGGGCACTATCACCTGGTACTAAACTCTTTAGTGCTCCTCCACTAAACACTATCACTTGAGTATAGAAGTAAGATCTCTAGTGCCTAGTCTGCAGCGCTGCTCAATAACCAGAGACTCCAGTTGTTGTCCTTAAATGCTTTTAATCAAATCACACCCGGGAGAATCTCTCCCCAATCAAAGAATACAGCAGGTTTTATAAGATTTCAGGTACATCTCGCAGTCAGTATAGCATGATCTATTACTCATAATCATCAGTCTTAATATGACTGGTTCAGATTTAAAAAAAAAAACATCTTAGTTCCTTAGTTCTTAGTTTTTTTTTATCCCTTGAAGGATGCTGTCTAGCCAGCACAGCAGAATTTTCCACTTGTTAAAACACATAGTCCTAGTAACTATTTCTCTATTTCAAAGTTAGCTTATTAGGCCTGTAGGAGAATAGAAATGTTAGAAAAGAAATGTTTGTTTATATAATTGATTAGTTCAAAAATTCCATCACAGACTTTTCTGAGACCCTCTACTCTTCCCTGCGGATGGCCTCTGACCTGCTTTCTGTACGATCTGAATTTCTGCGCTTTGAATTTACAATATTGAATTTGATGTTCTGAATTTCTTCTTCATCTTGAAAGCTTGAAGCTGTATTTTTAAAAACTGGATATTTGCAGTCTAAAATTTCAGAACGAAAAATCTGCTGTTTGAAAATACATGTCTATAAAATTCTGCCATGAAAACATTTCAGTTGTTCAATTTCAAATATTTAATATTCAAGTTTTAAAAAATCAAATTCAGAACTATGTAAAATGCCACATAATATTCAATTTTATTAAATTACAATTGTCTATAATTCAAATTTACACAATTCAAATTCACATAGTATTGTCATAATTCTAGCTCCATAGGTGTGCAAGTCATTTTTAATTGGGAACATTTTATCTGACTCCCTAGACTCTCCCAGGCTCAGTGACCTTGGCTACAGAAAGGGGCAGTAGTTTCTCACAACATTGGCAGATAAGACTTGAAACATGAGAGAGAGAGAGAGAGAGGGAGAGAGAGAGATAAATATATAACAAGAAAATTACATTAGCTAGCAAGTTAAAATTATGTCTAGCCAGTATTATTTTGGGTTACCAGTAGACGAAAACTGAAATGTGACAAAGTTACTACCAGACCGGTTCAACAAACACAGATCGGAAGTTAACTTTGGCCCAGGCGCGTAACCGTGGCCACGCACATACATCCGATGAAATGTATATTAAGAATAGTGACATTTCGTAATGACTGCCAAAATATTCACTCAAAATATCTTTCTGCGTTCAAACTGGAATTTGATGAACTCTGAGCTGTTTTAGGGTGTGTTCACACTCGCAGTTCTTTTGACTTAAGATTTGAGAAAGCTCTGTTGCATAAGTGAAATTACCATGGTAACTAAACATATAGAATAGGATGTTTGTAACTCATCCACAGAGCTTCAACCATAGATGTTCTGTAGTTTTCAGCACTAATATGATCGCTCATTCATTTTTTTCAGTACACACGTTACTGGATGAAGATGTGCTGCAAACTTCTGCCTGTTATCAATACCATCAATTCATCATATATTAATTAAATTATATCAGAATTTGTCAGTATTATTGGAACAAAAGTTTTGATCAGGTTTGTTTGATTTGATCTGTTTCACAGACCATGGCATAACAGGGCCAGGACTGCCATACCTTACTGAGGTGATTTTGGAGAAGATGGGTATTTCGTAAGTGTTGCTGAAATTACTTTGTAATGCTACTTCATTATAGTAATTAACAAAAACCAAGAAACCAAAATCATTTGCAAGTAGTTATGCCACAATCTGATGTCTTATGTTTTGCCTCATTTAGCCCTCTGGGATCACGCCTGCAAATCCTCCACTGCCTTCAGAAACTCTGCCAAATCTCAAATGAACACATGAAGGTATGCCAAAGCTTTCAGAAATGTTTGCTGGTTATTTGAAATGCAGACCTTTTCAAAGGTGATATGTTTGTGTCTCAGGTTTTCAATGACCCCATCCATGGCCATATCGAGCTGCATCCTCTGCTGGTCCAGTTCATAGACACGCCTCAGTTTCAGAGGCTTCGCCACATCAAACAGCTGGGAGGAACTTACCTGGTCTTTCCTGGGGCTTCCCATAACCGCTTCGAGCACTCGATCGGGTAAGTGTGGAAGTGTGTTCTTGCTTTTCAGTCCAACAGTGTTTGATTGAATCATGAAATTTTAGACAAAATGGACATTTCTTTCAGAGTAGGTGCAAGTATTTGCATTTCAACGAAAGCTGGCAAATCCAATCAGTATTTTTCTTTTCTTTTGGGATACTGTACACTAGGGGTGAAATGATACATCGTTATATAGAGATATTGCAATATAAAAATTCGACCATATGTATCGTTGATGTAAACGATATGATTTGTGATATAGTTAGACTCAGCTTACTGTATTTATAAAGTATGATTCACCCAAAAATGTAAATTGTGTACTCACCCTCATGTCATTTCAAACCTATAAGATTTTTGTTTGTCTTCCAAACACAAATGAAGATATTTTTATGAAACCTGTGTAGCGAATTACAGGTATTTAATCAATTAGCTCAAATCATGGGTGAAATATATATATATATATAATAAATCATAACGCGTTATGATTAACTATAATATAGATCGACCAAAGATTAATTACAACGGATTATAACCAATTACATATATGATTAGTTCTAGTTTAATAGTTGTCTAGAAAAACTATCCCAGTTTGTCTAGCAAACTATGGGTTTTTCATAGACTATTATGGAAGCGCGGTCGCCGAGACGTGCGTGAAATGGCGAGGGACAATCGAGAGACGCGTGTCATTGTGTTTTAAGGACAACAGACCAGAAGGCCTCCTTGGGTACATCAGCCAATGATGAGGGTGCGATTTTGGCGAGCAAACTTCTTCTTTGTCTCAATTTATGACCTAATTTGCATGGTTTATGAAGTGTCAGATCTGAGTACATTTTCTATAATCTGAGTACATCAACTATAATCGTAACTTAATATTAAATACATGATTAAACTGAAATACAGGCTTACAGGATTACATTTTAATCATATTTTAATGAATGTGACTTAAAGAGAGTCCTGGTATGTTCCTCTGGGTGTGCGCGTATGTGTATTGGAGTTTGACGACGTCTGGAATGTGGCCGCATGGCTTGCCGTAATTCGACCTGAGTTTAGCACGTTCATTTGAAGTCACAAGGGAGAGAATCGGGCATCCAACGATACGGCCATAAAATGTGTCAGGTGAGCTGTTAATGTCAGCCAGGCCGGAGCCAATGTGAGATTTACAAACAAAAGATCAAGAAGGTAACACTTTAACAAAGTTTATAGTTGACTTGCTAGTTTTGATCCTGCACAGACGCTACACCTGAGAGATTTTTGTTCCTCCATTTAAAGTCAATTCCCCTAAAACTTAAAAGATAAAAAAGGTCATAAAGACGTCGTAAAAATAATAAATCAAGCAGTCCAAGTCTTCTGAGGAGACATGATGGCTTTATGTGATGAACAGTTTTACAATGCACATATACTGTAGTAAACACGAACGTTCAAATGTTCGTGACATGCAAAAACAACAAGAGGGTGAGAATGAAGAGAGAATTTACATTTTGGATGAACTAATAAAGTTTGGGAATAGTCATTTTGACACGCTTTGCGATTAGAACTGCCATTGATCATCAGAAGTGATAAGCGCTGGAGCAGCACTCCTCAGGGTCAAAGTGCAAACATGATTTAAAGCGACACTCCTCGAAGTGAAAGCGTAACTCACCATATTGCGTTTTTAGTTTTGGCAGTATGATGATTCAAAGCATTTTAGATTGCTTTTTCTTATCATGTAAGTGTATAATCTGGGCAGGTGGCTTATCTGTGTAAAAGGGATTCAATGAATGCCTACATTGAAAGCCTGAGTGTACTGCATTAGAGAAAATGAGTTTCAGTAACTGTACTACATAACACTACTATATTTAATGTTGAATATAATGTATAATAATGCAACGGGAATATTTGTGGGATAATGACTTACATTATTTATATGTATAGTATAATTCTGTATTTTCAGGTTCAGAATCATGAATATTTTTGTTCTGGTGTCACCATTGTTTAACTTCTTTAAGAAGTTCTCTCTCAGGTTTCAGCTATCCTAATTCTAATTTCATGTTAAAATTCAGTTTTTTTTTTTTTTTTTTTTTTTTTTTTTTTGTTCAGTGACACCTAGGCAATTGTTAATTTACATACAGAAGGTTTAATTAAATCTTGAAATATTGTAAATTCTTTACAACAAACCTTGTGATACGCATCGAATTGTGAGCTGAGTGTACCGTTAGACCCCTACTTATGTAAGTGTATAATCTGCGCGGGTGGCTTGTCTATGTAAAAGAGATTCAATAAATTGAAAGCATTGACTATTTTCCTGCACTGAAAGCATGATTGTACTGCATTAGAAAAATTCAGTTCAGTTCAGTTCGATAAAGTTTATTGTCCCCGATGGGGAAATTTCTCTTGGACTCTGGTGCCCACATACACATACACTGACCAAAAACATACAATCATGCACATATCCCAAAAAATGAACGTTTACAGAGTTTCAGTAACAGTGCTACATTAAACTACTAAATTTAATGTTGAATATTATTGAATTTCAGTTTCATTTTTTAATTTTGTTCAAAATATCATGATACATGACGTATCGTGAACCCAGTATCGTGATACGTTTCGGATCGTGAGCTGAGTGTATCGTTACACCCCTACTGTACACTGATTAACCTTGCACTGTAAATCCAAGAACATGCATGCAAGCAAGTGGGGCTGTTTTGATTTCACGTTTTCTATAAAGTTGCTTTTGACGTTCTGGTGCCATATTGTGTTTGTATGATGCAGGGTGGGCTATTTGGCAGGATGTCTAGTCAAGGCTCTCCATGAAAGACAGCCAGAGCTCTTCATAACAAAGCAAGATATACTCTGCGTGCAGATTGCTGGCCTGTGCCATGACTTGGGTGAGTGACGCACATCTTCAGCTCCCTTACAGCGAAACGCATTCATATTCTTTCCACGCATCCAGAAAATCCCAGGAGTGCAAGTCGCACACGTCAAGTGACTCATGTTCATTATAATCAGATGATGAAATGATTGATTTAAAGGAGAAATTTTAATAATCAGGATACTTTGAGATTTGATGACTGACTTTGAGCCTTCTTTCCAGAAAGTTTTCACATCATCTCACATCCTTTGTCATTTGGGCCTAATTTACAACATTTGACCATAAACCAGGAACAATGCCAGTGACTGGAGATCTATCGGGATTAAAATGAGCAAATCTGGTTTCCCTAGTCATATATGTTAATCTATGAGCACACACTAATTGTTTTGTGTCGTCATTCTTTAAAATCTCCTTTTGTCTGTTGTCCAGGTCATGGCCCGTTTTCTCATATGTTTGATGGCATGTTCATCCCTAAAGTTCGACCTGGTGAGAAATGGAAGGTAAGTGTGGAAAAACGTCACTGACGTAAGACCATGCATGTGAACGGTTTTCTAAGACATGGAGGAAGAGCAGTGCCTTTAGCTTCTAATGGGTGACCTTGTATGGAATTAAATTTGAAACGAATATTTGTAACGAATATTTTTAAATAACTTTTTAGAAACTGGAAATAATAATTCTCAGGCAAAATTGTATCCTGTGTCTCCAGTTTCAAAGAGTCTTTATTAGTTTCCTGATATTTGGCACAAGACTAATTTCATAACACTTCACCTGATTTTATTGGAGAGTGAGGTAAGCGACGTCTTCATGTGTGTAGGGTGTTGCCTTCAACACTGATGAAGAGAAGGTTGCCACATTGATTCTTCCAGCTCTGTGCAGGTTTAGCTGTTGTCACATGTGTATCATTCACCTTGCAGATCTGATCAGCCAGTAATTCTAACTGACAGATGGAGGTTGATGAATGTTTTCTGCTGGTTTTCCCTGCAGCATGAGATTGCCTCAGTCCAGATGTTTGACCACCTGGTGAAGGTTAATGGTCTTGAGAAGGTCATGAAACACCATGGGTTGAGACTTCCTGATGACCTTATTTTCATCAAGGAGCAGATCGCCGGGCCCCTGGATAACTCTGTCTTGGACCGTTCGGTATGTAAGCATGTCATCATTAGAGCTGAGTGTTGTCTGTAGCCTCATGGTATGATGCACATCACCATACCTGCATCTTATGATATACAGTGGAGATAAAAATCGACACACCCCTGTTAAAACAGAGGGTTTTTGTGGTGATAAAAGATAAATCAGAACTTTTGCACATTGAATGACAAATCTACAACCTTTGAAATGCCACCAAAAAAACCAAAGTGACATATTTCAGAGAAAAAAAGATCAAAATAAAAAATGTGGAACAACTAACTGCGTAAGGTAAGGTAATTTATTTATAAAGCACAATTAAAAACAATAGGTAGTTGACCAATGTGCTGTAAAATTCATAAAAATATAGCAAATATACCAAACATTAATATTATGCAACACATACATCTAACTACACACATAAAAACAAAGCTACTAACATATCAGCAAGTAGTGTTAGACAGGAAAGCCAGAGAAAAGAGATGAGTTTTTAAAAGAGATTTAAAAGGTACCACTGTGGAGGCAGTTCTAATATGCCAAGGCAGACTGTTTCAGAGCTTCGGAGCCAACACTGAAAAAGGACGATTACACGTCTACATCTAGACCATGGGACAATCAAGAATTTCTGGTCAGAAGACCTAAGTGATCTTGATGGTGAGTATAACTGTAATAAATCTGAGAGATAGGGTGGTGCACATCTTATAGCCAATTGGAAACCAATCCCGATTTACTCACCCTCAAGCCATCCTAGGTGGATATCTTCTTTCAAACGAACACAGATATATTTAAAAACATCCTGGCTCTCCAAAAATTTATAATGGTAGTGAATGTGTTTTGAAGCCCAAAATAAATGCATCCATCCATTATAAAAAACAATCCATACGGCTCCAGTGGGTTAATGAAGGCCTTCTGAAACGAAGCGATTGGTTTTTGTAAGAAAAATATCCATGTTTAAAACTTTATAAAGTAAAATGACTAGCACGACGAGGATACTTTTTGTACGTGAAAACATAACAAAAATTCAGAATGTTAAGGTTGAACCACTGCAGTCACATGGACTATTTTAACAATGTCTTTACTACCTTTATGAGCCTTGAAAGTGGTAATAACATTGCAATCTATCGGAGGTCAAAAAGCTCACGGATTTCATCAAAAATATCTTAATTTGTGTTTCGAAGATGAACAAAGGTTTTACGGAAAGACATGAGGGTGAGTAATTAATGACAATTTTCATTTTTGGTTGAACTAACCCTTTAACAGGTGTGTGTAGACTTTTTATAGCCACTGTATATCTTACGATAAAGCATTGTTTGAAAATCAAATTCACAGACTTCTTAGGTCTTGTTTGTTGCTGCTCAGAACAAATTCAAGGTCAAAATAATTTGACTGTAACTTCGATACAATCTTAATTGGTTACCTTCCCAATTTCCATGGGAACAATTTATTAACTGTTGAAACTGAGTTACTCTATTTTAATAGCTATTGTAGACATCTGTGTTTATGTCCGAACTATGAACTTTTATCCCAGTACTTTGAATTAATTTGAATTAATGTTAGACAGAAATAATGATACTGTGTTTTGAAAAGACTATTAGTGAAGCTGTTTCATAGATGACAGCTGCTTGCTCTCGGTCAGAATGCAGATCTGAATGTTTGCTGTGATCGTGCTTGTCAAAGGTTTAATGGATACAGGCGAATCATTGGGTGTCTGAATATACACCTGTGATATTTTAACAAGTATTTGTGCAGCTCTACACTCTGTGTTAATTTTACTAACCAGACCTATGCAGATCCCATGTCACAGGACTGTACTGAAAATAAAATGCTGTATTTGTTTGTTTTAACCCTGCAGTGGCCATATAAAGGCAGGCCGATGGAGAAATCATTTCTCTATGAGATTGTAGCAAATAAAAGAAACGGGATAGATGTTGATAAATGGGATTACTTCGCAAGGTAAGATGGATCGCTGCAGGCTGATGATCGTTTTCTAATCTTAATTCAGCCAAATGAAAGTGTGTTCTTATGGACAGGGACTGTTACCATCTTGGAATCCAAAATAACTTTGACTATCAGCGCTTCCTCAAATTTGCACGAGTGTGTGAAGTGAGAGGAAAAAAGCACATTTGCACCAGAGACAAGGTACGTTTGGGCTTTTCTACTGACTGTGTATTCATTGATTTAGTTTAGTAAGTGCACAATGCATATGATTTTAAATTCAACTTCTACTCATTAGGATACAATTAACCAAATACCAAAACTTTGTCCCTCTTTATATTAGGTGGCCATAACTACTATGTACTTACATAAAAAAATAAGTACAATGTACTTATTGTGTTGATATTGTATTGCAAAACACTTTTGCTGCTTTTGAGGTGGATACGGGTAAGGTTAGGGACAGGTCGGGTAGGTTTTAAAGGATTAGTTCACTTTCAAATAAAATTTCCTGATAATTTACTCACCCCTATGTCATCCAAGATGTCCATGTCCTTCTTTCTTCAGTCAAAAAGAAATTAAGGTTTTTGATGAAAACATTCCAGGATTATTCTCCTTATAGTGGACTTCAATTGGCCCCAAGCGGTTGAAGGTCAAAATTACAGTTTCAGTTCAGCTTCAAAGGGCTTTAAACGATACCAGACGAGGAATAAGGGTCTTATCTAGCGAAATGATCGGTCATTTTCTAAAAAAAACATAATTTATATACTTTATAAACACAAATGATCGCCTCGCAACTTACTATTCAAATTGTGGAAAAAATGGAACTGGCGCCGCGTTCATTCCGTAAGTTGAATAGGGAAGGTGTAGTACATACAGCGTACGCTTTTTGAAGAATACGGAAGGCGGTCTGGCGAAAGCACTTGCGAGGCGATCATTTGGCGATCACAAATAAACAATCAGGTGCCAGACAAGTATACACTTGCCACAGATAGTTATATAATCAACACGGATAGCTAAAATAAAAAAAAACATCCATTACTTACAAAATTGATAGAATAAGAAAAACCAAAACAACTAAGTTGAATGCAACTTTCTTTGTCTTTTACTGAAATACTAGTAGATTGGCAAATTTTATGAGCAAAACAACTCAACTTCAAAAGATTAGGAAAATATTAAATAAGGACAAAAAAAAAAAAACACTCTAAATTACTAAGCAATATAATTCAACTTTGAAAAAAGAAAAAAAATAAATACACCAAAACAAAAATCAGCACTCCTTAAATATGCAGAAATGAGGGGTGTGTGTGTGTGTGTGTGTGTGTGTGTGTGTGTGAGTGAGTGTGTGAGAGAGAGGAAGAGAGAAGAAAAAAATGCGCGCCTGTGGTTAAAACGACAATGACCAGGTCAGCAGCACGGGTTTCTAAGAGTGACTCGGCAATGTCGGCGTCGTCAGCCTGTCTTGCTCCTTTCTTGCTCCACCAAGCCACCGATTTTGGGAATATGGTACAAATCTCCAGTCCGGTCCCAAACTTGACTAAGAGCATTCGTTGGCCGAAGAAAACGCCCGCTAGTCACAGGCTAATCAGCTAGCACTCCAACTCCTTGCCACGATTCCCGGAAACGCACACTCTTCGGAAGATCCCCCTCACAAGGACTGCCTCCAAAGGAAATGTAATGTTTCTGGTCAGTTGAACCTGCCTCAAGTCTCTAAACCTTGCCCCTATATTCATGCACTCTTCCCCTTAATTGGTCCTCTCCTCCAATCCTGATGTATTATAGTTTAGAAGGCGGTAAGAGAGAAAGTGAAATTAAACAAAGAGGCAGTACAGAAAATGCCTGACTGCATGTCCAAGGCATTAAAGATTGTTGCAAATGCAAAGACTATATAAGACTGAATATTTCACTCTACCAGTCTTTTTATGGAACCTAAAAATGTTTGCATACAGGACAAATGAGCTGCTCTGTGTCCAAACCTGCGCTTCGTCAAACAAAGGCAGTAAAGTCCTGTCAGACGAGCTGCTCCTCTTCGCCTTCGCCGTCTTTATATTCTTTATTTAATAACAATATATTTGAAAATAAGCAGTAGCCTATTGGCGAATTTCAATTGTCTCATTACTCTCATTACGTTACATACATTTCACAAATATTTGGGATGCAAACAATAAGAATTTGCGATATATATGCAAAATTATGTATGGAAACGGCTCAAGGGCAGGTTTTTTTAGTGATGAAGCAAAACTTATGCGACAGTGCATTTTTTTTTTTTTTTTTTTTAGGGATGACGTCATTACGCACACCATTTTATCGGTAAAGAGCCAACTAGATGGAAATGGCCTCGAGACAGCAAATTTCGCAAATATTTTTTTGTGCATATTTGCTTTTTCAATAACAAAACAGCATTAGTCAAGTTTCCATCCAGTTTTTGTGCTAAGTTTCTTTGAGTTTTTTTTTTTTTTTTTTTTTAATGCATCATAATAAATTTGGGGCAAGTATAATAAAGTGTTCCCGTATCAGGCAGAATTTTAGCTAAACGAGAAAACTTTCTGATTTAGTGTTTTGAATTCTCTTTACTCTTCGCAGGAAGTTGGCAATCTCTATGACTTGTTTCACACTCGTAACTGCCTCCATCGCCGGGCGTATCAACACAAAGTGGGCAACATCATCGAGACCATGTGTGTATTAGTGTTGTTTCACAACACATTTTTCATTTTCCTGGCTTCCAGGTTGATTTCAGTGTTCTGTCATTGACTGTTTTTGTGTCAGGATAACGGAAGCCTTTGTAAAGGCTGATCCTCACATCCGAATCCAGGGCTCTGCTGGGAGGTTTTTCACAATCTCTTCGGCTATAGAAGACATGGAGGCTTACACCAAACTCACAGGTAGATGAGAGATGCAGGTGTCAGTTTGGTTATGCTTGTAAAAACAAAATGCTGTATGCGTGATCAAATGAGGATTATTTGGTATTTCATCAAACAATGTGTTTGTTTCCAGATAATATATTTGAACAGATCCTGTACTCATCTGGGCCGGAGCTATCTGAGGCTCGAGCCATCCTGCACAACGTTGTATGTAGACAGCTGTATAAGTGTGTGGGTCAGACCACATCGGAGACGCATGTGGACGTGTCACAGGTAAGTTGAGGGCTTAGTTATGGAGCATAGCTGCAGACAGGGATGGACTGGGACTGAAAGACCAGCAGATATTCATCAGACACATTATATTTACTATAGTATACTATCACACTGTCATCAAACTCTATAAACTTCCATTTCCTGCCATACAGCAAAAGTTCACTCTTGATTCAGAAGACAACAAAGTAACTCAAATGACCCAATGGCTGAAAGTAGGGCTGCATGATATTGGAAAAACTCACATTGCATTTTTTTCTTTTCCTGTGATATATGTTGCGATATGAAAACAATTTCGCCAGATCACTTAAATTGCTCTATTTGTAAGGAATTAATAATTCTAGAATGATAGGGGTGATTTTGTAGGGGAGTGACTCTGCATAGAATTTTTTTTTTTTTTTTTTTTTTAAACATTTACTCTAAAGGGTTAATGTGACGGTCTGCATGATCCAATTGTTGATTATTTCTCTTGTTTCCCTTTAATTATGATTCTTGATGTCGATTTATAGAATTGGCATTAAAATACATAGCATTACATTTACCTCAGGCAAGTCATTTAGTGTCCACAGCATGTTAGTTCACTAGAGAAATGAACTCTAGAGGGAGCATTTCAGTAAATATATGCACTATATTAGCTTATATATTCATTATATTTACGTTACCTGTTAGTAATGTCTTAATTAATTAATGTATGTTTAAATAAATGTAATAAATTTATCATGAAAACAAGTTAAACGGATAGTTAAAACAAAAATGAAAATTCTGTCATCATTTACTCACCCTCAGGTTGTTCCAAATATAAATTTCTTTGTTCTGCTGAATGCAAAGGAAGATATTTTGAAGAAAGTTTGTAACCTGGCCGCTTTGGGCCACCATTGACTTCCATAGTATTTTTTTTTTCTACTATGGAAGTCAGTGGTGTCCTAAAGCAGCCTGGTTACAAACTTTCTTCAAAATATCTTCCTTTGCATTCAGCAGTATAAAGAAATTTATACAGGTTTGGAACAACCTGAGGCTGAGTAAATGACAGAATTTTCATTTTTGGGTGATCTATCCCTTTAACTATGACAGCAACTGTGTAAATGATTATATTTCAAAATGAATTGGAGTAGAAAAATAATTGAAAGTGCGCACAAACTCTTTCCACGCTCAAGGCTGCTCTATAGGCTACTTTAAAAGGCTTGCGCGCTCAACTGTGCACGAGATGGAGCGGGACGCGGAAAATGAAGTAAGGCCTATACCTGCGCCTTAAGACAACTTTTATTTTCTTTCACACACAGCACAGAGAAACAACTTTCTAATAAAGCGACCAAACTGCCTGTCAAGTGATAGACGAAACTGACAATGATTTTTATCTTTTTTTTAAATGAAATGAAAGGCAATGTGGATAAACGTTCACAGCCATGATGTACAGAACACCACACAAAGATATAGAAGAAAATGAATAAAAACATTTTGAAATAATAAACATAAAAAATATATATAAATAACTGCAGAAAGGCCACACTGCAGATAGGTATGCATTTCACACGTCGGCAAATCAAATTAAATCGGCTGAATTGCCTGTGCGAGCAAGCTTTAACTCTACAGCGCAACATCGATGCACCGAAAAACAATAAAAAAATTAATTTACAGAATTGAATTAGAACAGAATATACCGTTCTAATAAATAAAAAATAAAATAGTCAATAATCAAGTCACAAATGCAAAATGCCTGAAGTGCAGGGGAGCATATATTCAAAACACAAGCCACAAATCGTTAAATTAGATAACCCAGAGTAATCAATAAATAAATTAAAATTGAAGAAATTATTAAAATAACGAAAGTATAGCTAGAATTGTCAACTTTGCCTTTTTAACTGCAGAGACAATAAATGCTAAACTTGGAGTGGCAGTCTTTTTAGCTAAACATTCACAGCATCCAAAAATCAAATTAGAACTGGCTGAAATGTTTTGAAATCACTTGTACCCTACCTGATCGGGGGAAAAAAAAAAAAAAAAACATTCTTTCACGCGATCTGCCTGTGTCTGTTTGAGTCTTTTCAAATAGCGTGCTAGTCAGCTCATTAACATTGGCCGGTAGAAGTGCGCCGCAGTGTTTGTCATTGTTGAGTGGTAGGACATGAGCTGTTGGCACAACTTGCATCTTACTTTTTTTGGATCATCTTTTACCATTTCAAAGTGCATCCAATTCTACACTTTAGATTTTCTTATCCCAGACATTGTTAAAGATTTCATCCCTGCCGCCAAGATGCTCCTCTGTCGGTCACGGATCATGGAAGTGAAACTTGAATCTGTCACAGATTTATTGGATTTATTCATGCACATTAAAAATATTTAATCAAAGTTTCTTTCTTTTCACATTTTTAATTATAGCATAATCATAATAGGCTTTATATTAACCTATTAAGAGAGAACTGGTACGTCTATGTAAAATCACATATTGAGCACCCTCATATCTCGTCTCATAACACCTCTGCGAAGATTCGACTGTGAGATTGGTAGTCGAATCAGGCTCCTCCTATTGAAGCATCGAATCGTCGACTATTCAGGGTCACCCCTAATTATTTGAGTGTTGATTATTATATCTAAAAATAAATAGCAACTGAATTTAATAGTTTGGGCTCTGTTGTTAATTGTAACCTTTAATATTATAATAATGTGTAAGTAAGGGCTCCCTGTATATAGTTTACAGCTTGAGCTGAGATAGATTTTTTTTTTTTTCATTAAGAAAATTTTAATTATAATTAAATTTATTTAAACACAGACACATTTGTTAAAAAAACTGTTTAATAATAAAAAAAGAAGCAATTTTATGTTTAGTTTTCTCCCCCCTGCTGTACCAAACCGTGACTTCAGTACCGAGGAACATACCGAACCATCATGTTTGTGTACCGTTACACCCCTACTATCTACACATTGTTAGTTAGAATGAGAGGATTTGCGAAAATGCCATTTTGAGCAGATTTCTTCTGTACAGTGACTTCTTTTGAAGATCAGTCATGGAAAATGACAACCGTGTAAGTTTTCCTTTTGTATCAAGCAGCTAAAAATTGTAGCATGATGTGTTGTAGTTAATTGGTCTTTCTTGACCTTCGATGCACACATTGCGATGTCAGTGCTGAAACTATATCGTGCAGACCTAGCTGAACGGTCTTTTAATGGCTACTTTATTGACTGCCTATTTGAAAACACAAACAATCATAAATTAAATTTTTATATATAAATACAACCATTCATGTCTTTTAATCTGTTACGTTTGTAATGGTGATAAAGACTGTGAAATTCTTAGCATATGGCTGTATCCTGTTAGCTCATTAAATTTCATGTTGGTTGTTTGGATTGAGGATCAAGAGGAAATGTCTTCCTTTAAGTGCACATCACAACAGGTTTCTACTTCTTTCCAAGCCTGCTGTCATACATTTACTGCGTTTAGCATCTTCATCTGAACTTTACCTGCGTAAACAGCCAACCTAAAACATGTTTATGATGCCATACACAAAATGTTTTTTTTTTTTTCGATGACATGGTAGTGTAAAATCTGAATTACTGATACAAAGTGGAGGAGTGCATTAACAAATTCATCAGATCTTTTCAATTGGCCATTTTTTACTGCTTCCAAAACATGAAATTCAAGAACTGACTGTTTGATCTGTTCTTGCTAGTTGTTAGTATTGTGTCTTGTGTGGGGTTTTGTTTTTAAAATGCATTCCCCACATATCTTTTTGGGTTTTTTTGTCTCCACTTGAATGTTAATGTTCATTCATCTCTCTCCCCTCTTCCCATTCTACTCCTAAAACTTTTCCACAGCTTTTGTTTTCACACCCTTTTCTTGAGCCTTCTTCATAAATGTCTGGTGCTAAAATATGGGATTCATAACACTTTTAATACTCATAGCATACCAGCATACTCAGTGCTGGATTGTGTTTGGAACACCTGAAATAAATGAAACGTGTCCATGAGAACTCGGGTCTGATATGGAGTGTGAGCCACATTGATCATAAACAATGAATATTTAATGAATAATGAATGCAGAAAATGCAGAGAATCTGATGTGATGTGTTAGGTACAAACAGCCGTGGAGTAATGCTATCACAATTCTGGCTTTATAAACCGCATAATGCAAAATGATTCCAAAATCGAATAACAAAATGAATGAATGTGATATTGTTTTTAATAATGTGTAACACTTGTTAAAGTTATAATCAAGCCAAAAATGAAAATTTACTTCCCTTCATGTCATTCTGTAAGTCTACTGCTCGTTTTCAAACATATATTAAATTATTAATGTTCTCTCATCATTTTTGTCCATTCATTGAAGGTCCACACATGTAATTCATATCACCGTGCTTGACACGCAAGAACAAAGAAATCAGATGTGTGTTGATCGAGGTTTATATGGCAATAAATGCCTAAATAAAATATGGATTAATCTGCTTAATTCATATAGATTACTTTTATGACGTCTCCTTTTGTGATGCCTGGAAGTTTTGGTTGGACTTTTAGTGGATGGACACAAGTGATGATAGAATATTAAAATATATTCATTAGTATTTTGAAGATGAACAAAAGTCTTATGGGTTTGGATAAACATGTAAATGATGACAATTTGATTGTTTGGGTGACTAACTTTTTAGGGTTTCATGGCCTTCATGACTTCAGTAGGAGGAAAATACTAATTTTGTCTCTACAAAAAGATTGTAGATAAAGTTGATAAAGAAAGAGCAAAGTGTGAATTGTATGTGCAAAGTGAGTGATTTGCTGATGAAATACTTACCATAGCATCTGTGATCTCTTGCAGAAAAAACTGCTTGACTGGGCGAAGGAAGTGGCCCAATCCAAACCCAGTGGCACAGATGGCAACCTAATAGCTGAAGACTTTGTAGTTAGTGTACGTGGGAACAACTCTGTTTTTCTAATTTTGTTTGTGCATCTTTATCTAGTCCTGTGAGGTAACAAATTGTTTTATAATGACAGTGTTGAAGGGGAAAGTTCTGTTCTAGTCTTAGCTGTCAAGACACATTTAATACCAGTTGAGAAGTGCATTTTTTTTTTTTTTTTTTTTCTTTTTTTTTTTGTGAACAAAGCCAACCAGTCAGTAACTATGCTGATTTAAGTCTCATAGTCTTCATGTCCTCTAGCAGTTGAGCTGCAAGTTACTCGCGGAGGAACATTTATTTTGGGAATTATGTAAGTTGGGCTTCGGCTCAGTTCTTCAGCGTGGATGATTGTGATGGTTTGAGGTGTACCACTGGACCTGAGCTCACATGCCATCTAATGACATCAAGACTTAAAAAAAAAAAAAAAGACATAACGATTGCCAGATACCTTGCCTATCTGTCTTTAAATCCTTTAAACTCTCAGAGTTGTCGCTATGTCTGAAAGGCAAGTCCAAAGTTGATACAAGCTGTATTTCAGGCCGTTTGCTTGTAAGCTCTTTTCTGAATGAGATTTCTTTGTTTTAACATCGAATCATTCCTCAGATGGTTGCCTTTTTGAATGATTCCTGCGAAATCCCACCTGACAGCTCAAATTCTAAATCATTATTATAAGCTTAACATTGTGAATCTTTGTAAGATAAGGAGACAGATATCAACACTGATTTTTCTTAACATACTCACTTTATTTTTGTTCATTTTTAACCAAAACAATCTTTTTTTGAGTCATGATTATTGAATTATGGAATGGACCATGTTGGTTGCGCTCTGATTTTGGTTGTTCAGATATTAGTCTCAGTTAATGAGCTTACAAAACTGCATGTGTGGTTAAAAAAGAATCAGTGAAGTGCTGATTAAAGTAATTCTGAGTAGTACATGTCAAACTGTACTGAAAGTGTTTTATCAACTATCCTCAATTGTTCTTTAGGTCATTCACATGGATTATGGAATGAAGGAGAAAAACCCCATCAACAATGTTCACTTTTACTGTAAGAATGATCCCACCAAAGCCATCAAGATCCGCAAGAATCAGGTACGCAGGCAGAAGTTTAGGAAGATTCCTCTTCCTCTTCAGTGCAAATAAAGTATGTTATACCTGGCTCAAAGATACAACATAATCGGAAATAGTCACTACTAAATAACAAAACATCAAACCCTACAGAGGACAAGTGGTTTGGTGAATGGATGGATGGAGTTTTTCATAGTCAGTAGTGAAAGAAAAGGAATGAAAGATTTAGGATATGCACACGGCTAAATAAATGCACACAATCCAAAACCCAAAAGTGTGCAGGTGAAGTGAGGGGCGAAATGCCTCAGCCGTGACTTAACAAGCCAACGTCAGTGACCAGAAATGCAACAACAGGGCTTAAAACAATGTATGGGTGCAAAAGGAACCTGAAAAAGAAAACGCACACAATCAAGGATTTATAGATGCATCGACCAACTAAATCCAAATAAAATATGCAGAAAGCCTGCACTTTGAATGATTGTGGATTTTAGTTTGAATTTACCAGATGATCTCTTATTTTTTGGCCTCGCTCAGTGGTGAGCAATGCCTTTTATCCAGTGTTTTTCATTTTTGAAAAATGTGACCAAAGTGACCAGAAAAAATCTGTGCAGCTCTCAGTGTGGAATAGATGCTCAGTGCGTCGTCATGCTGCTGCTAGTGTTTTTAAATATGTTGTGCTCCCATTGAAAAAAATTGAAAATACGCTGACCTCGGGAAAATACGGCCTAAGAATGGCTCTACCAGTCTTGCTTTAATGCCATTAGGCAACGCTTTTACAGTTCTTTGGTGATGTCAGACTTTTTATCACTAGCACTTTTGAAAAAAATATAAAAATTCTGCTTTTCTGCCTTTTTTTTTTTTTTTTGTAAAAATTATTTTAATTAATTGCAACTAGGTAATTACGTGTCAAATCAACCACATTTTGGACACTTCCTAGGCTTAATTTTTTTTTATTTTGTTTTTCTGAAGAAAGACATCAATAGTGATGAAAGCCAAAATATTAAAGGGTTAGTTCACCCAAAAATGAAAATTCTGTCATGAATTACTCACCCTCATGTCGTTCCACACCCGTAAGACCTTCGTTCATCTTTGGAACACAAATTTTTGATGAAATCCAATGGCTCAGTGAGGCCTGCATTGCCAGCAAGATTAAAGGTACCTAAACATATTTAAAACAGTTCATGTGACTACAGTGGTTCATCCTTAATATTATAAAGCAACAAGAATACTTTACTTTTTGTGCGCAATAAAACCAAAACAAAATAACGACTTTATTCAACAATATCTAGTGATAGGCGATTTCAAAACACTGCTTCATGAAGCTTCGAAGCTTTACAAATCTTTTGTTTCGAATCAGTGGTTCCTTTAAAATGAAGATAACAAAAGAAAAGTTTAAGAACCAGAATCTAAAAGGATAATAAGATATCTTTATTACTTGAGTTACAGGCGTGCAAACTTGGGGCAAAAAAACACAAGAAGTGCTTTTTGCCATTTTTGAACTCCGTTGGCATATAATGAAGCAAAGATTGCTAAAGTCAACAGATTTTACTAATAGACCTACCAATCTCTGTGTAAAAATAAAATAAAATAATGCTGCCTTCTTTTTAAAGTCATTTTTACCCCCTGTAATTTGACTCCAAATCTCAGGAAAACTGAGAGAATGGTTTTTAATGTTTTTTTTTTTTTTTTGTATTGTTTCTAGTCCAAATGAAAATATCCTCAATATATTGTCTGTGGAAAATGCAATGATCAAGTATGTACTGTTGTTTGAGAAAAGACAATGTGCTTGAGCACTGCCTGACTGATTGTCAAAGTGCTGTGTCTAGTGAAGGCCAAACACAAGGCATAAAACCTGTATTCCTGATGCCCGTGTCATCTGACAGGTGTCCAAACTCCTGCCGGAGCAGTTCGCTGAGCAGCTGATCAGGGTGTACTGTAAGAAGACTGATGACAAGAGCCTAGAAGCTGCTAAAAAGTACTTTGTTCAGTGGTGCATGGACAAGAACTTCACTAAACCGCAGGTAAGACTCTCTTCCTGATGGACGGCATGTCAGTCTGCATCACCAGCTTTGTGTGAATGAATTTAAATTTCAGTTTTTTTTAGATGTTTTTACTATTTTTGAAATGCACATACTCAGTTTAGATTTAGTTATTTTGATATGTATGAAGTTCAACAAACAAGAATGAACATAAATCGTGACTAAATGGTAACAGTATGTTTATGTTTGGGTGGACTGATCCTTTAGGCATTGGATAATACTGGTGAACATGTGTTGTGTTCCAGGATGGAGATATAACTGCTCCAGAGCTCACGCCACTCAAACGAGACTGGCACACACTAGAATGGGACGACGATGGCAATGGCAGCGATGACAACGGCGAAGGCATGCATCCGGGAATTAGAGATGAAACTCCCAGGAAGACTGGACGTAATGTAAAAGTGAATCTTTTTCATGCTCAGGGACAAAACAACCTCTGAATTACTGGCCTTGGCTCTCAGGGATCTCAAACAGCCAAGCTTTTCTTATTGAGGATATTTGTAGTGATCAGCAGATGCTCATTCAATCATTCAAAGTGTTTTCAAAACTTCATTTAAATGGTATTTTTTGGGTTTTATTTTCAGCTTTAACATCATGTTCTTTATCAGGGTTTTAATGCTGCTTTTCCCTCTGACACTGAGACGCTTTATCATTCAGTCCAGAATGAACGATCATGTCTCTCTCCGCCATCATACTTGATGCAGAGGGAAAGTTAAATGCTTTTTGGCATTCTTGTGTTAATTTTTATTTATTTGAAGCGTTTTATTAGGGACTCACTGTTGTTTCCATTTGCTGAACAGCCCCCAGCTCAATCTGAATCTGCTCATTTTCATTATACTGGGTCTTTTCTCAAATGTGATGACATCTGAAATATATATACTTCTCAAATATAGATATATATATATAAATATATATATTTTTTATTCCTTGAATACTTTGGATAACAGTAGTGGGTGTTGGTGGTGTGACCATATTTTCTTGGATCTTATTTCAAATGTTCTCTTCTTATCAGTACAGAAAACAGGCTTTATTGTAAACTGAAATCTCCATGTAAACTCATTTCAGTCTGTTGAAAAAATATTTTATCACATCAAGTCAGTTTTACTGAAAATAGTGACAGTGCATGTTGTGTGTGCAGATTTTATCTAGTGTTGAAACAATGCAAACTCAATCTCAGAATTCCTCCACAGCATGCAAAAAAGTGTGGTTTTCCAGCAAAAGGATTAAAAAGGCCATGCAAAGAAACATAGTCTCACTCTTCTTTGGCAGGCTGTGTGCATTTGTAGTGTTCTATATTTATTTTCATGATATGATTATGCTATACTTTTGCTTTGTGTGGTGTATGTAAAAAAAACAGAAGAGAAGATTGAGATCCAGTAAAGGACTGAGTGAGATGAATAATGTGTCTGTACCAGATTTGGCAGTAAAAGCTCTGCACTTACATTCACTGTTATAATTCCCTGCTAATGGCTGTTGTTATGATCGTCTAGGACCAGCCGCAACACAAATTAATGTGTGCTCGCTCACAAAGATAAATGATCAACAAAAGTAGATTTATTAACAAGATATAGTGAAAACCAGAACCAAAGGGATTAAATTCAGGAGTGGACAAGGCCAAGATAACGAACAAAAATAACTAGTTTTAGTACCCTATAAGTTCCCTAAAAAAAAAAAAACACACACACACACACACACACATTAAAAGAAAAATACAATGCAACTTCCCTAACTCCCTTAACCCGAAACATAGAACAAACGATATATGCAAAAGAAATGGCGTCACACTTCCTGCTTCCCTTAAACTGAGTATTTACAAATGATATTTACACAATATAACTGAAGACAAAAGTAATACTGAAAACTGTATTCTAAGTGGCCTTAACTACTATGTACTTCAGTGCTTCCCACACATAGACTTTACTTGGGCGGGCCGCCCAAGTATATTTGGAGACACATTTTTGCTTTTATTATTTTTGTCCTCATATACTTATATATCCGCCCAAAATAATGAAACCATCCGCGATCGATTAACTAGTGGAAAATCTCCCCTCGTCCTACGCGTTTCGTACCTGCTCGTTATGTGTGCGTCAGAACTGTTTACTCCCGCTAATTGCCTCGTGCGCTGCAGAGACGCGGTATATATTTCACTAAGAGCGCTGCATGTTGCAAAGTCACAAGGCTTCGCTATTGCGCGTTCTACAAGCTCGCGCAACAGCACTTCAGACTGCTTCAAAGTGATTCTCAATCAATGAAAAGCGCAGATTTATGCCAAGCGATTGCTAATGAACTCAAGTTGATGAATTATGACATTGTCTACTTTATGGCCTTTATATAAAATGTTTTAGACGGTTGTAAGAATCTGAAGGATCATTTGTGATTTGTGTAGCAATTGTGTAGACATTTCAAAATAAGAGTCCCGGTGTATTTCGGGCTTGTTTATAATTAAAAGTCACACGTTAAGTTTTTTCTTTTTCTCTTGGGTATTATTGGTATTTTGGTTACACAATAAATTGTATTTAATTTGATTTCCATTTAATTCATATTAAATTACTATAGTCTCCCCCACAGGAAGAAAAGACTAAGAACATTATTTGACACGCATATATTATTCATTATATAAATTTTACTAGATAAATCTGTGTCCCATTCACTGAGAGAGACACTATATGACAGCAAGGAGAACATAGGAAAAGGAGAACCATTTAAATGCTGTAATTTTGCATAATTTACAATGCATAATAATGCAAAATATTAGTATGTAATTAAATGTAAATTAATTAATTTCAGTAAATAAAAATACTGTTAAAAATCACACATTATTTGTTTGTCACATGTAGTAGACCATTTTTGTGCCGTGGGTAATAGGAGGATTTTTTCACCCGGCTACCACCGCAAGTATATTTCAAACCTGTGGGAAGCACTGTACTTACATCAAAAAATAAGTACAATGTACTTATTGGGTTCATATTGAATTGCAAAACACTTTTGCTGCTATTGAGGTGGGATACGGGTAAGGTTAGGGAAAGCAGAAATTAATTACAGATGAAATTACATGCATTGTATCAAATGATTAATTGAAATGTAAGTACATAGTAGTTAAGGCCACTTAATATAAAGTGGGACCCAGTTTTGGACCTAAAATTTTTCTTCACTGTAAAAATGGATTATTATACATCTTACTGTACATACTCATGGACTATTACTGGACTTTGACTAGTCATACAATACTGTGATTTTAATATACAACTCCTGACCTCAGAGTGGCTATAAAAAGAGTGACCGAAGCGGAATCAATTTATGAATGATTATTTTAGGTTTAAGTAGTGTGTGTAAAGGAACTGGAAGCAGGCAGAGACCCCAAAGCCCTCTCCTCTGCACGTGTCTGATGTTGAGTATGGTAGAGGTTAGCTAGGGATTTCACCAGCTCGGTCAGCTGTGGGGGATCTATGGCAATGGCAGTGAACTCCTTGGTGATGCCTGCCTGGATACCCCTCAATGGATGACCTTTCACTCCCCTATCTCCTGATGCTGACTACAGGCGTCGGCTCCTTCCATGTCGGTGTCTGGCTGCGAGCCTCGTACCCTTGCTCAGCCTGCTCTCCCCTATACGGCGGACAGCAGCAGGTCCTGACGAACTCCAGCTACCTCTGACGGCAGCCACACCTCCAACGCCAAGACACTCCATCCCACCACCTTGAGCGTCCATGGCGGCAGACTCTGCGCAACCCATACTCGATGGCACCATGTCTTTCCCGCAGCTCTTTAACTGCACGTTACTGCTTCCTCCCTGGTTTCGGCACCAATGGCCCTGTCCCAAATGGCACCCTAAACACTCACGGCCTTCCTACGAGTCCGCACTTTCGTGACGTAACATCGCTTTAACTGTCGGGAAGAAGTCTGCCGCGGAGCTCCCACCAGTGCGGGCTCAGCAAAAGTGTGCATCGAGGGCGCATATCGGCCGTAAAGAGGGCACTCGCGAGCACCCTTCTGAAGCCTAAAATTGACAAATGGGACACCCTAGGGTCTCGTGAACTTAACGGACACGCGCACGCGGCAGCCATTGTAAGTCCACAAGACCGAAATTGCATAGAAGTGTGCCATTTGGGACAGGGCCAATGTAACATTGCTCAAGTTCAGGCAAACGATGAACGTAAATTTAATGGAAAAAATAAACATAAACAACAAAACGAAAAAGTAAGCGGCAGCCCCTCATGGACAACTGCCGCACATACACCAAATAAAACCACATAAAGTCCCAGGCCTGGTCCTCTCTTGCCTTCCACTGTCGTCACTCCTCCTTTTATCATCCCGGAGCTCCTCCATGGGACTTGAGACCGGTGTGAATCACAGGTGTCACTCATTAACACTCGCTCCGCTCCCACAGCTCTCGGCCCTGCCCTGCTCATCACACAGCTCTTATTGTATGTCAGGCTCTTGAGGTTACACAATTATTTTTGATCATGAATGAGTTACAAATTAAAAAGTGTAGTCATTTTTAGGCTTATGACTCATAATCCGCTGTATTTAATAATGCGGAATATATATGCAAGAAATATGAAGCCATATTCAGTCAATTAAATTAAATGTATATTGTACAAGTAAAACGTGTTACACATCATTTTCTGCATAATTTTATTTTATTGTATTTTTACATACAGCATAGGGGCTAAAGAAGCATCGCTGACAAGCTCCATACTTAATTCATCATATTCCCGCTACATTACAGATACAGTCCAGCATGACTTCTCTCTCATCAGAGTTTAGATATTACACATAAAGGCAGTTTTTGTTTGAAATACCACTCTTGACTACCTTTTTATTGTCATTTTAGTGCGTAGATTTACAAATAGAAGGCAGAGGTAAGAGAAGGTTACATACATTATCAAGATATCCCATAAAGCTGGGAAGGATGGTGACGTGCTCACTGTGTGGGTTCACTTGAGCTCTTTTACGGCTGTTCAAATAAAGCCATGCACTGCACTCCCACCCGTTTTACTCATGTTCTTTTCATAGGAAAATAGATTTTAATGCGTACACAGGCTACATACATTTGTTGTAAATATTCCTAATATTCTGATTTTAACCAGGCGGTCGCAGCATGACTTTGATCAGTACAATTCAGGATGGTGTATAAGAGGCATATGTTAAAAAATTCTAATAATGTTATTAAGTGGTGTACTCAACCATAATTACTGTCTGAAGATGTTTCTGCTCTTTGGATAGAGCCAGAAAATGCTCTAGAATGATATCAATAAAACACTATGAAATCAAATTTAATAAGTATTGGTAACGTACTATGGTCTGACATTGTGATGATGTCATTATACTATAGTAATCCCATAATGACATCGTCACTGCTCTTCCCAGCCCCCCAAAAATGCACTTAATGATAATTCCATACATATTCACAACAATATTGTCATTCAGAAAAAGTCGAATAAAAAAATGCATTGTACTTCTGACCTTTTTTCTAATGGCTTCTAACCTAAAGGTCAGATTAATTGTGATAATAAATAAGACTGGGGGAAAAAATGCTCTAAACGCTAAATCTATAATTAAGCATGAGACCATGGATATGGTATAAATACAACAATAATAAAGATATTAAAGGTGAATAATATACCAAATAATAATTGTAAAAGATTACTTACATTCAGAATATGAACCATCAATATGTTCTTTTCTACATCTTCAATTTGTGTCTATTAATCATAAGATGAACTCACTGCCATCAGACCATTTCCTTTAATACACTAGATGCAGACAGGAACAGCCCGACTACATTTATTTCAAAGAATGCCCACAAAACTGATGACGTTAGACAAATGTGTGATAGATTATATTGTGTGACTGTTATTGTTAGTAATAATTTACTGTACATCATTTGCACTGCTTGAGTGTTATTATTTGCAAGCTGATAGACTGATGACACAGACACTCAAGCACGGGAGTTATCAAACTCTGTAAGGCAACACGACTGGGTTTAGCCTCAGCGTTACAGGAGAACAGCAGGCACAGCCTCACACTACATCAACTAGCCTAGCACTACATCTCATGCTGTTATCTGCTGCAGGAAATTAATTCAAAGTTTAAAAATATATGTTGGTGTCAAAAATCACAAAATTTGGCTTTAGTGCAGCGGCTGTATGTACTTCAAAGGGATTTAACATAAGAAATTGCATCAAAAACACCATTATTTAAAAAGCTTACTTGGGTAACACACTTGGGCAACAATACAAATATGATACACATTTAAAAGCCCTGAACTTTGATTATTAAGACACAGAGAGACACACACATGGTAGAATAATTTTTCGCACATACTGTATTATAAAACATGAATAAAAAATGTAAAGATACAAAAATTACACACAAAAAAAGGAAAAGATAAAAAAAATAAATAAATAATATGATGATGTATAAACCAAAATATATTAGCCTCTATGAAATAAAATATATGTATGTATATGCATGTATTTCGTACAAAAAAATAAGAACATACACATGAATACAACTCAAAAAATACAAACAAATTTTTAAAAGCAAATGGGTAAAGAATGCCTTCAAATCATAATGAAATGTCAAAGGATTTTCTCTTTTCAGACTCGTGTTGCCGTACAGGAACATCGCAGTGATTCTAGCTCATGTTGTCTACATAAGGCATCGTTCAGAGACGCGGCAGAAATCTGTTCGTTTTGCTGCATATGACTCAAATCTTTAGCCTGAACAGTGAAAAACTGAACAGTACTTGTTACAAAGCCAATTCAAATCTTAGCCTGAACTGTCAGATTAAATTTCATTTTTTGTTTGTGTGGAAAAGTGTTCAAATTCACTCATTTTTGATTACTTTTTCACTAAATAGTGAGCTGTCTCATGTATCGGAGTGTCTTGTCAACATTATCTTTTTTGTTGCAGTGCTGACATCTGCTGTATGTTATTACGTTACTTCCTACAGTAACAGATGCACTGTAGATACAGCAAATATTAACTACGCTCTTTACACAATCAGATTCAGAAAAAGACAGTGCTGGCAGTCACTCCTACAGATCCCATTTTCAAAACTAGTCTCATTTGAGCGGCATGTGAACAAGGCCTAAATCTGTCCTGAACTCTCGAACGGCCGTATTCCCCTGACTGTGTCTGTAGTCTATGACAACTTATTCTACCGAAATTCAGCAAGAGAACTTAGTGGAACACCTTCCAGTTCAGACATCACTTGCTGTAAACTGGGAAGAAGCGAGGTGAGCGTTGTAAACAGTTTTCAGTGCTCGGATGGAATGTATATATATATATTGTCCTGCACTTTATTGGTGTCTGTCGGATGCATGTGTGTCGTTATGTGAGTGTGAAGCTGACGGTGTGTTTGCGGATGATGTTTCTCGTGTCATATGATAATGACTGTCTGTCCTGAAATCAATATCCTGTCTAATACCATCAGTGCCTCTCATTAAATGGTCAAGGACGTGCGAGTGTTAATTTGGCCCCAGAATTCCTGTCACAGAAGTGGGGAAGCTGATGCTGGGTGGAGGCATGTTGGGATTGATGGGAGACGTGGCGCCTGAGCTGTCGTGACCGGTGTGAGTGCGTGGATCCCTGCGCCCGCTGTACTGGCCGATGAAGGAGCCATCCTCGTTGAACTGGATGTCAACACTGTCTCCATAGTCGGCTAGACTGTCAGTACTGCTGCGTTTGCTCTCGGAGACAGACGGCTGACCGGTGGAGCACTTCTCAATATCACTGTTGGAGAGACAGACCAGAGGCTTCGGTTACAGTCCAGCAGGAAATAATCAGTGCACAAGGATGGGAGTCAGTGAATGCACTTACCTCTCCAGAGATCTATGTGCGCAAGCGTGAAAACAGAGAGAATTATGAATAGAGAGAATTATTAACACTGTAATGAGACAAAATTGGATAACTGCACTTACCTGTACTCTCCAAACTCTCCTTCTTTTATTGTTCGGGCCACATTGTCCCCCTGACCTTCCTCTTTAGCTTTCACTGAAACCAAAAAAATAGAAATGACTTTCTAACTAGCAGCATAAATCTTGGGTGTCCAATCTGATCATGGATCGGACTTGTTTGTTCAGCACATTTTGAAGGCCAAGTCAACACCTCAAACTTCTTGTTGTGCTCCTCAAACCATTCCTGAACCATTTTTGCTTTGTGGCAGGCGCATTATCCTGCTGAAAGAGGCCACAGTCACCAGGGAATACCGTTTCCATGAAAGGGTGTACATGGTCTGCAACAATGCTTAGGTAGGTGGTACGTGTCAAAGTAACATCCACATGGATGGCAGGACCCAAGGTTTCCCAGCAGAACATTGCCCAAAGCATCACACTGCATCCGTTGGCTTGACTTCTTCCCATAGTGCATCCTGGTGCCATGTGTTCCCCAGGTAAGCAACGCACACGCACCCGGCCATCCACGTGATGTAAAAGAAAATGTGATTTATCAGACCAGGCCACCTTCTTCCATTGCTCCGTGGTCCAGTTCTAATGCTCACGTGTCCACTGTTGGTGCTTTTGGTGGTGGACAGGGGTCAGCATGGGCACCCTGACTGGTTTGCGGCTATGCAGCCCCATATGCACAAACTTTGTGCATTGTGTATTCTGACACCTTTCTATCAGAACCAGCATTAACTTCTTGAGCAATTTGAGCTACAGTAGGATCTGTTGGATCGGACCACATGGGCCAGCCTTCGCTCTCCATGTGCATCAATGAGCCTTGGCCACCCATGACCCTGTCACTGGTTCACCACTGTTCCTTCCTTGGACCACTTTTGATAGATACTGACCACTGCAGACCGGGAACACCCCACAAGAGCTGCAGTTTTCTGATTTTTACAACGGAATGAATCAATACTGAATTTATTTAAGCTGGACAATGATACCATTTTCTTCTGAAGCTGCTGTGCAGCCAAAATTATTTGCCAGTTATCACTGTAAAGCTGCTTTGACACAATCTGCATTGACTTGACTTGATTATATATGTATGCTTGACAAAATAAAATTTAATTTGAGCTGAAACAATTCTATTTTTTGAGAAGGAGAGCGTGAAGTGATATGAGAACTTGCATCAGTCCACAGAATGCTGCCATCCATCACCAAGAACATTCAAATATCAATAGAGACTTGTGAAAGATGTGTGTGTATGTGTGTTACCTGAGTACTTCCCTCCTTTGCTCTTCTTGATGTAGCACAGAATGAGCAGCACCAACAGCAGCAGAATCATGGCACTGATGAGTCCAATGAACCAGCCCTGAGTCGCAAAGCTACTGGGCAACTCGAGCAGCTCTGAGAAAGAGACGACACACAGCGGATGAGAGCATGGAACCCATGAAACCATCCAGGGACACTTGTGACTGGCTTGTACCTGGTCCGTTCGTTTTGAAAGCCCAGGAAATGTTGGTGGACAGTATCTTAAGGTTGTACCAAACACCTGGATTCAGTCCCTGCAGCTGATAGAAGGCCTGTGTGGAGTTGACCTGCTCAGACTCTTTGCATTCACCACCGTCTACACACACACACAAACAACATCATCACTGATGAGTTCAGCTTCATTTGGCTTTCAGGTGTTCTCATGCTTGTCTGTACAAAACCTCTACCAAACCACTACATCAGGGGTGTCCAGACTCAGTTTTGCTCCAACCAGCTCCAAAACTGGTGCTGAAATCTGCAGGACAGTGGCCCTCCAGGACCGAGTTTGGACACCGCTGCGCACTGTATCACTGATAGCGTTTCACTTATATTTCACACCTGTTCAGCTTTGAGACTAAATAAATTAGGGCAAATGACTTCACCTTTTTAGTCCCATCTGGATTACATTTGCCATTAAAAAGTTTTTTTGGTCACACTTTAGATTAGGGTCCAATTAACTATTAACTACGGCATTTGCCTCAAAATCTTTTTAATAGTTAGTAAGGTAGTTGTTAAGGTTAGTTATTGGGTAGGGTTTAGGAAGGGGTGTCCAAACTCGGTCCTGGAGGGCCACTGACCTGCAGAGCTTAGCTCCAACCCCAATTAAACACACCTGAACCAGTTAATCAAGGACTAAGTAGGCATACTAGAAGCTTTCAGGCAGGTGTGTTGAAGCAAGTTGGAGTTAAACTCTGCAGGACAGTGGCCCTCCAGGACCAAGTTTGGACACCCCTGGATTAAGGGATGTAGAATATGGTCATGCAGAATAAGACATTAATAAGTGCTTTATAAGTACTAATAAACAGCCAATGTCCTAGTAATATGCATGCAATATAAGCAATATAATTAATTAATGATAAGCAACTAGTTAATAGTGAGAATTGGACCTTAAACTAGTGTTACTGTTTTTGTAGTTTTTTTAGTAGTTCTCTGGGAGTTATGAATAATAGTACTTATTGATTAGTTAATAGTGAACTACTGCATTCAAATGAGTGTTATTACTTACTAATTCATTAATCAAAGAGTTGTTTAATCATTAATTAAACAACTCTACAAACAGCATTACCACCTTCACTTATTACTAACCAGATTGACTTTATTTTCACATGTCTACAGAAGTCCTTATTGAGAATTAAATGAGGTTTAGATGTTGTTTATTGGTTGTTATATTGGTCAACAAAAAGAAAAGAAAAGAAAAGAAAAACGATGCCACCATCATGGAGATGGTGGATACTATTGCAATTGCTTAAAAGCAAATTATTAAAAAAAATAAAAAATAAAAGGGGCAAGAGCCCAACTAAAGCAAATACTGACCACCATGATGGTGGCATAATTTTTTGGCCAATAAAGCATCAACATCTAAACCTATGTTAATTCTCAAAAAGAACATCTGTAGACGTCTGACAGAAATAAAGTCAATCTGGTTAGTAATAAGTGAAGCTGGTAATGCTGTTTGTGGAGTTGTTTAATTAGATCTTGAGAGATTTAATGTCTTTTATCTTCAGTTGATTTCATCTAAGGCTGTGGCTGAAGTCAGTTGTAGTTCTTGTGTTTCTCTTTTCTTCAGTGATTCTCCTTGTTAACAGCAGGTGTTCATCACTAATGGTCAATCATCATTTAATTAATCGCTTAATTATCGCCTTAACTTTAACTCTGCTTCAGTGTTACTTTAACACTATATAGAGAGGGACCATATGTGCTCTGAGTAGAGTTGATTTAACTCTGGGGATTTTGCAGTGTATATACATTTTAAATGCTATCAGTATATTTATATCAGTACGTTTCAGTGTTTATTCGAACATGCAAAAATAAACTATGCAAAACATGCAAAAATAAATACAAATAATAATTACTCTATCATAGCTAATGTTTGATGACTGTGATCAACAACTTAAACCCCTGTTTATGATATGATGATATCCTGAAAACGTCTTTTCCCTCTATCATACTAAGTAGATTAAACAGATTTGTCTAAACCTTGATCAGACTCTCACCACTTTTTTGGAGGTAACAGAATTTAAAGGCAATGTTACGATGTCTGTCTCCTGGCACCCAACTGAGGTTGACCGATGTTTCTCCAGCAGTCACGTTGATTACAGATGGTGGTTCTGCGGAGGGATACATGTAGATAAGACTTGACAAAATATTATTTTGTGTCTTGAGAGTACAAACAATGAGAAGGCTGAAATGTTAGCTGTGCAGTTTCACCTCCATCCAATAGGGTGGCGCCCTGCCTTTTTATAGGCTCCCCATCACCAGCGGTGTTGCGTGCTCTAAGGTAGAAAAGGTAGTGGCTCTGAGGATCCAGACCCTTCAGTGTGAACTCAGTAACAGCGGGCAGATCGATGGACTCTATGGAGCTTCCAGGCACAACTTAACAGAGGACAGAACAGAAGCCAGTCAGAACAAATATTTGACAGAGGTATTCATCAATGACCAGTAACTCATTCTTTTAAAAGCAGTGATTTATAACAGCATTGTCATGATCGCAGTGCTGCGTCTTGCATTTTGTAAGAACTTTTATGTTGAAGTGTATTCTCAGTTCCCATCATTGTTTCTGTTCACTTCCTGCGTTTGGTTCCTGTTTTGCTTTGTACCTTGTTTGTCGCCATAGTTACCCACATTAGTTCCCATGACAACAAATCACCTACACCTGTCCCTCATCAGCCCCTTGTTAACCTGTCTATTTAAACCTCTGTGCTTCAGTTGTTGTTTGTCGGTTGATGCTCTCCTGCCTTCTCTCTGTGGATTATACTCTTGTTCTTGGATTGAATTATTCTGCTTTTGTTTTTTTAAATAGCTTTGTGCTTGCATTTGGGTTCTCGCTCCATCTCATGCCTGCTCACTTGTTACAAGCATGTATAAAAAGGGTGACATTATCACAATACCTGCCAAATAGTGAGCCAATTTTAACTGACTGAGACCCTACCAATCAGTTGGTCTTCTGATCAAGGTACAGCTCATACCTCTGATTTCAGTCTGTTCAGTCACAACCATATCTCCTGTTTCAGTCTGTAGTATTTATCATTTTAAGCTAAATGCCATCTGTAAACTACTGTAAACACCATTTGTAAACTATTGACTGACTGAATCATCAGTCACACTGTGTTCATACTTTGCACACTATGTAGTTTTCGCCCCTAGAGGTCATAACAAAGGTTTAGCTTGATGACGTCAATCTCTCGAGACGCAGACATGTAAGAGGCTGACAATTAGCTGAACATATACTAGTTTAATTAGTGACACTTATTCTACATTTTAAAACCTTTATTTGAATATGGCAACATGATACCTCATTCTACAATATTTCTATGATTAAATCGTTGACAGAGACTCCTCCCCCATCAACCAATCACTGTGTGCATAGTTAGTAAGCGTGTCAACCCCGCCCTTACTTTTAGATTAAGACTTCTCTCTATTCCTCAGTAAAAATTGGTCTCAGAAAACTCTTAACTAAGAACTTTTACTGCAACTAACTCTTAGTGGTAAGATAAAATGTTTTGTGAATAAGGCCCCAGGTTTTTGTTGGTCAATTGCGCAATTTGTTTTTAGTTGCCTCAAAATAGCAGCACGCCAACAAAGCGCCTGGACTCACCTTGTTTTCAGACCAGCACGGCCATGGGTAAACAAATGTGCGCAAGTGCATTTGCTATTTAAACAACGTGGGCGCTGGATGTGAAAATGATAACTGCGTCGGGCTGAAACTAGCAAAAAGCACTTGCGTCGCGCCTGGTGTTGCATTGCGCTGGGTGTATGATAGGGCCCTAACTGTGTTGAGCTAAATAACAATGATTAGTTTTCTGCGATGAATGTATCCAAACAGTTGCTCACTTGTCTAATAAAACACATAAAAAAAAAAAATCAAGGATAACGCGGGTATGATGTCATTGATAGGTGACGCACGACATTCTTGGAAACATTTTGGGTAATGTAAGTACACAAGACAACAAAATATATAACACTGTTCAAGTGGTTTTTGGATATTTTAATCCAAAAATCTTTAAGCCCTGGTTTTTCACATGATTTTTCTCCAATAGCAGTCAATCTATCAATACAGCTGTAATTGAAATGACTGTAGTATTTTTTTCACTGGCACTGTAGAGCTGCTTTGGAACTGACATTGAAGTTGTACTTGTAATGGTTAATTCCTTAAATTTAAGTTTTGAGACTACTTTTTTACTGTAAAGCTTATATATTCAGAATATATATACTCAAATTGTTGGACTCATAATGCAATAGCACAGAGCTGGACGTTTGACCCACTCTCTTGGTACTGCAGCAGGTATCCTGTGATCACTCCATTGGGATTGTGTGGAGCTTCCCAGTGCAGCGTGACCTCTGTCTCAGACAGGCTCTCAAAGGTCAAGGATGAAATTGGTCCAGGAGCTAGAGTAGATGCCGGAGGAGCACACGGTCAATTCATCTGAATCCACATTCATAGAGGTTTCCACATGCACTGTGAAAAGTGACCTTACCGCCTTCTGGAGTGCTAAAGTGATACGCCATTGAATGCGGACCTTCACCTCTGCTGTTGAAAGGTGCCACTGTCAGAGTATAGTTTGAGTATAACTGCAAGTTGCTCACGACCTCCTCCTCCTTGTGTGCAGGAACCTCAATCACTCTGTTCTTGTCCGCGGCATGAGATCGCATTGCCAGGCTTCGTCGGCTGTGAGTTCTGGGGCCCTTCCTTCTCAGATGGATCTAAAGAGAAAAACAACCCAGGATCACACTTTATATTAGGTGGCATAAACTATGATGTACTTAACCATTTGATGCAATTTACTTAATATGTACATATATGTTGGAGCATTTAAAGTACTTGTATTTAATGAACAAGTGTAGTTACACTTTACCCCTAACCATAACCCAGCCATCTCTCCAAAACCCAAAACTCTTAACCACTATAACCCTGACCCACCCTTATTCCTAAACCAAACCAAATCTCATGCTCATCAGCAGTAAATGTGGGAACAACTTGTAGTTACACAGAAAATCATAGTCATGTAGGTGTTTTATGTTAGTACATAGTAATTAAGGCCACTTAATGTAAAGTGTGACCGAACCCAGCAATGATAATCAGCAGCCAAGTGCAGAAACTGAATTATGGTTTAAAAATCTTGTACCTTGTAGCCCAATAACTGTCCACGGACAGATTCTCTGCTGACTGGACTCCATCTAACGATGACCGCAGTTTTGTTCAGCTCATCGACTCTTACTTCTGATGGGGCTTCCAGAGGTACTGTGAGAGATTGAGATTCTTTGTCAAAAGATTTCTAATAAAAACACTGTTTTCAGAATCTTTTACTGAAAACTACAGTTTTTTCTACTGTTACAGTTTTTCCCAATTGTTTACACACTAAAATTAAAACTTGAAACACAATCACCAAAACCTGAAACTCATGTCCAAAATCCCAAACCAAGTCTGCAAAACTGCAAGCACAGTTCCTGCTTTACACTCCGTTTTCAATTCTAAATCACACTGTTTGCAAAACTCTACACACAGTTCTCTACATCAGGCACAGCAATCAAAATTAAAATCTCTTCAGTCCTTGTTTAAAGCAATGGCAATCACAATGCCAAGCTCTTTACACCAATGAGCAACACCCGGCACTCCTCACTGGTGGAAACAATATTTACTGAATTGTTCACGTTTAAAGGAGCTTTATCACTGTAAAAGGACAAAATGAACTGACCTGTTTCAAAGGAAAATGTAAGACAATCTTGAAACAAGAGCAAGAGCTGAAAGAGGAAGAGGAAGAGGAGCAGAAGGAGGCAGAGGAAGAGGAAGAACGGTTCAGGGTCACATTGGTTGATCATGGATTGAGTATAAGGGAGGCTAGGCAAAGCGTTCAGCCCAACCTGAGCATATCATCCATACATTTCTTTTACTTTCAATGACTTTTCAGATGTATTTAAATATAAAATCTTGGTAACACTTTAGTATGGGGAACATATTCACTATTAATTATGACTTTTCTCTCCATACACTTAATTTACTACTTTTTAATAGTTAGTAAGGTAGTTGTTGTAGCGTTTAAGTTTAGATACTGGGTAGTATCAAAGTCCCTTTAAGACAAGTCATTTCACTCGGCGGCCATCTTTGAAACGCCTCTCGGGCATGCAAGTGTAGCTCCTCTCTCTTTGATTGAGGAAACACCAAACCTTCTAAAGCTGTTTGCCAAGCTTTCGATTAAATTTAATATTTGAAATCACCAGTGAAATCATGACTAAAAAATGGCATTTTTTTCAGGCTAGATCAAACTAATGCGCATGCGCAGTCCTAACTGCGCGTCTCTATAGGAAGTGCGCGTCTGACTGTTTCTACAGGAACCAGAGCTTCTAACGGCCACTGCAGTGACGCGATGACTTTACCATTCGGCAATTGGCTCTTATTTAGAAGGCGGGACTTATTCCACCATATTGCGCGTTGCGCATTCTCCCATTCAAAACAATACGAGTGACAGGTCTTGTTTTATTCTATAGTCTTTGGTAGTATTTAGGGATGTAGAATATGGTCATGCAGAATAAGGCATTAATATGTGCTTTACAATTACTAATATGCAGGCTAATAAGCTATAACATTAAACATATTTCATGTTTCCTCCAAATAATGTTTTCTTAAGTAATATGTTGAGGCTGGTGTTGTAGAAAATGCTTAATTGCCATTTAATTAGTTTGAATGAATGATTCAATGACTCACTTATAAAGACTTGCTTCATTACTGGATGAATCAGCATTTTTGAACAAATCTCTTGAATGAATGATTCAATGACAAATACACTTGTCACCAACTTCTGGTGTGACAATGTAATTGATACAGTCTTTATTTAAAGTGTCAAGTTATTTGCTAAAGGTGTTTACTCTATTTGTTGCTCGCAATGTTTTTGTGCTGAATTTGTATTGCTTTTGTAGGCTATTAAGAGAATAAAAGATAGAAATCCCTTTCATTTCCATAAAAATGTTAAATGTTATAGTTTTCTCATGTTGGGAATGGGAAGAGTTACATACAAAACACAAATTTACTGCATTTTGGAAATACTGTAAATGAGTTTGTTTGTTACTATATTGCATGTATATAATATTACTATATTGCATGTAACAATTTTTGTAATATCAGTGTAACACCGACAATGCAAAAGCAATACCTACTAATGGGATATTCATAGTAGTGTTTTGAGTTGAGCACATCAGTGTGTTGTTGTTTAGTAGGCAGGCAGTCATGGCCTAAAGTTAAGAGATTCAGACTGTAACCCAAAGGTTGTGGGTTCATTTCTCAATACCAGCAGGAAATGACTAAGGTGCCCTTGAGCAAGACACTAACCCCCAATTACTCCCCGGGCACCACAGTGAATGGCTGCCCACTGCTCCGGGTGTGTGTGTGTGTGTGTGTGTTCAGTACTCGCTACTCCTAATGTGTGCGCACTAACTGGATGGGTTCAATGCAGAGGACAAATTCTGAATATGGCCATCATATGTCATTTTCACTTTAGATTTCTTCATATGACGTTTGCGTGTGTGTGTGTGTGTGTGTGTGATTTTGGTATAAAAAACAATTTTTGAAAGTGATAAAATAGTTGCAATGTTTGTAGAATTTTGAGTTTGTGGTTTTGTGCTTATAGTTTTGGGAAAGTGGACCAAAGATTCAGCAAACGTATATAAATAATTGGGAAAAACTGTAAGAGATGGTGGTGAGAATCCTGAGAATTGCGGTTCAAAAAGTAGAAAGCTTTCTGATCAACACAAAACTGGCACTAATCAGTGTAAAGCAACCTGGACCATTATGGAAATGCTAGGCTAAGATAAAATGAAGCATGAGGCAAATCTAATGCAGCAGGCCTTCACGAACTCATCTAGATATTAAGAAACGCACGGTCTTCTCCCGAGTGGCCGATCTTTGAAACTGGTTCTGGTCCAGCACCAAGCTCATTAGATGCCTGAACTTTAATCTCAAAGGGGATGAAGGTCCCAGTGTTGTTCACGATGAACGGAGGATTTGAGACGCTGCTTTCCTTCCAGTGTAGATCTTTGTCTGAAGATTGACGCCAGTAGATCTTGTACTTAAAGCCTGGTCCATTAAATTGCCGTCGCTCCAGTTCCTTTCAAATGCAAGAAAGAAAAAGAGATTATACATGATATCAAAACCATCTTCTCTTTGTCATGTGCAATATGGCCCTCTCTTTTGTAGAAGACTTTTGTCCAGTAGAATATTGTTAATCACCTTCCATGTGATGACCATACTGTTTGGATCAGTAGACACAGTCGTCACATTCTCCGGGTTCATGTCAGGTTCTGTGTGCAAGAGAGATTGTTAATACAATAAGACTTTCTTAACTCTTTCACCACCAGCGTTTTTAAAAAAAGTTGCCAGCCACCGCCAGCATTTTTGATCACTTTCACAAAAATTTCATGGTCCCTAAAATATTTTGTTGTATGAATATATGAACATGCAATATATCAAAAGAACAGACCCTCTGCTTTGAAACAACAAAATACATTTTATTCTAGCTTCATACATTCTTTTTTAAATTAACACTGGAACGTGGGTAATTTTCACTAAAAAAAGCAACATTTTGATTAAAAAGCTGAGAAAATCGTATCAAAGACTTTGTACGGATGGGATTCAGATGATCAAAACACAGATGGAATAGATCGAGTCCATCACCCCCAAAGCTTCGGTCATTTCCTCTTCATGGGTTCAACATTTCATTCAGTAACGTTTGGCTTTTTTGATTTATATGCTGTTGAATGTTTGATGATCATGTTATTTTACATTTGCATAGGTAATCTTCTATCACTTGTTTCTGCTTCATCTTCGTCTGTGTTTTGATCAGAAGATTATGTACTCTACAGTATAACAGTGAAATCATGGAAAGGCAGAAAATTCCAAAGGTAGGGAAAGAGTTATTAATCATAATTACAGTGTTTCTTACAAATGATAATGCTTAGAAACTGAAGGACATTTTTGCCGGTAGATCCTTAGAAAATTTCCAAAATGCTCTCATGGCAGTTTATAACTATTTTATGTTTTGGTCAGTTGGTGGCTATTTCCTACAATCTTGTTTGTACATTTTCATACGATCTGCTTACACCCCATTGAAGTTTAGGTTTAGGAGTGGTCATGCACCGTACAAATATATACAAAACCACCACTTTGTAAAATAAATCGGGTTGTAACTTCCATTGTATTTTCCCATACATTTCAAGGGTTAGTTCACCCAAAAATGAAAATTATGTCATTAATTACTCACCCTTGTGTCGTTCCACATCCATAAGGCCTTCGTTCATCTTCAGAATACAAATTAAAATATTTTTGATGAAGTCTCGGAGGTTTCTGTCTCTCCATAGAGATCCAACACAACTATCACTCCAAGGTCCAGAAAGGCAGGAATGACAATAAAGTACTCCATGTAACTCCAGTGGCTTAAACTCCATTTTATAAAGTGATGTGAGTGCTTTGTTTTCTCAAAAAACACATAAATTACCACTTTATTAACAAAATAATATTATCCAAAGCGCGTTCACGCAACAATGTCAGCTCTTGTGTGAACACAAAACGTACGCGTTGTGATGCTCTCATGAACACTCATGCAAGTGTGTTGTGTTGACACACGAGTCTAAACACAAAACGCATGCGTCTTGAAGCTCTGTAAATGCATGTTGCAGATCAATATTTTTAAGCAAAGTGGCGAATTATGTTTTTTTGCGCAAACAAAGCACTCACATTGCTTCATAAAATTGATTTTAAGCCGTTGAAGTCACATGGAGTATTTTAATTATGTCTTTTTTCTACCTTTCTGGACCTTGGAGTGATAGTTGCATTGTATCTCTTTGGAGAGACAGAAACCTCTCAGACTTCATCAGAAAAAAAAAAAAAAATCTTAATTTGTGTTCCCAAGATGAACGAAGATCTTATGGATGTGAAACGACACAAGTGTGAGTAATTAATGACAGAATTTTCATTTTTGGGTAAACTAACCCTTTCATGTTTCAGAGCTCAGAGTATCTTACTGGCAGCTGGGGTGCTGTACGAGTCCGAGGGAGGACTGGGCACGCTGCGTCCTATGCCATTAACAGCGCTGATCCGGAAGTGGTATGTGCTGTACGGCTGCAGATGGACCTCCAGGTGTTTGATGTCATGAGGAACTCTCTCAAACTCCTCCCACCGGGAAGATCCTGCTTGATTCTGCTCCTCTTTCATCTCTATAATATACTCTGGTGGACAACAGAGAAGAAAGGTCAGAAAATCATAATGTAGCTGATTCATGAAAAAAAATAATGTTTTGAGTCAGTTCTTTTACTAAATTCAAAAACAACGAATGTCTGCTGTCTAGAGTTTGGATGTTTTCTTCCCAGATAAGATGGAATTGACCCAGAAAAACACATTAAAAGGAGAGTTTTGCTTTTTTTAGAGCATTTGGAGTGTACTGAGGATTTGATGAAAGGGGCACTCCATAAAGCTCAATATATATATATATATATATATATATATATAAAGAGAGAATCCACGAGTTATTCTCCAAATGAACACACTTTTGGACTTCAGATTTCATATTAAAGCCACACCTTTCTACAAACATTAAGAAATTACTGTCACTATAAGATTTTTACAATAAAACAGATGTCAAAAAAATGTATCTCAAGCCTTAGACCTGGATTTCCCGATAACGTTGTCTCTTAGCGTGCTACGAAGACTCTAAAAGGTATACCTTAACTGAAGATATCCCTTTTCTAGGCGTGTTCCCTGTTAAACCCCTGTCTCTGACTCAGCGCCAAAGCACATTTGAATTTAGCAGTGAATCTTTGCATTTTATTCTTTAACATTATCCTAATTGAACATTGGGTGTATTATAACTTCAGAATTATATTCGTATAGACTGTCAACAGTGATAAGGTATAGCTAAGAGTGGTCCAGACCAACCTTACGAATGAATGACTTACAGAAGGTATACTTAATTAAGAATGTTTCGGGAAACACGTATTAACGTTAAAGTGCAACTTAAGGTATAATTTAAGAACGATGTAGAGTTAAGAAGGTTTCGGGAAACACGTATTAACGTTAAAGTGCAACTTAAGGTATAATTTAAGAACGATGTAGAGTTAAGAAGGTTTCGGGAAATTTTATTTCGATGGTGATGGTGATGACTTTGCAGCTACATGTCAGCTAACTCTTATTAGAGTATTAGTAGGTTGTAGTAGACTGCTAGTAGATTGTTAGGTTAGGGTTTGGGTTTGGGTTCGGGTTGGTACAATAAGTTGACATGTAGTTACTAGAATGTCTAAAGTGGATAATTGAAGATAAAGATCTAATGATTTATAGCTTGTCAAGATTAAATAAATACAATAAAAAATAGAAAGGGGTCAACAGTGGGCTATTCTGAATAAGTCAGTGATTAAAATTACCAGATATGGGACTGTTGTTTTCAGGGCCTGGCATCCAGGATAGGGTGACACTACGGTCCATCTTTTCAGACAACTCCAGAGTGTGAGGAGGACCAGGTATATCTAAGGAGCATCCAACACATGAATGTGTTTCAGAGCAATTAAATGTAAAACAGCACGGTATATCATTATGTCTAGGTGGAAGGGACAGACTCACCCTGTACGGTGATTGAGCCGGTGGCGCTGTCTGAGTCGAGTTTAGTGCTGATCTCACAGCTGTAGATTCCCGTGTCCTTCATCTGAACATTGGTGACCTTCAGAGATCCATCGAGATCTTCAGTGTACCTGCAACCATGTGAAAAACGCATATGTTAAACACCAGCAAAGCCATAAAAATATGGAATTCATCAATAAAATGCAGTTCATACAACATATGACATATGGTTTTACCAACACTGCGTTGGAAGTTATTGCTATATATGACGTTTACGTATTCATGGGATTGTTTTGACCAATTATTGGCCAATGGCCGATAAAATGCCAATAAAATACATGCAGTACAATTAAATGAATGCAAATAAGATGACTACATTTAAATATTTACTCAATATGAAGAAAAAAAAAGAAGAGAATCAACAAGGTTGGTAGATTTTGGATATGGATTAGCTCAAAATAGCAGACAGAAGTTCTGTGATGTGTGTTTACTTGTCATCATTAGAAGATGCAGAGATCTTATGTCCGTCCTTCTTCCACTGAATTGTGGGATGTTTTAACTTGTGGTCCACTGTAAATTTGCACTGTAAAACAACATCATTTCCACGTACAACCTGTAGATTCTGGGGAGGATCCACAATCTTAGTTCTGTCTGGAGACAACATGAAAAGAAATTAGTGAGTCATTTTACTTCCATAATGTGACATACTTCCTTATAGGAGAGGAAATGTGAGTCATGGATTGGTTATGTGGTGAGAAATTGATGTTTGTGAATGTAACTATGCAGCAGTTTTCTGAAGGACTGTTTCCTTCCTTAAACCCTCACTGGACTGTGAAACATCTCCAACGGTACCTTGTCTGTTTCAAATCTATTGTTATTTGCTATCGTTGCCGTAACCTATTACTTTAACGTTAATTAACATCAAATTACAGAATAAACTATTGCCAGTAATTTAGAAAAAGGCATCATCTACAACAGTAGCCTAAACACTGTCAAAAACTGCTATTTGGCTAACATTAAAGGGTATAAAATGTCATTTATTTCACCATAAATGAAATTTCTGTCATTAAGTACTCACCCTCATATCATCCCAAACCCGTAAGACCATTGTTTATATTCAGAACACAATTTAAGATATTTTTGATGAAATCAGAGGGTTTCTGAACCACACATAGGCAGCAACATTATTGCACCTTTTGAGGTCCAGAAAGGTATTAAAGACATTGTTAAAATAGTTAACGTGACTGCAGTGGTTCAACCTTAATGTTATGAAGCGACGAGAATACTTTTTGTGTGCAAAAACAAAATAAAAATAAAATAAGGTGCAATGAAGTTGCTGCATGTGTGGTTCCGAAACCCTCGGATTTCATCAAAAATATCTTAATTTGTGTTCTGAAGATGACCGAAGGTCTTACAGGTTTGGGACAACATGAAGGTGAGTAAATAATGACAGAATTTTCATTTTTGGGTGAACTAACCCTTTAAGCAAGGGCCAGCATGGCCTTATTGACGCCAACCTCAAAAGCTCAAAGAAAAGAAAGCTGTTTCAGAGTTGGATTAAGTTATAACATGCTTATAAAATCTTTTCACTGTAACCGATAAGGTGTATTAAGAAAGCACATTGCTCAATTTTGATCTATGCTTCATGTGATGATGATTTTCTGACAGATTTGGACACTTACTCAAGACCTCCAGCTCAGCACTGATGCTCCTGTTGCTGTCTCTCACTGAGCATGTGTAAAAGTTGCTGTCCTCTTCACTCACATTACTGATCTGAAGATTTCCATCGGCCATCGTAGACATTCTAGCATTAGCATGAGCTGGACCAGTGCCGAAAATCTCCCTGCAAACATTCAGTTGCACTGGATTATACACACAAGACAACATCACATCCGAACACCCAGGGGCGTAGTTTGTGGGGGGGATGGGGGGGAGGTAACCCCCCCAATATTCAAATCCATCAGTTATAACCCCCCCAATATTTCAACATGAAAATCACAGTAGATCAAATGAAAAATATGTATTATTCATTTATTTTGTAACAATAATTTTGTTTCTATTCAAATATGAGTTTGTCATAATAAATTAGACAAAAAAATTCTCCCCCTCCATTGAACCGATTGGTAACGCCCAACCAATGCGCCGCACTTTCACCAAAACAACGCGAGTGGTGCTCTACTATTTCATGCCCGACAGAAATTGCTTGTGAACCTTTCAGAGGAGGGTATGGACTGTAAATATCCTGATTTGGACTTCTCTGATAACTCAGCTCCTGTAGTGGCTAAAGAGACTGATGAAACAGAGACTGAGGACATTTCTAGTGAGACTAATCCCCTTGAATTAATTTGGGATTCTGCTCAACCTTGTGAAATAACCACTGAACCACTGACCAAATCCTTTAGCCCTGTTGTGAGACGGTCACACAGAACCAGGAAATTGCCTGGTCATTTAAAAGATTATGAACTGAAGTAAAAAAAAAAAAAAAAAAATTGTGAAAAATGTGAAAAAAAGATTGTTAAAAAAAAAATATTATATTGTAACATGATTGTTGAATGAAGTTTATTGCACTGTGATTTATGAAGAAATATTGTAAACTTGGGGGGAAAGAGATGTTATAGACTGAGCTGTGGTTTATTGACCTGTAGAGGGCAAACTATTGCCGTTTGACTTGGCTTAAATACAGCAAAGAAGAAGATGTTAGTTGTAGATTTAATCCACCTGTGTTCCTGTGATATGTGTGTGTATTGTTTGCTGCTGGTTCCTCCTTGAGTAAATTTCCTCGTTTTGACCAGATCTGTCTCTCTCAAGTTATTACAGAATGAGAGAGCACGGGTAGCACCAAAAATGAAGAGAACCGCTGCCCAGCCGACTATATTAAACTGCTGGTCAAAGAGGGACGTTAAAAAGAATAAAGCATGTACTGAGAAGGAGGTATGATAATATTGTGTAATAGCTAAGTACACTACACATATATTTTAGCTAGCTAATCCATTGCAATTTAGCCATAACTATCAGTGTACCTGTAACCAGTTACCAAAACAGCCGTCTGTTTTGTTAGTTCATTTTTCAATAGTGTCTAATTATCAATGACAAAAGTATTCACATCGGTGTTTGTTTTCTTCCTAAATTTATCTGACTTTTGAACGAATTGGCTGAACGAACGATTTAAGTGGCTCACTCATTAAAACAGCGAATCGCTGCCGCCTATTGGCGGTTTAAATTTTTAACATAATTTCTTTCTTTTTACAATCACTCATTATGTTAGAATTTGATGAATGATTTTACATAAATTTCATAAAGTTATGAAGTATAGATAGATAAAGAAGAAATAAATTATCCAATAACTTAAAACATATTATTATTATTATTATTATTATTATTATTACTACAGATTATTATTATTTTTTAATTAAAAAAAATAATAACAGGCAGCATACCAACGTTCAACCCCCCCCAATGTTGAAACCAAATCTACGCCCTTGCGAACATCTGCAAACCTCAAAAAGCCAGTCATGCGGCTGGATTATTAGTGCATTCATATTTCTCAAATTTCTCTGTTCCTGTTGCCTCAGCGACGATAAGCTTCTCCATTTAACGTATTTAAATTAATTATGATTCTAAATCCATACTAAATCCATAAATCCATACATAGCAAAACCCTACAGCAAGAGTTTTACAATATGTGTAATAAAATGATTAGGCCTACTTTATATTTGTATCATTAAAAAAATCAGTTTAATCGAAAACTACATAGAAGATTACATGCATCTTTGCTAAGTAAAATATACAACTTATGCTCACCAGTCCACTTTAGGTAGCGGGGAGCCGAAGGTTCGGCACTCCAGCAGGACGGTTTTCCCTGCGGTGGCCGTGTACACCAGCCCATCCGCCGTCAGGATCTGAGGAGGCAGTGCTGACCGACACAAGGTGAGGTACAGCCGTTACACAAATATCTCAAGAAAAACAGTATGTTATTGGCATGAATGAGGTACAAAATTATGTTTTATTCATTTTAAGCACACATCCATATCCTGACAGGACTTCACATCGTTTGGACTCTTTCTGGAGTGACATTATTTCCATCCTTTCTACAGCGTTGTGTGAAGATGCATTTTACATTAGTAACGCTCACCAACAACATAGACCTGTGTGTTGACCAGAATATTGCCGTGTTTATTGGTGGCCTCGCACTGATAGATCGCTGTATCGCTGTACTGAACGTTGGTCAGGATCAGTGTCCCAGAACTCACATGCCGTCTGGTGTCCAAATCTGTCCCTACAACACACACAGAGACCAGCAAAAACAACAGAAGCCTTTAGTCTGCATGGAGAAACATTTTCTGAAAATATTGCAAGATAAAAGGGAGTCTCTTGTGCGCTCTTTGTCATGAAAACAATATTTCCTTGTTTGGTGGCATTGACAGAAAAAATAAATAATATTTAAGTTACAAGAACCTCAATCATTTCATTGATATAAATCTGGGTTAATGTGAAACATAGAGTGCAACTATTAAAAAACATTTAATTATTATTATTATTATTATTATTATTATTAGTGTTATAATATCTTTTCCCTTAGTGTTTGTGTTTGGTGGTTTTGTTTCTGCTTCTGACAGGTTGTGGCATGAGAAAGCTATCTATATTTTAGGGGCTCTATACGTTATTTTAAGTTATTTGGCAGACCTTCACAGAACATTCAGGACATTCTCTGAACGTTTAGGGAACCATATTTTATTTGGAAATGTGATGTTCCCAGAACATTCTCAGAATGTCCCTGTTGCCCTTGTCATAAAATTTAATTGAAAATCAGAGCTAAATTGACAGTGGCTGTTCAAACAAAAACTGCAAAATAAAGATATAAAAAACAATTTTTTCTTTAATGTCTTACAAAAAAAATGCACTTTACAGGTACTTCCTGTATTATTATTATTATTATTATTATAAAACCTTTAACTTTGGTTTTTCTCCAATTGTTGTAACTGTGTTTCTGAAGCATGTTTGTTAGAACAAAAAATGTGAGAAAAAAAAAAAAATCTGATTAGATAAGTTTGGTTGTAATGAATTTTAAAATCAGAACATTTGATTGTCATAAGAAAGACATAAATAATGCAAAACTAACAGTTAACACACTCAGAGTTTAGACTCTGGATAGGATCAGGACACTCCATGATGATGGAATCACCATCTTTAAATAACCAAACCCATCTGATCAGAATTTCTTTTGCGTTTTTTGCTGTAACAAGAGCATTTTGAAACACAGCAGCCAGAGAAAAATTTGTTAAAATATCAAGAATCAGGAGCCCAGCTAAAGCAAACACTCACCTCCATAACGGAGACTTCAAACTTTATTATTTTCAAGAAAACATCAACATTAATTCTCATTAAAACGTTTTGTATGAAAGAAATAAAGTCATAATGGTTTGAAATAAGTGCGGATGCAGAGATCTAGAGCAGTGGTTCTCAAACCTGTCCTGGAGGAGCACCAGCCCTGAACAGTTTGTATGTCTCTCTATATCTGACACATCCAGTCTCTAATAATGAGCTCATGAGTTGAATCAGGTGTGATAGATAGAAATTAGACATTAGATATTAAAGGAATATAAATTAGGATATTTTACTTTAATCGTACAGTTTTTGTTTGGTAGCTGCTGCAGTCATTGATAATTTTTTTAAATGTTTTTTAATGATCTTTAATGCCATGCATTTTACCCTTTTTTTTTAAGTTTTTTTTTTTTTACAGTGTTCATGGTCTCAGTAAACAAGATGCTGCAAAGAAAATGAACAGAATAAGAACCAAATCCTTTGTACACCTTCCCAGAAATTATGATATTTATAAGACAAGTCCTATAGGAATCTTATAGGAATGGTTCCAAAATATGATAGAAATTCCAATTAGAATCCTGTACATTTTTCTTTCTGAAAATCCTTTGTTTGACAAAGGGCATGGTGTCAAGGACACACCTGGTAACATTTCACAGAACATTTAGAGATGGTCACAATGTGGAGTTCTTTTAAGGGTTGGGAGAGGTTATTTGGTGGACCTTCACAGAACATTCAGGACGTTCTGGGAATGTTTAGAGGACTATTACTATAGGACATTCTATTAACTTCCCAAATGTTCTCTCTGTAACGTTGTGACAATAAAATAACCAAAATGGAACATCCCCCTAAAGTCATATAAGGAACCTTGAAAACGCTTTCACTACCAAAAGAGGACGTTTTAGAAACGTCCCTATTCTGTAAATGTTCACAATTTTCGTCACCTTTAGAGAACTTTTAGGGAACATTGCGCAAGGTCACGAGAACGTTGCCTTCTACATGGGCATGTATCACGTTTTTTATTCAAAATATTCACAAACTTTTTAACTATATCATGAACTATTTGATATTCCGATTGTCAGATATGAGGAAGTGAATGTGTTTTGATGTTTAAACACCTTAATGATCATGTTAGTTGATATGAGCAATGAGTTTGCACCGCAATTCAGAGGATTAGTCGGATTTACATCACATTAATTCATCAATTTTTCCTGAAATACATAAAAGTAAGTGGCCAGTGAACTGGGAGAAGAATAGAGTAAACATTATTGTTTCATACATAATGCGTATCTGATATGAATAAAACACTTTTATAAGTCAAATTATGATTGAAAATATTTATTATATTATATTGCAGCTTCCATAGACATCAATGTATGGAATTTGAATTTAGCTATAAATGTCTTTTTTATTTAGCACATAATTTAAATGTCTATTTAAATATGTCTGAAACCTGAAATAAACATTATATGGTTGACCAGCCATGCATGTTTGAATTTAACAGTGACTCACTGAACATTCTAATCACACCTGTTTAAAATCGATCCTGTTTCGGGGGTGGAAGGGGGACAAATTGAAACTGAGGGGGCACAGATCAGATCTAAGGGGGCAATGTCCCTTTTTTGCCCCCTCGTGGCACGAGCCCTGGTTGGTGCTGTGGTTTATACTGAGTTGGCCCGTTGTATACCTGTGATAGGAACTCCATTGATACTCCATGTGACATTTGGGGTTGGTATCCCATCAGCCTGACAGTGCAGTCTCACAGTCTCTCCTGGGGCGTACAGGTGGTCCTCAGGCCACTTGGTCCAATAAGGAGCAGCTGCAAACAATCAAAATAATTCAAACTGTAATACAAAACTTTTAATATAGTAGGGTGCTGCTAGCATCCCTTCTTTCTAATTTGTGTGTGTATATATATATATATATATATAAAATGTACTTCACTTTGTTATCAAATCTGCCAAGAGCAGTGTTTGTGTTTAGACTTTATTTTAAGTTGTCATTGTTACATAAATGAGTACTGAGTAATAGAACCTTTTTTTTTTTTTTTCAGTTTTTCAGTACCAGTTTGTAGCATAGGCTATGGACTTTTTGTAAAGCTAAAATTTAAGCGGATTACTTTTAGGTTAAAAAATAAGGTGGTTAAGGTTAGCTTTAGCTGTTTGCAATTATGCATACAGTAATGTACAGTACTATTATTACTATAGTAAGTAGATATCAAATGCATATGAAGGACACTGTGAAATAAAGTGTGAGTGTGTGTGTGTCTCACCCTCGACTGTGACGGCATAGTGATGCGTGACGGAGCCCTGGCTGTTTGTGGCAGTGCAGACGTACTCGCCATCATCAGCCTCCGACACGCTCTCAATCTGCAGCCAGCGGCCGTACTTCAGCATCCTGACACGGCTGGGAGAGAGAGGGCTGTCTATCCGTTCCCACAGCACTTCTGGAGTCGGTCTTAATCAGAGGAAGCAACAGTTGTTAGTTCTCAAAGTGATCCTTAAAGACTTCTTGCTCGTCCAAGTTACGTTCTGACAGATATGAGCCCTACCTACCCTAGATGTGAGCCCTTCCTACCCTTTCCAATGGTAGGAAGAAGAATTGAGATCTGCAAGCTACATTACTAATAACAATGATAAAAGTAGTTCACAAGAAACATTAATAACTAGTCCAGTCCAACTTTGATGTTGAAGCCTAGCCTGAACATTTAAAAGGTCAGTTCCCTCAGAAAGTAAAATTTTGTCATCATTTACTCACCCTTGCATCGTTCCAAACCTATAAGACTTTTATTCATCTTTGTAACACAAATGAACATGTATTTAATATTAATTTTTGTCCAAGTACACATACATAGAGCTCATCAAACATGGCCGATGGCAGCTCAAAGGTACTTGCATGATGTGCGAGAACCAGTGAGGTTTCTTCTTCTGTGTCACGCCAGCTTCCTTTCACCATGATGAGCTCTATGTATGTGCCTTGATCAATGTGAATAATAGCCTAAATTATAAGTGATCATGTCTGTTCCGCTTGATTTATTTGGATTATTTTTTTATGATGCGTTTTCTTACTTTTTGGAGCTTTGTGGATTTTCAGCAGATGGACATAAATGAAGAGAGAATATTAAAAGTACAAGAGTAAGAACTTAAAGTCATTATTTCTAAGTTTGCATGGCAAACATCAGTGACAGCTTAAACTTGTCTGTGCCATCCAGTGATCATGGTATAAGCAGGATAATCCACAGCTGGCTGTGCGTTAAATCATTTTAACGTGTCCACTGCTTGTCAGGTGGTTATTATCTCAACGAACATCCTGCATTAAAACCGTCTAATGCACAGCTAGCCGTGGATTATCTGTATAATATTACATATAATATCCACTATACACAAAATGTATCTTTCAACATTTAGAGTCCTGTTAATTGTAAATGGGTCTGTTACAGTATATGTTCAGTCATCATGTGTCTGTTTGCTGTCAAATAATAATTCAAGAAAGTCATTGCACATGGTATACTGCACTCTATACATAATGTCTTGACAACAAAGCTTTGACTTTTGAATGACAAAGAGCAGCAGCATGTCGAATTTCCTCCATGTTCATGTGAGCTCACAACTGACGCATCCTCATACTTCTTTATTCAGACATTTAAAATGTCTGGATATATTAAATGTGTAAACTACAGTAAATATGCTCATATATGTTACATATATAACATTGCTATAGTCACAGCAATGTGAGTCATACTACACCAGGAGTCCAGTATAGCAGATCGTAAAACAGATTTCAACTGAAGAGAGCCTGCAGTTATTTTTGCTAATGGTGGTTTATTTAAATCCAGTGGGCATGATAAGAAATTGACTGAACACTCACAGGCCCTCAGGGATACACTCTAGGGTCAGCGTTTGGCCCCGGAGCACCAGATAAGAGCTGTGGGATCCTGTGGGATGGAGCAGCTGGGGCCGCCGGTTCTTTGCCACTGAATTTGCTGTGAAAACAGGAGAACACCAGTCAATTAAGTTTTAGTGATTTCTAAAAATAAGCTTTATTTCCGCATAATTTTTTATTTTTTTGAACAATGTAATTGCATGTGTGTAACCCTCTTTGCTACATGACTAGAGAAATTTCACAATATTTAATATAATTTTACAGTAAAATACTGTTCAATTTAAGGGTTTTTGTAAGTAAAAAATAACAAGTCATCCTGTAATTTACAGTGAAAAAAAATTCCCTGTGTGACACTTTACATTTTATGTTTTTTCATTGAAATAACTTTCTTCTTAATTTTTTTTCTTACCATTTATATGCATAAGGGTTTTATGTTACATCTCATGTTGTTAAATTCATGTTTATTGTGTTTGATTGATTTTAGTACATCAGTAGGTTGGTTTATTAACATTATATCAGTTAATGAAATCTAATTAAAAAAAAATTTTTTTTTTTGGACTGGCCATCAGGAGACACAGGACTAAAGCCTGGACCCCCATGAATTCAGAACAAATTTTTTTCCTCTCTGTAAATATGTTTCAATAATTCAATAATTTTCAATAGTTCAATAATTAAGATCTCAGCAGTGTTAGGGGTAATACATCATAAGTAACATGAGTTACATAATCAGATTACTTTTTTGAAGTAGTACTAGTAAAGTAATGCAATACTTTTAAATTTACAACAAAATATCTAAGTTATGTTTTCAAATAAGTAACACAAGTTACTTTGTTTTTCCTATTTATTGACTGACAGCTCTTCTGTCCCCAATTTTGAGAGGAATCGGGAGTGTAGAGGCGTTGTGTGTGAACATGATGGTTACTGTAGTTCTAGATGTGAGCCTGCATTTATTCATCTCACTTCCACAAAACTGATTCAGTATTCCTCAGAATGAATAAAAACAGTGAAATGCTAACTCAGAATATTATGCAAACCTGCAAAAATTAAAATACAGTATGTTAAATAACACAAATATACTTTCCCCCGGTTTCACAGACAAGGCTTAAAGGGTTAGTTCACCCCAAAATGAAAATTCATTAAAAGTCATTAATTACTCACCCTCATGTCTTTCTACACCCCTAAGACCTTTGATCATCTTCGGAACACAAATTAAGATATTTTTGATGAAATCCGATGGCTCAGTGAGGCCTCTACTGAGAGCAAAGCCACTGAACCTCTCAAGATCCATAAAGGTACTAAAAACATATTTAAAACAGTTCATGTGAGTATGATGGTTCTGCCTTAATATTATAAAGTGACGAGAATACTTTTTGTGCGCCAAAAAAACAAAATAACGACTTTTCAACAATATCTAGTGATGGCCGATTTCAAAACATTGCTTCGGAGCTTTACGAATTGAATCAGTGGTTCAGATCGCCAAAGTCACTTGATTTCAGCAGTTTAGCCGCTTGATAGGAGATCCAAATCAGTAATACGAAACAAAAGATTCGTAAAGCTCAGAAGCAGTGTTTTGAAATCGGCCATCACAAGATTGTTGAAAAGTTGTTATTTTGTTTTTTTGGCACACAAAAAGTATTCTTGTCGCTTTATAATATTAAGGTAGAACCAGTGAATTGTCTGTGAAACCGGGCCTTAATGTATTATTATAATCATCCACTGATAATGCCAGATTAATTTGGTGACGGCGCCATCTATTGGTCGACAATATGATTACATTATACTTTATTCTGCTAATGGCTTTTTTTTAACACTTTGCCCCAATTTATCACTTGAATGCTATTTTCGACCAATTTTTTTTGCCATTGCAGTGCTTGATCCAGTAACTGCTTGAGGTATTTTTTATTATTATTGTTATTATTAAGTTGTTTGACATTTTTCCCCTCTTCCTTGAAATGCATTGTTTTTCCTTTACTCTTTGGATATGCTTCAATTTCCTTCTTTTTGTTCTGCATTGTAAAGCACCCCTGGGTTTTCTTATAGAAATACATCCTTCACATTCACGTGCAGAGAGCTTTGGTTGAGTTATGAAAGGTGCACTTATCACTGGTAGAAGAAGGTTCACACACAGGCTGTGACGCTGATGGCGATGGGCTCTTTAGGCAGGATGACGCTGGCCTTGATGTAGTGGGCATTGCAGGTGTAGTCTTCTCTGCTGTCATTGACTATTAAGTTGGCAAAGTACAGGTTTCCGTCCAGACTCATGGTCACCCGCTCATTCTGAGGAATGTGGTGCAACTCTGTCAAAAAGAAAGAGAGGAATGGGATTCAGTTCCATCAATTCAAGTGTCATGCAGGGCAATTTAGTTTGACAGAATTAGATTCAATAGGAAATTTACGTGTGTCCATCCAGTGTATTTTGGGAGCGACAGAGCTCTTCGGGGGGTTACAGTAGAGGACTGTACTTTCTCCCTCCTCAAACAGTCTTCGTTTCTGCTTCTTCTCTTTGGCCAATGTTGGGATGGCTGTGAAATAGCCAGCACAACACTTTAATGTATCTATCTATACAATGTCCAGTGTTTATTCAACTCACTATTGATCCAAAGGGCCCTGTCTTGTTTATGTCATCAAAAAGACCTCATAGTCGCCCACTTTCTAAAGGCCAATTCACACTGCTCCGACGGACGGCAACAGACACTTGACAGGTTTTGTCAGATTAGTGTATTAATCTTGTCACTGTTGAACAACTTTCGCTTTCGCTGATTGACCATGTTGAATCTGCATTTGTCAGGTCTTTTGAATGTCTGGGAAGTGACGTACTATAATCTGATGACTGTTGGCATTAATCGGAGTCTATCAGTGCTGTGTGATTTGGCCTTAAGTAATGCTGTCAAGATAACACAGATCTCTATTCACTCTAATGACATGCGAGTAGTGACATTTGCCATCATACTCTAGGCAACATTCATGCATATTAGATTAAATTCCAAACGTCTGTTGGAATGCAATACTAGTGTACTGCTTACTGTGAACTGTGCAGTGATAAACACTGTGTAAGTCATATTCGGTTTGTCACTACACTATATTGTTATAATTGAAACAAAACCTCACAGGTTTCATAATTGTTAGTTTCACATAAATTAATCATACAGATTAACAACTCAAATTAGTTAATGAATGAATAATTAAAAATGCATTATACAACCTCTATATGTATATCCAACTTTACCCACATACATACTGTACACACTGACGTTAAGTAATGTGTATTATGTAACAAATCTCAACTGCTTGATTGTTTATATCATTGCAAAATGTAAACATTATTATCACCCCGTGATATAGCCTATATTAAAAGTTGGATACATGGTACATCCTACTTTACCTGCTAATCTCAACTGCTTCATTACAAAAACTGCATCATTATAAAAAATAAACAATATTATTGCTCAGCTCTAATCTGCTAAATGCTACTATAAGGCATGAAGGTAAACATCAACATAATAATTTTCTGTAAAGCTGCTTTGAAACAATGTGTTATGCACTGTCCGAAAAAAACAAAAACAAAACAAAAAACCCAACAACATGCTGATCTTTTACTTGCACTGTTAGGGTACAACAGCTTGTCAGTGTGGCAAAAACCTTATAGGGACATTTTTGTTCCTATCAGCCCCTAAAAAGCTGCATTTTAGTACCTTAGAATAGTAATAGTTACAGGAACTACACAGCAAAATCCCCAGAGTTAAATCAACTCTTCTCAATAAGAACTTCTCTAAATGTGTGACAGAAATAAAGTCAATCTGGTTAGTAACAAGTGAAGCTTTTAATGCTGTTTGTGGAGTTGTTTAATCAGATCTTGAGAGATTTAATGTCTTTTATCTTCAGTTGATTTAATCTAAGGCTGTGGATCTGAAGTCAGTTGTAGTTCTTGTGTTTCTCTTTTCTTCAGTGATTCTGCTTGTTAACAGCAGGTGTTTATCACTAATGCTCAATCATCACTTAATGCATTTCTTAATTATCTCATTAACTTTATCTCTGCTTCAGTGTTACTTTAAAACTATTTAGAGAGGGACCAAATGTACTCTGAGCAGAGTTGATTTAACTCTGGGGATTTTGCTGTGTATAGTCACCAGTGCGGTCCCCTGAGAACTAAAGTTTACCCTAGGACCATTTTCCTGGTTGGATTCGCACCACCAGTAGGAACTCTTAAGTGACATAAGCCATCACTTACGTCCTCACGTACGAGCCTGAGCACACAGCACTCCCATTCTTCATCTTCATTCGTTTACGATTTTAAATAAATATATCATATGTTGTAATATAAAAATCCTGATCTCATACAAGTACTTTTTTTCAACAATATCTTGAATTTTGTGGGCATTTGCATTAATTCCTCATTAATTTCTGACCCAGCACAACAATATAAATAAATGTTTGTTGTTATGTTATATTGTTATATGCACTGCCAGGCCAAAAAAAAGTCGCTGTTTGGATTGTAATAGGTATGAATCTATGAATGGATCATTATTACAGTGATTATTATGTTTCTAGCATGTTATATGTTTGGCAACAGTTCTTTAAACCCTTAAAGATGGAAAGTGTAGCTTTTCATTTCTTAAACAACCATGTAGGAAGACACGTCATGGCCATATTCCAGGATGACAATGTCAAGATTCACCAGGGTTAAAATTGTGAAAGAATGGTTCAGAGGGCATGAAGAATCATTTTCACACATGAATTGGCACCTCTGAGTCCAGACCTTAATTCTTTGGGATGTGCTGGAGTAGACTTTACAGAGTGCTCACCTCTTGCATTGAAATAACATCACAATGTTTATTTCCATCGAGAGGTGCATCATTTTTTGGTCAAGATCTTGTATTGACAAAGACTTTCAATGAAATTAAGGTCTGGACTCAGAGCTGCCAATTCATGCGTGAAAATGATTCTTCATGCTCTCTGAACCATTCTTTCACAATTTTAACCCTGGTGAATCTTGACATTGTCATCCTGGAACATGGCCATGATGTGTCTTCCTACATGGTTGTTTAAGAAATGAAAAGCTACACACTCCATCTTTAAGGGTTAAAAGAACCGTTGGCCAAACATATAACATGCTAGAAACATAATAATCACTGTAATAATGATCCATTCATAGATTCTTAAGTATTTGCCTATTAAAATCCAAACAGCGACTTTTTTTTGGGCCGGGCAGTGTAGTTTTGTGTATGTTATTTTATAAATGTTTATGCATTTAAAACACCCAGATCAGTGACTGAAAGTAGTGTGCTGCACATTTGACACATGGGAAATGTAGTAGGTCATCCAGGTATTCCATGCATACAGAAATGTTGCATATAATGCACAGTTAAGCATACTGCAGAGAAAGTAACAAATATTAAGAGCACTGTTATTCCAGACACTGAGCCAGTGAGACAGTGCAGTGTTTGAGGACAGACTCACACTCTGTGATCAGGTGCACCAGGTCTGAGACGGCTGTTCCCAGCTCGTTCGCCACATAGCAGCGGTACGAGCCCTGATACGATCTCAGCTCCTCATCTGGTCTCGCTGTCAGGCTTCCAGACTCCAGCAGAACCTCCCCAAACTGGCTGCCATCTTTGACCCAACGGAAACTGTTCGTGTGAGACAAGAACAGAAAGACCATCTTAAAATGACAGCAAATAAAGACAAACAGATTGAGAGAGAAAACACAAAGGAATATATACAGTACTGAGATCCATCTTTTCAGACCGAAGACAACTGAGGAACTCAATGTTACAAAAGCTGACCACAACTGTGCATATAGTGATGATGAGAGATTATGACTAGAGAGATGTCAGAAAGGGACACAAATCCCCAATAATGATTCACAGTGAGATTTTAAAGTGGTGGCCTGATTCACAGAACTGCAAATTTTATCTGACACACCGGTTCAGTTCTACTAATGATCTGATGATCTGAATGAGCTGAAGAAGCAGTGGTTTAGAGGTTTCTAGGGAAGCTCACGCTTACCTGGGCTTCGGGTTTCCAGTCGCCTCACAGGCCAGATCGATGTCATCCAGAGAGAAAGCGGTTTGAGACTCGGGTTGAGTCGTGATCTTTGGAGCTTCTTTGACTGAGGGGGAATCGTTGTAACAGAAAGCATATCAATGTTTTGAGTAAAGGTTTAGTTCACACCAGCTGTGTGTGAGAGCAACTGTTACTTCTGACAATAAATGCTCCAGAAATATTGTACAACTGGTATTTTCTCATCGTGTCCACCTAAAAACTTTGGAATAAAAATAGTAGGGGTGTAACGGTACCCTCATGTCACGATTCGATACATATCACAATACTGAACTCACAATATGATATTATTGCGATACTCCAAGACATATGGTAAAAGGATAACAAAAAATGTACTGTTGATTAAAATGCTAAATTTGATATTATATTGGGGGTGGAAATGATTAGGCTTGGACTTGGTGCTGGTAACCCAATTCACAGGACAATGGTGACACCAGAATAAACATATTCATGATTCTGACTCTGAAACACAGATTTATTTGAGATGAATATGTTTGCACTCTGTCACTGACTAGATATATTTAAAATAATGTAGACCACTTTTTACTGAAAGACATTTGGCATTATCAGGACCCACATATTTTCCTCCATTGCATTATTATACATTATATTCAACATTATATATAGTAGTTTAATGTAGTACTGACACTAAAACTCTGTAAACTTGAATTTTTTCTCACACAGATATTTTAATTTTTGGTGAACTATACACAATACATATTGTCACTATCCACAATACGATATTGTTGCATTTTTGTATTGCGATACACTGTGACATGATATTTTGTTACAACCCCAACAAATAGTGATCACTTGTGTGTCAGTATGGTTACACAAAATAACATACTGTTGCATAGCGCAGGAAATATCATTTTGTTGAAGCTATAATGTAAAAACTCTTACACAGAGCCAGAAATAAAGAAGCGTAAAAAGGAAGTCGAAGTACTTACGGTTGCTATATGTGTCTAAAAGAGCAGCAGAAGGAAGTAGGGGATGCAGAGAGAGAGAGAGAGAGACAACAGGGTTAGACAGAGTCATGCACAAGCACTCAGACTGTGAGGCATTTCTATCGATGTGAGACGACGTCCTACAGAGAAACAGATTTATGTAAAATCAGATGATTCAGTTCATGTGTCTGAGACCACTCTGATCAGCTTACACACATTTAAGACAGAAGGGATCAGGCAAGTTTGATCTCATTAGACAGAATGAGTTTAGCAGAACAGGAAACAAATACCTAGACACATTTTTATCAAGAATCGTTGTGACTTTTTGGCTAGCTACACTGAAAAAAGGTGTTGGATTTACAATTTGATCATGTACATCAGTTCCACATTAATCAGTTAACAAACATAATTTGTTCACATAATTTCAACATCATGGAATTAAGTTATTTTTAAATAACCCAACTGAGTAGTCTCAAAGTGATTTTAATTTGTGTCACATGACTGAATTATAAGGTTATATTAAAGCTGCAAGCAGCGATGAAAGGGCCCTCGCACCCGGGCTCACCGCTATTCGTTGGCCTTAGGAAAACAGTGAACAGTGGGTTACATGCATGTAAGCGAGTAAATACAAGGGAAATATGGCAAAGTCATTTCAAAGTGCCACACTTCCTGCTGCCAGTAGGTGGCGCTTTGACTGTAACTGAATATTGCCATGTAGATGTGTTCAGGCCAGGAGTATTATCAAACATGTGAAGTTTGGAGCAGATCAGACATTGTATGCCTGAGTTACAACAACTTCCTGTTTCATGGCGTTAATCGCATACATTAACAAATAGCCAAGTGTTGCATGATTTAACATGTTTCTAGTATGTTTGGCACTTCGTGGCATATTGAAATGTGTTTCTGTGAGTGAATTACAGTGTAAAGCATGCCATTTCCTGTTGGCAGCAGGTGGCGCTATGACTAACTGAATATTGGCATATAGATGTCTTTAGGCCAGGACTCTTATCACACATGTGAAGTTTCGGACAGATCAGACATTGTATGCCTGAGTTACAACAGCTTCCTCTTTCATGGCGAAACATCAGACTTTGTCGGGCCGCCACAGACATGCCCTTCAGTGAAAACTCCAGATCTTTGCAATTTATCATCCCTAAGGCCTTAAGATTAGACTGACCATATATGATGATGTTCTGGTTAAATCTTTAATCAGTTAATCAGAGTGTAAAACATGTCATTTCCTGTTGCCCGAAGGTGGCGCTATGATTGTAACTGAATATTTGCATGTAGATGTCTTCAGACCAGGACTCTAATAAATCATGTGAAGTTTTGGGAAGATCGGACATTGTATGCCCGAATTACATCAACTTCCTGTTTCATGGTGAAACATCAAAATTTGTCAGGCTGCCACGGACACGCCCTTCAGCGAAAACTCTAGATCTTCGCAATTTAATGTCGTCAATGACCAAATATGACGTTGATCTGATTAAAGCTCTAGGAGGAGTTTGTTAAAGTACAACGTCTGGAAATGGCAAAAAGTGCAAACATTTTGCAGACAAAATATCCCACTTCCTGTTGGTTTTCAGATTTTGCAACAGGAGACTTTTTTGTAGGTATTGGGCTGTTACATGTGTCTACCGAATTTCATACCTGTACGTGAAACGTGGTGTGAGGGGCACTTCGTTGAAATTTTGTAGGTGGCGCTATCGAGCCATCGACCCATAACAGACGTAAATTTTCACCAGTTCTGATGCGTGTGCAAAGTTTCATGAGTTTTCGAGCACGTTTAGGCCCTCAAAAATGCGATTCATTTGGGAGAAGAAGAAGAAGAAGCGGAATAATAATAAACAGAGCAATTCCAATAGGGTCCTCACACTATCGGTGCTCGGGCCCTAATTAGTATGGTTTCCTAACAGAATAAATTTACACAATTTTTTTTTATATTTTGGTGACTGAATTATAAGATTGTATTAGCTAACTATCAAACTATTAGCTTAGCTAGCAATAGCACATATTAACATGTTAAATGCTAAGCATAAAATGCTTTTTGGGAAAGGTAATAAAGTTGCAGACCACAGGCCTAAGCAAATGCTCCACACTTCTCCACAATGGTAACCCATTAATGGTACTAATCATTCCAACATTATTGAACTTTAAACACTATTAAACACTATCAAGTCTCCCCCTTTTCTCATCTTGTTCAAAAACACATAAAATAACACTTAATTTGAACAGTTTTTACTCTCCTCATTAAGTCCCAAGCAAAGCATGCTGGGAACTACAGTTTCAGCAAAAATCATTTCCGAGTACTTGATTGGCTCACATTCGCTCTTGATTGGCTCACATTCGTTCTAAATAGTTTAATCTAGTAGATTGCACATTTTAGAGAATTACATTAATCGAAAGCAAAGAAATCAAGTTTTTAAAGTGTGGATGCCTAAAACCCTTCTTTGTTACAGTGTTTTTTATTTGCTTTGGTGCTGTTTTCACAAGTAAGGTCTACATTTTCAGAACTCTCTGATCACACTTGTGACAGTCATTCTTTCAAAACCTGATCCCACGCTTTCAGTTTTTCTATATTTCAGTCATGTAATATATGAGAACATTTTTTATCAACGAAACACAACAGTGTGATCTTCTTTCAAAAAAAGAGCCATCTTTACAATGTAAATCCAAACAGTATAACTAACTTATAATGGAAAGTACCTTTTACTCAAAATGTGCCAAAAAGTTAACAAAAAAAAGCTAACTATTATTTTTGAGTTCATTCAACATCTATCAGAGATTTAAGTTAACACTAAATATTTTTTTGAGTTTTTACAGCTCCTCTAAAGTTTAGAGTTCAGGGAACTTGAAAAAAAAAAAAAAATTAAACCATAATCAAATAATTTAATGTCAAACATACGCCCTCTAGTGGCGGTTTTTTTTTTTTTTAACAAAATGTGATGTCATCACTGAACGTGCACTCAGATGCTTTCCCTCCACACAGATACCCAGACTTTCGCAGGGCAGTTGAATTCGACAGCAGGTCAATTCAAGTCCAAATACATACATTTTTATTTCGATAGCTACAAAAATATGCAAGTATTCAGCATGTTTATAATAATGTTGCAGACTGGTCTAATTATAGTTGGTATCGGCTACACTCACATCATCCACCCACAGGTTATCCACACTGTAAACCCTAACGCTGAAAATAATTAATTGGTTTGAGTAGGACAAACTTAAATTTAACAAAGTAGTTCAGTCAACTTTTATTAGTATTTAGAACTTTCTTTTTCTTTCAAGTTCACAGAACTGATATATTTTAAGTAAACTGAACTGTTTCATTGTTTTGAGTTTTATAAACTTATTTATTTTAATTTAGATGAACTTAAGTTTAACTGAAACTGGGCTGGGATTTCTATTTCCCAGCATGCTTTGCCCATGGCAGTTGAAAGGGAGAGTAAATGCTAAAATTAAGTGTTATATAATGTTTTTTTTGTGTGTGTGCAAGATTAATGTTAAGTGGGAGATTTATAGTGATTAATGTTTTGTTATGCTAATATAGAAAAGTTTTTGTTGTGGGTTTTTAGAGCATTACAGTCATGGTGACAAGCGGTCCATGCGGCTTGGTTTGAGAGCAAGCATATTATGTTTTTTTTCTTTTTTTTTTTGAGTTTTGTCAACTTATTCGGGTTTACAGTATACTTAAAACTTTGAGTTGCATTAAATTAAGATGAACAAAACACCAAATATATATTTTGATTTAAATTAATGTTTATTTGTAACTTACAGTTATTCAAAAAAACTAGCTATGCTTACTGATGATAATCAAGTTTGTAAACTTACAAAAATACAGGTAATCAGTTGCCTTAAATCTTTTGAGTTAGTAGAACTCAATCAGTTCATGTAATAGAAAACAATTCAATGTACATGTTTCAAATCACCTTTGTTGCTGAAATAATTACAGTAACACAGGCTACAGATGCCACATTAGAAAATACACTTATCTAAGTTATGTAATTGAATACATAATGTTTGTAATTGTACACTGTAAAACTCAATGGCCCGGTTTCACAGACAAGGCTAAGCCAGGATTAGGCCTTAGTTCAATTAGGATATTTGAATATCTTTTATAAACGTTCACTAGAAAAAACATTACTGGTGTGCATCTTGATACAGAACAATGGCACTGACATATTTTAAGATATGTCAGTGCAAGTTACTTTCAGTTAAAACAGCTCTTGCATTTTTGTCTAAGACTATCTTAAGCCTTGTCTGTGAAACTGGGGGTAAAATATTTAAGTAAACAAACTCATTTTTTTAAGGTAGTAGAACCAGGCTTTTGAACTAAAATTTCAAAATCATAACGCCATTTATCAAAAAGCACACCCATTTCCCTAAACTATAAACACTATTCCCCTTTTTGACACATGAATCAGATTTGTTTAACTGTCACTGCAAAACTCTACACACAAATTCTTTCATTTCTCATTGCCTACACCATGTTGTCATGTAGAAAGCACTAGCATTCAATATTGTTCACTCAGGTCAGCATAGCTTGAGCTCAATTAGCACACAGTTACCCATGTGGAAACACTAAGAGTCAAAATTTATCACACATCAATCAGAACCTTCAATAGAGAGATAAAAGAGCCCGAGTCACTTCATTCAGGTTTGGAACAATAGATCTAGAGAGACCTGACTGAAAAGGTCGAGGACACCAGAGAGGAGGAGGAAGAGGATGAGCAAGAGCGGTAAAGAGTGGAGGAAGAGGTGAGGGAAGAGGAGGAGGACGAGGATGAGGATAAGGATGAGGTGCAAGGAGACAAGGAGTCTCAGATGAAATTCGTGCCACTAGTTGACCATGTCCTTGTCCATGGTGTGACTATGAGGGAGGCATGAGTTCAGCCAAACTTAAGTTGCTTCACCATCGCCTCGATCATGAGAACCTTCAGGGAGGAAAACAGGTAGGTATACCTCAGTGTACTCTACTGTAACTTTTTACTGTAAGTGCCTTACATACCAATAGAATTTCTGTCTGCTTCCATTTTGTAAAAAGGATGTGTTACAGTTACAGTAATCAGTACTTCTATTTTTGTAGGACACAGAGACAATGGAATGGAAGAAGCCTGACTAGACATTTCAGTTGATGCGTGCCAGGGGTGGATCAGGCAAAGTTTGGTTTTTCAGCAAGAGTGAATGGTTTTGAGTGTAAAGCTTCATTTTGACCTGAAAATAGGATGTTTGGGGAATTGGGTGAGACGTTATGGATTTGTATTTACTGTTTTGAGAATATGAGGCATAGTTTCAAGAAATGTGTTTAAGCAATCGAGAAAAACTGTAAACAAACTCATTCCATTTAATTAATTTCACTGTTCGATTTTACAGTGTATCTATCCAATGTGTTATCAAAAAAGTGATGAAGTTATGAAATGGTCATGAGGTTCTGTGCTAGAACAGTACATTTTCACACTGTACCACATAACTGAATCTGTACTGTAGTTGACCTTTATAAGTGTGAGTTACAGTAATGTGGCAGTCTCCACCATGGTAATCTGTTTACAGTATCATATGGCATACATACTGTAATGTAAAATGCTGTATTTGATGCCAATGTCTCCCTTCTTCTGATGCACCTCTGGTCAATCTGATGTGCTCTATCCTGCTCTATGTTCATAAATAGCAAATCTCTCTGTGTCTTTCTTTCTCTCTCTCCCTCTCTCTCTCACACACACACACACACACACACACACACTTTGAACATAGTGGTTATCATCTAAGATGAATCGCTTGTAATGTAAAAAAAAAAAAAAAATAATTATTTGGTTATCTGTATCGGAAATTGCGAACAGTATTGTTTAGATCTCATTTGAGTCACGTCAGCAAATAGCATTCCAGTTCGGGCTGTGTATATTGTGAAGGGGCATGTGATTGGTGTGATCTACTGAACGAATACGCCCATCACTGACCGAGTCGCTGTTTTGAGTCTGAACGAGAGAAAGATCTCGTTCGTGGATGAAATGAATGAGAGTGTAGGCCGGTAGGTCGGTCATTTAACATGCCAGTCAGTCTAGTTCAGCAATCAGCAGAATGCGGATGCAAAGCGCAGTTATAGGTTGGCTACTGAGCACATACTCTTGTTAATATATATTTATATTTAACTTACAGAACTCCACGTTTAACATAATCCCAGATTTATGAATGTGTAAATGTCTGAACAAACAATTAAAATGTTAATTATGCAAGAAAACCTTGTGCTTTGGTCATCTAAACCACTTTTTAAACTTATTTTATTTCTTTAATGAGTTCTAGATTAGGCACACATTTTAATAAAAAGTTTTTTTTTTTTTTTTTTTGTAACAAGTAAATACGTTTGTTAAACAGTCCCTCCAGGATTTTTCTTGATTCTGCGATCGCTGAATCAATCGCAAAATCAAGTAAACTCCGCAGTAATCGGAGGATCTTGCATTTTTTCTTAATTGCTGCAGATTTTCCGCAGATTTTGGTTAGACACAAGTACAAGTCTCTGCAGGACAGTAACGATTGATGGGCGAGGCCATAAACAGAGGGGCGTTTTTGAGAGCTTTACCTGATTTGCCCACGTCAGAGTGTGGGTAGGTTTTAGGGGGTGGGGTCGGGTGAAGGGGATCATTTTCATTGCATGATATATATACAGGCTAAACACCCACAATTTGAAAACACCCACAAATACAGAAACGCCCACTTTTGTTCCGCAGAGACCACAAACTCCTTAGACACGTCCCGTGACGTCATCGCAACATGCATTAATCAACTCGTTTGAGCTGCGCAGCTCGACCAATAATAGATAACGCGTCGCGACTGGAGTTCAGAGCAGCGGGCCGATCTCGATCACACAACAACATTTCTACACGTGCGCTGAGAAGAAACTGCTTGAATTCACCGCAGAATTAATTTCATCGCTGTGAAATCTTGTGAGAAGCGTTCACATTCGTCGCAGAATTGTCTGTTAAACCACAGATATCAGATCAAACGATGCCGCTGTGGACACTGTTTGATCTGATATGATATCTGATATTTGATCTGATAGCTGTGGTTTAACAGAGAATTCTGAGACGAATTTAACCTAAATGCTTCTCACAAGATTTCACAGCGATGAAATTCTGCAGTGAATTCAAGCGGTTATTTCCCAGCCCACGTGTAATCTGGAAACCATGAGAAACATTGTGACACTAACAGAAATAACTTGTGTCAGAAATGTTTTCGAGTGCTTTTAAGTGCTTCATACAACTTTTCCCAGCACTTCAAAGCTTTAAATATTGCCCAGTTTGAATGTTATTTTTAATGTGATGTCCAAAACATTATTTGTCCCCATTTGTAAAACTAAAGGTTTCACGATGTAGGAAAGCAAGCACTTAGTTAGAAATAAAAAAGAATAAATTACCACTGTAGTAGATGCTGCAGAGGAGCACTTATTGGCTTATTAGCCATTTCCACACCCTAGTATATATTTTAAATATTTATTAATAATAAAATAAAAGTTAATAGGCTATTATCTGCATCTCAACTCAAGCTCAGTGCTTTTCTGTCAGTCTTCACAGCGCTGCCAAATCAGGGGCTGGTGCCACCTTAGAACTTAAAGGGTTAGTTCACCCAAAAATGAAAATTCTGTCATTAATTACTCACCCTCATGTCGTTCCACACCTGTAAGACCTTCGTTCATCTTCGGAACACAAATTAAGATATTTTTGATAAAATCCGATGGCTCAGTGAGGCCTCCATTGATAGCAAGTTAATTAACACTTTCAGATGCCCAGAAAGCTACTAAAGACATATTTAAAACAGTTCATGTGACTGCAGTGGTTCAACCTTAAGGCCGGAACACACCAAGCCGACACCGACGAACTAGTGGTGACGAAAGCAGACTGTGGGGTTGGCTCACGTCGGCAGCGTCTGTGTCCAAAGTTGCCCTGACACACCAAACCGACGCTCGACACCCGACGGCCAAGTAGCACGTCCGTTCTGCGCCTGCGCAAGATGAAATACCTTTCCGTACAAGCAGGTGGCAGTAGCTGAACAGCCAATCAGAATGATCAGATGGCCCGACGGACTGACGAGCGCCGACGCCGATTCAGCATTTCGAATCGGCCGGAAAAAAGCAGACGAGGACCGACTTCAGCCGACGGTGCAGAACAAACTGAGAAAACTTAGTCGACCGACGAACAAAAACTGCCCGACGGCCAACCGTCGGCTTGGTGTGTTCCGGCCTTTAATGTTATGAAGCGACGAGAATACTTTTCGTGCGCCAAAAAAACCCCAACAAAATAGCGACTTCATTCAACAATATCTAGTGATGGGCGATTTCAAAACACTGCTTCATGAAGCTTCGCAGCTTTCCAAATCTTTTGTCTCGAATCAGTGGTTCGGAGCATGTATAAAACTGCCAAAGTCATGTGATTTCATTAAATGAGGCTTCGTTACATCATAAGTGTTTCGAAATTTCAATGTTTCACCACTGGGGGCGATGATCTCTGTGAAACCATGAAAACATGCTGTAAATATTGCTGCAAATTTTGAGAAAAGCCGCTGCAAATTCAGTCATTTTAGGCCGCAAAAATCAGAAAAAGGTCCCGTGAAATCCTGGAAGGACTGGTTAAATTAAGACATAACACATAAGACACTCTTTTTCGCCACCTGCTGACGTATTTATGTAATATGAAGAAAAGGTCACTGAATGAATCAGTGAACGAATCTGAACAAATCATTTTGGTGAACAAACTGAAAATAAATGAATCTCTTGAAGGAATCAAAATTTCCACCACTAGTAAATTTATAAGTTTCACATTCACATATTATTTAGACACACACAGACATCAAGAATCAGCATATGAATCTCAGCAGTGGTGATTAAAAAAAAACGCTTTATGTTGCAGTGCATGCTGGGTAAAACTCCCATCATGCACTGCAGGATGAATAATTATTGTCATCACTGTTGAGGATTGTATGATAAGTTGTTCATGTCTAAAAGCCTGAGCGGGCTTCACTATTGAGGCATTATGGTGACATTTGTTTAACAGAACAGTTTTTTTTATAGTTTTTTTTTTTTTTTTTAAGCATTTCTTTAGTTGCTGCATCTCAGAATCTTTTGAAAATTGTTGTAAAATATAAGCTTGATAAAAAAGTATTTCTTACTTAGGATACCACCAAATGGTTTTGTATCAAGAAGTGTGAAGCTGCACCCTTATCGCCATTAGAGGAATAATAACTGCTAAAAGCTTGACACAATAACCACACATTTTACAAGAGACTTTCTGAATGAGGTCTACACTATAAAAAATGAATGAGTCTACACTATAAAAAAAAGAATTGTTGGTTTAACTTAAAAAAACTAAGTTACCTGGTTACCTTAAAATTTTGCATTGAAAAAAAAAAAAAAAAGAGTTAATACAATGAAGGTGATTGGTTTAATCAACAGAAACTCAAAATATTATGTTATCTGAACCACATTAATTATCTAAGTTGATTTGACAAAAGAAAAAATGTTGTGATAAATAATGAAAATATTTTTTACAGTGTATATGGTGTTGTACTTACAATCTGGAGGGATCTGAATGTGTCCCTGTGTTTGAAGCACACTGAGAAAGAGGAGCAGCAGATGGAGATGTGTCCTGTTCCGCCCTCTTCTACCTGCCGGCTGATGCTGCGCGAGAGGCATTGTGCATCAAACCAGCAGCCACTGCATGAACACACACTTGAGTCCCGACACTGGAGATGAGGGTCACGTCTGACTCTGCACACTTCTGCTGTCCTGAGATGAGCGCCTGATCAAGGGAGGGCTGTATATATAAACACACACAAGGAGGAGCAGAAGGATGAGACGGAGGAATTAACCCTTCCCATTACAGATTCTACGTCTTGGAAGTATGACCAAAATAAGAATTTTCACCGGAAAATGTCATCTGAACAAGTAAGTAACATGTCTGCCACTTTTGTTCTGACCAACTGAGAAAATGGTGGAATCCCACCAATACCAACCGAATTATAAAACTTTATTACAAGCTTACCGTTGTGAATCGAGCTACAGTAAGGAGATAGTTTTGAACACTGGCTTGTTATGTATTTGCTCAAAAATTGATTTTGGATAATTTTTAACCAAAAAAAGTTATGGACTGCCGCTTTAATAGATTTTTTTTCTGTAAAAATTAAAAAAAGAAAACTAACACGGTAAAAAATGATTGTTATTTTAACGGTATAGACTGTAAAAATGCTACGGTAACAAAAAAACATTAATTTGTTAACAGAAAGTTTCTGTACTGTATGCATTGCTGTCAAAAAGTAGCTGGTTATATAGATTTACTTATTATAGAGTTAACGAAAGTTATTATGAGCATTGTAATGTTTGAAGTGAATGTCATAACAAATGTCAGTAGACCGGGAAGATTTTAAAAGTGGTTCATTCATAAATCCGTAAGAACTTACCTTCATGGTGTGGAAATACAAACGGAAGACAGAACACAATGAGCGCAATGCTGAAAAGAGGCGGAGCTACAGAAGTTCTGTACCAAACGGTAAACCATGGCTGCATCCGAAAACTTGGGCAGCTGACTTGTTGCCTCGATGCCCTATCAGACAATGACTTTGCAGGCAGCATCTGCACATGAAGGCACCTCACAAAACTGATTTCAGACAGACTTCTGAGGCAGCGTAACGGTTTAATAATCTACAGAAGAATAGTGCAAGCTTTGGTGAGAACTAAACAAATATTTAATAACTACAATAATAATTTCTCGCTAGAAATGACATCAAAAGCGGAAAACAATGGTCAAAAATGTACATTTACACATAAACTGACCACCAACCGCAACTTTAAGACACCATATTTATTTTTTAGCACAACTGTCACAGAATGGAAAGCACAGGATTGTGGGATATCAAAGGCAGTAAAGGATACATCTATGCTGCCTTCAAAAATTCATCAGATGAAGGTATCTCAGGAGACAGGAAGTGAAGCTAACATGCCTTGATGCCTTCCCTTGGAATGCGTCCTCCGAAGGCAGCATTTTTAAATTTTCGGATGCAGCCTTATTTGCATTAATTACCATTAAATATGTTGTTAGTCCCGAGATTCTTCAAGTTAGTGAATAAATACATAGATCCACTATTTGAATACCCTAGTGGTCTGGTGGTCATCATGTGACTCTCATCACCATTTTTTATTGGTGGTAGTCAGTGTATTACAAAGGTACAAAACAGAAGAGGTAGTAGAACTTAATTAGGTTGGTAAATTAACATGATATCAGTTCAGTTAATGAAATATGTTTTTATACTATTTTTTACTGTAAATTTAAGTTAAATCTGTAAAATCTAAAATGTTGCTACTGTTTTTTTTTTTTTTAAGGTACATTTCTGGCAACCACAACTGCCGTTTTTTTTTTTTTTTTTTTTTAAGTTTGTGTTTTAGAGGTATATGATTGTATTCTAACAATTCATGTATGTTAAAAGTAAAAGATTTTATGGGATTAAAAGGAGACTTTGTGTAGAATTACCATAATAAGCAGTAATTATAGGATAAGATTTTTTTTTTTTTTTTCTCGACAGTCATTTTCTGGCCCCCCTGCTGCCAGAAGAACATTACCGTTTTTTTTTTTAACCCTTTATTTGTTTATTTATTTATTTTTTACAGTGCATAGTTAGAAGAATGTCTAAAGTGCACCATCGAAATAAAGTGTAACTGAATTATTACATTATCCTGCAGAGGAACCGTCTGAGTAAGTCACTTTGAACTAAAGGGTAGTTTGACGTCTGAATATCTCTCAGACAATCACAACACACACATGTTTGTTTTTGTGAATTGTGGGGACATTCCATAGGCGTAATGGTTTTTATACTGTACAAACCGTATTTTCTATCGCCCTACACCAACCCTACACCTAAACCTACCCATCACAGAAAACTGTGCACATTTTTACTTTCTCAAAAAAAAAAACTCAAAAATGGGGACATGGGGTAATGTCCTCATAAGTCACCCTCTCCTTGTAATACCTATGTCATACCCATGTCATTATACAAATTTTTGTCCTGATATGTCACAAAAACATGCGCACGCACACACACGTACACACACACAATATATAATCAACTTTGGGTTTCAAGTAATAAAGGTCCTACAGAATGTAAAAACATGCTCATCTTCAATCAGATACTCAGCTCACAGCTTCTGACATTAGCATTAATGCATCTGTGCTTGATTGCTCTAAAGGAAATGGACCGACACACTGACTAACAAGATTTGCTAGTGTTTTTTTTTTATACAACTCCATTTACAGAAAAGTTGGGACATTTTGTAAAAATGCAATAAAAATCAAGAATCTCTGGTTTGTTAATTATCTTAAACCTTTATTTAACTGACAGACATAAAAAGGTTTCCAATGTTTTTACTGACCCAATCAATTGTATTTTGTAAATATAAACAGATTTTGATTTTGATGGCTGTAGCACACTCTAAAAAAGTTGGGAGAGAGGCAAAATAATAGTGAAGAGGTTACAGTATATCCAAGTTAAACTGAAACAGTCCACAATTAGCAGGTGAATTGGTAATAGTTGATGGTATCTTGATTGGGTATAAAAGGAGCATCTCAGTCTTTGCAAGCAAAGATGGGTCATCATGACTCACTTTGAGCCAAATTTCATAAGAGAACTGTCAGATAAATCAAAAATCTTATTTCTTAATGCAAAATTGCAAAGTATTTTGTTCTTTCACCATCTACCATACATAATATTGTGGAAAGATTCAGGGAAATCCAGAGAAATCTCAGTCTGTGTAGGGCCAGGCAGGAAACCTCTGTTGAATATGCTTGACCTTCGACCCCTCAGATGGCAGTCCATGAGAAACCGTAATGTTACTGTCCTAAATATAGACACATGGGCTCAGGAGTACTTTGGAAAAACAGTTGTCACTTACATCAGTTCTATACAGAGATGCTGCTAGTTCTCTGGGCCCGAGCTCATCTCAAATGGTCTAAAAGACAGTGGAAATGTGCACTGTGGTCCCCCTTTCAGCATGTTTTTGGAAAAACAGGTATTGAGTTCTCAGTCCCAAAGACGAAAGGGATATTCACATCCAGGTGAAAAAGAAAACATATGTCATGGTATGGAGGTGCATCAGTGTAAACAGCATGGGTGACTTGCATTTGTGTGAAGGAATCATTGACGTGGAGGCGTATATTGGGATTGTATAAACTGCCATCAAGATGACATCTTTCCTGGGAAGCAAGACAATACCAGGCCTCATTCTGCATGTGATACATCAGAGTGGTTTCTAGACACTCTACACTGTAGAAGGGATGTGCTTGACTGACCTGCCTGCAGTCCAGATCTGTCTCTTATTGAAAATGTGTGGCTCATCATGAAAAGGAGAATCAGACAACGAAGACCACAGACTGTTTAGCAGATGTCTTGTGTCAGGCGAGATTAGATTCCCAAACATTTAAAAAGTGTAATTAAAAGGAAAGGTGATGTGACACAATTGAAAAAATGCCTCTTTTGGAGTGTGTTGCAGCCATCAAATTGAAAATTTGTTTATTTTTCTGTGATGGGTAGGTTTAGGCGTAGTGTAAGGGGCTAAAATGTACAGTTTGTATAGAGAGACCCCCAAAAATATGAAAACACAATGTGTGTGTGAGTGTGTGTTTATGTATAAGTGAGAGAGAGAGAGAGAGAGAGAGAGAGAGAGAGAGTGTGTGTGTATGAGTGAGTGTGTGTGTGTGTGTGTGTGCTGAAATATTGAGCAGTGGCAGCTGTGCTGGTAAGGGCCATTAATGGATGAAATGGGGGAGCAGACATTTAACGTTCTGTCCATCTGTATTTATTTTCCAGGCAGTTGACTTGATCATGCTGAGTCATATAGTAATACTCATCATCTGTCTCATCTCTCGCTCTCTCTCTCTGTTTCTACTGTCAGCCACACCCTGCTCTTCCTTAAGGTATCATACACTTTTCTTGTGTCTCCAGTGTGTGTGTAGGTGCTTGATTTTAATGTGTGCTAAAGCTATTTCAGTGATTTACATGTAAATGAAGCACATCAGATGTCAGTGTTCATTGATGTGAGCATCAGTATGTTTTTCCACAGCGACCAGCACGATGCTGCACCGGTGAAGAAGACGAGCGTCTGAAGAGAGAGATCACACATGCTCAGACTGGGACGCGCCTCACTGCCTCCATCTCCGTCTCCATGACAACGGAATCCCCTCGGAATCCCCCCACACTGGAAGACACGCTGATGTGTGTGTGTGTGTGTGTGTACCAGCACCACCATTGGTAACGGGCCTAAAGCGCCACACTTCAGCTCTGAGACTGCTGACCGGACGCACACCGCTGTCACGTATGGCTCTGCATCTGAACACTATTGTGAGCGCAGACTGCAGAAACCACACTAGACAAGCTCAAGCGAACAACTGCACAAGCTCTCTGTATTCCAAAAACTGCTTAAAAAGCAGAAACAAACTGGCAGACTTACAGAAAAACAGTGCTTAACCAGCCAAGTGTATTGATCTGCAGCACAGAGCTGTTTCAAACCACTGAAATGTTTTAGCCAGATTTTGTTCAAAATGTCACGCCCGTTTGAAAGTACATCAGGGCCTTTAGTGTCCTGTATTTCACTGTGTGTGTGTAGTGTACAAATCTACTAAGAGACCCCAGAAAGTGTGTTGAAGCCAACAAAGCAGATCTAACCATTTTTCTCAGTATTCAGTCATGATTCATTCGCAAAAAAATTATTCGAAAATAAAGCATCACATAACCTGAAAGCACCCCGTGTGCACTTTCATCCCGGGACTTTCATTGGTTGGCTGATGTTTAATGTTAGAATGTCATCAGACACACTCCATCTGGAAGCCAGAGCAATACTTTTACACGATTACACACACGGCAGACCCCAGAATTAATGAGTCCCATATTCCCAACGGGACCCTGCCAAAATAACTGAATGATCCTGACCCTAGAGGGGCTCCTCGGAACAAAAGACAGAGACATCCCCTTTGTGTTTCCCATTCAAGCTTATCTTCATTAGAAACACTCCTCTGTCGAAGCCAAACATTTACATGTCAGCTGTCAGAACATGTTCATGTTTACATTAAAACCAATACGGGACTCTGTATAGGAAGTTATAGCATTAACACCATCTCTTAATGCTGCGCTCTCATGCTTTGATTGTCAAATAACAAAATAGCCTAAAATCATTAACCAAAAAAGCAAATTTCATTGAATGCATTACCATTTATTATTGATTCATTAAGAGAATATGCATGACTGTTTAATGAAGTTAGAGCTGCATTATTGAGCTCCATCAGTTTTCTGAGATGTATAGTGCTGTATATGATGTTCTCAGCTCTGTTACGACACATCAGAGCTTTGGCAGAGCATTTCCTGGAAGACTTCACGAATTGTTTATTCATAAGAGCCCCATTCAGTTCATTGACTTAAGAGACCCCCCCCCCCCCTCGCACACACACACACACACACACACACACACACACACACACACAAAATGCGATAAAACTGCATTGTTCATGGGGAGAATTAGGAAACAAATGTCAGTAAACTGCTGGCTATCCACCCAGTGTTTCCCTGTAGCTCGAGACAAACGTCCGGTAGGACAAAAGATTCTGCGAATCGTTGGACACTCGTTCAATGATTACATTCCCTTGATTCTTAATGCTGTGTTACTGCGAGTCATTAGCAGGATGATTGATGACTCTATGTGTGTGTTGCGATGTTTGACCTGAGCAGTTCAAATGCCTGCTGTTCACTCACTCACTCACTGATGCTCATTGAGGAAGCATGATGCATTAGAGCCGAGGGTGTAAACTTTTAACAGGACGACGATGATGATGATGAGCAATTGTTTCTTACTTACATGATTTTTAGTTATATTGTTCATCTACGTCCTTTTCACTTCAGCTGTAAAAGAAGTGCAGTTTAAGTGCAGTGCAATTTTATTATCTGTATTTTCATGTACGTTTGGAACTTGAGTACTTTTTCCACCACTGTTCTAATAAAACAAGATGTTTTCTTCTTGACTCCAGCTTAAGTCTTACAGTGAGGTTAAGCATAAAGCACGAAAAGAAATAATCTCTGAAAACATGTAAAATGTTCACTTTATCTTGCTTTTGGGATGTTTAGATATATTAATGGAAAACAATGTAGGCTCTATACACTGGTTCAAGTTTTATATGTTTTAGCAGTGTGTCCATTCTGTTTCTTCATCAGTTCCTGCAACTCTGTCAAGATTTCCAGTTATAAGCCGTTCAAAGAACTGCAACATACATTTATTATGAATCAGATGAAGAACTCTGATGGAAGCTAATACATTCAATGTTCTTCAGAGAAAATGAGTCAACGAACAAAACAAAGACTCCATTCTGTTGCAGGAAGTGGACAGAGAAAGGTCAGAATCAGAGGCGGGCATAGATGAAGACTGAGGCAATGAAATTTGGTGAACTAAAGAGAACTTTCATCAGTGCCCTCTGATGACACTAATCTGTTTGTTCGTTTGCACTGAATTAGTCTATATAGATTTCCGTTGCCATGTTAATGCATGTTTCTATTCAGCAAGGAATAGTTCACCCAAAAACATAGTCCACCCATGTTTCTTTCTTCTGCAGAACACGAAAGAAGGTATTTTGAAGAATGTTTCAGCTGTTTGTCCATATCGTGAAATTCAATCAAATCCAAAAGATTCATGCTCCAAAAAAGGACATGAAGGTATTGTGAAATGAATCTATATGACTTAACTGGTATATTCCCTAAACACCTGCCTGTAATTCAACTCTGCAGCATAAAAACCCTTCAGGACCAGAGCTGCCCATCCCTAAAAACAAGGCAACATAAACTGTCATGATGTTTGACCATAACAGATATATATTCAGCTGCAGAACGGCAGCGGCAGCAGAAGTGAGGGCTGGAGCTTATACAGTCCTAATAGAGTTGGGCCTCCTATACACTTAATGTTCTTATATGAGCTATTTTCACATGGATTTTGATTGGATCGATATCTACAATGTTTAACAATGCTTTTAAATAAATAAAGTAACTTTTCAGTTCATATGTGCACAAGATATGATGTACAATGAGCAATATTTTAAAACATTAATCATGTTTATGGGCAGTACAAACACAATAAAAGTGTTTTATTTGACTGTAGTATGTAAAGATATTTCCTTCATGTTCATCTTATTACAAACAATACTTAAAGATAGAGTATGGACATTCATTTAATTTCAAATATACTGTAATTAATCATATGAAATTCAAAATAAACATTTAATGCTTCACGAATGAAACATGCATTTCTAAAAAAAACACTAAGACTCTTGACAACAGAATGAGCATGATGAGAATATGAACTCATTTATATATTAAGTGTTAATCTTCTAAAAGTATTGAATCTGTGCATGTCTTCCACATTTAATAATTAAAGCTTGAATTTGTTGTCATACTATATTTTATAGAATATTCCAGAATGGTCAGTTCGGTTACTTTTCAGATTGGGTGTTGTAAATGGGCTTTACAATGAAGTTACCATATGCTTTGTATTTATTATTAAAGAATATATATATATTTATCATTTTTCAAAGTAGAGAGATATTATTCATTTTAATCATATCAATTTTGTTTTCAGAGATGACTGAGCTCTGCATAAATGCCATTATACATTGGGCAAAAGAGTCAGCAATTCCTTTAAAGGAATCCAGCCTCAGATTATAATCAGATCTCTCTTTACTGAAGTTTTCCCAGTATGAGATCAGGGTAACACTTCAGTATGGGAAACAATTCCCACGTTTAACTAGTTACTTATTAGACTGCATATTGGTTGTTTATTGATACTAGCACATATTAATGCCTTATTCAGAATCAGATTCCTCCTTGCAGCATCTTGGATGCTTTTGTCTTCCCTTCCCTCATCATATTACAGGCCTATTAGCTAGAGATATTCCCAAGCCTGAATACCCTAAGTGCAAAAAATGACTTCAAAATGAACAGAGAGTTCTACTAAAAAGTCATTAGACTGATTAATCAACAAGCAAGCTCAAATATATTGATTCTTCCAACACTATTAATGTTTTTTTATTATTATTATTTTAATATACAGAGATTACATTGGTAAGTAGCCCTTATTATTCTGATGATCTGCTTCAAGCCGAACACGCCTAGTAGCTCGCATTTTTTATCTAGCGTGTTAATGTAAATTGGAACAGTCAAAACATGATCAGATGTAAAATGATATTTTAATGTCCATCTAAAAGTAATGCAACAGTGAGTGTGTGAAGGCAGTAAGACGAAAAGTGTGAACTTTATCAATGAAAATGGCAGGGGATCTCCTTTTACTGTGTGTGTCTCAGAAATTTGTCAAGATAAGGCTAATATTAAACTATATAATACATTTTCCCGCCTTTTTAAAATGCCTATGTTAATGTTTTAAACCTTCTAAGCATTACTGTACTATAGCATGCTTCTGTGTCTCACTGGCTAATTAAGCAGGCAGTCAAGGGAAGGGGATGTTTCTGATGAATTCAGGAGTTAATATTTGCATGTACAGTAGCCTATATGATATTTGAATAGAGGTGCAGGTGCTTGAGCTAAGTATCCCTCTGGACTTAAATTCAGTTTAGTTCTGGCTGGATGGAAGGAGGGAGGGAGGGTGGAGGGAAGCTAGCTGCGGTTTATAGCCTGTGTTTAGCATTATGATTGATTGGTCAAAATTCAAAATATACTTTCGTTCCGTTATGAAGCCACGCTGTTGTAGTTATATGCCCGACTTAAGCTGAAACTTGTCCAGTTTTATTGAACATATAGGTTGTAATAAAATTTATAAATAAATGTATGAATTATTCAAGGCGTCTTTGTTATGGAAACTGTAAATGTAATAGAGATTTCATTTAGTTTTGATGCTCTTCTGGTTTAAGCATCGTCCACATCAGGTTCTATCCGAATACAGGTACGGGTCATTCTGTCATTACAGTTACAGATTATACACAGATTGCACAGCCCTAATATGGACCTATTACCCATTCTCAGAAGCAGAAGTGAACTTCTGCAATGAAGAACCGGAGAATAGAACAAATAGCCTATAATTTTGCATTCCCATTTGCTGTAATAGCAAAAGAAAAAAAAAAATCCACAATAGCATTTTCACAACTTTCCCAAAGAGGAAAAAATACAGAGAGATTGATGAAATGAGCAGGAGTAATGAGAAGAGAGAAAGATGACAAACCTACTGTCACTTCCTCAATTATTATTATTATTATGTCATTCAATGCTCAGGTAATACAACACAAAGTGCAGTACCATATTTATCGTGCCATATTCAATTATGTGATGACACACGCTTGTGATTCAGCATTTTACCATATTATAATCGAGGCCAGTGAAATCAAGGATACACTAAGTATAGGATACACTAAGTATAATCCTGGAGAATCAAAATTAGAAACATTACTTTAAAATTACATGTATAGCTTGGGCTACATCATAACATCCACACCACATAAAGAAACAATGGCTGAGGCCGTTCACCTGCTAGCGACACACACACACACGCGCGCGCGCGCGCGCACACACACACACACACAGATAGGCGGAGGCAACTAAAAAGCAGAGCTCATTGCTGAAATAACAGTAATTTTAACTGATAAAGATGGCATATCTTTCACTCACAGTCAGCTGATGTTATTTTAGACAATGATCTTAAAGAAGGGCATTATATAGCAGCATGATCTGAGTTAGACTGACACCAGATTGCATTATATATAATACATATAAGCTTACTTTTCAACAAATTGATTCCCAAAATTAAAAAAAAAAAAAAAAAATAGAAAGTGCCCTACTTTTGTATTAATATACTTACTCATGCAAACATGTTTGTATTGAAAATGATTCTATTAAAATAATCTCCAATTATTGGACATAATAACAGGCTGTAATAAAAAAAAAAATATCACCATTTCTGATAAAGGATAATAGTTCCATCAATCTCCAAGTGTGCAGGTTCTTAATCTGCCAAGCTCCCTCTCTAATGTGAATATACACACAAGGCCAAGGTGTGTTCGAGCAGTGTTTGGCACCTAATGACTAAGGTATCACCATCACATACACACACATTCCCACGTACATACAGCCAAAAGACACCGTTTTTGTTTTTGAAACAATCAGAGAATCTTACCTTTACAGGTATCGTGAAGGTTTTGGACAGAAGACAGGCTCGTATCTACACGGTACGGTGACACGCCTTATTCTCTGCTTCTCCTCTGTCTTTCTCTCTGTTCGTCTCATCCAATGGGTGAAGCCTTGACGGATGCTGCAGTGAGGGAGAAACACACCCTTTCTGCCTCTCTCACCAGCCGTCTGACCCTCCTCCCCTCCTCACCATGTGTTCCTCCCACTCACCTCTGATTGGCGGATGAGTAGAGGTGACATCATCTCTTTATCTGTTCTGACTGTACCACCCATCCCCTCCCCTCCCTTCTCTCTACCTCTTTCTGCTTCTGTCTCAGCCACAATGGAGAGGTTCATTTCTAAGTACCCCTCAGAGCACCCCTAACAAACTGAACTCTCCAAGGTATTTTCAAGAGATTTCCTCGACAACATTAATTACCATTGGCAGTTCAACTTCACCCTGGCCCTTCGTTATGTTTACCAATTGTAATCTAATGGGAATCGTCATAGAAATGATGCAATAATGCAAAGAATCTTAAAAAACAGGCCAATTTTAAAAACCAAACCTATTTTTCCTTTCAATTTGAGTGAGAAATTTGGCCTGGTCATGTGACATTTAACCTTATGCATGACTTAATGCAGAGTTGGCTTTGAGTTAAAATGATGATTATTGGCTTTAAGCTGAAATTCCATCTATCTCTATTTAGAGGTCTACAGAATATCTGATTTTGTTTTCTGAAAACCAATATTGTAACACAGTATGATTCAATGGAACATAAATATGCTTGTAAAAACACAATGTGCACAGGGCGGCCCCCTCCATATCCCCCCTCCCACACACACACCGGCCACAGGAGCAGATGGAGCGGGTGTGGGGTAACACGGGCCCTCTGCCTTTGTCACACTGACACATGCGAGTGCTAGCTGAACACTAGCCTGAGCAGAGTTAAAGACCTCGGCTGTCTGTAAATGCCTATTCGTTAGGTTGTGTGCATGTGGACACTCCTTTTTTTCTGGGATGTTTGGATTGATTCAGAGTATCATTTTGGTATTTGATAATCTGATAAAAGAAGAAGTCTCTCTCAAGGGTCCTTCCTTCTGTCTCTACATCAATGAATCTCTGTATTGCACTGAACTTTAGCCCAGTCTGAACTAGACTGGCTTGACAGGATCTGTCTGGCTCTTTCCCTCCTGTGCCTTTACCGGAACAATCATGATAACACACAATCAGGATCAACTGAAATAGAACTGAATTATATTATATTATATTTTAATAATATAATATAATATAATATAATATAATATAATATAATATAATGTAATATAATATAATATAATATAACTCATCAGTATTTTTGTCTTTTTGTCCACTAAAAAAAACATCCATAAAAGTAAAATTTACTTGATCCCTGCCATTACACGTGTGAAAACTTCCCATGTTTGCCATACATGTTTGAGCCAGAGTCTGATCCGGAATCAGAAGACGAACCAACATCTCAAATACCAAGGACACTCCAATCTGTGACAGGATTAATCATCTGTATTTATATTTATTCCACATGTTTTTGTGAGGTGTGATTGTATTTTATTACATTGTTAGTGATGAAATGAAGACGCTACAGAAAGGTTATTATCTCGTTACATACACAGTAAAATCCACAGAGATAAATTAACTATGCTCAGAGTAGATATGGTCCCTCTCTATATAGTGTTAAAGTAACACTGAAGCAGAGTTAAAGTTAATGAGATAATTAAGCGATTAATTAAGTGATGATTGAGCATTAGTGATGAACACCTGCTGTTAACAAGCACAATCACTGAAGGAAAGAGAAACAACAAGAACTACAACTGACTGCACCCACAGCCTTAGATGAAATCAACTGAAAAGACTCACCAAACGGCATTACCAGCTTCACTTATTACTAACCATATTGACTTTATTTCTGTCATACGTCTACAGAAGTTCTTATTGAGAATTAACAGAGTTTTAATTATTGATGTTTTATTGGCCAAAAAATGATGCCACCATCATGGTGGTCAGTGTTTGCTTTAGTTGGGCTCTTGACCCTTTTATGTTTTTTAAAATAATTTGCTTTTAAGCATCTGTTATAGTGTTTTACAGCAAACACTTACACATTGCTGAATCAAAAGATTGAAGGAGCAGACCAGCTTGAAAAGCCTTTTTAAATAACATCACAAAGAGGTCTCTCAATCTCTTTTTTTTTGGTTTCTTGACTGAGGTTTGGCTATTACAGCTATTAAAAAAAAAATCATTAAACAAATGCCACTGTAATGATTCAATGCTGATAATGAACAACTACTACTGCTTAGACATAAACACTTATCATACAATCCTCAAAAGTGGTGACAGTAATTATTTATACTGCAGTGCATGATGGGTTTTTTACTATGGTGATACCCAGCATGCAGCGTGAAGCATTTTATATATATATATATATGATTCTTGATGTCTGTGTGTGTCTAAATAATACCATAGTTCAAAATATTTATGCCCTACACGGTTTTAAAATCACGATTATTGCTTGCAACACTTTCTTCTCATGCTTTAGTCTTACAGGATTGGCAATGTAAGACCAAAATATATAAATGACAAAACATATGATTAGTTGCTTTGGATGCAATCGGGCCATCTCACAATGACTCACATCACATAATATAAAAGCAGTTAATATCTGCTCATTGCAAAGTACTGACCTCACTGCTTTACAACATCATATGAGTTGATGCAGAGAAAAATCTAACGTAAGAAGTCAAGGGTCAAGAGCCCAACTAAAGCAAACACTGGTCTCCATGATGGTGGCATCATTTTTTTTGTTCTTTTTTTTTTTTCTTGACAAAAAAACAACATCTAAACCTCTGTTAATTCTCATATAGACATCTGGTTAGTAATAAGTGAAGCTGGTAATGCTGTTTGTGGAGCTGTTTAATTAGATCTTGAGAGATTTACCCCCAGTTTCACAGACAAGGTCCCAGACTAAAATGCATGTTTGAGCTGTTTTAACTGAAAGCAACTTGCACTGATAAAATGCTTAAAATGATAAAAAATATGTCAGTGTCATTGTTTTGTCTCAAGATGCACAACAGTGATGTTTTTTTTTTTTTTCTAAGGCACATTTATAAAAGCTACTTAAATTCCCTAATTGAACTAAGGCCTAATCCTGGCCTAATCCTGTCTGTGAAACCAGGCCTTAATGTTTTTTATGAGACCGCCTCTATGACTTATCCGGCCGACAAATGCGACCTCTGAAATGAGACGTAGCTAATGTGGACGTCAACAGTTTTAGATCAGATTCCAATTGGATACACAAATAATCGTACAGTATTTGGACTGACAGCCTGAACGTAACCTAAGATCATGCTCCACTCGTTGTTCATGACTTCACCCTAGTCTGTGTGGGATTACAAATTTAAGAATCTGTTTAAGATCTGCTGATCCTACGTCCTGTCATTTCATCACATGAAAAAAATTATTTAGCATTTTAAGGTAAACATGATGACATCAGATGAATGATTCTGTTAAACAAAGTTTCCAGCAAGAGTTTTCTGACAGCTCTTTTTCCATTTCCAGTCTAATAAACCAGATTACTGAGACTCTCACTTTTTGTCTTTAATGACTCTTCGAGTCCCTGTCCCATTCTTTGAATAGTTATGCTGATTGGATTAGAACTGGTGACACTCTACAGTCTGGGGCAGGTTCCTATACCTGAATACTTCATTTGCATGCTTTTTTTAAGGTCGCCTCACAGGTGCTTTGTCTCTATCTCTAAGCACCCCTTACGGAACAAACATATATATGGGAATATACTGCAAAATATAATGCAATATATTACATAATACATTTCCATATATGGGAAACTAGTGCTTATATTTTTCAATATACTGCAATATATGCATTGACCATGTATGGCTATATATTGATACATATAAAATATGTATAAATGAAGACAAAAATAGCATTACATTCATAAAGTTTTATCCTTTATTGTGTACATATATTGCACATACATGTTCCCATATAAATGTGAATGTATTGTACACACATATATATATACACACATTCATGGAATGAGTTACAATCAGTGGTTACAACAGACTTCTAGATCCCAGCATGCTTTGCTTCTGACTGTTAAAGGAGAGTAAATGTTAAAATTAACAAGTGTGTTTTGCTCAATATTGATATAGGGGGAGATCTGTTAGTATTTAAAGTTGTATTATTTTGGAATTTAAAAGGTTTTCTGGTATGTTTGTGTTTTTGGGGTTACCATTGTGCTGAAGAGTAGAGCCTGTAGTTAGGTTTATGATGGGCTATAAATTAGTCTATAATAACTTTATTTTAAAAGTAACTGCTGTGCACGCTATAGCACAGTGATAGTCTCTTTGATAGAAACTTTAGTACATGCAGGTGTGCTTTTGTTAACTAACTTGAAAATATGAAACATTTAAAATGTAAATAATTATAAAATATAAGAAATGTGTTACATAATATATTTTACCATATATGTGTTTATACTGCATGAGTAAATATATCTGCAATATATTATGCATGCAGTACCATATCTGATCACATATAAATCTATATATTATGAAGTACATTACTGAATATAAAATTACATACATTATGATATATTAGTAAATATATTATCACATATTTTTCAATATATGAAAAGCGGCAATTCCTTATGTATTATTCAATATATTGTAATATATTTACGCAATATATTTTTTTCTGTATATTTTCAAATATACTGTTAAATCATGTAATATATTGATCATTCATATATAGGGAAATATATTTTCTTTCCATAAGGGACTGCCCCCTAAAATGTATGTAAACTACAATGTACACTGCATTAGTTGGACTTATAGCATGTGTTCTCAATAAAGAATCGTGCTGAAGATACAGCAAAGTCTCTTGGTCTTCGTTTCTGAGTTTCTACAGCCGGAAGAGTGTGCATAGACATTTTTTTCAATAATAAATTAGTATTTCTGTAGATTGAATAAAATCTATACTTCATATAGAGAGATTTAATAACATAGATCACCCTTTCTCTTTTCATTTGCACTGTTTTTACAGCAAAACTCACTGACAGCATTTTTTTTTTCATTTTTGAAGTGAATGTTTTGCCTATATGGTGATTAGATTCACTGTTTTGGACCGCGTCTTGAACACAACGCGTCTAGTGTGTGGCATGCTGCTTCTCGACTGATGCATCAGTGTATTTGAAGTAAGTTTGAGGTTTACCATAGGGTTTAGGTTTAGTGATAGGCTTAGGGCAAATGTGTGTCATTTTCTTTACATTTCCTGTCTAAAAGTGACCAAAAAAAGTCATTAAAAAACAAAACAAAAAAAAGGGAGGGGATCCCCAGACCGCTACAATTTAGTGTGCCTCTTCTATTTGAAACCCCACCGGCTGCCACCGCCTCTAATCAGCAATCATAGGATTCACTGATGCTCCTTCAATGCCAGGTTAGTTATACACTACATTTCTTTCATGCTCTATTGACCCCCCTTGGCAACCCTATGTAAAAAACTCTAGTTCTGCCACTGTTTTCAGTAAGAATGACTCAGCATACACACAAGAATAATGGATCAACTATAATATCACTGACACACACTCTTGGTTTCCTCCACCATATGACGAAAGGCTGAAAACCAATATGATTATACAAACTCTGTAAACTGTCTGTAAGAGACTTACAATGCATCGATTCTCATTGAATTATCTGGTTGTTTAAATGACTAACGTCAGAGGATTTGATTCTGTTGTATTTTGGTAATGAACTGTTCTTATTGCATGTCACGAAGTGCTCCTTGATGGAAGGTCCAGATCCTAACAAATCGATTTGAGATTATATTACTGTTGGGCTGTAATTATATTTTTCCTCTTAAAGTCTTAAAGGTTGTTTGTAGTCTAAATTATCACATACTACAGATTTAAAAGTTTCTCCATTTGTGATGGCGAATGCTCACCTTGATAGTGTTCATTCACTTTAATAATTATTTTTTTTCCCTTAAAGGTGCAATATGTAAGGTTTTTGCAGTAAAATATCCAAAAACCACTAGGCCAGTGTTATATATTTTGTTCACTTGAGTACTTACAATATCCCAACTGTTTCCAAATATTTGTAAATCGTGAAAAAAATGCAATTTTAACCAAGGCTCCGGGACGTGTGAGGAGTCGCCTGTCAATTGCGTCATACCCGCGTTAACCCTGGGTCTGCCTCGGTTTCCGGTTTTATTTTGTAGAAACCATGGAAACACCAAAGACGCTTTAATATATTACACATTTTAATAGACAAGGGAACAACTGTTTTGATATATTTACAGACAGAAAACTAATTGTTGTTATCTCAACACATTTAGTTTTATTGTTTAAATCAAATTTTCTTGATTTTTTTTTTTTTTTTTTTTTTGCGAGTACCATGCTTTACCATGCCTCAGAGAAAAACACTATTTTGTGAAGTAGCTAACATAGCATAATCAGATGCAGCTTTATTTTTAGTAACAGTAATACAGAATTTTCTCCATCGTACAATACGTTTGAAAATGAATTACATGACATCAACACAAGCCACCCAGCATTTAATATGATATTCTAAAATCGATCTAGCTTACTGCAGTATCTCAAACAAGTGTCTCACAGCAGCCACCGAGCGAACGCACAGAGTAACATTATAACATAATTTTCAACACTCTCAAATGTATCTAATATGATAAACAGAGCTGCGTTACCTCATACTCATGACCGGAAAAGCGGAAGCGGCGCCGGCGACTGTGGCATAATAAAAGTTCCGTTGCTCGTGAGGCGTGTGTTGCGCAATCGCTCCAGCGGCCTCGTTCAACTCCCACAACACTCGGTCCTGCTCTGCTTCATACTACAATAACGTTAATGATCGCATCCATGAACATGATTTCTTCCCGCGTCCTATCCCTATACTTTTGCACCGTCCGTTGAGTTGAAGACCACATGTCCCAAAATTCCGCTCTCAAACTTGGCGTCGAGCTAATAGGCCTCTAGCGACCTCTAGCGGACAGAATTCTTACATACTGCAACTTTAATACCTGCCTCGATTATAAAAAATGAACATATTAACTATAGTGATCATCCATATTAACTATAGTGATCATCCATATTAACTATAGTGATCATCCATATATTCATGCTCATAAATCGCATAATTATTCATTAATTACAAACTAGGACAATGTAAAATATAAAAACATTTGTCTATACGTATGGTTTGATTTTAAGAACCAAAAATGAACGTGCCATTTAGACTTGATTGGGCATATCCAGTAAATGTCTCCATCTGCTGGATTATCTTTTTTCATCACTGTCCAAGAACCCAGTGCACATGATTATGACATATTTAGAGATGATTTTAAGATCTGCATGATTGTGATGCATATATTTTTTATGGGAAATAATTTTCTAAGGAATTTAATTAACACAAAATTGAAAATTATTAGAGTCCGAGTCAAATAGATACATCTGAATTACACTATATAATTCAATGAATTAAAAAGAGGGCTTTTAATGGAAGGGAAGTCATATAAAATATGAATTCACATTGAATGATTCTGCTCAGTTGGTTATGAATAATGAATATGTTCAAAATGTATATCTAAATATTGAAGATATTAAATACCAACACCATGAATTATAATAAATATTAAAAAATAAAAACATCAGAAACAACCTACAAATCAAAATGAATTGTTGTGTGTTCACAAATGCCATAAGTGTTTTAATATCACTTTATTATTATTAAAATCAAATAAATTTGTTTGCTCTTATCCAATGACAAAAAATAGAACACTTCTGATGGAAAGTGGATGTTCAGATAAAACATCAGGATTAATTCTATTTATGAGGTCAAGTGAGTCCAGAATCTAGTCAGTGTTAAGTGACATTTGACTTCAATAAACACCAGCCGGATGGGTTAGATTGCATAACCCAACATGCTGGGTTAGTTTAACCCAATACGTGCTCTGCCCAGTTTACCAAGCCCTAGGTTGCCAGTTGGGATCATTTTTACCCAGCCATTTTTAGAGCTCGTGTTTGAATCACAGAAATGGAAACAGAGCTGAGAATAGAAACTGTGCAGGTCAACATGTGCTTTACACCAGTGCTTTTCAATCCTGGCGCTAGTATTTCATCATCTTCGTGACTTTGTCTAGTTAAAAATCATCCTCTTAATCTGAAGAGCAGTTCAAACCTGTTCTACACGTTTGTTTCATCTTTCCTTTCACTTTTTATTCCAAAGACTTCTGTGCTTTTCTGAAGCATAATAGTAAAACTGAACTGAGCATCTGGAAAGACGAGTCTAGAGGCATTTCAGTCTAATACCACATCTCATATTTTTATTTGGCCATCGTGTCTAGCTTATTGAAACTGGCTGTGTATACAAAACAGCTGCAATGATGGGAATTATTCCATAAATCCTGCATCAAATTTGCTTGTGAAAAAGGGGCTCTTTTAATTGTTGTTTTATGCATTTGGCTCAGTGCACAAACGTGTGCATGTTTACTTCCGTTCTTAAAGATATAGTTAATTCTGGCATCATTTACTCACCCTCCCTCATGTCATTCCTCAGTCTGACTCTGTAAGAAACGCAACAGAAGATATTTTTAATGTTAGAGGGGGCCAAACAACATTGAATGAGAGAGAGAGAGAGAGAGAAAGAAGATTAGAGCCATATGTGATGGTGTGATGTCTCTTTGTTTTAATCATGAATTTGAGGTTAGTTAGGTAACTATCATCTTGCGTTGATGCATGACTATATTTGTATGTGATCAAGGCTTATGCGTAGTTGATCAAGCCGATCAAGCATTCTGTCCTTAAACCATCATAACCACCGTAGGGTTAAAAAACCTAAAAAAAAAAAAAAAAAAAAACTTCCTGGAGGGGGGTGTTATGTCAGGAGTATTTTAGTTTCATTTGTGTCACATTGTGTACGTTTACTAAAAATGTAAAAGTTTTTCCTTTGAGTTTTTCACGTACAGATGACAACGTTGTCAAAAAACCCTCCGCGAAAACAACTAAAACGCTGTATTCTGCTGCCGGGCCAGTAGATGGCGATGTCACTTTGTACAGAAACACTACGCGACTACAGATGGAACACACAATACGCATAACGTCACAAATTTACGTTTTTGTAGTTTACATGGAGATGATAACAGTATTGTTTTCAAAAGTTTTCCATTTTTAGTTGAAAACGTTGTTGTTTAAATGGCCCCTCAGTTTGGTTTTCCCTGTTCCTGCTTTGCCTGTCTTCTCATTCATTGTTAGTTGCCTTGGTTTCTAATTGAGTTACACAGCTGTTTTCTTTTAGCTCATTAGCTTTTATATAATTTGCCCTGAGTTTAAATTGTTCTTTGTCTGGTATTGTATTGTTTTTGTGTTCAAAGCTGTTATGTTTGCTTCAGTTTGGATTATCTTCTTTCTTTTGTTGTACAGTGGTTCAATATTAATATTATAAAGCGACGAGAATATTTTTGGTGCTCCAAAAAAACAAAATAACAACTTATAAAGTGATGGCCGATTTCAAAACACTGCTTCATGAAGCTTCGGAGCGTTATGAATCAGTGTGTCGAATCATGATTCGGATCGCGTGTCAAACCGCCAAACTGCTGAAATCACGTGACTTTGGCGCTCCGAACCACTGATTCGACACGCTGATTCATAACGCTCCGAAGCTTCATGAAGCAATGTTTTGAAATCGGCCATCACTATATAAGTCGTTATTTTGTTTTTTTTGGCGCACCAAAAATATTCTCGTCGCTTTATAATATTAATATTGAACCACTGTACTCACATTAACTGATTTAAATATGTTTTTAGTACATTAATGGATCTTGAGAGAGGAAATGTCATTGCTGGCTATGCAGGCCTCACTGAGCCATCGGATTTCAACAAAAATATCTTAATTTGCATTCCGAAGATTAACGAAGGTCTTATGGGCGTGGATTATTTTCATTTTTGGGTGAACTAACCCTTTAATATAATTTTAAAATGAAAGAAGTTGCAGGTCTATATCATTGAACTAACAACAAACTCTTGTGTTTTATCCATCAACATGAAACACTAAACATATGCAGGAGAACAAAGTCAGTGCTCTCATACAAGCAATAATAGTCGTATTAATAAAAAAGATACACAGATGTGACCTTAATAGCTGATTCGACTTGCTTCATAATTTACAAATTTTGCAACATTGACACTATTACTGAACCGAATTGATCTGAATAATGACATTTTAACTTCTGTAGAGCTGCTTTTATAGCAAAATTAGAATTTGTCTCATATTTGATGAAGTTTGCACCATTGATCATTATTCATATTTATCACTGTAAAGCTGCTTTGAACCAATCTGTATTGTATAAAGCACTATAGAAATAAAGGTGACTTGACATTTAAGGTAATTTTCAGTTATCTGTATGGTTGAATTTGATCATTGAATGTCAGCAGCGCAGACACTGGTGAATAAAGTGTAATTATACCGTGGTTTGTCTGAATACTCGATTCCGTTTGGCTGGATGGTGTACAATAAAACCGTTTAATGCACAGGTAGTTCCAGTCAGTTTAATCACCGTTCTATATTAATGTGCTGCTTTCATTGAAGCACACACACGTACACGAGAATCACAAAGTTACAGAAATGTTATGTAGCACGTCGCTGAGACTAATATGGTCCGATCCGGTGACATTTTCAGAATGTGTCAGTTTGGTTGTTGAGACATACTCGTCACATTCCAGCGATGTACAGCTATAACGTCACTACGACGTATTCACAACGTAACTGCGTTAGCTGCACTTTGAGTCGAGGGGTTATTGCCTCCACAGCGTGCAATAAAATTGTTTAATGCACAGCTAGCCATGGAATTTCCCTTACTTAAATCCACAAATTTCACAGACACACATCTGTCCAACACTAGGTGGCGCTACAATAAGGCAGTTTGCATTTTGGACCATGACTTTGGAAACCTGAGGGCTGGAAACAAAATGTGAACATACTTTATATGTGAATTATAATGTCTGGCATTGCTAGTTTTTCACAAATGCAATGTCCAAATTTGGCGAAACTTAATACAGTGGATATAAAAAGTCTGCACAGCCCTGTTAAAATTGCAGCATTTTTAAGATGTAAAAAAAATTAATGTGACAAGCAAATAGAAACTTTTAAGGAACAAAAAGAAAAATCACACACTTCGCACGTGTTAGGCAGTGTTGTCAAATCAGTGGTTTTCCTGCGGAAATGGGCTACTTTAACACTGTTGCCGTGGTTTGTTTTTCATGTCCGCGGGTTTCATGTCCCCAAGTCTATGGGGCCCCCGCAATTTCTCTCGGAGGGGACCCCACCCCACCCCGGAGCTCGATCGTGATAACTACCGCGGGGGAAAGTATCTGTTATCAGATTTGTTGAAGGAAGCTGCTTCTGTTCATGCGCGCCAAGACATTTTAGAAATAACGACCAGGGCGATGTTTTTCGGCCATGTCCGGAGTAAAGATGGTAACCCTATATACATACATTTAGGGTGATATTAAATGACTAAAACTCTGATATAAGATTATTGCCCATATTGCCCATCTCTAAGTCATTCATTCCCTGTGCGACTTCTTGCAAAGGCATGTCCAAACCTCTTGCGTTTCGTTTAGTCACACCACAACCACTCTGAGCTCGACTGCTGATGTCTGAGGTAAAACATGCCCTCCTCTTTAGCATACAGACAAAGAAATGTAGAAATACATAAATGTGGAAATAAATAAACGTAGACATAAATACATATACATAAATAAATGTGGAAATAAATAAATGCATAAAGAAAACTGGGCTACTTTAACACTGTTGCCGCGAATTGTTTTTCATATCCGCGGGTTGAGGCGACCTCAAATAACATGATATTTAGCCACTGGAATGTGAATTTTACCAAGGGAACCCCGCCAAAAATGTGGATTTTACCCCGTGGAACGCGATTTTTACCGGGGGGACATTTTTTTTAATTTCCCTCCCCATTAGCATAGACAAAGAAATGTATAAATAAATAAATGTGTAAATAAATAAATGTAAATAAATAAATGAAATAAATAAATGTGGAATAAAATACAATTATACATAAATAAGGAAATAAAAGTATACTCATTTTTTTTTTTTTTTTTTACATTTCCTTGAATATTTATTTATGGTTTTTTTTTTTTTTTTTTTTTTTTTTTTTTACATTTCTTCGTATATTTATTTACGTATTTATTTATTTATTGTTTTTGCAGGTTTCGTCCTCCATACATATTGACGCCGTGTCTAAGACACATAAATAAATCTGCTCTATTAACATTCTATTAACCGAAATGTTTACATTAACATCTTGTTTTTTTTTCTATTAAACTCACACGGCTAGTGCGAATCCGAGCGCAAAGCAATGTGTCCACTTAGACTGCACATTTCAGGCTCAGTGCCTCTGTACTAGGAATCCTTTGTTTCGAGATCATTCTCGAAACGAACATTTGAAACATGAAAGAAAAGTGAGTTCTGCACGGGCTAATGCTCTTCCCAGAACTGAGGTTGTGGATTTGCTTTCTTTTGCGTATTCATCTTCTCACTATGTAGGCTATATTAAAGTATTACTTGCGTGACAGTTTGTCTTGCCTCGTCTTACGTGTTACGTGAATTGTTAACAGGGCAACATTCGTTACATGGGAAACCGAAAGTGTTTCACTTCATACTTTTACTTTCACTTTTAAAGCGCACACACATGTCCGAATACATGAAATTATTCCACTGTGAGTTCATCGAAAATTTCATTTTTTTTTTTAATGACCTTAGCACAAGTTTTATAGAAATGTTGGTGTGTTACTGAAGAACTGTTGTTTGGAAATATGACTGAAGTTGTAGAGATAATTTGACGGTGTTATGTTTTAGATTGATGGAAGACAGGTCGAGGCACATGCGACTGAGAGAATGGCTCATAGCGCAGATAGACAGCGGCAAATACGCTGGACTAAGCTGGGAAAATGAGGAGAAAACCATGTTCAGAATTCCCTGGAAACACGCCGCCAAACAGGACTACAGACAGAACCAGGACGCTGCGCTGTTTAAGGTAAACATAGCCTACATTTTTTTTTTTTTTTTTTTACCGTTAAACCCACTTTCAAGGGTAGTAGTGCACTACAATTAAGATGTCTAAACGGACAAAACTTATAACGTCTAATTATTTAATTAAATAAACGTTTATATCTGCACACAGCTTTTAATTTGAACCGTTGAAACTTTAATCTTTAATTAAACGTAAATTGTCCCATTTAAATCCAGATTATGAAAATGTACACAATTTGCAAAAATAAACAATACAGCTGGTATACATGGATACGTATAGATAATATAGATTAAACACACTGTGCGTCTCAGGCATGGGCCATGTACAAGGGTAAATTTCAAGAGGGCAGGGACAAAGCAGATCCCTCTACTTGGAAAACACGCCTGCGTTGTGCACTCAACAAGAGCACAGACTTCCAGGAGGTTCCTGAGCGCAGTCAGCTGGATATCTCTGAGCCATACAAGGTCTACCGTATCCTGGACGACTCAGGAAGAGTGACAGGTATTATAAAAGATCTGCACTTGTGTTTCTCAAACCTCAGCCACCCAACACCCAAATCTCACTTCCTCATTTATGTATATATTTATAATCACACACACAATATTCAAAACTAGCTAAAGTGCAAGCCACTTCTTCTGTCCTCCAGAATATGCTGGAAACCCAGTGATATCACATGACAGCGACTGCAGCAAAGCCTTGCGAGAGACACGTCTGCCCATGCAGGTACTGTTCAGTGAAAACTGTGGAAATCCCCACCCTCACTACACTGACTATAAACTTGGATTATATTTTCTGCCTCCTACTGGACAGATTCCAGAGGTGTGTTACATGAAATAATAGTTTATTTTCACATCCAGGAGGACAGTCCACTTGGTGACTCAAACAAAGGTGCTGGATGGAGTGGTCAGTGTTTTAGTTTCAGAAAATAATAACTAACGACGAAAGGTTTCATTTTCACTTATATTGTACGTTTGTTTGTTTGTATGTGTGTGTGTGTAGTGAATGGCAGGTCGCATGCATGTCCCAGTACAGACACTAAAGCCTGCATTAACTCCAATCTTCAATCTGTTCCCATATATCCATCTCACGTCCCCATATCTGGTGAGAGAATTTTTCAGCAAGCTCAGATTCGAATGTCTCTTTAGTTTATTAATGCCGGGTTCAAACTACATGATATCAGCCCGATTTTGGCACAGGAGCTTTTCTTTACACAGCTTTCAAACATGGCGAAACAAAAGAGAGACGATGGTACTGGGCTGCTAGGTGGAATTATGTTTTTTGTCCACAACAGGACAAGAATTTAGGAGTCAAAACCGCATAATCTGACACACTGACTATCGTAACACACAAAAATATTGTGTAGCCTGAACCCAGCATAAGTACTAACTTGAAACTTGGTTTCATTATGATTTTAAATATTTAATCACTCATTGAAAGAAAAAAAGCATAGACTGACTAAAATGGCACAGTATATAACATTCGGTGTAATTTTGATGTACAGTGAAAAGTATTTGGGCAGTTGTCAGATGTAACGATAAGTCGTTTGTGTATTTGTAGACTGCCGTCTGGAAGGTGCGTTTGTTCTATCATGGTAACCTGGTGCAAAGCCTCACAACTGCATCTCCAGACGGCTGCTTCATTCTGCAAGGCTGTGCTCCGGTAGGGAATGAGCGTATCTACGGGCCTTGTGAAGCCGAGAAGGTCTTCTTCCCCCGTCCAGACACCATCCGCCTGCCCCCGGGCATCGCTGAAGCCATGAGCCGTCTTCTGCCCCACCTGGAGAAAGGTGTGCTGGTGTGGGTGGCTCCAGATGGCGTGTTCATCAAACGCTTCTGCCAGGGCCGCGTGTACTGGGACGGCCCATTGGCAGAGCACAGACAGAAACCAAACAAACTAGAGAGAGAGAGGACCTGTAAACTCCTGGATATGACCATCTTCATGCAAGGTGAAGAAGAGGGAGGGGCTTAGCCTGGGAAACCGGTCCTTTTTATATACTTTCTTCAGCATGTCCTCAGACTGATTCCTGTTTTCTTGGCAGAGTTACAAAGCCACCAGCAGGCCACTGGTCCCGAGCCACGATACACAGTGGACCTGTGCTTTGGAGAGGAGTTCCCTGACCCCAGCCAACCAAAGAACAAGAAGCTCATCACTGCACAAGTGAGTATTCAGTGGCATTAGTCCTGAAGCGTCATTTTGCGCGTTTTTGCATTTAGCAGTTCTACTGCAACAATTAGAGGTGAACTGATTGTTCAGACAGTAGGAACTGAAATATTGACCGTTTTAGAACGGTAACTGCGTTTACTTGCACCGTGGTAATGCTTTTTCCTAGTTTACTTTTTTTGACAAATAACAAAATTTCAGAACTTGTTTGTCAAGGGTAGCGCTAGGGCTGGGCGATATGGCAAAAATAATAAAATCTTGATTTTTTCAGAACATTTGACAGATTCACGATTTTTTTTTTTAATCATCTGGTTAAAAAAAAAGTTCTATTCCAAGCGCACCACACCTGAAGTGATCAACATAGTGTAAATGTAAAACAAATGACTTATTTGTTAAATATCTTTGCAGAAAATATGCATTCAAATATGAAGGCAAATGCTGTACAAACTAATCTTAAACATATCCTTTACACTCAGAAATAATATAAAATCAGAAAAATGCTAAATATTTCTTAGCCAAAAAGTAATATCAATAAATAACACCAGTAATAGGCTGTTATTAACAGCAAATGCTTTGTAAACAGAAATAACAGCACCTTTCAGCCTGTCACCATCATGCAAACATGAAATATCAAACATATAGTAATAGTTCTTTAAAAGTTTTTGCATTCCATTATGCCATTTTTCCTATTGTTACTGCCTATCTGGCAGACATGTTTGGCTGTTGCACTCGTGTATTTTGCAGCGTCTCACCTATGAAACGGCAATCTAAAAACGTTAAAAAAAGTTCAACTTGCATTTAATAACTTAGATTTTTTCCCATTCCACTGCCCGTGTCTCATTTTTTTTTCAGCGCAATAATGCATTTTTGAGTGAACAGCCGCTTAAGACTAGCAATGTGTTATCCATTCACAGAGCGTTAATCAGGCGCGCCATCATGTGATCATGTGTAATTGTAACATTTGCTAACATTTTTATTAAAAAACATGATTTCTCACTTTAAAAATAATAAAATCGAAGGCAAAACATTAAATTCAGAAAAAAAAAAAAAAAAAAATCGAAAAAAGTGCCCAGCCTTAGGTAGCACAATAAAGTCATAGACTTATTTCCATTTTGGTCCTTGCTCAAATTACCTGACTTTAGTTTTCAGTTTATTTGGAGATGTGTATTTTCAGAGAGCCATATACCTACCTTGTTTAAATCCTGACCTATTTTATTATTAACCTTCATTTAACCAGGCAAGTCACTTAAGAACAAGTTCCCTTTCAGTCAGTCACGTTCAATGTTACATCAGAACTGAACTGACAAATTAAGATCTCGCCAGAGAGCCCAATCACCTTCGAGTGTAAACTAAACGAGCCAATGGACATTGGCGTGTGAGATTTGCATCGCACACTCTGCCCTGCAAAAGGTCGTGGAGGTAGCTTTTGTTCCGTTGAAGGGATGGGTTGTTCGTATTCTCAACTATCTCAAAAGACTGGCTCATACTGGCCCACTCGTGAGAGCAGTTGTGCGAACACAGGAACATGGTGCTTTAGCACCTCAGCCATCTGAGGGCCAACTGGGAAAGGAGCAAACTCTCCCGTGCAGAGAATCTCTTCTCTCGGTATGGAGTTGGATTCGGTCAACCTGACAGCACGCCTCATGGAGGAACGTGCTCAATCGGTGCTGAACTGCTTGAACTCCCTCTAAGGCAGGACGGCGACCCCACTGAAACTATTTCAGAGTCTCCTGAGGGCGTACGGCATCCGCAGCCACAGTAACGCCACTCGGATTGCTTCATATGAGGCTGCTTCAGTACTGGCTTTACGGCCGAGTCCTGAGGTAGGCATGACAATGCGGCATGTACCAGGTGACAATCACCCCAGCCTGTCGCTAAACCTTCAGCCCATGGTCAGACCTTGCGTTTCAATGGGCAGGAGTTCCCCTAGAACAAGTGTCCAGGCATGTGATCATCTCCACGGATGCCTCCACCACAGGATGTGAAAATAAACTATAACATTCTGGGCTTGCTCAATCGTGCAGCCAACGAGCTTTCACAACAGCCTACGCTTCTGGGAGAATGGAGACTCCATCCCCAGGCGGTCCAGCTGATCTGGAGACGCTTCGGAGCCGCACAGGTAGACCTGTTTGCACCTTAGGGGTGCAAGAAGGTTAAATCCTGCTCACCCTCATGTCATACCCTCTTGGGACCTTGGTGCTAACAGCATTACAGAGAGCGGCCTTCGAGCCACTGCAGTCAGCTGAGCTGAAAATCTTGTCATTGAAGATGGCGTTCCTGACTGAGTTGGCCTCTATCAAGAGGGTAGGGGACCTGCAGGCATTTTCGGTCGACGAATTGTGCCTGGAGTTCAGGCCGACCAACTCTCAATTTATACTGAGACCCTGGCCCGTATATGTGCCCAAAGTTCCCACCACTCCTTACAGGGGCCAGGTGGTGAACTTGCAAGCACCGCCCCTGAAGGAGGCAGACCCAGCCCTTGCTTTGCTCTGTCCCATCCATGCTTTGCACCTGTATGTGGACCAAACACAAAGCTTCAGGACCTCAGACCAGCTCTTTGTCTGTTATGGAGGCCAGCAGAAGGGAAAGGCTGTCTCTAAACAGAGCCTGGCCCACTGGATAGTGGATGCCCTTGTCTTGGCGTACCAGTCCCAAGGCGAGCTGTGTCCCCTGGGGTGACGGCTCACTCTACTAGGAGTGTTACTTCCTCCTGGGCATTGGTGCACGGTGCCTCGCTGACAGACATCTGTAGAGCTGTGGGCTGGGTGACACCCAACACGTTTGCTAGATTTTATAGCCTTTGTATAGAGCTAGTGTCCTCCCATGTACTTGCCTCAAGTAGCCAGTAAACACTGGAGAGCTCGCTTGGTGTCTTGCTTGCTGCGCCATTCCCTTCTACGGATTGGATATGTGTGCTTATCTTGCTCCTCAGGTGAGTTCCCCAGCTGGTGATCCCTGCTTGGGGTCGGATGTGTCGGAGACACCCGACGCCAGGCCTAACACTCAGTGTAAGTACACCCAGTGGTTGACCCTTGTGCTAGGCTAGGTGCCCATATGTTGTGATCCCTATGTGTATTCTTCCACGATACGGCTCCCCTGTTGGCGAGCCTGTGTCTTTCTCTAAGTCAGACTCCGTTCTGCATTTCTACTCGGTATTGATTTCACCCTAACTAGGCTGAGTCTATCATATACACCTAACATATGTAGTATTGCCCTAATTGGCCAATCCATACATGTGATTTCCACATGATACCTCCATACAGGCAGGATGTACTCTCTGTAGCATTCCCTTACGGGGGTACTCTTTCAGTGTTATCCAAATTTCTTACTGTATGGGTTGGGAAGTAACAGCAGTCATTGACCTTCTCTGTGGTAACCCCTGTCCCATCTTTCGCCCTGATAGGTGCGCGGGGTTCAGGTGGCTTACACCAGGCACTGGAAGGGGCAGCAATAGTGGCGCTTTGATAGGGATCCCAATTTGTCAGTTCAGTTCTGACGTAACGTTGATTGTGACTGACTGAAAGGGAATGTCCCGTCCCATCGCCACAATTGCTGTACCACAGCTGAACGGTCGGGACACACCATCTCGGCTCCTCGGCAAAAACCTGAATGTGCGTTTACACACGCTCTTCCTTATATGTCCACTTCGTGGGGCAAATCTCGCACGCCATTGTCTATTGGCTCATTTAGTTTACACTCGAAAGTGATTGGGCTCTCTGGCGAGATCCCAATTTGTCAGTTTAGTTCTGACATAACGTCTCTGTTCCTTCCTTTAGGGAACAAGGGTTATAGATGTAACTGAGACTTTCTTATTTTCAACAACAACAAGAACAATTTTCACCTGAACCTTACATATATCCTCATCAAACAGCACATGATAATGTATAATAATATTTATAATTATATAATGCAGTGTAAGAGGTACAGATAATCTGAAAACATGTGTATGTTGGAGTTCAGCGCTCTCTATTGAGATATTCTGCTTAAATGAAAGTATCATTCTCTTGATTTGTGCTTATAGGTGAAAGTGCAATAATTCTGATGAAATGTAAAAATAAATTTCTCAAATGACAATCATTGTGATTATAATTTTGAGCAAAAATCAATGTAACCATTTTGCAGCATGGCGAAAATTCTCATTGCATGGCGAAAGTTTTCATTGTTTAAAACTAGACTAAAATGGCCAGATGTTTAGTCGACTAAAACAAAAACGGTACATGGTTGACTAAATATGATAACAACTAAAAAGGACATTTGACTCACGATCAAGACTAAAATTAAATTAGAAAAAATAGCTGATGAAATTAACACTATTTCAAAGCATATCATACATTAAATATTTATATTACCTTATTTCGATCACCCATCAAAAATGCACCTCAGTACTATTGTTTTCTCAATGTACACAAAATCAGTCATTGCGTTTGACTTATGCAGACAACACAAGGGACCCGGTTTGCAACTTTGTTGCAGCACATACCTTAAAGGGCTAGTTCATCCAAAAGTGAAAATTGTGTCATCATTTACTTATACCTTCATATTATTCCAAACCCATAAGGTTGATCTTCGAAACACAAATTAAGATTTTTTTTTTTTTTTAATGAAGCCTGAGAGGTTTCTGTCCCTCCAGTGAAAGTCCAGGTAACCAAAACTTAGAAGAGTTAAAAAGGTCATAAAGGCATCATAAAATGAATCCAGATCAATAAAGCGGTTTAATCCAGTCTTGTGAAGAGACTGTAACGTCCTTCTGTTTTGGTTTCATTTCCATTCTGTTCCCTGTGCTGCTTTTCCTGAGTTCTGTTTGCTAGTTAGTTTCTATGGTTTCTAATTGGATTTCATTCACCTGTTGTTCATTTATACCCTTAGTTGTTCCTGTTGTTCTGTGTTGTCTTTGTATTATGTGGTTGTGTTATGCTTTATTCCTGGTAATTTCCTGCATGTTTCTATTTTGAATTGATTATTAAAGACTGTTTCTGTTTATTCTCCATCATTGTGCGATCAGTACAGCCACCAGCTGTGACAGAGATACCATCGCACAGATTTAATTTGGGCTTTTATTCACATATGAGCACATTACATTTGGTAAACAAGGAAGTTAGAACAAACCACATTGTTTTTCCTGCATCATGTGATACACATTTGAGCTTCTGTGTTTACCAAATGTGATCAGCTCTATGTATGTGTGTCTATTAGTGCTGTCAATCCATTATAAAACAATGAACTAACTAATCACTTTTTTTTTTTTTTTTTGTAATTTGTAAGATTAATCGTGATTAATTACAATAAAAAATGCTGGAGCTTTTAATATTTTTATATTATAATAATTTCACAGTTACTCCCCAAATGAATGTGAAAACAAATAAATAAAAAAATTATTTAACTGAACTTAAAACAATCTTCAGATAAACCCATTATAATAAATGTCATATTTAACTGTGGCCTTCCTACCTGTCTAACAGATAGGAAATATACAGAAATTGAATAAAGTTATCACACACTTTACAGTCTTCACTGCAGAAATTATAAATTAAATATAGATTAATCCTTATTAAAGCTACAATTTTCTCTGTTAACTTTGATTAACATTAATGACAGACATCTCAGCAACTGGTTTATTAGGCTACTGTCACTTTAAGAGCTACCGCTGCCGAACATACTAGAACATGAACATGACACAATAGGCAGTTTGGCATTTGTGTGTTATTGTTAGTTCAAGTGCGAAAGAGAACTCAATACTGGTGCCGTCTTTGTTTGTACAAGAGTCGTATGTGTCACACAGACACGACATTCACAGACAGCACGTTCTTATTTGTCTTGTGGCGTTTGGATGGTTTAAAAGCATTTGAATAAGAGCGTGGTCATATAATTTAATGTTAGCCAAATTGTGATGGAAAAAATGGATGCTTTGTTAATTGCGTTAAATATTTTAACACATTAAACTAGAAAAAATTAATCGCATGCATTAATGCATTAATTTTGACAGCCCTAAATTAGATTAACATTTCCATTGATTTGACACTATAACATGAGTGTTTTATATATAACAAACTTGAATCATCAGCTTCAAACTGTAGCAGAAGAATTCTTCACATTCTTCATGTAAAGTAGGAAATGGTTGCGTTCTTGCATATCATCCATGTTTGAGGCTATAATGTTTAAACATCTGTTCTCTTTTCACAGATATGAGTGCAATACTTTTTTGCAGGTGCAGGGGGACTTGAGCCCCTGCCCATTTGATCGCAAAAGTGAAAGTGCCCTTTGCGGTTGCGTTACTTTCAGAAACCCACACAACCCAACACCACCCACCCCCCACCCCCCCACCCCCACCCCCCATCCCGGAACGAGATTCGGTCAAGGGAGAAACCCACAACAACATCAAAACATTTGGACACCCATTTCCACCACTTAATTTACATAATTGCAAAACAATTACACAATTTTCTCATAGTTATTACTTTTTTCCATCTCATAATGACTGAACATAATCATAAGTCTTTATTATGAGAACTTAATTATAGGAATTATTATGAAGTCAGTATTATGACATAAAGAGTATCTTTAACATAATAGTACTTTTTACTTATGAGCTACAATGTCATAATAATGAGATATGGTCTATTTATTCTGAGACAATTTATTTTTTCTTTTCTTTTTTTCCTCAAGTGGCAGAGCTGTGGTCGGGACCAAAACTTTATAATTTTAAGCCATTTAACTTATTCATACATTTATGTCTACAAATTACTTGTTCATTTACCTATTCATTACTTTTTCATCAATTTTATAGACTTACTTAATTATACAATATAAACACTATATAAAGTGTCCTGATACTGAAGTTTAACCCCTCCCTAACCATGATCATAATATCTAGACTATTTTTGTTGTTGTTGTTGTTGTTCCAATGTAAATCATACACTTTTGTAAAAGCAGCAGTTCTTTGACTACCAGTAGAGGGCATTGTGGAATAATCATACAGGACATGAATATTTTCTTTCTTTCTCTGTGTGTAGGTGATTCCTCTGTTTGCTGTAGAGTGTCTCCGCAGGCATAATGCATCTAATAATGTGGAGATGAAGCAATCACCCCCACACAGGAAAACCAATGATTAGACACACCTTAATCAGAACAGTACACATTTCAACATCCCTGTGTTTGCTTTCTCCAAATAATAATAATTATAATAAAAATGACAATAATAATAAACATTTATTTTTCTGTAACTAACAGCAGTAGAATAAAATATATGTTCACATTTTCTTCTCTCATTATCAAGCTTTATATCTTTATTCTAATCTATATATATTTTTTTACTAATAATCATGGTTCTGATGCAATTAGATTATGATTTCTTTATTTTTTGTAAAATTATGTTTGAAAAATTAAATTAAAATAAAGAGTTTGGTTAGTCTTCTGTATCATTTGGTTATTTCAGAAGGAAAACTCCTATGACTCATGTTAAAAAACACAGCTTGTAGTGAAGAGAATTTATGTTGCATTACATATGGGCAATGTTAATGTAGTGCTGTGCAGTCAAATCCTTCAGAGAAGAGGTCAGAAGAAGATACGGCAAAAATTAAAAGTATTATTATTATTATTAGAAATATTTATTTCAACCTTTCAATGAGAAAAAATAATAATTTAAAGTGCCCCTATTATGCTTTTTCGAATATTCCTTTTCATGCAGGGTGTAATATAGCTGTTTATGAATGTAAAATGCATCTGCAAAGTTTTAAAGATCAAATTGCACAACATAAACGAAAGAATAGATTCTGAACTGCCGAAACGAGTTGTCAGCAATTTCAGTCTCACTTCCTGTTACAAATCGTAACAGTAACAGCGTGACAAATTTGCATAATGCTCATCTATGGTCTTCATTGGCTGCAGGCAAATGCCATCCATTTTCAATGGATGAGGACCTTGCGCTGGAATTGATACAGGAAAATCGACACCATTGTTAATGTTCGTATTACTGTGTATCAAGTGCTGAAGAGCTGAAATTCAGATATGTTTCTGGCCAATCAGAGCAGAGTCGGCTCAAAGAAAGGAGGGGTTTAGAGAGACTGTGGCTGCATCTGAATTTGCATGCTCTCTTGAGTAGGAACTTATTTTAAACAAGTAATTACTTCGCATACTACATTCACCATGTTGTCAGAGATGGGAAGTAATGAAGTACAAATACTTTGTTACTGTACTTAAGTAGATTTTTCTGGTATCAGTAACTCACTATATATTTTTATTATTTACTTTTTACTTTCACTCCATACAGTTTTACACAAATATCTGTACTTTCTACTTTCAAACCAGGCTTGTTACTTTTGTTTTAATCTGTATTTGGTGGTTCGCCATACGATAACAAATGTTAGTCTTGATTGGCAACGCGTTTCGGCTCCGCCAAAAGGTTTCGAACAGAATAATCAATGCAAGACTCGAGTGGAAGCGCCCAGGTGGAGTAGAGAGGCAAAACTACTGACCTGTTCAGGACTTCAAGTGCAGGTCAGTTTCATCTGCAAAAAAAGGCTATTGTAGTTTTGTCTTTGTTTTCTTAGTTAAGCATTACACTGCTAGCATTCCTATCATCAGACAAATATTCACATTGTTTTATTATAGGTTTAGAGGGAGCTAGGGCAGACAACAACACAACCCTTACAAAAATGAATGATGGTTTTTCTACAAATAAAACTGAAAACCATGGTTACTATAGTTAAACCATGGTAACCACAAATTAACCGTTGTTTTTATATAAAGATATTGTTATGATGTAGTTATTATTGTACTAATTTTGGCATTTAGGCAATTTAGAAAATATAGTTTTGTTAAATCTCAAGTATTTAAGTCATTTTAAGATAAAACAATACATGGTTTAACATATGGTTGTAATATAATATTTTAAATTTAACTAAAATGTATATTACAATGAAAGGGTCACAACAAGGTTTTCTGTTCAAAAAGTGACAGGTACAAGAAAATGAGCAAAAAAAAAAAAAAAAAGAGAGAGATATCAGGGAAAATGAAGAGACTGAAAAGGAAGTTAAGGTGCAGTTCAAGACAGAACTTCTATATTATTATTATTTGATGGCCATAAAAAGAAAAAGAATAAATAAAAAATAGGGCTTGTCCGTGGTTTTAGAATTTGTTGTGGGTGTATGGGATGGCCTGGATGAGTGTGAGATTTCCCGGCCTGAAATTTTGTCCCAGTCCGGCCCTGTTCTACATGGTGGTTGTTCAGCCTGGATACATTCATTAGCTAGCAAAATTTGAAATCAAAGTTCTTTTGTATTAATGTATTAATATGATGTAAGTTCCAGTTACCAGCGTGACACTAAAACAGGTAGTAGTAATGGCTACTTTTTACTTAAGTACATGTCAGAGCCCATACTTCTTTACTTTAACTTGAGTACAAAAGTGTAGCCAGAACTTCAACTTTTACCAGAGTCTTTTTAAACATGAGTATCTGTACTTCTACATGAGTGAAGGATGTGTGTACTTCTGCTATCTCTGCATGTTGTCATTATCACATGACCTACCAACGTCAGTTATGTCACTTCACTGCCATTTACAAATCCTCTTCCATGGCCTCATAGGATAGTAATGTGTCCATCATACACACACTTCAGAATCTCGTCGGAAGTAGTAGATCATCCAGGTACTTTTTTCCTATACTTTTATGAGTACAGTGAATTCAGACATGCTTTTTTTTGACACAAACTGTTTTTCACTTGCTATATAGTAGGGAAGTATGTGATTTCAGATGCAGTCTGAATCTTCAAAAGAATTGTTTTCAGACTCTTTGACAAATGAGTTGATGTGCAATGTATATTATGAGAAATTTAAAGTATTTTTTGTCCTTGGATGCATGTAAACCTATTGTAGGAGACTCCAAAACAAAATTAGATAATTACAAGATAATGGGGGCACTTTAAACATCCGATCTGCCCACTACTCGTCCTGCCTAAGGTCTCCTGTCCCTGTTTACAGGCGGCATAATTTCTGCACAAGTTTAGGTATGAAGTCCCAATGACAGCCCCACTCACAGTATTCCATGATTTCCGTAGTTTGTGGCTTGCCAGGTGTAACACGTCACACAGTGGAACATATCTGAGCAGATTACTTTTGAAGGTGTGGAATAGATTGATTACAGCTAATTCTGGCATTTTATTCTTTAGAAACAAATCCAAGTGCATTGTTTTTAATGGAGAGAAGCTGTGCATAAAATAAATAATGATGATATTGCTTTTCACTGTGGGCTGATTTCTGCTCCAAGCCAGTGTATTACATTTAACATTGCCCCATGTAATCATTTATTTTCCATTAGCTTGACATGCTGCCAGACAGAGAGTAACATTTATATGTATGATGCTTCTGAAGGTTTTGACTCTCTGACCTCATGAAACCATAAATTATAATAATATTCCATCAATAATAGTTTTCATTTGTCGCTTCATTACGATGCTAAAAATGGAATTCTTTCTATATAAATCTAAAAAGCCATTCTTTTATTTCTAGCGAACATTGTATTACAGTCTCACAACTTTAAAAATATACAATTTTAGAGCATTTTAGAACATTTATAAAGAAAAAAAAACTAACAGCAAATATTATTTGAGAAACCACAACAACAAAAAATAAATCAGAGAAAAATAAAGTGATAGAGTGTGCTTAATCAAGAGTAGATATACCCGTATCTGAGTTCAAAACACTAGATTTCTGTCATTTTTCCCTGCTCTCAGTCACAAGGAAAGGTCAAAGGGAAACCCACATATCACCAGAGGACTTTTCTGATGTCATTAGCACCATCGCTCTTTAAAAACACCAGGCCCAGGGTCTTGTGTGAGTTTGGTTTCATTCCATCATTAGTGTCTCTTCCCTGGGTAAGAACAGGCTGGAGTGTATAATGCTAAAGTGAACTAGCATATTGACCCCACACTGAAAGCTTGGCTGAAGGCTGCTAATACATTCAGCTTGCCTGCTAGACTGAAGGTACAAACGCAGTTCATAAGCATGAAACAAGACTGCATTACGAAAATAACAGTAGACTATTTCGTTTAGCATATTCACAGAACACTTGTAATGATATATTCCCATAATTGTGTACTTTGTCTTTTTTCCATCCAGTAGTATTAGTTTGTTATAATACTGATTAAAAAAAATACCCTGCAGAAAGAGGCTTGAGATTAGCATAACTAAAAGGTGCGAGGCATCACAAATAAGTGATTTTTGATTGTCTCATTGTGCATTTTGGGATTTGCTAGCATGTTGTTCTACATTCTGAAATCATGTTTAACAGGAGAAGACCAATTTACTAGCTATTCCATTATATCGATGAGGTTACCAATAATCAGTCGCTAAACCTTCCTGTGGTGTGAAGTCGATTAGAAACATTACTGCCGTCTCTCGAGCTTGGAGCCTTGAGGTAAATGGGTGCTAGTCTTGCTTCCTGGCTCCAGCTCGGGGGCGGACCAGCGTCTCTTGCGGGTGCGGGGTCGCTCGCTTATCGAATTAGAAGAAGAAGGCTGGAGCACTGGGGCAGACGGAGGCGCAGGGGGAGGGGGCATCCTCTCTGCCATCTCTTCGCAGTGCTCCACCGCAGCCCCTGCACGTATGTGCGCACGCTGCACCTGAGTGCTTGAAGAAGGTGTGGGAGTCAGGGCCAGACACACGTCACCGGTGCTGAGCTGACGACACTGCAGGCCGTACAGCTGGGCGCTCCGCTGGGGACTGCAGGAAGACCAGCCGCGGTCCCGGACGAAAAACGGATACTCTGCTAAGACTGTGAGTAGCTCCTGACGAAACAAGAATGTACATTTCTGTTAGATGACGTCACTTCACAGACACTTGAGATTTTCTGCCAAGAAAAGGATCTGCACTAAAGCCACCATTTTGCAGAGAAATATATCATAACTCAAATCATATACAAATCATAACTCTTTGTTAGAAAACATAATTTGTTCTTTTTTGTGTTATTATTGAGTAAAGCAGCAAATCTCATCACACACACACACACACACACACACACACACACACACACAGTTTGGGTAAAGTTCTGCCCTGTACCATAAAGGGAAACCAACAATAGCAACATTAATCACAATCAACTCTCCTCCTTTTCTAGTGGACGGAGTAAACGTCTCGGGTTACTTGTGTAACCCTGGTTCCCTGAATAGGGAACGAGACGCTATGTCATATGACGTCATATGACGTAGCGTCGACAGTTCCCATGAAAGGGAACTTCTGTTTTACCAATTTAAGTTGACTGTACACAGTGAAATTATTTCACTCACAAAATGTTCAAGAATTGTGTTTTGTAAACTAAACTGGTAAAATAATGAAGATGATGCTTTGTGTTGAATCATACCAATATTCAAACAAACTCAACTAGTGTGGTCGCTTAGCAACCACAGACGACAACATTCTGATGTTAATCAGATTTGGTTTGGTTTGACACCCCCTTAAAGGGATAGTTCATCCAAAATTGAAAATTATCCCATGATTTACTCACCCTCAAGCCATCCTAGAGGTTTATAATGGCTGTGAATGGGGGGCCGTGTTTTGAAGTAAAAAATAATGCATCCATCCATTAAAAAAAGTAATCCATACAACTCCAGGGGTTTAATAAAGTCCTTCTAAAGCGAAGTGATTCAGTTTTTTAAAAAAAAATATCCATATTTAAAACTTTATAAATTCAAATAACTAGCTTCCGGCAGACGACCATACGCATACTGTGCAAGTTGACTTGCGCCACAAGAGTAATCCTCTGACACGATGTATAACGCAGGATGTAGGCGTGCGTCTCAATCAGCTCCCTAGTTCAGTAGTCAGGGCACTGATCAGGGAGTCAGCTACATTCACTTAAATGATATACTGATTCACGATTTAGGGCACTAAGGAGCTGATTGAGACGCAGCGTAGGAGTATTGTAAGCTTAGACGCCTCTCACGGTTTAAACAAATAGGGCTGTGCAACAAATTTAAGCTCCTCTTATATCGAAATCCTCCATAATTTCTCTTTAAAAAATATCATTTTAGACTTATAATCCATGACTGATGATTTGTTTTTCTCTATCCTCTGCACCTCCGCATTCGCATTGTGTTGTGCATCAGGTCAAAGGATACTCTTCTGCCGCAAATCGACTTGCACATTCTGTGTACAGTCGTCCGCCGGAAGCTAGTTATTTGAATTTATAAAGTTTTAAATATGTTTTATTTTTTTCTTACAAAAATGCATCGCTTCGCTTCAGAAGGCCTTTATTAACCCACTGGAGTCGTATGGATTACTTTCTTTTATGGATGATTGCATTATTTTTTACTTCAAAACGCGGCCCCCCATTCACAACCTTTATAAACCTTGGAGGACTAAGGATATTTTTTAAATATATCTCTAATTGTGTTCGTCTGAAAGAAGATAGTCATATACACCTAGGATGGCTTGAGGGTGAATAAATCATGGGATAATTTTCATTTTTGGGTGAACTATCCCTTTTATTCTAACACAGGGTACAACGGGGCTAAAGGCACATTTGACTTTATTGTCATTTAAACAAATAGATGGCACAAAAATTCAGCTCAGCACTTATTTGATGATGCAAACTTTTGACAAACACAAAGTTGATTCTGCTGTAATTTGATCTAATATTTAATGTTTTTTAAAATGTTGTGGATTTATGTGGCAAGTGAGAATTGATAAAATTGACTATATTTTGAGACAATGTTCTTGTTAATGATTTTAAGTTTTGTTCAAGGTAATTAAAGCAACATTTTTTCAGTATAGTATTAGGGGTAAAAGGTGCCCCTGCTGTTGGGGCTAAAGACACAATAATCAACATGATAATAAATAGCTGGCTGATTTTTTCTTTTGTTGACATGACATGGTTAGATGCAGATGGTAAATATCATATATCAAGTTGGGTGTCCACCTTAGAGATAATTGCAATTTATAATGAAACTATCATATATAAAATATGAAATTAATCATATCATATAATAAAATATATTTATTGTTACTACTGTAAAGATTTATTAAATTACTATGGGATCTCAATGCTTTCAGAATCTTTACTTTTTAAAATAATTTAGTTTCTGTATTTTTAAAATGAACATATCGTAATGACAGTATATTTATTAAACAAAAATCAATTTTTTTTTTTTTTTTCAGAATAGGCCAAAAAGTACAAACTTTGCTAAAATGATTGTTCTGAACAAGTATTAATTTAGCTAAAGTATAAATACTTTGTGCCTTTTGCCCCATGCTGGTTCTACCCCATGTGGGGGGTTTTGTCATTGGCCGACGACAGTCTGTGACGTCACTACTGGTGTGACCATGAGTATAAAAGGGCACCTGTATTAGATGTCAACAACTTCTTTTCCTGAAGGAGATGTAGACTAGCAGGCCCGATTCATGGCAGAGAGACACAGTGTCTTGTTTCCCTTCTCAGTGAACCATGGTTACGTGTGTAACCTAACACGTTCCCTTTCGAATGGGAACTCGCACTGCATCCTCTAGAGGACACTTTGGGGAACAAATGCCCTCTATGCCATGCTGAGTGAATGACTGTCTAATTGGCAGTGACAATTACAAACAAGGACTCAATGGACTTAGATGCCAGAGTCAGATTCCTTCACCCAAGTCCACGAAACTGTCAGTGACACTGTTCCCTACAGCCACCACCCAAGCTCCAAGCCCTAAGAGGAGCTCAAAGGTCTGTAAATGTCAGCCTCAATGCCAGACATTATCTTTTAAGGGAATACTGGCACAGGGAAACAATGGTCCCCTCGTCTGTCACTCACGACCTAAAGGCCTGTACACACCGGGATGAATATTGTGTGCGATTATCGCCGACGTTTAACGCCTCATGACTAAACAAAGGGCGCCAATGTGAGTGTGCACACTGACACAAAAAACGGTAGGCGTAAAAGCGTCATTTTTTTAAAAAATGCCTCGGGTTCGTTTTTTTGGTTTGGCACGCCACGTTAAAAACTGGCCGACCAATGAGATTGGCACTTTTGTTCACAGGCCTGGAGCTGCTGAAGTTACACTAAAACACGACTTGGTGGCGCTCAAGCACAAAACGGTCTTGCCGAGCACACATAGATACCAAGATGACGAAGAGGAAGTAAGCAGCAAGAAAGGAAGACCCCTACAAACTGTGGGTGCTCTGCCAGTTCTTGGCCACACCAATAGATGAGTATTATATGCCATTTTATTTCTGTATTTTTACTGTTTTTTTTTTTTTTTTTCTTTTACATTCAAGAAATATAGTTGAGAATGTCTATTTCATAAATATGTTTATTTACACTACTGTTCACTTGCACTACTGTCATTGTGACTTATTTGGACTACCGATTCTGACTAACATCTCCTCGTGTCATGTATATGATATATTTGCCATTTTATATCTGTATTTTTATCTTCTTTAATTTGATTAATATCATAAATATGTTTATTTGCTCTACCATTCAGCACAAGCGCCATATACTGTCAGGGTGTGAATTTGCACGTTCACTTGGCGAATCACCAGTGAAAATCGCTTGGGTATGAACACAAAAAACGTCTCGAAAAACGCTGGCGATAAGCGTGCGCTAATTGTCCCAGTGTGTATGAGGCTTAAGTGAGCGGTCTACTTAAGGGACCCGCAATCAGGGGGAGACAGCTATTGACTCATGAAGGGGCCACCTGCGTGGAAACACAACCAGTCGGGAGACATAAGGAAGCTGCCTACTTAAGACCCCGCCATAGGCAGAGGCATGAACCTTGAAACCTACATATATATTATATATATATATATATATATATATATAATGTCCATATATATATATATATATATATATCTGGTTAAACCCATAAGTAAGAAGGTATTCAAAGCTCAGCCAAACAACTGATCCCCAACTTTGACTGGGCTAGAACCAATGACAATAGACCCTAATAAAGAAACCCTATAACAGAAGGGTGAACTACGCCCACTAGAGGAAACTAGAAATTGTTTGTAAAGTATTAGCCATGCTATAGTCTCCGAAGTCTGCCTGAGCCGAAACAGAGCATGAAGGACCCAAGAGAAGGTATCCAAGTAACTGGATAATCTTGAGCTCTCTTGTGGGATCAGAGGACCTACTTACAGATCCTGAAGGGGAGGCCCAGGCTTGACCACATTACCAATCTCCAGCGCACACGAGGAAACTACCTGCTTAGGGGGGCCCCAAGTGGGGGAGGCTGTTTGTACCTCATTCTAGGGAAACTGCCTGTTGAAGAACCCTAATAGGAAGACAGTTTGATTTAGGGGACCTCGATTCTGGGGAAGGGTAGCCACGACTTCACTGCCACAAGGGTGCTGCCTGCTTATAAGGCCAGCCTCAAGGGGGCTTCCTGTTAAGCTTACACAATTTGGGGAAGCCCACACCTTGGTAAACCCAAGGGAGCTTCCTACTTACAGAGATTATAATAGGAGGAGGAAGCTACCACCTTGTTGGTATTAAGGAGCTTCTTACTTAAAGGAACCCCCTCAGAGAGAGAGAGGAAGTTACAGGGGACTTCCTAATTATAAGCCCACACCAGGGGAAGGCAGTCTCCTTCCACATCACAGCATCAAGCATACCAACATAAAGTCACTCTACCGAACCTTCAGAACAGTAGTGCAAGTTTAAAACACGTGTTAGGCAAACCTCTGTTACCACGCCCTCTCTGAAATATATGGGGGAGGGGGAGAGCGAGGGATATGAGAGGAGGGAGGATATTACTTCCTTCTAAAGCACAGCTGTTTACCAGCACGCTTACTTTCAATGACCTCCCTCAAATCCCTCTTCGCCTTCCTCAGAGGAGAAGGGTTACAGTTGGAGACGCTCTCAGACAGCCCAGGGCCCCAGAGGTTTGAGGCGCAGATCTGGGATGGTGTGGTATAAATTACTTAAACACTGCAGACCACGCCCTCACCTCTCTGAACCTCTCGACAACTGTCTCAACAGATGTGCCGAAGAGCACAGAGGGTGATACTGGTGCACTGAGAAGAAAGCACTTTTCTTTCTCCCCGATGTCAGCCAGGTTAACCCACAAATGCCTCTCCATGGCTACCACAGCTGCCATCGAACGGCCGACAGCGGCAACACAAATCATCCAAATTATTAAGCATGTCAGCCTGGTAGGCTTGCCATTGTGTGCAAAGCCCCACCGGCCTGACCCACAGCCACGTACGCCCTGCAATTCAACTGAGATGTGACCCGCAATGGCTTTGTTGGCAGGGCTTGAGTATTCAACATCAATGTATATCTCATAGAAAGATAGCTCACAAGCACATCTTCCATAGGAGGCATTGATACATATACCTTCAACGATCATATAAATCGTGTGATGAAAAGGATGAATACGAGCCGGTTTCTTCCAGGACCTCTCCACCTCAGCGTGAAGGTCCAGCAGAAATGGAAGACTCACGGGAGCTGCATATTTATGGCCAGCCAGAAATCGCTCATTTAAATGCCCATGAGTGATCTGCAGCCTCTCGCACTTCCAGGGGAGATCTAATCTCTCTGTAGCACGAGCTATAACTTCAAACAGCACATCGTACGTGGGGCAGGCAGGCTGGGAGGGCTCCATAAGCATTTCTTCAGTCTCCAAAGCCACATCCTGCTCTTCCTGGCTGGAAGTCAAAAGAGCGCTGTCTGCTATATCAGAGGTCTCGAGAGAAAGCACATCCACATCTAGCAGCCTTCGGTGCTGTCTTCGCTGGGCCTCGGCTGCAGCAGGTCCCAAACTGAGGGGTGTAGACGCCTGTCCTAATTCCCTCGAGAAAAGGGACAGACATAAATGGATCTTCTTCATGAAGAGGCCCTCGCAAACCCCTCAAGAACAGAATGCGCATAATCCTCTCCAAGACATATGACGCACAAGTGACGCACAAGGTAACACTGACACAGCGGCACAAACTTCCTGAAACGCTTGTTCTGACATCCGTTATCGCCAAAATCACGCTTCAAAATAAACAGTCTGAAGACAAAAAAAGCTGATAACGTTGTAGCGTCTGGATAGATCCGGCTAGTCAATCAACTTTGGACATTTCAGAATGCTTTTAGCCTCCTGAACTGTGCATGTAAATCACGAATCGGCTCCGGCAAGTCCGGGACCAATTGCCCCATTGGCACCTTTGTTACCCCAGTAAAGAAAAACAGAACACATTCTCACCAGCTCCAGAGACTTCAAAGAGTCACCCTGGTGGGACTAAAGGACATATGGTCACAGGCACTGGCCACAACCCCAATACACACACACACATACAAACACGCATGGAGATTGTGAATGTACATTTATCCTCCAAATATGACTGTGCCAATATGTACCCGTCGCTGTATTTAAAGGTGCATGTATTTATCCCTAGTATATAAGCTTAGCTACGACTGTAGTTGTATTAGTTTTCTTCTAAACGATAAAACTCAAGTATAAACTGTATCTCACCTTTTATGTCTTTGCCATCTGACAAGTTTGGTCTCATTGTAAAGCTTTCGTTATGCTCTAATTGAAAATGTATGTCACATGACTGTAAAATGCATTCTTCTATTTTTAATGGTACTTTGAAGAAAATGTACTCAGATCGGACACTTCATAAACCATGTAAATTAGGTCATAAATGGAGACAAAGAAAGAGTTTGCCCGCCAAAATCGCACCCTCATCATGTATCCCAGGAGGCGTTCTGGCCTGTTGTCCTTAAAACACAACGACACGCATCTCTCATTGTCTCTCGATTGTCTCTCGCCATTTAACACACGTCTCTCCCGGACGTCTCGGCGACCGCGCTTCCATCACGCGCCCCCTCTCTTCGGGACGACCATCTTTTGGCAACCAGTTTCTTTGTCAAACCCTCTTCATCCGTCGCCCTAAGTCTTCACTCTTCATCGCCTAGGAGACGGACTCTTTTTCTTTCCTTTCCGGTTATCTTACTCTTAAGTTAAACCCTTGTTTGAAAATCCCGCTGAAGAACACCTTCTCGGAAAAGGACCAATCGCTTCAGCCGCACGCACCGAAACTCCTGCAGAAACACGAAACGACCACAGCACCTGAACCTATGCAAGTATAGAACCATTCTTTCCAAAGCGTTTTAAGCTCGATGTGTAAGCTGAGTTTCCTTGCTGGCTCTCAAAGGTTTTAACTGTTAGTAAGTTGCCATTCCTTTGATCACCTCTGTTTTCTTGACTTTACTTTCGTTTTCTATATATGTGTATTGTTTGTGTATGTCTAGTAGTATAGTCTCTGTATCCGTAGTTTCATATATTAAATACATTATATTCATGCTCGATTGTCCTTTTTGCTCATGCAACAAACCCAGGTCACTTTAACGTTTCGATCCAGTATCCTTGCTTTACGCATTGATGCTAGAATAGGAAGTCTTTCTCGTGGCCAGAGAAAAACCTTCCTTTTATAATCGGTTATGAGGAGCTAACGGTTTGCTGGACAAACTAATAGTTTCTCTAAATTATTATCAAACCAGAACTAATCATATATGTGACTGATTATAATTCGTTGTAATTAATTCACAATATATGTATAATTCCCTCTCGGGTCGGTATATGTATTATAATTAATCATAAAGCTTTATGATTTATTATATTCATATATTTCACCCATAAATTAATTAAATACCTGTACAGATTCGCTACAGATTATTTGGTGGAGAACGTGAGCAACGTTTTAAACTTGGTTTTGTGTATGAGCAACCTAGAATAATTTTGTGTGATTTAATGTGTATAGGCGCGCCTTACTGAGTGAGCCGACAACGCGTCCCTCATTCTGAAAAAACGTTAACAAGCTATTCGTGCCTAAAAACACTGTAGTCAATTGTTGACCGTAAAGTAAACTGCAGTCCAATTAATATTTCAAACTCGTATCTGCAAAAGGCGACAATCTTTTTGCAATATACAGTTTAATATTAATTTCCGCTTGAATAAACGAATTGAATCGTATTCAGCGTAGTTTTTTTGAAAAGGAGCTGTGACGAGTTTCTCACAGACTCTTTCTGAAGGCCTCATAATTGTAGCGCTATTAAATTTGAATTACTGTGTCGTCCAATAATTCAAAATAGCGTCTCGCTCCCTGGGTAACGTCATTGGCATAGCTAACCAATCATGTTACCTCTTGCAAATCTAATCTGAAAACAGTTTATCTGAAATCCGATTGATGTGTAAAAATTGGGAGCCAGCCACGACCTGATCCAGCGTGACTCGTAACAGCAGCGAAGAAATCCTGCAAAGTTACATATTCGTGTGCACTAAGTTTGCACAAACAGGGGTCCACTAATCCCCAAAATTGTGTACCCGTAATAAAGGGGCATATTAGTGTCCAGTAACCTGGCACCAAAGAATCCGCCGAGATTCCAAAGTTGTGTACCCGTGGTTAAAAGTTGTATATTAGTGTCCAGTAACCTGGCACCAAAGAATCCGCCGAGATTCTAAAGTTTGTAACCGTGATAGTGCAGTTAAATCAGCCGTAAGGGAATCAGAACCCCACAGACGCGCTAATTTAAAATATCACGAATTAAAGTAGGTGGATGCAGTACCTCTGACCAGACGCCAGAAGGCAATCTGTTCAGGTGTGCGGCACCCCTCCCTACTTCATTGTTGTGTGGACTCACTAACGCCATCGTGTGGACGTTCTGGGTTAACTCTGCTCTCCATACGTTGAGCTGAAGTGTTTCCAAATTCCTTTTGGCTACTTTAATCTAGCTTGCCGCTATAAATGTTTGTTGATGGTTATGCTTTTCAATCGTGTTTGGAATGTGGTTTACCGATTTAAATTTGATTTAAATACGTTTAAATTTTTAATTTAAATTAAGTTTCCCTTCCAACAAGAGAATTCACTTTCTGAAAGTGCTCCCCCTGGTGGACACTCCCAGATAAGTTAGTTCCCGTCTCTGAGTATTTGTCCCCTTTCCTGCTTTTCCTGTGTTCACAGATTTTCTCTGCTCTATGTTATTTTATTATTCTACTTGATTTTCTTTCATTATACTCTCTTTCTCTCTTGAGTTTTTACTTTGGAAATTCCTTTCTTGTTATTACTTACCTTTTTATTTTTATCCACTCTTAGGTCTGTGTCCTGTTTGTGATTTGCTGGTAACAGCATTCTCACACCCAAGCTTCCCTTATTTTATACACTTATTTTTAAATTTAATTAAACAACATTTAATTGAAATTTAAAATTAAGTAGTGTCAATCAGTTGGCATTTTGCTCAAGAAGCAATTCCCTTTAGGGAATTCTCCAATAGGGAAGACCTTCTCCTTTCTTTTTCCCATTCTGTTATTCTACGCACTTATTTAAATTCAATTGAACAGAGTTTAATTCAAATTTGAATCAAGTGCCTCTGAATTGTTTTTTTACTTTGCCTTATTTATTTATTTTTTTCTTTTCTGCTTTCAGCTAATTCATTCTGACTGTCATTCTAGACCCCTATTCTTTCGTCCTACACACTTGATTATTTAAATTCAGTTTAAACAAGATTTAAATTAAGATTTAAATTTACAATTAAGCTGTGTTTGCGTGACCACTTGTGTATTTGCAAATAGGGCCCTCTAGCGATCGGTGGTGAGTTGACGGTTGTTCCAGTGAGTTCCAGTGAGCAGAGTAAACTAGCCTGGCGGATCTCTCACTGGCTGTGGGTGAACCTCGGTCACTTCTGACCTCGTACCGCGGGCAACACGCAGGGACATCAGCAGGTTGGGTGTGTCAGGTGCAAGGAGGCAACGAGTCCAGGTTGGCAACAAAGGCAATTTTGTTTAATTTCCCTGTTTCTGCATGACAGAACCGCCCTTTGAGTAACTGCCTGCGGGGTCAGACTCTGGGGTTGGGAAAAATACAATTTTGGCCGCCAATCTGGCCGTTGGCGCAAACACCTTGCCCGAACACGCAATTGTGCTGAAAGTCCCTGTTTGAGAGGTTGCATCGCAGTGCAAAAGGCACAGGGTGCCGAGGAACACGACAGCCAAGTGTTGGAACGTCTAGGAGAGGTTGCCCCCGCCACTGAGTTCTTGTCTGAGCAATCACAAATCACCCCAGGCCGAGATTAAGGACATACAGTCCATTCGCTCAGTGAAAGCCACAGAATATTTGATATTCTCCAATCAGAAGTGTTGGCAAAACCCCTTTTGCTCTTAAGCCATACCATCCTTCTAGGTTTTATGACGCAACAGCGCCCTCGTCAGGCCCGGTCCTAAACCCTTACTGTGGTAATAAGCTGAAGTTTCACTTCTCCCCTCTAGCCCTTCTTGTGGTATTTTATTGCTATTCTATTTTCATTCCTTCCTATTTGTTTACTGTTCTATTTCTCATAAATTGCAGCCATCCTGTTCTGTTCTGTTTTTCTACTGTTTGTCTCTTTTATTTCACATAAAGGCAGAGCCTGTGAGAGCCATCACGGAAGCTGAATAATAGATAGACGGCCGAGCAGCCAAAGTCATTAGTAGACTCGTAGAGCCTCCGCCTGTCAAGATCTTTATTTAAATCCAGCACTCGCCGACACAAATTAACCCACGTGGTCGTTCCTGGCCATCGACAATAAGTGTTGGGCCTATATTCCGCTAACTGTCTGCACCAGTTAACTGGAATCACACACAAAGTTTAGCTAATTACGTATTACGTAACGCGCTAGTCCTGCGCGAGCTTGCATTGGTTCTTTTGTGCTGTCTTTCTCTCGTCAACAGTAAAGCCACTATGTCGCGAGCATCCAGCCCTGACACCCACTGGGATCATCTCGAGACCTGGTTGGGCGTCATGACCAACGCATTCCTGCCCAACGCCGCCGGTGACCTCCAGCACCTGAGCCGTGAGCAGTTGGACGGGGACCTAAATCGACTAATGGCCCACGATCCGACGCAGAGCTACAACCACAAAGAATGGGCCAAGCTCATTGGCGGCCTTGCCCACAACCTCATTGCCCAGGTGAAGCTTAGCGAAAGGAGCAACGCTCTCCTGGAGCAGGAAGCAGCGGCGCTCAAGCTTCAGGCCGGGGAGGCCAGAAGAAATCAGGCCCAGACTCAACATCACCTCGATCATCTACTCCTCGAGACCCAGGACCAGCGTGGGACAGCGGATGAATCCGACCCCGAGCTGCAAGAGGAGGTAGAGAGACTCCAAAAAGCCCTTGCAGAGCTCCACCTGGAGGCGGAGCGTAAAGAGCAGTTGGAAAAGGAATCCAGGGAGGAACTAACTGGAAAACTCCAACAAGGTGAAACTCTCCTAGCAAGAGCAGAGATCGAACTGAAAGAAAGGGACGCTAAGGCCCGGGCCTGCGAAAATCATCTTAAACAGGCCCGAAGTGAGATCCTTGGTTTGAAACAGCAAAGAGACTATTTAAGAGATGAATTGGACACTGTTCACAGAGAACTGAAACATTCTTATAAACTGCAAGGTGACTTGGGAGGGGAAGCACACTTCACAGAGTTTCTCCTGGCCAGTAGGCCCAGTCAACAATCCCTAGTTCAAAAGGGGGTTGAAAGTCCACTGCTCAAGATGCCACCCGCGAGCGGCCAAGAACCTTCTTCAACAGCAAAAGGTTGGGAGCCTCTCCAGAAAACCTGTGCCACTAGCTACGGCATGGCTCCCAAAGATCTGGACAAGCTAGCAAAGAATATCCCCACTTTCACCCCAAACCCAGCAGGGGGCGTTGACGTACACGCGTATTTGCAGGACATTGACTTTCTGCTGCAAAATGTGGCCAACGTGAATGCATGGGACAGGTTGTACCTACTCCGAATCACGTCTAGCCGTGATGTGCGCAGCTTTCTAGATCGGCAGCCAGAAGCTGTCAAATCAGACTACCAGCAGCTGCGACAGGCTCTGATCAGAGAGTTTTCTGACCCTGAATCGGACCAAGGGCTCCTCGCAGCCATGGACCTTAAACAGGGACGACTGGAAACCCCACAAGCGTACTACAACCGAATACGAAGGGCCTACTTCGGAGCACGTAACGAGCCAGGAATGGAGGAAGATTTCAACTTTAAGACTTTGTTTCTCCGAAATCTGCATCCTGCGGTGAGTCATCATCTGGGAGTCTTGGCCTGCCCACGGAGTATGTCCACTCAACAGCTGCGAGATTTAGCCCACAAGGCTTATTCTAAGCAAAAGGCTGCATCTGAAAAGACTGTTAAAAATCCAACCATTTACCCGGTCTCTGATCACTGTCCAGAACTGGCCCTAGAGGGCGCACACATGCACCACAGTGACAGACCGTTTAACAGAGAGTCACGACAGTTCCCGGCCAACAGAGGGCAGCCTCACTACGAGGGTGTCCGTCCCAAGCACCAGACTGGGCGTTCTGAAAGAGTCTGGGACAAGTCCCGGTTACCCAGCAACCCAAAGGGCAGTGCCACCTGGGAGGCCAGCCGGCGACCCAGAAATGGCAGATCTTCATCGGCCAGAACTTCAAGCCCCGACCGCCAAAGACAGAATGCCTCTCGACGTGCACCGAACAAGCCCAAGTCCGAGCGTTCACAGGAGCAGAACAGTGCAGCTATGTCTGAGTCTGCAGAGATCCTGAAGGCCCTAAAAGAGCTGATTCAGGAAAAGCACCACAAGGAAGACAAGAAAGACAAGCCAGACTCCTTATGACTAGGACGGAAACCTACCCCCACCGTCTGCCCTGACAAACCCCCGACAGAACCTCACACACAAATCACTGCCGACCAGCCACTAACCACAGAATCAGTTAGCGCATCACTGAGTGACCGCGTCACCCAGCCACCTCAGCTGACAACTGCACATCCAGAGCCAACCAACTCACATCATCACACCGATGACCAAGACTCCAAGTTACCAGAAAGTGCTGTTCTGGTTGTCTGCCTCCCTAACGAACCACATGACACCAGCCCCACTTGCTTACCGGTCAGCACCCAAGCCCCGGTACCAAGACTCCTGGGGAACCTTATCGAAAAGGGGGTGGCCCGAAAGCTGTACATAGCCATCACTGTGGAAAATGATGTGAGAATTGAAGCGCTCGTAGACACCGGAGCAGATCTCACTTTGATGTCAACTAACCTCTTTGAAATACTCAGAGATAAAGCCAAGAGACAAAATCGAACTCTCAAACCACAAAGATGTGAGCTAAATGTGCAGTCGTACAGCCAAAATGAGGTCCAACTTGAACAAATAGCTCCCATTCATCTAACCATCGGGCCAATGAGCTTGGTACACCCCGTATACATTTCACCAATGGACACGTTTCCCTTGCTCATTGGCAAAGACTTGCTAGATCGCTTTGAGCCCTTATTGGACTTCAGACAGCTGAAAATTTGGGCTCAAGTACGAGAACCATTGCCCTTCCAGTCACCCAGGTCACCTGAGCCAGACTGTCAGGTCACAGAGGTCACGGGAAATCTTGCAGCTAGCCGCGGGAACCCCGTCTCAGGGCAAAGTTCAAGTTCGCTACCCTGCACACTCAAACTCACCATAGACTTTAACTCCTTCTGTTCCAAGGTCACCACAGACTCACAGCTGAATGATGTGACTACAAAAGACATTATTCGCACACTGTGGGCAGACAACTCAGCCTTCAGCCACACGCTGTTAAGTGCTCTTATTGAGGGAACACCGAACCTCCCATGTGTCAACAAGCACACACACTTCCCATTGGACTTTCGTCTGCCAACCATGACGACTGCCAAAAACATCTGCGTTTTGAACTTGAAATGGAATGACCTGCGTCTAACCCATCACTTCCTGGTCTTTCCGGACTCCCTGATGCACCCTAAGGCTCATATGGACAGTGCTAATGAGTTGGTGTGGGCCCCAATGACTGTACAGCCCCCTGTTGTTCCTGTCGACACTGCCAATTTCCTGTCAGGCCAGACCATCCCAGAGGTCTGCATCCTGCTCAACATACAGGAAGCTGTAGTACCAGCTTACACCAAAGAGGGTGCTGTTCGGCTCAACATGAGACGTGGTCAAACCCTAAACAACACACCAGCTTTGACATTTGAGGTAGAAGTACCCCAACAACAACAACCAACCTGTCACAAGTACTTCGAAGAGAATGCGTGCCAAGGTATGCCCACGGCCTATGTCGATGGACATTCCTACAACCATGAGGGCATCCTACAGGCAGGTGCAGGGGTGCGAGGGTTAAACAACCAACCCTGCCAACCACAGAACTTCAGGTGGGGTCCCCAGTCACGTCAGTATGTTGAAGTAGCAGCTACTCTCATAACCCTTCAAGTTGCCTCAGCCCATAACATCAAAGAACTCCTCATTTGCACAGACTCATGCAATGCCAGACCTAGTTTCACATGCCATCTTCCAGGCTGGAAACAAACTAATTTCAGGACTGAATACAACATGTCGGTGAAACATCAACACCTGTTCCAAACACGTGATGACATCACCCAAACACATGACATGATCGTTTACTGGAAAAAGGTGAACAGACATTCAAAACAACCAGGGCGTGGCAAAAGTGCAAACGACCAAACTACTGCCCGTGCCAAGACTGGCACGCTGCATAACAATCTACGGTCAGCCCCACCCCAGTCACCCACCCTTAGTGTGGCAGCAGCAACCCGCAGCCAGCGTTCTGTTCCTGCAACATTTCCCGCCTTACGGCCACTGCCACTGACAACCAAAATTACCAACACTTCCTTACGAACTATTTTAAACCACCACTCAAACCCCTCCAACCTCCCGATCACGGCATCTGGTCCCACGGTGAACCCCAGCCACAAACGGCTGCATGGGATCAACCACATGCTGCGTGTGGGACTAAACATCCTAAAACATGTCCTGGACGACCTCACAGCGCCAAAGCTCGTACTGCCACAAGGCCAAAAGGGGGGTGAACTGATATACGCCCACGACACACCATGTGCCAGACACCATGGCACCAGAACCACTGATGAGACATTAAAACAAGTGGCGTACTGGCCCAGCATGCAGCAAGATGTGGCAGAGGATGTCAGAGGATGTCAGGTTTGCTGTCAAGTCCAAACTGCAAACACAAATCCCAGAACCCCACTGCAACGCAGAGGAGTCACAATCTCATGGTCAGTCAACCAGAAAGACTGGAATGTAAAACTTCCTCTGGGGTTCATAGCCACCACGGACACCATACCGGAGTCAACTCAGGTGTCCCCCACTGAACTAATGACGGCGCGGCAGGTGACGCTGCCGGTGCACCTGTACCAACCAGGAGACCCCAGCATCATTACAGCCTACTCCACTCACCAGCACCTCGACGAGCTCCGCCCACAGCTGAGAAAACAACTCGCAAAGCAGCGTCAAACCCTGCAAACCATCGGCAAATCCTGGGAAGGTATTGTGGTGGTTCTCGGTACTCACAGTTTCCTGCTGACCCAAACGGTGAACTCAATGAAGCAACTGTTTACAGTCTTCCAAAATGACTTTGCCCAAAGTCAGCTGGGTATAGCTCTGATAACATACCTGCGGCGAGAAGTTAGCTTCTCTATGGAGAGCGTGGCTGTAAATAGAATTCCTCAGTACCCTGTACAAGCTATGCTGGACTTTGCTACTGGCAGACCCACCAAGACTGTTCCAGCCCACCTCGCTGACTCTCTGGGTGCTGCCGTCCTACTGCGCGCCAACCCAGAGCAGAATGAGGTGGGCGTCCTTCTCAATCCACCCATCGGTGAACCAGATAACATCTACAGACCCAAAGACAAGGTCAATGTCAGGTGGTGGCAAGGTAACATCCACCCCAAGATACATACCTCAGATGTGGTAGTCTACCACTACAGCGACCCACAGCTGTATCTGGCTCCCCCTTTGAGCAGGTGCATTTTGACCAAAGACATTCACTGCTTCGGCTCTAACAAGCCTTCCCTCAGAGAACACACTGAAGGAATCTGCCGGTTGCAGCCCGTGATCAGCGACACACGCTGCCCCGCCGAGGCCAAGCCTCACACCCCAGTCATCGGAACACAAGCCAAGATTGTGGGCGCTCGACTGCTCGTCCACACCCCCACTCGCATCGACACCCTAACCTACAATCAGCACGACACGGCCACTCGTGTCAGCCTGCCCAATCAAAGTATGTGGATCCAGGTACCCCTGGGTTCCATCCTTCACCTCAACAATCTGGCAGTGTACCGTCTCTCAAGCAAAGAGGACCCGTCAGAACTGGAAATCTCATCCTCCTCCGGAAATCACAACCACACCTTAGATCCAGAACTGGAACTGATGATTGAGAAAAGGGGGTCCCAGCTAATTGACATTACTCTCGTTGATACAGCCCTCCAAGCACTCTCCCGACTGCCCGTCCTGACCAGCTCACCTATAGCCCAGGCTTGGACAGCTGCTGACACAGCCCTCTGCCTCTCCATAGCAATCAAGTACGCACTCACCCTGGGCCTGGCCTCCATCCTATCCGAAGGGACCAAAGGGATGCAAGAGTCCATGGACAAGTGCCTATCTGCCCTTCCACAAGGTTTCAAAAGGATACAGAGGAGAGGAAGTTCCAAGTCAAAGAAAATGATCAGCCTCATCGAGACGGACAGAGAACCAGTAGGAACCACCTGCTGCGTGACCATCCGGATCCATGTGCCATCGAACCTTGTTACCGTCCAACGAAGTCCGCACAGGAACTGCGTTGGCCGAAAGGGGGATTGTAGCGTCTGGATAGATCCGGCTAGTCAATCAACTTTGGACATTTCAGAATGCTTTTAGCCTCCTGAACTGTGCATGTAAATCACGAATCGGCTCCGGCAAGTCCGGGACCAATTGCCCCATTGGCACCTTTGTTACCCCAGTAAAGAAAAACAGAACACATTCTCACCAGCTCCAGAGACTTCAAAGAGTCACCCTGGTGGGACTAAAGGACATATGGTCACAGACACTGGCCACAACCCCAATACACACACACATACAAACATGCATGGAGATTGTGAATGTACATTTATCCTCCAAATATGACTGTGCCAATATGTACCCGTCGCTGTATTTAAAGGTGCATGTATTTATCCCTAGTATATAAGCTTAGCTACGACTGTAGTTGTATTAGTTTTCTTCTAAACGATAAAACTCAAGTATAAACTGTATCTCACCTTTTATGTCTTTGCCATCTGACAAGTTTGGTCTCATTGTAAAGCTTTCGTTATGCTCTAATTGAAAATGTATGTCACATGACTGTAAAATGCATTCTTCTATTTTTAATGGTACTTTGAAGAAAATGTACTCAGATCGGACACTTCATAAACCATGTAAATTAGGTCATAAATGGAGACAAAGAAAGAGTTTGCCCGCCAAAATCGCACCCTCATCATTGGCTGATGTATCCCAGGAGGCGTTCTGGCCTGTTGTCCTTAAAACACAACGACACGCATCTCTCATTGTCTCTCGATTGTCTCTCGCCATTTAACACACGTCTCTCCCGGACGTCTCGGCGACCGCGCTTCCATCACGCGCCCCCTCTCTTCGGGACGACCATCTTTTGGCAACCAGTTTCTTTGTCAAACCCTCTTCATCCGTCGCCCTAAGTCTTCACTCTTCATCGCCTAGGAGACGGACTCTTTTTCTTTCCTTTCCGGTTATCTTACTCTTAAGTTAAACCCTTGTTTGAAAATCCCGCCGAAGAACACCTTCTCGGAAAAGGACCAATCGCTTCAGCCGCACGCACCGAAACTCCTGCAGAAACACGAAACGACCACAGCACCTGAACCTATGCAAGTATAGAACCATTCTTTCCAAAGCGTTTTAAGCTCGATGTGTAAGCTGAGTTTCCTTGCTGGCTCTCAAAGGTTTTAACTGTTAGTAAGTTGCCATTCCTTTGATCACCTCTGTTTTCTTGACTTTACTTTCGTTTTCTATATATGTGTATTGTTTGTGTATGTCTAGTAGTATAGTCTCTGTATCCGTAGTTTCATATATTAAATACATTATATTCATGCTCGATTGTCCTTTTTGCTCATGCAACAAACCCAGGTCACTTTAACGTTTCGATCCAGTATCCTTGCTTTACGCATTGATGCTAGAATAGGAAGTCTTTCTCGTGGCCAGAGAAAAACCTTCCTTTTATAATCGGTTATGAGGAGCTAACGGTTTGCTGGACAAACTAATAGTTTCTCTAAATTATTATCAAACCAGAACTAATCATATATGTGACTGATTATAATTCGTTGTAATTAATTCACAATATATGTATAATTCCCTCTCGGGTCGGTATATGTATTATAATTAATCATAAAGCTTTATGATTTATTATATTCATATATTTCACCCATAAATTAATTAAATACCTGTACAGATTCGCTACAACGTCTAATACAGGTGTCCTTTTATACTCACGGTCACACCAGTTGAGACATCACGGACTGTCGTTGGCCATTGACATTGTCACATTTAAACACATGCTTCAAACACTGGTCATGCTGGAGGCATTCCCCAAAGTGTCCTCTAGAGGACGCAGTGTGAGTTCCCATTTGAAATGGAATCACAGATTAGATCGAAATATATTTATTGTAAAAAATAATTCTCAATGACTGAATTGCTTTTTACGACAGCCAATCATTGTTTGCGGATGCCAGAAAAAGGGAAAAAGTGAAGCTACAAACTGAATATTGCCTGTCGCAAAACAACATTCTTGTGACTTCTCTAATAAAACAATATTTATTTTGTTGTAAACTCCAAACATAGCTCAATCCAAAATTAATGTTTAACGTTGAAGATGAGCAGAAAGGCTATCAGATCATAAAGTGAGCTTACTGAACCCACTCATCTATTGACATCCATTTAAAACAGCCAAACTGTTCTCACTCCCAAGGTGGCTGATAATGATAATGAAAATCATGACCTGAAATATCATGATGACAAAATTATACCCCAGCATACACGGTAAACCTTAATGCTCAAAGTATTTAATTGCACTGAGTAGGGGAAAATTTAATTATTCAAATTAGTTTAAACTATTTAACCTTGAAGAGTATTTATAACTTTTTTTTTTTTTTGAGCTTACGAAACTGACACATTCTTTTTTATCCCTTTATATATGTTTTTATATATGTCTGTTCTTGTTTTATGGACACTGAAAAGCTGGTTGAAATTTTAGAACATGTTCTTTTGCTCTACACTTTTCTGTTCTTCTTATAGGCCAAGGAGATGTAAATGCAGAACCATAGGCCCAACATTTTCTTCAGCAATCCTATTGCTAATGTTTATCCTGTTTATCCCTGCTGCTTCATAAAGAGGTTCATAAATTTTAGACCTATGTCAAAATGGCCTTGTCTTGAAGTGATTTGCCAAAAGCATAATATCATATATCACTTTTAATATCATATATCACTTATACACTTATACAGTTTTGGCTCTTAGTATAAACGTGTTAGCCTTAAGGTTATCTAAAAGCTAGTGTGCTTCAAAACAATGACAAAATTATTATATTTAATATATTTGATTATCAAGCACTATAATAACATAAAGCAATGTTAATTTTACTCTAATTTATTTATTTAATTCTCATCTCACACATAGTGGATCTGCACTCAAAAGGTTATTATTTTTTTTTTTGCAATGGGGAGTTTTCTATATAATGTATTTCTAATAAAACTACTGATGTAATACATCTCATACAAGAAATGTGGAAGCAAAATGGCTAAACAAAAAATAAACCTTTATGACGATATTATCTTTGCAAGCATAGACTGTTTTTTTTTTTTTGTTCAATCAATCTTTGTTTTTTAATTTAATTAGCATCAAACAAACAATATAATTCTTGTTCACAGAGATAAATTGATTGAAGATTAAAAGATAAGATTAAAAATGATTGCACAATTGCCCCATAGGTGGCGGTATGCACTAAGAATGTAAATGGCTGGCCTGGATCGGCACGGAATGTAACGGTTAAGCAAAGAGAGCGGTTTGGCCTGATAGTGGAAAAGCGGCACTGGATTCAGTACTCTGTCAAGAATGTCTTTGTGTGGTCACTGTTAACTCTGAGTTTCATACTCTGGGTTGACTGAACTTACTATAGACTGTGGTTTTGGAACATGCATGAGTAAGGAAGGTTGGGGTTAATCAACTGAGAGTTCATCATATGTGATGGTAAGTTAACCTTGCTTTCTAGAATACCACCCAGCTTCTCATCACATTTTCTGTCCAAGCAAATGCTCTGTAAAATCTGAAGCGTCCTGCTCCTCACATTATTATAGACACAGAAGCTGTGGCTTGATATGTCCTTCCCTAACTTCATGTTTCAGAGAAAATTACATCAACACATTCAATAACTCGTTACTGTGAGTGTTTCAAGGGACTTCATTTGGATTCTAAGTAGCCTTTTCAGTTGCTTGGAAGGGAAAGAACGTATTTTAGCTGAATGTGAAAAACAGAATTTACTAGGCTAATTTTCTGCTTATTTTTGTTTTTTATTTAAGCCACTTGAACATGCAAAAAAAAATAAATAAAAATAAAAAATTGGTGTTGTGTTTTTCATCCATCAATGAATTTAGATGAAGCAAGTAAATATTGTCATAAAGGATCTGGAAAAAGTGTTCCATGCTTTAATTTAGTTTGTGCAATATACTTTATCTTTACTTTACTTGTGCTTTTGTTTCTGTTTTTAGTTTTCAAAATTCCCTTCCTTATTATCATCATTTTGCGCTCTACAGCATTAATAAAATAGTGCCTTAATAAAATTTGTCTTCACTTGACTTGGCATCATAGTTTGATTTCTGTACACATAATTTTTGTTCTAGACTCACCTGAGTGTTGCGGTCTGTGAGTAAGACCTGCAAGTGGTTGAAGCCATAAGTGGGTCCTGGCGAGATTAACAGAATAGTGCAGGTGCTCAGGTGAAACTCAGGCAAGGTGTCAGCACTCCGTAAGAAATCCTCCGTCTTGAGCTCCTCCACCCTCTTCAGATGGCCACCGGCCAGCTCAATCAGGGAACCTTTGGCAAAATGAGGTAGGACTGCAGAAGGGGGTGGGTCAGGGCCAGTGAGCACAGCGACAGGAGGGCGGTAGGACCCTGCAGAGGGATCCCATTCTGTCTCAACCCCATGGCTGTTTTGTTGGCTTTGCAGGGAGTACTGGGAATTCCTTGGGGAACAGGACACAGAAGGACTATGTTGTGGATATGCGTGAGGGTTCTGCTGAGCAGAAGGGCAAAGGGACCCCAGAGCATAGTAGATCTGAGCTCCAGCCTGAGAGGCACTAACACCAAAATGGTCCTGAGAAGTGATTGCCTTTCCTGTTTTTGTGTCTGATGAGGGGGGCATTGGAGCTTTGGGTGTTCCCCGACGGTCCCTGTCCCACGATGAGGAATGTGAACTTGTGTTCTCTCGTGGCAAAAGGCCTCTTCCAAGGGTCTGTCTTGATGTATTCTCCTGTCTTCTCCTGCCATTGGCATGTGGACCATCCAACCTGGTTACACTGTCGTTCCCATAGTCATCACAAGCGGGCAACCTTCTGCTAGGTCCAGACCTGCTGTCTGGGCTATCAACACCATTGGGCCGTCTGCCTTGGTACCTGAGTCTGCTGTCAGGGAGGGTGTCATGGGGATAAACTGTAGGTTGTGGAAAGAGATGGGGGGAGAAGAGAGACGAGCTATAGTCCCGCCGACTGGGGCCGTAGGACCACATTTCCCTGGACTCGGCTGTGTAGACACTCTTGAACGTGGGCACAGAGATGAGTGGTTGCACACTAATGGGGGGGATGTCACTGCTCAGCCAGCGAGAGTGGTGGGGAATGGTATGCTCCAGTCCTCCATCCATACCCCGCCCACACAATGGCTCTCTCCAGGATGCCGAAGATGACCCTCGCCGCTCTCCCACCTGGACCGGCAAGTACGAGTGATGCATGGAGGGAGTATAGGACACCTGCCAAGGCAATGACAGAGGAAGAGGTGGCAGCATGGGGGGAGGGGGTGGTAGAAGATCCCCACTCTCTCTGTGACCCTCGGTGGAGTGATGCTGCCTTCGGCTTCGGAAAGGGGCAGGGGGTTTGAAGTCATCTTCTGGGGCTTGTTGATCTGACGAGCCCTGTCGGGACTCCCGCTTTTTTGGGGGGAGACACTCCTTGCTGCGGTCTGGGCTTGGATTCATGGGACAATCCCCCGGGCCTTCTGGGCCACACTAGGTTACATGGGCTGGGGAAAACAAGGGGCTAGGAGAGAGACATTTTCTTCTGCTGATCAGCATCACGCACGCAACGTGTCACACACGGCCACGTTCAGAACTCCCACTCACCTGAGAGGAGAAAGGGAAAGAAAAAAAAAACATGACTGACCACAGATTTAGTTCATCACATTTAACATACATTTTAAAATCTATACAATTGCTAGGGCCATTATATATGATTATCTTCTATTCTGTAGAACTTCTGTTTTGTAGGCTTTTTAGTGGGAGCAATAAATTGGCAAACTCAGACTCTGATCTGACCTAAATATAACTTCCATTTGATTATCACCATATTGCTGTTGTGGTACCAACAAACACACAAAACATATACTGATACACACACTCAAGAAACATTTTCTCACCCGCACACATACAAATATGGCAAGAGACTACATGCCAGTTTTTAAATAGGCTGCCTGTGATTAAACTCCAGAATGAACTTTTCAGTAACTGCTATTGTAGTGAAAGGAAAAGTTACCTCATGATTGAAGTTCACTTTGGGATATACAGAGGCATTTGGGAGAAAAAAAAAAACACACACACACACACGCACACACACACACACACACACACACACACACACACAAAAGAAGGCTCCTTAAAGCAATAAAACATGCTTTTTTCATTCACAACTTCATGTGGGGCAGTGCCTCTAATGTCAATTCATCACTCCATAGACACTTATATTTTACTGCGATGCGCTGCCAGCACATCTGGTATCTTTCTCAACGCCTCTGTCTACCACACTGTCTGCATGGACTGAACCCAGTACCCTGCTGTTGTTTCCATGGAAACTGAGTCCATACATCTACAATGACCAAAGAAGGCTAAGAGGGCTATATAGGGATTCTATCGGAAAAAGTAGGCCGACAAAGTGTTCAGAGCTCAACACATAGGAGCAAGCTGCTAAAACAAAGTTGGTTTGTGCAGTCTGAACTCTCACATTGAAGTGAGATCATTTCTATTCATTCTTACAAGTTCCTTATTTTATATGAACTCAAGTTATAGCGCAATTTTTGGAGAAAACGTATTTACTTGAATAATAAATAGAGGGCTGAGCATTAGTAATTTCTCATAAGACTAAATGTTGAGCTAAATGCTTCATTTTTTGTTGTTTTTTTTTTTTTTTTACAGTATTTAAACATAGTTTTGTGCAGACATTTAAATCTAAAAAAAAAAAAAAAGGTATGAGAAGCATTTTTATGGTCATTTTTTTTTTTTTTTGCATTCTAATCAGAACTGGAAGGGTTGGAAAATAGACCTAAACATATAATTTCACAGAATTTATGTTGTGTTCTATTTCTGCGAGCTTGTTCTTGGTTTATTTCTCGAGTGTTGAAAAATAAAATTAAAATATTACATAAATTTTGACAGCTGTAACATGCATGAAACATGCCATGAGTATCACCCTATACATTCAGGTTTTGAAAGTCGGTTACAAATACATTCTACACCTTATATCCCTACAAATCATTTTTTGCAGCCCTGCTTCTTAAGACATTTTAAATCACTCTAACATGATGTTTTGGGATCATGTATAATGCTTTGCAAATTGATACATTTAGAAAGGATTTTATAAAGCTTTTAAAAAAATCAGTAGAAAACAGGACAAACAGTGACAGAATCAAATTGACAAACACGAATAGTCTTTAACTGCCAGAATTATCCTTACAGACAGCACAGCATAGCAATTTTTGTCATTTATCAGACTGGATTTCATGGCAACTGACATTTATTACATTTCACTGTCACAATAACATTGAGGCTTAACACTATGTTTATTTTTGAAGCATCACAGTCTATTAATTCTCGCTAGTTTCTTCTTTTTATGTTAACTCATGTTCTACTGTTCTAGTGCAAGTAATCTGTGCAGTGCAAACTAGTGGAAAAACTGTAAACCAGTGATCTTCGATGACTTACTAAAAACAACCGAAGGAACATAGAAAAACCAAAGAATACTAAATAATTACAAAGTAAACTATGTACTTTCAGTAAAAAGCAAAGAAAAAAAGTAGAATGAAAAGCACAGTTTACAGAAAAAAATAACATAACATAACTTCTAAGCACGTCACGAGCGCACATAAACGGGGTTAATGACTTAGATCGAGATCGAAATGAAAAGCACTGCTGACCTGATGCGACTGACCTTGATGGGGTGTGCTGAGCAGATATCCGTGTGACGCCACTTACTCCAGCAGTCCATCACACCTGCATCTCTTCCACACACACACACACACACACACAAACACACCACTAAGGCAATGGTGTGTGCAAATCTACAGGCAAATTGTGGTGTCACACCATGTCGAAAGGGCTGCGAGGCTGACTGTGAAAAAGTGTGAGAGTTTGTGCGTGTGTGTGTGTGCATGTACACAAGGCTAAGGAAATGAGTAATATCGTGCAGTGTGAGGCTTGTCTGCTGTGCAACAACACACAGGCAGACCAGTTGCTGCTGTCGCCCACTCGCCTTACTCACTGTGAAAGGGATAAACACACACACATGCAGTAACAGACGGGTAATTACACACACTCCTACTCATCCTATCGCTCTCAAACACACACTCTCAGCTCTGAGCATATGCATTTACATACGTGATAAGTATGTAGATAGATAGTGATATATGCTCTGGTTTCAAGCACATCATTACACTGTAAACAATGACCAGGATTTTAGAAGACTTTCTGATCATAAATAAACTACATTATACTATGAAATCACTAGGTTATTTTCTGGCATTACAAATTTCCAAATTTATTACGCTGCATTGTGGAATAATCATGAGCATAGCTGTTTCATTAGAAGTCACCATTGTGGTGATTAGTGTTCCTTTTGGCTGAGAATTTAGACATATTTACTGGTAATTTCTTTATAGGTGTGTTCTGACCATAGAACGCATCTGACTGCATTGTGTTACATAACTGAAGTTTCATAACCAGGTGTGAATAATAACCAGGTAACTGAAGTTTTCTAACCAGGTGTGCAAAAGAAAAATACTGTTTCTTGCATGTTCATCTGAGTTTCTGTCAAACAGTGAGAGACATTTTGTTGTGTTAATTGCTTGGTTCTGTTTGTGTGGCATTATGCTGGGTAGCCTCACATACCGAAAACCTACTGAATCACAATCCTTTATTGAATTGGATTGGATTGTGGAAGCTGAGAAATGTCTTAGTTACTATGTAACCCTGAGTGTTAATGAGACACTTGCGTGATGGAAACATATCCAGTGGTCACATGGTATGAAGCCCCATAGAATTACACCAATTCAATTCATCACAGAGGTGCTACGTCATAGCCTTCTTCTGCTTGGCATCATCAAGTTTCTGCTTGGCATCATCACCTCAGATTTTCTGCAAAGAGGCATGAGCCCATGCAGCAACAGGGAACAATTTATATAACATCACACCATATGAACTGTTCCTGCCAAATTACTTAACGTGTGTAGCAAGCATACATTGACACACCAAACAAGCCAAATGCAAAAAAAAAAAAAAAAAAAAAAAAAAATATACGTACATATGATTTATGTTCGTTCCGTAGAAGGAACCTATGGTGTCGGAGTCAAAGCCTCATACAAATCAGACAAAAAAATTTGGAGAGGACCAGCCTCATGCCAATGTCTTCCAAGCAAGCACCTTTAACCAATGCCAATGAAGAAGCCACATTCCTTGTAGAATAAGCTCAAATACCAAAGACAACCCAAATGCCTCATAGGCAAGCCGACAAGGCATCTCTGCTTGAAGACCGCATAACCTCTGTTTTGACCACCAAAGCATACAAAAAGCTCCTCTGACTTACGCCCACTGCTCCTTCTAAGCTGCACACTTCTAATGTTGTACAGGGAAAAAAAATGCTGTGCGGCAGGCAGACGCAAAATGTGTGGGGACAGCTATCTAAGTATATTGTATAACTGTATTGTAGTAAATATAGAAAATAATTGTAATGTTCGTGTCACCAAGCTATAGGGTGAATGCTTTTCATTGATTTCATTGAAAGAACATGATGTGAGTCAAGTGTGCAGTCCAAAAGAGCTCAATACGAGAGGCATGGCTAAACGCAGTGAAGTTTATAGAAGAATGACTTGATCAAGTGGTGGAAATAACGGATGATAGGCAGAGGCATAGCTACGGGTCAGGCAAAGCAGGTAATGCATTTTGAGGATATAATACCTGTATATTGCACAGCAAAATCTCACACAGCAACCCCCTATGCGCGGGGCCCTATTTTGTTTACTGTTTATGCTTTTAGTGCAACCCCTGAGAAACATACACAATGTGGAAAGCTTATATTTGATAAAATGAGAAGGATATATCCGTTTGGCAGACATAAGTACACAAAAAAGCAAGAAGAGGAGAAAAAGAGGAAACAGAACAGTGGTAAATTTTGGCAGATAATGATGACTGATGTCAAGTTTTAACTGTTGTCAATGTGGGCTAACAGTTAGTAATGTAATGCAGGAGGTGGTACAGGGAATAATGCGCAAAACACTGGCGTCACTGTGTGGACACTGTATCTTGCTCCCATGAATTAAGATTAATAGATTTTTTTTAAATAACTATTGTTCATTGTTGGTTAATGAAACTTATTAAGACATAGTGACTACGAAGGAAACAGACATACTGTACATTTAAAACATAGACATAATGGTCTTCTCGAGTAATTGTACGAACTTCCGGTTAAAGCCCAGGCCACTTCCGGTTTTAACTGAATACAGACACAGATATGAATAATTTTGAGATTGTTTCAGATACAGATGCAAATACTGGCTCCGCTGAACTCTCCTAATACAAATAACCCACATTTCTATAGGTCAAATCCATTAAAGGATTATTAGGCTGCATAAATTAGGTTAACTGGAACCGGGAACACTTCCCATAACACAATCTTCTTGTTACATCTTAAGAAGAATGGCATCAACACTTATCCTGAGGTTACTGTAGTCAGCCAGGTCTAGACATGACAATTGTTTTCTACAGAGCTGCTTTATAGTTGAATTGAACTAACATGAATTTTGAATTTTACATAGTCATTGAACTGAACTGAATGAACACTGAACTGACCTCAGCTGATCAACGGCACTATTTTCTTATTAAAGCTGCTTTACAGCAGGATTGAATTCCGTTTGCATCACTGACTAATTTTTTTTTTTGTTTATCCATGTAAAGCTGCTTTGAAACAATCTGTATTGTAAAAAGCGCTATATAAATAAAGGTGACTTGACTTGACAAGTGGAGCACTCGTGAGTATAAAAGGGCACCTGTATTACACATTATCAGCTTTTTTTGTCTTCAGGAGCTGTTTGTTTGTAGCAAGTGGGAACGAAGACGAATTATGGAGAAAACAAACAGCAAATGCCTTAGAAAGTGCATGCCTCAGTGTTCTCATTTTATGACAAATAAGGACATCCACGATCTTTGCATTGTTTGTTTGGGAGTGGAGCACATGCGTTCAGTTCGCAGTGAGGAAGCTCTGCTCACCCTTGGCCCTCTTCTCGAGGAATGAGAGACAAGCGTCTGAACCCTGCGGCTCGGGTCCCAGTGCTGCTGAGGCGCCGCGGAGACATGATTATGAGGATCACAGGTTGCATTTGCTTTCTCAATCCTCAATTGCTGGCTCAAGTAATTTGCTGGATCAGGAAGCCCATTCTATAACATCTTCCAATCTAGCAGAGAGCATGTTGCTGGTGCCATCTAGCTCTGAGGAACTGGATGTAGTAGGAGAGGGCAAAAAGAGGGAGTTTGTTGAGCCCTCTTCTTTCATCAGCCCCGCATAGGGGGACTTTTGTATGTAGTGGCCCATGCCATGGTCAGGTTACACCTGACCTTGTTGTGTGAGAAACAGGAAGTTCCTTGTGGTAGACTCAATGAGGGATTCCTGGTGGGCAATGATCGTTCCTTTCCTGTGAGCCTGCCGTTTCTTCTGGGGGGGATTGTCTTCTTCGCAGGGATTGTCTCTTGAAGCGGTCTCTGAGCTGCACTACACCACAGACTTGGCCCTCTGTACCACCAAACAAACAGCCACTGCTATCAGTCACTCAGTGGCAGCAATGGTTGTAATGGAGAGGAATCTGTGGTTAAATCTGGAGGACATCAGGGAGAAGGAGAAAAACTTCCTTCTTGATGCTCCAATTTAGCCCTCAATTTTTGGCACCTCCATTGAGATGGTTGTGGGGAAGTTCAGAGAGGTGAGGGCGCAGTTGGAGATATATCCTGTGTTGGTCCAATTCGCCTTCCAAAGCCACCTACTATCCTGGCCCTTCAACAGACAGCTGGAGACAGGGTCAGAAGACAAGCATGGCCACAAAGAAAGAAAGAAAGAAAGAAAGAAAGAAAGAAGTGAAGCGCTAGCTAGAGTGGGTCTTGGGAGAAGTGCATTTACTCAAGTCAGGGTAGGAGCTGCTTTTCCCCAGTTTTATTGGGGTCTTTAAGTAGGGCCTAAGCTCCCCTGCGGCTTCCTTGGGGCATAGAGCCTGGTGAATGAGATTTATTTGGCAAACTGCAATATGTCTTTCTCTTGTTTGCCTCCCTTCCTGTATAATGGTAGGGACGTATGATCCTCCTTGGCTGGGTGGCAATACTGAAGTTTGTAGCTTAGGCATTGTGGAGTTGGGCTGCATTTTAGAAAAACAAGTAATTCCACTCATTGTCTATGCTAATTTCCTAATTGCTGAAGTTTTTAGCATCCTGCATTCTCCCTTTGGTAGGCTGCTCCCTAAGAGTCTTCTCAGGCAATATTGCTAAGGTGCTAGCGAGGCATACGAGAACATAACCAAGGCTATGTTGCGTATCTCCCCTTATAGCTCTGCTCTAAGGGGCTTTGGGCTGAGGCCTGTCCTATCCTCAGACCCCAGAAAGTTAATGATATGCTAAAGCCCACGGGCACGTTGACATGATTGGTTACAAGGTAGTTTTTGATGTCACAAACACAAGCAATTTCAAACCTCATTTTTGAAACTGTCTTTAGCTCACTGCAGTTTTAAAAAGAAAATAATCATCAATGATGATGAATTTGCATGTGGTTTGTCTTAAAGTATATTAAAAACACCACACAGACATATAAACAACATTAAAAACTTGATTTTTACCTTAGAGAGTCTTTAAGAGTCTATGACTGGAACATTATTGCAGTGATTATGTTTCTAGCATGTTTGGGCAACAGTTCTTCTAACCCTAATCGATGGAGTGTGTAGCTCTTTTAGCTTTTCATTTCTTAAACAACCATGTAGGAAGATGTATTATGGCCATATTCCAGGATGACAAAGCCAAGATTCATCAGGCTCAAAGTGTGAAAGAATGGTTGGGAGGGAGCATGAAGAATCATTTTCACACATGAATTGATACCTCTGAGTTCAGACCTTATATTAAATAAAATTGTGCTGGAGTACACTTTACAAAGTGCTTGACTCTTGGATTGTCAATACAAGATCTTGACCAAAAAATTATGCACCTCTTGATGGAAATAAAATTTATGTAACCCGGTTCCCTGAGAAGGGAACGAGACACTGCGTCAAGTTGCCATACTTCAGGCATGCCTGCACATCTTCCTTCAGACAAATCAAATTTGATGTTTAATGCAGCCTTTTTATATTCATGCCAACAGTGATGTAATATGACTCATGGTGTATATATGGCCAATGATTTCACATGCGCGTAAAGGTGTCCCCATAGCGTCAATGCCATGACGCAGCGTCTCGTTCTCTTCTCAGGGAATTGGGTTACATACGTAACCCTAAGATGTTACTTTGAATTAAACATTTATATTGATGAAATACTTATCATTTGTAGCTAAATGAATACTACTACTAATAATAATAATGGATAATTTCTTATTGGCCTGTTTAGCTGAGCCATAGAACAAATAAAACAAGCCCTGAAATTTCATAAAAGAACACATATACAGACACTTGATATTTAATCTTATTAGATGATTAGTTAATTGCATTTGATAGATTTTACTTTCAATAAAACATTTGTAATGTTTTTTAAAAGATTAATTCATTTAATTTAATTTAATTTATCCATTTAATTCGAAGCTTTGAAAAGCTTAATTTCACCATGCAAATGCAACCAGCATATGATGATGAAAATTTTGAACACATTAATGTAATGTATTTTTGTTTTTCAGTATTTTATCTACAATAACCTGTTGTCAAGTTGTATATAAATTAATCGGAAGCAATGTTGGGTGAAAATGTAAAGTTGATGTCCCTACAATAACAGACCAGCGTGCATCTAATAAATTATTCATTCATGAAAGTTGTGCAAGTTTACTACAACAATGAAGCAGCGAACTTCACATACTTTTGAAAATCCAGTGTTTAGTTGATCCTGGAAAGCGTTCATTGTAAAAGTACTTCCGTATTACGCCCTAATAAAGTATGTTTATAAGCGCAGTGTTGCTTTGTGTACAAGGGTAACCGCTGTATTTCTGCACCACTTGTCAGAGAGCGAATTTGCATTTTCATTCAGCCCGTCTACCATTTTGTTTAAACTAATTATACATAATAATTTATTAGGCTGAAATGTGAGGTTTATCATTTTATAACATATTTTTAATATTAATTATGTCATTTTTTTTTTTTTTTTGTCAAAACTTGCATTATTTGAACTATAAAGTTGCTTAAATCATAGTTTACAGGCATTTTACAGTTTAGGATGTTAAAATAGACAGTGGTGTTGTTTCAAAAGAACTTTGCTACCTAAACAACTGTCAACTATATTGTCAACTATGTTACCTGAAAACTAAGCTGCCATACTCCTGTGTCAGAGAAGACTGTGTGTGTACTTGAGCTAACAATGTTACTTGTTTTTTTTTTTTTTTTTTAATTTTAAATTTTAAATGACTAGAATGCTTTAAGGTAGAATTATGATTTAAAAAAAAATCCTATCCTTGTTGACCCTGCTGAGAATATCACATGGATATCTGCAAAAAATTTTTTATTCAAGTTATTCTAAAACAACTGATCTCAAAATGGTGTTTAATGATTAAGGCAACTAGCAGATATGTAACACTGATGAAACATACTAAATCTAACCAATAGTTTTGATAGGTTATATAGATCGGTATATTAACATTATTTCACCTAACAAAATATACAGTTGTAAGTTGTAAACAGGCACTATTATGTCATTCTGTAATACATTCTGAAACACTGCCACTGTAAAATGATGAGTTTCTGGCAACCACAACTGCAATGTTTTTATTTATTTATTTTTTATTTTTTATCTCGTAAATTTTAACAAGATATATTTGCAGTGTAGAGAATGTAAGTAATCACTAACTGCTATACTGAAACACAACATAGTTTTATGCCAATTCATTTACATGGACCTACTACATCTTCATGAATTCACCCAGAGTTTGCACATTAGGGAATGGGAGCATTTTTCACTCACACCTAACAAGTTGCCATGAAAATTGCACAAGATGTAGCATATGGTCATTTTGCATAAACCTGCACTTAACAAAATGAAAATAGGAGCTATATGTAAGATTGTTGCATGTTATATAACATTTTTTAAAATTATTATTATTATTATTTTATTTCTATTTTTTTGGGGGGGCTATTTTGATGAACTAAAACCTTTTTATTAGGAGAAGTCAAAAAGGCCAAGACAGATCTGATCTGTAAATTTAGAAAAGAATACAGTTGACTATTGTAATGCAGTCACAGCTAATCATTGTTATTCTACAACACTACTATAGTACTGTTGTTTCCTTTCCTTGTTCATTGTAAAATCATAGCATACAGTTGTCATTTAAGTGTAATGAACTTCATCTGTGGGAATTAATGAGTAAGTGTAAAGAACATCAACTATAGTAACCGAATCAACTGTAAATTCACACTAAAGTGAGCACATGAGTGGGAGAAACTGAGATATGAATCTGTTGAGAGAGAAAAAAAGTAGAAGATTGAAGATAGAAAAAAATATAATGTCATGTCAAAAGGGCAGGGCATAAAAAGAAAGAGACAGCAAAAGGAGAGAAAATGTTATAGAAGACTCATCCTACACAAACCCTCTATCTCTGAGAGTTCATGGTGTCATAGAAACTTCTGAGTCAAACCAAAACTGTACACTATGTCTCTTTATCTCCACACACACACACACACACACACACACACACACACACACACACACACACACACACACACACACACACACACACACACACAAACACAGCTCCTGTCCAGCAGATGCAGCGTCAGCATTCTCTTTGAAGACATGTATCTGAAGGAGAATACTGGCACACTCTTTAAATAGACACTTGTTTGGATGGGACTAGATTGAATTGCAAATCATTGAAAACAGATCTGCTGTGTGGCTTCTGATTACATGTATGGCATTCATTTGTAAAATTTTAGATGTTTCAAAAAAGTAGTAGTAAAGAAAAAAAAAAAAAAGAAAAAAAGAGAAACCAGGGTTCATCTTCAATGTTTCTCTCCTTTGTCCTAGTCCTTAAATAAAACGAATGATGCTGGAATACAGGTGGGATGTGTCACTTTTTAATATCTATAAAAATAGTCACTATTTAACACATACACCCTCCCACTGACAGAGAACTTCGGCACTCCGAACCCCCACCTTCACCATGGAAAAGTTAGCCAAGGGGGCCCAGAAACCCCAGCGGCGCCTCTGCATATGCATATTTCATCTGTACAGACAGACACATTAAAGCATTGAATACTTGACAACATAGCTATTGAGTTATTAGCCAGAAGAAAATTATTGATCTTAATAACATGGAAATTTTGGAACAAACAGTTGCCAAACATAAGTGTAAGATGAATTTTGGTTCATTTTGTTAAAAGACAAAGATATTTACGATGTGTTTATTACATTTAGTAAGAAGCGAACTGACATAGATTTTTAATGTTAGTAGAGGAGCATTTGTAATTTTCTGTTTGATATTTTAAAATGAACATAATGGCACGTTGTGAAAGTAGTTATTGAAAAACTCTTGTACACACACACACACACACACACATCCAAAATGAATGAAAATTAATCTTCATTGCAAACATGTGCACATAAAATACAGAGAAGTAAAGTTTAAGTAGCACATTAAAGGCGTGTTTTATTAATTCAAATGTTTAGCGGTCCATCTACATTTCTGTGCTGTGAATCATTTTTCCTGTGTGCAGCACTTCTTTGGGCTGATCATGTTTCTGAGCTCTGAAATCTTTATGACGCAGCAGAACTCTCCGGAAGACCAGAGGAGGTGAAGGTGAGGAGGAGAGAGCGTGATCTCAGAAGAGGTGAGAGGTGAGTATGGAATAGTTACATGTGTGTATTCTGAAGTGTGTGTGTGTAATCTTTATCATAGTGAGAGAGAACTGAGAGATTTTTTTTTCTTCTTTTTTTTTTTCAATCTAACACACCACCAGCAGAATCTGTTGTACCTTCATATCACATCACTGAAAGGAATCTGTCAAAAGTTCTTCCACAGTTCACTACGGAGCCCCTAAAGGGATGTGGTGAAGAAAAAAAAACAGATTTGAGAAAAAAATGCTTTTACATTCTCCTGTAAAATGTTTGCATTACCCCAAGAAACTTTGCGTTCGCTCACAAAGAACACAAAAGTTTTGAAATCATTTGTGAGAGAATGAAAAAGCAGTGAGTTACTATTTTTTCTCCCATCTCATTTTTTTTTCCACCACCATGTCCTCTTAGGGGCTTCGTAGTCCACAGCTATTAAGGAAAATTAAATAACTAGATCACTATTATCACAAAAAAAAAAAAAAAAAAAAATCCATGCACATTCACGCTAATGCTTGGAGTACATGCTATGGATTCAAATGAATGCACACTGGGGTAATGGCGGGGGCGGTGGGTGCTGGGGGGGGGGCTTGAGCCCCTGCCCCTTTAATCGTAAAAGTGAAAGTGCCCTTTTCGGTCGTATCGCAGTTACTCTTGTCTGTCTTTTTGTTAATAAAATTACTTTCATTACAGTTGTAACTTCCTTGTAATATCATAGTAAGAGGCCTGGATGCCCTGTGTGAGGCAAGCTAAAAGGCAAGTTCTCTCATGTCTAGGTAAATTGCTTGTTGAGTTTTTAGAGGTGGGAATGACTTTAGTGCTTTAAAAATAGTGTATACTGTGTCTACGCTGCAAATGAGTAGGAATTGTGACAAAGCTAAACTGATTAAATTCACAGAACAAGAATTCATTATAATCAACAAAGCTGTCTACACTGCATATGCACCAGAAATAATCTGCAGAGCTGATCGGTGGATACAGAATCACAAAAGGATGCACAATAGTAATTTGAATGTTTTAAATGTGTTCTAAGTGCATCAAAAATGCTCATGTTTGCTCTAGACAGAGAGTTAGCCTACTCAGTTGCTCATGACACATAGCAACACAGCTAAAAGTATTCCTAGAATTAGAAGTATTTCTAGAATTGATAGTCTTTCTCTTGGTTGGAACCATGCCTGGTAGCAATTCAGTAGTACTGAAAACCTATGAGCTAGTAAGTGTGGTATTTACTTCACTAAACCTCTAGTTTATAGTATTCATCATGAACAGATGTTTCAACTCTTGCCTCAGGACTATCCGTTTTAGTGGATCTGCAAATAAACTTAGTAAAGTGCAATTCTCAAAGCAAATCGGTTAATAACAAATAATTATTCAGTTTATTTAGTTGAATTCAGAATAAGGTTTGTTTCACTTAGTTTCAAAGAAACAACATTTTATAGTTCCATAAGATAATATAACTCTGCCATAGTAACACCCAACTTTATCACTTACATTTATCAATCTTATGCACTTTATTTCCCTATCTATTCATGGTATTTATTAAGTAGTTGTGTTAGTTACTCTTGTCTGTATTTTTGTTAATAAAATGAGTTTCATTACAGTTGTAACTTCCTTGTAATATCATAGTAAGAGGCCTGGATGCCCTGTGTGAGGCAAGCTAAAAGGCAAGTTCCCTCATGTGCTTGTCGAGTTTAGAGGTGGGAATGACTTTAGTGCTTTAGGCTATGTGAGTAATTTCTCCTTTATTTCAAGAGATACAGGGATTATAATCAGCCACCCAAAACTAACCATCTTTGCAGCTGTGTGGAGCAATTCAATTATATGAAACTGTGTTGCTTCTGAATGGAAAAGTTAATGAATGGTATTATTTGTTTAGTAGTAAGACCTTTCTCTGCATCCTGCAGAGTTCAGCTCCAACCTGAACCAACTAATTGGTTACTTGAAAATTACAGACAGATGTGATGGAGAAAGGTTGAACTTGAAATCTGCAGGAAGGTAGCTCTCCAGGAGCAGGGATGGAGACCCCTGTTTTAGAAAAGCTAAATTGTTTAGACTGGGGACAGTGTAGCAGTTTAACTTAACCTCACATGAGGCATTTTCACATATCACATTTTGGTCACACATCACCTAAAGTGAGTGTGAAAGAGTCAGATGACTCTTTCCTTCTCTGATTGCAGAGCACCAGCCAGGAATTTCAGCATGAAAGTACAGACAATCAAAGATTTTTGTACAAATAAAAATTATGTTAATTGAAAGGAAATTGTCAACTGACCAATCTGAAGGATTTGTGAGATATTGGATAACTTGTAGAGCCTCTTTCAACACAAAGAAGACACAAGTGTAATAAAATAAATTTCAAACTAGAGCAATCAACAGAACTACTAAATGAATACCACAAATGATAAAGGAATAAAGTGCATAAGATGCATAAAATACAAGTGATTAATTTGGGTGTTGCTATGGCAGAGATACATTCTTATTTTTAGAGGAACAACAATTTATCTTTACATAATGAAAAGAACCTTATTATGCATCAAGCAAATAAACAAAAGCTTATTTGTTATGAACTAGCATTATCTAATGTAAAATAGAAAATCATATACTGATAATATACAACAACGCCAAGGTCTCTAGAAAGAGGTTTGTTTAAGTGAAATTTACTTTCCATGTGGTTGAGTCTGGGTGACAATGCAGTGGAGAAAGGAGTGGGAATCCATTTCAACAGCTTTGAACACACAGCGTGGGATGCTGATCTCCTGGAGCACCAAAAGGGTCCTAAAATCTGGAACATGCAGATGAAGTCACCTTTAAGTGAAGGTTTGTTTGCCAGAGCTTCACCTTGTTGCAGTTGTGTCTGTCTTCTGTCTCTTGGGGCAAGACACTCAGAACTTAGTAAATTAGCTTTTTTCTCTCTGGCATAGAGTGGCGTGCTGCATCTGTTATTGTCTCGCCGGACAAAGACCCTAAACGTAGTGTTTGTTATGTCTCTTTCCTCACAGACTGGAGGTTCAGAATGTGGTCATATCTTTTGCTGCCTCACAAGCTGTAGACTCAGAACATGAAATCTTTTGTTGTCTCTTCCTTCAAAGGCCAGAGACTCAGAATGGACACAATGTGGCCCACCCTTCCCTGTGGAACTCATTTGCATAATCTAAAGCACATAGTTAGAACAGTGTCTTTAAAAGTTTACCAACGCATTGATCACTTTCCAAACTGTAATGTTTTGAACACATAGAGTCCTAGCATGATGGGAAAAGATTGAACTGTCATGCATGCATTCATTTGTACATTAACAGCTGAATTTGTGTAAGATGTTGCATTTAAAATAGCTGTCACTGAGAATACTTATTTCTCTGAGTCAGTATGAAATGGATGTGTTGTAGTTTACATCAATTTAAAGGTTCCTAAATTATAGAAGGGAAGCACTTTGGAACGTTTCGATTGCATGGACACTGTAAATAAACATTGTTTCACTGATTGTGGCTGAGCCATCAGTTTTGTGCAGTGTTTTACCATCACAAAGATTAATAGAAACTTCCAGGGATGTGTGTAGGGGCAATTTGTAGCTAAACCGGAGCTATACATTGGCATTCCAGGAGGCAGATTGGACACCCCTGATATAGACCAAGCAATACATGTATTGTAATCAAATCTGTTTGTGGAGCCTGGTTATCTAAAGGAGACAGCTTTCAAGGTCATGCAAATGAATCAGGAATCTTGTTGGATTCTTCTGGCGATACAACAAACATCTTGTTTAATCTGATCTTCAAATGTAAAAGCAGTCACAAAATCTTGCATACCATTTGAAGCCTTGTGCTGGATTCTATCTAACAATGCCTTCGCTAATTTACCTACTCAACTTTTAGCCTCTCCAAAGTGTTTACACCAATCATGCAGTTTTTGCCCTTTACCCATCTTGAGACTAATTTCTAAGGTTTAGGCCTGGACCGCCATAAAAATTCCTTAGAGACCACAAGAATCCATCCAAATCCATTCATAAATACAAATGAAATAGCTCTCAAAACAAATAGCTCTTGATTGCCGTATTCATATATGCCTACACAAACCGAACTAAGCGAGAAAATGCACCAGGTTCCGAAACAAATGCTCCAAACGAGCCAGCTGTGAAAGCACCTATGAAGCATCAGTATTTCAACCTTCTGCAAACCACCACCATTTACATAAAGGTATACATGTGTACATAATTTAAACTTCTCTATTCCCACCTTCCCCAGGCACATAAACACTGCAGACAATTCACACAGGCGCAGCATGAGAAGTCTCTGCTTTAAGGATTCACAAACCGCCGCCGACGTTTTGGACCCTTTGCCGTACCCACAGCAGAATAAACACTTCGCAGCTCGAACAAGGACACAGACCAACAAACATGCAGGTAAGCAAATAAACGATGTTGTAATTAAACTTATGTGGTGTGTGCGTGGGATTAGTGAAATGGTAATTGCAGGGATAAATGATGAACAATGACAGTATGTGCATGTGAGCAAAGTACCAGTGCACTCCGCTCAATCGCTCATGGCCCAATCTAGTGTTTGATGAACATGAATGTGAAGTTGAAAGTGAAGCACAGTCACCAGATCTAAATATTTTTTGAGCTACTTTAGGGTGTCTTGGAGGAGCAAGTCAGGAAACGTTCTCCTCCACCAGCATCACATAGTGACCTGGCCACTGTTCTGGATTTATTTAAAAAAATTATGTTTTTAAGATATGCTTTATATATGCTTTACACACACACACACACACACACACACATATATATATATATATATATATATATATATATGTGTGTGTGTTCCCAATCTGCTCTTAACTTTATTAAACACAAAGCATTAAATACATTTTTACCTATGAAACTTCTTCAAACGTGATATGAAATGCATGATGAAAATGTGTGTAATATATCACAACAAAACTTGACTTATTCTTTTTATACGTTAACTCCAAATCTCCCACCATATCTAGATTTAAAATGAATCATGAGTGCTTGTCACCCTGGGTCACATGACCATAATTGATTAAATTACTTCCTTGAAGTGATCATCGCATGTTCCCTTCGCTGAAGGGACCGAGTTGTTCGTTTTCATTTGGAATGCCCCTACAAATGGCGTCCCCTTCTAGAAGTGCCCTTCAAGGGTGCAAAAACGCAGTTTGGAATTTGCCCTGAGTTAGCCGACTGCTCTTGAATCTCTCTTCCGGTACTTTAATTGCAAACGTCACTGCAGAAAAGTCTGATTTTTTTTTTTTAACTTGTAACAAACTTACTTCATTAAGAGTAAAAGTGCATACAGCACACTTCAAGGACATGAGGAATGCAAAACATAAATGATAAACTCAAACTCACACCATGATATATTTCACAACTGTAAATAAATTCATTTACTTTTTTCACGAACTTAATAGGAAGTAAAGCACATTCAGCCTTGAAATAGTGCGACTTTTAACAATCGTTAATAGGACTCAGACACCAACATAATGGGCACCATTATAAACGGGCAAGCACTGCTTCAGATCAGTTGCTGTTTAGTCTGCACAGTAGTTAACGTATGAAGTTGAACACACCTTATAACTGTCTGGTGAAGTACATGTAGCTTGACTTGATGCATCACATCTGTTTTTCTGAGCTCATTAAATGTTCTTGAGAGCACCAGTGTGCTGACAATTGTGCATTTTTTATGATATTGCCTATATATGTATGTATGTGTAACTTTTTTCTTCCACCACATTCAAATCTGTCATTGATAGTTAAACAGAGATGCACACAAACCTCCATTAACAATTATAAAACGTCACTTTAGAACTAGCAACTTGTTTATAACCTTGTTTCGTTCCTGAATGAATCAGCATTTTTGAATGAACTGACTGAATGAATTCATATCTGTGAATTCATAGTTCACCTAAAAATGAAACTTCTGTCATTGTTTACTCATCCTCAAGTTGTTTCAAACCTGTATACATTTCTTTCTTCTGCTTAACACAAATGAAGATATTTCTTTTGTTGATGGGCCCCATTGACTTCCATAGTATGAAAAAAAAAAAAAATACTATGAAAGTCAGTGGATCCCATCAACTGCTTGGCTACTGGCATCCTTCAAAATATCTTCTTTTGTGTTCAGCAGAAGAATGAAATTTGGCTGCGACCACCATGAACAAAATCCCTGCCACCCCACTGGCCACAACACTCATATTGCAATTTAAAATTAGATGATAACTTTCGGATTGCAAAACTTTCCAGCTTTAAAGCAAGTGAAGGAGTACAGCTTCAGTGTGTAAATGCATCTTTTTAGCTGAGTTATTATTTTAATTCCTTTCAATTCCTTTAAAGACGACAGTGTCAATTCAGTAAAGGTTTATCCATGTCCTATGTATTCATCAGTTAGGAAACCGGTTAGGTTTACATTAGCTAACTTGGATGCTTAGAACTATTGTCATGTTATCTCACATAGTTTATAGAAATTCTTTAAATTATGCTTTTATCATGTAATATTTGATATGATGCAGACGTTCCGATATAATTACTGATCAAATGAGTTTGGAACAACATGAGGGCGAGTAAATGATGACAAAATTTCAATGATTTGGTGAACTCATTTTAATTAAAATGTCATTGTAGTAATTGTACATGTTGTATTCTCCTAATTCATTTAAAAAGTATTTTAAGGTTCTATGCCTTGTTTGTTAGTATAATAATGACGATGATTGTTGATTTTCTGTGCCACCCCAGAGTAATTGCTTGCCCCTGCCTGGCCACCCCAATGAAAAAGGTCCGCTACTATTATTTATATAAAATATTATTTAATATCTAATGAACAATTATAGCCATTATACAAGCATAAGAAGTTTGTACAATAGGAAATAGACAAGCAAACAATTCAGTGCAGCGCTTAAAGTTAAATAAAAATAAAAAGTTATGAAACTTAACTTTGCTCTCAGTCAAAATGATTTGCCCTGGAACAAATAATATATTCACGAGACCACTGCCCATGAGATGTACCCAATACGAATTAAATCTCAGATTTAACCACAGAGGCATCAGAGCAAGTGGCAAATGTTAGAAAGACTTTCTGAGATAAGGTTGTTATCGTCAGGGCACAGCTCTGAAAAAAAGTTGCAGCAAATGTTCAAATAGCTGTTATCTTTATAAATGAACCACAGTTTGAGGTTTAAAGAACTACATTCTCACCTAACGATCTCTTAAAACTGCATTCAGTGACAGAACAACAGTAGTATCTAAAAAAATATAGTGGTTTTTCTCCTCTGCCATTGCCACTTGCTGGGAGAAATTATGCCATTTTTTTGGTTGTTTTTGTTCACCTGATTTTCATTTTTGATGTGCATGCTTTTCGTGACTGTGTGACCTTTCCTCAAAAAGTCATATGAATTAAGGCATCATTCATGTCTGTAATACCAACAGTGCAGGACTATGTGCCAGATGTAATACTTAACGTTAATGATTTGAAACAAATTCCTGACCCTAAGTAGGAGCAATATTAACTGTAATGTTCACCTTAACAAGAACTACAAATAATTAGAAAAAAAAAATATTGTAAAGGCAGAGCATTTTGATGTATCGCTAGTATGTTTAAACAAGTAAGGTATTAAACAAATTGACTTAAGTGCCAACTGCACTGAAACAATCAATGATCCATTGAGAGGAAAAGAGATAGAGAGAGAGATATCATTGCTAATCCTCTGATGGTCGAGGCCAAAGCAGGATTAGTTGAGTTCTGGGTGTAAAGCTCTCTTCAAAGCACTGGGTGAGTCCTGATGGTATAAATAGGGCTGCAGCATCTAAGCCACTTTCACGAGTTGCCTAATTTCATCCTGGACTGCTGCTGATTAAGGTTTGATGTTTAGGAGTGGCACTGCCTTTATGGAATTTTTATTTATTTATTTATTTTTATTGATTCATTGAAAGTGGGTAACTGTTCATGCAACATATACTGTCTCCAAAATCACTCACTCATTCACTTATTCACTATAGCAAATTACATTAGAGTCCGCTGTATGGGAATTAAGTGAATGAAATAAGTAAGCGAATTTGGACACTGGCATATTACATTGGAGATCTGTAGCTGTCGCAGAAACAGCCTCATTAAACATGCATTTATCTTACATGTACCTTATTTTAGTAAAGAATATTAGTAATTATTATAATAACTTTGCCAGCTTTGTGATTTCACTGATGGCATGAATACAATAAATATTAATTTGGTTTGTCAGGCTTAATTTGTGTGCATAATCATTTAAAATAATAATAATAATTAAAACTGCAATAAAACAAGAATAAGTACATATTAGCAAGTCTACATTGTATATATTTATTGTTTTTAGTATCTTGAAACTCTCCTGTCCAAGCAGTGTTTTGTGCTCAGGTAATATATGATAAAGGGCGCAATGCCTTCAGACAACTGTTCTGATTATCTGAATATATTAGAATCAGTGTTGGGTAAGTTACTTCAAAAAATTAATTAATTACTAATTACATCATCAATGTTGTATTTGAAATACTTTTCTAATTACTCTGTCTGAAAAATAATTTAATTACTCAATAAGTGACTTATCACTAATTACTTCTTAAAATCCCTATAAACCTTGACCGGATAGACAATCGAAAGGAAACTCTTTTAATAATTTAGTCAAACATGGAATAGTTTAGCCTTTTAAAACATTTTGACTTTATTAAAACATATACTGTAATACTTTTATTTACTTTATAATACTTAATTTTTTTTTTTTAGTAGGGATGTCACTATAACAAAAATCTAGTAGTCGGTACCGTTACCACCAAAAGTGCACAATACTCGATACCACGGTAATAATATATAAAAATACAAATAAAACAATGCTATATATATATATATATATATATATATATTTTTTTTTTTTTTCAGGTAGGTCTAATAGTAGTAAGTAAAAATACCACAGAAATGGAATAATCAAATATAAAATAACTCTGCATAGTCATAACTGTATAAATTAAATATAGATTAATCCTTATTAAAGCTTTTCTTTTGTTGTTTGATTATCATTTATAATACGGACAGCCAATAGTAGACAGTAGCATGTTTTAAAGGCTGCTGTCACTAAGACCTAATGGACGGAGACAATATGCTGTTACACATGATGTTCACATTCACATAACCAACGCGAATATACGCCAAGACGGGCATTTTCACATAACTGTGTGTGTATTTGAACGTTTATGTGTAATAAACCGCGAAAATCTGAGACTCGCGAGAGGCAGCTATGTGTGTGCGCTTTGGTTGAGAGCACACTGACTGAAGACCGTCTATCAGAGAGCGCGCGCAGTTTTTTCTCTCTAGGACATAGCTTACATTTTACCGTAATGTTCTTGCCGACCTGTGTCAAAAAAGTGAAGTAATTGGATTATTTCTATTGTGCAAAACATCCACTCGCTTCTGCCGACATCTTCAGACAGCGACTACGCAGCCAACTGGTGCGAACTTGTGAACTCACGCGCAACTGCACTACAGCTAACGATTTTAAAGACGCAGCGTTCACTTTTATCTTTAGACGACAGATTTAGATTTTAAATTCAATATTGATTTAAACAGAACTGTTGAACTAATTTACAGTATGTAACGCAAGTACATTATAAGTAACTGTAATTAAATTACCTAAAAATGAACAGTAATCCCTTACTTTACTTTTTCAGTGGATAAGTAATTTAATTACACGTTACTTACTAAGTAACACGTTACACCCAACACTGATTAGAATAATACAAAAAATCAAATCATTATTACCTTATCTGTATAATGTCTTTTAATTTAGAAATTAATCTATATAACATTGTCTCTCTCTATTTTATAAATTGTAAATCAAGTAATGGTTCATGAAAAAAAGGTAAACTGGAGCCAGCGTTAAAAGCAGGAATAAGAAACATCATCTCGTTTAAACTCGCTCGCTCATTCGTACGCTTTCTCTTCCAACTCGCGGATTTTGGGAAATTGTGCTTCAGCGAGTGCACATCCAATAACCAATTGTAAGTGTGAGAGCGCATTGTGGGTATAAACGAGTTGACAAATGTAGGGAACAAAGCTGTTCACTCGGCATTCAGACACCGCTACAAAATGGCCGACATCCTGTATAGTGTACTATTTAAGAGATAGGGAGCAATTTCGAACACAGCAATTGTAGGTGGTTATGCACACACATCATCACATCATGATGCTTTTAAAAGAAGGGTGTGATACATAAAGTAGCATCTGACTGGTTGAAGGTGAGTAAGACAGCATATGAAAAATTTAAGTACTTCACTGCAACAATTGGGTATAATTTGAAATATTTTGTTGTAAAAGAAATTTAATAGGCTCTAATAATTGTAACTTTAATTGTCACCCTTAGGATTTTACATGTTAGTATGCAAGTTTTTTGTTTGTTTTTTTAACTTAAATTTTACAGTTGATAAGATAAAGCCCTCTGTAATTCTGACATCTCACCCTCTAGAGGTGACATGTCCGGTTCAGTTTTGTTATGGCCATGACATATTAACTCATGGGAACGCGATAATAAGTCATGCCCACAAGATCATTTTGTTGAGATAATGACATCCTTATGTCGTGGCAGCGTGGTTTACAGTCGTGGCCTCAAGATCCTATGTTGAGTGAACAACATATTTTTCTCGTGGCCGTGAGTTAAATGTGTGAACAAACCTGTGTGATCAATGGCTCTGGATAGGCCTATAACAATATATATATATATATATATATATTTTTTTTTTAATTAAGAATGACAAAATAATTAAGAAAATTAAGAAAATGTTATATTACGCTATGTTATAGAATATTATATTGCGCATGATGTTGCCTATAGACAGCATTCGAAGGAAGTTTGTTATTATCAATAAATGATAAAAAATGTGTAAGAACATAAAATAATATAGGCCTACAAAAAAATTATATATATAGTCATCACATAGTCTATAGAAATGCAGTCATAAAGTCAAAACTTTATTGGCATGATCGGGGCATTTACTGTATTTACTAAATATATACTTTAAGTGACATAATATACAGAAAATTATTTAGGTAAAGAGATGCAGGAAATTAATGGGGAAATAAAGAAAATACATAAAAATGTAACCAATAATAATAGTAATAGTAGTAATAATTAATATATATCAGTGGTGTGCAGTGATGTTTTAAAATGAGGAGGCAAAGTTCTCATTTATGTCCCTGTTACACAATTTTAAGTTAACATTACATAAAAAGAAAGACCAAATACAATTCTATTTTGTTATTTTTACACTGTGTAATGTTCTATTTATTAAAACCAAGTATAAATTTCATCAAGTTAGTGTTTTTACTCATTTTTACATTTATTCCAAAATAATAACTAAAGGCAGTAACAATTTAAACAATATATATTATTTATAAACTAATATTCAGCTTTTCTTTTTAAAAGTCAATTTATTTTCAGCAGTCATCAAGCTTGTATACACTGTGACTCACTCACAGAAACAAAGATGTACCTTTAATTTCACCACGCTGATTGCTCACTAAAACCCCCCCCCGAGTCATCATGTTTTCAGGCCATTTCGAGTTTGATTTTGACATGACACAACACAGTAATATGTAAGTGACAGTTGTTTACTTACTTTTTAATTAGTCTTCCATTAACGCCATCACTGTCTTCATTCAGACCGATTCGACGAGAACGCACACGAAAACAAGAAGCGGGATTTATTGCACGAACCAATCATGTCCAGTCATAACCGATCATATCCAATCATAGCGCAATTGAGGCATTGCCTCCTCTCACGTGACTTTCCCATTCTCAATTACCCCCCACTAAACCCACCGCACGCTTAGGGGGCTCTGCTTTGTTTCTATGAGCTGAAGGGAGGCACAGAGATGCCTCGCTGTAACTTCACTTGCGGGTGTCGCTGTTTGACAGTGTTTCTTTAGAAAAACAAGTGACTTTTACACTTTTTAATGTCAAATTTTGTAACATTTGCGTTGTTTTATTTTTGTAATATCGATTATTTTCTCATCCAGTTTTTTTGAGGAGGCACTGCCTCCCTTGCCTCCTCGGAGGAAACGCCCCATATATATATATATATATATATATATATATATATATATATATATGATCAGTAAATGGATTTAAAAGACTGTTGGATGGGATAGATAAAAATGTTTTATAAGGCATAATCTTTTAACAGTTGATAACAAACTTAATTTGAATGCTGTCTATAGGGACCATCAATATAAAAAGTGCTTATATCAATAGAAAATGAAAAATTATTATATTAACATATATGTTAATATAATCATTTTTCATTTTTCTATTAATATAAGCACTTTTTCTTAATTTAAAATAAATATTATTATAGGCCTATCTAGCGTTGTAGTACTCGAGACTGGTCTTAAGACCATTTTTTTAAGATCTTGGTCTTATCTTGGTTTCAGCCGCATTTGTACTCAGTCTCGTCTTGGTCTCAGACTAAAAGAAATCAGGATTTTATTTCAGGATTTTATTTTTTATTTCAACTTGTCACAAATTGCCGTTGCATTGTCTGATTTCTTTGTTAATATCATTCATTTGATTGGATGTAAAACTTCCTGCTTCAAATGCAATCAATAACTTATTTCTAATTTCATTTATTTTGTTACTGTTGTGCCGGGTCAGAAATCAACAAGGGATTGTGTCAAAAATGTCACCAAAATTAATACAAATGCCCACAAAATTCAAGATATGATTGCAAAAAAGTACTTGTATAAGATTTTGATATTTATATTATAACATATGATATAATTAAGCAGTATCACAAGAAAGAGGGCTGTTTTCACAAATATGAGCACAATTGCAAACATGATAGTGATTTTATTTTTTTTATTTTTATTTTTTACAAATTTTCAATAAACAAAATTTTATTTTTAAAACATTAATCTCAACATTACTTATGCATTTGTAATTGTACCAATTCAGATGCAAATTCTGTTCTGCAGTGTAAAGATGGATTTTGTTGTTAATGATTTCAATTGATTGTTAACATATAGTGTCTTATTATTCTAATGGTAATTATTGATTAAAAATAAGACATTTCTCAGGCAGTAAATGTGGATCTTTCAGATTAATTTGAGGAGTGCTAGTCTGGTCTTGGTCTTGACTTGGTCTCGACACACACTGGTCTTGGTCTCAGTTTAGGTGGTGTTGACTACAATACTAGGCCTATCCATTTCTGATAACTCCAGGTTGTGCGTGGTTGTTTACCCATTTAACTCATGGTCATGAGAAGTAGGCCTAGATGTCGTTCCCTCAACATAAGATCTCGTGGCCACGAAATAAGGATGTCGTTACCTCGACAAAATTATCTTGTGGCCACGACTTATCACTTTACCACGAGTTAGTGTGTTAGTTAGTTAATGTCGTAGCCACTACTAAATTAAGTGAACTGAACATATCCCCTCCCGGTCACTGCACCACAAATTCTTACAAGGAAAAAAAAAAAAATAGGTGAGATTATTGAATAATGATTTAGTAGGTAAACCTCTGGAAGTTAAGGTCAGACAGGATTACGGGGCAGTGCTCTTATGTGCTGTATCAGATCAGTGATGCTCTTACAGAAATCCTGATCTCTGTAGATCTTCATCATTGAGGCCACCATGTGCCTTAAACACACACACACACACACACACATACACACACACACCCCATCCTGTCTTGATTAGCCTAAATTAGTATATTTGCGTGGAACATGATGCCATTGTGGCCTTACAGCTGTCACACTGTTAACATGATGAACTCCATAATGTGCATCGCTACATCTAGAACAAATGATTACATACAGACAGACTTATGGACTGGATAGAACTGGATTCATTAATTTGGTTTTTAGATTTAATTTTGTCCTTGTCCACTGTGATTTTGAATTCTCTCCTGAAGACATGGTAGTTTAGCATATGGTACTTTATTTACAATTTCATTCATATACAACTTTTATTTGTTGTTTCATACATAAAACAAATTATGTATGAATTTATTATATTCTGTGAGTATTTGGTAGACTTTTAGTGCATGTGTGAGTAATGAATGAATAAATGAATGAGTACACGGATGAGTAAATGAATGTGTGAAATGAATAAAATAAAAAGTAATTACAATACAATACAATACGATCCTCCAACAATATGGAGGATCTGCATCAGTGATAAATGAGTCACTATTCCAAAACAATCACATTAGTTTGCATAAGATGATGAAATGAGACTATTATCTCAAAACGAAAATGTGTGTTGCTACTTACAGTATAAAATAAAAATATGGGATTAATTGCATACGATTCTTGCATACATCAGCCTGCTAACTGAATTGATACTGTGCACTGCCAGAAATATTTTCTTAATTAGTATTGTTGTTGTTTAAAAAAAAAAAAAAAAAAAAAAAAATCCTTATAATAAGGTACATTGCTTTAAAAGATAAGACATGTTTTTAGAGAAAATATATTTTATTACTCCACTGACAAAGTTTTTTTTTCTTGTTTTCTTTTAAGCATAAACCTAATTAAATTTGTGCTTAAAGCCTTTAGTTATAAAAACTAAATTAAACTTAATTTGAAATAAACTTAATTCAAGATTCTCTAACAACAAATTGTATACAGTCTTGTTTTAAGGATGTTTCTATATATATATTTTTTACATATAAACTAGACAAAACACTGATTAAAATAATGTTGTGCATGCTTTCATGAGTGAGTCATAAGCCAAGGAGACTAACTAGCAGAATGAGCGATTAACTAACCAGTAGACATTTAGTCTGTCATAGAGAAGCACAAACCAGCAAAATTACTCTATTCACACACCCACAGACTCACTCCTGCTCTCTGCCTCCACCTCACAGTCACACACACGCACACACACACACACACACACACACACACACACACACACACACACACACACACACGTGTGTGAATGCTACTGTAAAAATAGACATCTTAAAGAGGCAGCAGCCGTCTGAGAATCACTGACAGTATACTGACAGAAAAGATCTTCGGCTAAATATGGGTTTGCATTTCATATCAAAAATATAACATATCCCAATATGAATATACAGAAAGACATCTGATTAGCAGGTCTGATGATATATACACATGCCTTTCACTATGAAAATTTCACTATGAAAAATATGCATTTGTGTTATACCGTGTATTTGTATAATCTCCAATAAAAGTCTTACAAGTTTAAAAAATGACGATAAACATAGCCACTGTTACACATACATTGTAAAAAAAAAAAAAAAAAATGTTTTGCAGGGTGTTTTTCTGAATGCCCGACAATTAAAGGTCGGTTCTGGATTTTAAATGAAAAACATGCCTGAATCAACCCTACTGCATGAAGATACAACAGAGATATTCGTTTAAAGGGTCAGATTAGAAAGAAATACTTTCATAATACAACAACTGCATGTTTCACATTGACTGTTCAGAACTGTAAAACAAAACAGACTGATCAGTCATGCCTTGTTTGAGAGCAGCTGAGGCCCTATCAGCTTCCTTGATCTGCCTCTTTTCAACAGTTTCAACGCTATCCTCTAAATGTGGTGAATTACAAACCCCATCTTTGCACGTTTCACATAAAGCTGGTGACTTTGAAGAACACGCTCACACACACTTTGAGTCACACATTGTCATTGCTCAAATATCCACACAACACCCACACAACATACCTCACGCACTCCCGTATGTCTTGAAGACACTCAATAACGCTTATTCTATCACACTTGTCAACACGAGCACACACATGCAAAAGTGTCCTACCTCTTTGGGTGTCTTTTTATGGTGAGAGATACACTGAATGATCATGGGAAAGCAGCAGTAGCACAGCAGACGGGAATATCCAGCATGATGCTGTAAACTATGTCTTTTTCCTTATCTTGTCCTCACCTAGTCACTCTTTTGCTGTATCTTCTGTATTTTTCTGTCTCGCCCGCTGTGAGCTCGCTCCCTCTCTCTCTCTCTCTCTCTCTCTAAAGCTCGCTCTGCTTTCTTTCGGCTTCACGCACACACACACGCACAGACTCACACACTTCAGCTCGCCCTTTGTGACCCCCTCCTATTTCTCCCTCTCTCTGTGGGTGTATAATTAGACTCAGTCCTGTCGTGATACAGCTTTCACTCATTGTGGGAACGTCTCTGAGCTGCTGGACGTGCTGGCAGGAAGCCGAGCAGCTTTGCTCATTAACCTCTTAAGAGCTGGGGAATGTACCGGCACTGCCTGTGCCCCATTGGCCACTTCCTCCTCTCATCCCAGCCAAGCACTGCTTTGATTGGCTGCTGAACTACATGCTTCCATCCAGCAGCTCACACCATTGGCTACAGTGCCACATGCGCCAGCTTGCAGCTTGTCCACATGCTCTGTTTTACATTTAACCACCAAGTTTGTATATACTTATCTGACTACGTTTACAAGTTAAAAAGCATTCTAGTTTTGTTGTGATACACTATTCAAAGCGTTGTTTAATTGATGGTTCATGGTAAAGTGTTGTCTAGCAGTAAGACTTTTAGTTAGTCCCAGTGAACTGCTTAATACTATAAACTATTATGTAAGAATATAGTTGGGTTTAAAGTAATTTTACCAATCAGCATTCACATAAATGATGCTTATTTAATATTTGCCTCAACAAAGGAAAGGTGTACTACCTATTAAGATTGCCTATTAAGGTTTCATGTTTTATTTGCTATACAACTACAATAAAACTTAATTACATTACAAATGTTTACCTACAAAATTGCAAATCCCACAGATGAAGATGACTGACATATGTAAACATGTTAAAAATCATATCAATCAATGAGTACTTTGAGTAATTAGAGTGTGTTCTGAGTGGTTTCTATGGTATTGCTATACAGCTGCTCGTTTATGTGGTTTCTATAGCTATAAAATACAGTATATCTTAAATAAGGTTTATTTTTCAACCTTATCTGCAAATAGTTCTTTCTTGTTTTAAGCATAAACTTCATTAAATTGTGTTGTTTTTCTTCTGCCAGACTGCCTTCCTTATTCAGTTACGCTTTCTTCCTAAGTTGAATATGGAAGGCGGCTTGGCAGAAGATATTTTACTTTATAACTTGTTAATATGGATATTTTCTTACACAAACGCATCGCTTCGCTTCAGAAGGCCTTTATTAACCCCCGGAGTACGTTTATGATGGATGGATGCACTTTCTTGATCTTCGTACTCAGTGTTTCCTGTTCACTGCCATTATAAATTTGGGACACGTCAGGATATTTAATAATATACATCCAATTGTGTTCATCAGAAAGAAGAAATTCATATACATATGGCTTGAGGGTGAGTAAAGTTTTGGGTAATTTTCATTTTAAAGTGAACTAATCCTTTAAGTGACAGTAAAACCTAGTTTTCAGTGATTTATGCAACGTCACTGCAAGAGAAAACACACATGTTCAGTGTGACTAGCACATGGTCATCCAGTCACATGCTGTTTGTGTGTGTGTGTGTGTGTGTGTGTGTGAGAGTGAGTGTTCCCTTGTGAGCTTTGGAGTAAAGAACAGAAGACTGAGGCCTTATTCTCATTTCCTCTCTGTCTCTAACACTCTCACTTCTGTCACACTGTGACATTATCTGACCGCTATCACAACACACGCACACACTCCTTGTCAGCAGCCAGACAATCGTGAAGGTTCCCAGCTTGTAATTATGCATACACACACTTACTGAGGAAGTGGTCAATGTCAACGGAACAGAGGACATATGGTCGCTGTGTTCAATAGATGTTCCTTAAGGACATTTTCTGGTCAACTAATTGAGAAAGAATAAGACAAGGTCTGTTTCAAACCCTAGTGAAGTGCTCACTGTCCACTATTTACAAAGTCAGCTACTGTAAACTCGAAAGCAGCATCCTAATCGAAATGGAAAAGGTGGTTTGCTCGACACGCACGTGACACACTAAAAGTCAGGGTTTGTATTAATTAGGGGAATGTATTGTAACATGATTATTTATATTTTTTTATTCTCCCAGTAGAGTATGATTATTGATTATTTTTTCAAGGTTTTCACAGAGACCAAAATTACCCATTATGCTTTGCGTATTCTTCCAAGGAGGATGCTCAAGACTTTTGGTTCACATATAGATTTCATGAGTCACTAGACAGCTCTAAACAGAAGTTGTGATTTGTTTTGTATGATTTTAAAGTCCATAATGTCAACACGTAATGGCAAGATTATTTCATGGTGGCAGCACAAGTGTTTTGTGTGGCTCGGAAAACATTTAACCACAGTAAACATTTTGCTTGTAGTTTGGATTGCTTATAAATGTAACCTTTGTAATGGTGCTGTGCTCTTGTTTCATTATATGGACTTCTAGTTTGTTGGTCTGTTCCTTTCCTGTTTGCTTAGTATATCATTAAAGTCTGCAATTGGATTCTACCCTGTCCGTGTCGAACTTTATTTTCGCATTTCAAACATTTTTTGTGGAAAGAAAGATACAGCATTTGCACAGTTTTGTGATGAGAAGTGTATTAAAAAAACTTTTGTTGACTATGCAGAAGCGAATTCCTTCCAAAAAAAATCGTTGCCTGTTTATAAAAGTGAAGAAATTAAATCTCATTCAGTATATTATACACTATAATTGGTATTCAACTCTTGTGTCGGAGCTTGTAGTAATACAATTTAATTTTTAATTTTTTTTAGGCTTTCCGTAGCTGTTATGACACACAATTTTTTTCAGAGCCTCCACTGCTCACATTATTAGTAACAGTGTTTAGTTAATCACAAATAAACATATGAAAACACAGTTTTTCACAATAAACACTGGTCGAAAGATTGTAGACTGTACCGTTTATCATGTTACAGTGTAAACACTCTTATTACTCTCATTATTTTTTATCGCATTATCTTTTTTTTTTATATTATAGAGCATAAAACATCCTCACTTCATTTGACATTTAGATACAATGAAAGGTTGCTGCCTATATATTTCATATTTCAACATGTTTCATTCAGTCTGGCAATAATTTGGGAAAAGCCCAGCTAGTACAATGTGTTTAAGTTTATGTAAAAATAACACATTTGTAAGTAAGAATAAATGACTTACCTTTTAGAAATTATATCCTCTGCTGGATCAAGCCACGTGTCGGATTGCGTTCTTCTTCTGAGGTAAATTCTTCAAAGCTTACTCCGCACAGCGTTTTCTTCCTAAAGCCATGAAAAGTCAACGTGATCTCATGAGAATTCTATATTAATTGTACCTAAAGCGTGGTTCTATCGCTTGTACAATTATTTATGTTTGCACAGACACTGCATTGTATGATATTGATGTATTGAAAGCATCTAACGTACACTATTTACATAGGTACAACTTCACAGATGTACAAATGTGTATGAATCCTTATTTATAAATATTAAAATTATGGCATTAATATTTTGATTATATTGTATTCATTTGTCATAGCAATGGCAGTTTGCAGTTGCATTTATTAAACAGTTTAATCATCTCTTTAATATGAAATATTATGAACATTTTGTTCTGCTCTGTGTGACCTGCTGCAAAACTTTTTTGAAGGATTACATAATCTTAAACAAGACTAAAATGAATGAAACTTAAAATGAATAACACTTCTGTAATCATTTAACTATTTCCTGTCATGTCATATTATTATCAATAATATTTAGTTTGCCATGGGACACAAAAGGTGTTTTCTCAGTATAGTCCTATTGTCACAATTCCCTGTGTCTCTGTGCTCAAGGACTTTTATTTTGATGTTCTTTTGTCTTGATGTTTCTGATTTCAGTTCCTCTGATTTAGTTCCTGTTTCCATTGCCATCTTGTTTGTTTTCACATAAACACTTTTTTGTTACCATGATAACTGACACTTCACTTAGTCTATTGTTACCTTCATGTATTTAAACTCTCAGTCATCGTCTGATCACTGTCTTGTGTTAACGTTTCGTGCTGGTGTTTCTCTCTATGGTTCTAAGTGGTTATTAAATGTGAGTTTATCATCCTTCTGCATGCATCATGCATTTTTTGTTGTGGATTATCAAGTCAAGCCAGTGTGTAACAGAACACAAGACCATCAAAAATAAGGTATGGCGTTAATAGCAAAGCCACACCGAGGAGCAATTATGCTCCATATATCAAAATGAACGCCCAATGGAGTATTTTGTGGAGGAGTTCCTCAAGTATAGCGATATGGTTTCCTGGGATGACGTCACACTTATGGACCATTTTTGGAGTGGCTTGGACTATGATTTTAGTCGGCTGATGCCAGAGGGTGATTGCAATTGGCCCTTGGCACAGTTCATAGACCAGTGCCAGAATTTCATTTTTGGCTGGGCCTGGGCAAAAGTGAGCGGTCACTTTCACGTAGGGTCCTTCACTAGCCTTCCTTATAGCAAAAGCAACAGACTCAATATTCCGGTTATTTAGGGGCCAAGCACCGAAGGTGTGTAGGCACCTATTGTATCTGTTGCCGTTCTTTTTTTCGATTCTTCTTCTTCTTCTTCCGCTCTGAAAGTCTATGGCAGCCCATAGAACCGTATAGTAAAAAGTTGTGAAATTTGGCATACAGTTAGAGGACAGTCTGAACTGTGTCCATAGCAAATTTGGGGTCTCTAACTCAATCCCTCTAGCGCCACCAACTGTCCAAAGTTGCACTCATGTTTATGTTAATAACTTTTGAACCGTAAGGGTTAGAAACAAAATTCTTTTTTCCTCTGATTCATTGGCTCAAGACGAATCGCACCCTATGACGTCATTTTCCGTTATGAAAATTTTTCCGGCATTTTGAATTTTCTGAAAAACTTACTTTTTCGAACTCCTCCAAGGCCGTTACTCCGATTTTCACGAAAATGTAACCAGATCATCTTCAGACCATGCTGACAAAAAGTTATGGAATTCAAGTTGATTTCTCAAACCGTTTTCGAAAAACACGCAAACGAATTTTACGTAGCGCTTGTGAAAATAGACATAATGCTGTATCTCTGCAACGCTTTATCGTATTCAGACCAATACGATGCTTGGTACAATGCTTGTACCAAGTTTCAGACCAAACTTGGTACAAGCATGACCTGAGGCAACATGCAGTGTTTGGGCGCAGCGCCACCTACTGGTGCGGAGATATGAAAAATGGCTATTTTTGCTAATAACTTCTGATGGGTTTGTCCAAAAATCATAACTTTGGTCTCGTTGGATTCGGGGCATCATGCCGGGTCAAATGATATTTTCCCATATCGGCCATTTTGAATTTTGTGCTAAAATGCTGTATTTTATGAACGCATTAGTGTATCTTTGCGAAACTCGGTATGGGTCATCAGCACAATGCCCTGATGGAGCCTGAGAAGTTTCGGACCAGCACCACCTAGTGGAGATTTTTTTTTTCATATGCTTATAACTTTTGATCTGGTTGGCTTATTTTCACGGCAGTCACATCCTTAGACTCCTGAATCCTTGCCGAGTCTAACGATACCAAACATTCTAGGTTTCAACTTACGGTTTGTGCGGCATGGTGATTTAGCGCTTAAAAAACGATTGCGAATATCTTCAAAACCGTTAGTCCGATCGAGACGAAACCAGCGTAGGAAACACGAAACCTAAGCTGGTTAACTAAAAGTCACAACCCAAATGTCAAAATTTTGATAGGAAGTGGCAAAAAATAAAAACAAAGTCGTCCATGGGTCATTTTTTATGATCTCATACATATAAATGTCTATAACTCCAAAACGAAATGAAATATTTGCACCAAATTTGACACACACATGTATGGGGTCACCCTGAGGACACATAAAAAAATTGTTGGGATTGTGCCTCTTGGTGGGGCTATAATTGAACAAAACATGAAATTTCCATTAACTACAATACAGTATTATGATATAAAATGAAATGAATAAAAAATATTATATAAATGCATTGATGTACCATTACGAAACTCAGGATGTGCCATTGGCACCATGCTCTGAAGGTACACAATAGGTTTTGAGATAGCGCTTCCTTCTGGTCAAATTTTATAATGAAATTTAAAAAAAATGCTAATAGCTTTATATAAATGTGGCCTATTGTAATGAGACTGATCTTAACTAATTCCGTGGGTCATGCTGAGAACATTGATGCCAATTTTGCCACAGTCAGCCAAACTTCCTGTCAGTCATTTTGATTTTCTTTAAAAACATACTTTTTCGAACTACTCTTAAACCATTTGTCCAATTTTCACCAAAATCGAATCGTATCATCTTTAGACCATGCTGGTAAAATGTTATGGATTTCGTGTTGATAGACGGAAACTTATTAATTTACCACAGCAACAAATTAGAGGCTTGATGCCAAAATGATTCTTGAGGTTGTATCTCTGCAATGCTTTCACATATTGACACCAAACTTTGCGAGTGTCATTGTCACCTCACTCTGACCATACCTCATTAATTTAATCACAGTGCCACCTATTGGTCGGAAGTGATAAACCAGTAAATCTTTATTATTGACTGTATTTGTGATTTTTCAGCTCTTTTGCCTAAAATGATCTTAATAGGTCTTTAATTGCTCACTGTTGCAGTTGGTCTGATGCTCCCAGCCATGTTGGCTGGCTTCTTGTGCCTCTTTTGAGCTTGGCCCCGTAATTGCTGCTTGCAGCTATATTTCAATCTTCTTTTCTTTGTTTTTTTTTATTAAAAATTAAGTAGAACATACCCACAGTAGAACATACCCACAGTACAAAAAACTACCATGTTTCATCATGAACACGTTAATATTAAGTACTGTATTAATATTAGATTTTTTAATTAATTGAATTAATTTTACCTTAACACCTTAATTAATAATTTCGTAAAATGAAAATAGGGCTTATTTAATCAATTAGTTTATCAAATGTATTTAATAATTAACACTCAAATAAAATGTTTCACAAAATTTAAAGTTTTTATATCAAGTGTTTAATAAGAGAATTATGTTTCTACTCCAATTTGTTGGTAAAATATAACCATTTAAACAATTGCTGTAATAATTTGCAAGATTTATTCAAACATAAATAATGAAGACATTACTAACAGGTTAGATAAAAATATAATGAATATGTAACACAGTGCATATATTTAGCAAAATGCTTTCTTTCTAGCTAACTAACCAGATATGGACATATATGGACATAATAAAACAGTTTGAGAACTAAGGATAACTAAGGATAACGTAACTAATGACATCCTTGCATGGTTGAAACACTTAATAAGTGATGAAACATTATATATTTCAGTTACCTTCTGATGTTCATTCATGTTTATTAGTGCTATAACTACTAGTAGTAAAGAAAGAGGAAGAGATGATTGTGCGCTCTCAACAATGCATTTATATTAGGAAAAATAAACTTCTTTGTTTAAACCTGGTGCAACAGAGGATCTGCTTCAAATTTGGTCTTGCTGTTTTCTCTGAACGCTGAACTAGCATTTCCAGGTTTACATCTAGCAGTTGTAGCACTTTACTTACTAAACCTGCTCTGGAGCTCCAGTGGGTGTCTGTGGGTCGCTCAAGCTCTAAAGCCCGGGATACACTGTATGATTTTTGGCTATCCCAGACGAAAGGTTGCTATCGTGAAACAATCGTGTAATTGTGGCTCTTAATTGGTGGTCCTATGTCATGCAGTGAGAGAGGTTCAAAGATGGCTGTTTTCTCGGTCTTGCGACCAAAGATAGCCTACGATCATTTTCTGACAGTGTCAGAAATTCAGCATGATCATCGCACAGCGTGTTTGCTGCTACGATCTACGTCTACTGGCCAGCAAATAAAAATGCGACATGAAATCAACGTGACACGGCGCTAAAATTTAAAACTGCTTACCTCAAGCTCTTTTCCCTTCTTCTTTCGCCGCTTCCTTTTTTTCCCAGTGCACATAAAAACTACAACTGCCAAAGTGTGATTCAACATGGTGTTTTGTTTACCACTAGTGCATGCTGATGACGTATTATTCTTCTATAGAAACTTGCATCATAGCCTACGAGTCAACAGGTGTCATTATCGTACAGTACACATGCATGTTGTACCCAAGTTTAATAGATCCATGTCGCACAGTGTGATAAAGTAATGATCTTATAGGATTGCTAAAATCATGCAATGTATCCCGGGATTTAGGCAGTGGTCTCAAACTCAATTCCTGGAGGGCCACCTGATCCAGCTAATCAAGGTCTTCAGGATTAAAAAAAAAAAAAAAAAAAATGCTGAGGCCACCATGCACAGAACCAGATTTAGACTGTGAGAGCAGCAATGAACATGGCTTTGGGAAATGTTACTTTTAGAATTACATGACTCGGTATTTGGATGCAGCAGTGGAGAAAAGGTTAGATGGAGAAACTGAGCTCCTGCAGGAGCAAAGAGGACATCATTGCTACGGCAGTGGAGAAAATTTTGCCAGAGAAACTGAGCTCCTATGGGAGCGAGGAGATTACACTGTGGTGGCTGTGAAGAAAGTTTAGACAGAGAAACTGAGGTCCTGTGGGAGCAAAGAGGACATCACTGCTGCGGCAGTGGAGAAAAGGTTAAACAGACAAATGGAGCTCCTGGGGGAGCAGAGGGAACATCACTGCTGCAGCAGTGGAGAAAAATTAGCCAGAGAAACTGAGCTCCTGTGGGACCAGAGGGAGATAATATTAATCTATTATCTACATTCTCTGTATGTTGGTGCACTGACCGCCGTTACCGAAAACACCTCCAAAAGAAGTTCCACAAACAAGGAACTAGGTGGGCTTGGAGATAATCCTGCAAAGACAATTGCCAGCTACCATTTGTGGAAGGGAAGAAGAATAACATTAGCATCTCATCACCATTTGCACCATTGTTCACCCCAGTCTCTCAGTGCTGAGACCAAGGTGTGAATGACCACAGACTCCTAGACTCACCAAACCGGTTTTGCCATGAGGCTTGAAGCCACAAAGGATGGATTTTCTACACAAAATGGACAGATAATGGGCAAAATGGAACAATTCTTCTCCATTTCGATTAACATAACTGCATATACTTAATGAGTGCTGTTTATGTACATGCAATATATACAAACTTACCTACTAAGGTATACAAGAATGCACAAGTACAATTTCAACATAATCCAATGATTTTGTGGACTTTATGTTTTCAGTGCAATGCCTAGGTTAATCTGAAATTGGTTTGGGAAGTGAATTATGCATAGAAAAAACTTTAAGGACATTGTTCTAAACATGAACTGTAAGCTATGCAAATGAACCTCATGTCAAAGAGGGGCCATATGGTGGCCACCTCTGACAGCATCAGCCAGTCAAAACACTGGATCTGAAAGGTACCAATTTGCAATTCCCTCCTTCTCAAGAGAGATTAAAAGGCTTTCCTCTGAGACATATAGTTGTTCCAGTTCTGAGTTCCAGCTCCAGTTTCTGGTTCCAGTCCCAAGAGTTTCCAGTTCCAAGATGCACTAAGCTGAAGGAGAAGCTGCTCGGTGAACGGATTGATGGTTGGGAACACCTATTTTGAGCACATGCGGATTCACAAGAAGACTTGGCGGTCACCAGATGGACAGACGTTCAACGAGATCAACTACATCTGCATCAGTAAGCGGTGGCGATCGACCCTGCTGGATGTGCGGGTGAGTCGGGAGCAGATGTTGGCTCTGACCATTACCTCCTCCTCGCCGAGTGCCGACGAGTTCACCTACTTAGGCAGTGTCATGGCCAACGACGGAGACGCCGAATGCAATGTCATGTGTCGGATCGGAAACGCCTCGTCAGTCTCTCAAAGACTCAAGCCCATCTGGGCAGCCACAACGATCTCCATCAAGACCAAAGTGCGCCTGTTCAACAGCATCGTCATACAAGCGGCAATCTACGCGGCGGAAACGTGGAAGACATCGGCGAGGATTGCGCAAAGGCTTAACGTCTTCTTAATATCAGTATTAAAACTAAATATTAATATTTAAGACCATAAATCACTACAGCTCTGATTAGTGCTGGATGATCTTGCCAAATATGAGACATATTTGAATAAAGCTTTAGTGTCAACTGTTAGAATGAACAGTTTAGAATGATATCTTGCGATCTGGAAGCAAGTCGGGTGTTAATACCGGCAGTTTTTTGTTCGGTTCAGTGAAGGATTCATCCGTCTGATTTGAACCTTGAATTGGCACCCTAATGGGTTGATTCTTTTAATTAACTGTTCAAAAGAGTCGTTGATCATGAATTGGACACTGAACATTTGTTTATGGAGCTCTGCAAATAGAACAAAATAGGAATACATTACTTATAGTTATAGGCTGTATACTGCAGAATAGCTTCATGTTCAATAAATGTGGCAAAGACACATTTACACCTCAGGAAAAGCTGAATTTCTTTTTCTGTGATGTTGAGGATTCATTGGCTTGAATCAATGCTGATGGAAGTGGCCCCTGCGAAAAGGGGCTTTTAGGTAGCTAAGCAAGTTGTAAGGAAAACATTTTATTTTATTGTAGAATTGCTTTGAGCAGTGTGTGGAGCCATGTAAATAGCGTGGGTGAGCGGACAGTGCGAACTGCTGGAAAAGCCGTCCATGCAGAAACTGTCAAGGGGTGGGCTAAGGGCCCCGAAAGTTTTGTTTCTTGTGTTTGTCATAGAGCTGCACAATTAATCAGAAAATAATCATGGATATGTTTACGGCTGCCGCAATTTTCTCCCGATGCACCAAAGGTCACTACTTAATGTGCTTTGGCAGCATTGAGCATTGTAGCCAATCGAGTACCTGAACGTAAAAGCCAATAAGAGGAGTTTAAATGAGTCACTGCACAGAAGGGATTCGCTCAGTCAAAATGGCTAATCCATTCAGTGTGTGCTCACCTCTTACTATAGACCAACGAAGTATAGACACTATGCAAATAAGAGATTCAATGCAGTGTAGTCAGCTTCTTGATTATACCAGGACTTTTGTGCGAGTGCAGCACTCAGTCAGTGAACTCCTGCTGAACTGAGCTGATTGGCATCTCCATTGAGTGATCACTCTTTGATCACTTTCTGAGTATAATAAATTTGCAATTCAAATAAAGGCTTTATTTATTTATATGCTGCTAAGAGGGTGAAAGACAACGTACACACTGTGAAGATTCAGGAGTGACAATGGCATTAAAACGCAGGAGTGAAACCAATAAATTGCTCCATGTGCAAGTCATTACAGACGTTTTAAGCACCAAATATCTCACAGACATGTCAGCAGAAAGTGGTTACAGTTCTTGCTAGACTTTCACTAAGACAAGATGTGATCCTCACAAGCTTTTGTAATTCTAGCGACTATTTTTACATTAACTGCACGATAGATTAAGGTTTAAAATGCTGCTTAGCGAATTATAAACTCTTCAATGGAGTCTGCAGGGACTGTCTGCATGTGTATGTGTGCTACAAGGCAGCAGCGTGTTAGTTTAGAATGGCTATTCACTTGTGCAATAATCTGTTTAAATGTGTATTCACCCAATCAATAATGAGTATCCAGACAACATTTGTTATCTTAACTGATAGAAATGGAGAGTAAATGGAGGACTTCTTATCCCGAGGCCCCCTCTAATGGACAAAATTAGTATTACAACCTTCATTTTTTCAGACAATGAAAGGGATTTTTGGAGTTTGATTATACAAGACCGTAGGTCTGACTGGTTAGAAAAATATAGAAAATATAGCTGCGCAAGTCAGAACAATCTGAGCCGAGGTTGGTACTTTAAGCTTTAAGCTCCAGGAGGAGTAGCAGTCAAACAATGTCTCAAAAGAAGATGGAGTAATAGTAATAAAAATAAATAAATAAATAAATAAATAATAATAATAGCAAATTAAAATAGTATAATAATAATAATAATAATAATAATATGTTGGCTTCCCAAGCCAGCAAAATGATCAATTAATTTGCATAATTTATGGGAAGAGCTGAGCAGACTATTTCAGTGTTATGACCAAAAGCAATCCAAAATCAGCCAGGAACAGAACACCAGAAGGATTTCAAGCTGAGTTCTTGAGGGTGGATAAAAATTGGTATTAAAATTGCTTTAAAAGGCACAGTGCTTAGTATAGCTGCAGTGGGAGCTCTCCGGGATGGAATCTTAAGCGTGGCCCTGGCTTGCTTTGGGCCTGTTGCAGCGGCATTAGGCTCAAGGATGGCCCGTTCCTATGCGGAAGGAGGGTGGCATTGGCCCAAGACGTGAGCTTGGTCCTCGACGGGCCTTATTTGCTTGGTTGAAAGCTCTGTGGTTTTATGAGAAGGATTGATGGACTTAAGACAACATACAGGTTATATAGTTGGAATGGAATGTCATCAGGAAAAAAGTAATCAGGGCTTATCTTAAACAAGTGAAGAAAGATGCGGCGAGTGAAGAAAAATGTGGCGGAAGATTATGGACGTCTCGCCAATGGGGGTGATGTACCGACATCCTGAAATTACGACAAGGCTCGATGGCGGTGATAGGTGAAGAAAGAACGCTTCTTGGGCTGGCAAATTGTGAGAGAGGTTCCAACAGAGAGAAAGGACTCGACATCAGATTGGAGTCTTGAGTTCGGCCATGATGACACTTGGACAGGGCCAAATGCTGAAAACTGTCGAGGAACATAGGTGAGTCGGCTGCATATATAGGCCTCCTCTCATGCTGACTGGATAGATCATTTGAACGTGTTCCTTCGAACCTTGTTAATAAAACATCAAGTCTTGCCTCGATGGCCGGGTCATATTTGGACAACAATTTAAACATTTCTAGAAAGTTCCCTTTATTAAGGGTGTCACCATTTTCTCTGTGTATTCTATCCACTTATTACGGTGGCCGAGAGAGCTCAATGCGCTGCAAATGAAGAAAACACCAGCAAATAAAGAAAACATCTTCATCAGTTTAACAATACATGCAAATACAGAAACGTGCTGCAAATAGGCCTGCTCAAAATGCACATACGATCAGGATGGTAAGATAAACAAAAAACTCACCTTTCAGGTGCACACCACTGAAGAATAAACATTGAACAATAAGCGGTCCCAGCCAGGTTCGTCACTTGTTGGTGTTTCCTTATAACATTTTTGTTGCAGTCTGTGCCAGTCCCGGCACCAGTGTAACCCCTCTACCCAGATCCTACTCGCCCCGCTCTGCGCGGGCCTCGAACCCGGGTCTCCGGCGTGGGAGTCGGATGCTCTAACGAGGAGGCTAAAGGGTATGATCTATTAGCTTGCCTCCATTACACCAGGACGATTTAGGGGGGTATTATTTAGCGTTAAAAATATTATTAATAAATTATTAATAATAAATAATATATATATTTTTAATAATTTACTTGATTTTATGTCTCAAATCCCAGTCAATTATTCACTGCAGAAAGTGAAACTAAAAACTCAGCAATGAGAGCTCTACTTCAACATGTTCTTATAACACTATTTAACCTTAATTTATTTCTTAATATTTCTCTTGTGGCCCATACGTAGTGGAAAAAATGAGAAGAGATGTAGGTGTTAAACAAGTTGTTTTTTTAAATGAGGAGTTAGCTAAGTTAGCTGTTAAACAGTTATGCGTGATGCGCTATAAATTATTGCGGGGCAAATTTAAATATTAATTTAATTCTAAAAGTAGCCTAATCATCATCATCATCATCATCATTCAGATCATCGCAGATAGGGGCTTGAGATTGCCGGGCCTGGTATGTGCTATTTGCAGAGCGTTTCTGTATTTGCTTGTGTTGTGAACTTTTGCAGCGCATGTGTTGTCAAACTGATGAAGATGTTTTCTTTATTTGCTAGTGTTTTTTCTATTTGCATGTGCTTTCTTCAGTTGTAGCGCGTTGAGCTCTCTTGGCCACTGTAACTTATGCCTGGTACACATTGTATGATTTTGGGCTGTCCCAGGACCCAGATGAAAGATGACCAATTGTGGCGATTTCCATGGTCGGGGCTCCTAAACGGTGGTCCTATGTCGTATAGTGAGAGAGGTTCAAAGACGGCCGTTGTCATGGTCTTGATAACGGTACATATTTTCTTTATAACGGTACATATTTTTAAGAAATGGTTATGGGTAGGTTAAGAGGTGGTAGTAGGATTAGTGGTTCAATATAAATATATTTTTAATGCTATATTGTTATATTTTTAATGCTATAATGTTATATTGTAACATTTCTGTACATTACTTCTCATATATTCTTTTTATATTCTCTGTAAAATTTTTATGTTTGGGGATAGGGTTAAGGTATCTAAAATGTATTTATAAAATAAAAAGAGCAATTATACATATCTTTATGGTATGGTGCACACTGCCGCACATCAAAATAAATGGTACTTCAACAAGAGGTGAAACTAAATTTCAATCAACATCAAAGTCGAAAGTTAAAAAAAAAAAAAAAAAAAATCGGTAACACTTTCTATGAAGACCATGCTTTTAATGATTTATAGCCACATTTATACTTATTTATAAGTAAGTATTACTATTCTATAAATATATTTGTTAAGACTCATTAAGATCTATACTGCATTATAAGAACAGTTACAGATACATTTATATTATTTTTATAATTACTTATAAGCCATGCATTTGCTTTTTCAATGTGCATGCTCATAAGCCATTATACACTGATTTATAAATGATTAAATATAAAATAGTTCCAGACACACTTGTTTGCTGTATCAACTGGTTATTATGTCTTTAAAGGCTAAAGTTTGCATTAGAGGTAATGAATGGTAATTTTGATTTGTTAAACTCTATATCTCCTCAGCCATTTGCATGGTATTGCTTATAGCAGTTTGGAATTATACTTTAAAAATATTGTTGCAGTGTTTTGCTAGTATGTAACATTCAAAAAATACATACTTTTTTTCAACTGTTTGTATTAATGATTTTTTTTTTTTTTTTTTTTTTTTACAGAAATTGTTCATTTAACTTAAAATGTAAAATGAGCATATATTTGTGATTTCTTAACTTTTGATTTTTCACTTTACTTAAAGCCAACAATGATGCATTTATAGAGATTAGTAGCTATTATTACTCACAATAAGTATTTATAAGAACACAACACGGCTATTAATAACAATGTATTTACTAATAAAGTCTTTGTAACTATAACATTATAGCAGTGCAAGCTGCAAAACATTCATGGAACCATACAATGGACTAATTAATACTTATAAATCAGTGTATAATGAATTATAAATAAGTATAAATGGAGCTATAATTCATTATAAGCATGGTCTTCATAGAAAGTGTTACCAAAAATTCTTGGGTGGCCAACCAGATGTCAGGTGTCCAGGTATCCAGTTTTTTCCCTAACCCATAATGACAAAGCAAAAACCAGATTTGTGACAACTTTGCACATTTATTAACAAACAAACAAACAATAAATAAATAAATAACTGACCCTTAACTTAGTACTTAGTTGAAGCACCTTTGACAGCTATTATAGCCTCAGGCCATTTAAGGTCTCTACAGAGATGTTCATTTGGGTTCGAGTCTTCTCTAAGCTACCTTTGCATTATCTTTTCTACAGTGCATAGTGTTTTAGTTGCAAAATTAAAAAAACAAAAAACAAAAACAAACAAACAAAAAAAACATAAACTTCCTCAGTGTAGCACATGCAGGTGAGCATGTGCTACAGCATACAGTAGTACAAACACCACAGCATTTCCTCCATTCGTTGTGAATGTCACACTAAGCCTCACAAGCACACACGCATAAACATTGAATCAAAAATGAAAGAACATGAATGAATCATACGAGCAGCAGAAAAGTTTGCGGTAAGGCAGGAAATCTCTTGTGTCTGACTGAGCGGGGATTTCACAAGTGCACTGACACAAACAAACACAGAATTGGTGTGCTGTTGCATGTGTAAAAATACAAGCTTTAGAAGCATTCATCCTTTGTTATTAATTAATTATTTTATTATGGGAAACTACACATATGACCTGTTTGCTTTATATATATATATATATATAAATTAAAAAAAAAAAATTTGAAAAAAGTTGATAATGAAAAAGGGCGTGATAAACGTTGTTTAAGATGATGAATTTGAGTTGGTGGCAATAAACCATTTGAATGCTCAATAATTATACTTAGCAATTTAATGTATCTCAATATAACTGTATTGGTTATGTGGCAAAAAATATATATCATGATAAACCATTTTCTTATTATCTTTATTACCATAGTATTTGTTTAACATTTTCTATTTTGTATATATACATTTATGTAATATTAAGCCAACGTATCTGTCTTATTTTTTTACAGTGCATCATGAGCTTTTCAGCAGTCTAAAACCATGTGTGTGGGTGAATTTACTTATGTTTCATTTTTGAAATGTGCAGCACATGGGGCCGTCCCCTCATCTTTTACATTCACTGACCTTTTTATTGCTTTCACAACAGCACATGTTGGTAATACATTTTAGTTTAAGTGATTACACTAATACTAACACGGCAAAGAGCTTAACTGCAAATATTGAAAATTATCACATATGATCAGTGTTTTGTGACTGTTACTTTGACACATAGCAATGTTGTCTCTCTGCTACCTATCTGTATGTCTATCTGCTTATATACCTATCTGTTGACTGCAGTAGTCCATCAAATGGTGTGTAGATTTATTCAGCAGGTGCAAGTATCATTGTGAGGTATGTTTTCAGCTTCTTGTGACAGAGAAATGATGACTGTCTTCACACACATAAACTCACGTTAAATGTCAGATATTAGCTGTTTCTGGAAGCCACTGGGGCTAAAATATTTGCAGCGTGTGCAAATGTGTGGGCAGTGTGTCTGAGTGTGTGTGTGAGTCAGAAGCGAAGCTCAGAGCGGCTCTCACATGTGTGTGGGCAGCTTCCAGATGGCTCCTCCAGCAAGCACACAAATGTCACTCAGATAACAAGCTGAAAGAGAGTGAGAAAAACAAGTTGTTGGAAGCATACAGGCATTCCAACACATACACAACACTGAATATGAAATATTAGCACATAAATGTATAGGTATAGATATAGGTGACACGTATAAATTATACACACAAGTTAAAACACAACTGATCTCTTTTCCAAGCGAGCAATGGCATTAAAGAGCAATTGGAGTTTTTTAAATCAAGTTCTCAGATGTTTCTCCTGACAAAAAAAAAAAAAAATAGGGGGGAAATAGTGTTGCCTTCATCATTTGAGAGGATATTTCAAAAATGTCTGTGTGCTCAGACTTGCCAAGAAGTCTGCAATAAAGAGTAAGAAATTTCAATATAAGCTCAAATATTACAAACACTGTAAAAATAAGACAAAAACACAGAGAGAGAACTACACAAACAAAAACAGAGATGCATGCAAATATTCAAAGAGTCAGATTTGGAAGTGATTGACTTCATATATGTGCATAATCTGTGTGTATGCAGTGCTTGAAGTAGGACGGTGTTACTAGGCTCTTTTTATACTTTTTCTACTTTTTATTTATTTATATAAATAAATAAAAATAAAAATTAGCACCATAATCTGTACATGAATTTGTGATCGCCTCAGTCCCCTTTAAACCTCATATAAAAATGGCAGTAGTCTTAGGCTCCTCCTTGTCTTTTAGCCTGCACTATTCATTGTGTGTTCTTCAGTCCGCAGCGGCTAAGATGGTCATCACTGCAGAACACGAGATCCAGGGGGCGAGGTTGGATCCAGATCCAACTCCTCCCACTTTACAGCTTGCAGTGGACATCCAACCCGCCCCACATCCAAGTGTGACGTCAGAAGTCAGGCCAATGCCGATCACAGACATGTCAATCATAGTACTGAGTGCCTACACCAAACACTGATCTAAACCTGCCCGTCTCCACCCCCTGGATCTCATGTATTGCAGTGAGGAGCTACTGGAGTGGCGCAGGGCCAGTGTCAGAAGCAGAGGACAAGGTGTGTTTATTGATAGATTGTCATGATATCTGCATCTGCAGTTCCTAGTCATAAATTCCGTTTACATAATATGATGCAGGAGCGATATGATCCCATCCACTGTAAAGTTTTTGCTTCGTTCACCCCTCATAGCAGTATTGTTTTCCTCCAGCGAAAACGGCATGCGAAGACACTTTATAAATTTTTATTTTCATTTGAAAATTAAATTTTTAAATTAAAATGCACAAAAGTTATTAAAGACACAATCACACTGTAAAAAATTATTTTTGGTTTGGTTTAACTTAAAGTAGCCTAACCTGGTTGTCTTAAAATTTTGAGTTAATTTAAACAAAAAAAATTGAGTTGATACAAAGAAAGAGATTAGTTTATTCAACAGAAACTCAGAATATTATTTTAGCTGAACAATGTGAACCTAAACTGATTTGACAAAAAAAATATGATAAATCATGAAAATATTTTTTGCAATGCAGTGGCAGACAGCTCTCAGACAATGCACTGATTTAAACTGCTCAATCATAGTGAATGACAGAGACAGAGAAACACCATGTAGTTATTTCATTTTACTAAATAATGAGCCAGCAGCTGATTGTGATATTTATAGCCTTAGAGTAAAAGGATTTGTGGTTTTTGAAGTCACTTTGAATTATAGAAGTGGCAAATTGATAGATTCATGTTCTGTTATTTTTTATAAATAGAAAATAAATGAATAGTTTAATATAGGGTAGATTAAACATATTGCCAATCTAGACAATTACAGTAAATTAAGGTTTGTCTATATTCTAAATTAATATTAATGAATATGACAATATATTAAATGTTTTTTTAATCATCCTCATGTGTTCAGTGTTATATATTAAGTAATGCTGAGTTCGAGAAAGGGAGTGTTGAATGTGAAATGCACCTGTGTTAGTGCTGACACAGTCACATGGCTCCTAGTGTTACACAGTGTGTTCAGCATGATTAGTGTGTTAGCAGAAAAAACTTTATCCTGGGGGAAACAGAAAGAAAGAGATGGTGTGATTCACTAATAATTTGCTAGAATCAACTAGAAACATGGCTTTGAGACAAACATTAAGATGTCTGTTAGGTACTATTTCTACTATATTGTGGGTGTTCAAAACCAACAACATTTGTTTTCTTGGTGTGCTGAAGATTTTTCTGACACAAATTCATGACACCAAGAAAACCCACTAACCAAAAACTCTCAAAAATAGAAACAAAGTTGTCCAGTCAAGAGCAAAATCTATATACAAGGATAGAGGGGATTAAATACTGTTTCTCTAAGACCCCTTGGTGCTACACTCAAATTAACACAAGATTAAAAAGGCAGAGTGTAACTTTTAAGCAGTGTTGGGTAAGTTACTTCAAAAAAGTAATTAATTACTAATTACATCATCAATGTTGTATTTGAAATACTTTTCTAATTACTCTGTCTGAAAAGTAATTTAATTACTCAATAAGTAACTTACTAATTACTTCTTAAAATCTCTATAAACCTTGACCAGATAGACAATAAAAAGGAAACTCTTATAATAATTTAGTTAAACATGGACTAGTTTAGCCTTTTATAGCTTTTTAAAACATTTTAACTTTAACTTTATTAAAACATATACTAGCCTATAACACTTTTATTTACTTTATAATACTTAATTTTTTTTAGTAACAAATAGGGGCCACTATACCAAAAATCAAGTAGTCGGTACTGATACCACCAAAAGTGCACAATACTCGATACCACGGTAAAAATATATAAAAATACAAATAAAACAATGCTATATTTTTTTTTTCCAGGTAGGTCTAATAATAGTAAGTAAAAATACCACAGAAATTGAATAATCAAATATAAAATAACTCTGCATAGTCATAACTGTATAAATTAAATATAGATTACTCCTTATTAAAGCTTTTCTTTTGTTGTTTGATTATCATTTATAATACGGACAGCCAATAGTAGACAGTAGCATGTTTTAAAGGCTGCTGTCACTAAGACCTAATGGACGGAGACAATATGCTGTTACACATGATGTTCACATTCACATAACCAACGCGAATATACGCCAAGACGGGCATTTTACATAACTGTGTGTGTATTTGAATGTTTATGTGTAATAACCGCTTGTTAAGTCGTGACGTAAGGAACGCCGTTTCCGGGTCCAAGCCTCGACTCGTTTCACTTGAGAATGCCATCTCGACGGCCGTTTATGGGCGCTATTTATTCATAATAAACATTTAACATTTTAAAAAGATAAACATTTAAAATACTTACAGTCTACACAACAGTCTCCATGCTCACAGCGTCACAGACATTAATATTTTAACGATTTATAAAAGATGAATCACTGTCTGGCCATCTGGGATTCTGGTGTGGAGTTTGTTGCACAGTTTGTTGTTTTCTTGTGGTATGAGCGTTTGGACCCGGAAACGCTGTAGCGTGACGACAGACTTAACCGAAAACCGCGAAAATCTAAGACTCGCGAGAGGCGGCTATGTGTGTGCGCTTTGGTTGAGAGCACACTGACAGAAGACCGTCTCTCAGAGAGCGCGCGCAGTTTTTTCTCCCTAGGACATAGCTTACATTTTACCATACTGTTCTTGCCTACCTGTGTCAAAAAAGTGAAGTAATTGGAATATTTCCATTCTGCAAAACAGCCACTCGCTTCTGCCGACATCTTCAGACAGCGACTACGCAGCCAACTGGTGCGAAGTTGCGAACTCGCGCAACTGCACTACAGCTAACGATTTTAAAGAGGCAGCGTTCACTTTTATCTTTAGACGACAAATTTAGATTTTAAATTCAATATTGATTTATACAAAACTTTTGAACTAATTTACAGTATGTAACGCAAGTAACTGTAATTAAATTACCTAAAAATGAACAGTAATCTCTTACTTTACTTTTCCAGTGGATAAGTAATTTAATTACAGTAACGCGTTACACCCAACACTGCTTTTAAGGCAACAAGTGACACAAGGTGTAAACAATTTGTAAACAACAATATATGTGCATAAGTGGAATCAAAAGTATGACAGAAGTGTGCTGACTGCAACACGCGTTAAAGCAGCTAGCGATGTGAAAGAGGGCATTTAGGGTGTGAGGGGTCAGCAATAATGCTAGACGCTTGGCAGGATAAAATGTTTGTCAAAGAGCTCTTTGTGAGGATGAAGGTAAACTCCAAAGATCTTCTTCGTTGTCTTCACTGTCTGTTGTAGTGGCTTACAGTAAAAGACACTGGAGTTCCTAAATCAGACATTGATGCAGCTGCAGAGAATGCTTTTTCTGGTGGTGAGGAAGGGAGAAGGGAGATAGGCTGTGAACTCTCTCCACAACAGAGCTGTTTATGTTCAAGGGAGTGTGGGTGACACAGGTTCCCCTGACGTCAATCACACCTTCAATTATGTCGACATTTAGAAACATGATGTTGTCGCTGCACCAGTCCACCAGCCGACTGACCTCTGCTCTGTATGTGGTTTCATCTTTGTTGCTGTAAAGACCAACCACTGTTGCATCATCCGCAAATTTTGTTGATCTGATTTGAGCTGTGCAGGGCAGCACAGTAATGGGTGAGAAGGGTGAACAAAAGAGAACCGAGCACATTGCCCTGTGGGGCGCCAGTGTTTAGCTTGATGGCCCTTGAGGTGTTCTTCCCTGTACTGTGAGGAAACTTGAGCCTGGTTTCTCCCAAGGTTTTTTTCTCCATTTCTGTCACCTGTTGGAGTTTGGGTTCCTTGCCACTGTCACCTTTGGCTTGCGTAGTTGGTGTTAAAAAACAATTAATATTCAGTAAAATTATCAATTTGGCTGCACTGACACTAATGGACGAGAACAAAACTTGAACAGAATTGATCTGAATCATGACATTGTCTTCTGTTGAGCTGATTTATAGGTGAATCTGCACCATCAACTCTGTTATTGAACTGAATTGAATCAACATTGAACTGACTCGAGTAGAGCTTCTTATTGCTGAATTGAACTCATTTCATAATATCTGTACTTTACACAGTTATTGAACTGAACTGAATCAACACTGAACTGATTGAACTGAGTAATGACACTATTGTCTTCAGTAGAGCTAGTCAAGGATCCAATTACAATCCAATGCCCAGCAGGCTCACTTTTCCTACCAGCCTCATCAAGATAACTGTACGGAATGCTGAAGTCTATGAACAGCATTCTGGCTTAATTGTTATTTCTGTCCAGGTGTGCGAGTGTGAGATGAAGCACAGTAGAGATGGCATCATCAGCGGTCCGGTTGGAATGGTTTTACAACAATAGAGTGTTTGTTGTTGTTAGAAATGATACCACTTCTTAGTTATAAGTTATAAACAACATTTTGAAATCACTAACTAGGATCATTCTCGTGATTCCAATCTCACGGTCAGGATGCTAAAATCACAGCATCAATACATTCAAACAACAAATAAAAGTAGACTAGATACCTCATTTATACATGGACTCATCAAGAAGATGTTTGTTTTTAGAATCTTCCTTTTTATAATCTCACTCTCTCAAATACAGAGATGGGCAACCCTGGTTCTGGAGAGCCACTCTACTGCAGAGAATAGCTTGATCTCTAATAAAACATGCCTAAAATATATATAACCAAAATCTTTAAGATTGCTTGAAAATTACAAGCAGGTGTGTTTGATTAAAGATGGGGCAAAACCTTTTTAACAGATTAAACAATTTCATCAATAAATTAAAAAAAATAATAGTATCAATTTGCAGCTAGTGTATGTGTGACCACCTGGCTGCTCTCTGGGCACATGGCTGGACTACCTTAAAATCATAGTACTATAAATACCACACCACAGACAGAGTAATTGATCACTCCTGAGAAAGTCTTTGACTCGGCCACAAATACCTGACTGAAGAACCGGGGGGATAAGTAGGATGTGTTTGCCAAGGAAGCAACGAGAAACAAATCTGTAAATCATTCATTTTCTTAAAGGCAGAAAGCATCTTTTTACTTTCTTGTGCTTGTTCTCATTGCTCCATGAATGGAAAGCAAGTGAAGGATCTAATGATTCTCAATGGCAAACTATGTGTAAGGAAGCAAACGTCTGTGTTGTGCTGTATTTATGTTGTTTCTCTAAATCTTTCATATTACTTTGTGTATTACTTTGAAATTTTACACTATTTGTCTATTACTCTTTCATCTTATTTAGTTATGTAAGTAAGTTAGAGATTAGAGAATGTCTTCATTTTAAGGTTTGACAGGACAAACAGTAATGACAGTAATGTTCCATTGACATTAAGACAATAAGACAGTAATGTTACTGCCTCTGTCTGCCACTAGTTAATGACTAGTTCGGATTAAAAATGTAAGCTTTAATTGGTTTTAAATATGACAAACTTGCTGTTAACTGGTCAGGTCTGTGCAGACCACTGCTCTGTAAACTGCAAAGGTTCAAAAGTATCAAATTTAGACATACGTTCTGAATTTTGTTTAACAGTTTTATTATTAACTCATCTGCTCTTTGAATCAATGACTGTTTGTTGAAACCTGCCAACTGACTGTCCCACTTACCAGCTGTCAGGTACTTGTAACTGTAAGGGAAAACCACACTCGAAGATGATGTTTGAACTCAAATGCAGGTATTTATTTACAACATGTTAATAGACAGGTGAGTATCAGTAATATCAAAAGGGCAGTGGAAATGGATAACAGAATAACTGATCTTTGTTTTCTCTCTCTCCAGGTTTGGAGGAGTCAGTTGATGAGCCAACACACACAAATTTACCATCTCCTACCATCTTATCAGGCACACGAGGGAAGACGAGAGACACAGGTAAAGAGATTACTGTAGAGGAACATTGAAATAAGGTTTAGAGAAATCGGCCAAGCTCCAAGATTTTTCTCTGCCCATCTTTTCGTCTGCCCATCTCTCCATCTCTCTGTCACACCCAGAAGGGAGAAAAAGGCCTTCCAAACTCGAGTCAGAGACAATGTCTTCTGGGATTCCATAATTGCAGAAAATGTGATTTAAGAGGAGTTCCACTATCTCTTCCCATGAGGGGAACCAGTTTGCAGGCCTTGGAGAATAAATCCACTGTTACAAGCACACAGATGAATCAATCAAAGGGTGGCAGGTATAGGATAAAATCCATTCCCATGTGCAACCATGGGCAGCATGGAACGGGCAGTGGGAGGAGTATGCTGAATGGTAACTGTCGAGGGATTTTTTACATGGCACAGTCATGACATCCCTGAACAAATCTTTTAACATCTTGTGCCATGTGTGGCAACCAGAACCGGTCCTGGGGGAGCAAGAGGGTGTGATTGGTAACTGGAGAAACATAGGTGACAGGTCCACCAGTGGACGAGGGGTGAAAATGGGACATATCCTCCTCCACCGCAGTATAAGCAAATTTACTGGGTCAGCCGCTATTGCCGCACTGCCAAAGCCAGGCAAAATGCATCAACTTGATCACTGGAGTGATGGGACGCAATGTTTATATGGTTGAAAAATGTGCTCATCTGTAAAAGAGAAATGCTATCAAGCGTGTGACTGATTTAATTCAGGAGAATGCAGCCTGGTGGGTGTGAGCACTGATTGTATACAATGGAAAAGTCAGGTATTCCTATGTTCTACAAGGATCCCATGACTCTCCAAGATGGACAAGGTGGCTGACATCGCTTGAATTGCCCATTACGATGGGGCCGTTTCATACTGCTTATGGGATTCAGTCTTTTTATAAACTTTCCCAAATCCTCCAAAGTTTGAATGGATGACTGCATCATCAGTGATTGATCAAAACCTGACACTGAGTCTGTAAATCACATCTGTAAAAAGGGGGGAAGCAGATGAAAGGAAATGTCAAGGGAAAACAAGCAGAATGCACTAAGTTGAACAAACTATGCTACAGATGTTGAAATACAGATCACTCAGAAAGGTATTTAAAATTAGGCCATTTTAAAAAAATGTGCAAAGTTAAAAATGTAAATCGGGAAACGGTTAACCAAGTTAAAGGATAAGATGAAAGTTTATTATATAGCTGATAGGCTGAATGTTTGCTTGGGAAATGCTTGTAGGCTTAGGTGCAACCAGCAATATCATTGATGAAAGAATGTGGGAGAAACTGAAATCAAAGCGTATCAAATGCCATTCGTACATCCCAGAAACAGAGAGGAAATTGTTCTCTTACTCGCCCGATCAGCCATTGCTATTAAAAGGAGCTTTCAAGTGTGAAGCAAGACTAGACAACCAGATGTATAAATATATAATAGGCGTGTTAACTTGTAACACTCATCCCAAATTAAAGACAAAATAAAACACACACACACACACACACACACACACAAAAGGGGTGGAACCACATCTTTTGAATAGAGTATAATTGCCAAGAACAAGTTCAAAACAAACATATACCATGAAAAAGTTGAAATGTAAAATACAAAAACACCACAATGCAATACCTCACAATCATCAAAACCAGGTCCATTCAGTCCTTCAATATAAACTCACTCCATAAAATGTAAACACAGAAACGCAGAATAATGATATGGGAATATAGATTATGTATATGGAATGCATACAATGAACCTGTAATTCAGCAATCAGATTGTCAGTGCACAAAATACATCAGTTTAGCTTGCGACCACAGTGTCATCATAGTGAATAACTCACACAAACAATACTAGTAATCCCCAAAGGCAAAGTTTTCAAAATAAATAAATAAAAAGAAAAAAGAAATTATATATATATAATTTTATTTTTATGTATATATTATAGTGTAAAGTCTGTGGTGAATGCAGAGATTTCAGGTAGTACACCAAATAAACACAGCAGTTATATGAAATGTACGGCCTACATTGAGCATTACTAACACACTGTTCTTCAACTAAAGATGTTCTAAAGACCTGAGGTCATCACCCCCTGGTAGTCTCACGTAGCCAGACCTTCAGACTGACAGCAGAAGGTCTGGACTCTACCGCAGCTTTCATTGGCCAAGGACTGCCCAAAAGGATGTTTGACTGACATGTAACGCAACCAATCACAGTTTGTTTTCTTCTGCGTCATGTTTAGGGGCGTGAAAATGTAAAATCAATGTCCCAACAATAACAGACCGGCGTGCATCTAATAAATTATTAGTTCAAGAACATTGTGTAGGGCTGCACAATATATCGCACAATGCGAAAAATAACATTGAACTTAAATGCGATTATCGTTTAAACGCGATTCTTAGTGCGATTATGAAATCGCAAAGGCTGTCAAACATCTTTCTAGACATGAGAAGAATTTATTAACATCTTGTCCAACAAAAGACAACATTTAATAACATGTTTTTATTCCAAATTCACTTCATAACGACAGTTGAGCATCCTTCTGTGAGATAATGTCCAAAGTTGTGCATATTTGGAGAAATATTGATTTATTCTCACGTTTGCAAAATTTTTTGTCATACAGAATATAATTTCTATTAATTTCCCACTGAATTATGCAACCTGAAGAGCTGAAAGAGCGTTCAGAGCGAGCTCTGTCTCTCCTGTTCTGGGTTTAGGTGAGTTATGGCACTTATTCAGTCTAGAGCTGTCAATCATATTATGTGACCATGAAAAACAAACCCAAAGAAACATTTCTACACATGAAACAAGAGGCTAATAAACACACGATTACAATAGTATATGATTTTCAGTATTTTCATATCAATAACGGATGTTTACATTATAAATGCTAAGCAGGTGTAGCAAATAGCTGTGTATAAAAAAATGTTACATAATATATTTTAACATTATATGACTAAAATCTACATTAGATCACGATCGAAAGCTAATACACACAGTTTATGGTTTAAAGTGAGTTTTGAGTAAAAGCATAATATTAATCTTTTAAATTGTGTTATGTAGCTTGATGCTAATTTTAGCTCTAATGCAGGAGCTATTCTATTCCATAAACTTTGGAAATTTGTTAAAAGAATTCACAAAAGGTCCCAAGAATATGCTTTCTTTTGTTGTTGTTTTTTTGATAATTATTGACAGTCAGACTCCAGAGAACCTTTCTGCATTGGTTTGGTTGCAATCAGGCGAAAAGCATAGGACTATTTAGCAAAAGTAGGTTTTTCAAAAAATCCAAAATATCCGAAAATTTTGCCAGGGTGATGATCGAATCAGAGATGCGTTTTGTTTGTCTTGACCCAAGGATTCCAATGATATAAGACATGAGTCTGCAACGAACGGTTTAGGAGTTAAGAACCATTACGTACTTTTGACCTCTGTAGCGCCACCATCAGGCTGATTGGGGTGTGTCTTTGTGACCTTGTAGATGGGTAGGTACTACCATGCCTCAAAGTCTCAATGACTTACTGTTTGGTCTGCCTGATCACTTTTAGGGGAGAATGCTGATTCTTGGAAATTTTAACAATGTGCTTGAACCCCTAGTAATCCAAACCAGGGCTATGAAATATATGAAATATTCGGCCTGCACTGAGCTTTACTAACACACTGTTAACTCCTGTGGAATCGTTCACAGTCAACATTTGCATATGTTCAGCTAATAAGGATCTTCATCGCTGGCAAACAACATTTGCAGGTTTGCTTTCAATTGTCTGTAGGTCCATGTCGACTTCATCCAACACACTTGTTCATAAATTTCCTGTTATGACTCAGAGTGAGAAACCGCTTCAGATGATTCAGTGGCTGCAGGAAACTGAATAAATAATTCAAACTAATTTGAGAATGAATTTAGGCAGTTTTGCCAACTTGTTTGATTAAGCGTTTAAACAGAATCACTGACTTATTTGTGAATGGGGCATCACTCATGCCCCAGAAAATAGTGTGCTTGGAATAAACTACACATTTTTAAGTAAATAGGCCTGTCCCATGGGTTAATCTGCTTGTGATCATCCCACAAGCCAATTCAATTGGTGGAGCTGAGGGATCCACGAGCCAAGGTGGAGCTGATGACTGAGAAGCCCCTGGCGGATCCGTGCAGCATAGCAGAACCACTGAAGGAGCTGAGAGGCTGAAGGGAGACAGCAGAGACAAGGCAGATGAACTGAATGGCTTGGACAGTGAAGGAGAGAGAGGGAGGTTAGGCGGGTAAGGAGACTTAGTGCTGGGCTTTACCAGTGACGAATTGGAGCTGGGCTAACCAGAGACAACTTGGATGACTTGGAACTTGGCTTATTCAGCGAATACTTGGACATATCCAGTGATGACTGAAAAATATATAGAACTAGCTGGGACCGGTGGTGACTAAAGTGCAGCAAAAACCTTATCCAGCTCATCATATAACATATTCAGCAATGACTGAGACAATATGGAACTGGATGGGACCAGCAATGACTGAAGTGCAACAAAAGCCTCCTCATCTAGCTCATCACACAATGTATTCACCCAGCTTCACCTAGTTCATATTCAAATGTTCGACAAAAATAATCCTTTCTGCAGTCTCATGTTTTGTCACAGGTGACTGTTGCTTAACCCAAACAAGAGTGGTGCGTGACACAGAATAATGAATAAAGATAATGTTTATTAGACAGAGAACTCAAACCAACATAACTTTACATAACATTAACACAAGACCAAGAACTGAGGAAGACTGAAGACTTAAATACACAGAGGAAGGTAATCAAAGGAACAGGGGACAGGTGTGACACTAATCAGGGACTATGGCAACTAATGAATGAACTAGAACTGAGGCAAAACAGACGATGAAGACTATGACTAAAAATTAACGAGACAAAAGCAGGCTATATATGACTGAATTTCATTTTTCAATATACAGGGCAAATACACATTTACATCTCAGGAAAGGTAGGATTTTCTTTACTGTGGTGTTGGGGATCCACACTGTAAAAATGGTTTTTGCTGCTTGTTAAATTTACTTAATTAAAATGAGTTAAAACCACACAATTGCTGAACGTCTTTTTTGTCTTAATTTTATTGTGAAATATCCACTTAAATGTGTAAAACTGAAGTTTACTTGATCCATTTGTGTTTGGACAACCTGAATAATTTGTGTTGAATTAACTGAAACTGGGCAGTGGATTTTTAGTTCCCAACATGCTTTACATAGATCAGGGGAGTAAATGTTGTGTAGTAGCAGTTCCCTTAAATAGGTTCACTCAACGCTGCCAGACAACGCTATGGGAACACCTTCGATGTGACGAATGTCTGAAGCCCTTATACCATCATGCCAATTTATTGGCCAGAAGCGTCTAGCCCCGCCAAAAGAATACGTCACGTATGCTTCATATCAGCGTGCTAGGCACCATTTCATCAGATTTCATTCCTCCAGGTAGCGGATTTTCTGTTGCCCGTTGGAAAGCGTTTTTTTACGTGTTCATAGCTACCTTTTCATAACAGTTTCACTCCTCTCAAGCGGACATGATGACTTTCAGGAGATGTATCGATCCGTGTGACAGATACATCGCAGAAGGAGACACTCATGACAGGTTTGTGCAATGTTTGGGCCTTCAGCATGCTCAAGCCTTGCTTAATGGCCTATCTGATTGTCGACACTGCAATAGCCTGTGTATGAAAATTTTTGTGCTCGAGGCTCGCCTCCTTTCTGAGGGGTAGAAGGCTGCTCGCCCAACCCCTTACCAATACCGCGTTCTTCCGTTCGGACTTGCTTTGGCTCCTCGGACCTTTACGAATGTATGGACGCTGCTCTGGCACCTCTGCGGCTCCAGGGTGTCCGGATCTTGAACTACCTAGTCTCAGGATTTGGCAATAGCTCATCGAGACTTAAGCTCCTCAAATGGCAGAGAATTATGTTTACGCATAAACCTCCAGAAGAGGGTCTTGCTGCCACGTCAGTAAACTACCTTCCTGGGTGTGGACCTAGATTCTAGTGTAATGCGGGCACGATTGTCTCCCGCACGCATTCAGTCATTACAAAACTGCCTGAGTCATTTCAAGATAGGCCGTCTGGTCCACGTGGGTCTGTGTCACAGACTGATGGGCCTTATGGCAGCACCATCCCCTGTTGTTCAGCTGTTGTATCTGCTTGAGCGGATGCTTTTCATGGTCCTCCAGCTACTCTCAGGTATGTGAAGGCGTTGTGGTATATCGTTCCCATAGTGTTGTCTCGCAGCTTTGAGTGAACCTATAAAAGGGAATGTCTCGGTTACGTATGTAACCTTGGTTCCCTGAATAGGGAATGAGACGCTGCGACGCCAGCTGTTCATCCTACCGTCGAGTAGTAGCATCCTTCGTCTTGAAAATCTGATGAAATGGCACCTAGCATGCTGATATTAAGCATAAGTGATGTATTTTTGGGGTGGGGCTAGACACTTCTGGCCAACCAATTGGCGTGATGGTATAAGGGCTTCAGACATTCGTCACACCGAAGGTGTTCCCATAGCGTTGTCTCGCAGCGTCAGTGCGTCTGCCTAGTGGCAGTGACAGAGTTACCGTATTTCCAGCGTGCCACGTGAATGCCCGAGAGTTAGGAGTATTCAGCCTTGACCTCATCATGGGCTGTTTGTTTGTGCCATGCAGGGTTACATGGGTTGAATCAATTGTAGTGTGGTTTGAAAAGCATTGTGGGATTTTTTTAGTGATGGCTGTTTCCATGGAAATGTATACTATATATCATAGAATTCAGAATAAAGTGCGTAATCGTTTGTGTTTTACTTTGCATTTAATTTCCCCTTCAGAATTGGAGGGCCAGCTGTAGAAGGATCAGCGATAACCGTGTGTTAGTGGTGGTGTTCTCGTCTAATTGCAGTGCTCACAGTGAGGTGTTGCGTGCTGTAGTGTGGGGTTGTACATATGATTTCTGTGTCTTCCTGGATTATGGAGGCTGAACCCCAATTCTGGAGTGGCAATGTATACGTGTGTTGTCTGTGATTCTGTTTTTTGAATCTGTGAGGTATTTTTATTTGCTACCCTAAATAAAGTTGTTATTTTTGTACTCTACCCATTTCTGATACCTGACTCAGCTGTAATTGAATCTGTGAGCCTTGTGGGTTCTAATGCTAAGGGTGATCACCCAGTAATAGGACCCCGGGGTGGCGTAGTTGGCTAATTGGAGTAGCTTCCCAAATATATCTTCGTATTTCCTCATCTATGTAGATAAAGGTGTGTGGGTTTGGAAGAATTTAATGTTAAAGGTCTAGCCCTTCTCCCCTCCATTTGTTACTGCCACAGCTGGAATTAAATGCTATTTTATGTGTTTTTAATTAAAGGGAAAGACTTGTTAGTGTTTAATGTTCAGTTATTGACATTTAAAAGAGTTTCTGTTATGTTAGTTTTTGTGGTTACCATTGTGCAGAAGAGTGGAGGTGCTTGTGCTCAGGCTGTGGGAGGCTACATAACCAGGATGTTTGTTGCTTGCTTCACTAATTAGCAGTAACTGTGCTCATGTCAGTATTAAGACTAGTCTCTTCTAACTTGCCTATCCCGTATATTATAATAATAAAAAACATAATTGTCTTTAGCATGCTAACAAGCTTTTTGCTATATATTATCTAACACAAGAAATTAAATCTATTAAGTTGGTTCAACAAAACATGATTTGTTTGAATGAAATTGCTTGCTCCAACTGTTTGAAAATGATTTTCCTTGGCAAAGAAATTACAAATTTGTAAAAAAAAAAAAAAAAAAAAAAAAAAAAAATATTGTGACTCAAGTTAAAAGTACTTTGTGTGAATTATTACCTCAAATTTTTCAGGTTGAATCAGTGTCCAGACACCCTCATATTTTACCGTGCATTCAGAACAACCCGCAAAGTAAAATAACACCAAATGTTGCAAGAAAAGGCTTGCAGCAGAGCCTACAGCAGGACCTTGCAAAGCCTTATGCTTGTAGCGTTACACTTTGTGCGGTGCTCACTGTTAGTGGTGCTCTCTTCATTTCCTCTGCTTTCAGCACCCTGACACAGTCGACTCATGGTTGGCAGGAACTTCCAAGGATAATTTATTGTGCAGTTGCTGTCAAGTCTATTTAGCCTGAATCTTTTATTAGTCCAATGATACTCTATTATTCCTAGCTTGGTCATACACTGTTTCTATATACTGTACATCTGGCTACATTATTCATCCTCTCTTGGTCACATTGATATCTTCGTAATGCACGCTCCAATATTTCATATTTTGAGACTATCAAACCACAAATCTTGTTTTCTATCAACTTTTCTTGTTATTACATTTTGTTCAGGCTGTTTTATGAGTCAAAGTGTCTTCTAAAAGCCTTACTGCTTTCACTTTTTGTCAGGATTTTTTCTGCAGAATTTGCACTTAATGTCATTATAAAAAAAATTAGTCACTCTGCCAGATACAGTTATATAAAACTTTAAATCCATTAATCATTCCTTCATTTTTGTCCATTTATCATTCTATCCAGTTTCTGTAAACATACATTTTTGCATGTTTACAGCAGTGGACCTACATACAGTTGATTATTCGTAAAATGTGGTCTTCATTTAAATGACAGTTATAGACAAACAACCTGGATAAACTAATAACAACAACAACAATAAATAATAATAATAATAATAATAATAATATTTACATTTACAAACAGTTTTTGTTAGTTCTGTCACCAAGACAAATTCCTCCAATGTGTAAACATACCTGGCAATACAAATTATTCTGATTCTGATTTTCATCCTTTGTGGGGGTTGAAAAATTAACCCTGTGGGGTTCACAGAGTTTATGAGAAAGAAAATATGGTGCAAATGATGATTTTTAGTTATAAGATATGTATTTAAACTCTTTGCCATTGTAATAAATAAAGACCTGTAAAATGCTCTTTTCATACTCTCACTAGTTTATTTTCCCACAGTGCCCATAACTGTAAGAGAGAACATCTAATGGACAGAAAAAAAAAGAATATACAGCACACAGCAATGTATGAAAGCCCATTGATGAAGGAGATTCAAAAAGAGAGAGAGTGTATGTGTATACTCTTCCCCATGAGAATATCAAGGTCAGTATCTTAGTCAAAGTGATACTTAGATCAGCCTATCTTGGTACTTTCTGTCTGAGTCACAGCCTACATTGTCAAAACAAGTACTGACCCCGCACACACACACGCACACGCACACGCACACACACACGTTTGTTTCACTTTATTAGTAAGGACATCTCATAGACTTCTGTTGGTTTTCAGGTTAATGATATTTTCTATGTCCTAACCTGACCCCTACCCCTAAACATAACCCTCACAGAAAACTCTGCAAAATGGTAAGAAAGAAAAAAACAAGCCATTTTAACTAGTAAGGTTCAGCTGAAGTTGGTGCTCAACATGTATATTAGTGAGGCCATTTTAGAATAGTGAGGACATTTTGGATCTCACATAATCAAACCTACGCACACACACACACACACACACGGTTTTCATGTTCTAATGGGACTTTCTGTAGACAATGATTTTTATACTGTACAAACTGTATATTCTATCCCATAATCCTAGCCCAACCCCTAAACACAGCCCTCACAGAAAAATATTTTATTCATCACTGTTGTTATTAAATTCACGTTTTTCTTTTTTTGCATGCAAAAGCCTGAGAATAAAAAGCTAAATAATTGGATTTATTTAGGCAATTTAGCAATTAAATAAGATTTATTTTTCTCTGAATTTCTAAAAAAAAAAAAAAAAAAAAAAAAACTGTGTAAATCTACACAAGGTAATGTTTCTAAGAAAACACATGTTAGATTAGAAAGGTCCCAACCAGCCAGGGCAGAAACCACCTTAGGCTTTGAAGGTGACACATTTGGTCCCACATAAATTGTTACACTCAGCCCCAGATGAACTTTACCACATGTATAGAACTTTATATAATACAGATCACTGTGCATGCACTAAACCCTCCAGTGGCTCCCCAGGAGCAGAATTGCATTCATTAACCCTTAGGTTGTTCAAGCCCTGAATTTATTTGCCCAATATGCTAAAAGAGCAGTATTGTCTAATGATGATTCTGTGTAAATGATGTCTGCTCAGTAGCGAGAATAGCATTTCTGATAAATTCTGAGTCAAGGTTGTACTGCCTCCTAGTGGTGTATCACATAATGTTAGCTTAGTAAGAAGAGTCTAATCAATTAAACTGAACACAGCAACCAGTAACCTAAAGGAGTTCTGCAGATATGCCACCTGCAGAGAGCTCACGTTCATTCAAAACACAAAGGTGTCAGAGACATAGCAGCTAGTGCAAATACTTCATAGTTTAATAAAATATTAGTATTATATTTAGCTTACTAGATAATATGATATTGTAGTGTTGACCTTACACTGATATTTTTTTTATAATCTGAACAATAAGTATAAAAACATCTTACTCAAATAAAAAAAAATCTTGTTTAATCATTCAAATGGAATTTGAAAGCAAGTAACATAAATTTTTACCCTGGAGATAAACAGTCATAACATTTTAAATCAGGATTAGTTTTGATGAACAGAAAGTTTGAAGAACAGTATGTGACAGAAAACTGTCTTTACTGTCATATTTGATCAGTTTAATCCATCCTTGCTGAAAAAAATTAGATGACTTAGAATACACCATGAAGCACTTCTGTGAGTATCAAGATGCAGTCAGAAAAGACTTCATGATGTGGGTGGAGCAATGAGAAGAGGCTGCAGAAATAAGAGAAGGCATCACAGAGAAGATCGAGAGCATAAGGGGAGATCAGGTCTATGAAGCCTGTATTTATAATGCATTATAAGGGTATTCTGAATGCATTATTCTTATAATACATGCATAATGCCTTATAAATAACCTTATAATGTGTTGTATCATCTCATGAATAATCGCAACAACAGTAATAATATTTACCTATTTGTGTCAGACACAGATGGGAACAAGAGGGTAAGTATACAACAGGTGGTTTATTTGGAATCAGAGGCACGAACACAGGAATCACAGATGAATGGTAGGCTGATATGAACACGTTGAGCAAAGTCACTTAGCTGAATGTTAACAGAGTTCTTTCTGATATGTTGCAGGTTCGACGTAGGAAGACAGGACGAGACGAAGGAGTGGAGACACGGGAACATCGGAGGAGAGGTAAGGAGTCCAGGTATGTGTAAACAAGACCAGACACTGAAGTGCAGGGAGTGAGAGTTCTTATAGTGCTGGTGTGATGTGGTGCAGGTGCAGCTGATCAGTATTCTGGTGATTGGGAACGAGTGGGCGGAGTGTGGAGATCCGGTGACGATGTGTTGTGATTGTTGGTGGTGGGAACTGACTCCGTGACAGTACCCCCTCCCCCACGGGCGGCTCCTGACGACCGGATGGGGCGACGACGACGGGATCTACCTCGACCCCGAGGAGCAGGGCGGTCCGGATGGTCTTGATGGAACTGTGAAGAGAGGGGTCGAAGATGTCATGACAGTTGACCCAGGAACGTTCCTCGGGGTCATAGTCCTCCCAGTCGATGAGGTATTCCAGCATGGGACCCCGTCGTCGAGAGTCGAGGATCGCCCGCACCCGGTAGATGTTCTCCTCTTCAGCAATGTTGGGAGGAGGAGGCACCGCATCATCACCAGGATCTGTGGAGGGAGGAGACAAGGGTTCAGTGTGAGGTTTAAGCAGTGAAACATGGAATGAAGGTGATATACGGTATTCTGGAGGTAAGTTGAGCCGGTAGGTGACTTCGTTGAGCTGCCTCTGGATGGTGAATGGACCTATGTACCGGGGACTTAATGCCCTGTGGTGGTCTGCCGGAAGGGAATTCTGGGCATACTCCGCCCAGGGCAGGAACTGGCTCCAGCTGTCCTGGTTCCGGTGGCAATATACCTGCAGATGCCTCCCAATCTCCTGGATCTTCCGCTCAGTCTGGCTGTTGGTCTGAGGGTGGTATTCTGAGGACAGGCTGACGGACACTCCTAGGAGCTTGAAGAACGCATGCCAGATGCGGGATATGAACTGAGGACCTCGATCTGAGACGATATCCTCTGGGATTCCAAAACGACGAAACACGTTGTTGAACAGGGCTTCAGCGGCCTCCAGCGCTGTGGGCAAACCCTTGAGGGGAATAAGCTTGCATGACTTGGAGAACCGATCCACAATCACGAAGACACAGGTGTAATTGTTTGAAGGTGGGAGGTCTGTCATGAAGTCGACTCCAAGGTGAGTCCAGGGTCTCTGTGGTATGGGCAGCGGGAGGAGTTTACCCTCTGGAAGCTTCCTAGGAGTGTCGGCAATGGCACAGACTGAGCATCCTTTGATGTGTCGGGAGACATCCTTGGGCATGGATGGCCACCAGTACTGTTGCTGCAGAAGCGAGAGGGTACGTGAACTACCTGGGTGTCCAGAGCCCGGAGAGGAGTGAGCCAAGTCCATGAGGGGCTGACGATGGGCCGGTGGAACGTAGAGGAGCCCCTCAGGACCTCCCGGCGAAGCGGGCTCGGCGGAGTTAGCCTCGGAGATCTGTTGGTTGATGGTCCATTAGATGGGGCTTACAATCATGGTTGGAGGGAGGATGGTCTCGGGGTCTGTATTCTCTGGTTCAGGCTGGAACAGACGAGAGAGCATCAGCTTTACAATTCTTGCTTCCAGGACGGTAGGTGACTGTGAAGTTGAACCTTGTGAAGAATAAAGCCCAGCGGGCTTGGCAAGGATTGAGTCTCTTAGCTTCTCTGAGGTACTCAAGGTTACAATGGTTGGTAATGACCTCAAAGGGGTGAAGTGCTCCCTCCAGCCAGTGTCTCCATTCCTCCAAGGCTAACTTAATGGCGAGCAGCTCTCTGTTTCCGATGTCATAGTTTTGCTACGCCGGGGATAGCTTCTTAGAGAAAAAGGCACATGGATGGAGTCGTGGTGGATCACCCCGCCGGTGGGACAACACCGCTCCAACCCCGGTGGATGAAGCGTCCATCTCAACGATGAAAGGGAGTTCTGGATTTGGATGGACCAGGATCGGAGCGGTGAGGAAAGCTTCTTGTAGCTGATGGAAGGCTTCTAGGGCGGATGGATTCCAGGACAGAAACTTGGGCCGGCCTTTGAGGAGTGATGTGAGAGGTGCACTGAGGAGACTGTAGTTGTAAATGAAACATCTATAGAAATTGGCAAATCCTAGGAAGCGTTGTAACTCCTTGACTGTAGACGGAAGGGGCCAGTTGCGGATGGGGTCCACCTTCCTCTGGTCCATCTGTATGCCATGCTGATCGATGATGTATCCCAGGAAGTGAACGGAGGTGGTATGGAACTCGCACTTCTCCAGCTTGAGGTACAGGTGGTGCTTGTGTAGTTTCTATAGGACCTGGGAGATGTGTTGGCGATGGTTGGCCAGGTTCCAGGAGTAGATGAGGATATCATAGATGTACACAATGACGAACTGGTGGAGGAACTCCCGGAACACCTCATTCATATAGTTCTGGAACACGGAGGGAGAGTTGGACAGTTACTCTCCCTCCGATGTGTTGTGATTGTTGGTGGTGGGAACTGACTCCGTGACAATTTGTGGTTATAACTATTAAGAGTATGATGATTTATAACACACAATAAACATAATTTTATCCACTTAGGTGATAATAGATTATACTGTATATCCCATAGTTTTTTACTTTTACTTTCCTAAGTCTCATATATTGACATTGTTTACTTAAGATCTGCATAGTATCATACTACATCTTATGAATGGTCTTTTGCTTAAAGTAAAGTAACAAAAGTTAAGTCTTCTTTTAAACAGCCATAAAATATCCTGAAGTGGTTATAAGACACACACGCGCGCACGCACACACACACACACACACACACACATAAAACTATAATATTACAAGGTTTTACCAAATCTAATACCTATTTAGTAATACAGGGAAAAAGTGTGTAGATTTAACTGGTAGCTTAACATTTATATATCAAATAAATAAATAAATAAATAAATAAAAACTAGAAATCAGAAGGTCATTCCCATTTTAACAAACATTTTCAATTGATATTTAGAAGTATTAAAGTGTGTGTACAGCTGTTATTTTTATTTATGTCCAGCTTAGTGCTTATTTTTGTTCTTGTCCTGAAAATGATAAGCTAAATTACATTTACATATACTATATAAACAGTTTGAGGTGGAGAAAAAGCGCTGTTCTTTTACAGTATGGTTAACCATATTCATGTTAGTTGTATTTTCTAATGTCATGTATAAGGCAGCCATGAATTGCACTTTCAGTGGTTCACTGCTACTTTATTCATATTTGAGTGTTTATCTTGAGGATAATGTTAATTTCAGCGTGACCTAGTTTACCTTGCTTTTTTTTCTTATCAGTGTGAAAGAGACTCAAAATACTCAGTCGAATTTGGTCACACATACCAGTGTTATACATCATTCTAAAGTGTTAAGTGTGTACTTTTATTTGTGTACACACTTATTGTAAATAAATTATACATACTTAAAATAATTGTGTAAGTAGTAAAACAATACAAACGCAAACGGGCGTTTTAAGTTTAGAAACATTTTGAGTCACCTCTCCCTTGCCTCACAGTGGTTTGGTCCACCGCGCACGTCACCTAAGTTCGGTGTTACGGATCAACTGGGGAGGAAGGGGTGCGCAAGATGGCGACCGTTAAGGAGGTAGTTTTGAGAAGCTGAGGAGAAAAGTTTGTTCCTTCACCTCATATCATTCTTTTTTGTTTAATAAATTGACCAATTGGACGTCTAAATGTAAGATCTTATTTTTTTAACAAACAATTAACCCGGATATTTGCTGTAAATTACATTTGAACGTTGTAAGAGAGACTGCATTGAATGGCGGAAAAACGAAAAGAGAGGGAGAGTAAAGGCAAGGAAAAAAGCCTAATAAAGCCGCTGACAAAGATGAAGAACAAAGACGATGAAGTGCACATTTGTGGCACTGACATTCAAACAGTGCACGCATATGTAGTGCAAGGCGCCGGCGGCGCTACAGTTCCTTTACCCCCTGCACCCCTGATCCAAAGAAAAGTAGAGGTGAACCGTCCATGTCTGAAATTCAAGAAAACATTATGGGATGCATAAATGAAAGAATCAACGGATTAGAGGAGCTCTTCAGGGTAAATACGGTGAGCATTGAAGCTTTAAAGAAAACAACGGAATTCCTCTTTAACGAAGTAAAAGATGTCAACATGAAACGTGAACATGAAAAAGGACATGAAGGTGATCTGTAGCTTCTGGAGTGATCACATACAATTTTAAAAGGCAATCACCCATGTAGGCCCCGTAATGTCTGGCTCGCCCACTGAGCACTATCACCCCATCTGCACCATTTGCTCTTTACACACATTTCAAAGACAGGCCACTAGAACCATACATTGTCTATAAAACTGGAGTCTTTGCCATTAATTCATTGACAACCTCATCTAAATGAATGAACATGCATTTTCCCAGTACATTTTGTATTATTACTGTCTGTATATTGTTCTTTCGCATGATGTATAGTGTTATGCATGCCTAAAAGTTGGAACTATGAGATAATGTATTTTATCTAGGTGATGTTTACTATCAAATTACTCCTTGTTTAATGACTCACATGTTGGTAGATATCAAAATATCATAGAATGCATTGTATGTTTGTTATATTTATAGTATATAGTATAAATGGACACAAACCTACAAACCCAGGCAAATGAACTCACTTTCAAACAAAGGAAATCCCCCGCCAGAGAATTGCACCTTTCTCATTGGTCAAGCCATGACTCGAAAGTATCGACTGTCTGGAGAGTTCAAAAAGCCCCCATGAAAATCACACTTAGTTCTTCTAGGTTAGTCCTTCTCTTTGCTCTTTGTTCCTGTTGATACAACGTGAGGGCCACCCGGCCCGAGCCAGGCTGGTAGGCCTCCATTTCACTTCAAGCCATGCACAACTGCAGCGACCACAAAAGGGTCAAATTAACAGCGCAAAGTTTGTCTTCATTTTCTTCATTCAACGCCGAAGATATTGATTACAACTTCCACGCCAGCGGACCGAACCATCAAGGATTTCTCCTGAGCCTGCAGATCCGGACAGCTAAGGCATTTGCAAGTATCGTTTGAACACTAAATGGCAATTTACTATTAAGATTGTGAACCCCTTTTAACAAAGGTGCTTTATAGTATTGAAACTGATGGTTCGTCCAGCAGTTGTTAATTTACCCTTTCCATTGTTTCATTCCCCTGTTATGATATGGTTCAAATTCATTTTCCACTCTCTCACTGCGTGAATGGTATGTTTGTGTTTGTTAGTTTAGTTATGTAAGGAACCCTGCATCAGCCCAAAAACGGAATCCGACGGCCTGGGCGAAGGTTAACGCGTGTATGTCTTTTCAGCGCCTCTGTTAAGTTCACTTAATTTCACTCGTTTAATCTGACTCCAATTTTAAATGATTATTACTCTTAGGTTGTGTTCCCAATTAGAAATTAATCATTTGTTATGTATTAATTTAGATTTTTGATTATTCTGGGTATCTCATATTTTCAATTATTCGTTCATTACGGACCCATATCACTTAGAAAAATCACTTCGGCTGGTGAGTGCCTTTCACGATCACAAACTCGCCAGTTCTGGTCGAACCGCCACATTCAAAAACACCGTTTTCTTAGTCACGATACTGAAACTTGCTAAGCCAGTTGATAGACAAAAATCAAAAAGCCCCATGATGTGCTCACATGCTCCTTTCATGGGCCTTTAGTTTTAATCTATCCTGACGCAGATTTGCGGAAATATGGACTCCAATAATCTACTGGTCATAATGATTTCAGAAGAATCCAGAGTAAATCAAATATAACATTTTATTTGTCAAGTAAAAATGTATCATGTCAATTTCATAGTTGGACAATTAGAAGCCAATTCAGAAATAATAAATGCATAACATCAGTGGAAATGCACATGCACACAGTGGTGGATTAGTGTTTGGGGGGTGCGATATTGCATCCTGTAGATGTGTGAGGGCAAGGCGTTGTCCTACGCTATTTCTTTGAGATTTTCTCTCCAGGTGAGTTTTATTGCTTTATTGCAGGGTGCTTGATCTCAGTTTTTGTCTTAGCAGGAAAATCAAGTCTTACAGTTATGTGTTTGTGATTTAGTTAAATAAAACTTGTGTGCACACTCTTGCGAGTTGATTCTGACCTGCTTATAAAACCAATGTCCTTGATAACGATTCGATCACAGCTACGTGCTAAGAAAGCGATATTTTTCTGTGGCCACGGAAAATATCCTTTCTATAAGAGTTGATAGATGATCAATACTGAGTGTTCGCTGGCCGAACAGATTAATTGATTCAACTACATTAAGTTAATTTGATTAACTGATTCAAATATTTATAATTAATCATAACGAGTTATGACTAATTATTAATATTTCCCCTTTTGAGCTAATTAATATCGTTACAGTTTGTATCCAGATCCTCATGAGACATGCTTTGGAAAGCGGCGAAAACCAGCACCTACCTGAAGTCCAAGGAACTACAGTTTGGCGAGGATTTAATGAACATGGACAAAGCTAATACATAAACAACTGTGGCCAAAAGTGGAGGCTGTTCGGCAGGTAGGAAAGAAGGCTTACTTCGTAGGCGTACGAGCCTTCGTTGATGGAAAGGAAATACCTCCTTAAAGACTAAATACGATTATACGTGAATATATCTTGATCAAGAACTGCATACGGACATAATTATATATGTCGGTGACAATGCAGTCGTCATTGGAGTTATGACATTTAGAACAATGTTTTTTTTTTATTTTCAGTTTACAGACGGAATGGATCTTTGTTTTGAAATATCACTATAATGTAATATTGTACAGTATTTTTAAAGGTTTTGATTTAAGTTAAGTATTATTAAGGTCAATTTGGGTTGAAGTTATACCGTTGAGGTGTTGGGAACATGTTTTGTTTGACATTTGTTAAGCCTAAGGTTGCTAAAATAGCACATTGGTATCTTTCTCAGTTTTATCTTTAAATGTCAGGGGAATTCGTGATTTGCTGAAAAGGAAAGCAATTTTTTTGTTTTGCAGGAAATTTAAATGTGACTTCTATCATATTCAAGAAACACATGCATCTTTGTCAGATTATAATTTTTGGAGGAGTCAATGGGGGGATGATTTATGGAAGTCACATGGGAGTAATCGAACAACTGGTGTTGCAATCTTAAAAGGTACATTTAAGTGGAAAATAATTCAAACTAAAATGCACGATTCATGTCGATAGGTAATATTGGTAATTGAAAAGAATGCTGAATTGTTTATTTTGGGGAATATCTATGCAAGTAATTTTACCACACAAAATAAAAATTTATTTTTGAACTTTGAAGAACAAATTGAAAAAACAGTGGAACGATATAGCAATGCAAAATTAGTACTTGGAGGGGACTTCAATACAATATGGGATTCTGAAAAGGATTGTTATCCACCCCGTCCAAGTAACAAGTCTGTTCTTCCAGAATTATATCATTTATGTTCTACTTTTGATTTGATTGATATATGGAGACATAAGTGTCCAGAAAAAATTCAGTTTACATGGTGTAAAAAAAAATCTTTGTCAACAGTCACGTATAGACTATTGGTTAATTTCAAGGAATTTAATGAATTATGTTAATGAGGTTTCTATAGAACCATTTTTCTCTCGTTAAATACAACTAAATCCAAAGATGTAAAAAATTTGGTAACACTTTATTTTAGGATTTTTTTAACTAGTTGCTTATTAGCATGCATATTACTAGAGTATTGGCTGTTTATTAGTACTTATAAAGCACATATTAATGCCTTATTCTGCATGACCTTATTCTACATTCTTAATCCTACCCAATACCTAAACTTAACAACTAACTTAATAACTATTAATAAGCAGTAAATTGGGAGTTTATTGAGGGAAAAGTCGTAGTTAATAGTGAATACATGTTCCCTATTCTAAAGTGTTACCAAAAATTTTACTTATTGGAAAATGAAACAGAATATATTGACAGATGTGCAGTTTAGAAATGAAGCAAAAAAAGGTTATCATAGAATCCTGAAAGAAGGCAAAGTTAACTAACTCTTTTGGTGCAAACTGGGAATTCATGAAATATAAAATCAGAACTTTAGCCATAAGGAGAGGAAAAGAAATAGCAAAACATAGACGAGAAAATGAAGAAAAAATTATACGAGAAATTATAAGCCTTTCTGGAAATTGTAATATAGATCAAGAAAAGAAAAATAAATTACTACAACTACAGTTAGAGTTAGATAAAATATATGAATATAAAGCAAAGGGTGCTTTCATAAGATCAAGAAAGAAATGGTTAGAGGAAGGAGAAAGACATACAAAATACTTTTTTAACATGGAAAAAAGGAAGGTAGAACTTACATCTATGGTCAAATTGAATACTAATGGACAGTTAACAAAAAATTCTAAAGAAATATCAAAATATGCAGCTGAGTTTTATGAGAAATTATATTCCTTTGATAACAAATTGAGGTAGGCACAGTCATTCTTAGAATCTATAAAAAATGACATTCAAAAGATAAGTGAGTCTTCTAGTAAAATGTGCGACCAAGAGATTTCTTTAAATTAAGTATTTCACTGTATTAACAAACAAAAAGACAATAAGTCACCTGGAAATGATGGTTTAATTAGTGAATTTTATAAATATTTTCAAGAAGAATTGTCACCTTTTTTGTTAGGTGTATTCAGTAAAGCTATACAACAAGGTTATTTACCCAATTCACTGAAACAAGGCTTAATAACTTTATTACCAAAGCCCAATAAGGATATTGATTCTATCGATCATAACTTTATGTTAGAGACCTTAAATTTATTTGGTTTTGGAGAATATTTTAAAAAAGCTATTCAAACACTATACAATGGCTGTAACAGCTCAATTAAAGTATCATATGGAACGTCATCCAGGTTTAAAATCAGTAGAGGTATACGTCAGGGCTGCCGCATTTCTCTGTTTCTTTTCTTACTTGTAACACAAACCATGGCCATTCATATTAAAAGAGATACATTTTGTGGTATTAGAGTTTTGGAGAAAGAGTTGGTGTTCTCAATTAGCGGACGACACTGAACTTAGCCTAAACCTACCAGCCTCAAAATCTAGTGACACCAAACCTAGCTAGAATAACCCGACAGACCGTTTAAAACTCAAAAACCAAAAACACTGTCAGAAAAAAACGAAATAAACCCAGTCAGGTGGAACAAAACGCCAAACCTACCCGTCACAGACCTATCAGAAACCAGACTTACAGTTCCACGATAGAACTCTAACCCAACTTCCACACTAAACCTACCCGTCATAGACCGACCGACAAATAGCCTCCTAAATACATACAGTAACACTCCAGCACTGGAAGGAGTGCGATGCTGGATCAGGATTATCGGGCTGTAGCCTTCGGCTCGGTTCGCTGGTCCAGAGCAAGTTTAGATCTGAAACTTCGCATTCCTAAAAAACAGAAATCGAAAAAAACAGAGGAAACAAGACGTTATCAATCCAAAATCGGACATTACCTTGAAGAACAGGTTAACTTTCGACACTAACCTTCAACCCAAAAGCGGAATTCACAGTTCACAGTTCTGATTATTTTGTTCCTCCACCCTCGCATGTTTGTGAGGGTGGAGGAACAAAATAATGAATTATTTAGTGATGGCCGATTTCAAAACACTGCTTCAGGAAGCTTCGGAGCATAATGAATCAGCATGTCGAATCCACAGTTTGGGGCGCCAAAGTCACGTGATTTTCTGCCGCACCAAAAATATTCTAGTCGCTTTATAATATTAATATTGAACCACTGAACTCACATGAACTGATTTAAATATGTTTTTAGTACCCTTATGGATCTTGAGAGAGAAAATGTCATTGCTGGCTATGGAGGCCTCACGGAGCCATCGGATTTAAACAACAATATCTTAATTTGTGTTCCGAAGATCGACAAAGGTCTTACGGGTGTAAAACGGCATGAGGGTGAGTAATTATTGACAGAATTTTCATTTTTGGGTGAACTAACCCTTTAATCGCGATTAATCGCACACTTATCGTGAAATTAAGCATACACCATTTATCTAGTTTAACACGTCCATTTTGCCATCATTGCCTATATCCAGCAAAGTAAACCATCAGATTGAAGTGTGATTCTCACAAAACTGTATTTTTCAGCTTTTTTCGAGGTAAATTTAGATGTCTTTCCAAAAAAGGACACCAAATAAACCTAAACCAACCGCCTTTACCTGCATATATGATAAGTACACAGCAACATACACAGGACGAATCCAAACATTATCCTGAATGTGTGTGAAAACAACGTGAATGTACTGAAATGTGTCTGTGCATAAATACAATGTGCGATCAGTGCGTCGAGAGCGCTCATACATGATTTGTTTTCCCATCAATATGACGGACTCACGCGTGCTTAATGTACGGCTCCTGTGCGTCACCGCAATCGTCTTTACTTTGATTGCAATCCTCATCCATCAAAACTTTCATAGCAAGAAATTGATTTGCTTTATCCAGCCGAGAAACATAGTTTTCATATCATCTGGCCATACAGCGGTGGGATGTTTCGACGTTCCGTTCAGACAGGAACAGCGCGATGCGGGAGGGCTCGCGCTCTTCAGATACAATGACACAATATGACAGAGAGTTCGTGTTTTAAAGCGAAACAGACACTGGAATGAATAATTCTCTCTGCCATCTCTGATATAATCAGCATGGACTTTAAGTTCATCTAACTGCGTCACGTAAATTACGTTATGACACAATTTCACGTTTTTGCGTTAAATATGCGTTAAATTATTTTAACGCGTTAAGATTTTTGAATTAATCGCATGCGTTAACACGTTAACGTTGACAGCCCTAATCCAAACATTACCTTTCTTGTATTTTATGACTTAAGTATTTTACACTTAAATGCTGAACAGAAGAAGAACAGAAATATTTCAGCTTTTTAGGGGCAGTACCTTAATGACAGAAAATAGATAATGGACAGTAAAAACTCAGTTACAAAAAGAGTAAAACCAATAAAATCACACTGCTTTACTTTAAGGAGCAAAGTATTAAAGGTGCAATATGTAAATTTTTGCAGTAAAATATCCAAAAACCACTAGGCCAGTGTTATATATTTTGTTCACTTGAGTACTTACAATATCCCAAATGTTTCCAACTATTTGTAAATCGTGAGAAAATTGCAATTTTAACCAAGGCTCCGGGACATGTGAGGAGTCACCTGTCAATTGCGTCATACCCGCGTTACCCTCAGTCTGCCTTGGTTTCCGGTTTTATTTTGTAGAAACCATGGAAACACCAAAGACGCTTTAATATATTACACTTTTTAATAGACAAGGCAACAACTGTTTTGATATATATTTATAGACAGAAAACTAATTGTTGTTATATAGCTCAACACGTTTAGTCTTATTGTTTAAATCTAATTTTCTTGATTTTTTGCGAGTATCATGCTTCAGAGAAAAACACTATTTTGTCAAGTAGCTAACATAGCATAATCAGATGCAGCTTTATTTTTAGTAACAGTAATACAGAATTTTCTCCATCATACAATACGTTTTAAAATGAATTGCATGCCATTTATCAACACAAGCCATCCAGCATTTAATATGATCGATCTAGCTTACTGCAGTATCTCAAACAAGTGTCTCACAGCAGCCGCCAAGCGAACGCACAGAGTAACGTTATAACATCATTTTCAACACTCTCAAATGTATCTAATATGATAAACAGAGCTGCGTTACCTCATGCTCATGACCGGAAAAGCGGAAGCGGCACCGGCGACTGTGGCATAATAAAAGTTCTGCCGCTCGTGAGGCGTGTGTTGTGCAATCACTCCAGCGGCCTCGTTCAACTCCCACAACACTCGGTCCTGCTCCGCTACATACTACAATAACGTTAATAATCGCATCCATGAACATGATTTCTTCCCGAGTCCTATCCCTATTCTTTTTCACCGTCCGTTGAGGTGAAGACCACATGTCCCAAGATTCCGCGCTCAAACTTGGCGTCGTCAAGCTACCCCTTTGTTTTGAATAGGCCTCTAGCGACCTCTAGCGGACAAAATTTTTACATATTGCACCTTTAAATTGAAATTGTATAATTTCTGTAACACTGTATCTTTATTGTATCATTGTTGCATTATTATGTCACCTAAATATGTACTTGTTTTTATTGTTTTGTTTATTTGTCCTCACCCCTATTTTTTATGATTTGTACTTTATTGATTTTCTTATTTGCAGACAAATGTGTTTGTCCTCACCCCTGTTTTTGACGTCTGTTGTCTGGCAAGTGAGGTTGTCTTGTAATATACTACAGTGCCCAGCAGATGGTAGTCAACACTTGTAGGATTGAGTTTAGTGTTTGTGACAAATATAGAACTCAAATAACATTTATAACTTAGTTGTGAAAGTGTGGCTCATTCAAGCTGACAGTTTACTTGAAATAATCCTACTGCTATTTTATTTGGTGAATGAGATCTATATAACTGAATGTATTACTCAAGCCAGAGAAAAGCCAGACAAAAATGAGATGTGATTTTCTTAAAAACATGAAATATAATCTTATAATCCATTTGTTTTTATCTTCGCAATACCATTTTTATTTTAAAAATTGTAATATTGTATTTGTGTTTTCTCAAAGGGGATTTAAAAAAACACAACAAAAAGAGAATAAACCAAAGCAGGGGGGTTATGGTCTGCTGAAAAGCGGAGGGTGAAATTAACTTTAGATCAAAGAAAGGATGTCAAATGTGACTGTCGGAGTAAATGGGAAAACAAACAATTTAATTCTTCTGCGAAGTTTGAGATATCCTTCTATTGATTTAGCTCTTGTGAGTTCTGTCATATCTCTGATAACAGAGCAATGAGTGGGAAACAAATGGAATAGCAAAACAAAATTGATTTTGCTACTTTGTTCAAAGCCTATCACAGCTGGAAATGCCACTAAATCAACTTCTCAGTGTTAGCTTTCTCAGGTTGCTTTGAACATTTGAGTCAGAATTAATACCTATGTTTTATAAGTATATTACTCTCTATATGGGAAGGAACCACATTCTTCTCACTCATGTGACTGTTAATACAGTGACTCTTTAGCATTTGGAACAATGTTTCTTGCCCTTCCCAATTTACCCTCTTGTATTCTCATCCTGTATTTCTGCTATTTCACAGGCCTTATACAGTACTATATAATGACGTTCAATGTCATGCTTGGAGGGAGTTATGTGTTTCGAGGTAATAAGAGCTATTTGAATTTTCCACACCAATTCTGTCCTGGCTTTTTCATATTTGAGAGACTGCTCAAAACTGTGCATGCGTCGCCTGTGAATGCGTACAAGTCAAATGAAGTATACTTTCCAAGGCTGTGCTTTTGACTGTGTGCGTACACTAGTGTACGCGTAAGAAAACAAAGTATACCCAGGGCTATACAGTAAGTGTGTCACTAATCTTAGGACTGTCTACTTATGGAAAACTATGTGTGCTATAATAAATCTTGCCTTGAAACATCAGTTTATGTCCAGAAATTTGTAATATATCTTGATAAACAAATCACGAAATGTAAATGGCAATAAATCAGTATATTCATTCACAGGAAATTAAAACATGTAAATAAATCCATCAATCTTCCAATGAAGAATTTAGCTTACATGTTATGCATTTATTTATTGATGCATATTTTCATATGGATTGATGTGCTTAATAAAAGATTTTAATAACATCACACTTAGCCGTCAATAGTACAGTAAGATGAAATTGATGATTGGTCAAATGAAGGAATAGAAAAAAATGGAACCAATTAATTAATTAATCTGTCACTATGGTTACCAGCATTATTGTGAGTTAGATAAGAGGATTGACTTTTGGTAACATTATTTGATCCACTCCTGTCTGCTGTTGTATGCACAGCACAGTTAAAATGTCACATGTATGGTTGTCATTTCTTAACAATGATTATGTGAACATAGCCATGGTTCAATATTTTGTCACACTTTAGATTAGGGTCCAATTCTCACTATTAACTAACTATTAACTATGACATTTGCGTTGTTTTTATTCCAGTATATTGAATTTGTCAGGTACGTTTACTGTTAGATTAGATCGATTACACTAGCTATTCACTTGAAACAGCATGCTGTGGACATTTGCTAGTTAAAGCTGTGTAAATGCAACAAGAACAGCAAAAACATGTACACGCTTTAAAACCGCAGCGCGTGAGCTTAGAAAGTTAGAATAAACAGATCATTATCGTTCGTTGGTGTGATTGCAAATATAGTTATCGTTACAGTTATTTTTATGGTTATCATTGTTGGCATGAACAGGCCTTCAGTATCTCAAGGTTATTCACTAATATTGTCCTAGATAGCAGTGAGACAAAAATAAAAGCAAACGGAGGTTGTTTATTCTCTCATATTTTGGGACATCTCAACCATTTGGTTGAGCAGGTTTTCCAAATATTATTACCCATAATTTACCAATCCGATTCCAAAAAAGTTGGGACACTGTACAAATTGTGAATAAAAAAGGAATGCAATAATTTACAAATCTCATAAACTTATATTTTATTCACAATAGAATATAGATAACATATCAAATGTTGAAAGTGAGACATTTTGAAATGTCATGCCAAATATTGGCTCATTTTGGATTTCATGAGAGCTACACATTCCAAAAAAGGGACAGGTAGCAATAAGAGGCCGGAAAAGTTAAATGTACATATAAGGAACAGCTGGAGGACCAATTTGCAACTTATTAGTTCAATTGGCAACATGATTGGGTATAAAAAGAGCCTCTCAGAGTGGCAGTGTCTCTCAGAAGTCAAGATGGGCAGAGGATCACCAATTCCCCCAATGCTGCGGCGAAAAATAGTGGAGCACTATCAGGAAGGAGTTTCTCAGAGAAAAATTGCAAAGAGTTTGAAGTTATCATCATCTACAGTGCATAATATCATCCAAAGTTTCAGAGATCTGGAACAATCTCTGTGCGTAAGGGTCAAGGCCGGAAAACCATACTGCATGGCCGTGATTTTCGGGCCCTTAGACGGCACTGCATCACATACAGGAATGCTACTGTAATGGAAATTACAACATGGGCTCAGGAATACTTCCAGAAAACATTGTCGGTGAACACAATCCACCGTGCCATTCGCCGTTGCCGGCTAAAACTCTATAGGTCAAAAAAGAAGCCATATCTAAACATGATCCAGAAGCGCAGGCGTTTTCTCTGGGCCAAGGCTCATTTAAAATGGACTGTGGCAAAGTGGAAAACTGTTCTGTGGTCAGACGAATCAAAATTTGAAGTTCTTTTTGGAAAACTGGGACGCCATGTCATCCGGACTAAAGAGGACAAGGACAACCCAAGTTGTTATCAGCGCTCAGTTCAGAAGCCTGCATCTCTGATGGTATGGGGTTGCATGAGTGCGTGTGGCATGGGCAACTTACACATCTGGAAAGGCACCATCAATGCTGAAAGGTATATCCAAGTTCTAGAACAACATATGCTCCCATCCAGACGTCGTCTCTTTCAGGGAAGACCTTGCATTTTCCAACATGACAATGCCAGACCAAATACTGCATTAATTACAACATCATGGCTGCATAGAAGAAGGATCCGGGTACTGAAATGGCCAGCCTGCAGTCCAGATCTTTCACCCATAGAAAACATTTGGCGCATCATAAAGAGGAAGATGCGACAAAGAAGACCTAAGACAGTTGAGCAACTAGAAACCTGTATTAGACAAGAATGGGACAACATTCCTATTCCTAAACTTGAGCAACTTGTCTCCTCATAGTGGTAAACATGGCCTTGTCCCAACTTTTTTGAAATGTGTTGATGCCATGAAATTTAAAATCAACTTATTTTTCCCTTAAAATGATACATTTTCTCAGTTTAAACATTTGATATGTCAATTTTGTTATATTCTGAATAAAATATTGAAATTTGATCATTGCATTCCTTTTTTATTCACAATTTGTACAGTGTCCCAACTTTTTTGGAATCGGGTTTGTATTTAATCTGTTCTGTAAGCCATTTGAAACTACAATATAATATATTTTCCTTTGAAATATTCATGATATCACTGGGGCTCACAGTGAAAATGAATGATCAGTGAAATGGTCAATGACCTTGGCGTTGCTAGCGACATGCTCCTAAAAAACCTGAATATTGTACAACAACTCAATTTGTGTACCAAATAGTTAAGATGCCTGTTAAAAGGTTAAAGATGGATTGAAGTTTAAAAAAAAATGATAGAAAATTATAGCAAATAGCTAGTTTAATAAGAAATTGCAGAATGAATGTTTGAGGCGGTGACACGCAGACATTCAAACTTCTTTTTTGAAATGTTTGCACTGCTGAACACAAAGAAACCTAGAAGCCTAGAAACACTTGGCCATGAATAAAAATGGGCTAAAAATATAAGCTATACCCTTGAGTGGTGGTTGAAAAGCATTCCCACTGAGTCACAGACAGAAATGCTGGAAAAGTGCATGGTGTTAGGTAAGAACAGGGCTATAACATAGTTCACTCAATAGGCGTTCACTCAATAGGCGTTCACTCAATAGGCATTCACTCAGTGACATTCTGAAAGTACAGGGTGAATTTATGTGCTTCACTTTAACATTCAGGTCAAACAGGGAAGAGCTGGTGACAATGTTCTGCGCTCTTTCATCAGGATCAAGAGCTGACAGGAGATTGTAAGAATATCCGCTTTGATCACTTGCATTGATCCTCTCTGTGTCTCTCGTTAATTGTGGCTGTCTCATATTGTCGGTCATTGTCTGTCAACGAAAAGCTTCAGGAATTAAAATGAGATTAAGAATTGGAAGAAATGAAGGAGAGTGAACGTATGTGCGATGACTGACATGGTGTTGAAATGAAGTCAGTAAAAACCTCAGAGAGGCATAATAATCACTCGCCCTCTCTCAATCTCTCATTCTCTTCTCCTTGACTCTTTCTTTTGATGTCAAGTCTTAAAATTCACTCATCTCAGTTTTTTGTAATATCCTTTTTGCTCTTTTTTTCTCATGCCCTGTTCCTCTCATGTCTGTCGGCTCGATTTGGTCAGAGCCTTTGTTAAGCAAAAGTAAAGCAATCAAAATCTAAAAATGCTTGTACCCTTATCAGCTCAGAGGAAATAAAGAACGTATATAGAGGCCTTTGAATAATTCAAATACCGAAATGTTTTTGTCATGTGGCGCTTATCACAGTGTTTAATTGAATTACTAATGTTTTAGGTCTTCCATTCTTTGCTGCGGTTTTGTCACTATGTTTATAGTGCACTAAGCATTTTTTTTTTTTTTTTACACTGAATGTAATGTGACTTTGAGTGTCAGTTCTTTTAAACCTGCATTTCCATGGTCATTCATCTCAACAGGTGACATTTACTAAATGTTTTTTAAATTTATTTTAGGAAAATTCAGTAGCAGAATTGCATCATTTCTGAGTCAGTCCATCATCAAGGTTACAGTATGTATGTTTACCAAGGTTTAAAATAACCCATGGCTACAAGAATTTTCAATTAATTCATAAGATCACCGGCAACAATTCCTAATGTGAAAATGAAAACTAAATCGATTTATGCTTACAATAAATGTCTCACTGTGATGCACATTGCATATTACATTCAATCACACACATTTCTTTTGTGGTCTTTTTTTTTCATCAAGGCTAAATGCCATCATGCTTTACTTGATAGGGAGTGTAAATCCATAAATACTTATTTTATTTTAGTTTTTCATCCTTTTTCAGTAAAAAGCCAGCTGATCATTGAATCCTTTCTGCTTTCATCAGAAGTGGTAATTTCTTCTCCTCTTGATAGTTGGCCCCTTCAAACACAATATCACATCTACGTCTCCACCTGTGTTGGTCTAGAACAGTCAGTTCCTTGATCCGAACTGTTTCTCGGATTCAAGGAAGGTGTATTATTGATATACTACATTAGAAAGACAAGCAATAACGTTACTAGAATCAGCCAGGTGGAGTTTCAACATGTGAGTTGACTCACATGACCTCTGATTGAGTCATGTGAAAGTGAACCGTGGGTTGTGCACATGAATTAGGTGTTTATTAAACTAACCACGTCAATACATTGAAGACAAGAAGCGTCACCATTAATGTCACGTGTATGGTTCATTCAAGGTCAAGGAAGATGCAGCAGTGTGTTACAGCGAATTGAAATCACAATAGTCTGGACATGGAGTACTTATTTTTGAGCAATTAAGCCTGTTGATGACAAACCATAAATAAATAATTAATAGCAGTAATTAGTGGAACTTGTTGTGTCATGACCCAAAAATGAGTAACTGGTCTAGTCTGATCATGTCACAGACAGCAAATTTATGTATTTACAAAACTGTACGATTATTTTTTTTTAAGAAACCTATTTATAATGTTTCAAATTTTGGGCCTATGCAGTTTAATATAAAGCCCAAAGTATACATTGGCCACCTGGGTTGCGCGATAGTCCGCACACTGTCCCCATGATGTATTTTTTTATCTTCAGGAGGAGGGTCCACGGACGTCTGCGAGCAGCCCAATTTTTATGTCTGTGCAGAGAGTGCACCTACAACAGTGCATGTGTGAGTTGAGCACTTAAAAAATCTCAAAGTTGTTTTTAAGTATATTTTTGTTGACATTTTGTATGCTAAAACAAATTTGATTCTATGTTGCAGTAAAGGGATAGTTCACCCAAAAATGAAAATTCTATTTACTCACCTTCAAGTTGTTCCAAATGTTTATGAATTTCTTTCTTCTGCTGAACACAAAACAAGATATTTTGAAGAATGTCAGTAATCAAACACCCCATTGACTTTATTTTTCCCCCCCCCAATACTATGTAAGGCAATGGGTTCCATCAACTGTTTGGTTACCCATATTCTTCAATGGAAAAAAAAAATAAAAAAAATAGAAATAGAAATGGAAATTTTTTTTTACTGTAACAGAAGAAAATATTTTTGTCAGTATTAAAGGGGTCATATCATGAAAATCTGACTTTTTCCATGTTTAAGTGCTAATCATGTCCCTGGTGCATTTACCAACCCAGAAAACATGAAAAACAACAACCCAATAATGTTGTTTTGGTAAGCCTTTCTCTGCCGTTCAGATTTTAGTCCCCCTGTGACATAGTAAGGGGATCTTATAATATTACCGCCCCTTAATCTGTATGTTTTCACCCACGTCCCCACCATTTTGTTTTCGCAAGCGACAATGGTGTACCGGTAACACTGGTCCTGAAGTGCAGCTGTCCTGCACAGTTTAGCTACAACCCTGATCAAACACACTTGAATGTCTTCAGGATTACTAAAGCTACATGAAGGAAGGTGAGTTGGGTTGGAGCAAAACTCTGCAAGACAGCAGCACTCAGTGATGTTTGCAAATTGTCTTTCTGAATGTTTCGTTAGCACGTTGCTAATGTAAATGTGGCTAAAGTTACCATTGTTTCTTACTGTATTCATAGAGACTAGAGTCATGTTGTTATTTTCATTTTTAACCCGAAAATGCTTGCAGTCTGTATAATTCATAAACGCATCTTCATTCTTATTGAGTCTCTCCAACAGTGTGAGGCTTTAGCCACGTTAGCCATGGAGCACGCTATCAAACTCATTCAGAATTAAATGTTAGCAAACATCCTCAAAATACATGCCATACCTACATGATCTGATATGTTGCATCAAGAACAGTTTGTAATGATCCATTTTGAGAGAAATATTTTTGTTGTATGAGCTTCTCTTGTATTATTTATGCCTCAGTGTATTGGGCAGGGAGCACAAGCTCATTTGCATTTAAAGGTACACACACCAAATCAGCGCATTTTCTTTCTCCCATCCAAAAATATACAGTTTAAACATGGTATAATAAAAAAATCCATGGGGTAGTTTGAGCTGAAACTTCACAGAAACATTCTGGGGACACCTGAGACTTATATTACATCTTGTAAAAAGGGGCATAATAGGTCACCTTCAAATGAATGACTACATTAATATCTTAGTTGCAGAGTATCAAAGGAAATAGTCTTAAAGAAAAAAAATTATGAGGGATTGAAAAATGGCTCTATATTGTAGTAGCCTAACTCTGACTTCTTCAGTGTAAAACCTCACACTTGAATTCTGTGTGAGAGATAAGGAGTGAAAAATAACAGCTCGATAGTTCTTGGAAAGGATTGAATGTGAATTTATTTTTATCCACATGCCACATTTTTTGGCACTGACATTATTTGAATATGTATTTAATAAAATAATAAATGAATTACTTTTTGTTTTGCAACACACTTTCTGGTTATAATTAGTCATATTCTTTTGAACACACATTTTAGGCTTTTGCAAAACTGTGCAGTGAGTATGTCTGACAGTGTGAGAGAGAGATGGGGTGCAGACGTCCATGATGACTCATATTCATGAGTCAATACAACATCATTTTAGTGTGCTGATGTTAATTCCTAGTAGAAAACTATTTGTGCTCCGCATTAGACTATTGTAATAGCTAATTGTCTGGGCAGTAGTCATAAAAATAAATCGTTTTTACCTGATAAGATAAAATGATAACATTTTAACATTTAGGTTTGACCTTTTGGCAGAGGTATTGTAAAGCAGACAGAGGGGAAATTCATTATTAATGAATTGTGCCTACTGATTGCACCATTTAGTTTTACATGCTGCCTGTGTTGTTTTAGCGGCTATTTCACTATATGCCCAATTATGTGAATCATATACAATGGGTTTCAATCAGCTCCCTGCAGTCAGGGCACTTATAAGGGAGTCGGCCATTTTAAGGGCTGTCTCAATTGCAAAATCCTTCCAGTGCACTGAAACATTTGTTCCCTAAAAAGTCCCACAATGCACCGTGAAAACCAGGGAGCATCGATGCTCACTATATATTCCCTTAATGGAAATTGCAAAACATAAATTATGCGAGCCAACTCACTACATATAATAACACATGATAGATGTTTTGAAAAAACAAACCGTTGTTTAATTATATTTCAGCATAAACATACATTGTTGGACAGGTACTAACTAACATTTTTAATTAATTTACAGCTAAATGTTTACAGCTAAAAAAATGTCAGAAAAATATCAGTTAACACCAGTAGTGATGTTGCACTATGCAAATGCATAATTGAATATATGAGTAAAAGACCTGTGAAAAATCAATACAGAAAATTCCTTCATATTCAAATGCTACATTGGGCTGTATTTATATGGACTTTTTTAAAACTTGAGTTTTGTGAATAAGGTAGAACATATACTGCAATGAGCCTAATTTACACAGATATCTTTTGCATTTAAACTGATGTTTTTCCCTGATGTGTTTTATATGAATTTTTTTAATGGGCTTTTTTGGTCTTTATCAGATAAAACAGTAGAACACAGGAAGCACCCCGAATGGACCCCCATGAGCACAACAGCAATGCACAATTTTCTAAATTTGCAGTATATTTTCATTGACATGGAACACCTTCAGTTTCCATTTACCTACATTTTTTCCATTTAAATTGTGACTATAAAATGTCAACAGCATTTTTCATTTATAAAGTCACCACAGGGGTTAGACTCATAGCACCATAATGAAGTCTCAGGTATTGTGAATTTGAATGTGAATTATAACATGTCAATTTGCCACTGTTTCATGCCAATAATAAATCAAACCTAGACCTTTTTCTGTCCACTGCCAGCAACCAAAGTAGCCTCATCCTCAGAAAATAGCCCTTATTCATTTCACTCCCCTTTGTTTCTAGTGGCAGTGCAAGAGCCTATTTTCAAATCTATAATTTCTCAGGGCAATTTGCGGTGTGCATTAATGCAGCACGTACTGTCGATGCACTTTGATTAGTGTTGCTTTTTTTTGCAGCTCCTTTGACAGTGGTATGATTAGACACACAGGGGATGAAGTACTTCTGTTCTATCTGCTCTAATTCCCTCCCTCCTTCATGCATGCTTTTGAAGGGTCCTTTGAGACCCCGGGGCCACAATAGCATCATAAACATTGCTCCTTTGGTAGTGTGGGATTATGTGTGTGCTTGTGTAGCCTAGTGTATAATGGAAGGAAATGGAAGATGGAGTTAACATGCTGATGTCAGGAGTCTTGGAGTCTTGACTGCGCTGTGATATGGACGGTGATATAGTCGGTAATTGGTATTTCTCTCAGAGGTGTATGAAGCAGCAGGAGGTCAGCTGTCTTTGCTTTCAGAGAAAGTGGCCCTCAGATGACCCAGAGGCTAAATGAGCTTTTGAGCATTCCGTACATGTGTGCCGGTAATGAGGTGGGAATCTGCAATGTACTAGGTCAAGATGTCCATTGCTTAAGGATTGTTATTGGAATTCAAGTTGTGTGTTTTATGATATGTGTCCAAGTTTGTTAAAAAAAAAAATTCATATCCCAGATTCAGTTTATTTTTGTTTTTTAGTTATGTCGTGTGAGTAATCGCTCTGGAGGAAAATAACATGATGACAACATTTATTGGCTTAAATTATTGAAAAAACAAAACAAAACAACAACAACAAAAAAACAAGCACTGCCAAAACATGCCAAACTGTTTGTTAAAGGGTTAGTTCCCCCCAAAATGAAATTCCTGTCATATACGTAAGACCTTTGTTCATCTTCTGAACACAAATTAAGATATTTTTGATGAAATCTGAGGGTATCTGAACCACACATAGGCAGCAACGTTATTTCACCTTTTGAGGTCCAGAAATGACATTGTTAAAATAGTCCATGTGAAAGACATCGTTAAAATAGTCCATGTGACTACACTGGTTCAACCGGTTCAACCAGCCAATAATGAATTGGACATTTGGACGTAAACACGGAAGCCTGCACTGCTTTCTCTACATCAACTATGACAACAGTTCAAATCGTTAAATAAAGTCGTTATTTTTATTTTGTTTTTGCACACAAAAAGCATTCTCATCACACGACTGTTTTAACGATGTCTTTAATACATTTCTGGACCTCAAAAGGTGCAATGACATTGCTGCCTATGTGTGGTTCAGATACCCTCAGATTTCATCAAAAATATCTTAATTTGTGTTCCGGAGATGAACGAAGGTCTTACAGGTTGGGAACGACATTAGGGTGAGCAATAAATGACAGAGATTTCATTTTTGTGTGAACTAACCCTTTAAACAATGGAAGAAGAGGGTGTGTTTAGAAAACCTGGTTGAAAATAGTCATTATTTAGGCAACATTTTTTTTTTTTCTGTCTGTCCCTTTTTTTAACTTCACAAGTTTGTTCCCAGGTGCTCTTCTCAACAGTGCAATTGTAAGTGATATCTCTGGAGAATAAGCTGGACTTCTTGGAATCCTACTTTAACACTCATCTTTAAATCATAGAGCCCAACTCCTCCTGTCGCCTCCAATCTCGTATGTCCACCTGACTGGACACTATCTCATCCATCTGCCACCACTGCATCCCACTGATCATATATCGCTGTTTTACTTTCATACCTCTAAGCTTTAAAGAGACAGAAACCTGTGGAGGTGGAGAGATAGGCAGCGATAAAACTAAAAATCCCCCCAACATAATCTTGTACAGGGCCTCAGAATTTTTTTTTTTTTTAAATTTTTTTTTTTTTTTTTTTTGCTGGTGGGGTTTATTGGGCCCCCCACATCACAGGGTCAATACTTTTTTTTTTTTTTTGTCAGATAATATGTTCTTCATGTGGCAACATCTAACTGATTTTATTCAATTATTCAATTATTCAATTAAAAAAAAAAAAAAAAAAATCATTCTAAGATTCACTAAAACTAAGATTCATGTTTTAGATGCATTTTCTCTAAATTTAAAACCAATTGCTTAATTGCCCTATTAGAATTAATCACTTCCTCATATACAAGTCACCTTAAACAATAATGATAAAGGTAAATTTAGTAAATTGAGTGGTTGTCCCCCACTTCCTCTGATGATGACCCTGGTGTGATCCCAGCGAGACATGTCAGCAATGATGGTGTGCTGCATATTTGCTGTTTTCATGCTGTACTTATAATTGATGGCCATGTCATTTGATAACATTTTGTCTCTGCAGATAAAGAGGTGAAAATCTGACCAAATCACATCATCATCATTGAGCATGTGTGGGTGTTTGTAAATAATTGAACAAATTCTTCTTTTCCCATTGAGTTTATGGTTTCTTAGTTCTTTATATTATATCATCTGTTTTTTAGGGCCATGTGGATTTGCCATGGTGTTAGGAACTGCTTACAGCTTTAATAAATAGTTTTTCTTGTCTGGTAGGGGGGAGATGAAAATGATATACAGTATTTGCTATTCAGCAGTGTACACAGGAAAACAAATGAAGTGTAGCTAAAAAAAAATTACTTACATGTGCCAAGAAATATTACTTACCAGTGTGAACAAAGCCAAGGCTGAGTGAGACTCATGTCTGCTCATATTTTTTAACTCAGCATTGGTAAGATTTTTCTTTTTAATTTCCCTTTTCAGCTTTATCAGTCAAATACACATACTGTTCATTCTAGTATCAGTTTGAGATGTCACTGGTAAGTAGACTTGAGATTCAGTTCATTTGAATCCAAATATTTGCTTATGTCTGTATCAGATTATGTTTAAATGTTTCATTATTCAAGAACTTTGGCAACAACATAGACATACTTTATTTCTTTTGTAATTTTTTTTTTCTTAACTTTTTACTTAAGAAATTGTGTTTGGGTATAAATTAATAACAAAATGTGCAAAAATTGTGAAGATGTTTGGTTGTTCTGACCATATTCCAAAGGGACATGACCTGAGCAATGTGGACCAGAATATGGTAATTGGTGATTGGTAATTGAGGAGGTCATTATCCTTACGCAGGTGACGCAGTAAGCACAGTCAAGGCTTCCGTGTTTACGTCCGAATGCCGGCTCAGTATTGGCCAAAGCTGCACATGTGATCAGCATGACGCATGCATGTGATGCTGACGCAGGAGCCGGCCAATAACGAGTCGGCGTTCTGATGAATCTAGAACCTAAAAGCGCTGGATGTAAACAACGTATGAGAATGACACAGAAGAGAAGAGATTGTTGAATAAAGTCATTATTTTTGTTTTGTTTTTGTGCACAAAAAGTATTCTCGTTTCTTCATAAAATTAAGGTTGAACCACTGCAGTCACGTGGACTGTTTTAACGATGTCTTTAGTACCTTTCTGGACCTTGAAAGTGTTGATTATATTGCTGTCTATGGACGAGTCATATACCTCTTGGATTTCATCAAAAAATATCTTAATTTGTGTTCTGAAGATGAATGAAGGTCTTACAGGTGTGGAACGACATGAGGGTGAGTAATTAATGACAGAATTTTCATATTTGGGTGAACTAACGCTTTAAAATGCTTCCATTATTACTACGTTGAATAACAGTAACTGTCTCACTCTCAATAGCATATTCAAATACAGAGTTTACTAGTAAAGGCTTGATCAAGACCCTGTGACTGATATGTGAATGTTGATTATCTTGCAAGATAATGACTCCATCAGAGTGTTTACAGATTATCTCTATTGTTCTTCATTAAGAATATACTTAATACAATCACATTTGCCCTGATGGCATCCTCAACTTTAAGTAGGAAAATACACAGCCTAAATGAGCCTGCTGAGCTTTGTCAGAAATAACTGCAACCACTTACAGTTGGTGAAGAGTGCATGTACAGAGAGGAAAACAACTGTTCGCATGTTAAGCATTTAAGACTGCGTTTAGATTGGGCTGTAGTTGCAATTAAGATACAACTGCGTACACAGCAGTGGTCATATTGTCTCATAATGAGTTTCAGTCTGCTGCATCATGAGAGTATCTTCAGAGTAAAGCATTGCACAATTTTTAATTTTAATTTTAAATTGAACTTGTTTATATTTGATGATATTTCATAACTACCAGAGTCTGAATCACACTGTAATTCTTAGAATGCCACAACAGCACTGTTGCACATTTACAAAAGGGAGCAGGTTAATATATGCAGGTCAATACAAAAGGCAGAGATGTCCCCAGAAATGTATACCATATTCCAGATTTATTCCAACAGCGGAATAAATATTTATGGGATAAATTACTCTAGAATGATCTGCTATGTCTGTTATTGTAATGGATCCACTGGTAGTAAGTGACAGGTATTGTAACATTCTGTTTCTTGTTTTGCCAATCAGTTATTCTGATTAGTCTTGAATTATGATTGAAATTCTCTTGTAGAGTAAAAACTTGTGCTCAATGTAATTTCCAGTGAAATTCTTCCCAGTAATTTAGTTTAAATTAAACTTAACTACTTTTTTTCCTTCAAACTTGTATCTGTAACAGGTGGTGGCTATACGAATAAAAGAACAAACTACAAAATAAACTACAGCTGGTCCAAAAAGCAGCAGCAAGAGTTCTTACTAGAACCAGGAAGTATGATCATATTAGCCCGGTTCTGTCAGCACTGCATTGGCTCCCTATTAAACATCACATAAATTTTAAAATCTTTTTAATTACTTACAAAGCACTAAATGGTTTAGCTCCCCAATACCTGAGCAAGCTCTTAACACATTATAGTCCTTCACGTCTATTGCGATCTCAATATTCTGGCCAGTTGATAATACCTGGAATATCAAAATCAACCGCAGGCAGTAGATCTTTATCCTTTTTAGTACCTAAACTTTGGAACAGTCTTCCTAGCATTATTCGGGAAGCAGACACACTCTGTCAGTTTAAATCTAGACTAAAAACACATCTCTTTAACCTGGCATACACATAACACATTATCTACTTCTATAATCCAAATCATGTAAATTGTTAGGCTGCATAAATTAGGTCAGCCGGAACCGGGAGCACTTCCCATAACACCTGATGTACTCGCTACATCATAAAAAGAATGCCGTCTACGCTAATATTAGTCTCTCTCTGTTTATTCCGAGGTTTACCGTAGTCTGCCAGATCCAGGCCATATCCAGATGAGATGAAGGACACAACGACAACGCAGCCCTGAAGTGTCAACTAAACTATCCCCTGCGAAGGCCTCCTTCCCTTTCCTTTCCCTATGTATATATAAAACGTTATCAAAATGATACCAGTTTGTATGGATCCGCGGAAACCAGACAAGTAATACTATGTGGGCCAGACAAGTAATTTGGCAATGTCCCTTTGTAAAAAAGACTAAGCGTCTGCGCACATACACATTCAAACATGCATACCTTTAGACAACTAAACACATAAATTAATGGCAAGAATGCATTAAAAGTCTTCTGTTTTCAGTCAAAAGGTGTCATTTAAGAGGCCCCTAAGTTAATAATTAACGATTTTTACAACGGAAGTGATTCAATCAAAAACTTACTTTAGCTCAATAATAACTTTTTCCTAGAGCTACTGTAAAGCCAAAATAATCTCTGTCCATTCATTTTCCTATTATCACTGTGAAGCTGCTTTGAAACAATCTGTATTGTGAAAAGTGCTATATAAATGAAGATGACTTGTCTTGACTCTTGCAATGATGCTGCTGGTGGTAACACAACCTGCAGCTCGACATCATAGCAGGGCTTCCACGGACATGGCGCAGGGCTGTAAACATCTGGCAGCGGCGGGGCTGGAGGACTGGCTGAGCTTTGTGGTGATGGCAGCAAAAGAAGTATATGATATATATTACACAGTCCATTTAGGTAAACGAAAGTAAGTCATAGTTTATTGTGCTGTCTAGAAACAGCGATGATGAGGATACCAGGTAGGATAGGGTGGGAGTCGCTAGCTTCTCACTGAAGTTTATCAGCTAGTCCTCATTGTCCATACTCACTATTCCCTCGTCCGCTAGTGTCGCGGGCTCACATCCCTGGTCAGACTCACGATGGAGCTCCACTTCTGAGGCGAGGGTCAGCTCTGTCCTCTTCTCCTCGGGCTCTGGCTGATGTGTCGCAGCGGGTGGTAGCTCTCCATCTGCGGGGGCTCACATGAATTCTCTGCGGTCAAGGGTGGTGGTGGGCTGGGCTCTGGGTCTGGCTGTATCCTGGATCGTGTTCTGTTATACTGAATATGAAGACAGACAAAGGCAGTTTCAAAAATAATAAGGTTTAATTCCGCAAGCAGGCGATAAGGCTTAACAGTGTATTAACACGTACACAAACAACAACACAGAATGAATGGGGAAGAACTTAAATACACAGTGGTGACGAACTAAATGATGAGCAGCTGAGATGAATGGTTAGTGTCCATGGAAACAGATGAGTGGCGGGAAACTCAAACAAAGGAGCACGTGACTGATGAAAACAAACTGAAAGTCCATGAAAATGGAACTTCACCCTTTCACAAGTAACTTTAAAATATAGCATGAAATGTCTGATATTCCGATCAGTGTGTATTTTACAAACTCTGAATGTATTGTTTTGTTAGTACTCGTGTATTTAAATGTCTGAAACCTAAAATAAACATTATGTGGTTGAAAACACATATTTGTGATATTTGAAAAGCGCTGCGCGCATCTGTCTCTGGTTTAGCGCCAGCCCAAGCGCTCACACACATTTGAATTTGGCAGTTGTTCACATGATGCGCTGAACGTTCTAATCACACCGGTGTGATCGTACGCTCCAGGGACCAGCCAAGACTGATCACACCGGTGTGATCGTACGCGTCAAAGGATTCTGTCATTAATTACTCACCCTCATGTCGTTCTACACCTGTAAGACCTTTGTTCATCTTCAGAACACAAATTAAGATATTTTTGATAAAATCCGATGGCTCAGTGAGGCCTGCATTGACAGCAAGATAATTAACACTTTCAGATGCCCAGAAAGGTACTAAAAACATATTTAAAACAGTTCAATGACTACAGTGGTTCAACCTTAATATTACAAAGTGACGAGAATACTTTTTGTGCGACAAAGGCAAAGCTTTACAAAACTTTTGTTTCGAATCAGTGGTTCGGAGCGCCAAAGTCACGTGATTTCAGTAATTGAGGCTTTGTTTTGCCATAATTAAAAGTTGTTGTTTTTTTCTTAACAAATTGTACTCAATATGTAAAAGTAAACAATACACTTTCTGGTGTCAAATCTATTAGTATTGGTGCCCCTCAAGGTTATGTATGCTCTCCCATTTTATTTACTTATATACAAATGATTGTTCTAGTAGAAATAAGAATAACTAAGCAAATGACAATATAGTAGTAGAATATTTCAAGGTCTAAATGAAAAAAATCAGTTGAACATTGCATGGCTGTTATTAATTAAGAAGGATTCTTAGAGAACGATGCAAAAGACCTGTCTAACACTGCATGATTATCGTTAATTAAAAGAGAGTTCAAGGTATAATGGATAGCCCAGCATTGTATTGGATGGGTATCTTCAATTGAGGTACATAATAGGCATATAAAGCAGTACGCAGCAAAGCAATGCTGAGGTTGTGAGTTCGAGCCTCGCTTGGAGCGTGGTTTTAGAAAGCAAAGGCTAACTTGAAAGATTTTTTTGACACAGGATCAACCTCATGATTATAGCGCTAGTAGCTATAATGCCCACATGATTGTTGGTATTTGGCTTTGTTTCTGACGCTCCAGTGGCGCAATCGGTCAGCGTGCGGTACTTATAAGGCAGTACAAAGCGGAGAAATGCTGAGGTTGTGAGTTCGAGCCTCACCTGGAGCATGGTTTTAGAAAGCAAATGACAATATGGTAGCAGAAGATTTCAAGGTCTAAATAAAAAATCAGTTGTATGTCTGATATTAATTAAGAAGAATTCTCAGAGAATGATGCAAAAGACATTTCTAACGCTGCATGGTCATGGTTAATGAAAATAGAATTCAAGAGCTAAAGGATAGCCCAGAATTTTATTTGATAGGTATCTTCAATTGAGGTACATATTTGGTAGAATGTGTGCCAATTATTAGTCATGAGAGGCTTACAGGTAGGAGCTGGTGTAATCAAGCTTAGCATTGTTTTAAAACTGTCCGTTTTTGTTCGCCGCCCTATAGATTGTTTTGTATTGTCGTTATGTGTCAGAAGCTCCAGTGGCGCAATCGGTCAGCGCGCGGTACTTATAAGGCAGTACAAAGCAGAGCAATGCCGAGGTTGTGAGTTCGAGCCTCACCTGGAGCATGGTTTTAGAAAGCAAATGACAATATGGTAGCAGAAGATTTCAAAGTCTAAATAAAACAATCAGTTGAACGTTGTATGTCTGATATTAATTAAGAAGAATTCTCAGAGAATGATGGAAAAGACCTTTCTAACATTGCATGGTCATGGTTAATTAACAGAGAGTTCAAGAGCTAAATGATAGCCCAGAATTTTATTTGATAGGTATCTTCAATTGTGGTACATATTTGGTAGAATGTGTGCCAATTATTAGTCATGAGAGGCTTACAGGTAGGAGTTGGTGTAATCAAGCTTAGCATTGTTTTAAAAGTGTCCGTTTTTGTTTGCTTCCCTATAGATTGTTTTGTATTGTCGCTATGTGTCAGAAGCTCCAGTGGCGCAATCGGTCAGCGTGCAGTACTTATAAGGCAGTACAAAGCGGAGAAATGCCGAGGTTGTGAGTTCGAGCCTCACCTGGAGCATGGTTTTAGAAAGCAAATGACAATATAGTAGCAGAAGATTTCAAGGTCTAAATAAAAAAAATCAGTTGAACGTTGCATGTCTGTTATTAATTAAGAAGAATTCTCAGAGAATGATGGAAAAGACCTTTCTAACACTGCATGGTCATGGTTAATTAAAAGAGAAATTAAGGTATAATGGATAGCCCAGCATTGTTTTGGATAGGTATCTTCAATTAAGGAATATCATAGGTAGAATGTGTGCCAATCATTCGTCAAGAGAGGCTTGCAGGTAGGGGCTTGTGTACTCAAGATAAGCATTGTTTTAAAATTGTCCATTTTTGTTCTCTTCCCTACAGATTGTTTTGTATTGTGGTTATGTATCTGAAGCTCCAGTGGCGCAATCGGTCAGCGCGCGGTACTTATAAGGCAGTACAAAGCAGAGCAATGCCGAGGTTGTGAGTTCAAGCCTCACCTGGAGCATGGTTTTAGAAAGCAAACGACAATATGGTAGCAGAAGATTTCAAGGTCTAAATAAAACAATCAGTTGAACGTTGTATGTCTGATAGTAATTAAGAAGAATTCTCAGAGAATGATGGAAAAGACCTTTCTAACATTGCATGGTCATGGTTAATTAACAGAGAGTTCAAGAGCTAAATGATAGCCCAGAATTTTATTGATAGGTATCTTCAATTGAGGTACATATTTGGTAGAATGTGTGCCAATTATTAGTCATGAGAGGCTTACAGGTAAGAGCTGGTGTAATTAAGCTTAGCATTGTTTTAAAACTGTCTGTTTTTGTTCGCTTCCCTATAGAGTGTTTGGTAATGTGGCTACTATTCAGAAGCTCCAGTGGCGCAATCGGTCAGCGCGCGGTACTTATAAGGCAGTACAAAGCAGAGCAATGCTGAGGTTGTGAGTTCAAGCCTCACCTGGAGCATGGTTTTAGAAAGCAAACGACAATATGGTAGCAGAAGATTTCAAGGTCTAAATAAAACAATCAGTTGAACGTTGTATGTCTGATAGTAATTAAGAAGAATTCTCAGAGAATGATGGAAAAGACCTTTCTAACACTGCATGGTCATGGTTAATTAACAGAGAGTTCAAGAGCTAAATGATAGCCCAGAGTTGTTTTGGATAGGTATCTTCAATTGAGGTACATATTTGGTAGAATGTGTGCCAATTATTAGTCATGAGAGGCTTACAGGTAGGAGTTGGTGTAATCAAGCTTAGCATTGTTTTAAAACTGTCAGTTTTTGTTCGCTTCCCTATAGATTGTTTTGTATTGTCGCTATGTGTCAGAAGCTCCAGTGGCGCAATCGGTCAGCGCGCGGTACTTCTAAGGCAGTACAAAGCGGAGAAATGCCGAGGTTGTGAGTTCGAGCCTCACCTGGAGCATGGTTTTAAATAACAAATGACAATATAATAGCAGAAGATTTCAAGGTCTAAATAAAAAAAATCAGTTGAACGTTGTATGTCTGTTATTAATTAAGAAGAATTCTCAGAGAATGATGGAAAAGACCTTTCTAACGCTGCATGGTCATGGTTAATTAAAAGAGAAATTAATGTATAATGGATAGCCCAGCATTGTTTTGGATAGGTATCTTCAATTAAGGAATATCATAGGTAGAATGTGTGCCAATCATTCGTCAAGAGAGGCTTGCAGGTAGGGGCTTGTGTACTCAAGATAAGCATTGTTTTAAAATTGTCCATTTTTGTTCTCTTCCCTACAGATTGTTTTGTATTGTGGTTATGTATCAGAAGCTCCAGTGGCGCAATCGGTCAGCGCGCGGTACTTATAAGGCAGTACAAAGCAGAGCAATGCCGAGGTTGTGAGTTCGAGCCTCACCTGGAGCATGGTTTTAGAAAGCAAATGACAATATGGTAGCAGAAGATTTCAAGGTCTAAATAAAACAATCAGTTGAACGTTGTATGTCTGATATTAATTAAGAAGAATTCTCAGAGAATGATGCAAAAGACCTTTCTAACGCTGCATGGTCATGGTTAATGAAAATAGAATTCAAGAGCTAAAGGATAGCCCAGAATTTTATTTGATAGGTATCTTCAATTGAGGTACATATTTGGTAGAATGTGTGCCAATTATTAGTCATGAGAGGCTTACAGGTAGGAGCTGGTGTAATCAAGCTTAGCATTGTTTTAAAACTGTCTGTTTTTGTTCGCTTCCGTATAGAGTGTTTGGTAATGTGGCTACTCTTCAGAAGCTCCAGTGGCGCAATCGGTCAGCACGCGGTATTTATAAGGCAGTACAAAGCAGAGCAATGCCGAGGTTGTGAGTTCAAGCCTCACCTGGAGCATGGTTTTAGAAAGCAAATGACAATATGGTAGCAGAAGATTTCAAGGTCTAAATAAAACAATCAGTTGAACGTTGTATGTCTGATAGTAATTAAGAAGAACTCTCAGAGAATGATGGAAAAGACCTTTCTAACACTGCATGGTCATGGTTAATTAACAGAGAGTTCAAGAGCTAAATGATAGCCCAGAGTTGTTTTGTATAGGTATCTTCAATTGAGGTACATAATAGGTAGAATGTGTGCCAATTATTAGTCATGAGAGGCTTACAGGTAGGAGTTGGTGTAATCAAGCTTAGCATTGTTTTAAAAGTGTCCGTTTTTGTTCGCTTCCCTATAGATTGTTTTGTATTGTCGCTATGTGTCAGAAGCTCCAGTGGCGCAATCGGTCAGCGCGCGGTACTTATAAGGCAGTACAAAGCAGAGCAATGCCGAGGTTGTGAGTTCGAGCCTCACCTGGAGCATGGTTTTAAATAGCAAATGACAATATAGTAGCGGAAGATTTCAAGGTCTAAATAAAACAATCAGTTGAACGTTGTATGTCTGGTATTAATTAAGAAGAATTCTCAGAGAATGATGGAAAAGACCTTTCTAACACTGCATGGTCATGGTTAATTAAAAGAGAGTTCAAGGTATAATGAATAGCCCAGCATTGTTTTGGATAGGTATCTTCAATTGAGGTACATAATAGGTAGAATGTGTGCCAATTATTAGTAATGAGAGGCTTACAGGTAGGAGTTGGTGTAATCAAGCTTAGCATTGTTTTAAAACTGTCCGTTTTTGTTCGCTTCCCTATAGATTGTTTTGTATTGTCGCTATGTGTCAGAAGCTCCAGTGGCGCAATCGGTCAGCGCGCGGTACTTATAAGGCAGTACAAAGCGGAGAAATGCCGAGGTTGTGAGTTCGAGCCTCACCTGGAGCGTGGTTTTAGAAAGCAAATGACAATATGGTAGCAGAAGATTTCAAGGTCTAAATAAAAAAAATCAGTTGAACGTTGCATGTCTGTTATTAATTAAGAAGAATTCTCAGAGAATGATGGAAAAGACCTTTCTAACACTGCATGGTCATGGTTAATTAAAAGAGAAATTAAGGTATAATGGATAGCCCAGCATTGTTTTGGATAGGTATCTTCAATTAAGGAATATCATAGGTAGAATGTGTGCCAATCATTCGTCAAGAGAGGCTTGCAGGTAGGGGCTTGTGTACTCAAGATAAGCATTGTTTTAAAATTGTCCATTTTTGTTCTCTTCCCTACAGATTGTTTTGTATTGTGGTTATGTATCTGAAGCTCCAGTGGCGCAATCGGTCAGCGCGCGGTACTTATAAGGCAGTACAAAGCAGAGCAATGCCGAGGTTGTGAGTTCGAGCCTCACCTGGAGCATGGTTTTAGAAAGCAAATGACAATATGGTAGCAGAAGATTTCAAGGTCTAAATAAAACAATCAGTTGAACGTTGTATGTCTGATAGTAATTAAGAAGAATTCTCAGAGAATGATGGAAAAGACCTTTCTAACATTGCATGGTCATGGTTAATTAACAGAGAGTTCAAGAGCTAAATGATAGCCCAGAGTTGTTTTGGATAGGTATCTTCAATTGAGGTACATATTTGGTAGAATGTGTGCCAATTATTAGTCATGAGAGGCTTACAGGTAGGAGTTGGTGTAATCAAGCTTAGCATTGTTTTAAAACTGTCAGTTTTTGTTCGCTTCCCTATAGATTGTTTTGTATTGTCGCTATGTGTCAGAAGCTCCAGTGGCGCAATCGGTCAGCGCGCAGGTACTTATAAGGCAGTACAAAGCAGAGCAATGCCGAGGTTGTGAGTTCAAGCCTCACCTGGAGCATGGTTTTAGAAAGCAAACGACAATATGGTAGCAGAAGATTTCAAGGTCTAAATAAAACAATCAGTTGAACGTTGTATGTCTGATATTAATTAAGAAGAACTCTCAGAGAATGATGGAAAAGACCTTTCTAACACTGCATGGTCATGGTTAATTAAAAGAGAGTTCAAGAGCTAAATGATAGCCCAGCATTGTTTTGGATAGGTATCTTCAATTGAGGTACATATTTGGTAGAATGTGTGCCAATTATTAGTCATGAGAGGCTTACAGGTAGGAGCTGGTGTAATCAAGCTTAGCATTGTTTTAAAACTGTCAGTTTTTGTTCGCTTCCCTATAGATTGTTTTGTATTGTCGCTATGTGTCAGAAGCTCCAGTGGCGCAATCGGTCAGCGCGCGGTACTTATAAGGCAGTACAAAGCAGAGCAATGCCGAGGTTGTGAGTTCGAGCCTCACCTGGAGCATGGTTTTAGAAAGCAAATGACAATATGGTAGCAGAAGATTTCAAAGTCTAAATAAAACAATCAGTTGAACGTTGTATGTCTGATATTAATTAAGAAGAATTCTCAGAGAATGATGGAAAAGACCTTTCTAACATTGCATGGTCATGGTTAATTAACAGAGAGTTCAAGAGCTAAATGATAGCCCAGAATTTTATTTGATAGGTATCTTCAATTGTGGTACATATTTGGTAGAATGTGTGCCAATTATTAGTCATGAGAGGCTTACAGGTAAGAGCTGGTGTAATCAAGCTAAGCATTGTTTTAAAACTGTCTGTTTTTGTTCGCTTCCCTATAGAGTGTTTGGTAATGTGGCTACTATTCAGAAGCTCCAGTGGCGCAATCGGTCAGCGTGCAGTACTTATAAGGCAGTACAAAGCAGAGCAATGCCGAGGTTGTGAGTTCAAGCCTCACCTAGAGCATGGTTTTAGAAAGCAAACGACAATATGGTAGCAGAAGATTTCAAGGTCTAAATAAAACAATCAGTTGAACGTTGTATGTCTGATAGTAATTAAGAAGAACTCTCAGAGAATGATGGAAAAGACCTTTCTAACACTGCATGGTCATGGTTAATTAACAGAGAGTTCAAGAGCTAAATGATAGCCCAGAGTTGTTTTGGATAGGTATCTTCAATTGAGGTACATAATTGGTAGAATGTGTGCCAATTATTAGTCATGAGAGGCTTACAGGTAGGAGTTGGTGTAATCAAGCTTAGCATTGTTTTAAAAGTGTCCGTTTTTGTTCGCTTCCCTATAGATTGTTTTGTATTGTCGCTATGTGTCAGAAGCTCCAGTGGCGCAATCGGTCAGCGCGCGGTACTTATAAGGCAGTACAAAGCGGAGCAATGCCGAGGTTGTGAGTTCGAGCCTCACCTGGAGCGTGGTTTTAGAAAGCAAATGACAATATGGTAGCAGAAGATTTCAAGGTCTAAATAAAAAAAATCAGTTGAACGTTGCATGTCTGTTATTAATTAAGAAGAATTCTCAGAGAATGATGGAAAAGACCTTTCTAACACTGCATGGTCATGGTTAATTAAAAGAGAAATTAAGGTATAATGGATAGCCCAGCATTGTTTTGGATAGGTATCTTCAATTAAGGAATATCATAGGTAGAATGTGTGCCAATCATTCGTCAAGAGAGGCTTGCAGGTAGGGGCTTGTGTACTCAAGATAAGCATTGTTTTAAAATTGTCCATTTTTGTTCTCTTCCCTACAGATTGTTTTGTATTGTGGTTATGTATCTGAAGCTCCAGTGGCGCAATCGGTCAGCGCGCGGTACTTATAAGGCAGTACAAAGCAGAGCAATGCCGAGGTTGTGAGTTCAAGCCTCACCTGGAGCATGGTTTTAGAAAGCAAACGACAATATGGTAGCAGAAGATTTCAAGGTCTAAATAAAACAATCAGTTGAACGTTGTATGTCTGATAGTAATTAAGAAGAATTCTCAGAGAATGATGGAAAAGACCTTTCTAACATTGCATGGTCATGGTTAATTAACAGAGAGTTCAAGAGCTAAATGATAGCCCAGAATTTTATTAATAGGTATCTTCAATTGTGGTACATATTTGGTAGAATGTGTGCCAATTATTAGTCATGAGAGGCTTACAGGTAGGAGTTGGTGTAATCAAGCTTAGCATTGTTTTAAAAGTGTCCGTTTTTGTTTGCTTCCCTATAGATTGTTTTGTATTGTCGCTATGTGTCAGAAGCTCCAGTGGCGCAATCGGTCAGCGTGCAGTACTTATAAGGCAGTACAAAGCGGAGAAATGCCGAGGTTGTGAGTTCGAGCCTCACCTGGAGCATGGTTTTAGAAAGCAAATGACAATATAGTAGCAGAAGATTTCAAGGTCTAAATAAAAAAAATCAGTTGAACGTTGCATGTCTGTTATTAATTAAGAAGAATTCTCAGAGAATGATGGAAAAGACCTTTCTAACACTGCATGGTCATGGTTAATTAAAAGAGAAATTAAGGTATAATGGATAGCCCAGCATTGTTTTGGATAGGTATCTTCAATTAAGGAATATCATAGGTAGAATGTGTGCCAATCATTCGTCAAGAGAGGCTTGCAGGTAGGGGCTTGTGTACTCAAGATAAGCATTGTTTTAAAATTGTCCATTTTTGTTCTCTTCCCTACAGATTGTTTTGTATTGTGGTTATGTATCTGAAGCTCCAGTGGCGCAATCGGTCAGCGCGCGGTACTTATAAGGCAGTACAAAGCAGAGCAATGCCGAGGTTGTGAGTTCAAGCCTCACCTGGAGCATGGTTTTAGAAAGCAAACGACAATATGGTAGCAGAAGATTTCAAGGTCTAAATAAAACAATCAGTTGAACGTTGTATGTCTGATAGTAATTAAGAAGAATTCTCAGAGAATGATGGAAAAGACCTTTCTAACATTGCATGGTCATGGTTAATTAACAGAGAGTTCAAGAGCTAAATGATAGCCCAGAATTTTATTGATAGGTATCTTCAATTGAGGTACATATTTGGTAGAATGTGTGCCAATTATTAGTCATGAGAGGCTTACAGGTAAGAGCTGGTGTAATTAAGCTTAGCATTGTTTTAAAACTGTCTGTTTTTGTTCGCTTCCCTATAGAGTGTTTGGTAATGTGGCTACTATTCAGAAGCTCCAGTGGCGCAATCGGTCAGCGCGCGGTACTTATAAGGCAGTACAAAGCAGAGCAATGCTGAGGTTGTGAGTTCAAGCCTCACCTGGAGCATGGTTTTAGAAAGCAAACGACAATATGGTAGCAGAAGATTTCAAGGTCTAAATAAAACAATCAGTTGAACGTTGTATGTCTGATAGTAATTAAGAAGAATTCTCAGAGAATGATGGAAAAGACCTTTCTAACACTGCATGGTCATGGTTAATTAACAGAGAGTTCAAGAGCTAAATGATAGCCCAGAGTTGTTTTGGATAGGTATCTTCAATTGAGGTACATATTTGGTAGAATGTGTGCCAATTATTAGTCATGAGAGGCTTACAGGTAGGAGTTGGTGTAATCAAGCTTAGCATTGTTTTAAAACTGTCAGTTTTTGTTCGCTTCCCTATAGATTGTTTTGTATTGTCGCTATGTGTCAGAAGCTCCAGTGGCGCAATCGGTCAGCGCGCGGTACTTCTAAGGCAGTACAAAGCGGAGAAATGCCGAGGTTGTGAGTTCGAGCCTCACCTGGAGCATGGTTTTAAATAGCAAATGACAATATAGTAGCAGAAGATTTCAAGGTCTAAATAAAAAAAATCAGTTGAACGTTGTATGTCTGTTATTAATTAAGAAGAATTCTCAGAGAATGATGGAAAAGACCTTTCTAACGCTGCATGGTCATGGTTAATTAAAAGAGAAATTAAGGTATAATGGATAGCCCAGCATTGTTTTGGATAGGTATCTTCAATTAAGGAATATCATAGGTAGAATGTGTGCCAATCATTCGTCAAGAGAGGCTTGCAGGTAGGGGCTTGTGTACTCAAGATAAGCATTGTTTTAAAATTGTCCATTTTTGTTCTCTTCCCTACAGATTGTTTTGTATTGTGGTTATGTATCAGAAGCTCCAGTGGCGCAATCGGTCAGCGCGCGGTACTTATAAGGCAGTACAAAGCAGAGCAATGCCGAGGTTGTGAGTTCGAGCCTCACCTGGAGCATGGTTTTAGAAAGCAAATGACAATATGGTAGCAGAAGATTTCAAGGTCTAAATAAAACAATCAGTTGAACGTTGTATGTCTGATATTAATTAAGAAGAATTCTCAGAGAATGATGCAAAAGACCTTTCTAACGCTGCATGGTCATGGTTAATGAAAATAGAATTCAAGAGCTAAAGGATAGCCCAGAATTTTATTTGATAGGTATCTTCAATTGAGGTACATATTTGGTAGAATGTGTGCCAATTATTAGTCATGAGAGGCTTACAGGTAGGAGCTGGTGTAATCAAGCTTAGCATTGTTTTAAAACTGTCTGTTTTTGTTCGCTTCCGTATAGAGTGTTTGGTAATGTGGCTACTCTTCAGAAGCTCCAGTGGCGCAATCGGTCAGCGCGCGGTACTTATAAGGCAGTACAAAGCAGAGCAATGCCGAGGTTGTGAGTTCAAGCCTCACCTGGAGCATGGTTTTAGAAAGCAAACGACAATATGGTAGCAGAAGATTTCAAGGTCTAAATAAAACAATCAGTTGAACGTTGTATGTCTGATAGTAATTAAGAAGAATTCTCAGAGAATGATGGAAAAGACCTTTCTAACACTGCATGGTCATGGTTAATTAACAGAGAGTTCAAGAGCTAAATGATAGCCCAGAGTTGTTTTGTATAGGTATCTTCAATTGAGGTACATAATAGGTAGAATGTGTGCCAATTATTAGTCATGAGAGGCTTACAGGTAGGAGTTGGTGTAATCAAGCTTAGCATTGTTTTAAAAGTGTCCGTTTTTGTTCGCTTCCCTATAGATTGTTTTGTATTGTCGCTATGTGTCAGAAGCTCCAGTGGCGCAATCGGTCAGCGCGCGGTACTTATAAGGCAGTACAAAGCGGAGAAATGCCGAGGTTGTGAGTTCGAGCCTCACCTGGAGCATGGTTTTAAATAGCAAATGACAATATAGTAGCAGAAGATTTCAAGGTCTAAATAAAAAAAATCAGTTGAACGTTGCATGTCTGTTATTAATTAAGAAGAATTCTCAGAGAATGATGGAAAAGACCTTTCTAACACTGCATGGTCATGGTTAATTAACAGAGAGTTCAAGAGCTAAATGATAGCCCAGAGTTGTTTTGGATAGGTATCTTCAATTGAGGTACATATTTGGTAGAATGTGTGCCAATTATTAGTCATGAGAGGCTTACAGGTAGGAGCTGGTGTAATCAAGCTTATAATTGTTTCAAAATGGTACATTTTTGTTCGCTTCCCTATAGATTGTTTTGTATTGTCGCTATGTATCAGACGCTCCAGTGGCGCAATCGGTCAGCGCGCGGTACTTATAAGGCAGTACAAAGCAGAGCAATGCCGAGGTTGTGAGTTCGAGCCTCACCTGGAGCATGGTTTTAGAAAGCAAATGACAATATGGTAGCAGAAGATTTCAAGGTCTAAATAAAACAATCAGTTGAACGTTGTATGTCTGATAGTAATTAAGAAGAATTCTCAGAGAATGATGGAAAAGACCTTTCTAACACTGCATGGTCATGGTTAATTAACAGAGAGTTCAAGAGCTAAATGATAGCCCAGAGTTGTTTTGGATAGGTATCTTCAATTGAGGTACATATTTGGTAGAATGTGTGCCAATTATTAGTCATGAGAGGCTTACAGGTAGGAGCTGGTGTAATCAAGCTTAGCATTGTTTCAAAATGGTACATTTTTGTTCGCTTCCCTATAGATTGTTTTGTATTGTCGCTATGTATCAGACGCTCCAGTGGCGCAATCGGTCAGCGCGCGGTACTTATAAGGCAGTACAAAGCAGAGCAATGCCGAGGTTGTGAGTTCGAGCCTCACCTGGAGCATGGTTTTAAATAGCAAATGACAATATAGTAGCGGAAGATTTCAAGGTCTAAATAAAACAATCAGTTGAACGTTGTATGTCTGGTATTAATTAAGAAGAATTCTCAGAGAATGATGGAAAAGACCTTTCTAACACTGCATGGTCATGGTTAATTAAAAGAGAGTTCAAGGTATAATGAATAGCCCAGCATTGTTTTGGATAGGTATCTTCAATTGAGGTACATAATAGGTAGAATGTGTGCCAATTATTAGTCATGAGAGGCTTACAGGTAGGAGTTGGTGTAATCAAGCTTAGCATTGTTTTAAAACTGTCCGTTTTTGTTCGCTTCCCTATAGATTGTTTTGTATTGTCGCTATGTGTCAGAAGCTCCAGTGGCGCAATCGGTCAGCGCGCGGTACTTATAAGGCAGTACAAAGCGGAGAAATGCCGAGGTTGTGAGTTCGAGCCTCACCTGGAGCGTGGTTTTAGAAAGCAAATGACAATATGGTAGCAGAAGATTTCAAGGTCTAAATAAAAAAAATCAGTTGAACGTTGCATGTCTGTTATTAATTAAGAAGAATTCTCAGAGAATGATGGAAAAGACCTTTCTAACACTGCATGGTCATGGTTAATTAAAAGAGAAATTAAGGTATAATGGATAGCCCAGCATTGTTTTGGATAGGTATCTTCAATTAAGGAATATCATAGGTAGAATGTGTGCCAATCATTCGTCAAGAGAGGCTTGCAGGTAGGGGCTTGTGTACTCAAGATAAGCATTGTTTTAAAATTGTCCATTTTTGTTCTCTTCCCTACAGATTGTTTTGTATTGTGGTTATGTATCTGAAGCTCCAGTGGCGCAATCGGTCAGCGCGCGGTACTTATAAGGCAGTACAAAGCAGAGCAATGCCGAGGTTGTGAGTTCGAGCCTCACCTGGAGCATGGTTTTAGAAAGCAAATGACAATATGGTAGCAGAAGATTTCAAGGTCTAAATAAAACAATCAGTTGAACGTTGTATGTCTGATAGTAATTAAGAAGAATTCTCAGAGAATGATGGAAAAGACCTTTCTAACATTGCATGGTCATGGTTAATTAACAGAGAGTTCAAGAGCTAAATGATAGCCCAGAGTTGTTTTGGATAGGTATCTTCAATTGAGGTACATATTTGGTAGAATGTGTGCCAATTATTAGTCATGAGAGGCTTACAGGTAGGAGCTGGTGTAATCAAGCTTAGCATTGTTTTAAAACTGTCTGTTTTTGTTCGCTTCCCTATAGATTGTTTTGTATTGTCGCTACTGTGTCAGAAGCTCCAGTGGCGCAATCGGTCAGCGCGCGGTACTTATAAGGCAGTACAAAGCAGAGCAATGCCGAGGTTGTGAGTTCGAGCCTCACCTGGAGCATGGTTTTAGAAAGCAAATGACAATATGGTAGCAGAAGATTTCAAGGTCTAAATAAAACAATCAGTTGAACGTTGTATGTCTGATAGTAATTAAGAAGAATTCTCAGAGAATGATGGAAAAGACCTTTCTAACACTGCATGGTCATGGTTAATTAACAGAGAGTTCAAGAGCTAAATGATAGCCCAGAGTTGTTTTGGATAGGTATCTTCAATTGAGGTACATATTTGGTAGAATGTGTGCCAATTATTAGTCATGAGAGGCTTACAGGTAGGAGTTGGTGTAATCAAGCTTAGCATTGTTTTAAAACTGTCAGTTTTTGTTCGCTTCCCTATAGATTGTTTTGTATTGTCGCTATGTGTCAGAAGCTCCAGTGGCGCAATCGGTCAGCGCGCGGTACTTATAAGGCAGTACAAAGCAGAGCAATGCCGAGGTTGTGAGTTCGAGCCTCACCTGGAGCATGGTTTTAGAAAGCAAATGACAATATAGGTAGCAGAAGATTTCAAGGTCTAAATAAAACAATCAGTTGAACGTTGTATGTCTGTTATTAATTAAGAAGAATTCTCAGAGAATGATGGAAAAGACCTTTCTAACACTGCATGGTCATGGTTAATTAACAGAGAGTTCAAGAGCTAAATGATAGCCCAGAGTTGTTTTGATAGGTATCTTCAATTGTGGTACATATTTGGTAGAATGTGTGCCAATTATTAGTCATGAGAGGCTTACAGGTAGGAGCTGGTGTAATCAAGCTTAGCATTGTTTTAAAACTGTCTGTTTTTGTTCGCTTCCCTATAGAGTGTTTTGTAATGTGGCTACTATTCAGAAGCTCCAGTGGCGCAATCGGTCAGCGCGCAGGTACTTATAAGGCAGTACAAAGCAGAGCAATGCCGAGGTTGTGAGTTCAAGCCTCACCTAGAGCATGGTTTTAGAAAGCAAACGACAATATGGTAGCAGAAGATTTCAAGGTCTAAATAAAACAATCAGTTGAACGTTGTATGTCTGATAGTAATTAAGAAGAACTCTCAGAGAATGATGGAAAAGACCTTTCTAACACTGCATGGTCATGGTTAATTAACAGAGAGTTCAAGAGCTAAATGATAGCCCAGAGTTGTTTTGTATAGGTATCTTCAATTGAGGTACATAATAGGTAGAATGTGTGCCAATTATTAGTCATGAGAGGCTTACAGGTAGGAGTTGGTGTAATCAAGCTTAGCATTGTTTTAAAAGTGTCCGTTTTTGTTTGCTTCCCTATAGATTGTTTTGTATTGTCGCTATGTGTCAGAAGCTCCAGTGGCGCAATCGGTCAGCGTGCAGTACTTATAAGGCAGTACAAAGCGGAGAAATGCCGAGGTTGTGAGTTCGAGCCTCACCTGGAGCGTGGTTTTAGAAAGCAAATGACAATATGGTAGCAGAAGATTTCAAGGTCTAAATAAAAAAAATCAGTTGAACGTTGCATGTCTGTTATTAATTAAGAAGAATTCTCAGAGAATGATGGAAAAGACCTTTCTAACACTGCATGGTCATGGTTAATTAAAAGAGAAATTAAGGTATAATGGATAGCCCAGCATTGTTTTGGATAGGTATCTTCAATTAAGGAATATCATAGGTAGAATGTGTGCCAATCATTCGTCAAGAGAGGCTTGCAGGTAGGGGCTTGTGTACTCAAGATAAGCATTGTTTTAAAATTGTCCATTTTTGTTCTCTTCCCTACAGATTGTTTTGTATTGTGGTTATGTATCTGAAGCTCCAGTGGCGCAATCGGTCAGCGCGCGGTACTTATAAGGCAGTACAAAGCAGAGCAATGCCGAGGTTGTGAGTTCAAGCCTCACCTGGAGCATGGTTTTAGAAAGCAAACGACAATATGGTAGCAGAAGATTTCAAGGTCTAAATAAAACAATCAGTTGAACGTTGTATGTCTGATAGTAATTAAGAAGAATTCTCAGAGAATGATGGAAAAGACCTTTCTAACATTGCATGGTCATGGTTAATTAACAGAGAGTTCAAGAGCTAAATGATAGCCCAGAATTTTATTGATAGGTATCTTCAATTGAGGTACATATTTGGTAGAATGTGTGCCAATTATTAGTCATGAGAGGCTTACAGGTAAGAGCTGGTGTAATTAAGCTTAGCATTGTTTTAAAACTGTCTGTTTTTGTTCGCTTCCCTATAGAGTGTTTGGTAATGTGGCTACTATTCAGAAGCTCCAGTGGCGCAATCGGTCAGCGCGCGGTACTTATAAGGCAGTACAAAGCAGAGCAATGCCGAGGTTGTGAGTTCGAGCCTCACCTGGAGCATGGTTTTAGAAAGCAAATGACAATATGGTAGCAGAAGATTTCAAGGTCTAAATAAAACAATCAGTTGAACGTTGTATGTCTGATAGTAATTAAGAAGAATTCTCAGAGAATGATGGAAAAGACCTTTCTAACACTGCATGGTCATGGTTAATTAACAGAGAGTTCAAGAGCTAAATGATAGCCCAGAGTTGTTTTGGATAGGTATCTTCAATTGAGGTACATATTTGGTAGAATGTGTGCCAATTATTAGTCATGAGAGGCTTACAGGTAGGAGTTGGTGTAATCAAGCTTAGCATTGTTTTAAAACTGTCCAGTTTTTGTTCGCTTCCCTATAGATTGTTTTGTATTGTCGCTATGTGTCAGAAGCTCCAGTGGCGCAATCGGTCAGCGCGCGGTACTTATAAGGCAGTACAAAGCAGAGCAATGCCGAGGTTGTGAGTTCGAGCCTCACCTGGAGCATGGTTTTAAATAGCAAATGACAATATAGTAGCGGAAGATTTCAAGGTCTAAATAAAACAATCAGTTGAACGTTGTATGTCTGGTATTAATTAAGAAGAATTCTCAGAGAATGATGGAAAAGACCTTTCTAACACTGCATGGTCATGGTTAATTAACAGAGAGTTCAAGAGCTAAATGATAGCCCAGAGTTGTTTTGGATAGGTATCTTCAATTGAGGTACATATTTGGTAGAATGTGTGCCAATTATTAGTCATGAGAGGCTTACAGGTAGGAGTTGGTGTAATCAAGCTTAGCATTGTTTTAAAATGTCAGTTTTTGTTCGCTTCCCTATAGATTGTTTTGTATTGTCGCTATGTATCAGAAGCTCCAGTGGCGCAATCGGTCAGCGCGCGGTACTTATAAGGCAGTACAAAGCAGAGCAATGCCGAGGTTGTGAGTTCGAGCCTCACCTGGAGCATGGTTTTAGAAAGCAAATGACAATATGGTAGCAGAAGATTTCAAGGTCTAAATAAAACAATCAGTTGAACGTTGTATGTCTGATATTAATTAAGAAGAACTCTCAGAGAATGATGGAAAAGACCTTTCTAACACTGCATGGTCATGGTTAATTAAAAGAGAGTTCAAGAGCTAAATGATAGCCCAGAGTTGTTTTGGATAGGTATCTTCAATTGAGGTACATATTTGGTAGAATGTGTGCCAATTATTAGTCATGAGAGGCTTACAGGTAGGAGTTGGTGTAATCAAGCTTAGCATTGTTTTAAAAGTGTCCGTTGTTGTTCGCTTCCCTATAGATTGTTTTGTATTGTCGCTATGTGTCAGAAGCTCCAGTGGCGCAATCGGTCAGCGCGCGGTACTTATAAGGCAGTACAAAGCGGAGAAATGCCGAGGTTGTGAGTTCGAGCCTCACCTGGAGCATGGTTTTAAATAGCAAATGACAATATAGTAGCAGAAGATTTCAAGGTCTAAATAAAAAAAATCAGTTGAACGTTGCATGTCTGTTATTAATTAAGAAGAATTCTCAGAGAATGATGGAAAAGACCTTTCTAACACTGCATGGTCATGGTTAATTAACAGAGAGTTCAAGAGCTAAATGATAGCCCAGAGTTGTTTTGGATAGGTATCTTCAATTGAGGTACATATTTGGTAGAATGTGTGCCAATTATTAGTCATGAGAGGCTTACAGGTAGGAGCTGGTGTAATCAAGCTTAGCATTGTTTTAAAATTGTCCATTTTTGTTCTCTTCCCTATAGATTGTTTTGTATTGTCGCTATGTATCAGAAGCTCCAGTGGCGCAATCGGTCAGCGCGCGGTACTTATAAGGCAGTACAAAGCAGAGCAATGCCGAGGTTGTGAGTTCGAGCCTCACCTGGAGCATGGTTTTAAATAGCAAATGACAATATAGTAGCAGAAGATTTCAAGGTCTAAATAAAACAATCAGTTGAACGTTGTATGTCTGATAGTAATTAAGAAGAATTCTCAGAGAATGATGGAAAAGACCTTTCTAACACTGCATGGTCATGGTTAATTAACAGAGAGTTCAAGAGCTAAATGATAGCCCAGAGTTGTTTTGGATAGGTATCTTCAATTGAGGTACATATTTGGTAGAATGTGTGCCAATTATTAGTCATGAGAGGCTTACAGGTAGGAGTTGGTGTAATCAAGCTTAGCATTGTTTTAAAACTGTCAGTTTTTGTTCGCTTCCCTATAGATTGTTTTGTATTGTCGCTATGTGTCAGAAGCTCCAGTGGCGCAATCGGTCAGCGCGCGGTACTTATAAGGCAGTACAAAGCAGAGCAATGCCGAGGTTGTGAGTTCGAGCCTCACCTGGAGCATGGTTTTAGAAAGCAAATGACAATATGGTAGCAGAAGATTTCAAGGTCTAAATAAAACAATCAGTTGAACGTTGTATCTCTGATATTAATTAAGAAGAATTCTCAGAGAATGATGCAAAAGACCTTTCTAACGCTGCATGGTCATGGTTAATGAAAATAGAGTTCAAGAGCTAAATGATAGCCCAGAATTGTTTTGGATAGGTATCTTCAATTGAGGTACATATTTGGTAGAATGTGTGCCAATTATTAGTCATGAGAGGCTTACAGGTAGGAGCTGGTGTAATCAAGCTTAGCATTGTTTTAAAATGTCCATTTTTGTTCGCTTCCCTATAGATTGTTTTGTATTGTCGCTATGTATCAGACGCTCCAGTGGCGCAATCGGTCAGCGCGCGGTACTTATAAGGCAGTACAAAGCAGAGCAATGCCGAGGTTGTGAGTTCGAGCCTCACCTGGAGCATGGTTTTAGAAAGCAAATGACAATATGGTAGCAGAAGATTTCAAGGTCTAAATAAAACAATCAGTTGAACGTTGTATGTCTGATATTAATTAAGAAGAATTCTCAGAGAATGATGGAAAAGACCTTTCTAACACTGCATGGTCATGGTTAATTAACAGAGAGTTCAAGAGCTAAATGATAGCCCAGAATTTTATTGATAGGTATCTTCAATTGAGGTACATATTTGGTAGAATGTGTGCCAATTATTAGTCATGAGAGGCTTACAGGTAAGAGCTGGTGTACTCAAGCTAAGCATTGTTTTAAAACTGTCTGTTTTTGTTCGCTTCCCTATAGAGTGTTTGGTAATGTGGCTACTATTCAGAAGCTCCAGTGGCGCAATCGGTCAGCGCGCGGTACTTATAAGGCAGTACAAAGCAGAGCAATGCCGAGGTTGTGAGTTCAAGCCTCACCTGGAGCATGGTTTTAGAAAGCAAACGACAATATGGTAGCAGAAGATTTCAAGGTCTAAATAAAACAATCAGTTGAACGTTGTATGTCTGATAGTAATTAAGAAGAACTCTCAGAGAATGATGGAAAAGACCTTTCTAACACTGCATGGTCATGGTTAATTAAAAGAGAGTTCAAGAGCTAAATGATAGCCCAGAGTTGTTTTGGATAGGTATCTTCAATTGAGGTACATATTTGGTAGAATGTGTGCCAATTATTAGTCATGAGAGGCTTACAGGTAGGAGTTGGTGTAATCAAGCTTAGCATTGTTTTAAAAGTGTCCGTTGTTGTTCGCTTCCCTATAGATTGTTTTGTATTGTCGCTATGTGTCAGAAGCTCCAGTGGCGCAATCGGTCAGCGCGCGGTACTTATAAGGCAGTACAAAGCGGAGAAATGCCGAGGTTGTGAGTTCGAGCCTCACCTGGAGCATGGTTTTAAATAGCAAATGACAATATAGTAGCAGAAGATTTCAAGGTCTAAATAAAAAAAATCAGTTGAACGTTGCATGTCTGTTATTAATTAAGAAGAATTCTCAGAGAATGATGGAAAAGACCTTTCTAACACTGCATGGTCATGGTTAATTAACAGAGAGTTCAAGAGCTAAATGGATAGCCCAGAATTGTTTTGGATAGGTATCTTCAATTAAGGTACATATTTGGTAGAATGTGTGCCAATTATTAGTCATGAGAGGCTTACAGGTAGGAGCTGGTGTAATCAAGCTTAGCATTGTTTTAAAATTGTCCATTTTTGTTCGCTTCCCTATAGATTGTTTTGTATTGTCGGCTATGTATCAGAAGCTCCAGTGGCGCAATCGGTCAGCGCGCGGTACTTATAAGGCAGTACAAAGCAGAGCAATGCCGAGGTTGTGAGTTCGAGCCTCACCTGGAGCATGGTTTTAGAAAGCAAATGACAATATGGTAGCAGAAGATTTCAAGGTCTAAATAAAACAATCAGTTGAACGTTGTATGTCTGATAGTAATTAAGAAGAATTCTCAGAGAATGATGGAAAAGACCTTTCTAACACTGCATGGTCATGGTTAATTAACAGAGAGTTCAAGAGCTAAATGATAGCCCAGAGTTGTTTTGGATAGGTATCTTCAATTGAGGTACATATTTGGTAGAATGTGTGCCAATTATTAGTCATGAGAGGCTTACAGGTAGGAGTTGGTGTAATCAAGCTTAGCATTGTTTTAAAAGTGTCCGTTTTTGTTCGCTTCCCTATAGATTGTTTTGTATTGTCGCTATGTGTCAGAAGCTCCAGTGGCGCAATCGGTCAGCGCGCGGTACTTATAAGGCAGTACAAAGCAGAGCAATGCCGAGGTTGTGAGTTCGAGCCTCACCTGGAGCATGGTTTTAGAAAGCAAATGACAATATGGTAGCAGAAGATTTCAAGGTCTAAATAAAACAATCAGTTGAACGTTGTATGTCTGATATTAATTAAGAAGAATTCTCAGAGAATGATGGAAAAGACCTTTCTAACACTGCATGGTCATGGTTAATTAACAGAGAGTTCAAGAGCTAAATGATAGCCCAGAGTTGTTTTGGATAGGTATCTTCAATTGAGGTACATAATAGGTAGAATGTGTGCCAATTATTAGTCATGAGAGGCTTACAGGTAGGAGCTGGTGTAATCAAGCTTAGCATTGTTTCAAAATGGTACATTTTTGTTCGCTTCCCTATAGATTGTTTTGTATTGTCCTTATGTATGAGAAGCTCCAGTGGCGCAATCGGTCAGCGCGCGGTACTTATAAGGCAGTACAAAGCAGAGCAATGCCGAGGTTGTGAGTTCGAGCCTCACCTGGAGCATGGTTTTAGAAAGCAAATGACAATATGGTAGCAGAAGATTTCAAGGTCTAAATAAAACAATCAGTTGAACGTTGTATGTCTGATAGTAATTAAGAAGAATTCTCAGAGAATGATGGAAAAGACCTTTCTAACACTGCATGGTCATGGTTAATTAACAGAGAGTTCAAGAGCTAAATGATAGCCCAGAGTTGTTTTGGATAGGTATCTTCAATTGAGGTACATATTTGGTAGAATGTGTGCCAATTATTAGTCATGAGAGGCTTACAGGTAGGAGCTGGTGTAATCAAGCTTAGCATTGTTTTAAAACTGTCAGTTTTTGTTCGCTTCCCTATAGATTGTTTTGTATTGTCGCTATGTATCAGACGCTCCAGTGGCGCAATCGGTCAGCGCGCGGTACTTATAAGGCAGTACAAAGCAGAGCAATGCCGAGGTTGTGAGTTCAAGCCTCACCTGGAGCATGGTTTTAGAAAGCAAACGACAATATGGTAGCAGAAGATTTCAAGGTCTAAATAAAACAATCAGTTGAACGTTGTATGTCTGATAGTAATTAAGAAGAATTCTCAGAGAATGATGGAAAAGACCTTTCTAACACTGCATGGTCATGGTTAATTAACAGAGAGTTCAAGAGCTAAATGATAGCCCAGAGTTGTTTTGGATAGGTATCTTCAATTGAGGTACATATTTGGTAGAATGTGTGCCAATTATTAGTCATGAGAGGCTTACAGGTAGGAGCTGGTGTAATCAAGCTTAGCATTGTTTCAAAATGGTACATTTTTGTTCGCTTCCCTATAGATTGTTTTGTATTGTCGCTATGTATCAGACGCTCCAGTGGCGCAATCGGTCAGCGCGCGGTACTTATAAGGCAGTACAAAGCAGAGCAATGCCGAGGTTGTGAGTTCGAGCCTCACCTGGAGCATGGTTTTAAATAGCAAATGACAATATAGTAGCAGAAGATTTCAAGGTCTAAATAAAAAAAATCAGTTGAACGTTGCATGTCTGTTATTAATTAAGAAGAATTCTCAGAGAATGATGGAAAAGACCTTTCTAACACTGCATGGTCATGGTTAATTAAAAGAGAAATTAAGGTATAATGGATAGCCCAGCATTGTTTTGGATAGGTATCTTCAATTAAGGAATATCATAGGTAGAATGTGTGCCAATCATTCGTCAAGAGAGGCTTGCAGGTAGGGGCTTGTGTACTCAAGATAAGCATTGTTTTAAAATTGTCCATTTTTGTTCTCTTCCCTACAGATTGTTTTGTATTGTGGTTATGTATCTGAAGCTCCAGTGGCGCAATCGGTCAGCGCGCGGTACTTATAAGGCAGTACAAAGCAGAGCAATGCCGAGGTTGTGAGTTCGAGCCTCACCTGGAGCATGGTTTTAGAAAGCAAACGACAATATGGTAGCAGAAGATTTCAAGGTCTGAATAAAAAAATCAGTTGAACGTTGTATGTCTGATAGTAATTAAGAAGAATTCTCAGAGAATGATGGAAAAGACCTTTCTAACACTGCATGGTCATGGTTAATTAACAGAGAGTTCAAGAGCTAAATGATAGCCCAGAGTTGTTTTGGATAGGTATCTTCAATTGAGGTACATAACAGGTAGAATGTGTGCCAATTATTAGTCATGAGAGGCTTACAGGTAGGAGCTGGTGTAATCAAGCTTAGCATTGTTTCAAAATGGTACATTTTTGTTCGCTTCCCTATAGATTGTTTTGTATTGTCCTTATGTATGAGAAGCTCCAGTGGCGCAATCGGTCAGCGCGCGGTACTTATAAGGCAGTACAAAGCAGAGCAATGCCGAGGTTGTGAGTTCGAGCCTCACCTGGAGCATGGTTTTAGAAAGCAAATGACAATATGGTAGCAGAAGATTTCAAGGTCTAAATAAAACAATCAGTTGAACGTTGTATGTCTGATATTAATTAAGAAGAACTCTCAGAGAATGATGGAAAAGACCTTTCTAACACTGCATGGTCATGGTTAATTAACAGAGAGTTCAAGAGCTAAATGATAGCCCAGAATTGTTTTGGATAGGTATCTTCAATTAAGGAATATCATAGGTAGAATGTGTGCCAATTATTAGTCAAGAGAGGCTTGCAGGTAGGAGCTTGTGTAATCAAGCTAAGCATTGTTTTAAAATTGTCCATTTTTGTTCTCTTCCCTATAGATTGTTTTGTATTGTCGGCTATGTATCAGAAGCTCCAGTGGCGCAATCGGTCAGCGCGCGGTACTTATAAGGCAGTACAAAGCAGAGCAATGCCGAGGTTGTGAGTTCGAGCCTCACCTGGAGCATGGTTTTAGAAAGCAAATGACAATATGGTAGCAGAAGATTTCAAGGTCTAAATAAAACAATCAGTTGAACGTTGTATGTCTGATAGTAATTAAGAAGAACTCTCAGAGAATGATTGAAAATACCTTTCTAACACTGCATGGTCATGGTTAATTAACAGAGAGTTCAAGAGCTAAATGATAGCCCAGAATTTTATTGATAGGTATCTTCAATTGAGGTACATATTTGGTAGAATGTGTGCCAATTATTAGTCATGAGAGGCTTACAGGTAAGAGCTGGTGTACTCAAGATAAGCATTGTTTTAAAATTGTCCATTTTTGTTCTCTTCCCTATAGATTGTTTTGTATTGTCGCTATGTATCAGACGCTCCAGTGGCGCAATCGGTCAGCGCGCGGTACTTATAAGGCAGTACAAAGCAGAGCAATGCCGAGGTTGTGAGTTCGAGCCTCACCTGGAGCATGGTTTTAAATAGCAAATGACAATATAGTAGCGGAAGATTTCAAGGTCTAAATAAAACAATCAGTTGAACGTTGTATGTCTGGTATTAATTAAGAAGAATTCTCAGAGAATGATGGAAAAGACCTTTCTAACACTGCATGGTCATGGTTAATTAATAGAGAGTTCAAGAGCTAAATGATAGCCCAGAGTTGTTTTGTATAGGTATCTTCAATTGAGGTACATAATAGGTAGAATGTGTGCCAATTATTAGTCATGAGAGGCTTACAGGTAGGAGTTGGTGTAATCAAGCTTAGCATTGTTTTAAAAGTGTCCGTTTTTGTTCGCTTCCCTATAGATTGTTTTGTATTGTCGCTATGTGTCAGAAGCTCCAGTGGCGCAATCGGTCAGCGCGCGGTACTTATAAGGCAGTACAAAGCAGAGCAATGCCGAGGTTGTGAGTTCGAGCCTCACCTGGAGCATGGTTTTAGAAAGCAAATGACAATATGGTAGCAGAAGATTTCAAGGTCTAAATAAAACAATCAGTTGAACGTTGTATGTCTGATATTAATTAAGAAGAACTCTCAGAGAATGATGGAAAAGACCTTTCTAACACTGCATGGTCATGGTTAATTAAAAGAGAGTTCAAGGTATAATGAATAGCCCAGCATTGTTTTGGATAGGTATCTACAATTGAGGTACATAATAGGTAGAATGTGTGCCAATTATTAGTCATGAGAGGCTTACAGGTAGGAGTTGGTGTAATCAAGCTTAGCATTGTTTTAAAACTGTCCGTTTTTGTTCGCTTCCCTATAGATTGTTTTGTATTGTTGCTATGTGTCAGAAGCTCCAGTGGCGCAATCGGTCAGCGTGCGGTACTTATAAGGCAGTACAAAGCGAAGGAATGCTGAGGTTGTGAGTTCGAGCCTCACATGGAGCATGGTTTTAAATAGCAAATGACAATATAGTAGCAGAAGATTTCAAGGTCTAAATAAAAAAAATCAGTTGAACGTTGCATGTCTGTTATTAATTAAGAAGAATTCTCAGAGAATGATGGAAAAGACCTTTCTAACACTGCATGGTCATGGTTAATTAAAAGAGAAATTAAGGTATAATGATAGCCCAGAGTTGTTTTGGATAGGTATCTTCAATTGAGGTACATATATAGGTAGAATGTGTGCCAATTATTAGTCATGAGAGGCTTACAGGTAGGAGCTTGTGTACTCAAGCTAAGCATTGTTTTAAAATTGTCCATTTTTGTTCGCTTCCCTATAGATTGTTTTGTATTGTCGGCTATGTATCAGAAGCTCCAGTGGCGCAATCGGTCAGCGCGCGGTACTTATAAGGCAGTACAAAGCAGAGCAATGCCGAGGTTGTGAGTTCGAGCCTCACCTGGAGCATGGTTTTAGAAAGCAAATGACAATATAGTAGCAGAAGATTTCAAGGTCTAAATAAAACAATCAGTTGAACGTTGTATGTCTGATATTAATTAAGAAGAATTCTCAGAGAATGATGGAAAAGACCTTTCTAACACTGCATGGTCATGGTTAATTAAAAGAGAGTTCAAGGTATAATGATAGCCCAGCATTGTTTTGGATAGGTATCTTCAATTGAGGTACATAATAGGTAGAATGTGTGCCAATTATTAGTCATGAGAGGCTTACAGGTAGGAGTTGGTGTAATCAAGCTTAGCATTGTTTTAAAACTGTCCGTTTTTGTTCGCTTCCCTATAGATTGTTTTGTATTGTCGCTATGTGTCAGAAGCTCCAGTGGCGCAATCGGTCAGCGCGCGGTACTTATAAGGCAGTACAAAGCGGAGAAATGCCGAGGTTGTGAGTTCGAGCCTCACATGGAGCATGGTTTTAAAAAGCAAATGACAATATAGTAGCAGAAGATTTCAAGGTCTAAATAAAAAAAATCAGTTGAACGTTGCATGTCTGTTATTAATTAAGAAGAATTCTCAGAGAATGATGGAAAAGACCTTTCTAACACTGCATGGTCATGGTTAATTAAAAGAGAAATTAAGGTATAATGGATAGCCCAGCATTGTTTTGGATAGGTATCTTCAATTAAGGAATATCATAGGTAGAATGTGTGCCAATCATTCGTCAAGAGAGGCTTGCAGGTAGGGGCTTGTGTACTCAAGATAAGCATTGTTTTAAAATTGTCCATTTTTGTTCTCTTCCCTACAGATTGTTTTGTATTGTGGTTATGTATCTGAAGCTCCAGTGGCGCAATCGGTCAGCGCGCGGTACTTATAAGGCAGTACAAAGCAGAGCAATGCCGAGGTTGTGAGTTCAAGCCTCACCTGGAGCATGGTTTTAGAAAGCAAATGACAATATGGTAGCAGAAGATTTCAAGGTCTAAATAAAACAATCAGTTGAACTTTGTATGTCTGATAGTAATTAAGAAGAATTCTCAGAGAATGATGGAAAAGACCTTTCTAACACTGCATGGTCATGGTTAATTAACAGAGAGTTCAAGAGCTAAATGATAGCCCAGAGTTGTTTTGGATAGGTATCTTCAATTGAGGTACATATTTGGTAGAATGTGTGCCAATTATTAGTCATGAGAGGCTTACAGGTAGGAGCTGGTGTAATCAAGCTTAGCATTGTTTTAAAATGGTCCGTTTTTGTTCGCTTCCCTATAGATTGTTTTGTATTGTCGTTATGTATCAGAAGCTCCAGTGGCGCAATCGGTCAGCGCGCGGTACTTATAAGGCAGTACAAAGCAGAGCAATGCCGAGGTTGTGAGTTCGAGCCTCACCTGGAGCATGGTTTTAGAAAGCAAATGACAATATGGTAGCAGAAGATTTCAAGGTCTAAATAAAACAATCAGTTGAACGTTGTATGTCTGATATTAATTAAGAAGAATTCTCAGAGAATGATGGAAAAGACCTTTCTAACACTGCATGGTCATGGTTAATTAAAAGAGAAATTAAGGTATAATGGATAGCCCAGCATTGTTTTGGATAGGTATCTTCAATTGAGGTACATAATAGGTAGAATGTGTGCCAATTATTCATCAAGAGAGGCTTACAGATAGGGACTGGTGTAATCAAGCTTAGCATTGTTTTAAAATGGTCCATTTTTGTTCGCTTCCCTATAGATTGTTTTGTATTGTTGTTATGTATCAGAAGCTCCAGTGGCGCAATCGGTCAGCGCGCGGTACTTATAAGGCAGTACAAAGCAGAGCAATGCCGAGGTTGTGAGTTCGAGCCTCACCTGGAGCATGGTTTTAGAAAGCAAATGACAATATGGTAGCAGAAGATTTCAAGGTCTAAATAAAACAATCAGTTGAACGTTGTATGTCTGATATTAATTAAGAAGAATTCTCAGAGAATGATGGAAAAGACCTTTCTAACACTGCATGGTCATGGTTAATTAACAGAGAGTTCAAGAGCTAAATGATAGCCCAGAATTGTTTTGGATAGGTATCTTCAATTAAGGAATATCATAGGTAGAATGTGTGCCTATCATTCGTCAAGAGAGGCTTGCAGGTAGGGGCTTGTGTACTCAAGATAAGCATTGTTTTAAAATTGTCCATTTTTGTTCTCTTCCCTACAGATTGTTTTGTATTGTGGTTATGTATCTGAAGCTCCAGTGGCGCAATCGGTCAGCGCGCGGTACTTATAAGGCAGTACAAAGCAGAGCAATGCCGAGGTTGTGAGTTCGAGCCTCACCTGGAGCATGGTTTTAGAAAGCAAATGACAATATGGTAGCAGAAGATTTCAAGGTCTAAATAAAACAATCAGTTGAACGTTGTATGTCTGATAGTAATTAAGAAGAATTCTCAGAGAATGATGGAAAAGACCTTTCTAACACTGCATGGTCATGGTTAATTAACAGAGAGTTCAAGAGCTAAATGATAGCCCAGAATTTTATTGATAGGTATCTTCAATTGAGGTACATATTTGGTAGAATGTGTGCCAATTATTAGTCATGAGAGGCTTACAGGTAGAGCTGGTGTAATCAAGCTTAGCATTGTTTTAAAATGGTCCATTTTTGTTCGCTTCCCTATAGATTGTTTTGTATTGTCGCTATGTATCAGAAGCTCCAGTGGCGCAATCGGTCAGCGCGCGGTACTTATAAGGCAGTACAAAGCAGAGCAATGCCGAGGTTGTGAGTTCGAGCCTCACCTGGAGCATGGTTTTAGAAAGCAAATGACAATATGGTAGCAGAAGATTTCAAGGTCTAAATAAAACAATCAGTTGAACGTTGTATGTCTGATATTAATTAAGAAGAATTCTCAGAGAATTATGGAAAAGACCTTTCTAACACTGCATGGTCATGGATAATTAACAGAGAGTTCAAGAGCTAAATGATAGCCCAGAGTTGTTTTGGATAGGTATCTTCAATTGAGGTACATAATAGGTAGAATGTGTGCCAATTATTCATCAAGAGAGGCTTACAGATAGGGACTGGTGTAATCAAGCTTAGCATTGTTTTAAAATGGTCCATTTTTGTTCGCTTCCCTATAGATTGTTTTGTATTGTTATTATGTATGAGAAGCTCCAGTGGCACAATCGGTCAGCGCGCGGTACTTATAAGGCAGTACAAAGCAGAGCAATGCTGAGGTTGTGAGTTCGAGCCTCACCTAGAGCATGGTTTTAAATAGCAAATGACAACATAGTAGCAGAAGATTTCAAGGTCTAAATAAAAAAAATCAGTTGAACGTTGCATGTCTGTTATTAATTAAGAAGAATTCTCAGAGAATGATGCAAAAGACCTGTCTAACACTGCATGGTCATGGATAATTAACAGAGAGTTCAAGAGCTAAATGATAGCCCAGCATTGTTTTGGATAGGTATCTACAATTGAGGTACATAATAGGTAGAATGTGTGCCAATCATTCATCAAGAGAGGCTTACAGATAGGGACTGGTGTAATCAAGCTTAGCATTGTTTTAAAATTGTCCATTTTGGTTCGCTTCTCCACATGGTATTCGGTAATGTAGCTTTGCTTTAGAAGCTCTAGTAGCGCAATCGGTCTTTTAAGGCAGTACGCATCAGAGCAATGCCCAGGATGTGAGTTCAAGCCTCACCTGGAGCATGGTTTTAGATCGCAAGGGACATTTTAGCAGCAAAAGTGTTCAAAGACTGACTTGAAAGATCATTAATTAGAAGAATGATTAGGGAATGGTGCAAAAGACCTTTTTAACATTGGATGGCTATCTTAAAGTAGTAGAGTATTCAAGGGCTACCTTGAAAGATTGTTTTAACACAGAATCAACCTCATGATTATAGCAATTTTTTTGTCTATGAAAAAAAAAAGGATTGTCCACGAGAGCGAAAACATCTTACACATGAACCATCTCCTCCTTCCCCCTAACAGTCCTTGGTTTCCATCATCAAATGTGAGAAACCATGAGTAAGATAAGGTGGAAGACACTTAACCAGAACAACTATTGCAAATAACTGACAACCTAAGACAAAATCCCATAATGACTATTCAAGTTGAAGTTGGACATTCATTACCATTTTTTGGTGGACACAGGTGCCACATTTTCTATGATCACTGCAGAGACTGCTCTAAAACGTCCAAATTTAGCTTATTCTGGCAAAACCCAAACAACATATTTGTTATTTGGCATACCATTGGTTGATAAGTTGACAATGCCATTGAGGGTAACAAACAAACAAACTGTAACAGGTGACCCATTCTTTCCTGGTTTCTGAAACATGCCCTGTAAATTTGTTGACTAGAGATTTATTATCCAAATTGGAATTGATCATTATCATTTCAAACGATAGTATGGAAGTGTTCAGTTCTGGAGGTGCTTTTGTGCAAATTATGCCAAACTGGTACTTATTACTAGAGTTTTTAGCAGAGAATGGGCACAAAGTGTCGAAATCAAATCTACAGTTAGTGCAGCAGGAAGTTAGGTACCTTGGTCACCTCATTTCAGCAAAGGGTTGCATGCTAGGATTTGAACAATTTGAAGCACTTTAGCTCGTCACAAAATCACAAATGATGTAATTTCTGGGAGTTATGGGATATTGTAGGCCATGGATCCAAGATAAAGCAGAAATTTCAAATCCTCTACTAACAGCAGCTCATGAGCAGAAAATCCTAACTGACAAATTGGTATGGACAGAGGAATGACAGGTTGCATTTGAAAAATTTAAATGACTCTCTCTCAAATGCACCACGTCTGACTATTCAAAATCTTTTGAGCTCTTCATTTCTGAAAAATTGGGGGTTCATGTCTGTGGTTCTAACACAACCCCATGGTGATCACCGTCGACCGATCAAGTATTAAAAAAAAAAAAAAAAAAGCCTGCAAAAACAATTGTATCCAAATTTTGTAGCGTGGTCTCACGGGGCAGACCACACCTCAAAATTGGCAATGAATATTTTTATTGGAACTTTCTGGGAGGCCAAATAACGTGGGAAGACGAAGTAAGCCACAAACTTACTCCGCCCACCCCGCACCAGAACTTCCTTTTCAGTACATCACAATGGATTTCTTTGAGTTGACATTGTTGATATGTTTTCAAAGTGGGTTGAGTGTTTTCCAAGTAGAAAAGCTGATGCTATGACTGTAGCAAAAGCTCTAATAAGAGAAGTTATCCCAAGGTGTGGAGTACCAGAAAGATTGTCCAGTGTTATTGGGATCACAGAATTGGCAAACGAATTGTGAATAAATTTGAAAACTCACTCACAGTGGCACACTGGAAAGGACAAATCAGACTTGTAGTGAACAGCAGACGTGATGGCACCAGAGCTTCACAACAGACATCCCTTTGTCCCACTTTGATTATTACAAAAGAGTTTGATAGAACTCTCAACAACAATTAAATGACTATTGTAATTAGGACTGCCAAAGGTGGAGGACAGGAAAGATGACATCAACGGCCCATTTGATCATGGGTCGCTAATCTCATCACGAGTTGCCTTTGTTCACCTCAGCCCTTCATGCCTGAGTCCAAGGTGTGAATGACCACGGACCCCTAGGGCTGCCAAACCGGTTCTGGCTAGAGCACAGCAAGAACAAAGAAATGCTCAGAAAGAAAGACATTTTCTATACATATTGGCTTGAAACCACCAAAAATGGACAGGAATACTGCAAGGAACATGTCCTATATGTCCTTTTAGTCATCCAGGAAACTGTGCATACACAGTGGAAACCACACCTGGAATAAAAACCAATGCAACTGCACCCACAGAAGTGTGAATACCTCAACCAATTCACATCAAGTTTGGACTCTACGAGTTCAGAACACTGCCACAAGGACTTTGAGAAAGGATTGAAAAAGAAATAAAGCATTTTTCAAGGTCCTAAAGACACTGTCTTATTTAACTGTGTCACCTAGAAAGTCATCAAGACTTTGGAGCTCATCCTTCAGTTCTTGATGAACAACCAAGTTATCCAAGACCATGAGATGTTCTTGGAGTTCTGAATCACTCATGGACATGGTGATGGGCAGAAACACAAACAGACAGAAAGACTCACAACAAAGAGATGGACGGATAAAACAAATATAGATAAACAGAAACAGGGATGGGGGACAGAGAGAGACAGAGAGAGCTACAGAGAGACTGATGAGTACAGGTTAACAAGACGGACAGGCTCTTAAAAGTGCCTTTATTATTTGTTTGTGTGTGTGTGTGTGTGTGTGTGTGTGTGTGTGTGTGTGTGTGTATGTATGTGGTCGAGTGAAGCTGGCAAATTTAAAGGACCTAATAAGAAAAAAGAAAAACAAACAAACAAACAAACAAACAAAAAAAACAAACAGATTTGAACATTTTACACCAGTATTCTCTTCATCTATGTTGCCAGATTGGGCTCAAGTGTATGTGACATTAATTTGTTACAGTTCAATAATCAAAAAGTTAATATTGTTAATTACATTTTACACAAAAATTGTTAATAATGTAAGCTTTGCTCTGTTACAAAAAAAGTTCCAAACAAAGCCACAGCAGAACTCATTGTTAAAAAATTATTTGAATCAATCAATAAGTTATGACAACATTACTTATTATTACATTAATTATACACATGGATTGTTTTATTTCGTATCGAGAAATTGTGATGATGTTGTAATTCATTTATATTGTTTATTATAAATATTATTTGGGCGTTGATTATATAATTTTGTGTGGATTCTAAACAATTACTGGGCTGGAAAACAAACCAAGTTTTCTATCATTTACCATCCTAATACATTGCTATCTTACACTTCTAAAGGTACTAAACACAACTTTTTGTCCTGATTCAACAGTTTTTGTTGTGTAAATTTATGAATAGTCTCCATCTCTATTAATTAACCTTTCTACTTACCGAGTGGAAAATCGCAGTGGACCTTGGGATCACGATCGCCCCATACAATGACGTCAGCGTTATTAATTTAGAGGATTTTTAATAAGTAATTAAACAAAACATTGATTAATCGAACACAATCGTAGCATATATACATATTTATTTATTTATTTATCAACATCAACCAGTCTCCGATAAAAATACATTATCCAGCATGGCATGCATCACCTCTAATCAGTCACTTACCCTATGACCAGAAAACGTTTAAAGGGATAGTTCACCCAAAAATGAAAATTCTATCATCATTTAGGCCTACTCACCCTCAAGTTGTTCAAAATCTGTATAATTTTCTTTGTTCTGTTGAACACAAAGGAAGATATAACAGAACAAAGAAATTTATACAGATTTGGAACAACTTGAGGGTGAGTAAATGGTGATAGAATTTTCATTTTTGGGTGAATTACCCCTTTAAACTGCTTACTTGCACGCACCGTGTTAAACTCAGCTCTGAATGCTGTTTTACCTGCAGTTGAGAGTTGTTTAACTCAACGCTGGATGCTGTTGTCTGTGAACGCTAACCCTTTTGCGCAGAGGGCACTTTCATATCAGACTGCGAGGGATTTCTTAACATTAAAAACCAGTTGGGTGGCCAGATAAAGATGATCTGGGGGCCGCCATTTGACCAGCCCCGGCATAGATCATTTACTGTACCCTATTCCTATTTATTCTTATTTATTGTAGTCTCGACCCATCCACAGCAGACAACGGGCTGCGGTGTGCTTACCCAAGACGTCAAATTTCAACAGGCTCCTGTTCAGGGTTCCATAGATGTCTATCGGACTGCCCTGCACGTTGAAAAATGACGCCAAAGGGATACCCAGTGCGTTAAAAAGTGACACCAAGGGGTTCTGACCAAGTGTCCATATGTGACGAGTTGGGAGTGAGAACGTGTTGTTTGTGTTCATGTTTACACGCTCAAGTGTTGGCTGTCTATTTAGATTTATCTAATAAACCTTGTGTTATACTATCTTCATTTTCATCTTCCTTTGGGATTTAAGCATTAAAAACTTTCCGTTGAACAATACGATCAATTCTCACAAAGATGTGTTTTGTGTCCGATTTATATATATATATATATATATATATATATATATATATATATATATATATATATATATATAAATGCAAAGAAAAAAAAAAAATTTATATATATATATATATAAATTTTATTTTTTTTTTTCTTTGCATTTACACCACACATGCAGCCAAGTTTTATTGAAAGTCCATTTTGCTAGCTGTGAATTGCCCCTTTAAGAAACAATTTTGCCCAAGCTGTGTTGTTCTGTGGTTTTGGCAGAGAATAGACTTCTGAGAAGAGTTCCTCAAATGTTGTATTTCCAGAATCAATCTTCCAACACATATAAATCCAAGTTTTTGTTCTTTTTAGCCTATATCTCTGTACTAGCTTGCACTTTCTAACTTTGGAACTTTGCATTACCACTTTTTTTGTTTTACTGTTTTTCCTTATGAATTGATTATGCTGTAGTATTCCTCATTCATAATTTGTTTATAAAATCATGTGCTTATTTAAATGTTACATGCACACACTCATGGACATACAGCAAATGGAATTAAAAGCAAGTTAGTAAAACTTTGTACGAAGACTGTTCATGTATTTAACTGCCCTGCTCTGGCAGCTCTTGGTACGACACCTATATGAACCCCCAATACATCACACTGCACACAGATATTGATGTATATACATAGTTGAACTCTTCAGGTCATGTTAAGCACATATATCCAATTCAGTTCACAGACCATGTCCCTTGTCCATATCTCATGTAAAGTTAATGCTTGCAACACACTTTACTCACATAATGTGAGTTTTCTTCCAAGTGGATCAAATCTTGGGCGGGACTTGATTTTATCCATTGGGATTTGATTGGATGGTGAAACAGTGCATAACTGTAATTTGGCTATTGGCTAATGTTATCTAAAAGGGTCCATTTTGATTTTATGTTGGCTTCAAGGGCTCTCTCAGTCAAACTTAATGTTGCGATTTCCCCCTTGACTGTGATTTCATGCTGAATCTTTTGCTTCCAAAATTGAAAATGTTAGATTCTAGCAGCGGGGCTGTTTACATGTGATTACATTATAACAATGTTATTTGAGTCATAGAACTGTCTGGATGGATCGAGACAGATGCATCTTCAGTGATAACAAGTCTACAAACAAGACTGTGATGTTTAAATTATTGGATTACAATACAAATGACCATGATGATTATTACACAGTCCTGGTGTAGATTAAGACAAACTGTATTAATATAACATACAGTTCAGTGCTTCAAGAGATGGGAATTTGTGCTCATATTTGCATAATATAATTGGTTAAAAGAGAGAGGAGGAAAATTAGACAGTTAGTGAATTGTAGGCAGGCATTAGGTCAGTGTTAGAGTCTCATCACAGTTTCATGCATCATTTAATTATATCAGTAAACAAATGATGAGATTTGCTATAGACATGGAATTAACTGCTGTTATTTCAAATGAAATGTGGTGTATTCCATTAATGGGAAAAATTCAGGTGGGATATGAGATAAATCACTTTGCTAGTGTTAAATTAAGAATGTGTGTCGGTCTTGTTCTTGAAGGGCTTTGATAGAACCATTGCGATGCAGGTGGGAAGCTAAGAGCAAGTATTGATCCGAGCTGACAGATTGCTTCCTTGTGACACATTGTTGCATCCTATCACCCTTAAGGAGAGAAGTGCGAACACACACACATACACAGGCTGAGACAATGAAATGGCCTCCTGCTTAAAGCTCTACATATGGCACACTCCATGAATAGAGTACAAATGAAGGACTTAACAATTCTTTACTGTTTTTCAACAAATGGTCAAGAAAAGGATGTTCTTAACCTTATGGAACACAGTTAAATATATTCTGTTTTTTTTTTAAATTATTATTTAAATATAGTTAATAATTTTAAAATATAAATATACAAATTAACTAAAATATTATTAACTAAAGTATTAACTAAAATAATTGTAATAATGTATAATGTAATAGATTTCTGCTACCATTTAATAACAATTCAACAAAGGATTTTAATGCTTTCAACCAATGTATTATTACCTTCATGTTCATGTCATTACAAATTTAAGACACAGCGTATGGGCATTAATGTCAAATATTCTGTATTTAATCATATCAAAATAAACATTTAATACAAAGCCTTGAACATGTAGAAAATATTTTCTCATAATTAACTGAGCACATGAACAGACTTAACAGAACAAACTAAACAGAACAAAATAATAAACAGTTGACTCTTAAGTCCATTTTTTTTTTCATGGCATACCTGCAGAAAGAACTCAAAACAAAATTAATTAATATTAGTATTACGTGCATAATATGTTTTACAAGGCAAAATGCAACACACATATTTTTCAACTTTGAAGTGCAAAAGAAAGAAAAAAAAAACAAAACAAAAAAAACATGCAGTTACTGCATCACAAAGCCCAAAATAATCAAATTTCCCACAGAAAAATAGTATTTTGGCAGATAAACAAATATAAAATATTTCACCATATAGTGACAGAAATATTACAGACAACTCAACATGCATTATATGGTCATGGGCGGCCAAGCCTCATTGATGCACGTGGAGAGCGAAGGCTGGCCCGTGTGGTCCGATCCAACAGACGAGCTACTGTAGATCAAAATTGCTCAAGAAGTTAATGCTGGTTCTGATAGAAAGGTGTCAGAATGCACAATGCATCAAAGTTTGTGCATATGGGGCTGCATAGCCGCAAACCAGTCAGGGTACCCATGCTGACCCCTGTCCACTGCCGAAAGAGCCAACAGTGGGCATGTGAGCATTAGAACTGGACCACGGAGCAATGGAAGAAGGTGGCCTGGTCTGATGAATCACGTTTTCTTTTACATAACGTGGATGGCCAGGTGCGTGTGCGTTGCTTACCTGGGGAACACATGGCACCAGGATGCACTATGGGAAGAAGGCAAGCCGGCGGAGGCAGTGTGATGCTTTAGGCAATGTTCTGCTGGGAAACCTTGGGTTCTGCCATCCATGTGGATGCTACCTTGACACATAACACCTACCTAAGCATTGTTGCAGACCATGTACACCCTTTCAAGGAAACGGTATTCCCTGGTGGCTGTGGCCTCTTTCAGCAGGATAATGCACCTGCCACAAAGCAAAAAATGGTTCAGGAATGGTTTGAGGAGCACAACAAGAAGTTTGAGGTGTTGACGTGGCCTTCAAATTCCCCAGATCTCAATCCAATTGAGCATTTGTGGGATGTGCTGAACAAACAAGTCCGATCCATGGAGGCTCCACCTCGCAACTTACAGGACTTAAAGGATCTGCTGCTAACATCTTGGTGCCAGATACCACAGCACACCTTCAGGGGTCTAGTGGAGTCCATGCCTCGACGGGTCAGGACTGTTTTGGCAGCAAAAGAGGGACCAACACAATATTAGGAAGGTGGTCATAATGTTATGCCTACTATTATTGTGTTGGTCACTCTCTAAAACTCGCTAGTATCAGTGTAATTTACATAGAACTCGGGAGACAATCACGCTGACCCACGTTGATAGATGGCAGTGCAGCGTCTAACACTATTGTGGTATTCGTAGCCTACTTGATTTCATGCCAACTTTATTCACATTGTACTTTGATTTCATGCCAACAAAGAACTAAAGAAAACAATGTTACATAAAAACATGCACAAGTCAGTAACTCAGAGGTAGGAAATAAAGTGACATTTGAAATTTAGAAACTTATGATGTATCATAACTTATCATTTTGATCAGGGTTGCCAGGTCTGCACAACAAAACCCTCCCAATTGCTAATCGAAACTAGCCTAATCGTGTACCTCAGGTGTGGGGGTCGCTTCAACCCGCGGACTACAAAAACTAGCCGTGGCCTTGTTTGCCTAAATCACATGACTTTGGCTGTTTGATAAATGCTCCAAATCACAAATCACTCATCCAACAATCACTAACTTAAAGTATACAAAGAACAACAATGCTAACGTTAGCCAAAGAATAACTGAATGCATCTTTAAAAATAAACCAAAAAATAAACCACAAAAGTGCACCCTATATCAAGCCTATGTCTCATAGCTACCCGCTGTTGTCAGTAATGAAAAAGACCAGGGGAAAACTAGATCAAGGTGAGTTGTTTTCCATCATCATCCTCCACCAACATCCATCTATTGAAAAAGGTGACCTATGCTCACATAGTCCTCTTTAGGTTTCAACAAAATAAAAATAAAAATAAAAATCCTAAGGGATTTGATACAGCAACACACTCCAGTTGTCATGTTCTGGTCATGATTTTGCTATTTATTCATCCATATCTTTTCCCCTCTTTCACTGTCTTTTTAACCTTTTGGGGATGCCAGCTGGGGAGAGCTTGCTGCCAGAGCATCACAATCCCAAAGGAATTAGTGCTCAGGCAAAGCCAGGGTGCATTTAGATTTGACCGGTGTGTGCTCAAAATACCAAAAGTCTAGTGCACACACACACACACACACACACACACACACACACACACACACACACACACACGCTCACACTCACATACACACACACACACACAGGTTTGTTTTTGTGAATTGTGGGGACATTCCATAGGCGTAATGGTTTTTATACCGTACAAACCGTATTTTTTATCGTCCTACACTACCCCTACCCCTAAACCTACCCATCACGGAAAGCTTCATATTTACTTTCTCAGAAAAACTCATTCTGTATGAGAATTCTGTATAAGTCTTTTGAAAAATGGGGACATGGGGTAATGTCCTCATAAGTCATCCTTTCCTTGTAATACCTATGTCATACCCATGTCATTATACAAATGTGTGTCCTGATATGTCACAAAAACGCGCACACACACACACACACACACACACACACACACACACACACACACACACACACACACACTCACACTCACACACACACACTCTTTGAAATGCACAAAATGACTTCTAACCTGATAATTTTTATTGAATTACATGAATTGCCATGAAAGAACAACCACAATGAAAAGGTAATTGAAGGTTAAACCATTGTTTTGGTTAACAGAATCTATTGCTCAACAAATGCAGGCTACTAAATGTCACTAAAAGTGACTTTTAATAGCTTCACATTGTATAATATATATATATATATATATATATATATATATATATATATTTTAAATACAGGGGAAAATATGAGTAAAACCTCACAATTCATAACATATCTGTATTAAAAAATATATACATTTATAGCTTTCAGAAAAAAATAAAAAGTAAAAAAAATACAAAACTTAAATATTACTTTAATTATTTAAATTATATTTTTCAACAAGTTTATAAAACACATTAATTACAATAATGATTTGTATTTAACATTTATATTTAACACTGTAAAATATAAATCACATGTGATAACTTGTCCTGCTCTGATTATAATCTAAAAACATTTATATTTTTGATGTTTGCTTCTTAATACGTCACATGGTATTACTGTGTTGACACTGTTAGTAAACAGCTACTGCAAAACGTGACGCAAAAGAGAGTTCACAAAAACATTTCAATTTCTAACAGGTGTTTGAAACCAACATACAAAATCTGCAAAAGAAAAACAAGATTTTACTCAATTGATCATTTGACTCTAAACCTGAGATCTTTATGAAAACTTTCTTGTTTGAAAACCGGCCCCATCTTAAGTGTACTTAGAAAGTTGTGCTAAGATGCTTATGAGCAATATAGTATTGTATTATAGTTAGATTATAAATGCCTTCCCTACATCCAGTGCCCATATTTGGTGTTATTTCATTAAATTCATGCATCACATTAGTTGCCCATATAAACTCATTAAAGCATTTCCAGTTGAATTTGCATGCTTATTGCAAATCTCTCTGGCCGCTTCTTCTGAGATGTTCATTTCCACTTTCCCTTCATGAAGCTGGAAGAGTCACAAGCTCATTGCCCTTACAGAATGTGTAATTAAGCACATGTGCATATAAAGATATGATGATGTCTTTCTGTTTGGGCAGAGTTGGAAAATGCCGTAGGGTGTGAATTATTGGCTACTTGCGCCCCTTAATTTGCACTGGTCCGCATTCCCGATAGCAATGAATCTTCTCTACGTGGTGTGATAGTTCATAACTTTTTTTTACGCGTTTCCCAAAAATCCAGTTATTCATGAAGTGCTGAAATGTCAATCCATCTGGCTTTTTTGCATAACAGTATAAATACTTGTTATTTACTTAACGGAAATGTTATTTTTATTTTTATTTTATTTGAGATAACATAATTTTCTACATAAATATAATTTTGTTATTATTTTGTGTGGAACAATCTATTACTTGTACACATTTACTGCTTTGTTAATCTGCAATGATTCGTTTTCTCAAATTTCCTTGTGGATGTAGGCATAAGCTCCCAGGATCAGTGCAGACATGGAGACAGCGGTTACCAGACCAATTGAGTGACTGATACTTAGGGTATTGGGGGTATTGACAGTGCTGCCAATATTGTGGAGTGCACATTAAAGTAGTGGAAGCTGCACTTTTTAGTAAAATTTATCAATCAGTCTGCTCTTTGCTCCCCAAAGGGGATAATGGTGACATCAATGCTGAACAACATCGCAGTGCGAGTGATATATCACCCTTGGGTTGAGGGAAGAAGAAAAGGGGGAAGATGTCCTGGGAAGATATTTTTATGAACCAACACGTACAATATATATTTCCAGTTTTCATGCGTGGCAGCTAGTCATTGACATGTTCTCACAATTTATCAATGTTCTTACAGGAGCCGGACAATAATAAGTCAGCATGCTGACGTAGAACCTGGAAGCACTGGACGTAAACAACATATGAGAATGACAAGAAGAGAATGGAAGAAGAGATTATGATATCTCAATGGGACTTCCTGGATAAATAAAGGATTTAGACACAGAAGAGAAGAGATTGTTGAATAAAGTTGTTATTTTTGTTTTGTTTTTGCGCACAAAAAAGTATTCTCATCTCTTCATAACATTAAGGTTGAACCACTGCAGTCACATCGACTGTTTTAATGATGTCTTTAATACCGTTCTGGACCTCGAAAGTGTTGATTATATTGCTGTCTATGGACGAGTCATATACCTCTCGGATTTCATCAAAAATATCTTAATTTGTGTTCTGAAGATGAACGAAGGTCTTACGCGTGTAGAACGACATGAGGGAGTAATTAATGACAGAATTTTCATTCTTGGGTGAACTCAGCTTTTAATAGGTCTACTTGTTCATTTATTTATTCGCCGGAAGTCATGTCTCGCACTCATTGACGTATACGCGTGAGAGATCACTTCCGGCATCAGAGTGAGTTTTCAGACTTCACACACCGGATGCTCAAGGCAGTTGGACATAGTGGTGTATTAGAGGTAAAAAATGATATAAATACTGTTCGGTTTCTCACACAAACCGATCATTTCGTGTCTTAGGACATCAATGTGTCGTCACAAGCCGCAGGGTTTAATTTGGATTTGTCTGTGCATGTTTTTTTGACTCTTATATATGGAGTTCCCATTGACATGCATTATACAAGTGACAGACCACAACGGTTGGAGTTAAAAATCATCATTTGTGTTCTACTGAAGAAACAAAGTCACCTACATCTTGGATGCCCTGGGGGTAAGCAGATAAACATCAAATTTTCATTTTTGGGTGAACTATCCCTTTAAGTTTAGATGTAATTTTGCAGTTGTCATGTAGTTGACTGTGCGTGTATCTGTCTCCTTGCAATGCACTTTAGCACTCTACACATTACTCCAGAGTACCCATAGATCTATGACAAATTTCTAAGATGATTCAATCTATTTAGGCCTGCAATGCTTTTGGGAAACTCAGCCCTATTCATTAAAGAAACAAAGTGTCATTCTCAAATGTGTCTTTAGTAGTTATTATTAATGTACAGTGAATCTTTGGGCTATTACTCTTTCTGCTCAGAGTTTTCTTGTTTTTATTAATTATGTAGTTGCAGGGAGTATCATTACAGTGGTGAAATGGTCTGTAAATGTGCCAATAATAAGGTTTCATGGGATGCAAAGAGAGGGTAAACTTTGAAAAACACTGTCAAAGCAAAAGTTTGATGTGTCTTTGAATATGAGAAACGTTTTCCCTGGCTCACTTGGTGCCCTAGGCAGCATCAACAAAGAAAAATACACTTAAAACAATTTTTTTATTTTATTCAATTTTAACTAAAACAGTTTTACCTGTCCAAGATAAAATATTAATAGATGCTTTGAACGTGTTAAGATACCTATGCATTAACTAATGTTAACAAATTAAAACTCATTGTAAAGTGTTTTCCACAAAACCTTGTGAAACAACAATGATGATTGAAGTATCTTTCACATGTGAAAAATAGGATAAAAACTAATGAACTGGTATTAGAGCATCCTTGAATTCTCCTGATTGTGATTGTCAATTTGAACAGTTTAGAAAGTCAGAGGTTTATTTTTATTATGTTGTGAGGATCCCCCCTGCTTCAGAGCAGGATCTCAGAAGTGATTGAACAGCCCAATTATGTTTGACTGCTTCTCAGTGTTGCTCCAGCCTTTGGTATCCAATCACCTCAACAATCACATCCATCACAGACCTTAGACAACATCCAGAGGACAGTCTGATAAGGTCAAACACATTAGACATTTGTTTGCGTGTTTGTGTGATTTGGGATAGACACCAGTGAATTGCAAAGTGTCGGCATGTCTCATATTTTGTGTATCTGTAATGCCTCTGTAATTTGTTTTAAAAGGATTATTATTTACCCAGAAATGTATCATGAATAATACACTGAGATTTATTACTTTCTTTAATGATGTGAGTAATAGAAATTGAGCCAGAAGAGAAACGTAATTCCATTTTTATTCAATTATTTCCAAAACAAACTCATTATATTTTAGTGGACTGCCAGAAATCCATTATTAAACATCACAAGCTTGATAAACAATTAAAGTGTGATGCAGAAGAAAAGCTTTTTGAACAATTTATTATTCAGAATTGTTCTCCCAAATGAATAAAAATGTGAACTTCAGTCTTAATTTAGGAAATAATAACAAGACAAATCAACATCAATACATATACACTATTCAAACCCAGTATTAACTGCAGTACTAACATATTTAATTTTTCCCCACAGAATGTTACATATACCACAAACAGAGTAAACATCAACTGTGGAATTTAGATTGTATTGATTCAGATGGCTTTTGAATGCATTGATTGATGACACTATGAGCATGGAGGCACAGTCTAAACTGTGATTTGATTACTACTGATCTAAAACACTGTAAAGTCAGTTTAGCGCCATAAAAATTTGTTATAGCGTAGCCTTATTTCAGGCTCACATAGAGAAAGGTATCGATTTGAAGGCAACAACAATAAAATTACAATAAAAAAGTCATAGCGACAAATATCTAGATAATCTAAAACAAAACGAGTTAGACATACCAGACCACATGGCTGTTATTTCTCAGGATACCCCAGAGAGCCATCAAGCAAACATTTGAACCTTTCTTACTGTGTTGGCCTTGTTTTCTCTACAGCCTCAGCAGGTGGTCTGTCATAACGTTTGCTTTCTCCTTTTCTTCTTTTTTTTTTTTTTATGTAGCTCGCTCTGCCCTTACAGCCCTGGCCATCATACCCACGTTATACACTTTTTTTCCATTCAGTATACTTCAACATACAGGTCTACAACTCCACTCAAGTGCTCAGCTTCTTTCCTGCTGTGAATATCCACCCTGTTCTCTAGAATTCGCTCACGGTGGTTTATATAGATGAATTTCAACCAGACGGTGCCAAAATGTGGTCCATATATATTCACATCAAGAATCCAGTAATATAAGAAGCCTAACAAAAATGTTATTTTACACGGAGTAGATTGACTCATGGGTGCACCTGTGTTGAGATCACATGACCAGCTGAATATCGCTTATTTTATCTTGGAAACAGCCCTGTTATTGGATACTTTCACTTGTGAAATAAATTAATAGTGACTGCAAATATGCTAATGAAATCAGTAACTGAAAGTGATTACTTTTGCTATAACTTCAGCACAATGTTGGCCATTCACAAGCTAGGAACATGAATCAAATGGTCTACCCTTCCTCATTTCCAACTTCATATTTTTTTTATAATCTTCTTTTTTGTGTGTGATTTTGTATCTACATCAGTTTATGGAAAATCAGCTACCTACACTGCACCATAAACTAGAGAGCTCCCTCATCTTACTCATCCTCACTTCTAAGGCACAAGAAAGTGCAGACTATCCCATTTTCAATTTTTTTCTCTGGCTTTCCTTTAGTTTTATCACATTCCATTATCCACATCGTCACAGGCCTTCTATCTACCATTCTAGCCCACTCATCTCTCTCTAAATGGTTCCCTGTGACCGATGGGTGTGTTTGATGTAAAGCTCAGCTGAAGTTTCTGGCCAAACTTTTTAAGAGATGAACTCAAAGAGATCACCTGAAAAGTGCTACTTCTTTTTCTTTCAGCAACCATATTCTCAACCCAGGCTTATTGGAAAAACATGGTACCCAGTGGTACCCACTGCAGACCCAAATGGGTGGAGCTGGATCTAGTCTGATTAACGTAATTAAGTTTAGGGATAGGGTTAATGTTACATGGGCTAAGGTCCAGATAGGGGCAGCTGGATGTCAAGCTCCACCCATTGGCTCTGCAGTGAGAAACCTCTCACATTTCTGTAAAATTATATTATGTCGCTAAATATTATGTTGCAGTGCTGTTAAAAGTACCAGTACTTTGGTACCAAGTCGATACTTTTATAAAAGTTTTAGAAAAAAGTAATGATACCAGGCTTTCTGCAGGGTCAATTCGGGTCAATTTGGTACCCGCTTGTTGACAGCTACTTTCAACCACTCCCATGCGTGTTTATGTGAGCACTCTGAAGAGTGTCAAAAGTTTCTATTTACAACATGTTTTTGCACTGTAGCCAAACACAGAAATGTTAGTTGAGAGAATGAACACAATGGCCAATCAGAGACATAAATAAGAGATTCATTGTGCAGTATAGACAGCTCTTTTGATTATAACGGTTTCTCTCTGTTTTCACTCAGTCAGTGAGCTTATGCTGTGGCTGAACTGAAATGAAATCAGCTTCAATGATTATAACGGGAGAGCAACCCATTCATAATTTGAATAAAAGATTTATTGGAAACACTTTACAATAAGGTTCATTAGTTAAACATTAGTTAATGTAGTAACTAACATGAAGTAACCATGAGCAATACATTTGTTACTGTATTTACTAATCTTCATTAATGTTTGTTAATGAAAATACAGCTGTTCATTGTTTGTTCATGTTAGTTCACAGTGCATTAACTAATGTTAACGAGATTTTAATAATGTATTAGTAAATGTTGAAATTAACATTAACAAAAATTAATAAATGCTATATAAGTGCAGTTCATTATTAGTTCATGTTAACTAGTTAACTAATAAACCTTACTGTAAAGTGTTACCGATTTATTTTTTAATGCTGCTACACACTGCAAAGTTTCAGGAGTAACAACTGTATTAAAAAGCAGAACTGAACTGAAATTTCAGTGTTTGACATTGTGATAACCATAGTAACGAACGATACAACAAAAAAAAATCTGATATGTCAAAATAGATCTGTGCATTAAGTCTTGCAGTGTAAGTGCAATAAACCTGCCACTTGTTCTGTGACCTACAATGTTTTTCTTTGTTTTTCATTTTATTACTAACTTTTCATTTGATTTTTAATGCAGTGTTTACTCAACTGAACAGTATTTGAAAGCTGTCAAATAATTAATAATTGACTTATTTCATTTATTTAACAATTTTATTTTTTAAATAGTAAAACCGTTTTTGCTGTGGTACCTTTCACGATTGAGTCACCTGCACCAGATCTCCCGAACCGCCAGAGGGAGCCGTCACCCGAATATTAGCTCTCATTGGACTACATTTCCCATGCACCCACATACCTGGGACTGATCACCCGCGCACCTGCAGCCAATCATCTCTCTCACTCTCACTATTTAAGCTGCTCTCACACTCACTCTCATTGCGAAGTCTTGATTAGCCACGGTTGTCATTTCTGAGCGTTATTCCCTGTTTGAGTTATTGTTACTGACTTGGACTGTTACCTGTTTTGTGATTCTTGCTGCCTGCCTCGAACTTTGCCTGTGTACTGTTTATTCCTGTTTGCCGCCTGCCTCGACCTCCTGCCTGTTTCTGTTCATGCTGTCTGCCGCCTGCCACGACCCTTTGCCTGTTACCTGGTTTATGTCTTTGTCTGAGCACTTCAATAAACTGCAAATGGATCAACACCCTTCTGACTCGTCACAGTACTGAAATTGTTATTAAAACCCATTCAATTTTACTGTCATTTGTACCCACTACTGAAATTTGGGTACCGAGACAACACAACACTAAACCTGACCAATATTGTTAACAAAAGCAAACATGAGTCAAAAAAAAAAAAAAAAAAAAACGCTTTTGCTGAAGCATACAGGCCATTTTTGTTTGCTTTTACAAGCCTTTAAGCTCTTTTATCATGACTTGTGGTCACATTGCAAGTGCAGCGCTGTACCAGGTGAGCTACAGAGCAATTTTGCTATGGCAGAAAAACCATACATATATTATGTGATGCAAATGTAAAAATGTATTAGTTTTTTTAGGTTATAAAATAGTACTGTGCAAGGAACTAAACATAAAGTCTTTATTAATTGACAATCTGCCCTTGTAACAATAATTTGTGTAAAAAGGAATAAAAGTTGTTGGTGTTTTACTGCTGCCAGTGTTCATTTCTGCTGGAAACTGCAGTGAATTGTATGTATAGGTACACTTTAACACGTTTTTCCAATGAGCCCATGCTGCATATTTTATCACTGAAGACTCTCCCCTCTCTCTCTCTCTCTGTCTGCAAATTGCAAATCAAGGCAGTGTTTAAATGAAGCTACTTTAGAATGAGAGAATCAATTATACCCGTCATCCTGTGGTACAGAGCATTCTTCTTCAGGTTTTCACACAAGAGCACTGCCTTCTTTGTATGTAGACTGTTGCTAAGGCTACGGAATGGTGACAGTGTCTCTGTGTGTTGCGAGCAAGAGTCACTTCTTTGACAATGTAGCAGCCTCCACTTTGAATATCCTTGTTGTGTGCCAGTGAATAAAATTAAATTCAAAATGGTGTATGTCCTTGTGTTCACAGTTATTCCAGTGTTAAATCAGCTGGATATAAGGACTCTGGGTACAAAACAGCAACTGTCTGCAGTCTGTTCCCTTCATAATATTTTTTTCTCTTTTCACTCATTTAGCTGCACAACATTGTTATATTTCATATTTCAAATGAGAAACAATGAACATCTGGATATACATTTGATATATATATATATGTATATATATATTTGTATTTACACTGTTTCGGCTCATTATTTAGTGTATTTTGTGCTACATTTCCTCCCATAAACACGGTAAGTGTCTCTGGCGCCAATGCACAAAAGCTCCATTTGGTGATTCAGTAAGACAAATATAATAAATTCTTGTAATAATAACTCACTATGAAAACATGCTTCGCTTCAGTGGTCTCTCCTTGGCTGGGTGAAATAGAGGAATGGAATGGCTGAATCTTGACAGTGTTCAGTAAATGGTTTCTTTGATGACATTAGTGGAGAAGGTCTGGTTGCTGCAGATGCTGATAGAGTGTCTGGTGAGAACGCGCTTCTGCTTATCATGGCGGCACGGCAGGATTAGGTAGCGAAGCGTGGAAAAAAAAATTTGGCGATAGTTTGCCGAGACGAGGTTGTAGAGAATGGGGTTGATGGCCGAGCTGACGTAGAAGAGCACATTGGTGACCATGTAGAAGTAGTGGTAGAAATCGAAGAGAGCACTGTGGAAGAGAAAAATATATATACTGAGAGAGATGTTGGGGCAGCATTGTTATGCATATAAAACATCTTAATCTGAACCAGAATCAGAATTTCATGAATAAAAATGTTACCAAATCAATATATTATTGCAACCAATATTAAAGGGATAGTTCACCCAAAAATGAAAATTTGATGTTTATCTGCTTACCCCCAGGGCATCCAAGATGTAGGTGACTTTGTTTCTTCAGTAGAACACAAATGATGATTTTTAACTCCAACCGTTGCAGTCTGTCACTTGTATAATGCATGTCAATGGGAACTCAATATATAAGATTTAAAAAAATATGCACAGACAAATCCAAAATAAACCCTGCGGCTCGTGGCGACACATTGATGTACTAAGACACGAAACGATTGGTTTGTGCGAGAAACTGAACAGTATTTATAGCATTTTTTACCTCTAATACACCACTATGTCCAACTGCCTTGAGCATCCGGTGTGTGAAGTCTGAAAACACACTCTGATGCCGGAAGTGATCGCTAGCACTCATTGACATATACACGTGAGAGATCACTTCCGTCATCAGAGCGCGTTTTTAGACCTCACCAACCGGATGCTCAAGGCAGTTGGACATAGTGGTGTATTAGAGGTAAAAAAATGATATAAATACTGTTCGGTTTCTCGCACAAACCGATCGTTTCGTGTCTTAGGACATCAATGTGTCGTCATGAGCCGCAGGGTTTAATTTGGATTTGTCTGTGCTTGTTTTTTTGACTCTTATAGATGGAGTTCCCATTGACATGCATTATACGACTGACAGACCTCAACGGTTGGAGTTAAAAATCATCATTTGTGTTCTACTGAAGAAACAAAGTCACCTACATCTTGGATGCCCTGGGGGTAAGCAGATAAACATAGAATTTTCATTTTTGGGTGAACTATCCCGTTAAGGTAATAGTTTACCAAATAATGATAATTCTGTTACCATTTCAATTTGTACTCTTTTTGAAGCCTGAAAGCTCCAGTCCCCATTCATAGCATGTATCTATGTAGTCTGATTACTGATAAATATAGGGTCTTTTTGTGGTTATAAACAAACATAATGGTGATGATGATGATCTTTATTCAATCTTTTTTTGACCTTTAAATAAAGTAAGACACATCATGCTATGTGGTGTGTATGAGTAATTGCAAATTATTTGTAGATTCAGTTTGCTGTTCAGTTCTCATATAGAGATCAAAGTACTAAGCTTTACTTCTCCCTCCATTACTGCAAATCTTTGATTAAACCGGAAGATGCTTTTTTCCATGCTTTTTCTTTCTCTCTCAATTTCCCCACACCATCAGAAATCTATATTTACTGAAATATATTTTTAAAGAGATGAATACTCTTCTGAATAAATATTTTTATTCAGCAAGGATGCAATAAATTGATCAAAAGTTACAGTAATGTAACAAAAGATTTCTATTTCAAATAAATGCTTTTCTTTTGAACTTCTATTCCTGTAGAAAAAAAAAATGTCACAGTTAACACAATAATATTAAGCAGCACAACTTTTTTCAGTATTGATAATAATAGTAAATGTTTCTTGAGCATCAAATCAGCATATTAGAATGATTTCTGAAGGATCGTGTGACACTGAAGACTGGAGAAATTATGCTGAAAATTCAGGGTTAATGGCTAATGTGTCTTTTTGCATACAATAATTTTTGATCTAATATTACCTATAACCCATTGCGATTTGCAAGATGACTGGTTTGCGATGCTTCTATCAATTAGTATGAAATTTTAAGAGTGCATACACTAAAGTTTGGGGTTGGTAATTTAAAATGTTTTCAACACTGTTAATAATAATAATAATAATAATAATAATAATAATAATAATACATGTTTATTAAGCAGCATATTAGAATGATTTCTGAAGGATCATGTGGCACTGAAGACTGGAGTAATGATGCTAAAAATTCAGATTTGATCACAGGAATAAATTACATTTAAAATATATTAAAATACAAAACATTATTTTAAATTGTAATAATATTTATGTATTTTGATCAAATAAATGCAGCCTTTGTGAGCATGTGTGGACATTTAGAGAGAATGAGCATGTTTATAACATAAATACATAACATAAATTTGTATTTATTTGCTATATGGCTGATTTAATTTTAAATCTGCTTGATTGCGATGACTTTGATGCACTATATTTAATGATTTGTTGTTCTGAAAGAGAGAACATTTTTTATTTATTTATTTTTTCCAAGAGTGTATGAGAGAGAAAGAGGGACAGTTTTGCATAGTGATTTGAGTGTGTGTGGGTGTAATATTAATGTCAAATGCTTCAAATGAAGGCTGTTTTTGACCCACCCCGGTGCAATCTCATGAATAATTGTATATCCCTTGGGTTCATGTCTCGTCATCGCATAAAAAAAAAAGAAAAAAAGAAAAAGGAAATTGGGTTTTGACTACACTGGGCAGACGTCATATTCATAATCCATTATCCCTGTGATATTTGATCACATCAGGATATGTAGCATATCCACAGAAGACAGAACCAGCAAGGGTATTGGCATTCAATGCAACAATCCTTGCAAACTTTGGCAAAGTATTTCTTCATTGGAAGTGCTCATTGTTGCATTGAGCTGGGAAATTGTAAACAAAACTGTCCCTGAAAAAGATTAAAAACCTGTGCTCCTGGAAATTGTGCCAAGCCAGCCAATCAGATTAGAGCTTGCAGTTTTCAAAAAGCTCAATTTTTGTGTGCAATATATATCAGGTATATTATAACTGTCTGTGGACAGTCCTTCTGAGCCTGTAAAAATGCCTTATGCATACTGGTTGCATGCCATAAACTTGAATGCCTTAACATCTGCCTATTCATATGCAAGCATAAAGTACAACCTATATTTCTGAAACCTGCAGAGGAAAGAAAAAAATACACCAAACACCCATCTGCTTTGGAGACAAATGGACTAAACCATCAGCAAAAATACTTAAGTGACTGATGTCCCACTGCCCTGTAGTTCTCCAGATATACATTTTGCACCTTTATGTAAATTGTAATGTTTTTTATTACAATTTCAGTCCTTATGCTACACTTCTCAACTGTATTTAAAATCTATTTAATCTTTCAGCTTGAATACCTTTAAGGTATGAATAATGAGTATAATAATTCATATGCAATGTATCTTTAAATAAGCTAATTTTGGTCATCTGGGTGAAGCTTCTAATGTTCTCCCTAAGGCAACATTGTTTATGAGCCCTGCATGATAAAAAGCTAAACAGAACTGAGAAGAATCATTAATCTGAAAGACAGATTCCTTTCTTTTCTTTTATTTTCATTATTTTAATGAATGATCAATGAAATCAGTGGCTGTATAGGCATTTGAGGATATTAAACAGAAACCAGGGCGATTCTGCAGCAGTTTAGTCAATCATATTGAAATGTATACGTGCAAGAATCACTTGTCCTGAGTCTCCTCTCAGATTAAATGAAAAGACCTTCAATCGATAAAAGTAAAATGTCAGACTGGCATTACGAGTCTGGTATTAATCCATATTGTCCATATTTGTATTTTGAGAATGATAATTTTGATTCACTTGACAACTACCCAATCGTAAAGTCTTTTTTCACCATATAGCTTCTTCATCAAAACCTTAATGCTGCCTTTCCATAATATCTTCCTTTCATATGCTCACTCCTTATCTTTTGATTCTTTCTGCTTTACTAAAACATCAAACATACTACAACATCAAGTACTGCCTCAACTCACTGGCACATTTTAAAGGACTTGTGCTGTAAAAAAAAAAAAAAAAAAAAAAAAAACCCTTGCAGCTAAAATGTACAGATACATCTCATACCTATCATCAACACACAAAACCACTTGGAAACACAATATCAACAACATATCAACCAGAACGTCCTGCCAACTGCATAATAACACACAACTACCCCTCAGAACAGCACTGCAACCGCATATTAACACACTAAAACTACAAAGAACATCCCAGCAAACTCATAGAAAGACACAAATCCACTTAGAACACCACAGCAACCACACAACAACACATTAAAACCACCCAGACCTCTTTAACAGATGCATAGCAACACAAAACAACCACTCAAAACACCATAGCAATTGCATAACAACACACTAAAAACTACCCTGAACACTCATCTGACAATGAGTACTCAGAAGACCATCACAACTATAGATATGTATACGTAGATTCCACATTCAACCTCATCAGACACGTCGAAGAATCCGCCATCTTGAAATGGTTAACATGATGCTGTTCATCACTAACATTAGCAAATCAATTAATTTTCATAGAAAATATCACAGCATTGAGCAGCCTATAACTGTAAAAACCACAAGCTATACATTCCAGACAAAATGGGATAACCTTTAAGAGTTGATAATGTGCTGCTTTGTGTTTTACACATTTCTTGAAATTTTCACCCATTTTCTCACAACATTAAACACAAAACCAAATCTTCAAACTACATTTGCAAAACCCCTGACTCTTCTGGCAAAATCAGCCACTAATGAGGCATCTACGTATATATATATATATCTGTGATCGCAACCACATAGCAAGACAACAACCACTTAGAACACCATAGCAACTGCATAGCAACACACTGTAGCTTTTATGGGCAAGTACCACTCATATTTCTAAATCTAGTTGTAGTTACTGTCAAAACTAATGCATTTTTGAGCAAGGGTTCAAACGTCACGCTTTTCTGGATATTGAACTTCCATTGAGGTGATCTGTGCATCGAATCATAAAAATGTCCCATCACTCATCAGCATATGGTTGAGGAAGTTCACACAAGCTATGCATGACAACCACAACATAAATCTGTGTGCAGTCAGCCACTGATAAAAATCACATGTACAAGCTCACCTGTTCAGAATAGTTTGCACCGTGTATGTGCTGCTCTGTATGAATTATAAGCTGAGTGTAAGAGCATATGGCACAGATTTATCGATCCAGCCCCTAAATCATAGAAGAAAACTCCCAGAAATCACTATCACCACCAGATGCATCATGATTTATGTGCAGTGCTGTTGGAGGGCTCTGCCCAGAACAAAGAATTGATTTGTGGAGCTATAGTGTGCAGTGAGCTAGCAACAGGCTATAACTTTTCATTTGTTGTGCCTTTCTATGTCATTTATAAGCTTCTTTGCATGCTATTACAGTTTTTTTCATTTGCTAAGACACACTAAATGAAACTAGGATCCACTTGATCTTCATCATCACATTCTTAGCACAGCAAAAGTCTTCTCTTGCAAATGTTTCACACATTTTTCACACCCTTTGTCAAAACAGTTACCACAGACCTCATTGAAAGATCCCAAACTCTAATGGATTCACTGTGTTGAACAAAAGGAAAACATCTATCCACAGCTGATAGAAAGTACTTGCATAATTATGAATATCTAATGCACCTGTGTGAAACTCGCTTACACAACTCTTCAATCAGCAATTAGTCCTCATCCATCTATAAAGGATGCCACCTCTGTGTTGCTGCTTGCAAGTATGGACCAAAGAGGCCAAAGGCATGGAAGGAGAGTAAGAGGGCATGGCAGAGGGGCCCGAGGAAGAGGAGTTTGCATGCGTGGTGGAGGAGCTGCAGCAAGAGGGCAAAATAGAGCTCAAGTTTCAAATGAATTTCGAGCAACAATTATTGACCATGTCATCAATCATGGCAATCTTTCCTTTAGAGAGGCTGGAAAAGGGTCCAGCTCATTCTGAGTCGGAGCACTATGGCATCTATTGTCAGGCTTTTTTGGAATGAGAACAGGTAAGCCACAATGTTACTGTATATCACTGTGTATTTCAGCTTTACTGTATTGCCTTGTTACAGTAGCAGAACAAACAGTGTCTACAGTAATGCAGATGTTTCATCAATCCCATTTATGTGACTGTCATAATGTCAATTGACATGCTTTTTGCTTACTTTATAGAATCTACACACTACCACACACTGGTGGCAGAGGAGAGATTTTTAGTGTTGAACAGGGGTCTGCCATTGTAGATATAGTGTGTGGCAAACCATGCAATCAGACTGTGTGAAATCCAGGCAGCAGTGACTGCAGATCAGGGAGCATTTAGAAATATAAACCGTGTGAGTTTGGCAACTATTTTTTGAGTCCTTAAACGAAACCGTGTCAGAATGAAGCAGCTGTACAGAGTTCCATTCCAAAGAAACTCTGACATTGTAAAGGAGGCAAGATTCCAGTATGTGCAGGTAAAGTTTTGTTGTTGTAATACCTTGTTTTACCATACAGTTACATGCGACTGGAATACAGTAATTTGCTTTATAAATTTGCTTTTTCTTAGAGAATTATGGAGCTTGAAGCTGAAGGGCATCACAAATTCATTTATGTGGATGAAGCCGGTTTCAACCTCTGTAAAGTGAGGAGACGCGGGAGGAACATCATTGGGCAGAGGGCCACTGTTACAGTGCCAGGTCAGAGGGGCGCCAATATCACCATGTGTGCTGCCATCTCCAATGATGGTGTCCTTTGCCACATACCAACTATCGGCCCATACAATACAGAACGCCTCGTCACATTTCTTGATGCACTGAATGAAAGACTGGTTCCACCCGAAGAGAGAGGGTTGTTGAGGCCTGGCATGACTCTGTATGTCATCATTTGGGACAGTGTTGCCTTCCACCACTCTCGTCTTGTGAATGAATGGTTTGCAGCACAGCCTCGTATGATGCAATTCCTCCCTGCATACTCTCCTTTTCTGAACCCAATCGAGGAGTTCTTCTCTGCTTGGAGATGGAAAGTGTATGATCACCGGCCATATGAGCAGATGTCCCTCCTGGAGGCAATGAATGCAGGTTGCCCTGGCAATAGGTGATGGATACAGGATGTACGGAGGTATTTCCCTCGCTGTATTGCAAGGGAAAACATTCAATGCGATGTTGATGAGAACTTGTGGCATGATCGTCAGGAGCGAATGGACTAAATGTGAAGTTCTGAGTATCTAAACATTATATTTTTAAGATATTTCCACCCATAAGTTTCCTTTTGGTTACTTTTTTTTTTTTTTTTTTCCCAGCATTTGAGTTTAAGTATCATTTCATATTGATTAGCTGTATTTTGTATTTTGTTGTCCATTGTGTAATGATTGGTTGAAAGAATAAATTGATTTGACCACAAGTTGTGGTGTTTGATGGAAATATTTGCTTATGTTGCATGTTTTTAATGTTTTGTTAATGTTAGAGCATTTTGCAAACAAAATGAGTCATTTTGGTCATTGAGCTCCAGATTTAGCCTTTTGTGTTAACTGTTTTGAAAATGTGATGTCAGAGTGGACAAATGTGTTTAAGCAATCGAGGAAAAACTGTAAGTTATTTGGATGAAGCTGGTTTCAACCTCCGTAAAGTGAGGAGATGCTGGAGAAACATCATTGGGCAGAGGGCCACTGTTACAGTGCCAGGTCAGATGGGCGCCAATATCACCATGTGTGCTGCCATCTCCAATGATGGTGTCCTTTGCCACATTCCAACTATCGGCCCATACAATACAGAACACCTCATCACCCTCAGCATGATTGCGTCTGATGCACGTGTGTCAACTAGTCCAATGGTGAGAGTGAATGTCATGAGCGGGTGACGTCATGACCAGGAAAGGATAAAGCACATCCCGTAAGACCGGTCTTCAGCTTTTGTGCCTCAGCAAAGTGCTCTGTGTGAAAACTGTCTCTGTCTATATATTGTTGTTCGTCCTCAAGCATTATATATTCTAGACCGGAGTTTAATGGCGAGCAAATAGAAACTTGAGTCATGTGTGCCTCCCTGCCCTCGCTACTATTACAAGTGGGGATACACGCGATTCATGTGTTGTTTGTTTGAGAGCAGAGCATGCACGTCAGCTCTTGTATTGGGATCTGACAGTGTTCATTCATAAATTTCACGATGTGATGCACTATCGAGACTTTTAGCTCTGCTCCTCTTGGCTTTTTTCTCGAGGGAATAAAGTCTTTAGCAATAAAGAATCTAGTGGCTTGGATCTCGCGTTTGCCGAGGCGATGCGTAGATTACGGGTCTGCAAACTGCAATAAAAAAATCTAGTGGCTCGGAACTCGCATCTGCCCATAGTTCAGAAAACCTATCACAGGAAGAAAGGAGGAGAAGAGAGGGGAAAATAAGTCAATATCCAGGGATATTAGAAAGGAAGGAAGAAGTAGATTGTATAATAGATGAACCATTTACAATGGAAGAAATGAAGAAAGCAATAAAAATGTCAAGATCGTCATCCCCGGGTAAAGACAAGGTATGCTATATAATGTTAAAAAATTTAGGAGAAAGTGCACTTTTGAAATTGCTGTGTAAGAGGGAAGAACAACTCATAGAATCTGGTCTCTCAACCAAGGTTGTGGAGACCATTCTTCACTCCAGAGCTCCTTCCACAAGGAAACTATATGCCCTGAAGTGGAAATTTTCACTTCTTGGTGCGATGTGTGACAGCTAGATTCAGTTAACTGCCCAATTTGAACAGTACTAGAGTTCTTGCAAGATCGCTTTTCATCAGGGCTAACCCCGTCTTCACTTAAGGTGTACATGTCAGCTATTTCTGCATACCATGTCCCTGTGGATGGTACAACTGTCGGGAAGAACCCTTTTATGTCTCGTTTGCTTTGTGGCACTCTGAGGCTGAGGCCTGCAACTCGCACTAGGGTTCCTGCTTGGGATTTGGCCATTGTGTTGGAAGGCTTATCTGCAGCTCCATTTGAGCCACTTGATTCTGTCTCAGAAAAAGAGTAGGAGACCTTCAGGCCCTATTTGTATCCCCTACGTGCCTTGAATTTGCACCAAGAATGGTCAATGTGTTCCTTTACCCTAAACCAGGCTATGTCCCTAAGGTTCCGACCAATATTCTATGGCCTATAGTGCTGCAAGCTTTCTGTCCTCCTCTGTTCTCAGATCCAGACCAGGAAAAGTTGAATCTTGTGTGGAAACATTGACCTATGTCCACAGAGCTGCTCTGTGGAGAACTTCAGATCAACTGTTTGTTTGTTTTGGACCGCATAATAGGGGGCTCCCTGCGTCCAAACAGACAGTGAGCAAGTGGATAGTCGAGGCTATATCACTTGCTTACAAGGTCTCTGGTCACAGTCTCCACTGTCTATCATAGCTTATTCTACTAGGAGTATGGCGGCCTCCAAGGCTTTTATCTCTGGGGTTTCCCTCAAAGAGGTCTGTGATGCAGTGGGCTAGTCCTTGCCACTCACATTTGTGAGATACTATGATCTCGACCTGGACGCAGCTCCAGGTTCTTTGGTGCTCTCATCTTAGTGTGCCACAGTTTCACATGGACAGGCATTTTGGAAGTACGGCGTTTTGGTATATCGTTCCCAAAGCATCCCAATCCCTACCTTTCCCGCGAAAGGGAACGTCTCAGGTTACGTATGTAACCGTAGTTCCCTGAGAAAGGGAACAAGACGCTGCGTTGTGTTGCCATACTCCCTGCATCCCTGTGATTGATTTGCTTTGGCAATTGAAGCTGAAGTCTGGTCTTACCAGATGTGCTTTATCCTTTCCTGGTCGTGACGTCACCCGCTCGTGATGTTCACTCTCGCCATTGGACTAGATGACACACGTGCATCAGACGCAATCACGCTGAGGGCGTTCCCAAAGTGTCCCTATCGGACGCAGCGTCTCGCTCTCTTTCTCAGGGAACTATGGTTACATACGTAACCTGAGACGTTTTGTTTGATTTTCAAATACTTTTTTTGCTTCAGATTAAAGTTTGTAATGTTATGATTCGCCTCATAGCTGGTTGACTTGGTTCATGGCTTACAACTCTTTAGCTAAGACTTTTTTGAAATCCCTATGGGAAAAAATACTTCCGGAACCAATGCCACTGAAAAAGTGGGCAGGCACTCTATACTCTCAGCATGTGTGCATTGTTCAATAAGAGAGTGCAAGATTTCAATCGAAGATTTGAAAGAATGTTTTATATTTAAAGTTTCATTTGATTTTTATTGTATTGTGATTTTTTTGAAACTGAAACTCACTGTGTCCATTCAGTGACATAGCAGTACATTAGTCTTCGAGCATGATACGGCAACCAGCACACCACAAAAGCAATGACCACGGCACCTGTGGAGAATAAAATAAAAGAGAAATAATAGGTAAAACAGTCATAATAAGCAGCACTTTTACGTTTGTGCAATAATATATGTAAATGAACAGTTTTTAAGGGCAATGCTGGTGGATTCAGCATGTAATAGTCACATTTGGTAGAAACAGATGACTAATTTGTTTCTTGACAGAAATTAATTTGTATCTGCCAATTTGACATGAGTCATTTTTTTCCTCACTCTATTCTTTTACCAATCCCATTTCAATTTATCCATCCCTTCAGGTCTGATCCGAGTCAAGCACTAATCTCTGCTGTATCTTTGTATGAGACTCTTGACTAGAGGCACAAGACTAATGATCTCTCATAGTAAGTCAGTGACAGCACACATTTGCTTCCACCCTCTGTCTCATTTTCATGTCCATATCAAGTCTTTTAGATTTTTCTTTTCTTTTTTAAAGGATTAGTTCACTTTCAAATAAAAAAAAAATATCCTAAGCTTTACTCACCTGCAAGCCATCCTAGGTGTATATGATTTTCTTTCTGATAAACACAATTGGATAAATATTAATAAATATCCTGATGCATCCGAGCTTTATAATGGCAGTGAGCGTGATCAACGAGTGCGAGCTAAAGAAAGTGTATCCATCTATCATAAACGTACTCCACATGGCTCCGGGGGGTTAATAAAGGCCTTATGAAGTGAAGCGATGCGTTTGTCAAAAAAAAAAAAAATCCAGGTTATGAAGTAAAATATCTAGCTTCTGCCAGACCGTCTTCCATATTCAAGTTATGAAAAAAAAAAAACGGAACTAGCGTCGTGTCAGTTAAGCTTTTTCCGTAAGTTGAATAGGGAAGGCGTAGGACGTAGCGTAAGCATTTTGAGCTGCGAGAGTTTTACACTTTCTTCCTAAGTTGAATACGGAAAAAAGTGTAATAAATATATCTTCGATTGTCTTCATAAGAAAGAAGAAGGTCATATATTACTAGGATGGCTTGAGGGTAAGTAAAGCTTCCTTTAAGATGGCTTCAACATTATGGGCCTTATTCATAAAACACAAGCAGAATTCATTTCTACATTCTAAATTGTATGTACAACCATTCATATGTAAGTGGTCACACTGTCACACAGTTGAATGTGACAATTTACACATGGATGGCTTCATGATCTGTTTGCATAGATGAACAATTCACTACAATGAACCGTTCAGGACAAACTGATTCTCTAGAATGTTTCTGACTTAACAACTCTACAAATGAGCACAGTCATGTTACTGAAAATGTAAGTTATTAGCATCAGCATCAAACTTTTACTCACCAAAACTGGAATTTTGTCCTTATCAGCATAAATACTTTAAAGATTTTATTCCATTATTTGGTGTGCAGCAAAATAGCAAATCATTTGTTGTTACAGTATTGACCAGAGCTATGGAGAATATTAGCTTTGTTGGTGATTTCAAATCAGTTTCACTATAGTCAAGCACCAGTTCACCTCAAACAAATCCAATCAGCTCCATGTATTGTTTATCTCTCGTGCCAAAACAGAGAAGTGCTAAAAACATTTAATTTTTTCTGGATCAAACTAGTCACCCATTTGTCACACAGATGGTGAATTAAATGGATGTGCGTATAAGTGTGTGTTTGTCTCTGAAGGAGAAAGATTTATGGAGGGGTTCCTCTTCCCTTTGAAATGTCAGCAGAAATGCTGACTCATATAACCACCGCTTTTGTGAATTATATCAACAAGAGACCTTCTGTTTTGATCTGCTTTTCTTGAAGGATTAAATCTTACCCATGGTTTTTCTAGTTACCCAAATCGAATCTGTATTTCCTTATATGAGGCTAGAAGCAATTAAAAGATAAAGCCCCAGAGAGGGAAGCTAGAGACAGATAAATGTTGGTCTCAGTTTGTTTCTTTTGAAAATAGAAATCTGTCTCAGTTATCAGGGGTTTCCCCCAGCAGCAATCACTTTAGAGTGTTAGTGTTGTCCTTTCTTTTGATCATTTATTCAGTAGCATGAAAATACTGAACAGTAAAATAATTACAAGAGCAAAAATCGCTTATCAGAGGTCTCTGCCCTCAGTGCTTACATTAGAATATAAACTTTTTTTGTAAATTTAAATGTTGTAAATGTAAATGTTCCTCTGCTTGTTTCAGCCCACTACAATTCTGACTGCTTTAGGCATTTTGGCTGTAACTCTTTGACTGCGGTTAATTCAAATCCTTCAGCGCCACTCTAAATGATCTTGTTTTCTTTGATGAATTTCATTTTCTCTTCATTCCACCTGTCTATCTCCGTATCTTATCACTAATGGAGCAGTAAACGAGTAAGTCACCCTATATCTGAAATGTTAATGTGTCAGGACAGTGTTGGCACACAGCCATGGATGAATTTTTGAAAATTCAATCATGGATACACATTTGTCTGATTAGCTTTGAAATGAAAGGCTGAATGAAGTCATTTGGATACTTATGTGATATATATATATATATACACACACAGGTGCATCTCAATAAATTAGAATATCATGAAAAAGTTATTATTATTTTTTCTGTAATTTAATTCAAAAAGTAAAACTTAAATATATTCTAGATTTATTAGACATAAAGTAAAATATTTCCAGACTTTTTTGTTTTCATTTTGATGATTACAGCTTGCTGCTCATCAAAATAAAAAAAAAATCAGTATCTCAAATTATTAGAATATTTAAGTTCTAGTTCTATTAGATTACCATTCTCAGGGTATAAATACTGGGTTTAGGTCAGTAATCCCAACAGCAGTCATAGGGAAGTCTGCTGACTTGACAGTTGTCCAGAAGACGATCATCAAGACCCTCTACAATGAGGGTAAGCCACAGAGGGTCACTGCTGAAAGAGCTGGCTGTTCGCAGAGTGCTGTGCCAAAGCATATTCATGGAAAGTTGACTGGAAGGAAAAAGTGTGGTACGAAAAGGTGTACAAGTGAAAGGAATGACCGCAGGCTTGAGAAGATTGTCAGGCAAAGCCGATTTAAGAACTTAGGAGAGCTTCAAAAGGAGTGGACTGAAGCTGGAGTCAGTGCATCAAGAGCCACTGCACACAGACGTCTTCAGGAAATGGGCTACAACTGTCACATTCCACATACCAAGCCACTTCTGAACCAAAGACAATGTCAGAAGCTTCTTACCTGGGCTAAGGAGAAAAAGAACTGGACTGTTGCTCAGTGGTCCAAAGTCCTCTTTTCAGATGAAAGTAAATTTTGCATTTCATTTGGAAATCAAGGTCCCAGAGACTGGAGGAAGAGTGGAGAGGCACAGAAACCATGTTGCTTGAAGTCCAATGTGAAGTTTCCACAGTCAGTGATGATTTGGGCTGCCATGTCATCTGCTGGTGTTGGTCCACTGTGTTTTCTGAAGTCCACAGTCAACGCAGCCATCTACCAGGAAATTTTAGAGCACTTCATGCTTCCTTCTGCTGACAAGCTTTATGGAGATGCTGATTTCCTTTTCCAGCAGGATTTGGCACCTGCCCACACTGCTAAAGGTACGAAAAGATGGTTCATTGACCATGGTGTGACTGTGCTTGATTGGCCAGCAAACTCGCCTGACCCGTCAAAAGGAAGATGAGAGACACCAGACCCAACAATGCAGATGACCTGAAGGCCGCTATCAAAGCAACCTGGGCTTCCATTACACCTGAGCAGTGCCACAGGCTGATTGCCTCCATGCCACGCCACATTGATGCAGTAATTCATGCAAAAGGAGGCCCAACCAAGTATTGAGGGTATAGAAATGAACATACTTTTCAGAAGCCTAACATTTCTGTTCAAAATATCCTTTTTTTTATTGATCTTATGAAGTATTCTAATTTATTGAGATCGTGAATTGGTGGGTTTTTTACTAAATGTGAGCCAAAATCATCACAATTAAAAGAACCAAAGACTTAAAGTACTTTAGTCTGTGTGCATTGAATTTATTTAATACACGAGTTCCACAATTTGAGTTGAATTACTGAAATAAATGAACTTTTCCACGACATTCTAATTTATTGAGATGCACCTGTATATATACATATATATGTGTGTGTTTTTCAATAGTCAGTCTTTGTTCTCAAAGTCTAGCTGATCCCACTCCTCCCAATAGCTTTGGATTTATAAAGAAACATAAATACAGATCAGCGACAGATCCCACAGAAGGGGACTATGTTTCTACACAGCAGCAAAAACACTGACTGCTTCAGACAGCACTGTCGACATAAATAAATGTGTACAGCATACAAACACATTGCCTGCACAATAATGTTGTATTTTCAGTGTGTCTCAGGAGCTGAGTGAAGAAAAAAAAGCTTTTCTATTTCATGTATTTGTACCAGTATGTGTTGTTTTCATTTGAAATCAGTAGATGCATAAATACATTCACAAATGGAAAAAATCTCGCCCAGTGCCATGCTTTGATAAGACCTAATTAGTTCTATTATTTTAGGTTGAGAATATGGTAATTAGGCAGTGCTATTGAGTATTTTGTCCATTAAATTTTGCCCCCAACCCACTTTCGTTGTTTAGGGGGGTCAGTCTCATTTAGCAGATTAAGACTCATTAACTAACTACAAGTTGAATTATTCATGGAGCTTGTGTAAAGCATATTTGTGAGAGAAATGGCAAATGATACAAAATGGTGTGTAATATCTTGTGCAAAGTAATTATTGACACCTGAAGAGGACCAGAGATGGTACTTCCTCTTTTCAGTCAGAGTGACACTTCCTGCCATAGTTCTTGCACAGGGTCAAGATGAGCACCTAATCGCATTGCAAGCCAATGAGAATAGATCTTCCTTTCTCTTTCACTCTCTTTAAAAAAGAGTCCATGGGCCCTATCATACACTCGGCGCGACGCAAGTGTTTTTTGCTACTTTCAGCCCGATGACTTGCACCACGTTGTTTAAATAGCAAATGCATTTGTGCCCATTTGTCCGCCCATGGGCGTGCTGGTCTGAAAATGAGGTGTGATCAGGTGCATTGTTGGCGTGTTGCTATTTTGAGGCAACAGAAATAGACCAACTGAAACCTGGTCTAAAGTCAATGGAGCAATATTTTTTTGTTATTTAAAGAGCGTGTTAGTAATATGCGCTCTAGGCGCGCATAGACTCTGCTTATTACACACACAGGGACGCGCAGCAGCACACAAACATGGTAAATATTAAAAACAAAAGGATTACAATGTAAAAGATTATTATTGTGTGTATAAAGATAAAAATACTTTGGTGGAATCTGGCTTGTCCTGTAGATGTTCTGTTTGCACGCTTTAACCTTGCGCACAAGCAGATCAGTTTCCTCGCTAGAGAAGCGTTCCTTTTTTCCAATTGCAAATTTCGCCATCTAAATAGCGAATCCGCCATAGCGCGAGCACAACTGGCTTTTAAAGGGAATGGGAGATGAGACTCTAATTGGTTTATTGCATGTTACTCCCAAAACACACCCATTACTCATTAAGAGGATAGGGACAACCCTTTTAGACCATGCGCCAGGCATGCCGACCATTTTTCCTGTCCTTAAACTAGCAAAAGTGGATTTGGACATGCCCTAAGCCCATTTGCGCCGTGCGCTTTAGACCATGTGCTTAGATCATTACAATAGGGCCCCATATCTGTCTGTCTGTCTTACTTGTTGTTTGACTTTGTCTCTCCTAAATGCTGTCCTACAGTCAGATCCCATCCTTCAGGACATTTTTATTTCTTTAATACAAGTCACTGGAATGATACGGCAAGAGATATGCCCTCAACGGTGAAATGTCCCTAAAAAGTATTGAAAAAAATGCTATTGTATCTTAACAACATTAAACATAACTTGACATCAAGAAGAATGAGCCAAAACCAAGCAACTTTATATGTGAGACATACTACTTCGTGGTAAGTAATGTTTTAGAACAAAATTGGGCAAATAAATATAAAAGTACAACACAATGAACTCAATTCATAATGAAAAAAAGAAAAAGACCATATATATATATATATATATATATTACAGTTTCTATGGCTATCACATTTGAATGAGCACCACTGTTATTTCAGTTTTATAGTATTTACTGACGTTTTTTAACTTGTATGTATATATATATATATTTAGTTAACAATAACAACACTGATGAGCACATACTTTTTGTTAACTACACTAATATGGAGTTTTGTAAAGAAGATGCTGTGGTTCTGTGACCCTAAACCCTTTTCTGTGACCATTTCTCTCTTTTATTATAGAATACAGAACATCACCATAACTTTGAATAACTTGATTTCTCTGGATGTCTCATTAAGTGCCTACTTTGGATCCAGTTCAAGAATGAAAGTGAGTAATTCTGTTTCTGAATTTTAACAGCCCTCCATACAAATTCATATTCAGCTGATGGAAGCGAGTGGAGCCGACATTAGATAAATTGAGAAGAATGGATAAAAGTGCTGCCAACACTCTCTGACCCCGTACAAACCTGCTGGGTCCTCTGCAGATTTGCCTTAATTAGAGTCTTTTAGTAAGCAATTTGCATGCTCTTACATCAAATATGGATCACCTCACCCACTCACGCTGTCACAGTGACAGATGAAGTGTTTTAGGGGCAAATTGCTTGATTCCTAGCAAACTCTGCTAGATCTATCAGTGCATGATCGGAAATAGTGAGGTTAGAAGGTGAACAACCTATGGTATGTGGAAATGATTGTTTAAAGTTAGGTCAAGTGTGAGACAACTTGCATTTCAGTTGGGAAAACAAACTCTTAAATGCGTGGATCCACAGATAGTATTGTATAACTGAGCTTTTACACATATACTCGCACATGTGCAGAAATGAGAGGTGTGATTCATTTCTTTTTTTGTTGTTTTTTGAGGGGGCACTAGTGGCAGGATGACATAAACACCTGCTTATATATTTATTTATTTACAATCACTTATAATAGTAATACGCCACGCATTACGTAATCAGGTTGGAAAGGTAGGCCGAAATACCGCAGTAGGGCGAAAAACTCCATCTCATTTTTTTCCTCCAACTTTGAAGACTATACATTTAATTGATGCTAATAACTTTAGTCTTTTTTTGTGTTGCAGTGTAACTGCATTTTGCATGAAATACTGCATTTCATGTCATGTAATTCCCTCAGTCCATTAAATGATTCAGGTTACACTTGGTGCCCTTAAGGCGCTTCTGACACATTAACATTCACATCACATTCACATCAAACACTCTCTTATGATGCAGTAAATTAAATGAACAGTGGGTTTTACAAATGATTGTCTCCCCCATGGTGCTGAAAGCTGGTGTGAGAGCAGTCAAAAGTCTTAAACCGGTACACTGACCCTTTAATGGAAGCTGCAGTCAACTGGCAAAACAAACTAACTCTGGATTCTTCCCTAGAGAACATATCTCAACTGCATCTCTAATGGAAAAATACATGTTCTTCCTTTTTATTATACGTCCAAAGTGACTTAAATGGCTTTGTAAATTAAGTTAAATTGAATAGCTGTGGCAGTACATATTTTTAGCTCCCGTCCATCAAATCATCCCCTTGTTAGACCAATACAAAACATTTTCTAAATCCAAACTCAAATAAAAATCACAGAAAGTGCTGTGGGAGTAAACATAATTTTCACTGCACATACAGTATATTTTCATTTGTCTGTAAAATGAAAGAATAAGAAGTATGTAGAGAAAATAGAGCTGTTTAAGCAAGTAAGGCAGTATACAGAGCCTGTGCATTTATGATAAATGTGTATGTGACTCAACCTTGTCCCTGTACTTTCTATCAGGATATAAATAAAATGCTTTTCGTTGTGAAGCGTTTATGGCCATATTCACCTATAGAGAGACTACACTGGGTTAAATGAGAGAACCAGGCTCTTATTAACATCCTGTTCATTGATCAATACACTCAGTGGGACTCTGCACAACACTTATCATGACAATAAGGTCACACACAGACACACACACACACACGCAAACATTCTCCTACAAAATAAAATCAGAGGGCAAGTGTTTGTTAAAGGGTTGGTTGACCCAAAAATGAAAATTCTGTCATTAATTACTCACCCTCATGTCGTTCCACACCCGTAAGACCTTCGTTCATCTTTAGAACACAAATTAAGATTTTTTATGAAATTCGATGGCTCAGTGAGGCCTGCATTGACAGCAAGATAATTAACACATTTGGATGCCCAGAAAGGTACTAAAGACGTGTTTAAACTACAGTGGTTCAACCTTAATGTTATGAAGTGACGAGAATACTTTTTGTGTGTCAAAAATACAAAATAAGGACTTTCACTATTCAACAATATCTAGTGATGGGCTATTTCAAAACACTGCTTCATGAAGCTTTACAAATCTTTTGTTTCGAATCAGTGGTTCAGAGCATGTATCGAACTGCCAAAGTCACGCCCCCCAGTGGTGAACCATTGAAATTTCGAAATACTTATGACGTAATGAAGCCTTGTTTGCTGAAATCACGTGACTTTCACACTCCGAACCACTGATTCGAAACAAAAGATTCGTAAAGCTTCGAAGCTTCATGAAGCAGTGTTTTGAAATCGCCAATCACTAGGTATTGTTGAATAAAATCCTTATTTTGTTTTTTTGGCACACAAAAAGTATTCTTGTCGCTTCATAACATTAAGATTGAAACACTGTCGTCACATGAACTGTTTTAAACATGTCTTTAGTACCTTTCTGGACATCCGAATTTGTTAATTATCTTGCTGTCAACGCAGGCCTCACTGAGCCATCGGATTTTATCAAAAATATCTTAATTTGTGTTCCGAAGATGAACGAAGGTCTTACGGGTGTGGAACGACATGAGGGTGAGTAATTAATGACAGAATTTCATTTTTGGGTGAACTAACCCTTTAATGCTTTCGATAGCATCTCTATAATAGGGGTAAATTGAAGCTGTTGCGCATAGACAGTGAAGACTCTTTGTCCTGTAGGTGTGTGTTTTTGTGGTAATCTGTGGAGGTTTCCAATTGAATTGAATGGTGGATTCCCACCACTAATACATAGACGGACAATTATCTTTAATGCACAATGTGGAGGCAAAGAACCACCCGATGCAAGGAATATTGCATTAAACATCAATTTTAATTTTAACTTGTCCAAGTTGTCAAGGGACCATGGTAATAGTGGTTTCATGTTATTTGCTAAAATAATTTAATGGACACACCTGGATTGTCCCTACTGCACTGTAATGGAATGCTGCTCGGCCAACAGATTCGACCGTTGTACAAATGTAAGATACACTACCATTCGAAAGTTTGGGGTCAATAATTTTTTCACCAAGGTTGGATTTATTTGATCAAAAATACAGTAAAAACAGTAATATTGTGAAATATTATTTCAATTTAAAATAACTTTTCTATTTGAATATATTTTTGTCATGTATTCCTGTGATATATTTTCAGCAGCCATTACTCCAGTCTTTAGTGTCACATGATCCTCCAGAATAAGAAATGATTCTTGAGCACCAAATCAGTATCTGAATCAGAAATCATTCTAATACGGACCCTGGACCACAAAACCAGTAATAAGTTGCACGGGTATATTTGTAGCAATAGTCAACAATACATTGTATGGGTCAAAATTATAAATTTTTCTTTTATGCCAAAAATCATTAGGATATTAAGTAAAGATCATATTCCATGAAGATATTTTGTAAATTTCCTACCGTAAATATATCAAAAATGTATTTTTGTGAGTGGATATGCATTGCTAAGGAGTTCACTTGGACAACTTTAAAGGCGATTTTCTCAATATTTTGATTTTTTTGCACCCTCAGATTCCAGATTTTCAAATAGTTGTATCTCAGACAAATATTATCCTATCCTAACAAACCATACATCAATGGAAAGCTTATTTATTCAGCTTTCAATTAATCCCTTATGACTGGTTTTGTGGTCCAGGGTCAAATATGCTGATTTTGTGCTCAAGAACTTTCTTATAATCAATGTCTAAAACAGTTGTGCTGCGTAACATTTTTGTGGAAACAGTGATACATTTTTTCCAGGATTCTTTGATGAATAGAAAAGTTAAAAAGAAAAGCGTTTATTTGAAATAGAAATCTTTTGTAACATTATAACTGTCTTTACTGCTACTTTTAATCCATTTAATGTATCCTTACTTAAAAACTTAATGACCCCAAATGTTTGGTAATGTAGGATCACTTTTAAACTACTTAAAACTGCAGATAGTCACGCACTGGCTAGAAATAATAAACCACAAAAGATGCTTGACACAGAAGAATGATGAAAACACATTTAATAAACACCAGTTATGTTACAGATGAAAAAAAAAAAAAAAAAACAGCACAAAACGTCAACACAGTACAGACAAAGATGGAAGGTTTCAATACACAAGTTGATGAGTACCAGGTGAAACACTAATCAATGAAACAATGAATAACTATGGAAACTAATGAAACAGGAACTAAACACACAGTAACAGAATACAGGCAAAAAAATATCAAAATAAGAGTCCTTGAAAACAGAGACATAGGCTGCATTCAAAATTGCATTCTTCCCTACTATATAGTAGGTGAAAAACAGTATGTGACAAAAGAAGTATGTCCGAATTCACAGTACTTATACTTAGTAGGCAAAAAGTACCTAGATGACCTACTGAGATTCTGAATTCTGCATACGGTAGACACTTTACTATCCCATGAGGCCACAGGAGAAAGGATTTGTGAATGGCAGTGAAGTAACGCAACTGACTCTGGTATGTCACATGATAAAGACAGCATGGCGAACGTAGTACGTCTGGATTACATTCATACTACACACATTCATACTTTATAGAACATACTTTTTTAGCGGTATGAAGTAATTACTTATTCAAAATAAGTACCTACTCAAGTGAGTATGCGATTTCGAATGCAGCCACTGGGAATCGTGACAGTACCACTCTTGGAAGTCCTCCAACTCAAAAGATGATCTTATTCAATATATCCAGTGTTTGACTCTTGTATACTACTGATTGTATGTATACATTGTATATTAATTGATGTTATTATATTGTACACTTGAAAAAAACATAAAGGTACTCACGCAGCACCATGACTCCATGGCGCATTGATTGGGCACGGTTGGGTTCAACAGCGACGCTAAGCATAGTAGCGTTGCCTCCGATGATGCAGATGCGATTGTCCTGGGCAGACTCCCGAAACATGCGCAGCAGCTGACTGGCTATGACTCCATTTAATACGGAGATCAGTGCCATGGGAACCACAAAGGACAGGAAGGCATTCACCTGGAGGAGTTATAGGGAACAAAGGAAAAAGAGAGAATAAGTAGGCAAAGAGCTTTGAATTTTATGATGCTTTTTTGTTTGACGCAATGACTCTCTCTTTTTTGGCTGTCACATTGTTTGTAGCATGCAGTTTTTTGGTTTATTTTGAGACGTGTGTAGACTCTGAAGAACTGCACAATTCTATCTCCATTTGACAGGACCTGCCAGGGAAATGTGTCTGATAAATGTCAGGAAGTCAGTTTGATTGAATTTTAATTGTAATTGTGTGTGTGTGTGTGTGGCAAATGCATTTATCCAAACCAACATTGAATTTTTTATTGCATTCAAGGTATTCAATACATTTTATCATTTCAAGCATTTCCTGGGAGTCGAACTTAAGAATAATTATTACTGCAAGGTATGTGGGTCTCCTAGGTTTTCTTGAGCTGTCACATTCCTAGACCTGTCCTTAAACTGGTCTTTTGTTCCTTTCCATTTTTTTTTTTTTTTTTTTTTTTTTGCTGTTGCCAAAGCAAATTAATCTCATGCGATCTGACATCTGCACTGCATGAAAAAAACTGAGATTAAGCCAAGACTATTGAAATACTTCTCAGCACTAATTTAGAAGAACTTAGTGTTGGTTTAGGCAGTCATGTTAAATTGGTGTTGAACAGATGACTGGAGTTTAAGGGTCCAGCACGGTTCCTTCCAGACTGAGAAACATAAAAGAGATCTGAAGGAACATATCAAAAACCCACTGAAGGGAAATACGATGAGAATATTTAGAGTCTTTAATGAGGAAGGTCAGAGATGTTAAAACTGAACATGGAAAAAAATGCTCTTTTTTGCTTGTTACTGCAAGGTTGAACCAGAGCTATTAATTAAAATCAAAAAGGGCTAAAGAGGACCTTTTTTTAAAAAAAACAAAAAAAACATTGCTTTAGGAGTTCACTGGTAAGAGGATTTGGGTGCTAACATAACTGAATGTAACATAGGAACAAAATATTTATTTATTTATTTTGCACCTGCCTAACCATGACTGGTTACAGACTGGTTACTGGTTCTATGTTCTTCACAGGTATAAAGTGAGATGAGATCAGTGTAATGCAATTATCATGACATAACTTGTTATTTATTAAAACTAATAAAGGTGATTTGAATATATTGTATGTGTCCTAACTATTACGTTAATAGTTAGGACACATACAATATATTCAAATCACCTTTATTAGTTTTAATAAATAACAAGTTATGTTCACATCCTGTCACACGATGAAGAATACTGAAGAACGCAGATACAAAATAGAAACACAAGGTTTAATTCAACAAACTGGCAGAAGCATAACAGTGTGTAACACACAAACAATAACTGACAAAGGACATCCAAAGATGCCTACTAATATATAGTAGGTGAAAAGCATTACACAAAGAGTATATGGCTGCATTTACACTGCAAATATTAATGCACAGATCCGATCCTTTGACCATATCTGATTTTTTGGCCAGTCTGTTTACATTCACTTTAGACGCGACTGGTATCCGATATCTGTGTTTACATTAATTCTCGCCCAAAATGATGTCCTTGATAGCTTTACATGCACATGGTAGACCCTCAGGTTTTGAATGGCCGTGCTATTAAAATTATTTATATATTTCACGTCGGGTGGCCATGATTACCTGCCAGAATGGATAAGTTAACAGCTGTCGGTGTCATGGATGTTTTGCAGTGCGAAATCTGACTGAACGAATATAGACTGAAAAATAAAGGTAATTTGCGTTTGCTATTTTATCTACAGTCATTAGATCTAGAATTCTGAAGTGAAATAAAGTAGCAGGTAAGATTACATTTATTTGAATGAATTGGAATATAATGATAACTGTTGTGAATTTTCTTCTTTTAAGTTTAAGTTCGCTATTTGTGTGACGTTTTAAGTTATGACTTACGTAAGTAACGTAGTGCAGTGTTCCTGCGTGTATGAGCTTTGCGTAACTGCCTATTCACTATCACTCCAGCAGAGCAGTCAGATCGCATGCTCTCACTAAAGTGCAACGTTTATGTGCAAGAGAAAGTTGATGACAAGTAAGTTTTAATTCAGTGTATAATGTTGTTAATGCAGATTGTTACACTGTATTGCAGTAGCATTAGCTTACAGTGTTCATTATGTCCTTTATGTTTCGCGATCTTTCTGAGTGTAATTTGATCCTGTTTAACGAGCGGATTTGTCCCGCTAGCATCGCGGCTAGAATTGTTAATGTTTACTAAACTTATTCGCTTAAAGTGTAACATCTTTCAGTAAGATAATATAATTTTGTGGTCGCCATTATTACTGCCTGTATTAATAACACAGTCTCATTTCCCTATATAATTCATATTTGGTGGGTTTTGTAATCTTTTATTACACTACGCATTTAATATTGCTGACTCATGCTGATTTCTTGGTCATATTTATATATCAGTTCATTATGTAAGGTTGTTTATCTTTGAGTTTGTAATCTGTTAATTGTTGATTATATTTAGAAAATGAGTATTTATTTCTGTTATTTTATTTATTTCAGAAAACTACCTCAAGTACACTACTATGTGTATATGGTCACCATTGTGCAATAAACGACTAAATTCTATCTGGTGACTCCAACTCCTTGACCAGAGTTCTACAGCGGTCAATAACATATACACCAGCTTTCAGTGGGGCAATCCCCAACAATAACGAGAGAGTGAGCGAGGGAGAGAGAGTAACCTACTCAGTGAAGCTTTTAGATTATTTAAAAAAAAATTAACCGGGCAGAGGTTGAAATTCAGCTGCTGAATGTGTGTGCGCGTGTGCGCACAATTTCTTTCAAGGGAAAAATAGATAAAGTTCCCACCTCAATAATAAAGCTGCAAATTTTTAGTGCAAGTGCATACAGCCACGTCTGCTTCATAATGCAACATAAAAGCTACCTTTTAGTGAGCAAATGTGCTGCCCTTGCCTTGTGGTGGCTTGGAATTCCGAGGAGAATTGGATATGCGTGTTTAGACATAGGTCACATGTCCATGTATCTGATTTCAAACCACATTTGGAAGTGGCTCAGATCGGAGGCGAAAAAATCAGATCTCGGATTTTTGTGTTTACACGTGTGCAACAAATTCCGATCTGTGTCAGATGTCAGCAAAAAATCTGTTTTTTTGTGCCAGTGTAAATGCAGCCTAAGTCTGATTCATATGCTGCATTCATACCTCATCATCTTTAAACACTTTTATATAAGCATTTTTAATTTATGTTCTAACACTTTGTGTGGCTTTAAGAACCTTAATGGGATAATTACTTAGTATTATGTAACTGCAGGCTGTCTCACTAATCATGTTTGTAAGATCAGTACTCACACTGAGCAAAAATGAGAATGCAGAGAAGAATCCTTTGTGTGTTTATTAAGACAACACAAACACAAGCAAAATTAAGATTTTGGTCTGCATTATGTAAGGGACCTATGGGTATATTGGCAAACAAATGTAATTTCTTTAGGGATTCTTTGGCTGAGTTCAGTAACATGCAAAGGCCAGACTCACCATAATTGATGTTTTGAAGAAATTACAGTAATTATTTTAGAGAATTTTAAAACACATGCAAATCAAAAATTAATCTATTATTTGGTCACAAAAAGCATAGATGGAATGTTATGCTGTGATTTCACAGACTGCTTCTTTTAAACTCACCTACTAAGACCCCATCTCCATGGGAACTACGGAGGCCATTCAAAAGAGTTCAGACACCTTATTAAATGGACAATTGTTTTTTGAGACAATTCAAATTTATAATGGGGTATAAATGGGGTAACACTGGACTTATTTGCAAATGCACCTACAGGTATATGCACAGAAGTTTCTCATAGAAGGATATTATATGCTTGATGTTGTGATTCATGTATAATTATTAATAAAATATTCTCTCATTGTTGCCTGAGGTCAGTCTGCTCTGCATATGAATTCAAGCTGTGTCTAAGAATGCCCAGGAAAATGACATTCCAGTATTATTTCTCCTTCAAAGCTTTCCAGCAGGTACGTCTCACTTAGGCAACACTCACGAATACACAAACAAATCATGTGGCAAATCAAATTCCGCTCAAGTGTTTGCTTGTCAAGGACCCATGTTTTCAAGTTCCTGTAGTCCTGCGTGGATTATCTACACCTTGACTGAAGATGCTCACTACGTTTGTATTTCATCTGAACACTGAAGCAGCGGTACAGCATGATCTTGGCTCAGTCTTAATGTTCCAGACATAATAGTGTTTCATAAAAACATATTTAGAAAAATAAAATAATTGGGGATGTAGATCAATAGAAAAAAAGAATCAAAATAATTTCATAAAACACTGATAAATTAAATGAATTGCAAATTATGGTATTGTTGATGTACATTTAATGAGAAATACACATTATTGTCCAAGCATATTATTGTGGTGGATAATTAAAGTATTGTATAAACATCACAAAAAAAAAAAAAAAAAAGGCTCTTCAAAATCCAATTCAAATTTTATTTCCAATCCAGTTGGAATTAGTAATTTTTTAAAGATTTGTTTTTGGCATTTTGCCTTTATTGGGATAGTATAGAGTAGACAGGAAGTGAAATGGGAGAATCGGGAAAGGTCTGTGAGCTGGGATTCGAACACGGGGTGACCCAAGTTCGAATCCCAGGATTTTGGAGAGTTACCCATGAGTCTGCATCAGCTCTGAACCAACTTATTTTAACAGAAAGAGAATGAAAACTCTGGTTACCTTACCATATAATATAAATACACTATATTGCCAAAAGTTTTGGGATGCCTGCCTTTATGTGCACATGAACTTTAATGACATCACATTCTTAATATGGAGTAATATGGTTTAATATGGAGTTGGCCCACTCTTTACAGCTATAACAGCCTAAACTCTTCTGGGAAGGCTTTTTACAAGGTTTAGGAGTGTGTTTATGGGAATTTTTGACCATTCTTCTAGAATCAGGCACTGATGTTGGACAAGAAGGCCTGGCTCGCAGTCTCTGCTCCGATCGAGTTGTGCAGGCTAGTCAAGTTCCTCCACACCAAACTCGCTCATCCATGTCTTTATAGACCTTGCTTTGTGCACTGGTGCTCAGTCATGTTGGAACAGGAAGGGGCCATCCCCAAACTGTTCCCACAAAGTTGGGAGCATGAAATTGTCCAAAATGTCTTGGTATACTGAAGCATTAAGAGTTCCTTTCACTGGAACTAAGGGGCCGAGCCCAACCCCTGAAAAACAATCCCACACCATAATCCCCCCCTCCACCAAACTTTACACTTGGCACAATGCAGTCAGGCAAGTACCGTTCTCCTGGTAAGTGCCAAACCCAGACTCGTCCGTCGGATTGCCAGACAGAGAAGCGTGATTCATCACTCCAGAGAACACGTCTCCACTGCTCTAGAGTCCAGTGGTGGCGCGCTTTACACCACTGCATCCAACGCTTTGCATTGCACTTGGTGATGTAAGGCTTGGATACAGCTGCTCGGCCATGGAAACCCATTCCATGAAGCTCTCTAAGCACTGTTCTTGAGCTAATCTGAAGGACACATGAAGTTTGGAGGTCTGTAGCTATTGACTCTGCAGAAAGTTGGCGACTTCTGCACACTGTGTGCCTAAGCATTCGCTGACCCCGCTCTGTGATTTTACGAGGCCTACCACTTTGTGGCTGAGTTGCTGTTGTTCCCAACTGCTTCCACTTTGTTATGATACCACTAACAGTTGACCGTGGAATATTTAGTAGTAGTGAAGAAATTTCACTAATGGACTTTTTGCACAGGTGGCAACCTATCACGGTACCACGCTTGAATTCACTGAGCTCCTGAGAGCGACCCATTCTTTCACAAATGTTTGTAGAAGCAGTCTGCATGCCTAGGTGCTTGATTTTATACACCTGTGGCCATGGAAGTGATTGGAACACCTGAATTCAATTATTTTGAGGGGTGTTTTGGCAATATAGTGTATGTATTTAACAGTACAACAGAAGAAATTTACAGTAAAATACTGTTTTGTCATATATCTATCATCTATCATATAACTATCATATATTTTATGGTAAAAATATATATTACTGTATATTCAAAAAGAAGATACATGTAATTTTATAGTAAAATACTGTAGAATGATGTCTTTTTGTTAGTAAAAATCACCTTTAAACAGCACAGTGAATGACATTACTGGAGATCCCTGTGTGACACTTCACATTTGATTACATTTTATGTAAATAATAATGTTTCTTCTTATTTTTGTTATTAGTTATGTATGGTAACACTTTAGAATAATGTTCTGTCATTAATAAATAACTACACAGGAACAAATGAGTAACACAATATTAACATTCTAACTACTATTAACTAACAAGAAACTCTGATTAACTAATTAGTAAGTAATAGCGCTCAGTTGAATGAGGTAGTTCACTTTTAGCTAATCAATAACTACAATTTTTTCATACCTCCCAGAGAACTACTAAGAACTACAGGTTCATAATTAATGTGAATAATGCATAATGTATAATTAATTCTAAGGTGAAGATTATTGTAACCCACTAGTAATGAGTCAAGTGTTACTACATCCTTTAGAAGGAATCACTAATTATTTGGATCAGTATTCTAAAGTGAAAAGCTGTTTGTTTTTGGAATGTTTTTCCTCCCTTGTTTGTTAGATGGTAATTTCACAATTATAATATTGCCAGTTTTTGTGTCCAGTGTGAGACCACCTGTGCAGAACTCATAATTAATTTTCATCTTTATTCATCACAGCACTTTTAAAACCGCTGTAAATGCATTTTGAGGTGCTAAACAGATCAGCTGCCTGTACATTTTTGTTTTTTTCCATCAAAAGATTTCTAAGCTACCTCACTCAACACAGCTACTGATCCCAACAGGCAACAACATCAAACTAAATACCTCACAGATGGAAATACAACAGAGAGAGAGTGAGAGGTTCTTATGAAACAGATGATAAACAGACTAATGGAGCAACATGCACAGTAGTGCATATTAATAAAACACAGTTGTAGCACTGTAATAGGTTGGATTTATTCAAATGAGCTCTGTGCCTTGTGCATTTGTTTAAGTTGAGCCCTGCACCATTTGATTTAACCAATTAATGACCCTTAAAAGCTCTAATGAGGTAATTAGCTAAATCTTGGGCCGTGTTGTGTAGCCGCAACCTGCAAGTGTGGCCCTTAAGGGTTATGAGTAATGCTAATTCATATTTGTTCACTTCAAATAGCAGCAAAAGTCCATTGTGTGTTTTAAAGCTGAGGCTGGATTAGTGAGGTTTCTATGGTTACTGACAGCACACTGTTTATTTGTATAGTCTTCTGTCTCTTTTGCAATGTTCTTCTCATAATCTTCATTTTCTCTCTTCTCAAATACACACTTAATGTCACAAATGAGCCAGTGTTTCTGTATTTAAAAATAGGGTGGTTTTAGGATTTATTGTTCAACATGTTTACTGTCTTCTGACATGTCCCTGGTTTCACTGGATTGAACAGTACATTGCTTCAAAGAAAACTGTCTTTGTAATTTTGCATCATAATATAACTTGTCTACTCCTCCTCTGAAATGACTTTAGCTGCTGCCGTCATTCAGGCTGTGCAGGCAATTTTTTTGTCAACATTCATGGCATCATATCTTAACAAGAGTTTTAAAATTGAAACATTTCTCAAGCACACTGCACATTCTGCTTCATGTCGAGAGCTACCTCTGTGAATTATTTGGTTCTTGCTGCATCTGGATAGACCAAAGTCAACACAGTTTCCTCTCATTTATTTAGTGCTGGTCAAAACAAAATGCTGAGCCACAATTTAAGGAATAATTGACGATGGGCTGTTGAATTATTCTAACACTGGTACAGTATATTGTGGATACTCACCTGAATATATATGGATTTTTTTTTCCTCTATTTATTTTGCTGTTTGTTGTTTCTTTGGTACTTTGGTTTTTGTTGTGCACCTGTATACATCACCAAAGGACTGTCTATTTTTAGCACTGTAATTCAATTTCACCTTGCATGAAAGTGCTGTTGTGGAGTGAGCCATCATTTTTTTTTTTTTTTTTTTTTTTCTTTCACGAACACTCATTACATCCCCAAGTGAGCTGGTGGTGCTGCTTTGTTACACGTACATAATAAAACGTAATTTTGTGGCAAAAACATGGAAATAATTTGCAGTTTTTATCCTATTGTTTACTATATTTATTTGCTTGGTCAGTGTTGTTGTGGGTTTTAGTTCTTTTGCTGCTGTAGGCTGTAAGGACCGTTGAAATAACTGAAATCATTTGGCAAAGCGATATGGACACGTAATGCAGTCAAGAACTACTTTAGCTGGGTGTTTCCCTGAAAATAACTGCACACCTTAGAACCTTCGCCAACCAATCAGATTTAAGCTTTCAACAACCCCATAGTATAAAGTAAAACAGTCAAAAATGTGACTTGCAACACTATATCTGGTTTATAGAGCAGTACTGAGGCTCTGGGTGATTTTGTGACAAGACATGAAACAGACAAGCTGATAACTCACAGTCAGAGCTTTGAAAACATTCAGGGCTAGTGCCACCCATGATGTAAGGTAAGAAAAAGAGAACTTGTCAACACTCTTATTTACTGACTGAAAGTTATCATCTTGAAAGTTCCCTCTCTTTCTTTTGGCCTCAATTCCATCTCTCCACCACTCTTCTTGAGCTGAGGCTGAGGTTTCTTTTATCTGCTGTCAGTATCTACTGCCCTGATGTCTGTGAAGGTGTCTGGAGTAAAGAACTGATTGATTTGAAGTACTCTGTGTAATTCACACTTCGGACAGGATGTTGGACAAAAGTAACAGCATACCTTGCCACTCAAGGCCACTGAAAATGAACTCAAAATGCAACTGACACTTTACAGGTTCACAGAAAGTATAGTGTATTGTTTCGCTTTTGCTCCCACCACAACTTCAGTCCTCTTCTTAAGCACATAGGCTTCAAACTCTCTGGCCGTGTTTTCCTGGCTGACCACTGCTCGTGGCAGACAGTAAATATCCCTGGCAGATCTATATCAGGGACACAGATGCTTCACAACATGTAATTATAGCTTAATGAATGAACTGTTGGGCAGAGGAAACAGTTATTTACAAAGAATATTTTTTTTTTGAAATGGTCTACATTCATTTATACAGGTTTTTTTCCCCATTAAACTTTTCCTAGCATACATGTAACTGTCCTGACCTTCACTTGCCTGGAATCCACATACCAAATAATTCCAAAAACTGCCCCAAAGCACCCGTCTTACACACAAACGGTGTGTTGCTCTCTCTCAGCAACAGATATACCCGTCAGTACACTGTGAACAGAGACATCACGTCATCTCTATCTTTGCTGATTCCAGTTCTCACTGACATGTGTCATCTTACATTTATTTCCGTTTGTGCTTAAGAGCAAATATATATTTTTGTGTGGGCAGCCTGGGCAAGTTGTGATATGATTTTTGTTGAGACAATTGCATAAGACAATTGTATTTATTATCTGTCTCAAATAAATAACAAATATTAATAAATAATATTTAAATAATAAATGAATATTATTCAAAAATCAATTAAAGTGGATGGTTTCTTACATCCACCAGTGAGCAAGACAAAGGGAACAGTGGCAAGGGAGACTGTCGAAAGATCCTACAAGTACGTTCCCTGCTGAAAAATCCAGCATCCAGGTATGTTTGCATACTGGTTTACTGATTACCAGCATGAGAAGTGATAGTTGACTAGCCAAACCAACTCAGTTTTGTTTGAGAACAGCATGTCCACCAGCTATACCAGCACTATACTTGTCACGGTTATGTTCAGTTTGTTTAGTTTTCATGGACTTCTAGTTTGTTTTCATTCTTCTCATGTGTTCCTTTGTTAATTTTCCCGCCACTCCTTGATCGTCATGGTTTCTGTCAGTATGAGTTCATTTGTATCAGCTGTGTGTCATTAATTATCTTGTTTGTGTTCCTACATAAGTTGTACCCTTGCTTTCATTCTCAGTCGTGTTAAGTTGTGTTTGCACTGCCTGTCTACCTGCCTTTTGGAATTTATCAGTAAACGTTGTTGTTTGGAATATTATTCTTCTGCCTTTATCTTCTTGCCTGCGTACAACCGTGACAATACTAGCATAAACCAGCCTAGACCAACATGCTGCTTTATGATGGATATTTAAGCAGGGATGGAAGAAAAAAAGAGATTAAATTTATTTTCATAACACTACATTTGGTTTGTATTTCTTACTGTTAAACACTAGGGCTCTCAATAGAATAATGACTTCTGGCCAGCGTTTAGAAAGCAGAAGAAAATAATACAATAATATGTAAATTCAATAAATGTTTTAAAAATGATTCATATTTAATTAATATGTTAAGTTAATGCATTGACTTTGACAGACCTAAAATAATATACACTTCCTGCCAAAAGTTTGGAATCATTAATGGGTTTTTTTTAAAAGTTTTTTTTTTATTGCTTTTGCTCACCGAGGCTGCAATTATTTGATCAAAAACATAAAAAAAAGAATATTATTACAAGAATTGTTTTCTATTTTAATATATTTTAAAATGTAATTTATTCCTGTGATCAAAGCTGAATTTTCAGCATCATTACTCCAGTCTTCAGTGTCACATGATCCTTCAGAAATCATTCTAATATGCTAATTTGCTGCTCAAGAAACATTTATTATAATCAAAATTGAAAAAAGTTTTTGCTGCTTAATATTTTTGTGGAAACAGTGATACATTTTTTTTTTCTATTTTGAATTTCCAATAAAGTTGCTTGTGCAAAGTGTTTCAGCAGAGCTCCGCTCAGTATTATCTATTCATCAAAAAATTGAATTTCATCTCCCTCTCAGCAGTAAAATATATTTGTATCTTTCATCTGTTTGTTGCAGGTGTCCTGTATTGTTGAATCCAGAAAGCTGTGCTTTATATGAATGGTGTTGTACTTTTGAATGAAGGGGTGAAATGTCAAAACCTGAAAACATCGGCTCAATCGTTCTTCTCTCCCTGTCTTAAACACCTGCCAGAACACAGTGCCAGTCCAATATCAGCCACTTATCCTCACCAACATCACTGCCTGCTGCTATATATATGTTGGTCTCATTTTATTTGTATATTTGTATCCACGTACTTTCAAGTGCAGTACTGGATTATTTTCAGGTGCAGACTGTGCAATAGAAAGATCAGAATAACAAACAGAAGGGGATGAACCATTAGAAAAGCACCAGTATAGATGCTCATATTCAAGAAACCATTACCGAACGGAAAGATGCAGTAACATACATATTTATGTCAGTTTACACTTTATGTGGCAAGGTTATACCACATCTCAAAAAGCAATAAAAGTCCATTTATGTTTTCTTTCTGCAATCATTTTGTGTCCCACAGAGCACTAGAATTTCAGGTATTGCTCAGTCAATATATAATACTGGATTGTATTTCATATTGTGAAACCTTCTGTATATGAAAGAGGACATCTTGGGGTTTTCTGTGGTAACCAATTTACCAAGACTGAAACATGATAAACAGTTTGTCCTGTAGCAAACAGCTGCTATTGCAACTATCATTCTTTTGACTGGAAGATCTCAGGATGAAACACACACTCAGCAATGACTGATGGAATTTGTCAGAACTAATTCATCCTGTATTCATTCGCTCTTTATTCTCTCTCTTTCTCTTTTTCTCTCTCTCTCTCTCTTCCTCTCTCTCGCTCTCCCTTCAGTTTTTCTGCATCTTTGCCTCTTTTTTGATGTACATCCATGTTCTTTTCTCTTTTATCTCCTTTTCAGTATGGCAGAATGTGCCGCCTGATTCAGATTGTGACTGTGTCCGCTCTGCTGTGAGTTTTAATATCCACAGGCATTTCAAGGACTGAATGCTGTAATATTATGCCATATAAAATTAAGGATCATTTTAATATATTATTTTGCCTCTCATGCTACTCCACTTGTTTTCAGTCTCGCTGTTGTTGTTTTTTGTTGTTGTTGTTGTTGTTTTTTTTTCAAATGTAGAAAGATGGAAAGCTGAGTGTTACAAGCAGGAGACCTCCTGTCCTTGTAAAAGGATTGTGTTCCGGACTAAATTAGATTCACTGGTGTAATAGAAAAGAATAAGGCAGGCACAAGGTTTAGGTCTGCAAGGACAATTTTCCAGGAATCAAAGCATAATGTCTCCATTTCCAGGCAATTAGGATTTACTTTAGGGGAACTGTAAGTGCATTCCATTTTCGTTGAGATAGCTAATCATTGTTTTTGAGCAAATCCTGCCACTTGTTACTCAAACTAACATACAGAAAATGCGATAAGAGTCATATTGGTTGTAGTAGACTTATAATTATATTTATTGCCAAGAAACAAAGTAAATTCATTAGAATCACTGATTTATTTTGACTTTCATGACCATCAGTGCTCACAGCAGAAGCAATATGGTCCCTGCTGCTCCTCATTTTAATGTTTGAATAATCAAGACATCAACATTTAATTTGCAATTCCAAAAGAATCAAAGGGGCATAATACATATTAATTAATTTACCACTGCTCTTGTGGTTTCGAATAAAAAACACTGTTTTCAATTCAACTTGAGTTAATCAACTGCATTAGTTTAAATCAACAAAAGTTAATTTTTAGTATTAGATACTTGAGTAGAAATAGAAGTGTGCTTGGTAAGTTTTTGTTTATGTTTGCCTGTTTTATTCGTTCCAGTAGTACCAGTTGTTTTAAACTCTACACTGATGCCTGTCAGCCTCCAGCAGGACTGCTTGTTTAGACATTTTTATTTTTCCACTCATACTCATTCTGTTTGGACTGGTGATGGTGAATCAGCATGTTTGGACTTGCTGACATTTTGTCAACTTGGAGTCAAATTGTATGTTTGACTGCTTGTTTGGACATTTTATTTTCACCTGACACACATTCGATTTGAAGTGTCTGGTGGGTCGTACACATGATCCATAGCATCATTTTAGGCAATGCTATTTACTCAGGTATGGTTGTTGTGTTTTGTCTGTAGTATGCACATTGTGTGTCTTTTTTTTTTTTTTTTTTGCTTAGTTGCTTGTTTTCTTTAGATGTTTTTTCAGTGCTGTCAAATCGATTAATCGCAATTAATTTTTGTTAATTGTTTACATAATATATATAACAGTGTAAATTTGCTGTCCCCTCAAAATAACTCAACACACAGCCATTAATGTCTAAACCGCTGGCCACAAGAGTGAGTACATCCCTAAGTAAAAATGTCCAAATTGGGCCCAATTAGCCATTTTCTCTCCCTGGTGTCATGTGACTTGTTAGTGTTACAAGGTCTCAGGTGTGAATGGGGAGCAGGTGTGTTAAATTTGGTGTTATCGCTCTCACTCTCTCATACCGGTCACTGGAAGTTCAACATGGCACCTCATGGCAAAGAACTCTCTGAGGATCTGAAAAAAAGAATTGTTGCTCTACATAAAGATGGCGTAGGCTATAAGAAGATGGCCAAGACCCTGAAACTGAGCTGCAGCACGGTGGCCAAGACCATACAGCGGTTTAACAGGACAGGTTCCACTCAGAACAGGCCTCGCCATGGTCGACCAAAGAAGTTGAGTGCACGTGCTCAGCGTCATATCCAGAGGTTGTGTTTGGGAAATAGACGTATGAGTGCTGCCAGCATTGCTGCAGAGGTTGAAGGGGTGGGGGGTCAGCCTGTCAGTGCTCAGACCATACGCCGCACACTGCATCAAATTGGTCTGCATGGCTGTCTTCCCAGAAGGAAGCCTCTTCTAAAGATGATGCACAAGAAAGCCCGCAAACAGTTTGCTGAAGACAAGCAGACTAAGGACATGGATTACTGGAACCATGTCCTGTGGTCTGATGAGACCAAGATAAACTTATTTGGTTCAGATGGTGTCAAGCGTGTGTGGCAGCAACCAGGTGAGGAGTACAAAGACAAGTGTGTCTTGCCTACAGTCAAGCATGGTGGTGGGAGTGTCATGGTCTGGGGCTGCATGAGTGCTGCCGGCACTGGGGAGCTACAGTTCATTGAGGGAACCATGAATGCCAACATGTACTGTGACATACTCAAGCAGAGCATGATCCCCTTCCTTCGGAGCCTGGGCCGCAGGGCAGTATTCCAACATGATAACGACCCCAAACACACCTCCAAGACGACCACTGCTAAAGAAGCTGAGGGTACCTAAACCCTATTGAGCATATGTGGGGCATCCTCAAACGGAAGGTGGAGGAGCGCAAGGTCTCTTAACATCCACCAGCTCCGTGATGTCGTCATGGAGGAGTGGAAGAAGACTCCAGTGGCAACCTGTGAAGCTCTGGTGAACTTGATGCCCAAGAGGGTTAAGGCAGTGCTGGAAAATAATGGTGGCCACACAAAATATTGACACTTTGGGCCCAATCTGGACATTTTCTCTTAGGGGTGTACTCACTTTTGTGGCCAGCGGTTTAGACATTAATGGCTGTGTGTTGAGTTATTTTGAGGGGACAGCAAATTTACATATATATATATATATATATATACTTTGTATATATATCTGTATATATATTTATATACTTTGCTTTGTGAGTGGTTGAGTTTGTGTTTATATATATATATATGTAAACACAAACTCAACCACTCACAAAGCAAAGTATATTATAATATGTATTTACATTTAATGGTTACGCTTTATTTTGACGATCCACTTTAGACATTCTAATAAGTATAAGTAACCTTGCAACTACATGTCAACTAAATCTCATTAGAGTATTAGTAGACTATAGGGTCATTCTACAGAAATGTCCACTTTTGGTATGGCAAGATGTCTTAAAATGTATTTCTTTTTCTAACATTTAAACTTAGACCACATTATTAGATTACCCTTTGACTTTATCAATACACATAAATGACTTAAAAGTGCATTTATTTAAAGACTGCATGTACCATTTTTTTTTTTGTCATTGGTGTTACCTTACTTCTTTGGCAATATTAAAGGTTTTTATGAAATATTATTTCTCAATTTTTTCAGCACATGCAGTCAGAGTTACAGGAAAATAATGATAATGCAACAAATAAGGAGATTATGCGTTATTTTAATCAGCTTTGTTAAAAGCGTGATTGAATGATGTTAGTTTATTTGCGCAACCATGTATTTGCTATAACAATAAAAATATTTGAAAAACAGTTATAAACAGGGGGGGGGGGGAATGGTTGAAAAAATGGTTGAAAAACATCCATTGTAGTTTGAAATTGGCCACTGATTGGTAAAGCCAGTAGTCTAATCATTTCTTCCTCATTAGAGAGAAAACAGGTGCATCCTATACAGTAGTGTTGTTTGTTGAACCACCTGACTTATCTCTGTTTCAAACAATGGTGCATATTTCCATTTTGACATAGTTCCAACAACATTTCTTGAAGCAAGTGACATGAACGTGAGCAAGAATGTCATACTTTTTCACATAGCCCAAGTATTGCATCTATTACTCAATGCTTGCAGAGCACCTTGACTTCTTTCCTTTAATAGAAATTAAGGCAGATGAGGATGGACAATTAAAAAAAGAGAAGCACCCCCTTGATAAATGTGACATTGATAACACATCAAGTTGTAGTCGATAGGATTATCACCTGGGACTTGATGCTATCCTGTGCCTTATCTCCTGCTCCCTCATTATTGCTTAATCGGGTAATCATTCATATTCCTGAATATGTATTAAATTTGAGGAATGCAACTGATCTCTATTAAGTTTAGCCTGTTTCCACTGAAACACAATCACAAACACCTTGTGTTTAAATGATTGACATGGCTATTTTGTGATATTTAAACAGATTGAGGTCTACATAAGGTGAATCTGCAGCTTTAAAGAAATTTTAAAAAGAAAAACTAAGCTCTTTTATTCTGCAACAGGGGTGGGCAAACTCGGTCCTGGAGGGCTGCTGTCCCTGCAGAGTTTAACTGCAACCCTGATAAAACTCACCTGCGTGAGCAGCTGAGAATCAGCGACTTTACAGACAGCGTATTTTACAGACATTTTTAAAATGGCTGCTGCAAGGTATCAAACCAATCAGTCATGGTATACTCACTAAATTAAGTAGTTTAATCCATTTGTATTCTAGTTTTTTAAAATTCCCTAACAATAAAGTAGGTCATACCAGAGAGTTCAACTAAAAGATTCATATGAAATCATGAGATAAATGAGAACATTTCTGATAACTGAAAAGAGACAGCGGACTTTCAATGGGTCTTACTTCATAGATCTTCAAGAAATAGGAAAAGGGAAGTCGAGGGATGTCATCAGTGTGATTTTGTGTGACAGTGTGATTGACACAACTCCAGAGGACCACTACTTTCATTATATATTTTATAATATTTATTACGCATTTTGTTTCTTTTTGTCATTTACATAATATATTTGGTAGTATACATTATTGTATTTTAAATGGTAGAAAAACCTGTTTCTGACCTCAAAATAAAGTACTTTCCTTCTGTACATGACTGTGGGGACGAGCACTTCTGTGGCGTTTGGAATTCTTATAATTAATTAAAAAACAAATATTGCCACATTAATGGCTCAAGAAGGTGTAATTGTTCAAATAACATATTGTTTCATTTTAAAATATAAAGAAATTGTAATCCTAAAGTGTTTTTCAAGTGTAATATTTCTGTAAAGGCTAGGGACAGAAAAATGGACGTTTCTGTAGAATGACCCAGTAGTAGTAGGCTATATTTATATATGTCTCACACACAGATATATAATGTATTATGTATGTATTATTTCGACGATCCACTTTAGACATTCTGCTAACTATAAGTAACTTTTCAACTACATGTCAACTAAATCTCATTAGAGTATTAGTAGACTGTAGTAGACTGTTAGGTTAGGGTTCGGTTTAGTAGAATAAGTTGACATGTAGTTGCAAAGTTACTTACAGTCAGTAGAATATCTGTTGGGAAGCATCAAAATAAAGTGTTAGCAGATATTAAGCAGACAGTCTACTAGTACTCCGGTACTCTAATGAGAGTTATTTTACATGTAGTTGCAAAGTTTAGGAGAATGTCTAAAGTGGACTATTGAAATAAAGTGATATAATGCTTTGTGCTTTGTTGCTTATGATAAGACATTTATGCTTCAAGTAGCTACTCATGCATAAGACTAAATAAATCAAACGCAATACAAACTATAACCAAAGCAATACAGGAATATAAGGACATACTCCACTCGTCGCAAGGAAAGAGAGCTGTGCGCGCTCACCTGTAGAACGGTCTTAGCAGTTATCGAGGACACGATGGTGGTGCATATAAGCTCATCCTTCATCAGTCGCTGTCCCATGGTGAAAAGCATCGGAGTGGCCAGGAGAAAAGACGCGACCCACATGGCGCTGATGAGTTTCTTGGTGCGGCTCCGCGACATGATGCTCTTCGCCTTGAACGGGTGGCAGATGGCCATGAAGCGCTCCACGCTCAGGCTGGCGATATTGAACGCCGTTGCATACGAGCAGCCGTCCCGAAGAAAGTAGTAACCTTTACAAACAGCCTCCCCAAAAGCCCACGGGTGATGAACCCAGATGAAGTTGTATAACTCGATGGGCATGCAGAGGATCAAGATGAGCAGGTCGGATATGGCCAGACTCGCCAGGTGATAGTGCACCGTACTCTGGAGGTTTTGAAGAGATTTTTTCGTGAGAAGTGTGTACAGGGTGATCGAGTTCCCCAAACACCCAATTACAAACAATAGCACATAAATCACAGTGACGAAAACTTTAGAATAGATGTCTGTATTGACGTCCAGATCCTCTTCGGAGACGAGCTCCGTTTCATTGTCCAGGATTTGCTGGGATCGGTTCGCCGAAGAGAGAAGTTTCTGCGTTAAGATGCGCAAGTCTATGAAGTTGCGCCCTGATAGCGTAGTATTAACCTCCATGGTAGTCGTTAAATATCAACACATAATAACGAATGACAAATTAATAGCGCGTTCCTTGTAAAGTGTTTCACATTTGTACATTTGGTGAGCTATGCGTAAAGCTAGTGAGATACTGGTCACTGCTCTGAACTTGCTCTCACAGGTCTGTGAAAGCGAGGCGCCCAGACGCTTTTATATGATGAGGAGGCGTACGAACGCAAACCTTGAGCAATGACGCAGTGCCATTTAGCCATTGGTGTATTTTTACTGTGAGACTGAGCTACCTTGAACATATAAGAGCGTCTCAGTTCTGAGTGCTTTATTGAAATGTCCTGAATTTATATGCATAATCCAACTTGTAACAATAATTCCTGTAATTTCTACTCCACTTTACGAGTTCTCAGTGTTTTCTTCATCAGTAACCGAATTATAAATAGTCAAAAAATTCAATATTCTGTATCTACTCATCACTGCTGGTTGTCACTTTTGCTCCAATTTTTTTTTATACTTTACTACTTTGTTCTGTGATAGTGACCAGCTGCCTGCACATTATAGTTTATTATATACCTATTTAAAAAGAAATATACTGTAAGGAAATTAAATATTGAACTGAGTTTGAAAATTATGAATTTATTATTGAAATTATTTTGGTAACACTTTGCAATAGGGTGCACTAATATGCATTAATTCATGCTTAAAGGATTAGTTCACTTAATGAAAATTACCCCAAGCTTTACTCACCCTTGAGCCATCCTAGGTGTTTATGACTTTCTTCTTTCTGATGAACACAATCGGAGAACTATTAATAAATATCCTGACGCATCTGAGCTTTATAATGGTAGTAAGAGTTACCAAATGAGTATGAGCTGAAGAAAATGTTTCCATCCACATTTCAAAATGTCTTTTATCTTCAGTTCATCTAAGGCTGTGGCTGAAGAAAGTTAGTTTGTGTTCTTATTTCTCTTTCTTTCAGTGCTTGTTCACAGCAGGTGTTTGAATGATTGAAAGAATGTTTCAGGAACATCATACTAACCTTTAAATAACATTCTATCAACATCAAGGAAACTGTACATTTTCACCGTACGTTCTTGGAATGTTACAAATCAACGTTCCTAGAATGTTGAATTTTAAATCAAAATTAAGTTGAAAGAACATTTGAGGAACATCATACCTTATAAAAACGTTCCTGTAACGTCAAGAAAACCGGACGTTTTTAATGTTCCCAGAACCAACACTGAATATTTAGAGAACGATCTTATAACAAAATTCTGTTAGCTGGATACACGGCAGGTGCAAACGCACGTATCTGATTCAGATCTGATTTATTTCCACATATGAATGAGGCCTGAAACCAATCTGTGAATATCGGAATCCATGCGCTTTTTTCCTCCTCATGTCCAATCTGTGCCACATGGGAGGAAAAAAATCCTCCCACAGGTAATCGCACAGATAATCATGTGTTAATGTATGACTCATGAAGAACTAAACCATTAATGAATTATTACTGCATCAGCAACTAAGTAATATATGAATTGCTATTAATTAAATGTGTCATAATGTATTAATTCCTTAATAATATATTTTATTAACTAAAAGTATAAATTAATGTGTTAATTGCCACAATGGGTTGAAGCCATGTATTTCAACTTCCATTTATCTGCTTTAATTAATCATTAACTAATGATTTGCAAATGTATCATTATGTTATGACTTTACTTGTTGAGGCACATGACTATTAACTAGTTGTTAAGTAATATGTCATTATGGTTTAGACATCCACACTAAGCCATGGATTTCAATTTCCAACCATCTACAACTGGGATTCCACCCTACTGGATGAACTGCCACATCCAGAACCTTGTTGTTCATGGCACAGGAATAAGTCAGGATAAGCTTGAGGTCTAGGATTCAAAGGCAGTGCACTGAGAACATGCGGCCAGGCACTGCTATTTCGTAACACTGTGTCAAGACCAGATAAAAACAATAGAAACCATTAAAATCAGTGATAGTGATGCTACACTGGATGCAAACACAACACAACAAAACACTTCTGTTATAAAAGACAAATGGACTTGCAATAGTCATGTCCAGTGCAAACTAGTGTTGCGGCATGACTCGATAATGGTCGCGTCCAGTTCAAACACTGTGTAACAGCGGTCAGAGGTTCAGATTCTAGTGTGCTGATATTTGTGTGCAGCCCATCATACCCGTCAGATTATAGTTGCGCATATAGATTGTGTTCTGGATGGCTACTTTTACAATTTTATGGGCTTTTCTCATGACACCATGACTGGTGTGTTTGGTAAGTCTAGATAACATTTGAATACTATTTGGATATACATAATGAAGGCATATAAATTTATTTATTTGACTTCTGTCAGCAAGTGCTAGCGTAATTCATGACCCACACATATGAACAGTGAAAATGTTCAAAGGTGGCATTTAATTCTATACAATAACTGTCCATCATTGTAAAATGAAGTTTAATGAAGATAATGTTTTTATGGGTCAGGCCTGTCAGGAATCAGGAGGATGGATGGTGATGGATGGGACATCTGACTCTTCTCAGTGTTGTAATCTCTTTCGTCAGCTCTGTCTCTTGTCTGAAGAATAATGGTCTCTGGATGTCCTTTGATTAATAAATTTCTTCACCACCTGCCCCTAATTCTGTCTGTCGCAAGGAGGATGAAGAAAAGCCCCTTCCTAATCCTGGATCTTCATTAGATGACATTATGTAAATCACGTTTTTATGTATACCCATTTTTCACAATGCTATAGCACATCACAGCAGTTTATTGGAAATTATTTGAATTGAACGCTTCACTTATGTTAACATACAGAACATTTGAGCTAAAGCTAAGTGATGTTCTGAGTAATGCGCATTAATATTACAAAATAACGAAACTGAAAATAGCACCATAAGTCAATATAATCTATGCTTTACCCAGTTGTATATATAAGAATAAAGATTTTAAAATTATGGACATTCAGTAATTGAGTTTAATTCACCAAACAGTTGATGGTCCCTATTGACTTCCATAGTATTTTTTTTTTTTCTTCTCCATAATATGGAAGTCAATTGGGCCTATCAACTGTTTGGTCATCAACATTCTTTAAAATATCTTCTTTTGTGTTCAGCAGAAGAAAGAAATTCATACAGGTTTGGAACAACTTGGGGGTGAGTAAATGATGACAGAATTTTCATTTTTGGGTGAACTATACTTTTAATCTGGATTTAGCATTTTTGGTTGTACTTGTAGCCATCAGTTCTGACAGTTCTAATATTTACATTCTGCCATCATTTTCTGACAGAATTTTCATTTTTGGGTGGACTATCCATTTAAGACTAAGAAAAAACAGCCTCTCTGAAAGATATCATGCTAAATTTTGTTATTCTTTATGCTTTCTTTCATTATGGCTTTCCATAAAATCATGACTCCTGAGGTTAGCTCTCTCTCCTCCCTCTCCCTATCCTCTTTGGTAATAACTTTTGTTTCCCACAATCATAAATCATGCAGAAGAAAACAGATGAAGAGAAAACAAACCAAACCAAAAATATTTAAAAAATAGATGAGATGAAAACAGATAATGAAAAACAAACAAACAAAGATACCGTTCATTTTAACATGTTAGTTAATGTCCCATTCATTTCATTCATCATGTCCCAAGAGACTGTCTATAGCACTTTCAGTTCACTAAATCTGAATCCAGGCACTTTAGGCAGTTTATAGCTACACTTTGTGGTTTGGCTCCATTCCGTGTAGATTAATTACCATTTGGATGTAAATGTGACCCCCTTTCTCATGTTAATTAGATTTCACAGTGATCAAGTTTGTAATAATTCTCAATGGCCCACTCCTGATAACCATTTTATAATTTATGGCCATTATTAAAAGTAGAGTAACCCAGCAATCACTTACTGTATAGAACCAGAGCTCTTTTACACAGCAGAAACTTTGCCTGCTGTTCTAATTAATATGGCTTTGCTCCTTCACTGCTTTTACATGTGGTTGTATGTATGATTTTTAAAAACCTCATCTTATAATGAATCAGATAGGACATTCTACTCAACTTCACATAAGTGCAGCATTCCTCTTGGCATGGATAGGAAAGCAAATAGGTGTGAAACATATTTAGCCACAAATCGAGAAGTCAACAAAAGTTTTTCTCAAATTAAAAAGTGCTTAAGTAAAGTCAGTGTTGTAGTATTTGAGACTCAGACTCGGTCTCGAGACCATTGTAACGGTCTTGGTCTTGTCATGGACTCGTGTGCATATTGACTCGGAATTGACTCGTACTCGTACATATTAGGACTCGGACTCATTCCCGAGACCACTCGAGTCCCATTCAAAATATTTCATGACTATTACTGTATGTTAATGTTTGGGGGCAAAGAGCAATGATAATATTGTGGTCAATAAAACAAAATGCATTTGAATTATAATTAACATGACAATGTGTACAATAGTAACGAATCGCTCAAAAGTCGGAAAATTCCTAATATTTTTACACATCCGTCAGTGTGAAGCGTTGCCATAACGCGTTGCTATGGGTTGCGTGCGTGTGCGACTGACTGATTTTCTACAGTCTGTTCGAAACCTCTCTCGAGCCATATATGGTTGTTTCTCTGAGTGCCTATGGCTCGACCGAAGAAAAAAATAAACCAAACAATTTTTTAAACGTTTTTTCCCCCATCAATAATCAAAGCTAGCGTGTCGATTTAATTAAAAATCTATTTATTACATATTTTAAAATATTACATAATTCACCAATGCCGGTTTGTCATGTATAACACCCCAACCAACCGGATCTGGCACAAGTTCAAATTTCATTGGACAACGTGAAGTGGAAATTACATGGACAGACGATTTCTGCTGTTTGTCTCATTTTATAAATTAAATTGCATCGCTGACAAAATGGATGTTAACTGACCACAAAGCGAAAAGTCGCATTAATGGTAAGTAGTGTTCAGTTCATTTAGTGTTGATATACACCGTTTGCTATTTGATGAAACTATCGTAGTTAATGAAGCCAAAGTGCCACCTACAGGCCTATTATGTGAAGTGTAGGCTGGCGAAATGGTGACGTGAAAGGACTTTATTATATTACAATTTTTGATAATTATTAGCTTATGTGGCATTATGAAACAAGTCTCTTATGCTCATCAAGCCTGCATTTATCTTATCAAAAACAGCAATATATATTTTAAAAATATTATTACAATTTAAAATAATGGTTTTCTATTTGAATATACTTTACTGATGCAAAGCTGAATTTTCAGCATCATTACTCCAGTCTTCAGTGTCACATGAGATCCTTCAGCAATCATTCTAATATGCTGATTAATTTTCAAAGTTGGAAAGTGGAAACAGTTGTGCTGCTTATTTTTTTATAACATGCTGTGATCCTTTTTTTAGTCGATTGATTTAAAATCTTTAATTTAAAAATGTTAAAAATAACAGCATTTATTCAAAATAGAAATCTTTTCTAACAAATTACCTTTACTGTGTGGCCTTTTTACCCTTAACTGATAATATTTTTTAAACCAATATCACTCTAAGTAAATAAAATACAATGTACATGCCATGGTATATTTGATGAGTATGCTGCCAATTTTATTGTTTCCACCAAACATTTACATATTCTTTTAGGTCTTTAGATTTCTTTAGGGCTTGCCTCAGACCCAACCTTATGTGAACTTGAACTTGTCTTGGACTCCAACCTCTCTGGTCTCGGTCTCGACTCGGACTCGACTCGGACTCGACCCTCTCTGGTCTCGGTCTTGACTCGAACTCGAATGAGCTGGTCTTGACTACAACACTGAGTAAAGTGTTCTCACAGTAGGTCCCATCATTAAGATTCAAATCTCAAATCTCTTCAAAACATCCGACTCAGGCTTTGAGAATTGTTGACTGCTTGAACATTTGTCACTGCCTCTCCAGCATGTCATTTTATTGGTTATAACTGAGTTGAAAGGAAGGTTCCCAAATGGGAGCTCTGTAATTTCCTCCTGAAGTGGCATGCACCATTGAAATGTTTTCTGAGTCTAATATGGCATGCAGGCATATTGGATCCTATTACTGATCTGTAAATAAGAGTGTCATGCAGTGTATGACCGTTCTCATGCTCTATAGGGGCGGTTTCCCAGACAGAGATTAAGCCTAGTCCTAGAATAAAATGGCACTTTAAACCAGATTAACAGAAATCTGCTTTCTCTGTCATGGTTTAAAATAGTCCTAGACTTAGTCTAATCCAGAGTGTAATAAACTGATTTCCTGGAGGAAGACTAAAGCTACTCCAGGACTAAATTGAGGCTTAAATTAAACCTACCAGGAGGCAGGTTTAACTTCAGATTAACATTGTTTTTCAAAGAAGACACATGTATTACTTGGATATATATCGATATTGATATGCACCGTGTGTGTGTGTGTGTGTGTGTGTGTGTATATATATGTATATATATATATTTTTTAGAAAGATGTGAATATGGAGAGACTTCTTACTGTTTAATGTTCTATTATGTAAAAGGTTTTGTTATGTTAGTGTTTTTTGGAGATTACCGTTGTGGTGCCATTGTTTTCTTTGGATTTGCTTCTCAGTTCCATGCAATTTTAAGCTTTTCTTGGTTCATTCCATGTTTTCTAGGCAACCTCTCTCATGCTAATTCAGATTAGCACAGTTGGTTTTAAATTAATCTAGTTTCACATAAGCTCCATAGTCCAGGTTTTAGTAATCTGTACTTAATCTGTGTTTCAGAAAGCCATTTTTTTAAGCCATGATTAACTATTCTAGATTAAGGCCTGTCCTGGCTTAATTTAAACCCTGTCCAGGAAACCTGCCCCATAGTATTTACCTGCTCGTAACCTTTTAATTTTGTAGCATTCTGGTGGCTTTCTCTATATATAAAAGTCCATTTCATGCTTTCAAAAAACATTTCAAAAATTGAGCACTGCACTGGTAAGGCATCAGCAAAAATATATTTGCAGTTCATTTGTGCAGGACCATTAGTAGCCCAACAGCACTGTGCGAGAATTTGTTCTCAACCTTAAAGAGTGTTTTTTTCTCTGACCAGTGAAGAAGCATGTTGCACTCAAGAAAAGACCACTTGATAAAAATAATTTTTGAGAGGTCTTGACAAAGAAATGCACAAATGAGTGGAAAGAACATGAATTCATTGAAAGGCAGATGCCTCCAACTCTACTGACTATAGAGGTTTAATATATTTCTTATAGGGATATACCTGTATCTGAACATGCTGTGGTGCTTTTCTGTGCCTGTAGTGGATTTCATAAATGTCATTGTGCAGTGCATAGCAATTGTTTAGAGGATTAAATACACGTGGGGATTGTGTTTATAAATGACCTTTGTCACTTGGTGAGCTTGGGTTTTCTCTTGTTTCTCTACTGGGCCAGTGAGCCTTGACCTCCTGGTTTGTACTAAACATTACTGCTGAAAATATGTCTGACCTAAGAGATGCAGCATTTCAAGGGTCATTGAGATAAAAACAAGCCTGTTTCTGTGGGTCATTCATCCACATGCAGCTATAAAAGTAATTGCCATATGATAAGAAATATTTAAGCACTTATTTTGTGCTATTAATATCTTGTTCTCTTTTAAGCAGTCTTTGAACAGGAAATTAACAAGAAATTTGTTATCAGGGAAGGTCAAATTATCTGCCATTTGTGAATGATGAATTTCTACATGGATACAGAATTTTCATTGCCACAAAAATCCCATTGATTCACCACTGAGTCTCACAACCACTCGCAAAGTACAAAAAACACATTAATTGCAATTAGTTATTAATTTACAATGTAAATATGTGATATTCTACAACCTGAATTATGGAAATGTTGGGATGTTTTTTTTTTTTTTATTTGAATGAAATGAAAACTAAAAGACTTTCAAATTACATTAGCCAATATTTTATTCACAATAGAACATATATGACATAACAAATGTTTAAACTGAAAGATTTTACACTTTTATCCACTAAATGAGCTCATTTCAAATTTGATGCCTGCTACAGGTCTCAAAATAGTTGGGACAGGGGCATGTTTACCATGGTGTATTCCCTCTTCTTTTTAAAACAGTTTGAAGATGTCTGGGCATCGAGGTTATGAGTTTCTGGAGTTTTGGTGTTGGAATTTGGTCCCATTCTTGCCTGATATAGGTTTCCAGCTGCTGAAGAGTTTGTGGTCATCTTTCGTTTAATGCCAAACATTCTCTATAGGTGAAAGATCTGGACTGCAGGTAGGCCAATTCAGCACCTGGACTCTTCTACGACAAAGCCCTACTGTTGTAATAGCTGCAGTATGTGTTTTTGCATTGTCCTGCTGAAATACACAAGGCCTTCCCTGAAATAGATGTCATCTGGAGGGGAGCATATGTTGCTCTAAAACCTTTATATACCTTTCAGCATTCATAGTGGCTTCCAAAACATGCAAGCTGCCCATACCGTATGCACTTATGCACCCCTATACCATCAGAGATGCTGGCTTTTGAACTGAACACTGATAACACGCTGGAAGGTCCTCCCCCCTCTTTAGCCCGGATGACACGGCGTCTGTGATTTCCAACAAGAATGTCAAATGTAGACTCGTCTGACCATAGAACACTTTTCCATTTTGAAACAGTCCATTTTAAATGAGCCTTGGCCCACAGGACACGACGGCGCTTCTGGACCATGTTCACATATGGCTTCCTTTTTTGCAAGATAGAGCTTTAGTTGGCATCTGCAGATGGCACAGCGGATTGTATTTACCGACAGTGGTTTAAAATAAAGTGTTAGCAGATATTGGTAGTTGAGATGTAGTTGCAAAGTTACTTATAGTTAGTAGAATGTCTAAAGTGGACCATCGAAATGTGTAACCCATTTTATACTTAGAAGAGTCCCTCAAAATGAGCTTAGACAACAAGCCCAGACCATGTAGTACAGATGAAAATAATAAAAATATTATTTCTTGTTAATTTGTCAATTTCTAAATGAATAAATAGGCAGTGTCTGTGGCTGCAATGAGTCATTAGAACTTATGAAAATGAGAAACCGATTGAGTTGAGTCACCCTTTGAATCAGAATAACCAACACTGGCTTTATTATCTGTTTTCATGGTCACGTGTTAAATGCTGCAACATAAAGGACTATAAATATAAACACTTTTGTCTGCCTCTCCTGGTTGTTCTCTGTCCCATCCTCTGAATGAATAAATCTCCCTCAGAGAGACATTAGCAGAGGTTTGCCTTTGCTCTTTGACTCCCTTTGTCTGAATGTTTCCACGATGGCATTTGGTATTTCCTCCCCCTGAGTCGTTTACGGGTTGCATGAATAATTCATTTTGGTTACATTTGGTGGATTGTGTATTTATTTTTCATTTGCCCACACAACTGAACTGTTGAGATGTGAGATGCATTACCTGTTAAATTACTTGAATCAAAACCACCCTGAAGACCATACAGGAGATGATAGAGAGGTGGTGGTTTAGATGTGAAAAGCCAACAGTCCACCACTCAGGGATATATAGCACTTTAAGCTGAACACTTGCTCTATGAGTACTTTGTGTATTAGTGATATGCATTCACTTGGTGAAATGTTACACTTCAATTAAGCATTACTATTGCTGTTCATTTCTTTTTTTCCTGAGATCTTTAGATTTCATGCTGCATCTTATTCATCATTTTTGACATTTAAAGGGGCACATCACTTCGGGAAACAGTAGGTCTACCCTTCAATTACTCTGCAGGTGACAAGAAAAAGGAGAAATGCTGCACGTTCGCAGGTGTTGGTGTTGACGTCTGTCTCCAACACACCTTTTCGTCATTGTTTGGTGGAAAAAAAATAAAAAATAAGGCGACTGTGATTATATTGTGAAAGGAGAATTCAATTTAGAGTACTATAGTTTGGCCTTTAAGATAAAATTACCTGCGTTTCTATGATGCAACATATAAAATGACCAACCACAGTTGATTTTGTTTTTATGCCATAAGTCGAATACTAATTGTCAAAAAATAATTGTTTATGTGTAATGCATAAAGGATTTAATAATTAATATTAAATGAATATAATAGTTAATTAGCAGCAAAAGCCTGGCAATTTCACCTCAAAAATGCGTCTTAGTGTGAACTGCTTTAATTTGGAGCAGGAAATACAGGGAAGATGAATGCATTATGTCAAATATATTGCATACCCAGAATAAAACCTGATCCTGAGCAGGTTGGTCATGTAGCATAAGTTACCATGGCAATGGCCACCTCTAAAAATCAATTCTTCTTGAACCTTAAAAAAACAGATTTGCTCAAACTAAAATCAAACTTGTCTGGGTAGCCAGTGAAACCGGCTTTGTGAAATAGGTCAAGGATGCATTTGTGCATTGAAAACAGTTTAGAGAATGCAGGGGTCTCGACACACACACAAAAAATAATTGTATTCCTTGTATTCCATCTGATATATATATACAGTATATAGTATATATATATATATATATATATATATATATATATATATATATATACAGTATATAGTATATATACAGTAAATTAATTAACTAATTAATAGGTCCAACAATTACTGTTGCAATTATATTTTTCCACCAGCATCTAAATGCAGTAGATGCTATGGATAAGAATCTCATTTGCTAACTGCAGCTTCAGGACACTTCCCTTCCCTTCCCTTCTAGTGTGGTGCATCTGTTCATAAATCATAAACAAACAGCCTCTTTCCATTGAGCTGTGACATAACATAACCATCATTGTCATCAAGATAATATCAGATCTGCAACTGGCTTTTGTGTGGACTGATAAAATCTAAGCCATTAAATTGATAAAACACATGTAACTTCTGACCATAAATCATTTGAATGAATTAGAAAACTCATTAGACAGATAGATCACAAAATGTGTAGCCCTACCGCTGTTGTTAGAAGCAAGCAAAGATCTATTTTAGTGTAGGAAGTATTTGTGGCAGCATCCTTCAGCCAGTTGTACGCAATTTGGAATGATATACAGAAATAAATAAAAAAAGCTACTCTCTGAAAGAAATCACACAAATAAACAGATTGTTTGTTTAGCAAATCAGAAGGCTTGTGGGGAACTTTCTTCCTAATAATTATTGTGCACGCTGACAGCAGAAGATCCATATATGGGAAGCCGGAAACTGAGAACATGAATTTGAAGCGTTTTTTACACAACATCCTAAAAGTACGCCAGAGGATAAAGAGACCAGAAAGACGGGTCCAAAAAAAAAAGAAATAAGAGAGTAAACTGCTGTCAAGACCACTGTCGTCAAAGATGATTGACAATTAACATACAGTTTGGGTTGACGGTATGGTTCTGTTCTGGACAAGAACTGGACAAGGAGAGCAGCAATAACCTCCTTAGGGTAAACAGAACAGAACCAACATAAATTTATTGCAGATTTCATTAATGTTCAATAATTTAATGTACAACAAATTTAGAGAATTAGGTGAATAGAAGGCCAAGTCCTGACTGGATGAGAGGAGGAGCTGGGGATGGAGGAGGGTAATTAGCTCCAGAGAAATGCAATAAGCTGCTGATAATACTGGTGAAACTTATAAATGGATGCTGTGGTAGGCGTGGAACAGCTGAGAGCCAGCTGATGCAAGCTTGACTGACGTGACCTGCCAGAACTAACACTATGTTTGATTTCGGTAAAAGGTTTTCATTTGCTGAAGGGAGCTGAGAACTTAAAAGGGCTTGGAAACAGCTGGTGACAGGTAAAATAACAAGCTTATGCCAAAGCGCCTGGGTAAGCAGGAAATTGTGAATTTTGATCGGGTGTCAATGCTTCTATTGTTCATCAGCTGGAAAAAAGCTCTTAAAGTGATTTTAATGATAATGTTTCGCAGTGGCAAGGTCAGAAATTTTAAAGTGGGTGGACCTTGGTGAAATAGGGTGGACCTGCATTCCTATTCTTAAATTACATCATTTTACAATACATTACATAAAATTAATTTGACAATTAAGATTAGTTAAAAGTGATTTATTGGCAGCCAAATGTTTCATGAAAACAACAAAATCCATTTATAAATAAAATAACCAATGAGAGCAGAAGGCAGGGGGTACGTTCCTAAAATGCCTGTTTTAGCTGTCCACCACCATACTTCAGACCTTCTTTCCTCCTCCGTTTAATCTGTCAGAGCAAGAGAGGCTTCATCTTCATATGTCCAGTCAGAGCCTTAAGGATTTATGTTGCTCGAACAAGAGCATGGTGTAAATCTGAACAGTTATTAGTTTGTTTTGGAAGCCTGGGGCAGGGCATCCCTAAATGGCATTTATCTCATTGGATTGTGGATACAATTTCTTTAGCCTATGAGGCATGTGGTGTGACTTTACCTTTAGGTATAAGAGACCACTCCACTAAGAGAGTGGCCTCTTCGAAAGCGTTAGCAATAGGTGCATTATTACAAGGCTTTTTGCTGTGGCAGGAGGATCCTCTCTGTATACATTTGTAAGATTTTATAGTTTAGATAATGATTCAACCCCAGGTACTCAAGTCCTTTTGGGTTAATCACTTGACCATTGGAGTTATTATTGCATTGGTCACCACCAAGCTTGGAGGAATTACCTTTTAAAATCATACTGCATCTTCAGTTTTGGATTCAGTTGCTGTAGGCCATCTGGGCCTTGTTCCTGGTCAAGTTCCCTGTAACTGAAATATATCTAATTCTGTTTTATGTGCTCTGGGGTTGGTGCTGTGGCAGGTTAACCTTTCCACACACACCACACTGTTGTGCTATTCACTACTCGTTGTTGTTAGACCAAGAGTTTGTGCTTGTGCAATTCACAACTTTTATTTTATTCTTTCAGAATGGTGGTATTTATGTTCCCATAGCGTCAATGTCATGACGCAGCATCAATTTTTACTCAAAAGGGAATGTCTCAGGCTATGTATGTAACCCGATACCCTGAGAGTGAACGAGATGCTGTGTCATCTTGCCATACTTCTTTCATTCCTGAAAAGTCTTCCTTCAGACTTTCAGAACCTGTTGACGTGCATTTCCTGCATATATATGGTCTTTGTGACGCACTTACGTTACATCACCTGACCATCCTCTTGGCCAATCAAGATTAACGTTTTCTACACATGCTTCAGACACTGGTTCACGCAGAGCCATTCCCATAGTGTCAATGTCATGACGCAGCGTCTTGATCTCTCTCAGGGAATGGTTTCTATTTACAACGTGTTTTTCACAGTGTTGAGCAATGTAGACAATCACAGACATTTTTATTGATTTCTTGAATGCAATGGCCAATCAGAGTTAGAATCCATCCACTGCAATTAGCACTGGACAAAAACTCTGGCTAAGTCCTGCATGCTCGCAAATCCTCTCATTATAACAAAGTAAATAAGAGATTAATTGTGCAGTTTATGCAGCTTTGTTGATTATAACGGAACTTCATGAGATGGTGTCATCGTGATGAACTAAGATGATTGACAGCTTTTTAGTGCTTTTATAAGGACCACTTTTTGCGCACGTTTTATGTGATATATAATCATTTCAGAATTTAAATAAATCTTTTGTTTTTCATGCTTGAAAAGTACATGCTGCAAAGTTTCATAATTTATGTATTTGAGTGATTATTATTGTTATGTATATGTGATTTTTCTCCTTTCCCACAAAAAATATTTTGTCTCATTTTATTTGGTGTTTTATACTTATTGTTGTTGTTGTTGTTGTTGTTTTTGTCCATAAAGTGGAAGTTAATGGTCACCCAAACTGTTTGGTTACCAACATTCCTCTAAATATATATTTTTTATTTTCCACAGAGGAAAGAAAGTTATGCAGGTTTGGAATGAGCTGTGGGCGAGTAAATGATGAGTAAAAGAATGTTCATTTTTGGGTGAATTATTCCATTAAATCCGGTGGATGTTCTCAAATGGCGAATGTCATATTTCTAATCATTTTTCACTCAAATTGTTATGCAGATATGTAAGTTGCAATAAAACATTTCTATTCAATTATTTTAAATTTCTTTAATATTTACTTATATATTATTCAATTATCTAATTATTATTCAAAATAGAAGAATTTTCAGTAGTGGTCTCAGGACTCAGGACAGGATCTTTTACACAGCTCTCTCCCTCTTATGTAGATTGCAAATTTTGCAATGTCGCAACTATCATCATTCCTCAGAAGGCTCTTTCATGTCTCGATCATGCATTATCTTTGAATGAGGACTGATGTGGAGAAGAGAGTGCATAGATTATGTAATATTGACTGGTGTATCTTGTGACAGAAGCATTTGCATGTAATGACAAATGAAATGAGGTGGTCTTTAAAGATGAAACCACATAACTGTAGTATAAATATCTGTGGCTTAAGAGCTCAACAATTTGCAAAGATCACAGAAGTTTACTATTAACAGCAGAAATCTCTCTGTCCTGAATGAGCAGACTGAACTTTCTTTTGCTTTTTTCTGCTCTGCTGATCGCACTCCATGTAATGTGTCCTGGTAGATCTCCAGATGTTTGGAGTGTGGTGTGTGTACTCTTCAGGAAGGGCACTTTATGTTTAACGGTCACTTAGAGACAGTTGATACCCTTGAGAGAAATACATCTACTGTGTAGTGCTCTACAAAGAGAACTGTGCAGGACAAAGATGTCTCGCAGGTCAAACAAATGAAGGATTTGTGCAGGGAACATGGCTGAACAGGTTTGCACTCTGTACAGAATTTCAATTTTTTATGATTTAAAAACATAAACAAATCCTCCAGTCTGCATTTGCATGTTATAAACTGTAACTGCATGTTAGTTTACTGTTCCCAAATTCAGCCATTTTATAAGTGAGTCACTGAATCACTTATTTAACTGGTTTCATTTAAAAATGTTTCATTCAGGAATGGAACACCACTATTGTGTGTTGAGACACAGTGGTTGATGCATTGACTTTGTTTGGAATAATTTTCACTAATGGATCATAAATAAACAAGTTAACTAGAAATATTTTGTCTGTTCTTTGGATATAAGCACATTAGTCACTGGCCAAGAAGCAGAAAAGGTCTAAAGACAGAAAGTTAGACAAAGACAAAAAACAAACATAAACATCAGTACAGCATACATAAGGCAGAAGGATTGGATGTTGGAGAAAATCCTAAGTAGTAATGCCCAAGTTGGACAGGTAAGGGAAGATATTATTGTGTAGAACACTCTCTAAAACTCACTAGTATCAGTATAATTTACATAAAACTCAGAGACGAACATGCTGAACATTGTTGATAGATGGCAATGCAGAGTCTAACACCATTGTAATATCAGTAGTACATGAAGAACAGCATTGCTAATGCTAGCTGAAGAACTGCTGAATGCACCTTCAAAAATAAACTATTAATAATAACATGTTGTATGTTCTGTGTAGTGCTGCAATTGGAAATTATACACTTCACCTTTACATTGTATTAATCTGATTCGGTGACTGATTAAGTGGCACACACACACACACACACACAAACACACACCCCCTCCTCGTATGAACTATGAATAATTAAAAGGGGGTTAAATGAGTGGCTCCTGTGTTTAAGTGGCAATTGTGTGACTTTGAGATTTTATGAGGAGATCCTTAACCTTGGTGAAAGAGCTGTTTTAAAAAGCTTTTTAAAAATTAATTCTGCTCTGGTTTGAGCCTCTTTTTTGGGAGAACAGAACAGAAGATATTTGTATTGTCCAAAGAGAAGGACCATTGTAAACGAGTGCTGATAAGAAGAGGGCAATCACTGAGAGAAAGAGGGAAAGAAATAAGGAAAATAAGAATGAAAAGCTCATTTTGAGTTTCTTTGTCATCCCAACACTCTTAGCTGTTTTTCTCTTTCATCCTAATATCTCTCTTTCCTTTCAAGCCTTATATCTCTCTTCCCACGTACTTTTGTTGATGCTAAAAGGATGAAAACAAACATGGACTTGAAGTCCTGAGTAAAAGACCAATTTCATGTTGTATATAAAATGCCAACAATAGACAAGATTTTATCAAGTGAAGGATGACTAACAATGTCCATGTGCATCTCAGAGGTTCATCTGGACTCTAATAGCTGTATTGATTCAGGCTTCCAAAGAAGAGAATTTATTTGTATTCGATATTTACCTCTCTCTCTCTCTCTCTCTCTCTCTCACACACACACACACACACACACACACACACACACACACATTATAAGGTACATTACATTTGTGCTTGTTTACATGTGTGTGTGCTATACAGAGAAATTGAGGAAGGAAAGGAATGTGGCATTTATTTCTCACATGAAAAAAACAAGAACAGTCTCTCAAAACGTGACTGAACCGCCTTTTTCTAGTTTCTAGATCCAAGGTTTAAACATTTTAAATCTTTTTTTGCTTCAAATCTCCAATTCTCATTGAAAAAGAATGACCCTGTTGATTGATGGCTGAAAATGGCTGCCAGAGTTAACGCCCCATTATGTGCAGTAAGTATGTGTGCTACCACTGCAATACAGTTTCAACCTCCTCTGAAGGATTAATGAGTGAAAATGTGATTTGTACAGCAAATTATATTAACACACTAGCAGCCAACAGTATGTTCTGTTTACTCTCACTGCTGGTTTTCTTGATAATGGCATATCCATTATGCTGCTCTGAGGCATGCAGGTTAAAATCAAAAAGATTCATGAAAATCATTAAGTGTTGCTTTCTTAGAGAGCTTCAAACATGGGATATTATAGCTGTAAAATGAGCCTTCAGTAGGTTCATCAGTTAAGTTAGGAGGCTGCTGGATCACTTTCTTTAGGAGCTTTCGCAACGGAGGAACCTTTTCATAGTTCCTAGAACTATTGGCTGACGTACCCGGATTTTGCCGTGTTCGCATCACAGGAACTAGGAACGATTTTAGTTCAAGGAACTCCTTTTGGGGGAACTAAATTAGCTCCTACTTCAGAGTAGGGTCTAAACCAGCACTATAGGAACTATCAGTGACGTGAGTGTGTTGATCGGTCAAACGCCGGCACCTGGCATTTTTAAAAAGCCATGTAAACATATTTACTTCACGAACATGGAAAACAGTGATAACGGCATTTTCCTGTTGTCTGCAGGGTTGTGTTCTTTTCTCCATCCCGATGATATGTAATACTGAAAGTTGTCGTCAGAGATATTGTCTCTTAGCCTCACTTTTTGCTCTTTCAGTCATGTAAATTATGCGTTTACATTCCATCTCCGCTATCGTGAAACCCACGACACACAACAAACACAGCTCTGATCACGGCATCATCCATCCACCAGTTTTTAGTGTTTGTAAATGCCGTGCTTAAAGACGCTGCAGTCGGCCGCTTCACAGTTTCTATTCCCGGTGCGAATGCAACCAAGTACATGGCCTGAGGTAGAAATTAGTTGTCAGGGAACTATCCTAGTGGCTAGTTCCTGTAACTGAGTTCCTAGAACTATTCAGTGCAAAAGCACCTTTTGTTGTCATCAGTGGTTCCATGAAGAACCTTTAACCCTGAACTGATAAAAAGGAAAAACTTAAATACACAGATGATTAACTAAAATGATGAACAACTGTGATGATTGGGTTACTGTCCATGGTTACAGATTGTGGCGGGAATTGAACAAAGAAGACATGTGACAAATGAAAACAAATAGAAAGAACATGAAATCTGAAACTAACAGATGATAACTGTGACAGTTATCTCCCCCCAGTAAGGTGTGACCTCACGCCATAAAGGAACAACAAAGGGAGGTATAGAGGGGTTTAGGAGGTGGATGAGGAGATGACGACACGATGGTGAGATGCAAAAGAAAAAGAATGATGGTAGGGCGTGGAGCAGGGATGGAGACAGCAGGACGACACAAAGGGATGGTGATGGTAGGACGACGGTCCCCTGGCGGCAATGATGGTGGTTGGCCGATGGCACAGACCCAGAGCTTCCCAGCGCCGACAGTCCACGCCGAAGAAGAGGGAGGGAGGAGCCAAGGTGGTTTAGTGACTGACGACAGCTGGGGATGACTGCGGGAGACAAGGACGAAGGATCCAGAGGCGCAGACTGAGGGTCGAGGGAGCTGAGCGACATCGCTGGTGCAGGAGACCCAGCCACTGTCACGGTGACGAGCGTCATAGATGGAGCCAGAGTACTCGAGAGCTGGGGCAATGATGGTGTGAGTGAAGGCAGAGGTGATGTCGATGGGAAGGAGGAACCTGCTGCAGTGAAGGGGTGGAGGGACGGAGCACAGTGGATGGCCTGTAAGTCCGTGGCGGAAGTGGTGTGATGACTGACAAAGGGGAAGCCGGCAGGACAAGGGAACCCGGAGGAGACGCTAGGCTGAGGGTCTCTGCTGGAGCCGAAGGTGGGAAGAGCCAAGAGGGAGCCGACAGGTCATCGGGCCGAGATGGAGCGAAGGGATCCGAGGCCAGAGGCGGAGCCGAAGGATCCTCCCGGATAGGTGCTGCTGGTGTTTGCTCGACCTGCGGCTCAACGTCATTCCAGGGAATCCCCAGAGATGGCGCAGGATTGGCTGAGATCTATGGTGGTGCCGATGAAACAAGACTTGAGAGAATATGGGTAATCATGACACAGATCACACAGGATAGAGCAAAAAATAATTCCCAGTTCTAACAGTTCTCTTTGAATAATACTAGATGATTCAGATAGCGGGTGGGATAGGGAAGTTCATCAGCCAGTCCTCCGTTTTTAATTCCCTTGGCCGCTGGTGTCTCGGGCCCACACCCCTGGTCAGATCCATGCTGAGGCACTGCTGCCAGGGCGATGGCAAGCTCTGTCCTCTTATCCTCGGGCTCTGGCTCGCTCGTCGCACCAGGTGGTGCTGCTCAGTCTGCAGGGGGCTCATGTGACTTCTCCATGGTCGCTGGTGGTGAAACAGGCTCTGGGTCTGGCAGTGTTCTGAATCAGGGCGTGATGCTCTCCAGAGACCTGATAACGGTATCTCTCCAGTTCAGTCTTGTGGTGTCTGGGAGGTCGATAGGGTGGTGGAAAGTTGCCCCGATCCAGAACAAGGTCTTCAGGGTCTCGTTGTCCAGGAGACAGGTGATGGCAAGATGGCAAAAATTAACTGAAAAGTTCAAAAAATTGGTGCTCTCCTAAACCAAAATGATGAATTGAGCATTATAATCCATAATTTTGGGTCCAGTATTCTGTAATGCTGAAAGGAAGATCCACGGAAGACGGAGATGAATATAAAAATAGATGAAGTTTATTAGATAAATGCCAACATGCGAGACAGATTGTACAACACACAAACAATACCGGACACTTTAATTGTTTTAAGGATATTTGAGGTTATTTAGTTAATTAGTTTTTGTTTTGTTTTTACTGGAAAACTACTGATTGAGAATGATTTATTTTTATTTATTTATTTTGCAGTGTATTACACTTTATTTTATTTTATTCATTCCTCCTTTCTCCATTTTTGTCTTCTTAATGGTCATTGCTGAATATTCAAATTTGAAATTGCCTTAATAAAAAAATTTTTTAGAATTTAATGACAAATACTGTTTGAACTGAACTGTCACTTTGCAGTGCCCTTAATCAGTCTTTCTTTCTCTCTCTCTGCTTTCTTCTTGCTTTTTTTCTTCTTTTTCTCTCACTTTAATTTGGAGACCATTTGATTGATTTAAACATGGTGTGACTGAGCATGAAACCATTCTGTAAAAGTCAAAGAACTATTATTGGATTTTCCACTTGGCTTGCCTTTAGCCGAGATCCAGTGATCTCCTAAACTGTCCTCTTATAGCACAGAGTCAATGATAATGATGACTTTCATTCACCATCGAACTGTTAAGCCGTACCACATCTCTAAAATTCCCATAGGAATCTAGTGGAGTGACAGCTTCAGGCTTGTACCCATTAAAATGCTTTTGTTTTTGTGTGTGTTTCTGTTAGCAGCTCTGACACAGAAGTGATTGATCCCATCACTTGATCCAATTACATGACTCTCTGCTCTTCAACCTCAGAGAAACGCTGTGACAAAGGGGTCCAGAAGCAGCAATCTGTGATGCTTGGAGCGGTCAATGAAAACATGACGTACCTCCAGCAGCATGACTCATGATGCTTTTCTGTCCCTTCGGATGACAGTTTATTCATCCATGGGCCACATGGGTCGTAAATGCCAGAATCAGATATGCTGTTTGGGTTGGCTTGTTTGTTGGTCTTCAACATGCAAATCTCACTTTGTATAGATCTTATTTTTTTATTATCTGTGATACAAACACCTGTTGCTTTTTGCAGGAAAAAAAAAAAAAAAAAATTTGATTGACATTGTAGTGATGATAAAATATTTTTGCTCAGAGGTGGAACTTTATCTCTTGGGAGTTCTCAATTATGTATTACTGAAGTATCAACTTTGGCTTTCTCATAAAAATTCCATACAAGAAATAAAAATAGAACCAGCACAGATCCATAAAATGGAGGTGGATATAGCATAGCTCAGATAGGAGAATATGATGAGAAATCTTTTAGTTTATTTTATAATCTGACCTTTAATTGCAGACATGTATCTTGGCAAATCTGAGCACACTTTGAGATATTGTTGAAATCTCTTCTGAAACTCTAGAGCAGTGTTATTGTAGTATTATTTATAGTATTGTAGTATCTATTTTGATTTTTTTCAGTTTTCGTTCATCATTTCATTTTTATTTTTAGTTTAGGTACTTCTGTCACTTTTATACTAGGTTTTTGGTTTTTAACATTTCTATGGTAGCGCTTTATTTTATAGTCCTGTCCCCCATTTACATACCATGTACTTATTATAGTAATTGCAATAACTGGGTAATAACTAGGTACTAACCCTGAACCTACCTCTAAACCTAACCTTAACCCATGTAGTTACCTTATATTAACCAGTACTTTCTTAGGTAAGTACACTGAAAGTACACATACTGTAAAATAAAGTGCAACCATTTCTATTTAGCTTTATTTTTATTTCAGTTTTAGTTCAATAATTTTAGTATACTTCAACTTTAGCTTATTTTATTCCAGTTAATAGCCAAGGCAACATTTCCACTTTTCATTTTTCATCTAATATATAAATTTGATTCTGGTTTGTTTTCAGAAAACTGTTTTGAACTGTTTTAGTTAAGACAGGGATATGTGAGATTACTAGGAAGTTTTTCTTCCTAGTAATCTTTTAGTATAAGAGATTTTAGTATAAGAGTTTCAGTTCAAACTCTATTAAACAGATATTAAATAGATATATTTTTCCTACTGTACCACATCTATGCATGTGGCAGCCACTATTATCTAAAGCAAATTACACTGTAATCAATGTATAGATTTAGTTCATGCATTCACTGGGAAATGAACTCATAACTTACAGTAGGCGTTGCTAAACTGTTCCCATAGCTCCCTTTTCCTTTTGAAGAACTAAATATCAAATATCATGATTTACTTCAAACTGGAATTGGCGTCATCTTCTCTGAAAAGGTCATTTTAGCTCTCAGCCATTGTTAAGCTTTCAAGCTGTTAAACTGTTCTGCAGTGCTTCAGAGTGAGAGGATCCATCAGGGAAATGCAGCCTCCATTTGAGTCTGTGCCATACAGGTGTTGTCAGATACTCTACCACATTTGGCAGAAGTTAGTTGAAAGCCTCATCTGTTTCTCACAGGTATACAAACCCCAAATTAATCTGGCAAAAGGGGTTTGGCACAAAAAGAAAGAAAGAAAATTGAACACTATTGTTCTGCTTAGCAATTGTGAAGAAATAAATGGAGCTCATCAATCAAACAACTTTAGTCGTTTAAGTCAACAATACCCACATGAATGCAAAAAGAAAGATTAAGGAAGACAAAAATACAAATCACCCACAAATGTAATATACAAAAACATATATGTGTAATAAATATTTATGAGTTTTTGTTTGTTTATGCTAAATGTAAATCAGTTTATTTTACCCAATGACATCTGCTAGCAGGGAGATAATGAAATGGATTGTGATGCATGAAATCGGAGGAACTTAGCGGGCTGTGACTTACTGTACCATGACATGAGGAAACAAACTCAACCCTCAGGTGTCAGCTACAGAGGGAGGAGACAGACAGAGGTGATTATAAACTGGTTTAAAGGGTATATAATTTGTCTGACATATTTCCCCATTACTTTCTTGCACAAAAGTGATTTTTCCCCTTGCCTCTCTGCCTCTTCTGTCACACCAGACTATATTTATGAAGCCTTTTGCATTTTTCATCAAACCTATATATTTAATTTATAATATATTTAATTTACTCAGTATCAATATATTCAATGCAAATGTGTTCATAAAGCTATCTGAAAACAATGTGGTGAAAATGTTGTAGTGCTGGGGTGCGTTACCAATACAACGACGTAACTCACTGCTTCACTACCATAGTAAGATGCATCATTGAACAAATCAACTAGCTAGTCACGACTGTTTCCTGAAACTGTATTGTCACAAACCTGTCGTCCAACCACGTTGGTGAATGATGTCACGCAGGTGGTGGAGTAATAACTTCTTTAAATGAATCCGATTGAGATCGAATTAATGCTAAATTTTTTTGCTATAAATTACGGACATGGCATCTGAGGACTAATTCTCATTTTTCTCAGTTATTTTGCTTTATTTCCAGATTCAATCATAGGCTCGTTCTTACATACCAGAGCACGTACGCACATGCGCACTCTTCAGAAACGACGCTTTAAATCTCTTGACAAACTAAAATATGTAAATGACATTTGTATATATTCGAAATAAAAGATATACATTGTACTTTATATTAGCTTGCTTATTTTGCTAAAGATAATGATTTATTAAGTCCATATGTCATAAAAACAAAAAACTATGCTTCTAACCACAGCTCGAGAGCTGTCGTTTCAACCACACAAGTTTGCGATGCAGTTTGACAATGTTCGTTTGAACGATTGTTTCGGGAAACACAAAATCGTTGAACTAAGTTAGTAACGACGGAACTTGCGATGTTAGTTGGCTAACGATGCTTTTGGGAAACGCACCCCTGTAAAATGTTTTGATGCCCTGTATATAGTTTTGACAGTACTGACATTTATAGAAATGTGTCAAATCAGGACAAAAATTTATTCTGCATATCAGTACAATTAGTCAATTAGGCAAAAACAAAAACAAAAAATAGTATAACGCTTTTTGTAACACCTGTGTTATACTAATTCATAAAATACCTATTTCTTTAATTCTGATTTAAATTTAAATTCAACATAGTGCAGGGTTTGGTTCATTAAATTCAAATTTCATGAATTAAATTAACGAATTGTGCTTAGATTGTAAGTTTTGCATCCCACTCATACTTGAGATGCTGTGATGCTAAAAGAGAACTACAGATACGATGCCAGTGATGTGGTGTTTTCCACCATATAATCTTCTCAAAAACATTTGACGTGCTAAAAATATCCTAAAATACCATATGGTTTGCATGACGATTTCATGAGGCAAAACTTGCAGTGGAAGGAAATCTGACTTATGTGATCTTGAAATGGACATCAATTTCAGCTGTCTTGTACTTTTCAAAAGGCTTTCTATTTATAGATATGACGTTTAAGTAGAGTTGTGGTCATGCTCTGTATCTTTACTTAGATTTAGGGATGTGAGCGGTCTTGATGTGAGAGGTGATTCTCTGTGCCTGTTCTGTACCTGGCACTTAGGCTACTCTTGAGGCCACTTTCAAAGTAATAACAACCAGAGCCAAGTTCTGACCCTGAATTTAATCTCTTTACCAGCAAATCATTCCCTTCGGTCTTTTAACCAAACATATGAACGCACTGAAAACTCATTAGCATGCGTGCGCACACACACACACACACACACACACACACAAACGTTTGTTTTTGTGAATTGTGGGGACATTCCATAGGTGTGATGGTTTTTATACTGTACAAACCGTATTTTCTATCGCCCTACACTACCCCTACCCCTAAACCTACCCATCACAGGACACTGTGCACATTTTTACTTTCTCAAAAAAACTCATTCTGTATGATTTATAAGCCTTTTGTAATATGTCATACCCATGTCATTATACAAATTTGTGTCCTGATATGTCACAAAAACACGCGCACGCACACGCACACACACACACACACACACACACACACACACGTAATTGTATAATTATTTCGGAGCCTCCTGACCTTATTCTGCATGGCTGTCGCAGTTTGCATCTCTATTGTGATTGGAAGAGAGAAATATCTATAATGCTCTGCTGAAGTTAATTAACTCGTAAAACAGACTGAGCTTTTAGTCCTGCTCAGAGTGCAAATAAAGTGCCCTTTTAAGAAAAGTTATTGGCTGGCTCTCTCTTTCTGATTTACTTGTGAAATTTAAAGAGTTAAGCTCTATTGGCAGCATTTGTGGCATAATGTCATTTACCAAAGAAAATAAATATCTTAAGAAAAATTACATCTAAGTAAAAAGTGATGACTAGCCACTAAATATTGTTTTTAAAGCATGGCCACAAGATTTAAACATTCTCCATGATAACATGAGATTAGTCTGATAGAATTGCTCTTTGTCTGTTTAACTTCTGTCATGATCATAAATGGTAAACCTGTCCTTCATGTTATGTGTTTAAATGATACAAAAGAAGGACTGTTTAGGGGGGAAAATCTAAACACATGAACTGTGCTGAATAACTAGTTCATTTGCATAGAACAAGAGTCAAATAAAAAATGACAATTTAGATAACGTTACAGCTCAGATAATGTCTTGTATCAGGCGAGATTGGGTAAAAATTCCACTTGCAAAACTGCAACAATTAGTATCCTCAGTTCCCAAATGATTAAAAATTGTAATTAAAAGGAAATGTGATGTGACACAGTGGTAAATATGGCTCTGTCCCAACTTTTCTGGAGTGTGTTGCAGCCATCAAAATCAAAATTTGCCTGTACTTACAAAATACAATAAAGTTGTTCAGTGAAAACATTGGAAATCTTTTCTTTGTACATTTGGACCTTCAACCCATTGGTAACTGTTGAAGTCCACTATAATGGAAAGAATCCTGGAATGTTTTCCTCAAAAACCTTAATTTCTTTTCGACTGAAGAAAGAAAGACATGAACATCTTGGATGACAATTGGGTGAGTAAATTATCAGGAAATTTGCATTCTGAAGTGAACTAATATTGTTCGAATTCTGAGTGACCCTCAATATTTTAATTGTTCATCAGCTGGGAAAAAAATGTTCTGTCAATGTCAATGCCAATTTTATTTCTATAGCATAACTAAACACAACACCAGTTGACCAGTGTGCTTTACATCAATGCAAGAGACAGTAAAAAATACATATACCTTTTTGAACAAAAAGGTACATTTACCTTTTTTACATATACCTTTTTTAGTTCAAAAAGGTAAGTTTTTATACTAGATCTAAAAACAGATATGGATGGAGCAAATCTAATACTGGAGGGTAACACATTCCACAATCTGGGAGCAGCTACTGAAAAGGCACGGTCACCCCTACTTTTCAGCTTTAATTTCGGAATACGTAGCAATCTCTGATTAGATGACCGGAGAGAGACACAACTGGATGATGTTCTGTCAGTAAATCCGAAAAGTAAGGAGGGGCCAAACCATTTAAAGATTTAAATACTAAGAGAAGAATTTTAAAATCAACACTGTATCGTACAGGCAACCAGTGCAAAGAGCGTAGAAGTGGAGTAATATGGTCACGTTTTTTAGTACGTCAGAAGTCTTGCCGCCACATTTTATACCATCTGTAAAGTTCTGAAAGTGATTCCAACAATATTGTGCCTCTGTGTTATCATTATAGCTGTGATGTGGACTCTGAGTTTCTCACAGAATTAGAACTATTACCAAAACTGTATAGTTATAGTTATTGTTACAGTTATCATTCTTGATGTGTACAGCCGTTTACACAGAAAATATACTACACACTTAAGAATTAAACAGAATAAATTTGTACTGATAACTAAATGAAATGTACGTTTATTATAAGTTGTATTCCTTTTATTGTCTGACATCTTATGTAATGAAAATGTAAAAAAAAAAAAAAAACGTAGAGCAGGACTTGATTCAATCCATCGGTTGTTGATTAGATGGAGACAGATCTGAATGCAAGCTTGAAGATGATTGCAAGAAGAAGAGGTTTAAGCGCATTAAATGATTGGAGTGGTCCTGCATACACCACCAGGCAGAGAGAAGTCTGTCATTTCATGGGACGATCAAGTTATAACATTTTGATTAAAAAAATGTGATTAAAAATAAAACATACATGAAATTTTACATAATAAAATGCATTTAGACAATAGATAGGGTGAATTATTATTTCATGCCAACTAGCATAATTATGCTGTTATCTTTTTGAAGCAGTTGCACACTTAGTGCCTAAACAGTAGGAACAGAATATGTAGTGTTAAGTGAATGTTTCTACTTCACAAGCTCTAATTTTGTGCCTTTCAATGGGTATGAACTGTTTTGTTCAGCTTTGTTTGAAAGCTAAATTAACAAAAGAGGTCTACAGACATCCATCAGCAGCTTGCAGTAATTAGATTCCTCTATCTGGTCTCAATCCCTTTTATCCCCTCTTTATGACAGACTACCTGTCCTGTCGGTCTGAATGAAAGATATAATTTATTCTGTTGAACACAAAAATTTTTGTGAACAAGACAAAAGAATTTAAAGAGAAAGCGGCTTTATAAAGATGTAATGTGTTAGAGACAAGATGATGTAGAAGCCATTAGAATATTTTATTGATTATATTTTATTATGAGATGTTTAACACTTTACTATGTGATCACTAAACTGAACGGTGTAAATCTTGATCAGTAGTCCGTGGCCCCCCTCTTTAGAAATTGTTTTCTGGGGGGGAATTAGGCCGGTTATCACCGGCTTATTCATTTAACTTTTGGTCTGAAAGGGCCTTAACATTAGCACAAAATAGAACTTTTTTTTTTTTTTTTTGTTATTAAAAAACAAACAAGCCCACCCTAGGTGAGAAAAAGTAATGTAACTTTCCATAAAAAGAAACTAAAGCCGCTTTTCCACCGTCGGGCCTTAGAATGGTAAGGAATGGTTCCAGTTGTGTTTCCACTTGAGCCTGGTTCGGCACAACACGATTACAAACCGTTCTCGGCCCGGAATTCTCGGCACGGTTGTCTAACCATGCTGAATCGTGCTGGTAGAATCCGTGAAGTGACATCCGTGAACTGGCTAAGCGCTCTATTTGAGTGACGTAAACACAAATTAATAATAAAATTAAAAGAAATATTTGATCATTCTCCATAAAACGTTGTTATTTACATCTCATATCATCAAAAAACAGTTGTGCTACCAAGGTCATCATCTGAGACAGCAGAGAGTAGACAGTCAAGCAAACATGCTCTGTAGAGCAGTTTGTCCATTTAGGGCTACTGTAGAAACATGCTGGCGCAAAATGGCGACTTAAACATGTAAGGGGACCCGCGGTGTATGTAGATAGAAATGGCTCATTCTAAGGTAATAAAAACATAACGGTTCATTATGTAAGGTCTTTATACACCACTGAAAACATAGTTATGTATATTATATTGTATTTCTGTCAATAGATCCTCCTAAAATTTACATATTGCACCTTTAAATGGAATTAAATGTGGAGGATGTTAACTGTGACAAGATGATTGACAGGCCAGTTTATGGTGACAGGATGCGCATAACTATGCAACAGTGAGTCCGTTAAAGACTAAATTTTATGACGTGATAGTATGCCTAAACGTTTGTCTACTCTTCTGCTACACACTCAAAAGTATGTACTTTTTCTTCACAAAAAGAGTACATACTTTTAGAGCGTAGTATAGGTAGGCGAACTAGAATGCAGCACAACTTGTACAACTTGCAGCACAACATGTCCACTGACTTGACATGAATGGGTCATGAAACATGACTTTTCTGCTTTGTCTGGAACTATTTTCATTGGCGAAATACAGCAAAAACATTCAAAATTGACAATGTTTTATCTAAAAATTGCTGTTGAACTATCACATTTTGCAGTTGTGCTGATATTCAAAAAAATAGCACTCTTGATTATGTGATATTGCTTAAGTATATTATGTATTATTACACAAAATACTATTTTATGTCAATGCCAGACTAGCTTGCTTGTTGTTAAGCTTAATGGAGGGATATTGCCTAAGTTAGGCTGGCTGTATTGAGATGTTTTAATTTCACAGTGGTAAGAAACAGTGAAAAAGTTCAGGGCAAACATGATCATTACTTGGCTGTCACCAGTGAAGGCAGATACTGGGAGATGTCGATCCTACTCGCCTGCTGTGGCTGTGACAAGGGATGTCAGAGAGTTGGAGGGTCTTGTGTGGTCTCGCAGAATTATTAAGAATAAGTTGTCAGGCACACGCTGAGAATTGTTTGAGAATTGAGAATTGATGCCCCTGGTCACTGGCAGGTGCCAATGTTTTACCCACTTGTTCCCTATTGTTGATGACAGAATAGTGTGTTTGGTTTTATATGGCAGTCAGGAATGAGTTTACAAACTCCTTAACTAACACATCTAGTGTTGATCAGTGTATCTGCAAGTTACAGACAACTGAATCCTTGGCATTCTGCTTTACATCTTTGTAAATCAATACAACATTACAAAACATTAGAAAACACAGAAAGCTGCATGCTGTGGAGTGTTTTTCCTTTCTAGTCATGGGCTATGACTTCATTTTATGATTTTATTGGAAAACATCAAGCCATGCGAGAAATCAATGCCACAGTGTCACTGACTTCACAGAAGAGATGTAGAGAGTTTTCTGCTTTAATATTTACTAAAAAAAAATAATATCTGTCCTTTACTGTTTTTACTCTTCAAACATTTTTCATCTGAGCTTTTAATGAGTCCTTTGACAGTCACTGCTTTGTGAATAATCAACGTCCTCTTCTGATCACATTTTTCCCTCTTGTTAAGTTGTTCTGCCTCCTGTGGTAGTGATTGCCAGCCTCGGTGTGGAAGTGAGTTCACACTCTCTTCCAAGCAATGAAAGAGTGATTTTAGTCACACAGATTGGACAAGGCCTCTCAGCTTTTCTTTGTCTCTCCTGGTTTATATCTCTCCCTCATGCTGAGATCACATCTTGTCTGTATGGCTTATACAGATCTAGACATGTTGTTCCCTCCCATCACTGTTTTGTTTTGCTGTTATTGATTTCCTGTTTTGATGGGCAATATCCTAGAAACTCCATAATAACTTTTTTTTTTTTCTTTCCAATAAACAAATTAAGAACTTCGTCATGGTCACACTGAATCATGGTGGTCATCTCAAAATGTTGTCAGTTTTAATTTAGATAATTTTGTGTTATCTATTTTTTAAAGTTTCTGCATGTTAATTATTTCCATAATTAAGTAAAATGTAATTAAAAAGTCAAAGTTAAAAAGATAAAAGTTAAGCAGGCAATTCCATTAAAGTCTGTCATGTAAATTCTGTTATACTATATTTAGTTCTTTGCTATTGTAATTTTTTTATCTATAGTTTTGATCTATACCTACTCAATTTCAATACAATTCTTTGGTTCATTTCATTCCAGTGTTGCCCCGGGAAACTTATATTATGTTTCAATATACTTTTTATTTTAGTAATGATTCTCATTTTATGTGTGAAAAGTGATATTTTTTAACCATTGTTTTCACATTTTGTGTATTAAGGCTTAAAGGGACAGTTTGCCCAAAAATCAAAGTTCACTCATCATTTACTAATCCTCGTGATGTTCCAAACCCAATTTTTTTTGTGTGAAGTATTATGTTTTTTTTAAAGCATGCACATTCTCATTACATGAATGTTAAAAAAAAAAATAAAAAAAAAAAAATCAGCACAACAATATACTGTAAACATTAACGCTCAAAATAATTAATTGGTTTGAAGTAGGACAAACTTAAATTAAACAAATCAGTTCAGTCAAATTAACTTTAATGAGTATTTAGCACTTTCTTTTTCTTTTAAGTTCACAGAACTGATATATTTTAAGTAAACAACTGTTTCATTCTTTTGAGTTTTATGAACTTATTCCTTTTAATTTAGACGAACTTAAGTTTAACTGAAACTGGGCTGGGATTTCTATTTCCCAGCATGCTTTGCCCATGGCACTCGAAAGGGAGAGTAAATGCTAAAATGAAGTGATATATAATGTTTTTTGTGCAAGATTAATGTTAAGTGGGAGATTAGCAAGTGCTATACCATGCTATTGTTAACATGTTAGCAACATAACAATTAGCATTTTCTGAATTCACTTGTTATAGCTAGCTAACGTAGTGAACAGCAGACGTGATGGCACCAGAGCTTCACAACAGACATCCTTTTGTCCCACTTTGATTAATACAAAAGGGTGTGATAGGACCCTCAACGACTGCTAAAGGTTCTGGCTAGAGCACAGCAAGAACAAAGAAATGCTCCAAAAGAAAGACAATTTCTATACATATTGGCTTGAAACCACCAAAAATGGACAGGAATACTGTCAGGAACATGTCCTATATATCTTTTTACTCATCCAGGAAACTGTACACACACAGTGGAAACTGCACCTGGAATAAAAGCCAATGCAATTGCACCCACTGAGACAGAAATGTGATACTTCAACCAATCCACATCAAGTTTGAACTCTATGAGTTCAGAACACTGCTACAAGGACTTTGAGAAGGGTTTTGAAAAGAAATAAAGCATTTCCAAGGTCCTAAAGACATTGTTTTATTTAACTGTGTATTTTGGGACAATCAACAAGTTCCACAGGATGAAAGGCGGGCGTGATGGGCGGACACCTTTAATGCTATGACCCAATCATATCACCACATCAGGAAAGGTGGGGATTAGTATTTCTCTCCCCAATGGGAAGGAATAAAAGCTTTCCCAAGTGAACAAACCATTGTTCTGAGTTTCTGACCTGACGAGGGAAGAACAACAGCACGACCAAGGTGATACTCTTGCGAGTAAACCTTTCAACGCACGGATCTTCAAGCAGCCCAACTGCTTATGCAGAGGACTTTGGCTCCTGACTTGCATAACTCAAGTACCTTCAACCTACAGAAGATCCTACGGATCAACCACCATCTGACCTACAGTTCTCTGGATTACACAAAGACCTCCAGCACTCAGTGCAGCTCTGCAACTGTTGGAAAGCAATCCAGTCTCACACTGCACACAGAAGGATACCAGTTTCTCATCCCGAACTGATCACCCGACCAAGTGAAACGTAAATATAAGCTTACCAAACCTTTTCCCAAAGGCCTTGTTACAGAGTCACAACCATCACAAACACCAATCAGCCCATCATCACTAGATCCGCCCACTCGTTCACTCTCCCCGGAATACTGATTCCCCACACCTGCACCTCCTCATCAACTCACCACTGATAAAAATTGTAATTTAACATGTAATTACATGTAATAAACATGTAATTTAAGCACTCATTACCTGCACTCTGGTCTCGTCTCACCTACACGTACAGACTCCTTACCTGCTACTTACCTGATGCCTTTCCGCCGTGATCCAGTCAACGTTCACCTGCACAAAGAAACAAGAATCACACTTCAGCTAAGTGATTCCCAAGAGACTTTTGAACTGCTTTACTCACCACTGCCGCATCCAGTTCCATGTGATTCTCTGAACTGTTCAATAAACTCTGTGTTTGATCTTACTTACCTGTCTGCTGCCTTCTGTTTCGTGACAGGCCTTGGTATTAGGTTGTTGCTATATGAGATTGCTGTTTGTGTAGAGGCTGTTTATCTAGGGTCAGCGTACACAGATAGATACATTAGACACGTTATCTGTATTCATCGTAAATGCTTATTTACTATTTCATACCAGCATCCAGAAAGACCACAATTGACTCCCCCATATACTGCTAATTACCCATTCATTGCTTCGTCCAATCCGTTGCTCATCTACTTGGCATTCATTTTTGTTAATGTCCATTTGTGTAGTCTGTAGTCTCTGTTTGATTATTGATTCAATTGTCTTAGTAGTTTAGCCATTTTCCTTCGTAGTATTTATGTGTGATATTTTACTTTTGTATATCTTTTTATTAATAAATTCATTTTTATTGCAAACTGTGTCATTCTTGTGTTGATAATCAGAGGCTCTACAAGCTCGCCCGAATCTCACTAAATCCTTCAGACTGATGATAAACCTCCTCCAATTTAAAAAATTCTAATTCAGTCAACAATCTTCCATGATTGTTCTTTATTGTTGAGGTGAAATTCCTTGCTGGTGCCTCAAAATATTGGAAGGAATCATCTGACTCGATATTAATATTAATGTAAAATATTAATATTTAAGATCATAAATAACTACATTTGTGCTGCCCTCGTGTGAGGCTAATCCAAAATCACTACACTAAGTTTACACTAATAAAAATGTTCACATTGAGGTTACATGAAAATTTTAAGTTATATGTATGAATTAGTGTACTCAAACATTTCAAGTTAAGAACAATTAAAATGTATACAAAATAAAAATCTGCCAGTTCTGCTTGCTTAAACTTTGAACTTCTTAACTTAAAAAATTTGAGGCAACTGATTGCCTCAAATTTTTTGAGTTTTGCCAGCTTATACGGGTTTACAGTGTAGTGTCTATATATCACAGAATGTGTGACTTTAAACTGACAAATAAGACCTTTGTTTTTTGATTGCAGCATTAGGGATTTCTGTGTGTAGATTTCCACTTACATCTTCATAATCCAACTCATTTTAAAATGTCCAGACAATGTTAAAACCAAACCTATGCCTTGATTTTTTTTTCATAAAATTGCAATACCTGTTTGCTCACTTCATTTATGTTGATATAGGTGTGAAAGAAGAGTGTGTGTGTGTGTATGTGTGTGTGTGTGTGTGTGTGTGGAGAGGGTGTCAGAGGGGAACTGACTGTCTTCTTGATGCTCTCTAATCTTGATCACTCAGTGACATATGGAGAGGCTGTTCTGTGTGAGATTGACATAAAAGACCTGACCTTCACAGCCAGCTTCACAGCCACCAGAGATATCTAATGTCTAACAAAAGCTGCTTTGATGGAGACCAAATGAAATGGGTGTTTGTTTGTGTATATGCATGTCCTCAGCTGTATTGAATTTCATTGTCTGTCTGTCTGTCTGTCTATCTATCTATCTATCTATCTAACTATCCATCCATCCATCCATCTGCAAGTATAGCTGAAAATGAATTACAGAAATACACGAGATGTGTTAACTAGAAGTTTGACAGAAATGTTAGAAAATTTTGTCATAAACACTGATAACTTCTGTAGGACATCATCGTGCACTCGGATCATTTCACATTCCTGTTTTAGATTTCAAGGAAGACTTGATTTCACCTGGGACATCTTTACAGTTGATAGATTTAAACAATTCTGCTAGGAAAATGGAAAACCCTCCTGCTTGTTTAAAGGAAACAGTCTGCTGCTTCTCTGTTTGATGTTTACTCTATATTCTATTCTATAAGTGCTGGCTAAAATGCCTCATCGTGTTGAGGGAGAAGGGCTGATCTCTGTTCAATCACCCCTGCTCTCTGCTCTCCTCCGGCAACAGCAGGGACAGTTTACACAGTCGGTAAAACAGATGGCTGAGTGAATTATCTAAAAAAAAAAAAAGACTCCATTTTGTGAGGTGGTCAAGGGGTTAGGAAAGTTAGATGTCAGTCCAACCATATTGCTTCAATCCCCTAACACACACAGAAGGATCTTATCTGATTGTGCATGAGTGTGTGTTTGTGTATGTGACTCTGTGCCTTCAGGCTAATGTTTCAGCTCTATCACGACACCAGTGAGAAATGTTCCAGCTTCTCGTATAAACTACTGTTCATTTATATTCTCATATCTTCTGCATCTCCTTTTAGGTACTCTTGAGTCTCCCTGTTAAATCTGTTCTACATGGATACACTATACACTATACAGTACCTTTCAGACATTTAGCGTCAGTATGATGTAAGAAATTAATACTTTTATTCAGTATATATGCAGTAAATATTTTATAGACCTCATCTACCTTTTTTATTTATTTATTTATTTTTTTATCATTGCAGATTATTTAATTGTGTGGTACATGTTGAGTGTCTACTGTAGATGGCTGTCTTACTGAGTTCAGGACATTCAATATATTCAATATTCAACAGGCTTAGTCTTATTGTGTATCCTATTGTTAAGAACAGGAAATAGTTTCACCCAATTCAGACATCATGAAATTCATCCAATGGATTGTCAGTGATAAAATCAAATCACCCAGTAATGGTTGCAGGCAAGTATTCAAATAATACATGCTCATACACACAAACAGATAGATTTGCAGACTAAGACTGCACCATAATCTCACCCGAGGGAAGATTAATTAGCAAATACTGAGTACACATGCCTACATCATTAATAATGAGTGTTGCACTGACTGTGTGCATTAAATTAATGGATTGGTCTTCATTAAATGTCTGCCTTCAGCAGTGATAAATTAAACAGATGTAATACAGCCACCCAGTGATATTACATATCTTGATACCCAAGATCTATCTAACTAGATTAAATATTTGAATACTACCGATCAACAATCTGTATTTTGACTTGTAATGCAGCCTGAATCATAATTGCGTGCCGTTCATTCATTGGCCAGAGGAGAACTGGGCCCTGACTGAGCATGGTCTTCTCTCAAGGTTTTTTTCTCCATTCTGTCACCTGATGGAGTTTCTCCAGTATCTCCAGTATTCTCCAGTATCTCCAGTATCTCCATGACACTAAACGTCTCAATCCCAGACAGGCAAGATGGGCTTTATTCTTCACACGGTTCAATTTCTCCATCTCCTATCGTCCAGACAACAAGAACCTCAAGGCAGATGCTCTATCCCATCTCCATACCCCGGAGGAGAGCACCAAAGAGCCTGAGCCCATCTTGCCTACCCAACTCACTCTCTGTCCCATCCAGTGGTCCCTCAACCAACAGATCTCCTCCTCCAATGCTTCTGAGCCATCTCCACCGGGGTGTCCTCCCGGCTGCATCTATGTTCCCAGAGCTCAACGTAATAACCTCACGCACTCGGCTCATTCCTCCGTGGGCACTGGCCATCCCGGGGCCAACCGCACCCTCTCACTGCTGCAAGATCGCTTCTGGTGGCCCAACGTGGCCCGGGATGTGAGAAGGTTCGTTCAGGGATTCCCCAACTGCGCCATCTCGAAAAGCCCACGGCATCTTCCATCTGGCAAACTTCTTCCCTTGCCCGTACCACAGCGCCCTTGGTCACACCTAGGAGTAGACTTACCACCGACCTACCTCCATCGGAAGGTAATACATGTATCCTAGTCATCGTTGACCGATTCTCTAAATCATGTCATTTGATTCCTCTGAAGGGCTTACCTACTGCCGTGACAACAGCGGAACTCCTCTTCAATCATGTATTCCGATACTACGGTATCCCAGAGGACATTGTGTCAGACAGAGGCCCACAATTCATCTCCCAGGTATGGAAGGCCTTCTTCAAGCTCCTAGGTGTGACCGTCAGCCTGTCTTCAGGATACCACCCACAGTCTAACAGGCAAGCTGAGAGGAAGATTCAGGAGATTGGGTGCTTCCTGAGAACCTTTTGCCAAGGCCACCAGAACTCTTGGAACTCAATTCTTAGGCTGGGCCGAGTACGCGCAGAACCTCCTGATCGTCTGTGTCTCCAGCGTCTTCTCATCCCGGACTCCATCCCACTCCATTATACTCACCGAAGTGTGTGCTCAACTGCTCAGGTCCACGATCTCCTTCAACCATCTACGAAACAAAGAACTGTCATTATTCTCATTCAATATTACCATCCTGCTTATACTATATTACTCACCTGCTTGTTTACAAACCCTGCTATGATCAATAAAGCCTCATATTCATTTCTACGTTGTTGTGAGTCTGTGTTTCGTAACACCAAGAAGCAGGACTGGGTAATTACAACAATATTTCCTGCATTGTGAGGATATTGTGTAATCCACCTGTATTTAATCTTTTGCTGAGCTGTAATGACAACCCTCATTTATTATTCAGCTGCACTAAGATTCATGAGGTTCTTTGATGCAGACATATCATGTCACGGTACACTAATCTTATTTTATAGTATGATGATCCATGACGAACAGCCATGTTGTGTATCACCTGTCTTCTGACTCGCTCCCAGTGCATCGTGACCTCGCATAATGCCATTCGTTCATTAGAATGTAAATGTCAGTTCAAGCACTACCTTTCCAGTCTGTTTGGCCTGTATTGCTAATATAAATATGTTTTTTTTACTTATCTTTTCTCCACTGCCACAAAAACCTCTCTATCCCATTTGACATCAACTGCAAAAATACTTACTTATTATATTTCTGTATAAAATGTAATACAAAAAATACTTTAATTATTCATAGTAGGCTATGGAAGCCCATTTCTGCAACATAAAAAAAACCATACCTTGTTATGACATACTAAGTCATATTTATGAGATGAAAAGTCAAAATTATGACATTTAAAAGTCAAAATTCTGACTTGAAAAGTCGAAATTATGTTGTCAAAATGATAACATATTAAGTCATATGAGATTAAAAAACTAATTTTGATATACTAATTATTATGATTTAAATCAAAATTTTGACATTTTATGTCACAATTATGACAAAAAGTCGAAATTATAAGGAAACATTGAAACTATAAGATTAAAAAAATCAAAAGGATGACTTTCTATGTCATAATGACTTTTTATTTCATAATTTCAACTTTTCTTCTCATAATTATGACTTACTTAAGTCATATGAGAAGTCGAAATTATGACATACTATGTCAATTTTGACTTTTTATATCATAATTGATATACAAAAGTATGACTTTCTTCTTATGTGGCAGAAATGGTCTTCATATATGTGATGTGATCTGCGAAAACCCATCACATGGTGAAATTTTACCTATCACAGGTTTCAATACCAAGTTATGGTTATCAGAAGTCGGCTGATTGCTCTGATTTTCAGGAACAGAATTTTGAGAAAAAACAGGTTTAAATAACTGTCAGCCCCTTTTTTGCATAGACATGAAAATGCACTATCCAAACATAAATGGTTGTAATTCAAGAATGCTTTGAAATATAGACCAATGGTTGGTCTTGTTTTAAAGAAGACACTTGTCAGATTATTGTAGAAGTGAAATAAATTATGAAGGACTGGCGGGAAATTTGCATTAATACACCTTTACTCTACATGTTATGTGGTTTATTTTGATAGGTGAACTGTCTTTGTTGTGTTAAGAGAGGGAAAGCTATGGCCGATTTTTTTTTTTTTTTGCACCTCCGCCTGGTGTTGCCACTATAAATCGCTATTTTTCTGCACTTAACAGGCGAATTTTGCCAAGATATTTTCAGAGATGATAGACAAGATATTATAATTTAATGAAAACCCAATTTTGACAAAAAAATGACATTCTATTTTTTGACTTTATACTGAAAATGCTCCATCGCACCATCCGACGGGTTTTCTCAGAACGCATCACATAGAATATATATTCCACCCTAAATTCTTATCTTTAGCATTCACATTTTCATTTATGTTTTACCACTAAAATTACTGAAAGATATACTTGTAGATTTGCTAATCTAATGATAAAATAATTCCAGACGGATCCTGTGACATTTCACATGATATTTCCAGCAGAAATCCTTATTTGAACATATCTTCAGAGCATAATGTTAAAGTGTCTTTATCAGTGTTTTCAGACATTGCATATTATTACTATCTTTTTTTTTTCTAATGGCCTCTTGTCAGTCATTTCAGTTGGCAAGCCAAATTAACAACACTGTATAACCAGTGACATCTAGTGGTACCAACAAATAATACAATGACCAGACGCATGTGAGTGCTCTTGAAAGGTATTTTTGCTGTTTGTTCGATTTTATTTGTTTAAAATGAGCAAACAGAATTCTTGGGCATTTTGTGTTTTCATTATGTTCAATCCATTTTGTGTAAACTTCAATTTTACAAATGTATTGATTTGTGTTTGGACAAGATGAATCATTTTTATTCCCATCATACCTGCACAGCTCTTACTAGCCTCCATTACACATGCTTTCCATACTGGGTAGTTAAAAAGATGAAGGAATCAAACTGAATTTAAAACTGAATTTGAAATATTGTTTTTAGGATTTTAAAAACAAAGGATTTTTATGCATTTGTTTTGGGAATTTTGAAACAAAGAAATGATGATTGTGTACTTTCAGATTTCTAGGTCACTAATCATCAACATTTGTGACAATGCATGACTCTTTGCATAGAAAGTGTGTGTGTGTGTGTGTGTGTGTGTGTACGTACAGAAATAGAATGACAGTTTTTTTTTTTTGTTTTTGTAATTGGGTTGTTACTCAAAACTTTTATCGAAACTTCAGCATAAAAATATTACTTGACAAATAAAGTACCAAAACTAATTTCATTGCAAGTGATTAGAAACACAGTGGTTAAAAAAATCACAAATAAATATCAATGAAGACAAAAACAGGCCCATTCACAAGACACCTTTCTTTCAGTCCTTGGGATAAAACATACACATGAACCAACATAAATTCAAATGCAAACATCATGTTACTCTTTGTTGTTGCATTTAGTTTCATTGTGCAAATCTTTCAGGGTTTGCCATCAGAGAATCGATGTAATCAATCAAAATCCATCACATCAGGGAAAGAAAAAGAGTTCTGATACAACACGAGAAAATGAATCCTAACAAATGCATTTAATAATAAATAAAAACCTCAACATAAAGTATCATTGGTCAGGTGTCTTTAGTAGCAGTTGATATACACAAATTAGGTTTATGAAGTAGATTTTAGTTATGTTATTAGTTATGCTTCTTATATTTGGATTTAAGCCACTTAGGGTACTTCAATGTTCCACCAGAAAAGAAAAAAAAAAAACTCTTGCTACATTCAAAAAGAAATGCAGCATGCTCTGTTATTTTATGAAGAACCAAGAAACTGTCTTATAATGTTTGACAATATGTCATCCTAAATGTGGCTGACAATCAGTGCAAGAATGATTTTCAGTGTAGTCTCGAAGCGAAGTGCTTTTCAGGAATATCCCGTCTCGGGGGTTATTTCACAACATGGCATACAGTTGCAAAAAGTTCATTTTGTAAACCTGCTCCCTCTTCATCTCTCACTTGCACCTCTATGTGACCTCACACCTTGAAGCCTCTCTGTCCTGAGCTTCAGTATTTTGGCACATTTTAAAATGTTAAAAATATTCAGAATTTTATGAATACAAGAATCCAAGTCTTACATGCTTTTAGATGGTATCAGACTGTGGACTAGAACTGTGTAGTATGGTGTTGCAGGACAAAACTTGGCTTAATGGCCACTACTGTAAATGGTTTGCATGTATATTTCCATCAGTGAAGTGAGTTTTAAAGTGCAGTTTAGAGTTTGTGAGTATGGTGTTTCAATGTATATCAATTTTTTTCTGCAATATCTAATTCTAACTGTGCTGAATTATGCAAAACTCTTTAAAGGCACAGTTTGTAACTAATTGTCAGTTTGAATACATTTGAATACAACATCTTTTATACATAGAATAACACTTTTAGTCATAATTTCTCCACAGTTATATTACTGTATTTCTCTCTTTCCATTACATTTATATTGAGTGCTCTTTTTATATATTGTTTATGGCTTTTTCCTTGCAAAAATGCTCAGATTTTTTCATTTAAATTATATAAATATCAGTTTGAATGCATAATCTATTCTCAAATTAAGATTATGTTTGCTTTTGATAGGTACTGTTTATGTAACTCATACTGTATGCTCTGATTTCACCTCTGACCTTTGGTCTTTCATTGTGACATAGATGCTTTCAGTTCTTGGGAGTTTTAGGCTGGTGAGCAATGAGAGTATATGAGAATATATCACAGATGCACGTTGGGAACAATGTACAGCCGGAGGGACGGGGCACAGTGAACAGTGATGGTATTGACCTTATACACACACACACACACACACACACAGACGCATATATGCACAATTTGAGGTGAGGTGTCAGTGTATTTGAAGACTGAGGTCATAATTTGGCATGCGGGTTGGAGATGATCTCAGGGGGGAGGTCTTTGATTGGCAGGTCTCTGTCTCCTCCCACATCTGTGCTCTCACAGCTGCTCTGAGGAGACTCAGGGGGCGGCTGGTAGAGCAGGGCAGCCAGCAAGAAAAAGAAAGTGCCTAAAACCTGTGACAAAGAGAAAAATTAGATTGAATTATTTCTGAAGAATCATGTGACTCTGAAGACTGGAGTAATGACGCTGGAAATTAGCTTTGCCATCACAAGAATAAATTGCATTTTATATATATATATATAATTGTAATAATTTTGCAAAATACTGTATTTTTGATTAAATAAATGCACTGGTGAGAATAAGACATTTCTTTCAAAAACATTTAAAAATATTATGACCCCAATCTTTTGAACAGTAGTTTCCTGCACATATATTTTATATAATAAATTTTGAAATTAAATTTTTTTTCTAGATCACTTCTAGGTCACAAAATTGGTGACAAATCAAATATTAAGATATTATGGCATTTATGTTAATTTTTCAATTCAACCTTTTCCTCAAATTGTTAAGCTGATAATATAATTTGTAACTATTCAAAAACATTTGTATTAAATTAGAAAAATGTAAAATGGAAGCATTTTCACTAGTGGTCTAAGACTAAATGGCCTCTGGTGGTACACTGACAAGACCAAGTACGGAAGCCCCGAACCGCATGGTGGGGGAGGGGGAAAATCTTGTTATTGACATAATAACTTGTTATTTCGACATAAGTTGTTACTTCGAGATATTAAATCGTTATTTCGACATAACTCGTTATCTCAACATAATATCTTGTTATTTCGACATATTAAGTCGGTGTGCAGGTATCTCGAAATAACGACTTATGTCAAAATAATGAGATACGTCGCAATAACGAGTTATGTCGAAATAACGAGATATGTTGAAATACGACTTAATATCTCAAAATAACAAGTTATGTCAAAATAACAAGATATTATGTTGAAATAACGAGAGAAGTTTTTTTTTTTTCTCCCCTCACCATAAGTTTTCTTTTTTTCCCCCACCATGCGGTTCAGGGCTTCCGTAACCAAGAGTTTTGTGGGGACCATCTGATGTGTCATACTTTAGCTTTTACAAAACTTTTTATCTCGTCAGTGTACCACCGGAGGCCATTTAGTGCTGCAAAATAAACGGCCTCCTGTGGTACACTGTAAAGTCAGTTTCAAGAGTTTCATTCAAGCTAAAGTGTATTTAATGTGGAATGAGTCAGCATTGGTTTCTCAGGGAACCTTTTCATAATTTTCACATATATTCAAGTGTGTTTTTCTCTACCTTGTAAATGATGCCTGCAATGAGCGAGTACTGGCTCATGGCTGAGTTGTGGTACAGGTAACAAGAACCGTATTCTCCACACTGCTCCTCCCACAGCAGACAGGAGATGTCAATCACTGAGCCGAACGCTATGGGGCCTGGGATCCCACCGAGAGTCCTTACCACGATCCACTGGATTCCAAGTCCAAACGATCTCTGACTGTCAGGAACACACCTGCGGGAGAAGACAGTTACATTAGGCTATAATGACAAACATCTAGATTATAATGTATGCCATTAGAGATCCTATTTGGAATGAAAAACTAGCTTACTATTAACTAGCTCTTACTTATTTTTTTCATGTAAAGTGAAAGAGTAGGCATTGTTTCATTGCACAATACATTTGAAACAGTAGTATTCTCAAGTGTTGTCACATGACCTCATCACATTTATTTTGCATTTTTAATCTACACTACCGTTTAAAAGTTTGGCGCCAACATATTTTTTTTATGTTTTTGCATTTATTTGATCAAAAATAAAGTAAAAACAGTAATATTGTGAAATATTATTAAACCGTTTTCTATGTGAATATATTCGAAAATGTAATTTATGTGTGATGGCAAAGCTGAGCATCATTACTCCAGTCTTCAGTGTCACATTATCCTTTAGAAATCATTTTGATATGCTGATTTGCTGTTCAAGAAACATTTATGATTATTAGCAATGTTGAAAACAGTAGTGTTGCTTCAGAGTCCAGTGGCGGTGTGCTTTACACCACTGCATCCGACGCTTTGCATTGCACTTGGTGATGTAAGGCTTGGATGCAGCTGCTCGGCCATGGAAACCCATTCCATGAAGCTCTCTACGCACTGTTCTTGAGCTAATCTGAAGGCCACATGAAGTTTAGAGGTCTGTAGCTACTGACTCTGCAGAAAGTTGGCGACTTCTGCGCAATGTACGCCTCAGCATGCGCTGACCCCACTCTGTGCTTTTACGTAGCCTACCACTTCATGGCTGAGTTGCTGTTGTTCCCAATTTCTTCCACTTTGTTATGATACCATTAACAGTTGACTGTGGAATATTTAGTAGTGAGGAAATTTCACAAATGGACTTATTGCACAGGTGGCAACCTACCACGGTACCACACTTGAATTCACTGAGATCCTGAGAGCGACCCATCCTTTTTACAAATGTTTGTAGAAGCAGTCTGCATGCCTAGGTGCTTGATTTTATACACCTGTGGCCATGGAAGTGATTGGAACACCTGAATTCAATGATTTGGAGGGGTGTCCCCACTTTTGGTAATATATATATATTTGGTGATATATATATATATATATTTATATATATATATTCAGGTGTGTATATATATATATATATACATACATACATATATACATACATACATACATACATATATATATATATATATATATATATACTTCAGGATTCTTTGATGAATAGAAAGTTCAAAATAACTGCATTTATTTGAAATAGAAATATTTTGTAACATTCAATGCATCCTTGCTGAATAAAAGTATTTTCATTAGTAAAAGTAAAAAATCTTGCTGACCCCAAACATTTGAACAGTAGTATATATGCAGTGGTCATACCTGAGTGTGGCAGTAAGTGCAGGGATGCTGCAGAGGAAAGTGAAGAAGATGATGACGAAGAGGAAGGTGAGGAAGGCTGGCATGTGATTGCAGGATGACACACACCTCCCTTCTTCAGCAAAACCTTGTTCTCCCCATGATATATTCCCTACCACACAGCTGCAGCTGGAGAACACCTATACATGGGTAAACACACACACCAACAGGGACAAATTCATAATCAAGAATAAGACTCATTTTTATTCACATTTTTAATCTGAGATCCACTTATCTGTAAACTTTAAGTACACTTCTTTTTCTTCTAGTTATTGTAACAAATTTTTACCTAAGATTAAAAAACATTTTTGCAGCCAAGTTTTAATACTTCAGATTAGTATCAGTTTAGTAAACTTACACTGTGCCTTCAAAGTACAAGCTCATATTTGGGAGGATATGACCCCTTTAATGCAATTACCTGACAAAATGTATGCAGTTATGTGGAGTTAATTGACTGATCGTGTTGTAAAATGCATGTACATGACACAGAAAGAGTGTGAGAACGTGAGGTTTGTGTACCTTTCTGCCTCTGGGGCTGTATGTGTGGTTGAGGGAGCTGCAGCCGGCATGGCAGGGAGAGAAATACATCACTCCATCCGCACCACACACGGGGTTAAACAACTGCTCAACACAGTGACATCCAATGTTACAGCTTACGGTCAGATTGCCCAGATCTGAGGAGCTGAAGGGAGAGAGACAGTTTTTAGTTTTACATTTTGTTTCATCTCAATCAATAAACACTGTCAGTCAAGCCCCTTGTTCCTGCTCTGGATAACCCTAACCCTTGATTTGAAAAGATTAATACCTACAGGCAGGACTGCATGATAATAGTTAACAATTATGATTATTTTGCTAAAAATTATTATCATTTTAGAAATTTAGAAGATTATTGCACTTTGAACACAAATCAAAACAATGTCAACTTGCAGTTTTTTTTTGTTTTTGTTTTTACCTCATCTAGTTTCCTTATGTATTATATTTGTCATATAAATTAACACTCTTTACTGTACATTATGAAAACTAATACAACAAGAATCTTCTCTAAAAAAGCTAATCCAGTGAAATTCCTAATACTAACTCCAACAATTCCATAGTTTTTCTATTAAAATAACAACAAAAATGATTTTGTACTGGGGCATATGCATGTATTCAGCAACCATAATCGCAAACAATATAGCCGAGATTCATGTTCGATTATTCTATGATTTATTACAGTTCATCACTGAGGTTTGATCACAGATTAAGTCACAGCAAACAGCGAAAATGACCACATTTACGTTTACATGTATGTAGACCATGACTGGCTGTATTACACTTTCATTTGAGCAAAATATTGACTCAAAATATTGACTTTCTCCCATTCATAGTAATATGAGTGCAAAGTCTTGGTATATTTAAGGTCTTTAAGCTTTGTTGCCAATGCAAGATAACGCAAATGTCAAATAAAACATTTTCAGGATAAATAACCATGGGCAAATATCGATTATGCTTATACTTAATTTAGAGAAGCAGAAATCGTGATCATGATTAAAATATGATCTATCATGCAGCCCTACCTATAGGTGAATAAAAAGTGAATTAATTTTAATTCATTGTTTAGTCATTATTAATATCATAAAGACAAAATTCTTTTTGTTTTTTCTTTTCTAAGAAACAAAAAAGTCTTTTAAACATTTTTTATTGTATTATTAATTTGACAAACAAATCAATAATAATATATTATCTGTCAAGCCCCTTGATCTTTATTGATAAAACATGCACTTAATAAATCACGACAAAACCTCCTGACAGGAAAAAGTAGGTCTCTGTAGCATTTCCCGGTATTGAGGGAGAAAAAAAACATAAATGCTCATTAAAAAAAAAAAAAAAAAAAGAAAAGAAAAGATGTTTATTCACATCAATCAATTAATTTATTTTCCCCCTCTTCATTTTATAGGACAGTAGATCACAGACAGGAAAGCAGGACTAAGGAGGAACAGGACAGGGTGCATTTTTACATTAAATAATAAATGTGCTAAATTAGCATGAAGTAGTTAATTTTGTTGAAGCATTTATTTTAAATCAACAATGAGGTATGGTTTTGACCTCTTGCTGTAATAAATACAAATATTGAGGGTCTTTATGTTTTTTATTGCAGTTTATATTGTTTGTAGTTCTGTAGTTCTGTAATGAGTACAGTGTTCAGTACCTGCTGTTGTGGATTTCTGTCTGCTGGTAGGGGGCGCTGTAGTGGTTGTGTGTGAAGTTGCTGTAGTATGGGGCAGTTACTCCTGCCATGGGCACATTAGGACAGTGTACCAAAAATATGAAGATAGCCATCAGGCTGACCACTGCACACAGCATGCAAAAACGGATTATACCACGGCAACGAAGGTTCAGCTTCTTTACAATGAAGCCACCCAGGAAGGTGCCACCTCCACCAGCTGGTACCACCATATACCCTGGAACAAGAAGATGGAGATAAAAACAATTCAAAGAATGTAGCTGTTTGTTAAACTGTATAAGAGTAATTTGAGCAAAAGGGTATGACATTGAGTTTGATTGATGTGATTTTTTACCAAACCAGGTTGCTGCTTCTGAAGCACTCAGACTAAACTGAGACTCGAGAAATTTGGGGCCAAACGTGGACATCCCAGCTATGAGCGTGGCCTCTGTAGCACCAGCAAGACATAGAAAGATGAAAGTAGGGTTCTTTAAAAGAAGCAGCATTGACCTATAGAAAAAAAAGAGAGGAAAATGCCAACTTTTATAGATGGATTTTATAAGTAGAGCAAGGGGGAATGGAATAGAAACATGACACAAGTGGACATCAGCGAGATGAGCCAAAAGAGTATTCAGTTCCCTCTTGTTGGATCCCAGGGGCAGATAGATTTGAGTGTTGTCTGCATAATATTGAAAAGAGATACTCTGTTACTTAAAAATAGACCCTAAAGCAGGGGTTCTCAAGTTCAAGTACAAGTAATTTCAGGTCTGGCTGCTGTTCACTGGCTGATGAGAGTTTGTCAGTAAGATGAAAACATTGCACCTTTTTAACACTTTTTATAGTGCCTATTTATATTCAGAATTGCTCAAAGGTTTTATTAGGGGTTCAAGCGCATAGCGCTGAAACTCTGTTGTAATTGTTAAATTTTCCAAGGATCAGCATTCTCCCCTAGAAGTGATCGGGCAGACCAAACCATAAGTCATAGAAACTTGAAACTTTGAGGGCTGGTAGTACTCACACCACCTACAACATCACCAAGGCCTGACGGGGGCGTCACAGCAGTCAAAAGCACGAAATGGCTCAGAACTCCTGAACCGTTAGGCCTAGGCTCAAGCCTAATTTACACTGCACGCGTCTGCGGCGCATTACAGCATTACAGCTCTACGGCCACTCTAGTCAATGCTTGTGTTTACACCAGCCGCGCCGCAGCACGTTTCAGAAATGTCCCAGAAGCGGCTTGCCACGCAGCTTCACTAAAGATAGGCACCAAGTCTATGTTTGACAGATGCCGTGTCCAAGCCACGCAGCTCAAATACAAAATAATACAAAACTCAAATACAAAAGTCAAAATAATCACCCTGTGTAGACTGCTGCTCATATTTCACATCACTAGGAGGCCAGAAATTGACGACAAGAGATTCGAAGTTGAAAAACATGAACATTTTTTTGTCCTTGTCATCCATGACTGGACTTTTAAGTGTATTAGCTTCATCTGTAGGCTACAGCTAAATAAAGTATGGTATAGCAATAAACACAATTAAACAGGACAAAATATAACCCTTTAGCCATCAAAAACACGAAAAATCAATTCTCTAATTATAGCCAACATTGTAATCATGATAAATAAGATATTCTCTGTGAGCTCAATGATGTGATGGGAGCGTTCTCTGCTTGCTTTCTGTTTATAACATATTGACATTAAGAATAAAAGTTTTGTTTTTCATGCTGCTAAGAGGACTACCGGCAACATACACACTGCAAAGTTTGAGGAGTGTCAACTGCATTACATGATGGAAAAATAAGGTTACTTCGTTTTTTACTTGCACGCACAGTCTCGAGCCTTTGATAGCGTTCGCGAGCACAAGTGCTTGACACATGCGCACCAGAGATTCATGCTTGTCTAGTCTTTTTCGCTCAAACAGTTACAATAAAATGTCTTTGTACTCGTTTAAAATATAGTTGCTGGTATCTTTTAATCCCCTCACATGAGCGCTCTTCAACACGGTCGGCTATTGTGTAATAGTCACGCTAATTTTGAACGCAAATTATAATAAAAATACATTTATATGCAGCATGATGTGGGCCACAAATTTAATGCTGACGGGCCGGATGACAGTCCTATTGAGTACCCCTGCCCTAAAGGAAACACAGAACGAGAATAAAATCAGAACAAGAACGGAGCCTTGAGGGACACCACAAGTAAGAGTAGCAGCACCCAAAGAGAATTCACCAATACTAACAGCTCAGACTCGTGACCCCTGTTCACTGCTATTATAAAGCTCAGATGCGTCAGGATATTTATTAAAATATCTTTGATTGTTTTCATCAGAAAGAAGAAAGTCATAAACACCTAGGATGGCTTTAGGGTGAGCAAAGCTTGGGCTAATTTTCACGTGAAAGTGAACTAATCCTTTAAATGTCACAATATGCATGAAGTTCAGTTGATATCTTTTGGCCAACTATTACATCATTTCAATTCTATGGATGACCATTTATGGATAACATACAACAGCATCAATTGACAGCATTGACTTGTGCTTTTTTCTTTTATTTCTTTCGAAAACAACTGAAGGAGGTTTTAATGATATCTAGTGGAAACTTGCAGCCAAATAAAAACTAGCAAACCAAATGAAAAACGACAACCAAATAACTTCTATGTGGCAGTTTGTTGGATCTGTGAGAGTAAAGTGTCAGTGTAAAGTGCTAATTTGAAAAAGTGCTAATCCTCAATCTTAAGAAAATTATCTAGGGACCCATCAACCATCTGAATTCGCTGAACTCTGCAAACTAGGAAACTACAGCCTCAGCTCCTTCCCGTCAACCAAGTTTCTAAATATAAACATGGCAGTAGGTGCATGTTAAAAGGTGGTGAAATTTGGTATGACTCTCAATACCATTAAAAACCTAGCAGGGGACACCACTTTTTGGCTCACTTCCTCTCTCTGGTCATGTGTTCATACCTGGGCATGTCCTTTACTGTTTTTCCAAACTGAGGATCAGATGCAGTGACCTGACTGCCATCCTTCAGCTGGTGGGCCTCTGAGACACGCATGGCCACATATCGCTGAGAGCCTGCAAGATAAAGAAAGTGAGACAGTTATTTATACTAATAATATACTGTACTGCAGTCACTTGACTTATTTTGAATTGTGCTGGTGGGTAGTACCTGGTAGCTGCCGTGGGTAACCCAGTATAGGCAGAGCGATAACCAGAGCTGCCGCCCCTCCTGCCAGGAAACCAATCCACCAAGCTCCCACCCACAGTGGGTTTTCAGGAGTCAGCTTTGTCCTGAGGGAGAGAGAGAGAGAATTTATCATTAGACAGTTTTAGTGCTAAAGAAACTATGGAAAAATGGTAGTTTTAAAATCAAAATATCCATTTTTGTTATTTTTGTGTCACATTACAGTTTGTATTCTGCATCATGGGAGTCATAAGGTGGTCCAAATTGATCCTAGTAAATTTAACCCTCACTAAACTTTTTTTTTTTTTTTTGCTTGCCTTCACCTTGTCTCCTATGTAATCTTGCATCTCAACAACAAATTAGGGCTATACAAAATTGGTACCATATCAGTCGATAGTAGATTGTAGCTCAATAGTAGTTCAATATTGAATATATATTTACTTGTTCAAGTTTGCTTTTGCTTATTTTTACATTTAGATTATCTTTACAATCATCTACAGTAACACTCACTTAAAGTTCCCCTTTAAAAACACAAATAATTTACTAATACTGCTATTTTTTTCCAAATTTCAAAATGAATATCCAATTTTCATACACTACACATGTAGATTATAAATTTGCATAGCCTAAATTCACTTGTAGCATTAAAAATGACTGATTTTAGTTTTCAGCTTTTTATTTGACATTTATTTAGTCAAAAATATATACATTTTTAATGTTGAACAGTTATCAACCGTGGCATGAAAATAATTAACAGCCTTTCGGTTTTGGCCACAAATATAATGTAGGTGCATTGCTATATCAAATTGAAGATAAATATATATCACTGTTTTGTGTTTGTTTTTTTCTACTAGAAAGTCATGAGGAGGAGTAAATTATGAATTTCTTTTCTGGGTGAACTACTACTCAGCCACTTACGTTTGGTCGATCTCTGTGTAAATGTTGAGAAAGAATCCACCCAGCAAGTAACCGGCCGCAGGTCCTACAATGGCAGCTGTGTAGAAGATCCCTGAGAAAACAGAAGAAGCACATCAAGTCTCTGTGGCTCCCTCCACTACCCTCTGAGTCACATAAAAGCTGGTTTGGGTTCACACTAATTCATGTTTTGTGTTCTCAACCAAGAGGTGCAGTAAGATGCAGTTTGAATTTAAAGTGTCTGTCTGGAGTGGGGGCAAGCAGGGTAGTGATTGTCCTCAATGGCCTTTGATAACTGGACGGTGGAGAGGAAAACAATGGAAGGAGGTTTTATTGATGTCTGAGGTGGAAACTAGTGGCGCTCCCTGATAACGACAAAAGAAAAATAACTAGGTGTGTCAAAGCCTGAGTGGGACAAAATTACAGGGTTCAGTGAGGGCAAATATCATTTCTTGAGTGTTTTCCATGTAAATTATAAGACAATTGTTGCTGTTGTATTTATTTATTATTATTATTATTATTTATTTATTTATTTATTTTTTGAGAATATCGATATGATGTCCAATCAATGAAATCAATGAAAGCAATGACTAGGGCCCTATGAAATCCATTTTATATTTGACCAAATTCTGTTACTTCTTCCCAAATTCTGTTTTCTATTTTAATTTTTCTGAATTTTGTTTTTTTATTTTTTTCTAGATTCTGTTTTCATAAAAAAGCATGTCTAATCAACTAAATTAATAAAACTTTAATTAATAATTTATTACAATTTAAAAACAATAGTGCCCTATGAATTCTGTTTCACAGTATTTGTCCCAAACAAAATTTTTCTTAATTCGGTTTAATGATTTAATACAAATTTATCATCAAAAATTGAAATCAAACCAAAATACAACATTTCATTTACAACTAAACATTTCATATGAAGTTCTGCACTACAGAGGTTTACTGTAATTTTGTAAAATCTCTTGATTGTGGGACATTCCATAACAAATGTTTTAATAAATTGTTTTCTTCTTATTATTACTTTGAGAAGTATATTGTACTATATGACAGTAATATATTTGTGTCATAATTTCTTTATAGGGTTCCTTTTTGATTAATTGTACAGACCTTCTTTTGATTTATTAATCCAGATTTTCCTAAATTCCATTTTAATCATATATATTTAAATCATAGGGCCCTACGGTAATAAAATGCTGTACTATTCTGTCTAAATTAATGAAAAAAATGAAATACTGAAAACAAAAAAAAATCGGTTTTAATGAAAAAATTTAATGAAAATTTAGGTATCACAAAGTATAATGTACAGTATGAAAAATTTATATTCCTTTGGAGATTTGCTCAAGATTACAGATTTAACAGTGTTATTAAATTATTAGTGTTTTAATAATTTGCTATAAGTGAATGTAAGATGACAAAAAGTGTAATCTAAATGTAAAAACATTAGAAATGGACAGACAGCATAAAATATTTAATATCAGCCTGCATACAGTATATGTTTTTCATGATGTCATCACACTCACCTATATATACAGGAGCATAGTTTGACTTGACGTTCTCATCTAGGTAGGTGACCCCGAGGGTGTACAAAGGGGTTGCCCCGACCCCATGAAGAAACTGGCCCAGCATAAAGACATAACGGTACGCTGACAGCCCACCTTCGTCACTGACACATGTCTCTGTGTGATTGGCCGAGCACAATCCCATGCGCTCAGATACTCTCACCTCATAGGGAGGTGTGGTGAAATGGGGCAGGGCAAAGACCAGAGACCCCAGTGCCATGATGAGCACACCCCAGCCCAGCCATCGAGGCTTATGACCCGTACCACCAAAGTAGCTCACGAATGTCAGGCACACACAAGCAGCAATGTCGTAGGAGCTCGCGATAAGTCCCGCCTGCAATGGCAAAACAAATAACATATAAGCAATATGGCACCAATATTTTATGTCAAACTAACTTGACATTTATATTTACAAACAAATTGACCTGGTAGCTGCGTAGATCAAAACGTCTCTCGATGGAGGTGATGACAGTGTTGATGAAGCCGTTGATTATCATGCCCTGGAGGAAGGAGGCTACACATAGGAAGAAGAGAAGCCAGCGTGGGGTGTTGAAGGTCTGGATACACCGTGGGGTCAGTGCACCCCATCCACAAAGATTCTCAGAGACCGTTGGGACAAATTTCACCCCAGTGGGAGGCTCTTTGAGCTCAAGCCCCCGTTTGCCTGTATTGTGGAACACAGTGTGTGCATTTCCAGCTGGGCTGCCAGGCCCAGAGTCATGGGACTCCACAGGGCTGGGAGTGCCTGGACCGGGTCCCAGTGGACTGTCATGTAGGACCAGAAGCTCTTGCTTGGAGCTGAAGGACGTGTCATTGTTTAACAGGTGGGGCATGGCCCCAAAAGGGGGGGTGCTGTGACAAACTTTGTGAAGGATAAGAAAATAAAACGTTTCCACAGGAAACACTGATTCTATGTGTAGTTTTGGAGAGTGATTCGATGGCAGTCTTTGGACAAGGATCCCTTTACAGAGTTTCGTAGAGTTTAAACTGAAGTCATAAAGATCTTGGAAAGCTTAATTCTGCAAAAAAGACGGAGAAAGAAACACTCAATAAGTTTGTCGCCAACTTCAGTAAATCCTCAGTATATCATCAACTTATTTAGCTCCAAAAGCAAAGTTTTTTTCTCATTAAGAAGTCAACTGTGACATCCAAACAGACCCCAAAAACTGTAATGAGCTGGGATTAGTTCTGCATGCCATCCATTGCCCATTAAACACTCTTTTTAGAAAAAAAACACCTCACATACCAAACTCACACTGCACTCCTGTTTTGTGCCAAAGCCTTCCTGTCTCCTTTTTAAGAGTGCAATGACCTACAGTAGCCCATGGGACTGTTGGGACATTTTGAATATTCCTTATTCAGACTTGAGTTGAGTAGACAGCTATGCAAACTAGAGAAGCAAAGTTTGCCAGGACAAACTTTCATGTTGGCTTGACAAAGACTTGTCTGAAAGTTTAAAATATTTTTTAAAGGTTTGATGGTTGTATAGATACATTAAGAAAAACAACCAGCTATTTAGATAGGCATTGATTGCATGATTTGACGTTGGTAGCATTGTTTTAAAATGCTGATAACATACTTTAGCATGTTATTAGCATGTTTTGATATGTTACTAGTTAGCATGTTTTAGAATGTTGCTGACATGATTTAACATGATGCTGCTAGCAACATGTTAAACATTTTGCTAGCATGTGTAAGACTGATGCCGGACTGTCTGAGAGGGCTACTCTTTGAGAAAACAAAGGAAATTAACATTTGAACTCTCTCTTACAAAATTAGCATCCCCATCCGAGACACAATCACACCTCGATCACACCTCAGCATTGCCTTAATCTACATTTTCTTTCCTTCACCCCCTCTTCCCCCATCTCTTCTCTATACATGCGGAGATGACCTGAAATTCACCCAAAATCTATATGGTTTAATGTGAACAATTATCACACAATGCTGTACATGTTTGGTATCATTTGAAATGTCTTAGTGCGACAGGTACAAAGGTCTCATTCCAACTGAAGTAAACCAGAAGGTAATAAAGGTTTTAAGAGTTTAGAGATAGAGTTTGCTCTCTGTAGTGGGTGTGTCCCCTTTCACAGAGTCTTTCATGCAAATGGCTTTCTGTCCCCAAAAAAGTGTAAGTTACTCAATCTGGGATCCTGATTAATGCAAATTCCCATTGTGAACTCATGTTTCCATGTGAAAGAAGTTTCTGTCTTGGTCAGTTTCTGTATTTAAAGAGATGTTGCATGAGGGTCAGAGGCGATTCTGTAGCCAGGTTGGCCCTTAATGCTGTGTGTCCATTATGTATCTTTATGATGTCAGGTATTCATCTTTTACTCTTTATTTCTGAGCATTTTATGTTTTGTATCGATTATGTAATTGGCATGACACATTTACCTGACTAATAAATTGTTACATTTGATTTTATTCTGACTTCCTCTGAAATTATTGACTCCAGTAGATTACGATGTATCCATTGTTAACCACAAATCTGCGTCAGGTTAGTAACGGACTAAAGTCCAGTTTTGAGTGGAGCATAGGGCACACCAGCTGTGATTTTAGAGCTCCGGCTAACACTTGGCATTAGTTCAAGTGTACATAGACTGTAAAGGCTAAAAAGGGAACTTCTGTTTAGGACAACAAAATGTTGATCGACCAACCTAAATAGGGTGAGCCTTATCTCTGTTTAATGTAATGTTACTCTAGCTAAGTGTACATGGGAAACCATGACATGACCAAACCAAAGCTACTATCAGAGAAGTAATATTGGTCGGCTTATCTGTAGTAGTGGTTGTGACCTCCGACTAGAGATAGTGTAACTTTAATTCAAGTGTATACAGATCTATGGGGACTAAACAAAATACTTTTAGATAGAGCAAGCATGAAAGCGGCCTTCTAAACAGTATAGTGAACGAGTACAATAAGAGTAAATAGTTAAATAGAATAATCAAACGTCTAGATAAATTATCATATAAATGGTCAATAATCATAGTGGCAATGAAGGACAGGTGAGACTCTAATCAACAACAATGAATAACTATGACAACCAAGGAAACAGGAACTAAACAGGAAAAAAAAAAAAAGAGAAACTAGGCAAAATGGAACAGAAAGAACTTCAAACTAAAGGGGGTCACACACCGGACGAGAAGCTCAGCGCCGTGCCGCGCCTTGGACAACTCACAGGTTTCGCACACCGGCCGTGCACATTATATATGCGCGAGCTCAATTTTGAATCAACTCCTGATAGAAGAGCTGCACGATGGGTGAGTTTTAAGTCGACGGGGAAACGTTACATATGCCTATGCTTTAATATTTCGCACTGAGGTTAGTGTACATAGAAAAATGGCACAACAGAGCAAAATGAAAGAAAAAGCTATGTTTATTATACATTTTTAGACTTTATTCAAGCTGTTAAACTAAGAATGTAAAACTGATGTATCTTGCAGCACAGGGTGAAGTCAGTATGTACATTAACGACGATTTGAGAGAAATATAATATAAATTTAATGTAAAACAATGTACATGGCGCTCTGTGGCGCGGCAGGATTTTGAACAACCTCCTGAGTCGTAGCTGGGCGCCGCGGACAGGCTCTGAATGTCGCCGCCGGTGTGCGTACACTCATTGAAAACAATGTGTTCGAATTTTAAAGACGTGGCGCGGCGTGGCGCTGCTTGGCGCTGAGCTTCGCGTCTGGTGTGCGCCCCCCTTAAGAGTCCCAAAATACATAGAACAAAACAGTGAAATTAAGGGGCTTGTTTTGCTTTTTTTTGTGATATCTGGCAACCCTTCTACTGGAGCTATAATGAACAGATTAATGAGTTTATAAGAGAGTAGAAGGAGAGCAGCAGTATGCAAACTGAACAGCGGCTACTGTAAGGTAAATTTTACACACCTTTTAGCCACATTAAGGTAACACGGGGGAAGATGCCCCATGGGTTTACAGATAAGGAATTAAGTTATGTGCTGAGGAAAACATCTCAAATGCATTAAACAGCACACAGGAGGGCAAGCCGCTTTAAACTGTATGTTTATAAGTTCATTTGTTTTGCTTAGCGGCAATTTTCTCGCAGCAGCTAACGATGCGTCCTTCGTTATTTTTCCGATGCATTCGCAACATTAAAGAACATCTATAAATTGTATTGTCCCATCCTAGGGGGGAAACTGGAGTTTGGGCATTTTCAGTTCTTTAATGCAGCAGAGTTGCACATTCACAGAAAGGATTGTGGAATGGACACCTAAGTGGTTCTACAAAGGTCAAGAAATGCTCAGCTTTGTGCAAATGATGGACAGCAGTCATTCGCTTGCAAAATTTAACATATTTCAATCTGAGAATTATGCGTATATAATACAAAAACTTTACATGTGATAAAGTATGTGGAAGGACTCCACAAGCTCAAATTTGGCCTCGTTGTCTTTAAGAGCCACACTTATAAGTTCAAATTAAAGAATTAGGAGGGGGAAAAAAAATCTCATTAGACAAACTCAACATCATTATCCATTTAATTTAAAAGAAACAACCTCAACATTTGTACGCCTGCTAAGAAGTGCTATTTTAGGCAAGTTTTACCTGCGTAAAACCATTAAGAGATTTTCAGGCTTCTTTGTCTTTAACCCTAAGCTCAATTTAAGTTAATAATATCAGCCTGTTTCTTAAAAGACTTTCAATTCAAGCTAACACACATTACTATACAATTGTATATTATTTTACAGTGTATTTAATTTGCACTTATTCCACACTATAGTCAAATTTAGATCTAGACCTGCCTGTGTGTTGGTTTATAGTATGTGTAGTAGGGGTGTAACAATATATCGTGTCACAATATATCACGATACAAAAATGCAACATGTGTCATAGATAGTGACAATATGTATTGTGTATAGTTCACCCAAAATGGAAATTACTGTGTGAGAAAAAAATCAAGTTTACAGAGTTTTAGTATCAGTTCTAAATTAAACTACTACATATATATATACTCCAAGACATATGGTAAAAGGTTAACCAAATTATGTACTGTTGATTAAAAAGCTAAATTTGGTATTACATTGGGCGTGGAAATGAATAGGCTTGGACTTCATACAGATAACCCATCGCACAGGACAATGGTGGCCCCAGAATAAAAATATTCATGATTCTGTAGCTGAAAATACAGAATTATTTTAAATGAATATGCTTTATATGCTTAGAAATAATGTAGGCCACTTTTTTACTGGTAACATAAGACATTTGGCATTTTCAGAACCCACAAATATTCACCCATTGCATTATTATACATATATTCAACATTATATATAGTAGTTTAATGTAGTCTTGCCACTAAAACTCAGTAAACTTGAATTTTTTCTCAGTAATTTTCATTTTGCCACTGTCAACTCAGATTCATATTTTATTGTTTTGACACATAATTACCTGCAGGTTTGAGTTCAAGCACTGACATTGAAAAATGATTTACAACCATTACTTGCACAAAGATAAGAGAGATGCAAACTTGGTAAACACTTTTATCTAAAGTACATTCCAGTGCAATAAAGTTGTACATTATATCAGTACATACATTCCCTGGAAATAAACCTCATGACTTGAATGTTAGAAAACATGAGATTTGATCACAAATGTATCATGTTACAGCCCAGAACGGCATTATAATTGTCACACTGAAAGAATAACAAAAAAGTCACTTTGCCTACCTTGGTTCCTCTGATCATGCTTCATTGGTCTAAAAAGGTCTAAGAGTTTGATTGTGCAAGAAAGAAGAAAAGAGAAGAGAACAAGGAGCATAAGAGACTAGGAGCAAGCAAGACAGTCCCAAATGGGGCGTTACTCAAACCTCTCACTCTTTCACATCTATCACTGAAGCAGCACTGACACAGTCCTGTCCACTATATCTAACTGACATGATGATCAGCACCTCAAGCATCACAGATGCCTCTTCTTAACTCATCACACTTCATTCACATTGCATTAATGTGTTTGTCCAGCATGGCACGGAAAAAGAAGAGGACCTGTAGGCATGGTCAGATTTGTACTTGTTCTGCTAACACTATAACTTACCCTACCACAAATATAATAAAATGAAATAAAATGTGTTAAAAAAAAAAAAAAAAAAAAAAAAAAAAAAAACGAAGTTTGAAAAATACTATTTTTTTTGGTTACACTTTATTTTAGGGTGTCTTTGTTACACTGTAATTATACATTTAAGTACTGCGTATTATTAAGTAACTACATGTACTTACTATAGGGTTAGGATTAGGGTTTGGTTTGGTTTAGGGTTAGTTGCATGTAATTATGCATAATTTATAGTTATTACTATAGTAACTACATGTCACATATGTAACAATGACACTATAAAATAAAGTGTTACCCTTTTTTTTTTTTTTTTTTTTGCAAAAATAGTGTTAAATTATACAACTATAATGTAACTGCATGAATGTTAAGGATTCATACTTTTTTGTTTTGAAAGGAAAGGATATGGTGCAAAACATAGTAGCTCAAACAGTAGAGCTTTTCACTAGAAACACCAAGATCAAGGGTCCATTTCCTAGGGAAATAAAGAACTGAATCATAAGTCATAAAAGCGTTTGCCAAATGTAAATGTAAACATTACTGATTTGTCTTATGTTTCAGCTGATTGGCTAAAAAACAACCAGGATGTGTAACATCCATGAGTCCTGTGCCAGCTGAGAATAGAAATGCTAAAAGGTATTACAGACTTACTTGTCAGGGTTTCCCAATAACACTCTCCACATGCAGAGAGACATTACAATTATGGATACAATAAGATGAAATCCGAGTTTATTAACTGCACAAGCTCTTCATATAAATCATGCAGTGAAGGCAAACATCAGAATGGGGCAGATGGGTGTCATCACAGTTTCTTAGTTAAGGTTTCAGTTTTGGTTAAGGTTTCATCAAACAACATAAGAAAAATGAGAATGACCATTGCAATCCCTGGTTTTTCATTTCTGACTCATTTGCATGCATCTATGAATAATGAACACATGGTTGAAAAGTTGTGGTGTGACTATAGCATTAAGAGTATTTGTGGTGCAGCTGAGGCTCTGTGAGTTAATCATTTCTCAGTTCTGTCTTCAAAGCTCTGTGGTTCATGCTTTGTTACAATGAGATTAATAAAAAAGCCTAATTATTTGTTATTGTGTTCTATGAACTCTTTCATTTCTAATTTTAAACGTGTGATCAAACGGAGGGAATGATAACATCAGTGAAAGCTTAGAGTCTCAGGGTGGGAACGTGTTTGTTGTGGAGTGCAGGTTCCTTCCCTTTTCTTTGAACCATGCTGGATGGTCATACGGTGAGATATAAATTTCAGAGAGAAAAAAAAAGGAAACAAAGAACACGAGAACAGCACTTTTACTAAGGATTTCTGGGAAGGAAGCAGTAAAGCATTCAAACAAATATCTATTTTTAAAAGTTGTGTAATGGGTGATTCATTTGATGGGTTAGGGTTAGGTTTAGTTTCATTGTGTTTTGGTTCTGTTTTTCCTGTTCTTATTTGCCTGTGTTCCTAGTTAGTCTCCATGGTTGTTAAATTAGTACTACACCTGTTCTGTTTTCCTTTGATTGCTCCTTGTATATATAAGCCTTTAGTTCTTTCAGTTCTTGGTCAGTATTAGAAGGGATAGACAGACAGGGAATGGTAAAGGGGTGGCTATTTTTATTAAAAAAATGAAAGTACACATAGGATTATAGAATTGAGTGATTAATATTCTAATATATAATATCGCAGCAGCGATAAAATAATATATTTTTATATTTTTAAGAGAACAGTGTTAAGGTAATTAAGGTAATTAAAATCCTTGCAATAGGTTAAGTATTGAAGTGGGAATAAAATAATGGGAATGGGTAATCAAAAAGTGATATGGTGGGGATTTTATAATACTTATAATAGTATTATAAAATACAAATACATATAATACATTGTAGGGAAGTGGTAATACTGATCATAATGGTAAGGTAATAGAGAAATGCTGAAGGGTCTGGTATGTATGAATGATGGTAGAGCTACTGGAATTGATGTTGTCCAGGGTAGTTGTTCTTCTATAGATTTAACACTGGTGTCGGAATGTCTAGCAGGGATCTGTATGTGGGATGTTTGAGAGGACTCTACAATAGGAAGTGATTTGTTGTAAAATAGGCATGGATGTTAGTGAAATTATAGAGGATGAGATATGTAGATGGAAATTTAAAATGGCAAATTGGGAAGCATTTAAATATATTAGTGAAGTGAAGTTTTAAGAGTTGAGTTTTAATGAGGAAATGGAGGATTTAGAATTCATCTTGAATTGCTTTGTTTGTAGGTTAACTCGAACTCTTCCGCCATCTACAGTATCTCACAGAAGTGAGTACACCCCTCACATTTTTGTAAATATGTTATTATATCTTTCCATGTGACAACACTGAAGAAATGACACTTTGCTACAATGTAAAGTAGTGAGTGTACAGCTTGTATAACAGTGTAAATTTGCTGTCCCCTGAAAATAACTCAACACACAGCCATTAATGTCTAAACCGCTGGCCACAAAAGTGAGTACACCCAATTGGGCCCAATTAGCCATTTTCTCTCCCCGGTGTCATGTGACTCGTTAGTGTTACAAGGTCTCAGTTGTGAATGGGGAGCAGGTGTGTTAAATTTGGTGTTATCGCTCTCACTCTCTCATACTGGTCACTGGAAGTTCAACATGGCACCTTGTGGCAAGGAACTCTCTGAGGATCTGAAAAAAAGAATTGTTGCTCTACATAAAGATGGCGTAGGCTATAAGAAGATTGCCAAGACCCTGAAACTGAGCTGTAGCACGGTGGCTAAGACCATACAGCGGTTTAACAGGACAGGTTCCACTCAGAACAGGCCTCGCCATGGACGACCAAACAAGTTGAGTGCATGTGCTCAGCGTCATATCCAGAGGTTGTGTTTGGGAAATAGACGTATGAGTGCTGCTAGCATTGCTGCAGAGGTTGAAGGGGTGGGGGGTCAGCCTGTCAGTGCTCAGACCATATGCCACACACTGCATCAAATTGGTCTGCATGGCTGTCATCCCAGAAGGAAGCCTCTTCTAAAGATGATGCACAAGAAAGCCCGAAAACAGTTTGCTGAAGACAAGCAGACTAAGGACATGGATTACTGGAACCATGTCCTGTGGTCTGATGAGACCAAGATAAACTTATTTGGTTCAGATGGTGTCAAGCGTGTGTTGCGGCAACCAGGTGAGGAGTACAAAGACAAGTGTGTCTTGCCTACAGTCAAGCATGGTGGTGGGAGTGTCATTGTCTGGGGCTGCATGAGTGCTGTCGGCACTCATGAGCTACAGTTCATTGAGGGAACCATGAATGCCAACATGTACTGTGACATACTGAAGCAGAGCATGATCCCCTCCCTTCAGAGACTGGGCCGCAGGGAAGTATTCCAACATGATAATGACCCCAAACACACCTCCAAGACGACCACTGCCTTGCTAAAGAAGCTGAGGGTAAAGGTGATGGACTGGCCAAGCATGTCTCCAGACCTAAATCCTATTGAGCATCTGTGGCGCATCCTCAAACAGAAGGTGGAGAAGCGCAAGGTCTCTAACGTCCACCATCTCCGTGATGTCCTCATGGAGGAGTGAAGAAGACTCCAGTGGCAACCTGTGAAGCTCTGGTGAACTCCATGCCCAAGAGGGTTAAGGCAGTGCTAGAAAATAATGGTGGCCACACAAAATATTGACACTTTGGGCCCAATTTGGACATTTTCACTTAGGGGTGTACTCACTTTTGTGGCCAGCGGTTTAGACATTAATGACTGTGTGTTGAGTTATTTTGAGGGGACAGCAAATTTACACTGTTATACAAGCTGTACACTCACTACTTTACATTGTAGCAAAGTGTCATTTCTTCAGTGTTGTCACATGAAAAGATATAATCAAATATTTACAAAAATGTGAGGGGTGTACTCACTTCTGTGAGATACTGTAGCTTTAAAAAATGTATCACGAGTATTTGCTGGGTCACATGACCATAAATAATAAAATTTCTTCCTCAAAGTGACCATCGCATGTACCTTTCGCTAACCGCCTTGTGGTAGGGCCCTTCGTGAAGGGATCCAGTTGTTCACTTTCGTTTGGAACACCCCTACAAATGGTTGTCCCCTTCTCAAAGTGCCCTCCAAGGGCGCAAAAAAAGTCATTTGCTCAGTGTTCCTGCGGAGTGTTTTTTCCTCGAGTTCTCATCTCCCAGCTCAAATGATCAGTTGTTTTTGTGTTGCCAATCATTTCTTGTGTGTAATCCTTAACTGTTTTGATTTATGTTGACTACAAGTCTGCTATCCTTCTGGTAGTGGGATGCCTGTTTATTTTTCCCCCTTTTTCTCCTGTTTTGTGGTAAGCCAGGGAGGTAAGGTTATGTTGATTATTTTTGGTCCTGTTTCTTTTCAAGGTAAGAGGTTAAATTAGTTGGCTGGCTTCATTTGTTTATTGTTTTGGCTTTTTCCCTCCCAAAGCTTTTCGTTGGTCTCTAATTAAGTCATGTCTAAATAAAAACATCCTTTTTATTGTATTTTGTGTCCTGAGGTTTTCTTCCTTGTTTAGTCAAGTTCAGTGTGGGAGATGAGACAACGGGCACCTCTGTTTAGTTTGCTGTGTTAGAGGAAACTGTGTCGCAGCAATTTTGTCAGAGCTCGTAACAAATGACAATTCAAAAACAACTTTTTGTTTGTTTGTTCATTTATTTTTTAATTTACCAATCAATGTTTAGGTTTAGGGTATTTTTTAACCAATTCTCAACTATGTTATGAAAGATATAACAGAATGATTTGATATACTATTTTACTTTATGCAATATGTGTGTAAAATGGCCATAAATAGGTAGTCCAATTCTATATAATGTGCCTATTCATTGTATCTAATTTGCATATTAATGTATTTGATATATAATTTATTTCCCTATTCACTTGTTGTGTGTCCCAAAATGCCTGATAAACATGCTGTAAGTCCTGGTGTCTTCTACAGATGGCCTGTTTCATAACAGAAAGTCATATTCTGATTTGAAACCCCATAACGTTTTCCTGAGATGTTTATGACAAACAATTTTAAAATTTCAGATTTGATGAATGATAAATACAAAATATTATCATATTTCCATAAGAGTGCTAAATTTGATCATTCGGTCAATGTCAGTCATTTTTAAAGACCAAGGAGAGTGAGTTGTCATGGTGAAACCTCCAAACATTTGGTATCTCTAAAAAAAGCCCTGAATGTGCTCTTTACAGGACAGACTTAAAACTGTGACTGTGTGTATGGTCTCAGAGAAATTTGCTAAAATATAATATCCGCTAAAATAAAATTCTATGCCTGGGCCTCAGGATGATATGGCAGACACTTTTATCTTAAAACATTTTATTCAAGGTACATGTTTTATCAGTTAATTTAAACATTCCCTGGGAATCAAGCCCATGACTTTTGATGTAAATATACATCAAACAGTTCTGTCTGGTTCTCAAATCTGATTGGCTGAGAGCCTTGCGATATTCTAGTGATAACATCACTCCTACCTTTTCACCATTTTTATCACTCCACTTGAAGCGACTGCCATGGCGGCCAAGCAAATCCACCATATTTTTTACAAATACTACACTTGTTGTACCACGAACTGTAGTTTTAAGAGTTTTTAGGCAAGAATGTAGTTGTTTAGACCTGAAATATATGACTCATATTAAATCATTGCACCTATTTTACAATTTGTTTAGATGTTTTCGGAGATGCGATCTCTAGGCCGTCAGCAGCCATTCAGTGTTCGTGTACCCGCCGAGAACAGCTTCGTCTCAGCCAGTGCTTTGGTGATTTTCCACTGTCTCTTAAACATGAGATCTAGTTAAACATGAGATATAATTTATTTTGGGTACATAAATCGGGCAATCTTTGGTCTTATTAATCTATTACTTGTTCCTGAGCCAATCGAAATGGGCTATGTTAAATTTAAAGGGAACCCCTGGTGTTAAGACTTGTATGGCTCTATATAACGTAAATGATGTCTCTTACTGAAATATGTAGCAGAAAACCCATGAAAGATTTACGTTGGACAAAAGAATGTGGACAAATAAAACTTGCTAAAAATCTGCGTTTTTGTTCTCTTCACAAGCCCTGGTGCCTTTGAGGCTTTTAGAACACCACATCTGAAAGAGCTTACAGTTGCCTAAGGATATAAGTGTATGCTTTAACCAAATGCCGCGCCTGTCGTGGAGACTGACGAAGGTAAGCCTATAACACATCTCGATTGAGACAGACTGCCTCAAAGCTCACATGCGCTTTGATGCACAAGATATCTGTGATCGCATAAAACAGCAGCATCTTCTCAGCATGTTTAACTGTGGTCACCGTGATTCAATCAAGCAGATCAGATCATTTGCCAATTAGGACATTTACATTTACATATACATTAGCGCATTTACATTTGTTCACATCAAGTGGCCTCTGTATCTGGATAACTGATCGGATTTCTGTTTCCAGCAGAATATTTAAATTAGGTGTGTTCGAAAGGCAGAAGCTTCAAATGGCTTCATAGCGTAAAACAACTTTCACTTTAGCCTCTATCAATGCAGTGCACACAGCATAGAATCTTTGTGATTTATTCTACAAAAGTACAATCAATCACAAATAGAGAACTTAATCTACCAATTTAAGTTTTCCAACATTAATCTTGTATGATGAAAAAAATTATTTCGACGCATTTCATGATTGAAAGGAGCGCGCAAGCATTTGTATTGTTTGTGTAATATGTAACGGCAGAATCCAAACACTTTGTATTAAAGAAATAAAAGAATGCACATCACATTAATTAGAAATAAACAAGGGGTAGACTTAGGCTATACGACATCAGATAAGAGTAAAGTCGATACAAATTAAGCCATGTCCTATTGCTTTTACTCACTTGCTTTACTTTCCGATGCAATCTCCAGTCTTAGATCAAATATTTTTTTAAAAAATTAAAAAATACTTCCATAGTTGAAAAATAACAGGGTTGATCATGTTAAACAAGTCACATCATCCAGGTTTAAAGTTATAGCGCGCAATATTGGGAGATTAATAAACTGAAACAATAAAAACATACGCAATCGCCTCGTTTAGATAATGTTGCACAATTAAAATGAAAAATGACACACAAGATATCATGTAAGTCTAAATAAACTGTTTTAAAGAGAGACGTTTATTGTAAAGTTCAAAGAAGTTTAATTTCTTGTCAAAACTGCGTCTGTCCATTATTTTCTGAGAGCCCCGCGGAGAGACTGGGCGGGGATTTAAATGACGCCGCCCTCTGAATGTAGATACGATGCCTGGATCGCGTTTACATTACACTGAGATCCGACCACAATGCGTCGACTACCTCCGAACCAGGACACATTGATTGGATAACATTCCGATCACAAACGCGTTTACACTTGTCTTTTCAATGCGTATGTGGACAACATCCAGATACAGGATGCATGTTAATGCCAAGTGTAAATGCAGCCTCTGTGTAATGCATTCAGGTGATCAGACGATTTTAACACGTCAATCATTCAACAGTAGTTCGAATAGCCACAGAGACATTGCACAGCTTCGATGTTTTCATCCTCACTAATTTTGCGCTCTGGCTCAAATCGAAAAGGCTGATCGTGTTTTAAAAGGAACCCCGTGGATATTAAGACCTGTATGTGTTACTAGATTACCGCTGCGCAAAAACATACAGATAAAAAGCCTCAGTCATCAGGGCTAAAGTGAAGAGAACAAAGACGCAGTTAGGAAGTTTTATTCGTCCAGATTCTGCACAACTTCCTATTCTTTTCTCCTCTTATCGCTAGTAAAGCAGTAAAGACTTACATCACTTCTCTTGTGGCTAATCGACTGAAAATTACAACCAAAAGCCACACAATGTGGCATCGTATATTATATACCGATTTGGGTTGCGTTAAAAATAGCAATAGGACAGTGTCAGTAGAGCAGTGAGTGCAACCATTTGACGTCACCGACATAGAACGCAAACAAAATGGCACCGCCCATTGTCCAAATATGTCATGGATTTTTTAAATAACGTAAATCTTTCATGGGTTTCAGTAAGAGACATAATTTACGTTATATTAAGCCATACAAGTCTTAACACCAGGGGTTCCCTTTAATAATGTAATATTAAGGCTATATTTAACTTGCATTCTGTAGCAGGGGTATTCAATTAAAGTTCCAAGAGGTCCGGTCACTAAATTTCCTTCCCAGCGAAGGTCAGTCTAAGGAATAGTTCTAAATTTCCATCTTGGCACCAGTAGTGCTTTGTAAAATAAAAACAATCTTATCCAGTCAAGATAGTCATCAAAGAAGAAGATATTGGGCCCTCAGAGCCAAAGCAGTGGCGTCTGAGAATTTTTCTATAAAAAAAAAAAAATAAATAAATAAATAAAATATTTCATCAGTTGAGCCTAATTAGGCTAGATATGAATATTAAAAGGTAAAATCAGATGTTTTATCAAGCTATTATTATTTTTACATTTTTATATATATATATATATATATATATATATATATATATATATATATATATGTAAGCCAGAAGGCCATGTGACAAAAAAGATACTGTATGGTGGTTTAGGGCAGGGGCGCCTGCAGGATTTGATCTCAGGGTATGTACCCCCCAACCCTGTCCCCACCCTGTCCGCAAAAAGCGATTAAATCAATTATTGCATTGGTGGGAACGATCTAATGCTGTACAAATCGACTAATCGACTGTCTCTTTCCTGCTCACGCACTTAGAAATTCTGATGCATGTAACTGCACTCTGATGTGTTTGTGTAGATAGATGCTTCATGAATTTTTTGTTTTGTTTTTTTATGTTATCTCTAAGCAGCTTTGTCCCAAAATGTGCGTATTTCAACGGAGCTGCGCACTTTATGTTTATGGCTGCTGTAAGTTTTAAACTTTTCCCAAAACATTTAGAGAAAAGCTTTAAAGATTTAAGAGACTTCATTTCTCCATCCCTACTCAATAGTTTTAGGCCTTTTTGCAAATATTTCAATTGAATTTAGCTGTTTTAGAGAGCGTTTACTCATTTTGAGCCTCTATTTAAACATTAACTATCTGTAATGTCTTTTTTCATGTGTGAAAAAAAGCGACGAAACTAAATTAGCCAATCAGATTTCTTTTCACCCATATCTCCACGCCCACCCATGCATGCACATACACACATCTGACTTTACAACAAACAAAACACACACCTTTATTTATTCTCATTCTCTCTTGCTTTTTAATATGTCATGAGTGTATGCAGATAGATTTTAATAATCAATTTAAAAATTATGTAAAAAATAAAAATGGCATTATTTAGCACCCTCTCATGGTATGCACAGTGCGTACACCCGTACGGCTGCAGGCGCCACTGGTTCATGGTTGTTCCTCTTGAAGTTTGGACCATTTTTATATTTTGCTTAAAATATGTACCAACTTACCAACAAAAAAAAAAAAAAATGTACTTAATAATCAAAATCATCATGAGCAGATAATGCTAAATGTACATGAAAAAACGTCTTGTCACAAACGTGGTTTGAATGGTCAGAGTCATATATGTCAGATAAAAATAACTATATTTGCAGCATTGTTGTTTTCTCCAGTGTTTTAGCGAAAGTATCGATCTAGTTTACTGTTCACTGTGTCTCTGCTACTGTTGTTAAAATAACCACATCATCTGCATCTCGGATAAACGTGCATGGAAAGAGGTGGAATTAAAAGTGTTTTTGCCTCTAGATAAAAATTTTAGAGGATATAGCACCGGAAGATCATTACCATAAACCACCTTGAGCGCTTGTGGTGTGAACCACTCTGTTGTTTTGATGCGCTGCTCACTTTAACTAGAAACGATAAAATGGTGCTACAGTTGTCATGTCTCGCGGACCTGGACCGCGGGTCCACCATTTGAATATGCCTGCTGTAGAGCACTGCTTTTGTTTGTTTGACTGAATTGTACAATTGTGTTTATTTCCTATTGTCATTTATAATGGCTGTTGTTGTTAATTTAAATACTGTTATTCAATAAATATTATTTTATATAAATAATATGTTGTATTTGGTGTTAAGAAAGGGTCCATTAGTACATAATATGGACTGAGTGAAAATTACATTAATACGCCATTAGATGGTGGCAAACTTTACGAGTGAATGAGTCAGTCACAAGAGACTTTTAAATTGAAAGGGACTTTTGTAAACAAAGGACATTGCTTAGCGCTGTTATGGAAAAATTCCTTAACTGTTAAAAAGACAAATACAAAGATCGCTTTCCTCAGCGGACATACAAACAGATTTTTATAATGGATATAATATTATGGACATCGACCTGAAGAATGAATGTTATATCAGACACAGGTAATGCTCGCTCAGGCGATCTCTCTCTCTTTTTCCTTTCTCTCTCTCTCTCTTTCTCTCTCAATAATACTGTACAAAATACAACAAGTTTTAATGGAGGGACTCAACATTCCTTCGTTACGAAGTGACGTTTTACAATTAGTAACAGAGGCTTGGTCAAACTGTCAACTTGAGATTTGAATCTGTGGCGGAAGAAAGTAGTTCTGCACAAAAGATGTTTTTTAAAGACACTCTGTTGTTATTTCTTATTTATTTACACACTTGTACTGTCAAACTGTTGTATAAACGCAATATCACACGAGTAGCCGTGCAATATGGCTGTATATCAGCGCGCTATGATTACCGATGGCCGAATCACAGCCGTGCTGATATACAGCCATATCGCACGGCTACTTGGATATATATATATATTAGGGGTGGGACGGTTAACTGCAAAAAATCGAACCGTGTGGTTCTCCACCGTGAAGAACCGTGGTTCATCCAAAATCTGACGACGCATCTATAATATGGTTTGTCGAAAACAAAGTGCAAAACAGCTCTATGACCAGTCATTTACGCCGTCATCACCCGGGTGTTGATAGCACACAACACGAGCCCAGGTGAGACCTGAACATCTCACGTTGCTATCTGTGTTTAAACTAAACTCATTTAAACCTTGCCAATTTAACCATTCATCCGTAAGACGCTAAAGAGAACTCTCGCGCGAATGTCAACATGCCCATCTTAGCGAGTATCCTAACAAACATAGTAGGTTATGACTTAGGAGAATTTATTTCTTAAAGGGACAGCAGTCTAATATTCCTGCTCTCTGTGTTTTAATATTAATCGAATGACAAAGCACGAAGAAATCACTCTTGACTGAATAGCTTTTGTAACTTCAATAATGTTTCATCTTTATTTAACTATTCGAAGAAGTTTATATGCAGTGGTTATTTTATATTTGATTACTTTATTCAATTTTTGTACCTGAAAGCTGTTAGATACCTGAAAAACCTGTAAAGCATTATTTTATTTGTATCTTAGCTCTCATGTATTTATTTGTGCTGTTTCTTGTAGTTAGATTATTTGTTTTTATTTTCTTTATCTTTATTTGACAATTGTCCTATTTTTTACTGAGCATAGCACATACCGAACTGTACCGAAACCATGACACTAAAACCATGATACAAAAAACATACCGAACCGTGAGAAATCTGAACCGTCCCACCCCTAATATATATATATATATATATATATATATATATATATATATATTTTAGGGCTGTAAAATTTATTTAAGAACAAAAAATAATAATTATGCAATTTTTAGGTCTGTGATAGTCACAATAGTCACAATGCTTTCATTTTCATTTAATGTATATGGGTCTTAGCAAAAATTTATATTCTTTCATACTAAATACTAACTAATGATACTAATTATTTAATCTGCATATCATGTAATTATTTTTAATCAATTAACAAATCTCTCTCTCTCTTTCTATATATATATATATATATATATATATATATATATGCATGTAATGTTACTCTGACTTCTATAGATCAGAATGATATTTTTTAAATATCATCAGACTCATCAAGGTTTCTTTACATTAACAGCAGCAAAACATGAACCCTATAGCAGACAGTAGTATAATGCAAGAAAACTGTGATTTAAACTTGTGTTAAACTTGATCATCTCATACAACATTTTTGAAAACAGTGAATTAAGAATATGATAATCACAAACCTGATAACTTAAAGTGCAGGCATGTTTTCTCCAGCGAATAAAGCTCCATACAACAGGTTCATCTCTCTGAAATTAAGTCAAAGTAGGTCAACCTATCAGAGTTGCTGTTACTGCAACTGTCACTGACTGGAAAGCTATAAAAACCAGCCCATACTGAGGCTCAATACAAAACTCAATATCAGTTGGGAGCTGATAGTTAAACAGCCTGCAGGTACTAGAAAAAACAGTGAAAGTTTTGTAGCCAGTCCAGAAACTTAACCGAAAATGTGGTTTTCTAGTAACCAGCCACCGAGTCAGTATGCCCTTTTTCATCTTTTTACATAATGTATCTAGCTTTCACTGAGCCCTGCATCATCAGGGTTTTGCTGCATGGCCTTGTGGGATGAAGTGATGTGATCGGACCAGACAAGGGACGTAGTGACTGCTGGTCTGACTACATCCTGTATAGATAAGGAAACCATTTTTCCCCATGCATTGACCACACAGGAAGACGCACACATGCAATCAGACATACATATGCAAATATAAAGTCATGCATGCAAACCAGGAAACCATATTAAACTATCAGCTACAAAACCCTACAAAAACAAGTCCTTTACACTATATATGTATCTATAATATATCACCTGACCTGAGCCTGCTTGGTTGGATGGATTAGATGATTTTCATTTACCACATGTGTGTTGTTATATGTTGTTTTCTTGGTATCATGTGTGCAGCAGACTAAATGTCCCATATCTCCAGGGGCTTGTCTCATCATTTGGCTGTAAACTTGTAGGTGTAACCAAGTGGAATGAATGACCTACAGTAGCAGCCAATCAGCTTCTCTGCACTCCAGGTTTCGCCTCTGGCACTGGGCACTTGGCAATGTGGGTTAATAGACTGTCATAACAAGACAGTAACAACTAGATTTGCTTAGATTGCCATGTGACCACATTCAATTCCAGCCTTTGACCTGAACTGTCTACTGGAACCTGAAAAGTCTACTGGAAAATTACATTTATGAGGTTAGAGTCCAGATCAAAGTATCATACAGTACGATCCGTTTTCTCTATCAATGTTTTGTAGGTAGGTGTCAAATAACCAGTTCAAAGGCTTTAGAATAATTTTTGTGAATTTCATCCTCCAAACTACCACTCCAGCTGCATATTCCAATCATCATATCAAACTGTTCTGAGGACAAATTTTTCATATTTCAGAAATGTGGTGAAATTTTTTTTGATTTTGTTTTAAATGTTCTAAATTTATATAGTGTTATTTTAGTATAATTTTAGTTATTTTAGATACTGTTATAGGTTTTTTATTGTTTTTTTTTTTTTTTTTTTCCATTTGAATTTTAGTTAAAGTTTTAGTAATTTAGTTGTTTTTGTTTTTTATTATTAGTTTTTGTTTTTGGTCTACAGTATAAACTTTTTATTGATTTTTATTTTAGTTTTAGTTCTTTTAGTACATTAAGTTAGACTAAATGAAAATGAGAAATGTTACCTAATGTTGCCTTGGCAACTGAAATAAAAGAAATGTACGTTTTTGTTTATATTGTATTTTATTTCAGTTAAAGTTTATTTGATTTCATGTAAGTTTTTATTTAGTTTTTATTAATATCCCTGATTTAAACAATTTATAAATTACAATATTTGTTGGCCAAGACTGTCATTTAATATTTTACACTTTTGCAGTTTCACGAACTGTTCTGTTTCATAAATCATTTTACGGTTTAAATTTAGCTGAAAAGTTCATTAAATAACAGATTCCATTGTGGCAACAGAAGACTATATCAGTTCCCTATACAGAAACTGATAAATCTGCAGGTTCTAATTTAACAGGCAAGTCTGGCATGTTATCATTATTGAATAAAAAACATATGTCTGAATATTCTATATTAGAATATTCTAGAATTATTTAATGTTATTCTCTATTATAGTCAATGTGTAATGATGGGCTGACAGCGTGAGGATCCATTTGCAGTTTCTTTATTGTGACAACAAAGCACAAGGCAGACAAGGGCAAGACAGTAGCAGTAACAGGGACAGGCTTGGGTCGAGGCAGGCGGCAGACAAACAGAAACTTACAACAGGCAGAGTTCAGGGCAGGCAGCAGACAAACGTAATCCAGGAAACAGGCAAGGTTCAAGGCAGGCGGCAGAGGTTCACAAAAGATAAACAGTCCAATCGATAGCAAGGTAACAGTCCACAAGAAAACGCTCAGTAGTGATCACCGGGGCAAATCAAGACTTCGCAGTGTATGGATGCGTGTGTGCGTCTTAAATAGTGTGAGTGTGATGCAATGCAGGTGTGTGCAATCAGTCCCAGGAATGAGGGCCTATGGGTAACGTAGTCCACAAGGAAGTGACTCAGAACTCAGGTGATGGCTCCCTCCGGCGGCCGGGAGGAGGAGCCGCGGGAGCCGTATTCGTGACACAATGACTGTGAGCTAGAAATTACTATCAGATGACAGGTCAGTACAGAGAATTATACATGGAGAAGGAAGTGGAAGGAAGTGCAATTTAGAGAAGTTGAAGTGTCTTACAATAGTTTCACCACAGCCATGCAAACTCCTTCCCATCATTCAAATGTTATAAATGCACAGGTATCATTACCAGTCCCTCACAAGCAGCAGCAACAGAATGTTTCTATAGAAACAAGACCACACATCCTGACCTCATCTCTGAAGTACAAATATTATTGTTATTGATAGGGAGATATTGATACTCTATTGATTTTTCAATATATATAATGCCTACAAATTCATATATCTGCTAGGTATGAAACTCAAAGGAAGTGCAGCAAGGTATATGCTTATATCATATTTAATATCACTGTGATATCAATAAAGCATCTGAAAAAAGAAGTTGCCAATATAACGGACCCTTTTTCCACAGACTTTTTTCCCCTACAGACCATGCATATTACTAGCATATTGGCTGTTTATTACTACTTATAAAGCACATATTAATGCCTTATTCTGCATGACCATATTCTACATCTCTTAACCTGACCCCATACCTAAACATACCGGTAACCACTGTGATGGAAATTTTGAACTAATTAGTAATGAACTAACATTTCTTTTCTTCTACAGGCCTAATAAGCTAACTTTGAAATAGAGAAATAGTCACTAGGACTGAGTGTTGTAACAAGTGGAAAAATCTGCTGTGCTGGGTTCACACCGAACTCGTCTGGGGCGTCTGATTTACATGTTAAGTCAATGTAAACGCGGCGCGAATTGAGCGTTCACATGTCTGACGCGTGAATCGAGCGTCTGACGCCCCAAACCGAGTTGAAAAATCTGAACTTTGTCGAAAATTCGCGCCGCCTTAACCAATCAGGAGCTTGCTCTAGTAGTGACGTGACGTAGCGAGCTGAGGCATTCCTTTGTTCGGAGAGAGATTCTCTGGGATTGATGGGAATTCTCCCGGCCGTGATTAAAGCTTTGAAGGACAAAAACTGGAGTCTCTGGTTATTGCTGCACAGCAAGTCAGGTTAGGGAACACTAGGTTTTTAAGGGGGTCAAGACGTTGACTGAGATATTATTGAGTGTCGATTAGGAGACTCTCCAAAAGATCATATATTATTGAGTGTCGATTTGGAGACGCTCCGAAAGATCAGGAAATTTATTGAATGTCGATTAGGAGACGCTCGGGTGTCAATTAGGAGACGCCCCAGGAACAGGTAAACTTAAGTCAGGTGCATCTTGAAAAATATACCACTACAACAAATAATTGAATTACTATAATTAAGCAGTAATTAGGAGTTTATTGAGGGAAAACCCCTAGTTAATTAGTGAATATGTGTTCCCTAATCTAAAGTGTTAGCCTAATTGGTAACACTTTAGTATAGGGATCACATATAAACTATTAACTATGACTTTTCCCCTCAATAAACTCCTAATTTACTTCTTATTAATAGTTAGTAAGGTAGTTGTTTAGTTTATGAATTGCGTAGGATTAAGAATGTAGAATATGGTCATGCAAAATGAGGCATTAATATGTGCTTAATAAGTGCTAATAAATAGCCAATATTCTAATAATATGCATGCTAATAAGCAACTAGTTAGAAAACCCTAAAATAAAGTGTAATCTAAAGTTTCCATTCATCACCACTATATAAATGTACCCATCTATGATGACTTCCACTTCTGGGAACCCTGGAAATGTTATGGGGGTGTGGAGGTGTGAGGATGTGAGACGTGTTTTGCGGTGGCTCCTCAGATTTGCGACTTTTAATGTTATTTTTTTGATAATTTATTTCTATTTGTGCTCTTCTTGCTGCTTCGGGTTATTTCTGAGTTTATCGATTTGCTTGTGAGTTTCATGATGGCTGGCAAAGCAGCTAAACTGGACACTGGCAAAAGGCCGTGCAAAGCATCGAGTATCTCCTGAACGGGTATCGAAGACTTGCAAGGACTTGGTGTCGAGCATAAGGTAAATGATGGATGAAATGCGGTCAGACATTATAAGCAACTTCAACTCAATTGTGTCCGACTCTGTAAAAAGAGAGATAACTGCAGTTCTGGAGCCTTTTGAGAGACAGATGGGTTCGTTGGGAGAGACTGTTACGAGCCTTGAACGGGCTGCTAACAATCACAGCGACCAATTGGACGAGCTACAAGTTAATGTTAACAAGCTGACTGCTCAGGTGGAAAGTCTTTCCAAGAAGTGCAAAGACCTGGAAGGGCGTTCAAGATGGAATAATATCCGTCTGGTGGGCTTACCTGAGGGGTCCGAGGGCTCGCGTACCACCGAATTCATAGCGCAACTTCTTCAGGAATTATTGGGACTTGACAGCCAGCCGGTACTTGATCGGGCCCACCGCTCGCTTCTAGAAAAGCCAAGTGCAGGAAAGCCGCCTCGCCAATCAATATCAAGGTCAGCAGCTTTCAAGTTCGAAACCAAATTCTGCATCGTGCGTGGCAGTCATCGCCTCTTCTTTACAATGAAAAGAAGCTCTCCATCCCCCCCGACTTCACTCATGTCCGAACATCAAATTTGGGCTCTGTTTCCCAGCGACCTTACAGATTACTTTACCCGGAGGTGAAGTGCGCAGGTTTGATGATCCCAGTTTGGCTTTAGACTTTGTCAGAAAAAAAACGTTAAAAAAGGTGTGTATGGCTGCACTGTTGAATAGGCTGTTTGACAGCACACTGCTTGATCTGACAATGTTCTAAATTTTCAGCAACAATGGAAAGTCACAACGCTTTTTTTCCCCTTCTTTTCTTCTTTTTTTTTCCCCTCTCTGTTTTAATGTTTGATGACTGTGGCAGCTGTTTCAGCCTTTGTTGAAACTTTAATACTACACAACTCAGTACACTGGATTTATTTCTGTTGGTTTACTTGAATTAATGCTTTGCACAAAGTTATAGATTGGAAATGTCGCAATGCCTTGTACGCCGGATTAGTTGTAAGTTCTGTGAGCTCTTACAGCTACGATGTGGCAAGACATTTTGTTTGGTGGGGGAAATAAGTGCACATCTCATTTGGGGAGATACTTCAGCCAGGAGGGGTGGGATGTTGAGGGGCATGTACATGGGGTTGTTTTAAATGCAAGTTCGTTGGGTTTTGTTTTGCAGTCAGGTGTTTTTTTTTATTTCAAAATGCTGACTTTAATTGCTGTCTTAATCCACAGCTGGATCGCTCCTCCTCTAACTTTTCTCCTCTGTCAAAACCGGGTGTGCCTCATACGTCCTGAAAAGTGAAGCTGCGGGCTCTTTGATCGCCCCCTGGTGGCTGGATGCAGTACAGGTCATAAACCTCGCCCTCTCCATTCAAACGAAACGAATGAGTCAAAACAAAAAAATAAATTACGCTTCAAATAAAATTTTCCGAAAGATGGTTTTGGTCATTTAAGGTAGTTGTTATCACGCTGATATATATTCAATTGTTCGTTTTTGTGATACGTTTGATTTTAGCTAGCAATTTGATGCTATAGAAAAGGGGCGTGTCATCATGATTGACAGTTGTGAATGACAGCTTCTCTGAGGACTGTCGGAGCTTCGAGGGGAGATTGAAGATATATAACTAACTATTAATTTTCGATTTCTGTGTTATTTCACACCGACAAAATGAGTTGTTCAGCAGTAAACTGTACTAACTGACCTACAGGATCTGACGGATCACTGAACTTTTTTCGGTAACATTAAATGTGGGCTTTATAAGTTAATTAATAAATGTTATTAGCTAAGATAACACGGCAAACGTTAGCCATGACGGGAAAAAGCAGGTGATCATTATCTGGCAGTTACTAATTATTTTTATAAATTAATAATTAGCAGAACAAAACTAATGATAGCCTACTCTAATTAATTGTAGAGCACTGTCTACAGCGATCGATCTCCTGTAACGTTAGTTCAACTTTATTTAAAATGGCAGGACTGTTTCTGACATTTTAGAGTTGTTTCTAGTGGCATATTGTATTGAGTTTATCTACTGAATTTGCTGTTTCAAAAATATTATTGCTCTAGAAACAGAATAGCCTATTATTTTGTAGGTAGAATTTTAAATTGTGTATAATTTATATAGCCTATTTAAAATACATCAATGATGACGCAGTCGTCTGGGCGGAAGTTTGATACCGCGACTCCGCCTCCAGGCTCCACTGACGATTACTTCTGTGCATGCCCAGGCTCCAAACTGACATTTTTGCGTAACATGTCAACGCCCATCGTCGTACGTTTTACATTCAGTTCATTACAATAGAAGAAAGCGGCGTCGCGTCGTCCATCTTTTTTTTACAGTCTATGGTCAAAACCCTCTAAAGTATTCCAATTATTTATGAAATAATTATCTTTTCCTGACGCTTGGCGATTTCTTAACCCCTCTATCAGGCAATATTCTTTTTTTTCCCACGTTCATTACACTTTCACACGTATTGATTGTTTTTTGGTGGACAATAGGCTTCTTCCAAATCTGGTTGACTGCAGATATGAAGCTATTGTTCTTGGTGATCATGCTCCAGTTTGTTTGAACATTCATTCTGAAAGCTTCATTAAGTCACGTACCCTATGGCAAGTTAATAAAAGGTTTCTTTCAAATGAGGACTTCATCCGTTTCATCTCAGCAAATTGATTTTTTTATTAGTGTAAACAAAACTCCAGAGGTTTCTGTGGGAAAGTCTAAAAGTATACATTAGGGGAGAAATAATTTCATATACTGGATACGAGAGGAAACTGAGGACTGAAAAGTTATCTACATTGGCAAAGCGAATATCTCAGCTTGATAATTTATATGCCAAGTCCTCGTCCCCAGATATATACAAAGAGCACCTGTCTTTACAACCTGAGTTTGATATTCTTATGACTGCACAACTGAACTTCTGCTCAGAACAAGGTTTACTTATTTTGAACATGGTGATAAAGCTAGTAGACTGCTTGCGCACCAGTTATGCAAGGCAGCCTCTTCCAATCAAATTCCCCAAATTCCAACTAACTCAGCTATTACTACAAATCCTTTACAGGTTAACTCTGTATTCAAAGAATTTTATGTCCTTGTACTCATCTGAGCTGTCTTGTAACTGTAGTTTTGAAATTTTTTCAGTAATTTAGTTATGCCTCCCATTGAACAATCATCTTCGGAGGAATTAGATCAGCCAATTACTATCGAAGAACTTTATGTAGCAGTTTCTTCCTTACAGTCTGGGAAAAGTCCAGGACCAGATGGGTACCCGGTGTAATTTTATGAAGTGTTTTGGCAAAAACTTTCCCCTCTGTTATTGGATATGTTTAATGAATCATTGGAAAAAGGCCATCTCTATCAGACCTTCAATCAGGCCTCTATTTCTGTTCTTTTGAAAAAAGACAAGAACCCATTAGACTGTACCTCCTTCCATCCGATAAGTTTGCTAAATGTAGATTTCAAACTGAAATCAAAATTGCTAGCTTTAAGACTGGAAAAAGTTCTTCTGACTATTATTTCATTAGACAAAACAGGTTTTATTTGGAATCGTCACTTATTCTCTAATCTCAGGCAGCTTTTTAATACAATTTGTAATACTTCACAGGCTAATACAGAGAAAGCTTTGATTTCGTTGGACACGGAGAAAGCGGTTGATAGAGTGCAGTGGAGCTATTTGTTTTATACTTTGGATAAGTTTGGTTTTGGAAAGAAATTTATTTCATGGATTAAGCTGCTCTATCCTTCCCCACTGGCTGGAGATTTAGAGTCCAATATGCTGGACTTTATCTGGAATAAAAAGATCCCCAGGTCATGTTACGTAAAGTATATTTACAGAGACCCAAGCCATTACCTTATCTGAGGTTCTAATATTGGGCCTCCAATGTTAGAGTTTTAAAATTCTGGCTTCAAAATAAGAATTTAGAGTCTCCTCCCTCATGGCTTAAGATGGAGGCAAATTCCACTAAACCCAGCTCACTGAATGCTTTAGTACATTATCCCATTCTGTCTTCTACCTCACCTTTTGCTATGAATCTGATAGTTAAGACCACTCTTAAGATTTGGACTCAATTTAAGCACTTTTTTGGATTACAGTCATACTCAATCCATGCTCCGATAGCCAATTATCATGTCTTTTCTACCTCCCTGTTGGATAGTGCTTTTTTATTTTGGTCTAGTTGTGGCCTTAATAAATTTCATGATTTATATATTGATGGCACGTTTGCTTCTTTTCAACAGCTTAGGGACACATTTTCACTTCCGAAGCAGCATTTTTTTTCAGATACTTACAAGTTCGTAGTTTTGCTTGGGTTACATTCCCAGATTTTCCTCTCCTGCCTAATGATACTCCTTTGAATAGTTTTTTTTTTTTTTTACTCCAATTTGTACAATAAAAGGTCTAATCTCACAAATATACTTTCAAATGTATAGTCTTTGTCCAGAGACTATAGAAAATATTAGGGCCCGTTTCATCGTGGAGCGACAGGGGGGAAAAAAAATCAGCACACTGGGTGAAAAAAAAAGTGTGAAAGTCTCCATAGAGAACAATTGTTTTGATTTAAGAGTGTCATCGCACCGAACATTCGCGCCAAATTTTCGCATTCAGTGTGAAAGGGCCTTAATATTGAGGAATTGGAAGTCCAAAATGCCCCCTTCAAATTCTCATTGGCTATTAGATGTTCTTTAGTTAGAAAAGGTATGATTTTCCCTCAAGAAATGTTCAAATAAGTTTTGGAAGTTGTGGAGTCCACTCTTTCAATATATTAATGAGAGTAATTTCTCAACCAGTCCTAATTAGGACTGTTAGAGCCTGGCGGGTATGGAATAACATTTGTAACATGACCATCAGAAAACAAGACTTATGCTGCCTTCACGTGCTATCGGAAATGTCATAATTCCCACTTCAGAAGTTGTGATTACGAGCTTGTTGCATTCAAGTGCTTTGTTGTGGGAATGAACAGCAAACATGCAGGACGTCAGGTTTATTCTTGCCTATTTATTGTGAAAATCTTATTAAAACCAAAATTATATGTATTGTCCCATGCACTGGCAACCATATAAACATTCACAATGCTATCCAGATAGTCCGCTTGCTGACGATTCTGTAATTTCAGTCAAATGCAAGCTATTTTCGATGTGTATAAAACATACAATATGCTTCAAATGATTATTCATATATGTAAATACGCACTACATTAATGACAAGATGGGGACTAATAAATCATACCTGTCACAGCAGTAGTTCTCCCCTCCACCATGTTTAAAGTTATGGCATTTATCCCCATCTCGGGAATTTGGGTATCAAAATTATGGTGGTTGTATGATGGTTGTATTACAAATGTCATAAACAGCTTGAACAAGTGACATTATATTCTGACTGTGGTTTGCTTGTTCAAAATGTGTGTTTTTTTGTTTGTTTGTTTTTTAAATATTGGAACACACTGTATTTATCTATGATTTTTGTCACTGTTTACACTCTTATTTGTGTTTATAATCAATAAAAAAGCTGGGGGGGGGGAGGAAATGTGTTATGGCTCCATGACAGTGTCTTTTTATAATGACTAAAAGGCTGAAAGGTAAAAAGCTGATTACCAGTGATCATACATACAGTCTAAACTGGCTTACAGATTAGCAGAGGAGGTAGTATAGTGGGAGGAGGTGGGGCACAAAGAGTAAATAGGGATTTCCAGTTAATTGAATCTCTTGCATCACATTTGCAATATGTCAGGTGATTCATATTTCACTTAATCATTATACTGTTGGATTGTCTCTGGAGGAGAAGAGTGTGTTCAAGGCTTAGTCACAAGGAGTGACTGCTGTTTATGAACAATTTTTATCAACATCAAAATTCTGAATGTAGAAAAGGGAGTTTATATTAACTATAAACATTTCCAAATATTTTAAATATTGTGTAATTAAACAGTCACATTTCTGAAACTTGTAAACTAAGTTATAAACAATTAACGCAACGGTCAACACAGATTTTAAGGAATTTTGAATTTTGATAATGTACCAGCTAACAATTTTTAGTTCCCAGAACATTCTGGGAACATTCGTTTTTGGTTGTAAAAGGAACCTCCAGAAAATGTTCTTAGAACGTTATTACTGTATTTGGTTCCCCAAAAATAACCAAACAGGAACCCTAGGTTGATGTTAAGTAAATGTTCTGTGTTTACTGTGTAGATAAAAACATGGTTCCCACCCTTTTCAGTTATAATTTTCCAGGACATTTTCAATTTCGGAAATAAAAGACAAAGATCGCCCTATAGTAATATATTCCTCTCTCCATAAGTCTTTAAAAGACGTACAGTTTATGGCCATTAAAATTAGTTTATTAATATGAGCCATTTAAATATTTTAACTATTTAAAAATAAAAATATTAAAGTCAATAAATTATTAATGCTAATGATAATTTAATACATAATATAATACATAAAAACATTAACATGTAGCCTTCAAATATTTTGTAATTAAAGGGATAGTTCACCCAGAAATGAAAATTCTGTCATTAATTCCTCATGTCGTTCCAAACCCGTAAGCCATTCGTTCATCTTCGGAACACAAATTAAGATCTTTTTTATGAAATCTGAGCGCTTTCTGTCCCTCCATTGACAGCCTACGCAACTACCATTTTCAAGCCCCAGAAAGGCAGTTAAGACATCATAAGTAATCCATGTGAGTCCAGTGGTTTAACCTCAGTTTTATGAAGGCGACGCAAATGCTTTGTTTGCAAAAGAAAAACAAAAAACAAAAAAAACTCAATCAGCTCCCTAGCTGGTGAATCAGTATATCGTGTACACAAATTCGGGCACTGGTAAGGACAGTAAATATGTAGCTGGATCACTAGACACTGGGACACTGATGACACGTGACAACGTCCACATTGTACAACATCACTACTGGTACTTATGAACAACAGCAGAGCTGATATCTTTCTGACATGTTATTTAAAGCACATTATGGTAAATACTTTGCTTGTTACATATACGGTGCAACATTTCAGGCATAAATAAATTATAAATGTTAGCTAGATTATGTTCACCTGTCCAGCGACGTATGTTTATGCTGAAATACAATAACATAATGGTTTGTATTTTTAAAAACATCTATTGTGCGTCGTTATGTGTAGTGAGTTTGCTCACGTGATTTAAGTTTCGCGCTTCAGAACTTGCGTTAAGGGAGCAAAGTGAGCATTGATGCTCCCTGGTTTTCACGGTGCATTGTGGGACTTTTTAGGGAGTGAACGTTTCAGTGCCCTGGAAGGATTCTGTGATTGGGACAGCCCTTAAAATGGCTGACTCCCCGATCAGTGCCCTGACTACTGAACTAGGGAGCTGGTTGAGATGCACCCTTAAAGGGATAGTTCACCCAAAAATGAAAATTATCCAATGATTTACTCATGGGGGGGGGTTGACATTTTAAAGCAAAAAAACAAATGCATCATTCATCATAAATATAATCCATACGGCTCCTGGGGGTTAATAAAGACCTTCTGAAGCGAAGCAATGGATTTTTGTAATAAAAATATCCATATTTAAAACTTTATTAACTATAATAACTAGCTTCCGGCAAACGCCCGTACACATCAATTTGCGGCAACCTCTGGCTAGGGCTGCACGATTTGGAGAGAAAATCTAATTGCGATTTTTCTGGTTAAAATTTGGATTTAAAATGCGATTTTATAAAACAAATGAAAAAAAAAGAAAAAAGATAAACAATACCAGGCTTGTTTTGCTTGTTTGTAGGGCTGCAGAATTTGACCCGAAATTTTGTGCTAATATATTATTTTGACTAATTATTTTTATTATTATTATTATCATTATTGCTAAATAAAAATATTAAACCAAATAAGAAATATTACTGTTGTAATAACTTTCATTATTAAAGTATTTAGCATTAGTATTTAATTTTAAATATAACTATAATAATTAGAAAATAATATTTAAAACTTGTATGACAAAATGTGGGGTTACCTGTTAACATGCAAGCAGTATGTCTATAAATCATTAGAAAGGTCTAAGGATTTATTATCAAATATTATATTATTATGATAAAAATCTGTCTCAATAATTTCTTTATTTTTGTATGGAGGTATGCAAAATCAAAAATGGAGTCCATGTATTTAATATGAACTACGTGCCTCTTATGCATCTCGGCTGTGGAAAAGGCTTTCTCGGGTATTTCCGTAATAATAAAGTATATTTATAATCCAATGCTAATCAAAATGCTATTTCAAACACTGAACGATAACTGATGTTATGAAGAGAGTTTGGAGTAAAAAAACACATTAAATGTTGTCTTTTGTTAGAAAAGAAGTTCATAAAGGCTTCTCATGTTTGGAAAGTTTGTATATTTGACGTGTGTTGCTTTTTCTAATGCAGTGCTCTCAGATGGAGCGTTGTTTACTACTGATCACAGAGCAGATCTTCACTAACATGCTGTGTACATATTTATAAAATTAAAAATCGCAGCCTTTGCGATATCATAATCGCACTAAGCTAAATCGCGATTTCGATTCGATTACGATTAATCGTGCAGCCCTACCTCTGACCGACGCATGACGCAATGACGAACGCGGAAGCACAGAGGATAGAACAAAACAAAACACCAGTCACCAATTAGAAGTCTCAAACGATTATTTTTAAAGAGAAAAGTCAGAGGATTTCGATATGAGAAGAGGAGCTTGAGTTTGTTGCACAGCTCTATTTGTTTAAACCGCGAGGGGTGTCTAAGCTTACTCCTACAGGCTACGTCATACATCGCGTTAGGGGGTTACTCATTTGTCGCAAGTCGACTTGCACATTATGTATACGGTTGTCTGCCGGAAGCTAGTTATTTGAATTTATAAAGTTTTAAATATGATATTTTCTATAATTAGATATTTTCCTTACAAAAACGCTTTGCTTCACTTCAAAAGGCCTTTATTAAACCCCTGGAGCCATATGGATTATTTTTTATACCGTTACAAAGCTTGGAAGAGCAAGGATAAATATATCTTAGATTGTGTTAGTCTGAGAGAAGATAGTCATATACACCTAGGATGGCTTGAGGGTGAGTAAACATTTGTGCAGTTAACTGCTGCAAGGGCCAACACTATCATCATTCAAGATACTTCTCTCACATGTCAAAAAAACAAACAAAAAAAAACTCAGTATCCCTGATCATAGTACTTTCTGCTACTTCACTTATTATTTATTGTTTTATGATAAACTCTTCTTTCTTAGCTAAAGGAAAACAGAACAATTATAAAAAATATAAATAAAAAATCCAGGATAACAAAACAATTTTCCAGGACATTCTACATTTCCTCTATTTTTCCATGTGTTTTAACATACACATATGTATACATTTTTCAGGGCCCTGTGAAAAAAAAAAAAAAAAAAACTGCTACGCCTTCATTGATCCACGCAGGGCCATAGTCATACCTGAATTTGAGAATACTTATAAACCAATCACCAGTCATGTTACAGTACTGCGCTAGAGTGTCGTTTTAATATAACAGAAGAACAAATAAGTCATAACACGGAGTTTTTCACGTTACGTCGTTGTTCGCGAGCACACCGGAAAGCAGAATAGTGATGAGAATTCCGGCTCATCTCATCTCAGCGAATCGATTCTTTCGAACAGTTCATTTCAAAAACGATCGAGCGGCTATAATGAGCCAAGATTCGACTTAAAATAACGTTTTGATTCGGACATCGCAAAATGTTGTCCTCAAATAACCGAGCATGGTTGTGCTGTTTAGAGGAACAAACGGTTAGAAACATATTGTGTACAGCGCCCTTACTGGAGCTTGTTGAGGATAAACCACGCTATTAATGATTAGACAATCTGCCATTTACCGTATGTTTCGTGACAGAACAGACAGATACTGTAAAACGCTATTAACAATAATAGCTATATTTTAGGATGGGACGCCCTTATTCTCTCATGAAGTGACCCGCGGTTTGTGTTTATATGAGCATGTGTCTCCACTGGCATACTGGAAACAGGTGGAGGAAATACGCAGTCCAGACTCATTTATGAGTCTTTGTCGTCTGCACTGCACTTGATGTCTGAGCGTTTAGTACACAATAAGCAGACATAAGCGAGCGTCTCATCAGCTATATGTCTCGCTGTGGTTTAGGACACTGTCTGCCCAGTGCTGCTTTACTGTATCCTATTATACCCAGTTATCATTACTCTCACATGTGGTGTTCATTCATCACTGTCTCAACATGGAAATGTCATGAAAGCTACTCACGTTGTCACGCTACTGAGGATATAGATGACTCCTCCATTTCCGACAGATCTGTCATTGCATTTTAAGTTCGCGTGTATTGTTTCTCCCTCCGTAAATCCATGAATAAACGCTTATGCTGTAGATGTTATAAAATGTTCAGCTCTCGGATTAAGCAGGTTTCATCCAATGAGAATCCGCCCCCATGGCGTTATGCTGCTGGACCAATAGGTGTCATCCGTTCTAACGGCTGCGCGTGTGACACTGTCTTTGCCGCGCTTAAGCAGCATCCTCAGTTAACAAGAAGGTTTATGGTTTGGCTGATGCACGTATCGCAAGTTTCCATGTTATTCATGTTTTAAATGTAAAATTAGTCAAGTTTAGACAGTAAAAAAAAAATAAAATAAATAAAAAGTAGAATATTAGGACATATAATATAGAAATATAATGACATGTAATATACAAATATAATGGCATTATAATGTATGGAGAAAAGTAGGCTTTTTATTATAATTTATAAGTCAATGTATGTTTTTCTTTTAACGTGTCTTTATTGTGTTGCATTATTTTTGGCAACAGTTAATGGATATTTGAACTATATTCATCCATCTGCTGTACATTAATATCTTAATGCCTCCTTAAAATAAATTGTTCAAAATGTTTTTGTATCCTCATTTGAAAAGTAGTATGCTAATCTAAACCATTTAATAATATCCCATGTACATTTACTTTGCAGTAGCAGATTGCATTTCTCATTGGTGGCCTTTGCTTCCTGTTAATTTTAATGTTCAGTTGTAACTCAAAATGTTGCTCATTTTTTGTGGGTTCATGACCTGTATATGTGGTCTAAGAGATGTCTGACTATAGTCTTTAGTGGTTTCACTGCTTCTGTCTCTAGGTGTTGCTTTTGCCAGGAAGTGAGCTATTCTCAGTGTTTATATAACCAGTATGACTTAAGTCAAGCAGGTGAAGGTTGGAATGCTGGTTGGAGAATGCTGTCTGAGTATTTCCTGTCAATATCTAGTTTGCATTGCAAAGGGAGGAAAAGAATGTCTGGTTTACCATGGGGCTGATTAGACTTTTATTAGCAATAACAGCTTTGTACCACTGACAAGCAGGGGTGCAAATTGCAAATACAGGATATGCCTATGCAAATTGTTAGCTGAAAAACATATGGGCCCATGACCATTAACATTAATGATACAGTCATACAAACTAAAACCAAAGCGCGTAGTGCACCCCCGCTGATAGGACAACAAAAACTATGGGTTTGTATGTGGCTTAAAAATCAAAATATTCATAATATATGTTGACAAAAAGAGCTAAAACATTTGATTTTGGTAGTTTCTTTCAGCATGAAACATATAAGCTGCGTCCCAATTCAGAGTTTGCATCCTTTCGAAGGCCGATTGCGTTGCAGTGGCATGACAAAGGCTGTCCCAATTTAGCTCCAACCCTGATAAAAACTCACCTGCCTATAGCTTTCTAGCAACCCTTCAGATCTTGATTAGCTTGTTCAGGTGTGTTTGATTAGGGTTGGAGCTGAACTCTGCAGGACTGTGGCTCTCCAGGACCGACATTAGCCACCCCTGATATATTGCATATGCTCACCCTGATTTTGTGAAGTTTTTAGTTTTTGTTTAGGAATTATAGGCTTTGGGGTGTATTTTGCCATACCCATTGTTAAATGTGACCTGTGTTATAGCTATCCAAAGGGTAAAGTTCAACATTTTTTGATAATTATTGACCTAGAGAGTCCAGAGAATTACTGAAGTAGTTTTATTGAAGTTGAGCAAAAAACCTAGGACTAGTTCACAAAAGTAGTTTTTTGACAGCAGTGGTCCTAGGGCAAATTTGCTCAGAATGAGGAGTTTTATCATATGGTATGAATATTGTGTGCATGTGTGAAAAATCACGAAATATACAATCATTTACACACCTGAAAAACGCGATGGTGCCCCCCGGTGGCTGATTTCTTTCGACCTGTAGGGCTGTGAGTCAAACAGGACCAGTGAGTTTCGTTCCGATCGGCCTCTGCTGACCTTGTCAGATAGGTGCTCAAACTTCATTGGCCGATGGCAGCCGTGTTTTTCGAGATCCGCAAATGTCCTCATAGACAATCATGGCACCTTGGAAAAAGACACTACATGCCAGTTTTCAAGTCAGTCAGACTGACTTGTTGCATAGCTATAGCAGTTTTCAAGCTTTTTTCATTTTATAGCACCACCAAGTGGCCAGTCGCCGTATCCTTTTTCACACGACCACAGACTGAGCCTGTACATAGGTGTACCAAGTTTGGTGAAATTATCTCATTCCGTTCAAGTGTGATAGCCGTTTTAGTAAAAGTGAAAATGCTAGATTAATCATCCACTCATTCTATCCTTTACAGCCCAGGAAACAAAGAATGCATTAAGGCATTCTTCTGATGCATTCTGCCTTTAAATGCAGTCTTCGAAGGATGCAGCCTCTGAATTGGGACATAGAATGGAGAAGAAAGGTCATTTAAGTGACTTTGAATGTGGCATGGTTGTTGGTTCCAGACTGGCTTGTTTTGGCTTGAGTATTTCAGAAACTGCTGATCTACTGGGATTTTGAAGAGCAAAAATCTCTATTGTTTACTGTAAATGGAAAGAGAAAATATCCAGTGAGCAGCAGTTCTGTGGGTGAAAATGCCTTGTTTATGAGGCAGAGGAGAATGGACAGAATTGTTTGAGCTGATAGTATAATGGAAAAACACTGTCTGGTCTTATGAGTTCTGATTTCTGCTGCAACATTCAGATAAGAAGGGTCAGAATTTGACATGAACATAAAAACATGCTGCCTTGTATCAATAGTTCAGGCTGCTGCTGGTGTAATGGTGTGGGGGATATGCACTTTGGGCCCCTTAGTACCAACTAAACATTGCCCCAACTAAACAACGCTACAGCCTACCTGAGTATTGTTGCTGACTGTGTCCATCCTTTTATGACCACAGTGTACCCATCTTCTGATGGCTACTTCCAGCAGGATAATGTGCCATGTCACAAAGCTAAAATCATTTCAAACTGTTTTCTTAAAACAGGTTACGCAATTGAGTAGTCACCAGATCACAACCTCCACATTCACCAGATCTCAAACCAATAGAGCACCTTTGTGGTGGAATGGGAGATTTGCATCATGGATGTGCATCCAACAAATCTGCAGCAACTGTGTGATGCTATCTTGACAGTATGGACCAAAATCTAGTTAAATCTATGCTACAAAGAATTAAGGTAGTTCTGAGGCAAAAGGGGGTCCAACCCGGTACTAGCACGGTGTACCTAATAAAGTGGCCAGTGAGTGTATTTGTTAAAGGGGTCCTATAATGCCCCTTTTACAAGATGTAATATAAGTCTCTGGTGTCTCCAGAATGTGTCTGAAGTTTCAGCTCAAAATACCCCACAGATTATTTATTATAGCTTGTCAAATTTGCTCCTATTTGGGTTTGAGCATAAACACGCTTTTTGTATGTGTCCCTTTAAAGGCAAATGAGCTGCTGCTCCCGGTCCCCTTTCCAGAAAAAGGCGGAGCTTTAACTGCTCACGCTTCGGTTGCTCAACAACAACAAAGCTGGAGAATCTCACGCAGCCAAAACGAGGATTGTCAGTAAAGGTGTTCAGCCTTACATTGTTCAAACCGGAGTCGGACACTGATGGAGAGACTCAGGAAGAAGTTACAACTTTTAGAATGCAACTAAATGGTTAGTGGATAAATTTATGTAGTTGCTGTGGAGTTGATTCAACTCATCGACTAGCATGTGCCGTCATGTTAATCTTTTGTGCAAATTCAGCGTTGAATTGACCCTCATTTGTGAAGCAGTCCGGCGTAAAATGACGGCATGGCAACAACACTCTACTACAACAACTCTTCCTCTTCTCTAAAGCAGCCCGACAAGACCTCACCCCCTTTGTTGTGTGTTCTCGGGGGCAGAGTTTATGTAAATTTTAGGGCTAGTGATGTCACTAACCCAGGAAGAAGCTCGTTGTAGTCCCCTACCAGCCATTTGTTGTAGTCCTTAAGCAGCAAATTCTTTAAAAGAAAATATCTCCCTTTGCATTGAACTTTGAGGGTCGTAACTTTGCAGATGTTGTTTATGCTCTAACAGCAACATTACACACTAACTAAAGTTAAAAAAGTGAAATCATAATCAACCCCCCCTTTAAGTGGTTTAGAATTAGCTTATTATTTACGCCTATATGATTTTTATTTATTAATATATATATATATATATATATATATATATATATATATATATGAATATATGAATTCAAGACTGTCATAAAAAGAGGAGACAATACCTTACCATTTTTTGGTGAGCAAAGTGCAAGTTTAAAGGGATAGTTCACCAAAAAATGAAAATGATCCCATAATTTATTCACCCTCAAGCCATTCTAGGTGTATATCCCCTTCTTCTTTTAGCCAAACACAATAGGAGTTATGTTAAAATGTATCCTGGCTCTTCCCAGCTTTGTAATGGGATTGAATGGTGCTCGAGTTTTTAAAGTTCCAAAAAATGCATCCATCTATTGTAAACATATTCTTTTGGGAAGTTTTTTTGTTTTTTTTTGTCCCTAAGCTGAAAGAGCCACACCCCTTTTGGCTTGTTTATTTTCCTGTTAGCCCTAAGCTCCACCCACCCAATCTCACACCACTTAGGACCCTCTCAGGCTTTATTAGCTGCACCTGTGCCCACAGCTTCTTCCTTTTGTGTTGCATGTGGCTGTACCATGCAGAGGACTAAGGCTACGTTCACACTGCGAGCCTTAATGCTCAATTCCTATTTTTGCTCAGATCTTTTTTTTTTTGTATAGCTGTTCACATTGTTGTTTTAAATGTTGCCAATATCAGATTTCCAGTGTGAACAGATAATGGTTCTGAACTGACCTACATGCACAAAAGATACACAAACTGCATTTTCGAGGGGTTTAGTATCACATTGGTGCGACGCTTCAACCCACGGAGTTGCAAAACAACCCACGGCAACAGTGAAAAAGTAACCCAATTCTGCGGGAAAATTGCAGACTTGGCAACACACATAGCGTGCTGTGGAAGTAAACATGGAGGGCATTAAAGTATGCAATATTTATAGTTTGATCTGCCGTAGAAGCCACCGAAATTATGCGCAGACAATATAAAAAATAAAGACAATGTGACAAAAGAGAGCAGAGTTTTAAAACTTTTATGATACGAGCTCTAATGTTTTGCTTGTATTATAGAGATGTCTCTGTAATACCTACAAGTTCTGACACATCACTGCCCTTCTACTGACTACCTTTCACAACTGTCTTGATAACGTTGGTTATGTAAAATCTTTGAATAAACTCCCATGAGTGCAGAATCGTGACGAATGTTGATCTCGAGTGATGTAAAAATCACATGAATTCTGATATGATTGTTCACACTGCCAACGCATTAAAAACATCTGACCTGTATCGGATTTAGTACCACAAATGGAAGTGGCACAAATCAGAGTTGAAAAGATCAGATTCCATGTGGTTTGTACTGTTCACACTGTCATGAGAAAACACATATGAGTCACATGTGGGCAAAAAAAAAAATCAGATTTGGCCACATTTACCTGCAGTGTGAACGTAGACTTATAGTATGAGTAGATAGCCTTGTGTATTGTTTAAATTAATTTATTGCCTGTGAATTCAATGTAGCATTGGTAGTTACCTTGTACCTGATTTGTCGTTTATTAGGATTTCTCTGTTCCCTTGCAGAAACTACACACACACACACACACACACACACACACACACACACACACACAGTTGAGTTGACTAGACTGGACCTGTTCTTACCTAAGCATTCACCCTTACTCCTTTTCATAATCCATATCACTCCAGTTGGTTAATAAATGCCTTCTGAAGCGAAGTGATGGGTTTTTGTAAGAAAAATCACATGGCAGCAACTTCATGCATTTAGGCATGTAGACATGAGCTGTGTCCCAATTCAGAGGCTGCATCCCTCGAAGGATGGGGACTTCAAAGTCCATGCCTTCGAAGACTATGAAGGTCGAACCGAGCGTTGTTAAATGGGATGATCTACCCTATGTAAGGACCACCCGTCGGCCCAAAGAACGGAATCCAACAGCCTGGGCGAAAGTATAATGTGTGTATGTCTTTTCAGTGCACCTGTGAAGTTCACTTAATTTTTAGAATTTAGTTTAAATTTTACTTTAGCTGCTCGCTTAATCTGACTCCAATTTCAAATTATTATTACTTTTAGATCGTGTTTCCAATTAGAAATTAATCATAACTATTGGTTATGTATCCATTTAGATATTTGATTATCCTGGGTATCCTGTACTTTCAATTATTTGCTCATTAGGGACCCGATGCCGCACAGAGATACACGCCCCAGGTTTGCGATAATCTCACGGACACAAATTTGCCAGTCTGATCTTCGTCAGAGGTTGTAGGGTTAGCCAATACGTTTTAGTTGGTTGCCTACTGCTCACTCGTACAAAAAGTGTAGTTTGTTTAGCCACTTCCACACATCTTGCTAAACCAGTGATAGACAGAAATCAAAAGGTCTTCAGATGACGTGCCTACTGCTCCATTCATTGAGCCTTTCGTATGACCTATCCTGAACACAGATTTGCGGTAGCATCAGCCTCCTCATAATCTACTGGTCATAATGATTTCAGAAGAATCCAGAATGAATCAAATATAACATTTTATTTTTCAGGTAAAAATGTACAAACCTGATTCCAAAAAAGTTGGGACACTGTACAAATTGTGAATAACAAAGGAATGCAATAATTTACAAATCTCATAAACTTCTATTTTATTCACAATAGAATATAGATAACATATCAAATGTTGAAAGTCATTTTGTAATGTCATGCCAAATATTGGATCATTTTGGATTTCATGAGAGCTACACATTCCAAAAAAGTTGGGACAGGTAGCAATAAGAGGCCGGAAAAGTTAAATGTACATATAAGGAACAGCTGGAGGACCAATTTGCAACTTCTTAGGTCAATTGGCAACATGATTGGGTATAAAAAGAGCCTCTCAGAGTGGCAGTGTCTCTCAGAAGTCAAGATGGGCAGAGGATCACCAATTCCCCCAATGCTGCGGCGAAAAATAGTGGAGCAATATCAGAAAGGAGTTTCTCAGAGAAAAATTGCAAAGAGTTTGAAGTTATCATCATCTACAGTGCATAATATCATCCAAAGATTCAGAGAATCTAGAACAATCTCTGTGCGTAAGGGTCAAGGCTGGAAAACCATACTGGATGCCCGTGATCTTCGGGCCCTTAGATGGCACTGCATCACATACAGGAATGCTACTGTAATGGAAATCACAACATGGGCTCAGGAATACTTCCAGAAAACATTGTCAGTGAATACAATCCACCGTGTCATTCGCCGTTGCCGGCTAAAACTCTATAGGTCAAAAAAGAAGCCATATCTAAACATGATCCAGAAGCGCAGGCGTTTTCTCTGGGCCAAGGCTCATTTAAAATGGACTGTGGCAAAGTGGAAAACTGTTCTGTGGTCAGACGAATCAAAATTTGAAGTTCTTTTTGGAAAACTGGGACGCCATGTCATCCGGACTAAAGAGGACAAGGACAACCCAAGTTGTTATCAGCGCTCAGTTCAGAAGCCTGCATCTCTGATGGTATGGGGTTGCATGAGTGCATGTGGCATGCGCAGCTTACACATCTGGAAAGGCACCATCAATGCTGAAAGGTATATCCAAGTTCTAGAACAACATATGCTCCCATCCAGATGTCGTCTCTTTCAGGGAAGACCTTGCATTTTCCAACATGACAATGCCAGACCACATACTGCATCAATTACAACATCATGGCTGCATAGAAGAAGGATCCGGGTACTGAAATGGCCAGCCTGCGGTCCAGATCTTTCACCCATAGAAAACATTTGGTGCATCATAAAGAGGAAGATGCAACAAAGAAGACCTAAGACAGTTGAGCAACTAGAAGCCTGTATTAGACAAGAATGGGACAACATTCCTATTCCTAAACTTGAGCAACTTGTCTCCTCAGTCCCCAGACGTTTGCAGACTGTTATAAAAAGAGAGGGGATGCCACACAGAGGTAAACATGGCCTTGTCCCAACTTTTTTGAGATGTGTTGATGCCATGAAATTTAAAATCAACCTATTTTTCCCTTAAAATACGTTTTCTCAGTTTAAACATTTGATATGTCATCTATGTTGTATTCTGAATAAAATATTGAAATTTGAAACTTCCACATCATTGCATTCCTTTTTTATTCAGAATTTGTACAGTGTCCCAACTTTTTTGGAATCAGGTTTGTATCATTACCAATTAGACAATTAGACAATGATAAGCCAATTCAGAAATAATAAATACATAACATCAGTTGCTCAAAGATGACTCTAAGAGTAAGAAATGCATATACACACAGTGGTTAGTGTTTTTAAGACACTGACACATCACTGCGTGGGGGTCTCTGGCTACAGAATGTCCCAAATGGCTGTTCTGCACTTTCCCTTAAATACCCAGAATATTTACTACATTGATGCCTGTTTTTGGGGGAGAGGAGTGGGTTATCAGATATCTTGAAAGGACAACACCCAAAAAGGATAACAGAATTCTCACAAGTTTTCAATCTTTCTCATAATACAAGTGACTGCTGTGAAATTGAAACCATTTTACCAATCGCACTGAGACATTTAAAATGATACCAAACATGAAAGTGAAAAAACAATAGATTCACAAGATACATCATACATAGTACATAAGCATTCTTAGAGAACTTTCAGTGACTTGAGCCATGGGGAAAGGGGTGAGGTGGGTTGAGGTGGAGTGTTCATAGGGCTGGCTGTAGCTAGCAGTGCTAGTCGATGGGTGCAGGAGTCAAGTCGTCACCTGAAATAACAACATTAAGGCAGGTTGAACATTAAGATGAAAGTACTGCAGAATGCACCTCTGTGACACACAGTCCTTTTAGGTGTAGGTTTACTGTGCTTGAGTGGATGCTGTAGCAGCTGGACATGATGTCTGTGATCCTCTTGGTCAGGTTTGCTTGCACCTGCACTTGGTTGTAGTGGTATTCAGTCTGTAGAATGACTGGTTGTACTAAGTCTGTTGTGTTGGTCAGCATGAGCAGAAAGCGTCAGTGGAAAGTCTCATTATACTTTGCAGAAACATCTGTGTCCTCCCCAGGATGTTCAGTTGACCCTCTGAGAAGTCCTCGGTCACCTTCAAGTAGAAGGTTTGGTTGCCGGCCACGTCAAAGGTTTGCCGGCCATGTCAAATCTCCATAGGTGAAGGATTTAACTGGAAATCCTTAATACAAACATAAGGTTTAAATCAGGTCAATTAGAGAATGAGATTTACAGAAACAGAGATTTAAAATCTCTAGTGTAGCTTTTACAATCGTCATGTTTACAGAAAGTCACACGCAATACTGCAGGTCTGACTGGGAATTGTGTAACTGATTTACAGAAATGCCTGCATTTCAGTTCTAACTGTTTAGACAAATGTGTCATTAGTCATATGTTGGAAACTAGGGGGCCCTCCTAGTTTGCAACAATGCTAAGGACTGACTGGATGTAATAAACATTGTGTCCAAAGAGACCAGTTGCATTGCTGAACAGGTCTCATTTAGATTTTGAATGTGGAATTTGAATGCTTGGAAATTAATTGATGTAATTATAGCCATGCACATGTCCTATGCACTTACAATGTTTACATACAGGAAGTTGACAAGATTGTAACACTTTAAAATTGTTTGACACAGTTGAAAAGAAATCATTTCCCTTGTACTATATGTATGAAGGTGAATGATGTATGCTAGATTTGCATGATGTGAAGATGTGAATAATTTTAGCCTGACTGTTGCAGTGGTGCTTACACAGTCTGTTGTGTTGTGAGCATTATGACACCCAGGTCTGCTGGGGAAATCTCTTTAAATGATGCTGTTTACACTAGCCAGATCTGTGATCAGAGCATCAGGTCACCATTTGTGGTGCTGTGTTGTTTGTTTAGCAATTGGTATTTATGGTGCCATTCAAACACTCGACCATTTGGATCTCTGTGGTCTGTAAAGACTATAGAGTTTCTGCGTGATATTAACGTTGCACACAACTTTCATTATGTGTCCAGTAAAATAACTTGATCAGATCCCATGTGATCTAGCTCTCCCAGAGAGGAGTTTGCTAACACTTGCGCCACTTTGTTTATGGTTTTGTTGCAAGGGAAAATCAACCCTTGTGACTGGGTTGCAGATCAATGAGATCATATTTAAATCATGTTTTGATCTTGAATGGATTTAGCCTATTCAAGATGTGACATTCAGGTTGATCATTTTAGTTGGTAAATACTGGGCATTATAATTTTTCTCATTGAAGATTCTTGCACAGAGAGAAGATAAAGAAGTTTGATTTTTTTTTTTTTCCTTCCATTTTTCTTTCTTAACAATTTATGTTAAATGCAATCGTGAACCACATTGTAGCCTTATGACAGTTCTATGTTCCTGTACATGGTCTAACTGCAGCTATATGGAAAATAGCAGAGTGTTCCACTTTGGAGACAAACAAATTCAACCCAGTCACACATGCAACTTGAAATTGCTGTACAATTTCAGTACTTCAGTTATTCTAACTTACACAAGACACATGGTCTAGACTGCATAGCATCTACAACCTTAAAGGGTTAGTTCACCCAAAAATGAAAATTCTGTCATTAATTACTCACCCTCGTGCCGTTTTACACCCGTAAGACCTTCGTTGATCTTCGGAACACAAATTAAGATATTTTTGTTTAAATCCAATGGCTCCGTGAGGCCTACATAGGGAGCAATGACATTTCCTCTCTCAAGATCCATAAAGGTACTAAAAACATATTTAAATCAGTTCATGTGAGTACAGTGGTTCAATATTAATATTATAAAGCGACGAGAATAGTTTTGGTGCGCCAAAAAAACAAAACAAAATAACGACTTATTTAGTGATGGCCGATTTCAAAACACTGCTTCAGGAAGCTTCGGAGCGTAATGAATCAGTACGCTGTCCATCAGTATAAGAAGCTTTATGAAATTTGTCATTTTTATGTATTTACTTATTTTTTTTTAATAAACGTGTTAATGTCTCCATCTTATGACATCATCATCAATCAAACCGCGCAAACTCTGCGCAAACAACCCATCACCAAACAAACGGTAAGATTTAATTGTAAAACATTTATTAAACTTTTTTAATTTAGTGCACACAACGAAACTTTTGCTAATGAACATAAGTCTGCTGTCCTCATGGATTGCTTTGTTTCTTTTTGTGGAGCTCTTATACGCTAAGTGATTGACTTTCAGTTTGTTGATCTCATTTCACAAACGATGTGTTGACATTTGCAGGATTAAATAAGGTCGAGCTCATATATAGGTAGCTGAATTTAATGGTAAGTCCTCAGTTAAATGTAAAACTATGCAAAACACAATGCCAAAGCCTGTTTTTAGATGAGTTAGAGAGAGAGTGAGATATACAGGTGCTGGTCATATAATTAGAATATCATCAAAAAGTTGATTTATTTCACTAATTCCATTCAAAAAGTGAAACTTGCATATTATATTCATTCATTACACACAGACTAATATATATCAAATGTTTATTTCTTTTAATTTTGATGATTATAACTGACAACTAAGGAAAATCCCAAATTCAGTATCTCAGAAAATTAGAATATTGTGAAAAGGTTCAATATTGAAGACACCTGGTGCCACACTCTAATCAGCTAATTAACTCAAAACACCTGCAAAGGCCTTTAAATGGTCTCTCAGTCTAGTTCTGTAGGCTACACAATCATGGGGAAGACTGCTGACTTGACAGTTGTCCAAAACACGACCATTGACACCTTGCACAAGGAGGGCAAGACACAAAAGGTCATTGCAAAAGAGGCTGGCTGTTCACAGAGCTCTGTGTCCAAGCACATTAATAGAGAGGCGAAGGGAAGGAAAAGATGTGGTAGAAAAAAGTGTACAAGCAATAGGGATAACCGCACCCTGGAGAGGATTGTGAAACAAAACCCATTCAAAAATGTGGGGGAGATTCACAAAGAGTGGACTGCAGCTGGAGTCAGTGCTTCAAGAACCACTACGCACAGACGTATGCAAGACATGGGTTTCAGCTGTCGCATTCCTTGTGTCAAGCCACTCTTGAACAACAGACAGCGTCAGAAGCGTCTCGCCTGGGCTAAAGACAAAAAGGACTGGACTGCTGCTGAGTGGTCCAAAGTTATGTTCTCTGATGAAAGAAAATTTTGCATTTCCTTTGGAAATCAGGGTCCCAGAGTCTGGAGGAAGAGAGGAGAGGCACATAGTCCACATTGCTTGAGGTCCAGTGTAAAGTTTCCACAGTCAGTGATGGTTTGGGGTGCCATGTCATCTGCTGGTGTTGGTCCACTGTGTTTTCTGAGGTCCAAAGTCAACGCAGCCGTATACCAGGAAGTTTTAGAGCACTTCATGCTTCCTGCTGCTGACCAACTTTATGGAGATGCAGATTTCATTTTCCAACAGGACTTGGCACCTGCACACAATGCCAAAGCTACCAGTACCTGGTTTAAGGACCATGGTATCCCTGTTCTTAATTGGCCAGCAAACTCGCCTGACCTTAACCCCATAGAAAATCTATGGGGTATTGTGAAGAGGAAGATGCGATATGCCAGACCCAACAATGCAGAAGAGCTGAAGGCCACTATCAGAGCAACCTGGGCTCTTATAACACCTGAGCAGTGCCACAGACTGATCGACTCCATGCCACGCCGCATTGCTGCAGTAATTCAGGCAAAAGGAGCCCCAACTAAGTATTGAGTGCTGTACATGCTCATACTTTTCATGTTCATACTTTTCAGTTGGCCAAGATTTCTAAAAATCCTTTCTTTGTATTGGTCTTAAGTAATATTCTAATTTTCTGAGATACTGAATTTGGGATTTTCCTTAGTTGTCAGTTATAATCATCAAAATTAAAAGAAATAAACATTTGAAATATGTCAGTCTGTGTGTAATGAATGAATATAATATACAAGTTTCACTTTTTGAATGGAATTAGTGAAATAAATCAACTTTTTGATGAAATTCTAATTATATGACCAGTACCTGTACCTGAGTCACCGAGATGATCTTTAGATGAGTGATATTGCGCTTCACCTATTCACCACTAGAGGGTGTTATCAGCACGGGATTGTCAGTTTGCTAGTGCTGGCATTTGATGTTTATATAAAACGACCTGTGTTCTGGAATAGCCTATGTGTATTAATTAATGTGTATTACTTGTATAAATACTTAATACGTCTCTGGATTCTGAAATTAAATGTGAATAGAGAGCCAGGAATGAACTTGGGAGCATTTAGGACTGGTCACATTAAATGTTATTCTGTCTGATCAATATGTTATTAAGGACAAGCGGCTTGTTATCTAATATTTATTCATTTGTTTGTTTGTTTTCTTGTACAAGACATTAGTCGCAGTTAAACATATCTTATATCTGCCACCAAATATGTCTAATAATATGTATGAATAACCGCTTTCAGCAGTAGTTTGCAGTCTGCCTGTGACCTGTGACCTTGTTGTGTTGTATTTTCTATTTACCACTAGAGGGCACACTCCATTGCCCATTACGCTGCTACTGGATGGAAGATGTGCATAGCTGATGACTTGTGAGTATTTTCAGAAATCCATCTTTAAATTGCACGTAGGTTTTGAGTAGAAGGAACACTGTTGTGGAGTTGATCTGTGTAAAAAGAAAGTGGCTGCATTACTAACTAGAGGCCGAAATGAACCCAGGTCATTGTGATAAACTAATAGAAGATTGAGGGGTTGCCAGTCATGCTAATAAACTCCTGCTTAACACCAACTGAATGCCAAAATGCAGTTGCACAGACTCTCAGAGCATTTCAAACAGCATGAATGATACAATCGCAGTGCGTTTTCAACCACTCTAAAGAAGCTTGGGAAATTAAACCACATGGTCTGCTGATTTGCTCAGCTTAGAACTAAATAAAAAGCTGTGAGAACCATTTGTGACATTTAATTTATTTTATAATTGATCATCATTTGTTTACAGGTAGTGTTGAACTATTGACCTATAAGATCTATTATAGTAAGTTATTATTTATTTTAGTATTATTTATATATAGGTCTGCTATTACCTTATATATTAATCAAGCGTGCCAAATGAAGCCAAAGCGTCTCGATTGCCCACAGGTGGCTGGATGCAGTATAGGTCATAAACCCCGCCCTCTCCATCTAATGTGGGACGAGGGACAAACTAAACAATTAAATTACACGTCAAATATATTTTTCCAAAGATGGTTTCTGTCATTTTAGGCAGTTTTTAATCACACTGACGTTAGTTATTTGATGCTATAAAAACGTGAGTTTTGACGTCATGATTGACAGCTGAGATTGACAGCTTCTCTGTAGTCACTGAAGCACCAACTGACTTTTTTCTGGATCTTTGGGAGGAGATTGGAGCTTTAACTTTAATTTCTACATTTCCAGAACTGTTTATTTCACACCGACATAATGTGTTGTTCTGCAGTAAACTGTATTAACCGATTTTGCGGGAGTGTAGGCGGGACCTTGATATCGCGGCTCCACGCGCTCACTATTGGCAATAGGGTCTGGCTGCAGACTTAAGCTCCACTCTCGAACAGGAAATACGTCACCTCCACTAGTGGAGCTAGACCACTGGGCATGCGTACATCAATATTTCGTCATTTAATTACTGTATTTGCTTTATTGTAAGGGTAGGTTTAGGGTTGTGGTAGGTGTAGGTGTAGACGTTAGTAAAACAAAATCTGATAAGTAGTAATATTATTAATTGTTATGCTGAGACAAATTTATTCAAGTGGAGGTGGAGGTGACGTATTTCCTGTTCGAGAGTGGAGCTCCACTCACTCACTACTGCGCAGACTCAAGATGTCAGCGCCATATTGGCACACTGGTGGCTTCATGTACTACAATGGAAGAGAGTGAAGGTGCGTCATCCATCTTTTTTTGGTATTATTTTGAATTGGCCTTTATTTTTTTGTTTCAATTTTTATTTTAATTTAAGTTTTAGTAATTTTGTTATATACTTTTGTTATTTATACTGTATAATTTTTAATATTTCTAATTAGCTTTATTTCTTCAGTTTTAGTAGGCTAATTTTAGTACTTATATAGCCTATATATCAACTTAATGTCACTTACAATAACGATTTTTAATAGTTTTACTTCTAACAATAACAACATTGGTGATATTATGTAATAACAGTGACTCCTTCGATTGGAATGATGTTTATCTACTTTCTGAATGGACTGTAGTAGAAACCCTGTGTTTAAAGGATTAGTTCACTTTCAAATTAAAATTAGCCCAAGCTTTACTCACCCTCTCAAACCATCCTAGGTGTATATGACTTTCTTCTTTCTGATGAACACAATCAGAGAAATATTAATAAATATCCTGACCGCCTTCCGTATTCAGATTACAGAAAAAGCGGAACTGACATTGTGTCAGTTCCATATGTTGAATAGGGAAGGCGTAAGACATACAGCATAAGCTTTTTGAAGAATACGGAAGACGGCCTGGCGGAAGCTACATATTTTACTTCATAACTTGCTAAATATGGATGTTTTTTTTTTTTTTACACAAATGCATCGCTTCGCTTTAGAAGGCCTTTATTAAACCCCCAGAGCCGTGTGGAATACGTTTATGATGGATGGATGTGGATGGAGACACTTTCTTCAGCTCATACTCGTTTGGTAGCGCATTACTGCCATTATGAAGCTTGGATGTGTCAGGATATTTATTAATATTTCTCTGATTGTCTTCATCAGAATGAAGAAAGTCATATACACCTAGGATGGCTTGAGGGTGAGTAAAGCTTGGGCTAATTTTCATTTGAAAGTGAACTAATCCTTTAATAATTCGTTTTATTTTTTATAATATTATCCATAAAATATTTTTTAAACATTGAGAAATATGCTTAATAATAATAATTATAATATAATATTACTGTTACTGTACTGCATATATGGTAGTATATCACATTGGAGTAATTGGAGTATGACATCGTATACCGTGACAAATCACACGTTTTTGTGTTCGGATTGCATTGTCTGTGCTCAGCTCGGCTGTTGTATTTTTGTATTTGTCTATCGCTTTCTCATTTACAGACTAGGCGGGTGTGCTAGAAGCATACATTGTCCTCTCCCAGGCCAGACGGTATGCAGACAGGCCGCTAAAGGCAGACATTGATCCAGAGCTCTGCTGCAGTCTTTTAAACTGATAGGCCCTCAGTAACACATATTGAGAGAACTGTGTTTGCCTTTACATCAGAATTTATGTCCTGGCCTCTAGAAGTGTATGTTGACCAGTGTATGAGTGTGGGACTCAGAGTCTTTGCATGGATAAATTCAATTGTTTCTCTTTGAAGCATGTGTTACCCTTGCTTATGTAAAGTGTGTTAGTGACTTGTGAGCTAATTTGTCTTGTCCCGCTGTTGCTTTCTCTTTCTCTTTCTCTCTCTCTCTCTCTCTCTCTCTCTCTCTCTTTCTCTCTCTTCTCTCTCTCTCTCTCTCTCTCTCTCTCTCTCTCTCTCTCTCTCTGTCTTTCCCGGTCTCTCTGCACTGAAAGAAGGAGGTTATCCTTAAACTTATTAGTGCAGGTGCAGTGCATTGAAAATCCATTCAGTGCTGCTGTCACAGCAATTCTGTTCCATTGAATTAAGTGGGGTCAATCCAGCAAATCAAAAGATTACACTGGGCTCTATAAAGAGCAGGATGACACAAACATACTCACACATGCAAACACTAAACACTCTCAAATACACTGACAGACTAACTAAGTGAATAATGCATTTGCTGGTTATGGCAGCAGTGTACCAGTAGTAATTTGTGTGGATGTAGTGAAACAGTAACACTATTGTACAGTGACCTTAAGCATAAATGCTCAGCAGACTAAAAAGAAGCAGAATAATCAGACAAAAGCTTTGTATTTTGCGTTTTGGATTGTCCACCAGAAACAGAATTTTTTGTCATTATTTACTCATCCTCATGGTGTTTTTTATCCTCATGCCATCACTGATAATCTTGACCACAATCTCTGCATGAGAAGCTTACATTTTGATGTCTAGAACAAGAAAAAAAAAATAAATAAATAAAAATAATAATAACTAAATAAAATGCAATATTAAATAAATAAATAAATAAATAAAAATATTATTAAAGACACTAATGGTAAATAATAACATTTATCAGTAATGATAATCATAATTTAACATTTTTTGAATGAATTTTGTGTCAATGTTGTGTAAAATAAGTTTAATAAATAAATACATTTAGTTATTGTTGGTTTGTGTTAACATTATATTAGCCATTTGTCTCCCAGCTCTCTGGATATTAATATCAGCACTGGCTATTAAATTACTATTCAAAAGTTTGGGGTCAGCAAGATTTTTTCTGAAAGAAGTCTCTTCTGCTCACTAAGGCAGCATTTATTTGAACAAAAATACAGTAAAAACTGACAATCATTAGTAGAACTGTTGGTTGTTTGCAGTGTTTTTGCAGATTGCAGCATCTTGGAACATTAATCTAGTGTGTTTGTGTGTGTGCGTGCGTGTGTGTGTGCTGCTGCTGTTTCAAAGGCTTTGAACACATTTTAGTTGAAACTATTTGTTTTGTAAATTAACCAATGTACTGTAGTTGAGTGTAAACACTTCTCTCTATAAAGACAAAGGCATTTAGATGTTATTTAGCTCTAACAGCATGTTGATTTGTCTGAGTGTGTGAGTACACTGTGACCTTTAGGACAGCACCGTCAGCACAAACATCCACCTGTCTGATTATTGCCCCTGTCATTTCCTAAAACTAATGTGTTACACTCCGAGAGCGGTTTGAAGGACACTGTGTAGCATGTGTGTTTGTCTTGTAATTCTATAACTGTCCATCCATGTATTTGTGAATAAATCAGGTGTGTGTGTGTGTGTGTGTGTGTGTGTGTGTGTGTGTGTGTGTGTGTGTGTGTGTGGGAATGTAGGCTGAGCTGGTTTAATTAATTCATGGTCCAGGCTCATTGATCCTGTGCTAATTCAAGTCTGTTCACACACATTTATGTTCCTGCCGATAGTGCAAATGAAACAATTATTATTACTAAATGATTTTATTAGATTCTACTTTCTCTGTGTTTTGTTGTGTGTGAGCTGAAATATGACATATATATTTCATAATAGTATATATATATATATATATATATATATATTTATTTATTTATTTTTTTTCCATAGCGTTTAGGGTTTAAAAAGTAACAGTGGCTCCTGAAAAAGTTCTGAAACATGCTGGATGTGATGTTGCCTGGCTCACAGCTCATGAATATTAATAAGGTTATCCTGAAATACAGTCTTGGTAACACTTTACAGTAAGGTCTCATTTGTTAACATTGGTTAATGTATTAACTAACATGAACTGAGCACTGAGCAATATTTTTTATTAATCTTTGTTCATGTTACTTAATAAAAAATACAATTCCTCATTTTGTGCATGACAGTACATGAACTAATGTTAACAGATATAACTTTTGATTTTAAAAATGTTAACATTTACATAAACTAACATTAACTATAAATACTGTATTGTTCATTCTTAGATGATGCTAACTAATGTTTTTAACTAGTTTTAACAAAAGAAACATAAGAGTTACCATGATCCTTTACTGTTTTGAAATTGTCTTTTTTGTTCGTCACATTTGTATATAATATGAACTTAACTTGTCCCAGCTTAAAAGAAAATTAAACTACTCAAATAGTAGTGATCTTAAGGGCCTGGTTTCACAGACAGGGCTTAGATTAGGTCTTAGTTCAATTAGGACATTTAAGTTTCATAAATGTGCCTTAGAAAAAAAAAAACATTACTGGTGTGCATCTTAAGACAAAACAAAGTTTTCTTTAAACCTCTAATATTATTGGCTTACACATTTTCATAGTAAACATTTTTAATGGGTTTTAAGGTTTGAAATTATATTCTGTGTGCTTTAAATTGTATTTTAGCACAGAATATTACTTAAATTTTTTCTAGAAAGAAAGTGAAAGAATGGAGGAGAGGAATGCAACACTTTGTCATCTAGTTGGCAGAGTTGTTGTGAGTTTGGATCAGCGCCCAGTGACTTTACCATCAAGTGTTTCCAAAATTAGCCTCTCTTGCTGAATTTTCCATAATCCAGTTGACTTTTCTTCCCTTTCCTTTTTTTTAACCTCTTTTCTTTCTCTCTTTGGCGTTCAGACAGGGGTAAATCACTATGAATTGTGCCCACTGATAGCATTGTTTATTCGTGATGTCTCTGTTGCTTCAGCACCTTATTCACTAAAAGAATTAGGTAAATCAGCAGTAAACATGACCAAAAACTGAATTCAATTTGCACTGCACAATTTATCTTGTAAATCGCTTCTGAGTGCAACTTGTGCTGAAATATCACACACAAGCAACACGTGTTTATTGAATTTGTCTCAAAACATCATTGTCATCTTTCTTTCTCTTCTAGTAATTCACAAAATGCTGCCAATGTTCTGAAATTATGGTTATGTTCTATTGTAAATGAAGAAAGTGTACTGCTGCAGAAGAAACTCAAACCATTCACACTGCTTGCTCTGCTGTGCTCAGCTTTCAATCCCACTGTCCTTACTGTATACCTGAATTGGAAAACCCTGCTCACTTTGTTCCAGTGGACACATTAGCCTTTTTAAGAAGTAGATTGGATTCCCAAATAAGAAAGGCTCAGTGGAGCAGTCCTTTTGAAATGGCACGATTGATGTGACATTCCTCTTAACATCAATAGAAAGCTTCACAAACATGAAGTTGATCCTGTTCATGAGACTTTATAGCAAAACACAAAAAGAGCAAAATTGCTCTGTGGTATTCAAATTATATTTTGTTAAATAAACATGAATATATTTGCATATTTTTAACTGTATTGATAATGTGTTTGCAGGAGTTGCAAATTAAATATTAATTCTCTCTCTTTTTTTTAGTTCTTCTTGTCCTCAGGCTGAACTAATAGGCAGATGGCCACAGTCGTCTCCCGGATGGATGAGTGGAAGTGGCTGCTCTCAAACATGGCATATAGTGAGAATGGGGTAAGATGTGCCACTTTTACTAAAGTTGTCCTCTAGGCACAATTAAGTAAATCAACACAAAATTATTTTTGTATGATCTGCTTATGCCCCACTGATGGTTGGGTTTAGGGATGGATCTTTGTTTACTTTGTTCTAAAAATTGTATGTTTTTGTATGAATATACTCGTACAAATTCATATAAATTCGCCACCAACGAAAAAATGGTTACATTTTCTCACGAGATTGGGTTGAGTAAATGGAAATTTACTCAGATTCTGCCCTCTGTGCAAACAAATAATAATTAAAAGGTTAACATACTTATTTGCATATTTACAGTGTCAGTTTCATTGAGTGTACAAACGCCGCATGCAACATGTTAACACAAAGGCTCTAGAATTGTGCATGTTATATATTGCCGACTAGGGGTGTAACAATACATCGTTATATCAAGATATCGCGATATAAAAAAGCGACGATATTTATGATGTAAACGATGTGATTCACGATATAGAGTTAGTTTTATCCAAGACTCAGCTTACTGTATTTATAAGGTTTAATTCGCCCTAAAATGTAAATTCTGTCATCATTTATTCACCCTCATGCCTATAAGATTTTCATTCAACTTCCAAACACAACTGAAGAGATTTCTGTCCCTTTATTTAAAATCCATAAAGGCATCTTAAAAATAATCAATCGAGTGGACTAATGTAAATCCAAGTCTTATGAAGATACATGATGGCTTTATATTATGAACAGATTTACAACTACGTGCATACTGTAGTAAACATAGACGTTCAAATGTTTGCGTGATGCATGAAAACAACATGAGAGTGAGTACATACAGAATTTACATTTTTGTGACGACAGGATTTTTTCCGAATTACACTTTTAAACGTAACTATTGGGTTTCAACCTAATATCTAATGATCAAAATGTAAAAATAATAATAAAAAAAAAAACTTTAAAGTGGTTCAAATGTTGACTTATATCTGACTAAGATGTGATTATATGTACAACCCGAATTCTGGAAATGTTGGGGACGTTTTTTAAATTTGAATAAAATTAAAACTAAAAGACTTTCAAATTACATGACCCAATATTTATTCACAATAGAACATAGATAACATAACATATGTTTAAACTGAGAAATTTTACACTTTTATCCACTAAATGAGCTTATTTCAAATTTGATGCCTGCTACAAGTCTCAAAAAAGTTGGGACAGGGGCAACAAATGGCTGAAAAAGCAAGAAATTTTGAAAAGATTCAGCTGGGAGAACATCTAGCAACTAAGTTAATTGGTCTGTAACATGATTAGCTATAAAAGGGATGTCTTCGAGAGGCAGAGTCTCTCAGAAGTAAAGATGGGCAGAGCTGTGAAAGAGTGCGTAAAAAGACTGAGGAACATTGTTTTTAAAGTATTCCACAATGTCAAATTGCAAAGGCTTTGCAAATCTCATCATCTTCAGTGCATAACATCATCAGAAGATTCAGAGAAACTGGTAATCTCTGTGCGTAAGAGACAAGGCCGAAGACCTTTGTTGGATGCCCGTGGTCTTCAGGCCCTCAGACGACACTGCATCACTCGTCGGCATGATTGTGTCAATGACATTACTAAATGAGCCCAGGAATACTTCCAGAAACCACTGTCGGTAAACACAATCCGCCGTGCCATCTGCAGATGCCAACTAAAGCTCTATCGTGCAAAAAGGAAGCCATATGTGAACATGGTCCAGAAGTGCTGTTGTGTCCTGTGGGCTAAGGCTCATTTAAAATGGACTGTTTCAAAGTGGAAAAGTGTTCTATGGTCAGACGAGTCCAAATTTGACAAATCACGAAATGCCGTGTCCTCCAGGCTAAAGAGGAGGGATACCTTCCAGAGTGTTATCAGCATTCAGTTCAAAAACCAGCATCTCTGATGGTATGGGGGTGCATAAGTGCATACGATATGGGCAGCTTCCATGTTTTGGAAAGCACTATGAATGCTGAAAGTTATATAAAGGTTTCAGAGCAACATATGCTCCCCTCCAGACGATGTCTATTCCAGGGAAGGCCTTGTGTATTTCAGCAGGACAATGCAAAACCACATACTGCAGCTATTACAACAGCATGGCTTCGTTGTAGAAGAGTCCGGGTGCTGAATTGGCCTGCCTGCAGTCCAGATCTTTCACCTATAGAGAAAAATACGTCAAAGACGACCACGTACTCTTCAGCAGCTGGAAACCTATATCAGGCAAGAATGGGACCAAATTTCAACACCAAAACTCCAGAAACTCATAACCTCAATTCCCAGACATCTTCACACTGTTTTGAAAAGAAGAGGAGATGCTACACCATGATGAACATGCCCCCGTCCCAACTATTTTGAGACCTGTAGCAGGCATCAAATTTGGAATGAGCTCATTTTGGGCATAAAATTGTAAAATTTCTCAGTTTAAACATTTGTATAAAATATTGGCTCATGTGATTTGAAAGTCTTTTAGTTTTCATTTTATTCAAATTTAAAAAACGTCCGGAATTCGGGTTGTAGTTTATACCCTTTATTATATACAGAAATGGACCATGGTGAACATATTTAGACAGTTTGTGAACAATGATTTGTTTTCAGACAGTTTAATATAACTTTCACAAAAGTCCAGCACAAACATTACTGTCACTCATCAAGGGAGTTTCAGTGTCAGTACTACATTAAACTACTATATATAATGTTGAAAATAATGTATAATAATAATGCAATGGGGGAATATTTGTGGGTCCTGATAATAATAAAATAATAAAATTAATTTTGGTAATAATAATAAAAAACTCTTTATTTTGGCTTAAAATATCACAATAGTAATGTGAGTTCAGTATCTCGATTTGTTTTGAATCATGACATTATTGTTTCGTTACTACACCCCTATTGCTGACTGTACTATTAAATTTATCCTGAATGGACTTTAAAGGTAAGAATGAAATGGTTTCTTCACTTCAATTGTCACGTTTTCTATCACTATTTGACATTTTTTCCCCTCAAACGCTGATACTGTTTATAAAACGTGTGGTGTTTCAATGACTGTCTAAACCATGCGAATATGAGGCATTTGATTGGTTGTCGATTGTTAAGCATCTAGTAACACCGCAACCTTTCACACTACACACGTTTGGCATCGCAATGCGGGGTTAACAGTGCTAGCCCTGCTCTGGAGCAGTGTTTCATAACCCCTGGGTAAAAAGTGGTGCTAACCCCACTTCTAAATTACATTCCTTTACCCGGGGTTAAAGCGAGGTTTAGAACAACAGTAACCCGGGATTAAGCACAGTGTGCTACCGGTAACCCGGTGTTAAAGCCCTTAACTTGTGCATCATCCACATAATAGCAGCCTCGTCGATTCAATCACTTATGACTTCCTCCTTTCATATTGTTTATGTGTACTCGCTAAATTCATCAGCATCATTAGGCCCATGTTAATGCGAAGCTGGAGTCTCTGCATTATCGAACTCACATAATGTATTAAATTTGGTGCTGGAGATCTATCCAGATTGAAATTGATGAGCTTTAGAATTGTTCTGGCTGACTGATGGAGTCAAACTGCTGTGGGTGAGCATGCGGACAAGCTGAAGTCATAAATCTCAGTATGAACCACATCATTGTGGCTTTACGGCAGGTTCAAACTCAATTGATGTCTGTTGGAGAGAGAAAGAGAGAACTATGATAAAAAATAAATCATGATGTTTTTTGTCACACAAACATAAAAAACCTAAATACAATCACAGTACAAGAAAAGAAAAGAGACAACATATCAATGCGAACTGCCTGTTTGTGTGTACCACCTGTCAGTGAGTGTGTGCTTGTGTGTGTCTGAAGAGGATGAACTGCGACCAGAGCAACGGCAGATGCTGTATCTGTGATGCGGTGTATGGAATGGGAAACAGGGAGAGTAATGGGAGGAATTTCTCCAATTTGGCTCCCTATCGATTTCTGCTTCTCTCCTTCCCCTGTCCTCTTACAGTTGCATGGCAAGAAAACCGCTAACATACAAGACATCTCCTGGTTATGGGTGTGTTGACATGAGCCGAAGGGAAAAGACAATGAGGGTGTGAGGAAGTTGTAAAACAGGCTGACGTGAGCATTAAGTTAATTTATCGTGTTAATTGTCTCAAAAAGAAAAGGTTCAGTAATAGGCCTGTTCCCTGATGGAAGAAAGTGGAGCCTGTTAAAGCGTCCGTGTCAGCAGTCTTGTGGTAAAACTGCTAAAATAGTGGGTCAGTTTAAAATCTTGATTAATTTATCATTAGATTAGTGATTGTGATGCGCATGGGTGACAAAGTTTAAACACACACCATGACCCGCTGCGGGTTTGAATCCCTGCCCAGGTCTGGAGAAACTCAATTGGTAATTTTCAGAGTGGGTGAGCCGATCACGGCTAATAAAATCAGCAGTTCTCAAAGCCATTACACAGAGGAATCTGAAGGAGAAAGTGCGGACCTCTTGATCTGGGTGTTTCCTTGAAGGTAATGATCAATATTAAGGAAAGAAGGTATATGGCTGCCTTCATCAGTTTGGTTTTGTAAGTCTGTGATCGATCACTGGTGTCTAATAGTAAATGGGTACTGTAATAATTAGAAGTTTCTCATGGAAATTGGAAGTAAAGGATGAACTGTCAGTTTAAATTTCTTTTATAGTCTTGGGTTGGGATCTGTGAGGGGATTAAACAGGTTGGCTTTACTTGACTTGAACTTAATTCTTTTACATGATCCTGATCTCAAACTTGATATCCCAGAGTTCCTCACTCCTCGTCCTGGAGAGCCATTTTCCTGCTGCGTTCACGCCATGTAATTACCGTAAATTCAAGATGATAGCATGTGATGTTCTACTCTGAGCTGAATTATGCATTTCTTTGGCAACACTATCAACGCCTAAATGAATTTGCAGCAGTCAGGTGGTACAAGTAGCTCTCAGAAAATTCCCAGCTTACAAGTTGTAATGACTACAAGGACATGAACGCACCTTTTAGGGTATGTTTACACGACAACGATATGCTTAAAATGGAGAAGTTTTTCTTTTGAGTTTTCCGCGTATAGACGACACCATTGTCAAAATGATCCTCATTCATACGAATCCATGAAAACGTCTAAAAATGCTGTATTCTGCTGGCAGGCCATTAGGTGGCGATGAAATACTACAGATTGAACATGTAATACGCATTTGCATGACGTCATCGTTTTCACAGATACACGTTTTTGTTGTTTGCCGTTTTCAAAAACTTACACTCTGAAACCCGTTTTTGCGTTTTCAGGCCACCAAAATGCCGATGTAGTGTAAACGAATGACCAAAATGCATAAAAAGTTTTCCATTTTGAAAACGGTGTCGTGTAAATGGCCCCTTAGTTCTGATTCTAATTCAAAGCACCTGAATCAACTAATCAAGTTCTTTGTGTTTTCTTGAAAATTACAGCCAGGGTTGAGGAAACCCTGCTATAGTAAAGTACTTGCTAAATTTTATTTTGCAGTGCTGGAGGAAAATCATCAAAACCCTTTTAAATATCCACTCAACTCAGTGCCAGCATTTCACTTTATCACTCTGTAGATAGGAAAAATGCTTCCCTCTTGACATAGTAGTTATTTTAAAGGTTTTTATTGGGAAAATGCTGTTTATATCTCTCTTTCTGTTATTAAATATTACAGAAATAACGTTTTTGAAAAACAATTGTTTTTTTCAAATCATTAAAAGGGCATGTTAAAGTCTTTATTAAAGAAAGCAATGAAATTTGCCCTGTATTGTGATTCTATTTTCTGTATCCTTTCTGTGTTACAAAATACATAAAACATGTTATTAATAGAAAATGACTGATGTGTGAAATAAAATTTAAATTGAGTGTAAATAGTGGTGCTGCAGGTACTGTTTACACCAATTATACACTACCTTTATAAAATAGAAGATAGTTGTTATTATTAATTGTAATAATATTTCACAATATTACCGTATTTTACTGAATTTCAGATCAAATACACTATATTGCCAAAAGTTTTGGGACGCCTGCCTTTACGTGCACATAAACTTTAATGACATCCCATTCTTAATCCGTAGGGTTTAATATGGAGTTGGCCCACCCTTTGCAGCTATAACAGCTTCAACTCTTCTGGGAAGGCTTTCCACAAGGTTTAGGAGTGTGCTTATGGGAATTTTTGACCATTCTTCTAGAAGTGCATTTGTGAGGTCAGGCACTAATGTTGGACGATAAGGCCTGGCTCACAGTCTCCGCTCTAATTCATCCCAAAGGTGTTCTATCGGGTTGAGGTCTGGACTCTGTGCAGGCCAGTCAAGTTCCTCCACACCAAACTCACTCATCCATGTCTTTATGGACCTTGCACTGGTGCGCAGTCATGTTGGAACAGGAAGGGGCCATCCCCAAACTGTTCCCACAAAGTTGGGAGCATGAAATTGTCCAAAATGTCTTGGTATGCTGAAGCATTAAGAGTTCCTTTCACTGGAACTAAGGGGCCAAGCCCAACCCCTGAAAAACAACCCCACACCATAATCCCTCCTACACCAATCTTTACACTTGGCACAATGCAGTCAGGCAAGTACCGTTTTCCTGGCAACCGCCAAACCCAGACTCATCCATCGGATTACCAGACAGAAATATTTCGTCACTCCAGAGAACACGTCTCCACTGCTCTAGAGTCCAGTGCCGGCGTGCTTTACACCACTGCATCCGATGCTTTGCATTGCACTTGGTGACGTAAGGCTTAGATGCAGCTGCTCAGCCATGGAAACCCATTCTCTCTACGCACTGTTCTTGAGCTAATCTGAAGGCCACATGAAGTTTGGAGGTCTGTAGCTATTGACTCTGCAGAAAGTTGGCGACTTCTGCGCTCTGTGCGCCTCAACAAGCGCTGAACCCGCTCTGTGATTTCATGTGGCCTACCACTTCGTGGCTGAGTTGCTGTTGTTCCCAATTTCTTTCACTTTGTTATGATACCATTAACAGTTGACTGTGGAATATTTAGTAGTGAGGAAATTTCACAAATGGACTTACTGCACAGGTGGCAACCTATCACGGTACCACGCTTGAATTCACTGAGCTCCTGAGAGCGACCCATTCTTTCACAAATGTTTGTAGAAGCAGTCTGCATGCCTAGGTGCTTGATTTTATACACCTGTGGCCATGGAAGTGATTGGAACACCTGAATTCAATGATTTGGAGGGGTGTAAATAGACAAAGTGTAAACAGAAGTACTATGATAGTTGTACTAAATATCTAAGCAGTAGTGGGTGGAGTTAGTGAAAATTGCCTTTGCCTACAATATTAGCTATTTGCACACAGTGTAACTAGTGTAGCACTGCCTATACAGTTGAAACTGGGAACAGCTGAAAAAACAATCAGCATTTACTCACTGTTTCTTTCTCACATTGTATGTTATTGTTGACCATGTTCCTCTCATAATTCACCTGTGCAGGTGTAAATGAGGCTGCTTCCTTCTGCACAACTGATATTTCTTTACACTGATGGAATAGTCAAGGTGTTTCTGTTTGTGTGTGAACTGACGTCTGTGTTTGGTCTCTGTGGGCCTCTGTCTTGTCCTTTATTTAACTGCCAAATGGACCTCAGATTGTATGTGTAAGGTTTGTTTCACCCTAAATGCACAAACAGCACATGAGCAGCAGCTCTATTCTCTAAAAACACATACTCTCTCTGTGGCTGTTATGTACACATACTCGTGTAGTACCTATTAAGATTCAATATCAGATTCGAGAAATGTGTGTGTGTGTGTGTGTGTGTGTGCTGTCAGTGGCAGTGAGCAGCTGGTGTGTGAAGGAGGACGGAGACAGAGGATAGGCAGCATTAGGGGAGTGGAGTGGCAGAATTTAGTGCTTGGTTACTTCTCTCTCCCTCTCTCTCTCTTTCTCTCTCTCTCTCTCTCTCTCTCTCTGCTCCTCATTCCTTTAGTGTCCTGTTCTCTCTCTCAGAGAGGGGGTGAGAGTGAGATCAGTGCTGATCCATGTTTTTTTAATACAGTGCCCAACCTCTATAATGCAGCGCTGTGTAACTGCAGTTTATAGAACTTAACCACGAAACTCCAAAACCTTAAAGAAATTTACCTTACAAAGGCCAATCAGAAACAAGGTCATGTTGTTACAGAAGTCAATCTGCTGTTACTTTATTTATTTTATGCGTACAGAATATGTGGATGTATGTACTGTGTGTGTGTGTGTGTGTGTGTGTGTGTGTGTTTGTGTGTGTGAAGTTGTGCCTGAAGTGTAAAACTAATGTACATTACGCCTTCTATGTTCCATTTGAAACATACCGAATTGTGTGGAAATCATTTTGGCCAAGTGATCATACCAATCTTGCACTCATTCCAAGCCTATGATTCAATTAGGGCTGTCACTAACGATTATTTTGGTAATTGAGTAATCAGTTGATTATTTTAGCGAATTATCGAGTAATCTGTTTTCTTTTTTCTTTTTTTTTTCTTTTTTCGGTTGCACACTGCAAGTTGTGATATGTTATAATGGATTCACTGTCAAATTGCATTGATTGGCATAACCATTGCATGGGACAAAGATATAATATACCATAGTAATGCATTAGCAAGTAACTCATACAATATAGAAATATTGATTCAAATATTTTGAGTTTCTATTCAAATATCATTCAATTAATGTCTCGTAAATCTAAATGTTTCACGGTACATTGCTATCCTCACTAAATTCTGGGAAATTGACTGACGCATGTCAGTCATGCTCATAACTTTCCATTGTCCGATGACCTACACTTTTACAGTGGGGGTATAGAGGGTTTGACAGTGGTGATTATCAAATGATGCTAAATCATTATACTATTTATTTGCTCAGGTGGTTGTGGGGGGTTTCTTTTCTCATTTCTATTAGCCTGCAATGTGTTACCATTTTTTAAAGCCACACATAATGCGCGTTCTAATTGGATATGTTTGAGCCTTTTGGCTCAGGCACACATAGTCATAGGCCACTAGAGTTAAGCCATGTGGCGTGGCAGCCCAGGCACACATAGCTAAATTGTTCACTAGAGCTAAGCTATTCGGCGTGGTTGCCCAGGCACACATAGCCATATTGGCCACTAGAGCCAAGCCTTACGGCCCAAAATACTTAGTTTAGTGGCACACATACACTGGTATGTAGGCACATATGTAGCTAACACCACATTGGTAAGTCACTAGGGACACCCCTTAAAAAGGGGGTACACTAGTTCACATAGGGCTACACTGCGAGATGCTTCACGCGCCTTATATGCACCTCATGGCAGCCCACATGTCTAACGGCTAGATCTGCTTGGAGGGAATAATGCGTAGGCAGGTCTAGTCCGCCAAGACCAAACATATGCCCCATTTCTCATACTCAAAACTAATGGGCCAGGCACGCATAGCTAGCATACACACGGTTCCTATGGCTCCTCAGAGCAGCAGCAGTACATATGTTTTGGCGGTAGATCTGCTGGTGGGGTGAGGGTGAATCGTCATCTTGCCTTCTGCGTTGATAGGGGATTTTGTGACATACAGTACACTTGGCTTATATTGTTCAAATATCATGTCACCTGCTCTGTTGGGGGGTAATTCATGCACGCTATATGTACAGCAGCAGCATGTCTTACTTGCTTACAGCAGCGTGTCGTGTATGTATTGGCAGTAGCAAGTCCCGTACTTGCTCTGCAGCAGCAGCAGCAATAATCAACAGCAGCAGCAGCAGATCTGTTCACCCAAGACCAAACATATCAGCATTGTCATACCCATTACCATGCCAAACACTCCGAGAGTTGTCATGACAGAAATGTCTTTACTACTTTTCTGGACCTTGAAAATGGACCTTGGTAATTTTGTAGCTTTCTATGGGAGAAAAAAACACTTGGATTTCATCAAAAACATCTTAATTTGTGTTCCAAATATGAACGAAGGTCTTACGGGTTTGGAACGACATGAGGGTGAGTAATAAATGACAGCAATTTCATTTTTGAACAGACATCACTTTGGGCCAGTACTGTACATATCTTTGCATACATATACAAGTATTTGAACAGTTTATTCACACATAAGTGTCCAAATTAGTCATTTAATAAAAAAAAAAAAAAAAGAAAAGAAAAGAAAGAAAAAAGTTAAAGTAAACCACTACCACTTGCCACTTACTATGAACATAGTGCACTAATGTTTGGCAACCAGAAACTTTGGTGTCCAGAAACTTTTTTTCTTCTTTTAAAACAGTATATCCTTTTTTTTTTTTTTTTTTTTTTTTTTTAACATTTGTTATTCTTACAAACTTATTTTTTTGTGAAATATTTTGCATGAAAAGTATGCTTGTGCTATCTTAGATTTTACATTCAACCTCAAAACGAATTTCCTGCAAATCTTCTGGATTTATCTCCCTCAGTCTCTATCACTCTGTTCTCTCATTCTCTGTATCTTTTTCTCAGTATTGTTATTTGGCTGCTGCATAGTTCACCCTGTGTCCCTGCCAATGTCACTGTTCCGTTCTTTAGCGTTCTCTCTCTTCCTCTCTCTCTCTTTCTCTGTCCCGCTCGGTCTCAGGGGATGCTTTGTCGGTGGCGGTCGGCTGAAGGACGTAACGTGGTGCTCTGCTCTCTCTCCTGGAGTCTGGAGGAGCTCTGTGTGTGTGTGCGCGCATGAGAGAGAGACACATGATTCTCTGCTCTGTCAGGAACAGCTGTAGATATACAACTCCATGATTGCATTAGACATAGTCAAGAGGGTTTGTTTTCAGCTGTGTGTTGTGATGTGACAGGCAGTAAACACAGGCTCAGCAGCAGGTTTGTGTGTGTGTGTGTGTGTGTGTATGTTATAGAGATGTCGGCATTTGAAGAGCCTTATGTTGTCAGGTGCTGTATGTTGTCTCAAAGTTGCACGGAAGTTTGGTGTTGACCTCAGTAGTAAGGTTGAATTTTTATTAGGGGAAAAAAAGTTATTTTTTATTGTAACATGAGACAGAAACACTAGAGGGTGGTGGAGGAGAGAAGTATATAGGAGCTAATTATCCTCTTTATAGTATGTTTGTATGTACATTTTGATAGTGGCTATAATCACATCTGTAATTGAGCCAGGTGAAAATATATAAATATTTAACTGTTTTCTGTTTTAGTATATTTTAAAATGTAATTTATTCCTATGAGGCAAAGCTGAATTTTCAGCATCATTACTCTTTAATGTCACATGATCCTTCAGAAATCATTCTAATATGCTGATTTGGTGCACAAGAAAAAAATCGTATTATTTATCAATGTTGTGGTGTTTAATATTTTTGTGGAAATCATGATTTTTTTTTTTTTTTCCCCAACAGGATTCTTTTAGTAGAAAGTAAGTTCAAAAGAACATCATTTATTTAAAATGGAAATCTTTTGTAACATAATGTCACTTTTGATCAATTTAATACATCCTTGTTGAATAAAAGTATTAAAGGGTTAGTTCACCCAAAAATGAAAATTCTGTCATTAATTACTCACCTTCATGTCGTTCTACACCCGTAAGACCTTCATTCATCTTCAGAACACACATTAAGATATTTTTGATAAAATCCGATGGCTCAGTGAGGCCTCCATTAACAGCAAGATAATTAACACTTTCAAATGCCCAGAAAGCTACTAAAGACATTTAAAACAGTTCATGTGAGTACAGTGGTTCAACCTTAATGATATGAAGCGATGAGAATACTTTTTGTGCACCAAAAAAATAACAACTTTATTCAACAATATCTAGTGATGGGCAATTTCAAAACACTGCTTCATGAAGCTTCGAAGCTTTACAAATCTTTTGTTTCGAATCAGTGGTTTGGAGCGTGTATCAAACTGCCAAAGTCACGTGATATTTAGTCTCCCCTAAATCTCCTTATTTTCACATTAAGCTAATCCCTAATTAATTAATATGGACTCCAATTACTATTCAATTACTCTAGCATGCAAAAAAAGCGTAGGCGTTGTACTAAATTACACTGCAGCATCATGCAGACCACACTGAGAGGCTAACTGAGGTTAATCACAGTAATAGAATTGACTGAGGGGAAAAGTTAATGATGGTAGTTAAAGCAGGCGAAGAGAAATTCATTTTTGTGTTTACTTCTGTTGGTTTCAAACACACTTTTGCAAGATTTATATATAGTAGCCTTTTTGTTTTACCTGCTATTAACATGAGATCACAGCAGGCTATTAAGAAAATCAGCGCCATGTACTTGGCACTGGGACAGTTAACAGTCTCATGGGTACAGTACTTAACCCCAAATGACTGCAGGGTAAAGTAAGACTCTATAAACCCCTGTAACACTGGTAAATGTTTGTTTATAGCTTGAGGATGTCCTCAGAATTGAAGAAGCTGTCATGAAATTAATTAACAGGTAACTTTAAAGACCAAAAACAATAACTACAAGGATAACTATAATAATAACTATAATGTTCACACCACCGCACAAAAACACTCTGTTTATTATAAGCGTGTGCTGCAGGTTTTATCGTCAGGCTTTTGGATCCTATTTAAGAACCACTGAGTAATCTACACAGATTTATTATTTCATTAAACCACCTCCTACGTGACTCTCCACGTATCTACAGTAATGCTGTAGATTTTTTGCTGAATGGCAAAAAACTTTGCAGAAATAGGGAAGTTTCCCCGTCCTGAAGTGACATAGAGTTATGAAACCACTATGTTCCTACCTTCAAATATCAGAGGACCCCAATGCAATCAAACTGCCCATGCTGTTGTGATGATGACTGGAGCATTTGACCATTGCCACATCAGCAACTTTGCCCTATTTCATTGGCCGCACTTGAAAAGTTCTTTTGCTTCATGTTTCCCAGTAGACCCAGTGATGTGATGGCGGATCGGAAAAATTATTTGATCGAATGGGAGGCGCAGCTCAAGATATTTGATCCCTGAGCTAAATGTGAATGCTTGCCTGTACCGTCCGATGTTTTGAGAGACCCAGAAGCATTCATTTTGAGCTAAACCTTTTTTCTTTTTTTTTGGATGGTGGCCACAGTATAAACATTATCCAATGCAAAATATCCAGATCTATCTCTATGATGTGCTCATATCTTCATAGATTTTCAAAAAGGCTTTGTGTTTATGGGTGGTTTGATTTTCTTTATTATGCAGAGTTTTGCTTACAGAGCATCAATGTTATTCTCTCCTTAATGCTCTTCTGTTCACATGGAAAAATGTGTTAACTGATTTTCTAATGACTTAATTTTTAGGAATAATTGTGATCTCTTGATTGTTTTTCATTTTTTTTTTTTTTTCTAAAAACAGTTACTCCATATGCATTTATGCAGCCAAACAGAGAAAATATGCAGACATTAAAGGGATAGCTCACCCAAAAATGAAAATTATCCCATGATTTACTCACCCTCAAGCCATCCTAGGTGTATATGAATATCTTCTTTCAGGCGAACACAATCGGAGATATATTTAAAAAATATCCTTAGTCATCCAAGGTTTAGAATGGTTGTGAATGGGGGGCCTGTATTTTGAAATAAAAAATAATGCATCCATCCATAAAAAAAAGTAATCCATAAGACACCAGAGGGTTAATAAAGGCCTTCTGAAGTGAAGCGATGCACTTTTGTAAGAAAAATATCCATATTTAAAGCTTTATAAATTCAAATAACTAGCTTCTGGCGGACGACTGTACGCAGTTCTCTTGCTCTGGTATGTCAGTGCAGCAGTTTTTATGACCGTGGAAACACTGTTCTTTAACTTTGAGTTAGGGCTGGGCGATTTTTCAGATTAATTCAAATTTAAGGTTTTGCCTCGATTTTATTATTTTTTAAATCGAGAAATCGCGATTTTGAATAAAAATGTTAGCAAGCGTTACAATTATACATGTTGAGACAATACAGCAATGATAACCGTCAGGAGAAGAAGAAAATGATCCGACCTCATGATGGCGCCGGCGCGCCTGATTAACCGCTCTCACGTGACGCTCTATGAACGTAGAACACATCACTATTCTTAAGTGGCTGTTCATTCAGAAATGCTTTATTGCGTTATAAAAATGAGATGCATGCAGTGGAATGAGAAAAAAATGGCAAAGTTATTAAACGCGAGTTGAACTTTTTTTTAACTTGACCGCCGTGTTTTAATGCCGTTTCATGGGTGAGACGCTGCAAAATACATGAGACACGAGTGCAACAGCTAAACATGTCCGCCAAACATAAAAACAATAGGACAAATAGCGCAATGGAATGCAAACACCTATAAACCAGTTTGATATTTCATGTTTGCATGATGGTGACAGGCTGAAAGCTGCTGTTGTTTTCTGTTTTTACAAAGCATTTGCTGTTAATAATAGCCTATTACTGGTGTTATTTATTGATATTACTTTTTAGCTAAGAAATATTTAGCGTTTTTCTTATTTTATATTATTTCTGAGTATATAGGATGCGTTTAAGATAAGTTTGTAATGTGTTTTACAACATTTGCCTTTATATTTCAGGCAAATTTTCTGCAAAGATATTTAACAAATTGTTTTACATTTACACCATGTTGATCACTTCATGTGTGGTGCACTTGGAATGGAACTTTTTTTAACCAGATTGTTAATAAAGAGAATGTTACTTGAATCATATTGTAGTTACATTTTTAAGTTGACTAGTTAAACTGTAAAAAAAAAATCTAAATCATGAATTGGTCTATCGTTCTGAAAAAAATCGAGATTTTATTTTTTTTGCCATATCGCCCAGCCCTACTTTGAGTTGTTGAGGAAGCTGTGGGGAAGTGAGAGACTTCTAGATAATTGAGTTCTTACATCAGATCCTGCTGACAGTTACATTACTCCATGAAGATGCGCTCCAGCCATCTTATTTTGACAGATACATAGTAAAGAAATTATTGGGGAGAGTAAGACAGACAGACCAGAGTTAAACCAGTGTCAAAGTTAAGCTCAGTCAATGGCATTTGTAGAATAACATTAATGTTGACTTACCATAAAAATGATTTTGACTCTTCTCTCATTATCTTAAAAAAATAAAAATAAAATAAATATATATATATATATATATATATATATATATATATGTAGGTCTTGTTGAGGCACTTATAATGGAAGTAAATGTGACCAGTTTTGTAAGATTTAAAAGCAGAGATATGAAGCTTAAAATTTTATGAAAACGCATTAGTTCTTCTGTTGCAACTTTTTAGGGTTTATTGCATTGCATTGAAAAGGCAATATAGTTGCAATATAGTTGTAAAATATAGTTGTAATATAGTTGTAAAATTGGATAAAGCTATGCACAGAAATGTTATTTTTTGTAGAAATCAACATTATCCCACAAATGCTTTCGATTGAGCTTAACTTGTACTGAATCCAGAATAATTGTTTAATAGGCATTAAACATTTGTGTTTTTACACACAGCCAGTCATGAAATGGAGAATATGCGAGCTGTAGAGAATCTGAGAGCGCAGAGGGACAGTAATAGTGTATGTGTGCAGGTTTGCTTCTGTAGTTCACTGGTCCGTGCTGTAATGCAGGTGATGAATGTGTTCAAACATCAATACGGTGTGAGTAACGAGGCCAGACTCTTCAGTCTGCCATGTTGACGTTTTTGTTTTTCTCCGCCAAGTCCCGTTCCACCCTATCCTCCCTCTCAATCTCAATATTAAAATGTCTGCTATTGTTTTATGTTGCTTGGCACAGCGCTCCCGGCTTCTTCAATGTCACCCGCAACATAAATCCATGTTCTGCAAAGAGCAGCCTTATCATATTATATTATGGCTGAGTTGCTGTGTTTGTGAGCGCGTGTAAGTGTGGTGTCTGGTTGCATGCTGAGGTTAAAGAGAGCTTTATGGCTACAGCCTTGATCATGCAAATAATAATAATAAAACTATGCTGTGCAGTGAAAGGAATTTTGTTTTATTGGTAAGAGTCTAAATTTATGATATGGGTGTGTGTATGCATGTTCACCTGTTGTAAATAGAATGTATTTGAGATTGTAGACATTCAAATGCATTTTGGATGAGGTCATGTGTTTGACTTATTTTAAAGGTGCAGTGTCATTTTTGCACCCCCTAGTGGCACTTTGACACATTGACTTGAGTGGCTTGACCTTGCTGGATATAAAATTTTCTCGACCACTGGGTTTGAGGTAGGACCACTGGAGAACGGATTGTTCAGAGGGGCCCTGAACCTTTCTGGAGGCCTTCTTGTGGTGGCAATATTGATAATTTTTTAAACTCTACCAGTTTTTGCTTTTTATTTTGGCTGATCTCTATTCGGGACTTGCAGATAAACTGCATTGCAATCTTTTCACAAAATGTCATTTGTATGGAAATATTATGAAGACAGGACGTTAACCCAGGCCAGTGATGGGACACACTGAAGACGGGCACAAAGAGGAGAACAGAGATACGCCAGCAGAGAAAATACTGTACCAGACACAACAAGCTCACTGTTCGCATTGGTGAAATATAGGAAGAAAAATATAAATACTGAATTTGTGTTGGGGTTTATATAAACGTAGGCAACTGACTGTCTTCAGAAAAGTTTTGATGGCATTTTATTTTCCTCTTACCTTAAACGCCATATCGCTACTGTTTCATAAGCGCCCCCTACTGGCAGAGAGTGAATTTGCTCTTTTATTCAATCCGTCTGCTGTTTTTGTTTTGTGCAGGTGTCATGTAGCATAATTTCACAAATCATTTTTTTTTTTTTTTTGTTAAAGGCCAGTTTGACGTGTAATAGAGTAAATAAACAACAAATAAGTTTACTTAATGAAAGAGAAAAACCGTAACCAGTGTCAGAATCGGCCAATTTGCTTGTAAAAAATCGGAACTGTACCTTTAAAGAAATCATACAGGCCTGTACACATCTCTTCCAGCACATCCTCAGAAGTGAGTAAATTTCTCTTTGATTGCACACATAGTTATTCTATAATGGCTCCTTTTTACAGTGCTGTAAAAAGGAAATATAGGAAAGGAATATTTGATATCTCTCAAACCATCCATCAAGGGATCTCTTCCAGTCTTTGACAGGCTATGATTGTTAACAACCTCACAGCTCTTGATACTTTGGTGATTTGATACTGCAGGCCAGTTTGGATCACATGGTTTCAGTTGTGCTTATTCTATATACTGATGGAAGAAAAGTTCATGTTTGTAAAACTTAATATGTAATTTTGAAGAAAAACAAAACAAAACAGTGCTGCTCATGGCGTTAGATGAAAACAAAATATCCAAAAACATTCAGCAAAAATACATATACACATATACCAACAACAAAAATAATGCAGATGGTATTTTAACATTGACAAAAAATGTACACCACCTTTAGAGAAGAATTTTTGCACCACTACGATCACCATAGAATCTAATTGCAATCTGTTAATAATTCAATTTTGCTGTTTTTTGACAATGTGAGTAGAAAAAAATAATACTAATCAATATTGTAGTGTAGTGCGTTTCAGTCCAATCAAATCCCTATGGATAAAATCACATCCCCGCCCTACATTATTTTCCCGCTGAATAGTCTGTTTCACAAAAGCAAAAACCACTTCAGCAGTTTATGAACTTCAGGATGAGCTTTTATTGATCAACCATGTGCATTAAGAATCACGACAAGTGTAGAAGGAAAAAAGAGAGAGAAAAGGAACGACTGTTTTACTTATTCAACAGCTTGACACACACCCCCTCCCTCGTTCCCTGCATCCATCTAGTCCCCCCAACGCCTTCACTCTTTCAGCCGAGAGACAAGAAATCAATGGGCAGCCATAAAGAGCCCTGAGCCCTCTTTCCAATGATAGTGATTTGGCTTGAATACATAATCAACAATTATAGCTCATAAATAATAAATGACATGACATATATAATACTCACCTGGGTTTTAAGAGGACAAAGAGTGTTTAATCATGATATTAGTGCTTAAAGGAACATTCATTCAACAGCCGGTCTTGCACTGTGAACTTAGATCCACACCGAGCAATTATTGTTCATTGTGCTTCTGAACACCTGTCTTTCTTCATCACAGCTCTACGGGGTGATCAATGCACAGCTACAGCTGGTTGAAGGGGACCAAATCCATAAAACAGTTGATTTGGTTCCATTTTACCAGCTTTAGCAAAGCATTTTAGGGTAAGACCAGAATCTCAAACAGGACAGGAGAAGGACACCACAGAACCTGTAGAAGAAGAAGAGAAAAGTTGAGTGGCGTTTCTTTTAAAGTCAATCACAACTTCTTTAATGTTTACAAAAGGCAGCGACACAGATTTAAACTTATAGCAAACACAAATGCAGGCCTTTTTTGCCCTCAAATTATGCCGCTGGACATATTGGATACTTCTGTCTAATACATTCAGTTGGATAATTTGAGGGCAAAAAAGCAAATGAAATTAGGTTCTTAGAGTGATTCATATATTCAGTATAGCTAAATATTGCCTTGGCAACTTACTGAAATAAAGTTGAAGTACTAGATTTGGATTATTCAGCCAAAAACTTTTTTTCTTGTCAATAAAAGTTGACATCTCTCTCTCTCTCTCTCGTATTGGCATCATGTGAGAATGTTTCTAAAGTAGGAAAACACAATAGATCTGGCTTTTTTTTTTTTTCCTACTATCCATGCACTGTCCGATTTTACCAGTTGTAAAGGCATTTTAGTCCAATCCGGCCCTGAACCTAGAATGAGTTTGACACCTCTGTTTTAGAGACTCGATTACAGCCTGTATCAGTTTAGACAACGCACACAAACAAGAATTAATGCAGTCAGGATCAGGATAACAGTGGTTTACAAATGTAGAATGGAGGTGGATGCATCATTGTTCATAGAGAAAGGGCAGGAAATGAACTGAAGAGCTTGTAGAGGAAAAAAGGAGTGACCAGTGATGACAGAAAATGATGGCTGCTGACAATCTTGAGAAAATAAATTCATCACAGGCCTGTCAATATGGCTAATGAAGCCAGAAGACAACACACAGCTAGAATTAACTCCCATTTACAACCCTCACTTTCCGCTCTTCCTTTGTCTCGCTTTGTCTTTTTTATGTCTCATTCTCCCTCGTTGCCTTTTAAGCGCTCTCTTGTCTGTTTTCTCATTCTGTCTGAAGTCTGTGCTTTTACAAGGCAGCTCTTTGCAGTTTAGCCCAGCTCATTGTGTTCGGTTCTTTATGTTTGTCCTTCAGGCTCCGTTCCTGGATCTTTAAATTAGCACGAGCTAATAATTTTGCCATTAGGGAAGCTGCCTGCCATTCTCCCTGGACACCCTGAAGAGAAAAGCATGTATTTATAGTGTAAGTGTGTGTTTGATCTGGCTCAAGGAAACAGTGGCATTATATTTTTTTATGATGGACTATTTGTTAAATTGTTCCCGCATCCACTTTGGTTTTGCTTTATACCTCAGCAACCCATATACCCAGCGCACGAACCCCCCTCCCCTCTCGTTCGCTCTTCCTCCACTTCTCTGCAATTCATATTTGAGGACAAGTGACGTATGTAAGGTCAGGATGGTCACAATATCACATAAAAAGTGTTTTCTCTAACTAGGGCTGAACAGATTATTTCCCATGATACTGTAATTGCAATTATGTAACAGATTAGAATTGAAATGCATGTTTGGTGCAGTATTTAGAATTTTCTATCTCATTAAAATCAATTACTTATTAGGTAACACTTATTTCAATGGTCCACTTTAGACATTCTACTATTGCAACTACATGTAAACTAACTCTCATTAGAGTATCAGTAGACTGGCTGCTTAATATTTTAATGCTCCCCAACAGACATTCTACTGACTATAAGTAACTTCGCAATTGTCAACATATTCTACTTACCCGAACCCTAACACATAACCCTAACCTAACTTTCGGTGTGCACAAAGGAAAAAAAAGTCTCCTCGTCCCTAGTTAGGACACAGTGTAAGAGGAGAGAGGAGGACAAGAAAACAGGAAGTAGAACGCAAGGCAGGGCAAAGCAAATACATGACCCCATTGCAGAATTACGGCATAATTGTTCTCTTAAACTTCCTTTTTTCTTTTTGCTTTTGTGTGTAATAAATGCACAACCTTCTATTTCAGTCTAAATTCTATAGCATCTAAATACCAACAATAAGTACTTTATATGTAGCACAGTAAATGTCCTTTATGTCCACTGAGTTCATTTCAGCGGTGTCTGTGGATCAGCGCACACATAGAGGACAGAGTGAAAGGGTATAGAGAGACAGTGCTGAATCAAGACATGTTTCGTCACACATTTTAATACCAATCCATACACTCAGCAGCTTACAGACACTATGTGTTTTTTCCAGAATAGTTTTTATCCTGTAGGCTTTTTGAAAGACTTATTTTAGATGGTTGTGCTTGTATGTTAACAGGGTTACAGGTTAAAGAGTGCACGTGTCAGAATTAAAGACACTGCATGTCTGCATCTATTCTAGGACTGTACTGTATGTCCCACACATTCCTTTTATTATCAGGACAGCTGAACATGCATGCATGGTATTATACGTGGTATTACGTGGTGTTACAAAATGGCATTTTGGTTTTAATGACTTTATCTCTTTTTCCCTTTTCTCCATCCTCTTTTCTCTCTACCTCTTTTTGTCTCCATAGTTAGACAAAAGTGTTTCTTAGTTGCCCATCTGAGTGACCCTCACTTCCCAAACAGAAACTAAGAGGTTAAAAACTGAAAATTGTGTCATTTATTTACCCTCATGTCGTTCCAAACCTGTTTGACTTTCTTTCGCAGAACATGATATTTTGAAGAACGTTGTTAGAGAAGTTTTGGTTTCCATTGATTTCACTGTATGGACAAAAAAAGCATTTCTCAAAATATCTCTCACCAATTCTCACTATTAACTAGCATTATTATCATGCATATTACTAGGATATTGGCTGTTCATTAGTACCTATAAAGCACATATTAATGCCTTATTCTGCATGATCATATTCTACATCCCTTAATACTACCCCAATACCTAAACTTAACAACTATCTTACTAACTATTAATAAGCAGTAATTAGGAGTTTATTGAGGCAAAAGTCATAGTTAATAGTTAGTTAATAGTGAGAATTTGATTGGACCCTATCTAAAGTGTGACTAAAACATTATACAGGTTTGGAACAACATGAGGGAGTAAATGAACCCTTTAAAATGTGACTGCAGCACCTGTACCATTGCATCACTACCAGCCACTTTTATTTGACACATGTTATGGAAGCAATTCCAAACTGCTGGCTGATAAAGAAGACTGAGATTATCCCACACATGATTCAGAAAGACGCATGAAAACGGCAAAACGGGGGGGAAAGGTTTACTGCGCTGTACACCTTCTGCTGTGCTTCATAGAGTGCTCTTAAAAGCCAGCAGCTGAGGATTCAGTTGTAATGGAGTTGTTTAGCAGACCTGACCCCATCAGATACACATGCTGTGGACACCACAGCAGAGCCTCTGTGGACATTTTAATTAGCTAGCCTGCTAATTGAGTTAATTCACTTTGCAGCAGTGCACTGAACTGACCAGTGTGAACTTTAGAAGGGCCTTTAGTAGTTTGGATTTATCTTTTCCTTCTCAATACATCCAGTCTCAAAAGAGAGATGAATCACGGTAGCGAAACAAGCGACCCCAACACTGGTGATTTGGGCCTGGCTTTGCGCAGAAGCCTGGGGCTAGAGTTTTGGAGGTGCCCTCGGATAAAGGAGAAGATGTGGGAAGAGGTGCTGAGCGTGCTGCAGTGTGCTTGCAGTGCTGGCTTCTTTCCTTTCCTCCGCATTCGGACGTGAGCACTAGCGTAGGCCCTTACTCAGCACTATTTCTGGCCCTGATTGGCTGATCCAGGCATCAGACCGCTACAAATACAGTAGACAGTAGTCAGCTTTTTGACTCTCCTTTGTCGGAACAAAGTGTCAGAATTTAGGTTGATTCACCGTTCATTGAACTCGGTTTTTGTTGTATATTGTGTGCTGTGGGCCTGTTAAATCACAAAGGATCCTTATTCACACATCGGTTTATATACTTCATTTTTTCGGTTGGCCTTTTTGCCATTTATAACAACAGAGACAGCAAATGATAGGAAGATTGGTGGTCCTGTCACAAAAACGCCACTGTGCAACTCCGAGCACATGCACCAGTTGCTAATGTTCTATAAATATTCTTCTTCTTTTTTTTTTTTTTTTTAATAACAACAGCATTACCAGAATGTTCTGGGTTCCAACAATTATTAGCTTTTTTTTTTAAATTATTATTAATAGAACAATCAAGAGCAATGGATTGAAACTCACATCGTCTACAAAAGAGCACCACAGCTGAATATGCTCCGACAGTTTCATTTAATTAAACGTTGTTTTATCCTGATTTGGTTACTCTGAGATTACTGGCATCTTTGTTTTGCAGATCTTTGATTTAATTTCAGAATGATGTAATCCCCAAAGCGGTTTTATTTCTTAACCTTTTAATCTAACGGGAACACCTTTTAAGGAAATCAATAGCAATTTAGATTTTTTTTTTTTTTTAAGTTATTTATTTAATCCCTTTTTACTTGTGCTTCTCTCTCTGCAGATGTTGGATCAGTGGGAATCATCTAGATCATTTGCTCCTCTGTTACTGTAGGGGGTCTAAAATTCTTATTGCCTTTGGGCCACTGTAATCTGGTTTAATAGAGGCTTCTACTCCAGGGTGTAACATTTTCATCTAATTGCAGCATCTAAATTGTGGTTGCGTTGAAGTTCTTATCCACTCTAATTTGCAGCACTGTTATTTCTGCTCTCTCTTTTTTATCGCATTGTCTGTCCAGTAAGAGATATGTGGAATGGAGCAGCTTTAAAATCTTTACAGCTGCTGAAGGAGAACTGGCTGCTAAAGAAAGTTCACAAGCTGTTTCTGAGAGGTCTCAGTGAATACCTCTGTACACCCACAGGTACTGATGGAGTTTCTCATGTCCTAATGACCTTCATTATCTTAGAGGTATGACTTAAGAGTCAGAGGGAACAGAAAATTATTTGACAGGCAAACAGCACGAAAATATTCTTTGCTAAGTGTTTATGATGTCATTGAGATGAAAAACTTGTTGACTTGGCAACTAACTGAAATAAGTTTAATTCTAAAATTAGTAAAACAAAAACTGAAATGAAAATAAATGAAAGCTAAATAGAAACATAAAAAAACTAATAAAAAAAAAAGACTAACAAAAACTAATAAAAATGACAAAAGCACATACAATTAAAATGAAAACTGAAAAATATAATAATAATAAAAGCTAATTCAAAATGTTAATAAATAGTATATAAATAATACTAAAAGAACACTGATAAAGATGCATAGAATGATGTGATAAAAGTACAGAGTGTGTTTTTGAGATGTTTGACCGTTACATTCATGAGATCATTTTATGGCGGATCTGCTTCAGTTGATAGTAAAGAATATGCATACTTTCCTGCATATAGAATGTGAAACGCTGTATATTTTGAATAAGTATTATGTCCTAATGTGCAATATTCATTAAAAAAAGTACCCAAACTATCCCATGAGGCCATGGGAGAGTCATCGACATATTCATGGATGGCAGGGGTTGTTCAATCCTGCTCCTGGAGGGTCATTATTTTCCAGATTTTAGCTTCAACCCTAATTAAGTACACCTGAAGAGGCTAAATAAGGTCTTCAGGATTACTAGAGGTGTGTTGGGACAGGTTGTAAAACTCTGCAGGACAGTGATCCTCCAAGAGCAGGATCGGCACTTCTTATGTATGGCATGGAAAACTGATACAGTTGATGTTATAAGTCACATGACGATGCCAAAATGTGGATATAGTATGTCTGGATTGTATTCATACAACACACATACATGCGTATAGTTCTTAATACAATTCAGTACATACTCTGATAGCATGTGATTTTCAGAAATGTGCTTTCCCTCTTCCTTTTTGTTTTTGCTCTTTCTCTCCTTTCTCTCTCCTTAAAGACCCCATGAAATGTTTGTGGCTTTTAGTCCTAAGAGTGTTATATCCATTCTGATTCTGGGAGTCAAAACGATTCTTGATCTACTTTTTTTCTTATTAATTCGTTTACCGACCTGAAAATCTTAATCTTTTTTTTATTTAATTACATATGTAATTATACATACTTTTTAAAACAATTACACATTAAAAATTGAATCAAAATAATTGTATGTTAAGAATTTTAAATATATAAACTAATATAGCTTCAAAACATAAAAGCAAGTAGTAAATAATGAAGAGAAAAAAAAAACACATTACAAGCATTGAACAAAGAGTTCTTTCAGTATTTAAGAGTATCTGAAAATTTTCCTTTCAAGAGCTGTGAGTGATTTTTCTCTCATCTTTACTGTTGTTTGATTATTATTGATGACATCATAGACAGCGAGAGATCTAACAAGCTGCATTCACACTAATGCACAGACTCTTTTGAAATAAAAGGTGTGGTTTGTCCTGTCTGTTTAATCCCTTGACAGTGTTTATATCAATTTTGCGTCATAAAACTATTTTGAGATGCGAGTACACTTAACCTCTTACACAGCAGCATGCACGAACACTCTTCACAAAGCTCATGTGAGCATTTGAAATTGAAAGCATAATATATACAAGCCCACTGCATACCAAATGACATAAATGATGCCTTCATAGAGCATTTGTAAGGAAAATACTGGCAGGCGAGACCACACGCTGCAAGCGTAACATCAAGCAAAGCGTGCGTTTCTCACAGCACATCCTGTGCAATGAAGCTGCGAATGTCCTTTTAATTCGCTTCAACCTTTCCGACTTTATAAAAGATTATTTTATGAAAGGTTGAAGTGTGTGTGTGTGTGTGTGTGTGTGTGTGTGTGTGTGTGTGTGTGAGAAATAGGAAGCAAGCACGCAGCTCCATCGCGCATCTGCGGTTAAAAACTAAGAATTGATTCTGAAATTCTCAGTCAATCCAGAATCGTTGGAGATATCCATGTTTAAATGTTTTTATTTTTAGGAAAACACACTAAAAGTATTGATGACTCATCCTGCGCTACGCAGATATTTGTCCAATCAAATGCTTTGTAAAGAGAGTGAAGTGACGTGTGGCCAAGTACAGTGTCCCATACACGGAATTTGTGCTCTGCGTTTAACCCATCCAAGTGCACACACACCATAAAAACACACCCGGAGCAATAGGCAGACATTTTTGCTGCTGCGCCTGGGGAGCGATTGTGGGTTTGATGCCTTGATTAAAGGTACCTCAATTGTGGGTAATGTGAGTGGAAGAGAGCGCTGCTCATTCACTCACCCCAACTACATTTCCTGCCTTCGGGTTACAAGTCCAACTCTCTAACCATTAGGCCACGAGAATCCTAATACTACATGTAACCGACTAGCAAAGCTAAGACAAAAACTAACTTATGGCTATTTAAAAAAAAAAAAAAAAACTGTGTCCCACACCAAGTTTCTGTTTGAATAGGTAGTACACTATCTATAGTTTGCGAAAATTAAAAAAAAAAAAAAAAAAAACTCTTACACTCAGCAATTACAGTATTACTCCAGTCTTCAGTGTCCCATGATCCTTCAGAAATAATTCTAATGTGCTGATTTGCTGCTCAAGAAACACAGAACCATTAAACAGTAGTGTATGTCAACACAACAAAGAAAAATAGCAGGTCGTTTCATCACATCACTAGCTACTTATACAAACACAGCTTACAGGCAGTGTGAAAACAGCACTAGAGCTTTAGATGCACACACTCACTCACAGTAAAAATCCACCAGTGAAGGACAGAAGAATAAAATGGTGAAGAAAAGAAAAAATGGAGAGGAACTGAAGTGGAAAAGTGATCTGACTGAAACGATTTGTACTGTAGCGCAGCTGTGAAGTGTCTCTCCCTCTGTGTTCAAAGAGAAAAACCTGGTGTTAGAGAGACTGTTTAAATGTGTGTCCACCTGAAACAATGACAGTGAGAATGAGGCCAGGGGCCGCTGGAAGGGTTGTGTGAACGGATGAGGCTAAACTCGCCTGTATGTTTAAACTCTCTCAGAACTGAGGTCATATGTTGTGAGAGTCTCTGAACGTGTGCTGTCTGAAGTCACATAGAAACATGATTACACACACAGGCCTGCAAATTTATTCTGATTATGAACTATAAAATAAAATAAAATTGAAAACATGAGTATAATTGCTGCCTTAAATTAAGTCAAATCAAAGTAGCGACAAATTTATCTATTCTCTACTCTGTCTCTCTCTCTCTCTCATATGTATATGTGTATGTATGTGTGTGTTAATAATGTTCTTGTTTCTTCTTTACAAATTATATTATCAGCATAACAACGCGAGTACAAAGTTCAATTGAGAAATGAAGCTTTATTTATTGCTAGGTTAAAATTAGATTTTGCTTCCCAGATTGTCATTGTTTCTGTTTCCCAGTGAGAGGCTTGCTGATTTATATTAACCTTCCATTTATATTGAGAATAATTTCTACTGTGTGTTAATTCAAACACAGGGTCTTGTTATTATGGCTCTATTTTCAGCTCTACTGCAAATGCAATGAGGTCGGTGTAATGTCACAGCAGCAGACGGTGAAACTCTGCAATGCAAATGATGAATCTACAGATCAGCATAGAGAACTCTTTTGAGGTCTCTTCATACTGAAACTTCTTCAGGATCATCTTACCCTTCTTTTCCCAATGTCCTTCCTTATTACCCTGCATTCTATCACTCAGTCTCCTCATTTCTCTGTCTTTCAGTAATGTTCTCAGCACTTGGCTAACACCCTGTGCAGCGATACTGGAATGTTAACTAGATTCTTCCTGACGCTGCATCTCTGAAATATATGTTCACTTAAAGGGCTGTGTGATCACGGATGCTCCTTATATGTGAGTACTGCCTGCTCACCTGTGCTTAAACTTCCCTTCGCTCCAGTTACACACTACTGACTTACACACATTTCCCATGGTAGCCATATATTTGCACAAAATAGCAGTTACTGGAGTTATAGTTAATTTATTATATGCAATATAATTAATAATTATAGTTAATTTTATTATAAAATCGTTATTATATGCATCACTGTCATCAAAATGACAAAAAAAAAAAAAAAAAAAATTCAGTTATACTTCTATATTTGAGGTATAGTAGTTACTGTGGTACTTTGGTGCTGTGGTATTTGATGAAAATGTGGTTCATTTTTCATGGGCAATATATGTTATACATGTATAATGGGGGCAATTGTAAACACTAAGTATCACAAACAAGTTACGGTGATGACACTTATTTGTGACATGCTTAGAGAAAAACATCCGTGATTCTTTTGTGAGAAAGTGCCGATTTAACAATCTGATTTACTAGGGTGTCCGGTATTTTGCTTCTGCTGTCTAAATTACTTACCTATTTACCTATTATTTACCTATTTTATCTGTATTTGTCATTGCTTTTGTTGTTAGGTTTAGTAACTTGAAATTTTGTGACATTTGGAGTTCATTTTCTACTCAAAATGACACATGCATACTCAAAAACAATCCATCGATTGTTACGTCATTGTGTATTGAGGTCTCTGTGTTCAGGTGCACGTTACTTCTATTATGTAGATATGGTGTCTACGCATTATCTATTATATTATTTACTTGGATGTTTCTAAGTAAAGCATACACTTTAAAAGCACGGTTTAATTCAGTATTATATTGTTTGAGTAAACACATGATTTCATTTGTTCATTTTTCATTTTTTTCACAATATGTTTACTTATTCAGACCGTAAATATTTCCTCTCTCTCTCTGCTGGTAGTACGAACAATACAGAATGCTTTTTTATGGCGGCCAGTACTGCTGAATGTGCGTTGGACTCTCAGGTAGTGAATTTGACTCTGCAGGAGCATGTGCCCTGGGAGAGTAAAGATAGACCACTGCAGGAGTTTTCTATCACTCTCACACCACTACCACTCTCAAGTACTACAGTGTTCAGGGCTGTTTCTGATATTAAGATGCCAATTACATAGTTATTACCATGTAGTAACAGTGTAGTTACTGTTTGTAATAAATTTGCTGAAATTGCAGCAGCTGTTAATATGATCATATTTCAATTAAGAAGATGCCTCAGGCTGAGGGTGAGCCACATTGCTGCATGCAGTCTGCAGCAGTGAACGACTCATGTTTCATATCAGAATGGAAAGAGAGAGAGAGAAAGTATAGGAATTAATGTTTTCCTCGTCGCTGATGGAATGAAGCTTTGCGTCGGAGCGCCCTTGTTCTTTTAATTACTTCCTCCTGGTTTACAGCTCCAGTGAATTTTAATTATCCAACATGCAAATTTTTGGGAAGAACATCCATTTGCTATCAGGGCGTTTGGGGAGAGTTGGACATTACTGCACTTGGAAGAAAGCAACCGCATGTTCATCTCTGGGTGATTTTGCTGCCGTTCCTGGTGTTAGGAAATGTTGAGCTCTTCCAACAACTCTCTTGTGATAGGAAAAAAAAGTAATTATGATGTCATACGGCAAACATCCTACTGGGAAAATGCCTTCAGCTCAGCTAAAAGAAAAAATTACAGCCTATAATAATACGTCCATCTGTGATACTCAGCTATACTGTGATATGCTATAATTATATTTGCAGGACATTAAAACATATCTTTCTGTTTCCTTCTCTCTGTTTTTCTGCAGTGGGAGCATGCTTCTAGATAAGGTTGACTGTTATTGGGGTTTAAATGCTAGCAGATGTCGCTTTAATTGATTGAAACAAATTACCAACGCATTGATCCTCGGTTCGAGTGTTCCGTACGAGTGGCACTGAAGTGAGGTGTGTGTGTGTGTGGGCCGCAAAGGAATTGTTCCGGTTCACGGAGACGCAGCGCTTTTATGTACGCTGACGCAGGACATTGGCATGTAAAAAAAAAAATTTAAAGCTTGATTTGTTCTCTAGGTTTATTCAAACTTTTGTTCATAGTCAGTTGCAGCTGAATAAGGACCTTCATAACTGGTTAAATAGTTTTAAATTGCTGCCTAGTAAGAATATTTACTGAGACCCTGCCACTGCTTGCTTTGATTCAAAATTCTGTAGATGCATTCTAAGGCATCATATGAAATTGTTTGTGCTTATTTATGTATTATTTCAATACTGAGAGGTTTTCAAACAGAGGGCATTGACACACTGACACACACCTCTTGATTGACAGCTTGATGGGCCCCAACGATAGCACAGGATATGGAGGTTGGCTAAAGGGGCAGAAGATTTGGATCAAACACTGATCTCATCCTGCCTCAATCTCCTGAGACAAGACCTTTGTCCCCAGCTCCACCTCTCAGAATACCTAATGCTGCTGATTTACAGACTAAAAAGTGTCAATACGTACTCTCATTTTAATGTTAAATTGCGGTACAGTTTAATTTTTCCAAAATAAGCTTTGATAAATTAAGTGTGATTAAAGAGCACAGATTTATTTGGTCTTTTTGTTGGAAACTAACTTCATAAATTTACAACACTCACCCGAACAGGGATGGATGGACTGGGAGAAAACCATTTTTAACCATCGTTAGGTCGCTTATTTAAGCCTTCAGAGTTTCTTTAGCTACTACGACATGGGTGGGAATGAATGTCATTTAACATGTATGTTACAGGTCAAATAAATTAAGTCAGTTAAATCATAAAACAAATGCAATCAAAGCCAGCCTGAAAGTTTATGGGTTTCCATGTTTTCATTGTAAATATTTTATCTTTTGACCACCTATTTATGCACTGATTTAACATTATTTATGCTTATTTATTGTGTAATTTAATAGAGTTGCCTTTTCAATGTAAAAAAAAAAAAAAAAAATCTACAGTATTTCAAGACAAAACATCCAATATACACTACTGTTCAAAAATTTGGGGTCAATTAATTTGAAGAAATTAATAATTTTATTCAGCATGGACACATGAAATTGATCAAAAGTGATGGTAAAGACATTTATAATGTAAGCAGCACAACTGTTCATAACATTGATAATAAGAAGAAATAAGAAAGGTTGGAGTAATGGCTGCTGAATCAGTTTAAATTAAATAAAATAAATGCAGTCTCTTTGAGCATAAGACTTTCAAAAACATTACAAAATCTGGTAACGCTTTACTTAAAGCATTTATAGTATAATGTGTTAAAAAAATATTATTTTTAATATATTAATTATGCCTTGTAATGCACTTTATGATGCATTGTGTGGTCTCATGAATAATCGTAACAACAGTTATATTAAAACACATGACAAACAACCAATTTCAAATGTAAAAAGGAATCTGCAAATATTATAATGCATTTTAACTGTGGTTAAAATTATTTATGAAAAGACATAATACATTATGGGCTGGAATCACATGACAGGGCTTGGAGTAAGCCAGGATTAGGTATTAGTTCGATTAGGACATTTAAGTAGCTTTTATAAACATGCCATATTTTAAGAAATGTCAAGTTTCTTTCACTTAAATCATGCATTTTAGTCTGTGACTAGCCTTAACCCTTAAACTTGAAACCGGGGCCTTGAATAGCTTTATAAAACATTAAAGGCTTTAAAGGGATAGTTCACCAAAAATGAAAATTATCCCATGATTTACTCACCCTCAAGCCATCTTAGCTGTATATGACTATCTTCTTTCAGACAAACACAATCAGAGATATATTAAAAATATCCTGGCTCTTCCAAGCTTTATAATGGGATTGAAAGGTGCACGAGTTTTTGAAGTTCCAAAAAGTGCATCCACCCATCATAAACATAATCCATATGACTCCCAGTGGGAATTCCTTCTCAAAGCGATGGCTTTTTGTTAAAAAAAAAAAAAAAATATCCATATTTAAAATTTTATAAACTATAATCACTAGCTTCCGGTAACATCCATGCACAAGTTGAGTTCCGGTCTTCCGGTTGATCTTCCTCTGACCCGACGTATGACGTAGGATGTAGGAGTAGCATAAGCTTAGGTGAGAGTAGACGCCTCTCGCGGTTCAAACAAATAGAGCTGAGCAATTTTGGGCCTCAAAATCGTGGTTACTATTCACTCCCATTATAAAACTTGGAAGATCCAGGATATTTTTAATATAACTCCCATTGTGTTTGTCTGAAAGAAGATAGTCATATACACCTAGGATGGCTTGAGGGTGAGTAAATCATGGGATCATTTTCATTTTTGGGTGAACTATCCCTTTAAGTAAAGTGTTACCAAAAATGTTACCGACCCCAATCTTTTGAACAGTATATAGATCATTTATATACACTACTTATAATATACAGCAGTGTGAAATTATAATCATACAGTAGTGGCCAAACGTGATGTCCAGAGGGGATCTTAGTTTTTAATGACCATCAAAGTATAAGGAAAATATTATGCATTTTTTAAATATAAGGGAAGCACGAAACACTTGAAGTATTTATCTGACAAAATTATTTGGCAGAAAAAGGCAAACTACAGCTACAGATTTTATGTTACTACTATGCAAAAAAAAAAAAAAAAAAATTGCATATAAAAACGAAAAGCTCACAGGAAAAAGCATATATTGACTACAACATAGTCAGTTATTAATATTTCATTGGGTCTCTCTTGTTTTTGCATGCGTTCATAATTTCTTTGCATGACAGCCTGGCCAAAAATTATGCACAATTTGGCAAGTTTCATTGCCAAATAAAACAAAACAATTGATGCAATATGCGTACAAAATAATTTTTGAATAAAGGGTGAAGATATCAATTCTCCCATGCGTGACATCACTTTTGGCCACTATTGTATGTGATATGTGAATGTTATTTGCATATATATATATATATATATATAGTCAGGGGTTATACGCTGTGGGTTGTGATGGTCCTGTCCCAGTACACCCCTACACTCAGTGTCCATCAGAAATGTTGTCTATGTGCTGCTGAATTAAACCCTCTGGAAAGCAAAAAAGCGTCACATCCTGTGCTATGGTTTTCTGTCAGTACTGAGCCCAACCCTTCAGTACACTTGTGTTAGGAAGACTAATAATGTTATGCTCTGTAACCTGCCTCCTTATTGCTCACCTTGATAAACTGCCCTTGATTTATCTGCCTCCTCGCAGTCACACCCGCGTCACTCCTAGGCTGCGCTGCACTTAATCACCGCTCTCGACCTGACACCATCACTCAACGTATTTTTCATAATCTCACAAATCAGACACCGATTTATGATTTAACAAATCCCCGAACCTCCCCGGAAATATTTCTTTTTATCTCCACCATTATTGCTTCTCTGCTTGGCACACGTGACAAGTGATTCATTCTCTGAAATCATTTTATCACATGGTGCAATTACCCGTATACAGGACATATGATTTACCACTCATTACACTCAAGCCAATTTGTGAATGTTTTTCTAGTGGGATATTATTGCTTGTAGATCAATTGTGATATCATTATATGCTACCCTTTATATTTAATGACTTGATTTCATTTGACATCTCTGAGGTATTTTAGCTTGGCTCTGTGGTTTATTGGTTAGCATGCTCTAGGTTTTACAATAACTTATTTCTATTTTATTATTTTAAAATGTAATTTATTCCTGTGATTGCAAAGCTGAATTTTTAGCAGCTATTACTCCAGTCTTCAGTGTCTCCAGTTTTCCACAAATATGCTGATATATATAAATTAGTAAACCCTATCCTGTAATTGTTCTGCTTTCTGTCCATCATTTCCTTTCCTCTCTACCTTTTTAAACTGAAGTGGCAAAATTATCCATTTAAACTAGTATTTCCCCTAATAACTTGTTAGCTGGTCTAAATATGCTTTTTTTATATTTTATACAGACTGTCCTCCAAAAAAAAAAAACGACCCTATAGGTCATTTTTCAAGCGCCTTATTACGACCTATATTTACGTTTTAAAGTAATGCGTCCTCTAGTGTAAAAATAATGACAGTGTCGTGTTACGTCTGTCATCGTGAAATGACGTATGACTGTCGTTACCAATCAAAATGCGTGTTCATTTAAATGCAATGTGTGGACTTTTTACACCATTTGTCCTATTTCCATTTAGCAAAACTTATTTTTTTTATTAACGACTACACCCACCCCACCCCTAAACCTACCCTTAGTGATTTATAGTGCATATACACTTTATGAGCACATGCGTTCCCTGGGATCGAACCCACGATTGCATGATCACATGATTGCATATTGTTATATATTGCAACGCTCTGCCAATTGAGCTACGCGAAACCCGAAATATGACGCAGATAAAAGGGAACAATGCATTAAAATGAAAGTGTCCTGTTGTCGAAAGGGGCGCAGCTTTTGTAAACGCTCCTATGTGTCGTATTTCAGGGAAGTGACAGACGACCTATATAGGCATATTGGTTGGAGAACATGTTGATTTTTTACTTTGAGAATTATGTTAGTATAAAAACTATATGTTTGCAATTTTTTAACATGTATTACCTTATTATTACCTTATTATACCTTATTATTGTGATATCCTCTACTACGCCGTGGCCAAGCATGTCTACAGTATGTGATGCGTTTATTTCTTCCATGTAAATCTTAAAGGGATAGTTCACCCAGAAATGAAAACTACCCCATAATTTACACACCCTCAAGCCATCCTAGGTGTATATATCTTCTTTCAGCCAAACACAATCTGAGTTATATTAAAAATATCTGGCTCGTCCAAGCTTTATAATGGGAGTAAATGGAGGATAAGTTTTTGAAGTCCAAAAAAGTGCATCCAACCATCATAAAACCTACTCCACATGGCTCCGGGAGGTTAATAAAAGCCTTCTGAAGCAGATTGATGCATTTGTGTAAGACAAATATCCTTATTGTCATTTTGTACTAAGTCGCGGAAGTTAACGCTATTTGGACGCAAGTCGAATGCGTATGGCTGTCGCGCCGGAAGCTTGTTATTTTACTTTATAAAGTTATAAATAAGGATATTTGTTTTACACAAATGCATCAATCCGCTTCAGAAGGCCTTTATTAACCCCCCGGAGCCGCGTGGAGTAGGTTCTATGATCGATGGATGCACTTTTTTGGACTTCAAAAACTCATCCTCCATTTACTCCCGTTATAAAGCTTGGATGAGCCAGGATGTTTTTAATATAACTCAGACTGTGTTCGTCTGAAAGAAGAAAGTTATATACACCTAGGATGGCTCGAGGGTGAGTAAAGCTTGGGCTAATTTAAATTTTTGGGTGAACTAACCCTTCAAGTATCTACAATGCAATTAGTGATCAGACATTTTGTCATTCACTTGCTTTCTATTTTGTACAGTGTCGTGCTGGGTGGCCCTACAACACATCGGTCCCAAATCACACTCTTCATAACTGTTCATTAAACATCAAATATCTTTGGCTGTGATTGTGTTACACATGTGGACAGACAAATAGTTTGTCGGAAACCTAGTTTGGATGGTGTTCGGCTGGATTTGTCCTGTATTTAAGCTGGGGCTAGTAAGTGTGTGGGGATTCTAGTGGGCCCCTTGGCCCCTACAGCCCCCTCAGTGCTGGGCTTTGGCTGTCTCAGCTCACTGGCTCAGTCAGCATTGTTGCATATTTAATGTCCTGATGAACGCTTCCACCTGCTGACACAGGAAAAGTGACAGAACAATACACCTCCCAACCCCCTCCATCCCTCCGTCCAGCAGCTTCACAGCCCGTTTGCCCGGAACATCGCCATCATCAATCCAGCCTCTCTCTCTCTCTCTCTCTCTCTCTCTCTCTCTCTCTCTCTCTCTCATATACATGCTATTTCACATTCACACACTTCACAGCCTGACCTATCTTCTGTCTATCCCATGAATCTCCTCCTGTGATTCACTCGTCTATGTACATATCGTCCATTCTCTCATCTCGGTCACTCGTTCTCTCTCTCCAGTCATCCCATGGGAGGCTTATCCCACTTTCATTCGCTGTCTCTCCTTCCTTCGACCATTCTTTTTCGAATTTGTAATGTCTCGCATTACTTTCTCACCCACCGAAGGCCTTAAACGACTAATGCATAGTGACCATTATAACTTTTTATAGATGTCCTGCCTACTTTTCAGACGTACACCTTCAACATCTCTTTTTCAAATCATTCCTAGACTGTCGTCCACACACACATACACACTCATCAGATCAAAACAGGCCCTGCTTAGCTTGGTATTGGTGTAGCCAGCGCATCCTCTGATGGGATTGTTGGTCTCAGTGGATTAGCTATACCGGGTTCTGACCACCTCTGACCATCACACTGCTTCCCGTAACGCAGTCCACAGACATCAAGACTCTACCCTGCCTGCTAAAGGCTGAGTGAATATTCCCCAGCAGTGCTTAAACACACACTCGCTCGACACAAAAGCAGGACAGCTGGGCCTGTCTATCCAACAGTTCATCTATGTACTCAGTCCCTCTGTGAGTACAGAGACTCTGTTGAGATAAAACATATACATTTATTAATGAAGCGTCAAGACTGCCAGAAGCTAAGAGGAGAAAATAGTGCATACATTTTAAGTGAAGGTGCCTGTGTATGATGTCCATGTTGTTTTATACTTTATTATATATATGTAACCCTGGACCACAAAACCAGTCATGAGGGTCAGTTTTTTTTTTAAAATCATTAAAAAAAAATTATCAAAATTTATCATTCTAAATTTTAAATTCTAAATAAATAAGCTTTCCATTGATGTATGGTTTGTTAGGATAAGACAATATTTGTCCGAGATACAACTATTTGAAAATCTGGAATCTGAGGGTGCAAAAAATCAAAATATTGAGAAAATCGCCTTTAAAGTTGTCCAAATGAAGTCCTCAGCAATGCATATCCACTCACAAAAATACATTTTTGATATATTTATGGTAGGAAATTTACAAAAAATCTTCATGGAACATGATCTTTACTTAATATCCTAATGATTTTTTGCATTAAAGAAAAATCGATAATTTTGACCCATACAATGTATTGTTGGCTATTGCTACAAATACACCCGTGTGACTTATGACTGGTTTTGTGGTCCAGAGTCACATATAAGTCTAAAATAATGTGAACATTATTTTTTTTTTTTTTTTTTACTTGTATTATTTTATTGGTCATAAAGAATTAGTTTATTGAGTATAGTAACAAATTAAGGCATCAAAAATACAGAAATCATTATTTAATACTTAAAATGATATATTTTTATTTAATGTAATATTGATCATATATTTTTAATGATTTTTATATATATATATTTTTTTTTTATTTATTTATTTATTTTTTTTTGTCCAAAACATTTAGTTTGTTATATTATATAAAATATAATATACATATAAAATCATTATTTATTCACTATAGTACCAATTTAAAGCATCAAAAATGGCTGTTTAATCAACGCGACATGACGATACTTTTTTTGCGTAGACCTATTTATTTTGCGTGGCTTTTTTTTTTTTTTTTTTTTTGTGTAGACCAATTTTTTTTTTTCAAAATAATTCTGTAAATATAAATTTTCAAAAGATAATTACCAGATTTCAGTCACACTTTTTGCTTTGCAGGATTTACTCTGGCCGAAACACAGATGCGTATTAAGGTTAAGACCGGTTATTTGTACTGTAACATTACGTCTCTTGGAGAAACAATGTAAAATCTGTGAATATCCTTTCCCGCTAACTGAGATGGATAACTAGACTATGACTTCACTGTCCAATCTGTTCCCAGTGAAGAGCAGAGGTCATCATAACCAGTTGTGTCAAAACTGGGACGATCAAGTTTAGCAGGAACCACAGATGTAAATGTTCAACAGTCAAAGTAACTGGACTTTGTTATAAATTATTTTGAAGACTCGTCACCCCAGCGGCTTCATCAGTATCACTCTGATGCTATGTGAAAGCTCTCTCTCTCTCTCTCTCTCTCTCTCTCTTCTTCACTGTCTCTCTCTTCCTCCCTGATTTTATTCATTAGTAAGCATTTGTTCACTGCACCATCTGAACTGCTGTCCGTGTGTTTTCAACATGAGGCGACCAGTTTGATTACTCCATAGAAATCCAAGTGCTTTTGCGAACCATGCATCACATCACCCTGTACATCATTAGTTAATAGCCAATTTAACTAACATGGTCACTATCAGGCCAAGATTAGTCTTCTGTAACTCCATATAAGACAAATTTCAGTTTGCATTTTACATCCTAGCGCTTAAACACACCTACGCTATTCACGCTACAAATTCACCATCCAAACCTATTGAAAAAATACTGGTCCTTGTGGTTATTCAGTAATTCCTTAAAAATGGGTGTATGTGTGCGTGTTCCTCAGCCCCGTTTTTCTCTCACCTGGGATACATACTTCTTTACATTCCATAGCTGCTCTTGTTCATATGGGCATATAAAGAAGTATGTCTACCAAGCAGGATATGTGGGCACATGGAAGAATGTACATACAATATTCCACAAATATAAGTGTTTAAAGGCCAAACCACAGATGTAGTGAACATTAATCACTCTTTTACTAAATAAACGCAGTCCTACAACACACGGTTATGTCCTTTACACTTTTAAAACTTTACATCCAATTTGCGTACAAATGTCACAGGACGGCACAGCTAATTGTGCCACACTGGCGTAGTGTAGGTTTTTTTGCCAATTATATCCTGGAAATTGCATGGTCCTGTGACTTTACAGGTCAGGTCACTAACGTTGAGGGTTTTTACACGTCATTTCACTTCAATAAGCCAGCTGAAGTCTGTAAAAATAACATCAAGAAGAGCTCTCTCCGTTTTGACACTCCAGAAAGGCAAATACAAATCTCAGGAAATGCATTTACACCTCCTTTTATAGATTCATACAATTTTTCTTCTTTCCTCTTCACCCTGCAAAAACTGCATTGCTGTACACACACCCACACACACCCACACCAGGCAGCATGTGCTAGTTTTACTGGAAGAGCAGTTTTTCACTTAGTCTACGCAGAGCGCAGCCACACACGATTCACCTTGACTGTCAGCCTGAGAGGTACAGCTGCAGCGAGAGCAGAGGAAGAGAGAGAGAGGGATAGAGAGAGATTTGGTGCTTACCTAGTGGGTAGCTGTCAGGTAGATTCCCCCAGCTTCAGTTGGGCCAATGCACCACAAGGAAGAATAAAACAATAAAGGGCAAACAGGAAGAAGTGCTCTAGCTTTTCCTCTCTCAGTGTCCCAGGTGCTGCCTCTGCAGTCTCTCTCTCTCTCTGTTCTGCTATCTGACTCTATTTCTCTCTACCTCACATTCTCTCATTCTATCTTACACTCTTTCTGTTCCCTCCCTCCCCCCTCTCTGCCCCATCTCTCTCTCTCTCTCACACACACACACACACACATGTGTGTAGTGAGAAAGTTTAGGTCTAGCGGAGGGCTGCTGTGTACCCTGATCTTCTGATGTCTGGAAATGAATGGGGAATAAATGTGCCTGACCTGCCCTCTCTACATCTCTCCTGTCCAGCTCTCTCTCTCTCTCTCTCTCTCTCTCTCTCTCTCTCATCATCCATAATGCACAGCCTATAGAGCCAGTACACTCCTCCTCCTAATTCACTCTCTACCTCCAACCCTCCCCTCTCTCTCTTCCTGACCCCTGACACATTCAAGCACACACCATGTCTCTTACACTTTTACTGTCTCTCTCCATTCACTTTTTGTTTAAAGCACTTTATTGGCGTGGCTAATATATAATCCTTTGTATTGCTTAGCTACAGTCATTTCAGTTTAGATTGGGTGTGATGAAAAATGTGCGTGTAATGATGTACACTAAAAAAAATTGTCTTTAAGGGCGCAATGGTTACAACACCCTCAATGGAACACTTTGACGGAAATGTTTTTGTACTATATCTACCCCTAAAGGATATGTATTACACCTTAAGGTACTTCATTTATGCATTTTTTTTTTCTAACAGTGTACTTCACTTGAAAAGCAATGATTTTTGCTCTTTTCTCAAACTGTTTATGTAAACCACATGAAACTTTTTTTGACAGTTATGTATGCATCAAGGCATGCATTTAATGTAATTAATTCATATTAATATAATTTAAATTCTAAACAAAAAAAAGGGGGGTATTAATTAAAAAAAAAAAAAATCACATTTGGAACACAGCTTGTTTAAATTTTTAAAGTAAAAGTTTTAGAGTAAAACATGTTTTGGAAGAGATATATTTCATATCAAATTTAAGGTAACACTTTAGTTTAGGGTCCAATTCTCACTATTAAATTGTTGCTTATTAGCATGCATATTAGGATACTGGCTGTTTATTAGTACTGTTTATAAAGTACATATCAATGCCTTATTCTGCATGACCAGCTGTAATTAGGAGTTTATTGAGGCATAATTAATAGTTAGTTAATAGTGTGAATTGGACTCTAATCTAAAGTGTGACCAAATTTAAAAATAGTATTTTTATGCATTTTTTATAATAATAAACTTAAACTTCTATAACTATAACTTCAGTTTCACTTTAACTTTGTCTTCTTTAAAAAGAGACCAAACTTTAGTCTGTGCTCCAAAACATTCAAGATTTACGACAGTTTAAGTTGGAAATTTCATTTTCAGGTCTATGCTCAAAAAGTGATTAACAGATAATAAATGGATCATAACTTTTGCATAGATACAATTTAGTACCATAAAGTCCCCTAAAAATACAAAATAAAATACATGGAACTAAAATATAGTAGGCCTACATTCATTTCATTGAGAAAAAAAAAAAAAAAGGTCATTTTTGAACGCCACGCAAGCATCACCTGAGGGTTAATTAATGGTATAATACTTTGTTGTTTAACAAGTTATTTCAGGTTTTTTTTTTTTTTTTTTTCCCCTAGTGATAAAGTGTTTATGAGCTGTTTAATTCATAGATACAATTAAAAATTAATTTAAAAAAATTCTGGGGATATTTTCAGATAATATATTATAAAATATAATAATTTTAAATTCAGAACTTCACAACTTAACACATTCACAAGTGTAGTTTTTAGGTTTGTTTTAAGGTCTGTTTTAAGGTTAGTCTGTAATAATTGTCTTTAGTTTAAAAACGATAGAAGTCTATGGCATGTCCTTATGTTAAGGGAAGTGTGTGTGTGTGTGTGTGTGTGTGTGTGTGTGTGTGTGTGTGTGTGTGTGTGTGTGTGTGTGTGTGTGTGTTGGGCAAGCTTCTTTTACCTGAAAACCCCCTTTGCTCTCCATCCTACTCTGATCAATACCAATTTATAAGCAAATGCTGCTCAGCTGACGCTCTCCTTTAATGAATTAGACCATCGCTGATGTCACTTCACTAATGAAGCCCTTCTCAGAAGTGTTAAGCAAATCTGCAGAGGGTTAGTTTGCATATCCCTGTGTGTGATAGAGAGTATTTAAGAGGAAAGGGGTTTTACCAGTCCATCCTGTGTAAAAAAAAAAAAAAAAAATAAAAAAATAAATTAAAATAAAATAAGATAATTATGAGGAAAAGAGCGAGACTCTAAGAATATATGATGGCCGCAGTTGTACTCAATGAGCATGTGTGTGTGAGAGAGAGCGAGGGAAAGAGAGATAGTGTGAATGATGTGTGACTGATAATTACAGCAGAGGGCAGTCAGAGGAGGAACAGACCACGTCTCTGATTCAATGCCACCCTGTGGTTTATAACACCATACGGCTGAATCTTTTCTGGTACGAGCGTTAATTACTTTTGATCATAGATAAGAAAAAGTGAATAAATATGAATAGTTACAATAAAAAGGCGAGAAAGATTGTGGGTGAGTGATCCGATGCTATCTTAAACACACTAGCCTACATGCTGCGTGCGCTGTAGATGAGAATTCAAAGGCGCACTGCGAGTCATAGCGCGCATACAGAGCAGGACATATTTATGCATGTCTCTCCCATCACACTCCACATGTCCCACAATCCAACACTGTCTGTGTTATGCTCACACATAGTCATCTCAATGTGACCACAATATGCTGCTTGAGCACTGACAGGACATTTTTGTCATTGGACTGCGAGCATTTTCAAACGAAAATGTTTAGTCCAGTTTAGAGTGTTGACAATACACTCTATGTATTATACACTGAATGCTGGGTTAAAAACAACCCAAGTTGGGTTGAAAATGGACAAACCCAGCAATTGGATTGTTTTAACCTAGCAGTTGGGTTAAATGTTTGCTGGGTAGATTTATTTAACTGAACTATTGTTTAAAAATGACTATATGTCTGGTTTAAAATGAACCCAAAGTATGTTGGAAATTAAAAATCGGACACATAATTACTAGAGGCAACAATAATAATCAAAAGGTGAACATTTATTAATAAGCAATTTAATAAATGTTTATTATTCATTAAACTTATTAATGTTCATTTATTAAGCATATTAATAAATGTTAATTTCTAACATATTTTGGGTTCATTTTAAGCAAGAAATACAGTCATTTTTAAACAATAGTTGAGTTAAATACAACTACCCTGCAGGTTGGGCAAACATTTAACCCAACCGCTGGGTTAAAACACCCATTTGCTGGGTTAAAACAACCCATTTGCTGGGTTTGTCAATTTTCAACCCAAGTTGGGTTGTTTTTAACCCAGCATATTTTAGAGTCTACCCTTATTTTAATAGGAGCAATAAGACTAATGATCAACAAAGTCTTGCTATTTTTTTCTTTTTTTTCTCAGTTTGATTGAATTTACACTGTTAAAAGCTTGAATCATTCTAATGCACTTTGACTTATAATTTAGTAAAGAGATCTAAATCTGTTTCATTTAAGAACATTTGTTTTTATCCATTACATATGATTCAATTCAGTTTATAGCACCGTGTAGTTCAGTTTTGTTTAAATTAAGCTGTGACTTTAATAGGAGCAAGCATTTGTTTTAAGTTAAATTCAGTTCATTTAATTTACATTGAATATGAATTAGTTTAGAGCATTTGCTCTTATACATTAGGCACAGTTCAAATAACATTCCATTGAATTTCATTTTAGACAATTAAACAATTGTGAAAATGTGATTAATAGGAGATAATACATTTTTAGACAATTAAAATGTAGTAATTGGTTTAGTTTTAGAACAATTGTTGTTTTAAATTTAATTTAATTTAGACTGTTAGAAAGACTTTAAAAATTGGGCAACATAAGTAACAAAGTCTTGGTAATGCACTTAGACAATTACAATTTAGTAAACCGTTTGTTTAGAAATTCATTTTCTATCTGGGTGCATTAACAGCTCATTGCCAGAGGCAGCCATCGGATGCTAACTGCTAATAGCTAAGTAAATCGTAGATCTTCTTTCTGCATCAGCACTGCTCTCTGAGTAATTAAACTAAAAGTCCTCATCATAAATCAAACCCACTCCTCCTGTTTTCACCCACCTCTGTCATCATCCCTTCCTTATAGGATATCAGACTGTGGTTTTTGTAAATCGACCCCTATGACCCCACACCAACACACAGTCATGGCCGTCTCCTCATACAAGTCGTTGCCCCAGCAGCTCAACGCCAGAGATAGCAGCATTACCAGGAAATAGGCTCGTACGCCAATCAACACACATACACAGAAGCAGGTGTACCATTCCTGCGTCTAACCGAACATCCAGTGCTTCACAAGGCTCTGACCACCAGCAACAGCTGCTGCCATCCTGATGTCACCTGATCTATCCCAGCTCCTGTCCGCTCCACATTTAAACATGACTGACAGCCCAGGGGCTAATGCCTGTCCTCGAGCCATCAAAGTAAAATTAGAAAAAGAAAAGTAAGCATCTCCCTGGACCACCACACGGCTAAATATCAGTGTCAGGGGCCAGCAGTGGTGGATGCGCTACAGTGTACTTTTTAAAAGTCTTCTCAAGAAAGAAATGCAAAAAGATAGAGTGTAAAAATTACTCGAACAGTTCAGTTTAAGTCATTAAATGAAGAACGAATTTGCTAAGGTCGCAGCTCTCAGTGTGATGCAGTAAGGAGTTGCTAGCTTTGCATGCTAACTCTGCTGCTAAAACTACTTTGACAGGAGCCGGATGGCTGCACATGCCGCCTATGATTGTTCCCCTTTCATCCTCATGCACACGCTGATATATCAATAGAAATGCAGAGACGCAGACAGGCTGAAACGTGGTGAAACACACTTACGGTACGCGCATGTATGTGTACACACATCATATTTACTCATAAACACACACACATACTCACCAGGGAGAGGCAGCTTGTGTGTGGAGCCAAGAGGCAGGGGGAGCGTCCGTTCCCAAGCAGCTGATTCAGCGTTTGAGAATTTGAGGATGAGAGAAAAGAGAGAGAGGGTGGAGGGGTGGACAGATGAGAAAGAGATGGGGATGAAAAGAAATGCAGAGCATTGCCGTCAATACTGGAGTGTTCTTGGCTCTCCGTGGCGCAAAAGAAGAGCGAATTACCAAAAATATCGGACGAAAGTGACCAGTCGGATAAAATGGTCCTAAAGACCTACGTTTATCTCAGTAACACCTCCCCACCTGTCCTGAGAGAGAAAAAGAGCTACGTATAGAACTACGCCCCAGTATCGGCTGAAACAGGAGTAGGAGAAAGTATGGACAGTATGCTGACACTTTTAAATGAGAGATAGACTGCCAGAGAGAGAGACAGAAAAGGAAGTCAATGTGAGTTAAAGAGCGAAAGATCAGAGTGATCAGAAGTCAGAAAAAAGCACCAGAGATGATGGTCTTGCTTTCTTTTTCTAGTTTTTTTCCCTTACTGTATATTCCATCCTGCCAGACAATTCTGTCCATACTTTGTCCAATATACGTCCTTGTCCTTTCACATGAGAAACGGCAGCCATTAAGGGCAAAAATGACGTCACCGTCCGATACACGTCCACGTCACTAAAAAAAACAAATGTTAGCTTAAAAAAATTGTTAAACGTCATAAAGTTGACTTTGAACATATTTTATGCCGAACATGTGAACGGGACAGACGGGAAGTGTGCAGAGGGGCTGGTCGGAGGAGCCTCCCACTGCTCCAAAGCTTTTATACCCCGAGGGTCAAGGCAAAGAGGAGCCCCCCTGGCCCTGCACCCACTCCCCTACTCTGCCTGGCCTTATTTAGTGAAGCAGGGTAAAAAATAGCCCCTCAAGTGCTGCTGGCTTGCTCTGATCTGCAGGGGGCGGGGCCTTACTGGGGGAGGGGTTAATTGCCAAATGAGAATTGCATATCTTCTTCTGTCACTCGAACAACTTCTTACCTTTTATTCTTTTCTTAGAAAAGAATAAAAATCTGCTAATATAATTCAATCCCCACCCTGTCCTTCCGTCAGCACACCTTTAAATCCCTCATGCCATCTGCCCTCACCTCTATGCTTTCAGCTCTGCCTCTGGAGGTATTTTTAGGCAGGCCAAATAAAGAGGTGCGTTCAGTTCCTGCCTTGCCCTACCCTGCACCACCCAGTAGTTCGGCAACTCTGTGCACTCTGCTATCTATGGTCAGAGTCACTGAGATTGAAGACAGAGCCGCAGATGTAAAGAGAGTCACTGCAGTGCTTTTGTGCATCGGATTGACTGAATGGAATTCTTGTAATCTGAGTCAATTTGAGTCTCATAATCCAGCAATAGTCGTTTCCCCTACTGAATCTTGTTTGTGTGTTTATTACTTTAGTCATTGAATAATTGATTGATGCAGTGTTTAATTGTTTGCACAGTGATTTTTGTAGTCTGTACTAGTGTGTCCTTTGCTGTAACAGAGCAGTGTAGAGATTTCATTCCTCCCGAGGTTTTTTCCTCAACTTGCTTTAACATCTTAAGCTCAGTTCTCACTGTGTGATATTTCTGTCCCTATAAAACGTCTGTTCAATTGTTGCTTGTCAGATTGTACAATATGACCCCAGAGACACCCTGCATGACATAAACTGTCTTTTATATAAGTCTGAAGACAGCGGTGTCCAATCCTGCTCCTGGATTCTCACTGTCCTACAGAGTTTAGCTCCAATCCTAATTAAACACAACCAGCTAATCAAGGTCATCAGGATAGGAAGCTGTGTCTGAAATCACATACCAAGTGGCTACTGCATTTGATGATGAATGAACTTTTTGACTGTATATTCTATGTAGAATGAATGTGTGTAGTATGAATGAAATCCGGATTCACTGCATCTGCCATGTTGGCATTGTCATGTGACCTAACATCCTCAGTTACGTCAATTCAATGTCATTCACAAATCCTCTCCACTGGCCACATGGGATAGTAAAGTATCAGATGCGCATTTTGGAATCTCGGTGGAAGCAGTAAGTCATCTGGGTACTTTTTGCCCACTGTTTTATGAATACTTTGAATTCAGACATACTACACATTTTTCAGATACTTCTCTCCTTCTGCATTGTATAGTAGGGAAGTAGGCATATTTATTGTCAGAACTGTACATTTCTAAATGAACATGACTTTGACACAGTCACCTCTGATACCAGATTTTTCTAAATTGTAATGTAGAAACATGCATTTTTTTATAAAGCTGCTTTGAAACGATATGTATTGTGAAAAGCTCTATACAAATGTGAATTGAATATTTGGAATTAATAATAAGAAACTTCCAGGAAGGGGTTTAGGGACAGGTTGATGCTAAAATCTGCAGGATGTTGGCCTTCTTGGAGCAGGACTGGGTGAGATATTAAAATGGTACTGACAAACTAAGGAAGCTCTTCCAGTGATGTTACCAATATTTTACCTGGTAAAGAAAAAAATAAGTTAGAATATCTGTTGTGGCTGAACCAAAGAGAGAATTTGTGGGCTGCTCATTTTCAACAGAAAACTTGTGGAAAATGTAATAGTACAATTACAACATGAAGGAAATGCTGATTAATAAGATGTTTATGTTGCGTATCATATTGAAAAGCTAGTATCAACATTCTGGTCCCTTTTTCTCTCTTTTACGTGTAATCAGGGTGTCATATAGGAGCAGTTACACTGCAGGACAGCAACTCAATGTTTCTGACACTTGCTAAGCATGTCACTCTAAAGGCTGTGACACACCATTGACCGGTGTTGGTCTATTGTTGGGCTTCTGTCGGTCTAGTATTTTTGCAGTCTATTGGCACTAGTCGAACCCCTGTCAATAGCTTTTTGGCCTGAAAGGCTAGGTTCACACTGTCAGTTTTTGGTATTGGCAACCGCATTTACTTACAGGTGTGAGTCTCAAAATGTCCTTGTAACAAGGTTTAAAGGTTCAGGGAAGAAGGAGGCGGGAACCAGCGAACGTTCAACAAAGTTTAATGACAAAATAAATCAATAAACAAAAGTAAAGCGGCAGCCCCTCACAGAAGACTGCCACATAAAAACAAAAAACAACAAGATAAATAGTCCAGGTCTGGTCCTCTCTCAGCCTTCACTGTTGTCACTCCTCTTTTTATCCTTCCGAGCTCCTCCGTGAGATGCACTCGCGTCACCGGCCTCGCTCCGTTCCCATGGCTCTCGGCCCCGTCCTGCTTGCCACAGTCCCGTTTAAACAGCAGCTTACAGTAGCGTCTCGAATACTGTCAGTATGAACGTGCAACAGGAGTCAAGCCCATATTCTCTTAACAGCAATAGTAATATCAAAGGTGGTGACATTCATTCAACTAAAATGTTGTATTACTTTTGATACGACAAATCGAGCCCGCGAGTTCATCAGTCAAATCTTCACTAACCGACAGCAGCTTTTATCTCTGGATGTGGAGAGCGGAGCATTTGTGCCGTGCGTAGAACACAAAACTGACGGGAGCAGTTTCGGTGAACAACATTGAGTGGATCTAAAACCTTCCAACTCCATCCGACTCATACTCCATTGCTGTAAATTACTGAAAGCGAACCCACACATGATAACCCACAACACGCTTTTGTGCAGTGCAGAGCGGCTCTCTTGCACTGTATGATGTGACAGACAACTAGTTGTCCAGTCCGGTTCTGTTCACACAGTGCAGGTTTTTCCGAGAATATGGTTGTGAGAATTTATGGGTGTAAGTTCGGTTATAGAATACGGTTGTCACTCACGTAAATAACTGAAATGTCTGTAAACGTAACTGTATTAAAGACTCAAATACAGGACTGACAACCATATTCTGCTGCTGTGTGAATGTGTCCTAATATTGGCCAAATCATACAGTGTGTGCTGGGCTTTATAGGGAATTAACCATTATAAGGCACTATATTTTGGAACAGTTTGTACTGTAAAAAAAATACTATATTATATATATATTATATTATATATAACTAAATTTGAATGTAATTGTTTCTACAGTGTTATGAAGAGAGATGACTGACAACTAAAAGCGAAAGTGTGAAAGAGAACGGGAAAGATGAATGGAGATAGTAAAAGGGAGGGATTCTCTCACAACTGAGGGGGGCAGCAGGAGGAGGTAAAGAAAAGAAAATTATTGATTTCCACCTTAAAAAGGCAATCTCCACACAAGTGCTCTTGGGGAAACGGACAGTGTGTGAGCTACTATCTGTATGTGAAGGTATTTGAGTGTGTTATGAAAGAGTTAGTGATAACCTGCTGCCTTAGTGTTCCCAATGGACAATGTCCTAATGGTCATTCTCTTGTTCTATCTATTGTTCTCTCTTTCTTTCTTTTTATTTGTCTGTCTGTCATCTGTTGTTCTATCTAATGTTTTATCTGTCGTTCTGTCAGTTTACCTATCATTTTATTTGCTGCCTCACAGTGTTCCTATACTGGACAATGTTCCTATCAGCCTGACCCTGTTGATTGTGTAGTCATTTGTATGTGTGTCGTTCGTTCTTTCTATCTTACATTCAGTCGTTTTTTCTATCTGTCTTTCTGCGAAGTAATCGTATCTATCTATTGTTCATTTGTTCGTTCAGTCGGTCGGTTGTTCTGGTTGTCTGTAGAATGACTCAGACCTAGAGTAACATCTAATAATACCATACACACATTAACTGAGAGAAAGAGTGACAGAGAAAGAGAGATGGAGGAGTATCAATGCCAGTATCTATTCTTACTCTTGTTATTACACAGCATGCCTCTTCTGTTCCCGGCCTCTGTAATCACGAGTCTTAAATTACAACAGCAAGTGTCATTAAAGGTGTACACAAGTTTATTTCCTTGATTTCTATTCTTCTGTGAGCACTTAAGCTCTCTCAGATCCTCCACTGTCTTAAATAGTGGTAGACTAGTAGTTAAAGCTCTGGGCTAGAAATGCAAATATCGTAAGTTTGATCCCAGGTGGGAGTGACTCACGAATTGGAGAGTTACCAAAGGATTGTTGTCGCGGTTGTGCCCTTGAGCAAGGCGTTCAATCCTAGTTTGCTCTGGGGTGACTGTCTATGTAATTAGTGTCCTGTTAGTCACATTGAATAAAAGGCTGGGCTAAATGAGTAACCAAATCAGAAGCTCAGAAATTTGCATATATTCTGTGCATGGCATTTTTCACACTGTGCATTTCCATAATAATAAAGTTCATCAAAGCTTTGCTCACGGCTCTCAGTATTTGTTCTTTGTGCTCTGTGGAATAGAGATTATTGAAAAGCACTGCAGTACAGTTAACATTCAAATCCTACAGTTTGAGAGAACTTGTCTGTGGCATTAGTTTAGCTGACAAATTTTGCCAGCTGTCTTGTAGAATATTGGACCATATCATATTTAATGGAACAGAAATTCATCCCATTTTAAGTAGTGCTGTCAAATCTATGGTTTATGCTGGTCCTTAGTTGGTCCTAGCTGGTCATGAGCTGGTTTAAGGTGGTCAAGTGCTGGTCCAAAGCTGGTCCTAAGCAACTAGCTCCAGCTCAGGACCAGCTTAAACCAGCTCATGACCAACTAAGAACCAGCATAAACCAGCTCAAACCAGCTGCCATGCTTCAAAACATACCTAACCAGCACTTATTTATATATATATATATACACACACACACACACACACACACACACACACACAAACTTTATTAGATTTGACATCACTAATTTACCCCAAAAAATTCTTACACCCAAAAACGCTGAAAATGCTTCAGTGTTTATAATAGCAAACAAATTGCATAAGATGGATGTGAATCATACACATTTTCATGTAACTTGTGTTGAGAGACCTATAATGATTGTTGCTATAGTATGTCATACATTCTTAATTTAATAACGAGAATGTCAGTAAAGATCAAGCGAGGGCAGCTAATATTAACTATATTTAATCTGCTGGCTATCTGCTATCTTTGTTTTAGTTGTACAGTTAATCAGAATGTCTTTTTTGTTGTTGTTGTTGATGTTGTAAAAGGTGAAATATAAAGATGATTAGTCCAATTTCAGACAGTTTCTTGAGCATTTCTTTGGCTTTGGTGTACATTTTGTACTAGATTTGTTGTTTATTGAAATACCAAGCAAAGTTGATCAGTGAATTATGTCATCTTGAAATGTACAACCACAATTGACCCTTTATTAAGACCCGCTCCCTACTTTATAATTGCTAACTCAGACAAACTTTACAGGACGTTTCATAGGAATGAACTGAATATATTTTTATTAAACTGTAATTTTCAGTAAAATGTGGCCATAAAGTATGTTCTCATTTTACCATGTTTTTGGATTTCTACAAAATTAAACTAAACTATTAAACTATTCAAACACACAGATCCTACATAGACTTACATTAAAAAAGAGCAAAAGCAAAGTAAATGTGAAGGTGCTGTTGGTCAGTAATGTTTTTAACAAATAAAATAAAATTCATTTATTTTTACTACCCATTTAATTTTCAGTGAGTCAAAATGGTGATTGCTTTCCAATATATTTTAGCACTTGATTCAGTCAAGCACTTGTACTGTATGTACTGCAGGAATACACTGACTGTCACCACCAATGCTTTACTTACATCTTGAATTATACATGTGGTGTAAAGGAATGGAGTGTCCCTTATTTTCTCTGTATGACTCTGTGACATGCTTGTATTGTAGCTTGTTGCATGTGAATACAAGCTCCAGCTGACACTTGTGTATGTATGATTGTACGTGTGTACGCATGTCTTTTAAACAGGTGACTCTGAAGGAGAGTGTGAAGGTGAGATATGCTAAAAGCTTTATGGCTGCAGTCTCTCGGAGCGAGAGAAACAAATTACAGAGACTAAAGCATACACAAAGTGTTTTCCAACATGCTTGAGTTTGTGTGTAGTAGGTCCACGTGTTTCTGCACAGGGTGCAGTTAACTTTCCCAGGGGAATGTCACTTTAGTGACTGTGTGTAATGGTCTAAGAGATGAATGCTCTCTCTGCATTACAGTGTGGATACACACATTCACTCTTTCTCAAACACACACACACCTCTGGGCTAATCTGAGAGAGAGGGTTTGTGTGTTTCTGCAGCAGAGATTTCATACACAAGTTGTCACTTTCATTACTGGTCGGTGCCAAAAACATCTGAACTAAACTCTATGTATCAGTTTTAAATGTGGCCTTAAAATTTACACTTTACACCTTTTTATTTATTTATTTATTTATTTTTTAAATATTTATAAGATTTTCTGTCAAGTCTGTATATGTATGGGCTTTTCCAAAATTAATTAAATAATTAAATAAATAAAGTTGAACAATGACAAGGTTCAGGTGGACTTGCGTTGTCATTTTCACAGATGGACAAGCAGTTATTGAAACAGGTCACACATTTGTCCAATCAATGTTATTGACCTCATAAATATGCAAATAGGTTCATTAGCCCAGGGTGTACAGTGTGCTCCTTCACTTCCTACACTGATTTTAATCCACCACATGCCGTTTTGAACAGTTGACCATTTAAAGAAATGGGATGTTAACATTTCACATGCATTTATACTTTTATATATACACTACTGATCAAAAGTTTGAGGTCAGTTTTTGAGGAAGTTTTTTAAAATCTTTTTAAAAGATATCTCTTGTGCTTACCTAGGCTGCATTTATTTAATTAAATATACAGTAAAAATAGTAATAATTAGAAATGCTAACATAACTATTTTATAATTACCAAAATAATTCTAGTGCTCAAGAAACATTTATCAATGTTGAAAACAGTTTAACTCTCTGCTTATCTCTTTCCCCGCCATTGACAAGATTTTCCGTCATTTGTGACCCACCGCTTTACCGCCATTGACACATTTTCCATGTTTTCTCTGTTATATGGTACACTGTTACATATCTTCTGAAAGAGCATCTCCGGATCCAAAAACAACAAAGAAAAAGATCTGCGTATACCAGAAGGAGCAGATAGAAGATTGCTTATGCACAATTAAGTTAACGTGATCATCAAACATTCAACAGCATATAAATCAAATCTGCTTAATGTTACTGAAGAGGAAGAGGTTATAGACGCAATGTTTTGATCGTCGTTCTGAATCCGATCCAGATGAAGTCTTTGACAAAAACGCTATTTTCTCAGCTTTTTTTTTTTTTTTTTATAAGTAAAACGTACCGACGTTGATAAGTGTTTGTAAAAAAGAATTAATGAAGCTAGAGTACTTTTTTTTTAAAGCAGAAGCTAGGTTCTTTCTTAAGATATATTGAATGTAAACATTCATAAAACAAAATATTTTGGGGGCCATGAAATTTTTTTGTGGAAATGCTCAAATGCTGGCTCTGACTGGGAACTTATTTAGAAACTGCAATACGTTTTTAGTTCTCAGGCTCTTTTGATCAATTTAATGCATCTTTGATGAATAAAAGTATTCATTTCTTTCTTGAAAAAAAAAAAAAAACTGACCCCAAACATTTGAATGGTAGTGTATTCATTTATCAGATGCTTCAAAGCAGATATTTGTATCACAAGATATTCTGTTCAGTCAGTATGTATGGGCTTTTCCCATTTGTTTTCTTTCAAGTGTTCTTTCAATGTTTATTTTCTTAAAAAAAAGGATTGACATTTTCATTAGAAGAATACTGATGACTCATCCTGCACTACACAGATTTTTGTCCAATCAGAGGCTCTATTGAATCAGAATGCTCCTCCCCTAAAAATGTCAATGACTAGCAAGTATTAAAGAATGACTCATGGCTGTTACTAAAAAAAAAAAAATATATATATATATATATATATATATATATATAAATAAGCACAAGTCCCAGACAAACATCCTGTTTCATTAGGAAATAAAGGGGGAAAAAACAGTGCTTGTCATTTGATTTCAGTGGGATCTATGATGACTGATTTCACATGACAGAAACGAGTCCAGTGAGAGAATATGCTGTAATTTGTATTGTGCAGCAGGGAAAGGGTGGGTCTTTTTTCCTCTAGTAAAACTTTAATTAAAGAATCCGCCAGACTCCTGTCAGAGTGTGTGATCCTGAGGAAACAGCTGGTGTGTCAAGTAGGAGTGTCTGGGTACAGTAGAGGTTAAATGGCCTGCGGCTGCTCTGTGGGTCTCTCTGCCCTTTAGTGAGGTTTGGGCAGGTGCCTTTCCAAACTGGGCATGATCCAGAACCGGAGGACACGGCCGAGCAAGGAATTACCACTGAGAACACTACACTGCTGGATCATTGTTTGTGACGCACTGTAAGAGAATTACAGAGCAGACTGATTAAAATGACTCATTTAACTCTGGGTTATTCCTAAAGTCATTTTGCCCTCATTTTGTTGTATTTATTTCTTTTGCTGAACACAAAAGAAGATAGTGTCTGTGTTTTTTGTCCATACAATGAAAGTCATTGGGGTTCAGTGTTGTTTTGATTTTTATTGTATGGACAAAAAAAAAAAAAAAAAAAAAACACTGAGACAATCCTGTATCTTCTTTTGTGTTCAGTAGAAGAAAGCAAGTCATACAGATTTAGAACAACATGAAAGTAAGGAACAAATGACAGAGTTTTCATTTTTGAGTGAATTATCCCATTAACCCCATGTTTGTGTGATTGTGTTAAACTAATGAAAAAGAGACCATAATTTTAGTTTTTTGTAAGTTTCAGGAGACTAAAAAAATCAGTCATTTTCACATTGGCTGTTGCTGTGCTACGTTTGACAGCAAGAAAAACTCGATGAAGATCAAGTAACTGTTGTTTATTATTACTAACTCAACCAAGCTTTATACAGTACATCATCTCTTAGGACTGAACTAGCGATTTCCGTGATTCAATATTTTTCTTACGAATTCAGAACTTTTGACTTAAACTTAACATTTTACTTTGAACATCTTTGGATAAATTTCCTCAGAAGTATGTTTAAATCCATCCACACACAAATATCTTTCATAATCTTACTATACTCTATCGTTCGAAAGTTTGAAGTTGGTAAGATTTTTTGTTTGTTTTTGAAAGAAGTCTCAAAAATACAGTAAATTAATATTAATATTGTGAAATATTACTACAAATGGAGATAACTATTTTCTATTTTAATATATTTCAAAATGTAATTTATTCCTGTGTATTTTCAGCATCATTACTCCAGTCTTCAGTGTCACATGATCCTTCAGAAATCATTCTAATATGATGATTTGCTGCTCAAGAAACAGCATAACTGTTTTAAACATTTTTTTTTTTTTTTTGTAAATCAATGCTAAAAACAGTTGTGCTGCTTAATATTTTTGTGGAAACCGTGATATGTTTCAGGATTCTTTGATGAATAGAAAGAACAGCATAAGAAATCTTTTGTATCATTATAAATGTCTTTACTGTCACTTTAATTTAATAGATCCTTGCTGAATAAAAGTATTACTTTCTTTAAAATAATACTGACCCCAAACATTTAAACAGTAGTGTTTGTTACTATAGAGCGAATCCCTATCTGAGAAAATGGCAAACAGAAACAGTTACAGTAGGATTGGTTTTCAGATGTCCAGTGTCCCAAGATAAATCACTAACTCAGAATAAAGCATGACCAGTGTGAAACATGAAGCAAGATAACCCAGGACCCAAGTGTGAAAGCCCTAATATAGCGTAATATCAGCTGTGCTGAGGACCGCACTGATCGGCTGTAAAAATGTCAGTTTCAAGAACGTACGCTATGTTTGCTCCTGTGATAATATTTACCATTCCCTTGTTGATCAAGCAGTAAATTGCCGTAGTGTGATGCACGGCTCAAACAGCCATAGATTCACAAATTCCCGTCACAAACGGCTTTTTGATCAGCTCCATAAATCTCAGCTACACTGGCACAGCTCAAAGCATTTCAGCGGACAAAAATGTCACCCTGACACATGGAGGGAGGTGATAACCATATGAAATAGTGAAGGAGAGACGAAATGAAAAAGTACATCTCTCTTAGCGCAATCTCTTTCCGATTGCAAATCGAATCAATAACGCTATGCTGTTTTGTAACCATTTTTCATTTTTCTCTCTCTCTTTTTTTGTGAGGAGTGTCTGGACTCTTGCAGTGTATTTGAGATATGGAGAATAGCACAGTGTAATGTGTCAGACCTGAATCAATAAAAACAGCTAAATATAGTCCTGCCTTCTGTAACAGAGCAGAAAAAAATAGATTTTTCTATGAATGTCCATTCAAAGTACACAACGGGAATTGTGAGGTACTGTAAACTGTCTGTGGCTGAAAATGTGTGTGTGTGTGTGTGTGTCACCTGATATTTTGGCATGCATGTCTCAGATGTGACAGATGACAGTTTGTGAGTGTATAAATCAAAGTGCAGTAAAGGACAGTAACAGCAGTGTGTGTTTGTGTGTGCGTGTTTTTGTGACATATCAGGACACAAATTTGTATAATGACATGGGTATGACATAGGTATTACAAGGAGAGGGTGACTTATGAGGACATTACCCCATGTCCCCATTTTTCAAAAGGCTTATAAATCATACAGAATGAGTTTTTTTGAGAAAGTAAAAATGTGCACAGTTTCCTGTGATGGGTAGGTTTAGGGGTAGGGTTGGTGCAGGGGGATAGAAAATACGGTTTGTACAGTATAAAAACCATTACGCCTATGGAATGTCCCCACAATTCACAAAAACAAATGTGTGTGTGTGTGTGTGTGTGTGTGTGTGTGTGTGTGTGTGTGTGTGAGGGAAACAGCTGCTGTAATGCAGCGGACGGTATCTCTCAGGCTCAATCACTGTGGCTCTCTGGTTTCTGTGGGGCATGTATATCACTAAAACCCCCTTGTACGTCCAGTTAACCTCGATTCATCCCACCAAACATAAGCTACCAGGCCTCCCTTTAACTCCTCCCTGAGTCCAGATCCACAGTAGATCAGTAGTTTTTAGTTGGATCAAGATATCACATACAGTAGGACATAAAATGGTGTCCCAACACATCCAGAACTGTACAGAAGTGAACAAAAATGTTCTTAAAAAATTCAAAAACGTGAATTGTGTTAGTATTACTATGAACTGCATAGGCTCATTAATATGCAAAATTATTAACATGACCAGCCTGGTCTCATTGTTAATACGTAGGTATTAATACGTAACTTTCAAAGACACAAAACGTACAATTTTGTACGTTTAGAAAGGTGCTAAAACGTACAATATTGACGTAATTATGGCACTAAAACGTAAAAATACTTATGTTTTTACAGCGAAAAAAACGTAAAATATTTACGAATCTTATCATGTCTTAAAGATATATGTATAATTTCCCTTTTTTTTTATGGTTTTGTAGATAAATGTAAGATCCCTAAACCCCATCCCGAACCTACAAACCTACCCATTTTATACAGAATGTTAAAAGAATAAAACATAATGGGCAGAAATGTGTAGGAAAATGACAATTTTAGTAAAAATATAACATTAAAACGATATTTTGAGCCACTAATCCTACACCTACCCCTAAACCTACCCATAACCATTTCTTTAAACTACCTACTAATATAAAAAAAAGAATGACAGACAAACAAGCGTAATCACAATAATTTTTTTTTTTTTTTTTTTTTTGCGAAAATGTCAAAAGTGGTACCAAAAGTAGTTCAAATGATGATGAGTTCCAGTCACAGTCTTCTCTGCCGGTAATAGTTTTTATAGGGTACAGAGCAGAATTTAACTTATTAATCCATGAAAATATGATGAATCCGGCTTCTGTCCGTGAAGGCGCGACACTTATTTCAAATGTCAATCCACTGAAACACGGCATGTCGCAATCTGTGACGAAGCAGGTGAGAACCAATGAGCATTCGATATCAGTGCCGTAAACCATGTCGTAACGCTTCTCGAGGGTGGCGCTACTTTCAAATTTGAATCATAACGAGCGCGAGCTTTGACTGTGATGGTCGCTGTTGCTGAGAATCAAAATGAAGATCGATGGATAAAGGGCTGAATTTGGATCTGTTCCTTACAAACATATGGATTCTAAAGATTGGGAGTACAGCAAACAAATAAAATTGATGTGATTTGTGAATTTATGTTGTGTTTTGGTGTATTTTATGGTTGTATTGTTAGTCACTGAATAGGAGAAAAGGCCTTCTGTGTCTCACAGCAAACAAACTAAATATTACAAAATGGTTAAACAATTACAGAACATTTATTCATAAGGTTTTAAATTGTAGTCTTGTTTAACATTATGCAATCCTCCGAAACGAGCAGCACAAGTCACAAACAGAAATGTTATTTCATATTAAGTAGATGAGTAAACTGCTTTCAATAAATTTGACTAAAAACAACATTAAATCATTAAAGCCACGATTTTAATATTAATACATGGGAATTCATATACATTCACACTTTACGTTACATGATTTACGTTTTTATTGCTGTTAATACGTAAGTATTTTTACGTTTTAGTGCTATAAATACGTCAATGTTGTACGTTTTTGTGTGTATGAAAACGTAAGTAAACGTACGTGTGGTAGAACCACAATTTACGTAAAAATACACACGTATTCTCATGAGATCATGTTGACATGACATATGTTGAATATGAAAACTGACAACTTGCGTAAACTACTGAATTTTAATGGTGTTATGCTCTCAGAACACAAAGGCCCGGTTTCACAGACAGGGCTTGGATTAAGCCAGGATTAGGATTTAGTTCAATTAGGACATTTAAGTAGCTCTTATAAACATGCCTTAGAAAAAAAATATATTACTGGTGTGCATTATGAGACAAAACACTGGCACTGATATATTTTAGGCAGCAGATAGATGCTATTTACACTTGTGAAAATAGCAAAATATCCTATTTAACACTAAGTGACAATAGCAGCATTTTCTTAGCGATATGTTATTTACACTAGGTGAAAATAGCGATAGATTCTATTTACACCATGTAAAAGTATCAGTAGAGTAAATAATTAGATGATATCTATACTTTATTTTGGCAGATACTATTTGCACCTCAGTATTTTTGTACATTAACAGGAGGCGATAATATCATAGAGTGTAAATGATTATATTTATTAAAATTATTAAATGGATGCTGCCTATTTGGGAGAATGAAAACCCTCCCTACACCTTCCCCTAAACCTACCCAATAATACTTTTTAATATAATTAAACACTCATTCGCAGTTTATTTCCACTTTTAGAAAATTATTTTCATTTTTATTCAAAATAAATGGGAGCTTCGATCGCGTTAAAAGCCAGGTCTGGGAGTCTTACTCACTACTGCTGCACCAATGAAGACATTGAATTCTGCGCTTCTTTTTTAAAACTTGAGTGGCCCAACCAGACATTGGTGGGTGGAGCTAGTGTAAATAGCGTTTGACAACAAGGGACGCTATTTGCACTTAGTGTAAATAGACACTCTGTTTATGGCAAGATATGTCAGTGCAAATTGCTTTCAGTTAAAACAGCCCAAACATGAATTTTAGTCTGGGACTAAGGGTGTACTCACACTAGACGCTCTGAACTGTGTCCGAGCGCGTTTGACCCCCAAAGCCCGGTTCGTTTGACTAGTGTAATCGCTCCGTACCCTGCCCTGGCGCGGTTCGTTTAGCTGGCCCTGGCCCGCTTGGAAGAGGTGGGCCAGAGTGCGGTTCGGTTGGGCTCGAGTGCGGTTCGCATGCAGTGGGACAATCGCGTTCGGGCTCGGTTCAAGGCAACCGTGCCAAGTGAAACTGGGGAAAACTTTTTTCTTTTTAGTGTAAACTGTTTGTTTTTGCTGCAAGTGAACCTATATACAACACATTCTCATTCGTAACTGTATTACATTGACAAATTGGTAGCGTATTTGTAGGAATTTGTGCATTCTCATTTGTATGTTTCCATATGAGTTGCTTATGCCACACTGAAAGTTAGTTTTAGGGGTGGGCCTTCATGCTTAGTTTTGTTTTGTTTTGGGTTTTTTCTGAAAATTGTATGTTTTCGCGCAAATCAAATAGTACAAATTGACACAAAATTGCCAACTTGCAAAATAGTTCTGTTTTCTTCTTAGATTAGACTGGTATTTAATGTTGTCTGGATTGTGTGTACTTTACTTTGTGTTTTTTGTTCATGTTGTTTTCTAAACAATTGTCAAGACTGTCCATGTTAGCATCTAACTGCTTTCAAGTGATCGATTTATTAGATGCTTGGCCTTTGACATCAATAACAAAGATTTGTTGGTAAGCTTACTTATTTTGCACAATTACATAGTTGCATTTTTATTACTCAAAACATGAACAGTGATGTAACGCAATTTTAATACATATCCTGGCCACAAGTAAACATGCCTCATCATGTTGTTTGCCCAAGAGTTATACAATATTTGGGTGCATGTATTAACATCCAAAAGGATTTGTTTCATCATCTTTATGATTTAATAAATAATGATTAAATAACGAATAAAATTCAGCACAATCAGTTGACATGATATTTATAAGCAAAATCTTTTTATTATACACAGACAGGACACTGAGTTGTTATTGTTCTCACTTTCCTTGATGTGGACATTTTCCCGCTCCCTGGCCGATTTTCTGACTTTTCTATGGTGGAAAATGGTTCCAGACTGGCCATTGGCTCCAGCACCAGCACTCTTGTACACACCACATTTTTTCGTGCACGTGCGTCTCTGTGTGTGTGTTTGGGGATTTTGGGTCTATTTGTTTTGATCAGACGATAATTCAGTGTGACAGCCAGGGCTTCTCCTTTCCCGAAGGTTTCAGCAGACTTCTGTTCCCTCTGGTAACTCAACACATGCAGCAATTCTCTGTTACTGCTGTTTTTGACACATTTATTGTCGCCCTTACATTTCTTGTGGACTATTTCTGTCTGAAAGAGTAGATTAGACTAGACCTGAACATTTTATAAAGAAAGCGTCACAGTGCTCGTTTGTGTAAACTCACCATCACAGTTTTAGGGTGTTGCTATGAGGTAGCGAAGGGCTTCTTGTGGTTGGGTAGTGATGTGGTATATGAGGGAGGTGAACATCAGTCTTGCAGTTAATCACCTTTTTAAGATGCTGTTTCTGTCTTATCTGCAAATGTAGTGAAGAGGGGTGTCAAAAGAAAGAGGAACGGGATGAACAGAGTATTATAGTGAGATATGGTAAATGGAAATCCAGTTGGATAAAAGAAATATGGAAAAGCAAAAGCCTTTTAGTGTTGTGGTGTGCGTGCATGTGATGAAACAAATAAAAAGACTGCAGTGTGTTCACACAGAGCACTTCACATCCTTCTGGTGTAGTATTGTAAGTCTCTTTCTCACACATACATGATAAAAAAGGGCAGTAAACTACATTGGCCTATATTTTATCAATAAAATGTTTTAATAGCCCAGTGATTAAAGCATGATTAACTGATCACACTGTCAATGTGATAATGCCCTTCTATCATATTTATAACAGGTGCACACATTGGCTTGATTGTGACTTGTCAAATTCTTACAAGGTAAAAAACTTGGATATAATCACTTTCGGTCAAGACTGAATTAAAATAAATTTGGGTGACACTATATTACAGTGTGCTTGTTACACATGTTACATGTTGTTATACTGTAGTAATAACTATAAATTATGCATAATTACATGCAGCAAAACCAAACCCTAACCCTATAGTAAGTACATGTTGTTAATTATTATTACACAGTACTTACATGTGTAATTACATTGTAACAACCTTAAAATAAAGGGTTACACTTTATTTTAAGGTGTCATTGTTAAAGTGCAATTTTATATTTAAGTACTGAGTAATATTATTTAACAACATGTACTTACTATAGGGTTAGGGTAGAATTAGGGTTTGGTTTAGGGTTAGTTACTTGTAATTATGCATAATACTGTTATTACTATGTAAGTACATGTAACACATGTAACAAGGACACTGTAAAATAAAGTGTTACAAAATAAAGTGTAACCTAATCTTGAAATGTAAAATGTACAGAGCCCCTAAACGGACATGAAGGAAAAAAGTATGAGATGGAGGAAAAATTAAACTTTAAGAAACCCAAGAAACTTGCATCCCCGCACAAAAACGTTTGCGTTCCAGCTAGAAACTTTGCGTTCGCTTCCAAAGAGCTCAAAAGGTTTTGCGAGCGAACGCAAAGTTTCTCGGGGGAACACAAAACATTTGCGAGAGAATGCAAAAGCATTGACTTTTTATTTTTCCTCCTATCTCTTTTTTTTTTTTTTCCTCACCTCGATGTCCCTTTAGGAGCTCTGAAATTAGCCGGTTTTTGATTAATAATTTTAAGGTGGACATTCGAACATGACGCCTTTAATCGATTAATAATGATCATCATCAGACATCAGTTTTTTGGTTGTAAAGATACAACATAGTTTTGTTACTGTCTTATTGTCATTTTTATTTTTAAAAATGAAAATTCTGTCATTAATTTCAAAACACTGCTTCATGAAGCTTTACGAATCTTTTGTTTCGAATCAGTGGTTTGGAGCGTGTATCAAACTGCCAAAGTCACGCGATTTCAGTAAACGAGGCTTTGTTACGTCATAAGTGTTTCAAAACGTTTTGAAATTTCAATAGTTCACACGACTTTGGCAGTTTGATATGCGCTCCGAACCACTGATTCGAAACAAAAAATTTGTAAAGCTTCGAAGCTTCATGAAGCAGTGTTTTGAAATTGCCCATCACTAGATATTGTCATAAAGTCGTTATTTTGTTTTTTTTGGCGCACAAAAAGTATTCTCGTTGCTTCATAACATTAAGGTTGAACCACTGTAGTCACATGAGCTGTTTTAAATATGTCTTTAGTAGCTTTCTGGGCATTTGAAAGTGTTAATTATCACTGAGTCATCAGATTTTATCAAAAATATCTTAATTTGTGTTCTGAAGAACGAAGGTCTTACGGGTGTGGAACGACATGAGAGTGAGTAATTAATGACAGAAATTTCATTTTTGGGTGAACTATCACTTTAAGTACAGTATTATACTAACTACAATGCTATATACTCACTGTAAAAAATAAATGGAGTGGCTTTGGAGTGGCGTGATTACAGCACTTAGAACATGGAAGGGAAATTGCTCAAATCCGCTCACATCCTCTGCTGGAAACTAATAGTACAGTGACTTTGTGACCTCAAGTGATTTGATCGCTGTCATTGTGAACACACCTTTACAGTTGAATAGCAGCGAGCAGCTGACAGGTGAGAGCAGGGCACAGCGTCTGTCTGTGTGTACTGTACGGTGTGTGTGTGTGTCTCGATTGTGTGTTTTTTTAGTATTGTAGTAGCAGAGAGATTGAGAGAGGAGAGAGGGAGGGTGATAAAAGAAAAATGAATAAAAGTGGAGCGCTAATCCTATGATGAATCTGTGTGTGTTTTTGCCGTGGCAGCTTTGATTTATCACCAACATTTTATTCAAGGTCCTGAAATTAGTGAGACGCAGCACAAGATAGAAACTACTGACAAAGTAGAGGAAAAATAGCAAAAGAGAGAGAGAGGGAGAGAGAGAGAGAAACGGAAAATGGGTCTGCAGGAGTTGCTGATATTGAGCAAATGTAATGTGTATTTCATTATTTTATATATATATTTCCATTTTATTTCTGTTCTTTAATCTCAGGTGTCTTGATATACCAATATGATTAATGATCCAGGGTAGTGGGGAGAGGAGAGGGAACGGCCCGGAAGAGCTCTGCCGGAATGTTGCTCTCTATGACACTTCCCGGAGATCAGAGCCCCGGTAGGTCTGAGAAAATAAGCACACGTTGTCTCAGAGATTGGGCCGAGGGTATAGACAGCTAAAGAAAGATGGAAGGGTGAGAACAAGCTTTATAATGTCCAGTGATGTCCGTATCAGGAGAGTTTATACTGTAGTCTGTGCATGTCAGGGACCGTGTTCAGTGTTACGTATAGAGGAATGACTCAAGTGGGACTCGCTGGAGAGAGAGTGTGTGTGTGTGTGTGTGTGTGTGTGTGTGTGTGTGTGTGTGTGTGTGTGTGTGTGTGTGTGTGTGTGTGTGTCGGCCCTTTGGCTCTTTCCTGGAGCTGCAGAACAAAGAATGGTTAGATTTCCCCGGTGACGTGTATTTTCGCAGGATCTTACAGAAATTCTCTCTACTTCTTTATGATTTATCTTCTTTAACCAGCTACTTCTTTTCACAGTTCTATACTTCTGATTCAGAGATTTTCAGTTTTGTGTGTTTGTGAGTTCTAATTTGAATATGTTGGGCACTATGTTAAATACAACAAACATCTCAAGGTTATTTTCTCCCATTTCATAATACAAAAGATGTATTGAAACCTCAGAGACTGGTTGCACCAACCATGCAGAAGGAACATACATTAACATTTAAAAGTATGAAAGAAGTCTCTTATGCTCTACAAGGCTGCATTTATTTGAAGCAGTAATATTGTGAAATGTTATTACAATTTAAAAGTACTGTTTTCTATTTTATATATATTTTATAGCTGTATTTTCAGCATCATTACTCCAATCTTCAGTGTCACATGATCCTTCAGAATTCATTCTAATATGATGATTTGATGCTCAAGAAACATGTCTTATCAATGATGAATACAGTAATTTTATAGAAACCATAATACATTTTTTTTCAGGATTATTTAATGAATGGAAAGTTAATGGCCATGCCCGTGTAATACTGTATATACAAAGGCAGGATCGAGTCCATATTATGAACATTTAACAAATTAGATGAAATGATTGTGTGCTCAGCTCGTTATGTTGTAGCAGATGTAGATTAAACAGTTCATTTACTTTGCTCTAATATGCTTTAATGTATGTGTTTCTGATTGGCCAGACTCACGGTTAGTGCAGAAATGCTGCTTACACCATTTTCAATAAAAGCAAACAAACCCCATGTTACCTTGTAAATGTGTGACTGTGCATGAATTCAACAGAAGGCTCCAGTCCTGATCATTCAATTATGAACTACTAGTTAGTGATGTTGGCCTTTACTGTACAAGACTACAAAGTGGTATTATGGCTTTGACATGGCTTATCCAATCAAAATGGAGCAACACAACTCTGTTTTATCATTTTGATTTCATTTTAATATTCCCAGACTTTTTTGTCAGCTGAAACCCTTTGACCTAAAGTATTTTCTTGTTGTACCCCCTGAAATTTTAAGTTAATATTTTAATAATATAACAAAACATTAACAGTCAATGGTCACATGATATGCAGGTACTTGATTTTATTAACTTTCCATCAACCGACGAACAGTTGCCTCGCCAACCCCAGTTTGGAAAACCCTGTTTTAAATTGTTAATAGTATATGCTCAGATGTAGTTCAACAAATGCACACACACATACACACAAATGCATAACAAACAGAATATGTTATTTGAGAGATAGAGGAAGAGCATATTGCCCCAGCACTACAGTTATTAACCTAACATGATGTTCAACTAACAACCCACAGCAGAGAAGCACTGGCCAGCCTGTAATCTCCATCATGCATTAAACATCAGCCAGTGCGCTGAAACACATTACAGCCTGTGCAGTGTTTAATCACTCTCTCTCACAGAATAAGCCCTGACTAAAGGAAATATAAACAAGCCCACTGCACTCAAATCTGGGAAACAGGATACTAATCACTCTTCTTTATTTTCTTTTCCTTTTTTTATTATTATTCTGTAACCGTTCTATATGGAAGCTTGTTTCTGCCACTAAATAAAGAAAATAAAAAAAGGTAATTGCGACTTATCTCACAATTCTGACTTTTTTTCTCAGAATTGCGAGATTAAAACTTGCAATTGCAAGTTATAAAGTCAGGCTTATGTGATATAAAGTCAAAATTGCGAGTTATAAAGTCAAAATTGCGAGTTATAAAGTCAGAATTGCGAGATATAAAGTCAGAATTGAGAGATATAAAGTCAGAATTGTGTGATATAAAGTCAGAATTGCGAGTTATAAAGTCAGAATTGTGTGATATAAAGTCAGAATTGTGTTATAAAGTCAGAACTGCGAGATATAAATATTGATATTTATATTTATAGATATTGCATGATATATAGATATAAACTCGCAATTCTGACTTTATAACTCACAATTCTGACTTTATATCTCGCAATTCTGACTTTATACCTCGCAATTTTGACTTTATATCTCGCAATTCTGACTTTATATCCCACAATTCTGACTTTATATCTCGCAATTCTGACTTTATAACATGCAATTCTGACTTTATATCCCACAATTCTGACTTTATATCTCTCAATTCTGACTTTATAACATGCAATTCTGACTTTATAACTCGCAATTCTGACTTTATATCTCTCAATTCTGACTTTATATCCCACAATTCTGACTTTATATCTCTCAATTCTGACTTTATAACATGCAATTCTGACTTTATAACTCGCAATTCTGACTTTATATCTCTCAATTCTGACTTTATATCACACAATTCTGACTTTATATCTCTCAATTCTGACTTTATATCTCGCAATTCTGACTTTATAACTCGCAATTCTGACTTTATACCTCGCAATTTTGACTTTATATCTCTCAATTCTGACTTTATATCTCTCAATTCTGACTTTATATCACACAATTCTGACTTTATATCTCTCAATTCTGACTTTATATCTCGCAATTCTGACTTTATAACTCGCAATTCTGACTTTATACCTCGCAATTTTGACTTTATATCCCACAATTCTGACTTTATATCTCGCGATTCTGAGTTTATAACTCGCAATTCTGACTTTATAACTCGCGATTCTTAGTTTATAACTCGCAATTCTGACTTATAACTCGCAATTCTGAGTTTATACCTCGCAATTCTGAGTTTATACCTCGCAATTCTGACTTTATAACTCGCAATTTTTACTTTATATCTCGTAAATCTGACTTTATAACTCGCAATTCTGAGAAAAAAAAAAATCAGAATTGGTGCGATAACTGCACAATTACCTTTTTTATTTTTTATTTCATGGCGAAAACAAGTTTCCATAATTCTAAGATCTTCTTCCTGTTCTGAAGACTGGCACATTTGTACTAGGTGAACTGTAGAACTGTCATACTGTAAATGGAAAAAGTCAGCATGAACATTCTTTGAAGTTGCTCCTTTTTATGTTCCACAAAAAAAAAAAAACTGTATATGAAGGTGTGTAAGTAATGACAGATTTTTATTTTATTTTTTTCTGCAAACTAAACCATAAAACAATCTATTCCACATCATAGAAAATGTGGTATTATTTCCATGTGAGCTTAGGAAGTTTTATAATGCTTCCGAGAAGCTGAATAAAACGAACGCTTCTGGAGATCGAGAAAGAGTGATTTGTTTTTACACATTTTCCCTGAGGGAGAAGATACAAGATGGACTCGTTTTTTTCTGCTTCACTTGTTACACTTTGTTCATCTAAAGGAGCTGACTACACATTTAGCAATTTCATCCATGCTGCATGCAGGAAAGACGTGGACATAAAGAAGAGAATTGTCAATAAATGCAATTATGCAGCTACTGCCATCTAGATAATCGTATTTGGACGCCTCTAATCCTCTTGCTCTGCCCTCAGTCTTTCTTTCTCTCCACGTTCCTTCTTATGTCCTTAGACTGGTCATAGATGTTACTTCAAATATGGACACTTATGTCTCAGGGCTTGTGAACAGAATATTTTCGTGCATGCTTTCCAATTAAACTTTAATTTTGACAAATGATGCAAGTATTGATCATATTTAATTGTATGTAAATTTATGCAAATTGTATGTTAAATTGTATGTTAATTCCAGCATTGAATGCTATGAAACCACATAATTTGAGATGTGATGGTAATGACGCTGTGGTGGAAATGATCATTACTTTCAGAAAAACAAAATAGTAAAGACAGAATTACATTTTACATTAGTAGAATTAGTTAGTAGACAAATTAAATAAACTAATGAAAGTGTGAAAGTCTACAGGTCCAAGAGTGCCCATAGTTAAGAAACACCCTCATTAATCTTCATTTTAACTTTATCTTGTTCACACATGCACACTCTTCTCTGCCTGTTCCCCTTCTCGTCAGACACACACACAGAGAAACTGAGAGCTGTCAGAAGTGTAACTGTAGCTCTGTCACCCTGTGCTTGTCGCAGCCGTATGGCAACTATTTTCTGCATGGCCTCTAACAGTTGAGCCTGTCACATTTCATTGCCGGCACTATGCTGATCCTCCTGAACACACGTACATGCACACAAACACTCCCCCTTTCCTTTACACTCTGTCTTTCTGTTCAACCTGCCATTGCTCCTACTGTTTGCAAACTGAGCTCAGTTACAAGGTCACCACTCTTAGATCACTGATGCTTCTGAACACTTTCCTTTACTGTCTTTCTCTCTATCTCTGTCTCTCTTAATCAACTGATAAATTCCTGAAGTGTCCCAAAATGCTACACATATATGGGTCAATGACGTGATGGGTCATTTTTTCTTTTTTTTTCTTTCTAACAGCCTTAATAATGATAAAAAAACAAAACAAAGATATGACATCCAAAGTATGTAAGGTAGTACAACTAGATCTTTTTTATTGAATCCAAAAGGTTTTAATTATATTTTGCTACATATAAAGGTTTTTTAAAGATTTTAAAGTGTCAAAAGGTCATTCGGTTTAACCGTCCAAAGGCCAGTACAGCCATTTCATAGTGAATAAAATAACTTAAAATGTAATAAATGTGTATATATTTTTTATTCTAGCATGATTTTATAACATCATATATCAACAGTGCAAAATGGTATTAAAATTATGTGTAGAAGTCGTTGCTTTGTTATGAGAAAGAATGTCTGGAAAAATGAATTTCATTGATGTCATTCGGAGTAACCAATATAAAGGCACCATTTTGGATCAAGTCATGCGGTCAATATCATGTGACAGGATGTGACATCATTCAGACACCTGCAAAGGACCACATGGTCGTGAAGCAAATTAACTAACTCTCTCTCTTAACTATTTCATGTTTTCACTTGCTCATACGCATGTCCCGAAACATCAGATCATTTGATACAACCGCTATAAAACATGGAAAATATTGTAATATTTTAAAAACTTGTACTAAATATAAAATGTTTGATTGTCCGTTTGCTAGCTAGCTAGCAAGCTAGCTATTAGCCTGTTAGCATTGTTTGAAAATATAGTCATCTCCATTATGTTTTTGTTTTTTTACACTTTAAAAACCTTATTCATCAATGACCCATATACACATAATACGTATTAAAATAAATTTACATTGGATAGACAAACATTGTTTCACAGGGTTCCTGCACAGGGTGGCTAGAGACACCTTAATAAATTTGAAATGCATAAAAGTTGTAAATAAAATATAAACAATGAACATTACTTGACATTTAAAAAATACCCTTGGCTATTTGACCCACGGCCTACAGATTCCTGACCCACAAATGACACGTAAATGACAATGTAAATATTTTTCCTCTTGTTACATTAAATATTAGTATAAATACCTGTCTATAACCTGCTCAAGACTCCAATTTACCCAGTTTACATAGAGAATGACATCATAAAATTTTATGCCAGTATAAAAAAGTGTGAGAGAGGAAGGTAATTCTGAAGGTATGCATTAAATATTGTAGTTTGAACACTTCAGTTAGGGTTTCCTAACACAGCAGCAACATTAGAGCTTACTCACAGTGACATCTCTAGTGTTTCAGGGAAAGTACCACATAAAATACACACTTCATCCTTAATGAACCAATTTGATCAATAAAAATCACCATTTGTTTTTTTTAAAGGCCTCTGGACAAAGTATTAGATTCAGTTCTGTTTTCACAAGAGCAAATGTTTAGTATAATTCTTTTATTCCACACCATTAAACACATTCCTCTTTCAGTGTGAGACATTTACTCACTATAATATTACTCATTTAATTACAGTTAATCCCTTTTTACTTGACTGAGAAAGAAAAGGATTCCAATTCATTACGCAGGATTAGACGTGTCTAAGAGACGGGAGGGTTTCTCTAGAGTGCGTGTGTGTAGTGGTAGAGAGTCTGGGCTGGTGGTGCATTTAAAGTCATTATGTGATCCCACTGTGTTTAAAACAGGAAATGTCTCCTTTTCATATTTCATGCTTATTGGTCTGTCTTTGATTGGCTTTTATTCCTGTGTGAAATAGCAATGATGCCTCTAAACTCTTCCCTGTGAGTCTGTAGAGTAGGATACTTTATTTATGAAGGCATTTTTTTAGACTTTAGTGACATATTAAGAGTTAGAGATATCTAACTCAGTGTTTCACTGAGGGGGAGAAAATTATGTTTTAAAATATTTTTTATAGTAGAAATATTTAAGATTCCGCACAGTTTCTTAGCTAATTTTATTCAAATTCTTCATGTTGTGACCATGTTAACTGTTGATTAAAATGCTAAATTTGGTATTACATTGGGGGTGGAAATGAATAGGCTTGGGCTTGGTACTGGTAACCCAATATAAAGGACAATGTTGATACCAGAATAAAAATATTCAAGATTCTGAAGCTGACAATACAGAAAAATATGAATATTCTTGCATTCTGTGCCAATTTTTACTGGTAATACAAGACATTTGGCATTATCATGACACAAATATTCCCCCATTGCATTATTATACATTATGTAACAACCCCTTGGATCCGAGAGCCTCAACTGATGCGTGAAGTTTCTTTTAATTCACAATGCATGACAACACGATGTATTCAAACAGCATCTTTATTCCGTACACCATGCATAGAATCACAGCACCCCACAGCACCATGAAAACTATATAAAAACAACAAATTCATATTCAAACAAACTCGTAAACACATCAAATTGCATAAATAAGCATCAAACACTATGTTACACAACAAACATTCATTGCAAAACAAATATGATAATCCTTTCGTCAACATCAAACGTGCGTCCAGTTCAATTCAAATGATGCAAAGTATAAAATCCACATTAAAACAGTATAGGCTCCAACAATCAGCGTCTAACATGCATGTCCGCCCAACATCTTATTAAGCTTACTAGCCCACTTGATCGCTATGGTGTCCGAGGAGGACAATTTCAGCACAAATGTTAGCGAATTTCTGGTTACAATTCACACAAAAGGTACATCAGAGACATTCAAGATACAAAAATCCATCAAAATTCCCAAATAAATTACACAAATATCTTCAATATTTGGAAAATATCTTCAAATATCTTCAAAATTAAGAACATATACTTATCGCATAAGATTGAACCTGTAACACAGATTACAACTGGAAGTGTGAGCAGGAAAAGCAAAACGATGTAACATTATATGTACCTCTAACCCTTAATTTTCTCCCTTTTATAATCCCTTTTGAACTGTGCTTTATGGACTGCTTACATCTTGCTTTGTTCTTCATTTTTATCTTTTTCATTAGTTAACCTTTGCCCCAAAAAAGGAAGAGTGAGGTTGGGAAATATGAGAGGGGGAGGGGAATTACAGTCTAGAGGATGCAATGAGAAAGAGATCTCGGCGGCCAAGTGGATCGATCGCTTATGAATATTCTGATCAGTGTCCTGAGCTGAAGAAAACTGCCAATGTAAGATGCTAGTCCACAGAAGAAGAAAAATTAAAATTGTAAAACTCTAGAGGACTGTAAAAATGGTAAATCTCTATGAGAAGGAAGGATTGTTAAGTTTGAATTTACTCCCCACTCAAAGACTACCCAAGTGTGGAAAATGTGAAAGAATAGATGTAGTATCAGTATTAGAGCGCTTCCTCAGAGACGGACTACAGGGCAGGGGAGGCGTTTTATAGACGATGATTGGGGAGGGATTACACAGCAACACAATCCAATATTAAGAGGAGACAGACAGCTCCATATCAGCCACTCTCCCTATCTGTCGTCTCCATAACCGGATCAGACCTACTGGGCCCTTCCTCTTGCCAGAGAAGAGAAAGAGAAAGCATACATAATAATGCAGAGGGAGAATCGAGGCAGGTCAGAAAAAGAAAATTGACTTCTTTGAAATCTTTGTTAGATCCATTCCAAGGTTTGAATAAATCTTTTAGAAGATTTGTTCTAGTGTAAAAAATGTTACATTGGTATCAATTTATAGGTAAACGCTATTAAACAACACTTTGGGATTGTTTTAACCTTGATTTGGACTGTAACTTTGACATTTTCTCTTCATGTGAGTGCACTGTAAACCCTAATGCTCAAAATACTTAATTGGTTTGAGTAGGACAAACTTAAATTTAACAAATTAGTTCAGTTAAATTAACTGTTATGAGTATTTAGAACTTTCTTTTTCTTTTGAGTTCACAGAACTGATATATTTTAAGTAAACTGAACTGTTTTATTGTTTTGAGTTGTATGAACTCATTTCTTTTAATTTAGACTAACTTAAGTTTAACTGAAACTGGGCAGCATGCTTTTCTCACAGCACTCGAAAGGGAGAGTAAATGATAAAATTAAGTGTTATATAATTTTTTTTTTTTTTTTTTTTTTTGTGCAAAATTAATGGATAAGGGAGATTTAGTAGTGAATAATGTTTTATGCTAATTTAGAAGAGTTTCTGTTAATATGGGTTTTTAGAGAGTTACCATCATGGTGACGAGGTGGATGCGGCTTGGTTTGAGAGCATGTAAGTTACATGTTTTAAGTTGCTGTACTCGTTCAGTAAGTGCTGTACCATGCTATTGTTAACATGTTAACATGTTAGCAAATTAGCATGTTGGCATTTTTTGAATTTTCTTATTAGGGTTTACAGTGAAGTAAATAACTAATTTGATTTGGAAGACCTCAAAATAAAAAAGTTAATTAACTAAATATTTTATGTTAATTGCTATCAAAGTGTATGAGTTAGCTAACTCAGTACTTCAAGTTAGGAGCAGTCATGCATGAGTACTACAAACTTAAAACTTGATAGTTCTGCTTAAAATTGGGAACATCATAAATCAAAAAAATTGATGTAACTGATTACCTCAAATTTTTTGAGTTAGCCCAACTTATTCGGGTTTACAGTGTGTCGAGGATAATGAAAGACAAACCTACAGTACGTAATTCATACAGTGTCCAAATTTAAAGGGTTAGTTCACCCAAAAATGAAATTTCTGTCATTAATTACTCACCCTCATGTCGTTCCACACCCGTAAGACCTTCATTCATCTTCAGAACACAAATTAAGATATTTTTGATAAAATCCGATGGCTCAGTGAGGCCTCCATTGACAACAAGATAATTAACACTTTCAAATGCCCAGAAAGGTGCTAAAAACATATTTAAAACAGTTTATGTGACTACAGTGGTTCAACCTTAATGTTATGAAGCAACAAGAATACTTTTTGTGTGCCAAAAAAACAAAAACACGACTTTTCAACAATATCTAGTAATGGGTGATTTCAAAACACTGCTTCGAATCTTTTGTTTCGAATCAGTGATTCGGAGCGCCAAAGTCACGTGATTTCAGCAGTTTGGCAGTTTGACATGCGATCCGAGCCACTGTAGTCACATTAACTGTTTTAAATATGTTTTTAGTAGCTTTCTGGGCATTTGAAAGTGTTAATTATCTTGCTGTCAATGCAGGCCTCACTGAGCCATCGGATTTTATCAAAAATATCTTAATTTGTGTTCTGAAGATGAACAAAGGTATTATGGGTGTGGAACGACGTGAGGGTGAGTAATTAATAACATTATTTTCATTTTTGGGTGAACTAACCCTTTAAAAATGTAAGAACAACACCACATTGACGTTTTAGAGAGACACTGATAAACTTTGCTACAGTGATGTTTCCCTTGTGAGAATGCACAGATTATTTATGTTTTTCAATCAATTAATCAATAAAGTAAAAATGTTGTAATGTTAATAATGTTTTTGATAACTTAAATACCAATCAGTGGTTCTCAAACTAGAGCCCAGGGCCCACTAGGAGGCTTCAGAATACCTCCAAGAGGCCAGGATGATTTTAAAGAGTTAGTTCACCCCAAAATGAAAATTCTGTCATCAATTACTCACCCTCATATCGTTCCAAACCTGTAGGACCTTCGTTCATCTTCAGAACACAAATGAAGATCTTTTTGATGACAGAATGCTGTCAGATTTCCTTCCATAGACTGCCTTCGCAACTGAAACTTTGACGCTTCAAAAAGTTCATAAAGAGATCATAAAACTAATCCACATGAATCAAGCGGTTTAGTCCAAATTTTCTGAAGAGGCTCGATTGCTTTTTATGATGAACAGATTTAATTCAATTCCATTTTCATAAACAGAAGCTCAACCGAACCTGAATGATGCACAAGAACTAACCTCTTTCGAAAGCTCAAATGTGCTGTGTAGCACACGAGAATGAACCTCATTGGTTAAGCAGCACGTTTGAGCTTCCGGAAGAGGTTTGTTCTTGTGCGTCATTCAGGTTCGGTTGAGCTTCTGTTTATGAAAATGGACACAGATGTTAAAGGGGAAAATGTAGACACTGTTTTGTATGTGTAAAATAGACATGACATAAGCAGAAACAAAACCCATGGTCACATGTGAAGGACAGGCCTCCATCTCCATTTGAGCACTTTCTCTCCACAGCACCAATCCTTATTCCCGTCCACAAGAACTCATTTTCTTATCGCTACAAAAACGTATATAAAAATGGAGAGAATCATCTATCAGAAAGCACCTATTCCTCCTCCTATTTGTTCTCGTCGTCTCTCTATCGCTCTGCCCTTGCTACCACCTCTTTATATCTTTTCTTGCTCTGCGCTGACTTCCCATTTTATCGCTTACTGCATATTTTGAGGAGAGGAAGTGTTCACTCTCTAGGAGAGCGCCAGAGACCTGCATTCTTCGCTCATGGGAGCAGCTGTGGTTTGATCTATTCTTTTGCCCTTTGCTCAATACAGTGAGACTTTTCTAAATCTCTCTCTTGATCTGTCAAAGGGATCTCCTTGACTTTTATGTGTGCCAGTGGAACCCTTCTAGCTCAGGGCTGAGCTTAGTCAGCGATATGTGTCCCTCTCTCTTTCTCTGTCTCTGTTGGGCCACTCACAACATTTTCCCATGGTGTGGTGGGACAGGACAGGCAGTCAGCACACATCTACCTCTCTATCACATGCTCTCATCTACTTTACCAGATGAATGTCAGTGAGAACAGAGAACGTCCTGACCTCTAACCTCACTCTCCTCACTAACCAATTTAGCAAACTAGCATTTTAATGGTTCTGCTTCATTTTAGGGCCCTTTCAAAACATAGATTATCGTACCAGTAAGTCAGCCTGCCAGCCCAGAACACATCCAATCAAATGAATGAAGGAATGAAGACTGATTATAAATGTTCTGAGTGTTCATTGGTGAATCTTAAATGAATCCCAAACCAACAAATAAAATATGAAAAAAAATTCTAATATTGTAAAGATTGCAAAATAATAATAAAAAAAAAACATTCAAAATGGATCTTAAAAATCTAATTTAGGTTTTACTAGTTTTTTTCTTAGTTTTACCCTGGATTTTGACATAGAAGCAACATAATTCTCATCTGTAATACAGCAATTTTAAATTAAATTTTACATTTACATTAATTTAAAAACATGTGTAAATAACTACAATTGCATGATTCAAAACCTGACATCTTTTTCAACAAGCTTGATCGCAGTTTAACTTGTTTAAACATAGCTCATTTTGGAACTGTTTCCATTCATTAGTAATCTCCTCTTTAATGAGGCCTATATAAATTTACTGCATGCATTGCAAATAAAATATATAGACTTATTTTCTGTGAATCTGTCTTGAATGAAGTTTTGGTACTCAAATGATTCCAGTCTTTCTTATCTAATAGAATTTTTCAGTTAGTTCAGGTGCTCATTCATCCTCGGCAACTCACCTCACCTGTGGTGTACCCTAGGGATCGATTCTGGCACCCCTACTATTCTTATTATACATGCTACTTCTAGGATCAATTATGCGTAGATTTGGTGTTTCATACCACTGTTATGTGGAGGACACCCAATTCTACATACCTATAAAACATAAAGATAACTTTGCATATATGAGATTAGAAGCTTGTCTTCACGAACTCAAGCTGTGACTCACTAATAATTTTATGTTACTTAACAATGATAAAACCCAAATCATCCAGTTTGGTCCAAATGATCGCTCTGATGGAAATTCTGTCGATCTAGGAACCCTCACACCATACCTTACCTCTGACATTATAAACTTTTCTTTTCTCTTGACAGTACTCTTAAATTAGACAAACAAATCAATGGCATGGTTAGTTTTACCACCTACACCAGCCAAAGTCAATCCTATCCCTTTAAGCAGGGAGGGATAGCTTTGAAACAGTTATTCACGCTTTTATTTCAACATGACTCGACTACTGTAACTCATATGTTGGGTTACCTCTCTCCTCCATCTCTCGTCTCCAAGTGGTCCAAAATACAGCTTCCCGTTTGCTCCCTGGCATCTGCAAACAAGATCATATCACCCAAATTCTATGTTCTCTGCACTGGCTGCCAGTCTGATACCAAATTGATTTTAAAATGTTATTATTCATTTATAAAGCTCTCAGCAACCAAGCCCCTAAATAACTCTCTGACTTAATTATCACTCACAACCCATCCAGATCACTTAGATCAAGAGATCAACATCTCTTCTCTGTCCCACGATCTCACCTACAATGCAGGAGTGATCAAGCTCCTACATTGGTTGAATTTAAATCCATGCTAAAAATGCATCTTTTCTCTAGTGCTTTTAATCCTCTCTAACTTTTATGTGTTTTCTGTTCTTATTTTTCTTTTTACCTTCATGTACAGCACTTTGGCCAGCTAAGGTTGATTTTAAATGTGCTCTATAAACAAAATTTGATTTGATTTATTCTTACACCAGTGCCAATTTTCTTATGGTTTTAAGCTAAATTCTCAATATATTTTCTTAATTTATTATGTTTTTTGAAATAAAAAAGGAACTTAATTCGATATAAAATTGGTGTTTTTAGACCAGTCTTGTTGCAAAACGTATCTACCGTTTTTCCTCAAACCCTTTGTGAATAAAAATTTTGAATGCAGCTCTCATCTCACCTCTAGATTGGCAATGGAGAGAAGATAGTCCACTTCATGAAAAGAAATTAAGCTCTCCGATATTAATTTCAAAATCCATTTGGATATGATTCCCTGCATAACTCCATTGATTTTTAAAAATCTTTTAATATGGAATGTTATTGTGCCCGTAAAGCAGAAGAGCAGTGTTGTTCTTGTTTTGATTATTTCTCTAATGTGTATTGACAGTGTGAATACACTGAGTTTATGTGGATTTTCTGTCCCACCTGCACACTTTTCTTTCCTCCAACTGCACGGCACGAAGAGTGACGCTACATTAGAGGAAGTGAAAGGATGTCACTGTCTATCTCTTCTTATTTTCACACCCCCTTACATTCTCTCCATCATTTTTAAACTCCTCCCTCAAGTCACCAACACTTTAAGGGTAACAAATGGACTTCAGATCCATTTGACCCTGAAGGGACATGGTTGAGGAAATGAAATATGATCTGTTGACATGGACACTATCAAGGTATTGTCACCTTGATATTTTATCCAAGAGGTGTAATTGCCAAACTCCATTCTGTGTCCATAATGCTAGTCAATCCAGGAGATCAGAGTGTTTTCACAGTGATTAATAACTGGTGCATGTAAGTCCTAGAAGGAGGGTTGTAAGACTAAACAAAATAAAACCAAAATTGTATTATCGAATTGCAAAAAGCGCAATTTAATTAAATATATGCAGTGTGCGTTTTTAGAGTTTGGGAGTGAGAATGAGAAGAACTGGCTAAATGAAAAGTTAGAAGAAGAGTAAACTAAGAAGTTTAAGACCGGATACCATCATCCACATTTCATGTCATGTGACTGGTCACTTTGGAGCTGCAGTTTCAGGCTCTTGTAGGGATAGTTCACGCAAAAATTAAAAATTTTGTTACCCTCATGTCATTCCAAACCTGTATAACTTTCTTTCTTTTGTGGAATGCAAATTTAGATTAATTTTATGAATATTCATTTGAGTGAATTCACATTGGCAGTACATTAAGTTAAGCTTACTAGTTAAGCTTGGTTCAGGGATCAGTCGTGAATGTTCTTGAGTGGCCTGTACAGTCTTCAGATTGAAATCTCATTGAAAATATTTGGTGGAATTTGTAGAAAGCAGTGGTAACCTGGAAACCAAAGACTATCAGTGATCTGGAAGCTTTTTCAAGCAAGGAATGGGCTAAGATTGCAGTAGAGAGGTGACAGAAGCTTCTAAGCACTTATTGGAGGATATAAAGAATAAAAGATTCTGCATAAAATGTGACTTTTGGGGGCTGAATAATTTTGTACACGTATGTTTAGAGCAAGTTTTATTTATTTATTTATTTTTTCATCAACTTTACATTCTCTGAATCACTCAAATGTGTATTAATAAACTTTGTATAATAGTTTACTGATGTCTTTGATGGATTGTTTTCATAAAATTTTGTTCTCAGCAGCAAAATATCTTAAGGGGGTTGAATAATTTTGTTTGCAACTATATATATATATATATATATAGTTGCAAACAAAATTACAAATTTTGTCATGTAATTTGTAATCAGTTACTGATTACAAATTACATGACAAAATTTGTAATCAGTAATATAATCTCTTAGATTACACATTTTTGGTAACGTAATCTGACTACTTTTGGATTACATTTAGATTACTTTTGTGCTAACCCTTATTTGATGTCACATATATTGTAGGATAATCTTGTACTGACAAATACAAAGAAAAAATATATTCCAAAAAATATATTCTAATTACCAACAAGAGCCTCAACAGATTCTTTTTAAAATGCAATGTATGGACAGTTAATACTTCAAAATACTAACACTAATGTACCTGTTAGTGTTTGCTGTAGTAACAGTGAATAAAACAAAATCACATCTGATTTTAAAACATATTTACTTAAAATTAAGTACATTTAGAAAACAGCAACATTACAAAAACAAATAATGAAAAACATGAAATTCACAGCAATATCACTGCTACATCATTTTTAATCTATATTTCATCTATATTTCCCCCTCACTGCCAGAAAAACTCAAAGAATCACGAACGTATATAAGCGGCAGGTTTATTATGAAAAAAATATAAATGTTAAAAAAATGAAAAATTAGGAGAATCAGTGAATTGTGAACAACTTACTGCCATTGTGTAAATAATATGTAATCATGTAATCCATAAAAAAGTAACTGTAGTCGTATTACGACTATTTTAAAAAGTAGTTTACTCTAATTACAAGTACTTGATTTTTGGAATCTGATTACATAATCCAGATTACATGTAATCCATTACTACCCAGCTATATATATATATATATATATATATATCTATAAGAGACTAACAATAACTGTTTCAGGAACAAATCGCCTTAGCTCAGTATAAAAACCATTACGCTTATGGAATGTCCTCATAATGATAGGAGTGTGTGTGTGTGTGTGTGTGTGTGTGTGTGTGTGTGTGTGTGTGTGTGTGTGTGTGTGTGTGTGTGAGAACATCTCAATCACCTGTTCCTGTCTATATGAAATGCACCTAGACCTTTACACACACTCACATGCTTACATTTAGTGCTATGCAAATGCCAAAGCTTTCTTTGCAGATAAAACAGAGCTGCTTGTCCCAGGGCACTTTAATTTTTTTCTTTGAAAAGCAGTTCATCTCTCCTGCAGACCAGGTGGTCATGAAATGCTTCTCAATCATCATAACATGCCCAGAGTATTACAGTCAAATCTATATGGGTAACTGCACTATAATGCATATCAAGATGATAACAATTACAAATGCTGCCTATATAACTGTTCATCTCCACAGCCAGCAGCGGGAACATCAAGTAAAAATCAAATCGCTGCTTCTCTCTGTTTGAGACTGTACTGGGAACCCAGAGATCATTTGAGAGTGTGTGTAGAGTTTAATATTCATCTCAGTCATGGATGAAGTGTTGTTGTTTTTTTACTCCTTTCCTGTCAGTCTTATTTATTTCAATGTAATTTTTGTTTGTTGTTTTTTTGTTAATAATTTAGTTAATAAATTAATAATAAATTTAAATCATTTATAACAATGCCATTAATATAAAATATAATACCACATACTTCAAGGCACAAGCTGATTGGCCTCTGCTGATCCTGCAGCCAATGACATTGCTTGCTCAAAATTTAAAGGGGACATATCATGAAAATCTGACTTTTTCCGTGTTTAAGTGCTATTATCGGGTCCTAGGTGCATCTACCATCCCAGAAAACATGAAAAAAAGACAACCCAGTAACTGTTTTGGTAAGCCTTTCTCTGCAAGCATGTGAAAAAAAAAAAAAAAAAAAAGAGCTGTTCAGATTTAGCTCCCCTGTACTTTCCACCCATGGCACCGCCATTTTGTTTTTGCAAGCGACAATGGTGTACCAGTAACACCAGTCCTGGAGTGCAGCTGTCCTGCACAGTTTAGCTACAACCCTGATCAAACACACTTGAATGTCTTCAGGATTACTAAAGCTACGTGAAAGAAGGTGAGTTGTGTCAGAGCAAAACTCTGCAGGACAGCAGCACTCAAGAACGGCCGTCCCTGAGCTTGTGATATGTCTCAGCTATGTAAACATTATCACTGATCTGTTAACAGCTATAATTGTAAACATATGAGTCTCCATAAACTCCTGGCATCTGAGCCACTAAAGACGCAGTGGTGTAATTTTATTTATGAAGGGAATGTGTCCAGATAAATTCATATACCAGTATGTGCAAGTCATTTTACACCAGACTGTTTTGCACACGAGGGTCAGAAAAACAGGATTTGCACAGAAGTTGATTCTCAAAGATGGATCGTTACCAACTGTTCAAGTTCATATATATATTTCGTGATGTTTGTTAATTGTCTTTCTGAATGTTTTTTGTTAGCACATTGCTAATGTACTGTTAAATGTGGCTAAAGTTACCATTGTTTCTTACTGTATTCACGGAGACTGGAACTATGTCGTTATTTTCATTTTTAACCTGGAAATGCTTGCAGTATATAATTCATAAACGCATCTTCATTCTTATTGAGTCTCTCCAACAGTGTGAGGCTTTAGCCACGTTAGCCGTGCATCACGCTATCAAACTCATTCAGAATTGAATGTTAGCAAACATCCTCAAAATACATGCCATACCTACATGATCTGACATGCTACATCAAGAACAGGTTGTAATGATCCATTTTAAGAGTTATATTTGCTGTGTGAGCTTCTCCTGTATTATTTATGCCTCAGTGTATTGGAATCGCGAGCTTAGGGGCAGGGAGTACGAGGGAGTTTTTCTCCCACCCAAAAATAGGCAGTTAAAACATGATATAATAAAAATACATGGGGTATTTTGAGCTGAAACTTCACAGACACATTCTGGGGACTTATATTACATCTTGTAAAAAGGGCCATAATAGCTCACCTTTAAATAGTTTGGGTTATTGTTTGCTGGAAGCTAGTCCTGCAGCACGCTAGTTTTTCTGATACCCTCCACCTCCCCCAGCTCCACCTGCCTAGATCTGCTACAGATTTATATATGTCTATTTATGCAGCAGCAGCATATCTTACATGCTCACAGCAGCTTGTCTACGTATCTATTAGCAGTAGCAAGTCCATACTTAGCAGATCTAGTCCACCAAGACCAAATACATTAACATTGCCATATTCAATAACATGCTAAAACTATTCTGAGAGTTGTCACGATTGAAATATATAGAGACTTTTAGGTGTGTGTCTATACAGCGATTGGCTTTCAAAAATGAACCTATACCCTCAGAAATATTTACTAGAGTAAAAAGGGACAACTAGCCACAGTTACCACTTTTAGGGGTGTGTGTGTGTGTGTGCGTACAGGTATGCATGCACATACAGCCTGTACCTGTCCATAGATACAAGCAAATGGTTGTATCTATGTGCGTAGCAATGGCTGCTGTTCTCTTCCCTTTTCTGGGCTGGTTACACAGGGGGCATCTATTAAAGGAAAGGTCCCTGTCAGCCTATGATTTAGCTCTCGCTCCTCACACTGCCACAGACCTACAGGATATGGGCCAGGGGGGCCAGCTGAGTTTACCAAACTTTCACAGGGGACCAAAATAGCCCCTCTGTGTGAGCCTATAGAAATAGGGGGACTGGGGCTAGTTGTCACAGTTTTACTCGAATTAGTTTGTTTAGTCTGTGAATATTTCTGTATATGCACATCTCTTGAAGTCTTGGCTTTCAAAAAAGCTATTGAACATTTACATTTTTATTGCCTGGGAAAAAACAGCTAGGAGTTTAACAAATCCTTAACACTTAGTATAGTATTGGGGTAAGTTTTCACATTAAACAGGCTATTGTAGAGTTTACAGCTAAATTTAACCGTAAAACTATTATAAAACAATTCATGAAACAGCAAAACTATAAAAGGCATCTCTATTCCACTGATATTGCAGTGAAGAGGGGGGACTTTCAGAGCAAAATAGAGACAGCGGAGATAGCGTGTGACGGAGAGAATATGATAAAATCATTGCAGAGATGGCAGGTTACAGACGGGCTGTGATCAAGGGGGATGATTGCTGTTAAATTGACTTGTTCTCTTCTGCGGGCTGTCGCAGGAAAGTGTGTGGGTGTCCCTCCCGCTCTCTCCTGGGGCCTCCTCTGCCACTGCCCGGTCATTCAGGCTTGAAAAGGGCAGCTTGACTGATACCAGACCTTCAGAGGCTCTCCTGCACACCAGAATGTTAATGCCTTCAACGCTCGACTCCAGTGACTACCACTGAACACCAACGTACACCCTTCTAGTAGAGCGAAAAAACCGTTGAGGTTTGGCGTGATCCAAGCTTTTGGCACCTCCTGCTACATCCAAATGCAACTTTAAAGATAAATATATTCTCCTCAAATCATGTACGAAACCATATTAATTTTAAGGCCTGCTGAATGTATGACATGGTAATTCGGTCCAATGCATAAAAAAAAGGCAAACGGGCTGGATGAAAATGCTGATTCACTCTCTGACTGTAGGTGGCACTTTTAGAAAAGCAGAAATACCCTGGTTACTCTGGGACACAAAGAAGAAAGGAGGTTGGTTTTTTTAAAAAGCCGTTCAGATTTTTGTATTCATTATGGTTTGTATCAAACTACACCAAAAACAAGAGTACAGAGACAAGAGATTCTTCCTCTGATATTCACTGTCAGTTAGCAAAATAGTCATTTGTGAGCGCCACCAAGTCATGGTTTTATGTAACAGCGGCTCTGGGCATGCAACCAAAAGAGCAAATCTTATCAGTTGTCCAGTTTTATTCAATTGCGAAAGAAAAGAAATTAAAACACCTCTCTGTAAAAAAAAAAAATCCACTGCATTGAAAGCATGCAGATGTTCATGTCAGGCTGAACAGATGCATTAACAGCCATTCATTCAAATGAAAGTGTATTTTGTACAGAATTTTCACACCAAATTTTCATCTTGGTGTGAACAGGCCTTCACGCTATCTTGGTTAGGTTTAGGGTTTGGGTATGGAGTTGAACTTTATGGTTAGGTTTAGGTTCGGTTTGTATGTTTTCCCCACAATTTCGTCATCTCATTTTAATTTGAATGCGGAGCAGGCCTAATCAGATTTCAAAGTTGGAGGGGTTATCCTGTATAACACTGCAGAAATAGAAATCAAGCCTCAAGATGTCCTATTAAATGTTGCAGCTAATAGAACAAAAGCACATGCAGATTTAAATCCAAAATTTACTTCAGTTTTGACGCGGATGGCCAATTTCAACACCTTGTAGACAAACAAATTTGTGCAAAAAACATTCAAGGTGCATTTACAAACTGAGCATACAGCTTACGTGTGGTTAGAAAAATCGGATTACGCACGTGTACTGTGCTCGTGATGAAATGTAAGTCATGACGATGTTCTAGCCTGAACATTAAAACTGAAGTGTTCTTTGAGCTTTAAGTGGATGAGGTAGCTTTTATCCCTTGTTGCACATTTCCCTTTAGTACTAATTGCACAATATAAGACCTTGTCGTGGCACCTGCTCATGCACCCTCTCCAAAGCATTTCCTCTATAGTCATCGTATCGTCTTTAGCAACACCACAGCTAACATCTCTCACCATTCCAGCAGCAGTCCTGAGTCCCCACCCTAACACTGACACGCAGTACTGCACCACAGCATGCTCTCCTGTTCAACACACTTAATGTCTCTGAATTTATTACATTCTTTTTATTAGTGGTGCTTGCTGAGGCAAGCTTGACTATTATTATTGTCATTCATACTAAGAGTTAGGGATTTGTTCTTTACTGCTAAACTTGAGTGTTAAAATTTGGCATGTAACTCCTCCAATGGCATTTCTGCTGCAGACATCAATAATAACTAAATGTGGCTTTTTGACGAAAGTTGTGTTACTTTTCTAAGAGATCAGACTTATTTAATTTGGTGGATGATAACAGACAGGGCTTGACATTAACAGCTGCCAACCCGCCAAATGCAGGCGTATTTCAGCAGTGGTGTGTAACGCATTCACTCCTAGCCACCTTGGTGGGTTGAATTTTATATATAATATATTTTTCAATTGTAGTCTTTAAAAAGGCATCTGAAATAATAAACTAAGTGCAATGTATAGTGTTGTCAAAAATATCAATTTTTCAATACATATTGATAGTGAAATATCTGAAACACTTCCAATACTCATTTTCCACAGAATAGATACATGCGCTTTCTCTCTCTCTTCTCTCTGACAGCGAGGCGGCACACAAACCCTCCTCCCCTTACTTGCTCGTTTCATTTGCTCAAGATGAATATTGTTGGTGTTACAGGGCTTGAATTTCAGCATAATTTTACTCATTCCTGCATATTTTGTGCTCACCCCCAAAGTGCGCGCACATAAAGCCGCCTCTCTGTACTAAATTGAGATCTTTTTCACTGCTTATTGCACGTAAACAGTCAAATACACACAAAATAATGTCAAAATGCCAGTCTTGGCGGGTATTCACATAAACACAGTCAGTTATGTTTTAAGTGAACATAAACAGTTGAGAAAGAAAACGCATGTGTAATGGAACAGCGTCAGGTCTTAAAGTGACAGCAGCCTAATATACCTGCTGCCAAATTATGAGGTAATATAAAAAATATCTATATGGCAGTTTTTCTCCATGGTATCAATGTCAAAATTGTGACCAGTGAAAATGCTGAGTGGCTAGTAACTTTGGATAACCACTAGCCACAGTGGCTGGTGAGCAAAAACGTTAATATCAAGCCCTGATAACAGATGTAAAAAGCCTACAGAAGTATCCATAACTAGGTACTGCAAACACCGCAAGAACCGGCGAACATTAAACGTTACTTTTAATGACTAAATAAACAAACAACGAAACGAAAGTAAAGCGGCAGCCCTTCAAGGATGACTGCCGCATATAAACATATTAAACACAACATAAAGTCCAGGCCTGGTCCTCTCTCGTCCTTCACTGTTCTCACTCCTCCTTTTATCCTTCCGAAGCTCCTCTTTGTGATTCGAGACCTGTGTGTGGCGAGCAGGTACGCTCATTAACATTCGTGCCACCAGCCTCGCTCCATTCCCACGACTCTCAGCCCCGCCCTGCTTGCCACGGTGGAGTAGTAACTTCTGCTAATTAATTGGTTCGAGATCAAATTAATTATCAGGTTATATTGCAGTAGTTCCAACCACACAAGTTTACAATACTGTTTGCGAATGTACATTGGAACTATGGTTTCAGAAAAAAACAAGGGCCAGATTTACTAAACAGAGCAAATTAGCTTGAAAGCACAATTCCAAAAAAGCACCAATGGGAGTGGAAAGTTCTGCACGTGATCTACTGACGATGAGCAAATTAAAGAACACAGACGCAGCAGGATCATTGACCAACACAATCTACCAAGAGAAGTGCAAATTAGCGTCTGGTTTAAGACATGCTTTTTTGGGGCATTAAATAATGGTGCAAACAACAGTAAATTGACTAGCGCAAACCTTAGTAAATCACCTTGCATAATTCATTTAAATACTCTCCTCCCACCTGATAGGGAAACTCCTACAAATGCATATGAACAACTGCATAGCAACACTCTGCAACCACTCACCATTGGTTCATCATCACATTTGAAGGCTTTGCATTTTTTTTTTCTAAAAAAAAAAAAAAATGTAGGTGTTTAAGTCAGGAAGTATGTTAGATTTGAAATTTTCGAAACTGCCAGAATATGTTTGTTGGGAATTTTGTTACTGCTCTACTGCTCTAAAGAATATATAGAGTGGAGTCAGTGACACACTGAGTAAGAAAGATAAAACAAGAGAGAGTGACAAACTGGAAGGGAGAGAAAGGTAAGGAATGAGGACAAATTAGCGTTTCAGTGCTGTCACTTCTGTTCAAGCCTCTCTGAAGTCATTTATCAATGAACAGAGCTTGTAAATAACAGTGGAGAAAACAAGCAATGATGTTCCTCACGCACCAGTAGGAACTGACACAAAGGTCTCTGTGAAAATCCCTGGTGCGCCTTCCACTGAATACAGTCAAACAGCAACTCCTGCATTGCAGTAAACAGACAGTGGAGAAGACACAGACAGGAGTGATCACACCCACCCACAAACACACACTATACACTGTGCCATATTTAATATATAGAGCTCTTTCGGTTCTATAATAGCCACTGTTGTAGTGCTGTACTCTGTTTTGGAGTATAATGAGCTGTCTCATAGGCAGCTGCCTTCTAAGGGACTGTCAGAGAATGTCACAATGACTGATTTAGTTGACTAAACTTACTCTAGGCAGTAACTCAACACGCCACACAAATAGCATTCCTCAATCAGACTCAACTGATTTCAATGGCATTCAACATTAGCATGTTGCTATCTTGAATCAAAGCACAAAATATCAACTTTTACTAAAAATGTTTAATCAAGGACATTAACTTGCCCTCTCAACAACATCCCTGATGACGTGTGCACCGCACAAGAGGGCTGTGCAGTAATTTCTCTCCTCCAGCAGCCTGTCACTCACATGAGATCCTAGCATTTAGAAATCGACAATTTTCCAATCAATTCCCAATGGACAAAATCAAGTCCCGTGTGTGTGTGTGTGTGTGTGTGTGTGTGTGTGTGTGGTTACTGCAGTAATCTAACTATCAGCGACTGTGTGAGACTATTACTCATGGTAAAAGAGGCAGTATTAGAAGTTTAGGGGAGCTGTCAGTAACTTCAACTGTTCTGAAATCGCTTCATTAATCCAAGCGGTTTTCATTCATCTCTCCAGTCGCAGTGCATCTGCCTGAGGACGGGCCTCCGCGTCTGCTACTGCACCAAACCGGCTCAGCGAGCAGAGCCCAAATGATGACACAACTGTGCCAGAAGCTGTTTACTAAAGAAAACATGAATAATGACAAGAACCGTCGAGGAATCGTCCAGAGTGCATGAGGAACAAGAGCAAGCGGGACAAATTCAGCAGGAAAAGCTAGTGACAGAAGGACAATAATTGGTGGAAGAGCAGGAGGAGTTGGTCACCTGACCTTTGTCTGCCTTTGTAATTAGCAGGTTGTCCCTGAGGATTGGCCCCATCACCCTATTGACTACGCCAGGATCCCACAATCCTTTGGCTCTCCTCTGGTGGTGTCTTTCTTTAGCCCTGATTTTGGATGTTGGCAGGCAAGTTTCCTTTCGTTGGCATTGTGACGCTGTAGCAGCATGCCAGCTGTTTACACCTCTTTGTCTTTCAGTTACGCCATGTTCCTCCTTTGCTTTCCTCCTCTAGACACTGATGATGAACTGCTGCAACTACTTCCACTACACTAGCGCCCTCCTCCTTCCCTCGGTCTCTCCTCTTTTTTTCTTTGACATGAATTCCTGTGTGTTTTAAATAATTTCGCTGCATTCTCACTTGGATCTAGCACTTCATTTTGGCAGTAGACACTTGCAGAAATCATAGTTAATGCTCTTAACATCAGCCGATTATCTGACTATTAATTGAATTAGTTGTCACACTAAGAGCTCAAATGGGCCCTGAGGTTAATTATATTTTGGGTGCATTTGAATCTACTGCCCAGGACTTAATGTGAAAAAATCCTCTAAAGATTTAGAGAGAGTCAGAAAATTAAAATCAATAGCGATTCTCAGCTGTGAAACTGCCAAAAAGGCAGGATTTGCCATTAATTCTGAAAAAAACAAAGTTGATCTGCTTAGAAATGTGAAACTTGAAAATAAATTGTTGGTTTTGTGACAACTCCGGATTGTTGTTTAAATCTGATCAGAATGAATCTGTAAGTCAATCTCTAAAGGGTTAGTTCACCCAAAAATGAAAATTCTGTCATTAATTACTCACCCTCAAGTTGTTCCACACCCGTAAGACCTTTGTTCATCTTTGGAACACAAATTAAGATATTTTGGATGAATTCCAAGAGGTACAGTCAAACCAAAAATTATTCAGACATTTTTGATATTTTTTATATATTTGTACTAGTGGGTGCAGGACACTGTAGTTCATTTATGTAAGTGAGGATAGCAAAATAAAGTAAACTGTGACATATTTTACCCAAAAATTCTTCATACAGCGGACTACCAGTAAAATTGATTGACCTGACCATGTTTTGCTTAGATGTTATCTGACATAATTAAAATTATTTTTTTCTGACACAGTTTAATTCTAAGATCTTGTCATATTTTATTACCATTTTTTTTAAACTATAGTGAATAAACTGTATTAATGAATGAAATGTTCAAGGTGTCTGAATACATTTTGGTTTGACTGTATATGACTCGTACATAGACAGCAATTTCAGATTTTATCAAAAATGTCTTAATTTGTGTTCTGAAGATGTACGAAGGTCTTACGGGTGTGGAACAACATGAGGGTGAGTAATTAATGACAGAATTTTCATTTTTGGGTGAACTAACCCTTTAAGTGATATCAGGCAGCAATAAAACACCAACAACTTTTATTCCTTTTCACATTATTATTTTTACCAGGCAGATTATCATTTAATAACAACTTATTTTCACATGATTCCTTGCACAAAACTATGTCCTGACCTCAAAACACATTTTCCATAGTGCATGCATTTGTAATTTTTAATTTTGACATTTGCTTCATATAATCTGCTCCATCTGCTTGAACTTCTAAGATTAGATATTAAATATTCTTAATTCTTTCATATATTAATAACTTTCAGTTACATAAAAACATGGATTGACCTATTTGATACTGAAAAGTAAGACTGATTACCCCTAACTAACGGCTAGTTGGTCATAGTAGTTCTTAAGACTGAGTCTTAACATAATGGCTATGTTTATGCAACTGGCCCATGCATATGTATGGCTTTTTTTAAACAGTAGCTCACCTTGGACAGCAATGCATTTGCAATGGGGAGCACTCGGGTCAAGATAAAAGAGCTCAAAGAAGCAAGATAAAATGGTATTGTTGCCTCGTTAAGTAAATTTTTTATCTCACATTTGCTTTGTTAACACTATCGGTTAGATGTAGAGTAGGGTTGTCACCAGACATTTAATTTCCGAACTTCCGTGAAACATATCACAACCAGTGTACTAAAACTTGGCCAGATTCACGTTCATCTGTTTCGGATAAAACGAAACACACTTTTAGCATCACTTACTGGACATTTCACTTTGAAAGTGTTATATATACAAACCTGATTCCAAAAAAGTTGGGACACTGTACAAATTGTGAATAAAAAAGAAATGCAATGATTTACAAATCTCAAAAACTTAAATTTTATTCACAATAGAATATAGATAACATATCAAATGTTGAAAGTGAGACATTTTGAAATGTCATGCCAAATATTGGCTCATTTTGGATTTCATGAGAGCTACACATTCCAAAGAAGTTGGGACAGGTAGCAATAAGAGGCCAAAAAAGTTAAATGTACATATAAGCAACAGCTGGAGGACCAATTTGCAACTTATTAGGTCAATTGGCAACATGATTGGGTATAAAAAGAGCCTCTCAGAGTGGCAGTGTCTCTCAGAAGTCAAGATGGGCAGAGGATCACCAATTCCCCCAATGCTGCAGCGAAAAATAGTGGAGCAATATCAGAAAGGAGTTTCTCAGAGAAAAATTGCAAAGGGTTGAAGTTATCATCATCTACAGTGCATAATATCATCCAAAGATTCAGAGAATCTGGAACAATCTCTGTGCGTAAGGGTCAAGGCCAGAAAACCATACTGGATGCCCGTGATCTTCGGGCCCTTAGACGGCACTGCATCACATACAGGAATGCTACTGTAATGGAAATTACAACATGGGCTCAGGAATACTTCCAGAAAACATTGTCCACAATCCACCGTGCCATTCGCCGTTGCCGGCTAAAACTCTATAGGTCAAAAAAGAAGCCATATCTAAACAAGATCCAGAAGCGCAGGGCCAAAGCTCATTTAAAATGACAGTGGCAAAGTAGAACACTGTTCTGTGGTCAGACGAATCAAAATTTGAAGTTCTTTTTGGAAAACTGGGACGCCATGTCATCCGGACTAAAGAGGACAAGGACAACCCAAGTTGTTATCAGCGCTCAGTTCAGAAGCCTGCATCTTTGATGGTATGGGGTTGCATGAGTGCGTGTGGCATGGGCAGCTTACACATCTGGAAAGGCACCATCAATGCTGAAAGGTATATCCAAGTTCTAGAACAACATATGCTCCCATCCAGACGTCGTCTCTTTCAGGGAAGACCTTGCCTTTTCCAACATGACAATGCCAGACCACATACTGCATCAATTACAACATCATGGCTGCGTAGAAGAAGGATCCGGGTACTGAAATGGCCAGCCTGCAGTCCAGATCTTTTTCTCCCATAGAAAACATTTGGCCCATCATAAAGAGGAAGATGCGACAAAGAAGATCTAAGACAGTTGAGCAACTAGAAGCCTGTATTAGACAAGAATGGGACAACATTCCTATTCCTAAACTTGAGCAACTTGTCTCCTCAGTCCCCAGACGTTTGCAGACTGTTATAAAAAGAAGAGGGGATGCCACACAGTGGTAAACATGGCCTTGTCCCAACTTTTTTGAGATGTGTTGATGCCATGAAATTTAAAATCAACTTATTTTTCCCTTAAAATGATACATTTTCTCAGTTTAAACATTTGATATGTCATCAATGTTGTATTCTGAATAAAATATTGAAATTTGAAACTTCCACATCATTGCATTCCTTTTTTATTCACAATTTGTACAGTGTCCCAACTTTTTTGGAATCGGGTTTGTACACTTTGAAAGTATGCATTGGTTGCTTTAATGACTAACGCAAAGCCAAGAGAAGAGAATAGCTTTCATTCTGGAGTGATGAAATGATGTGACTGGAATAAAATTCTTTGCTGTGGCTATTTCCATAAACAATATTTGATGCATCCTACATAAACACAGTTTTAACATGTTTGCATAATCTGACAAAATGACAGCTGCACAAGTGGTATTTGTCCTGATTTTGCTTTGTTTTCTTTATACAGAATTAATCTCAAGCTCTTTACTGTTGCCTTCATGGTAAACAAGTAAACTCATTAAAGAAAAAAAAAACTTTATTAGGGACAGAATTGTTTGTTGTGGTGGAAAAAAATGGCACAACTGTAGGGAAGTCGTAATTTGTGTAAAAAATGATTGGGAAAAAAATATTTTCACACAATAAATATTACATTTCCTTGTGCATATTTTAGGGCATCATAGTTTTAAAGCATTTTGTTATTTTCATAGTTTAAGATTTAAAGTCTGGGTCTGAGACAAGGGCTGGAGACAAGTATAAAGCAGCACCTGCATATACTGTGCCCAAAAATGCTCATTAATTTATTAATTTAACCGTTCAATACATAGTGAATGACACATGTGAGTGAATAAATGATTTGAAGACACTACAGCACTTTGTGAACGCCATTGCTTCACCAACAGTGAAAAAAACTACTTGAAATTCTATTTGACTAGTCAAAAACCAAACATTAAATTTGAATTGGATTTCAAAACACATAAGAGTGTGTTTTGGATTGGGTTTGTAAAAAGTGCATTTTATGTGTTTTATATACTATATTTGTTTTTTATAATAAAACAGATTTGTGTTGGATTTGTGGGAGAAAAAAAAATGACTTTTGCTTCCTGTTTTATCAAATCCTTAGAGAAGCCTGAATGTGATCTGAGTGTATTTGTATTTGTAATTTAGCCCAATTTAAACACACTGCAGGGGTCTATTGTCTGTTTTCTTTTCACTCTCTCTTTTTTCAGTCATTTTTTACCACCTCACTCCGCTGCTAGTGTTTGGTCCTGGAGCATGACATGAAATGAGATGTGCTGAAGAGAATGAGTTTGATGTGACTTGCTGATGAGCAGAAGCTTTGCTTATGAGAGAGAGTGTGTGTGTGTGTGTGTGTGTGTGTGTGTGTGTGTGTGTGTGTGTGTGTGTGTGTGTGGCACGGGTAACCACAGCATCCCACTGGGAACAATGAAAATGTCATTTTATGTAAGTTTCCTGTTCAAGCAGGATGCAGAATACTGATAGATGTTTTTAATGTAGAAGCAGTTGTCCATGAGGAAACTCTGAGCTACATAATGAGGTGGGAATCTCTCTCCATGGAGGGGAAACTGTTTAATAGAGCTCACAGGCCTAAGACATCATTGGCAAGCAAATCTACAGTACTGTGTTGAATATGAGCGGGTCATTTCATTTGTCTGAAAATTACAGCTAAATTTTACTCTCACATAATGGGTCATGTCAAACAGAGGATGTTCCCAAGCCCAGAGTATCATGACTTTGCGTATTTCTTGAAATTGATCAATATTACGTTTTCCTATTGAGGGTATTCACAATTTTTGTACTGTTCTTACACGTTGTCATACCAATATACCTTTATATGATGCCAGTGCACCCATATAGAATACTGTTTTTAAATGTTTGGGGTCTGTAAGATCTTTTAAATGTTTTTGAAAGAAGTCTTCTTTGATGAATAGAAAGATACAATGGAAGTCTATGGGGTCCATCAACTGTTTGGTTACCCACATTCTTCAAAATATCTTCTTTTGTGTTCAACAGAAGAAACTCATACAGGTTTAGAGCACCTTGATGGTGAGTAAATGATGACAGAATTTTCATTTTTGGGTGAACCATCCCTTTAATATGGGGTTAGGGTTTGGTTTAGGGTTAGTGGCATGTATTTATGCATGATTACAGGGGGCAGTCGTGGCCTAATGCACTGTAAACCAGAATAAGTTGGCAAAACTCAAAAAAATTGAGGTCATCAGTTACATAAACTTTTTTTAAGTTTAAGTTAGCAGAACTGGCAGATTTCAATTTTGTACTCATACATTTTAATTCATACATTAAACTTAAAATTATTATGTAATCTTAAATTTATATTAAAGTTAAGATTACGTGATAATTTATAATTTAATTTAATTTATAATTTATTTAAGGGTTTATTCTGAGATAACAAGCTAAATGTACATTATCCCGCTTATTACTTGCCATATAAGTGAATAATTAGACACAAAATATTGATCTGAGTCGAAATATTTTATTAGCTCTTTAAACGAAAAGCCTCCTCGGAGAGAGCAGACTGCAGTTGCTAGTGCGGCAATTTAAGGGATACGGTACAGTCACAATACTCATTATACGGCATTTCACTACATAAATAATTATGGGGATAAGAGATATTGATCTTAGATGAAACTGTTTTAAAATTGTACCTGTTTGTTATCTTAGAATCCAACAATGTACAAAAAAACAGTAACAAAATGGCAGCAGCTGCGTTTGTATGAAACGAGAGAGAGTGAGTCCACGATACAGAATGACATAATTAAATAACTGTACACAAAATATTGATTTGACTGACATTTAATAGTTTATTAGCTCACTAAACACAAAACTTCGATGAAGAAAAAACACTTCTAGCAAGCGTATAGCACTGTTGACTTCAGTATAACCCGGATGAGCATGTGTTATCTGTTTTTAGCGGTTGTTATCGGGGAATAACATACCGCTGGATGGCACGATTGACCAATTAGAAACAAGTATTTCACAGAGCCGTGTAATAAATTGGGATAGCAAAGCATTAAACACTACTAAATCCCCCACTTAACATTAATCTTGCATAAAAAAACATTATATAACAATTAATTTGAGCATTTATCCTCCCTTTTGTGTGTCATGGCAAAGCATGCTGGGAAATAGAAATCCCAGCCCAGTTTCAGGTAAATTTAAGTTTGACTAAATTAAAAGAAACATTTTCATAAAACTCAAAACAATGAAACAATTCAGATCACTTCAAATCTGTCAGTTTCGTGAACTCAAAAAAAAAAAAAAAAAGTTCTAAATACTCATAAAAAGAGCCTGGTCTCATTAGAAAAACATACCTGTGGGAACATTTTCGTGAGTCGCAAAATACGTACGTATCACTGCAGTTTCAATGTGAAATGTCCATTGAGTGGCACTAAAAGCATGTTAATTTTTTTTGCCGGAACAGATAAACGTGAATATGGTACGTTTTTATGACGTTGGTTTTTATACGAATCACCGCAGTTCTGATTTGAAATTTTGTCTGGTGAGTGGCGCTAAAAGTGTAGTGCCCCATTATTTTTTAAAATAACGTACCACCAACACTACACCTAAACCTACCCGATAGTGTTAACAAAAGCAAATGTGACATAAAAAGCATTCATAATCATGCCGTTTTAGCATGTTTTGATCTCTCATCTTTGAGCTCTTTTACCGTGACTCATTTTTTCCCGGATTCGTACCCAAAGCTTCCTCGTCCTAAGTCCAATTCCGTATCAGCTGAGCTAACAAGCAAACTTATGTCAGAAAAGCGAAATATATGGAGCTTTTTAACCGATGCAAAGTCCAAAATATATTCGTTTACAAATCGTGCACTTTGGTAAAAAGCGTTTTGAAGTCATAACATAATATTGTGCAAGGAGATGTAAAAACAAGTCTTTATTAATCCATAATCTGACCCTGTAATCGTAACTGTGTATGAAAACAATTAAAAGCACTTGCTTTTTTACTGCCTCTTATGTTCATTTCTGTTGGAAACTGCAGTGATATGTATGTATTGGTACGTATTTTTGTGACTCGCGAAAATATTCCCACAGATATGCCTTTCCATGAGACCAGGTTGCATAAAAGTTAATTTGATTGAACTGATTTGTTTGATTTGAGTTTGCTGTACTCAAACCAATTAATTATTTAGAGCGCTAGAGTTTACAGTGTGGTTAGAGAGTCAGACTGGTACCCTGTAGGTTGCGAGTTCGATTCTCATTACCTGCAAGAGCAAGGCACCTAACCCCCAATCGCTCCCTGGGCACCACAGCAAAAAAAGCTGCCCACTGCTCCAGGTGTGTGTGTCCACGGTTTGCAGTGTGAGTGTGTGTGTGTGTGTGTGTGTGTGTGTGTGTGTGTTCACTACTCTCTGCTCCTAATGTGTGTGCGCTAACTTGGATGGGTTAAATGCAGAGGACAAATTTTGAGTATAGGTTACCATACTCAGTTATTACTATAGTAATTACATGCAACATGTGTAACATGGACACTGTAAAATAAAGTGTAAATCCGAATATTTAACAATAAATATCTATTAATTTTAATCTGGTCAAGAATACAAACTGCAATGTAGTCATAGAGATCTGTTGAAATTTTACACAATTAAACATACATTTTCAGCAAATTATGCATCAGAGGAGCACTTTGATTCGTTTATTATTTATTTGACTGACTTGATTAGTTTGACCTGTACTGAACATCCATCCCTCGGCATGTTTGATTTCCAGCAAGTGAGGAGGGAAGTATAAGCATAGACATTTTGGGGATGCTACTTTAAAATTAGAGCTTTTCAAGATATACAGTAAGCTGTTCTTAATTTAAAAGGTAGTTCATTACTGAAAAAGCTACACTGTTTTGAAAAATGTAGTTGGCTTTACATTTTTAGTTAACCACTCCCTAACACTGAGCTGCTTAACTTACCTGCTCCCTAGTGAATGTAGACGATGTTGCCTGTACAGTAGCACCTAGTATACTGTGGTTTAAAATACTGTATTGCTTTTTTTATATATACCTAAATTGGATTCCAGGTGCTCCCTATGGCCAGTCGTTCCCTGCTTCAACTTATAGTAGAGTAACACAGTTAAAGTTTACTGTAGAGATATGTTTCTCTCTTTCATTTTCTTACTTATTCCCAGTAGTTGGTTGTAAAACACTCAACCATATTATTTTTATTTTTTAAAAGATTGTTGAGAGCAGAGGCTCTAGTCATTAAAGCCTCTTTCTCATTTTCGCTCTCGTTGGGTTCAGCAATATCGATAGCACGCTTGCCAAGTGAGTACAAAGAACGGATGGGGAAAAAAAATTCACTTCGCTTAGAAATGTCATATGGACCAAATTTATGAGGCTGGCATATCAACTCAGCTTTAAAGTTCACACACTGGTGTTTTATAAAGGGCTTTTATGCATGTTCTTCACTGCTTCAGAGCTGCTCTCTGCCACTTTGGAACCTTAAAAAATTCAATAGGATTTGATGTAGCAGATTTATAATGCATTACCTGATTGTAACCCTGAGCTGTGCAGTGATAACCCATCTGACTGGAGCTTGGCTGTATTATGCTTCAGCACAATGGGGTTATGGGATTGTTCTAGAGTATGAGCTGTTGTTGTTTAACGTGTAATAGTGAATCCAGTTTGTTGGACATGAAGATTGTGAGTGTTTGCAGTGGTTTTGAAAAATGCCTGGTGTATTTATAACTGCTACCTCAGAAATTTTGGGTTTGACTTAAAGAGATATTTTCCAAGTTAAATACAATGCTCTAGTCTTGAGGAAATATTTGTGACATTCTGTTAATTAGCAACAAATAACATTTTGAAATTCAGTGCTGCACTTTTAAACTTGTGTGCTGATGATACAAGAAGAACCAATGAAGCCTTTGTGCAGTTTCTTTTTTATCTTGCATTTTGCTTGAAAAAAATTGTTTCGGTACTTTTTGGAGGCAAAGTCTTGACAGTAAGAATATTATTTAGCTTTACATTTTTAACAGCATTAAAATACTGTATTATGTATTTTTGCTACACAGAAAGTAGACAGAAAGTAACAATATAAGCCTAGTGACAGTTTTTTTTTTTTTTTTTTTTAACTTCAGTTTTGTTCAAATATGAGACATGAGTACACAATTTCAGTGGTCAAAAACCAAATGTGGGTCACTTTTCATACAGCTGATACTTTTTTTATTTTAAAAAGGAATATCTGAAGAACAAATAATGTTGAAACTAGAAATGTATCTTGTGTATTTCTATCAACTCAATTGCATAGAACATACCTGTCTGAGTGCCATAAATACTCCTTTTCCAAAGTTTGAATGCCTGCAACTCTAAAAGTATTCAAGATATCTTAATATCCCTCTAAATTCTCATTCTTAATAAACTTTCCTTTTGAAATCATCATTTTCAAGGCCCTGTATAGTTCAGTCGCATAAATATGGGGATCTCAAAGCAGCTCCATGTTCAAATGGTTGAATTATACCCATTTTCAGTTATTGAAAACCAAATGTGGTTCACTTTGCACACAGCTGATACTTAATGCATTTAAAGAGGAATGTCTGAAGAATAAAAATGTTATATTAACAAATATTAACAAAATCAAAAATTTGACCGTCCCCGACATTTCTGAAATGTGGTTGATTTGACACGGAATGACCCGGAATGATAGTAATAACTATAAGTTATGCATAATTACATGCAACTAACCCTACAACAAACCTAATCCTAACCATAACCCTATAGTAAGTAAGTACAGGTAGTTACTTAATATTACTCAGTACTTAAATGTCTAATTACACTGTAACAAGGACAACTCAAAATAAAGTGTAACCAAAAGTTTTTCTCTATTAGTCAGAAACAGTGACATAAAACACTGTTTAAAAAATGTTTTCTGAGGTTGCGGTGCTGGTGGTTGGAGGTTGGGCAAGACTGGTTCTTTACTGTTAAAAAATGGCAAACACTGCTATAAACTGTGTGTGTTTGCATATTACAAAACACAAACTTGTGTGAGCAAAAATATTCCCCTCATCCAAGGTTTAGAGTAAAGCACTGTGTGTGCGTGTGTGTGTGTGTGTGTGTGTGTGTGTGTGTGTGTGTGTGTGTGTGTGGCCTGTGACGTGATGCTATCTGTTCAGCTGTCAGCAGTTTAGTCAGGCTATTCGTTTAGCTTTGAACAGATCTGCTTCAGTGGTTGGAATGAGGAAAGCCCTCGATAAAACGGTTTCCACTGATTGATATTAACACGTTTTCAGCTCGAAGATGCATACTGCGATGGGAAATAAAAACTAAAAGATTTTTTTCTTCAATAAATCATTAGGCATTTACCCTAACTTAAGCACCTTTCATAACTCCACTTTAAACATCAAATGGGTTCTGGGAGTTTCCAATTCCATCTTTCCAAATGAAACCGTAATAATGAGACTGACAATCAGTCAAGCAAACCGTGTGCTCTCTGACCCCTGATCTGTTACACTTTTCAACTTTTGTTCTGTCAGCTAATTTTGCCCTAGCTTTCCCTCTCCCTTTCCCACCCATCAGTACTAATTTATGTTTAAGCACCTAAAAACTTCCACATTTTTAAGAGCACGCTATCTGTAATTTGGCCACCGTCCAATTTGTCTTTTCGGGGGTCTCGCATTGATTTAAGTTCCACCATAACCGTGCGTGAATCAGACAAGATCGCTGACACCCTTGCATGTCCCTCTGCCAAATCTCTCCCATTCCAAATGCTTGCTTTCATTTTTTAATCTCTCTCTCTTTTTATATGCCCAGAGAGAGCGCTGAGGCTCATAATGAATGTCAGACATGGAGCGTTAATAAATTAGCCATGCGTGTATTTCTGCTTATTAATGGCTGCAGTGGCAAACTCAAGCCACTTTAATGCATTTCACTTAGTGTTGCTTATGACTGCGTTTCATAAAACATGGCAGCTTCTTACATGCTTGTTCCTGTAGGAGATTTATCACATCCAACTCCCTCCCTTCTACACACACATTTATTTTCCTTAGACCCCCTCAACAAAAGCCTAAAAAATGCCACATACTCACTCATACACACTCCTTTTCTGGTCTACTACCAAAACAAGACCATAAGCACTTTAGACACCTGTAGACTGTTCACAGCATACATCTGACCATGTCCGTCCACCACCTCTCTGACTGTTGTTGACTTTTGGGTCACTGCGATTTTGCCAAGTAAGACATATTCCTGGATCAACATATTTTGTTGATCCTGGAACAAAATTCCTGTCCAAAATTTAGTCCTAACATATCCCTACCCCTAAACCTAACGCTACCTATAACTTATCCCTACAATCAGAGGGAACTGACAGGTGAATATCACTGATGTAGAAGCACCTAACCCTGCTTGTATGCCTAAACTTGACATAAACTTGTCCCTCAAATCTTATGGGTTAATTGGAATGTTGTTAATATCGCACTTGGTGAAATCACATTGACCTGACTTTTGCCTTACTATGATAAATACGTTTACAATATATTTTGTTGCTGACATCCAATTCAGTGTGTCCAATTGAACCCTACAGTATTTTGACAGAATGGGGATGTTGCCTGATATCCCATTATCCTTAAACCATGAGCAATGCAACTATGAGCAATGCAAAATAAAGAAAATTTTGCCCAGTCTACTTTAAATATGAGTTTGGTACTTTGTTGGGACGTAACTTGATGTCCGACGTAAAATCTGGGCATTATTGAAACTGGACAGATATATCCATCAGGGTTTCTTGTAGGGTTAGGCGATATAACAACACGGTCTCATGACAGTTTTTAACTATTTTACGTTTTGGCAAATTGTGATGACATTCGTATGAATTTGCATGAACTCATTTGTGCGTTTTTTGTAATGTCTGCTCCCACTCCACTGAGGGTTATATTTAGGGGTGGACATTAAAGGATTAGTTCACTTCAGAATTAAAATTTACTCACCCCCATGTCATCCAAGATGTTCATGTCTTTCTTTCTTCAGTGGAAAAGAAATTAAGGTTTTTGAGGAAAACATTCCAGGATTTTTCTCCATATAGTGGACTTCACTGGGGTTCAACAGGTTGAAGGTCCAAATGTCAGTTTCAGTGCAGCTTCAAAGGGCCCTACACGATCCCAGATGAGGAATAAGGGTCTTATCTAGAGAAACCATCGGGCATTTTCTAAAAAAAAAAAAAAAAATACTTTTTAACCACAAATGCTCGTCTTGCACTGCTCTGTGATGCTCTACGCATTACATAATCATGTTGGAAAGGTCACGTGTGACGTAGGCGGAAGTACCGCGAAAAACTCTTTTTCTCATCCAACTTCAAAATCATCCAACATCGCTGTTTAACCTTTTTTTTTTTTTTTCTTGACTTTACATGTTTGCTTTGTGAACACTGGATCAATACTTCCGCCTACGTCACGCGTGACCTTTCCAACATGATTACATCATGCATGGCGCATCACAGAGCAGTGCAAGACGAGCATTTGTGGTAAAAAAAAAAAAAAAAGTATATAATTTTTTTTTTTTTTTTTTTTTTTAGAAAATGGCTGACGGTTTCTCTAGATAAGACCCTTGTTCCTCATCTGGGATCCCTTTGAAGCTGCACTGAAACTAACATTTGGACCTTCAACCCATTGAACCCCAGTAAAGTCCACTATATGGAGAAAAATCCTGGAATGTTTTCCTCAAAGACCTTAATTTCTTTTCCACTGAAGAAAGAAAGACATGAACATCTTGGATGACATGGGGGTGAGTAAATTATCAGGAAATTTGAATTCTGAAGTGAACTAATCCTTTAATGCTTTTTTTTTTATAATAAATCATATGTTTTCCTATGAATCACATTGTACGAATATCAAAGTATACACAATTTTAAGGAAACATGATTAAAATCTACTGAAAACATCCATTTTTAATAATGTGTAGACCTGCAATATCACAATTGTGTTGAAATAACAATATCACACATTTTTGTTTATTTAAATAGTCATGCACATTGCAATAAAGACAAATAAAAAAATATGAAAAATGCTGTTTATTTTTTATAAATACAAAAATACTGATTAATCTGTATCTGTTTGCCATTGTCATTTTTCCCCCACCACTGTAAACACTGAACATTTTCTTTTTAATTAAGCTTGCTGAGCATTACCTTTAGTTCTGAAGCCTCTGTATTACACAGTTTGACCAGTTTCAGGTTTTGGGTAGCCTTTCCTGGCATCCTAAACTTTTTTTTCTTCCTCTCTTTCCTGTGGTTTTTTTTTTTTTCTTTCTTTCTTTCTCTAATTTAAACTTCTCCAGCTTTTGTACCACTATAGTTTATGATATTGCAGCACTGCTGATATAGGTGACTCTTGTATGATAAATTGCTAGTTCTTTTCCTCATTTCTAAGTCACTATGGATAAAAGCATTTGCTAAATGATTAAATATAAATGTAGATGAAATTCTGGAAAACTGGAAACGAGTGTGTACTTGTGCATTCATTAGTTTAATGCCTTATGACTGTTATTTTTGGTAATTAGTTACCCATGGGCAAAGTCCCAGGTAATTTTTTATTTACAAATGAAGTCACAGTTTATTTTATTACCCCCAGTAATCCATATTCTGTTAATCCCTCATGCTACCAACTCAAAATGAGTATTTTCATTTATGTAACTAGAGCACAATAAAGTCCTAGTCAATATTATCATTTAATGTCTTTGTAAAGACAAAAAAATCTGTCTAATTGTGTCATTGTGCCCTTGGTCCCTCATTCAAGTATGTACATTTCCATCATATTTTGTTGTCTTTGTTTTGTTTTTTTTATACAGATCGGTTTTTTTTTTTACATGGGGTCATAGAAGTACAGGTAGAGGTTAAATAGAAAGAATGATAGAGAGAGAGAGAAAACATAAATAGAAAGCAAAAGAGGTGAGGGCAGCAGTAGATCACATAATCTGCTGTTGAACCTCTGTGGCCCGTGCCCTAGCATTCGTGTAAAGCATTTCCTTGCAGCTGCCAATGGCATCCCTCCCTTTCTATCTCTCTCTTACCCCTCTGTCTGGCCCCACCTCCCTCTTTCGCCCCTGAAGGTCAGTGCCTGAAGCATTACTCCTGTTCTGCTGAGTCTGCCAAACTCCAACCAAAGAGGGAAATGAGGGGGGTGTAGAAAAAAAACCCAGTAGAAACCCAGCGAACCAACTGCCCACTGACATCTATAAAACAAACGCAGAATGACAGGTGTCACCCAATTTCCCCTCCTTCCGTCCCTCCTTCTTTTCCCTCCTTTGCTCCACACGCTTGGATGCCATTTTATAGTTTATTGTTCCGTGTCGCATTTCAAGGTCGCTCTTAACATGGCCAAACTAGGCCCTTGAGGAACGTTGCGGGGCATGCCTGCCAGTGAAACCCAAGCCACCTGACTGCTGCTGGCAGCACTGCCTGACCAGGGAACCCTCCAGCTGGGGAAGCGTCTAAATCCAGCCTGTGGCCCCGCTGAGGCCTCTGTGGTCTACATACATCACAGCGGTGACCTGCTGCAGTGTCGCAATTAAGGACAACAGCATAAACCAGATTCACACTCACCTGAGCTGAAATCTATCTGTCTATCTATCCATCTGTCTATCAATTGATCTATCAATCTGTCTATCTATCTATCTATCTATCGATCTATTGATCTATCTATCTAAATTATCTAAATTATATCTAAATTTATTATGGTCGTCAAATAAAGTTGTATTGATTCTTATAAATTAATTGATCCATTGTCAGATGACTATATCTTGGTGATTTGTTAAAATGAAATCATGGGATAAATAAAATCATATACTTTAGGAATATATTCATTCATTCATATTAACTGTCAAATAATGTTTATTGTATTTATTCGGAATTATAAATTGTAGAAAATAACAGATTATTTATATATTAGATTAATTTGTTAAAATAAAATCATGGGGTTAAATGAACTCATTTAGGAGTTTATTTCATTTTTATTTATTCATGTTGTTTGTGGTAACACTTTATTTTAGGGTCTTTTAACTAGTTGCTTATTAGCATGCATGTTACTAGAATATTGGCTATTTATTACTATTTATTAAGCACATATTAATGCCTTATTCTGCATGATCTTATTCTACATTCTTAATCCTACCCAATACCTAAACCTAACAACTACCTTACTAACTATTATTGAGCAGTAAATTAGGAGTTTATTGAGGGAAAAGTCATAGTTAATAGTTTATATGTGTTCCCTATTCTAAAGTGTTACCGTTAAATGAAATCATTCTTTAGGAGTTTGTTTTTTAATGAAATTAATAAATTAAATAATGTTGGTTGTCTTTAAGATGTTGTATTGATTCTCAATTATAAATCGATTGATGTCAAATGAATGTATCTAGGTGATTAATTAGTTAATAAATAAAATCATGGAGTTCAATAGATTTATGTTCTCTAGGAGTTACATGACTTAATTAGCCAACCTAAGAGAAACAACCAAATCATTCCAGTTATAATAAAGTGTGGACTTCTTCACTGATTATAAAGGGAGGGTTCTAGTTTTGTTGCTTGCAGTGTAGAAAGTGTGACAGTCACAGTTTTTTGTAGACAATGAAAATTATGCTCATTTTTATCACAGTAAACACTGCATGCTAATGCTAAATAGGCTGATTAACTCTGTGTCAGGGCAGCACCATTCTTCGGCATATTGAGTCGCTGAAAATTACAGTGGGACGATATCTGCTGTACAGCTGTTTGGTGTGAACTGCAGTTAATGTAGACAGCTAAATACAAATTAGCAGGACACCAGCTAGCATTCATCTGATGGAATGATGGGGGAGGGGAAGACACTTTCATTTCCTTTTACTTTATCACTTTCTCTTTAGGTTGCAGTTTAGCTTTATTTATGGCAATGTGTTTCAATTTAAAAGGTTTGTGTGTGTGCTTGTGTGTGTGTGTGTGTGTGTGTGTGTGTGTGTGTGTGTGTGTGTGTGTGTGTGTGTGTGTGTGTGTGTGTGTATGTGTCAGTGAGCAGACTGTGTGCGTGTACACTCGCGTCAGAAAAGGTGCAAAGAAGTGAAGAACAGTCTGTGATATTACTTGATTATGAAAGCTTGATTACAGAAATTAAATGATTAGAAAAAAGTAAATACAGAAATGATTTTCAAAAGGAAAGGATACTAGATCGAATTGTTTTACAGAGCTGTGGCCTAGCAGTTCTATTAGCGCAATGGTGGTCATGTGGGTGAAGCATGTTTCCCAACCTTTTTCCACCCGCCCTCTTTTACCCCATCATTTCCCTGTCCTATGTCTGATTGTTCCTATAAATAGAAGTTTCACCTTTCAAGTAATTGCTAAATATATACTAACTCATAAACAGATGAAGAAAGAAAGACACTGTGTTGTGTCCCATCTCCTGGACTCGTTTAATACAAACAAACAGGCACAATGCATCACATCCTTCTTTTCTTTCTCTCTCCTAACCGCCGCCCCTCTCCGATTGGCTGAAATTTGCGTGCGAGTCTACAGTCTTACCTGTGAGTCCTGTTTGAGTTTTTCAGGTCACTCGGTCCCATGTGAACTCCCTCTCTGCTTTCTGTCCCCATGTACCCTTATGCTTTCACACTCATTGTGCTGCTCTGTTGAATAAACATTTGACTGTTACTTATTGTCAAGTTATACTGCCATTCAAATCTGTGGTCAGTAAGGTGTTTTTTTTTTTTATTTGTCAAAGAAACAGCAAGCAGTATGAATTAAATTGTGACAGTAAAGACATTTAAAATGTTACAAAAGATTTATATTTTTAATAAATGTTCTTTTGTATTTTCTATTCATCAAAGAATCCTGAAGATTATGGATTTGGATTTCTAAGATTATGGTTTCTACAAAAACACTGTTCAACATTGATAATAATAATAAATGTTTCTTGTGTTGAGCATCAAATCAGCATATTAGAATGATTTCTGAAGGATCATGTGACATTGAGGACTGGAGAGTTTTTTAAAAAATCACCAAATGGAAAGTAATGACCTGTTAAAAGATTTTTCTAACACTCACATTCTTGCATCATTTAAAACTGGGTAATAAAGTCAAGGAAATTAATAAAATCTTCAAAATCAAGGAAATGTCTCTCATGAATATATATTGTTTCTAGTTTTGAACTGATCTAAAATATATATGAATTAAGAACAGAATGGTTAACCAGAGTCTTTTACTGTGTTACAGGTGGTGTTGGAGCTCATGGATTCATGACAGGTGACGGTGGAGAGCACACACTTCCGTAGAAGATCCAAGGAGGTGAGGAAGAGGGATCGCTGGAGAAATGGAGACTCAAGGAGCAGGTAGGAAATCGTTGGAGAATCACTACAGGTAAGCGTTTAGGTAAGTAGTCCATATTCCTTGTTGTAGACCAGGCGCTGTATTCACACAACATTTTATCTTACCACTATAGTTCTCCTAAATAGCAGTAAAAGTTCTTAGCTAAGAGTTTTCTCTTAAAACATTTTCATAAAGCTGCTGAGACTAACTTTTACTAAGGAATAGAGAGAAGACTTAAGCTAAGAGAAAGGGCGGGGTTGACCTCGTTGCTATGGATGATGTCAGCCCGCTTACTAACTATGCACACAGTGATTGGCTGATGGGGGAGGATTCTCTGTCAGCGATTTAATCAGAGAAATATTGTAGAACGAGGTATTTTGCCACATTCAAATTAAGATTAAAAAAAAAAAAAAAATGTTGTCATATTCAAATAAAGGTTTTAAAATGTAGGCTAAGTGTCACTAATTAAACAAGTATATGTTCAGCTAATTGTCAGCCTCTTACTGCGTCTCGAGAGATTGCAGAATTCAAGCGACAAATGATGTTTTATAAACAAAGATTGGGAGGAGGACTTTCAAATGATCTAATTAGCTGGAGAGGAGGCATATATATATACACGGCCGACTCACCCAGTTACCTCAACAGTTTTCTGCATGCCTCTGGCACCCCGACTCCTCACTCTCGGTAGGTTCCTATTCCCAGCCGGGGATACAGGGGAGTACATGGGTTTGGGCTAAATTTTGAGCTCGGAGCCCTTGATCCCCTCAGACAGCACGCCAAATATTACTCTATTCGATCATTTGTAAGTGTGAACTCATGAAAACAACTGGCACAGGTAATCGGACATTATTTTCTTTTTTATTCATATATTTATTTATTAATTTTCAAAGGTTTATTTTTGCCGTTTTTACCTTTTTATTATTATAGTACAGTGAGTAGACAGGAAGCGAAGTGAAAGAGAGAGAAAGGGGGGGACAGGATCAGGAAAGGTCCACGAGCTAGAACTGAACTTGGGTCACCCGAGCTGCCCACAAAGCTATCAGTGCCGACGACAGGATTTTTTTTTTAACTTGACCACAATGTTTTATTCTCCATCACTGAATACATTTTGCCTGTACATAAATGAACCTTTATGTTTATGTCATTGCAGATTAAAATCTATAAATCAAAATATATATAAAGACGGAATGCCTGATTGCTGATACCCAGGCAGTTTCTGCTAAATTATATTTTAAAAATCTTTATCTATTCATCACAAACACCTGGAAAAGCCCAGTAGAGTGCAAAAGAGTTCCGGAATTGATTTTCTCCATAGGGAAATTGATTTTTAACAATAAACTTTTAAAGACAGCCCTACTGTGACTTGCGAGGTTGTTAATCGATGGAATTTGCTTCCGTTAGGGTTAGCCATCAGCTCGCAATTATTTGAACTTATTTTTAAAATAATCTTGTTTAACAGTGGAATTCCTGGTGAAAACTACATTACCCATGATGCTGTACAAAAATTCCACCAATCAGAGAGTAAAACATGCAAAACATGGCAAAAGAGCTCTTTAGCTCCGCCCACTCCAATGAAGCACTGCGAATTACGTAATCGAGTCGGTCTACCTAAGCTCTCAAAATACTTAAATATTTGTATATATACTTTTTTTGTGTGTGTGTATGTGTGTGTGTGTGTGTTTGTATGTATGTATGTGTATATATATATATAAATATAGTGTGTATATATATATATATATATATATATATATATATATATCAACATTTTTATCTAGTTTTATCTTTCTCCATCGTTTTTAATTTGATTATGCTGCTCACAATGCTTCATGGGATTGTATTTTTGTCCGATTTTCAAATACATTTTTGCTTTAAATCAAAGTTTGTAACGTTATCATTCACCTCGTAGCCAGTTGGCTTGGTTCATGGCTTATAGTGCTTTAACAAAGACTTTTTTAATATCCTTATTGGTGAAATTAATGGAAAAAATACTTCGGGAACCAATGCCACTGAAAAAGGGGGTGGGCAATGTTGCTCTCTACATACATTCAGAAAGGGTGTGCAAAGGGAAGCCCCGCCCTAAACTCATTCTATTGGTTGAGCTGTTGTTGGTCTGCTTCTCAAACAAAAAATGTTTATACTTTTCTGGTTTATCAGTCTACAAATGACTTAATTACATGTCTCTGTATATTAAGCTTGAATATGAGAAAGTTTAACACCGAAAAACTTCACCTTTAATACAAAATAGCAGTTCTGCATGGTCAAACTACAAACACACCTCAGAGGGCCTGCAGCCAGTGGTTTATTTGGGGGACATGCTAAATTTATGCCTGTTTGATGGAGCATGTCAGGCATTCTCTTCAAGAGAGAGAATATAGGACCAGCACAGGGAGGGACTGTAGGACAACCCAAATGTCAGGGGCAGCCCAATTGAATACTAAAGCAGCCTGTAAGATGAACTCATTGGAGCATGAGTTATTGACTTTCAGTTCTCAGAGCTGTACAGCACTTTGTCTTGCAGTCAAATGTCAAGTGTTTGTTTAGTTCAGCATGCAGTGGTATTTTAGTTACGTTACTGACAAGCCTTTTGTAGTTTTGAGTCTTTAAGATTTCACTTCCCAGGGAGTGTTTCAGTTTTGTTTTATTTTTTCCTATTCAGATAAAAAATACTACAATTAGTTAAAAGTGTACAGAATGTTTAATTTTGTGCATTTAGGGCGTCCCGGAATTGATTGTGCTTTTAGAAATCCTTAGAGGATACTGTTAGGGAGCTTGATGTATAATCATTCAGGTGGCTATTGAACAGGTCAGAGGTCAAACTGTCAAACCTGATCCTCTACCCAAAGGGACCATCTAATTAATGACACAGCGCTCATTCAAATTCCCTTAAGTAAACGGTGAATAAGGTGTATTTATTATCATGGATAGCTTTTAATAAATTATTTCCCAACCTAGGCTCATTGGGAAAATGTGCCTGTGGCTAAATTTCTATGATATTGCTTCTTGCAGATTCAGCAGCACTTTCAAAGTGAAATATCCAGTGAGTGGCGCTAAAGCGTGATAAGTTTTAGCCAAAATTGATGAACGTAAATCTTACTAACATTAACACTTACCCTAAGTGAAAATAGCAAAATATCCTATTTAACACTAAGTGACAATAGCAGCATTTTCTTAGCGACATGCTATTTACACTAGGTGAAAATAGCGATAGATTCTATTTACACCATGTAAAAGTATCAATAGAGTAAATAATTAGATGATATCTATACTTTATTTTGGCAGATATTATTTGCACCTCAGTATTTTTGTACATTAACAGGATGCAATAATATCATAGAATGTAAATGATTATATTTATTAAAACTATTAAATGGATGCTGCCTTATTGGAAGAATAAAAACCCTCCCTACACCTTCATCTAACCCTACCCAATACTTTTTAATATTATTAAACACTCATTAGGCCATTTATTTCCACATTTAGAAAATTATTTTCATTTTTATTGAAAACAAATGCATTTCTGATGTGATATGTGATGGGAAAATGGAAAAGCATGAGCTTGGCAAAAGGTGGATTCGAACCCGCGTCGATCGCATTAAAAGCCAGGTTTGCAAGCCTTACTCATTACTACTGCTGTGCCACTAAAGACATTGAACTCTGTATGTCGTTTTTAAAACTTGAGTGGCCCAACCAGACATTAGTGGGCGGAGCTAGTGTGAATAGCATTTGCCAACAAGGGATGCTTTTATCGTGACTTGTGTTTCATAAGTGCAGCGCTGTACCGGGTGAGCTACAGAGCAAGTTTACTAAATCAAAAAGCCATACAAATGGAGGGGGTTATGCAAATAAGTATGCACTATGGTAAAAGTATTTTGATGCCAAAGCAAGATATTGTGCCCCTCTTATTTGTGTAAAAATTGTGTTTTACTGCTACTAGTGTTCATTTCAAATGGAAACAGCAGTGAATGTATATGTAGAGGTACATTTTTGGAATTGGTAGGTTAAAAAAAAGGCACATTTTTCCAATATTCCTATGTTGCAGCTTCAGAATTGTACGCATGCTGGAGCGAATCTTGAACAGTGACAATCTCTGAACATGTATCACCTTTGATATTTAGTGTTATTGAATTAGCACAGTAAATCTGTTTATAGAGGGCACTAATATTTAATTGCTTGTCTCTTAAAACTAATTAGGTTTCTTGTTGATACATATTGATTGTAATTGTTTAATGGTGCAGAAGGAGTTTATTTATACTGTAAAAATGGCAGGACATTAACCTCTAGAAATCACAGGGGGAAAAAAGTCTCAGGACAGACGCACAGATGCGCTCAGACAGTGAGTTGCATGGGACTGACATACATTTGCTCACCCTACAATCAAACCATATCCACCTTCCTACCTCCCTCTCTCCGTCTCTCTCTCTCTACGACAGGTCTTCAGCCTTGAGCTTCAGCAATCAATGCAGTAATTAAGAAAGAGCCAGAGAGAGAGGAGGCCGGAGTCAGCACTCTACCTCTCTTTGCATCCTCCTCTTTCCCATAATCCTCCACACCATCACCCTCTTCCCACTGAAACACTACCATTAGCCTATTTCTCCTTAAATTCCTTTCATTTCATTCATTGCTAAGTTAATAACACATCTTTTGAATTCCACCCTCTTTATCTCACTTCCTGCAGTTTTTGGTGATGGGACAGTCATGTCCACATTCATTCAAGTGCAAAATCTCCTGTTCTTGTATACCTTATATGCATCCAATTGTGTGGAAAGCCAATATACCTGTAAGACATCATGACTAGATAATTATAATTGATTAAATCTGCACGTCTGCACTCTTCAAAGGGAGGTTTGAGGTTGATGGCAGTCTCCCTCTGCTGGTCATCACCTGACATTGCAAGTGCGAGGACTTGCGTCATTGGGAGACACAGTCAGAAGGAGATCTGGTGAGGTGTAGTATATCTAATGAACAAACTGAAAAGTAACTACACACACATCCAGAAAAGGAAGTGGGATGCACACAACAGAATATATATAGAGTATTTATATCCTATCAAATCTGTAGGTATATTACGTGTCCTTGTGTGTGCATGTGTGTGTATATTGTTAGTGGTTCTCATTCGCTCTGTGCATTGGGATGAGGGTATGATATTAGACAGAAACGATATATACATCCCAGTAGGTGAACTGCTGTGTCTTGCTGCATTGGGAGTGGAACGCCTGCATTAAAGGCTTTTTCGCAACAGTATGGAGAACACTGCAGCAAAACTCCTTTACACTGGAGCTCCGCAATACAACACACTAGATGATGATGTCACTCATGCCTTTGCAAACACTGTTAACCTGCTTACATTGACAAAATGCTTTTGCCGACTAATCAGTGGGCACTTCATCTCTGTCCTCTTGATATATGCTACAAATTCTTAGTTCATACAATGTAAATCAACCTCAAATAAGTTTATATACAGCCTGGAAATTATTCTGCAAATAATACAATGTATAGGTATTCACACTACTTTTTTTTATCATTTTCGGTTTATTTTTTTCATGTGCAATTATGCATCACTTAAGCAACACAAGTGAATGTGTCTAAGCTAGAAAATAACACCTTTTGTCTAACAAATATATTGGGTGAAATGAACTAGTCTAATAGTAAAAAAAAAAAAAGGTGCACTAGTTCTAGATCTTTTCTACTGTCCCTAATAAATTATCCACATTCCACCCAGTCTATATGGTTTAATAACAGTAATATTGTGAAATACATTTGAACAATTTAAAATAACTTTTCTATTTTAATATATTTTAAAATGTAATTTATTCATGTGATAGTAAAGCTTCAGTGTCACATGATCCTTCAGAAATCATTCTAATATGCTGATTTTCCAGAAGAGGGCGGAGCCTTTACAGCTCACGCTTCATATATTCCAGCAACAACAAAACTGGAGAATCTCACGCAGCTAAAACTGTCTTGCTGCTCAAGAAACATTTCTTATTATAATCAATGTTAAAAAAAATTATTTGACGAATAGAAAGTCTTTACTGTATTTTTTTTTAATCAATTTAATGTGTCCTTGTTGAATAAAAGTATTCATTTGAACACTAGTAATGAAAAAGAAAGATACTAAACGCAAGATAAAAGCTAGAATACTGAAAAGATAAAAGATAAAATACTGAAAGAAAAAAATCGAAATGAATCTGGTGACAAAATTAAAATATAGGTTGTGAGTTGATCTACACCAAGAAGGTGACATTGAAAAAAAAAACTATTTATTTTTTAAAACACAATTAACATTATTGTGCCAAGCTTTGTAAATCCTGATTACTCTGTGTGAGAACATTTATAGAAAAATACACATTCCTGATTGAAAAACAACTTCCAATGTAAATTCCTGCCTAAAGGTGCAATTTGTTTAATAAGGCATGCCAGTTTAGGTTTGACCCACTAGAAATCTGAATCTGCATTGTCCTGTACGAGGTTAAACTGAGTATTAGAGACCTGAGACCTCAGCAGAGCAGACTTGAATCTCACTATAGCAGCCCTACTTACAACGAACCTGAAAATAGAAATTAGACCACAGCAGACAGAGGTAAAAGAGGAGGAAAGAAGCTTTAGAGCGATTAAACAGGCTGAGGAAGAGAGGGAGGAAAGGGATGGATGACGGTTTGGAGAAAAGGCCAGAGGCGCTGGATTAGTGGTCAGCTGGCCCTGTTTTAATATGAGCAGAATTTCTTGCTAATGGACATCCAGAGGACTGAGAAATACACCAGTCGCTGGTCACCTGTGTATTAAGCTCAGTTTGATTGAAGGACAGCAGAACACCTTGAGATCTCAATTGATGTTTGTATTGTACAGTCAATATTGAACATAAATTACATGGGATTGTGTTAAAATCAGAGGCATTGAAAGAAACGAGAAACTTCAACAAGGTTTGCAGTAATAAGTTCCAGTTGATTCTCATTTAGCTTTAAAGGGATAGTTCACCCAAAAATGAAAATTTGATGTTTATCTGCTTCCCCCCAGGGCATCCAAGATGTAGGTGACTTTGTTTCTTCAGTAGAACACACAGATGATGTTTAACTCCAACCGTTGCAGTCTGTCAGTCGTATAATGCATGTCAATGGGAACTTCGTCTATAAGAGTAAAAAAACACGCACATCCAAATTAAACCCTGCGGCTCGTGACGACACATTGATGTCATAAGACACGAAACGATCAGTTTGTGCGAGAAACCGAACAGTATTTATATCATTTTTTGCCTCTAATACACCACTATGTCCAACTCCCTTGCACATCCGGTGTGTGAGGTCTGAACACGCTCTGATGACAGAAGTGATCTCTCGCGCTTATACTTCAATGAGTATGAGAACCAAACCTGCCAAATGTGAACACACCCTTAAACTCAGATGCGGTTTGTCTGAAATATGAACACAACACGGACCAAAGACATCTAAATGAACCAAAAACACCCTAAAAAGCACAGAATGCTGAAGCCAAATCGAACTCTGGTTCAGACCAGGCAATCGAACCAAGTTGTTTCCCTTTACAGTGTACTGCATCTCCAATTTTCATTATGTTCATGGTTAACTCTTTTTTTTTTCTTTTTTGGAGAAATTAATTTCATTTTATTTAGTAGTTTTGTTTTTATTAGCTTCCACTTGCAACACAAAATACAACAGTAGGGGTGTAAAGGTACACAGAAGTCACGGTTCGGTACATACCTCGGTTTTTTTGTCACGGTTCGATACTAGTTTGGTACAACAGGAAAAAGCAACAAATCCCCAATGCTAGGCTTCTTTTCATTTATTTTAAACAAACAGTAGTGCAAATTACAGTTTGTTCCACCTAATGACATTTTGTCCCCCCTGAGGTAGTTGGTACGGTACAACCTCCTATTAAGCATGAAGCAGTAAACGGAATGTATAGGTCATATTTTTTTGTAGGGCTGATAAAAACTAAAGGTATTTGGTCACAATCAGCTACAAAACTGAAACGTATCTCTTGTCTTATAAAAGTACAAAATAAATACAATAATGAAAAACAAAACTTCATTAACATGTGGTGACAATGGCGGATGCACAAAGTTCAATATTACGCTTTTCAAGAAATCACAGAAATATGAGCGAGAAGGAGAAAAAGAGTCGACTTCACCTTTCCACGAGGAGCACCTGAGGCTTCCCATTTTCAGGACATGCAAAAATTAATTGAAACTTGGCGTATAAGCTGCTAACAAGCTCTCGCATGCCATCTGAACTCATGCCATTTTTGTTTTGGGTTGGTGCATAGATGTCTCTTCTTCTTTTGTTGTGGCGGTTAGCAAACAGCGTTGCATTACTGTGCACGCCCCCTTCTGGATTGGAGTGTGGATTGCCTGTGACTGACTGTATTCATCATCTGACTGTATGCACTGAATCATGACGTCCGTACCACCTGTAACATACAGTAACTGAATCTTTCAAAGACTCCTGTATTTGATGCTCTATAGCATTGAGCTAAAGCATTAGTGGGTATCATTGTGCTTGTGCGTTCCACAACGACATCTATCGCATTGAATTTATAGTCCACACAAAAATGAAATTCTGTCATCTTTTACACACCTCACTTTCTACTGGGAAACACAAATCTGAGCTGCCGCTGGATATACACAATCACAATGTCTGATTCCAGGTAAGAGGCTCAAGCAATGAAGTGTTAAATATTTCAGAAAAAAACTGTAGGTATCCGGAATAAAGAGAGATATCATAATGCGCGCTCCAGGTAAAGTGCGCCGTCCACTTTGAGAGAGAGGCCTGTAACTGCAGAGAGACTAAACTGCAGAGCAGCAATTTTTTTTTACCCTTGGATTGCCCTAATTATACAGTGCATTGATTTTACAGTGCATCCATGGATTGATTAGCAATGCCTCTCTCTCTCCGCCTCCTACAGGAAGTACTGTGCATGCCGGCACTTTCTGATCTCATGTGATCTCTCCCAGGGGTGAGAAGACTGTGCCTGCTTTCTACTGACCTCCCTTCTTTCGTTCCCTTTCAGCTCCGGATCCCTATGAGTGTCCTCTCGGCGGTGGCAAATGAGGTAGATAGAGCGAGTGATAATGAAAAGGAGAGCAAAATTGCTCTTTATCAAACTCCTCTCCTTTATGAAAAAGAAAAGTGTGAGGCAGATGAGTGCAGGGAGATCAATTGCTCTGGGTGGGGAAACAGGAGGCAAACAAGATGAAGAATGCATTTAAAAATCAATTACACTGTAAATATGACACAAGTCAGCCATGACGGCCTCAGGGGAGCATGGGAAAATAAGGTTCTTGCCTGTACTCTGGTAAATTCATTCTCAATGAATAAATTATTCTTTTGATGTGGAGGGCATTAAAAAGAAAATACACATGGTGCCTGTGTTAACACAATGTTATTCCCTGATGACATTGTGCGTTATTAATTTCTTCTATACATTTTTGCTTACAATCCTTCTTAGAAAGACTTTAGCGCAAGATATTACCCGAGAGGGTCATACACCTATGCATAGAGAAATGCCCAAGCCCTTCTTATAGCTATTAGCCTACATCAGCTCTTCTATACCTTTATTTATTTATTTTATTAATTGCATAATATATATAAAGTATATAAAAGTCTGAAAATATATTTTATACTATTTTAAAACTATTATATATATATATATATATATATATATAGTTTTAAAATAGTAGGCCTATAAAGTATATTTATCAGACTTTTATATACTTTTATATAGGCCTTTTAAAAATTATAATTTATAAGTTGCCAATTTACATGTTTTATAAAAAAAAAAAACATCTCTTACTATTCTTATCTCGAAGTTAAACCTACTTAGAGCTTACTACTTAACTGTAACTGCTTGCAGTTAAAACTACTACAGCTCGCACCTCATATTTGGCACGTGCCGTGTCAGTGAAATCATTAAAATGGGACGTAGTACGAGTAGGTCTGCGCTCTTGGATATCTTTTTAAAAAGCCGTTTCATCAGCAACAGCTTTGGGCTATCCTGTATTTTAAGCATTTATTTAGAGAGGAACCGCACACAAGGTAATGAAGGGCATCGATCCAGGTTGCTTTATTAACGGGACGTGCTTCTGAAGCGCTAATAGGACGCCACTTATTCTGTGGAGGTTTAATTAGCCTCGCGCGGAAAATGTGCTTACAGCGCGCGCTGCCACTCGGCCGTCACCTCGCACCTCGCACCCCGCACACACGCTCATTTCACGGGCCGCTGGGACCGAGATCAAGTCAGCGAGGCCCTTTCTTCAAACGTTCATTAAAGAGACAGTGAGTTTGTTCCCTTGTTTCGGCTATAACCCGTCGGTCTGTCAGTCCACTCGCCCGCGCACTGAAGACGCTGATTCTTCGGTATTGGCAAAATCATGAACTATCGCGAGAATGATCTGTTGAAAGTGACCTGCAATTTTGGTGTTAACTCGTCGTATTTCTTTTTATATAGGCTATACAAGATTTGTTCATATCATTAATCTTTGGTGCTAAGTATTCTTAAGAGGTGTTCTCTAAGTAAGCATTCTCCAGGACTCCACCAGTGCTAAAGGTCAATGTAACAATGATTGCTCATTATAGCTCACTGACTTAAATTAATTTTCTCCATAGAGACATTGATTTTTAAAAATGACTTCAAAACTTCTCAATACTGACCTACCATGAGCTCTGAGGTTGTTAAGTGACGATACCTGCTTCTATAAGACCCACAGGTCAGTGTAATTTCAGCTTCATAAAAAAATGTGTTTAATAGGCTGGCTGAATTCTAGTGAAGAACTAGAAGAATTAGTTTATACCATGTATATATAAAAGTATATATATATATATATATATATATATATATATATATATATATATATATACTTTCATAGTGTACACATGTAGTACTGTATAATGTTGTGATGCATCTTGGTGGTTGGTTTGGTTCAACTCTTTAATAAGGAAGTGACTAATGAAATAATTGTAGGCCTACTACTAAAAACGTCTATATTTCCACTTTGTTTTCACCAGTGGATAAATGGTCATTTGGACATCATCACAAGATACATCCTGTTGGGCTGACCAGCTAACTGCATCTAATAGCTACAGATCTTATGTGCTAAGACTGCCAAAATATTCCTATTATGAACATATTCTGTGTGTTCATGAAGTAATGGATTGATTTTACAGTGATTAAAATATCTTTGTATACAGACACATTTTCAGACTTTCATTTTGCTGCTGCAACGTGATCTTATGAGAAAACGTATGTATTTTTACGTAAATTGTGGTTCTACCACACGTACATTTACTTACGTTTTCATACACACAAAAACGTACAACATTGACGTATTTATAGCACTAAAACGTAAAAATACTTACGTATTAACAGCAATAAAAACGTAAATCATGTAACGTAAAGTGTGAATGTATATGAATTCCCATGTATTAATATTAAATATCGTGGCTTTAATGATTTAACGATGTTTTTAGTCGAATTTATTCAGCAGTTTACTCATCTACTTAATATGAAATAACATTTCTGTTCGTTGTGCTGCTCGTTTCGGAGGATTACATAATGTTAAACAAGACTACAATTTGAAACCTTATGAATAAAATTTCTGTAATTCTTTAACCATTTTGTAATATTTAGTTTGTTTGCTGTGAGACACAGAAGGCGTTTTCTCCTATGCAGCGACTGACAATACAACCATAAAATACACCAAAACACAACATAAATTCACAAATCACATCCATTTTATTTGTTCGCTGTACTCCCAATCTTTAGAATCCATATGTTTGTAAGGAACAGATCCAAATTCAGCCCTTTATCCATCGATCTTCATTTTGATTCTCAGCAACAGCGACCATCACAGTCAAAGCTCGCGCTCGTTATGATTCAAATTTGAAAGTAGCGCCACCCTCGAGAAGCGTTACGACATGGTTTACGGCACTGATATCGAACGCTCATTGGTTCTCACCTGCTTCGTCACAGATTGCGACATGCCGTGTTTCAGTGGATTGACATTTGAAATGAGCGCGCGCCTTCACGGAGAGTAGCCGGATTTATCATATTTTCATGGACTAATAAATTAAATTCTGCTCTGTACCCTACCGCCAGAGAGGACTATGACTGGAACTCATCATCACACAACTACTTTTGGTACCACTTTTGACATTTTCGCATTGTGATTACGCTTGTTTGTCTGTCATTCTTTTATTTATAACAGTAGGTAGTTTAAAGAAATGGTTGTGGGTAGGTTTAGGGGTAGGTGTAGGATTAGTGGCTCAAAATATCGTTTTAATGTTATATTTTCACTAAAATTGTCATTTTCCTACACATTTCTGCCCATTATGTTTTATTCTTTTAACATTCTGTATAAAATGGGTAGGTTTAAGTTCGGGATGGGGATTAGGGATCTTACATTTATCTACAAAACGATAAAATGGAAATTATACATATATCTTTATGACATGAAAGATTCGTAAATATTTTACGTTTTTTCGCTGTAAAAACGTAAGTATTTTTACGTTTTAGTGCCATAATTACGTCAATATTGTACGTTTTAGCACCTTTCTAAACGTACAAAAATGTACGTTTTGTGTCTTTGAAAGTTACGTATTAATACCTACGTATTAACAATGAGACCAGGCTGTTTATACAGACCTCTGCAAGCATATCTGGTAAACGTTGATATTCTCCAGTGGCGTCTGAAGAATGTGGACACTACAGCTTGCATTACTCTGATCAAACACTGACCCTTTCACACATTGATTATTTGATGACTTCTTCCAGGAAATGCCCAGTCCACTTATTTTATACTCCTGACTGACTGCAAACAAGATTGTACTGCTTTTGACACTAAGCGATTTCTAAAGAAAGTTGATAGTATTGCAGCATTAATCATGAGAGTAACGGTGGATATCTGTCACACTGTATGAGTGAATGAATTAGTTCTGTTTTCTTCAGTGAAATTAATGGCCTGTTCATGTTCTCTGCCTGTGACTATGTCTTCCATCTTTTCTCAAAGAAATCATGAAACAATGGGAACCCCTACTTAAACGGTTTGTTGTGTAAGTGTAAATGAAAGTATTTTCCTAGATGATATGCACTGTGAAGTGTGTGAGTATCTGTGTGAGGGAGACACTTGTGTGATGTGTCTCTGCAGACTCAGTTGTGCTTACTAAGGTGGTGCCCCAAAATAGATCAGGAGAGAGAGAACTTCCTCAACCCCACTTCACACACACACCAGCGGTCTGATAAAGAACACCAGGATATCTGACAAACTGCATACGCACCGCTTTTTCACTCTATTCGGACCGTGTTTCCTTCTGGACACTCCTCCAGCTACCTTTGGATGTCGCACCCTCATAAACAACTCCATTGCTATATACAGAACCATTAGGGAATGTGTGTGTGTGGCTTTTTTAGCTGGTTTGTTGTTTGTTTTGTGTAGGTTCAAAGGTTTATATTATACCAAAAAAAAAAAAAACTTTTATATAAAATGTGATTCATCTTGGAGGTGGATGGTTTGGTTCAACTCTTTATTAAGGAATTTATTTGACTAATTTAATAAATATAAAATCAATCACTTATTGTCAGGTACTTTTGTGGTATTATCAGTTGATTACTTGCATTTTGCATAACCTCCCTTGTGTGTGTGCATGTCTATGTGTGTATTTGGCTTAGAGGTGTATATATTCTAGGATGATGGAAATCAATCGAAGACTTATCTATCCGTTCCTGCCTCCCTCCTTGTGTTTGATGAGGTTTCTGAGGTCCATTATGTGTTGGTGGTGATTTGCTCCCTCTGCTTTATCTGGTGAAGTGCTAGCTAATATGATTACGGAGCGTTCGCTAAAGCACCCTGTTGGCCTGTCTCAGCTCTTCACACACACAGCCTTTTAATCAGTCCCCTGTGACCAGAGAGATGGATGGATGGATGGTGGCAATGAAGGTCTCTGAATTTGGCACTTCTTTGAGTTTGCCTTGTTTTTCTAACTCTTGCAGTTCACAAAATTTTATGTGGCTGTCTTCCTGAATGAATGACAAAAATTGAGTTTCCTAAGAGGACAACATATATTATTTTACTGCATTCGAGATGTTCAATGTTGTTTAATTCCTAGCTGTCATTCTCACAGAGTGAAGGATGGCGTATCCTGCGGAACCTGTGACTGCATGAGCACTGCTGCGGGAAATACTATGAAATTGCGCCCCCTAGTGGGTCAAGAAAGAAACGGCTGCTTGATATTAGCCTGCTGAAGCAAATAGATGGAGGGGCGGCGCTGCGCGACTGAAATGAGTTGAGAAAAAGCTACTGTAAGAAAGAATGTACTGTATATTTTAGACACTGACACACTTTTTAATGAAAGTCAAGAAGAAATTAAATTATTATTATTTGTTAATTTAGTTTTGTTTGCCACCTTTTAGCCTAATTAAATGATCAAATGGTTAATTGAACAATAGCTACAACATTAGTTGTTATCGCTATTAGGCCTATGTTAACGTTCCGGTACAAGAGCTCAACGCGAAAGTAAAAGCCCATTTGCGCTTTTAAAATTTGACTTTTTAAGATGTTCATGGAAAACGTTTAGTGTTTATGACAGACTGTTTGAAAGGTGAAGAAACTGATTCACTGCGGTGATAAGCGTGTGAATTACCAGAGAGACCTGCCCTGTGACATTAAATAAACCTATTCGGTTGTTAAGTCTGATGTCACGCAGCAGCGCTTCCGAGTCCAAACGCTCTATCTCATACCACAAGAAAACAACAAACGGTGCTAATATGCACACACGATACTACCAAAAAATTATAATCATAACCTTTCCATACCAAAATCCCAGATGGCCAGACAGTGATTCATCTTTTATAAATCGTTAAAATATTAATATCTGTAACGCTGTGAGCATGGAGACTGTTGTGTAGACTGTAAGTATTTTAAATGTTTAACTTTAAAATGTTAAATGTTTATTATGAATAAATAGCGCTCATAAACCGTCGAGATGGCATTCTCAAGTGAAACGAGTCGAGGCTTGGACCCGGAAACGGCGTTCCTTACGTCACGACTTAACAAGCGGATTGGCAGCTTTATTTTTACGTCAAGCCGTAAATAATATTAATATTAGTCTTATTGTTTAATCTAGTTTTCTTGATTTTCCACAAGTAGGCCTACCATATCATGCCTCAGAGACAACACTAGTTAGTCAAGTGGCTAACATAGCAAAATCAGATGCAGCTTTATTTTTAGTAACAGTAATACAGCACTTTCTCTGTCATACAATGTTTTAAAATTAATTGCATGCCATTTATCAACACAAGCCATGCAGCATTTATTATTACGATATTCTAAAATCGATCTAACTTACTGCAGCGTGCAACAAGTGTCTCATAGCAGCTGCCGAGCGAACGCACAGAGTAACTTTATTTTCAACACAGTGAAATGTATCTAATAAGATAAACAGTGCTGTGTTACCTCATATGCTTGACCGGAAGAAGCTGAAGCGGTTACTGTGGCATAATAAAAGTTCTGCTGCTACGTGAGGCGTGTGTCACGTTCGTCCCTCTTATTAAATTCTCCAGCCCTGCTCTGCTTCATACTACAGTAAGATTAATAATCTCATCCATGAACAAAATTTCTGCCCGAGTCCCGTCCCGATTCTCTTCCACCGGCTGTGAGGTGAAGACCACAACTCCCATGAATCCGCGCTCAATCTCGGAGTCATCAAGCTACGCCTTTGTTTTGAATAGGCGACCTCTAGCATTGAAAAACTTCATATTGTGCCTTTAAATAGTTAAATAGACCTAAGTAGGCTATTCGATAAAAAGGAACAAATCTGTCTCTTTGTAAACACACCTTCGTCATGAAACCCCTCGGCAAATTCACAATGATTGGGATGTATGTTCGTTTTATTGTAGCTTTTGTGAGATGTAATATGGTGCCTTGTCCACTGGGATTTATAGGCAGATTCCAATGTAGCTGAATTATGCATTATGATCTTATGTGATTTGACATGTTTGGTTCAGTTCATTCAGTATTTTGTATTATCCAGCACTTGCTCAATGTCAGCACAATGTCATTTCATTATTAGTCAGCACTATTAGGTGTTGTGGTTATTTCTCTGTCTCTTGAATGATATATGACTGTGCAGGGTCCAAATCTTAACAAATATTACACGTGTACGGACCTGCATTTTTACAGCTTTAGCATCATTTTCAAAGAAGGTGTGTGTGTGTGTGTGGGTAGATGATAAGGAATGTGAACCCTCAGCAGAATGACTCAGGTAAGCTGCCAACTCAGGCCCAGTGACACTTGCATAACTCCTCTATGCCACAAATCAAGCAAAATCTACCTCTGTCTCGCTCACACTCCCAGTGAAAACACATGAATGAGTTACATAAAGTGTGAATGGCATTTATAACAGATACATACGGTATATAAACCTTTTCATTTCAGTCAGAGATGACCTCTCTCTCGCTCTCTTCTCTGTCTCTCAGAGTCATGGATGGGAAAGTAAACAGATGAGGGGATATTTAAAGCACCAGTGGGGAAGGACACTATTCGAGCCCTATTCAATGCAAATTCACTTCTCTCTGTCAATGAGTATCTACTGTTACCTTAATTAACCAGGAGAACTGAAAACATGTGAACTTTGACATTTTGTCTTTTGTAGTGAGATGTTTACATACAATTTATTTTGGTAATGAAATGTTACCTCGTGAACCCTTTCATATAATTAATGACAACAGAATGAGAATGTAGGAAAATTAAGCATAAATGAAAGAATGATTTTAAGTATATAAATTAACTAAAACGATGCAAAATGGCTGAATGACAATTAATGGAATAATATAATTTCTAAATTATTATACACTACTGTTCAAAAGTTTGGGGTTCGGTTTTTTAGATTTTAGAATGTTTTTTCAAAGAAGTCTCTTCTGCTCACCAAGGCTGCATTTATTTGATCAAAAACACAGTAAAAACAGTAATATTGTGAAATATTATTACAATTTAAGATAACTGTTTTCTATTTGAATATTTTTTAAATATAATTTATTTCTGTGATCAAATTTTTTAGCATCATTACTCCAGTCTTCAGTGTCACATGATCCTTCAGAAATCATTCTGATTTGCTGCTCAAGAAACATTTATGATTATTATTATCAATGTTGAAATAAGTTGCTGTTTAATATTGTTGTGGATACCTTGATACATTTTTTTTTTTTTTTTTGTCAGGATTCTTTGATGAATAGAAAGTATAGCATTTATTTGAAATAGAAATCTTTTGTGACATTATATATGTCTTTACTGTTACTTTTAATCAATCTAATCCATCTTGCTGAATAAAAGTATTGATTTATAAGAACATAAAAAAATCTTACTGACCCCATTCATTTATTCCAGACATGTCCGTGACTCTTTACAGGCTTTTCCTGATTCAGGACACATTCGTTTTGTATATTGTTTTGTATACATTCCCATACATCATGGTTAACAGATAAAACATCTGATGAAGATAACACTATCACAAGTGTGATTTATCCAGTCAGTCAGCTGTCAGTCAGTAATGGCTTCATTCACTGATGGAGGCAGTGAAGAGTAAAGCTGTAAGAGTGAACTGATCAGGGTGTGTTGGTTTAGAAGTCTGATCGTTTTGGTAGTGTTTGGAGCAGTTCAGCGATTCACTTTTATTCATGTATGTAGTGTACGCTTACATTCTTTTCTCTGTTATGTATCTGCAGAGTTTCTGACCGTAGGGTCTCTGACCGTAGTGCTGATATCCAACAGACTTCCTCCATGAGATTCCTCTGTTTTCGGCTTGAGAGTAGAGATCACTCACATAAACTCCTGGGCAAAAAAAAAAAATGGGCCAAGCCAAAAATGGCAAAATATTATATGGTCTTTCAGTGGTCTGAACCATTTTAATCACAAATCATTAGTCAGGAAATTAGCGAGAATTGCACAAATACTGTAGATAAAGTAACTTAGCACAGAATTGTCTTCCGTTTTCTTTAAATGTTCAAGCCATGTGGGTAAACTTGCAGACAGCTTTTTACAAGAAGAAGAGTCAGTGTTGTTCCACTTAATGTTAATGGCTTCAAACAGTTCATGAGAAGATGAAAAATGTTTCCCAGTTTGTTTAAGTTTAATGTGAGACCAAATATTCATTAAAGGGTTCAAATCTGGACTCTGAAACATGAGCCTGATGGACTTTTTCTCAAGCAACTTCTTGGTTGTGTTTGCAGTGTGAAAAATTGCATTGTTGAAAATGACTTCTGATCATTTCTCTTTAGATAACACCTTTTCATTTATGGGAAGCAAGCTATTCTGTGATATTTTCCTGTACTAAGCATTAATTGACTTTTCACAGTGAAGTAGCTCAACAATTTAGCAGCTGAAAAGACTCCCCACACAATGACACCTCTTCCCTCATGCTTCACTGTGGTAGAGATGCATTTATTATTATATTTCTTACCAGATTTTCAGACACCACTCTGGAGCATCACCGTGCAACTTGTGTTTCATTGTGATTCATCACTCCACACACAACTTCCCATATTCTGCAAAAAAAAAAAACCTCCATTCCGTCTCTGATGTTTTTTTTTTTTTTTTTTTCATTTGTTTTTTTGAGACAGCAATGGCTTTTTAAGTATTGCATTTGCTTAAATTTAGCTAATTTCCTGACCATTAATTAATGGTTAATACAATTAAAAGCTTACTGTTTAGCCACTTTGGCATGGGAGTGCACCATACTTCGCCCACCCCTCACACACACACACACACACAGAGAGAGAGAGAGAGAGAGAAATGTGAATGCGTTCATCTGGAAAAAACCTGGACATGATCTATTGCAGTAATAAATCACAAACATCAAAGGCCATTTTACAGTCAGAATTGTTACAACTCGTAAAATGACATTTTATTAAAGTTTTAAATTATGTTTAAATATAACTGCCTCTTTTTTTCATGTTATAGCATCAAAAGCTCTACAGCTTATACAAGTTCATGGGTTTTGTACTGTTCAAAAGTTTGGGGTCAGTAAGATTTTTTGGTAACACTTTAGTATAGGGAACATGTATTCACTATTAACTACGACTTTTCCCTCAATAAACTCCTAATTTACTGCTTATTAATAGTTAGTAAGCTAGTTGTTAAGTTTAGGTATTGGGTAAGATTAAGAATGTAGAATAGAATCATGCAGAATAAGGCATTAATATGTGCTTAATAATTACTAATAAACAGCCAATATTCTAGTAATATGCATGCTAATAAGCAACTAGTTAAAAGACCCTAAAATAAAGTGTTACCGATTTTTTTAGAAGACATTAATACCTTTATTCAGCAAGGGTGCATAGACAGCAAATATATTTATAATTGCGAAAACAACAATAACTGCCAGCACAGGTCATAAAATATTTATATTATGTATAATATAAATTATATATATATATATATATACATGTAAATATTTCTTTACATGCATGTGTGTACATTTATAATGTTACAAAAGATATGAATTTTCCCTGAAAAAAAAAATGTATTATGGTTTCCACGAAAATATTGAACAGCATGAAAAATCATCATTTTAGAATGATTTCTGAAGGGTCATGTGACATTGAAGACTGGAGTAATGATGCTGAAAATTCAGCTTTGATCACAGGAATAAATTACACTTTACTATATTCACATAGAATACAGCTGTTTTAAATTGTAATAACATTTCACAATTTTTCTGTTTTTAATCAAATGAATGCTTCTTGCTTCTACAAAAAAAAAAAAAAACATTACAAATCTTACCAGCCCCAAACCTTTGAATGGTAGCTTTTTTATAATCTAAAATGTGTTATTATTAAAGTTAGTTCAGATATTTTTTTTTTTTGTCTTCTGTCTTTAACCAATCTTCTGTTTATTCTGCTGCAGAATATCCCTCTAGATGATGAATGTGTGATGAATTTCTGCATTGAGATCTTGCTGGCCATCTCAGGGACAGGGACCTTCCCAAAACACTTTCCACAAGGTGACACAGAATCATCTAGAAACTCATGAGTTCTACTCTGCTATATTTCCCTTTGGTGGACCTAAAGAGAGCCTGACATGAAGGATGAAAAGCAGATCATCATTACTCCTAAACCAATGTACAATTAGCACTAGGTTCTCCAGGTATCTACAAAACTCAGATTTGTTTGGCAATTCTTATGACAAATTGTGTCTGTGAACATTTATACACCCGTCACTATCCTCACACACATTATTGTCCATTTTTTTGGTTCTCCAACGCTTAAATGAGTAGTTAGTCTGTGTTAAGTAGTTGGCTTTTAGACTGCTGGTTGTAGACTGGTGTGTGTTGGGTTAAATGATGTGTATAAGTTGTTTTTTATAGTGCCTCAGGGGGAGATATTTCACACCCTATTTAACTGTTCATTACAGCTGGTCACTACGCAGGGAAAATGTTCTGTGTTTGGACAATAATGCAGTGAAATGGCAATGACAGAGAGCATATAAAGCAGAACAAAGACAGTTCCTGAAACTAATGAGCTTAACCATTTACACTGTTCAACTTCATATATTTTTGCCCTATTATAGGCACATCTGTTCTTTGAAGATATACACAGATTTACGAGGCTTTGATTTGTGTAGTGTATATAATTTTTTGTGTGAAGCTCAGTGCAGTAACTGCTGATGTCACCATCCAGAGCTATTCTTGGTGAGCTCATTGTTAAAATGCCTCTTACCTCACTGCTAGAGACTCTTAAGATGGCTTTCGTTCTCTGTGCTAGAGTCTGTTTTCCTTCTTGTCATTCAGTTGCATTAGATAACGGCAGTTATCTCAATGCTCAGAGAACGGAAACCTCAAAGGATTCTCACAGCATTTAAGCAATGTTTAACACTTTCTCGGTCGCACAGCGTCTCTTATCTAGTATGCCGTTTTGTCACAACATTAAATGTTTCTTTCTGAACTTATTTTGGTGAGGATGTTTTATATGTGTGCATAAAGCAGATTTTATATGCTTTTTATTAGAGATATGCAATTTATCTGTATCATGTTAGTTATCGGCCAATATTAGAGATAATATTAGATTATAATATTTATATTATGATTAGTGCTGTCAAACGATTAATCACGTCCAAAATAAAAGTTTGTGTTTACATAATACATGTGTGTGTGATGTATATTTTTATTATGTACATGTAAAAACACCACACACATGCATATTTAACAGAAATATATTATATTTGTATGTGACCCGTGCTGGCAAAATGAGTCGGAATGTGCACGAGCTACAGGCAAAACAAGTCAAAAATGTCGATTTTGGTCGAATTTCAGGTTTTCACAAAAATTGGTCCATGAGAAAGTTAGTTCACCCAAAAATGAAAATTATGTCATTTATTACTCACCCTCATGTCATTCCACACCCATAAGACCTTCATTCATCTTCAGAGCACAAATTAAGATATTTTTGATAAAATCCGATGGCTCAGTGAGGCCTGCATAGCCATCAAGATCATTTCCTTCTTCAATGCCAAGAAAGGTACTAAAAGCAAGTTTAAAACAGTTCATGTGACTACAGTGGTTCAACCTTAATGTTATGAAGCAACGAGAATACTTTTTGTGCGCCAAAAAAACAAAATAACAACTTTATTCAACAATATCTAGTGATGGGCGATTTCAAAACACTGCTTCATGAAGCTTCGAAGCTTTATGAATTTTTTGTTTTGAATCAGTGGTTCGGAGTGCGTATCAAACTGCCAAAGTCACGTGAACCATTCAAATTTCTGAAATCACATGATTTTGGTGCTCTGAACCACTGATTCGAAACAAAAGATTCATAAAGCTTCATGAAGCACTGTTTTGAAATCGCCCGTCACTAGATATTGTTGAATAAAGTCATTATTTTGGGGTTTTTTTGGCGCACAAAAAGTATTCTCATCACTTTATAACATTAAGGTTGAACCACTGTAGTCACATGAACTGTTTTAAATATGTTTTTAGTACCTTTCTGGGCATTGAAAAAGGAAATGATCTTGCTGGCAATGCAGGCCTCACTGAGCCATCTGATTTTATCAAAAATATCTTAATTTGTGTTCTGAAGATGAACGAAGGTCTTACGGGTGTGGAACGACATGAGGGTGAGTAATAAATGACAGAATTTTCATTTTTGGGTGAACTAACGCTTTAAGCCCTCATCTAGTGACCCAAATGATCCAAATAGCAATTAAGCATCTAAAATTATCTTTATTTGTATGTTTTCTGAGAGGAGTACCTTTCCGTTGAACATGAAAAATGCCAGTTTTCTCTGCTCGTGCTACCCTTCAGCAACTTCATAGTTAGTCCAGGTTTGGTATTGTTTTAAAGCATTCCAACTTCGTGAATATTCATAGCAAATTCTCGATGGCATGAGTCTGTACCAATGAAATGTGATTTTCAAACTCATGCTGATGTAAACAAATCAATCTTACTCACGCTGAGATCCAAAGTGCGCGCACAAAGACGCCTCAGACAGCGTGCGATCCCGATATACACATTTAAACAGAATTACAGTAAGCCTACTTCAAAATATTGAAGTAAAATATTGAAAAAAAGTTGAATATACTGTATATATTTTCCTATAGATATTTGGTTTTGATGAGGTGTGTGCCAAATTGGCCATGGATTTTAAAGTATGGTTGCAAGTTGATTTTGTTTTGGAACCTTCAAAAAACTTTAACTCGATGTTTCTAAAAATTGACTTTGCTGACTTCAAACAGGTGTGGCTCAGTCATTTTTTGTCGAATTCCAACAAATCATACATCATTTTGAAGATTTTTAATAGAGATTGCGAAAACAATAATAGCTCATTTTTGAAAATTTGCTTATTGCACTCATTTTGCCAGCACGGATCACATATATAAAATATTTATATTTATATATAATATAAATGTTATATATATATATATATAAATATATATATATATATATATATATATATATATATATATAGATAGATACACATGTAAATATTTCTTTACATGCATGTGTGTATGTGTATTTATATATACATAATAAAAATACATAGCACACACACATATATTATATAGACACAAAATTATTTTTGGATGTGATTAATCGTTCAACAGCACTAATTATAATATGGATTAAAGATATTGGATGATATTGGATATTTCCATCATATATCTCACTCAAAGCTAATCTTTAAAGCACTAACAATTTTTGCGAATCTCAAAATGAATATCCATTTTTAATACTGTACATCCTGATGCCTTCACTTGTAGCATTTAAAATATTAAAACTTTTATAGTATTGTATTATGGTGTATTTAGACTAAATAATATATATCATTTTAACGACATATAACATTAAAAATGATTAGCACTTACTGGTATTTCACAGAATTTTAATATCAGTGCATTCCTAATTTTGACATTAAAATTAACAATTTAGCAGACATTTCTCCTCTCCTATTGGCAAAAATACATCATTTACATGCAGTTACAAAACATTTGGACATTCACAGTTCGGCATTACTTTATACACTCTTATATTTGCTTTCATTTAATGCAGTATGTGCAATATGTAACCTACAAAAATGCTTTGTTTGCATTCCTTGCTGCCATGGTCATAGACGACAGTCTCCTCTGCTACAGTAGAGAATGTTTGTGGTTAGTTATATTGAGTATTATGAGAGGCTAGTTGTATTTTAGAGAGGCTGCATACTTCATATCCATTCATAATCATATCTGTTCACCCTTACGTCCGGTTTACACAGGCTTATCTCCTTCAAGTGATTCTGGCTGATTGCATTGAGAAAACGAAGAAAGAAATGAATGAGAGTGTGTTTTTTATTTTCAGACAAGCAGTCTAGGTGAAACAAGGAGCCATGTTAAATTTTTATGACTGAATAAATGTCGTGTTTGACTCTTTTTACTTGCATACACACGCACAAAGCGCAGGTGTGTACTCACCACTCAATACTGCAAATACACAATAAAGACATTCAGTCAAAAGTGACATTCTTTGACTGGGATATGCCCATATGCTCATGTGACCTGTACCCTAGTGACTCCTGTGCCACCTCTCTGACTCACTGAGTCACGAGTGCCGTACCTGTCTGACACTGAATCACCCAGCGCTGACCTCGATTCCGTCGGCCCTCCTTCCTCCCTCACACCCAGAAGAGCAGCTTCAGTCTGTGTGCTATTCAGTTACACATTTCTGATTGTTTAGAAAGGGAGAGGAACTTCCTCTACACACAGATGACACACAGTAAACTGCATTACTTCATCCTATTGAGCCACTGAATGCAGCAGCCTTGATGTTGTGCCAATACACTAACACATTAGCCACCCATTAACACATGAGCTTCCTTGAGCTTAATTGAAGGTTTGGCATTTAGTTGTTAGCATATTGGTGGGGTATTGATTTTATCAAGCAGTTTCTTGATGAACAGTTCTTAGTGGATTGAGTGAGTGGGCTTGGAAAGATCTCAGACATTCTCTTTTGACTTGCACTTTGTTGCAGTTGCATTTATACTCGCCATTGGTGGGCTGTTCGGCAACAAGAAAATAAATAACAAATAAAGTGCACAGATTGAATGGTATCTGGGATCTTTTTTGACCCGCGTTGTCTGATGGTGACAGGTAAGGTTTCTTTACCACCTCCCTTTAAAGGCCACCTTAAAATCTCTGACGTTTTATAATTTAAACCTGGAAATAAACAGAAAGTCTCGTGATTTTTACATAAAATAAATATTTAAGATTCAGTCAGTTTGATCTGTTCATGGTGTTCTTGCTTCAATTAGATCATCAAGTCATGCTGGATAACATGATCATCAGATTTTGCAAAAAAAAAAAAAGAAAGAAAAGAGAGAGAGACATTGTTCAAAGGTTTGGGGTCAGTGAGATTTTTAATGTTTCTGAAAGATCATTTATTTGATCAAAATTTGATTATTTATTTGATCAAAAATACAGTACAATATTTTAAAATATTTTTATGATTTAAAATATCTTTTTTCTAGTTTAATATATTTTCAAATATAATTTATTCCTGTGATCAAAGCTGAATTTTCAGCATCATTACTCCAGACTTCAGTGTCACATGATTCTAATATGCTGATTTGCTGCTCAAGAAACATTTCTTATTGTTATTATCAGTGTTGAAACCAGTTGTGCTGCTTATTTTTATTTATTTTTTTGTTTGTTTGCTTGTGGAAACATAATACTTTGATTCTTTGATGAATGGAAAGCTCAAAAGAGCAGCATTTATTTAAAATAGAAATCTTTTGTAATGTTATAAATGTCTTTACTGTCACTTTTGATCATATATATATTATATATATATATATATATATATATAATTAGAAAAGCCCACTACTTTAGGACCACCCCTGGATTCCCAATAGCCACGGGAGGTGTTATTTTCAACACATTAATGGGAAGGCAATAATCTTATAGTCTCTGTGTGTGATTCATATTCTCTGCCTGCTTGTGTATTGGGCTTTTTAACGAGAATCAGCTCTTCAATCCACATGTTTTTGATGGAAACTACAAATATGTGAAGTTCATATTGTATTTGTTTTGTGTATTAATGAGTGAGATTATGTCTAATGGTTCAGCGAATGTATAAATCATAAATGTATATGTTGGATGATCTTATATATATAGCGGAGATGAATTGGATTGCACACTGGTATTCCCTGGCCCTGTGGAGGCCAGTTGATCCCATGCTGTGCCCCAGCGCTGCAGCAGAGATAGGGAGGGAGGGTGTGAACTGAGACGCACAGATAGAGGCATGGCAGACAGGCAGACAGGAGCCAGCCTCTCTGCTCTCACAGATTAGCCTGACTCCAGCTCCACATTCCCCAACTTGCCTGCTCCGTACCAAACCACACACCAACAGCGCCAGGGCACAGCCACACACACACAGGCTGTGATATTACACATCATTTAGTCACATCAAGACAGATACAGTTCCCAAATCACAACATTCAATTTCATCATTAGGTTGTCTGATCTAATCACAATGTGCAAATGAAACATCACATAATATTCTTCGAGCGTCAAACTGAAATCACTGTGATCTTCATGACATTACTTCAGAACATCATAATCTCTGTGCTAAAAGCACATTATCACACACAAAGTCATAACAGTCTCACACTATATCATAAACTTTGATTATGACTGCAGTATTATAGCTATGATCCTTAAAAACTATAATAGGATGACCACAGATTTGTTCTGATCAAGGACAATATTTCATTTAATCTATTTATTGTTTGATAAATAATATGAATTACTGAAACAATAAAACAAAACAAAAAAAACTAATTCACGTCATACAAATTTGATTATATGTAACACGAATATCGAGAAAAAAAAGGAAAGATAGGCCTGAAATAATATACAAAATAATCTTGTTTAATATAATGCTTTCGTTTCATTCAGTAGGCTTTTAAATAATTCATTTTAAAACTATATATTGTTTATTTTTCAGTAAATAATGAATATATAAAAATCATTACCTATAAATATGAATTGTATAATTTGTGTGAAATATGATGTGCGGTATAGTTTAGCTGGAATTAAAGCTATTAATATGCAGGAAATTAAATCAGACACAGATTGGAAAATAAATTCCTCTGCAAACACACAATGTAAGGTCCAGTGCTGGTCAAATTAGTCGAGAAGCACCATATATAGACAGTAAATACCTCCACGCATTCTTGAGTTATCGCAGATTGCTTCTAAACTTGAAGACTCAAATTCCGTTTACCTTGAAGGAATGCTCGCTATACACAACGACTGCGTCAAAGTACGCTGAAAAATTCGACACACTAAAACTGAAAACTTACGTTGAATTTTTAAATAAAATCAAAGAAGGGCCTGCAGTGATTAAACCACTTTGAATTCAGTTATTGATGAGAAAAATCAAGTTGAAACTTAAAAATGAGATAAAGAGAGAGACACAATAAATACTGCTACTATGCCCATGCAGGGCACGCGGACACTTTCCCCTAGGCTAATTGCTTCCAAACTTTGACATATAAGCTAGGCTACACTTAAACTGATATAATAGAAAGATTTATGGTATTGGTCGAGAACTATCGTCACAATCACTCGTGAGGCTTGTCTAATTATAAAGGTAAGACTAGCACATCAACTGTCGGGAGAGGTTGTGACGGGTGTCTTCTGTACGCAGTCGTTAAGACGCACTGAGCATTAATAATACCTGCAGATCCCTTCATGATTTGGAATAGGTTCATCCTGAGTGTTTCAGCGGCTACTAAACGCTGGGGGTTAAGGCTTGGTTTAATGCCTGTCTCTCACGAGGGGACGGCTGATACCGCGCGCTTATGAATGAGGTGCCTCGTGAGGCCCTCTCCGCGCGAGCCTCATTAGCTGTCCATCAAACAGTTCCACGCCAGCGCGCGCTTCCCCCGGTCAGTCTCTGGTTATGTAAATAATCCTTACCGAAATTACCATGGTAACTTAATACAGTATTAGTAACAATATTGTAATTGTAAAATTCAACTTTAAATGTAGGCTAATAAAAAAATGTAATACAAAAATTATGTTATTTTGGTGGAAAATAGGCTGTGCTAACCACGGAACCTCCATGCGGGAAAATTCTATTACATCTGATTTAATCTTCGTTCTTTGGAATTGTATCTTTAATTTTTCCCGTCTGTATGTAAGAATTGTTTAATTGTTTTCCTCAAATTTTAATTCAATTCGTATTTTGTTGTAGCTTACATTTCTTAGCTTCCTATGCTGCTCTCATTGGCATAATAATATTAATAATAATAGGCGAATAATAATATGTTATGTTAATAATAAATAACATGTTAATAATAAAATGTTATGACAGAAAAGAAGTATCAAGGCATCAAACGTTGCATTAATTGTAAGATTTGTGTGATAGTCGGCCTATTCGCTGTTTAACAGTTTAATTCAGAAACAATCGATTTTTATTTTTTTATTTTATAGGCCAAGTTGAGCTGAAAGGCTGATCAAGGCCATCGGATCTTATTCCAGGACATGTTTAATTTTCTTTTAACATAGATGGAGCATAGCCTGTTGAAAAAGTTTCAAGTAGGACATCTGAATGCTAAATCAATTAGGCTAGTCATTTGTCAGTGAATAAAAGTGATTAGTCTGTGGTGGATTCATAACTCAAGTTTCCCCTCCTTCTTCTCCTAGTCTCATGACGTCATTCAGTATCACCTCTGTCTACTTTATCTCAGAATACTATCAATCGAATTATTACTTACAAACACATCTGTATACCGAGACAATTGTTTATTTTGTTTAGCTAATGGTAGCCTAGATGTATCTAGTTTTAATCCGTATCATTTAAACTAGGCTATTTATGTCTTTGAATGAGTTCCAGAATATAAAATACAACAATTTTACTCATTTTAAGAGTCTTCGTTCGTTACCGTTTAATTACACGCTAATGGCACTTAATTTACGTTTTCCCGCGTCTTTAAATTTATATTCGCATAGGCCTAATATTAAAATACAGGAATACTTTCATAAAATAGATATCAACCCGTTCTGTAACAAGGACAGCTCATCTTTAAAAGCATAAGTATTTCACATAGCCTGAGATTTCGTTCCGCTTTTTTATATTGTTTTTGTTTTTTTTTTCCTCCAGCAAAAGCCTAACATACAAACGCACACACACACACACACACACACACACACACACACACACCTAAAACACTTGGCATTGCGCGTGACCGTTCATGCAGAACAGAATTTACAGTTCTTCTCCGCATCATTAAGTGCTTTGGTTGTCTGTCATGGCGGCTGCCTGTGTGGCAGTCTTTAACAATAATTCAATGGATGCCAGTGGATAAATAGCTAGATTCCAATAACAGAGAAGCAAACTCTAATTTAATAGGCCTAACAAAATATAGTAAGAACTCTATAATAATTAAATTTTTACTTATTTTAATTTTATGTGTGTGATGATGTGCCAAACTCTGGAGCACATTGTTTATATATTGACAAAACGAAACGGCTTCGATTGAAAATCCACCGACACTCTCAGGTAAAGACGGCTTTGATTAAATGAAACGCCTGAGGGGTAAAGGAGGATTTATTTAACCCGTGTAGCCTTACAGGTTCCCCAGTGATCAAACAGTCGCTGGCTCCTCGTGCAGACAGGGTGTGTGAGCTCAATTGTGCTCTCCACGCGTTTGTGGCACGAGCAGTGAGTTCACAGGTCGCAACATCACTTATTAATCTCATTATCAGCGGCCTGTCGAGGAGACTGATTGGCGACCACCTTTCTGTCATTTTCAACAGTTGGTTACTTGAATGTAGCCTATCACTAAATAGGCCTATCATAGAAGTAAAACCCATATTCGATATTTTTGAGCAATTTGCTTTGTTCAGTAATCAGTAACAAAAAAAAAAAAAAAAATTCTAAAATGTGCGTCAGGAATTTTGCATCATCCCCATATCATTATTTTAATCATGGCGGTTTTATTTGAGAACGTATTATTGATCTTTACATTCACTAGTGTAGCCTAATTATTGTATTTATTTACATCTTTAAAACTCTAATAGCTATTTTTATCCGAAAAAGGGAGGGGTGATAACTCAAACAATACCGCTAAGATAACAATATTTCCAACTGAGTATAATGAGTGTGATTATTGTAGTATCATCATACTAAGCTGTCGCTCGTATCTCTTATCTCTCTACAGCTTTTATAGAGAACACATCCAGATTTATCGGGCCATAAAATTGAGCTTTACGTTCTCGCACAGACAGCGAGGTTATTTTACGGCAACATTTTTATTTTACAATAAAGTAAAAACGAAATCGCAAGCAATTACTGTAAAACATAATGTGCACAGTAGCGCAACAAAAACACTTCTGTGTATTAGTCCGAAGCCCCAATAGTTTTATTTGAAACTTTTTAAAACTATTTTAAATAAGTAAATACAGTTTTATAGCACTAGAACTGTATGTGACTTTTCTATTGAGTACAGGCTACAGTTTGATTTAGTGCCTCTGTCAAAGCAATTTCCCAACAGCTTTTAATGTCTCTTAAAAGTTAACTTCCATCGACTAAAAACAATCGTTTAAAATACAGTGAACTCAGCAAATATAGATCTTACAGGTAGGAGAACACCCCTCCTCCGCAACACACCATCTAGTCTATCCCTCTCATTCTTCTCCTCCTCCATGGGTCCTACCTTTGGAGTGCGTCACGTGGTTCTGCTCTTACAAATAACTCGCAGTAAAGTAGAGGGCAAATCAGAGAACAGTTATATTAGGCATTATCTGCAGCAACAGCTATACCTCCAGAAACAGACGAGGCACTGTGACAAGTCCAAACGCAGAGAGGACAACTACAAGTTTTTCGTGTATCGCAAACTCGTTTGAATTCTGGGCTGGAATCAAGAAGAAAGAAGAGAGTGGAAACTTCAACAGCGATATTCCATCAAGTCACTTGGAAAAGAGGGTTCCTGGCTTTATCACTAGCCGTCCTTATCTGGTGAGATAATACAACGAGAGCTCTTGGGTGAAATTGTATAAGCCCTTTGCTTACAGCTATCAACGTTTTTATGTAATCTGCGTTTTCAATGATAAAATATAGATGTCGGAGAGATTACTGCAGCTTGATTCGATCCCCGCAGATGATTTAATGGGTTCGCTATAGAGTATCTGAGACTGCTGCTGATAATTATTTATATCCCCATGTAAAGATATGGAAAGTAATTAATGTCATTTTAGTCTATTAAATACTAATAAGATACAGATAACCAAAAAATCATAACAATTATAACGTTTGTCCATCTTGACTGTAGTCAATAGCCTATATATTTTTTCTTCAGTTTTTGACTGTTTGATTGTCTCTCGCATTAGCATCGTTCAGAAATGTTTGTGTGTGTGAGAGAGAGTGGAAAATATAAGAATTTGTCTGTTTCGTTCAGTAATTATGAATTCAAATTTTTATTTTATTTTTTGTATAAGCCTAATCTAATTCTGAGAAAATAATTTAATTAGTTTATTTTTGTTTTTTCATCAGGAGTGAATTCCTTTTTTCTGAGGCTGCTGTTCAAGAAACCGTTGCATTGGAGATTTTGGACGTTATCGAGGCTAAAATCTGGGCGAATTTCAAGATTTTAACATCTGAAAGGATAGCTTAGTCATTGGATACAAAATGTATTCGAGCCTGGCTATATCTTCCAACCCGTCCCCCTACGCACACGATACCGGGAACTACATCCATCCGTCCGCGAGCTCACCTGTGTATGTGCCCACCACCCGTGTACCTGCCATGCTCCAGACCTTGCCCTACCTACAGACGTGCGAGTCCACCCATCAGGGCCATGGGCTCGGCAGTCACCACGCCTGGTCACAGACTGGCACGGAGAATTCCTCTTTTAACCCGGGCAGCCCTCATCCTCCGCCCGGCTTCTCGTATTCGCACAGCCCGCCGGTAAGCAGCAGCACCGGCAGGGACGCCGCGTACCAGAATCAGCTGGTGTTGAGTAACAGCGGCCGGGCAGATCAATATGGAAGTGCCCTGGTGCGCTCCGTCGGTGGCTCCTACACCAGCCCGTACGCGGCCTACATGAGCCCGGAGATGGCAACCTCATGGACGCCGGGACCCTTCGATGGCGGCATGATCGGTCTTCAGGGACGCCAAGGAAGTCTACCAGGAAGGAGGTCCAGTTTAGGTAAAATAATTTGCCATAATCATTTCGTTTTCTCTTTGACGGGACATGTAAATATGTACACTAAACAAAAACAAAACCTCTACGATAATTTTAAACGCACTCAATAATTTCGCCGTTGATTCTGTTCGTCTTTCCTTTTGCACAATTGCATGTTAAAGTTAGTTCTACTATATTACATTTGAGTCGTTAGTTTGGCAATAGTTTAAAATCTATCTTTCAAGTCAGCGGGCAAAAATGGTTGGAATGGTGGGGGTTTCGTTTGATGCTGTGATCTCTTAATTTATAGCAGCGCTGTTGAAGGTTATTTATTGCTGTCTTGGTGTTTATGTTAGACCACCGTTGTTAGAAGGCATATCAGTTAGTTTGAGCTTGGCTTACACGGGCACATTGCAAAAACCTAATCAAAACAAAACTTGATCTTATTCCACTAATACACATCCTTTAATGGGCAATGCAATCACTTTAATTTAAATGATAATTTAATTCCCAGCTATTGTCTGTCTACAAGTGGATTGATGAAAGGGTCCCGTGCACACCTCATAATTGTGAGAACTATCCAAGCTACTGTCACCTTGATCAAACTTCTCTAAACAGACCATTAGAGTCAGATACACATTTAGCGGGCGGATCCTTTGAAGCTCAGGGCTTTAGGCGGACACATTTTCTTTGATAGTCCATAAAACGTCACATTTCGTTCTACAGCTGTGGACGATTTATTCAGGCGTAGTACTATACAAGGCTCGCGTTTGTTATTGAGCAGTTTTGATGTGTTGTTACACAAATGTTTAATAAACTTAAAAGCTGCATTTTATATTACAGCAATCCATCAGAAAGACTCAACAATATTAAGACATTTTGAGATTACGTTTAAACTAAAGAATAACAACACACAATAATATTACAAAGATTATTAATACGCACGTCTTATTTGAAATAAATTGTTGGAGGGCGTCACGTGTCAGTATCTTGACTGATTGGTGACCCCTGGATCTTTAACACTGATAAGAGCCCCATTGACATTCCGGTCGCCTGAGGCTCTCGTGCCTCGTCAGACTCCGGTGACCCTGGATATGCTCGTATTAATCCATTCTTCATTCCGTCGAGAGTTTTGTCACATTCCGTACCGCTGATGCTCAAGAAAACACCAGGCCTCACCTAAGGGTCGCATCAAGTGCTGAGCTGTGCAGGGCTTTAACAATGAAAAACAACATTTATATTGTATTGGGCCTTTTCTTGACACATCAATAAAATTCCATTCATTTTATTTTTTTAAATTGTTTTAGTTTATTATTTCATTTCGTTATTTTCCTTGCTCTGTTTGCAAACATGAACATTTTGAATATGAAAATAATTGCTAGTATTTGAATATTCTCCCTCTTTATATTTATATTTTGGTGGAAATATTGTTGAAGTTATGCGTAAAATCCATAATAAAATACAGCTAGAGTGAACCTTGACATTTTTTGAAAGGCTTAGCTATTTTTTCCCCAACATATTTTAAAATGTTGGAGTTTAATTTGAGATGGCACAACACTTAGCCTAAAGCTGTGTGTGTGTGTGTGTGTGTGTGTGTGTGAACTTTATTTTAATAGGCCAGTCATCGCTTTAAAATTGAAAGGACCCATTTAATGGGTTTAAAATTAAACTTTTTGACATTCACCTTATTGATTTTGCGAAACATTGAGATTTGTTATTGATTTAAGGTTATTCATATTTGCACGAAATGACGGAAATGTCAACAATGAAAACATTTCATTACACTGACCGTTCCCTTCATTTAAACTTTAACGATTATTTCGTCTCGCGCTTTGTTTTATAAGTTTAACGAACATTGTCCTCTCATAAATCACTTTGAATCTAAAAGAAAACCTTGGGGAATGGATTAAAAACGACCTGTATGTCCTTTCAGACATGTTGGAAGAGCTGCCGTGTGAAGGGCGTGAGTGTGTGAACTGCGGCTCCATCTCGACGCCGCTGTGGAGGAGAGACGGGACCGGACATTACCTGTGCAACGCGTGCGGCCTCTACCACAAGATGAACGGCATCAACCGACCTCTAATCAAACCACAGAAACGCCTGGTAGATGCCCACTTGTTAATTATTGTTATTTAGCTGCTTTTAAGTTTTACATGGCCTTGTCATTTTTCAAAAACCGACACAGAAGCAGTCGATTTAGATTTTTTATAGCGAATATAGGGCCCATTACAAAATATCCTGAGGTTCCCAGACAACATCTAAATATCTTTTCGCAGGTTTTCTGGAAATACCTAGCTGATACTTTAACAATATAGTCTCACAAAATGAAATATTTTTTGTTTATATATGTATTCATGTTAGCAGGAGAGGGTAGTGGGCTGATCTCAGGGTCAGTATTGAAGGCCAATTGAGCAAAGCCTTCACTGCTGTCCTTTTCCCAGGAGTCTCTCTCTCTCATTCTCTTTTTTACTCTCTCACACACAATTCTCTCACTAGTCTCTACCTCTCTGTTTTCACTTTTTGCCTTCATGACCTTGTCCTTGGGTCGGTCTGTTTTTAGCCCAAGCAGTGCAAAACTCAAAACAACACCAAACTTATATGGAGCATTTGAGCCATTTCATTTTTACTCTAGAAGAATATTAATAATGTGTGCTTGAAAGTAATAAATGATGCTTGAAAGGCAGTCCTGGTCACAGTTCTCTTCAATATCTTCTACTTTTTATGAACACAGTTGCTTGCATTTTAAATAAATGCTGTATAACATGTTTACACTAACTTAGCTACTGCATTATATTTTTAACATCAAAATATTTTTATTACAACATATACCATCAAAGAAACATGAGGGAAAAAAAAATGTTATAGATAGTAATCTTTTGGAGAGGTATATTGAATATCTTTATTTCTTTCTCTCAAAATTTTCTCTTCAAATTCTGTCAAATTAACCACCTTCCCCAACTATTTGTCTCTGCAGCAAAGCACGTCACGGCGAGCAGGTCTGTGTTGCACTAACTGTCATACCAGTACAACCACACTGTGGAGGAGAAATGCAGAGGGAGAGCCCGTCTGCAACGCCTGCGGTCTATACATGAAGCTCCACGGGGTGAGTGTGTGATTCAGTCTGCGTTTTTGAGTCCGGTGTTTCTAACCAGAGCTCCATTTGGGAGGCTGCACGCTGTGTGCATGTTAGCTTGTGTGTGTGTGCAAATCTGTAGTCCACGTGATGCAGAGGTCATAGGTGTGTTTTTATCGGAAGAGAATGAGAATGAAGAGAGGAAGGGGAGTCGCTTAAATAAGCTTTGTTCTGTAAACTAGTAATTCTCACGCTGACCAAAACGACTCCCACAAGAAAAAAATGTTTATACAATCTAGTTAAAACTGCATTTTTTAAACAAGACACATATTCCCACCTGAGTTTAATCACCATTATGATGGTCTTCATTCACTCTGTATTGAAAATAAAGTTTTTTTTTAATGCAGCGATGCCATAGAAGAGCCATTTTTGGTTTCTCAAAGAACCTTTCAGTGATCAGTTCTTAAAAGAACCATTCTTTTAGTGTGAAGAACAAAATTGAGCCTTTTTCCACTATAGAGAACCTTTTGTGCAATGGAAAGGTTCTATGGATGTTAAAGGTTCATCATGGAACCATCGATGCCAGTTACGAACCACCAACTCATTTTTAACTCTTGATTGGTTAATGAATAATCCATCATTAAATTAGTTTTTTTTTCTTTACTCTTGTTTTAGGTACCAAGGCCATTAGCAATGAAGAAAGAAAGCATTCAGACAAGGAAACGCAAACCAAAGATGCCCAAAACCAAAGCATCCTCAGGTAAGACTTGAGAAAATCATTTTAAAAGAGATGTTTTTGAAAAAGATTTTTAGACAAAAGCAGACATGACTGATTTGGATGGAAGTGTGGGAGTGAGTGAGTCAGAGAATGTGTGGAGAGAAATATGGGGTGAGCGAGAGAGTAAAGGGAGGGAAAAGGGAGTGAAAGAAAGAGAGAAAGAGAGCAGTAACAGCACTTTTTTCTGTTTTCAATGGACATGTGGTGCGTGTGCGGCACCAGCACAAACACCAACGGATGTTTGACGCCATTGATTGTCATTTGCAATAACCAGCATGTCGAGTTTGCTATTCTTTTATTGTGTCTGTCATTCACAATTTGTTCTATTTGTCTTCAGGGTCAACAGTGTCTGGTGCTACGTCTCCCACTTCATTGCCTGTGTCAGAGAACGCCTCTACAATAAAGAGCGAACCCAACATCGCAGCTTCTCCGTATGCGGGCCAAACTGTTGTATCAGTCACACAGGTATGTGCTCACGTGATTGATAGGATTGTATTTCTTCTTTGTAGATGTCACCATCACTGAAAGCCAGTTATTAAATATGGGTTGGCTAAATGATTTATTCCAGAGTTCAAGTTCACTCTTAAAAATAAACATTCCATATTGGCATCAATAGTTCCATGAAGAATCTTTAACATCCACAGAACCTTTCTATTGCCCAAAAGGTTCTTTATAGTGGAAAAAAAAGTTCCTCAGATTATTAAAATGTTCTTTACACTAAGAAAAAATAGTTATTTTAAGAACTGTTAACTGAAAGATTGTTTATGGAACCTAAAATGGATCTTCTTTGACTTTGATGTGAAAATCCCCCTTTGGAACTAGTATTTTTTTAAAAATGATAGTTCACAAAAAAACTGAAAATTCTGTCATCATTTATAACCTTTATGTCTAAATCCAAATCTGTACGACTTTCTTTCTTCTGTGGAACACAAAAGAAGCCATTTTGAATAATGGTTAAGCTGTTTTGTCCATATAATGTTAAAAAAAAACATTATTGACATTATTTTTCAAAATATCTTCTTTTTGTTCCACAGAAAAAAGTAAGTCATTAAGGTTTAGAATGAGATCAAAATTCTGTCATTGTTTACTATAGATAGCCCACCTACTGCAAAGCTCGATTTGTCAACTAACAATATTTCTCTTTGTTCTTTTTAAGACATCAACACAGTTGGACAGTGCTAGTTCAGCACATGTGGACATCAAATATGAGGACTACACATACACTCCAACGTCAATCGCCACACAGAATTCCTGGTGTGCGCTGTCCCAAGCGTGATCTGAGACCTACTACCTTCTCGAAACCTCTCCAGTGCATTCTGGGAGAAAAGACTTTTAACAAGATCTACCTAATAGAACATTTACACAAATGTAGACAGACGGAGCTTAGGAGCGCAAGAGATCGACTGTAATTTGTGCTACTTTGCCTTGCTGATTCATCGTGGCGTATCTGTCAGTGATGTCACGGCCGATTCATGCAATTCCACCAAAATACGGCGGGCGACAAGCAGAGACTTAGCAGCAGTTCTCGAGTTCCTAAAGCAATGATCAGGAGGACAAAAACATGCTTTTTATGGCTTCTGAACATGTTTCATGGCTTAGATGTTAATGATTAACTTTTAAGAAACATTATTTATGTTGAGATAAGAATAGTGGAGGCACACAAGTCTCTCCCATAATTCCCCTTATCCTTCAGGGAATGCGTCTTTATGGTCGTTATGACTTTAGATCGCATACTTTCCCTGAATGAGGTTTTTTAAAGTTTCCTTGTTGTCTTTGCTGATTCCAGACTTTGTTAATGCTGTATTGTATTCCTCCGATGATCAAAGTGCAATGACCCTCACTTTTCAGCAAATTTTGAAAAGGCACACTTTTATTTTAATTGTTTGAAATTTTGTGTTTTGTTTTGTCAGAATATGTTAACCTAAATTTATTTGCTGTATTTTGTTGATATATTGGAATTATATCATTGTTTTATTGCATATAAAATTGCCAAACATTTGATTTGTGTCTGTACTTGTTTGTAGAAATGTTATAATTCTCCTTAAAGGGATAGTTCACCCAAAAATGAAAATTCTGTCATCATTTACTCACCCTCAAGTTGTTCCAAACCTGTATAAATTTCTTTGTTCTGCTAAACACAATCAAAGATATTTGGAAGAATGTTTGTAAGTAAGCAGATCTCGCCCCTTATTGACTACCATAGTATTTTTTCTTTCCTACTATGGTAGTCAATGTGGGGGGCGAGATCTGCTTAGTTACAAACATTCTTCCAAATATCTTCCTTTGTGTATACCAGAAATTCATACAGGTTTGGAACAACTTGAGGGTGAGTAAATGATGACAGAATTTTTATTTTTGGGTGAACTATCCCTTTAAATTTGTGGGTTTTAAACAGTAATTTGAAAATAAGTTAAAAACTATAGTAGACATATAAAAAAAGACAGATGTAAATCTCTCTGGAAGAATCTTCTTTATAAAGGTGGATGATGGTCAGACAGGCAAAAGTTTATTATTATATTTCTACATCAGTTTCATACTGTTTTTATTATAACGAGGGACCGTGGGATGATTTCCATGGATTTACATTTGTGTTTTCAGTGTCAACAAATAGGTCTGTGAACTTTAATATGATATACCAACACAATCTTATATGGCAATTCGTAACTATTGTACATTTTGCTGAATTCATTTCATATGAATTCGTACAATCTCATCTAGGCCTTCATGCTTACTGTTTTTCTGAAAAATCTTATGTTTTCATATGAATCACATCATACGAATTCATACCAAATCACCACCTCATAAAATTGGATATACACATTGTTTGACTTGATTATCTCTCAGAATATTTTTGTGCTTCATTCCCACAAAAAATGACTGAAAGTCCCATTCAAAACTTGTTTTGTTTTCAAAGGTAGTTTGTTAATTTTTAAAAACGTCCTGTCTTTATAATGCCAAGACGTAGGCCATATAGGAACTGTATATGAACCCTTTGATGTTTATGACTTTATATAGTTCTTTTGTGTAACCTGTATCCTTATAGGTATTGCCGAGTGTTTGCGTGAATGGCTTTCGGTGTCTGAGCGTACCTCTCTCCGCAGAGTGTTGGCGATCAAAGGTTGCGTTCCAGCTTGGCTTTATGGTGCTAAGGTTTTGGGTTGGGCTAGAACATGTTGTCTCTAGGCAGGCGCGTCAGCATGTAGCCCACCCGCTTTACAGCCCCATGGCGACAGAGAGGCACCGCCATCCACCTTTATTGCTATTGGCCAAATCAGCTTGCATTATTTTGTGGTGTCTTAGTTTTGTTGCCCAGGTGATGAGGTGCAGGGTCAAGAAACTGTTGCATCAGGTTCATAGCCTCATGAGTAATGCTTTCTAAGCAATATTTCATTCACTGTTTTTTTATATGCCATCATCATCATCACATCAGACAACTTGCCAAATAATTGTCTCTTCTGAAATGAGGTGCTGAGTGCAGTGATTGGCAGTGCATGCTTTATACTGTTCAAGACTACAAAATCATCACTTCATAAATCATTAAAACTCATCCAGTTCTCCTCAAATTACCTTCTTCAGAAGGACAAGCATACACTGTAAAAAATTATTTTCATGATTTAACACAACATTTTTTCTTTTGTCAAATCAACTTAATTAATGTGGTTCAGATAACATAATATTTTGAGTTTCTGTTGATTAAACCAATCGCCTTCATTGTATTAAAGGGGACCTATTATGCAAAATTCACTTTTGCATGGTGTTTGGACATAAATATGTCTTGGCAGTGTGTGAACACAACCACCCTATAGTGATAAAAATCAACCCACTCCTTTTTTTTAATCCCCATAAATCATAAGCAGTGTCTCCCAACGACCTGTTTTCAGCCATGTGACGTCACATTAGCCACAGGCCCCGCCCACGACCGCTGACTGACAGTCCTGCATTACCATAGTTTCGCGAGCTGTACGCTGTCCGCCATTTTCTCCATGCTTGAGCAGCTGTAGCAGCAACAACAATGTCTGGTAAGTAATTGGGATGTTTTGTTGTTGTATGTAAGAGTGAACATGACAGTCTTCATTTACTGACATCTGAGCCACTGAACGCAGTGGATTAGTTTTATTTTTGAAGGGAATGCGCCACAGATCTAATATACACATACGATTTCTGTAACATTGCCTCCTATTTACTTTCACAGACATAACTAACTGTGTTTATGTGAACTGTGTGTGTTTTTGACAGAACCTTGTGCATATTTGACAGTTTAAACAAAACAAAAAATGTGAACGAGAACTTACTCACGAGACTTGACGTCTGACAGCCAGCTGTCTGTGTACGTGTGCTTCAGATAAGTGCTCTCAGAAAACGATCCATTAGATGTTTAAACTGATATAGCTTTAAAACGCGTGGAAATAAACTTTAATGATGAAAGAAAAACTATGCTATCCGTGAGAGTGTTCGTGATATAGATGATAATCAAAACGAAGCAGATGTCTTGTTTGTATTTGGCAGAGAATACGACTGAGGCAGGAACTGTGATGGTAGAGAGGGGGCGGGGCACAGCAGCTCATTTGCATTTAAAGGCACATGCACGAAAACAGCCTGTTTTTGACTGTAGTCAAAGTCCCTTTAAGACAAGTCATTTCACTCGGCGGTCCATCTTTGAAACGCCTCTCAGGCATTCAAGTGCAGCTCCTATCTCTTTGAATGGGGAAACATCAAATTCTCCAAAGCTGTTTGCCAAGCTTTTGTTTAAATTTCATATTTGAAATCACCAATGAAATCTGACAACAACTGTCATAAATTTTCATAAATTGGCTCTTATTTAGAAAGCGGGACTTATTCCGCCATATTGCGTGTTGCACTTTCTCCCATTCAAAACAATATGAGTGAAGCGTCTTGTGTTATTCTATAGTCTTTGCTGTAGTCAGAAATGGGTATTTACAACATGGATTTATAAATGATCTGTGAGGTATTTTAAGCTGAATCTTCACAGACACATTCTGGGGACACCTGAGAATTAAATTACATCTTGTAAAAATGGGCATTATAGGTCCCCTTTAACTCAAAAGCTCAAAATTTTGCGGCAACCAGGTAACTTATTTTTTTAAGTTAAACCAACAATTCTTTTTTACAGTGTAGGCAAAGAGCACTAACAAGGCCAACAAGACCCTCGGCACAAACTTCAAATGTCTGAGCCTGTACTGACATTAAAACAAGTGACAAGCAATTGTATTTGTGACTGGTACAATTAAATTAAATGTTTCAAATGTTCCATAGACTAAATGTAATTCTAAATTCACATCTCCAAAGATCTCGAACAGACCATGATGGTTTTCAGAAATGCTTGAGGTTAAGGCAGTTTCAACCTATTTTTCTTTTTGTTCCTTCCTATTATTCATTAAGATTGATATCTCATTTTCCCCCTTTCAATCTTTTCTCTTTCTGTTGAACGTTTCAGAGGCAAAGACTGATTATTCCCAGGGTCACCCTCTTTCATTCATTTTCTCTGCATTGCGCTTTCTATCCTGCGGTAAAAAACAGGATATTGTAGAGCAGTTCTGACCATGAAGGAAGTTATAGAGGGGGTGACAATTCATCCTTCTGGGTGACAGTGGACTCAGCTGAAGGATTGTTGTTTTGTGACTGTACATGTGCTTGTCACAACGTGATGTATGACCATACACATTTGTGACTGTGTCTGTAACCGCATCTGACATGCTCCAGAAATCACCAGAATACTGGCTGAGGAGTTCTGGGAAGGCTCCATGGTTTCATATATATGTATATTTCAATCATGACAACTCTCAGAAGATTTTTAGCATGGTAATGGATATGACAATGTTAATGTATTTGGTCTTGCTACGCTGCTGCTGAATTGCTGCTGCTGTAGATTATTGCTGTTGTTGCAGAGCAAGTACAGGAACTTGCTACTGCCAATACATACGCTGATACGCTGCTGCGAGTAAGACATAGTGCTTCTATATCAATAACCCATAGCAGATCTATACAGGTGGAGCTGGGGAAGGTGGAGGGTTTTAGAGGAACTCTGAAGCGCTCTGCAAACTGCTATAGTGAATGTGACTAACCAGCAATTTAAATGTGTGAGCAACAAGCTCATTGGCTGCAGAAGTGACATGGACCCATCAGCTTGTGCCAAGAAGTTAACGCTGTAATTATCATCAGCTTGCGTTAAGATCCATCAGCCTGCTCCATCTAGAGTTTCATGACCGAACTATGTATAAAACCCAGGCTTTATTTCAAACTTCATATACAGACTGCTAAAGATCACTTTCTTAATCAGTATTGGTTTGTTTTCCAAACAATATACTTTTCTATGAATATCTGTATTGTTCAAATGTTTGTTGTCTGTAAGTTTTTGAAAGAAGTCTCTTGAGCATTTATTTGATCTAAATACAGCACTAGTGTGGAATATAATTACATTTTAAAATAACTGTTTTCTATTTAATATATTTTAAAATGTTCATTTTAAAATATTCCTGTGATGGCAAAGCTGAATTTACTTCATGGCTGATTATTATTATTATTATTTTATTATTATTTTTTATTATTATTATTATTATTATTATTTTTTTTTAATAATGTAAAAGCCCTCTGCTACAAATGCGTCCTTGCATAATAAAATGATTAATTTAAAAAAATAAATAAATAAATCTAATCTAACTGACACCAGATTTTGAATGGTAGTGTATATACTCTTTAAAAAGATAAATTTACTTAAGAAGCAAAGCTGTATAAAATGTTGTTTTCAGACAATATAATAATAGTATCTATGATCTATTACATTTCTATTCATCTTTTTAATCTGTCTTAAATGTTATTTTTCTTACTTCTCAGCAAATTAAAGCATCTTATCCAATTTAGAGAATATGGTTATTATATTACAGAGATTTTAATATTTTTACTGGAAAACAAAAATCACAGCTTTAAAAAAAAATATATTTTTGTAACCACCATGTTCTACCTGCATGAGAATCCAAGCGTACACACCCAATAGTATGCAAGATAAAATTAATTGGCTACAATGCTGTCAATCATAAACCTCAGTGGTATATGAGGTAAATTATATTCTTACAATTATTACAACTGCTCTGTGAATCATTTCAAATGACTGCATCCACTGAGTTCAAGATTTAAATCCAGAAATGTTTGATGAAAAATTCTGTGTGCCTGCTTGAAGAAGATGTTGCACCTTCATTTTGTTCACCTGTGTGCGCTTGTGTATTTGTCAGGGCAGTTTGTGTTGGGGATTTCCTCAGAATGAGGAGTCAGATCACAAAGCTGCCAGGGCTACCAGTGCCAGAGCACTAAAACTGCAATGTGTTCTTATATAACCCCAATATAAGGCCTGGGCCAGAGAACAAGCCAAATGTGGGGGAGAAAGAGAGACTGGGAAAAGAGGGAGAGAATCAACAATAATGCAGCAATAATAATGAGTCTCGCTAAAAAGGAGCATCCAGCTTACATCTTTATTCAGAAATGCTTAAGAGAGGATTTTTCTTAAACTTTATGTCTCTGTGGACTACCAGAGGTGAACGAGAAGGATCAAGCAGCAGTGTTCTCATTTCTCACCTTTTAGTTGTGTCAACATTTTTGCCAGTCTGCAGTACACCAAGGTCACTGGCTTTCAGAGCGCACTATCAGTAAAATGACCTTAGAGGTGCCCTGTGTACTTTAAGCTATAGCATTTGTGAACTATTAAGTCTGCCAAAGCTTTCTTTCTCTTGCAGTCTCTCTCTTTCTTCACAGCATTACACCAACTGACTGCCTTATTGGCCCCCTGCAACTAAAAAAAACACCCCCACATTCCCTAAAACACACACTGGCACTGGCACTAGTGTGTTTGTGTTAGCAGCTCTGGGGGTTCACCACAGGACTCCTATTATATTGTAATTGAGGACTCTGTTCTTGAATATGACCCCCACCTTTCGCATTCTGGAAGAATACAGAGTAACTGGGACAAATGGTCCAATTCAGAGTACAAATTAATCTATTCGTCATGGGGCAACATTATCATTCTATGTTGTAATAATACTACTAATTTAAAAACTAAAAAAATAATTTGAATTAACCCTAATCATATATTAGATGAGAAATAACAGTATGCTCAATATTATTATTTAAAGAAATATTTCACCCCAAAATAAACATTCTAGACAGAAAAGAATATATTTTGATCTGTTTTGTCTATACAGTAAAGATCAATAGGGGCCAAAACAAAACAAAACAAAATCACTAAGGAATGCAGAAGTCATACAGGGTGAGTAAATGATGACACATTTTTATTTTTGGGTGAACTTTAACAACGCAGTAAAAAAAAAAAAAAAGATTCCAGTCCCTTTGGATGTGTCCTAAATGACAGGGTGATTAAAGGAGTGTCCCTCTCCCCTCATGCACTCACGAAAACAAAAACAAGAGAATGACCCCGCCTATATCCAAAGGTCAAGGTGTGCACAGGCTAAAGGTTGTGTTACAACTAAAGGCCCATAAAACAAAGTGCATCTATGTACATAATTATTGCAGCGAAATGGCACATGCACACGCACTCAAATCCAATGCAAGAACATGCTCATATATTGGCTTCTGCAATTGCACAACACACACACAAACATGCACACATTTACAAAGTAGGACAGGTGTTCGGTGTTGGTGTTTGCACACACACACATGCTTTTCCGGACACACACCTGGCCAATAGTCAGCTTCATTAGACACATATATCAAATACTCACTGCCTGTTACACGATCACAGTCAACAGTGAGTTACTCATTAACATGTTTTAAATCATAAATGGCATTGTATTTATGGTTTATTAAAGAAAATATTAAGTCCATTGCTGCATGGGATGTTTGCATTTTCTTGACATGGTTCGTGTAATTTTAACTAATATTATTAAATCAGCTCTCCCAGCTTTCCTCTGTCCTTTGTTTTAATGTAATTCTTTTTTGCAACAGATTGCAAGACAAGTTATAATGGAGGCCACAAGAAAAATCTGTCAGAACATGCTCAAAAATACAAATCTGTATTAACTGTACTATTCTATCACCTTGTACTGCATTGCTGGGGCATTTAACCCTTCTGTCCTGCAAGCATGGAAAGTGAATATGGAAAGTGATTTTAACATTTATTTCTTAAAATTAACTTGCACATTTTTTAATAACTAGTAGGTAAACATGTAGTGACAATTATCTTAAATTTCACTAGTAACTATATATCATAATGACTAGGCCTACTATTCTTCCTACTATTTTTTTCTTTACTACAGGTCACTCACTATAGTGCCTAGTAGACTATCTTGTTAAATTTTACTAGTCTAGAAAATATAAATATTTGTGACCCTGGACCACAAAACTAGTCATAAGGGTCATTTTCTGTCATTTTCATCATCTGAAAGCTGAATAAATAGCTCCATGTTGGTGCTTCTTCTCTTCAGTTCACTCCAGTCATTTTCTTTAGGGTTCAGGTCAGGGGACTTTGATGGCCATAGCAGAAGCTTCATTTTGTGCTCAGTGACACATTTTTGTGTTGGTTTTGATGTTTGTTTTGGATCATTGTCCTGATGGAACATTTAACCACGGTCCATTATTGGATTTCTAGCAGAAGCGGTCAGGTTTAGATTTTTTATCTGTTGGTATTTGATAGAATCCATGATACCATGTATCTGAACAAGATGTCCAGGATCTCCAGCAGAAAAATAGGCCCACAACATTAAAGATCCAGCAGTATATTTAACCGTGGGCATGGGGTACTTTTTATACTTTTATGTGTGCACCAAACCCATCTGGTGGGTTTGCTGCCAAAAAGCTCTTTTTTTTTAGTTTCATCTAACCACAGAAGCCGGTCCTGTTTGAAGTTCCAGTCTTGCCTGACAGCTGAATATGCTGGAGTTTGTTCCTGGATGAGAGCAGAGGATTTTTCTTGAAACCCTCCCGAACAACTTGTGAGGATGTAGGTGCTGTTTGATTTTTTTTTTAGGCTTTCTGAGACTCAAGTTTCAACTAATCTCTAATCTCTAATTCTCCAGCTGTGATCCTTGGAGAGACTTTGGCCACTCAAACTTTCCTCCTCACCGTGCATTAGGGCGATTTAGACACACGTCCTCTTCAGGGCAGATGTGTAACATCTTTAGTTGATTGGAACTTCTTAATTATTGCCCTGATAGTGGAAATGGGGATTTTCAATACTTTAGCTATTTTCTTACAGCCACTATCTATTTTGTGAAGCTCAACAACTTTTGCTGCACATCAGAACTATATTCTTTGGTTTTGATGAATGATTAAGGGAATTTGGTCTTTGTGTTTCCTCATGTTTATACACCTGTGGAACAGGAAGTCATGGCTGGACAATTTAATGTTCATGATCACCCTGGTGTGTAAATGTAAATATGAATGGGAATATACTTCAGAGATATTTTACTCATAAAAAAAATCTAGGGGTGCCAATAATTGTGGCCAATGTGTTTTGGAGAAAAACATTTATTTCATAATGTGATTTTCCCCCCACTTTCAATTCTTTTCCTTCAATGAAAGGTTAGATTTTTGCAAATTTTATGAATTAAAGATCAAAAGGATAAACAATGCAGATTTATTTTTACAATCATCCTTGATCATATTTATCAAGGGTGCCAATAATTCTGACCACTACTGTATTTACGACAGAGAATTTACAAAATATCTTCATGGAACATGATCTTTACTTAATATCCTAATGATTTTTGGCCTAAAAGAAAAATTGATAATTTTGACCCATGCAATGTATTGTTGGCTGGTCACATTTGTATTTTACTTTTTAAATATTTCTAATAACGTTTAATAAACATTTTCAATAAAACTTCTAACACTATGCAAATAATATATAAATATTAATACAACAACCAAGGATCTTTTCAGTAGCTACTGGGACAGTGACCATAGCAAAACAATAAATAGTAACTAATTATATTCACTAGAGAATTTGAAAAAGATGCTGGTCACTGATATTACTTGTGAATGGAGCCCCAGACATGACATGCAGGAAAAAAATAGTAGGCTAAATCGTGCGCACGATTTACTATTTAGTTCCCTCGATTTACTAAAACGTGCGCACGATTTAAATTTTTTTCTTGCATGTCATGTGCGGGGCTCCGTACTTGTAAATGAAATATGTGGCACTTAGATTTTTTTTAAAGAGTTACTGGTTAGTTTTAAGGAATAAATGTGTTAACGGCTTGCCATATCTTGAGTGTGTGTGAAGGTAAATGGAATTGGGAGGGGTTGTTGTGCGCGTGTGTGTCCTCGTGCATTTTTCCTGTTATGGGAATTAATGCCATTTCACATGGGTATTATTAGAGGTGGCTGTTACTAAACTTAGTTTCATTCTCTAAGTTATTCATTCTCTAAGTTTGTCCATGCGTGGAAAAAAAAGAAATGGCAACAAATAACCAGACCGACGAGGAAAATGCCAAAATAAGAAGGAAAATGGCATTGTAAACGATGAGACGGAGACGTCTGAGAGCGATGACTTCCGTGGCCGGGAGCAAGATCGTTTCCTTGCCGTGGAAAAAGAGTCAGGAAGGGGAAAAATGTTGAAGGGTAGGTGTGGGGTAAAGAGAAAGAAAAAACTCCATCTACGTCTACAATCAATGCGCCCCTCCTCCCCTATGTCGCCGCCATCTCTCCGGCCGTAATTTACGATTCCTCGCTATTTATTTGGCTCACACCTCCCGGTAAAGCCCCGTTAAGCGACTTCACACCAAAGCATGCAGTTGAATCATGTTGGCAGCTCGTTTTGCAGGTATATTGTATACAATCCGTGTATTTATTGTGTTTTGTCACGAAAAGTTGGCGTGTGAAATAACGACGTCTCAATTGATTAATGTCTGATGTGAGTTATGAAATGGACAATCTCTTTTTTTTTTTTTTTTAACATTTCTAAATAAATGTTTTTGGCGTAGGTTCCTCGTGACTAGTGTAGCTTCACCTCCCCTTCAACTTTGAACTCTGAATATGTAGGCCTACTTGCCAAAAAAAAAAAAAAGACCCGTTGAATCTGCTTGTAACACGCCAGTAAGAGACATACCAAAAAACTGTACAAATTATAAAAATCTCCAAAGTTGTGGTATTATGTGTGGTGTGTGTGAGAGAGTGTCTGTTCATCTGTCATCAGGGAGGCTTGGTAAGGAGACTCTGTGGAGCCCAGAACTCAGGGGTCAAGTCCAGGTTTTCCCAGCCCCCAGCATCCCTCCCGCTCTCCTCCGCTCCAGAGAGATGGACAGAATCAAGGAGAGGCGTGAAGGGATGGGGAGGAGAGGACATGAGCCTGAAGTGATAGATTGACGCTTAAGATGAGGAACAGTGGGAACGGATGTTATGGAAGAAAAACAGTTTACTTTTAAATTTCGCAGCCAAAGTGTTTGGCTTCTGCGTGCAGGGTTAGTTTTTTGTTTGTTGAGTGGATGTAATTCTGTGGTTGTGAGTCTTAATCTTACATGTCAATTCTGATGGTAAAGACTGTGTATTTTGCATATTGTTAAGGACACAGCATCCATTTTGCTAATGTTTTCCAGAACATTCAAGAAAATTGTTCTTATATATATATATATATATATATATATATATATATATATCCTTCAGAAATCATATGCTAATATTAGAAAATAAAAAAAAAATAAAAAATCGTATTATTACGAATGTTGAAGACAGTTGTGCTGCACAATATTTTTGCTGAAATCATGAGATATATATATATATATATATATAATTTTTTTTTTTTTTTCAGGATTCTTTGAAGAATAAAAAAAGATAAGCAGATGCACACAAAACTTGAGCACATTGAATAAATGGACATACTGCTGACAATGACATTTACTTGCAAATTGAAATCAGGGTATGGGGCAAAAATTTTGCTTAGTGTGCGACATGATGTTTATATCTTTTAATATCAATTCATTATAAATATATCATGTTCATTTACATGAACACTGTACATGAATTTTGAAATGATTGAGTTGTTCTCTGCAATAGTTAGCAATCCAAGTTTGCTAATGTTTATTACCTTTACATGATAACATGTAAGATGCATTAAATTGTAAATGCATTCAAAACCTTAATATTCTTCCGGTTTCAAATCATTCTTACACCTTTGCATATTATAGTGTCTCAATATAGTGATTATTCGGCTGTTACTTGTTTATTTAATTGCTGTAAGTTGAGTCCCTGTGCCACGCTATGACCCTGTCGTAAGTAATGTCCTCTGTGTCACCCTCTCGGTGTGTGTCTGTTAGTCTGTCTGTCTTCTCAGGTGAAGTGTGGAGTGATGAGGCCCAGGACTGCTCTTTCTCTCGCCTTCTCGTCTCCAAAGTGCCAGGCATTTCATGCAGGGTAAGAGACGTTGCTGAGGTGTGTGTTATTCTTGATGTCGGCCTCCAGCGGGGAGCAGGAGTCAACACAGCTAGTTACATACACAGCGCCATCAGCCTGTCAATCAAATGAGGGAAGCACACCCCTATTGGTTTCAAACACGTGCTCTCACATGCACACTCAAAACTATAGTTACACGCATAAGATTCCTGTAATGAGGTGCATGTACACCTATTTTAGTCCAATGTTTCCTGAACTCTGAGACCTTTCATTCCTGCCTCATTATTTTACAGCATAATCCATCTGCAGATAATAACCATTTGGGCAATCAGTGAATGAGTATGCCAAAAGATACCACACACATACATGCACACTCCTTAAACATAAATTATAATCATCAATGTCTTTGTGTATCTAGTTAATACATTTACTGATGTGCTTATGAATTTGTAATCAATAAGCAAATCAAATAATCTACATTCTACTTATAATCCAGACATTCAATCCCTGATTTATCAAAAATTTAAGTGACAACACTCTGAACTGCAACTGTAAAGTGTAAACAGTAGAAATTATCAACCAAACCAAAAATGGTAGATACCCTACTGTTCAAAAGTCTGGGGTCAGTAAGATTTTTTTTTTAAATGTTTTTATTAAAAAAAAAAAAAAAAAAAAAAAAAAAAAAATATATATATATATATATATATATATATGAGAAATTATTAAAATTTAAAATAACTTTTTTTCTATTTTAATGTATTTTAAAATATAATTAATCCCTGTGATCAAAGCTGAATTTTCAGCATCATTACTCCAGTCTTCAGTGTCACATGATCCTTCAGAATCATTCTAATATGCTGATTTGCTGTTCAAGAAACATTTTTTTATTATTAATGTCGAAAATGGTTGTGCTGCCTAATATTTTTCTGGAAACCACGATACAAATATTTCTGGATTCTTTGATGAATAGAAAGTTCAAAAGAACAGTATTTATGTTATGTTATATTGTGAATCAATTGGCTACCTTTTTTAAATGATTTGATCAGTGATATGTTTACTTGTCATGTGACCATGATTTATATAAAACAAAACAGCTTTAATTATTCATTCATAATAGACCCATTAAATATTATATGTACCAAATATGTGACCGTGGACCACAAAACATAAGGGTCAATTTTTTGAAGTTCAGATTTATACTTCATCTTAAAGCTGAATAAATAAGCTTTCCATTGATGTATTGTTTGTTAGGACAATATTTGTCCGGATACAACTATTTGAAAATCTGGAATCAAAATATTGAGAAAATCGCCTTTAAAGTTGTCTAAATGAATTCCTTAGCAATGCATGTCCACTCACAAAAATACATTTTTGATATATATTTATGGCAGGAAATTTACAAAATATCTTCATGGAACATGATCTTTACTTAATATCCTCATGATTTTTGGCATAAAAGAAAAATCGATAATTTTGACCCATACAATGTATTGTTGGCTATTGCTACAAATATACCTGTGTGACTTATGACTGGTTTTGTGGTCCAGGGTCATGCATGGTTGCTGTGTATTGCGTATAATGTGTATTATTTTTCATTAACAACAAGACTTGCTGGTCAAATATCCACGATCACAAACACATGAAAGCTAGTTTCAGTCAGGGCTGATTTTTGCAGTCACATTCCATTAGAAACTTATTCATGAGTGGAATGAACTTTGACCCTGCCCCGGTCAGCTGAACTCTAGCCCACTCATTAATTTATAGACTCTGTGCCATCTGATTGGTGCTGCACTGATGATGTCAGCCCTGAAACAGCAGCACTAAATTATAATCATAGCCATCGTAAAGACAAGGGCCTGCTGCACATGTGGAATTCTTTTCTCTCTCTTTTTTGCCTTCTCTTTCATTATCTCTCCCCTCTTCATCGTCTCCATGCAGGATTTCCTTATGTTCCTGTCTCTGTCTGTCTATCTATTTCTTTTCTCTTTGTCTGTCTGTTTCTCATGTTCCTCCATTCGGGTTAATCTCTCACCCTTTCTCATTCTGTTGTCTCTCTCTCTCTCTCTCTCTCTCTCTCTCTCTCTCTCGCTGCTTCTGAACATGCACTTTGGATAACCCTGTTTTCAGACCCTCTGCTGCACTTTGCAGATAGATGCAGCCTATTTATTTTACTGTAAGAACACAGCAGACACAGGGAGCCAGAGCAAAAGCCAAAGAGACATATATTCTGGTGGGTTAAATCCAAAAGAAGTTGGCTGAAAGTAAGTGCGTGCGTGCGTGTGTGTGTGTGTGTGTGTGTGTGTCTGCCGACTACGTCTTCAAGAGAGCCCTCCAGATTTATAGAAGTGACTCTAGACCTTGAAATATTTTTAATCATGATTTGTTTGATTACGTGGGGGAGTGGAGAGAGAGCTGGAAGTACTTTAATACTGAATTCTCTCTCTGTCTCTTTGTCTCTCACTATGTCTCCCCTCCACCAACACCCAACACACAACCCAACCCCTAACACACAAACACTACATCACTGCCTTTCTTACCTATTCAAGCTCTTACAGGATAGTACTCATTCAACAAATGCTTTGAATCTTCAGTCTCACATCTCCGTTCTGATGGGTTCCAAGGACGCTGATCCATTTAGTTTGTGGACATCATTAAAATGGCATTTTTCACCATTATCATTTTTAAAAAATAATAATATTAAAATATATTTTCTGATTATTATTCTAATAATTGTTAATAATTCTAATAATATATTAAATCTGCTGTCATTGTTGAACTATTCCTATTTATAGGCCACAGAATTGGAACAGTCATCATTACTGAAGTTCAACACATCCCACACCTCTTATATGTTTGTTTTTTTGGCAATAAGGTTTCATCTGTTAAAGGAACACTCCACTTTTTTTGAAAATAGGCTCATTTTCCAACTCCCCTAGAGTTAAACAGTTGAGTTTTACCGTTTTCGAATCCATTCAGCCGATCTCCGGGTCTGGTGGTACCACTTTTAGCATAGCTTAGCATAGTTCATTGAATCTGATTAGACCGTTAGCATCTCGCTCAAAAATGACCAAAGAGTTTCGATATTTTTCCTATTTAAAACTTGACTCTTCTGTAGTTACGTCGTGTACTAAGACCGACGGAAAATGAAAAGTTGCGATTTTCTAGGCCAATATGACTAGGAACTATACTCTCATTCCGGCGTAATAATCAAGGAAATTTGCTGTCGTACCATGGCTGCAGCAGGCGCAATGATATTACGCAGCGCCTCTCACAAATGTCTCCATGGTTGCAAGGCACGCTCCCTGTGCAAACGGGGGTCACAGGCGCTGCGTAATATCATTGCGCCTGCTGCACCCATGGTACGGCAGCAAATTTCCTTGATTATTACGCCAGAATGAGAGTATAGTTCCTAGCCATATCGGCCTAGAAAATTGCAACTTTTCATTTTCCGTCGGTCTTAGTACACGACGTAACTACAGAAGAGTCAAGTTTTAAATAGGAAAAATATTGAAACTCTTTGGTCATTTTTTAAGGAGATGCTAACGGTCTAATCAGATTCAATGAACTATGCTAAGCTATGCTAAAAGTGGTACCGCCAGACCCGGAGATCGGCTGAATGAATTCGAAAACGGTAAAACTCAACTGTTTAACTCTAGGGGAGTTGGAAAATGAGCCTATTTTCAAAAAAAGTGGAGTGTTCCTTTAACATTAGTTAACTACACTAGTAAACAGGAACGAACAATGAACAATACTTCCACAACATTTGTTAAAGGATTAGTTCACTTTCAAATGAAAATTACCCCAAGCTTTACTCACCCTCAAGCCATCCTAGGTGTATATGACTTTCTTCTTTCTGATAAACACAATCGGAGATATATGAATAAATATCCTGACACATCCAAGCTTTATAATGGCAGTGAACGGGACCAATGAGTATGAAGCTCAAGAAAGTGCATCCATCCACATCCATCCATCATAAATGTACTTAACTTGAATACGGAAGGCGGTCTGGTGGAAACTAGATATTTTACTTTATAACTTGTTAAATATGGATATTTTTCTTACACAAATGCATCGCTTCGCTTCAGAAGGCCTTATCCCCCAGTGGTAATTTTCATTTTTGGGTGAACTAACCCTTTAACCACTTAAGTGCTAAGATTGGGAAAACAAGGTTTCGTTTTTAAAAAAATGTTAATTGCTGTAAATTAAATGTTTGTTTGTTTTTTTCCCTGTAGTAGGAACTACAGTTCTCAGCTTAAAGGGGGTGTACTCATTTGAAAAGTAACATTTTAAACAATATATCAATGAACACAAAAACAATTTCAAACAAGTTTTATATAACATCTGTTTAACTTATAACATGAAAGTAAGGTTAATAATATAACTTAGAGAACAAAATTTTCAGTTTTACTCAAATTAGGGTGATGCAAAAATGGTGATGCACTGAAAGTCTCTGGAGCAAAGCTAAATTTTAGACTACAAATGTCTAATTTAACAAGAATTCAACCACAGGTGAGTCTAATTATTCATTACACAGGTGTCCAGCAGACAGTTGACTATAAAAGGGTGTTAAAACCCCTTCCCATTTCATGCTGTCAGCAATGGCACCACATGGAAGAGAAATGCCACAAGACCTGAGAAAGAAAATAATTTCTTTACACCAGAAAGGTGAAGGCTACAAGAAGATCAGCAAAGCTTATCAGTCAGAATACTGTAGCAAAAGTTGTACAAAAATTTAAAAAAGATGGAACTGCAGCCATCTCACAGAGACGTCCAGGTCATCCACGGAAGTTAACACCTCGACAGGAGCGTCTTCTGATGAGAAGGGTTGAAGAAAATCGGCATGCAAGTTCACTGCAGTCATCTAAAGAAGTAGAAAGCCAAACTTGGGTGACTATTTCCGTGACACAATACGGCGTACACTGCAGAGGAATGGCATGCATGGATGCCGTCCACGAAAGAAGCCTCTCCTAAAGCCCAGGCACAAAAAAGCAGGTGGGCTTGCCAGGGCCCATGCTGACAAAGATGAAGACTACTGGGACTCTATACTCTGGAGTGATGAGACCAAGATAAATGTTTTTGGAACTGATGGCTTCAAAACTGTATGGAGTCGCAAAGGTGAGGAATACAAAGAAAAATGCATGGTGCCTACAGTGAAACATGGTGGTGGCAGTGTCCTTATGTGGGGCTGCATGAGTGCTGCTGGTGTCATGGAGCTGCATTTCATTGATGGCATCATGAATTCACAGATGTACTGCTCTATACTGAAAGAAGATGCTACCATCACTCCGTGCCCTTGGTCGTCATGCACTTTTCCAACATAACAATGATCCTAAACACACATCTAAGGCTACTACTGGATTTCTGAAGAAGAACAGGGTGAAAGTGATTCAGTGGCTCCTGATCTGAACCCAATCGAACACCTATGGGGAATTCTGAAGAGACAAGTTGAGCATCACTCTCCATCCAGCATCCAGTCTCTAAAAGAGGTCATTCTTGAAGAATGGAAAAAGATAGATGTTGCAAAATGTCGCCAACTTGTTCATTCCATGCCTAAAAGGCTTGGTGCTGTCATTAAAAATCATGGAGGCCATACAAAGTACTAGATGTAGTAGTTTTTGTTGTGGGGTGTACTCATTTTTGCATCACTCTAATTTGAGTAAAACTGAAAAATGTGTAATCTAAGTTATATTATTAACCTTACTTTCATGTTATAAGTTAAACAGATGTTATATTAAACTTAGTCTTGGAAATTGTTTTTGTGTTCATTGAGATATTGTTTAAAATGTTACTTTTCAAAGGGGGTGTACTCATTTACGCTGAGCACTGTATAAACGTGACGTGACTTTACTGGAGTGCTAATTTGCAGAGCTTGTGCTAACCAACCCATGTTGTTATGATCAGATTCTTTTCTTATGCTTTCTATAAAAAACACTTGCTGTTTTCTCATTTTTGTTGTGTTTATTTTGTTATTGAGAGGAAAGTGTGCAGCATATGTTTACATATTCATCTAAACATCGCTCTCAGTAGTGTGTGCAGAGTCAGATGTTCAGTATAACGCTGCTCACGTATTTCAAACTTTGTTTTACCCCTAAACAAAGAACAAAAAAGAACTTCGCCATGAGTATATCAGGGCCTTAGATTCTGTCCGGGCTTGAAAATGAAAATTCTGTCATCATTTATTCACCCTCAAGTTGTTCCAAACCTGTATGAGTTCCTTTCTTCTGTTGAACCCAAAAGAAGATACTTTGAGGAATCTCAGTAACCAAACAGCTGAGGGAACCCATAGATTTCAATTGTATTTTTTTTTCCATATATGGAAGTCCATGGTGCCCCACAACTGTTTGGTTCCAAACATTCTTCAAAATATCTTCTGTGTTCAGCAGAAGAAAGAAATTCATATAGGAACAACATGAGGGTGAGTAAATGATGACAGAATTTTCATTTTTGTGTGAACTAACCCTTCAGGGAAAAGGAAGGTTGCATGTCTCATGGAGAAATATTTGTCTGAAAGGTATGGATCTCTCTCTCTCTCTCTCTCTCTCTCTCTCACTGTAATGGTATTGTAGGGTTTGATAAGCTCCTCTCTGACAGCCTCCTGTCCTGATGATGTGGACACAGAGACAAAGGCCGACTTCTGCATTCTTCTGAACCCAGGGTTTAACACATGCTCAGATAACAGAAAGGTATTTACAGCACACTTCACTGTTACCTCAGAAAAAAATGGCCTGAATCTAGAGCTTATAAACTAATGCTGCATAAAATGACAGGAGAGCATTTACACAATAGTCCTTTTAGTTTATTGTACTGAAATTGTTTTATGTGTGCCGGAATTGATTGGCTAAGACTCTTCTGTCTGTCGGCTGCGGTTATCATTTCAATGAAAAGGATGAGGACCAAGCAAGACTTCAATGATGTCATTAAAAGAGAAGTGAGGTTGGTGAGCTGCAGTTATCGCTGTGATGTGAGTTTAACGTGTGCAGATTAGACTGCAGTCAGTGCGACTGTGAGTGTATCAGTGAGCGGCAGGCCTGTCCATCTGAAGTCCCGCTGGGATTCCTCTGGCTGTGTCTCATTGTGCTGGACCCTGTAAGACAAAGGGTTAAGTAAATGTTTGGGGAAGATAAGGCCACTCACACTGACAGCATGCAGACTTCAGGGACCGGGCTCCACTACGGCCAGATACACACACACACACACACTCACACACACTCCTCCTCGCTATTGCCTCTTACTCAATTTCAAATTCTCTCTCTCTCAGGATTACTTCATCTCTCTATTCTAACTCCACGACGTGTGTATACAGGTTTGTGATGAAGTCGCCAACATTTTATATTACATTTTGATGTCCTCATCATATATCTCATTATTGAGCTATATATAAAATCATATTATTATTTTTTGTATTGAATACTGTGGGTTTTTGCCATGTTCACTGGCTGCTAAGCATTGACTTCCGACATGAAAAACTGGCAATTTATTAAAAATATATTCTAAAAATTACTTCATTTTTTCTTTGTTCTCATCAAAATGTTTTGCACATGTTTTCTTGTGAATATTGTTTTAATTGATAATCGTTCATAGGTTTTCTTAATTTGTGTTCTCAATTTCACTTTTTTTTGTGACTTTGCGTCATTTTCCAGGAAGCGACACCAGTTTTGGTGGGAAAACCACAACACAAACATCAGTAAGTGTTAGCAATGGGTTTTCTGAATTCAATGATGGATTTATTTAAAAAATTATGATATTAAAGTTTATTTAAAAAATCAATCCTGTACATTTTTTAAAACAAGGTCATAATTATTGAAGTTTAAGTGTCTGAGACGTCTGAGAGAGTTGAGTTAATTATTTTATTGAAATGGTTTCTTTAAATTACAACACAAACATATTCATTATTATTAATTTTTTACAGACTTCAAAACACTGCATAACAGGAATGACCTAACTGCGGTGAACATGGAGGCAGAGATGGTTCTTTGTGTGTGTATGAGAGAGAGATTGTGTAACACACAGCAGTATTATGTTTTCAGGTAGTATAAGGCAGTGGGAGGGGAATGGTGGAGGCTTGCTTTGCATGGCTGTTCCAGCTGCTATCTCCAGCTACAAGACTAAAAGTCTGGCCAGGAAAACAGACTCGCACACACTCACTCCTATTTTCTTTAATGTGCTCTGCTCAGTTTTTCCTACTTTAAAAAAAAAACAAGCTACAGCTGTCTGATAAGAGAGAGGAGGGCCTGTGTACCTATGTTTGTGTGAATGTCACTGTGTCATGTTCGTTTCTTGGAGGGTGTGTGTAGCATTAGTCATTTGAGCTGTGACATTGGTTCTGTATGTGGCATGCGTGTGGGTGCACTCATTAGTGCTATTAGCATCAGGGTAAATAGCTATGAAATACTTTATCACATTAGCAAAGCATTGTTTAGTGTCATTTTATGTCTATTCATGACAGCTTGTGAACTGAAGGTGGGCCTTTCAAAGTCATGTCACTTATCATTAACATGTTTTCTGAGGCAGAGTACCATAGTAAAAGTGTTACTTTAGTGTTTTTTTTTTTTTTTTTTTGAATATTTACTATTGAAATACCATGATTCTTTGACATGTACCATGTTAATACCCTGTTTATCTTTGAATTGGCTTAAAGTACCATGTGAATACCATGGTATATATATCAAAGTGTCATGGTGTTGCCAAGCCAACATCACGCTGACTGTACCATGGTACCACCACAGTGCATTTTTAAAAAGTCAACCCAGAACAGCCTCTTTCAACCAGTTTCAATGCAGACAAATGAGCCCTGAAAATACATAAACTTCCCACTTTCCGTTTACTTCTTACTTTCACACATATTAAAATTATGGCCTACATTTTACACAAATAGGAGAGCATAAATTAAACCGCAGACGTCAGCTACACAATGAAGTGCTGCCATTGATGTGTTCTCGCCATACACAAACAGCGAACGCTCTCCGTACACAGTTAGACGTTTTGTTTTTCCCCATAATTGGGCTGTAGAATAAACACGGAGGTTAGGTTGTGGAGCAAAGATGTCAGATAGTTTACGGAGACTTCATTCATGTACGGTCAAGTCTGATTCAGCCAACAGCTAATAAGTACGACGAACATCGTGTCAAATTGTCAGAGACGTCCAGAGTGGCTCGGTTAATGATACACAGTCCTTGATTTGTGAGAGCTGCTAAATAGCAGTAACATTAGTTCAGCTGTTTTAATGGCCTTGTTAGCATGTCAATGAAAGATCAGTATATCAAATGATGTATCACCTGCCATCTTAGTTATGAAGAGCTAGCACCAGCAAAAATGAGGGGAAAACAGTAGATTTAGTTTAAAAGTGTTCTTGGATCAATGTGAATCATAACACATATAGTGGGGGTGCATCCTCTCTCAGCCAGTGAAGATTTAGGTGGACAGCTGTTTGAAATGGGGAATGCATTCACGAACCTGGAAATGAGTTTGTGCTCTTTGGATAATCTACACCTTCGGGAGGACTTGGAATCTAAAAACGCACTCCTATCCTTCTCTCACTCCCCCTACTCTGTCCATCTCTCGTTCTCTTTTTGGTTTTCTGTCTCTCTCTCTCTCACTCACACACACACTGACACAAACACATTCAAACTTTCTTTATATCTCTCTTTCCATTCGCTCTACCCCCTCGCCCATTACCATGACCCTTGTTCTTCCCACTTACTTTCTCTCCATTCTCTCTCTGTCTCTCTCCCTCCCTCCTGCTGGTTTTATCAGTGGTCCTGCTCAGTGTCCTACTGTCATGTCTTGATGTGATTTATGTCATGGGCTGTGAAGTTTACTTATCTCCTCCCCCTACACACACACACACACACACTCTCTCTCTCTCTCTCTCTCTCTCTCTCTCACATTCACACACACACACACACACACACACACGCTGAGAAACTGGCTCCCACTTTCTAGGGCTCAGCCAACCTGGCTCCTCTGCTGCCCAGCAGCCAGACCCGGCCAGAGTGTGTGAGCAGTGTTGTTTGTGGCAGCGAAAAGTGTGAGGGTCTGAAATTAGATGGCGGTTGTTTAGTGGACAGTCAAAGATAGTGATGTATGTTCTGTCAGTCATGAAGCTGTAGATTTTCTCCCAAATCCATTCATCTTCCGGCCTGTCCTATCCTGGCCTATGTTTTCCTATCCTATCATATTCTGGTCAATCCTATCATATCCTGGCCTAATTATCCTATCCTATCCCATCCTACCATATCCTGTCCTATCATATCCTGGTCTATCCTATTATTTCCTGGCCTAACCTATCCTATCCCTTCTCATCCTGGCCTATCCTATATTTTCCCAATCATACCTGGCCATGATCTATCCTATCCTGGCCTATCCTATCCTGTTCTAGCCTACTGTATACTATCCTATCTTGGCCTATCTATCCTATCCTGGCCTATTATGTCCTATTCTATCCTTTCCCAATTCTGCCCTGCCCTGATTTATCCTATCCGGTCCTATTATACCCTGTCCTGTCCTGTCCTGATTTATCCTATCCTATCCTAACCTATCCCATCATATCCTACCTCGCCCTAATTTATCCTAACCTGTCCTATGTTCTGTTCTGTCAGTCATGAAGCTGTAGATTTTCTCCCAAATCCATTCCTTCTTTGGCCTGTCCTGTCCTATCCTGGCCTATCTTTTCCTATCCTATCATATTCTGGTCAATCCTATCATATCCTGGCCTAATTATCCTATCCTATCCCATCCTACCATATCCTGGTCTATCCTATTATTTCCTGGCCTAACCTATCCTATCCTGGCCTATCCTATCTTTTCCCAATCCTACTCGGCCATGATCTATCCTATCTTGGCCTATCTATCCTTTCTTGGTCCTATTATACCCTATCCTGTCCTGTCCTGATTTATCCTATCCTATCCTATCTTATCCCATCATATCCTACCTTGCTCTAATTTATCCTAACCTGTCTTATGTTCTGTCAGTCATGAAGCTGTAGATTTTCTCCCAAATACATTCCTCCTCTGGTCAATCCTATCCTGGCCTAATTATCCTATCATATCCCATCCTACCATATCCTGTCTTATCGTATCATGGTCTATCCTATTATTTCCTGGCCTAACCTATCCTATCCCTTTCTACCCTGGCCTATCCTATCATTTCTCAATCCTACCCGGCCATGATCTATCCTGTCCTGGCCTGCTGTATACTATCCTATCTTGGACTGTCTATCCTATCCTGGCCTATTATATCCTATCTTATCCTTTCCCAATTCTACCCTGCCTTGATTTATCCTCTCCCGTCCTATTATACCCTATCCTGTCCTGCCCTGATTTATCCTATCCCATCATATCCTACCTTGCCCTAATTTATCCTAACCTGTCCTAGGCTGACCTATCCTGGTCTATCCTATCCTATCTTGTCCTGACCCATCCTATCCTATCCTGTCCTACCCTCACTTGTCCTATCCAGTGCTATGTGACGAGAGCTGTATTCTTTTCTTCATTCCAGTCTTTAAGTCTGAATCTTTGCCCCTTAACTGTGATTTTCTCCATCCAGTGACTCACACAGTAACTCACAGCAGATTCAGCTCCATTTATATGTCATTGTTCAGTCTGTAATTTTGAAATACTTTCATCCCAGTGTCTGCTATGTATGCTTGTGATATTGTCTGTAATTGTGAAATACTTTCATCCCAGTGTCTGCTATGTATGCTTGTGATATTTGTGAGGTGCACATGTGATTTGTGTATGTGTGCGGTGGAGAGGTCATCCACATCTCTCGTCTACACGGCTCTTAGTGCGGACCCTTTGATGTGCTTTTAGAATGGCCATACAGCTCTCTGCTTTACCTCTCGCTTGACAATTGTTTATTAGTTTTGAAACGGATTTAGTGGACATCAGGCTCTCTGAGATGGCGCTTTTGAGGAGAGGGCGACTCACAACTCACCCGAAACCATCCTCCCCAGGAGCTGGACCTAAGACAGTGAGTCACGGAGACCTTTGGAGTGTATAGGGGGACCGGGACTGCTGGGGTAGGGAGTTTGAAGGATAGAGTAATGGATAGGGTGAATGTTTCAGTAAGAGTAAGAGAAAGTTTGAGATGGTCGCAGGAGAGAGCAGGAGAGGAAAGAGACAACAGGGAAGACCACCCTGGTCTTTAAGAGCTCATTGTGTGTGAGATTTATAGCAATGGTTACTGGTTGTGAGAGGTCTTTGAGAGTCCTGTGGAAGTGCTAAGAGAGTGCTGCATAAACGCCTCAAGAGCAATAGGAAGCTGACATATATGCAAAAGGACAGCATGACAAAGCAGTTTAATACCGGGGAAATCTTTGAAAACATAATTTACAAAAAACTGGATAATCCACCTTAAACTTGTAGCTGTGTTTTGGAACATGGTAGCTGGCATCCAAGTTGGTCATTATCTAGATTTTCTAACATGATGTGCAGGTGTTGAGAGCATTGTGTGTGCTGTGAAAGAATGTTTTTTAACTTATTTTACAGTAAGAAATATATAAAAATCATTAAATCAAGATAGATTTACCCAAGAAGCAACACTGCCTAAGATAATAGCACTTATTTTCTGTAGAACTTATCAGGGTGTATCTTTATTAAAATTTTGTTAATTACTGTACTGGGATATTTATTTATGTTTATACTTTAAATAAGTAAAAAAAAAAAAAACCTGTCATACACTTTTAAAAATACATTCTCTGAAATGTAAGGGGTTGGTAACAACTTTGTGTGTGTGTGTGTGTGTGTGTGTGTGTGTACTCTGGAGGTGACAAGGGAAATTATTTATAAGAAAACAAAGACATTCATGTGTTTTGTTCAATTTAAGGAAAGCTCCTGTTTAAATTTTCCTTTTGTAATAATACATCCTGGCATCTCCTGCAATCACATTCAGTCTCAAATTATTTTACATGAAGTACATTCTAGACACACTTTAATCCCCATGACTAATAATTTTTTTTTTTTTTTTTTTTTTTTTTTTTAAAGAAAAAGAAACCAGCACAATGCTATAATTAATCATTTGCTGTGAGAAGCCTCTTAAAGTTGCAATTGCTAAAATTATTACTGCACATGCTTTTTTTGTCTCTGTTTTTCTAAAATCAGGAAATAAGTGCACAACTGCATTGCAGCTGCTTCCTCCAGAGGCTGTCATAAAACATGTACGTGTGCTTGAGAACATTTTATAACAATTTGGATTGATTTAATATCAATATGATATGTTATCTATATTTTCCAAGACGTCTCACTGATGTTTTAAAAACCTCTGTCCAAAGGAAGATCTGGACATGAAATGACCAACGCAGACTCTGAATGTTAATGTTCACACCAACATATACAAAACAAGCATTTTGTAGCCAATACAGTCATGCATAAATCCCAGCATCCCAGCAGTATGACAGGACAAAGAGGCTCTGAGAACATAAATAGGACAGTCGTATATGCAAATTACCTCAAATTTGGTCCATTTACAAGTGTGTATTTGATACATTTGTGATTAGTACATCTCAGTGTCCTCACAGAAGAACAGTTATTTTTACATAAGATTTTTTTTGGACATTTTTTTTTGTTTTATTTTAAGCTCTATTGAACAGTATTTCGAGGGAATTCGGTGAGGTAATATGATGGATCAGTCTGTCCCTAGATATACAGTGCTTTATATTGGTTTTAGATTAATAATCCAGATACAGCCTGCACTAGTTTTTCACTTAATTTTTCACATCTCTTTCTCAGGAGTCAAAGAGTTACTGAGAGTTCAGTTCATTTGTCTTCTCTCAAATAAAGAGAGACTCCCTGCAAATACGTCTAATCTTCTCTACTGCTCCTTTCATAACCATCACTTTTCTCTCTCTCCGTGGGACATGATACGTTCGCTCCATCAGCTCGAGTCTTATCGCTGTGTATAAAGGGTAAGAAAACACTGGGATGTTTGGTTTTTAATAGGCCTGTGTGGTGTAATTGGCTAATTGCTTTATTTTTCTCTGAAGGGTTCTGTGTTCTGTCATGGAGGCAGGAGACCATAAACACATATGAGCATCTCCCTCACTGTCAAGGCTTCGTGAGCTGTGATTGGCTGAAGGCTGCATTGGCACCGCAGCCGATTGGCTGAGCTGAGGATGAATGGCCATGCTGACAACCAATGGGGCCAGATGAGGGTGAGCCGGGTGAGATATGGGACGCCGCATTCTTGAACACTAATCAAATCTTATGAGCTTTCACTGATGGGTATGTGTTATGTTTGTTGGTTTCCCTTCATTAGTCTTTACAACGTGTACTTGTTCTTATGCATTTTTGTGCATGTGATGAATCATAGACATCTGTATACTCACTGTGTAAGGGGGTTTAGCCAGTGAGTGAATCAGTTTGTTTCAAGAGTTCAAATGCAGGAGGAACCAAGACAAGCCTTAACAGATTCAAACAAACACACCCACATTTTGCAGCAAGCTAATAAAGTTTATATTGAAGAGGTTCTGGGGTCAAAGGTGACACGCTGCCCTCTGCTCAGCCTCCCCTCACCACTCCATCTAACGCTGCAACAGGAGTGCTGAAAATACCCTGTGATGGATGCAAATCTGAACATTTCCCTCATTCCCTCCCCCTTTTTGTGCTCATCAGACCATCTCTCGTCATTCCTATTAGTCCAGATGAAGATGGATATAGGACAGTCAGTTATTTATGGATTAGGGCGGAGCTTTAAACCTCTCCTGCCATTCTTTAATGTCCTGAAATGGTCCTGGGCATGTTTCACATTACCTGTTGTAGTATTAATATTTGAAAATGGTTATTTTTCTACTCTCTTTTATCTTGACTTTATTCAATTTATGTATAGCTTTACATTTTAGAATCAGATCTTACAGTTATACTGTACACTTATACAAAATAACAATTATTGTGCGGATCCTCTTTCTATATGTTATACTATATACACATACATATACACTATATTGCCAAAAGTTTTGAGACGCCTGCCTTTACGTGCACATGAACTTTAATGACATCCCATTCTTAATCCGTAGGGTTTAATATGGAGTTGGTCCACCCTTTGCAGCTATTACAGCTTCAACTCTTCTGGGAAGGCTTTCCACAAGGTTTAGGAGTGTGTTTATGGGAATTTTTGACCATTATTCTAGAGGCGCATTTGTGAGGTCAGGCAGTGATGTTGGACGAGAAGGCCTGGCTCGCAGTCTCCGCTCTAATTCATCCCAAAGGTGTTCTGTCGGGTTGTGGTCAGGACTCTGTGCAGGCCAGTCAAGTTCCTCCACACCAAACTCACTCATCCATGTCTTTATGGACCTTGCTTTGCGCACTGGTGCGCAGTCATGTTAGAACAGGAAGGGGCCATCCCCAAACTGTTCCCACAAAGTTGGGAGCATGAAATTGTCCAAAATGTCTTGGTATGCTGAAGCATTAAGAGTTCCTTTCACTGGAACTAAGGGGCCAAGCCCAACCCCTGAAAAACAACCCCATAATCCCCCCTCCACCAAACTTTACACTTGGCACAATGCAGTCAGGCAAGTACTGTTCTCCTGGCAACCGCCAAACCCAGACTCGTCCATCGGATTGCCAGACAGAGAAGTGTGATTCGTCACTCCAGAGAACACGTCTCCACTGCTCTAGAGTCCAGTGGTGGTGTGCTTTACACCACTGCATCCGACGCTTTGCATTGCACTTGGTGGTGTAAGGATTGGATGCAGCTGCTCGGCTATGGAAACCCATTCCATGAAGCTCTCTAAGCACTGTTCTTGAGCTAATCTGAAGGCCACGCAAAGTTTGGAGGTCTGTAGCTATTGACTCTGCAGAAAGTTGGCGACTTCTGCGCAATGTACGCCTCAGCATGCGCTGACCCTGCTCTGTGGGCTACGTGGCCTACCACTTCGTGGCTGAGTTGCTGTTGTTCCCAACTGCTTCCACTTTGTTATGATACCACTAACAGTTGACTGTGGAATATTTAGTATTAATTAAGATTTCACGAATGGACTTATTGCACAGGTGGCAACCTATCACGGTACCACGCTTGAATTCACTGAGCTCCTGAGAGTGACCCATTCTTTCACAAATGTTTGTAGAAGCAGTCTGCATGCCTAGGTGCTTGATTTTATACACCTGTGGCCATGGAAGTGTTTGGAACACCTGAATTCAATGATTTGGAGGGGTGTCCCAATACTTTTGGCAAAATAGTGTATTTACATAAATACACTCACAAACACTACCTTTCAAAAGTTTGGGATCAATAGGATTAATACTTTTATCCAGCAAGGATGCATTAAATTGATCAAAAGCAACAGTTAAAGATATTTATAATGTTATTAAAGATTTCTATTTCAGATAAATGCTATTTGTTGAACTTTCTATATATCAAGAAATCCTGAAATAAAGTATCAGACTCCACAAAACAATTAAGCAGCACAACCGTTTTCAACATTAATAAGAAATGTACAATTTTACAATTACATTTTAAGTAAGTGTAACCCCATCATCTCACAAGGGATAAGGAGAACTCCAAAAGGGCCACAACCACAGTGTGTTTCTTTGCAAATATAACAAAGTTTATTATACAGCATTCAAAAGTAGCACCACAGGGAATCAAAGTGGCAAAGAGACAAAATAAACAAACAAAACTAACTTGTAACCATTACAGACAACAGGGTTCCCACTCATATCCCATGGCAATTGCTCTGCAAATAAGTGCACACTCAATCACAAATAAAACAAACACCATTTTACTCCACACTCCAAAGCAAAAAATAAATCATGACATCAAACCACTACAATTTATTCCCCCCACCTTAACAGAGTACACCATATATAAGAAAAAGGGAACCCCATGGTCATAAATGGAATAAATGTCCAAGACAGAAAAACAAGAAAAACAAATAAAACAAAACAAAGCACAATCTCCAAAATAAATCACTTTGCCATTTCAACAGACAAGACCCAATTCAACATTAAAGTCATCTCTCAAACACCCATTAAGCCACCAATGCTTTCAATAAAATTAAACGGCAATCATGCATCATCTGTAAAAAAAAAAAAAAAAAAAAAAAAAAAACACAAAGAAAATACAAATTGATGATTGCCCTCTACAATATTTACAAAAATTAAAAACACTTAAAACAATTAAACATACAACACACAAATTACAACATAAAAAGCTTTCCCTCTCAACTCTCCCAACTCAATTTAATTAAGATCAGTACTAAGTTCTTAACTATATCTGTTTAATTCTCTGAGGCACCAATCAACACAATTCCCGTGAGGACACTAAAACAGAAAGCAAATACAGATGTTAAAACTAGACAAACTCACTATAGTATTCATAAATCACAACCCTTACTTTCACAATTCAGTTCTATGCTGCTATGCTGTTCATTAATCAACTGGTCTTTTCATCTGCAATTACACAGCCTTGAAAAACACCACACAGCTTCTCCTGCTTAGCACATGGTACCACAAAGAGGAAGTCCCAAACAATTTGGTTTCCTTTTATAGTGTCTTGACTCCTGGGATTTGTAGTCCAACTAATTTGTAGTCCTACACCTTCTACCCCATTACATAAGCAATAAGGTACTCAAGGCTGTGCTGTATCGTACGCCTTCAGCCGTGACTTATTCACAATACAGCACTATCCTCGAGTACCTTATTGCTTTTATAAAATGGTTACCACACAATACAAATATTAAAGCTAAAAATATGTATCAATGCAAATTCCATGAAGTAAACTTACACTAAAAGCCTTCCATTAGATGGCGGCAAAGACTCTCTTTATAAGTGTGTCAGTCAGTAGCGAAGACTTTGACATTGAAAAGACTGAATTGTTGTGAACACAGAACAAGACGCAACTGACAAATGCTTTGACTAGCGCTGTCAGTCATGGGAAAACCCCTTAACTGTTAAAAGGACAAGAGAATACATCAGACATTTAAACAAATTTTTTATTATGAACATAGGACTGACATGAAGGAAAATGCTAAATCTGAATGCAGCTAATAAACTCGCTCACTCGATCTCTTTCTCACAATACTCTTCTACATAATACAGTAAGCTTCAATGAACAATATCAATTGAGAACATACAGTTTACGTTGCTAAGGGTGTTGTGCAGTGATACATAGAAGCATTGATTGAAGCGGTCATAGCCGTGAATTTTATCGTGAATAAAACACAGCTATTGACCAATCAGAATCAAGGACAGGAACTAACTGTTTTATAAAATATATATAAAAAACAAGTTATTCTAAATTGTGATTATATTTCAGTATTACTGCTTTACTGTATTTTTTATGTATCCTTGGAGAGAATGAGACAAAAACATAATTCAGACCCCAAACTTTTGAACAGAGATTTATGTCCAAGTTGCTCTTTTTTAGTTTTTTTGTGTGTGTGTGTGTGTGTGTGTGTATACATATATATATACAGCGTAAATGAGTACACCCCCTTTGAAAAGTAACATTTTAAACAATATCTCAATGAACACAAAAACAATTTCCAAAATGTTGACAAGACTAAGTTTAATATAACATCTGTTTAACTTATAACATATATAACTTAGTTCAGATTTACTCAAATTAGGGTGATGCAAAAATGAGTACACCCCACTGAAAGTCTCTGGAGCATCCCTAATTTTCCCGCCTAGAGTTTGCCAGGGCCCATGCTGACAAAGATGAAGACTACTGGGACTCTATATTCTGGAGTGATGAGACCAAGATAAATGTTTTTGGAACTGTTGGCTTCAAAACTGTATGGCGTCACAAAGGTGAGGAATACAAAGAAAAATGCATGGTGTCTACAGTGAAACATGGTGGTGGCAGTGTCCTTATGTGGGGCTGCATGAGTGCTGCTGGTGTCGGGGAGCTGCATTTCATTGATGGCATCATGAATTCACAGATGTACTGCTCTATACTGAAAGAGAAGATGCTACCATCACTCCTTGCCCTTGGTTATCAGGCACTTTTCCAACATGGCAATGATCCTACACACACATCTAAGGCTACTGTTGGATTTCTGAAGAAGAACAGGGTGAAAGGGATTCAGTGGCTCCTGATCTGAACCCAATCGAACACCTATGGGGAATTCTGAAGAGACAAATTGAGCATCACTCTCCATCCAGCATCCAGTCTCTAAAAGAGGTCATTCTTGAAGAATGGAAAAAGATAGATGTTGCAAAATGTCGCCAACTTGTCCATTCCATGCCTAGAAGACTTGGTGCTGTCATTAAAAATCATGGAGGCCATACAAAGTACAAACCCGATTCCAAAAAAGTTGGGACACTGTACAAATCGTGAATAAAAAAGGAATGCAATGATGTGGAAGTTTCAAATTTCAATATTTTATTCAGAATACAACATAGATGACATATCAAATGTTTAAACTGAGAAAATGTATCATTTTAAGGGAAAAATAAGTTGATTTTAAATTTCATGGCATCAACACATCTCAAAAAAGTTGGGACAAGGCCATGTTTACCACTGTGTGGCATCCCCTCTTCTTTTTATAACAGTCTGCAAACGTCTGGAGACTGAGGAGACAAGTTGCTCAAGTTTAGGAATAGGAATGTTGTCCCATTCTTGTCTAATACAGGCTTCTAGTTGCTCAACTGTCTTAGGTCTTTTTTGTTGCATCTTCCTCTTTATGATGCGCCAAAAGTTTTCTATGGGTGAAAGATCTGGACTGCAGGCTGGCCATTTCAGTACCCGGATCCTTCTTCTATGCAGCCATGATGTTGTAATTGATGCAGTATGTGGTCTGGCATTGTCATGTTGGAAAATGCAAGGTCTTCCCTGAAAGAGACGACATCTGGATGGGAGCATATGTTGTTCTAGAACTTGGATATACCTTTCAGCATTGATGGTGCCTTTCCAGATGTGTAAGCTGCCCATGCCACATGCACTCATGCAACCCCATACCATCAGAGATGCAGGCTTCTGAACTGAGCGCTGATAACAACTTGGGTTGTCCTTGTCCTCTTTAGTCCGGATGACATGGCATCCCAGTTTTCCAAAAAGAACTTCAAATTTTGATTCGTCTGACCACAGAACAGTTTTCCACTTTGCCACAGTCCATTTTAAATGAGCCTTGGCCCAGAGAAAACGCCTGCGCTTCTGGATCATGTTTAGATATGGCTCCCTTTTTGACCTATAGAGTTTTAGCCGGCAACGGCGAATGGCACGGTGGATTGTGTTCACCGACAATGCTTTCTGGAAGTATTCCTGAGCCCATGTTGTGATTTCCATTACAGTAGCATTCCTGTAAGTGATGCAGTGCCGTCTAAGGGCCTGAAGATCACGGCATCCAGTATGGTTTTCCGGGCTTTACCCTTACGCACAGAGATTGTTCCAGATTCTCTGAATCTTTGGATGATATTATGCACTGTAGATGATGATAACTTCAAACTCTTTGCAATTTTTCTCTGAAAAACTCCTGATATTGCTCCACTATTTTTCGCCGCAGCATTGGGGGAATTGGTGATCATGTTGCCAATTGACCTAATAAGTTGCAAATTGGTCCTCCAGCTGTTCCTTATATGTACATTTAACTTTTCCGGCCTCTTATTGCTACCTGTCCTAACTTTTTTGGAATGTGTAGCTCTCATGAAATCCAAAATGAGCCAATATTTGGCATGACATTTGAAAATGTCTCACTTTCAACATTTGATATGTTATCTATATTCTATTGTGAATAAAATATAAGTTTATGAGATTTGTAAATTATTGCATTCCTTTTTTATTCACAATTTGTACAGTGTCCCAACTTTTTTGGAATCGGTTTTGTACTAGATGTAGTAGTTTTTGTTGTGGGGTGTACTCAAATCACCCTAATTTGAGTAAAACTGAAAAATGTGTAATCTAAGTTATATTATTAACCTTACTTTCATGTTATAAGTTAAACAGATGTTATATTAAACTTAGTCTTGTCAACATTTTGGAAATTGTTTTTGTGTTCATTGAGATATTGAGAAAATGTTAGTTTTCAAAAGGGGTGTACTCATTTACGCTGAGCACTGTATAACTAAAAAAGAGCAACTCTACAAAATATCTCCTTTTTTTTCCATGAAAGGAAGAAAATCATGCAAGTTTGGAAAGACATTTGGTTGAGATATGATTATTTGGGTGAATTATTCCATTTATGTAAGCATTTTATGTAAGCAACTGTTTCAGACGCACACACGCACGCATTCTGAGAGACGACGTGTCTAGTGGTCTATAGGGTGGAGATGGACGTGGTGATCTGTCATGTGGGTAGACGCGTCCTGGGACACAGGAATCAGGAGGGGGTGTTTTTGTGTTCTGTTTTAGTCAACTTCCTCTCTGTGCCACAGAACTTCCTGTGTCTGTTCCGTGAAAGGAGACCCACCAGCTTCCCCCCACCTCTAAACCGGAATGAGTGTGTGCATGTGCACGTGCTTGCCCATCTTACATATCGTAAGTTATTGCCACCTGTCACACTCAGCATTCTCTCTCTCTACACCCTGTAGTCATTTAGACCACTTCAGTATTTGCCTACAGGGTGTAACTAATGTACATGATGTTCACTGGGGTTTGGGTACCAATGCATTGCAAGTTGGGTAACCATTTATGAGTCAATGACATGATGCTAATTTTGGTAATACTTAGTATGGGGAACAATTCTCAATTTTAACTATTCGCTTATTAGTTTGCATATTGGCTGTTTAATAGTACTTATAAAGCAGATATTAATGCCTTATTCTGCATGACCTTATTCTACATCCCAAAATCCTACCCAATACCTAAACTTAACTACTATCTTACTAACTATTAATAAGCATAATTAGGAGTTTATTGAGGCAAAAGTCATAGTTAATAGTGAAGGTGTTCCCCATAAAAAAAAGGTTAACCTAATCTTTTACACACCAACCTGTTAATTTATTCAAAAATACAATAAAAAAAAGTATACATATGAACACACCTCTTCTATAATTAACATATATTTTTTTAATGTTTTTTTTTTTTTTTTTTTTTTTTTTTTTAAATATGTTGATTAAGTAATTAAAATTGATTTTGATATTTAATCAAGATAAAGTATAAAAAATTCCAGGGTGATATCATAATGAAGAAAAAGCTTCAATGAAAGAATGAAATTCTTGAAAAGAAACATTAAGTAAGCCAACATGTTGTTTTTTAGAAAAAATATTGTAAATATGAAAAAATATATTGTTTATTAATATTTATTAAACTTTTGTCTGCCAGAACAAAGTCCTGATATATGACTAAAATGCAGAAAAAACAAAACAAAATAGAAAATAGGCTAAATAGGTTCTAAGATGTCATGTGGTACAGCTCAACAGAAATGTAGTGTTATTTATGAATGAATATTTGTATAAAAAAAAAAAAAATATATATATATATATATATATATATATAAACATTTTTGGAAATAATTATTAAAATGTGTACATTCAAATGTATTCAGGATGTAAAATGTCATGTGGTGCGACTCCAGAAATTACTGATTTTATTCTTAATTAATATTTCATGATATTTATAAACAATACTTTTTATCATCAACAATATATTTAAAAACATTTTTAAAAATGATTATGATGTGTACACTCACATGTATTCAAACTATAAGGATATATGTTATTACTTCTTTCTTGATGGTTACACCAAATGACATTTTTAGATCTATTAAATTGATCTTTTCTTGAAAGTGATAAAAAAAAAGTTATTTAAAACCATATGAAACCAAAAGAAATACAAAGATTACATTTTCTAAGAGCTTAGCACTAGAGATTTCTGGTTTACACTATTTTTTGTCATTGACCCGCAGGCTTTCATACAGTCACCAGCACATAATACTCCAGCGCAGCCTTTGTCACTGAGACTGAAGGGCAAACAGAGACCGTCTGGATCGGTGAGGTCACCTGTGACCTGGAAAACGCTCTGAATTTTGCTGAAACATGTGACAGATTAAAAGATTTTAAATCTATGGCATGTCCAAACAAAAGTTCTAATGATTTAGGATATGGGCTTACATCTACACATAAAGTGAAATATATCTATTTATGCTACAGTAATTTTCCATCATTAGAAACGAAGAAATGGTGACTTGTGAATCTCTGTGTTAAGATTACAGTATTCTTTAGGGATTGGAAACTAAAGCTCCCCTGTTCCCGACCCCGGTCCTGTATCTTTCTCTCGCTCTCCCCTTCCTCTCTCGTTCTTGTTTGATGTCACTGTAAGTGGAGTCTCTGGGTGGGCTTGGACGGTATCGGGTCTTGGACTGACTGACTGCTCCATCATGTTGTTTTCTGGCAACACTACAGACAAATGATCAAGACACATCCATTCCTTTGCTCCGTAGCGGAACAGAGCGATCTGGATATGCCATATGCTGTTAAACGGCAACGGTCCTGGTTTCCATCCCTCCTGTACTGGCAGGTTTAAAGACCTATGCTGTTGAGATTATCAAAAGTAGTTTAAGAGCAGAAATAACATCCCAGCTTCCAATGGGAAATCATTTATTGCTGACAGTGATGAGTGTGTGTGAGTGAGTGAGTGAGCGTGTTTGTTTATATCCAGCATCTCTGCAGTACGTGATAAAAATGTTAAGATACATTAATTTTGAGTTTAAATCGGCCATTTGTTTTGGTAGACCAGCATGTGTGATTTCCGTACAGGTGAATTCCTATAGAGGTCAATTACACAGCGCCCTCTAGTGACTGAATACAGAATTGCGTAAAAAAGGTATAGCTACAACATGACGACTCCAGCTAGAGATGCTGATTCAGGTTGTTTTATCACTGTGTAAATTGATTTGAAGATAGCATTTGGATTGGGTTATCGAAAATACATTTTTTATTCATTTAAAAAAATCACCCTCTTTGAATAAAAATCTGAGACCACATGGAAAATCTGTGATTCAGAATCAAATAAAACTAGGAAAGAATCTAAGTTGTAAGTATTCAGAATGTTTTGATTTTAAATCAAAATGTAGGCATTTTCACTAGTGGTCTTAGAAGTTTGAATCCTATTGTATAAAATATTTACATCTGTTTAATATTGCTTTGTTCACTAAACACTAGTAGCCCATTGTTCTTGCCACATGATGACTGAGCTTGTTTCTGCAGTGTTGGACGTCTTTTGAGTTACATAAACATTTATGTAGCAGTATTTTTTAAAGGGAGATTCGCCATGTCTTGTAAATCTGTCTCATTCTTTGAAGTCTTATCTGGCTCAAGACATTGATCGTAGTGCCGGAGTGATCCTATGGAATCCCAGTCCTCTGTGTGTGAGTCTGTGTGGGGCCCAGAAGACCCTGCTACATATTTTACTGTTGAATGATTAAGTCATGTCATGGATCAAATTTAAAGGGCAAAAACTAAATTCTTAGTAATTTGAAATTGTACATGACATACATTAATCAGTCATTTAAAAGTCATTGAGAAATTTGAATTACTTTGTTAAAGGATTAGTTCATTAGTTCAGTTTTTCTTTCTTCAGTGGAAAAGAAATTACGTTTTTTTTGAGGAAAACATTCCAGGATTTTTCTCCATATTGTGGACTTAACTGGGGTTAAAGGTCCAAATGTTAGTTTCAGTGCAGCTTCAAAGGACGCTACACGATCCCAAATGAGGAATATGAGTCTTATCTAGAGAAACCATCTCTCATTTTCTAAAAAAATAAAAATGATACACTTTTTAACCACAAATGCTTGTCTTGCGCTGCTCTGTGATGCGCCACGCATTACGTAATCACGTTGGAAAGGTCACGCGTGACGTATAGGCGGAAAAATGGGGGTGAGTAAATTATCAGGAAATTTTAATTCTGAAGTGAACTAATCCTTTAAGGGGCACTCACCTAAAAAGGAATGGGTATTTATCTATTTATTTAAAAGCCAGTGCATTTTTTAAACAAACAACTCATGTAATGACAGCCAGTAATCTGCTGCAATTGTGCAGCATTCATATGTTATTTAAATTAATTTGAAAGCCATTAATAATTTCAGCTGCGTCTGCAATCCCTCATTTATTATCAAATGTGAGTAATGAATGGTTCCTGTGTAATTCCATAGGGCTATAGACTGTTAAAACATGTGCTATTACACCCCCCAGTGGACATAAAGCGGATCACATCTCTGAGCACTACAGTAATATAGCATATATTGTGCTTTGCATTACGAACCCAGAGAAACCAGTTTGCATAGATCGTCACCATTTGCTTTGAAGATTGTTGTGGTCTAGTTGCTCTCTCTGGCCTTCAATAAAATCATTCGCATGCAATCAAATAGTCATTTGCCTATCCCAGCCTAAAAAGACATGATTTGTTATAAGTTAAGTTGTTATAGTTTGTTATATTCTCCAAATTATATAACATACATTATTAATTACATACTTTATAAAGATGACACATAGAGCTGGTTTAGTCTATAGTGAAATAGTGTGCTTATAAGCTGCACATGACTCTGTTGCTGTCCTTTATGTGTCCTCAGTGAGGTGGAGACCCACAGTTCTTCTTAGTCTGTCTAGTACTGAATCAGAAATCAACCGACAGACATTACTGCCATCTGTCTTGCTGCATTACATAGTATTAAATAGCTCATGCTGGACCACAGCCCTTCTGGACCATTATATTTAATAAGCATAACAGTGACCCGGTCTGTTAGACCCTAGTTTATATCAGCCTCAACACTCTAGGCCCTGTCCTGTGGCACACTTCTATGCACTTTCGGTCTTGTGGACTTACAATGGCTGCCGTGTGCGCGTGTCCGTTAAGTCCACGAGACTGTAGGGTGTCCCATTTGTCAATTTTAGGCTTCAGAAGGGTGCTCACGAGCGCCCCCTTTGTGGCCGATATGCGCCCTCGATGCGCACTTTTGCGAGCTCCGTTAGCATCTCGCTCAAAAATGACCAAAGAGTTTCGATATTTTTCCTATTTAAAACTTGACTCTTCTGTAGTTACATAGTGTACTAAGACCTATGGAAAATGAAACGTTCCTTGATTATTACGCCGGAATGAGAGTATAGTTCCTAGCCATATCGGCCTAGAAAATTGCAACTTTTCATTTTCCGTCGGTCTTAGTACACGATGTAACTACAGAAGAGTCAAGTTTTAAATAGGAAAAATATCGAAACTCTTTGGTCATTTTTGAGCGAGATGCTAACGTTCTAATCAGATTCAATTAACTATGCTAAGCTATGCTAAAAGTGGTACTGCCAGACCCGGAGATCGGCTGAATGGATTCGAAAACGGTAAAACTCAACTGTTTAACTCTAGGGGAGTTGGAAAATGAGCCTATTTTCAAAAAAAGTGGAGTGTTCCTTTAAATGCATCAGCCGGGATATATGAAGTGTGTCTCTGCCTTGAAGATTATGAGCAGGTCCAGATGGAGTCTGCATACTTTTTTCTCTTTTTTTTTTTTTTTGTACTGATTTTGGTTGGAAAATCTGTGGAAACTAAAGGATGTAACCATGGGTAGATGGAACTGAGAGTGCTATAGAGTTAATATATCAGTAATCTCATCATAAAAGACAGGTTTTGAGGCACTTAAAGTCATGATGAAATGGAAGTAGTCACAGATCTTTTCTTCCACATTGTGACATACATTTGAGTTAAATGGATTATCAAAACAGAAAAAAATTCAGACTTGGTTCTACCCATGGGTTGTTGATTAGATGGATTTGAATGTAGCTACTTTTGGAGCACATCTGATCTCTTCCAGAAGCTGGTTTTACCTGCGGGTGGCCCGCTTTTGCATAGTTTCTGTTTAATAATTATTTGAAACTTACCAAACTGGCAGCTGCAGTAGTAATGAAAAGATTAGTCTTGAACTCTCTCATTGAAGCTAGCATGTATAAACCTTAATTAAACAATTTAATAATCAATTAAAAACCAGCGGTTTGGAAAATGGATGGATTAAGATGTAGGTGCCATCTTCTGGTCAGACGCGGGAATTCATTTGGCGCGCGACTCTCACAGTGCATTATGGGTATTCTCTAGCCGTTGAGCGCATAGATATACACCGATCCAGCATAACATTGTGAGCACTGACAGGTGAAGTGAATCACACTGATTATCTCTTCATCAAGGCACCTGTCATTGGGTGGGATATATTAGGCAGCAAGTAAACATTTTGTCCTCAAAGTTGATGTGTTAGAAGCAGGAAAATGGGTAAGCGTAAGGGTCTGCAGTGGTCAGTATCTATCAAAAGTGGACCAAGGAAGGAACAGTGGTGAACCGGCGACAGGGTCATGGGCGGCCAAGGCTCATTGATGCACATGGGGAGTGAAGGCTGGCCCATGTGGTCCGATCCAACAGACAAGCTACTGTAGTTCAAATTGCTCAAGAAGTTAATGCTGGTTCTGATAGAAAGGTGTCAGAATACACAGTGCATCGCAGTTTGTTGAGTATGGGGCTGCATAGCCGCAGACCAGTCAGGGTACCCATGCTGACCCCTGTCCACCACCGAAAGCGCCAACAGTGGGCACGTGAGCATCAGAACTGGACCACGGAGCAATGGAAGAAGGTGGCCTGGTCTGATGAATCATGTTTTTTTTTTTTTTACATCATGTAGATGGCCGGGTGCGTGTGCGTCTCTTACCTGGGGAACACATGGCACCAGGATGCACTATGGGAAGAAGGCAAGCCAGCGGAGGCAATGTGATGCTTTGGGCAATGTTCTGCTGGGAAACCTTGGGTCCTGCCCTCCATGTGAATGTTACTTTGACACGTACCACCTACCTAAGCATTGTTGCAGACCATGTACACCCTTTCATGGAAACGGTATTCCCTGGTGTCTGTGGCCTCTTTCAGCAGGATAATGCACCTGCCACAAAGCAAAAATGGTTCAGGAATGGTTTGAGGAGCACAACAACGAGTTTGAGGTGTTGACTTGGCCTCCAAATTCCCCAGATCTCAATCTGATTGAGCCTCTGTGGGATGTGCTGAACAAACAAGTCCGATCCATGAAGGCTCCACAACTTACAGGACTTAAAAGATCTGCTTCTAACATCTTTGTGCCAGATACCACAGCACACCTTCAGGGGTCTAGTGGAGTCCATTCCTCGACGGGTCAGGACTGTTTTGGCAGCAAAAGAGGGACCAACACATTATTAGGAAGGTGGTCATAATGTTATGCCTGATCGGTGTGTATATCCATAGCTCTGGACTGAGCGTACATCGGTTGAACACTTGTTTTTATGGTGCATTGCGGGATTGAATGAGTGCACTACATAACGTCCACTATTGTTTCGGCACCACTACTAATGGCTGTTCTCTCAAATAGTGCCCTATTTAAGGGGGCGATTTCGGACACAGCCCATTCCATGTTCAAAGTCACTTAAATCCCCTTTTTTCCCCATTCTGATGCTCAGTTTAAACTTTAACAGATCAGCTGCATCCGAAAACTTAAAAATGCTGCCTTTGTAGGAGCATTCCAAGGTAGGAAGGCATCAAGGCACATCCGAATCCAATGCTAGCTTTACTTCCTGTCTCCTGAGATACCTTCATCTGATCGATTTTTGAAGGCAGCATAGATGTAACTTCGCTGCCTATAATATCCCACAATCCTGTGCGTTCCATTCGGTGAGAGTTGAGCTAGAAGAAGAAAGATGGCATCTGAAAGTTGCGGTTTCAGGTCAGTTTGTGTGTAAATGTATGTTTTTGACCAGTATTTTCCTTCTGATGCAAGAAATTACTACTATAGTAATTAACTATATGTTTAGTTCTCACCAATCTCACTCTATTTTGCTGTAGGTAATTAAACCGTTACGCTGCCTCAGAAGTCTGTCCTAAATCAGTTTTGTGAAGTGCCTTCATGCACAAACGCTGCCTGCAGAATCATTGCCTATAAGGCAGCAAGGCAACAAGTAGGCTGCCTAAGTTTTTCAATGCAGCCAATGTCTTGACCAAGTGGCCACTGTTCTTACTGTAGTAAAATGTGTGGATACTTTGCTTTTACTCCGAATATCATTGTTCATTTTCCTAAAGGTGCACAGTAGGACATTTGAGTCACCTTTTAAAAGAGCGAATGGAGGTTCTTCGAAGATACTACCAGTGTGGACAATCTGAGGAACCTCAAATGCTGCTTCAAGACTTGGTTTTGCAAAGCAACATATGATATCTTGATACAAATCATTCAGTTTTATGATTATTATCATGAAATATGAGGATTTAAAAAGACACCAGGGAATATACATAGTAAATAAACACAATATATTTTCCCATGCCACTGCAATGAAGCTGAATAAAGCCATTTGGTTCCTTGAGATTAAAAGAGCAAATCAAAGCAAAATAAAGCGGCTTTGTGTGTCTAAAGGTTCTCTATATCCTTCTGAGGATTTTTTTTTTTTTTTCTTTGTGGCCGGGCAGGTTTAGTGGGATTTCAGCAGGACCGGTTTATCCAGGGGAGAACTGGTGTTTGTGTGCCGCGGCGAGGAACTGCTCAAACCTGTTCTCCTCGTCAGTGGGGAGGAGGGGGAGGAGGAGCAGGAGGAGAGGAGTGCAGGGCGTATTAAAAACTCTTCTTTACTTTTCCTCTGTATTTCTTTCTCGTTCCCAATAGTTTTCCATCTAGTGTATCTCTCTGAGGGGCTCCGGAGTGACGAGGAGACCGACAGCATCGCGTGATTGGCAGGTGACGTGATTGACGTCCACAAGGTGGCACGGGGTGAGTGAACTGCTCGTTTCACCTGAACACACTGTATTGATCAGGTGTCATGTGCTTTTGGTATATATTTATTGAGGAACACATAATTTCACTCCCATATATTTCCGGATGAAACACAATCACTTCAGTTGGGTGGGGTGACTTATAATGTCCTCTTTATTTGATCAGTGATATGAATTCATCTGGTCCTAGTATTGCATTTTATTCCAAATCTACTTGTATTATTAACATTACTGTTTCATGTGTTTTTCTCTTTCATATTAATTGGAATATTTAGAATTTTAATAACCACAGGTATTTTGACAAACAAAACTTTTAAAAAGTAATAATTGAATGCTAATAAGAATGTGTTGATTGACTTTGTTTTATAACCTCAATACATGTTCATAACATTTGCTTGCAACTTCCTCTCTCTCTCTCTCTCTCTCTTTCTCTCTTTCTCATATTTGATTGTCATGCCCATGGTAATATACCAAGTGATATTAAACTGATATTACTCTGTTCAACACAAACATCCATCAAATGCCAAAAAACAAAAACCTAGGCAGTGATTGCGTAATGCCAGGCGTGATCCAACAATCCATCTCAAAATCATACTTTCTCATGTATATTAATATTATTATTGTGCTCCAGGCCTGCTCATACTCCACCTTTACATCTTGCTGACTAACTGACTGATTTTGTATGTTTTAGATCAGTTATATGTAATATGTAATATTCCACTTATTTAGTGACACCATGTATGACCTCTGACCCCAAAATGTCAAAGGCACCGAGAGCCAGATCTGATCGTTATCACCTGTTTGTATATGCTAAATCTATATAGGTATATTCTAAAATGTTAGTAATCATATTGTAAAGTCAGCTCAAAGGAGTGGGTTTAAAACATTAGTGTGTGTGTGTGTGTGTGTGTGTGCGTGTGCGTGTGCGTGTGTGTGTGTGCGTGTGTGTGTATATGTGTGTGTGAAATGCGAAGTTTGCAGATCTGAGAGACAGGTTCCCTCTTGCTCCCGCTGCTGTAACGTTCAAAACTGTTAGCTAACATATCCCGACATGCAGAGAGAGTGAAGGAGCAGGCGAAAATCACTCAGATCAAAATGCAAAAACTATTGTATGGGGGAGGGGGGAGGAGGGGGGGGTAACCGCACCCTCCCAAGTGCCCTCAGCAGCAGGCTGTCTCTCTGCAGGCAGAAGTCTTGCAGACGGGGTTAAAACCTATAATCAGCAATTACAATGTATTCAGATGTTTATGTGCAGCTTTGCAGCACATTTCCTACTTTGCATTCGAAATTAAACACCCTGTATTCTCAGAAAATGTGTTTGTTTACCATCAGCTTTAAAAAAAAGTTATGCTTTCCTACAGAGAAACATTTGTATCTGGCATAATTGACAGTGCCTAGAGTTTAGGAAAACATCATTTATTTTAAATAGAATTTTTTGCAACATTATAAATGTCTTTACTGTCACTTTTGACAGTATTTCTTGATTGAATGGGTCCTGTACTGACACCAATCTTTTGAACAATAGTGTATCAATTATGTATTCACATTTCAGCACATTGCAGTCATTCTATGTTACTAGGCATTTACGTCAACTATGACAGTCATCTGGAATTGTTTAGTTTCTGTGGTCTGGTAAAGTTTTTATGAGGCAGTCATTTATTAGACAAACGAGTGGATGTTTGGAGATAGCACAGGCCAGGAAAAATAGGGTGAACGACATATATATATAGATAAGTGTAGTATGTGTCAAGTTGAACCCTTTTATAAGTCGTCAATGCATTACATGGGTCATAAATAAACTTCCAGATCCTGTTTGTTTTTTAAATGCTAGCACACACATGTTGTAAAAAAAACCCCAAAAAAACAAAAAAAACATCTCTACTCATTTCTTACTCTCTCACTCTCTCATTTACACACATTTACACGCATACACAAATAAAGTTAGGCCTACGGTGCTCACCTTGCAGAACCGGTTTAGCAAGACCAACTTTTAATAGCCATGGTATATATATGAGTGCAGAAATTTAAGCTCATATTTTAAAAAGTATATCCAGGGCAATGGCAGAACATGAACTGGCACCAATTGCTCTCTAATCAAGCTTTGATCTAACAAATCTGCATCTCGGTTGTCTTCATTTTTTCCCTTCCTATCCCTATTTGTAGGAAGACGAGTCAAGTGGCAGGTGTGCAGGAACACCAGCATGGCTGTGGAGAGCTTCTCTGAGCTCCTGCAGAAACTGCGGGAGGTCCATGAGCATGAGTTAGAGGGTAAGACCAGCCTACTCTTGACTGAGATTCCACCAAAGCATGCATGACTATATCTGTATTTCTGACACAAAATATGGGCAAAATCTCTTTTTCAAAGATGGTTTAATATAGATGCGCATTTTACAAACCTCCGTAACGGCAACAGTCAACAGTAAAAACATCTTTACATCACCACAAACAAGATAAGGATACAGTTTCTCTGCGAAATCCAGTTATTTCAATAGGAATCTACGCAATTGGGAGATTCGTGTGAGGGTGAAAAAGTTCCCAACATAGATTTTGCTCGTGTTCAAGTCAGCCGCACAAATTCACCACACTGACCAATAGAAAGCTGCTTATTTTGACAGTATCTTCCATTGTTGGGTTGTGATGAGGGTCCAGTTACGTAATCAGATTTGTTTTAGTAAAAACCAACACATAACATTTAAATTTACAACAAAATATCTGACTTCAAATAAGTAACGCAAGCTACTTTTTCCCATTTATTGACTGACACCTCTCCTGTCCCCATATTGAGAGAAATCGGGAGTGAGGTGCGGAGGTGTTGTGTGCGCACAACATGTAAACATGATACTTATTGTGGTTCTAGACTACAGTGGACATGCAAAATGAATAAAAACTGTGAATGAAATAGTTCACCCAAAAATGAAAATTATCCCATGATTTACTCACCCTCAAGCCATCCTAGGTGTCTTTCAGATGAATACAATCAGAGAAATATTTAAAAATATCCTGGCTCTGCCAAGCTTTATAATGGTAGTGAACGGAGGACGCAATTTTGAAGCCCAAAAAAATGCATCCATCCATCATAAAAATAATCCATACAACACGACCATACGTGTTAATAAAGGCCTTCTGAAGTGAAGCAATACGTTTTTGTAAGAAAAATATCCATATTTAAAACGTTATAAATTGAAATAACTAGCTTCCTTCAGACGACCTTACACATACTGAGCGAGTCGACTTGTGCCAAGAGTAACCCGTGACACGATGTATGACGCACGATGTAGGAGTATCGTAATCTTGGACGCCTCTCGCGGTTCAAACAAATAGGGCTGTGCAACAAACTCAAGCTCCTCTTCTCTTATATCGAAATCCTCCGACATTTCTCTTTAAAAATTCACATTTTAGACTTCTATTTCCCAACTGGTGTTTAGTTTTGCTCTATCCTCTGTGCTTCCGTGTTCGTCATTGCATCATGCATCGGTCAAAGTTTGCTCTTCCGCTGCAAACTGATGTGTATGGCTGTCTGCTGGAAGCTAGTTATTACAGTTAATAGTTTTAAATATGGATATTTTTCTTACAAAAACCCATCACTTCACTTCAGAAGGCCTTTATTAACCCTCCGGAGCCGTATGGATTACTTTTATGATGGATGGATGCATTTTTTGGGTCTTCAAAATCACGCCGCCCATTCAGGATATTTTATCTTTGATTGTGTTCGTCTGAAAGAAGATAGTCATATACACCTAGGATGGCTTGAGGGTGAGTAAAGCTTGGGATAATTTTCATTTTTGGGTGAACTATCCCTTTAAATTACACAAATATACTTTATGTATTTAATCTCACTTTATTAACCAATGTCTTTGCTGCTGACTTTTGATGATCCAATTCAACCATACTTATAAGCAAAAATGAACTATATCACATTTGTTTCATTTTTCATTTTTTTTATTTTATTGCTGAAGTAAGAGTTTTGAACTTTCTTCTCCTGAGCCCTATTCTTTTGCGATCCAAAATGGCATCACAGCTGAATTTGCATTTCCTTCAGCTTGAGGCTTATTCATTTCACTTTTGGTCTAAAAGGGCCTTTACATTTGCCAAAAAACTCTTTTGTTGTTGTTAAAAAATAAACAAGCAAGCCCAGCCAAGGTGAGAAAAAGTAATGCAAAAGTAATGTAACACAGTTCTTTCCACAAAAAGTAACTAACACAATTAGTTTGTTTTAAAGGGAATAACACAACAGCAAATGCTCCTTAACAATACTCAACAACTCAACAATAACTGCATAAATAAAATCAGCGAAACAATAATATAAACAATTTATTCATGCTGCCATGCTATGAGCTTGCAAACTCTTAATAAATCTGCAACATGCTTAGTATGAAATTGGCATTGTTTATTCACCATGTCGTTCCAAACCTTTTTGACTTTTTTTTTTTTTTTTATGTCTTTCTTTCTGAACACAAAAGGAAATAGTTTAATGAATGAAGGTGGAGTGAATTCAACACAATGGCATTACATTGTGATTCACATTAACGCCTAATAAAGCACCCAAAAGTGTTAGCAAAAAAAGGGCCTGAACATGATATTTAACACTAGGGATGCACTGATACCATTTTTTAAGGACCGAGTACGAGTACCGATACTTTTTTTCTAGTACTCACCGATATCGATACCGATGCCTATACATTTATTAATTTCTCTCTCTCTCTCTCTCTCTCTCTCTCTCTCTCTCTCTCTCTCTCTCTCTTTTTTTGGTGATGTTGCAGTTTTCCAAGCACAGCACAGTGAGACTAATGAATGTAGGACAGCTTCTTTATTATTACTCTAATGAAAAAAGTAATAATTTTTATGTGCTTCTCACAAACTTAAAGAACAAAAATTTCACAGTGTCCAATAACCTTCAAAGGGCATAATTACTAATATATATAATTGTTGTTATATAAAAAGAAATTTACAAACAATACAACAAATACTATAGAGATACAATAAATAAACTTGATAAATAAACTTGTTTTTCAGATACAGTAGGTTTATTTACCATGTATACATTTATTTAACATATTTTGTTGTTTTATTAACATTAATGACAAATATAGGCTACGGTCCCTTTAAGACCGAATCCATGGATACTGACACATATCCTGTTTTCACCCAAATGTTTACGTCCACTTAAGCCATAACTTAAGCCACAATTTACGTGAGATACTCCACACGATGGACATTTTGACATCTATGTGTGCATTTGAACATTCAGGCGCAAGGAGAACTGATCGCGCGCTTTCTGAGAGCTGGGATCGCGCGCAGCCGCGCGAGAAAGAGAGAGAGAACGCGCGAGAGGGAGCGCTTCTGGTCTGTGTCATTCAGCGCAAATCCGCCTATCCCGCCTTCACTAATCCATAACGAATTGTGATTGAAAGCAATGTGTGTGTTGTCATCATTAATTTTAAGGATTTCCACTCTCTTGAGGCTGACATTGTTTCTGCTGCTGCCGCCGTTGTCTGTGCACGGAAAATTCTATCAGTTACGTCACGTGAGGTATCGGTCTTTGGTATCGGGGGTATTTTTACAAGTACGAGTACAAGTACATGAGCTTGGTATCGGCCCGATACCGATAGGTGCATCCCAATAGAGTACCTCAGGGATGACGTGTTTTTGTAGGCCAACCCGGAAGTTAGCGGCGCACGGGTTCCCTCGATCGAAAGCCTATGCATTTTTCCCATAGACTTTTGGAAAATCGCAAAAAATAAGCTCTGTGTTTAACAAAGGGTTATGACACTTACATGTTTTGTTTATCAAGATAATCTTTACAAGTTAACACAACATTTATACATTTTGAAGCCTAAATAAAGTCGTCAGATATAAAAAGCTAACAGTAGGCTATAAACGGACTACAGCACACCATGGTCGCGGATCAGCGTCACCACCACCAAGCTTCCTCAAACTTTATTTAGAAAATAACTTGATTTAAAAACATGCTTGCTGATTATGATCTGTGCTGTGTATGAGTACTTATCCACTTTTTCAAGAGAAATGCCTGTTTGTCATGATGACGTCTAAAGTCAATGCCAAAGGAAGTAGTCCCTTTTAGCAATTTGTTAGCAACCGCCGTTTTTATGACACAATAAAGGTTTAAAAAATCACAAGCAGGTTATAACTAGTGTGTTTTATGTTATAGATCAAAACGTGAAAATATTTAGAGGCTTTGTTAACCACAGACCTTATTTCAAGTGATTTAGCAAAAACCCATTCAAAAAACCCATTGACTTCGGGGCGATGGAACTGGAAGTCCTAAAATGCTAACTCGCTTCCAGGTTTTGCCTACAAAAACACGTCATCCCTGAGGTACTCTATTTAACACTTGTAAAATCATAACTGCCACCCCATTTTTCCCACCACTGTCCCCCACCGCTGTGCCATCCAGCTCTTCACACTCCTGTTGTCCAGCTTCACTGTGTACCTTTCTCTCTCTCTTTACAGTGTGGCAGGAGAAAGTACTGGAGCTGACAAATAAAAAGAATATGTGAGTGTGAATACCATATTTTTCAAGCTAAAATTGACTGACATCAAATTTGACATTCACGTCATTAATGTTTTTTGTGTGCGTTCTGTTGTAGCGATACAAAGCGCATGGAAGAACTTTACAACAGGAACCAGCAGATGAGAGAACAGCAGCGGATCCTCACTGAGAACATTAAACAGCTGGAGAACAGGTTTGTGAGATTTCATTCTTGAATTTAATCTTGCATACCACTGCCCAAACTGGATGTTTCTGTCGATCTTCAGGTTGCGGGCTGGGTTGTGCGACAGGTGTACAGTCACTCAGGATGTGGCTAAAAAAAGACAACAGGAGTATGAAAACTCCCAGCTCCAAAGTCTACAGCACATCTCTTTACTGGGTGAGCTATAAATAGAGCTTTTATGTGAAGAAGAAATAGAGTGTCACTGACCCAGTGTTGTTATTGTTAACTAAAACTATTAAAACGTTTCGTGAACTGAAATAAAACTGAAATAAAAATAAAATATAAAAATATTTAGATGAAAAACGTTGAAAATAACTGAAATAAATGATTAAGTCAAAGCACTTAAAATTACTAAAAAATGAAAAACTGAAAATATAAAAAATAAAAGCTAATTAAAAGTATAAATAATACTAAAATAACAATGCATTGTCCGTGTTAATTCCTTTTACACTAAAGGTCAGACTTTTGGGCCCAACTGTATACATGTGATAAAATTTTTAAAATATTATAAAACCACAACATGGGTCAGTCACCCTTTGCAGTATTTACTTTATTGTTATGAAGTCCATCTAGTTAAATATATAAAGGAATATATAAATATTAAAGATATTCCTGTTTGTTCACTGCTGCAGTGAGTGAGATGAATGCACTAAAGAAAGAAAATGACAGACTGAGAGAGGAGCTGAAAGGCTTGAGGGATTCGTCGAAGTGAGTTCCTAACATGCTTCCTTGACATTTGTGTGCAAGCATTTCCTGTTGTTTATCATGGGAAAGTTCAAGTTCTGTCACATAGTGGCACAATCTGATTTACTGTAACTGTAGCTGTGTGACATTAGCCGACATATGTTGGTCACTTTGGCTTGAGGTCAAGGCCGGTTTAACAGACTATTACTAATACAAACTTCCTCCTTTACCTTACAGTCGGCAGAATGGTCATTTAGAGGACACGATCATCACAGAGGTCAAGATGTCACCTGACACAGCAGCGGCTGCTGTGACTCTACTGACCTCAGGGCAGAAGTCCAGCCAACCTCCACCAGGGGACGCCACTGTACCTGCAGCGACTGTCAAACGAGAGACAGACAACAGCCCAACTGACAGTCTGGGTAACTTACATATATGAAAACCAATGCTATTTTATTGCAACAATGCATAAGATATTTGTAATTTGATCTAAAGGTAAAATGGTGTGTGTGTGTGTGTGTATGTATGTATATGTGTATATATATATATATATATATATATATATATATATATACAGTACCAGTCAAGTTATCTTTAATGTTTTTGAAAGTAGTCTCTCATGCTCATCAAGTCTGCATTTATTTGATCAAAAATACAGAAAGAACAGTAATATTGTGAAATATTATTACAATTTAAAATAATGATTTTATTTTAATATACTTTAAAATACAATTTATTGCTGTGATTCAAAGCTGAATTTACTCCAGTCTTTAGTGTCACATGATCCTTCAGAAATCATTCTAATATGATGATTTGATATTTAGTTATTATCAATGTAGGAAACAGTTGTGCGCTTAATATTTTTTGGAACCTGTGATACTTTTTTCAGGATTCATTGATGAATAAAATGTTAAAAAGAACAGAATTTATTCAAAATATCTTTTCTAACAATATAAATATTTATTATCACTTTTTATCAAGTTAACACATCCTTGCTGAATAAAAATATTAATTTGTTTCAAAAAAGAAAGAGAAAAAAATACAGTACAGTAAAATTTCTATTTCAAATAAATGCTGTTCTTTTTTTTTTACTTTTTATTCATCAAAGAATCCTGAAAAAAGTATCACAGGTTATAAAAAAATATTAAGCGCACAACTGTTTTCAATATTGATAATAAATCATCATATTAGAATGATTTTTGAAGGACCATGTGACACTGAAGACTGGAGTAATGATGCTGACAATTCAGCTTTACCATCACAGGAATAAATTATAATTTAATTTAATATTAAAGTAGAAAACCATTATTTTAAATTGTAATAATATTTCACAGTATTACTGTTTTTTCTGTATTTTTGATCAAATAAATGCAACACTGATTAACATAAGAGACTTCTTTCAAAAACATTAAAAAATAATGTTTCCAAACTTTTGACCGGTACTGTGTACACACTCACACACATACATGAATATATGTGTGTGTGTGTTTGTGTGTGTGTGTGTGTGTGTGAAGTTTGCCTGGAACTGAATTTATGTTTCTTTGCTTGTTCCCAACTGTACTGACGAAAACATCTGTAATGTCCTTTCTTCTGAACAGAAAAAGCATCTGAACACAAACTTATGCAAAGCTGGGGCAGGGCGTTTTCATTCGTAAGCAATAATTTTTTCTTTAAATATTTGTTTTTGCTGTTTCAAGTTGGTTGCTTTATTAAAAATCTTGTTTCTTTCTGTTTCCTTATGTCTCATTGGTTGCTGAAATTTGTGTTTCTCTCAGGAATCTAAGGCCATGTTGCCCACCTCGAGCCCTGTGAGATGGGAGGCCGAACACGGCACTGAAAGGAGGTGAGACAGGCAGACGCATTGACACTGGAAACAGACAAAACATTTTGACATATCTTAATCCTTCTCCTCGTGTGTCCACAGAGCTGCCAGCGTGGACTCGGTGGAGCACAGACACTCTCCTTTGTCTCCTCTTATCCCATCTCCTCTTAGTCTACTGAAGAACAATCCTATTTTTTCTTCTACTGCCTCTGATGAACGTAGCAGCCGGCAACAAATCCACGCCCCCGTCCCCTTCCGGCCGCTTCCGATCAAGACCAGTCGCCTGCCTATCCCATGGTCACTTTCTGAATCCTCTGACTGGGTAGCAGCAGCCAGCTCTGGTGTTAGTAGTAGAATAGCGGTTAATCCAAGCCAGAGCCCATTTTCAAGCTCAAACATACTGCGTTTCCCTAAACTGGTCCCACCAAGCAGCGGCCTCCAGTCCCGCATGCACTGCTCAACACCTGGCGGCCTGCGGCCCTGGTCCCGCAGAAACCTCTCAGAGCATGCAGAGAGTAGAGAAAAGAAAGTGACAGAACCCGTTGCAGCGCCGCCCCAGTGGAGGGTCTCGGCTGCGCAGTCAGAGAGGATTTTTGGAGAGAATTTAAGAGAGGAGGAAGAGGATGCACCGCTGGACCTGTCTGATTCAGGACGCTCAAAAAGCCAAGAGAGGGAGAAAACGCACTCACAGAGCGATGCATCTTCATCTTTGTCTTCCTCACCACATGCTGCACTTTCATCGTCGTCTCAATGTCCATCAAGTCCTCAAAGTGACCAGCAGACTGCAGATAATAATACACAGGTAAATTTCAAATGATGCTTAAAAACCTCCTCAATAAAGAAAAAAAAAAAAAAAAAAATTCTGAGCAATCTGTTCATGACTTATTAGAAAGTATAGAAAACCAAGTAACACTTTATTTTAGGGTCTTTTAACTAGTTGTTTATTAGCATGCATATAACTAGAATATTGGCTGTTTATTAGTACATATTAAGCAGATATTAATGCCTTATTCTGCATGACCTTATTCTACATTCTTAATCCTACCCAATACCTAAACTTAACAACTACCTTACTAACTATTAATAAGAAGTAATTAGGAGTTTATTGAGGGAAAAGTACAGTTTATAGTGAATATGTGTTCCCTATACTAAAGTGTTACCGAAAATCATAATATGATTTTAATAATGAAAATGTTAATTATACTTGAACAAATATAATTATAAATTGCACATCACATTATATCACCAAAGCTTTTTTTTTTCTATTTTCTTTTTATTTACAGTTTTTTACAGTTTCTGTCTTCGGTTTGCAAACTAACAGTTAAGTCCGCTTAGTTCAGCTAGACCACGATATCACAACAAATGAAACGTTTCCCTTTCTTTGGGTCTTTCTGGAAGCAAGCTAACATTATATCCTAACTGCTTTGCACAGTGCTAACTGGTTAAGAAAAGCTGCCTTAAAGACGCAATATGTAAGATTTTTGAATTAAAATAACCACTAGAACAGTGTTATATATTTTGTTGACTTGTGTACATTATCCCAAATGTTTCCAAGAATGTTTAAATCCAGAGAAATAAGCAATTTTAACCAGGACACAGACCGTGTCCGTGCGTTGCCTATCAATGACATCATACCCGTGTTACCCCTGATTTCTGGTTTTATTTTGTAGAAACCATGGAAACACCAAAAGACGCTTTAGTATATTTTGTGTTTTTATTAGACAGGTGAGACACTGTTTGGATACATTCATCGACAGAAAACTAGTCATTGTTAAATAGCTCAACACAGAGGGCCCTATTTTAACGATCTAAGCACATGGTCTAAAGTGCACGACGCAGGTGCACTTAGGGCATGTCCGAATCCACTTTTGCTAGTTTAATGATGGAAAAAATGGTCAGAGCGCCCGCCGCATGGTCTAAAAGGGCTGTCCCTATCCTTTTACTGAGTCATGGGTGTGTTTTGGGCGTAACGTGCAATAAACCAGTCAGAGTCTCATCTCCCATTCCCTTTAAAAGCCAGTTGTGCTCGCGCCATGGCAGATTCGCTATTTAGATAGTGGAATTTGCAAGCAGAAAAACTGAACGCTTCTCTAGCGAGGAAATGGATCTGCTCATGCACGAGGTTTAAGCGTGCGAACAGACCATCTACGGGACAAGCCGGATTCCACCAAAGCATTTTTATCTTTATGCACACAATAACAATATTTTACATTGTAATCCTTTCATTTTTTTAATATTTGGCATGTTTGTGTGCTGCTGCATGTCCCTGTGTGTGTAATAAGCAGAGTGTGTACGCATGTTCTGCACCCATGTATAAGCACATATTACTGACACGCTCTTTAAATAACAACAAAATATTGCGCCATTGACATTTGTGCGTCCATGGGCATGCTGGTCTGAAAATGAGGTGTGTTTTGGAGCATTGTTGGTGTGTTGCTATTTTGAGGCAACTAAAATAGACTGCGCCATTGACCAACTGAAACCTGGTCTAAAGTCAATGATGCAGTATATTCTCAAAATAGCAACACGCTGACAATGCGCCTGAACGCACCTCATTTTCAGACCAGCACAAATGGGCACAAATGCATTTGCTATTTAAACAATGTGGTGCAGTATGTGAAAATGATAACTGCGTCAGGCTAAAACTAGCAAAAAACACTTGCGCCACGCCTGGCGCCGCATTGCGCTAGGTGTATGATAGGACCCTAAGTCTTACTGTTTGAATCTCGTTCTCTTGATTTACCGTGAGTACCGTGTTTGACCATGCCTAATATTGATCTAGCTTACTGCAGTGTGCAACACGTGCCTCATAGCAGTCGCAGAGCAAATGCACAGAGTAGCATTATAACAACTTTCAACACTCAAATGTATCTAATATGATAAACAGGGCTGTGTTACCCCACATATGCATGACTAGAAGAAGTGGAAGCGCTCATCTGCAGCATAATAAAAGCTCCGCTGCTCTCGAGCTGTGTGTCGCGACTCGCCTCTCATTAACAATCGCTCCAGTGGCCTCGTTCCACTCCAACAGCTTTCAGCCACACCCTGCTTCATACTACAGTAATGACAATAAATCTTTAATACATTAGCTCATCCATGAATACGATTTCTTCCCAAGTCCCGTCGGATTCTTTTCCACCGGCTGTAAACAACACCTCCCATGATTCCGCGAAATCAAGGCATCATCAAGCTACGCCTTTGTTTTGAATAAGCAACCTCTAGTAGCGAAAATTACATATTGTGCCTTTAATTAGCTAGAACAAGATCACAATAACTCAGTATGTATCAAGCATTGAGGAAGGGGTATAGGATCTTGCATGACTAGAGGTCCTTGCTTGGTAACATGAAAAGGTTAATTCTGCTTTGGCTTTGTTTAGAGCTATGTAGAACAAATAAACTGAATTATTTTTTTCTAAAATGTAAGTTACTCAATATTAACTTCTTGTTTATAAAACTCTTTGCTTTAAACTGTTGTGTACTATTGTATACTACTGTAATTGTTGGACACACAATTAATATTTCTCTGTGTGCTGTGCTTGTTCATGGAGCCCCACACATGGAATATAGAAATAAATAGATATTGTAACCACAAATTGAGAATTAGAGGCCACATTTTATTAATTCATTCCCTCATTTTAGGTAAATCTTAGCAACCTTGTACTTATTTGTTCCCACATTTTAGTTAAAACTTGTCCATGTTGTGCTAATTTGCTCCTTTAAGTTAATTAAACTGTAGCAATGTTGCTTTATTTTAACATGGCCGCAATTTACCTAAAATGAACAAATTAGGGGAACAAATTCTTAATTCGTAGCCACAATGTCTTCTTTTTTTCTTCCTTGAATGTCATGTGCAGGTCTCTACACATGTTTTTATCAGTGAGTATAAAAATAAAACTGACTGTGATGTTTGGTTGACATTACACAGCAGGAGGAAGCACAAGAAAGATGTAAGGAACAGGAAGAGGTAAAGGAAGGTGAAACATCTCCAGCAGCTGAAACATCTTTCAGCTCAGAGAACAAGAAACTCCCATCACTAACCATTTCCCTGCAGCCAGGTAAAGCTTAACTCTCGTTGGTCAGTTTAAGTTAAATTCGACAATGTTTAATCGATCTGTTTTGCCTTCCAGTTGTGGTTATGGAGCCGCTTAAACCTGGAGGACAGGTAAACTAAGCATTGAATTAATGTTATGTCATTATACAACCCGAATTCCGGAAATGTTGGGACATTTTTTAAATTTGAATAAAGTGAACACTAAAAGACTTTCAAATCACATGAGCCAATATTTTATTCACAATGAAACATAGATAACAATAAATGTTTAAACAGAGAAATTTTTTGATTTTTATCCACTAAATGAGCTCATTTCAAATTTGATGCCTGCTACAGGTCTCAAAAAACTTGGCATGGGGACAACAAATGGCTGAAAAAGCAAGAAATTTTGAAAAGATTCAGCTGGGAGAACATCTAACAACTAATTAAGTTAGTTGATATCAGGTCTGTAACATGATTAGCTGTCTTAGAGAGGCCAAGGAATACTTCCAGAAACCACTGTCGGTAAGCACAATCCGCCGTGCCATCTGCAGATGCCAACTAAAGCTCTATCATGCAAAAAGGAAGCCATATGTGAACATGGTCCAGAGGTGCCGTCGTGTCCTGTGGGCCTGATGGTATGGGGGTGCATAAGTGCATACGGTATGGGCAGCTTGCATGTTTTGGAAGGCACTATGAATGCTGAAAGGTATATAAAGGTTTTAGAGCAACATATGCTCCCCTCCAGATGACGTCTATTTCAGGGAAGGCCTTGGGTATTTCAGCAGGACAATGCAAAACCACATACTGCAGCTATTACAACAGCATGGCTTTGTTGTAGAAGAGTCTGGGTGCTGAATTGGCCTGCCTGCAGTCCAGATCTTTCACCTATAGAGAAAAATACGTCAAAGACGACCACGAACTCTTCAGCAGCTGGAAACCTATATCAGGCAAGAATGGCACCAAATTTCAACACCAAAACTCCAGAAACTCATAACCTCGATGCCCAGACGTCTTCACACTGTTTTGAAAAGAAGAAGAGATACACCATGGTGAACATGCCCCCGTCCCAACTATTTTGAGACCTGTAGCAGGCATCAAATTTAAAATGAGCTCATTTAGTGGATAAAAGTATAAAATTTCTCAGTTTAAACATTTGTTATGTTATCTATGTTCTATTGCGAATGAAATATTGGCTCATGTGATTTGAAAGTCTTTTAGTTTTCATTTTATTCAAATTTAAAAAACATTTCCAGAATTCGGGTTGTATTCCATGCAGCTTTAATTGAGGTTTTCTTATGTTATGAGATCAGTTGTAACTTCTGTTTTTTTTTTTGAAGGTCACTGATACTGGGAACAGACCAATGGAGCAAGAGGAGAAGGAGAACAACAATCTTGAAACAAGCAGAAAAAGACCTGGGCAGGATACTGATGGTGAGAAATCATCTTTTATTCATTCATGTATTCAATTGATAAATTTAGCATCTGCTGAAATGTCAGTTTTGATTCATTGTTCTGTCTCAGCTCTATTCCAGCGCTCGCTAAAGGAGAGGAAAATACGGCTGAGCAGAGGACCTCAAGGAAACCATGCAGCCCCAGATCAAGGATGAAGGTCTCCTTTTTTCACCGTTATGTTAATTGCCTGCCCTTAGTATTTCCATGAACACTGTTTTCTATATAAATTCGTTTCATATATTTATTTTCTTTTAATTTTTTTACAGGCATTGGATTCTACTACAATCTGGTGACTGTGGTTATTAAGCCAGTCATTTTGTTTTCAGCCTTCGTCACCAGCCTCCAAGTCCAAATCCCTGGTGTTTACTTTAGTTTTCCAGAAAAACCAGAAAAACCAACAAAAAAGATTTTAACCGCATCTGTCAACATAATTTGCATGTATCAAACAGAATCGGTACTCCAGTGCACACTGCAATTCTATTAGATCTATTATTAGTGTGTGCAAACGATATAGTTCGTATAACCTTAATTTTAAATAAACAGAATATGTTCCTTCAGTGGGTAGATTTCCCAGCAGTCTTTAGCTGTACTACAACAGGAAGCCAGCTTTTCTTACTGACAGGGGGCTGTCAATAAACTTATCAACTAGATTGATTTTATTTTTCGCGGTTTCGCTTTCGTCTTCCTCTTTCTTCATTTATACCATGAGTTATTAATAATGTACATTATAATTGCTTGCTTTCTTGTGTTGTCTCAGTTGTCGTGTCTTCTCTCAGTCTGTGTTCATTCTCTCTTCCGTGTGAGAGCTGTCACATCTCATCTATTTTTGTCTCTGTCTGAGCACCATGGCCTGCTTCTTGTAGATGTGACAAAATGAAAAAACCTCGGCTTCCCCTTTTGGTTTTTTTTGAGATGTCAAGCATATATTTTGTAATAGTGAATTTTCCACTTGCAGCTGTAAACGCTTTCAGAGTGTAAAGGAGGAAGGTAAAACTGTGAAGAACAAAGTGTACTTTATTAAACTTTCTGTACCATTGCATTAAACTAGTCTTATACCTTTGCTTTTATCTGAGGTAAAGCTAATTTAGAGATATTAGCTATACTAAAATTCCTAACTTTTTTGTTAAAAAAATGGACACATAAATAAAGGTATTTTGATGGCTTACCGAGGTTCCCATAGGCTTTTTTTTATCAGTGGCTGTGGTCATACCTTGCGAAGTATCATTCTGTATATGGTTTAGGATGTGGGAAACACTTACAGTGCTGCAGGAAGAGGTATCAATCGTTTCACCGTGAAGAACATGACTGCTTTGCATCATTGGAACAATTTATATTTTTCACTTTAGTATGCCAATCACCACAACATTTAGCTTGCTTAATTTTGTATACTGAAGGGAGTTTAAATTACAAAGGATCCCATTAAAAACCTGTGGATTTTCTGTTTCCAAAGTTTCTAATATGAATGTTTTATTTGTAATTTGATCTATGCACAGTTCTGGCTTTAGTATTATATATTACAGAAGAGGGAGATTTATGTATTTGCTTGTGTTTTAATGTCTCTCTTTCTCCGTCTATTTCACAAGAAGAGTGTGTTTAATCCCACCATCTGATAGGGGATTATTAGAAGCTCACTGTTTTTCAGAGTCATTATATAACTGTGAGGCCAGACCAACTGTTTCCAGTCCAATAATACATCTGTGCGTCTCTATCTCTGGTAGTGTACTAATAGATACACACAGATCTGACAAGCAAACATGGTCTAAATCTGCCTTTATTATGATTTTTCCTTTTCTATTCATATATACAGGCTATGTAAGTGATATATAGCCTATATTTAAAACGCACGCCTCAGAATTTGAATGACATTTTGGCCGAATGAAGTGCTGAGGGCGTTTTTTTTGTTTGTTTGTCAAAAGTGACATTGCAAAAGTATTTTTAACAACTTTTTTGCAACCTACACACACACACACAAAAGTTCTACGAAGTTCTACGAAGACAATTGCGTGAATAGGGCATGCGGATATTGAAGCGGAATATTTATGACAGATTTCCTCTGACTACAGAATGTGTCGCAATATTCACTGAGCTCCCTACCTAGACAGCACTTTAGTTATAATCAGCGCTTGAGTCATTTCCGCCATCATAAACTCGATATTAGTCGTGTCGGCTCAGTGTGTATGAATGAGTTGAGCTGACTCGGAACACGCCTGATGCCTGTAGCTGTTGTCTACGCAGGCATCTCAGTAGTATTTGAAACACGGCCGCCAACTTCCTCTTGAACAGTAGTGAAACTGTCAGTCTCTCTGAGAGAGTGAGGCGCATCACTGTGATGGAATAGCCGGTGTGAAGAGACTTCAATATTTTCTCGTCGTTGGAGAAACTTTGTGAATAAAAAAAAAAACTCTTAGACTGGATTGCGATTGAAGAGGTGAGATCGCTTCAAATATATATATTTTATTTTATTGTTTTGTTTTGTATTTTATTGTATTGTACTTCATTTTGTTATTTATTTTATTTTTATTTTAAACAAAATAAAGTTAAACGTCGAAGACTTTTTCTAACGTACCTTTTTCTTTAAAGTTGATTTCCCATTTTCGTTTTTTAAACGAGGTTTCTAGGCTAAATAGTAGCCCTAATAGGCCTATTAGCTAACATTTAAAATAAATTATAGCCTATGTCTCCTTAATGATGGTTGTCATGAGCTACTCTGTCCTACTTTTTCGGACTGCTTTTCCGTTTCACTGTAAACTAGAATCAGTGGCCTGTTGCTTAGACTAGTCCTACAAGTTAGTCATCTAATTTTTTTTTTTTTTTTTTTTTTTTCCTTGACTAATCATATTTTAAAGCTATTACATAAGATTGATCTAATCTGAATCCGAGAAGTAGAACTGAAGTTCAAACTAATTGCAGCAGTCTTTACTCTTGGCTGCTATGGTTATTAAAAATGGACCCTAGCGCCTGGTTTCTTCACTTTTGATATCTAATTGGTTCAGTCAGACTCATATATCATCACATAATTAAGTTGTTTATTCTTTTTCTGAATTCTGGATTAATTTCTAGTGTATGTCGCAGTTCCTGTGTCAGATTCAAATTAGGCTGCATGTTTAAACGCAGTCACCTGTGTTTGAGGAACCCGCATGTTTATTTGAAATAGTATCAGGCTTTATCTTTAGTCATACTGGTACTTCCATAGTTCACTAGTTTTACAGAACAAACCAATATCAAAGGACTAATTTTAATATTTATCTTCCTCAAAGGATCCATCTCCTCATGTAAAACGAGACTCAAAAACCACACTTTACAGTTACATTTTACATTTCTCTATTGGCTGTCTGCCTGCTGAAGTAAATAAGCATGCTGTGTGTTCTGACAGTGTGCACATACGGTATGATTCTGGGAGAGAAAACAAAAAACAATGAGAGAGCCGTGACAAGGAAGGTGGAACTAACACATCTCACATTTGCATGCGTGTGGTTAAATGGAAAGAGCTGTAGTTCTGAGTCTTCTCATGCTCCTGAGGGAAAAGTGGAGGTGGTTCGTCCAAACTCTGGGCCTTTGAGGGACGAAACAATCTTTCAATGGAATGGGCGACACTGTCGAAAGGCAAATCTGAAAATTTCCTCAGGGAACGATCAGTTATCAAATCCAGAGTCGGAAGAAGGAAATGTACTTGTGATCAAGCCAGCAATTAAGAGGAGACAAACTGAGTAAAGGCTTGAAGAACTATCAGCCCTATTGTGAGAAAGAAGTACACTTTAGCATACGTTTAGTACAGAAATAATAGACTTCAAAAGAATAGGCCTATACTTAAAGGGATAGTTCACCAAAAAATTAAAATTGTGTCATTATTTACTCACCCTCAAGTTGTTCCAAACCTGTATGAAGTTCTTTCTTCTGCTGAACACACAAAAGAAGATACTTTGAAGAATATGGGTAACCAAACAGTTGATGGACCCCACTGACTTCCGTAGTATGGGAAAAAAAATACTATGGAAGTCAAAAAGGCCCATCTAAATCTCTTGTGTGTTCAGCAGAAGAAAGAAATTCATAGAGGTTTGGAACAATTGATGACAGAATTTTCATTTTTGGGTGAACTATCCCTTTAAAGTGTGCTTTTTTTGACCCACTTAAGTAGGACTTAAGTATGTAATGGTAAACTATGTTAGTCAACACACCAAAATAAGTGTACTTAAATGTACATTGAAGTAGAACTTTTTAAATTTGACATTATTACAAAATGCACTTTTTAAAAGTGTACTTAAATGTGTTAAGAAGCATAGTCATGAAAGTGTCTTTACACTTAAGTGGCCTTTTATTTCATTCATATTATATTATCCACAAGTACAGTTCTTTAAAAATATACTTGTAAAAGATTTGACGATACACTACAAGAGTACATTCAATAAAATTAAGCGCCCTTCTTTGTCACAAGAGTCAGCCAGTTAGACTAAAAAAGCATTTGAAAAAAAAAAAAAAAAAAGTAACAGCTCAGATAAACAGAAAGCAGAACATGGGTGAACAAGCTAAGGGAAGCAAGTTCTTAATGCATCACAAATTTCTCAAACTAATTGCGTCCCCTGAAGGACGCAACTCTACTAGCTGTTCTTGAATTAGAACTTTAACATCTCTATTATTGTTTCTCTACTAAATAACATCTGTACTATTTACGTCTTCACCCGGGTTACCTACAAGACAAACAGACTGGCTATTAATATGAAATATGTTGTTTTGTTTGTGGTTTTTTATGTGAGGCCATGTGTGATCTGAGTAAAGGTGCAAGTTAATTATCAAACTGGAAGGAAACATGAACCTACACCATTACTGCACATTGCTGCTGTCATTTGACTCAATTTAAGGGTTCTTGGGCGATCGCCACAAAGAGGCCAAAGAGCATAGAAACATGCGGTTTCCGTTCAACTCTCATTCAAAAGTTGCTTTTTGCTTCCAACAATCAACCAACCTGGAATCTGTTTGTGATGGAGGTAGTTCTATGTGTTTTGGTTATTTAATTTCTGCTCTGTTACACAGGGTGTAAGGCTAGCTGATTTAAATCAGCTTTAAACATTAGGCCTTAACTAACCACAGTTTCCATTGAGCAGCTTCCGCATGTGCATGTGTGAGCAAGTTAATGACAAAACCACAGGCGAGTGAGAACTGCAGCCTACAGCGTGGAAGTCACTACAAGAACCCGGTTATTTCGACTTTCACTAGTTTATGGCTGCATTTCCATAAGAATCATACGTTTTAATAGACTGTAGCAACCAGCGGCTCCAATGGTCTCTACAATCTACATATCATGATTATTTTGGGAAATTATTTATATTTAACGTTGGAAATTCTAATCTGAACTATCATCTTACCACTTACCACTTAGGTTAATCTTGTTTGTAGGCCAAAATCATGGTGTGTTTAATACAATATGAGTCTTGTATGACAATTTTCCATCATAATCTCCATCATACATGCTTTCTGAGCAAAAAAACGGGCGCTGTTTGGTGGGAACAATCTCTGATTTGCATATTATTTTATATTTTTGGAATGGCTGTTTTGTTTTTAAATGTACAACCTGCATTAGTGTCCTCTTTGGTGAACTCTACAGGCCTCAACATGGGCTGTGTGGGGACCAAACCAGAGCAGGATCCTATTGGTAAATCGATGGGCAACGATGACAACCGCAACCTGACAACACATTACTCCAAAGACCCCACGACAGGGAGCAAGGATGTAAGTAGAAGAAGCATAAGTTTAAGTTGATTGTAGCAACCAGTGGCACCAATGGTCTCTACAATCTACTTGTCATGATATTGGGAAATGATTTCCATTTAACATTGGAGATACCATTCTGAAGTAACATCTCACCACTTACCACATAATTTTGCTTGTAGGCTATATATTTAATATAATATGAGTATTGTATGGCACAATACAGACATTTTTCCATCATAATCTGTACCATACATGCTTTCTGAGCAACAAAAATGGGTGTTGTTTGGAGGGAACAGCCCCTTATTTGTATATATTTTTTAACAAGGATGTAAGTAGAAGCATTGTGCAGTTTCCAGTTATTTAAAAAAAAAAAAAAAAAAAACATTTTCTGAAAAACGATCTTTTGAGGGTTATTGCTGCGTATGTTTTCCACTGAAAAAGTGCTGATTGAGTTGAAATGTTGAGATGAGCTAAACCATCAGTATCGATTGTTTCAGCATATTTTTTGCCTTCGTTTATTGCACTTCTACTTACTTCGAGACGGAGTTGTGAATGTATCTCAAGTACAGCTGTACAATATCATCTTGACTTTGCATAACATTTTTTTTTTTTTTTACCTAACCTAACCTGTTAATTGTCACCCCCCTTTTTAAGCACAGATCTGAACTTAAATGGTTGTAATTCATGAATGCTTTGAAATACAGACCAAATGTTGGTCTCTTTTTAAAGAAGCTTAAATGTGAACTTAAGCAGAATATTGCAGAAGTGAAAACACTTCCAAAAATGAAAGGGTTAAAAAACTTACTGTAATGCAGATGTACTGAAATTAATTTTTTATTTTATACAAAATCTATATTTTACAAATAATTTGGACTCTAAAATGTCTAACCAAGTTGTGTTTCAAATTTGAAATGGATATCAGAAAAATTAAGCTCGCTAAAAGGTTTTTAAAATACTGTTTCCTTTGTAACAATGCAAAATGCGAAACGGTTTTCACAGGATTTATTTATTGAGTGTTTAAGCTTTTGAATGAGAATAATTCAAATGAATTTATGATTATTACTAAAAAATGACTGCTAAAATGTGATGCAGAAAGAAGATACTGCCCTAACCCTAACGTCTAATAGCCGTCCAAACACAGCCCTGACGTCGGCTGTCAGTGAAAATTTAATATACGAAATGAAACCAAACACCTTATAATCACTGTTGACTTCGCTTATATGATGAAATATCATACATCTCGCAAGTTATTTTGGCAAAAAAGACATGAACAAATTCAAAATTATGTTTGGCTAGAAGTGGGTTACTCATAGCCAGTCTATGGTTAAACAAAATGGTGATGGATATTGCTTGCTGGGTGACTACCAAAACATTGAGAGTTAACAGGCTATACGCTATAGTGTGTTTAAATTTTTAAATTTATCACGTAGTTCTGCACTTGGATGGTTTCTATTTGCTTCTACCTGATTTGCATAATCACCATAAAAAGAGTTTGAAATGTTTATTTGTTTGAACAGATATCCTCTGTTTGGAAAGCTGCCTCAGATGACTCTGTTTTAACACTCAGAAAAGAGAACTGAAATGTCTAGTTTGTTGTCTTAAATGCTGCACTTATTTTTTCCATCTACAGAGCAGATCACCTCCCAAGTCAGCTTCTTCAGGGGCAGAAAGTAAGTGAAAGTGTCTTTGATTTCTAGAACATTGGTAGGAGATTTCATTCAGAAAGTTAGATTATCATAAAATTTTAAAATACTTTAGAAAACGTGTCCGTGAACATGTAAAAGTAGCTTGTTTTGAGGTTACTGGAGCTGTTGATAGTAAATACTGTTTTCCGCCTGCATTTCGTTGAACCTCAAAGTGTGCTATGCTTACTATTAGTAACAGTCTCAACTTTAACCATAGTATAACACAGAATATGCTCACCTCAAAACCTGTTGTACCCTGCTGGACCCATGCTAGGCTCACTGCTTGGTATAATTAAAAAAAAAGAGTGTGAAGAGCAGAACTGTATAGAATGTGTGATCACAGCTCTTTCACACTGAATATTCCATTTGTCTTTAGCTTCAGAGAACATTGCCATAGCTCTGTATGACTATGAAGCTATGCATGAAGGTGACCTTGGCTTCAAGAAAGGAGACAGACTCAGAATCCTTCAGGAGTAAGTAGGCCCCTGATTCTGTCTGATTCTACATATCGCTTCTTTGATTGATTGACTGATTCAATCATTGATTGTTGTGTTTAGGTCAGGTGAGTGGTGGAAAGCAGCATCTATCAGCAGTGGTCAGGAGGGCTTCATCCCCAGTAACTATGTTGCCAAGGATACTCTGGAAACTGAAGAGTGAGTAAATATAGTTTGTGTACATTTGTAGTGGTGTCATTGACCTCACGGAATATATATATATATATATATATATATATATATACCACCTCTGTCAAAAATGAGATGGCAGAAACCGCTAAACGCCACTTCCCTTTGTGCGCAAAAGTTCACAGAAGAACCAATCAAAAGCCGCAAATAGAATCATATTTTTTTGAGGATGTATGACAGTGTGTATATGAGCTGGCTTTCAATTGCCAAGCTGTATGTTTTTATCATGTTTTGTCCATTGTTACAGTAACAATGACACGATTTCACGAGTAGCAAGTAAACACAACAGTGTTCCTTTTGCTGCTATAAAACTGACCGAAATGGACGTTTTACTGTGTTGTTGTCCGAAGAGGTGGACTTTGAGGTTTTTGCAAAAAAAGCACACATGGTTTGGCAGCAAAAGACAGTCAAATTTGATAAATACCAATGAATTGAGTGAAATTACTAATCCTAAACACAGAAGCCTGATAAAAAATGCTATTTTAAAAGAAAACATTCCAGACAGACTTAGAGGTTTTCGCATCTGAATATATATATATATATATATATATATATATATATATATATATATATATATATATATGTGTGTGTGTGTGTGTGTAGAAATGTTTTTTGAGCAGCAAATCAACATTAGAATGATTTCTGAAGGATCGTGTGACACTGAAGACTGGAGTAATGATGCTGAAAATTCAGCTTTGATCACAGAAATAAATTACATTTTAAAATATATTAAAACATAAAACAGTCATTTTAAATTGAAAAAAAAAAATATTTCACAGTATGGATCCTTTCATTTTAATTTTTTTTAATGTACATCTATAACACTTTGTGTTATATTACTTTGGCATTACATTTCAGAAAAGTAGTTAACACTGCTGCGTGGGTGTTTGTAATACAGCGGCTGAGGAAATTATGGAAAATTTTATGCTTTTTTCATTTCTGACCACTGTAATTAATCTCGATTATTTTTGTCCTCTTTTGGGAAGTCAAAGAAATGCTATCGTAGATATTTTATTTTGCTATTGAAGCAAATGGAAATGCAAAAATATATATATATGCGATAGCATTTCTTTGACTTCCCAAAAGAGGAAATCAAAGATAAATGTATGCGTGTGCATGTGTGTGTGTGTGTATAATTTTAAGGTTGATCTATATTTATGTCTGTGTCTTCAGGTGGTTTTTTAAAGGTGTCAGCAGAAAGGATGCAGAGAGACAGCTGCTGGCCTCTGGAAACAAAATAGGGTCTTTTATGATCAGAGACAGTGAGACCACCAAGGGTACGTCCAGAGTGTTAAAGCTGTAGCTTTTTAGACAAGAAGTGTAATCTTGAAGCATTAGCAGTGTTATTTTTTTAAAAAGTTTTACTTCAGCCGCTCATCCACAAGCTCTTTATCTGCTCTTAAAATTAAACCTCTTCCTCTCAGGAAGCTACTCTCTGTCTGTCAGAGACTGCGACCCTCAAACAGGAGACGCTGTGAAGCATTATAAGATCCGCACACTGGATAATGGCGGTTTCTACATCTCTCCACGTATCACCTTCAACACCCTGCAGGATCTGGTTGCCCACTACAAAAGTAAGTATAAAATGCAAAGTGTGGACTACTGTAACATACATAATGTCACATTTCATTGAATAATAGAAATATTTTTACTGTGAGAATTTTACCAACCGTTTTCTTGAAGGATCGTTCACTCAATTGGTTTACAATTAACAAATCATATAAATGTACATCTACAGAGCAGAGCGATGGGTTGTGCCAATCTCTCACCACTCCCTGTCTGAGTCCCAAACCTCAGAAACCTTGGGAGAAAGATGCTTGGGAGATCCCACGTGAGTCCCTAAAACTGGATAAACGTCTGGGAGCAGGCCAGTTTGGAGAGGTCTGGATGGGTAAGACACATACAGCTTGCTGTAATATGTATTTCTTATGTGTCTGTCTACTCCAACAAATGTTGTTGTGCAACGTGACTTGTTTAGTAGGATCTGATACCTTTTCTATGTTTGACCAGGGTAAAATACAGGAATAATGGTTAGGACTCTAAATTCAGAATTTGACATGTTTCAGGCATTGGCAGTGACATGCCAATAAACCCACATTCAATATTAATACAGTTAAGGTACAGTCACATTTTTCAGTGTTCAGCGACTTTTCGTGGGCGAAATACAGTCATTTCAATAGAAATCTACGCAATCGCAGGTGGGCGAAATAATTCCCCACATAGATTTCGCATCATGCTTAAGTTAGTAACGCAAATTCCCACGTATTAAAGTGACGTTTTTGTGAGCTGTGCTTCATACATTGCTATACTGGTAATGAACAATGGATATTTTTGGCCTCGCAAAATTTTGCTAATGTGATTGTATTATATTATATTATATTATATTATGTAATAAATATTTTATTTGCACATAAATATGTTCCATTGGTGTCTTTTATCATTAATTATTTATTAATACATGTTAATTATGTATTATAATAAAATTACATTAATGTCATATATCATGTGAACTATATATAATATCTATTAATTTATGTTCAGTATTTATTATAAATATAATAAAAATAACCTTAATGTCTTATCATATTTTATTACATTTATTTATTTATTTATTTATTAATATATTTCGGAAAAATATTATAGATATAAAAGTTTAACAATGGTGTCTTATTGCTTCATTAACAGAAAATACATTAGATAAAAATGTAAGTATTCTATATGTGACCCTGGACCACAAAACCAGTCATAAGTCGCACGGGTGTATTTGTAGCAATAGCCAACAATACATTGTATGGGTCAAAATTATCGATTTTCCTTTTATGCCAAAAATCATTACGATATTAAGTAAAGATCATGTTCCATGAAGATATTTTGTAAATTTCCTACCATAAATATATCAAAAATGTATTTTTGTGAGTGGATATGCATTGCTGAGGAGTTCATTTGGACAACTTTAAAGGCGATTTTCTCAATATTTTGATTTTTTTGCACCCTCAGATTGCAGATTTTCAAATAGTTGTATTTCGGACAAATATTGTCCAATCCTAACAAACCATACATCAATAGAAAGTTTATTTATTCAGCTTTGTATAAATGCATAAATCTCAATTTAAAAAAAATTGACCCTTATGACTGGTTTTGTGGTCCAGGGTCACATATATGAATCACAATGGCAATGTTTTTCAATCAAATTATTATTATGACAATAACAATTTATTGTTTCATTAATTACAAACCTGAGAAAAAAACATGAACCTGTACCTAAAAAAACGGAACATGATCTGAAACAGGGTCCTGTCAGACTTTGAGCAGGTAGCGAACACTAATAAGTAAAAATGAAGAATACCAGTGAAACCCGTCTCTGTTTTCTCCTCAGCAACATACAACAAGCACACAAAAGTGGCAGTGAAGACTATGAAGCCTGGCAGTATGTCTGTGGAAGCTTTCCTCATGGAGGCCAACTTAATGAAAACCCTCCAGCACGACAAACTGGTCCGCCTCAACGCTGTGGTCACCAAAGAAGAGCCCATATACATCATTACAGAGTACATGGAGAAAGGTGTGACTTTAGCCACTCCAATATGCAAAGCATAGCCTTATATATCTTTGTTATTTATCGGTTTGCGCATATGTGTTTTTCAGGCAGTTTACTGGACTTTATTAAAAGCGATGAAGGGAATCGTGTCCAGTTGCCCAAACTGATCGACTTCTCAGCACAGGTGAGGCGGTTTAAAGGTCTCATTTGTTCAGTTAATGTGCTTTCCTCTCCATATAGAATCACGTGTTGTTGAAGACAGGTTTATCCTAGCAGATTTCAATATTCAAATGTGATAACCGACAGACAGTAATATTTGTGTACAGAGGTATGTGTGTGTGTGTGTGTGTGTGTGTGTGTGTGTGAGAGAGAGAGAGAGAGAGAGAGAGAGGGTGGAGTCTGCAATTAACATGACAATCTATTCCCCTTTCTCTTTGTTCCTGTTAATCCAAGATAATATCAGTTTGTTCTCTCTATTGTGCAAGTGATTCTTTATAACAGTAAAATATGCATCGAGAATCAGGTCATATGAAAGTTATGCTAAAAGATATAAAAGTAATATTGAAGTTGAGGAAGTACGACATAAGAATTGTCATTGATATTTCATTCAAGCGAGTGTGATGGTTGCAAAAAAAGGGTGCGACAGTGAGTTGGAAAGAGGAAGAGAATTGCAAGCACTTAACAAGATGAATCTGCCCTGACTGATAAGAGGATTCGCTAACACACACACGCTCACTCACACACACACAGGCACACGCACACACACACACATTTGTGAACTTTCCATTGACCTAATGATTTGTACACCGTACAAACTGTAAATTATATCCCCTAACCCTAAACCTACCATCACAGAAAACTTTCTGCATTTTTACATTTCCAAAAAAACATCATTTAGTGTGATTCATAAGCTGTTTTCCTCATGGGGACCAAAAATTTGTGTTTGTGGTCCTGGTAAACCCTACGTTGTGTTTACAAATTTCCCCACAAGGATAGTAATACTTAAATATTTTGACCTTAACTAAATTTGTACAGACAGCGTAGGGTTTACCAGGACCACAAACACACACACACACGGAGACTCATTCTAGCTTATTGTACCTGTTGCTGACTAACCTATTGTTCTCTTGCCCTCGGTGACACAAACTCTGTATTTGCGCATCATTAAAAGTAACTTAAACCTGATTCTTTTTCCTGACTTTAGATAGCAGAAGGCATGGCTTACATTGAGCAGAGAAACTACATTCACAGAGACCTTCGTGCTGCTAATATCCTGGTCAACAAGAGTTTAGTGTGTAAGATTGCTGATTTTGGACTGGCCCGTATCATAGAGGACAACGAATACACTGCCCGAGAAGGTTAGTCTGATCTGGTTCTCTGGCAGCAAACAGTGAAACAGATTTAATATAAGTTAGTAACTTGTGGATCAATGCATGTTTTTTTTTATAGGTTGTTGTCAGCGGAAGTTGTGTTAATATGTTTTTTGTGACCTAAGGTGCAAAGTTCCCTATAAAGTGGACCGCTCCGGAGGCCATAAACTATGGTTCCTTCACCATCAAATCAGATGTGTGGTCCTTTGGCATTCTGCTCACTGAAATCATCAGCTACGGTCGCACACCGTACCCAGGTTAGTGGTCACCTCAGTGCACTGTGAATATGCTAAAAGGTTCATTCTCCGGAAATGGTGCCATTCGTGTCTCCTTTTTGCGTCCCTATTTTTACCACTTATGCAGCTGAACTATTATTTGATTGATTTTACACTGGCAACCTCAGTTAACACAACTCAAAAAATTCGAGGAAACCAACTGCCTTAAATCATTTAGGTTTATATAATATTTATGAGTACTGTAAATTTATTTAATTTCTTATAAAAGTCCACAAAAAGTACATTTCTTGACATTAAACTATTACTCAAATTCGTTAGAAAATGACACACTTAAACTTAACCTAGTAAAAAAAAAAAATTATTAGACGCATCGAATCAGCTTACAAATATCTCTTGCATTTGCTGACTTGCTTAACCCTCATGTTTGATTTCTGGGTACACTCTTTATGGTGCGGGTCAAATTGACCCTAATTGGATTCAGTACAATTCCCCAAAAATCACACTATGAAAAAAACATACAATCAGATATAAATAATTAACTTTTATTATCAATACTTTTCACACATTACAAAGAATACATTTCTGAATTTATGATTTATAAAAATGTTTTTAACCACTATTTTTAAGACTGCCCCTCCCCCACACACGTGGGGCATTTGCGATTACACATTTATAACTATAATATCTAAAAATAAAGTAATCTTGACAAACTATATATCGTTTGAAAGCTTTCAGACTCTAATTTGGTGATTTTCAAAAGAAATGACAGAACAATAGAAAATAGAGATAGATGATCTGATGTGTTTTAGGGATTGAATTCAAATCAAATAGGATGTCTACTTCATAAATATTTTGAAAATTAAAGAAATATATGGTTCAGATCACTCAAAACATGGAAATTAAAGAGTCTTATAAGGTCACCAGTGGAGTCTGGATGTCATCTAGTGGAAAAGTTTAGTACTGCGCGCAAAAAATCTTACTGAAAGTTATTCATTTGAGATATCAACCTAAAATTGGCACAGAACTTGTTCGGATATTTAGCTTTGATTTTCTTGAAGTTTTAGAGTTGAACATGTTTTGTAAAATATGTATTTTATAGAAAATATAACAAGTTTTATTTTTATATTTTAAATGTTCATAAACTTGCCTATAACTTGCCTATATACAGTGCCTATAACTTTTTTTAAACTTTACTTTTACAAACTTAAGTCTGTGCTCTGAAGTATTCAAGATTTTAAGTCATTTTCATGTCCATGCTCAAAAAGTGGGACAGACAATTAACAGGTAAAACAACTTTTTATTTTCTAAAAACTTTGAAAATAAAAAGTTGTTAAACTCAGTAAGACAACTGGCACTTCAGGACTAGAGTTGAAGAGCTCTGACACACAACACAGAAATGTTTTAATTTTGGGTCTGTACAGTTGCTTTTGAATAGCTGCCTACAGTATATAGGTAAAATTGAACAGCAAGATCGTATAAATTTTCTGTATACACATTCCCTAAATGAGAAAAGTCAGAAAATTTCAAGAAAAAAACATAGGTTAGATAGTATTTCAGATAGCTTTAAAAAAAAAAAAAAAGAAATAGCTATTTTTTTACTATCTGTGGCGGACAAAATATTTTTCAGTGTTGAAACAAGGTGGGAAAAAGCTCCTTTTTACTTTCACAAGGGTATGAAAAACCAGCATAACAGAATATAACCAAAAAAATTGTCTAAACAATTAATTGTCTTAGAACATTAAAATATTCGGGTCAAATTAACCCACGAACATCACAAACCTAACAGTAATTATGTGTGTATATCAAAACACATCAGCGTTTTGAAACTGTGCATGCATGTTCATGACCCTAAATGAGAGAAAGTCACAAAATGTCAAGAAAAAAAACATAGGTTAACCAGTATTTCCAAAAAAAAATTTCAAAAAAAAATCAAAATGGGTCAGTTTGACCCGCAACATAACAGGATTAATATAATCAGTTGAGTTTACATAACTGTTTATTGACCTCTATTTGAGTGAAACAAGCTCACTTTAGACTACCATTCAAATGTTTGGGGTCTCTAAGGTTTTTTTTTTTTTAATGTTTTTGAAAGAAGTCTCTTCTGCTCACCAAGCCTGCATTTATTTGATCACAAATACAGTAAGAACATTGTGAAATATTATTACAATGTAAAATAACTGTTTTCTATGTGAATATATTTTAAAATGTAATTTATATCCAGTAATCAAAGCTGAATTTTCAGCATCATTACTCGAGTCTTCAGTGTCACATGATCCTTCAGTAATCATTCTAATGCTGATTTTCTGCTCAATAATTATTTCTTATTATTATCAATGTTGAAAACAGTAGTCCTGCTTAATATTTCTGTGGAAACCATGATAATTTTTTTCAGGATTCGTTTTGTAACAACAGAAAAGTCTTTACTGTCATCCGTGCTAAATAAAAGTGTCCCCCCCACCACCCCACCCAAAAAAAAAAATTCTGACCACAAACATTTGGACATGATTTTCACTTTTTAGTTTTACAGTGTATTTTTAAATGTTTGTTTTTCAATGGAATATTAGCTAATCTGCAAGAAAAGTTCTGTTCAAAGGTTCTGTTATACAGTGACATTTCAGTCTAAAACTGTTTGATTTTACTGTCATCATATTTGAGGGAGTGACCTTATAAAAGTATTAATGAGCACCCTGTCCAAACAGAAGTAAACTTCAGTCTTTATCATATTTCATTATATAGATACACTTATTTTGGCATTGTCAAACTCAATATTTCTCTTTTTAACAATATATTTTCTGCACAAGACCAATAATATGGTGTGGTGCAATCTAATTTTGCACAGTTTCCAGAGAATGACCCAAAACTAACTTTGTGGTTTCAGCAGATGCTAGAAACTTAGCAAAATCATTTTACTACCTGTTTCTGTTGTGTGTTTAGGTATGACAAATCCGGAGGTGATCCGTGCTCTGGAGAGAGGATACCGTATGCAGCGTCTGGACTCCTGCCCTCAAGAGCTCTATGACATCATGCTGGAATGCTGGAAGAACAAGCCGGAGGACAGGCCCACCTTTGAGTACCTGCAGAGTGTACTGGAGGACTTTTACACGGCCACTGAGAGCCAGTATCAGCAACAGCCTTGAGACACACACACACACACACTTTGACATGACTTCTTGCATAAATCCCTCGTATCAGGAACTCTCAAAGAAATGTATCCTTGCCAACCTGTTGACTTTATACATATGTAGTGAAATCAAATGTGAAAAGTTATAGTGTGTTATTTAAATGACATGTAAATGAATACAATTTCAGAATCTCATTATAGCAGTTTTATTCCTGTCATGCAGAGCCTTTTTCCTTACACTGAGTGTTGCACAACAGAAGCTATATGAATTTATCATTTAAATATAAAACCATTTTTCTCATTAACATTTCTGATTTATTTGTAAAAACCTTATGTCAGATGTATTTTAAAACTAATATGTTTGTGTAATTGAGAACACACATTAAGAGCATTAAACTAAATTGTTTTGATTGTTAATGAGAAGATTAATTCTAAAACTTCAGCCTACATTAGGTTTCAGTTCAGTTATTGTGAATTAGGAAATGTGTAGAAATATATTTGTTCGGCTATTGAATCGATTCTGAATTATTGCTCCAAACGTTTTAGAAAAACATCTATTCCTAAGGTAGTTATGAATATCTCTTTAGTTTTGATTTTAAAGAGTATACTTTGAACTTGTGTTAAAGGACTTTGTGTATTGTGATTGTATGAAATTGTAAATTATGCTTGATTTTTGAGATTTTAGGTTTATTTGGTACCTTTACACGCCTGAAGCTATTTAATGTGTGATATGTGTCTTGCTTTCACATCTTCGGTTTTGTTGATATTTGTGTGAACTTTTGTGCAATAATAGTAAAGGATATGTAAGATTCTTTTGTTTCATTCTGGTTTCCTGCAGGCACACTGAGGCACCTTATTTGTGGCTTCATTAACATTAATCTAACTTGTGTAAAACATGATTCTGATTATGCAGATGATTTTCAGTTCTCCCTTCCCTGATGTCTTCTGCAAAGAGTTCCCTATAAAAACAGCACAACGATACCCTTGCTATTTTTGTATTTGTTGTTACAGTTAGTCCACAAAACAAATAAATGTATTTAATTTTGAGCCTATAAAGGAAAAATGTCATTCACTCTCATTCTCATAATAGCTCTACAATTTTTTTTTTTATTGATGCATTTATTAAAGTTTACAAGACCATGAAAAATTACAATATTGTTAAAACATAACTTTTTTGTTATGTCTTACTTATACTTTGTCATACTTATTATAAAGAGTTTTCCCACACACCAGCATTATAATCTTAACAATATATATTTTTATAACTTTAGTTTAATGATTGTATTTATTAGTATATATGTTGCTGACTCACAAAGAAATACATTTTGCAAATATTTTTGCATCTTAGTGTAACTGTCTGTTTTTCTCCACACATACAGTATCTCACAGAAGTGAGTACACCCCTCACATTTTTGTAAATATTTTATTATATCTTTTCATGTGACAACACTGAAGAAATGACATTTTGCTACAATGTAAAGTAGTGAGTGTACAGCTTGTATAACAGTGTAAATTTGCTGTCCCCCCAAAATAACTCAACACACAGCCATTAATGTCTAAACCGCTGGCCACAAAAGTGAGTACACCCCTAAGTGAAAATGTCCAAATTGGGCCCAAAGTGTCAATATTTTGTGTGGCCACCATTATTTTCCAGGACTGCCTTAACCCTCTTGGGCATGGAGTTCACCAGAGCTTCACAGGTTGCCACTGGAGTCTTCTTCCACTCCTCCATGAAGACATCACAGAGCTGGTGGATGTTAGAGACCTTGCGCTCCTCCACCTTCTGTTTGAGGATGCCCCACAGATGCTCAATAGGGTTTAGGTACCCTCAGCTTCTTTAGCAAGGCAGTGGTCGTCTTGGAGGTGTGTTTGGGGTTGTTATCATGTTGGAATACTTCCCTGCGGCCCAGTCTCTGAAGGGAGGGGATCATGCTCTGCTTCAGTATGTCACAGTACATATTGGCATTCATGGTTCCCTCAATGAACTGTAGCTCCCCAGCGCCGGCAGCACTCATGCAGCCCCAGACAATGACACTCCCACCACCATGCTTGACTGTAGGAGTCTTTGTACTCCTCACCTGGTTGCCGCCACACACGCTTGACACCATCTGAACCAAATAAGTTTATCTTGGTCTCATCAGACCACAGGGCATGGTTCCTTAGTCTGCTTGTCTTCAGCAAACTGTTTGCGGGCTTTCTTGTGTATCATCTTTAGAAGAGGCTTCCTTCTGGGACGACAGCCATGCAGACCAATTTAATGCAGTGTGCGGCCTATGGTCTGAGCACTGACGGGACCCTCCACCCCTTCAACCTCTGCAGCAATGCTGGCAGCACTCATACGTCTATTTCCCAAACACAACCTCTGGATATGACGCTGAGCACGTGCACTCAACTTCTTTGGTCGACCATGGCGAGGCCTGTTCTGAGTGGAACCTGTCCTGTTAAACCGCTGTATGGTCTTAGCCACCGTGCTACAGCTCAGTTTCAGGGTCTTGGCAATCCTCTTATAGCCTACGCCATCTTTATGTAGAGCAACAATTCTTTTTTTCAGATCCTCAGAGAGTTCTTTGCCATGAGGTGCCATGTTGAGCTTCCAGTGACCAGTATGAGAGAGTGAGAGCGATAACACCAAATTTAACACACCTGCTCCCAATTCACACTCGAGACCTTGTAACACTAACAAGTCACATGACACCGGGGAGAGAAAATGGCTAATTGGGCCCAATTTGGACATTTTCACTTAGGGGTGTACTCACTTTTGTGGCCAGCGGTTTAGACATTAATGGCTGTGTGTTGAGTTATTTTGAGGGGACAGCAAATTTACACTGTTATACAAGCTGTACACTCACTACTTTACATTGTAGCAAAGTGTAATTTCTTCAGTGTTGTCACATGAAAAGATATAATAAAATATTTACAAAAATGTGAGGGGTGTACTCACTTCTGTGAGATACTGTAGGCCTATTGTAGGCCTAACTGTGAGGAGAAACTTTCAATGACACATAATTAATAATTATCAGAATTTGAACTCATGTGGGAGGAAAATAGTGTCTGTGATCTATTCATTGCTGTTGCTTGATACTGATATTACTAATGATAAAGAATTAAAGGCCATCAGAGTCAGTATTAAGCCTGTATATAAAACAAAAAGGAAATTAAATCATTCACAACTGCATATATATCGGTAAATCGTAATTACACTTTAAAAGCCTCTTTTAAAAGGTCGAAACTTTTGCAAATGTCGCCTCCCTGTTGTGTCAATATTCATAACCCGTGACTTCCTTCCTTGTAAGCTTTGAGAGTAAAATGACAGCAGCATGATGACGCATTGACATCCTTCCTGTGACGTCTGCAATGACACGTGTATTCAAGATGGCGGCGGCGATGGTGAGTACCGATGCTAAAGTGTCTTCTGTTTCTCTATTTCACAAAAGGTTTAATTCCACACGGATAGAGATGTCTTACTTTAAACCATGTTGTTTTCGTGTTACTTCATGTGAGTGTGTCATATGATATGATTTGCTGTTTTCGCGCAGTGGATGCCGATTGAAAAGCAGCCGGCTAGCCTTAACACTTAGCAGGCAGCTAATTATCGAGTGTTTGCTAAGAGTGAGACTGAGTTAATGTCCTCATCTAATCTAAAACCTAATCCATATGAAGCAGGCAGCTCTCTTTACTTTGTTTCATGGTAAACTGCATCACATGATGGAGTCTGTATCTGCTCTGTCAGTCAGGCTAATGCGTTTGCGCAGCTTTAGCGTTCACTGCCTCTCGCAATCAAAGCAAAGATGATGATGAAGATGAAAAAGTACTTAAATCACAGTTGCTGTCTCAGTTCACTACAGAATTTATTCATATGTTTTGCTCTTGCCGGATGGCACTGTTTGTGATTGTGTTCTTTGACACTTGTGAAACGTTAAATTGAGTTTCGGCTTATTATGAAGAGTTTAGATACTATTATGTGATTTTGTAAAAAAAATAAAATAAAATAATAATAATAATGGGTCGATATCGTAAAATAACCCCGACAGAGTGATCAGGACCCCGATGCAAAAACGACTGCATATTATTCCTCTTATTACGCGGCAACTTACAAATGAAGTAAATAAATGAACATTAGGTATTGATTTGATTGTAAATTATTTTATTTTTTGAGAAGTGTGCGAGTATGATTTTGCTTAAAGTCTTAATGTGAACGATTTGTTGTTTGTGTTTTTTTTTTTTTTTTTATATACTTATTTTGACCTCATAATGTTTAATCAGAATGTCATAACTGGACCTGCCAGTGAAAACGGCAGACTGCTCTCTGGTGACGCATGCAGGACTTCTCCAATCATTTAGAATGCTTAAACCCGCCCCTTTTCTTACGATGTTTAAGTGCAATGGCCACATCTCAAAATCCAATCAACAACTGATGCATTTATTAAGCTCTTGGTATACTTCGTTTTTTTTACGTGTATGTTAGTATGCACACAGTCGAATGCACAGCCTTGGAGAGTATACTTCATTTGACTCATATGTGTACACAGGCGTTCGACACGTGCACAGTTTTGAGCAATCTGTCGCCATGTGTTACAACCCGTGTAAACATCTTTGTATTTTTTCGTGCTAGAGTTGTACATATGAGGGTAGTTTCTAACCTCTTCACACAATCTCTCATCTATGTAGGCCTTCACTGTTGCTGTAGCTTGCATGGGTTCTGTTTATGCAGTTTTTCTTTGACTACCTTGTGAATCCACGCCCCCAGGGCACGGTTGCCACCGTGTGGATAAACTAATTACTGCAAAAACAATTAAATGCGTATCTGCTAGGGCTGGGTATTGACACAATTTTCATGATTCGATTTCTATTCACATGCTTTCGATTACGATTACGATTCGATATCGATTATTTTGGATGTAGTATATCAGTTACAGTACATGGCAAATTTTCTAGAGGAAAAAAAAAATCTCTCAACTAATGCTGTAAACTACACATGGAAGTCAGTTGGTGCTACTTTACTATAATATTGAAGGTTAAAATTAGTTTATTTATATAAAAACACTTAAATTACACTCAATTTTTTTTTTAAATAATAAATTTAGTTTAGAATTACATAATCATATTTCTACTCCAATTCATTTTTTTTTTTTTTTTTAAATATAAACATTTAAATCGTGGCTGTCATAACTGATTTATTCAAACATGCATTAAATATTGAAGAACATTATAATGAATATGTAACAGTGCATAGCTATATTTATCAGAATGCTGCTTTCTAGAGTTCATTTTTCTAGCTGACTAATGAGTTTATGGTCACTGAATATGTTTTTCTGAGGTAAATATGACGTTACGTGACATTGTTTACAAGCTGTTTTATTGACGTCTTTACGAGGTTGAAACACTGATTGAAAAAACACTGATTACACGAGACATGGTACGGATTTCGGTAAGTTGTACTGTGTATTTTAACATACCTTCAGATGTTTAGTCATGTTTATTTCGCGCTGTAACTGGTATTAAAGCGGAGGAAAGGATGTTCACATGCGCTCCGTGCTGCTGCTTCTCTTTAACTGAGGCGCTAAAACGATCTGTCACGTCACACTAAACGGCGCCAAAACAGTACTTATTTTTTAAATCTCATAATAAGATGGACGTCATTTGAAATCTGAGACTTTGCTTCAAATCAAAAGTAACAAAGCACAAAGATTATTGCGATTTATTGGATGGGAGGCGCGCTACATGTTCTGTTCATTCATCAACTGAAAACAGACTAGACTAATCGATTCTTGGGATTTAAGAATCGATATTGGTTCGTAAAAATGATAATCGATTAAAATCGAGAAATCGATATTGTTTACCCAGCCCTAGTATCTGCGCAAAAATCCATCTGTGTGCGTACAGTATGTGCGTACTCTTCTGATGACGAAATTTGCATCATGCACAATGTACACTGAACTTCACGTACGTGTAAAAAGTGAACTATACTTTGGGCTTTAGTCCCTGTACAAAGTTTTTTTTCTTTTTTGTTAACGTTTCAGTCAGAAGTGCGTAATAACATGGAACATCTGTTGCTACTTCTGTTTGTTCACCACTTTTATGCCATACTCCACTACGCGTCCACTCCACGTAGCTCGCATAACCTGGTCTGGACTGCACAAACACAGGCAAGCAAGAGTGATATAGAGTGAAAAGTCCCAGTGCTGTTGGAACAACGCTTGGCCAATTAAATTTGAGGACTTTAACCGTGTAATAGATAACCACAAACTGCTTATGTGGATGATGATGGGACTGTTTATTCAGTTGCTGTATTAAGGTTGTTTCAGATTCACGTTGGTTTATGGATCATTCATTATCTGATTGAACAATTGAGCTCAACACTACGGTTTTTCTTTTTCAGCACCGCATTGACTGACCTTAGCAACAGTTCCATAAGGATGTATATTTTTGTGTAAACATGTTTACTGTCAATGTGCTGTTTTTGTTCTGTGACAAGGTTATAAATGGGTAACTAAATATATTTGGCTTTGTGTGTGTCTTTTTTTGTGTTTGTAGGAGATGTGGGCACTGTTACTGGTGTCCACGCTGCCTTTAGTAACATCCTTTTATGTACCAGGGGTTGCGCCCATGAATTTCCACCAGAACAGCCCTGTCGAAATAAAGGTGAAGCCTTTGCATTTTTACTCAGTCATAATTATTCCTTTTGCTTAAAAATAAATATAAAAAGTAGGCATACATTTTCCTGTTCATAGTTGTATTTTTTTACACTTTGACCTTAGTTCTAGAGCTGTTTACACATATATTGACCACCTGTTTTCCACAGACATGTCTCCCCAGCATTTATCAATCTAGATACAGACATCTGTGTGTGACACAATCTTTATCATTCATTCCACAAATTCCTTCTCCAAAGGTTTCTAGATTTGTGCCGTGGTGTTTCTAACATTTACCCATTTTTAATTACCAGGCTGTGAAATTGACAAGCTCCAGAACCCAGCTGCCCTATGAGTACTATTCGCTTCCCTTCTGTAAGCCTGAGAACATCGTCTACAAGGCAGAGAACCTTGGTAAGTTGTCATCTCACTGCTGTCACACGTCTGACGTTTTTAAGCATAGCTACATTACAGAAAACCTAAAGGGATAGTTCACACAAAAATGAAAATACATACAAAATCATTTACTCACCCTAAAGTTGTTCCATATCTGTATGAATTTTTTTTCTTCTGCTGAACACAAAAGAAGAATATCGGAAACCAAACAGTTGATGGGGAGAAATGCTATGGAAGTTAATGGGGCCCATCAACTGTTTGGTTACTGACATTCTTAAAAATATTTTCTTTTGTATTCAGCACAACCATGCTGATGGCTGAATCATCCCTTTAAGCTTGCAGTGAGAAGGTTGACTTATTACCGTGACATGCATCTCATTTTGATGATATGTGACCAGGTGAGGTGTTGCGAGGGGACCGTATCGTAAACACGCTCTACACGGTTCTCATGAACCTGGACAAGAAATGTGAGGTGTTGTGTAAAAAGCCAGATAATCCCATCAAACTCACCGTGGAGGAGAGCAAGCTGCTAGCCGAGCGCATACAAGAAGAGTACTATGTCCACCTGTGAGTCTTTCTTCTGCTGACAGCATTCATGAAAGCACAACAATCTCCTAAATTCTTTGTAAAAACCAGTCTTGCACATTCAATGCATTCTTCTTGAAAAGTTTATTCATTTATTCATTTTTTCAAATAAATTACATCAAAAGTAAAATTTAATATACACAGCAACACAATTTGTTTCTCCAAGCTCCAAAGGCAGTGGAAACACTTATTTTTTGACCAATGTAATTTAAAAAAAAAAAAATAATAATAATAATCATAAATTATATACACTACAGTTCAAAAGTTTGGGGCCAGTATAATTTTTTAAAAGAAATTAATACTTTTATTTAGCATTAAATTACTCAGACATGACAGTAAATACTTTTATATTGTTACAAATATTTTTATATTAAATAAATGCTGTTTTTTTTTTTTTTTTTTTTTTGTCTATTTGTTAAAGAGTCCTGAAAAAAATGTGCCAAGGTTTCCACAGAAATATTAAGCAAAAACTGTTTTCAATGTTGATAATAAGAAATGTTTGAGTATCAAATCATCATATTAGAATGATTTCTGAAGGATCATGTGACACTGAACACTGGAGTAATGATGCTGAAAATTCAGCTTTGATCACAGGAATAAATTACATTTTTAAAACATATTCAAATAGAAAACAGCCATTTTAAATTATAATAATATTTCACAATATTACTGTTTTTACTGTTTTTGATCAGATAAATGCAACCTTGGTGAGCACTTCTTTCAAAAACTTAAAAGCTTACAGACTCCAAACTTTTGAATACAAAAATAGATTTTTTTTTTTTTATGCTGAATATTCTAATTCATGCATATTTTCACCTATTCTGCATAGTTAAAGCTGTCAGTAGTATTTTGATTAATAAGTCATGCATATGAACAGCATTGCAGATAACCTCCCTGTGGCCACACGGCTGGAGCTTTACCCAAACAAAGAGGAGGGAGTGGAAGAGGAACAGAAGAAGGACACACTGAAGGATATTCAGTTTGAGCATGGCTACAGGATCGGCTTTACTGAAAATAACAAGGTAATAATGAAGAGCATCTTTTCCCATTAGCGTAATTTTATGGCAGTCCAGAGATGTAGACAGTAAGCAATTAGTTTTCTGTTACCTCTCACTCAACCTCTTTTCATCTGTTGTTTATTTATTGACATTGATTTGAATAACAGAAAATTGTGTCTATCAGCTTACTATGGAAACAAATGTCTGTTGGTTTCTATATAAAAAAAATCTAATTGTATTTGATGTCATTGTTTGTTTTTCATGATTGGTTGGACACGTGTTGTTTTGTTCCCTCCTGTAGTTCTATTTGCACAACCATCTGTCATTCATCCTGTACTACCACAAAGAAAAGGTGGAGGAGGATGCCGAACACAATTACAGAGTTGTACGTTTCGAGGTGATGCCAAAGAGTGTAAAATTAGAAGGTAAGTCACTAGTAATTCAGTGAAATTTGAAATTGCAAAAAATCTGGATAGATGGGTCCAACAACAGAAAAAACTTTTTGGTAACACTTTACAGTATGGTTCATTAGTTAACATTAGTTACATTAACATGAACTAAGAATTAGCAATTCTTCTACAGCATTTATTAATCTTCATTTCAACATTTACTAATACATTATTAAATTCAAATGTTGTATTTGTTAACATTAACAAACAATGAACAGTCGTATTTTTAAAGGGGACCAATTATGCAAAATTCACTTTTGCATGGTGTTTGGACATAAATGTGTGTTGGCAGTGTGTGTACACAACCACCCTACAATGATTAAAAATTCAACCACTCCTTTTTTTTAATCCCCATAAATCATAAGCAGTGTCTAAGAACAAGCTGTTTCCAGATCCCTGGCAATGTGACGTCACATTAGCCACAGGCCCCGCCCACGAATGTTGACAGACACTGCCGTTTTAACAGAACCGCCCTGAGCGAGTTCACAGCCAGTTGTATAGTCCGCCATTGCTGCACTGATGAGAACATCTCCCAAGTGTTTAAGGTGTTCTGTAGCTGGATGGATTAATCCACATAGCTCTCTCCATTTACTCCCTAAATCTGAGCCGCTGAAGACGAGGTGGATTAATTTTGTTTTCGAAGAAAATGCTCCCTCAACTCTACCGAAATTCGTTTATGTCTGTGTGAATCATTTCACACCCGACTGCTTTGTGAACGAATGTCAATACAAAGGGACAATACAAAACAGAGGTTGTGCTAAAGATTTGTTACTCAAGGATAGATCAGTAACTGTTCGTGATCCAGCTTACAGTCTCCAGAGTGATACTGGATACAGCAGTAATGAAGGTGAGAGCACTTTATTATAGTTCATCAGAGTTGATTTACGTATATAAAGTTTACCAGTTTATTAAGCACCACCCGAAAAGGCATAATGTCTTTATATATTTGTTTACTGTTAGTTGTAACGAGTGTTTCTGTGTACTTTGCTATGTATGTTGATGATAATGCAAGGGAGAAGGAGAGTTTATGGATAATATTTTAATGCACACATGCACTGTTTTATTAAGCTCTTACAGTGATTTTCTAGAGTGAAAACGGACGCTTCATCTTTTGTGTGAAGTACAATAAACGTCATAAAACTCATCGGTAAAGTCGAACGGGGTCCGGTACAACAGGCTTGTACTAATATAGTGGATAAAAACAAAAAGACAATATAAGTTATAACCGTAATTAAACTAAACTATACCTGTTCTATCTCCATGCAGCATATATTCGCAGTTTCTGACATTATAATGCATCCTGACTGATCCTGTTACCGGAGAATCAGCTCTTGAAGCTCCGCCCTCTTAGGCCGAGCGCAGCAGCTCATTTGCTTTTAAAGGGCACACACTGAAATGGCGCGTTTTTGCTCAACCCCAAAAAGTGGCAATTTTATCATGCTATAAAAAATTATCTGTTGGGTATTTTGAGCTAAAACTTCACATGCACACTCTGGGGACATCAGAGACTAATTTTACATCTTGTAAAAGGGGGCATAATAGGTCCCCTTTAACTAATGTTAACAAAGATTAACAAATATGTTGCTCGTTGTAAGTTACGTTAGATAATACGTTAACAAATGAGACCTTGTTGTAAAGTGTTACCAGCTTTTTTTTCGAAGAACTTAGATTTCTGTTTCTGTTTTTATTTTAATTATTTTTCAGTTATGATTACACTGTTCTTCCTTGAAGTGTTGTCACTACAATAACATCTAAGCTCCATGACTCCATGAGTTTCATATGTGCACATGTTTATATAAGTGTATATAAATACACTTGTTTGTTTCTTTATTTGTTTCTATTTATTTCTAAACTACCGTTCAAAAGTTTGCGGTCAGTATGATTTTTTTTTTTTTTATTTTTTTTTTTAATTAATACTTTTATTCAACAAGTACACATTAAATTGATCAAAAGTGACGGTAAAGTCATTTATAATGTTACAAAAAATTATTTTCAAATAAATGCTGTTCTTTTGAATTTTCTAAATCCTGAAAAATTTTTTATCACAGTTTCCTTAAAAATGTTAAGCAGCACAACTGTTTTCAACATTGATAATAATAAGAAATGCAGCAAATCAGCATATCAGAATGATTTCTGAAGGATCATGTGACACTGAAGACTGGAGTAATGATGCTGAAAATTCAGCTTCGATCACAGGAATAGATTACACTTTAGAATATATTCAAATAGAAAACTGTTATTTTAATTGTAATATTATTTCTCAATATTACTGTTTTTACTGTATTTTTGACCAAATAAGTGCAGCATTGGTGGGCCTAAGAAACTGTGGAATAGTTGTTTAGATATTTATATTTAAGTAATTTAAATTAATATTTATATTTGTATTATATATATATATATATATATATATAATTTAATATTTATATAGAATTAAATTATTTAAATATTTCATTTTATTATATTATATAGTATGTTGACAATTTTGTATTGTATACATTTAAAAACACTGTCACATTATATTAATTTTCCATTGTTTACTATCATTTCATTCATTCTTTTCTCACATGTTCTAGATATAAAAGCAGATGAGCGAGGCACATGCACATTGCCTGAAACAGTTGCCCCCGTCCCTCAGGAGATCGACCCATCCAAAGAGAACAGCATTCTCTTCACTTACTCTGTGCGCTGGGAGGTAAGACGCGTCACCACCTCCATCAAGAAGTCTGCCTGTCTTGTTTGGTTTTATAAATAGCTGCTCTCTTCTTCATTGCAGGAGAGTGAAGTGAAATGGGCGTCTCGCTGGGACACATACCTCACCATGAGTGACGTGCAGATCCACTGGTTCTCCATCGTCAACTCCGTGGTCGTTGTGTTCTTTCTGTCAGGTGTGACTGATTTTCATCTTCATCCTCACATGACTGTTTATTTCGAAGCACTTTTCGGTTGCAATGGCATCTAAGTAAGTGTTTGTCTGCAGGCATCCTGAGTATGATCATCATCAGGACGCTGCGGAAGGACATTGCCAACTACAACAGAGAAGATGACATTGTAAGATGACTGATTGGTTCCTTGCCTTCTGATATTCATCACTTATATAATGTTACCTCAGTGCTTTCTCTTTTTTGTTGTTGTTGTTAATAGGAGGACACAATGGAAGAATCTGGTTGGAAGAACGTCCATGGTGATGTGTTCCGCCCACCTCAGTATCCCATGATACTTAGCTCCGTGTTGGGATCTGGCATCCAGCTCTTCTGCATGATTCTCATTGTTATCTGTGAGTATTATGCTTTTTTTGTTTTAGGGTAGTGTATGAAGCTAATACTAATTGCTAATGTCCGGGTCATATGAAATCTGCATCCACACTAGGGTTGTCAAACGTACCAGTACTTGACGCTACCAGCATTTCATTAAATGCACATCTGAAACTATGATGATTGACAGTGCTAAGCTAACCAATGGACAGGACAAAATTTTTTTTTTGTAAGTTTTTCAACAGTTTTTTGCTCTGGTACCGACATTGGTACAGAGAACCACAAAATTTTACTACTGAAATTTTGGTACCGTCACACAACCCTAGGCCATACAACTCCAGAAAACTGCAGATTTCTACAGAATTGGAATGCCTGTCTTTCATAAATTGCTACATATCCCTTGCTTGTTAAATGTTCATTTATTAATAATTTTTATGTGACTCCTAAATACAATGAAACTGTGCATGTTTTGTAGTTGTGGCTATGCTGGGGATGTTGTCTCCATCCAGCCGAGGAGCTCTGATGACAACAGCCTGCTTCCTCTTCATGTTCATGGGGTAAATGCACAAAAAAACCCACCTTGTGCTCCTGTCAGATTTTGCAAATTCTTATGTATATCTATTCAAACTGTGTTGGTGTCATGTGTCTTGTCCTGCAGTTTGTTCGGAGGATACTTTGCAGGAAGACTGTACCGCACTCTTAAAGGCCACAGATGGAAGAAAGGGGCTTTCTGTGTGAGCACAAACTCTTGAAACATTTGTTGCATCAAAATAATTGAGCTTGGAGATTACACTGGCTGAAAGAATAAGAAATAAAAGACACTGTGTGTGTGTGTCCTTCTAGACGGCAACTCTGTACCCAGCTGTCGTCTTCAGCATCTGTTTTGTTTTGAACTGTTTCATCTGGGGAGAGCACTCTTCTGGTGCTGTAAGTATCTTCATTTTAATAAGCTAATTTGCTTCACAAGAAACATCCGTTTTACCATTTCTCCCGGGAAACTCCCGTCATTTTTATGGCCCAAACCTAGGGCTGAACGATTATGACCTAAAATGAAAACCTCGATTATAATTAATGAAGGAATTTTTATTTTTTTATTTTTTTTGCCCTCATAGTTCACTGACAAGGTTTGTAGAATTTTGTAGTGCTCAACTATTAAAGGTAGCATTTATCTTTGTGATTTTAAAATAATTGAAGGAAACACAATCTACTTTATGGTTATTTATTGAACATTTCGAACAACTGAAATGAAATCACACGCTGCTTAAAATGAAAAGGTCTTATGAAAAAAGTCACATTTCAGTTTTAATGTAAAACAAAAATTTCCTTAGAAGTAGAAAAATAAATATTTAGCATTTTTTGCAAACAAAATAAACTATTTTAAATATTTCCACATCAAAAGTAGAAAATAACCAGCATCTCTTGCAAACAAAACAAATTTTAAATATTGTCATGTGAAAAGGAGAAAATAACTAGCATGTTTACCTTTTCAGGTTTCAGGCAGGATCTGAGGCATGTAACGTTTCCTCCTGAACTGAAAACCCGCTCTGACGGGGAGCTAGTAGCTGGTATGCAGGGATACTTTTTTGCTACCTTACTTAGAGTGGGAAAGTATACATGATGCTTTCTCCACCATTCCAGTGGATTTTTCTCACTAACCAGCATGGGGGACACAGAGTAGCTGCTCAGCTCTGCTTTTATTGTTTGATGAAGTGACAAAGTGGGTACAGTTGAAGGAGTTGCCTCACTTCCTTTGAAAAAACTTCCTAATGACCTTTTTGGCTTTTTTGCTTCTGTTGAAGTTGTAGAGTGCTCTGTACTCTCTCTTTTCATATTGTGTAGCATTTGTAAATGCTTGTGTTATCGACACCTGCGTTGTTGTTGCTGGGCGCTTGGCAGCGGCAGCCTCTGTCTTTTTTTTGAGCCATGCACTGTTCATATTCAGTAACGTGATTGTGCTCCAAGTGTTGAAACAAATTGGAGGTATTTCCTTTAGTCGCTGAAACTGTTTTTCTGCAGTGTTTACATTTGACTTCATTTTGTTCAATGTCTTCTTTACTGAAGCCAAAATGTGTCCAAACGACTGACACTGCGTTTTTCTTTGGTACAAGCTGCTCCTGTTGCTCATTTGTCTCGGTGTTTGAGCTCGCCTCCATGTTCACTTCTATGCAGCTGACTGGACGGGGCGGAGTCACGTGACTACGCACGCAGCGCGGTAGTGTTTTTTTAAAGGCAAAGGTTTGAATTAAAAAAAAAAGAAAAAAAAAAGAAAAAAAAAAAGAAATAACCGACATGGAAAAATTATGTCAGTTAGAGCTTCTGAATTTCGGTTTCGATTAATCGTCCAGCCCTGCCCAAACCTTTATTATAAGAATAATCACATAAATATATTATTCCAAGGTTGTCCAGTTGCCAGGTCTTTTATGAAACGCATTCTACTCGCGCAATCGACACATCATACAAATTCAAACCCATTTGTGACCTCAACCTGGCAACCTACAACAACCCCGTTGCGCTGTTGATATCTGCGCAGTCGACGCGGGAAGTTAAATCAAGGCAAGCATCACAATAAACCTCACGAATCAAAAATGGGCTATTTTCCCATAGACTGGAGTGAGATCATAGACGTCACATCTCTGTCGCGATCTTTCCTGCCGTTTTGTGGCGCGTGACAGCGCCATCAGTTCAAGCAGATCGCACAAACCGATCATCTCTTCCTCTTTACTAGTTACAACATGAAATAAACATGAATGAACCTCTGAAGGTATGTTGAAAGATACAGTACAACTTAACGAAATCCGTATCATGTCTCGTGTAATCGCTCAAAGACGTTAATAAAACATTGTAAAAAATGTCACATTTACCGTCCTGTTTACCTCAAAAAAGCGGTTCAGTGTCCAAAAACTCGTTAGTTAGCTACAAAAATGAACTTTGAGAGGAGCATTTTGCTAAATATATGCACTATAGGATATTGCATATCCCTTCTATTTGTACTTAACATGTGCTTCAATATTGAATGTATGTTTGAATAAATCCTTTTTATGACAGCCACCATTTAAATGTTTATATAGAATAAAAAACGAGTAGAAACATAATTAATTCATTAAAAATGTATTATGTTATTTTTAAAACTTCATGTTCTTTATATAGCTTACAAATCGATTAATTTTAACCTTTTAATAATATAATGATGTACCAACTGTTGCTCCTGTAGTTTACAGCAATTAGTTGAGAGATTTTTTTTCTTTGAGTAAATTTGCCATGTACTTTATAGGCCCCAAATTAATCAATATTGAATCGAAGGTAATCAAATCAAAATCAAATCGCAAGCTCCTGAATCGAAATCGAATCCAATTGTGAATTTTGTGTCAATGCCCAGCCCTAGTGTCAATATTTTTTTACTTGAATCAAATGTTGTTTTTTTCCATTTATTTTCTTGTCAGAGTGCACCAAAAGGTTTGTTTAAATGTTAAAATCACGAAAATGTTCTCATGGGGGAGGATTCCCCTAGACCCCCCACAACAATTTAGTTTGTACACGTCACCTTTTTAACCTCTTTTAAATTTGCAGGTATGTAGTTGGTTTGAAGGTAAATAATTTTCGAATCGTTTTTTTTTTTTTTTTTTTTTTTTTTCTTGGCCAAATAACCCTGCATATGTAAACCACACCACAGGGGGACTTCAATTTCTTAAAACAAAAATCTTGACCCCAAACTATTAACTATACGTTAGCAACTGCTATTGATGATGGATTCACTCAGTAAAGGAAACATTAGACTGATTTAAACTCTTCATTTAAACAATAACGTGTGAGTCTATTTGTGTGATTCATTCAAAGAACAGCTGTTTATTTCAAATGGAAACTAGTCAAATTGTATGATCCATCAAGCAACTTCCTCTTCTCAGCTTGAATGTTCTTGGAAACTGACTGCCATCTCTCGTTTTCACATTTTTCAGGTTCCTTTCACTACAATGCTGGCTTTGTTGTGTATGTGGTTTGGTATTTCTATGCCTCTCGTGTACCTGGGCTACTATTTCGGTTTCCGGAAACAACCGTATGACAATCCAGTTCGTACGAATCAGATCCCCCGACAGGTCCCTGAGCAGCGCTGGTACATGAACAAGTTTGTCGGGTACGTGATGCTCTCTGTATTGTCTTTGTTAGCCTCTGAATAGTTGATTAGCAGTGCATGCTTAATGGGATTGTATTGCACTCTCCATTTAGCATCCTGATGGCGGGAATCCTGCCGTTTGGTGCCATGTTTATCGAGCTTTTCTTCATCTTTAGTGTAAGTTTAACCAAACATACACAGTTTAAAAGTGTATATAGTGCATATATCCAGTATGACATTGTAAATGTACTCATTTGTTGATGTTTTGCAGAGTCTATGAATATATAAGCTCATTGTGGTGTGTTATACTCTCTTATAGGCTATCTGGGAAAACCAGTTTTATTACCTGTTTGGCTTCCTGTTCCTTGTCTTCATAATTCTTGTTGTTTCCTGCTCTCAAATCAGCATCGTGATGGTGTACTTCCAGCTTTGTGCAGAGGTGGGTGTATGATCATAGAGCAAAAAGGAACTGAGTCGTTTAGTACTTACAGCAGTAAATATTTGCCTGTTTTTATATGTAAAGTAATACATTAAACAAAACACCACATGTACAATACAGGTCAGAAGTAATTCTTACATTACCACAAATCCGCTCTAAGAACTTCTCTAGACAACATTTTGACCCTCTTGTGTGTCAAAGTGCTGTTGTGTGTCATTTATTTGGTGTTCCTGTTGTACCAGTTGAGCTCCATAATCTTTGACAATCTCACTGTCCATACAAATTCACTCACCGCTACGGAAGATAAATAGGCAAATGTTAAGAGTTATGATAACAAAAGCAAAGGTCACTTTATTTGAATAGCCACTAAGCATGCTAAATCATCTCTAAAAAAAATTGCATTGGTGTCCCCCTCAGTCCGGTAGAACTTGAACAGAGCTCACTCACTGAAGTAGATATTGATTAAACACCTGTCAATCATTGTGGCTTCTCCCCCTACAGGACTATCGATGGTGGTGGAGGACGTTTCTCGTGTCCGGAGGTTCTGCCTTTTATGTCCTAGTCTATGCTGTTTTCTATTTTGTCAATAAGGTAACTCTCTTTACTTTTTTTTTTTTTTATGTCAGAGGGAATTTACAACATTATTTTAGGCTTAAACTGGTATTAACTGTAGAATAGATTCAGTCCCACTGTACACAGTATTTAGACTGAGTCTGCTCTATTTTCTTATCACAAAACTACACACACACACACACACACACACACACACACACACACACACACTCACACTCACACTCACACTCACACAAGGGATTTTATGGCAGTTGGTGTCTATGAATAATGTATTTTAAAGGGGTCATGAACTGCGTTGTTTTATGTTTCCTGGGGTGCACTTATAATATTAATATGCTTTTTACATCAAAAATGTCATAATTTAGAAATAAAAAGGCATTTTTACTACCCTGATTTTAGCCTCTGATTTGAACGCTTTGTTTTAAGGGGCGTGTCTGCTTTGAGACTTCATTGTAAACGCCCACTGCTGTGATTGGATAACATGAAATAGCCAAGTATTACTCTCTCTTGTTAGCACATTTTTACTATTACAGCTCTCAAGGTTAACTAATTGTGAAAAGTGCTGAATTACATTTAGATCTACGGCATCAACTAACAGTGCAAACGCGATATAACTAAGATTCGTTGAGTAAAAAGTTTTGGCGCGAATCCAGAACTCAGTCACTGATAAACTTGCGCTGTTTGATTGACAGCTCCAGTGATTGTGAAGGGAGCGTTCTTTGATCGCTTTCTTTATATAATTTAATCACTGTTTAAATAACAGATTATTTTCATCCTACTAAGAGCAACAACGTGAAGTTGAGCGTATAGTCAGTGGTTTGATTTACTGACACATAGACAAAGAACATCTGACTGTACATGAATCATTGTCGAGTCCATATCGTAACAGACTGTTTGCAAAGCGTGCGCCGAAATGCGATTGATTTACCAAAGAATCCACAGTGAAATGTACTGAATACTAATAAATAAAGCTCAACTGAGACATTCACATTGTTGAAAATAAATAACAATATTCCTAGCATTAGGATCCTTTGAAAGGTAATGTTATTTTTAGTCCTGTATCGCTCTTCTCTTCTCTCCTCATCTCACTAACACACCAGTGGGTGGGGCTAACGTTACATTGATGAAGTAGGCATTGATTTCTTCTGCGGAGGCGGAGTTTTACCTGTCATAGACACAATCCAGGATCGTTCGCTGGGCCTGGTGTCAATAAAAGCTTTTATTGAACTAACAAGGAAGTTTTCAGTTCTGAAACTTACAGGATATGCTTATAGTACGATGACCTCTTATATATCAAAAGCTCAAAGAAATGTTGATTTCTCAATTCATGACCCCTTTAAATAATAAATAATAAATGCATAATTGGGAGCTTATTTACATTTTCGGTAATCTTCTGAAGCAAAATCAAACTAGACAAGGTTCATCTGGAAAAAAAAAAAGTCTTGTGTTGTGTGTGTGTGTGTGTGTGTGTATGTGTATATAATTAATAAATAAATAAATAAATAAATAAATATATATATATATATATATATATATATATATATATATATATAATATTGAAATTTTCTTCATTCTCTAGTGTCACATGATCCTTCAGAAATTATTCTAATATGCTGTTTTGCTGCGAAAGAAACAATTATTATTGAAAACAGTTGCGCTGCTTCATATTTTTGTGGAAACTAATATTTTATTATTTTTTATTTTTTTAAGGAATCTTTCATGTATAGAAAATTCAAATGAACAGCATTTATTTAAAATAAAAAATCTTTGACATTTATAAAGATTTTTTGCTGTCATCAATTTAATGCATTCTGGCTGAATAGGTATTAGTTTCTTTCAACAACAAAACTTTTTTTTTCTCTGTTTTGTTTTTTTTGTTTGTTTGTTTAAATACTTTTTGTTATCTGAACAGGACCCATTAAATACAACTTAACATTTGAAAAATGTAGTATTTTGTATTTAGCTTATTTGCTCAACCAGTAGTGTTGAGGGGCGGGGCTACCATTTTATCCAACCAATGGAAGATGGACTGCCCATTTGTCATAGTACAAATGGTACAGAGCACAAATGAAATTTGCCAACGATTTATATTAAAGTGCTTTGGAGCTAAAAACTGAGAGATACTGTTTCAATTAAAATGGTTTGACATTTTCTAGTTAAATTAAGTTGAAGATTACATTTTATGTGACTAGACAATTTTTGTGTCCAATTGCACACTTATCTCATTGTTTTGTTGTACTCAACATTTACATCATTGTCTCTTTCTTCCTCCCTCAGCTGGACATTGTGGAGTTCATTCCCTCTCTGCTGTATTTTGGCTACACAGCTCTGATGGTTTTGTCTTTCTGGCTGCTAACGGGAACGATTGGTTTCTACGCTGCATACGTGTTCATACGGAAAATTTACGCCGCGGTCAAAATAGACTGAAATATGTCTTTCAGTTTTTGTCTTCTTTTTTTTTTTTTTCTGTTTTGTGAAGCAAGCACTGATGTGTGTGAATTGCTGGCGTGAGGTGCAGCAGCGCCCCCCTGTGGATTGGAGGAATGAACAGCGATGTGTTTTGTACACCGTTATCAAAACCTTTGTCCTGCTCTCTTTGCCTCAGCAGAGATGTAGAGAAACAACATGAACAGTTCCATTTTTAATGTCTGTATATCCTTTTGCACACACAACATGGGCCAAAGTGTGTCGATTGACTTTCTCTTTGTGTTTGGGTGGGGGATGTTGGAATTTTGGGCTGGGTCTCATCCTTTTGAAGACATTGAAGTTTAATTGCATATTATATAATTTTACAAATGAACTTTGTGTCCTTTTAATATAATGTTTAATTTCAACTTGTTCCCATGTCTTTGATTCAGAAATGAGTTCTTGAATGCTTGTTGTCTCGAGGTATGTGCGCGTTTGTATGAATGTGTGGTCACTTTGTGGTCATTGTGTTGGCATGGATTGGAATTATGGGATGTAAAGACATTGGAGGCAAGGACATTAAAAAAAGAAGTAGATTTCCTTCTGTTTCCTTGTGCTTGCTGGTCATTAGACCTAAAAGACTCTTATAATGATGCAGTATCACTATTTCTGTTCATTTGTTCCTTGCCATTGAGAAAAAAATGTCTGCTTTTTATATTCACGCTTAAATAGATATTTCATTTTAACAGGTACATCTCAAAAATGACAATTTATAAGCATATTCCCACTTCACAACATAGAATGTCATTTTTTTTCTGTTAAAAATCTTTCTCTCATGCCTTGATGGTGGTACGTCACCTATGGACTGTTGCTGTAGCTACAAATGGGTGGATTTACCACAAAATGCAACTGTATCATCACTAGTTTGTGCAGTGCCCAGCAGGTAGCAGAATATTTGCTTGCATCCATGGTGCTTTTTTAGATTTGTTTTAAAATGGTTATCATTTTTAGGTCCCTCAAGATACAATATTTGGATCCAAATTCTGACCTAAAGTGAATCAGCTGTAAGGTTCAGTATTTTAAAACACTATAGCAAAATCTACTTCTGCATTTGAACCGGTCTTTTCTTCATTTGTCATCGTTTTCCTCAAACGTTGTCGTCATCATGCGCATTGGTCAGTTTTTGGTCCGGTGGATTCTGAATTCACAGGTGACTTTATGAATAAATGCAAGGACTACAGAATATATTTTCTACAGAAGTACTTTATTCTGCCTGTTGCGTGGGGTCTGTGTGCGTTAATGGTGTAAATACGGTGCTTTATATTGTTGCATTTTAGGGGTTTTTTTGTGGAGCTGTTTGTCCAATTATGTCTTTGTTTTAGGCAAAAGCATGTTAATTTTACTTTATGAATCAATCTTTCCCTTTCTCCTTTAAGAATGTCCATTTATAATGTATAAAACAATAAAAGTGCCAATATGTTGACATTTGAAACATTTTGTTGAGAACATTGTTCGCTCACCATGTGACATATGACCATTTTCTGCACTTCGGTCATTCTGAGATGGTTTTTCTCAGAAGAGTAGGAAGTCGGAGCTTTAGCTGTTCTTGGAATGCAAGACAAAACTGTAAAACCTCAAATTCTTCCAGATTTAAATCATTTTCACATGAGAAATTATGTATTGTTGGTGGGAATTTTGGGCCTAAAACAACTCTTTGAGATGTGAAAGTATAGGTTTGAGATATGCTTTATAATTAAGCCTGGCTATAGCTCAGTTTTTTATTACTTGGACTTGTGCCCTTCTTGTCTTTTCATTTGTGCGCTGTGGTGTGGTTTCCTGTTCTGGCTGTATGGTATGCGAATGGCAGTTTTCAGCCATAACCAACCCGTTTCTTCTCGCACCCTCTCCCACCGCTGCAGACAGGAAATCAAACGCTTAAAAAAAGGACGCCAGAAATATGAAACCGTGGGTTTGTCTTTTAATCATTTTAACATAACACATTACAAGTCAAATGGTACAATGTACTGTACAATAAGTAAATAGGTTTGTTGTAATGTCATCTCTTTGGATCAACCAATATACAAATCTGTCAACTTTACAATGCAGCAACTGACCGCAGGTGAGCTGTGTAACAAAAAAAGCGCACTGTTTGTTCGTCCTGTCAATCATCATCATCTCCATGTTATATAAAATAGTGTACGGATGAATATTCCATTTTTTTAGTTTTCACTTTTTTTCCAGAAGTCGTGGTAATAAGCAAGTACTAAAAATAAAAAGACTATATTGCTAAACAAGTTACATAAAAAGCTTGGAATGCAAGACTTACAATAAGCTAAAATATATCAAACTACAAGTGGGTTTTGTCCTCTGCGGACGTACCCATTTTCTCACTAAAAGCTGGAAGAGCATTTTATTGAATCATTTTTCCTTTTCTTAAAAGTCGGATTGTTTTGTTTTTTGCCCTAGCTTGGTTACCTCATAATTTCCCTTAATATTTTTGTTATAGGCACCAACTAGTATTCTGGGAACAAAAGGACAAGTGCATTGCTACAAAAGAGGAACCATTTTAACTTGGTTAGCCTGACTAATTCTACTTCTGAATGTCTGTTGCAGAATATTGCTGGTATTCTGAGAATGAAAGAAACAAAAAACAACCTACAATCAGATGCTGAGCTCCACCTATCCAGGCAGTTATTATATAAAACTTCATTTAAACCAAAAGTGCTTTTTGGGGAGCAAAGAAGCTGGAGGAAATATCACACCAGTCAAACCTACCAGTTTGATATTATTATTAATGTTGATTGAAAACACCTCAGTCATAGATGGAGCTGGAAATGGTTTCTCGTTTGTTTGTGGCGATGATGATTTTGTCAAGTTTCAGACACTGAGAATCATTCTAAGCATGTTACTCTAACAATATCTATTTTAAGATTAAATGACTTCCTCAAATGTATGACAAGACGAGACGACGTGGGGAAAATGGCCAATGCAGTTAATATTAGTGAAAATCTATCTAAAATACTGTTACTCTTTTGGAGAAAGGAGAAAAACAACAATTACATAAAGATGAATAAACTCTACACATCAAACTAATGGCACATACAAGATCAAATACAAAATTAAAAACATACAAACATACAAGGCTGAAAAATACTCTTTTTAAAGGTTTAAAAGTGCTAGAATTCAGATCAGCTCACAGAAAACCCGGGGAGGACAAACTCAAAAATTGCCAAAAGCCTTCTTTTATTCTGTTAAGCATAGTTACTCGTATTTCTTAAAAATAAATTACTTTTTTTTTGTTTGTTTTTTAGAAAAAAAAAAATAAATGCTTTGATAGCTGAAAGGGTTAGTTTACCCAAAAATGAAATTTCTGTCATTAATTACTCACCCTCATGTCGTTCCACACCTGTAAGACCTTCGTTCATCTTAAGAACACAAATTAAGATATTTTTGATGAAATCCGAGGGTATCTGATCCACACATACGTCATTGCACCTTTTGATGTCCAGAAAGGACATGGTTAAAATTGTTCATGTGACTGCAGTGGTTCAACCTTAATGTTATGAAGCGACGAAAATACTTTTTGTGCGCAAAAACAAAACAAAAATAACGACTTTATTCAACAATCTGAATCGCTGTCACGCAGTGAACTCAGTGTAGGCTTCCTTGTTTACGTCCGAATGCCGGCTCATTATTGGCCGGATCCTGTGTCAGCATCACGCATGCGTCGTGCTGATCACGTGTTCAGCTTCGACCAATACTGAGTTGCCGTTCGGATGTAAACAAGGAAGCCTGCACTGAGTTCACTGCGTATGACAGCGATTCAAATTGTTGAATAAAGACGTTATTTTTGTTTTGTTTTTGGCGCACAAAAAGTATTCTCGTCGCTTCATAACATTAATGTTGAACCACTGTAATCACGTGGACTATTTTAACCATGTCCTTTCTGGACGTCAAAAGGTGCAATGACGTATGTGTGGATCAGATACCCTCGGATTTCATCAAAAATATCTTATTTTGTGTTCTGAAGATGAACGAAGGTCTTAAGGGTGTGGAACAACATGAGGGTGAGTGCTTAATGACAGAAATTTCATTTTTGGGTGAACTAACCCTTTCAGCTTCAAATTCCAATTTTTAAAAATAATTTGTCTGTACACATTCATTGCTTTTTAAAGGACATTTTTATTTCCTCTAACTTTTTAAATTAAATTTAAAAAATGTATTTTTGGACAAAAGTCCATTAATGACTTTTATAAATGAATATGAGAGTAGAACGTTGGGACAACTTAATATTTTTGGCTTTGTTATGAAACAATTATTTTGAGAAATCATTCTTACAGTATAAACAAAACTAACTCAATTCCTCTTTAAGTAGCAATTGTGCAAAAAGAAGTTTCTTCTCCCCAGGTTTTTGGTATGAAAAACAAATAAATGAGGTGATGCGTTGTGCTGTTTTGAGGTCCTGTTTCAACAAACAGAAAATAATATAATGACAAAACGACTAGGCAATATCCCAATCAAATGTCCCATGCTTTGAATGTCAAAGACCAGGCTGGTGACTTCTTTGTGTCTCTTTTCAGACCCTTTCATAAAATGTTCATTCGAATCAAAGCAGCTGAAAAACAGAGAAAACGGACAAACAGTTCATGTGTACTACTGTGCATGTTTTCTGCTAAACGATCATTTGCAGTTTAAAATGTTTCCAGAGTGGTCTATGGTTGCTGGCAACCACAGCACAAAGAGCAGCATAATATTGTTTTGTCTTAGTTTTGCAATGTGGCCTTTTTACCTTTCTATTGTCTTTCCTGCTTGTGAGATTCACATTCACTATAAACGCAGATGTGGACACAGAATAGATTTACCCAAAGGGATGAGGTGAAGAGAGAGAGAGAGAAATACATCTGTTTGTATCAGGCACTGCTTTCACTGCTGGTACGTTGATCATCTGTTTCTTTACACACATGGCCATTGGTAATGAATGATTATTTGGTAAGAACTTGTGCAGTCCACTTACTGGGAAATGGCAACTTATAAGAGATTACATGACAAAACCCCTCTAAAGTCCTGTTTTTGTAATATTAAAATGAACCTAAAGCAACTGGAATCGTGGTTTCAGACATTTCAGTGTGATGGTGCAAATTATAATGGAGGTTAAAAACTGTACAACCAAACACACCAATAGACAGCATCAGTCAGGTCTGATCGAATACTGAGAATAAAAAACGCAAACCGAAACCTGGATCACATTATGGGCCTCTAGTACATGCTCTAAAGATTAAAGACTAGTCCATTCTACTGGATTATGCCACTATTAGTCTATTATATGCAGGTAAAATCCCACCTTATTCATCTCCTTTGACTCACATGGAAAAACAAGGAACAGGAAAAGCTATAGGGAAACGCTAATACTTCATCCATTTTGTTCAATATGATGCAAGATACATAATTATGTAAACCTGCTAGACAATTTTTTAAAATCCATCAGCAATTTTTAATACAGCTATCTAAATGACAAAATATACTGAAAAAGAAGCAATTATAATATATATATTTTTGATGTGGTACTTCGTACACTGCAAAAAAATATTCTTGTTTTTGTTTTGTCTTTTTTTCCATTCACATATATCAGGGTTATCATAATGTATGTCTCTCTCTAAAATAAAAACCTGTTTAAAATACTTTTTTTCTTAATATATATAGGATCTGGAAGTGAGATATTGTTGCGCCACGGAGACTTAAAATTAGTGCTGGAAGGAGGAAAACCATTTTGAGACTCAGAGAGCAGTTGAGTATTCCAAAGTACTTGATGGTTGTTTGAACTTTGTGTCTGTGTGTCTGTGTGTGTAATGTGTCTTTTTCAGGAAGCGTGAGGGTAGAGTGGGAAAAGGGAGGGGATTTCAGTGGGTCGTCTTGCAACCCAAAGAGGTCAAGTGCCTTCTGCTGTAAACAAAGTGCTTCTTTTGAGAAAAATTGTAAACCTGTAAGATTTTAACGTAAAAATTATTTTGCTTTAGTTCTGTCAGTGGTCACATTGTACCAAATGAACAAACTGTGCAGTTTTTACCCTCTTTGCCTTTCTATTTTCAGTCCCTTCTCTCACATAAAAACTAGTTACTGACCATTCCAACATGTGTAAATTTGTATTAACACAAAAAAGCTGATATTTTCATCTAATGACATACACTGCATTATTTTTTTAAACTGCTTTTGAAATTCAGATGTGATTTTGTGATGATAATTACTTGATTGAGTCTTGTTGAAGCTTAAATTTGCGATATATAAATATATAAAAAAAAACTAGATTTGGAATAACCAATTTCACTCCTTCATTCCTTCACTAATTCTTCCACTCCTGGCCAAGAAGACGGTTTTAGTTTAAGGGCAAGCAACTACTACCTGACTTTAAGTCAGGTCTCACATTTGGAAAAGAAAACAAAATTCATATAATCACTTCAAACTAGTCTTTCAGAGTCTCAAAGACTGATTATCTTTTCTACATTAATCTTTTCCTTTTTCTACTAATATTATTACTTTATAAAGTATGCAGTACCATGCCTTAAGGCCTACTGATGCTGCTGTTTAACTACGAAATTGTAGGACAGGGGATGGTGGGAGAGGTTCAAAAGGGTGTTTAAAAAAAATCATAGCTAAATTCAGACAGCCTAAATAAAAGCTCCATGATATTTCATATGCTTGTTTTCCTCCAGGCTCATTAAAAAGCTGTTGTGCGCTTTTGTTAAGGCTTCTATGTGTTCAAGTGTTCTGTTTACCCACACCTATGGGGAGCACTAATGCTCCTCTGCCCTGAGCCCGTGTGACAGGCCAGGTTGGTGTGGGGACCTCATTGAAAGGCCTGGTGAAAGCGAGGCAGTGTGGTCGTACTGAGGCTAGAGCTGAACACTGGTGGGAGTGGGTGCAGAGGCCCAAGACCGAGCCCCCCACCGGAGCCTGGCTGCTCCTGAGGTTGAGGTTGCAAAGAGGTAAGAGGCAATGCAGCTGTGGCCGAGGCAGCGTGTGGTTCGGCAGCATGCGAAGATGCTGACGACGATGAGGAAGAAACGGTGGAGGTGGTGGAGTAACCCATTACCAGTCCTCCTGAACTCATGGGGGCGCTATAGGGTGGCAGATTTAGTGGAATAAAGCCCAGCAGGTGAGAAAAGTCCATGTTAGCAGCACACAAAGACTCAGCAATGACAGCGGGGCTCTTGGACATGAGGGGGTCCCCGCAAAGGTCATCCGACAATCCCACCGGAGGTTCCAAACCCTCCTTATTGGGCGAAGCTGCTGAGTGAGGGTCAGCAGAGGGTGGCGGAGGAACTGGGAGTCCACTCTGAAGATCCATCAGGAAGCTCTCCATCTCCACCTTCAGGGGCTTCTCCAGCAAGTATGAGGTAGATCCGAGCTGGTACTTGGGCGGTGGCTGTGGGTGCTGCTGTTGCTGGTTCTGCAGGGGAGGCTGCTGCTGGTGTGAAGGTGGGGAGTGGTGGTGATGGTGAGGGTGGTGATGGTGATGATGATGTGGGTGATGGTGGTGCAGTGATGACGGAGGTTCCATATGGCAGCCCATCCCCATTGCAGTGGATAAAGTCCCTGGAACCAATGAGTGATGGTGGCCCACACCCGGATTGGACATGGCCTGGAGATGATGAGGGTTGTACATGCCCATGGGAAAAGGGGTGGCACCGTGGAAGGGCTTTGCCATCATCGAGTCCTTGGTAGGTCCCATGCTACACATCATAGGGCTTATTTCTTCTTTCACAGCACAAGGTGGAGAACCAGACCCAAGTAAACCCAACATATCCGGAGGTTCCGTCTTGATCTTCAGCAGCTCCTGCGAGTGACTCTTCTTGACGTGTCGCGTCAGATGGTCCTTCCGCCCAAAACGTTGGGCACAGTACTGGCACAGGAAGTCTTTGCGTCCCGTGTGTACCACCATGTGTCGGCGAACATCCTTTCGTGTGTAAAAGCGACGATCACAGTGGTCACAGGGATGTTTCTTCTCCTTGGCTCCACCTGAAGACTTGCCTGAGTGGCTCTTGAGGTGCTCCAAGAGTGCAGGCGTGCTCTCGTAGCTTTGCAAGCACACCTTACAGGTAAGATCACCGGCTGTGGCTGAGTGCATAGCCATGTGGCGCTTGTAGCCCAGCTTTGTGTTATAGTGTTTGCCACACTCCTCGCACTTAAAGGCCTCTTTGTTGGGGTCGTGAGTCTGCAGGTGGTTTTTCAGGTGATCTTTGCGGTGAAACATCTTTTCACAAAACGAGCACTGGTGAGTCTTCTGTGGGGAGTGTGTGGCCATATGCCTACAACAGAAGACAAAGACAGCCTTTAGCTAAAGACTGATGAACAAAGACACATTGGAAATTTCTGTTAAACTAACTGAAACATTGTATTCAACATGTTCATGAGTTCATGTCAGACTGCAGGGGGACCCTCTAAAGCAGGAGTGTCTACTTCTCCTGGAGGCCCACCTTCCAGCTTAGTTTAGCTCCAACCTTCTCCAACACACCTGCCTGGAATCTCTAGTAATCCTAAAAACCTTAATCAGCTTGTTCAGGTGTGTTTAATTATGGTTGGAGCTAAACTCTGCAAGAAGTTGGTCCTCCAGTAGCTAGGTTGGACACCCCTGCTCTTAAGTATAAACTACTATACCAAGGATGTCCAATCCTGCTACTGGATTGCAGATGTCCAGTGGAGTTTAGCTCCAGTTGGGGCAGTTGTGGCCTAATGCAGTGGTTCTCAAACCTGTCCTGGAGTACTCCCAGCCCTGCACATTTTGTATTTCTCCCTATATCTGACACACCCACTTCAGGTCTTGCAGTCTCTACTAATGAGCTCATGAGTTGAATTAGGTGTGATAAATAAGGGAGATATACAAAATGTGCAGGGGGTACTCCAGGACAAGTTTGAGAACCACTGCCCTAATGTTTAGAGAGTCGGACTTGTAACCCGAAGGTCACGGGTTTAAGTCTCAGTACCGGCAGGAAATGTAGGTTGGGTGAATGAATTAACAGCGCTCTCTTCCACTCTCATTACCCACAACTGAGGTGCCCTTGAGCAAGGCACCTAACTCCCAATCGCTCCCCAGGCGCCGCAGCAAAAATGGCTGCCCATTGCTCCAGGTGTGTGTTCACAGTGTGTGTGTGTTTGATACTCACTGCTTTGTATTTGCACTTGGATGGGTGAAATAGAGAGCACAAATTCTGAGTATGGGACACCATACTTGGTTATGCGTCACGTCACTTTCAACACACCTGGCTGGACATTTCTAGTAATTGTAAACACTTTAAGGCAACCCTCCGAAGTTAGCAAACATATATATATATAAAAAAATGCTGTGGTACACAGGGAAGGAGACTAAAGTCAGTTTTTTTAAATGGATGTCAATGGAGGAGAGGCTTCAATGACATCAAGGCTGTAATGTGATTGTTTATCAAGGCACACTTGGTCCAAGTTGGCTGTTACGCTTTCTCCAAATGGTAGAGCCACAGACCCTGCTATCTCCCAATAATAAGACAATGGCTACGTCTGAAAGGTAGCTTAGCTGACTTGTTGCCTCACTGCCATAGGCTGATTTCAGAAAGACCTCAGAGGCAGCGTAATAGTTTAGTAAGCTACAACAAAATAAAATGTGTTCAGGTTATAACTAAGGGAATATTTAATTAATACAATAGTAATTTCTAAAAATAACATCAAAAGCGAAAAAGTTGGTCAAAAACGTACATTTACACACAAACTGACCACCAACCGCAACTTTCAGATGTCCTCTTTAATTGTTAGCTCAACTGTCACAGAATGGAAAGCACAGGATTGTGGGATATCAAAGGCAGCGAAGAATACATCTATGCTGCCTTCAAAAATTGATCAGATGAAGGTATCTCAGGAGACAGGAAGTGAGGCTAGCATTGGATTCGGACCGTCCCTTGATGCCTTCCTACCTTGGAATGCGTCCTACGAAGGAAGCATTTTTCAGCTTTCGGATTCAGCCAATATCTGCCCTAAGGACTTTGATTTTGATTAACTAAACTTTGCATGACAGTGGCCCTTCCAGGAACAGGATGAAGAGTGCAGCCAATACAACTGATGTACTCAATTAAGATGAACACTAACACTGAATATAGATAAGGAGCGTTTGGATCAGAAACAGATCTTAAGGCCTTGATTTACAAAGTTCTTTTTCAGTCAAGGTTAATAAAATGTTCCAAATACCCGAGCAACAGTATACAGTTTTCGCACTTTCCGACACTAGTCACGAAGTGGTATTTAGATGAGTATGTAAATATGTTTTGAGCACCATCCTATTATCACAACAAACAACAAAAATGACATAGATGAGAGATGTTTTCACTTACGTCTGACCTCAACCTCGAAAAATTATGTTATCGTCATGGACCAGTGGCAGGTGTTTAACAGTTGGTGCAAAGTTTTCCAGAAAGTTCATGCTGGCGAACGGTTTCAAACCATTGTAACAAACTTCGTTTTAGACACAATTAGTTCAAAATGACGTCACATCTGTTCATTCTCCGATCACTCTTTAAGTATATCGGGCCTTTACATGTAAGTAGCACCTACCTAAAGAGCTTATATTTGGAGCTGAAAGCCTTAGGACAATGGGGCTGGGAACAGTGGAAAGGTTTCTCTCCTGCGTGACAGAACGAGTGAAGCCGGAGCTTATCCTGTGAGCTGAAGAGGGCACCGCACACCAAACACTCGCTCCCACTGCCTCTCCCTTCCCTCTCCCTCTCGCTCTCTGTCTCTCTTTCCGTCCTCCCTGCAGCGGGACCTCCAAACACTTTGGTGGCGCCTCGTCGATCCTCGTCCTCCAGCGTCAGTGTGGCAATGTGGTGTGGGGCATCGGCGGCAGCTGCTGCCATGGCAGCCCTAGGGTGCCGTTGCCATTGAAACTCGGCCGTGGCTGCCCTGCCTTCCAGGCTCTGGTTCGATGTCACGGTGGTATTTAAGGGGATTCAGGCTCTTAAACTGTCTGCTATCTGTACAATATGTGAAAACAAAAATAAATAAACAAACATGACAAGGTGAAGCAGATATTTTTTAAGCATGTTCATTTATGATTTTTCAGTTGCACTTTAATTTATAATATGTTCACTTACGTGTACTTACCTAAGAAAGTACTGGGTAATATAAGGTAACTACATGGGTTAAGGTTAGGTTTAGGGGTAGATTCAGAGTTAGTACCCGGTTATTGTAATTACTGTAATAAGTACATATTATGTACATGGGGAACAGGACTGTAAAATAAAGTGCTACCGATTTTTCTTACATGCAGGGAGACAGCTAAAAACAGTGCTTACCCTTTTTTATGTCTCCCAAAAGAATTGTAAGTGCTTTTTCAGTCTTTTTCGTTTACCTTCACACTCTCATCCAGTCCCACCTGCCATGACTGGGGACGAGTAGGCGACAATAGTCCTCATCTTCACCCTTTCATTAAATAAAAAAAGAAGACATATATCATCGATAACTACAAATATTTTACTTCAAATTCATTTTTTTTTTTTTTTCAGATATTTAAAAGGGGTAATACTTTACAAGATGTGTTTTGTTAACATCTGTTAACTGTAAACAATATTTTAACAGCATTTATTAAACTTGGTTAATGTTTATTTCTAAACATTTTAAACATGTTTAATTGTACATTTTACCACTACATGCATTATGAGCTAACAATATAAATCAAATAATGATAACGTTAACATTATCAAGATTAATAAATGCTTCATGGTAAATTCATAGACTAATGTAAAATGTATACAACCTTATTTTAAAGTGTTACCTTAAAAGGACCAATTATATTTGAAACACGGGCACTAATATAATTTCTAAACTGAAAAATAAAGCATTATTTATGGATTCCTTACACTGACATAAAAGTGAAATGCACAAGGTCCTGTGGGCATACTGTAACTCTTCTAAACATTTTGACTTTTTTCAGTATGCAAGCTAGAGGGCAGTAATGTACAGAACAATTAATAAACTGGGTAGTAACAGAAGTTGGCAATTCTTGCCTTGCTATATAACATTAACAACCGAGGAGCACAAAGTTTTGTGTGTCTTTGCATATTCTGTCATGCATGTGTACATGTACTCCAGCGTAAGGCTCCTGTAATCCTAAAGCACACAAATCTACCTCTAGACATTATCTATTGGTGTACAATGAAGTAAATTAAGTACTTTTGGCAACAAGACGTTCTGTGGTGTGACATGCTATACTTCAAATTATATATATATATATATATATATATATATATAAAACATGTTTCTATGTTTATAATTATTTTGCATGGCATTTTTGTGACCATAATACTAGAGATACTATTTGTACTTTTAATAAATTTGACTTTTAAATAAATGTCATAACATAAATAAGCTAATGATTGCAAAAAGGTGATTAAAACAGTCCAAAACTTAAGAGCAATGTTGACCAATTTCCATTTAAAGGGTTAGTTCACCCAAAAATGAACTTTCTGTCATTAATTACTCATCCTCATATCGTTCCACACCCGTAAGACCTTCGTTCATCTTCAGAACACAAATAAAGATATTTTTGATGAAATCTGAGACCTTTCTGTCCCTCCATAGACACCTAATCAGCTGAAACTTAGACACTTTAAGAAGTTCATAAAGAGATCATAAAACTAATCCATATGAATCAAGCGGTTTAGTCCAAATTTTCCTTTAGAGACTCATTCGCTTTATATAATGAGCACATTTAATTTAGGCTTCTATTCACATAAACACTGATCAGCGAACATGAACATAAAAGCTCAACTGAACCCGAATGACGCGCGAGAAGCTCGAACGTGCAGCCTAACACACGAGAATGAACCTCATTGGTTCTCGCACACATCAAGCAAACATGTCTATAAAGGGACAGAAAGCTCTCATATTTCATCAAAAAGATCTTGTGTTCCAAAGATGAACGAAAGTCTTACGGGTCTGGAACGACATGAGGGTGAGGAATTAATGACAGAAATTTGGAAACAAAACCAAAGGTTCAAAAAACAAAATATAAAAGTGAGGTAAGCAACGTTACGCATTTTTCCACCTTCTTGCGTCACCGTTACCATGCAAAAGAGGTAAACAGCTAATGCTTTAATGATGCAAATTCTCCGTGGTAAAATTCGGACCCAAATAATATAAAGTGAACACAATCCAGTGGGGGCAGAAGAGGGGGAAGCAATCAAACTCTGGTTCAGGCCAAGCAATCGAACCAAGTACTGTATTAAAGCACCCTTTTTCATTCAAAACAAACTATAGTAATGAACTGCAACATCTGCGCTAACAGCCAAGATCACTCACCATCACTCTCTTATTATATAAGGGAAATCCCCAAACTCTGCTATGAGACTCTCTGCACTCAGTTAGACTGAGAATCAAGGCTTTGTATTCCATCTCTGTATGCTCGAAATGTGACATCAACATGCAGTTTAATGTCAACAGATGTTTGTAGGGATAAAAACTCTCATCAATGATTATATTGATCAATGCAGACTCATTTGAGACATGTTTTGGGTGAGTTCTTATTACAGGTATGATAATGCAAGGTGTAGCCCAACTCATACAGCAGGAAACCCACCGCAGCACCACTCCTTCTCATGCTACTGCATATCAATCATTCAGTCATGTACTTCCTTTGCTTTAGCAGTGAGCGATACATTCATATCACTCACTATTAATTAGTTACTGATTATTACATTACGTTTCTTTAGTATTGAGCATTTAACATATGGTCCCTTTCCTGATGGATGCATTACTTTTCTTATTTAGTATTGTTCACTAATATCTCAGAAGTGTAAACCTCTAGTCAATTACCCTTTTGGTTAGAGTTCAAAATCCACCTGTCCCCTGCTGACCACACATTTACTACTGCAGTCACATGAGCCTAATATGTAAACATTTGCAAACACACACCGGTTACCCCCGTTATATAACAGACTTCATAACCAAACAAAATAATCTTTTTTAATACTGTTAAAAGCTAATTAATATTACTGTTGTTGAAACATTTGGGGTCAGTAACCTTTTTAAAAAGAAATAAATACTTTTATTCAGCATGACGTTACAAAATGACGTTTATTCAGCTGTTCTTTTGAATTTTCTATTCACAAAAAAATACTGTTTTCAACATTGATAATAATACATGTTTCTTAAGCATCAAATCAGCATATTAGAATGATTTCTGAAGGATCATGTGACACTGAAGACTGGAGTAATGATGCTGAAAATTTTGAATGTTTTTAATGTATTTTTCATTAAATAAATTAACATAAGGGTCTTCTTTCGTTAAAAAAAAAAATCTACCATCCCCAAACTTTTGAATGGTATAGTGTATATGAATGCATGATTGTCCCTTAAAGTCAACAAGAAAAAAGAAAGAAAAAGTCCTTATCATGAATGATTCATCAATGTATGTTATTCCAAAGACAAAAAAAGTTCGTCTTCTGTCCATTCTGGCATGTATCAAATCCCAACTGATAAAATCAATTCTTTTTTTTCCTGATTGAATATCTTGTTTTATTCCGAAATGTGTCACTAGAGAAGTAAACGAGCTGCAAATGACAATTCATGTTGACTTTAAAGGAGTATGTTTCTCCATATGTATGTGGATAAGAGGAAGTGACAGCTGTGTGGCGCTGCTGCGGCCGTCACACAGCGGGGAGGGTGCAGGGGGGTGACACGACTCCATTCAGCTGCTCCAGGGAGCCCTGTGCCATTGTGATGCTCCAGCTTCTCCACCACAAACATTCCACATGCGCACATACATCTCATCCGTCTAACATGCTATATACACACAAACATACGACATCCAATCCCAACAACAGTATTCAAACGTTACCCATTAAAGTTACCCAATATTTTTACTTGCTCCTAAACATAAATTTGCAACAATTTCAAATCAGTGCATCCAGGTAATTTGAGTATTTCATTGAGGTTTGACACATGGGTTAGTGGGGGTGGGCAGGTTTATATATGCCCATCACACAAACGCGCGCTCACTGAATGCTGCCGCAGAGGGGGAAACTGGCCGTCCATATTGGCTGCGTGAGTGTGTCTGAGGTTTTGTTTTGAGATTAAAGGGTTTTCACATTCCTCTGGCCCGGGGGTCAGAGGTCACCGTGTACACCATGCTGCCTCCTGTGTGCAGGTTTAACCCCTTCTGTCCAAAGGCAGAGAGTGAGAGAACAGCTAATTCAAGGTCACAGGCACAGTCAAATACAGGCAGTGTGCCAGATTCTGATCAATTACAGTGTTGCAGTGCTCATGAGCAAATCCATAAGAAATCTGCACCCATAAAAATCACCACAGATTTTATTGTTTCAACTATCAATGCAGCACTCTCAGGTGCGAGAAAGTGGATCGGACCAAGCACTACATCAGTCAATATGGGGGAGGATAGAGAGTTTGCAAGAGGGGGATTTGAAGAAAGACTGTAGAAAGAGTAATGGCAGAGAGTCATTACAAAAGAGGAAAGCTCAGAATATCACTAGAAAATCAAGGGTTATTATCAGGCAAGCGCTTTAGGATCTGCGTTAATATTAGAAAAGCTTTCCAGTGCTGGAAGACTTGAAAACGGACATTGAAATTGTGTTGTTTCTGCTCCAAGCTCCATACGTGACAGGGCTCGACAATAAGGACTGCCCGATGTGAACGACAGTGTGAACGACACTCGGGACAGTAGACGGAACTGTCACTTGCCCGATCGGACCAGTGCTGTAGGGTGTGCGATGTATATTGTCTATGATATCGTAATTGTTGATTTAATGATCTGACATTATAGAGTTTGTCCCTCACTTTACAAAAACCAAACAAAAACACACACATTGAGTGCACGCATACACTACGTGACGTAGTTTAGTAGGTTAGACTAGTGCGCGTGCATATTTAGAGTGCACGATTTCACTGCATGATTTAGTCTATTAAAATGCATTTAAAATGCCCCCAGAATTCAAGATAATGGGCAAAAATTCCCCTGTATGTCTTTTATATTTATATAATTTAATATAGTTAACCAATAGTACACGATTTATCCAAATATAAGCATGATTACAAATGTGATGTTGATTTTATACAACGTACAGTGTAATAAACAAGCAGTTTATATTAAGTGACTTACATTTTAGACACCAAATCGCTTGTTTCGCTCTATTTCGCCAATGAAAATAATTCCAAACAAAGTCCACAGCATTGTTTTGCGTCTCTGAGCAACGCTTCCTGAATAAATCAGCTGTTTGAATGAATCGGTTGAATCTCAATGATTCGCTCATTAACAGGGACTTGCTGCCACCTCCTGGCAGGTTTAATTTCACATTTAAAGTATCTTTTTTATTTTATAAATAATTTCAAATAACAGTATTTATCATTTTATATGTTCAACATTTCAAAACATTATTTATGCATCTGTAACTGCTCTTGACTGATTAACTTTAATAAAGTTTAATCTATAGTTTTATAGTTATATATTACATTACAATTTCTATACCTGAAAATCTCCTGTTTAAGTCTACATAACCTGAAAAGCAGTTTATTTCATTTGTTTATTCTGTTATATTTATTTGTGCTGTTACTTGTAATTTGATGATTTGTTCCTATTTTATTACTTACTGTTTACTTGTCTAACAATATTTAAAATTTAGTTAATCTAGTAGCTTTTGGTGTCATAACCTTATTTATTACATGTATCAAAAACAACGAAAACAATAACTAGGCTTATTAGAAAAAATCCTTAGCGTTGAGCCCTGCGTGAGTAAAATTGGTTTTGCTATGTTTCACATAACCAAAATATATTGTTGTTGTTGTAATGTTAGCTTTAGTAACAGGACAGTTTTGAGTGTCGTTGTTTGTCTGGAGATGGTGTGCTGCTGGTGACTAACAACCAACTCTTGCTTGTATGTACTCTTGTGTACTGTATGTTTATTTGTTGTTCTTCCTTGTGGTTCGTTTGTCGTCTTTGCTTTGTTTTTTGCAAAGCATTATTTTGCTTCACTTCAGCAATGATAAGGAGACATCCACTCTTGCATTGCGTGTTTGTGCATTTTAGGGGGCAGAACAATGATGGGAGGGGTGTGTTGGTTTGGGTCGAGCTTACTATATAAAAATATTGTCCACTTGCATTAAAAGTGGGACAGTTCAATAAAATTTGTTTAATGGAAAGAGAGGTTTTGCAGAACATACACAGAGTTGGGACTTCTAGTGAACACCACGTGATCAAATCTCGTTTTAAAGGAAATTAAAAGTCTGTTTTTTGGGTGATTTCATGTAATTTGTTGATTGTATAAGTATCTATAATTCTTTTTGCCACTTGTTTAATACATAATGATTGACAGTAGGTCTAAAGCCTGGGACACACCAAGCCGACGTCAAAGAGCTAGTGGCGACAAAACCTGACTGTGTTGTCACCTCTCGTTGGCTGAGTCTCGGCCAAAATATGAGCTTGAACACACCAAAAGGACTAAAGCCGACTAGCACATGTAAGAAAATATCTGTCTATATCAGCAGGTATCAATAGACTATTTTTGTAATTCAAAAAGGGAAACCCAAACTATGACTGCAGATATACAAACCGTAAACAAAGCAGCGCTTGCGTACCATTTTGAATATCAATCACGCTGATCACTTTTCTTCATTTCTGTTATTTTAAAAATATTTGTGCATTCAAATGCTCAGATAAGATGATGTAAATTATAACATCCTTCTGTCTATACCGTCTTGACTTTACTTGCCTTCATCACTTTTGCTTTTATTCTCGTACGCTGACTCGTTCACTAAGCTGAACAGCCAATCAGAGTTCTCTCTCTCACTGACGGCCCGACGCTGATTCAACATGCTGAATTGGCCCAAAAAACCCCAACGGCATCTAACTAGAGCCAACACACAGAAAAAACTAAGCTGACCGATGCTCAAAAACAGCCCAGCATGGCCCAACAGCCGACCATCGGCTTGGTGTGTCCCGGACTTAAGATCTGAAGGAGGAATTTGACATTCTTCTATTTCCAGATTAATAGCCTTTGCAGCCATATCAGATTATTCATTTCCTGACAGCCCAACATGACCCAAAACCCAGCAGAAAATAATACTAAAAAATGTATTCTGTAAGTGCTCCACTTTAGTTAAAAATGTAGTCCACCAAAGGATGATCAGCTTCCATGATAAAGCTTCCATTGCTTGAAGACATGATTTGGAGACTGTAAAATGATTTCCAATATTTTCCAAAGCTCCAAGCTACTTTTATTCCAAAGCTAAAAGTAAAGCACATGCTTTACATAACAACACACACATATATATGGCCTGGCTGTGTGGATTGGAGCATTGTCCTGCAGGAAAATCCAATCCTTCGAGTTGGGGAAGATTGTCAGAGCAGAAGAAAGCATGTTTTCTTCCAGGATAACCTTGTACGTGGCTTGAGTCACACGTCCTTCATTAAAACAGATCTGCCTGATTCTGATCTTCTCTGATGAGTCCAGTTTTCAGCTTTACCCAACACCTGGTCCTCTAATGGCTAGACAGAGACCTGGAGAGGCCTACAACCCACAGTCTCTCGTAATTTGGTGGAGGATTGGTGATGATCTGGTGGTTCTTCAGTAAGGCTAGAATTGGGCAGATACATCTTTGCATAGGATGCATAACTCAAGCCACGTACAAGATTATCCTGAAAGAGAAATTGCTTCCTTCTGCTCTGACAATGTTACCCAACTCGAAGGATTGGTTTTTCATGCAAGACAATGCTCCAATCCACACAGCCAGGCCAATCAAGGTGTGTACGGAGGACCACCAGATCAAGACCCTGTCATGGCCATCACAATCTACAGACCTGAACCCCACTGAAAAACTCTGAAATGTAAGCAAGAGGGTCACCAGCCATTAAATAAAGCTAAGCTGCTTGAATTGTTTCGTCAGGAGTGGGATAAATTCGCCCAACAGCAATGTGACCGAGTGATAGGGAGCATACCAAGACGCATGAAAGCTGTGATTGGAAATCAAGGTTATTCCACCAAATGAAGAGTTTGGTTCCAAAACGCTGTAACTCCATTTTGATTCATTTGTGTAAAAAGGTGTTTTCTTTACCAAGAAAGTGGCAAGATGAAAACCACTATTTTCTGTTTCAAACTTTCACATAGCATCATTTGGTTATAAAAACATTACAAATACAAATCTACATTTTGATTTTAAAAGGTTTATTATAAAAACAGATTATTTCCCCCCAGAATGCAATAAATCCTTGACACATTTTTTTTCAAAATGCAATTAATCCATCAATATAAAAGTTATTTTTCATATTGAAAATACACAACAAAGTAAGTTGATTCACATATATGACAGCCTCTGAACTTTGCCAGTACTAATCTTATATACAGGCATTTGACTAAAAATACATTCAGCCGTCGCTCCCAAAATGAATTCAGCAAGTCATCTTGTTAATGTTATAAATGAATTATGTCTCCGTTTGTCATTACCGATTAAAGAGTATCTGGCGCCACCGCACGGTTAAAATAAACACATTTGCCGAGTACATTGGTATTAAAAATGGCTTTTAAAAACTGTTCATGATTCAGTTTTGGGGACCATGACAGAAGTTTGATGTTGTCGTGGAACAAGCAACAGCCGGCATTTTTCCTCCTCCCGACTCGATTGCCTCATCTTCTTAATCTCCTAACGTAAATGATTACATTTTGATGACTTGCGTTTCTTCCCCACCACAGAAACCACCACAGGTTCATCAATGCCGTCAAAATTATTAATTTTTCTGTTTTTGTTGATCACAAAGTACAAAGCAGATAAGGAAAACTAGGATGCCGGGTGTATTCAGAGCGCCGCCATTACTGTTTACAGTGCGTGGAATGGTGCGCTGTGATTGGTTGAGCGGATATATCTCATTCTGTAGAGAAGGGAGACTGGCGTTTGTCACGTTTTGGAAAGAAAGGAAGAATACATGACAGAATAAGACGACGGATATCGCATTTTGCGCAAAATTAATAAATGACTTTTCAATACCGACCAGATACAATACTGATTTTGGCGGAAACTCAGTTTTTTTGAAAATGGCGTTTATCGCATTTTGGAACCAAACTCTTCAAATATTGATTTCTGACCTCTTCCTAAGTTAAAACATTAGTATTGTGTTTAAAAATGAATACAAACTTGTTTTCTTTGCATTATTCGAGGTCTGAAAACTTTTTTATTTGAAATTTGGAAGAAATGTTGTCAGTAGTTTGTAGAATAAATCAAAAATGTTCATTTTATTCAAACAGATACATATAAATAATAAATCCAGAGAAACTGAAAATGTTGCAGTTGTCTCAATTGTTTCCAGAGCTGTATATATGGCCACATGCAACAGTATTTTCTCACTGCTATATTCACATCACTGAGATGTTTAGATGAAGAAAGTTGTCAGATTTGTTTGTTCTATAACTGTTTTATCTTTATTTTGCTTACTTAAGAGCTATTAAGTCTACTGTAAGTATGACAGTTGGTGCAGTATTACAAATATTTTATTTAGATTCACAGATAGACTTTAGCAATATACTCTTTTTTACTGGAAGAAATTAAGAATGCATAAATAAAACCTTATTTCCAAGGACAATGTTTAAATTATTTACAGAGTGAATGAACTGCATAGCATTTTCTTGATCGTTTAGGAAGCTACACACAAAGATGATTTCAGCTGAAATTAGGACTGCCTACTCCTGTCATGGAATGACTTTTAAAAATGCAAATGTTAGCAAAAAATCTACCCAATCAGAGAGTCCATCAAAAGGTCAGTGAGTGCACTTCTGCTGAACTTCCACCAGGTGGGAGGGACTTACAAACAAGAAAGATGATTTGACTTGATCTGCACACATGAACAAACTTCACCTGTCCTGAACTCATCGAAGTGCAAAAACTATTTATTCACCTAAATCACATAATACAAGTTTATCATGGAAACATGTCATTTTAACTTATGAGTGAGATCAAATATACTCACTTGAGAGCTATATTCTCACTTTACTTCTCAAACTCCTTTGCAAATTATAAAATAATAGGTAAATAAGATGCATTAAACCCATAAAAACACTGATTAAAATGAAACTGAGAGGTTTTTTTTATTAAACAGCAGATGCAGCACAGGGCTGTGTGAACCCAGGCTGTGTCTCACGCCTCTGAGGGTTTTATTAACGCAGAGGCACACGACTCTCAACGTGTTCCGGAAAAAAGAAGTTCAGTTACCAAAAATAGCCCTCAAGTTCTCCATACTGAGCTAAAGTGACAACAGCCGCGCTCAAGAGAGAGACGAGTGAGATTACGAGAGTGTGGTAGTTAAGCAAAGCAACAGATGGCACAGAGAGCGAGTGAGAGAAAAGAATTTCAGAGAGGAAGGAAAGAGGAAGGAGAGAAAGAGAAAGAAAAAAGAAAGAAAGAGAGGGACGGAGGGAGGGAGGAGCTCTCGGTCAGTGATAGTCACACAGACTCCAGAGGGGAGGATGGCTAGTCATGCTTTACTGACCACATTGACAAGGGATGACAGGCAGAGGAAGGGGGAGCAACTGCAACAGGAGATGCCAGATATGAGACCTGCGGGGGACAGAGTGTGTGTGTGTGTGTGTGTGTATCTTCACGTTCAGGGGCTTAAACACAAACAAAGACAACTTTTAACCTGAGGGCCGGCTGAAAAAACCACAATGTGCACTTTGTCCTAGTCATTTCGGATTTGTAGTTACAAATCAACACAAGCCTATTTTCAAATACACATTTTTAACACTCGTAGCCTGCTCGACATTCTGGTGGTCACACTCCTTTTACCCCACCCGCACGAGTCCTGTGGTGCTCGCTTTGACGGACAGGTTTCACTTCCTCTAACAGTGTCCGTTTGGACTGCACAGAGATCTTAGTGGGGTCGTGAAGAGCGGAAAGCTGCCTCCCCTCCTACCCTACTGACACAGAGGTAAAGCCCTGCCAAACCCTCAACAGTTACACTGCACTGGCCCTGGCTACCAGCACGGGATGTGGCCACAATCTGCACCGTCTCCGCCCCCCTCCACATTAAACACATCCACCCGCCTGGGCACAAACACAGGGAAACGCAGCTAAACTTAGCCCCGCTGCGGTTGACCGTTACAGCAGGGCAGCTCACCTCATCTGCCTTGTGTTTGTCTCATTATAACTGAATTGATTGGTGCATTTCATTCTTCACAATCACAAAGGGAAGTGGTAGAATGTACTGTGAAGAGTGTCACAGTGACAAGTGAATGACCAGCAACAAAAAGGACAAAAAATAAATAATAAAATCACAATAAAAGTGGTCCACGCTCCAAGTCTTTGCAGTTATACGATAGCTTCAGATGAGGAAATTTAAAGGGTTAGTTCACCCAAAAATGAAAATTCTGTCATTAATGACCCTCATGTCGTTCCACACCCGTAAGACCTTCGTTCATCTTCAGAACACAAATTAAGATATTTTTGACGAAATCCGAGGGTTTCGGAAGCACACGTAGGCAGTTCTGATGTACAGTAGAACCTGGAAGCACTGAACTGCGTTCACTACGACAACTGCGTATGACAACAGTTCAAATTGTTAAATAAAGTTGTTATTTTTGTTTTGTTTTTGCGCACAAAAAGTCTTCTCGTCGCTTCATAACATTAAGGTTGAACCACTGTAGTCACATTGACTATTTTAACGATGTCTTGACTACCTTTCTGGACGTCAAACGGTGCAATGAAGTTGCTGCCAATGTGTGGATCAAATACCCTCAGATTTCATCAAAACTCTTAATTTGTGTTCTGAAGATGAATGAAGGTCTTACGGGTGTGGAACGACATAAGGGAGTAATTAATGACAGAAATCTCATTTTTTGGGTGAACTAACCCTTTAAGTCCTTAAAAATCAATGATAATCATAGCTCTCGATATGCATTTACAATATGCATATTCATTTCTAGGTTAACAATCCCTTTAAAGTTGTCTTTAATGCACGGAGAACGCTATCCATTAGCATTTTCATTAGCTTTAATGGCAGTTGCTTTTATATTATATTATATTATATTATATTATATTATATTATATTATATTATGTGATTTATAAACTACCATTCATAAGTTTGGGGTCTGTAAAAGAAGTTTTTGAAAGAAGTCTCTTATGCTCACCAAGGTTATAATTATTTAATGAAAAATACAGTAAGAACAGTGATATTGTGAAATATTATTACAATTTAAAATAACTGTTTATTATTTTAATATATAGTAAAGTGTAATGTATTCCTGTGGTCAAAGCTGAATTTTCAGCATCATTACTCCAGTCTTCAGTGTCACATGATCCTTTAGAATTCATTCTAATATGATGATTTGATTTTAATTAGAGATGCACCGATACTAAATTTCTCCACCGATACCGATAGCCAATTATTCAGAGCGATATCTGCCGATAACGACACCGATAGTTTGGGGGTTCTGCCTTTTATACCTTCTTTTAAATTAATGATAATTTCATTATAATTAATAATTAATCATTATATTTTGAAAGAAATTAAAATAAAAACTTTATTCTCTCCAATTCATCAACTTGTTTCACAGTAATTGGTATCAGTTATAAACACATTACTCAAATTAATGTTAACACACATTAACTAAATTCTGAAGATTAATATTTCTTTACTTTCTGAATGTTATTAATTCATATAATTACTATTAATATTGAACATCAAACTGGTTAGCATTTCTTTACATAAAGCCCAAATGCAGTGCATTTTCCTACCCTCTTTTGACTGACATGATATATCGGCACTGACTATCAGCTGTTTTTAAACTATCGGCCGATACCGATTATTGGCTGATATATCGGTGTATCTTTAATTTTAATGCATCCTTGCTTAAAAAAAGTATGCCTTTTTCAAAAAAACCTTGCTGACCCCAAACTTCTGAATGGCAGTTTATGTTGCCTGCAAAAAAAGCTCAAAAATAACAGTAGTAGATAGTAACAACAGTAACAATAGCAAACACCAAAGTTGCCACAACAGCTCCATCTATGATGCCAACAAAAACACATGGCAAAGATATCTCGCTTTCACTCACTTTTTCTCCCTTCGTGTGCTGTTCCTGTGGTTAAAGTGGGCACATATGTGGGTTTAAGAATAATAAACAGATTAAAGCTCTGTTGAGGTAGGCATGCCAATAAACAATTCATCACACCATCCAAGAACGATCCATTGAAGGTCTTATGACAGAACAGATATAACATCTTGTATAAAGTATACATGTCAATGTATAAATACCGGCACAACTGCAAATGAGCTGCAATATGTTATGTTGTTCCAAACCTGTATGACTTTATTTCTTTAATGGAACACAAAAGAAGGTATTTTGAAGAATACTGGTAAATAAACAGTTTTAATGGCCACTGACTTCCAATGTATGGACTTTTTGTGGCCACGAAAACTGTTTCCAAATATCTTTTTTTTTTTTTTTTTCGTTCAGCAGAAGAAAGAAATTCATACAGGTTTGGAACAACTTGAGGGTGAGTAAATGATGACAGAATTTTCATTTTTGGATGAACTATCCCTTTAATGTGGCTTTGAGTGAAAATATAAAACATTTTTCATCAAAATGTTATTTTATGAAGGAAACTTCATTAAATGGCCATCCTTCTGCTAGAATAATAGTCCTACACTAGTGGATCATGACCCAAAAATGGGTTAAACAAGGTTGATAACTGGCCTCATGGGCGCTGAGCAGTGATATACACTGTAGGTAGATAAACAGGGTTTAGAATCATATAGCATGACTGGAACTATCCATTTTGCAATTCAAAACAAACAACACATTCATAAATGTCCATGTCAATCTGCAAAGTCAGCAAGAAACGTTTCCGTTCCACTGATTTTATAACCCTTGACCCCTCAGTGCACAAACACCACAGAGTAAACTGCACTATATCTGCATCTCATTCACCCTTTCTTCACACTGAAAAAAGCTCTCTATATACTTGTTGCATGAAGACATCTGGCCAACACACGGACCCCACTTAACGACACTTAAGAAAAGGAGGGAAACGAAAATTAACAGGCTTCACAAACAAAGGCCAAATAAAGCGGGTTCCCTCCCTGATCTAATTTGCGGCTGAACAATGATAGAGCAAACATGCCGATGTTTCATTTAAGGGGTGTTTTGCTTTAAGTCTGATTCTGGCTATCAGAAGCTACAAACGCTCTATAACAGGAAAAGGCATGTGTGTAGTTAAATACATCAGTGCCAGATGCCTTTCTGATTTCCTCAGGGATTCCCCTTGTGAATGCTGAAAACACAACTTTAAGATAGGATGAGATACTGAGGATTTTTGGGATCCAAACGTAAACAGGCAGGTTGTAGAAGTGATCTGAAGAGCTTGGTGGAGATCAGTGCTATGTAGATTACTTACAAAATGTAAAAAGCATGGTACTCGCAAAAAATCAAGAAAATTAGATTTAGCCTAAACAATAAGACTAAACATGTTGAGCTATATAACAATAATTTATCTAGTTTTCTAAAATAGTTTTCTGTCTATAAATATATCAAAACAGTTGTTCCCTTGTCTATTAAAACATGTAAATAATAAAGCGTCTTTGGTGTTTCCATGGTTTCTACAAAATAAAACCGGAAAACGAGGAGGGTAACGCGGGTATGACGCAATTGACAGACTCCTCACACATCCCGAAGCCTTGGTTAAAATTGCAATTTTCTCACGACTTACAAATAGTTGCAAACATTTGGAATATTGTAAGTACTCAACTGAACAAAATATATAACACTGGCTTAATGGTTTTTGGATATTTTACTGCAAAATTCTTACATATTGCACCTTTAATTGGACCCCACAAGGACAAAATCTTTTATATGAGACTAAATGTTGACTCAATTTACTATCGTCCTTCCCTACACTATCCCTAAACCTTTTAACATTCTTATAGAAACATAACATTATATATATATATATATATATATATATATAAGAATGTTAAAATTACATTAGGTTTAGGTATAGTGTAGGGAAGGGCCATACTATAGTGACTTTTAAGATTTTGTCAAACATTCTTATATATGATTTTTAAGATGTTGTCTTTGTGGGGTCCGACTAAAGGATCATTTGGACCCCACAAAATAGTATAAACAAGGATGTGTGTGTGTGTGTGTGTGTGTGTGTGTGTGTTCTTGTATATATGGTTTATGAGGACACAAATGTGTATAATGGCATGGGTATTACAATGTAAACATGGTTTATGAGGACACTTCCTGTATCCTTGTAAACCTAATGGCTTAAAAAAACATACTAATTGGTGTTTTTTTGAAATTCAAAAAATGCAGACAGTTTTCTGTGATGGGTAGGTTTAGGGGTAGTGTAGGGGAATAGAATATACAGTTTGTACAGTATAAAAACCATTACGCCTATGGAGAGTCCCCGTAAGCCATATATACAAGTATGTGTGTGTGTGAGTCAGGGGAAACCCCTTCTGGCAGGGAGTCCTGGTGGTGACACAGAGCTCCAGAACAGCAGGCATCCTGCCAGACGGCAACGTGCCAACTCTCTCTCTCTCTCCCTCACTCTCCCCATTCCCTACCGCATCCCTCAAACATTTCTCTCTATTAGAGCGCTTTAATGTCCGTTTTATTTCTCAATCACTCTAATTCTTTCACTCTATTATTCGTTTAATGTTCTTCATAAAATTATTCAAAACACTTACAGACACTGCTGAGAACTGGTATCTTGTTGCATTTTTATTAAAACTACATTTTTGTCCTTGTGACATTTTTTTCTTTGCATATTTGTGACAAACCCTTTGTCTCCATTTCTTAAAATTGCACCAGTAACAAAAACGTGAAAAGACCAATCATGATTTTGTTCCTAATATATGGTTTTTAAGTGGCCTAATGTGGAAAAAAGTAAAAAATTAAATATTTTATACTACAGTTCAAAAGTTTGGGTACAGATTTTTAATAAATCTATATTTTTATTCAGTCTAAAAACAACTGACTAGAACCGTGGCACTAAAAGTAATTAAAATAACCTGATGTCTAAACTGTTGCATTGCTTAAACCTTTAATCACAAACTTGTGCAAACTTTTAATCACCTCTAAAATGTACTTTTTACTTTTACAAGTTAAAGCTGACAATAAAACATAATTACTCACTCGCAGAAACATCTGAACTTCTATTTAGAAGTCTTTAATCAAATGGTGTTTCAAACAAGTGTAGATTTTATTTTAATGAGAAGAAAATATGCACACTAAAATCTGAACGTGCTCTTTTTCTCTGTCAGACGCGGTCAGCAACAAACAATCTCTAAGCTAAGCTTGGTCAGCACCGCTTAAAACAACAGGCATTGTCGCGACCGCCCTTTTGTTTACAGTTATCTGCGACACTTTACAATAGAGCTCACTCTCTCTCTCTCAGCCTTTCCGTCAATCAACTCTAAAGTTAGCTCATTTTTTGTTTGCTGCAGGAGAGATCCCACCTCTCCCTCTTTTCCCGTCAGTATGTAGAAGGATGTGCAAGGAGAGACGAGGAGGAGGGGAGAGCGAAACTTGTAAAAATAACATTCCTGCATAAACAGGCTCTGAAAATGGTCGCCAAGTAGAACGCATTCCTCACATTTCTTTTGATCAGTTTCTGAATCTCACTGTCGGAGAAATGACAGCCGCTGCAGGTTGGCAGACGCGTGTTTGTGAAATAGATAAAGATATCTGCTCATTCATAACCCAAACAGCATCTCTTACGAGAGAACGCTTTCACACTGGAGCTTTAGGTGCGGACCTGAGTCCATCTGAATGTCAGAGTTGAGTCAACTCCAATCCGCTCACATACTCCGGTCTGGATTTTGGGATGTGGAGTGATGTAAACAGTGAAAAGTCCCAGTGCTGTTGGACTGTATGTCAGCACCCTTAGAATCAAGGACCGGAACTAACTGTTGGCCATATAGGCTAAGCAAGATTTTATACTAGTTTTAATATTTTACATCATAATATAAAATATTTTATAATTATTGAAATATAAAATATGTATTATAATTTATATAATTAGTCCAGTCGATAACTACATATAATCACACAACTTTAAAGGGTTAGTTCACCCAAAAATGAAAATTCTGCCATTAACCATCATGTAGTTCCAAAAGAGTAAGACTTTCATTCATCTTTGGAACACAAATTAAGATATTTTTGATGAAATCTAAGTGATTTCTGTCCCCCCCTTTAAAGTCAGCATGAAACAGAATTTGCGATAGTCTTTTCTTCCCTCTTATGACATATGAGTGAAACGGCTTCTTGAACAAGATAAAAATGTAGGGATGGACTTGATTTTGTCTGTCGGGAATTGATTGGCTGGTTAAATGGTTGTGGTTTGCTACTGGTGGATCTCATGTAGACATGTGCCAGTATATGGTAATACGATATATCACTATACTGAATATATGCATGATATTGTTATCATGGGCACTTCAAAATACCGTGAATAATAATTTATTACGAATTATTCTGATTTTTAGAATGCATTTTAAGAATACTTTACCCATCAACTGTTTAAAATGCACAACACCGCTGCATGCTTTGTCGAAGAGGCACGCGCACTGATGTAAACAAACAAACTAGTGAAGGAGACATGCTGAATTAGGGCTGGGCGGTATATCGAGTTTGTACGATATACCGATATATTTTTAATATACAATACGAAATGAGGCGATACCATTTATATTGATATACAGTAGTTTTATCCGAGCGCATCTGAAAAACAGCGGTGGACATCGCAGAGTGCAGCTGTGCGGGAAATGCATAATACAATTTGGCTTAAACATGAGACATGCTTAATATTAAAGGCTTTAAAAATAACTCATACGATTAAGATATAGTTACGTTTAAAGCAGCTTGCCCCTCTGACAGATTCATGTGCTGACAGATTTTTGCACTGTTTAATGCTTTTGTGATGTGGCGTTTTGCATAACTTACATTTCACAGGTATATTCTCCATCTGTAAATGTTAGAAAGTCATACAAATATTTCTATTTTGCTGTCAGGAGTGGACGAGCCTTCTGCTAGCGAATCTCATTCTCCTCTAAACTTCATAGACTTCCTTGAACTTCCTTCGCGCCGGCGCGCGCATTCGCGCCATACAGACGGAGCACAATAGAATGGGATCGCCATAATTCTGACTAAAATATACATTTTGATAAAATGTTTGTTGTTGAACAATAAATGTGCCATATGTAGAATTTTAAACCTACAAGTAAGTGTATTTTTATGATAGCAATAACTATATATATATAATATATAGCTATATAATATAATATAGCTAATTAGTCTAGTGAATTTAACTTCTGCTTTAAAAAGCATCATTTTTATTTTTAGATTGTACTGTTACAATTTTAGAATGTAAAGTAACTTTCTCTTTTTTGCACATACTGTAGGCCTACTAGTGTGCCAGACTACATGGTTACTTTCACTAAATTTGTATTAATAGCTTTCAATATAAACACTGTTTGTAGGACAACATTAGGCAGGATGTTAAATTAAGATTTTTAAAAAGTAAGTACAGATTTTTTTTTTTCTAAATCCAAATAGAAAAATGTAGAAAATACTGAGATATATACCGTATATCGCCATTTAGCCAAAAAATACAGAGATATGACTTTTTGGCCATATCGCCCAGCCCTACGCTGAATGAAAATGCACTTTCACACTCTGACAGCAGATGGCACTGATGCAACAGCAGAAATGCAGTGGTTACCCCGGTACCCCCTGTAAACAAAGCAGCTGCGCTACAGCTACTACAGTATCAATGTTATAAACAGCCATTCAGATTTTTGTATCCGCTATCGTATTCATCACAGCACCAAACACTTAAAGACTTAAGGCTATTTATTTTCAAACTTAAACATTTTTATATTTTAATCTGGACTACAACATGCCCTAGATATTGTTTTATTATGTTCTGATTCTTTATTGTTCAGTCACACTTTAAAATAAGGCTCCATTATTTAACATTAGTTAATTAATTAGTTAACATAAACTGACAATGAAAAATACTTCTAAAGCATTTATTCATCTTAATTTCAACATTTAATAACACTTTATTAAAATCAAAAGTTGTAACTGTATTATTTAATGGACCTGAGCTAAAATGAAAAGTTCAACAAAGAATAATAACTTCTGTAACAAATTTAGTTATTGTTCATTGTTAATGTTAATGCATTAACTAACGCTGACTAATGAGACCTATGGTTCTTTATAATTTTTTCCCACTTAACATTTTTGTATTACTTTATTGTATTTATACGTTCAGAGTTCTTTTTGTTACAAGAAAAAAGTTATTAAACCTGTTATATTCCAAACTTTTTTGCAACTTATTTTAACATCATGATAATACCATAAACCGTGATAAAAGCTTCAGCAATTATCGCAACATGAAATTTTGATACCGTCACATGCCTAATCTCATGTGAGTGACAGGTTGTCCCGCCCTTGGGCCAGTAAACACGTAAAGAGAAGGGAGAGGAAGTTATTTTGATTAAAGATTTCAAGGGCACATAAATTTAAAAAAAAAATGATGTGCATTGATAAATTATAATTTTATATTTATAATAAATATTGAAACATTCCATTAAAAAAAACAAGAAAATGTAAATTTGTGATTAATGTGATTAGTCATGAAAAAAACAAAATAAGTAAATAAGTAAGTAAATAACAGCTTTGTAATCATTTCTCTTTCATGCTGTTGGTTCTTTGTTTCAGAAGCCTCCCCACAGTTCTATAAATGAGCCACATGTTGATTCAGGAATCACTCTGACTGATTCAGTGGATTCATTTAATGAAAGATTCATCACACTGATTCCAACCAGTGAGTCTTATTGAATGATTCATTAAAAGAACCATCTCAAAGGAGTCATTTGTTAACAAATCAGACTACACTCCTCATGCTGTAAGTTCATTTTGCATAAAGCTCACAAGGACAACTTAGTAGAAATAGAAAGATATGCCCAGTGTCTCATCAGATTCGATACAGACTGCAAACTCACATTCACAACAGCACCGCAATAGAAGTGATATTCGAAAATAAATGCAGGATGACAAATTTCTATCACCATATTTCACTGCTTGTCTCCAAATACATTTTTTCAGAGATTTCTTTAAAAAACATCAACAGCAGACAACAGTCACATTCTGTGCGTGTAAAGCTACACTTATGCTTCGTCTGTACCCGAAGCATAAGTGTAGACGTTCTCAGACTGTTCAGAGAGGAACAAGCATGAATTGTGATGCGGTGAGGTGGGGCCCTTGCATTGAAAAATTTCTTGCAGCTTCTCTCATGACAGATAGAGATCAGTTATGCATTACAGGTCCCCTCCTCGCTCACACACACACACACACACGCACACACACACATAAAGACGTGTGTATTGATGTAGGCAACAAAGCTCTGGTGCACGAGTTCCCCGTACTGATGTGCAATGAAAATCCTGCATGAGGATAAAGAGAAAGAAAAAAGGGCCGTACAGAGAAAGAGAGCGATGTGTGTGTGTGTGTCGGGGGGAGGACTCCCCGTAGGCCGTGAGGTGAAAGACACCGAGGCAGAGCAGTTATTCATTAAGACGCTGCTCTCTCTTCCTCTATTCTCTCCTTCCCCGGAGCTAAAAACACTTGTTCTCACTTCAATGGCTGTCTAACCCGGGGTGGTCTTCCAGCCCACTACCTACACCCACAATCAACACCACAAACGCTGCGCTGCAGGACTGTGTGCGTATGTATGTGCGTCTGCAGATCAATTTGTTTTCATGCACAGACATTAAAAAGAAGAAACTTTTGATACTTAGAGAATAAAAATTAGAATATATATATATATATATAGGATCATTTTTTGCACCAAAAAGCAAAAACAAATCAATTATTAAAAATCAGACTTGTATGATTATCAAGACAATTCACTTCACACTTTTTAGTAGAAACACACACCAACGGGACAAACTTGTTGACGTAAGTGTGTGTGTTTGTGTGCATGAGGGTGAGAATGTCTTTCTGTCTGCACGTGTGTTTGTGTGTGTGTGCGTGTGTGTGTCTTGATCGCTATGTGCAGAAAGGTTTTGAGTTTCACGTGAACAGTGAAATAGTTAACAGACTGCTGCCTCAGTCCTGCTCAATTCAACACACACACACTCTTTCGTGACTTAGTATAGTACAATGGTGTTCGCAACTTTCAACTATACATATATTTTAAATCATAAACATATTTTATCTTTTTGAAAGTAGCCTGTGACTAGATTACAGCTTTACACACTCTGGACATTCATTGAACCAACTTCTTGTGGTTGCAAGATTTGTGCTGTGGGCATGAATGACACTACAAATCACATGGTTTGTTGCGGAGAGCTGTGATTGGACTTAAAGGGTTAGTTCACCCAAAAATGAAAATTCTGTAATGAATTACTCAACCTCATGTCGTTCCACACCCGTAAGACCTTCGTTCATCTTCAGAACACAAATTAAGATATTTTTGATGAAAGCAGCATAATTACTAGGGATGGGTAAAAAATATAGATTTCTCGATTTTAATCGATTATCATTTTTACGAACCGATATCGATTCTTAGATCCCAAGAATTGATTAGTCTAGTCTGTTTTCAGTTGATGAATGTACAGAACATGTAGCGCGCCTCCCATCCAATAAATCGCAATAATCTTTGTGTTTTAATACTTTTGATATGAAGCAAAGTCTCAGATTTCAAATGACATCCATCTTATTATGAGATTCAAAAAATAAATGCCGTTTTGGCGCTGTTTAATGTGACATGACAGATCGCTTTAGCGCCTCAGTTAGAGAGAAGCGGCAGCACGGAGCGCATGTGAACATCCTCTCCTCCGCTTTAATACCAGTTACAGCGCGAAATAACCGTGAATAAACATCTGAAGGTATGTTAAAATACACAATACAACTAACCAAAATCCCTATCATGTCTTGTGTAATAGCTCAATCAGTGTTTCAACCTCAGAAAGAAGTCAATAAAACAGCTTGTAAACTATGTCACGTAACATCACATTTACCCCAGAAAAACATATTCAGTGACCATAAACTCATTAGTCAGCTAGAAAAATTAACTCTAGAGAGCAGCATTCTGATAAATATAGCTATGCACCGTTACATATTCATTGTAATGTTCGTCAATATTTAATGCAAGTTTGAATAAATCAGTTATGACCGCCGCGATTTAAATGTTTATATTTAAAAAAAACAAATTGGAGTAGAAATATGATTATGTAATTATGTAAAACTTTATTTATTATTAAAAAAAACATAATTAAGTGTAATTTAAGTGTTTGTATATAAATAAGTTAATTTTAACCTTCAATATTATAGTAAATAGTACCAACTGACTTCCATGTGTAGTTTACAACATTAGTTTAAGAGATTTTTTTTCCTCTAGAAAATTTGCCATGTACTGTAACTGATATACTACATCCAAAATAATCGATATCGAATCGAATCGCAAGCATGTGAATAGAAATCGAATCGTGAAAATACTCAGCCCTAGTAATTACCACATTCAAGGTCCAGAAAGGTACTAAAGACATTGTTAAAATAGTCGACGTTACTGCAGTGGTTCAACCTTAATGTTATGAAGTGACGAGAATACTTTAGTGCACAAAAACAAAACAAAAATAACTTTACTCAACAATTTCTTCTCTTCTCTGTGTTTCTCCTACACTGTTTACGTTGTACCTACAGTGCAGTGCTATCGGGTTCTACGTCAGAACGGTGGCTCATTATTGGCCGGCTCCTGCATCAGCATCACATGCATGTGTCGTGCTGATCACAATAGAGCCTGGAATCACTGAACTTAAACAGCGTAGGAGAATGACCGGGAAGAGAAGAAATTGTTGAATAAAGTCGTTATGTTTTTGTTTTGTTTTTGCGCACAAAAGTATCACTTCATAACATTAAGGTTGAACCACTGCAGTCACGTTAACTATTTGTTAGTCTTTACTACTTTTCTTGACCTTGAATGTGGTAATTATGCTGCTTTATCTTGGGGATCAAAAACCTCTTGGATTTCATCAAAAATATCTTAATTTGTGTTCTGAAGATGAACAAAGGTCTTACGGGTGTGGAATGACATGAGGGTGAGTGATTAATGACAGAATTTTATTTTAGGGTGAACTAACCTGCAAACAACAGTCAAAAACATGCAAAAAATTCCTTATACTTAACTTATACTGAAGTCGAGACCTGAGCCATATCTAGTTACTGGTTGTATTAACCAGTGGTGGTAGGTGCCTTTGACTTTGATATGTGGTTGCTAGGGTGTTCTGGGTGGTTGCTAAGTGGCAATGAACTAAAAATTATTCAGAACATCTTAGCAGCTACACTACTGCTCAAAAGTTTGGGGTCAGTAAGATTTTTTTAAAAGAAACTAATACTTTTATTCAGCAAGGATGCATTAAATTTATCAAAAGTGACAGTAAACATACATATTTACAAAAATAAATAAATAAATAAATGTTCAAATAATTTCAAATAAATGTTGTTCTTTTGAACTTTCTATTAATCAACAAATACTGAAAAATATATCACAGTTTCCACAAAAATATTTAGCAACACAACTGTTTTCAGCACTGATAATAAGAAATGTTTCTCCAAATCAGCATATTAGAATGATTTCTGAAAGATCTGAAAATTAGGCTTTATCATCACTTGAATAAATTGCATTTTAAAATATATTAAAAAACAAAACAGTTATATTAAATTGAAATAATATTTACAATATTACTATTTTACTGTATTTCTGATCAAATAAACACAGCCTTGCAAGAGACTTCTTTCAAACATTTTTAAAAAATCTTACTGACCCCAGCTTTTGAACAGTGATGTACAAAGCTTTTGTACATCACTGTACAAACAAAGCTTTTTGAAGACGCTCTCCCAAGTGGAAACATTCGAAAACAGTTTTTTCACATTCAAAACAGGTACACTGGAAAAAGATGACGCATGTTTAGTCATGTGACTCATATTGTATCTTTCATACCAGTATGTGCCAGCTATGCTATTCACTTTCACCATGTTGCTAAAGCTTGTACTGCTTGTACAGTTTTCATATTACACTCCTGCAAAGATAAAAATTTAAAATAATAAAATTTACTCGCAATTGCTGTCCTGCGGCAAAACATGAGGGCAGCTGTGTTTTAGACCATACATGGAATGGCGATTGAGTGCGACTGGATGCACTAGCAAGTAATGGGATATTTTGCTAATAAAATTATAGAAGAAAAGGTTCTATATAGAACCTTAAAGGGTTCTATCAGGAGCTTCATATATAGATCCTTTTAAAGGTTCACATTACTGGATCATTTTTAATTAATTCATTTTGTTTTCATTTATTCTTAATTTTAATTAAATGTAACATCTCATAAATTTTATCACTATAAAAAATGAAATAACCCGTTAAACATGAAAGTACTATGCAATCATTTAAAACATTTCTTCTTATATCGAACCTTTGTAGCATTAAGGGTTCTTTAAAATATAGTCAAGAACACTAGAGCCCTATACTGAACCTTGTTTTCCAATAGTGCAGAACTTTGTTATGTCCAGTCTCTCGTATCATCTCAGTGAGTTTATTACATTTTATGAATGTGCAGTAAGATGATTTTAGCTAGGGCTGCACGATTTATCGCACAATACGAAAAATAACATTAAAATCGCGTTTAAACGTGATTCTTAGTGCGATTATAAAATCACAAAGGCTGTGATTATTTTTTTTATGCGCAGCTTGTCAATGAAGAATGGCTCCAAATGCTGATCCATCTGAAAGCACTGAGAGTTTGAGTCGCTTATAATGTACATTTGAAAAAGCAACAAGCGTCAGACATATTTCCAGACATAAGAAGCATTTATTAACATCTTGTCCAACAAAAGACAATGTTTAATAACATGTTTTCACTCCAAACTCACTTCTGTGAGATGATGTGGCTTCTTACACAGAATCCTGTGTTTATTAGTCATGTTTAATTAATCAAAGCGTTTCAATCTTCTGTTTATTCAGCTACAGCTACAGTATATGACACGTGTTATCTTCTTCTGCGGCAGAGCATATTTGGAGTTTCTGCGCAAGAGCGCCCTCTGGCTTTCAGATGGAGAAGCATTTACTACGGCTCACAGAGCCGTACAGCTCTGACAAGCTGCGCATTAAATAATCACAGCCTTTGCCAAATCGCATGCGGTTTAATCATGATATCATGATTTTAAACTTTTTCGACACTTCAGTTTGGACGACAAACTTTCGGAAAACACTTGAAAACATTAGTGTGAACGGAGGGAATTTTGAAATGAAAAGGCCATTTTCAAATGTATCTGGCTCAATGCAGACGTCGCTTTCGTGACACACACTTCACTCTAAACTAAAGAAATGCTGAAAGCCCCTTAACATCTCCTTCTACAGTCGTAAACAACAAAAATGGTGCAATCTGGCTAGCTGTAGACTTTCAGATGTTCAAATCAAGCAACCAGACAATAAAAGACATATAGTTGAGTAACTTTGAGAAAAGTCCCTCGCCACAGTCAGTGCTTCCATTCCATAGATCTAAAATGTAGATAAAACTAGTAAAGATAAATCTAGTGAGAACAACCCACATTAAATCTGCCTTTATGAAACCAAAAAACATTTTAAATGAGTCTAGCACCTTCCAGAATGTGATGTAGAGCTGAACAGCTTGAATCTTTAAACATTTTAGTCTTCTCTGCCAATGCCATGTTTGTCTAGGAATATGGAACTGCTTGTTTTGAGGATTCTGTACACTGAAAGAATGTAACTGTCCTCTGAGACATGCCATACTTTTGGACATTAATCAAATATCTCAGCCATGTGGTTGAGGAATGGAGTGGAGACAGGTCCTGAAAAGATTTCCACCCTTACTACCTGGCCATGACCCAGAAACATCAAGGACCTCGTGTCCTTCCAAGGATTTGCAGGTTATGGCAGGAGGTTTATATAGAACTACTTCTATGTTTATTCATACCTGTTGCACATGGATGCAAGGCTGCATGAACCTGGCACGGCACCAGGAACAGAAGAAGATCCTGTGTAAAATTCCATGTCCGTGGTCCCTCACCAACTTCATATTCTTTACAAGGATCTTTAGTGTTTTACCACTTCTTGTATTTACGGGGTGAAATGTACTGCATCGACCAAACAACTTAAAAGGATAGTTCACCCAAAAATGGAAATTCTGTCATCATTTACTCACCCTAAAATTGTTCCAAACTTGTATGAATTTCTTTCTTCTGTTGTATTGTATCGTATATCTTTATTGTCCACCGAGGTGGAAAATTGTCTTTGGCTCACCAGCATATAAAATAAAGTAGTGTTAAAAACAACAAAAACAGAACAAAAAACAGACAAATTCACATTTCCTAAAGATTAAAATTCATGCTGCTGTCATTTAGTTTATCAAACACTTGCGGAATTGAGAATTTTGATAGCATTTGTAATAAATCGCTTAAACACATTTTTATTCACAAGAGGTATTCTGTAGCGCCTACCTGATTTCAAGGGGTCAAATCGGCTAAAAAGAGGGTGATAACTATCTGCAAGAATACTTCTCGCCTTCTTCCTTGCCCTTTCAACATAAAGTTGTCCTAAGGGCTTCTGTGATCTGCCAACAATTTTGCTTGCCACTGACACAATTCTGGTGAGCTTATTCTTAGATCTACAGTTTAAATGTTCAGACCAGGCAGGGATATGATAAAACAGTACACTCTCCACAATAGATTTGTAAACAAGTTCTAAAATATGCTGACTAACTCCAAGGCTACTGAGTTGTCTTAGAAGAAATAATCGCCGTGAACATCTTTTACAGATATACTCAGAGTTATCGACAAAGCTCACCTGTGAGTCCAAGATTGAGCCGAGATATTTAAAATTCTCCACGATTTCTACTTGTTGACCCACAAGTGAAATTGGCAGGATTGTCATGTCTTTTTTGTACACATAATTAATTCTTTTGTCTTAACAACATTAATTACTAATTGGCTAAAATGACACCAAGTTTCAAGGGCCTTAGTGTGAGACAAACAGGCAATGTCATGCAGAGAGTTAGTTTTATCCAATAGGCCATAACTAAGGCATATCATCGTCATAATCTAAAATGTTCCTCCTGAATCGAAAACTCATTAGTAAATAAAGAAAAAAGCACAAAAGAAGATATTTTGTAGAATATGGGTAACCAAACAGTTGATGGGCTCCACTGACTTCCATAGTATGGGAGAAAAAACCACAATGGAAGTCAATGGGGTCCATCAACTGTACAAAAGCAAGAAATTTCAGCAAGGGTTATGCATTCTAGGAAATTAAGTGTGCTCTACAAAATTCTGTCATTTGAACTGTCTGTCAAGCCCACGTCTTGATGAACTTTTATTTTCTAGTTAAAAATGATTAGTTATACAAGTTTATATATGTTTTTTTAATTCTACTTCATCACAGGCCATTTACAATTTCACATCCTGCTTGCTACTTCAGTTTAAATCCAGTTATTACTGGAATGGAATTTAAACATATTCTAAATTCGATTCTGAATGGCGCACAACCCTGGTTGTCAGTAACTGTGTGAAAAAGATCTATGTGGAAAAAAAAAAAAAGTTTTGTGCTCCATGGAAGAAAAATTGAATCAAACAGGTTTGGAACGACATTAGGGTGAATAAATAATCAGAATTTTAATGATTTCTTTAATGCTTTAGAAAAGAAAGGCTCTGAGGAAACCTGCAAGACAGCAACAAGTTTATAGTGTTGCAGAAACTGGAGCTAAAAGTGGTTTATATAAGGGTCAGAGAGTTTCTCTTACAGTGCAGGGTGTAGAAAAACAACGATAAACTCAGACTACTGTAATGGCTGATGAAGCTAAACAAATGCCTGAAAGTGATGATGAGATTGACTTTCCACATCCCTCAGCAGACATTTTAACTCAAGGTGGACAACAGCTGAATGAGAGGAAGGATCTGCAATGCTAGCGGCACTAGCAGTGGGGGAAGTTCAACAAGAGCACGGTACGGAAGTTGAGTCAAGAAGTGTGCATGCTAAATCCTGAAACTTAAATGGCACAAATGGACTGAGTATTTGGAGAAAAACAACAGTGGAAGAAGATACTAGTGGAAAAATTGCAATGGGTGAGATTAAACTATGGACACATGCAAAAGCCTGTGGAACAAACTAAAAAAATTAATCTGAAGAGACAACAGGAGAAAAAGCTCTGAAAGGCATGAACTAATACAAGATGAAGAGACAGAACTGAAGAACTGCTTTAGACGACAAGGAAACTGACAAACCCAACTCTGGGAAATGCCCTTGTGTTCATTAAGGATTTGGAATGGTTTAACCCACTATTTCGTCACTTTCTAATGGAGACCGGGGACAATTGTGCTACACTTCAAAATCACAAATAAGCTGTTGATGACACTTATGCAGCACATGCTCAGTGGAGTTATTTCTCTGCCTGAAAAAAAGAAGTGTGACCATTTCATTTTGTGAGAAATTTTCAAGTGACAAAAAACCCAATTCATTTCAACTAATCATAATGTAGGTCCCACTTAGACTTTTGCTTTAATGACACTCAGAGAACTAGTGACAAAGGTAAAAACGAAACGGATAGTTCCGGTCCTCAATTATGATTGGATGAGCCACACTACATCAGTATTACTGCGCCACTGTGTCTGTGTGATTTACAGTGAATTTAGAACAGCTAAAGGGGGTTTTTAGGTGAGCAACTGCCCTTATCTGTTCTAAATTCACTGTAAATCATGGCTTCTTGGGGATTTTTGCTTTATTTTGTCTCACACACTCATCGTTTCACGTACGAAGAGATTGGTTTATCCGCTGGGGTCATGTGGGTTACCAGCTTGATTGTTTTGTGCTGTTTGTGACGCATCAACTTTTGGGAGACTTCCATCATATGAACTCACAGAAATGGATTATATATTTCTAATAGTGTTCATCTGAAGTCAGTCAGTCATATAGGCCTACATTTGGAACAGCATGAGGGTAAGTAAATGAGAGGATTTTCATCTTTTGAGTGAAGTATTCTTTTAGTGTTTTTGAAGAAAAAAATTGGCTTCACCAAGGCTGCATTAATTCGATCAAACATATATGTGACAATGGACCACAAAACCAGTCATAAGAGTCAATTTCATTTAATTGAGATTTATACATCACCTGAAAGAATAAATAAGCTTTACATTGATGTATGGTTTGTTAGGATAAGACAATATTTGTCCGAGATACAACTATTTGAAATCTGGAATCTGAGGGTGCAAAAAAAAAAATCTAAATATTTAGAAAATCACCTTTAAAGTTGTCCAAATGAAGTCCTCAGCATTGCATATCCACTCACAAAAAATACATTTTTGATATATTTATGGTAGGAAATTTACAAAATATCTTCATGGAACATGATCTTTACTTAATATCGTAATGATTTTTGGCATAAAAGAAAATAGATAATTTTAACCCATACAATGTATTGTTGGCTATTGCTACAAATATACCCGTGTGACTTATGACTGGTTTTGTGGTCCAGAGTAACATATTAGAAAACAGTAATATGGTGAAATATTACTACAATTTTAGATAACTAAATATTTTGATTTAAATATTCACATTTTTAAATGTAATTAATCCCTGTGATCAAAGCTGTATTTTCATCATCATTACTCCAGTCTTCAGTGTCACATGATCCTTCAGAAATCATTCTAATATGATGATTTGCTGCTCAAGAAACATTTATTATTATCAATGTTGAAAACAGTTGTGCTGCTCAATATTTTCATTGTAATTCCTTGATGAATAGAAAGTTCAAAAGAACAGCATTTATTTGTAAAATAGAAATAGAAATCTTTTTCTAATTTTCTAACATAAGTGTTAGTGTTTTTACTGGCAATTTTGATTAATTTAATGCCTTGCCAGATTTCTTTAAAAAAAAAAAAAAAAAAGTATTTTGTCACATATACATTTCTTTTACCAATCGACTGCAGTTAGATTTGTCTGTGAGTTTAAAAGAAAACTAATTTCTTAGATTGTGTTTGTCTTTGCCAAACAAATGGGTAAGTTTTGTACACCGAAGAGAGAAAAAGCTAATGTGCAAAAAGACCTCGTCAAGGCAGCTGAACAGTTATTTAACATTCATGGAGACACTGTCCATGTAAATAAACAGTTGTTTATCTCTACATTTATTTCAGCAGTTCAATCTGAACAGAGCTGGCTCAAAAAACCTAGTGAATTTACAAACAATTTCAAGAGACATTACAAACCACTTCTAAGAACATAACAAATGATGCAGAAAAAAAGACAAACAGAAACTTTGGCTCAAGTGGACTTTTGTGATATGAATTTACCTTATTTTTTTATTTCATTTGATTGCCTTTTTGATTTAATCTTGAACAAAACTATTAAATATTCCTTAACCCAAGTCTTTTATAATATAAATTACAGTTACAGCAGAACAGCTGGGTGATGATTTACATGACTGTTCAATCGATGTATTCCTGTACTGAACATAAATAAACAGCATCTAGTAACTGGAGATAAATAACATGAAAAATCTGTAACACTAATATAGTATAAAGTGTTACCATCTAAGATCAGCTCATGAGCCGCTAGTGAACTAGACAACAATCTCATCCCAAACGCTGTGCTCACTATTATTAGTGATCGTATCGAAAGACGAAGAACATCTGCCTCTGGTTAAACACTTTCATCGGATAAGATCCCACTACAGTTACACCCGAAGAGCCGGTCTGGACTGTTTGCGGCGTACGCTGAAAAAGTGCACGGACATGGAATTTTCTCTCTCGCCAGCGTCCGGCAGCCGAGGTGTGTGATAGAGAAAGACATGTGCTGTGAGTCAGCTGCTCGCTAAATGAGGGCATTCAACCACATGGTCGCTGAGAAATATCCCTTCTGCCGCCTGATTGGCCAGCCTTCGGCAGGGGAGGGAGGGGCTGGCCGAGCGGCCAGGGAGGAGTCATGTGACCAAATCTAGCAGAGCGCTCGATAATGGGACCCCCATTCGCAGCGGGGAGAGAGAGAGAGAGAGATAGTGAGGGAAAGAAAGAGAGAGAACGGCCTGGACGAGAACCAAAAAAACCCCTCTACCACACACAGGCTGTGTATTGTTGCCTATTCACTGGACTCCATCTCGGGCCACTTTATCATTCAATTAGGACAGCTTTCACACCACACAGCAGAGAAAAGGGCCCTTCAATCAAACTGAAAACTTCACGCTGCCACTGGAGGGCACACAGAAAGAGACCCACAGTCCTCTCTCTACTTTCATTTCTCTCTCTCTCTCTCCTCCTGTTGTTGTTGTTCTGGACTTTGTGAAGAAGAGAGAGGGAGGGAGAGCGAAAGAGAGGAAGAAAGCAAGCAACAGAGGTCATTTGTTAACACCAGAGCTTCTCTCTCTATCTCTCTCTCTCTCTTTCATTTCTTTCCCTTTGTTCTCTCTTTTTTTCTTCTTCTCTCTCCATCCCTTTTGAGAGGAAATCAGCATCTACAATTTTGCAGTGTTGCCACTGGAGTGAGCTGTGGTTAGCCTGAGAATACATGGAAGAAATAGAGAAAACACATTTTAAAATTGTCAGAAAAATGTCGCCACAGGTACGTTTGTGAGCCTGGGTTGGAAAAAGATCGATGTTGAGTGTTACTGTGGAGCATCTAATGCAGAAAAACTTCAGAATATACAGTAAAAAAAATAATAAAAAAAATAAAAAATTGTTAAATGCAAAAATAATTGTATTTTGTTATTTTTGGCAGTTTTTAATATGCAGTTACTTTGAATGATTACTACCTGTCCTGACCCTTTAAATAGTTATTTTAAATATTATATTATATTATATTATAGGGCTGGACGATTAATCGAAAAGTAATCGAAACCGAAATTCAGAACCTCTAACCGACGTAATTTTCCCATGTCGGTTATTTCGTTTTTTTTAATCCTGTTAATACTTCCTACTTTAAAACATACTAGCGCGCGTGTTGCCACGTGACTCCGCCCCGTCCAGTCAACACGCAGGTGAATACAGAGATGGCACGTGAGCGGTGAGCCTCGGGTCTTCACTAAACTTTGTCAGTTGTATGTGTATTACGGTTTGCCAGTTTAGACATTCAAGCGATTTAGACGATCGGATGTGTATTATTATATCGAGCTACCGTGCTCGCGCAGCTGCACTGTGTCACGAACACTCATACAAACAGTAGCTGCACAAAACGTGAAGATCGCGAGCACTGAGAGGAGCAGAAACTAGTTATCAGCGCTGTCCTGTGATTTATCACTAAAGTAGCTTAGAAACTCAAAACTTATTATAGCATATATTTTTCTACTTTTGAAGTAACTATTTACAACCCACAGCTTCACAATTGATAGAGAGACGGTATGACTAATTCACACACGCAATCGCTATCATTACATAGGCCTACTGAACTGTGCTAATTTATCTTTATCTGATTTACAACAAGCAGAAACCTGTAAGAAATGTTATGAACCATAGATAAAATAACTGCTGAAAGTGAGCTGTTATCACTCTTTCAAAAGGAAAAAATATCCCACCTCTAGTCAAGCATATTTACAGTACAAACCTTGTAAGTGAACTATGAGGGCAAACAAACAAACAAACAAAATAATAATTCATTAATCGTAATCGAGGTAAAATGTTCAATTAATCGAGGTTTTGATTTTAGGTCATAATCATCCAGCCCTATTATATTGTATTATGTTATATATATATTTTTTAATTTAATTTAATTTTATTATTATTATTATTTTTTTTTTTATTATTTTTTCTTTTCTTTTATATGTAATTTTGTTTCATTTAATTTGATGTAATTTTTTATTTAATTTAATTTCTTTTTAAATGACTTCAGCCATAGTCACATTTGTACAGTTTATATTGTTCTTACTTTTATTACCATTACTGGCACCTTATTTCTCCCTATCAATACATTTTGTGTGTGTGTGTAGATATACTACTGTGCTTGTCATTTTTGGAAAAAATTATCAACGAAGTACTAGAAATTACATTGAGAGTTAGAGAAAAAGAGAGAGAAGTGAAGCATGCCTCTATAAATGGATTTCATTTATTTGTCTGTTAATTCTGTCTGTTTAAGTGTAACAGAGATAGTGAGAGCACAGTTGTGGAGCATTAGTAATGTGCATGACCATAAAGTAGTCACATCATGATACATGACTCCTTTCATTTCATTATTTGTCTTTCCTCCTCCACTCATTTGAGTGAACACAGACACCGAGAGCTTCTAGCGATTCTTCTCTCGGTTGCAGCTGAAAACGTAACAATGGATTGGGCAGACCACACACCTGACTGCACACAATGAGACGGCAACCTCCTCGCTCTCATGTGCTGCCAGGAAACATTTCTCCGTCAAACTCACATTATGTCATCAGAAATTAATCTACAACTTTAAATATCTCCTGTTTAAACACAGTAAGTCTCTCTGATTTTGAGTTTCTCTCTCACAAACTTTGCACTTGCTTACAGGTCCCATGTCAGACTAAAGAAAGCCAAATTATACCAGCATGAAAACTTCGAGTAAAAACACTAATGCGCAAATACACACATTAATGAAGAGCTGTGGGCAAAGCTCCAGAACCATAAAGCCAGTTTATAGAGCTTCACAACGTGAATGAGGGGGAGAGAAATAAGAAAATATTTGCCAGAAATTGTCCCTAAAGACCACAAATGACAGACTGCAAATGCATTCATAAAGCCCCAGAATAAATAAAAAGAGACTGTGAGTGCTAATAAAAAAACCTATCACCTTTTATAAATACTAATTTGCTGAACAGTAAGTGTGAAGGCAGGTAAAAGCCTGATTGAACAACAACAAGAAAAAAGTTAATGATAAATATAAATAATAATAAATATAATAATTAGTGGTTCAACGGATCACAAAACTCATGTTTCAAAACATATTATGGTTGTTGAGTCACAGATCAAATCATTTTTCAGATCAGCAAGAGAAACAATAATGGTTTAGGGGCAAATATAACTTTGCTTTCCATTTATTACTTAAAGCACATTTTAAGTACTTTAGAGCAAAGTTTTAAGTACACAGCAAAAACTACTAGATTAACTAATGAAGTTCCAACCTTATTAAAGGCAAGTGAACAGTCAGTAAAAAAATAAGAACAAATAATATACTAATTACAAGCATAGATAAATACAATATAACAAAGTTATAATAAAGTAAGGTCTAACTGTAGTATTCAGGTACAGAGATGTAATAAATGGAACAAATGTAAAATAACATTAGAGTTCACTGTATAAATTAAAAGTCACCGTGATTTTGCCAAGTAAAACATATTTTGTTGATCCTGGAACAACATTCCTGTCCAAAACATTAGTCCTAACCCTATCCCTACCCTTAAATCTAACCATACCTATAACTTATCCCTAAAATCAGAGGGAACTGACAGGTGAATAACACTGATAGAAACACCTAACCCTGGCTGTTAGCCTGGAATAAACTGTAAACTTGTCCTTCAAATCTGATTGGTTGACTGGAATGTTGTACTTTGTGAAATCAGGCTCACCATAAATTAAATACAGATTAATGTCTGTTAAAGCTGTGCTTTGTTGTTTGATTAACATTAATGACACACACAGCAGCAGGTATTTATAGGCTGCTGTCACTTTAAGACCTAATGCACGGATCCAATATAACGATACACATCCGATTTCTTCCTTAACTGTTTATATTCACATAACCGACTTATGAATACTTGCCGAGATGGGTATTCTGACATAATTTTGTGTCCATTCAAGCGCAAGGAGATGCGAAAGAAGAATGGTGTTCAAACGCCTCTCGCTTCGGGTGTGTGCGCACAGATAACAGCACACGAGTACCGAATTGAGTTCTCTATTGCCTCTTCTTGCACTGGAATGGTTTAAAATCACTTAAATGTGTAAACTGGCAAGATGAAATGACAAACTTTCACTTTGTGATGGTCAAACTTTGCAATTAATCCACAAATCACATGCGAACCATGGGTCCATACAGATTACGGATCAACTACAATCCATTTAACCCCTAATAAAAATAATATTGAATATATCCTATATTAAGTAAAACTATATAATATATACAGTTTGTAGCTTTCAAGAAAATAATAGTTTTCTCAAGACACAAGGCACAACTTTAAAGCCAGTGGGCCAGTGGTTTAAATTTTTACTTGCCCTGCCAAAATTTTCACTGGCCCACAATAATTTTTTTTTTTTTTAAAAAGTAAAAGAAAAGAAAATGGGCCTATAAAAGAAGCCTAGTTATTGTTTTTGTTGTTTTTGATACATGTGACCTTAATAAATAAGGTTATGACACCAAAAGCTACTAGATTAACTCACTTAAATTTTAAATATTGTTAGACAAATAAACAGTAAGTAATAAAATAGGAACATATAATCAAATTACAAGTAATAGCCCAAATAAACACAACTGAATAAAAATAAATGAAATAAACGGTGCTTTTTTAGGTTTATATGTAGGCTTTAACAGGAGGTTTTCAGATACAGAAACTATATAAATATAGATTAAACTTTATTAAAAGTTTATCAGTCAAGAGCAGTTACAGATGCATAAATGTTTTGAAATGTAAAACATATATTTAATTTTTATATTTGAAAATATAAAACGTTAAATACGGTTATTTGAAATACCCGCCAGGAGGTGGCAGCAAGTCCCTGTTAATAAGCAAGTCATTGAGATTCAACCGATTCATTCAAACGGCTGATTCATTCAGGAAGTGTTGCTCAGAGATGCAAAACTACGGAGCCCCAGACATGACATGCAGGAAAAAAATAGTAGGTTAAATCGTGCGCACGATTTACTAATTTGTTCCCTCGATTTACTAAAACGTGCGCACGATTTACTATTTCGTTCCCTCGATTTACTAAAATGTGCGCATGATTTACTATTTCGTTCCCTCGATATATAAATCATGCGCATGATTTAGTAAATCGTGCGCACGATTTTAATTTTTTTTTCTTGCATGTCATGTACGGGGCTCCGTACAAAACAATTCTGTGGACTTTGTTTGGAACTATTTTCATTGGCGAAACAAGCGATTTGGTGTCTAGAATGTAAGTCACTTAATATAAACTTCTTTTTTTATTAAACTGTATGTTGTTTAAAATCAATATCACATTTGTAATCATGCTTATTTTTGGATAAAAATGGCGCTCTTCGTGTAATATTGGTTAACAATATTAAATTATATAAATATAAAAGACATACAGGGGCAGTTTTGCTACTTATCCTGAATTCTGGGGGCATTTTAATAGACTAAATCGCGCAGTGAAAGCATGCACTCTAAATATGCACATGCACTAGTCTAACCGACTAGACTACATCACGTAGTAGTGTATGCGTGCACTCAATGTGTGTGTTTTTGTTTGTTTTTTGTAAAGTGAGGGACATACTCTATAATGTCAGATCGTTAAATCAACAATTGCGATATCATAGACGATATATAATGCACATCGCACACCCTACAGCATCGGGCAAGTGAGCGTTCCGTCAACTGTCCCGAGCGTCGTTCACACTGAGCGTCGTTCACATCGGGCAGTACTTGTCGAACCCTGAACTTGCTCATATATGTGTGAATAATTAAGTTTATATTGTTGCTATTTTGACTATTGCATAGTAAAGATTATTCAAGGCCAGCCCACACCTAAAAAGATAACAATATTAGTCTCCACACCAGCGGACAATTACACTTTGTTAATTTTAAGCATGCACACCGCTTTAAATGCTCGAGCTCTCTAAAGAAGGATGGATTCTGATTGGCTGTCAATGTTTATATTGTTCATCAACTAGAAAAAAAAATTGTTCGGAAAGTGATTCCAATGATATTGTTTCTCTATGCTGTTACCGTTATAGTTGTGGTGTGAACTCAGCTACTCTTCTTTTTAGAACAATATTTAGAACGTTATTTTTAGCGTTATTGTTATAGTTTTCCTCTCTGGTGTGAAACACTGCAAGTCATGGTGTCACACACCAGCTTCTTATAAAGAACCTTTTGGTAAATGTTTGTTAGATGGCCATTATAATTTATTTAAATACATGTCTGTATGATTACCAATCAATCATTAGCATACACAGCTCTTTTTTTCCCTTCTTCACTTGCAGAATCTACCGGTGAACGAAAGAATCTGTGAAAACACCTGACTCCTGACATTTCACTGAATGACCAGCACATCTTAAACATCAATAAACAACTAAACAAATCTAAAATGTTCCTTTCACTGCTTTAGTTATTTGCGTGATGCAACTCAAACAACTATATGAATCATAATTATTTTTCTCCAGCCCTCTTCAATGACTCTCTCCCTCATCATCCAGCTTTCTTTTTCCCCTCTGTGACTGAGTCATCTAATCACGCTCAAGGTCTTCTGGATTCTCCGTATATGACTGTGCATCTCTGAGCAATGTGGCAGCCATTTGAGCTACACAAAGTTTTCAATATTTATCATCTAATTTCACATCCTTTCCATATGACTGTTTTTGATGGTTTGTTTTCTCACAGTGTAATTATATAACCATTATATAGTTTTACTAATATAGCTGTCAAATCCTTTATGTACATTTTATATCAGCTTTTAAGTGTCATACAAAGAGATTTTGTACTCTTACTAATCAAAAACAGTTCACAGAGAAGTAAACAGCATTATGCCGAAGACTACAAATAATATTTATAATAAATACTGATGATGAATACGCTATTTTATACTCACAGATCATAACATCATGTTCATTTTTATTAACATCGTTAGTAAAAAGTTATGTCGCCCAAGTGGATGTTCATTCATGAATTGTTGTGCATTATCAAACTGGCCGTGTGATCAGCCAATCACAGCGACAGAAGTTCTCTTCTCACGTGACTTTTACGTCTGTAATTCACTACTCCTTCCTTACTCAAGGGAGGAAAAGGAGACCTTCCTGATGTTGCTGTAATACTATTCATTTTATTTCTATTATGGTCAATCATTTTCTCACCCAAATTTTGACAGATTTTTTGATCCAACACTCTAAAAATGGTGCTATATAGTACTAAAAGTGGTTCTTTGGCTTGTAATCATAGGGGAACCACTTTAAGTGCTGTATAGCACCAAATCTTGGTGCTTCAGTGGTTCTTCACCAGTTCTTTGGGATGACTGAGGTGCTATATAGTACTGCTACCGTATACAGAACCTGTTAAGCCCCTGTATGGTTCTTCAGCGGTTCTTCACCGGTTCTTTGTGATGACTGAGGTGCTATATAGTACCGCTACTGTATACAGAACCTGTTAAGCCCCTGTATGGTTCTTCAACGGTTCTTCAACGGTTCTTTGGGGTGGTTAAGGTGCTATATAGCACAACTGCCATACAAAGAACCTGTTAAGCCCCTTTAAAGGTTCTTTACGAGCACTGTTGGTGCTGTTTAGCACCATTTTTGTTGAAGAAATAAAATGCGATATGGCACCTCTTATGGGTTCTACATAGCACCATTTGACAAAGGAGCTGTAGAGCACCTTTAAAGATATGGTGCACCAAAAGTGGTTCCCCTATGATTACGAGCCAAGAACCACTGTTAGTGCTATATAGCACCTTTTTTTTTTTTTTTTTTTTTTTAGAGTTAAGGCTGATCAAACTCTGTGCCTGTCATTTAAAAGATTCACCAGGAGAAAAAAAATAAATAATAATAATAATGTAGTAATAACTAAATTATCAAATTTTATTGAAGTCTAAAATAGTATTTAACATTACAGAAGCTAAATGCATTAGGTTACACCAACAACACCAACTTTTAGATCAGGTCAAAATAGCTGCTTAAATGTAACAATTACAGATTGAGGAATCGTTTTCATCTGGTTTCTGGTGAGCTTCAAATATAATTTACAAATTTAATGGCACTATTTTCACTATTTTTACAGAAGCCATTATAACATCTTTCTTAACAGCATGTATCAGGTAATCGTATTAGATGATTAAGAATTTACTGCACAGTACATTTTCTTAAGAAAGACAATAAATTCACAACAAAGATAGCAGAGAGACAGTAAACGAGTGAGAAAGTAGCTCGGAGGGGAAGAAGACCCATCTTTGGGGTGGAAAAATGGACGAGGGGGATCTGAAGGAAGAGAAGGAGGGGTTGCAGCATAAGTGGTGTTCAGTGATGGATAGACTCAGGCCTTGAAAAGCCACACCTGGCTGACTGCTTTCAAAAGCACAGCTTTGCTCATGTACAGTGGCACTATGCGTTTCAAACATCTAGCGTCTTCTTACTATCTAAAGACGCCGCATACTACAAGTGCAGTCAGAATGCGTGCCAGGGAAGGGAAAAAAGACGCTCTTGTGAGTGTGCAACTTGGTTGCGGTTTGTTTGGACTTGTTTTGCAAATCTGTCAAGAACATTAGAGTGTATTTACACATGTAGTGTTTATGTGTGGGTTTCTTTTCTATTACTCTTTGTTCGCTTCACTTGATGATCACTTTCTCCTGCAATTAATGAGCTTGGATTTGCAATCGCTGGGATTGTTTTTATACCCCTTCTGAATGCCATTTTCTACTCACAACATATAGTTTAGAGCTTTTATAACACGTTCATTTGTTAGAATTATACATTTTTCTTTCTTTTTTTTATAGAGTCTTCATATGTGCTGCATATCAAAAGCTTATTGATGAGGGAACTGAAAATAAATACTTCAGAAAATGTTTAAGTAATGTGTACAGTTAAGTAAAATACATCAAATAAGTAAGAAATTCATAATAAACAATTCGATTTATGAATTTCCACACTGTAAAAACTACGTAACTTACTTTCAGGAGCTATGTGATTTGACCGTTAAAAATAATGTTTGTTTTGAATAACTTTTTAAATATTATAACTTTTGTCATATAATTTTGGTTAGAAAAACAGTTGATTAGTTTAGTTTACCACATGAAGCACATTTTTTAGGTTACCTGTCAAAACATTTTTATAGTACAATCCAAACAGATTCAAATCAGTTTCTGGGAATGTTTCAATTTAATCAACATCTTTTACATTCTAAAAAATCTTTGTGTAAGAGTACAATATTTGTCAATGTTATTATCAATCTTGGTTTTTTGATTACATATTCATAAAGCTGTAACTATAAGTTAACCATATCTGCAAAGTTTAAAATATTCTATGTGAAAAAGAGTATTTTAATGTAAAAACAAATATGAGGATGACCATAAATTACAAAAAAGTTTTCACAAACAGTAAAAGCTTCAGTTCATTTCTACATCTATATGCATTAATTAATATCAGTAATACACATTTAACATGCAATCTACTGTTTTTAATTTTTAATATTGCATTTAATATAAAAAACTAGTGAAATTCTACTTCTACAGTCATACAGGTCTACAGATTTTCCAAACCTGAAACCTGAACGAACGATTTGTTTTTCTGACAGTTCTGACATGAATCATTTTCTGATAACAATCAAATCTGATGTGTTGAGATGCTCGGAGGCGTTACAATGCCCTCGTGAACTTGGCCTGATTTTATCTCTCTTTCTATCTCTCCTCCCTTTTTTATGGGGCGACTGAGTGACCAGGTCAGCTACTGTTGATTATTCCCACATAAACACTCCCCAGTGCCCATTTTAGACCTGGATTGAGCCAAAAAACAAACACGCATTACATGCTCACGACTGCAAATACAATCAAACTCCTCGGCTGATCCACAAGCCCATATTATCATCACGCAACACTGCAAAATAAATAGCTATCTTACAGTAACTTGGCACAAATTTCAGGCACAGCGTCGTCCCCGTTCACTCCTCACTGCTATAAGTGCAGGATATAAGGACTCAGATGAGGGCTGATCCCCATTCTACACTGGGTATTAAGTAGCGTTTGTGCTCTCCAAAGCCTGTCCTACCTATTAACCCCTCTGATGTGCTTTCTCATGATAATCAGCTTGTTACCCACCGAGGAGCAAGGAATTGTGGGATGTTTTTAGAGGAGAAACCCCCCTTGATGCACATGCTCTCTCTCTCTCTCTCTCTCTCTCTCTCTCTCTCACACACTGAATCAAGCATGTAAGACTCCTTTTCAGAAAGCCCATGAGCATCAATATGAAAAATAAACTGCTGAAACATTTGTTTAAAACGCCACACAACATCTACATCTCTCAAAACAGACAAAAAAAGCAGAATCATCTTAAAAGATACCACATGTCGAGGAAAATGTTTGAAATAAGGTGTCAAAAAAAGATAAAAAAAAATACAACTAATATTTAAGTTCATTACTCAATTCTGCTTAATTTATTAACACGCAAGAACACTTCACATGGAAATAAATGAGATGTAATCATCTAAGATCCTCAGAAGCAAAAGATCCTCATAACCAGAGCCAATGCTGAAAAACTACACGGTCTCATACATCACAATATGAGTTTCAACATGCAATGTCAATAACAAAAGCACTGTCTCGTGACGATCTCACTTCCATTTCCTTATTATGAAGCTCGAGGCAGTGGAAGTGAGGGCCATGATGGAGCACAACCACCAAACAAGAGCTCGTCACAACCTGTTCTTTATCAATCACTATTTACAAACTCTTTATCCAGTGAGCTAAAGTGAAATGTTTCATTTAGATTCATCATTTCAACACACAAAGCAACAAATTTGGCACAACAAAAACAAGAGATTTAACAAAGCAAAGCCAAAGCCAACACTTTATACTCTATAATGCAGGTTTAAACCATCAACACATATATTTGGGAAAGAGATATCACACGGCTACAGGTGTTTGAGCATGTGGATATAGTGCTGCAATCACACTGACTGGTGAATTAAAGATGGGTCGCAGTTATGCTCATACAAAAGCAATGACAAATGAACTTTGATTTCAGTTTCTGTCCCTTACAAATCACTTCAATGAGCTCTCTCACCGCAATGCATTTATTAAACTCGTCACAATCATTTCTGCAAATTCTTATACGTTTTCAGCGTTTCAACTGCGTTTTCGTTATTAGTAACAATATTCAAAATCTGCAGATTGTAACTTTGAATTTACACCATATTTAAAACAACAATTAAACTTAAGTTTTCCATTTTAGAGGGTTGAATTTTTGAGGGTTTTTAGAGCTACAGGTGTTTTGAGCATGTGACTAGAGTTGCAATGATCTTTACACATGATGATTAGTAGATTTGGTAACACTTTAGTATAGGAAACACATAATCATTATTAACTACAACTTTTCCCTCAATAAACTCCTGATTACTGCTTATTAATACTTAGTAAGGTAGTTGTTAAGTTGAAGTATTGGTAGGATTAAGAATGTAGAATAAAGCATTAATATGTGCTTTATAAGTACTAATAAACAGCTAGTAATATGCATGCTAATAAGCAACTAGTTAAAACACCCTAAAATAAAGTGTTACCCTTTAGTTTATTAACTATTTGCTTATTAGCATGCATATTACTAGCTGTTTATTAGTACTTATTAAGCACATATTAATGCCTTATTCTGCATGACAATATTCTACATCCCTTTATCCTTAATCTTAACAACTACCTTACTATTAATAAGCCGTAATTATGAGTTTATTGAGGCAAAGGTCGTAGTTAATAATGAGAATTGGACCCTAATCTAAAGTGTGACCGCAGATTTTATAAACATATTTGTGACCAAAAATGTTATCCCTTAAAAGCCTTCAGTGAGCTCACTACACTGTAAACATGTTTTCATCATTCTTACAACATATTTGTGTCCATCAGTGAGCTAAATTAAATGGTTAGAAAAGTGTAATAAACTCATCACCACAAGTTTTGCTTTGATTTCACTCACAAACTGAATGTAGAATGTAAACTTGTGTTTTCAATTTAGTGGTTAAATTTGTTTACAGTATAAATAAAGTTCACCGATGCCTCAGAGTTGAACACGCACACTGGGATTATTTCTTAGCCGAGATATTCTTAAAAATGTGCCATATATGTAAATGAACATTAAAATGAGGTGCCCCACACCTCAACCCACCGCTTGACACTCTTGTTTGTTAAGTAGCTCTTGATTGGAGCACACAAACAAACAGTTTTTCACACAAGACGGCATTATACAAAAGTCACAATCCGCCCAGGAACATCCGATCTGTGGCAAACAAATGACGAGCAGCAGATAAGCCAGAGCAGCATGGAGGCAGAGCAACAGAACGAGACAAACTAGACAAAAAATAGTTGTATATTTACAGCCCAGTGAGATTTTCTCATATCAACGAGTGAACTATTAATAGACAAACTCGTTTGTATAAACTGAATGTCTGAAACTCAACAGGAACGGTACTTCAGCTCGTGTGTGTCTACAGCACAGGCATACTAAATATTCAGAAATTACTCAAAATTCAACTATTTGCTCTAAAGTCACACTGAACCTCAATAGACACGGCCGAGCCGATAATCGATCAAATGCAAATGTATCGGTTTGTAAACAAATTGCAACCGCGCTGTATTTATCGATGAAGTTTGCGAAGCGCGAGCGAACGTGCAATTAAAAAATTAAATACCCGGAGCCTCAAACAATGTTTTACAAAAATAAGCCAAAAATAAATGACGTCGGCTCGGGAGAAAATATCAAGGGTGTTATTACTATCAAGCACTCTTGTATCATCTGCCATATCGATCAGCGGCCGAACGATTTGTATTAATTATCGGGATCTCATTAAAAAAACATGCACACATCAGATCGTGCAGCTACATTATGAGGACTTGCAGAAAAAAAGCGAGCAGTTGCCACCAAAAACTTTCCAGCGCCGCATTAGTCAATTTCACAAGGAACCGCCGTCACATTCCAGCACCGACTAAGCGCAAACCTACCGTGGGAGCCCCACGCCACCGTCCCCGGTCTTTCTCCTCTTGATCTGTTGTTTTATTATTTTTTCCAATTTTTTCTCTAATTTTTCTTTTTTCGGGGCCTGAGTGTCTCGCGCTCCTCAGGCTGCAGCAGCAGAGTTATGGGGCGCGCGAGCATTGTGGGAGTGTGACGTCAGGCCACTTTCACAAACTTTTCACAGGGGCTGGTAAACTGTTGTGTGCGCGCGCGCGTGTGTGTGTGTGTGTTGTGTGTTTTTGGGGTTGTAGTTTACACACCGTTATGATTAATGGTGGATAGCGGCGGGACTGATGAGGCTGAATGTGTATCGAAAGTAAAAGGATTGAGACAGCCGATAGTGTTTTTCAATTATTTAATGCAGGCATGTTTAATGCAAGGTGACTAAGTCAACAAGCTCTTTATTTTATACAGGACGACGCGCTGTTGTAATGCGATACACATTTTCTTTTTTTTTTGGTTGATAAATCTCTATTTAAGCAATAGTCTTAAGTAATTAAAAGCTGGATTAGCCTAAATGATTGATCGAATGTGTTGACATAAGGAAGTGTGGAGGAAGTGTCATGAAGGTGTTTAGACGTTTTTCTAAATTTTGATTGGATTTTTTACACTGTAGCTATAATTATTTTTTTAAATGTATTTTTTTATTTGAATACAATCAAAGTAGTAACAAAATGCAGTGATAATTTATTGCACTTTTAGAATTTTTTAAAATGTAATTACAAATTAAGTTGACACAACTTGTAAAACCTAGTGGAAACGACAGAAATTATTTGTGACAAGTTAAATAGATGGAAACATTTTACAGTGTATCATTTATACAAATAGGCTACTATTTTTTATTATTATTATTATTTTAGCAGGTTTAGCCTACTGAAGTATTGTTCTTATTTAGGCTATTGTTTATGTTTTATGGTTTGCAAATGTAAAATAAAATTAAAAATGACCATTGGAGTCACTGTATATTTACAGTGTTCTTTCAGTCTAAAATATAGATTTAAAAACATGTAATCAATTAGAAATACATAAGTAAATAAACTTTAAATGATCTTCAAAATCTTTATCAAAGTCCTGTTGAGGTTTTCTGTCCTGACATTAAAATATATATTTTCCTAAAAAAAAAAAAAAGAAGACCAGATGTTTGTGTTGCAGTGACCATCAGATATTTACAAGTGGACAACAGTTTAATAAGCAAAAACAAAGACAAAAAAAATAAAAATAAAATAATAGTTAGGCTATTAATCAAACAAAAGTATTGAGAGGATGATGATTAAATGGGGAAGGCATATAAAATTATTCTGTATAATTTAATTACATTTCAAATAGAAATCAAGACAGGCATAAACATGGTCTTCAAAACGTCCTGTTGATGTTTTCTGACGCTAAATCAGGTAAGATTCAATTCTCAAATGATTATTTAACAAAATAACTTCCCTTTGGAGATTTAATCAAGTATTAACATCTAGAAACATTTTATCCTGCTTGAGGAATTAAATATTTATGGCTATATTCCTGGAGAGAATGTATGATTTAATGAAGGATGAAGAGGGCAGGACCCACGTGCAGTTTCCGATGCTTTACCTTGTGTTTTGGGGGAAGAATCACTTCCAGGGCACACCAGCCCGTTTCCTCACCACCCCAACCCCCTCCGACCAGCGGGAGTGAATGTGTGTGTGTGCGTGTGTGTGTGTGTGTGTGTGTGTGTGTGTGTGTGTGTGTGAGATAGAGAGAGTAGGGGGTGGGGGTCTTCAATAAGCCTCTCGACATGCTCAATGCAAAGGGGCGAAACCTTTCCGAGTTTTTTATGTTAAAAAAACAAAAAAGAAAAACCCTCCAGGAGCGTTTCTAGCACCTGAGTGAAATTAAACGTTTTCACGAAGGTTTCAGGACTTGCTGATTGCGAATTTATGAGATTTGTTGTGAAATTGCTCAAAAAAGACACGGAAAATGTTTGGATACTGAATGATAATTTGGAGTGATAATGTCAGGTGGTTTTGAGACGGAATTGTCGCGGGTTTTGTGAGTTGGAGGGGAAGTTCACGAGAGCGTTAGAGACGTTTACTTTAAGAATGTCCATATCTGAGTTGTTTAAAAATATTTATGCTGCATTTCTTATTAGCCTTTTGTTTTTAATTCACACATATCCTTGACTTATATAAAATAACATTAATATTCTATGATTCTTGAATATCGGTCTGGAAACATTGTTTTTTCCCCGACAAAAACTACATAAAAACAGAAAACTTTGAGCTTGTCGAAAGGCATAAAAAGTTTTCGTTGAAAGATTCTCCACAGTCGATTGAGAAGAACATGAAAGCAACAGATCTTGAATTTCACTAATAATCTGAATGGACTGTCAACAGTGAAAATCTGTCTCTTAAAAAATACTCCTATGTGATCATAATAAATCATATCTTTTAAATAAATTAAACTTATTTATTTAGATGTTACCACATAAAGCACTTTATTACTTTGTGAGTTACACAGCATCATTTACAAACAACTCAACAGAATAACAAACTCCTAACAGTTCCTACACCACATTAAATTTAGACTAATTAGATTAAGTGATATTTTATGTGTGCAGACAGTCAAGGAAAATAGATGAAAAGGGAAAACCCAAATGACTGTACACTATATGTGGTATGAGATGATTAAAGGTTAGGAACTGGGGTTTTTATACAATTAAAAAAGACAGAAAGAACCCTAAATTACTCATTGATCAAATAGCAAGATGATTAACTGCTTGCATGTATTTTTATTTTCCTAAATGTTTAAAGATGTTATTGCTGAAGATCAGATGTAACCATGGCCATCAGATATGAGGACAATTTAAACAGCAATAATTACAGCTATTCATCAATCAAAAAGATTATATAATGCAACTGATAAAAGATTATGTTATGAATAAACTCTCTCATTGTGAAGGGCATTATAAATGATTCAAATGTGTTTGGCCATTTTATTTTATTTTTTAAAGAATTTGATTGAGGATGAACTGACCAGATTTTATTAATTGTAAAAAAACAGCTGGTTTAGAACATAAGTTTATGCTTCAACAAAGTTTATTATTTTATACGTGGTTCTATATTTTCATGGAAAATTTTCACATTTTCTGAACAGTTTATGATCCATTTGTACTGTTGTGTTTCTTTCTTCTTGTGCTAAATGTACTCTATTGGTGAAATGCATCGTCTTTTCTTTTAGGAAATGAAATGAAATAAATAAATAAATAAATATAAACAATGGCATGTCTCTCCATCGATCAATGATATTCATTGCTTACAGTCATTGTTATGGTTCTACCAAATATTTCTGAGATATATTGTGTTTTCAGGCAATAGTCCAGCGGTCAGAGGAGACTTCCCCAGATAGAAGATGTGAAGAGAAGGTCAGGTAAACTGCACACGCCGTAAAGTAAAGGTGAGAGACTGCTGTTGTGTGAGCTGGAGCAGAAGAAATCAAATCTTGAGTTCATAAATGAAGAAATAAATAGAAAGTTAACTTTATTAACTGTTTCATCACATTCTATGGTTACTATTATACACAAAAACCCATAATGAGATAAAAGATAAAAGACAGTATTTCAAAATTGTTACTTTATTGTAACATATATAATAATATTGTTATATTAGTGCAAATTTGAACTTTTTAATTTAGTGCAATATTCACTGTGATTGGATAGTTCATTCACTGTATTTCCCCACTGGTCACTATTGTTGCCATCAATATCTGTATTCATTCTATGACCACACTCAACAACACTGAATAATTGAGAATTCATATATTAATACTAGACACCTTTATGTTAACATACTTTACCAACCTTTTGTTTTGGAGCTTTGATGCAGCCATCATATTCTGATGGTGCAAACAGGAAGTAAACTGCTCTGGTCATGTGACAATTTGCACTAACCGTGTGAAACTGCACATGTTAAATTGAGACCCTTTATGTTTTTTCAATAGTTGCAGGAAATGCACTAAAACAGCAGTCAGTAACATTTTTAGAGCTTTACAAATGAAATACTTCTTTACGGTCTCTCTTATGGTCACTATTAAATGGGTTATTAATAAGAATAACCTTCAAAATTTACAACTGGCATAATTTTACATATTAAAGAGATGTATCATATAATGATGCATTATTAAACCTAAAAAAGAAATATTAAAGCAGTGATCCTCAGAAGTGTTTCTCTTCCTCTTACACTGTAAAAAAGAATTGTTGGTTTAATGTTAATAAATGTTAATAAGTTAACTGGTTGTCTTAAAATTTTAAGTTCATTGAAATTAAAAATTTGTGTTAATACATTGAAGGCAATTGGTTTAATCAACAGAAACTCAAAATATTATGTTATCTGGACCACATTAATTATCTAAGTTGATTTGACAAAAGAAAAAAGGTTCTGATAACAAATCATGAAAATAATTTTTCACAGTAGAAACAGTGAAAGTTCTGATTATTTTGTATAATTCTGGCAGAGAAGACATCAAGCACATTTACATTTACAAGTGTACAAAACTGCAAAATTACAATGATATTCCAATAACATGAAATTATATGCAGTGATGAATATATCCATACAGGTTATGGAGAGATTATTCAGAATGTTTATCCCAGGACAGATACATATTCACCTCAGTATATATTGATATTACCAGGATTTTATTATTTTTTTTTTTTAAAGTTAAGGTATTAGTTTAGGAAATTATATGATCATATTTGTGATGAAAAAATGGTCAAAAAAAAAAAAAAAAAATGCTGGGTTAAAAACAACCCAAGTTGGGTTGAAAATGGACAAACCCAGCGATTAACCCAGCAGTTGGGTTAAATGTTTGACCAATGTGCTGGGCAGTTTTATTTAACCCAACTACTGTTTAAAAATTACTATATGTCTGGCTTAAAATGAACCCAAATAGGTTGGAAATTAAAAATCAGACACATAATTATTAGAGGCAACAATAATAATCAAAAGGTGAACATTTATTAATAAGCAATTTAATATATGTTTATTGTTTAATTATTATTCATTAAACTTATTAATGAATGTTCATTTATTAGACATATTAATAAATGTTAATTTCCAACATTCTCTGTGTTCATTTTAAGCCAGCAATACAGTAATTTTTAAACAATAGTTGAGTTAAATAAAACTACCCAGCAGGTTGGTCAAACATTTAACCCAACTGCTGGGTTAAAACAACACAATTGCTGGGTTTGTCCATTTTTTCAACCCAACTTGGGTTGATTTTAACCCAGCATTTTTTTTAGAGTGTAATTGGAATAAAATGTAAAAGTTTCCTAAAATGTAGTGTGGTGAATGATTCAAAAGTGCAGCATATTTACAATGATGTGACCAAATATTTAGGTGTAATTGAAGCTTGCCTACCACTATAGTAGTTTGAAAACAAATAAATATGCTGAAGCCAAATGTAGAACTTGATTGAGTCCAGAAGGATGTCGTTCGGAAATCAAAGAGTTCATTTAATTTGGGAAGTGGCCGCTCTCTCTCTCTCTCTCTCTCTCTCTCTCTCTCTCTCTCTCTCTCTCTCTCTCTCTCACACACACACAAACAAGCCTGCACACACAGCTTCTGTTAGACATCAGCATCCGCACACAGTTTGGTCAGAATGTTTTGACATCTTTGTCTTTTAGCTTTAAACCCAAACTGAGGCGGTGCACCCGATTATAAAGAAGAGCCAGCTGAGGACTCATTATCTGTTTGTTTGTTTATTTATGTTTTTTCCTGGACTCTGCGTCTGGACTCTATTCAGGATGATTACAGTGGAGTGGTGGTCTGTCATTTAGAAGCTCCATATCGATTTTAAAGTGCTCTGTGAAACGCCACACACCACACGGCCGGCCCAGTAAAACCTCTGCTCTCTCTCCACCTCAAAAGTGCTTGTAAAAAAAACCTATTATGAGGAACAAGGGGAGAGTGAGTTTCAAAGCAAAGTCAACCCTCCATTCCTGCAAGACCAGCTCCTAATTACTCTCTGATTAACCATGGGACTCACAAAGCCAATATTTGGCTCTTTATACGGATGCCATGATGACAGGAAACAGAACAGGGGAAACGCGCACATGCACACTAAAAAAAGCCCGACAGAAGCGTTTGAAGGGCGTTGGGGAACATCTGTGGCTGTTTATGAGTCAGTAGCCAGTAGTCAAAGCTCTAACAGGTTTAGGTGTCATCCTAATTCCCCCTGTTTTCTGTTGATCTTTACCTCTCGACACGACACTTCTGTTAGTTGGTTTTATACAAAATCCAACACATTTACCCAATGGATCCTGCCACCTTCTACGAAAGCGACCAAAGCCGGCCATGCAAAAAGCATCTATGACAACAATGAAAATTAAGCAAGGGGCGATTTGTACACATCTGGAGTGGATTTCCTCACTAGAACGGTCCCTGGCGCACAAAATCAGCTCTTTGGCAGCCTTCTCCCCCCTCTGTGCTGCTGAATTGGGGACTGTTTTTGTGTGGTGGGTTAAAAGCAGATGGTTGGTTTATATTAGCTCAGGAAGGCGATAAACAGCTTCGACGCACTGTCAAACCACTGATCACGGAAGCCGGCGCTCTGTGTTCAAGGTGATGACTATGTTCAACACATTTAATCACTTTCAGATAATGTGACAAGAGGTGCGCCGGAAATCACATACAGTCTGAGTAGGTACTACATTTGATGAGAACCTTTTTTTTCTTTGCAAGCTTAAAAAACGTGTTTTATATAGTATGAATGTGTGTAGTATAAATAGAATTTGATGTACTGTTTGTCATGTGACTCACGACTTCAGTAGTGTCTCTTCATACCATTCACAACTTCACTTCTGTGGCCTCATGGGATAGTAAAGTGTCCATCAGATGCACACTTCAGAATCCCTCCGGAAATAATAGGTCACATTTCACTTACTTTTTTATGAATACTATGAATTCTGACATATTTTTTTTAACATACTGATTTTTTACCTTCTAGGGAATTAGGCATATTTGGATGCAGGAAAAGTCTTTCTAATGCTTTTCTAAAAAACATGTGAAAAACACTGTAAAGAAAACTAACCAAATTAACTCTAATTGTTGAGACGATTTTGGGCTGGTTGAGATGCGCAAGAGCATAGTGCTGCACAGCAACAGTTTTATTTTATTTATTTATTTTATTTTTTTTTTTTTGAGGTAAATCAGTTTAGAAAGAGTTTACTTTTAGCTATTTTTTATATTGAAAAAAAAAAAAATAGAAATTATACATAAAAAGATTATGTAATTCCCCCTAGAAGAAACAACTGCACGTTTTCTTTTAAAGGGACAGTTCACATATAAATGAAAATTATGTCATCAATTATCACTCAGTAAACTTAAAGAAAGCTTATATGAATATTGTTAAAATTGTGAGGCAAATACAAAAAAAGGTGCTTCATGTAGTAATAACTAAATTAACTGGTTTTATTTAATTAATTGGACAGGTTGAGATGTTCAAACAAACAAGAGCCACAGATAGTGCCACAGATTTCACATTTTTTAGGTAATTCTAGAAAGATTTACTTTTACCTCTTTTTACATATTAACATACAAAAAAAGAAAGTATCTTAACATAAAAATAACGTACTACACCTTAGACTGCACATTTTCTTTCAAAGGGAAAGTTCACCTAAAAATGAAAAGTCTGTCATCATTTACTCACCTTCATGCAGAGGTGTAAAGTCAAATAAGTCTTTATATGAAAAAATTATGTCTGGTTTCAAACTAGATTCTCAAAAGCTAACCAAGTTAACACAGTTTTTACATTTTTTGAGGTATATCAGTTTAGATAGAGCTTACTTTTAGCTCTCTTTATATATTAAGAGAAAAAAGAGAAACATAAAAACATGATGTACTTCACCTTAGAAGTAACAAGTACACATTTTCTTTTAAAGGGAAAGTTCACCTAAATGAAAATTATGTCATCATTTACTCACCTTCATGTCATTCCAAAGACTTTATTTCTTCTTTTGTGCATAAAATGAAAGTCAGTATCAACAGTCAACATTTTATTGTATGGACAAAAAAAGTAGAAACATTAAGATATTTCTCAAAATATCTTCTTTTGTGTTCAGGAGAAGAAAGAAAGTCATACAAGTTTGGAATGACATGAGGGTGAGTGAATGATGACAGAATTTTCATTTTTGGCTGATGTCTGTATTAGCAGACAAAACAAATTTTGTTTTTAGTTTAGGGTCCAATTCTCACTTTTAACTAACTATTAACGTTTGCCTCAATAAACTCCTCATTTACTGCTTATTAATAGTTAGTAAGATAGTTGTTAAGTTCAGGTATTGGTAGGATTATGGGATGTAGAATATGATCATGCAGAAAAATACATTATTTTGTGCTTAGTAAGTACTAATACACAATATCCTAGTAATATGCATGCTAATAAGCAATGAGAATTGGACCCTAAACTAAAGTGTTCCCAAAATTTTTAATATGACTGAATCAAGCTGACTACATTAGGTTGCACCAAAAAATCATGTAAGGGTCAGATGAGGTAGACATGACTGCATGTTGTGACGTTTTACATTACAGTGAAATCAAATGATCTTTTGCGGTTCCCTTGTCGTGTCAGAGGGAGTTTTGTTTTTAATGGCTCTAAAATAAAACCCAGAAAGCCAGAGGGAAGTGTGTGGGAAGGTAGGCTGGACTCAACCCTAAGGTATACAGCAACAACCTGCAGTATCAGCGTCAGGCCGTCACTGCAGCGGCTCTGTTCAGCACTGATAAGAGACTCGGGTGGACCCAGCAGAGCTCTGCACATGCACACATAACCCATCTCCGCTGCTCCTTCTTATTAATCTTTAAAAACAGATAACGTGATGTTCGTAAGATGATCCTCTATAAGGCGTTTGATGTGCCGTATGATTTATCCCTTGCGGTCTCAAAGCCATAAAGTCATCACTAACACGTCTTTGAGTGCGAAATGAAGTACCGGAAGGGATGAGCACTTGCATTCACCTTTAGAGGAAACATTTGTTCTCTCTGAGTTGCTGTTCCCCTCTCTCATCATAAGAACTAAGTGCAGGCTGTGCTCGAGCACACAATGAGAATGAGAAGCGATTGTTTTAACCTCTATCTCGTGGCCTTTGAAGATGTGATTCGCTTCCTCACCTGAAAGAAGTTTCAGAACTCTGCACAGTTAGTGAGCGAGAGCAACCCAGACTCGCTCCGCTTTGTTATCATCACAGTCATCTCTAACAATGAAAAACAGTGTCTGCTGTGTGCACATGTGAACATTTCAATGGAGGGGGGATGGGCCAGGTCATTAGAGAGCAGGGATAAAGGGAGGGCAGTAGACACAGGAAACAGAGAAACATGTTGACAGCGTGCAGGAGGAAATGTTGAGAGATATGACAAGAGAATGGAAGTATATGGTACGAGAACCTGTGGTCTTAACGGCTTGCCCACCAAACCCCTACTGGTCATTTCTGAGATAGTGATCTACTGACCAGACCCTGTTCAGTTGGACATTATCATATTTCCTACAGAAGTCGCTCCTGATATGCTTGACCATGTTGATGACCTGATTGGCAATGATCTCTTAGTGATCTTAAAGGGTCAGTTCACCCAAAAATGAAAATTATCCCATGATTTACTCACCCTCAAGCCATCCTAGGTGTATATGACTTTCTTCAGATGAACACAATCGGAGTTATATTAATAAATATATATCATATATCGTCATATATGGCGTCATACAAAAATGTGCTAAATTAACTGGTTTTAAGTCAAAATAGTCTTTAATATGAAAATAATAGCTGGTTTCAAACAGGTTTCTCAAAAACTCTGTCATTGGTTGGCCAAACAGACAGCCCCACCCCCAACTGAACATTATTGTTGGACAGGTTGAGATGTTCAAACAAACAAGAGCCACAGTTAGTGCCACAGAACAGATTTCACATTTTTAGGTACATCAATCTAGAACAGTTTACTTTTACCTCTTTTTTAGAGGTATAATTTTTAAAATTATCCCATGATTTACTCACCCTCAAGCCATCCTAGGTGCATATGACTATCTTCTTTCAGACAAACACAATCAGAGATGTATTTAAAAATATCCTGGCTCTACCAAGCTTTATAATGGGAGTGAATGGGGGGCGCGATGTGAATCCCCCCAAAAATGCATCCATCCATCATAAATATAATCCATACGGCTCCAGGGTGTTAATAAAGGTCTTCTGAAGCGAAGTGATGGGTTTTTGTACAAGAAATATCCATGTTTAAAACTTTATAATCTGAAATAACTAGCTTCCAACAGATGATCATACGCATTCTACGCAAGTCGACTTGCGCCACAAGAGTAATCCTCTGACGCGATGTATGACGCAAGATGTCGGAGATTAGACACCTCTCACGGTTCAAACAAATAGAGCTATGCAACAAACTCAAGCATCTCTTCTCTTATATTGAAATCCTCTGACATTTCTATTTAAAATGTCTCATTTTTGACTTCTAATTTGTGACCGATGTTTTGCTCTCTCCTCTGAGCTTCTGTGTTCGTCAAAAACCCATCACTTTTCTTCAGAAGACCTTTATTAACCCCCTGGAGCCATATGGATTATATTTATGATGTCTGGATGCGTTTGTTTTTTGGCTTTAAATTGTGGCCTCCCCTTTACAACCATTACAAAGCTTGGTAGAGCCAGGATATTTTTATTTTAAATATATCTCTGATTGTGTTCGTCTGAAAGAAGATAGTCGTATTCACCTAGGATGGCTTGAGGGTGAGTAAATCATAGGATAATTTTCATTTTTGGGTGACCTATCCCTTTAAGTATTTTACTCCTACTGAATGTAGGCTCAAAGATGCACTATAGTCAACCCCAAAGAGACATACCAGTGAAAAACAAGAATCAGTTGATTTGTGAGGAGAGCAATCACATGTTTATTTTCTAAAAACAAAATAAAACTGATCACTTCAACATTGCAATAAATCAAGGCTGACACAACAGCTTCTTAAACATCTACACTCAAGTCTCAGTTAAGCTCAAGTGCTCAAGAAGGGAATAATAAACCAATATCCTTCAATAAAGTCTCTTCAGTATAACAGAAAATAAAAAAATGTTAAGAAAAAAATTAAATAGTCAAAGCCTACTTGCGCACTGGACGTCATCGGCCTCATCACTGACTGCAGCCGCATACTGTCATCTCATATATGAAACACCTGCGATTCACAACTACCTGCTAATGCACTCCCATTCATGAAAAGTTTGGGTGGACAAGGGCAAAATGCACAAGATACAGTACCTTCAATGCAGTGTAGACGGTGATATCACTTCTTTTGTAGCAGAAATAAACTGCAGCAGAAAAAGTTAGGACCCACGCAAAATGAAATTGCGTCACTCATTACAAATATATTGGAGTAAAGAGTACATATACTTATTCAAAAATGTAGTCAAGTAGAGAGTACAAGTTGCTAATATCTTTAATACTCAGTCAAACTACAAAGTAGCCATAAAGATACGTATGTACTGTAACAAATACTTTACACCACTGCCTTCATGTCGTTCCGAACCTAGCTGTTTGATTTTCTTTCTTTTGTAAAAAGATATTTGATGAATATTTCAGCTGTTTTTGTCTATACATTATCAACAGTCAACATCTGACCCCTTTTATGGACAAAAAACATAAAAACACAGAGATATTTAAAAAGCCTAATGGGCTGCATTTCCCAAAAGCATCGTGAGCTAAGTTGATCGAACATTGGTGGCAATGGTCTCCACAAACAACTTGGGCTCACAGTGCATTTGGGACACAACCCTGGTCATTCTGCGATAGTGATCTACTGACCAGACCCAGTTCAGTTGAACATTATCATATTTCCTGCAGAAGTCATTCCTGATATGCTTGACAATGTTGTGTCATTGATAACCTGATTGGCAATTACCACTCAGTGAACTTATAGGTTCACCAAGTGCATCACTTCACTGTAAACCCTAATAAGTTGGGCTAACTCAAAAAATTTGAGATAATCAGTTTTTTTGAGTTATGATGTTCCTAATTTTAAATAAGCAGAACTATCAAGTTTTGAGTTTGTAGTACTCATGCATGTTAATTGCTCCTAACTTGAAGTACTGAGTTAGCTAACTCATACATTTTAATAGCAATTAACATAAAATATTTAGTTAATTAACTTTTATTTTAAGTTCTTGCAAATCAAACAAGTCATTTACTTCACTGTAAATCCTAATAAGAAAATTCAGAAAATGCTAACTAACTTTTTTAACACGTTAACAAAAGCATGGTATAGCACTTACTGAATGAGTACAGCAACTTACCTGCTCTCAAACCAAGCAGCATGTGCCGCTTGTCATCATGATGGTAACTCTCCAAAAACTCACATTAACAGAAACTCTTCTAAATTAGCATAACAAAATAATAACCACTACTAAATCTCCCTTACCATTAATCTTTCACAAAAAAACATGATATAACACTTAATTTTAGCATTTACTCTCCATTTTGAGTGCCATGGGCAAAGCATACTGGGAAATAGAAATCCCAGCCCAGTTTCAGTTAAATTTAAATTAGTCTAAATTAAAAGAATTGAGTTCATACAACTCAAAACGATGAAATAGTTCAGTTTACTTGAAATAGGTCAGTGCTGTGAACTGAAAAGAAAAAGAAAGTTCTAAATAATCATAACAGTTAATTTAACTGAGCTAATTTGTTCAATTTAAGTTTGTCCTACTCAAACCACTTAAGTATTTTGAGAGTTAGAGTTTACAGTGTTTACTGTGTTTTTTGACATGCACATTAGTGTGAGTGTCAGATTTACATGTTTTATATTGATCCGATGGCAGTACCACATGTACATACGCACTCAAATTAATCTGTACATGCCAGGGCCATTTTTAGCCATGTGGAGTGCGTGTGTGAATTCCCGTGGAGGGGGATGGAGTGTGACCATGTTGCACACACATGTTGCTTTTAATGACGGGTTTTGATAAAAGAGCTTTAGATTAGGCATAAACTCTTTTTCATTTATGATATATCACATTATCACCATTGAATATCACCAGCTGAGCTCCACTGGAAATATGCTGTCCTTAGATGTGATATCAGAGCAGTTTGATCAGAAATTGAAAGAGATAAAAAAGAATAACGAGAATAAGTCATACCCTTGTGAAAAAGAAATACACTTTAGCATACATAAAAGTAAAAAATATACTTGAAATAAAAATATACTCAAAATATGTTTATGTATTTAAAGCATGGCACATGATTATTAAAACAATGATTTAAAATGTACTTTAAAGTGAACTTTTTAAAATTGTATTTAAGTGTGTTACAAAGCATAGTCATGAAAGTGTATTCTCTTTTAAGATTTGAGGTACAAGTGTACTTTCAATAGAATTAAGGACACTTCTTTTTCACAAGGATATCCAAGTCCATAAACATAAAAACATCACTAATATACAAATTACAAAAATACACTTTAAAAGTGATGTTTGTACTCCAGAAAGAGAAAATGAACTGAGAGGCCAGCGTCTTTTGACATTGTGTATACTACATGTGAAATTTTCCGTGGGGGAGACGTGTACGTTTATTCTTTTATATTTGTTAGTTTATTCACTTTAAAGTTATATGTATTGAGATGCACAGTAGCAGTAAAGGCTTTATGTTTTAATTCAGACTACAACACTCAGCATGTGACATCCATTCAGAGCAATCAGTGGCTCACATATGAGTCACTTTTGGGTAAATAACAGATTGTTCTGACAAAAGAGAGTCAGTTTCTTCTTCAAAGCTAATAAAAGAGTTGCTCATCTAAGCAACTCAGCACAGTCTGAGTTGGTCTTAGTGTTGAATAAAAGAACCAACAATACACATCGAAGAAAGCAAAAGAATACAAGGAAGACACAAAACAAATTATTGTCTTGTTCACTTTAAGTTATAAACCAGAAGAGGTGCCATAAAGAAAATGCTCACCATTCAACAAAACATAAGGCTATTTGAAATGGCATCAGCACTATTTAAAGGTGCAATATGTATGAATTTTGCAGTAAAATATCCAAAAACCACTAGGTGTTTATATTTTGTTCACTTGAGTACTTACAATATCCCAAATGTTTGCAACTATTTGTAAATCGTGAGAAAATTGCAATTTTAACCAAGGCTCCGGGACGTGTGAGGAGTCGCCTGTCAATTGCGTCATACCCGCGTTACCCTCGGTTTCCGGTTTTATTTTGTAGAAACCATGGAAACACCAAAGAGGCTTTATTATTTAAATGTTTTAATAGACAAGGGAACAACTGTTTTGATATATTTATAGACAGAAAACTAATTATTGTTATATAGCTCAACATGTTTAGTCTTATTAGCCTTATCTAATTTTCTTGATTTTTTTAGCGAGTAGCCTACCATGCTTTACCATGCCTCAGAGAAAAACACTATTTTGTGAAGTAATTTAGCTAACATAGCATAATCAGATGCAGCTTTATTTTTAGTAACAGTAATACAGCATTTTCTCCATCATACAACAAATTTTAAAATTAATTGCATGCCATTTATCAACACAAGCCACCCAGCATTTAATATGATATTCATTTAAAATCGATCTAGCTTACTGCAGTTTGCAAGTGTCTCACAGCAGCCACCGAGCGAATGCACAGAGTAACGTTATAACATTTTCAACACACTCAAATGTATCTAATATGATAAACAGAGCTGCGTTACCTCATACTCATGACCGGAAAAGCGGAAGTGGCGCCGGCGACTGTGGCATAATAAAAGTTCCGCTGCTCGTGAGGCCTGTGTTGCGCAATCGCTCCAGCGGCCTCGTTCAGCTCCCACAACACTCGGTCCTGCTCTGCTTCATACTACAGTAACGTTAATAATCACATCCATGAACATGATTTCTTCCCAAGTCATATCCCTATTCTATTCCACCGTCCGTTGAGGTGAAGACCACATGTCCCAAGATTCCGCGCTCAAACTTGCCGTCATCAAGCTACGCCTTTGTTTTGAATAGGCCTCTAGCGAACAGAAACTATTAACTTACATATTGCACATTTAAGCGCAAAAGTTAGTCATATTACAGGGTTAGTTTACCCAAAAATGAAATTTCTGTTCACCCGTAAGACCTTCGTTCATCTTCAGAACACAAATTAAGATAAGCTTTCAGATCTTCCGGGTTTTATGTCAGAACGCTGACTCATTATTTGCTGGCTCCTGCATCAGCAGCACACGCATGCGTCATGGTGCTCACATGTACAGCGTCGGCCAATACTGAACCAAGAAGCGCCGCTCTGTGTTTACAACAGGTGTGTTCGACATCAGCTGCAGCTGGATGCAACCGATCGGCGAGAGTAGCCATGTGCAGGCGGGGAGGAGCTGAAAACGGAGACGTGAAGTCGGACACTTTCTGTTTCCTGTAGTGACGCTTGTGCTGCGTTTGCATACTTTATCACAGCTGAAGTGAAATAAAAGTCTAATACACTAATGTTGTCATGGACATTTTCATTCAGTACTTTATGATGTTGTAGACAATGCGGATGTTGTGTTGTCGACGGAAATAGAGTCATAAATGTCCCAATGTGTAGTGAACCAGCGTCCTTTACTATCCTTACAAGTGCCCGAATTCGTGTACACGATATACTGATTCACGAGCCGGGAGCTGATTGAGATGCACCCTCAGTCGACTGCTCTTAAATTGCCCTCGTGGTACTTTGAAACCATATGTCACAGTCACATGGCGTCGGGCGCTGTCTCAGGTCAGACAAAATTTCTTACTGGCATGCACTGCTTCAAGTCAGCCGCCGATCGGTCTGTGCAGCGCTGCATCAAGTTGAACAAGCCTAATGTCAACAGCGTAGGAGACTGACTGGAAAGAGAAGAAATTGTTGAATAAAGTCATTATTTTTGTTTTGTTTTTGCGCACAAATAGTAAGCTATTCTCGTCTCTTAACATTAAGGCTGGACCATTTTAGTGACATGGACTATTTTAACGATGTCTTTAGTACCTTTCTGGGCCTTGAAATTTATGACGTTGCTGTGTATAGGGAGATCAGAAAGCTCTCGGATTTCATCAAAAATATCTTAATTTGTGTTCTGAAAATGAACGAAGGTCTTACAGGTGTGGAACGACATGAAGGTGAGTAATTAATGACAGAAATTTCATTTTTGGGTGAACTACCCATTTAAGTCAGGTCATAGAAAGCATATGTGTTATTGAAACAATTATTGCTCTGTCTGAAAACAAAAACCCACATACAAATAATTTGAAAACGTTTGGGGAAAAGTTTTGTGTAAACAGGACCATTTCTATTTAATTTTATTTTATTATGCAGTTAAATTGCATTTATATATCGGTAAATCTGTGTATGTGGTTAATTATTGCCTACATTTCAGTGCTTTTAAAGTTACGCAAATGTATCATTTATACTCTTAATTTTTCATTTATCACAATTCCAATAAATTAAATTCTACATATTTAAATTATTTTATATGGTACCATATCCCTGTATAGCTGCACATTAAAATTTTTTTTTTTCCACAAATAAACGTGCTTAAATAATTAGATGTGTACATTTTTATTAACAGGGTAGACAGTTTACCAGAAATACCAGAAACTTATGTAAGTATGTATGTAAGTATGTATGTATGCATGTATTTAAAAGTTGTGATTCAGCGGGATGTGAAGGGTTAACCTTACCTTCGCAGTGCATTGTGGGATATCAAATGATCAGCGATGGCGGCGAGACCAAAGCATCTGAAACTTTTCATTGTAACTTATTTGCATGTAACATTCCTTTCCCCGAACTTATTTAGCGACGCTACAGACGTGACGTGGGATGAAAGCGGATACATTCTGTACTGCCCGTGCATGGGTAATGAGAGCATGACACATCTGAGACCTTTACAGCTCAGTGGCTTCATTGAGAGTCAAAGCCCCTGTATCTGTCTGTGTTGTGTAGGAATGATAAACATGTCTCTGGTATGTTCTTCTTTAGGTCGGTTTGGAAACCAAGTGGATCATTTTCTTGGATCACTGGCGTTTGCTAAAATGCTTAACCGAACTCTCGCGGTACCGCCGTGGATTGTTTACCGCCATCACTCGCCCCCTTTTAAAAACGTAAACACAATACTTTTCACATTTCACATGTCCCTGTACACTTTTTTGGAAGTCCAGCTTGAGCTGGTAGGGTTTTGGGACACAGTTGCTGGTTTTTAGCTGGTGCAAGTTGGTGGTTATCTGATTCAAACCAATGTTAGTATTATTTATATAATTTATTATGAATATATTTTTAATTGTTTTATTTATTATATATTCAGTTTTCATGTTTATGCTAATATTAATACTTTACTTTATTTCAGCATTATTTTAATTAACGAAAACAATAACAACACTGGTACAAACTGATCATTGGCTTGTAGATGTGGTCATTAACTAGTCCAAAATGATTATGAGTTGTTTCAAACTGGTAGACCATCTTGGACCAACACCAACTAGCTACCAGCTGGTTTAGGAGCATAGTGGCTGATGAACCACCTAATGACCAGCGGTCATACTAATAGATCTAATGGGGAAAGTACAAGTTATTGATAATGTATGGTATGCTCCTGTGTCTCTCTAACAGGTGCACGTCCCTTACAGTGAGTATTTCCAGTTGGAGCCAGTGAAGCAGTACCACCGTGTGGTGAGTCTGGAGGACTTCATGGAGCACTTGGCTCCTGAGCACTGGCCCCGTGGTCAGAGAGTCGCCTACTGCTTCGAGTCCTCAGCTCAAAGGAGCCTGGACAAAAAGAGCTGTCCGATGAAGGTAATATGGCTGTTCTTTAAAGTGCTTGAAGTGCAATTGTTGGTGATTGCAATTCAAAATACTGTGAGTTTATGCACTTTACACTGCAGACATGTTAGGAACTGATGTGGCATTGTTGGATTTGTTGCTCTAGCTTTTACACTTCCTGCATTTCTATCTTTTGCTGGACTTTCACAATGCGAAATGAGAGAAAATAGGGATAATTCACCTAAAAATTAAAATTCTGTCATCATTTACTCGCCCTCAAGTTGTTCTAAACTTGTGTAAATTTCTTTGTTCTGCTGAACACAAAGGAAGATATTTGGAAGAATGTTTGTAACCAAGCAGATCTCGCCCCCCCATTGATTACCATTGTAGGAAAAGAAATACTCTGGTAATCAATGGGGGGCGAGATCTGCTTGGTTACATAACATTCTTCCAAATATCTTCCTTTGTGTTCAGCAGAACAAAGAAATGTATAGAGGTTTGGAACAACTTGAGGGTGAGTAATTGATGACAGAATTTTCATTTTTAGGTGAACTATCCCTTTAAGGCTGATCAATGACGGCACATGCTATGGAAACACTGCCATCTATTGGATTTTCAGCAGATTAGCAGATTCATACTGCAATATTTTCATGACAGTGTACTTGTAATGCAGCCTGTTGATTCTGATGCAGGATGGAAATCCTTTTGGCCCATTCTGGGACCATATTGGAGTTGACTTTGACCGTTCCGTTCTTTTCGGAGGTCTGTCATTTAATTCCTACTACCAGCCACACTGGATAAAGAGGTAAGATTAAGCTGAAACACTTAAATAAATCAAAATGATTGCACTCATGCTCCCTCCACCTCTCAAACTCTGTGTTTTTCTTCAGGTTTCCCCCAACAGAGCATCCCGTTATTGCTCTTCCAGGAGCCCCAGCGCAGTTCCCTGTACTGGAGGAGCACACTGGACTGCAGCAGTATGTGGTTTGGTCTGACAAACTAGTGCAGGAAGCAGAAGGCCATATCAACACCCTGCTAAACAGACCCTATGTGGGCATCCATCTGAGGATTGGCTCAGATTGGGTAAGCTCTGTGTCTGTATGTGAGTAGAGGTTTTTCAGAAGTTCAGATACAACTGGAAGCTTCTAGAACACACGGACTCCCGCTTTCAAATTCAATCGCTCCCGGGCATTGATCGTTGTAGCCAATCACAGACATATATGTTTAGCTTGTGAACACAATGGCCAATCAGGTGTTTACAAATCCACTCAACAGCGCTCAAAGCGTCACATTTTTAAAATTTCAGTACTGACTTGGTATCGAAGTTGTTACTTTTGACAACACTAGTCTGAATCAGATGATGCACATCATATCCTCTTAAAGGGATAGTTCACCCAAAAATGAAAATTCTGTCATCATTTATTCACCCTCAAGTTGTTCCAAACCTGTAAAAATTTCTTTGTTCTGTTGAACACAAAGGAAGATATTTTGAAGAAAGTTTGTAACCAGGCCGCTTTGGGGCACCATTGACTTCCATAGTAGGAAAAAAAATACTAAGGAAGTCAATGGTGCCCCAAAACTGTTCATTTTCCCACATTCTTTAAAACATCTTCCTTTGTGTTCAACATTACAAAAAAATGTATGCAAGTTTGGAACAACCTGAGGGTGAGTAAATGATGACAGAATTTTCATTTTTGGGTGAACTATCCCTTTAACTATATTCTTTTTACCGTTCCACACAGCAAAACGCCTGCAAGCTTTTGAAGACAGGTGATACTGGTCCTCACTTCATGGCGTCTCCTCAGTGTGTGGGATACGACCGTCAAACCGCCCTGCCGCTGACCATGACCATGTGTTTACCGGATCTGTCTGAGATCCGCCGTGCTGTGAAGCTCTGGGTGAAGAACACCGGTGCTCAGTCAGTGTACATAGCCACCGACTCAGAATCGCACACCGCAGAGATTCAGAAACTCTTCAAGGGCAAGGTAAGGTTTCATTTTTAACATTACAAATGTGTGAACATGATTTCGTTAACAGAATATAATAGTGTTGACACATTTTGTGCAGGTGAAGGTCGTGAGCTTGCAGCCGGACACTGCTCAGGTTGACCTGTATATCCTCAGCCAGGCCGATCACTTCATCGGCAACTGCGTTTCGTCCTTCTCAGCGTTTGTTAAAAGGGAGAGAGATGTTCACGGGAAACCTTCATCCTTCTTTGGCATGGACTACCCAGGACAAAGGAAAAGAAAAGATGAACTCTAATGAAATTAAGAGGTTACATTTTTGTAACTGTGAAGACTGGATGGTGTTTTGCATGTTTCAGGTGTCTCGTAGGTTTTTGAACAAGAACATTTTGGATATGTGCTTCAAGTACTTAAATGAAGGGAGAACAAGGGAAGTTAGTTCCTTATTAATTTCTCTGGACACTGCATATCTCCCATTTTGCACTACTATCTTAACTGTGAGCAGCCAAACCAGAACCAAATGCTCCACAACATTTGGCTCCCTATTTCTTTTAGAAAGAAATGTGAGTATTTGTCATTCCATATCGATTATATATTTGTACTGGGATGTTTGTATAGACTGGCTAATTTGATGGTGGAAACTGACCCCTGTGAGGGTTGAGTAATTATGGCAGAGAGACTAGTCAAAATTAGTCAAGTGTAAGTGTTTTGAAATTGCACTTTTCAGTTGAAGCCAATTTAAGACCTCCAGAGGCATCAGATGATGTAGTGATTTATGAAAAAGAATATAGGAATGTATCACTGTATAAAAATAACATTGAATGCATGTCATACAGACTTTCTGGTGTCTTACAGTAATACAGGTTGACATTTTTTTGAAAGTCGGTGTGAAACCAAATGGCAGAAATGTTTTTTTAAGTGTTTTAATTTGTAATTGTTAGTAATTTTGTATGACTTTAGATGACATTCCTCAAATTAGTTTATCAATAAAAAATAAAACAAGCAGTATTCTGTGTGCATTTATGTCCCTTGGTTTTATGATTATTTAAAAAAGGCTTTCTTTAAAGGTTTTTACAACAAGTTTACGTCAGTATATACTCGTTTAAAATTTTCAGCATCATTACTCCAGTCTTCAGTGTCACATGATCCTTCAGAAATCATTCTAATATGCTGATTTGATGTTTAGGAAACGTTTGTCAATTTGGATCAAGTTAATGTGTCCTTGCTGATTTTTAAATTAATAGTAATTTCTTTCAACAACAGCAAAACCTTACTGACCCCAAACTTTTGAACGATAATGTAGAAATCTGTGCATAGATGACTTTTAAATTTGAATTAGGTCTATTTATTTGTCAATTTGAAAACTGCTATTTTTTATTAAAGTCCCCCTGTAGTCAATAATTTTATCCCTTAAAACTCATCTTTGATCACCAAAATTACATATTTAAAAGTTTTTTTAAATAAAAAGTTCCCTTCATGCCTTAAAATAGCTTGAATCTAACTCTACACCCTTGCCTCATTTAGTATACACGGATCTATGGATATGCTAATTAGCCCCGCCTCCACTCGCTCGCGCCAGCTCAGAGATCCACTCGGTCAACTTACTGAGGTTAACGCTGCACAATGGTATCACTTTTTACAACGTCAGACACATAACGCTAATTAATATGATTAGCCTTTTGTTCGACAAAACAGCTAATACTGTGTTGCTAATGTTACAAAAACCATGTTCCTGTTGGACATCTCCAAGTCAGACAGCTGCCTTCTAAAAATCATCATCCTTAGAAACGTTTTGAACAACTCAGAACGTCAGTGGAGAAAGGAATATAGTTCATCATAACATGGTAATATACATTATACACCCGCCATATTGCTAAATCTACACAATTTTTCATATCAACAGAAAAATATACCGGGATAACCTGGCTTCTCTTGAGACTCCCCTGCTCATTCGCTGTTAATGATATGCTAAAACCCGCCGGCACGATTAGTTAAAGGTAGTTTGTGACGTCAGAAACACCAGCGATTTCAAACCGGGTTTAAGACTGTCTTTTTTTCACTGCAGTTTTAAGGAGAAAATACTCAGCAATGGTGTTGACATATGAGTTTTCACATGGTTTGTCTTAAACAATATTAAAAACACCACATAGACATATAAACAACATTAAAAACAGGATTTTCACCACAGGGGGACTTTAATAAATTGTTCATTCATTCCCTCAATTTATATTGTAGGGGCGCTTTATTGTTATTCTTTTGCTTTAATAACAAAACTCAAATATACAAGTGCACAATTGAAGCCGTTTTGGAAATGTGCAACTAAAAAGACTGGATTGATCCCAATGATCCATCCCGGCCTGCAGGGGGATCACAGCACATCTCTCCCTCTGTCTCCTCACAGGGGCGGACATGGCTGACGGAGTTCGTGAGGAGAGATACGGGTAATTTTGCATATTTGAGCGCTTGGCAGATTTGAGATATGCTTCTGATGGATATGAAGTCGACGGCGATCTTCAGCGTAATTTACAGGTTGAATTGTTGGGGATGGGAGAGGTGAGTCACATTATCTATGTCTATATATAATGTGTGCTGTATAAATGACTCGGTTTGTTTGCCGTTGCCAGGCCGCTTGTTTTGAGTCTCTGAGGAGCTCCGTCCTCATTGATCCGTTTATACACATTGACTGGTAATATTAGCGAAATTATATTATTGAACTAGAATTAAATTGCATAATTTAAGTGGAAACAATGACATTTTCAACAAAACAGGCAATTCTTGTCTCGTATTTGACTCTTTAGTCTGTTTGTCGCCGTTGCTATCTCTTGCTATTGCATGACAACTGAGACTGAGATTGGCTCCGTTAAACCAGATTTACAGATATTTGAGATTAAACGATATCATATGGGCTTATGTGAATTAGCATTTATGCTACAGCTAATATAGCAGTTAATGGATTGTGTTCTGTCGTATAAACTATAATTGTGGGCAATCTAGGAAAAATGCTAATTTGTGAATAACACAAGGTAATAAAGACGTCTGTACTTGAACAAATGTATTACGTAACTATTTCTCGCAAGATACTTTTGGTTTGGCTACAGTAAAGTGGCTAAAATTGGCTGCATTAAATATTGTAATATTAACGTTACTTGTAAATTATATTTAGTGCAAGTTTGGTAATGAAAATGAACATTTAGGAGTGGCATAAACGACTTTTCAAGTCTGTAAGTTACTTGTAGAAATGTTGTATGTTCTAGCAACCAATTAATCGCGATCAAGCAGATCACTTTCATTTAGCCTCATCTTTATTCTTTATTTGGCTAGTTGTAAAGCTACAAAAACTTACCGTAATAAACATTGTAATATTATTCTATGTCAACTTCAACTCAAACTATTCCACCCAACCTTTACAAATAACTACTGTGGCTACAGTGATTATATAATGCTATTTTGATATACAGCCAACCATAATACTGAATGATTGTGATATTGAGGTACCATGACATTTAGATGGTACTCAAAGTACTTTAAGGGATTAGTTCACTTCTGAATGAAAATTTCCTGATAATTTACTCACCCCTGTGTCATCGAAGATGTGCATATCTTTCTTTCTTCAGTTGAAAAGAAATTAGGGTTTTTGAGGAAAACATTCCAGGATTTTTCTCCATATAGTGTACTTCACTGGGGTTCAACGGGTTGAAGGTCCAAATGTCAGTTTCAGTGCAGCTTCAAATGGCTCTACACAATCCCAGACAAGGAATAAGGGTCTTATCTAGAGAAACCATCAGTCATTTTCTAAAAAAACTAAAAATTATATACTTTTTAACCACAAATGCTCATCTTGCACTGCTCTGTGATGCTCCACGCATTACGTAATCACGTTGAAAAGGTCACGCGCCCTTGTAATCTTTAGTCAAAAATAACTTCCCCTCCCTCTTGCAGCGATATCTCTTCTCTACTCTGATGATGTTTTTCGGCGTGAGGGCGGGACAACCTGTCACTCAAATGACATCACGGCAATAGCAAACGGCAACAATTCAATAAATTCTTTATGAACAAAATCATGTCCCACCCTACATTTTTTTTTTTTCTTGTTCAGGAGGCCATTTCACTTGGATATACGTCTCAATAGGGAAGAAAAGACTATCGCAACTTCAGTTTCATGCCAATTAAAAAAACACTATGGTACATGGAAAAAAAAAAAAAAAAACCCATGAAATTCCTGGTCATTCTGTTTTTGTTAATTTGGTCAGCCACTTGGTTGGTAACTGACATTATTTTTGGCCTATAAAGAAAAAGTTGAACTGTTTTTTACTCAGGCAGTCAATACATAAATAGTAGATCTTGACAGGAATTGGATATAAAAAGTGATAAAAAGATAAAAAGTCTAAATTGACTGAGACAGACAAGATGTTAGCTTGATTTAAATTTGCTGAATGCGGACTCAATTTTTGTTTGCTTACCAAGTATGTTCTTATCATTCAGACTTTTTGTGAAAAATGGTTACTACAGATTTTAAATTTTCTGTGTTTGTTTGCTGTAACCATAACACGAGTTTATTCATCTTTATCTCTTGGCTTTGTACATGTTTCACTGAGTTGCATCATGTTTTGCAGGCTTTGATGCTGGCAGCACCATCACTGTGAAATAAACTACAAACTCATTAACAGAAGTCTGCAGATATACCAAAGTACCAAAATGTCCAAAAGTAAGAGCTCCGAATCCGTTAAGGTGGTGGTGCGTTGTCGCCCCATGAATGAGAAAGAGCGAGTCGCCAACTTCGATAGGGTGGTCTCTGTGGATGTGAAGTTTGGACAAGTGGCCGTGCGCAACCCCCGAGCTACGTCCTCCCATGAGCACCCCAAAGTGTTCACCTTCGATTCTGTTTATGACTGGAATTCAAAGCAGATGGAGCTCTACGATGAGACTTTCCGCCCATTGGTAGACTCTGTACTGTTCGGCTTCAACGGGACCATCTTTGCATACGGTCAGACGGGCACTGGAAAGACTTACACGATGGAAGGGGTACGAAACGACCCCGACAGAAGGGGTGTCATTCCGAATTCCTTTGAACACATTTTCACGCACATCTCCCGCTCTCAGAACCAGCAGTACTTGGTCAGGGCTTCATACTTGGAGATTTATCAAGAAGAAATCAGGGACCTCTTATCGAAGGACCAGATGCGGCGATTGGAGCTCAAAGAGAGGCCTGATACGGGCGTCTATGTTAAAGACCTCTCTTCGTTCGTCACTAAAAGTGTTCGTGAGATTGAGCATGTGATGAACGTGGGGAACCAGAACCGCTCGGTTGGTGCAACTAACATGAACGAGCACAGCTCTCGCTCTCACGCGATCTTTGTCATCACCATTGAGTGCAGTGAGTTGGGTCTTGATGGAGAGAACCACATTCGGGTTGGGAAACTCAACCTTGTTGACCTGGCTGGAAGTGAAAGACAGACCAAAACTGGTGCTCAGGGTGAACGCTTGAAAGAAGCCACCAAAATCAACCTCTCCTTGTCAGCTTTGGGCAACGTCATCTCAGCGCTGGTGGACGGGAGAAGCACCCACATCCCGTACCGTGACTCTAAGCTTACGAGACTGCTGCAGGATTCCTTGGGTGGAAATGCCAGAACAGTTATGGTGGCCAACATTGGACCTGCTTCCTACAATGTGGAGGAGACTCTGACCACGCTACGCTATGCAAACCGCGCCAAAAACATCAAGAACAAACCCCGCGTCAATGAAGACCCAAAGGATGCCCTGCTCCGGGAGTTTCAGGAGGAGATTGCCCGCTTGAAAGAACAGTTGGAGAAAAGGTCTGGGAAGAAGAAGAGAAAAAGGAGGAGGAGGAGGGTTGGAGAAGGAGGAGAGGAGTTAGAGGATGAAGAGGAGGAGGAGGATGATGAGGAGGATGACGACGAAGAGGAAGAAATGGGTGCGGATAAGAACATCGCAGATTATTGGCGTGAGCAACAGGAGAAGCTGGAGAAGGAGAGGAGGGCCATCATGGAGGACCACAGCCTGGTGGCAGAGGAGAAACAGCGGCTGCTGAAAGAGAAGGAGAGGAAGATGGACGATCTTCGCAAAGAGAAGGAGGCTTCAGAGATGCTGGCGGCCAAAGTTAAGGTTAGACAGTCCAGACCTTGAGATGAAATATACTACTGTTCAAAAGTTTGAGAATTTATTTATATATATATATATATATATGTATATGTCATTTTTTTTAATTTTAATTTTTTTTTTTTTTGAAAGAAGCTCACTAAGGCTGCATTTATTTGATAAAAATACAGTAAAAACAGTAAAATTGTGATAAATTAAAATAACTTTTCTATTTTAATATATTTCAAAATGTAATTTATTCCTGTGATCAAAGCTGAATTTTCAGCATCATTACTCCAGTCTTCATTGTCACATGATCCTTAAGAAATTATTCTAATATGCTGATTTGATGCTCAAGAAACATTTCTTATTATCAATGTTAAAAACAGTTCCGCTTATTTATTTATTTATTTATTTATTTATTTATTTTTTTGTGGAAACCATGATATATTTTTTTTCTATGATAGATAGAAATTTCAACAGAACAGCATTAAACAGAATATTTGAAACAGAATTTGTTTCCAACATTATACATGTCTTTACTGTAACTTTTGATCAATTTAATGTGTCCTTGCTGAATAAAAGTAGTATTTTTTTTTTTTTTTTAAAAAACATAGTAAAATTATTGCAAATTTTCTTTGTGATAAGTGTATAAAACATTATAAAACATTATGTAACATTATAAAAAAAAAAAAAACATTGCATGTAAAATATATATAAAATATTTAAATTATTTAAAAAGTTAAAATAAATATATATTAAATTATATTGAAAAATAATGTAAAAATTATAGATGTAAAATTTGAAACTTATAATTTGAAACTTGACTTATAATTACAATTATAAATGTAAATATGTTTAAATTCATAATTTTTATACTTTACTTTTTTTGCATTGGGGCAATGAAGATATTGTCAGGGAAACGAAAATCTTTGTAGAGCCCTTTTTTATGGGTTCATGAGTCTTTTGACGGATTTCATTCAAAGAACCAGCTCATGAGAGTCATTTGTTTGTTATTGTTTTTATTCATATTACTACTCTATTTTGTCTCACAAACAATTCAAGTTGCAAACTTGCAGCTTCAATAAAATATATTGAAGATTCAACAATTTGGAAACAAATACTCTTGACAGTCTTTTCCATAGCTTGGCTAATATCTTGTCTTAGCTTAGTTTATCAGGGTAAATGCATCCGGCTTATGTGATAACCAGTTCATTGTTCTCAGGCCATGGAGAGCAAGCTGCTGGTGGGAGGGAAGAACATTGTTGACCACACCAATGAGCAGCAGAGGATTCTGGAGCTGAAGAGACAGGAGATAGCCGAACAGGTAGAGTTTCCAATAACACACCGCATATGGATTGAGCTGGACTGTGTTTCAGTCCTCAAGGTTGTTTCAAAAGAGACAAGTCATTTGAGTCGCCTTATAGTATATGATATGGATATTTTGGGAAGCTGAATTTCAAATGGAAAAAATAAAATGCTGATTTAAGCATTCATGATTTTTTTTTCTACCTAGCAGTCCTGTTTGTGCTTAGTTGGAGCTGCATTTAAATACCTTACATAGAAAATCTGATGCAATATGTTCAACTCATTTTCATCTAAACTGTGATTGGCTAGAAATATGTATGGTAATTTTCCTGCCGTTGTGATGTTGTTAACTTTATATGAGCAGTTCCACTTGGGCATGTGAAACGCAAATATGTTTAAAATATTTAAAATGTGTGTGCGAGCAGAAAAGGCGGGAAAGGGAGATGCAGCAGGAAATGGAGTGTCGTGATGAAGAGACGCTGGAGTTGAAAGAGACGTACAGCTCACTGCAGCAGGAAGTTGACATCAAGACCAAGAAACTGAAAAAGGTATAGTATATCGGCTTCTATGCATTGGTTTGGTTCCAGTTAATGGGTGAGAGAATATATTTATAATTTGTATGTTAATTGAACATTTATTTGGCTTTATTTAGCGCTGCTGCTAAATTCTGGTGCAGGAAACACTGGCTTATAGGAACTGTACAAATAAACTTGTCAAAAGTTACAATGACATTAGAAAAGCTGCTTGTGCATGTGATCAGATGTATTTTTAGAGTCTAGCTTTATTCTCTGGAGTCATTACTAGTAGGACAGCTCTCATGGCAGATCTCCATCCTCCTTGTTGAGAATCATCCATACATGACTGAATGTGACCTCCTTTTGCTTGAGTGTTTAGAGCATATGCTTTACCTATTCCTATAAAGAGCCTAATCTTTTTTTGAATGTCTTGCCTGTTTCTGTCTCTTTCATGCAGCTCTTTTCCAAGCTCCAGTCTGTGAAGGCGGAGATTCAGGACGCCCAGGATGAACATGTCAAGTACAGGCAGGAGCTGGAGCAGACTCAGAACGAGCTCACCAGAGAACTCAAACTCAAGTATGTCAACCCACCAACCCTCATCATCAGAATTTAGGCTTCACAGCATTATAATGTACTAAATGAAAAATGGAAATTCATTTTGAGGTTTGCTAAAGATTACATTTAACAGTGTCGATAAATTATTAGTGCTTTTAAAGATTCAATCTTAAGTGAGTATTATTACGGCAAAGAAATCTAAATGTAAAAATAGAGGAAATGAGCATGAGCAATTAAATATACAATATCAGCCGATACCGATTAATTTAAAAAAAAAAAAACACATCTTATATCTACCGATAATAAATATGTTACCAATATTTTGTAAATCCGTGCTATAAATGCATTTTAAAATGGCCATATTATGCCCTTTTACAAAGACTTGGTTTTGTTTTTGGGGTCTACTAGAATAAGTTTTTATGCTTGAATGTTCAAAAACCACATTATTTTTTGCATATTTTACAATACTAACCTAAGTTAAGGCTGGCCCACACTAAAAGATTTTTAAAATCTTATCAGATTTTCAAAATGTGAGAGACCACAAACATGACAATAAAAAAAAAAAAAAAAATAGATTTAACAGTTTTGTTCCTAGAGTGTATGGAGTGCCGATATGTGACCGCGACAGCACACCAACACACTAACAGACTCCATTCACAAACAACCAGAGTCCCGACTGTGAACACGGGAAATCTCGCAAAATCTTTCGCAGTCAAACATGATTTTAGAGTAAGCAAACAAGAAGAAATGGTGATAATAGTGTTTGGACTGCTTTTTACAGAAAATTTGCAGGGGGAAAAAACAAAACCTTTTGGATGAAGTCGTGTTACGCTTCTGTCTTCCGTCAGCTCGCTTTCTGATTTGATATTGTTTAGTTCCACATGACAATTAGTCTCAGCCTCAGACGTCACGCCCACGGACCGTTGGCTGAATGTCTGATGCATATGGCACACTTATCTGGAAACACTTCAGCAGTATCAAAGTCGTCTTCTGGTTGGTTGAATTCTACAGGATGTCCGGGAGACGTGTGTGTTGCGTTCTTTAATGGTCCGCCTGGAAACAAATGCCGTGACACCAAACCTCCTCGTAGAAGAAGAACGCTGTCTTGTTTACAACTGTGACAATGAACGCTAATCAGGATCAAATAAACGCTGGATTTTCAAAAGTATGTGAAGTTCGCGGCTCCATTTTTTGCAGTAAACTTGCACAACGTTCTTGAATGAATAATTTATAGATGCACGGCGATCTGTTATTGTAGGGACATCGACTTTCATTTTCACGCCCCAAAACGAACTCTGATTGGTTGCTTTACATGTCAGTCAAACGTCCTCTTGGCAGGCCTTAGCCAATGAAAGCTGCGATAGAGTCCAGACCTTCTGCCGTCAGTCTGAAGGTCTGGCTATGCGAGACTATGTAACAATCTACAGAGTGTCTACGCTTGTCCTCGGTGTTCCCCTCACACAACAGGATTACTGATCATTAATATTCAACATGTTGGATATTTACGATTTGAGATCGGTGCGGCCCCGACGTTCTTCCGAGCAGACTCAATCACTCTTAACACACCTCACACCACAGGAAAATCTGAAAAGATAATCTGTAGAACCAGCAACATAATGGGGAATTTACCAAGGATTGTCGGAAGGGGAGAATTGGGCCCAAATTCGGACAGAATATCTTGTAATGTGCCTTTAGTAAGTAAGTTCCTGTTTCTCTGAAGCCCCTCCTTCCGTAGAGCAAAATGTGGTCTGATTGGTCAGCTGGACAAGTTTGTTTTGATTGGTCATCCACTTCAAATGTGTTTTGGAAATGTCACGCTCCTTACCATAACCGTGACTTTCAGCTTTGCGGGTGTAAACACTAAAGGCCCCGATATACTTCAAACGAAATTAAAGAACGAACTGATGTGACATCATTTCGAACAAAATCAGGCCAAAATGAATCCGTTTTGTTCTTTTTGGAAGTTCGAAAGAGCTTGCCAAAGTGAACTCTCAGGAAAAGTTCGCTCCAGCTGCAAAACACCTTCGTACTACCATTGGTTCGTGATGATAATGTAATGGGAGGTGTGCGCTGAGGCTCCGCCTTCTTTCACGTGGAACTCTTCTCTGACTTCTCTTCTTCTTCTCTTCTCTTCTCTTTCATCTGTTGAGTCCGTCGAGGTAGATCTCCATGTGTGAAAACATGAACAAACTGGATAGCCGTTTCATAGTACAAATTGAAGTTGTGGTTCTGATGAAATGAGGCACTGACACTGTTTTTCATGTTTTATACTGTAGAACTGCTTGCTTTTAAGCAATCTATCGAAAAAAATATGCCATATAAATAAACGTGACGTGACTGGAGTGCTGATTTGCAAAGCTCGTGCTAACATACTAATGTTGTTATGATCAGACGCTTTTCTTATGCTTTCTATAAAAATGCTTGCAGTTTTCTCATTTTTGTTGTGTTTATTTTATTACTGAGAAGGAGGCGTACAGCACGTAATTACATATTCATCTAACCGTCGCTCTCAGCAGTGTGGGCGGTGTCAGTATATCGCAGCTCACGCATTTCGAACTTCGTTTTACTCCTAAACGAAGAATGAAAAAGAACTTCGTTTGAAGTATATTGGGGCCTTAACACTTGGACATGGCGGCAACACACTATTAATGCAACTCAACCAGGCCTCGCCCCTTTTTTTTCAAATGTCTTGGCAGGAATTATTTACATGAGGAATATTGTGACGTACGTTCCCAGAAGAACTCCACTACAATCGAGGTGTTTCAGTTCAGAAACAGTGCATGTTGATCAAGAGAATAACTCCCTTTTGAAGTGGGCTTCACAGACCTTTTTCATGCTCAAACAGCAACATTTCACACTAAAGAAAGCTGAACATGTAAAAAAGTATGTTAGGTCCTCTTTAAAACATTTGAATCAAATTGCTGTTAATTAAATCAAGTCAAGTTCGAATCAGAATCCAGTGAATTGAATCTTCCAAGACCTATCGCACAGTTCCCCTCATTTCTACATTGCTTCCTAAAAAAATCAGCATGTGGGTGTGACAGTCAGTATTTGTTATAGCTTGGAGGCTGAATTTAAAAAAAAAAAGGAAAAAAAAAAAAAAGAAAGTGTTCTGACCTAATTAAGTTGTAATGTGTTGGACTGACTGCTTGGAAATCTGGACTCAGCACTACTGCATCACAGATGTCAACAGTGTCTTACACACACTGACACAGACTCTAGTGTACTGAGATCTCTGAAGAAGAGTATCCATTAAGGAAAAGATTTATCTGACAGGCTGCTTTTGAGAGCAGTTGGCAGAATGAGTTTGGGGTTAATGGAAAATATCTTGACTGTTCAAGATAAAGAAATGGAAAAAAAAAATCTACTTTACTGCGGATGTTTCAAGTTCTTGATATAGCTTTGAAAAACTACTTTTAAGAAAATTAAAAATATCATGTGATACATCCATCAAGTAAAAGTAATAACATTTTCCTTACAAGCTACACTACATGTGAATGAACACATCTAAATCATTATTTTAATTTTTCAAGGTGTAAAAGTATATTTAAAAAAAAACAAAAAAAAAAAACAGTCATGTCTTCAGGAGCCTTTTCTGTCATCACTTACTGTTTATTTTCCCTGCTTGTTGGTCATTCATACAGTCAAACCAAAATGTATTCAGACACGTTGAACATTTCATTCATTAATACAGTTTATTCGTTATAGTTTAAAACAACGGTAATAAAATATGACAAGATCTCAGAGTTAAACTGTGTCAGAAAAAATTAATCTTAATTATGTCAGATAACACTTAAGCAAAACATGTTCAGGTCAAAGTGTCTGAATAATCTTTGGTCCCAGATTTTTATCAATTTTTCTGGTAGTCCACTGTATGAAGAATTTTTGGGTGTAATATGTCACAGTTTATTTTATTTTGCTATCCTTACTTAGATAAATGAACTATACCCCCGGTTTCACAGACAAGGCTTAAAGTAGTCCTAGACTAAAATGCATGTTTGAGCTGTTTTAACTGAAAGTAACTTGCCCTGACACATCTTAAAATATGCCACAGCCATTGTTTTGTCTCAAGATGCATATTAGTAATGTTTTTTTTATAGGTCACTTTCATAAAAGCTACTAATGCCTTAATTGAACTAAGGCCTAATCCTGACTTAGTCTAAGCCCTGTCTGTGAAACTGGGCCATAGTGTCCTGTACCCACTAATAAAAAAAAATATCAAAAATATCAAAAATGTCTGAATAATTTTTGGTTTGACTGTACCTTGGTAACACTTTTTAGTCTTTGTTATATGTAGTTACTGTGGTAATAACAGCAACTTATGCATAATTACATAAACTAACCCTGAATCAAACTCTATTCCTAACCTTATTGTGAGTATGTTGTTAATATTACTTAAATGTATAATTAAACTGTAACAAGGATACCTTAAAATAAAGTGTAACCTATACCTTTTTCCTCCACTGTTTTTTAATAATAATAATAATAAAATTGAGTTTTCTGTTTTTAAATAATTAATATAGTCTTTTTTTTCTTAATTATGAAGACATTTGTATCAACCTGATTTAAAAATAAAAAAAACAAACAAAAAAATCAATCTCCAAATATATTGTCATCATTTGTGTTGTACCCACCAGACATCTGATCATAGAGAACTTCATCCCACTGGAGGAGAAGAACAAGATTGTGACAAGAGCCACTTTTGACGAGGAAGATGACCTCTGGAAAATGACCCCCATCACCCGTATTCAAAAGTACGTTTGCTGATTTTGGAAATTTGAAACTTGGAAATTATTTGGAAAGTATATTTTTATGGCCATCGACATCCTGTGCTTTTTCACTATAATGTTTCTTCTTTCTCTTTTTTTTCCTCAGTGATCAGCAGATGATGAAAAGACCTGTTTCTGCAGTTGGCTACAGACGGCCTCTGAGTCAGCATGCCCGTACGGCCATGTTGATGCGGCCTGATGTCAGATACAAGGTATGCTGACACTGTTCCCATAATCCCCCACATGGCACTACACAAAGCCTTTGGTCACAACACTCCCTCACTCTTTACAGCGACACAGATGAGCACAGGAGAATCGAACGCACGTTGTATCCTTGTTCTTTTACTTTCATCTTTTTATATTCTCCCTGTCCGTCTTCCAGGCTGAGAATATCTTGCTGCTGGAGTTGGATTTGCCCACACGGACCACAAAAGACTACGAGGGACCAGTGATAGCGCCTAAAGTGGCTGCGGCTCTGGAGGACGCTCTGAGAGAGGAGGACGAGATCCAGGTGGACGCTTCTGGCTTCCGTGCCAGCCTGGGCCCCAGTCCAGGCCTCAGCGCCTCAGCTGCTGGGTTTTCCAAGAAACCAAAGTCAGGGTGAGAAATGATCCCTCCAACTAGGGCTGCACGATATATAAAAATAAAATCAATATCATAATATGGCTTAGTGCGATTGTCAATTCGCGCAGACAGCATTTTAATTTAATAAATATATGCCACTGACTCCAGAGTGGCATCCACACGTGTGCAGCCCATGATAAAGCACTTCAACGGACCACATGTTCAGAGTTTCACTTTGAAACTGGCAGCGAATACATCCATTTGCCAGCAACCCGTCAGAATAAATGATTGATGGTTTAATGTTGAAATGGAGAAAGTAAGATATTTAATTTTAATTTATTTATATTATTAAATACTCTTTCTTATTTTTACAGTATTACAATATTTATTATTTACAAAATCACAATAATATTACAATATTTATTTGTTTAATATGTTCTTTAATAATAATCACTTTTTAAAAAAAATCACAATTATTATTATTTTATACTGAATTGGTCAAAAACGGTGGGTTTGTGTTCGTTCTGGTAAAGAGTAAATCCAAGTGTGAACACCAAAGTTTTAACTGGTTAAAAAATAAAATAAAATAAAATAAATAAATAAAATAAATAAAAAATCATTTAGCTTTAAAAGGATGATTTGCACATTAAAAAAAATTCAGAAATAATTTTTTTTTTCTCCAGCTTTTTAAACAATTTTTATTTTGTACTTCCCAACAGAATCACCCCACTCATTCTAGAATGATTAATTCTTTCCAAATATAGCTATTTTAGTCGTCTGCTGAACATTCCTGTATTTCTTCATATTGCAATATACTGTCAAACCAAAATTTATTCAGACACCTTGAACATTTCATTCATTAATACAGTTTATTCGCTATAGTTTAAAAAAATGGTAATAAAATATGACAAGATCTCAGAGTTAAACTGTCAGAAAAAATTAATCTTAATTATGTCAGATAAAACTTAAGCAAAACATGTTCAGGTCAAAGTCTCTGAATAATTTTTGGTTCCAAATTTGTATAAATTTTACTGGTAGTCCACTGTATGAAGAATTTTTGGGTGTAATATGTCACAGTTTATTTTGCTATCCTCTCTTGCATAAATGAACTTTAGTGTCCTGCACCCACTAGTAAAAATATATCAAAAATATCAAAAAATTTTGAATAATTCTTCTAATTAATGAATAATTTTTCTGAATAATTTTTGGTTTGACTGTATATATAGCAGAAAAAGTAAATATCGTAATGTCGTTTTTTCCAAATATCGTGCAGCCCTACCTTCAACCTCTTCCCTTTTATTTTTCACCTCTTTGTTTATCCTACCTTAATATACCTTTTTGTTTTTCCCCATAATCCTCTCACAGCCGCCCAAAAACTGGCAAGAAGGTGAGCACTCCAACTTCAGCTCACAGCCCTTTGTCCGGCTCAGGGTCTCCTCTTTACCCACAATCTCGAGGGCTTGTGCCCAAGTGACACCGGCCTTCACTGCTCCATATGAACTAACCAGCTTTGGCATTAACGTTCTTAAATGCCAGGCATGGGATGGTTTTCAGCAAAATCGGTGGAACGTCTCATCGAGCTCCTCCTGGTGTGGCATTTAAACTGCCAATCAGCCCTTAATGCTTGAGCTTTCATATTACCTTGTATTTAGATGTCCCTTTGACATCGTGTTTACAGCACAAAAAAAAGTTACATTTGGCAACCTTCAAAGTCTTACAGCTCACCACAAGATGAAGTTCCACAGATTTAGTTTGCACTTAAACAAAATGTTACATGTTTTGTGTGTGTGAGGTCATCGAGACAGCAGATGGTCTCGGCATTGTGACCATGCGTGTTAGATTTGTCATTGTGGGGATGTTTTTGTGTGCGTGTCTTTCTAATTTTCCCAATTGTAGGAATAACACATTTCTCAGAGATGATATTTCTGCTGGTTTGGGCCACAGAAGCTCTGTATTGAGAGACATTTCATGATTGGCTGAGACCCAGAACAACCTCTAAGGCTTTCTCGAAGACTCTTCGAGTCTCTTTGGCTGGGGTAAGGGCCGGGCTTTCGTCGCAGTCAGCGCTGTATCCAGTAAGGACAGGAGTGGGGGGTTTGAAGGTCATCACACACTAAGATTATCAGGGTTCCAAGGTGCCTTAGATTCTCATTGAGTACAGAAGGAGGTCTCCTGGTGGTCTGAGAGTCCCTTGACCTGATAGCTGGATAGTAGAACCTGGAATCCACACAAAAACCCCAGTGGATGTTTCCTGAATGCTTTGAATTACACTTTAAGTCTGTTGTGTTGGGCAGGCTTGTATTTAATCGTTAAATGTTACACAAGGAGATCTGTAAACACGAGTTTGACATGAGTAAGTCTTATTTCTGTCTGTTGAACTGTCAAACCTTGACTACCCCTCCTTAAACTAGTGAAGATGATACCATTGCCTGCTGCTACTGTAGGGTTCTTTTACCCGTTGTGTCATAGCATATGGTTTATGTATATTGAGACATGTTAGTAAATAAATCTGCATTATCATTGCAGTTGTATTAAAATAAAAATAAAAAAATAATAGTAAATGCAGTCTTGGAGTAACATTTAAAAGGCTAACTTATTACCATACTAGCTGGTTTTATATTCAAGCAATTGTAGATAGTTTTTAACGGTCTTATGTTCTTTGCTTAGATTTATATGGTTTATTTTTGAATATGTATTATTTAAAGTTCTGTACAAATTTATTTTTGCATATGAGATTTAAGTATAATTTTCATGTGATTAACTAAGTTCTTCTGTGTTAAGCAAATTACATCATAAAATAGTAAACATACAGTTTCTGGATTATCAGAATATGTACTGCAAATCCCTGATGCTGGTATTCCCACTGAAATGTGTGAATTTCTTCATGTAATAATATTACTGTCTGCTCCATCCTGGCTGTATTATTGCATAAGTCTATATTATTTTTAAGGTTTTAGCATGACATAAAAACATCTAAAGCATTATAGACTAATTGAAACTATATGTCTGCATTCTAATACTCCACTTTCACCTTCTTCCACGTGATGCATGAGTTCAGTTCTGATATACAACCACACAGAAAATATTTTTAATGTTCACACAGGTTTTTTTTGTTAAAATGTTTTTGAATTTGTATTTGAGTTTGTTGATGTCCTAAATGTCTTACAACTTAATCTTTTAATTAAAGGATGATTATTATGCTCGAGTGTGTAAGTGATGATTTCCCCCCCTTTTATTAAGATTTCATTGTCAGTTTCTCATTCCACCAAAAATCACAATTCAACTTCCATAAGTAATATAAATAATCAGAACTTTTCATTGTTTCACCCAAACGTCCTCTTGTTGTAGACCCTTGTCCTCTTCCAGGTCACGGTAGTGTAATGATTTTGTAATCTGGAGCGTGTGCTTCCAATTCTGAGTGAGATCATTCAATTTTTGGGGGATTTCTTAATAAGATGAAAATATATTAAGCATTTTTTATGAAGAATTTCTTTTGTTTAACCCTCTGGTGCTCTTCACGTGTCGGTCAAAAATGACATTAATCTTTTTTTTTTTATTTCAATGAAACAAATGTACTATATTTTAGTTCGATAATGTTTTTTTTGTATTTATTATTTTGTATTTTTAGGGGATTTTATGGTACTAAATTGTATTTATGCTGTAGTGATAATCCATATATTCACTTTTTGAGCATAGACATGAAAATGAATTTTCAAACTTAAACTGTCATAAATTTTGAATGCTTTAGAGCACAGACTTAATTTTGATCTCTTTTCAAAGACGACCCGTGGCAAATTATTGCTGAAGTGAAAAAAAAGTTCACTTCAAAAATTACAGAATTTTACATCTATCATGAAAAATGCACAAAAAATACTATTTTCAAATTTTATATGAAATATATTTTAAAAAACATCATATATAGCTATATAGTTTTACTATAAAACTGCAAGAAAATCAAAGCCATAAATCTAAACAAGTCATGTTCCAAGTTTGAGCTTGATAGCTCAAAAAATTAGCCCATTCATTTCCAATGTGCTCATTTTTGACTGTGAAGTGTTTTTTCAGGACCATTTAACCTTTTCAAATCATGTCCATGATTTTTTTTTTTTTTTTTTCTCTCCACATAGCAAGGGCTAAAACCGTTACCAAAAAACAAAACGTAAAAATGTTCAGTCAAATGATGGAAGAGCATCAGAAGGTGAAAAATATGGAACATTTGAAATATTTTAAATAGGACCTATTGTGCTTCTTTAAATTCAACTTTCTTTAGTGTGAAACGTTGCTGTTATAGAAAATATGGAAAATATGTATATATATATATATATATATATATATATATAAAAAAGGCTCTATATCAGTAAGTACTATTTTTGAATTCCCTGAAAAACTTTGATTTTATAGAAAAATCCCAGAACCTGCCATTTCCCAAACACACTCGAAGAGCACATTGCGCTTTCTGGGAGGAGGGGCTTCATAGAGACTGGGAAGAGAGGAGCTGCAACAATGTGAAATATGTAAAAAATTATGTTTTTTGAATATTCAAGCATGAAAACCTATTCTAGTACCTATACCTCATACCCCAAAAACAAAATCAAGACTTTGTAAAAGAGCATAAAATGACCTCTTTCATTTTTTAATGTAATTTACCCGTGCCCAAATAAACATTAACCTCGACAGAAAATTCAAAAACAAGTCTTGATTTTTTTATTATGTTTAATATACGCATACAAGTAATGTAGCATGTTACATCTATTATTATTAGAGCTGAAGAATAAGGATCACTGAAGGTGAAAGGGTTTGTGATTGGCTTTTTAGCTAAACGTCTGGATTTTCAATCTTCATAATCTACAACATCTACAATAAACACGAGCCTTCAAAATTATGTAATATTTACACTTAATAAAAACAGTTTTGGAACTTCAATTACATATTGCAAGTACAATACACTGATAAAATGACAGAAATGTGTCTTTCCAGTGTGCAAACTCAAACTTTATTGAAGATTCTGTTACCTACAAGCACACAATCATCAATGAGAACTAAAGAGAAAAGCTCCTGCGCTGATGAATTGTGCAGAAATCAGAACTGGGATCACAGGATCGCCAGATCCAACCATTGTATGCTCAGAATAGTCTTTCTGTACAGAGGCTGTTTTACCACCACTGTGATATACAAAGCAAAAGATAATTTTCAATACTTTTGGTCAAAAAAATAGAAAGGTCCTACAATTTTGGTCTTTTTGTTTTTTTGAGGATCAGTCTGAAGGAGTTAAAAAAATATCAAAACATTTTCCTAAAGTATTCCTGAGTAGGGCCAATGATTCTGAGCACAATGACTGGAATTTGTGAAAAATAGCCAAGTGCTTCATTTACCTGACGAAAACAAAATTTGGTGATTACCAATAAATAGAATTTCACTAAAAATATTTCTCTTCATTTTCACACGATCTTTACAATATAATTGTAAAGCTTGCGATATGACGCAATGAAAACGTAAATGACTATATGATCCTGACGGATGATGATTCCTTGGTAACTGGGTGCAGAAACGGTTTCATACGCGCATGGGTTTAAGGTCACAATTCCGCGTCAAATGTAATTCTACCAGCGATGGTAATCAAAAGTACATAACCACAAACTCCAATATTGACAAAATGTGGGTGCACTACGGCAGTACACATGCAGGCGATATTCAGTATTTTGGAGAACACGGTAAAGGCAAGGAAAAGAGTTCAACAGTGGAGGGCCGACTTGTGTGAAGGTGCGGTCACATTAGTTAAACTTCGCAGGCAAAAAAAAAAAAAGTCCACACAGAAGCCACTTTCATACCAAGCAGCTTTCTTTTGGTCAACGCAGCGGATTCACGTGACCAACACTGACACGAGCGAAATCTGCGTGAGGAACTTTTCCGTCCTCGCGTGAAACTCCAGATCGTGCTGAAATGACTGGATTTCGCCAAGCAATGGTAAATGTGACCGCACCTTAAAGCTATAGAAAAATATTCAATCCACCATTTCAAACTACACCACATCCCAAAGTGATGCTACTCTAAAAGAGCTCACAGCAACAAGCAATTCCCACAGGGACAATGTGTCGTAGGTCACATACACGTTTGATCATCTCAATCGAGGGGAATACTGAATTAAAAAAGAGCTGCGTGAGCTCAGGCGATGTTGATTATTCAGGAAATGAGCTCAGTCCTTCGGTTCCATCTCTGTACATCCCAAATAAAGGAGCTTTGCTTCTCAAAGGGATATGAATATCGTGATGTCATTAATTGAGGAATTAATTGTCATGCTAATCCAGTTGGAGAGGAGGAGGAAGAAGAGAAAGGCTTTTCTTCACGTCTAATCGCCTTAGCGCTACACCGCACGTATTATCTCTCGCCACGTCTCATTTCTCCCTGTAATACAGCAGATACATCTTCAGGGGTTCAGGTAATGGGAGTCTTAGGATCTTCTCCCTCAGAATATTAACGGGAGGCTCCACACGAGCACAGCCGCCTTTGTTTTTCTCCTCTTCATTGCCGGAGCATTCCTCCTCGTCCTCCTCGGGAAGGTCTTCTCTCACTCGGCGACAAGCCCTTTCCTCTTCCTCCTCCACTTCCTCTTCTTCCTCTTCAACTCCTCCGGGGTAGTTGCAATCATCCATGGCTGTGGGAATCATGGAGTCATGGAGAACCATGGAGTTGACGCACTGGCGGTAGAAACGACGACAGAAGCGGCGGCGTTCAAAGCGGGGCCCGTAGCGGTGCATGGCCCGGGCCCCTGGGAAAGACACTCGTCTCTTCGTGCGTCCTTCCCCCATAGCTATGGGCTGCCGGAGAGTGTGGCGAATAGCAATCCGACACAGGTCCTGCAATGTCCGCACCTCAAAAATGGCTAAAAATTTGGAAAACATTGGAAAGAAGAGAAATTGTTATTTTTTCCTATCAAATAGCAGTTTCCTATTTAGCTTTTATATCACTAGATTATTGCAGTGTATTTGGTTTAATGTTTATATATTTATGCTCACAGTTTTCAAAGCTTTATAGTTTCTTTATATTTATGCTTCTCATTTTATAACTTTCTCTCTTTCACTTTTTTATCTTACCTTATAACGTTATCTAATTAATATTATTTTATTTTTCGTATTTTACTGTTATTGCTAAGCACCAGTACACCAAGACAAATTCCTTGTACATGTAAACCCACCTTACTTAATTCTGATTCTATATATTGCAAATCATCAAATTTTTAATTAGTCATAATTACTAATAGATGAGACTGAAGGCTTGTTCACATCAAGAATGTTTGGCAATTTTTGCAAATACTTTTATGAAAATTCGTACTGCGCTCATGCTGTTTTTCACGATGGTAATTATTTTTTTACACATGTAAAAATAAGGATTCACAGGACAAAAAAAACAAAAAAACAAAAACAATTTTGAGATGGATTTCGAGTCATGTTTCCAGTCAAGGCCTGTTTATCCTGCAGTACTACAAACCACACCCTTGCATGTTACACCTACTACAAATTACGTGTCCCGCGAAGAAACAAGCGTGAATGTCATTGACGGATGAAAAGAGGTAAGGGGAAAAAAAAGGTGTGAACATTGTGTGGGGCAGGGGGCATGCTCCGCATGGAATTTTTTTTTTTTTTTAAAGATATTTGCTCTACATGTTCATTTGTAGTTACTTTAAGGTTTTTTTTTTATTTATTTTTTATTACCTTATATGTCCAAAACCGTAATTTTTCATGAAATTAAAAAAAAAAAAACATTGAAGGTGCAATATGTAAGATTTTTGCAGTAAAATATCCAAAAACCACTAGGCCAGTGTTATATATTTTGTTCAGTTGAGTACTTACAATATCCCAAATGTTTCCAACTATTTGTAAATCGTGAGAAAATAATTTTAACCAAGGACGTGCCTGTCAATTGCGTCATACTCGCGTTAACCCTCGGTCTGCCTCGGTTTCTGGTTTTATTTTGTAGAAACCATGGAAACACCACAGACGCTTTAATATATATTACACGTTTTAATAGACAAGACAACTGTTTTGATATATTTATAGACAGAAAACTTAATTATTGTTATATAGCTCAACATGTTTAGTCTTATTGTTTAAATCTAATTTTCTTGATTTTTTGCGAGTACCATGCTTTACCATGCCTCAGAGAAAAACACTATTTTGTGAAGTAGCTAACATAGTATAATCAGATGCAGCTTTATTTTTAGCAACAGTAATACAGAATTTTCCCCATCATACAATACATTTTAAAATGAATTGCATGCCATTTATCAACAAGCCATCCAGCATTTAATACGATATTCTAAAATCGATCTAGCTTACTGCAGTGTGCAACAAGTGTCTCACAGCAGCCACCAAGCGAACGCACAGAGTAACGTTATAACATCATTTTCAACACTCTCAAATGTATCTAATATGATAAACAGAGCTGCGTTACCTCATACTCATGACCGGAAAAGCGGAAGTGGCGCCGGCGACTGTGACATAATAAAATTTCCACTGCTCGTGAGGCGTGTGTTGCGCAATCGCTCCAGCGGCCTCGTTCAGCTCCCACAACACTCGGTCCTGCTCTGCTTCATACTACAGTAACGTTAATAATCGCATCCATGAACATGATTTCTTCCCGAGTCCTATCCCAATTCTATTCCACCGTCCGTTGAGGTGAAGACCACATGTCCCAAGATTCCGCGCTCAAACTTGGCGTCATTAAGCTACGCCTTTGTTTTGAATAGGCCTCTAGCGGACAGAAATCCTACATACTGCACCTTTAAAATATTGTTGCAACATTTTACCAAAATCAACATTTGGTCAAAATCTCATGTTATAAAAGATGAAGTGCTATGCAGGCTATTTAAGGCAATATTGGCTGATTAGACGGCAATATTGCGCTAAACTGCAAACTGTTTGCTTTCTCTTCACTGTTCCCAAATCTCAGACCTCAAATTCATAAAATATTACCCTTCATAGACATAGTTTTTAAAGTAAAGAGTAAAGGAAACACTGTACAGTACTTATTGAAACAACCAGTTCTTTATTTACCCTTGTAAGTTCACAAGTACCCTTGTAAGACCCCCCCAACCCCCTATTAAACACTTTCTCATTGGATCTATGCAAATCCCATAGGTAACCTATTTTGATCTCAAAAAGGTGAGTTGTCACTGAAAGGTGAGGAATTTGCATCTATGCATTGACTAAAACTGTTTTGAAGTAAACTATTTTATGTTTTATGTGTGAAATGTTTGTAAGAGATATGTAGCTGTGTATAAGATAACAGCTAGTAAAACTTAAAATAAATGATACTATCAAATTAATACAAATGGTAATTATAGTTAAAAACCTACCCCTAAACCTAAACCTTACCCTAAATCTACCCCTTCCATAAAATTAAAATTTACTGAAGAGTTTCATAATTAAAATACAATCCATTTGTCTTATCAATAGGTGGCGAAAGTAGAAGAATAACAGTACTAGTGACAACATCAGCAAGGGAGGGGCTCTGATGACATCCAAACTGGGGGGCGTAACTTGAGGGTGGGGGGCGTAATTAGTAGGGGCGTGGTTTGTAGTACTGGCCGATGCAGTCGGACACACTTGGAGATTTCCGTCAGTGGCAAGAAGCGTTGTCTCATAAATGACAGAAAATTCCATCAATGGCAGGGAAAGAGTTAAATATACTTGAGATCTTAAATCAGGTGGATTCTGATTGTCTTTCAATGTTTTATTGTTCATCAGCTGGAAAAAATAGTTCTGAAAGTGATTCCAAGGGTATTGTTTCTCTGTGCCGTTATTGTTATAGCTGTAGACTGCAATACTCACAAAATTACAGCAATTATTAAAACTTTATAGTTGTTATAGTTATCATTAGTTATTGTCCTTGGTGTGAACAGGCCTTTCCAATTTAGTAATGGGTTGTATTTTGTATTACACATAAATGATCAGAGTGAGATTTGCTTTAATTTAGGTATACAAATATTTTCAGAGAATGATAAACATTCTCATTGGACTTGTAAATAGTTTGGTGTGAAAAATTATGTGTGATTAGTGTCCTTGTTTATTTGTACTGGACTTCAGACGGATGATTCCCCAGTGTACTCACGTAAAGGAACACTCTTAGGTCTGCCATTGACATTCTGTTTGGGCTGGACGAGCGGGGCAAAGGTCACAGCGATGATTTTCTTGGTCTCCCAGGAGCTCTGACCTGTGCGAGTGATCTTGGTTAACTGCAAAAGAGAGTTAATAAGTCCTCATGTCAGTAATTACTAAACTAATTACATCATCCTATGTGAATACTAATTACATGTGTGTGTACATCGATTTTGTGTGAGTGAAATGCAAATGTATTTATATAAAAATGCCATTTTATAATTTTTATTTTGCTATGCCCACCCTCTTTATGAAACTAAAGTATGAGTTTTGTCTTTTAGCTTTAAAGTCATGTATATGCCAGTTTATTTTTTAGAAAATATACACATGTAAAATTTACTCACAGGAAAATGGGCCGATCTGATTCCGAGAGTCATGATCCGATTCCAAAACGATTCTTGATGCATCATTTTGACATTTATTTCACACAAAGTAACTTGTTTACACTGAATTACTCATTCCCCCACCTGACCCCCCTACGGGGGGTATGAAATTGTAGTTGTAATTATAATTGAATATGAGTTGTATTTGTAATTGAATATGTAATTGTATTTGTAATGAAATTTGAAAGGTTTTCCCATAAAATGACATCAAGATATTACATTTATGCCATTATATGTGAATATGGGGAGTCTACAGAATTGGCGTTGGGGGGCAAAAATATCAAGCAGGAATTTTATAATTCCTCCATTCAGTGTATTTGAATAACTTTTGCATATAACATGATAGAGAAAAGAGTCTTTTTTAGCTCCAAACATACAAGCAAATAGTAAATAATAAAGAGAAACAAAGAAACACGTTACAAACAATAAACAAAGAGTGCTTTCAGTATCTGAACAGTTTCCAGTCGAGATCCGTGAGTGAGTTTTCTGTTTCTCAGCTTCACTGCTGTTTGATTATTACCGATGACATCATACACAGCGGGAGATCTAATAGGCTGCATTCACAGAATTATTTTGACATATCAGATGTCAGCTTTGTCCTGTCAGTCTAATCAATTAAGACATAACTGTGTTTACATTCATTTTTCATCAGAAAAGCATTTTGAGATTCAAGTGCATTTCAAAGCAACTGTCTGTCAGTAAGTGAGTTTCATGTGTTAGGCTACTTGCTGCCTTCCAAATGGCATAAATAATGCCTTCGTAGAGCATTTGGAAGGTAGAGCACTGAAATGCCAGCGGGCGAGACTGGACGCTGTACGCGAATTTAGGCAAAGTGTGCGTTTCTCACAGCACATATCCTGTGCGATGAAGCCAGAGATTGCCCTTGTAATTCCCTTCAACCTTTTCGAACTTCATGGAAGATTATTTTTTGGAAGAGAGAATCGTGATGCATCAGAGAATCCATTTTTTCTCCCACCCCCTATATTAAAAGCTCATCTTGCACACATGGTTTTATCCAAATATTTCCCAAGAAAGTGAGACTAAAGCCATTCTATATGTCTTGCCCCTACTTCCTATTGTAACAGGAAGTGTGTAGAAAACTACACTCAAATCACTTCTAGACATTTCAAAGTGCCTTTAAAATCTGCTGTGGAACAAGAACGCCTTATTAACTTGACATTAACATGAATAAACATGTACCCACCTTCTCCTCCAGGGGGAGAACTAAGATCCCGCCAACCTTTAGCAGGTTCTTCATGTAGTTCTCGTACTCTTTCTGAACTCCTGCACCACAGTACACCCTGTCATACTGCCGACTCTCCGGAGGGATCTCCAGGCAGTTCCCCACCACAAAGGTCGGCTCACAGAACTCAAACCTGCGGCCATTAAACAAAACCAACTCATGGACAATTTGACAATTAAAAGACCAAGTCAAAGCTGTTACACAGGAAATCACTCACTTGTCAAAGCTGTCGCTGGTTTTGATGAAGTAGTCAAGTTTCTGATATGCATAATCAACCACATCCGCATGCAGTTCCACACCGTGATTCACACCAAACGGACCTGATGACAAGAACGATAGGTATATATTTTGTATATTTTATTAAATATAAATGTTAGGTGAACTCAATTCAAGATAAAACTACAATTCAAACTATGGGATAAATAATATTATTTTGACTGTTTTTAAAGAAATTAATACTTTTATTCAGCAAGGACACATAAAATTGATCAAAATAGACATCTATAATGTCACAAAAGATTTATATTTCAAGTAAATGCTGTTCTTTTGAACTTTCTATTCATCAAAGAATCCTGAAAAAAAATGTTTCACGGTTTCCAGAAAAAATATGAAGCAGCACAACTGTTTTCAACATTGATAATAATGATAAGAAATGTTTCTTGAGCAGCAAATCATCATATTAGAATGATTTCTGAAGGATCATGTGACACTGAAGACTGGAGTAATGATGCTGAAAATTCAGCTTTGATCACAGGAATAAATTACATTTTAAAATATATTAAAATTTGCGCTGTCAAACAATTAATTGCGATTAATCACATCCAAAATGAAAGTTTTTTTTACACAATATATGTGTGTACAGTGTATAATTATTTTGTATTTATAAATACACACACATACAGTACATGTATATATTTAAGAAATATTTTATGTATATACTATATATACATTTATATAATTTTTATTAAAACAAACTTATTCTGGATGTGATTCATCGCAATTAATCATGTGACAGCACTAATTAAAATACAAAACAATCATTTTAAATTGTAATAATATTTCACAATATTACTGTTTTAACTATTTTTAATCAAATAAATGCAGCCTTGGAGAGCATACGAGAGATCTCTTTAAAAAAAAATTAAAAAATCATACAGATAGTTGTTTATTTTCGTATACAATAAGTTTTAATATGCTACACAATTTTGCTTCTCAACTAAATATATCTTGTTAGGCATGTTTACATCTTTTTACTGGAAAACAAGACAAAAATAACCATTCATAATTTTTTTTTTTTTCCCCACTGTAAGTAAACTCACCCAGTATAAGGCCCACCATTGTGCTGAGATAACCCGTCCCACTGCCCAAGTTGAGAAAAGACAGGCCAGGCTGCAGGTCCAAGGCCTCCATCACCTCCGAGTAGATGCATGGAGCAGACAGATGGAGGTTCCCATGCCTCCAGGCCAGGTCTTTATAAGCACTGTCACGATAGTCCTCCAGGTAATAGTCTGCTCTGTCAATGGCTCTGAAGGCCTTCTCCACCAGATCTGAGCGGATGTAGTGTGCCTCTTTAAGGTTGTCAATCAGCTCGTCATTGTCCTCACCCGCACTCACAGCTCCACCCATGATGAGAGCAGAAGAGCTTCTAAGGACAGTCCTGAGGTGTGCCTATCACTGTCTGGACAGAAAAGCAAAACATCTCAACTTTGAGATTAAACCTACAGTAATGGCCCATTTACAAAGGTTAGATTTAGTTTCTAAATGTAAAAGAATAGCAGGGTCAACACCATAACTATAACAATAAAGACAAAGAAATTACATCTTTAGAATCACTTTCATAACAGTCTTTTTTCCAGCTCATGAACAATAAAAACAATGACAGCCAATCAGAATTCATCCTGTTTTCAAGAGCTCTGGTAAAGAGAGTCTTTGACTTGGTCTTGTTAAACTAGTAGTAGCTAGCAAACTACCATTATAAAGCTCGGATGAGTCAGGATATTTATTAATATATCTCTTGTGTTCATCAGAAAGAAGAATGTCATATACACCTAGGATGGCTTGAGGGTGAGTAAAGCTTGGGCTAATTTTCATTTCAAAGTGAACTAATCCTTTTTTATTTAGTCATAAATGACACCTCCAACAGACTGTTGTCTAGCAGGTGGGAAGAAAGCAAAGAATGATAATTAAGACAGTTAAATCTTTAATGAGTCACAGCATGTTAGGTATCTGAGCTAAGCTGACATGTCAACAAACTCAACAATAAGACTCGCACTCGCCTTCAACTACTTCTCTTGAACTCTATTTTTAGAGGTCAGACAATGCCAAGTAAAAAGTGGCACAATGTTGTGTCCCGACTCGAACTCCTGGCAGCGGCTCCATTTAGAGCGGAGAGTATTGTTTGTTTGTCATTTTGGCAAGCAGACACAAAGTACATGGGTAGCTGACACATCACATGCCTATGGACTTTTTAAAATACAGATTTAGATTCTAATTTATATGAATGCGTAAGTGAATGTGTATATTTTTGGAGCTGTAACTAGTCATTTCTCTTTATTACACTCAAAATGTTCTAAAAGTCATTGATTTGTTTGACACAGAGTTGTATGTAAAACCATATATACAGTGCTTAACAAATTTATTAGACCACCTGTCAAAATAAAGACAAAAAATTTTAGGAATCTGTCAAAGTCTTGTTTAAAACCAAAAATGTTATTGTCATTTATTAGGCAAATAACAAACTGAAACAACTAAATAGTGTTTATTCACACGTAATGACCAAAGAAATGATATATTTTATTTTTATTTTGTTTGGCCTCCAACATATAATGGTAACGGCTTTCATTATTGCTGGCGTTGTTTTTATGTACTTTTCCACAGTCTCTTCCAAATAGTTTCTAGTTGCTCCCAAAGACTTTGATGAAACTTTTGTGCAATCTATCTTTGAATCTATTAAATCCCAACAATAATTATATTTTAGCATTAGAAACACTACTGTGACTAAAGAGCTTACACATACTGGTGTGGATAACCATTACAGAAACATAAAAAATTAATTTGGTAATCACCAATACTGTTAGTTTAGGGCAGCTGTGGCACAAACCTTACATTAAAACCTTACAAAATAAATTTGTTAAGCTATATATATGTGTGTGTGTATACACAGGTGGTTGGAGTAATATTGGGGTGTGTATATCTATTACTATCTATCTATATCTATACATCTATCTATCTATCTATCTATATATATATATATATATATATACACATACACACACACACAGATGTATATTTATTGAGTAATCCACTATTTTGTAGAGGAAGATCAAAATCACAATTTTCACCTGATATTTGGAGCCAATTTTCAGGGGTGTAAAAATGACTTTAGAAAGATGGCAGCATTATATTTTATTTTTACAGTAAAATCTGTTGACTTTATCAATCTTTGTTTCATTATATGCCAACGGTGACCTTTCAAAAATGGCAAAAAGCATTTCTCATGTTTTTTGCCTCAAGTTTTATGCAATTCTTTTGATAGAGGGAAACAAGATACATTTCAAGTTTAAAAACATGATTTATTCTTCAGACATTCCTCTTTAAATGCTATAAGTATCAGCTGTGTGCAAAGTGAACCACATTTGGTTTTCGATCACTAAAAATGGGTAAAATTCAACAATTTGAACATGGAGTTGCTTTGAAATCCCTATATCTATAGGACTGAACTGTACAGGGCCTTGAAAATTAAGATTTCAAAAGGAAAGTGTATTAAGAATGAGAATCTAGAAGGATATTGCGATATCTTGAATACTATTTAGTTATTTTTAATAAATAACAGGCTGACTGAGATTATAAAATTTCAAATTTAAAAGTATTGTTTCATTAAATGAAACAAAGCAACAGTAAAAACAATTAAGCATTTTTTCCTTGGATTACTCTTTCCACTACAACTACCTGATGGTAAAAAATGACCTTATGTTACCTCATTGTTTGCAACTTTTGGTCTGACTGAGCAACTCAGTAATTATTGACTCTGCACAAAATACAGCACACTTTATTTACTCTTTTATTTAAAAAAAAAAATGCTATTTGTTTCGTTAGGCTAACCAAGGAGTAAAACATATATATGTGCTGGGGAATAATTGAGCTCAAAAGATACATGCATAATAATTATAAAACAAAACAATGCTGATTATTTATGTAGATAGTAGACTTCAACAAGATTATAGCAGGACATGTCAACTTCCCACATAATCAAATATGTCAGACTTATTATTATAGGTCAACTTAGGTAACAACAAAAGACTGAAATATCACAAATGCGAAAATGGTGGGCTGGACACTTACTTGCCAAATACATTTAAATGCTGGCGTAATATCGAACTCACAATAAAATGTACATTATGTCACAAAGTCCACCACTTTGTCATTTAATCTAACAGACGAACTACTGAGGTCGTGATGTCACCAGTCAACTATTTATAACGAACAACCGTGCAACATGTGACACCACAGCCCTGTCTGACACACGGAACCGAACATCAAATTCAGCAAAACAGCAACAAACCGATCGCGCTGTTACACGACGCTGGAAAACAAAGCTCAAAGCAGATACGTGTACACGAATTCACGCGTTCAACTGTTATAACCCAGTAACCGTCATATGTAGGTCACGTCTGTATTGTGCTTTTACCAACCGTTAACTGCAGTCCGTCTGTGCACGAGGACAAGCTTCGCACAAACACCGACATAAACAAAAGAGTCTCCGGCCACACTGGCACTCAGTCATTCTCGATGCGCAGTCTACATCTTACCGTGTGATTACGGACCTCAGCGGTTGTCTCGTGCAAACCAACAATGTCCATCGATTACATTAAGGCGTATGTCATATATTTGGACCCGGCCACAATAACGCCTAACTTGACTGCGAAAAAACTGATGCGATGTAAACATAAACCAGCTGACGCGCTGACGTCACACGCACGGCGACGTCAAATGCGTTCGTGGAGATCTCAGCGACTCGAATCTTTTCACCAAAAAACAACTAAGAACTGTGTATGATTCTTTCGTTTCTGTCTATAAGTATCTCTTATGCTCAAAGGCTGCATTTATTTGATAAAATATACAGTAAAAGAACATTATTTTATTTAAAATAGAAATATTTCGTAACATTAGAAATGTCTTTACTGTCACGTTTGATCAATAATTCCTTTTTGTAACCAAAAACTAACCGTCCCAGAACGTTCTCGAACCAAAAATGGTTAGGTATACATGACAAATCTCCTAAGAGACTGTTAAAGTAGGCTATCACAAGCGTTTTCACCATTACTGTATCATTTCCCCCCTCGATTTTGTCAAGCAAAATAATTGTCTAAATAAATTTTGACTTTCAATGGCGTCCTTAGGTCATTTAAATTGTGTATGGCCATTTTGTCACATTGACTCATGACTCGTTCAGTAGGCCAAGTTCACAAAGATGCCTCGTTGAGCACCTCTCCAATCCGAATCTTGTTCAGACTCTTCATCGACCAGTGAAATGCTCCTTCACAGTTCGCAGTCTACTGAAGGAAGGACACAACATCGAAAGAAATGAGTTCACTGTATGGTACGAGAACGATTCATTCACCAAAAAGATTCATTCAAATGCAGATTCGATTCGAAACACCAGTAGAACCTGCGTTTAAAATCCCTCACACATCATTTGAGAAAATCTTGTCCGTAGCGCCCAAAGCACAGTTCTCGTGATTTTTTCTTCTAATTTTTATGAACATTAATGGGTTTCTTTCATTTTAGCTCAAATAAAGCGCTTCTAAGCACCTCTAGATTCATTCACGTCTGATGTGGCAAATTATCTTTACCTAAAAGCACTTTCCTAAATATGTCTGTCAGAGATTATGATTAGCAATATCATTTCATCCCACCTCTAAAACGAATTTCGTCATACCGAGGGAGGGTTTTGAATCCTCATACGATATGAGTGTGGTAATGTCTCAATGTCTCCAGCAGAGGTCAAAATAAGCCTAGATTTGCAAATGGTGGCACATTTCCATCTGCTGTCAGTCGCTTTAAGTCTATAAAGACTTATTTATAAGCCTAACAGACTGTAAAAATCACTCATCACAGCTGTAGCTACTATCATGACGCTGATAAAGATTAAATATTTGGAACAAAATACAAAAGTCAAAAGTTTGCATACACTTTTGTACTTTATAATTATTTCCCCCACATTTTAGTCATCAAATTGATTAATTACCAGATGTAATCAAGCAGTGACTGTATCCACTCTTTTGACTAACAAGCAAAAATCAAACACATCATGTAGGAAGTGTATACTCAGAGAGATCACATTATTGACTCTTTATTTAAGTTTTCCATATATAACACTGAAATGAACGATACCTCCACAAAACAGACATTATTGTTCTCTTTTAACACTGATACCAATGAGCACAGGTACAAGGATACACAAACACGGTCACAATCCAAAACCAACTACACACTTCATTTCCAAAGTTACCTCGCATCACGCACAGCCATAGCTTGTCCTGCTCTACAGAAATAAAACCTTATCAAGGAAACTACCACTGCTACAAAAGTGACTAAAACATGTAGTCTATCACTGTGGAAGTGCTTATTATTATTTTTATTTTTGGAAGTACATTTTTTTTTTTTTGTCATTTTCTAAAGGACAATCATTTTGTGGCTACAAAATCACCAGTAAAAATAGCTGATCTCTATAAAAAGAATGCAAGAGGACAAGCCTTGGCCGTGGGTTAAAATACAAGTTTGTTTTTTTCCGTAATTTACTTGGAAATATTCTTTAATACAACAACACTGTCCTTTATTACAAATGTACAGAATCCCATTGTTGTCAGGATAATGCCCGTGCATAAATGCGTTCCATGATTATTTCAGACTCGATGAAATGAACCACCACACAATTTCATACCTGAATCAGAATCACAGTTTTGGGAAGAATAGTGTTACATATTGTGATTTATTTCATGTCGAACAATAAGCTGAATATGGATTTCAATATGATCTGCTTTTGGTGTTCACAACTTTGTTGAATTCCTATTACCCCCCCACCCCACCCCACCCCCAAAAGAAAAAAAAAAGCAAGGAAAGAAAAAATAGGAGAAAAGTTGGCGTCCTGAGTGGGATTTGAACCCAGTCCTTAAATGTAAACACACCCTTTCCTGCAGCGAACAGAAGCGAGAAAAGGCACACATGAGAAAACCACAGAGCTGTAAGCTACAGTACCTACAGAGCGAGGGCCGTTTTGGTTATATCAGCTTAATGGGATAAACAGTGTCGTGTTAAGCCTTCTGACTTTTTAGCTGTTATCGTTTCTCATGAAATTACATAGGAACCCTTTTTAATTGGCACAAGTCTCGGAAAGGCCGGACTCTCAAGTACAAGGTGCTAAACCAATCCGTCACCCTACAAGTACAAACCCTTATTTGGTTCCACGGGGAGGGATTACATATGCTAACTTGCATTTGCAGATGCTACACTGCTCCAGAGAACATGCTACATTATTAGGCAGATTCAACACACTCAACCTCACATTCATAGCTGCTCATCATCACCGACAGCAGGCGTTTAAGAAGCATGCACCGAGGAAGAATAATTCACACATGCTTTAGGCTATCTCATGTCAGCAGCAATAAGCAGATAGAAATGTTTCTCCCATCGTAATAAGACGATATGACATCTGTAGTGAGTATTCCCTCTACGCAGTTTAACAGAAGGAAGAACTCTAATGAAAATTCTGCTGTTACTGATAGACAAGGTCTTTAGATTCCTCTTAAAGCAAAGGAAATGCTGCGATATTGAAATGCAACGCACACATCTTTCCCGCGGAAAGGTTACAGAGAACGAGGCGAATGAGGCCGGCAGAGGATCTGACATTCTGTGGAAATGGACAAAGATTTATGCATCTCCTCAGTTTTCTCCATGTGCGAGGGCACGTCAATGACAATCTCCAAGCAAACGCTCATACCAGCACATTTCACATCTTTTTTTTCTTTTCATTTTAACAAAGGGCTTGTTGCTGAGGGCTAACAGATCTGATTCGGATGGATAAGGGCTATCTTTTTCGTAAAAACAGAAAAACTTGGGTCAAAGGGCATTTGACATTTCAGACAGGATACAGATTCACATTAAACAACAACAAACAAGTCAAAGACATTTGCGATATTTCATCCCAATTCTGTTAGGTGCAACGAATAGCCATTTGTACCTTTTTTTCAAAATCTTTTCAAAAAATAATAATATAAGAATCAGCCAACACACTCACGCGCGCACATAAAGAAAAACCTTTTAGATGAAAGGTCATTAGTTGGCATTCAAGATTTTTGAAAAGTGCACACATGTTCTGTCCATCACAATATTGCTGCCATAAAAGCAAATGAACAACATGACCGCTGTGTACTATTTAACGAAACGACCAGCTGAAAAGAGGCACAATGTTCATTTCACAACTCGCTATTATGAGTCATACAGTTGTCATTGCGATGATTGGCATTTTACACACGTATCTAGTGTGGCGTGTTCCACCAGAACTGCACAACACCGTACAATACTAAAGACAGATCCACCGAGGAGAACTTTCAGCACACTACAATGCGTCTAAACGATTACGGCCTAAGACTAATCTGTTAACCATTGTCCCATTAATGCGGCTGACATACATATAGAGGCCCAGTGAGGTTGGACCAGAAAATAGGAAACTCTACAAACATCCTCATATTCTTCGCTTTACAAATGTACGTTTACATATTACAAAAAAACACATCGTATCCTGCAACCACAGTAAACTGGGTCTGTCTTTTTTTTTTTTTTTTATATTATTTAGTCTTCTATGGATAGTAGTACTCACAGCTTTTGGAAAGATATTGTTTCTGTTTAGCTATTATAAGAGAAAAAAGAGTTAACAATTACACTGTAAAAATATATGTATGTTTATATACTATATATAGTTTTTTTGTCTTTTTTCTTTTAAATACAGAATGAATATATTGTGTAGGTATGGCCATCACGGCAAAGGAATAAAGGCATCTGTAACAATCCCCACTTAGGCCACGGTCACATGACCCGAGGGTAGTGTGGGTGCTGAATGGGCGGAGTTGGTAACGAAAGCACAGGTCAGTGGCACTTTGTGCGTCGAAGAAATAAAAATCTAGTATAAGGCTACACGGGTGTATGCTTGTTTGATACTAGTCGAGTAAGGACATTGTGGTTCAAGAGTTTCTGTCAGGATGGTTGGTATTCGTCTCCCGTGCCCCCGCCACAAAAACGCCCGCTTCCCATGGTCTGATAAAGATACGTTTAGCAAGAAAGAAAAAATAATCCATTTGCAATTCATTAGGAACGTTCAGGGGAAACAGTTTTTGGCCACTACTGAGAGCTTGAGGAGGTATAAAAAAAAAAAAAAAAAAAAAAAAAGCACAAGAAGATCCAGAAGAACGTCGTCTTCCTGTTGAGACGGACGGGGCAAGAGTCAAAGCTGTAGGTTCCACAGTACTGGAATTGCTTTTTTTTCTCTCTTTACATTCCTATAGGAAGTAATGCTGGTATAAGGAAAACCCTCGATAATCATCATGTTTTATTCTGTAGTCCAAAACATGTTTTTTGTCTTTATTTTTATATCGCCAAAGGTTCTTCAAGACTACTAAGACTTCACAAACACACGAAGACGTTACAAAATAAATATACATTACAACCGTATCACAGTTCATAATTTCATCATAAATATTAAATAAATAATAAATAGAGATTATACTTCTCCTTCAGCTGTTAGAAATTCGAAAAAATCAAATCAAATCAAATGCAAATAGAGACAGCTAGAGATAGATATAGATATACAGGTAGAGAGAAAGAGAAAAAAAAATTACAAAATTATCAAAACATTGTTGGTTAAAAATATTTGCACTTAAAAAATGTTTAAAAACTCTATCATCAAATGAAAAGAAGTTATAAAAATTAGTGGTACATTTTTTTTTTTTCTCTCTCTTTCCTAATATTGTTGTGGCAAGTTCCTTGTCACATTTTCATAAACAGAAGGGCTGTGAATATTTAAATAGGTGAATTCAAATAAATAATACAGTTAAAATTAAATTATAACAAAATATAAATAAATTACAGTAGAGTCTGGACAAATTTCGTATAATTTATAGATCAGTGACAATCCAACATCTTGTCTGATGTTGAATGGACTGAAATGAAGTGCAACTCATTGTTCATATGTAATAGATATGACTACGCTGGGTAAATATTCCTACAGTGTAAGGACTACAAATAAAGGAGAGCAAGCTAATGTGCCTGTGTGTCGCTCTAAAACAAAACAAACCAATAAACAAACAAACAAACAAAATGGCTGCTGAGATAAAGAAAGTAGTGTTTCAACAAGTGGAATTTACAGAGTCAACCGCATGGCACTGATATGGTTGCACACGCATTTCGCTCACTTTGTATCTCATTTCCCATGACCACTTTCGTTTTCTTCGGGAAAAGAAGGAAAGATGAGCAAATACTGCATATGTCTGTTCTGCCGGGGCTCACGTAGGGATCACTTGTATTTGGAGCGTCACATTTGTTGTTTCGGAGGAGCAGCGTGCTCACAAACGAGTAAAAGACTCTCTTTCACCTAAAGCCTGGGCAGCACATCTTCTGGAGGTTCTACTCCCAGCTCCTTCTTCCAGAACCGTATGAATGTAAAAGCAAAAACTAAAGAAACCTAAGTTTGTGTCTCTCCTTTTCTTTGTAAATAAAGAATTTGGTTCCATCTTCACCTTCCAATCCAGCAGCTTTTGTGGATTTTGGTCCTTTATAGTAATATATATTATATACCTCTTTTTGAACTCACAGAATTGCTCCCTGGGATGGAGGTTTAGATTGTTGTTCAAAAAAACCTGAATGCCCTTTTTGTGTGTCATTTGTATGCTCTTCCCATGGCTCTACGTTTCTATTTCTCTTCCACGATTCTGTTTCTCATTCTCGTCTTTTGGCCTAGTCAGACCTTGATGCCTTTCACCGCCTTGTTGATGGTCTCCAGAAGGGCCTTGTTCTCTGGGTTCTGGTAGCAGTCCTTATTGGTGTACATGTCAGTTAGGGTGCTCACGTAGCTCTCGAAATTCTGCTCTGTGATTGGCTCCTGCTGCAATGCAAATCGGAAATTGTGAGTTTTAAAATTTAAAAATCTAATTCATGTAGGAGAGGAAAGTTATGGGAGCTGCTGTAACTCACCATGTGAGGCAGGCGAATGTTGGCCAGACTCCGTATAAGAGCTTGACTGAGTCCAGACAGCTCCATAAACAGCGCTTCGTTCTGTTCTTCAATCACCTTATTCTCCTGCTCGATGTTCTTCAGGTTCTTCTCCATAGATGTGATCTAAAGCACCACAAAAACTGATGATTCCAACTTCCCATCCCATAAGTGACATTTACTTCTAGCAATGCATGTTTGTCACATGTTTCTACTGCTTAAATGTCTTTTCACATTGTAAACGTAAAATTGATTGCGAGTCAGCTAGTTGAAATACTTTGGTTGCACCAGTTGCAAAGTTTTTTCTCGAAACACGACTTTATTCTCGAAATTTAATTTTATTCTCGACATTGAATTTCAACTTTTTTTCTTGAAATTTAATCTCGCATTATAATGACTTTAATCTTGAGATGGTTTTATTTTATTATTACTTGGCCCTAATCCTCTTCCGTACCTTGCTGAGTATTGATTCTTTAAATATAAAAAAAATAAAAATACTGACTACATACTTTTGAACAGTACTGTATATACATCCTGATGTCCAGTGATTAGCATATCCATAAACCATGCTATTTACATGATAATCAAAGTAATATTTCTAAAGAATACCATGGTTTTACCGTGTCCGAAAACAACATGGTGATACAAACCAAAATTTCAGTGTACAATCAAACTTCTTTTAGATTGTCAAGAGATGTATAGTATAGCTAACCTGTGTTTGAAGGTTGACCATATCTGCCTCCATCTCATTGTTGGATTCATTGAGCTCATTGATTTCTTTATTGAGTTGCTTGATGTCTTCGTCATTGTCTAAGACTGTAAAGAGAAAGAGAAATGTTGTCATCTTGAGTGTCCACAAAATATGACATCAGAAGAGATGATGGAGGTAAAATGTAGGAGAAAATGAAGGATGTCTTACCGTCACTGGCTCTGAACTTAGTGCTGAGATACTCTTCTCCAGGGAACTTGGCTTTCTTCTTGTTGAGGGAGGCTCTGGGGCAGCCTGAGAGACTGGGGCCGAACACAATTGATCCATCATCAATCATCACAAAACACAACAACACATTTGCTTTAGGAGCAGTCCCATAATGACTCAGACTTGGCTAACACCCTTAAACCTAAATGCAGAGTGTGTCATTTCTGTGCTATTAAAGATCCAAGTCTTGTGAAGAGATACAGTTGCTTTCTGTGATGAACATTTTTAATTTAGGCTTTTATTCACATATAAACACATATATGATAGTGCCCATCACATTTGGTAAACATAAAGCTTATGTGTGCGTCACACGCTAGAACAAACCTCACTGGCTCTAGCGCATAGATGTTTACAATATGTGATGCACTCTATGTATGTGTCAGTCATTGTTTAGATGTAAATAAATGTCTAAATTTAACCTATTTATCATATAAAGTGATTATGTCTCTTCACATAACTTGGATTAAACAGTTTGATTCCTATGGATTCTTTTTACTATGACTTTTTCGGATCTTCTAAATTTTCAGTAGCCCCTCACTGCAGAACATGAGATCCAGAGGGCGGAGACGGGTAGGTTTAGGGATATGTAAAGTGGGAGGAGTTGGATCCAGATCCAGGGGGTGGAGATGGGTAGGTTTAGACCCAGGGGGTGGAGACGGGTAGGTTTAGTTCCAGGGGGCGGAGACTGGTAGGTTTAGGGATATGTAAAGTGGGAGGAGTTTGATCCAGATCCAGGGGGTGGAGATGGGTAGGTTTAGATCCAGGGGGCGGAGACGGGTAGGTTTAGTTCCAGGGGGTGGTGACGGGTAGGTTTAGATCCAGGGGGTGGAGACGGGTAGGTTTAGAGATATGTAAAGTGGGAGGAGTTAGGTCCAGATCCAGGGGGTGGAGACGGGTAGGTTTAGATTCAGGGGGCGGAGAGGGGCTAGGTTTAGGGATATGTAAAGTGGGAGGAGTTGGATCCAGATCCAGGGGGTGGAGATGGGTAGGTTTAGATCCAGGGGGCGGAGACGGGTAAGTTTAGGGATATGTAAAGTGGGAGGAGTTGGATCTGGATCCAACCTTGCTGCCTGGATGTCGTGTTCTGCAGTGAGGACCATATCTAAATTTTGGTTACCTCGACTTTCAATGGAGGGACAGTATACCTCTCAGGTTTCATTAAAAATATCTTAATTTGTGTTTTGAAGATTAACTAACTCTTTAAGGTGCGGTCACGGGCATGTTGTGGCCTAATGGTTAGAGAGTCAGACTGGTAACCCGAAGGTTGCGGGTTCAATTCTCAATACCGGCAGGAAATGACTGGAAATGCCCACTTCTCCGGGTGTGTATGTCCACAGTTTGCATTGTGTTCACTACTCTGCTCCTAATGTGTGTGCACTAACTTGGATGGGTTAAATGCAGAGGACAAATTCTGAGTATGGGTTACCATACTTGACCTTTACATTCACATTTAGCTTTGTATAGTGAAATTCTGTGGGCGGAATGCAGTCATCTCAATAGAAAATTCAAGCAATTGGGAATTTTGAGCAAGAAACAGGTGAAAAATTTCAAGTTTGCTGAATTTTGAACACAAAAATTCAATATGTTTATGAATGTAAAGCTGCTTGGTTTGGAAGTGACCTCTGAGTAAACAGTTCTGCATGCATTGCTGCACTATTGGCAACTTTGTCTCCAACAAAGTTTCGCTAATGTAACTACACCTTTAGTTTGAATTGCAAAAATAAGAACTGTTTTCAAACAGGTTTCCCACCCAAACTCATGCCACCGGTTGACACAAATTTCACGTAGCATATTTTCTCCTCTTAATTACCTGCGGTGGGTGAGGAAGCTGCCGTTGGCGTGTCCCGATCCGTCACATCCTGGTGTGGGACAGGTGGGGCCTTCTGTCTTAAACGCCTTCCAGGAGAATGGAGACCCGTTCAACAAACCCTCTTTCTGCCGCCTGGCCGCCAGCGGGCATCCATACGCACTGCGGTGAGTGGCATACTTCCCACTGATGTGACCCAGGCTGTCACAACCCGGCACTGGGCATCTGTGAGAGAAGGAAAAACATAATGACAGACGGGATAAAACAGATGAGTTTGGTTAGAGATCGTAAGAGCATTTATCCCATTAGAAATATGACCTTGCTATTGACTTCAGTTTCCATCTGTTTACTCTCTGTCTCACTCGAGTCTCTATTCAGTTTTGTAAAGACGGCCATATTTAGCTACATACTTTGCCCAACAGTGACTGTGAATATTACAACATTGAAATAGACTGAAAAAAGAGATTTTTACACATTGGGGAGCTTGAGTGCCGCCATATGCCGGCTGCTCATTGACTGGAGTGGAATTATGTGGATAAAAAGCTCCTACACTTGGCAGTCGCAAAAAACAAGGAGACAAAAACCCACACACTGCACTGCAGATGACTTACTAAGAAAAACATGCACAATATTTTAATACCCCATGAGCCATCTGTGCTGTAATATATTGTTCACAGTTTTTATTTCCTCAGCAGTATAACTGGGTGTTACTTTTTGTTCTTGCTTTTTGAAGATGTATAATGGAATAAAACACATAAGGCCTTTTCCCAAAGAAATTTGAACATTACTAGCACTAGTTGGCCATGCGGGGCTCCATGCACTGGCTCATAAGCTCATGTACAGGGAGTTATCTGGAAGGTTGCCAAGGTGATATTTAACAAAGTAGAACACAGTATTTTGGGATCACAAGTGGTTCTAGCTGGAAATGCTCTACTAAATCACTTCCGTCTGAATGAAGAGGGGTTTTCTAAACTGCTTTACACTGTTGTTAAATGACTGTGTGGTTGGACAAACCTATTATCCAACATTTGATCATTCCCTTACTATATTCCCGCCTAAAATGTTTCCTTTTTTTACCGTACAGTGGCGTAAAAGAAATGGGGAAAAGCCTTTGGCTTTCTATGCAGTACGAACTTTAAGAGCTCGGAGTCCTCCTTGTCGTCCTTGATGGGAGTTGTTTTTATTCCACCTTTCTTGGCCCGTGGACACCCAGACAAACTGAAAATAGAGAGTATGCAGCTCATGATCAGAGGAGCCAGAAACTCAGAACAATAAGGATCCAGCACTACTGACCCAAAGCAATGTAGGAGAAACCAAACTCAAATACTATTAATAAAGATGCAAGCATACACCATATCCTAACCAGGCGCGATGAAATGAGTTTCCAGCAATTTTATCTCACTGAAAGTGAAATGCTACAAAATCACAGCCAATCTGAAAATATTTGATATCTAATATAAGGTGATTTTAGGTAAAGTGGAACATTTTTCGTCATTGAGATGGCAAAAAGTGGTCCAATTTACCTGAATCTCTCAACAGCTATGTGGAGTAGGAATTTGGACCAATGAGAATTCAATGTGGGCGAGGCTACTGAGTGCAACGTGACAGAAATATAAAGCAAATGGCCTACAAAATGTCTTTTTGCACGTGGTTTACTGCTTGATGTCTCGTGCCTGGTTAGGAAACAGTGACCTCAGCAAGCTTTCAGATAAACAGAGATGCTGCCATTGAGTGCATTAAGAAAACTGCACAAGTTTTGGGGTCAGTTTCCTATCTAAAAAAATATTCAATAATGGGGACGAGTAATAAATGAAGTGTGGCATTCACGTGTGTGTCTAATATACAACTGGCACTAAACTTCTCTGTCCTGTGTATGTATTGATATGTATGATATGGAGGGCTTGTTCATCGGGCCATACCTTCTGTGAGACGCGTAGTTGCCAGTGATATGACCTGAACCATCACATCCTGGAGTTGGACATCTGGGAAAGTGAAGTTAAACTTAAAATGTGATGGGTTATAATACCTGTAATAAACTAATTTTCCAAAAACAGGTGCAGTGTGTACTTCAGTGTAATTTCAATCCAATTTATAGAATAGTATTACAGGATAGAATTTTTTTTAAATTAATTATTTAATTTTCATTTAATCAATTACTTTAATCAAATTATTTTAGTTAATATTATATAAAATAAATATTAATTTAATTACAACAATGTTGTGCATGACTTATTTGCTATTTTTAAATTAAATTGTGTATTTTGCCCACCTTGCACACACTACCGTTCAAAAGTTTGGGGTCAGTAAGATTTCCTTTTTGAAAGAAATGAATACTTTTATTCTGCAAGGACCTATTAAACTGATAAAAAATGACATTAAAAACATTTATAATGTTGCAAAATATTTCTATTTCAAATAAATGCTGTTCTTTTAACTTTTTAATCATCAAAGAATCCTCAAGTAGTCTTTCTGCAAAAATATTAAGCAGCAAAATTGTTTTTAACATTAATAATACTTAATATTTCTTGAGCATTAAATCAGCATATTAGAATGATTTCTGAAGGATCATGTGACACTGAAGACTGGAGTAATGGTGCTGAAAATTCAGCTTTGACATCACAGAAGTTAATTACATTTGAAAATATATTAAAATAAAAAGGTGAGCTAAAGAGACTAAAAAAATGATTTTTAAAAAATCATACCGACCCCAAACCTTTGAACGATAGTATATATTTGCTTGACTGAACAATGGCATACAAGGAAGAAGGTATTTAGAAACACTGCATATACTGTAACTTTAATACTGTAACTGTACAGCAACTTGAATCATGAGTACTGTACTGCCTTTTTTTTTTCAAGACAATGACAAAGAAAATACAAAGAAAAGAGTAAAAGCAGCATTTAGCTGAGCAGTGAACCCAGGTGAACAAGAACAAAGAAAAAGAGCAGAAGTAGAGCAGACATACTTGAGTTCAGCTGTGTGTGCTGCCATGAGGGACCGAAGACTCTTATCAGCAAGAGGACACCCAGAAAGGCTAAAAACATTGAAAAGAAACAAGTGGGAAAAAAGAGAGGCGAGAAGATAAAGCAAAAGAACCCAGAATGTCCCAAGTCAGTGTAAAAAGCAAAGAGCAGGCGAGAGTTAAGCAAGAGAAAGATAACATCTATGTGATGTCGTGTTTTATTTGATATTTCCCCTCAGAAGGCAAAAGAAGGACAGAGAGGTGAACCCTGAACACTATGTACCTGCGATGGGATGCATAGTTTCCGGTGATGTGTCCGCTGCCGTCACAGCCTGGAGTGGGACACCTGCAAGGGACAAATGCAAAAGCCTGACTGAGTGAAATGATTCCACTGTGCTGAATATCAATATGTGCACAGAAATGCATGCAAACTAGAAGTGACTTACAGCAGGAGCTCTTTCTTGGTGTCCTTGGGCTGGAACCTGACCTTAAAGCTGGGGGTTGTGACCTCTCCGGGGTACTTCCTGTCCTCCAGGACGTCCTGCATCATGTCGCAATCCTCAGGGTCGGAAGAAGCAAATGACTGAGCGCTGTGGTCCATCTGTGCAAAGATGCAATGTATATTACACCAGTTTGCACAACAAATGATAGATCTGCTTTTTCCGGCCTAATTTACATTACAGGAAGTGTACCTCTTCTAGCTCCTCCTCTCTCTGCCGATTGGGTTTGGTGTAGTCCAGAGGCCCCTCCCACTCCTCTTGTTTGTAGGTGTGTAAAGAGTGGGGCGAGATGCTGCTGTTGCCATGGTGAAGAGATGTGGATGATGATGAAGATGATGAAGACAGATCTGGGGAACGCACTTCAGGGCTGGCGCAAGGCATGCCCACTTCTCTCTTTATGGGCTTCTTCATGCTCAAGTCCAAGGTGCCATTCTCATCCACCTCAATTTCCATACTCTACAACAGGGAAACATAATGAATGTTGTATTTAATATTTATAACTGGGCTTGTGATGATGATGACGATGATGTGATAAAATGCATAATATTACGGAATTAAAAACTTTTCATACATTTTACAAAAAAGAGTGAGTGGTGCAAAACTTGTTTTCACAATGCTGGGATGTTGTGGGTGGTTGCCAAGGTGTTACTATGGTGTTAAGTTTTTTTTTTGCACATTATTATGTGGTTGCTAGGGTTTTGTTGATTACTAACAAGGCTTTGCAATGGTGTTCTGTATTGTTTTTTTTTTTTTTTAATTTTTTGTGGATACTAGGGTTTTGTGGGTGTTTTCCAAGGCGTTGCTATGTGGTTGCTAGGGTGTTGTGGGTGAAGATATGATAAAAATGCATATGATTACAAAAAACAAAAACTTTTCTTACATTTTACAAAAAATGTGAGTGGTGCAAAACTCGCTTTCACAATGCTGGGATGTTGTGGGTGGTTGCCAAGGCATTGCTATGGTGTTCTGTAGAGTTTTTCAGCACATTACTATGTGCTTACTAGGGTTTTTAGGTGGTTTCCAAGGGTGTTGTGGTTGAAAATGCAATAAAAACAGAGTGTGGTTGCCAAGGCATTGCTATGGTGTTCTATATGTTATTTTTTTGCACATTTGTTGATTATTGACAAGTCTTTGCTATGATGTTCTGTATTGTTTTTTTTATAGCACATTTCTATGTGTATGCTAGGGTCTTGTGGGTGTTTGCTAAGGCGTTGCTATGTGGTTGCTAGGGTGTTGTGGGTGAAGATGTGATAAAAATGCATATGATTACAGAAAAAAACTTTTTACATTTTACAAAAAAATGTGAGTGGTGAAAAAGTGTAGTGCTCGGGTATTGTGGGTGATTGTCATTATGTTGTAGATACTAGGGAATTCTGTATTTTTTTTTAGCACATTGCCTGTGGTTGCTAGGGTGTTTACAAATGCATTGCTATGTGGTTGATAAAATGGTCTGTATGTTTTTTCTTTTTTTTTTTTTTTTAGCACATTGCTGTGTGGTTGTTAGTGTGTTGCTATGCAGTTGCTAATGTGTTCTGTATTTTTTTTAGCACATTGCTATGTGATTGCTTGGGTGTTGCTATGCAGTTGCTAATGTGTTCTGTGTAGTTGCTAGGGTGTTGCTATGCAGTTGCTAATGTGTTCTGTGTGGTTGCTAGGGTGTTGCTATGCAGTTGCTAATGTGTTTTATGTGATTTAGCACATTGCTATGTGGTTGCTGGGGTGTTTACAAATGCATTGCTATGCGGTTGATAAAGTGGTCTGTATGTTTTTTTATGTTTTTTTTTGCTGTATGGTTGTTAGTGTGTTGCTATGCAGTTGCTAATGTGTGCTGTGTGGTTTAACACATTGCTATTTGGTTGCTAGGGTGTTGCTATGCAGTTTCTAATGTGTTCTGTGTGGTTACTAGGGTGTTGCTATGCAGTTGCTAATGTGTTTTATGTGGTTTAGCACATTGCTATGTGGTTGCTGAGGTGTTGCCAAGGCATTGCAATGCAATTGTTTAGAAAATCAACACATTACGCAATGCATTTATGTAATTATGCAATACAATCTGAGTAAAATGAATGAAAGAATTAAGCTTCACAACAAAGTAACAGTTATTACATGTGTTCCTATTATAACACACAATGTGTGCAGATGTAGACGGATGATGGATGGATTAGTATTAAAATGGGCATGTTTACATATTTGTGTGAGTGCATATGAAGTTGGAGATGAGCACACACAGTAGGCACTGATCCCAGAGCAGTCCCAGTCTGATTAGCGTTGAGCCACTGGGCCTTTCTGCCCATTAATCTTCCCCTTTTATCCCCTTCTGCTAAAAACATGTCAGGAAATCAAAAAATGATGAAGTAGTCACTCCCTGGGCTGAGGAGAAAGCTTTTTTTTTAAATCACAATATCGAGGACAGAGCTTCTCCAATTACAGTATAGATCCTAGAGTTCTCTGATGGAGGAGGGGGAGGTAAGAGGCTGATATATTATATCTTTGGGTGTGAAAAGGGACAAGGAAAGAAAAGAAAGAAAAAAAGGGAGAGGAAATTGAGGGAATAAGAGAGAGATGCCCTCATTAGCATTAACCATGGAAATATTGAATAAAAGAACATAGAGCACCTGGTCCTCCCCTAACTAGGGAGCTCACTATCAACTTAATGCAATAACAACATGAAGAGGAGACAAGGATGAAACGAACAGAGGGACAGATGAAAGGGAGGGGAGATGACGCAATAAGATCTCAACAGCAAGCAAACGCATTCGTGCTAACGTAACATTCATCTGATACAAACTCTGCTGAAGATCAATCACACGGAGAAAGACTTTATTCAATTAATGGATGCTTACCATTACAACCCACTCTTATTTACTACTAAACATTTGCACATAGTGTGTGTGCTTAGCAATGCTGTTTGAAACTGTAGCTTGGACTTGAACACATGCTAAACTAAATGCAGCTAATAAGACTAGAAAACACCCCTCATTTAAATAAATGAATCAAAAACAGCGGTACTAAACAACATTTTATTTCACTACAAAAAGATGTAAAATTCTTTATAGGGACTTCTGAGAAAACTGTTGATCAAAGACTCAGATCAAAGATGAATTTGTGAATTGTTTTTTTTAATTAGAATCACCCAAATGAAACCCAATAAAAAAACAAAATGCTAAAATGAATTCCTAACACTACTTGAGAGAAAATGTTTGATTATTGCCTCAGCTAGCTAGGTTGCAAGGCACATGGATTTTGTCAAGCTACTCATTACTAGTCAGAAAAATTAGCTTGTTAGCTAATAGCTTCTTTATTATCAAAACAGCTAAGCTACTAAAAAATGTTGTTTAGTTGTTAGCGTCACTACTTTTAGTTGATTACTACCCAACACTAGTCTATATTGGCAATGTTTGGGTGCTAACTTAAGTGCCAACTGTTTGTTTTTAGCTGAGTGCTGTCCATAGTAAATAGTTATCCTAGTAAACAATTGAAGTAAACAGTGTACTATTATATAGCAGAACAGTATTTTTCAGTTCGTTTTCTGAGTATCTTTACAATAAATGTAATTTTTACTGAAAATTTGTGTGTACATTTTGTTGCATGATTTTATTCCACATAAACTATTTAAAGTCTTTTCTGTAAAGCTGACACATAAAAAAAGAACTGTGATTGGTTAAAAGTCTGCGTTATATGAGCTTGTTCTGTACCTTATCTTGGTGTCTGATGCTGAGGTTCTCTGGTCTCTCCCAGCACCGTGTGGACAGGTTGAGGATCGCAGTGGCAGCCATGTGGGCAGCTTCGGCATCATGGGAGTAATCATAGCCACTGGAGGAGCTTTTTCCATAACCACCGTGCAAGCTGGGACTTGGGGGGGAGGCCCTGGGGAATGGAGGTTTGGCTGTGGGCAAAAGAGAATATTACGCTAGTTAATAGTAAAGACTTGATTCTTCCATTGAAGAGCACTCTACCAAACTCACTTACCACGGTAACACTTTAGAATAATTTGTCATAGTTGATAGTTCTTAATGAGGCTAATCTCATTCAGTTATTATTGATTACCTAATAAGGAACTATCTTAGTCCTAAATTTGATAATCTGATTAGCTAATCTTGTTTCCATATTAGTTAATAATAGTAGCTGTTGTTAATGTAGTACAACTCATTTCTCCTGCATTACTTCCTGCATAGGTTCCTATTAATAACAGACCATTATGCTAAAGTGTTACCTTTACTGCTAACCTTGCTATTCGACAATAAAGAATCTTGAAGCGTAGCCATACTATTCACAAAGCACACAATTTACACACATCTCTGCACTGCAAGAAGTGTATTATATGTAGCGTTCATAAAGCGTGACTAATCCTGCTCACATTTGAAGGCTTTGGGTGAAGTTTCGCTGGTGTGCATCTTTGGGGCGAGCATGCGCTTGCCAAACACCTGCACGTCGAAGCTTGCATAATCGAAGGACACCTTGGAGTACTTCTCCAGCTCCTTGGCCAGATTAGCGCGTGGCGTGGCGGGGACGAGGCTGGGCCTGTAGCTGCCGTGCGGAGGAATCTCCAACTGCTTCACAAAACACATGGGCCTGAAAAAAATGGGTAGTGTGTGTGAGAGAGAGAGAGAGAGAGAGAGAGAGAGAGAGAGAGAGAAGGTTCCGTCATTTTCTTCTGCTACAAAAGAATCAATATCCCTGCAGTGAAGAAAAAAAGAAGCATAAAAGGATAAGTGTAAGTGAGCATAAAAGATCAAGAGTGAAAGAGTGGGCTGGAATTAGACAGCAGAAGAGAAGCAGAATTGAAAGGCTGACAATGAGCCAGAGATACAGCGAAAAAAGAAAAAGGAAGGAAAAGTTCCACAGATAAATAGCCAGTAAAAGAGTAAATGAGAGAGAGAGAGAGAGAGAGATGTTTGAAAGCAGGGTGACTGAAGGAGAAGAGGATTAAATAGTGTCTTATCAGCACTGAGCACATTAGCATATCGTATAGCATGGAATTGAAGCCCTAAAACCGACTTCTTTTCCTGAAGAACCGTGAGCCCTTGCAGCTTTTTCTCTGTTCTGAAGAAATACTCTGAAAAGACATGTTCCAGAACCTAGTGAGTTGCCTACTCAGGCTGGATTTTAAGGCATCATAGATGCTCCCGATGCAAAGACTTTTCAAAAAGGTAGGCAACTTAGCCATGCAGCTTCCTAATGTATCACATTTTAGTCAAATTGAAGGCAGCATCACATGTGTTCTTCACATTATAACTTATATTCAACATTTGTGCATGCAATGTAGTTTGTTTATTAGAATATTCAAGCTATTAGCTAAGCGACATGCTAATGTCAAACTAAAGACTGTATATATAGACAAAGATGGTTCACTCTTTTTATTATGTATGAGAGAAAGTACAACGTGCAATATGGTGAAAAAAGTCTTCTAAATAAAAGAGCCAATCGCCAATTGACCCTTCGCCAGGAGTTTGATTGACAGGCGATCTATCCAGTCATAACGCCGAATCTGCCATTTTGTCAGACAAAGCAGTCAGGGGAGTTAGTAGATTAACGTTTGTGGACTTAACTTAAATTATGGTGTGTACTGACGTCTTTCCGTGGTTGAAACAACATTCCTTATGATGTTTATTTGATGCTATAAATTAATTAGTAGAAAGAGATGATCGGTTCTTGAGCTGAGGCGCTACAGCGATCTGACTGTCACAACACATTAAAGAGCCACAAAACGGTATTTATTGTTTAAATTTCTTTAAAAATGACAACATTTGAAATTTGAGACATTGTTTCATATCAAAAGTAACCTGCTCTGTCTTGTCTGTCGACGTGTTGTCAATTTCCTGTGTGTTTCATGTGTATTTTTCACAGTGTGAGAACATGATGTGTGGCGTGAGAGCTGCATGGCTTGTCGGATGTAGCAACAGTAACTAAACGGGGTGGGTCTTTGTGAACAGTCAATAGCCAATTGGTAAAGTTATTGCATCACTGCTGATCTCATAGAAACAGTCATTGTCCTGAGACGCGTGCTTGCGTATTGGTTGGACCAACCTGAAATACTAGCTTTTTTTTAACGTAAAAAACGACATTTATATCCATGTCAGATTTTGTTGCTGATTTGAAATATGGTATTGAAATGTGAGTTTGGCAAGATTTTGGTATTTCCCTTATTCAAGTAGGTAGGAATTGTTCTCGCATACCCAAAATAGCTGCTTTGAGGCATTGCAAATATGGCCTCTGAGCAAACTGACTTTCCTTGAAAGGGACTTTTTAGTCAAACTTTACTGAAGTGCAATATGCAGTGCTGAATGCTGCTTCCATGCTGGTTAGGATGTAGTTTTAAAAGTAGGCAGTAGGCGGCTTGCTAGGTTTTGGAAACGAGCAAAAGAATGCTAGCATGTGGGTGTGCATGTCATTGCGGACTATGACACTGTGTTCAGTATTTAACATCATTAACGGATTTCAGGCGTGAACCAGACACGGTTTGAAGAAAAACACGCACGCAAACACCAGCGTGTGTTATGATCTGCGTGACAATGGCATGTAAAGTATATTAGCCTCTGCTTCCTGTCTCTTCATTAGTCAGTGCATCCCATTAGCAGGGGTGGCATGCAAAGCCGTCAGAGGTCTCTCTGGTGACTTCTCATTGTCGACATCTTCCCTTAATGGGCTTTCTCAGTGAACTGACGCTCATTTAAATCAGAATAACACTAATAAGAAAGGACTGCTTATTATTTTCATAATCCGCATTGCTTTGTCTGACCACAGACATGCTTCCTGAAGGAAAGTAATTATTTTTCCAATACTCCATGCCCTGTAAGTCCCATAATTAGCTTATCAGTTGCGTAATTAGACTAGCAGGTTTGAGGCCCGATCCCAGCATGAAATGGCAGGCTGTGCTCTATTAGAAGGGCAAAGGAAAGGGAGAACCGATTTTCCGAAACGCCTGACCAATCGTGCTGCGGTAAGTGAGTTCAGTCCTGCAGTGACTGACAGCTGTGCTAACCAACCACAGCAGCTATGTTTGACGGACACTTACTGCTGACATAGAAGCTGAAGGACAGGCGGAGACCGAACATGGCTGCTGTTGCTGGGAAAAATAGGAATAAACGCTGATGTTTCAGTTCCTGGGTTTGTTTCATTGGGGTTTAGGACTCACCTGAGTACGCGGTCAGAGTTCGGGCTGCCCTTGATGTGCTCGCCCATGGGCTGGGGCAGGTGTTGCTTGTCATGACTCTTCGAGAGCTTTTCGGCAGCAGCGATGGGACATCCGGACAAACTGATAGAAGAGGAGATGTGAAAGAATGAGTGAGGAAAATACACTACACTCTTAAAAAAATAAAGGTTCCTTATTGGCATTGATGGTTCCATTATGAACCTTTAACATCCATGGAACATTTTTATTGTACAAAAGATTCTTTATAGTGGGAAAAGGTTCTTCAGATTATTGAAATACTCTTTACACTAAGAAAAAATGGTTCTTTTTAGAACTGTTGGTTGAAAGGTTCTCTGGGGAACCCAGAATGGTCATTCTATACGTTCCATTGGAACCTTTATTTTTAAGAGTGTAGAAATGTCATTATATGGACCAAATAAAGATAGTATAAGTACATTTTGGGATCTATGATTCCAAAATAGGAGACTCTATACCTGCGGTGTGTGTTGCGGTTGCTGTTGACATGACCCTGACCAGTGCATCCTGGTGTTGGGCACTTCAAGACATTCTCATGCATGGCCAAAACTGAGAACAACCAGAAAAAAATGTGTCAGCCAATGAAAGGACTTCTTGACCCCCCCCAAAAAACAAGTTCTACCAGCATCGATTTTGAACTAAGAAATAAGTGACAGGTTTAGGTAAGAGCTTAAACAATACTATGTCTAAAGCAGTTTAAAGTGATGCTTTGTTTTTTCTCCTACAGTTGATCACACAATCAAAAGATGTGTCTGTAGTTTGATGTTGACTCACTCTCTGGAGGGATCCGATCTTTGTGTGGGCAGCCTGACAGACTGCGGTGGTGGGGATAGAGTCCGGTCACGTGACCCGTTCCATCACACCCAGGGGTTGGGCATTTGATCTCTCGCTTCTCTGATCTAGAGCTCTCTGTGGGCAGCAAAACACCTGTCAGTCAAACCTTATCTAAGGACATTATCACTTCTGTCAGGACAGAAAAGTACAAAAGACGTGCATATTACCGCACACATTACGCACAAACACACTCTCCAGTTTCATGCTCTCTGGAAGTTGTAAAGTTGCCTTTGGACCCATGAGAGGGCACATTTACGGTGATAATTACGGTCATTATGCGTGCAGGCAGGTGGATGTTTCCATACAGGATTATTATCTTCAGTGAAGGTGCGCTGGGGTTTATTGGACTATCTACTGAAAAAATGGAGCTCATTAAACAGACTTTACCATTGGCAAAGCACATCTCCATACTATACAGGAGGAGAGAGTGAGAAAGAGTGTGTGGGGTCCAAGCTAAATGAACAAAGGTGCAAGGACAAAGGCAAAACTGAAAAACATGAAAAACAGACGGGGAGAGAGAGAGAGAGAAAAAGGAAAGGGTGAGAAAATGAGAGACGTCGAGAGAGAAAAAGCTTGCATGTGCGCTCCAGTGGCTCCTTAATTAAATGTTGAAATGTTAACGAGACATGCACCTCCTAATTAAAACTGGTCGGAGCGTGAGGAGGCCAGTTATAGAGGGGGTGTGGAGCCCTACCGAGCGCTCGGCTGAATCCAGCGCCACACGGACCGGGCACGGTGCCAACCGAGAGCAGAACAACACCACAAACAAAACCAATAAACAAATAAACACGTGCCAAACCAATCTAATTACACACACCCTCTCCCCCCTTCAACTCTCTCGCACTCTCTCTCTCTTTCTAAGTGCTTCAGTAATTATAGACTAAGGCTGGAGTTTATCTATGGAAACCAATTCATTTGACCCATTTATACTCTCCAGATTGCTTCCCCCATTATTAATCTTTCAGTTCTTTGCCTGAGCGAGAGCTTGCCATTTTAATCTTCTTTCTGATTAATCATGTGTGGGTGTTTATTTATGAGAATTTGTTGATATTTGAGCACTTGTGTAGGGTGTTGAAAAATGCATATGTGCGAAGTTTAAATAGCACTCTGAGTGCACTTCTGAAATGGCTTCTTGCATTAAGCCCGGGATACACTGCACGATTTTAGCAATCCTATAAGATCATTACTTTATCACACTGTGCGACATGGATCTATTAAACTTGGGTACGCCATGCATGTAGACTGTACGATAATGACACCTATTGACTTGTAGGCTACGATGCAAGTTTCTATAGAAGAATAAAACGTCATCAGCATGCACTAGTTGTAAACAAAACACCATGTTGAATCACACTTTGGCAGTTGTAGTTTCTATGTGTGCTGAAAAAAAGGAAGCGGCGAAGGAAGAAGGGAAAAGAGCTTGAGGTAAGCAGTTTTAAGTTTTAGTGCAATGTCGCGTTGATTTCATGTCGCATTTTTATTGGCTGGTCAGTAGACGTAGGTCGTAGCAGCAAACACACTGTGCGTTGATCATGCTGAATTTCTGACACTGTCAGAAAATGATCGCAGGCTATCTTTGGTCGCAAGACCGGGAAAACAGCCGTCTTTGAACCTCTCTCACTGTTCGACATAGGACCACCGATTAAGAGCCACGATCACAGAAATCGCCACGATTGTTTCACAATGCCAATCTTTCGTCTGGGACAGCCAAAAATCGTGCAGTGTATCCCGGGCTTTAGAGTGTGTATATATATTCATTCCTCAAACACAAGCAGAAAGAATTTCTGCCTATATAAGATGTTCACATGAGGCAACAACTGATTAGAAGATCGTGGTTTTACAGAAAGACTATGTAAGGACTTTGCACAACAATTCTTAAATCAACTGGACTTAATTCAACACAATGAAATCCATACAAAGTATTTGCATAAGCATTCTTATATAAGCAGCATACAATTATTTTAAATTTACACAAGAATATTTTTTTCATAGTTATGACTTAGCAGTTTTTACATAAATCTATTTGTGTAAAAATGAATTTCAGTGCAAATTGTTCATAGACTTCAATTCAACTTCAAAGCACCAGTGGTTGTGCGACATCTTAACATAGTTTTTACATAAAATCATTCTTACGTAAATGGTCGCATCACTGCAAAAATGTAAGTATGTATAGTTGTATTTGTATATATATTTGTTGTTGTATGTATAGTTCTGCAAAGTCTTTACTTTGTTTATGTCAAAGCATATTTACATAACTTAAGTAAAAATTGTTTTATGTTAAGACTGTAAAAACTTCATTTAACCATACGTAAATAGTCACATTGATGCAACAATTTACATGATTTTTCCATTAAAAAACTACGAAGATACAACGTAAAGAGTTTGCATGAGTATTCTTGAAATATGTTATTAAGGAATTAATACATTATGACACATTTAATTAATAACAATTCATGTATTACTTAATCTATTAATCATATAGAATCTTCATTAGTTGCTGATGCTGTAATCATTAATTAATGGTTTAGTTCTTCATGAATCACACATGATTATCTGTGCATTAGATAAGCATGAATTAATGCATATTAGTGCACCAGTATTGTAAAGTGTTACCATATTCTTATATACTGCCTTGCCAAAAAGTTGCTGTTTGATTTTAAATAGGCAAATGGCCATGTTCCAGAATGACAATGTCAAGATTCATCAGGCTCAAACTGTGAAAGAATTGTTGGGAGGGAGCATGAAGAATCATTTTCACACATGAATTGGCACCTCTGAGTGCAGACCTTAAATTCATTTAAAGTTTTTGGGATGTGCTGGAGTAGACTTTACAGAGTGCTTGACTCTTGGATAAATGTCGTGAATTTTTTCCATCAAGGTGCATCAATTTTTGGTCAAGATCTTGCTCCCTCCCAACCATTCTTTCACTATTTGAGCCTGATGAATATTGACATTGTCATCCTGGAATATGGTCATGTTGTGTCTTCCTACATGGTTGTTTAAGAAATGAAAATCTACACACTCCCCCAATCAAGTGTTAGAACTGTTGCCCAACCATGCGAGCGTAAATAGTCGCACTGATCCAACAGTTCATGTACGAATTGTTTTACACAAAAAATATGTGAAGACTATATAAAGACTTTGTACATACATTATTACAAAAAGAGTCACATCAAATGAATTTACAAACAATTGGGGTTGGTAGGTAAAATGATAAAGATCTGACCTTTTCCAAAGCAGCTCTTGCGGATATGTTCCATGTGTTTGCCGGGCCGGTCATCGAGAGGAAAAAAACGGTGGTGTTCGGGAATGCGGCTGAGCTCACGATGAGCTTTGACCTGTTGGGCTTTCAAAGCAATGGCCTGCTCCAGCAACCCTAGGTTCCCCCGCATTATGTCGAACATCTCGGACTCGTCCGCCACTGTTGATCGTTGAGACAAGCTGTCGTCGTCCCCATCATCGTCATCATCATCATCATTTCCGTCCACGTCGGCATCCCTCTCCGACTCCTCAGACTGCACTTCGATAACCACAGGAGATGCTGTGGTGGCCTTACTGGAGCTGTAACTTTCTGGCAAAGTGAGTTTGTGGGAAACATAGTCTTCCCTTACGTGGGATCCCTGAGTGGCAGTTATAACCGAAGGGGCTTCTCTCTCCCCTTCATCTTCAGACTTAACTTCATTGTACTCCTCCCTGTACGTCTCTCCTTTTTGCATCTCAGACCTCAGCCCCTCATCATTATCATCATCATCATCATCATCATAATCGTCTTCTTCTTCTTCAGCCTGTTGTGTCTGCATCTCCTCAGTAAAATACTGGTGGTCTGACTCCTTCTGGGTCTCAGTGCGCATGTCCTCTTCTTTATCTTCCATCTCCCCTGTATTTCCCATCGCTCCATTCACCAGAACTCCTACTTCGTTCCTTGTTTCCTCTGTTTCATATTCTTCTTTCTCTTCTTCTTCCGGTTCTCTAAAAGGGCTTTTATCTTGTGTTTCCACTGTGACGGTCTGTTGTAGTTGTGGTGACGTGGGAGCATTGTTGTGGTTGTTGAGGTGGGTCATTGAGTTGGCCACTATGTGCTGATAGTTGGAGAGATCCTCAGAGGATGAGAGCTTGGGCTTGTCTGTGCTGGACGCCTCAATGATGATACACTCCTCTGTGGATGCAAATGTTAAAATGTGTCATTTTCAAAGAATGTGTTTTATATAGTCGAAGGTGTGACTCTCAGATGTACATACTATAACAGCAGAAGGGATTGATAATTCACCCAAAAATGAAAATTCTGCCATCATTTACTCGCACCTTAAACCTGTTTGACTTTATTTCTTCTGTGAAAAATAAAAGAAGATACTTTGAAAAATGTTTTTTTTTTTTGAAGAATTTGGTTTTTATTCTAAACTGTTTTTGACATCTCCTGCAGCTTTTTATTCTCTCGGGTAATAAGTAAAATCTCTCTGGGTTCTGTTTTTTTCCTTTTCTTCAAAATTTAACAGGAACACTGTCTCGCTTTCTTACCGCACAACAGCTTATTTTCCAGCATTTATTGTCACCTGAGAGAGTTTGGAGCTCCAACATTGACAGCAAAGAATAAACCAGAAAGTGTGAGGCGCTTGTCATACAAATGTCAATGATGTGACAGTCAACTAGTTGTTAAGTGCAATTCTGTTTAAAAAGCACAAATCAACAGAATCAGAATGCTGGTTGTGACATTGGAGTCAGTTTTTTATTCTCTGTGTATGAATACTGTATTTATCGTCCCAAACAAGACTGACAACCATATTCTGATTCAGTTTTCATCTCTCACCTTCATCACCACCCTCTTCTTCTGTATTAATGCTCTCTGTGTTCTGTTTTGCTTGCTCCTCTTCTTCACACTCTTGATCGCCAGCCTGCTGTGCCCGTTCTTCATCTTCCTCCTCTTCCTCTCTCAACTCCGTCTCTTCTCCGCTCCCCTCACTCTCTGCATTGAAGCCTTCATCCATTGCCAGCTTCAGCGGGTGGGACTTCCTCTTGGAGGCGGGTTGCTCTGACTCTGCTTCCTGTAGGCGCCTTTTTCTGGCCAGTGGGCAACTCAAAGCACTATGGGAGAAGAGGAATTAGTGAGTTAATTTAACGAGAAATACAAGATGAAGGTCTTTTACAGTGCAAGTGGAAAAACTATGAAAGCATGCAAACTACACACATGCAAGCCAAGCATGACGTGCTAAACAGTCAGAAAACTCAGATGAGGAATGGAACGATGTTGGAAATTGACCTGTAGGGGGCAGTGTGCTGGCTAAAAGCCTTTATGAATCAAAGCCAGTTGACTGGTACATTTAATTATACCACAATAAAATAAGAAACAGAGAGAGAAAGAGAGAGTGAGAGAAGGGAGGGAGTGGTGGAGGGTGGAATTCAATAAAGTCTTCACCTAGAAAGCCTTGCTATCGGACGGGCAGCGGAGATAGATCTATAAACATGAAGCATCTCAAATGGCTTCCTGAATGTATACATGTGTAAATAAACATAACTGTAATATCTTTCCAATAATCAATACCCTGCCTAAAGACCTCTATTAGGGAAAGCGAGAGTAAGGGAGAGAGAGGGAGATTGTCATTATTAGAGGAAAAGATGAAGATTAAGATGATCTAGTCTACGGGCTGAACAGCGATTGGATCAGGATAGGCTATGTGGCTGCAGAGGGAGGTGAATCAGGGGCTACGGAGCACCACACGGGCATGTCATCTGTCGTACCTTCTGTGTCGGGCATATTTGCCACTGATATGGCCTGAGCCATTGCATCCTGGAGTAGGGCAGCTGAACAGATAGAGGGGGTCAAATTAGAGATGCTGTATAGCTTTTGTTATTTCGTTGTGGTTGTGTGTTAAATAGTTCATCAGGAGCTGTATTTCCAAGGCCAGTATAAAACAAACAAACATAGATTTTCAAATTTAGCAAAATAATTGCTTCGTCAATACGATGGAGCTGTGATTGATTTCCGTTTCCTGCGGCTACCCTTCTTTCGTTTCATGAAATCCCTCCCGTCTTTCACAGAAATCCCTAGTATTTTGTCAATTTGTTTCATTGGCATTTTCATTTATTACCAGCAAACAGTGGTGAGATTTGAACTCGAATTATATCTTCACGCTCACAGGTGTTCAGACATGATCTGTGTGTGTGTGTGTGTGTTTGTAGTTTGGTGATATATGAATCATGACAGATGGTTGCTGTGGCAGTGCATAGGCATCAGAACGTCATTCCAAAACTTACACATTTGGCTAATTTGATTAGCTTTCAGCTACCAGTAAGTGTGTAGTAATTCTGTTTATTATTTTATAAATTTTTTTGACAGTTTTTATGGTGGAAAATGCTAAAAAAAAAAAAAAAAAGAAGTAAAGTAGGGACGCACAATATAGCTGCGGTCAAATTGGTACTGATAAATGTCGGATGATAAATGTGACTTTTTAACATCATTATATAAATTTATACAACAATTATTACTTGTTCCATACCAGATCGATTTAGGCAAAGTTGCGTTTCATAACTTTATATTTTTAAATCTATAACTAGAGCGCTGCTTTTGTTCTTTTGACTAAACTGTTTGCTTGTGTTTATTTCCTATTGTACAAACTTTTTATACTTTTATATTGGCTTTATTGTTCATTTAAATATTATTGTCCAATAAATAATATGCCATTTTACGTATTGAGAAAGTTAGTCTGTTAGTGATTGTGATTTCGACTTCAGTGAAAGTTACATTATTACGCCAATAGATGGCAGCAAAGACTGTCTTTATGAGTGTGTCAGTGGCAAAGACTTTTATGTTGAAAGAGATTGAAACAATGTTGTAAACAAGGACATTATTTTTACTTTTAACAACAAGTTATAAGACACAAGCGACAAATACATTGACTAGTGCTGTCATGGGAAATCCCCTTAACTGTTAAAAGGATACTAAGACAAAGATATCGCTTTCCTCAGCAGATAATTTACCCCCTCAAAATGCTGTCGGAATGAAGAGGGGTCCCACTTCCGCTACCTCGCACTGGGCCCCGCCTCATGGATGGGACGGCCCTGTAGAGCCATATCGCACCCCTACTCGTGTGATATTGCTCCTATAATACACTGTATGAGATATATTTAAGTCAGTAAATTATACCAAATGATAATGCGTTATCACTAGCTGGTCTACATATTTTTAAACATAAGAAATAATACAATATTACAGCTAAAAAACCCCGCTAGATACATGACATATCTTGTCTTGAAGCATTTATAATTCTGTTCTGCTGCATGATGAAAGCATATTTGGTCGTCTTTTGAGCAGCGCTCTATTTAAGATCCGTGACAGAAAACGGCCATGAGCAGGTTCAGTGACCCTGACGGCTAGTGAGTGTGTTATAAATTCCACTCTTGCAAACTTCATAGAGCACTTGACAGTAAAAGGAAAATGTGGAGAATAACTTCACGAGCTAAGAATATGAGGCTTTCATATCCCTCACACACAGATTTGGTATTGCTGGGTTTATAGGTACGAACTAGCAGACACTGCCATTTGAAACAAATGCAAACAAAAAGGACCATGCGTACAGTAAAAAACCTGTGGACGCATTTATTAGATTTCTATTGATGTGAGTCATTTTGTTAATGATAATTATTGTTGAAATGAGTTTGTTACATTAAAATGGTTTTTGGTTGTAAAGCGACGTGCATTGTGAGCCAAATAATGTCAAAACATGATCAAACATGGATTTAAAACATAAAGAAAAAATTGCTGCCGAAGAAAAAATGGCATATTTAACTTTACAGAACTAATCTGTCTTACCTCAGCTCCTGTCCAACAATCTCCGAGGGAACTGCAGAGGGAGAGACAATCAGGAACAGAAAAATAAGCAGAAAAATCTAAAGCTGCAAATAATTGCATAGAACCACAATCAATAAATCACAAATACATACAGACCCCAGGAGGCCATATGCAGTAACATTCATGACTGCATTACCAAGAAGAAACACACACAGCAGTACATATACATACATATACACAAACACCTGAGTCAGCCAGAACATTGAGCCTTGATGATGGAAAATTTTACAATATGCACGAATCAGCACGAAAATATGATTAATTGTTCCAGTTCAGTTTAGTGGTGAAATCAGAGCAAAACTGCTGATGGTTAAAAAAACAGCCTCTCTCTAATCAATTTATTTTAAAACAATAAAAACTGTCAAAGAAAAGTCATGCAAAAAAGAAATGAATGCAAGGAATGTTCGTCCCTAAGTCTAAAAAAAAAGCAAAAATCTTTTGTTAAATACATTTCAAATAATAAACTCTAGTCACAACCATATAAAGTGGTATTCACATTATTTGCACCAGGATACTAGAAATGAATGTGACATCACTATTTTGCAAAGTATAGTATAGAACTTTTGTATTTTGTATTGAAACTCCACCCACAGAAATAATAATAGTTCAGTTCATCTGACATTCCTTCTGCTAAAGGATGATTTGCAGCTCAAATAACACATTTTTGTATGACTGAATTACTTATCTTTAACCTTCCTTTACTTCCATTGCATGTGTATTATTAAAACCTTTTTTACAAGCTGAGAGATGAGTCAGAATTACTGATGGTGCATGGTATTTGACAGTATTCACATATGCTGTCTATAGAGCTGGACTTTTATTGAACCCAGATCTTTCCTCTAAAAACAAACAGTTGGATAATCTGGTCATGCATATAAAATTGTAATATTTCAAAGCATTTCTTTAACTTTCGACATTGCGTTTGGTTGAGCGCTCTTCTCTCTCACAAAGCTCCATTTAAACTTACTGAATGCTACATAGTGAATAGGATTTTCTTGCAAAAGGACCTCTAGAGACTCCAAGTGCAGGATTATTTGAGAGAAGCTAAAATATTAGATATGCCTAGAGCGAACATATAAGACATGCTCAGCTGACCAGTGAAAGAAATGAGTTTTAGAGGTGAGAGAAAAAGAGAAAGACAGAGTGAGAGCGAGAGAGAGAGGGTTCACTGACCTCTTCCTGCTTTGGACCGTGTGCGAGTGCGCTTGTCATCAGTATCCAAACTCATCTGTCAGAGAGAAATGTAGAGAGTCAAGACTACAGCTATAGATGGAGGAGAAACAGAGAGAGACAAGCTAACACACGCACACACACACTCTCAGGGTCACACATACACACCATACATTCAGGTTAATGAAGTCATGAATAATGTATAAAAAACACTTTCATAGTGTAAATACTCACTGGGAGCACTATTTCACTTTTATACTGCAAACACTAAGACAGAAAGATAGATCAACAGAGAGATGGATAAACAGACAAAGAATGGCAGATGGACAGACAGACAGACAGAACAGACAGATGTAGAGAGAAAAAGATAGATAGATAGATAGATAGATAGATAGATAGATAGATAGATAGATAGATAGATAGATAGATAGATAGATAGATAGTAAAATGAACGACAGACAGAAAGACAGAAGGACAGAAAGACAGACAGACAGATGGATAGACAGACAAAGAAAAATGAATGACAGATAGATAGACAGATAGATAGATAGATAGATAGTAAAATGAACGACCGACAGAGAGACAGACAGATAGATAGATAGATAGATAGATAGATAGATAGATAGATAGTAAAATGAACGGCCGACAGAGAGACAGATAGATAGATAGATAGATAGATAGATAGATAGATAGATAGATAGATAGATAAAAATGAACATACGATAGATAGATAGATAGATAGATAGATAGATAGATAGATAGAAAAATGAACGACAGACAGACAGACAGACAGATAGATAGATAGACAGATAGATAGATAGATAGATAGATAGATAGAGAAAAATGAATGTACGATAGATAGATAGATAGATAGATAGATAGATAGTAAAATGAATGACCGACAGACAGACAGACAGACAGACAGACAGACAGACAGATAGATAGATAGATAGATAGATAGATAGATAAAAATGAACATAAGATAGATAGATAGATAGATAGATAGATAGATAGATAGATAGATATAGATAGAGAGATAGATATAGATATAGATAGAGAGATAGATAGAGAGATAGATAGAAAAATGAACGACAGACAGACAGCCAGATAGATAGATAGATAGATAGATAGATAGATAGATAAAAATGAATGATAGATAGATAGATAGATAGATAGATAGATAAAAATGAACGATAGATAGATAGATAGATAGATAGATAGATAGATAGATAGATAGATAGATAAAAATGAACGATAGATAGATAGATAGATAAAAATTAATGATAGATAGATAGATAGATAGATAGATAGTAAAATGAATGACAGACAGACAGATAGATAGAGAAAAATGAACGTACGATAGATAGATAGATAGATAGATAGATAAAAATGAACGTACGATAGATAGATAGATAGATAGATAGTAAAATGAACGACAGACAGACAGACAGACAGATAGATAGATAGATAGATAGATAGATAGATAGATAGATAGAACAACAGACAGATGGAAAGAAAAAATTACAAACAGACAGAATAAATAAAAATAACCTTTAAATGGCAGTAGATTTTGCAGTGTTTTCTCCCTCCTAACCTTTATGTACCCCTCATCAGCTTATAAATTACTGGCCCTGAACAATAAATCTGATTGGACGGACACAGAGAGAAACAGCAGTGCATGGCATCTGCCAGACGAGCCCATTTCACGGCCCCATGGCAAGCTCGAGTGGTAATTACAATTGCAATATTAACCGCAGCAAAAGAAATAATACAAACACACGCACTCCAAATCACTGTAATTCCTCCCGCACAGAGTCCCCGATCGCTACACTCGCTGCGCTTTCTGGCACAAAAGGAGCAGGTGTCAATCCTTCTCAGTCTCGCTCACATACACACACACACACACACACATACACGCAGGGAAGTCTGCTCACTGTAAAGCCATTGGATCTTTTCTGGCGGCACAATGGTGCCATTAGCTTTGATTACTTTACTGCGATTTAAATGGAACGGAATCCTTGAAAATCCACGAAACTCTCTCCTTTTGACCCTCCGCGAGCGCTGCTCACCCCGCTCCCAGCTGCCGCCTTTAATACAGCGCTGGAGCTGGCAAGGGCACACTGCACTTTCACAGAGGAGTTTCTCTTTCACACGCTCCCTTTCTCTTTCTTTTTTATCCCTGCGCACTCTCTCTGGCAGTGCCACTTCCTGTTGATTGCCGACTTTTCAGCACGGGCGGATAATGAGTGTGTTGTGTTGCATTTGAGGGAGTTTGCGTATGAGGCGATGAAAGTTGGCTGTGTGTGTGTGTGTATCCGGGCAGACAGGTGCACAGAGCCTCTCTTCCTCTCTCAGGGGTGTTTTGATCACAAGCACGCATGTGCTCGAGCAACAAGCCGGCTTTATGCGCGCGGATACTCGCTTCGCACATTCTGAGCTCGACTCGCCAGCCTGCGAGGAAAGTTTTCTCACATAGATGATCAAATAGCTCTTGGGAGACGGCGGACACAAACACTGAGCGTTGTGTTTTGTGCGGTTCGCCCATCTGCGGGTCTTCTATGCCCTCTCTGTATCTCCGAAACAAGCTTTGTGACTTTCTGACCCCAAGCACAAAAGCCAGGGGCAGATGCATGTCGTTTTATTCTTTCCCCACTGTAGCTTCCTCTAGTCTTTCACTGCCGTCTCCTTAGTGTCAACACATGAATCAAACAGGCCGTGAGGGAGCCCGAGCGGCTTTCATGTTTGTGTAACCATAGCTACGCATCTCTTTCGAATAGGTGAGCGCATCAGAGTTTGAATTCCTTTTTTATTTTGAATTCCAGCTCATTAAATCTGCATGCTCGCGCGAAGGTGTTTGTGATGAGCAAGACAGTGTCATCTTTCTTTCGTAATATCATTCAAAGGCCTTTTAATGTTTTCAAACCTGTCCTTCCCCTGCGTTTTTAATTACGACTGTTGGCAGAGAAATGAGTGAGTGATCGTGAGAAGGAGGGAGAACTGGAAAAGGAGCGGAAATTTGGCAGAAAAATGCCAACGCTAAGATAAAGCCAACATTTTTTTTTTACCACTTAGAGTGCGAGAACGTCCGCGCATCCCTTCGGGCCGTGTGCTACATTATTAATTGTGTCCCTCTCTTCTCCATACAAGCGGACGGAGTCGCTCCTCCGTGCTCTTCTGACAGCTCTATGTAAATTGCTGGCTGGGGGCAATGACTTCACAAAGAAGGTCACCCCTCCTCCTCCGGTGCGCATAAATGAGCCTTTTATTCATTTTCGCATTTACAAGAAGAGGACGCCACCAGACCCGGATTTGTCAACCATTGCTGGAGTGACAGGACTACTGACATCTCCAAAATTACCTGCGGAAAGCATCGGCCAATTAAAGAAGGCCGATGCGGTCGCCAAGGAGATCTGAGCCATCTATCAAGGGAGCGGAGTTAACATGCACTCTCACGGCCTGATTGACAACCGGGAGAGGTTTATGTTTCTGTATGTGTGTATAAACGCACACTCGCGTTGTGCGTCTCTTTCTTGTGTGTTTTCTTTTAAGAGCTTGTGGTAGCATGAGAATAAGCTCGGCTCTGATTCCTTTGCACGCAGTTGGATGACGCTGATCAGTCGGAGTTTGGTATTATCTAATTGGATGCTCTTAAAAGCGCTGCCTGCAACTGCAACCCTTTAAACATTTCAAATTAGATCGATAAATCAATCGCTTCAGATGAACTCTTTCCATCAGAGTGAAAAAAAAAATACATTTATGGGCCCACGGGAGAGAGCGAAGACTCTCTTACTCTCGTTTTTTTTTTTTTTTCTCTCCCCCATTAGAAATCTCTTCCAATGAATTTCCCAATGCAGAAGTGAAAGAGATAGATGGTTGAAAATGTGGTTTGTTCCAAATAAAAAGCATGAAGAAGAAAGAGTGAAAGAGGAGGAAAAGGGATGCATCCACTTAAAGCCAAAAACACACACCTAAGCAGAAAAAGGAAAGGGGGGAGGAAAGAGGATGAGAGAGAGAGAGACTTTCTTTTATGTTGATGAAAGATAGCAAACAAAAGCAGCTCAAGGACATCCCCGCTTTCAAACCTCTCCAGTTTTCCTAAATAATGCAAGAAAGCTCTAAAAATGAAATTAGGTTGAGTCGAACAGCCCAATTCTTCATAATTACGGGGCGCGGGACACTTTAAAATCTCAGCTCATTCAGAGGGGGGTTAGGTTGCTCTGCCAAAACCCATTCTAGGTCAAGCTGGCATGAACTGCGCACATCGCGGTAATACAACGCTGACTTCCTTTCATAGTGTGCTGACAGACAGAACTGACGAATGTCATAAATGTATAGCCCTTTTTCGCCCTTAATTGTGCCAACTTGGCAGGAAGCCCACGTTTCCGCGTGGCGATTGGCTGACGGGCTCGTGCAACTCACTTTGATTGGTCGGCTCTGCAGTCTGAGAGAGGGCCGGCAGCGGCTGATCTTGTCTCCTCGCGTCCAGCGCTGGTTCAGGAGTTTCCCCCGGTACTCATTTTCTGTTTGAGAAAAGAGAAAGCAATAAATGAAAATGAAGGGAAAAGACATGTCATGTCAGCATCTGCGCTGGCAGTTGGAAGAGTTTTGCGGAGCGAGGCCAAAGGAGTGTTCGGTTCGAACGCTGTAACAGACTGATTCAGCAGTGAAATGGCCAGATCATCTCATCACCTGTCCACCTGCATCTGAAACCAGCAGCCTCAGCACAGGAAACACAACTCCCTCCATCCCAACAGCAAGACACACACTCACACGTATATATATATATATAGACTTCATGCCTCCCAAAAAATGTTATAAATTATACTATAAACAGAGTAGCCCTGTCACTGATCCACATTGTAAAGAGAATTGTTGGTTTAACTTAAAAAAAAATAAGTTACTTGTTTGCCTTAAAATTTTGAGTTCATTGAAATTAAAAATTTGAGTTAATTCAATTAAGGCGATTGGTTTAATCAAGAGAAACTCAAAATATTATGTTATCTGAATCACATTAATTATCTAAATTGATTTGACAAAAGAAGTGTATAGAAAAAAAGAGATACTTGCTTTTGAGTGTAAATGCATTAACTAATATAATACATTGACAGCACATATACAGTGCATTTATGTGTTAACTGAAAGGTGCTTAATGTCATATGTGTGAAGTGACAGTTTGACAGGTCATGATGGGGGCTGGGCCTTTTACACATGTGACCTATGCACTTCTAATTAAAGAGAGGCGAGAACTCAAAAAACTCACATTCGCACATACGCGCATACATATGCATGCTAAAGCACCCCAGCTGGAAGCTCTGTCAGTCTGCTATTAGAATCAATCACTTTTGTGCATTTTTATTGAGCTTTTAGCAGGCAGGAGTGTAAGAGAAGGGAGGGGTCACAAAGACAGGGGGAGGGAATTTGGTCAGTAAATAATGAATCAACCATAAATCAGATTTTTTTCCCCTCCTCCTTTCTTTTTTTTTTCATCAGGGTAATAGTCCATCTCTCCATAAACCAGCACCCCACCCCCTCCAGCACACACATGATAGACACGCATGATAAAAGAGTGTCCCAATAAAATCTGATGCAAAAAATCCCCTCAGCTCAAGCACTAACATGCTTGTGCTATCAAATTCAGGGCATATAGAAATAATTATTATATTCATCAACGAGCACAGATCCGCCATTGTTCATGAAATCTCACAGCTGAGACCCCGGTTCATAACTCACTTTTGTTTAGCCGTCAACAATGATGCAGGCAACAAACTCTTAAAAGTTCTGAGAAAATCTTCTGTGGATTTGAACATTCGAAACGCATAAAAACCTATATTCTAACCCGTCAAGCTTTGCCTTTGAGATGATCAGAGGACATCAGAGAACTTTGTGTTTTATCAGTGTTCAGTTATCAGTTGTGTTCAGATCTTGAATCTCTCTGTCAAGCATAAAAGTCCAATAACATGTTTTTGTGTTGAGTAAAAATAGTATATATATATATATATATATATATATATATATGCACATGTATTTATTTATTTATATAATTTTTTTTTACTTAAAATTGTAAAAATCAGGCACATTGTTTATCTTATATATATATATATATTTATATTGATTCTATATATATATATATATATATATATATATATATATATATATGCACATTTTAATTCATATAATTATTAACAAATATTTTCTTTACATTTTTTTAGTTGATGTGGCAAATTGTAAAAATCAAGCACAATTTTTTCTTTTTATATATATATATATATATAGATAGATAGATAGATAGATAGATAGATATATAATGATTCAAAAAGTATATATATGGGCACACTTTAATTCATATAATTTCTTTAAAAATATGTTCTTTACATTTTTAGTTGATTTGGCAATTTGTTCATATCAAAACACTTTTTGAAGCTATCGTTCCTTCCATTTGCAGTTTGCAGTCTTATGGAATTTTATGGAATTTGTTTTTTAATCATCATCTCTATTAGAATTATTGTTTTCAGTTTCAGTATATTGTAGTAAGAGGTAAGAAACATCTGCCATTCTCCTTTTGCCTCTTCTGCTCTCGCCTGTGCCCTTTCTTTTAATTTCCTCTCTTTACCTTTATCTCAATCTGGTGTTTTCTTCCTTTAAAGGAGGCTTCCATCTGTTTCTTATAGGGCACTAAAACTCACCTCGCTCTCAGAGAGAACGCCAAAGAGCGGGAGAGCGAAAGAGAAAGAGTTTGCTGTCAGTAAAAGAGAAGCCTTTAAACATACCAAGCTTCTGACTCTGTCTCTCTCTCTCTCTCTCTCACTTCCCCCTCTAACATCTGCCCTTCTCTCTTAGCAAGCACAAAATAAACAAAGCAGGCAGATCTGATTTGCCTCCTAAAACTCTGTGCAGCAGCAACAACCCAGAAAAAGACAGGCAGGATGCCAGTCATCAGAGTTAGAAAGCTGTAGGGCATTGTCAGTAAAAGCATTTCCAATGCCCCTTACACACACACTCCCACGCCGGCACGGAACAAAACGCTTATTTATCAACTTTCAGCCCTCTTCTAAAAAGTGACTACAACAGCACTACTGTGCATCCTTCCCCCCAACGCTCTCTCGCTTTTTCTCGTTCTACAAATTTCAAGCCAAATAAACAGAACCGCGAGGCGCAAAGGACTCTTTAAAATCCCACCATAAACCCGGGCCGTATAGCCGACTCCACACTTTCAGGTCTTCTGAAATGGCACAGCCCCAATAATCCACCCCCTCTATAACCTTGATGGCTCAGGTGCCACTCATTCTAAAGGGAAAGGCGACATTAATAAAGCGAAACAGTTCATCATTTACAGAAGGGTTAGAGACACTATTATCTGATTGGCTCCTGTGAATGTTCACTTTAAAGTATTACACTACAAGAGGAACAAGAGATTAATAAATGATCTGTGATAGTTGTGCTACTGCGAGACAGTCAAAGGAGACAGAGATGAGTGTAAACAAATCAAGAAAATCATGTCATGCAGATGAAATCCATCATAGTGATGCAGAGTTGTCTGAGACAGACATAAATCCATAGTTTAGATTAAATAGGAATGGATGCCTTCACAGTAATCCACCAGTGACACATCTGCACTCTCTGCTCCAGTTAAGCAGGATTTAACTTCAACTTTGTGATTAGAGAACAAACAGAAAGCTCTTAACAATAGCAAAGGTGAAAGAATAACGTTAGCCTGCGAGACGCACTCAAACCTAGATATTAAAAAACAACAATACCACCAAAATATATTTAACATTTGTGGTGCATTCATGGTATCATTCTTTTCAGAAGATTAAAAAAATCGACTTGTGTCTGAAAGTCAGCAGCAGGTAATACAATTAGATTCTCCTTCATGTCAAAACGACTCAAAGTGCCTTTGAGAGCTACGGGCTTTCGTTTTTTCTTTATGACACACAACGGAAAACACCATGACAACCACGAGCAGCAGAAAGAGGCCAACTCAGAAAAGAGTGACTCTGCGTTAAAGGAGCAATGGCAGAATTCGCCTTTGTCTGGGCTTCTTAAATAGACAGACACAATCTCAAGGATACGGACAAGTTAAGAGGTTAAATATCAATGTTCTTTATTAAAGCTTATGCTTAGGTGTGCTTCCAGCGTGTGGAAACACGTGCGCCGCAGTGAAGCAGAAGTTGGGCGAAACTTGATTCATCCCAGTAACTTGATTCTAAAATGATTCTTTCAGATATGTTCAGTGCCTCTGTTTGTGGGGCTGTATCTAAAATGGCATACTACACACATTCATACTATAAAGAACATACTATTTAGTGGTCACAAAGTAACTTATTCAAAATAAGTACCTACTAAAGAGACCTAAATCGTTTTGCGTGTCTTTTAGTGTTCAATGAATGCGTCACTGAATCATTCACTCAACTGATTCTTTTAAAACACCCGGTCATTCTCGACCAAAACGAGACTTATTATAATAAAATATCCTATTATAATACAGTCTGCGTTCAAGTCTACTAAGAGAAAAAATGTTTAAACTTCATACGTGTGACTTACATGAAGAATAAAGTAGCCTAAGTGAGCGAACAAGATAAGTTCATTCTGTGTCACACTTGAACTCGACTCCTTCATTCAAACGGGCGTGTGTTCTTCACATCCCGGACTCGAATTATATTTGCTCGCGCCATAGTCAAATTTTAAACGCAGGAAAGGCTTCAAAAAGTGAAACTAAATGTAAAGCAGGACATTTGAGCGAACAACAAGGATTCTTAGACCTAAACACCGAACTTTAAAAGCAGGAAATCAGTTATGCGTTTCAAAAAAGAAAAACTTAAGTGAATTAAATGTAAATCAGCACACATGAATGAACAAGAACGATTCTTAAAAGATTTGTTCAAAACACCGAACAAAACAACGGCGGGGTTGTCGCGTGAGACTCAAACAGCTCAAACATGCATTCTAAATCACCGATCAATTCAGCTGCACGCAATTCAGTGTTTCAAGGCTTAAAGGCTGCTCTAAATGGCACCTTTCTTCACTAATGATAGGGGCGACCCTGACCCTCGGCCCTGGTGGCGTGGCTTTTTGCTGTGCTCTGAATGAGAAGAGCGCAATTTGGCCCAGCTGCTCCATTCCACATGTTTATTACTCTCTCCTCTCCGGCAAATCCACGGCACCTGCTGCATCTTTATTTTCTTCCCACTTTTATATCACTAGTTTCCTATCCTATGGACTAAGCGATAAACAAACGCCTATTTCGAGCGTTTAGTGCCTTTGGACAACCAAAATGAGCATTAGGATCAGTATATCGCAAACACCCCTACTTGAATATGATAGGAATTAATCCTTGGATAAGATTAAACGGCGATCTGTGAAGACCCAGATTTCATGATGCGGGTGAAAAGAGCGTCTGCATCCTCCAGATGATATATCATTTGTGTATAAGACTGAGCACATTGTTTGGTTATGTTAACGTGGCTGACAGAAATAATTGAGAAAACTTGCAAGGATTCCCCCCACCGCACAGATAGCAGCATCCCATTTTATTAAACTCTGGAGGTTCCTGACGACTGCGCAATTCTGCGCAATTTCCGCAAACAAATAGATAGGATCTTGTGAAAGTTATTACAAAACCAGTTTCTAGGCGAGCGAGATAAAATAAACGACTCCATGAATCAATGTTGCGCTCAGGTGACCTTTATTGTACACAGCGCTGAATAGCCTATATCGTGACAATTGGATGTTGCTAAAATGCGGTACCAACACAACATTAGCAGCAATATTTGTCAGTTGATACAGTCATGTTTGGAGATATAAGTGTTGTAGGCTAACTCTTTTTTCGCTATGCATCTCAAACTTTGGTATATTTTCATACAAATTAGTTGAGAATCTACAACTTATCTCAAATACCACGGCAGGTTGTACAGGTGTTGTGGCGAATTTCGACCCCCCTGCCAAATTATTGCCTAATCTTAACCCCACTCCAAATCCTAACCTTTCCCCCACACCTACTCCTAAACCGGTAACAGAAAACTTTTAAATTTTAAAATTTTGTCCAAGACTTTGTGTGTGTGTGTGTGTGTGTGTGTGTGTGTGTGTGTGTGTGTGTGTGTGGTGATAATCAAATGTACTTGTTAAATAAATCATTAAATTATCTTGCAGGTTCAGTTGAAGTATGATGGAAAATGTGACAAGCCTCAAAATTTGCCCTGCTGTTATTTTTATGAGCAGATGTATATCAAATTAATAAAGAGAACCTGTTGATTCAGATTATATCTTAAAGTTTTATCATTTAACATCCATTAACACAAATCACATTATAAACGAGAGATGAAAATTATTTTTTGATCCTGTAACTCCTTTATATAGTGACTTACAGCTTCTATCATCACCTCCTGAGGGCAGTGCTCATATATGGTTATTTCACCCCCCGTAGCTCTTGTTTAATTGGCTAAACTGATGGTGTTACACCTCACCCTGTTCTCCTCTACACCACTGATAGTGGAATCGCTGGCTGTCATAGAGCCAGAAGCCTCAAACTATGAGAAGTTAGACACACTGAAAGCTCACTAACTCCAGTTACTTTTCTCATAGCATGAGGCTTCTGGCTTTAGGACAGCCATATTTAACATATAAAACAACAACAACAATAATAATACACACGGTTCACTGTGATTACCTTATCACATAACCGACTCAGATAATTCACGTTCACTATGTCCACCATTTTGGTTGCAGGTGCTTTGATATTATACTTAATACATACAATACAACAGTGAATGACTAACACATTAGCCCCGGAATACTGAGCAATACGAGACAGAGACGCATTAATCACTCATTAGAAATGAACAGGGGCGGGGATGGATGCAGAGAATGGGCGTTATTGCTTCAACTCTCATGACTTTTCTTCTGCGCATCTCACCAGGGGCGGTTGACATTTAAAGAGAGCATCTCTCCACTCTGTTTTCTGCAGCAGGAAATCAAATGGCCACCCCTCCTTCTTCTTCTTCTTCCACGCCATTCGTGCACTCGGCCGGGAGTCCTGCGCTACACCCATTGTTCGACCTTAATTACACAGAGCCATATGGAAGCAACTCCGTATGTGTGCCAAAAGATGGAGATTTTATACAACTACATGACAGTGAGCACTCACAGTGCGATCCCGCCGAACCTATCAACCGGATAAATTATAAACGCACAAGCACATAAACGAATGAAAGCTCCAAACGCGATGAAGTGGATTAAGGAATAAACAGTTTTGTCTAACGCACGCCGCGCGCAGTAATCAGTATTTATACGCGAGAATAAGAAGGCAGATGAGGAATATTGACACTGCATTCCCGATTGATCTCTAGGCTCAAACGCACGCACGATTTCTGTGCCAAAGTGAGAAAACAAATAGGCATCGCTGCGTTTGTTCAAGAGCGCCATAGCTGACTGTTTCTCCATCACTTTTTCCATGTCAACTCCACACACTCTCCGCTGGAGCTTCTTCTAGCAGGGAAGCATGGACACACTCACACTATCTCCTCCGAAACAGAAGCCAGCAAACATCTTAGTTCAAAGATGATAAAAATCAATCATCGATCATACAAGTGCGATGAGGCTAAAATATGAAAATAAAGCGACACCCTTCAACGTAAAAGCCATTAACCTTGATCTGTAGGGCATCTCGGAATGGGATGATCTAGATATTTAGTCTTCATCCTTGGCTAGGAAATGATATAATAATACATTTATAATATCATTTAACAACTCAACCCATGACTATAAACCATGAGGTCAGCTGTATATATCAAAAATCCCCCTGAAAGGATTTGGTAATTAACAAAAAGAATCAAAACTATTTATATTTCATATACTATAAAGCCAAATGACATGATCATGATTACCTGAGTGTGGAAAAAAATAATCCCGAAAGCTGCTTCGACAGACGCTTCTTTCGTCTTCGTCGTGTATTCAGTAAGCTGTGAGACAGTTTGGGGTAAAATATCCCATTTATAGATTTTTCTAAAAGAAAACTAAACTCTACTTCAGTAGTATCCCGGCAGATTCAGTGACAGCGGGGAAGAGGTTCGGCTCTTCGCTGGTGCTGCTACGGACGAGCGAGGATCCAGAACGGGGCGGTATGAACGCTACTTGTTTGTAAGCAAAAACATGGCTTCATTTGCCTTTGTCAGCGAGAAAACGTAATATTGACTTACCTTTCCCTCATGAGCCATTGTCCCCCACCTCCTCCCTCCGCCCTTTGCCATGACATCACGAAAGCTGTAGTAAAACCTACAACATCGATGGGCTGGGCTTTGAATATCCCCCCGCAATAACTCAACGGGCATGTGTACAGCCATGCACACTCTATTTCATACTCTTTCTCAGTGCACACACACACACACACACATGATCACTCTCCCTCTCTAACACCCACACCCACGCAGCTACTACAAGGGATTTATACAAGTTCTCCTTTGTGCCAGGAACAAGATAATCATAAAGGTTCTTTAATGGTTCAGCAAGACCATGATATCCCTCTATGGTTATTGAGTCGGTTCTATGGTTCATTGGAGATTAAAAAACATCTTTTATATTGCAATATATTCAAATCAGTATATTTGCTTCTCAATCTTTTGAAGCCCCAGTATATATGGTTTTCAAAAGAACTAGAGAGTGAAAAGTTCTTAAAAAGGTTCTTCTATCGTATATGCAAGCTTTATTTTTAAGAGTGACAGAAACACGCTGTCGGATAAGTAATAGAGCGAAAGCGTATTTAAAACATCAAATATTCTTATAGTTCAGAGTGCGCGTCGGGTCGCTGTTACTTTAAATTCTAATAGCGTAAGCTGCTTATTTTACGCCCAGTGATTAATCTTTAATATTGCACAAAAGCATGCATATGTCGTTGGTGTTATCTGAACCCTCCCTCCTGACTCTTTCCGAATGGTACTGTCCAGTGCAGTGATTCACACAACACACATTTCATGGGCAATGCCCCATTGGTAAAGTTAGCGGAATATATTATGATAAGACTATCAGACTACTGCCATTATATTACTACAGACTACTGCCATATATATATATATATATATATATATATATATAGGGTAAATTCAGGGTGATTGGGACACTTTTTGCCATTGAGATGACTTGGAAAAAGTGTCCCACTCTAGCCGAATTCACCCTATATATATATATATATATATATATATATATATATATATATATATACTATGTTGGCAAAAGAGTGGGAGGCAACAAATATTGTGATTTCAACCCTTCTGTCTTCACTCAAAACAATGAATGTAACTTGGAATGACTCCTAAATGTTGCACACACCGCTGTTGTGCTTTGTTGTTTTGTAACCATTAGTGAAAATGACAACCATTCATTACAAGCCATTTGAGAATATTCTCCACAAATGCCACTCTTTATCTTCTGTCTCCATGCTGCACACGGGGGGAATTTTCAAAAAGCCAACCTTCGCCTTTCAGAAATTCTATTAAGTTCTTATCTCTTTGCGGCAGGCTCTTTTTTTGCTGTCCCATTGTTATGCATTGGAGCTGAAATCAATCACGAAGTGTCCACGCTGCATCAATATGATTTGAGTTGCCTCACTAACCGAGACACAATCCAATAAACAAAAGACAGAAGACAAACCATACACACCTAAGAAATAAGTTACCATAAGTACTACTCAGAATGGGATTCACAGAAGCGAGAATGGGACACTGGTGTGATTGTTTTTCAGGAGTCTCATTGAAAACTTTGAGAATAAATGGTAAGCACAGTAAACAGAGGGAGCACACGTACAACATTAGCGCTCGGATAGGCTTCAGGACCCCAGACAGCGCTTTGGCCCAGTACCATGGACAGCGACCCGGAGGAAAAAGACACCCGGCTGCCTTCCTCTCTGAGACTTTTGTCAGAAACATTACGGCTGTGATGTGTTTTAACAGAAATGTTGACATGTTAGACGAAATAAGATCTGGGACATTGTGCAATCATGCGGAAAATAATATATATATAAATTGATCAGTGTTCAGTTTTTCAATAACTTCTAATAGGGTCGACATTTTGAGGGAATTCTGTCAACAGTTTCTGGACGGAATACTCGGTCTCTTGGCGGCTCGAGCTGCCATAAGTTAATTATCTAAAATATTTTTTAAACAAATATTTTTGTTATATGCTAACAGGCAAAAGGAAAAAAAGTGCTGACGTGATACATGGCGACAGTATTTATGTAATATCGATGTAGCGTCCGCTTCAGCGTATGTTGCTATGTTTAAACCTGCACAGGCGAACGAACGGGCCTACTCTTCGCGAGAGTCTAGTGTACTATGAATTGTAATCTAACTTTTGTGGCCACTCAAATGCTACAATGTTATATCAAATATATGTAAAATATTTTCAGTATTATGCATTACAACATCTGTTTTGCATTCATTTAACTTCACAGTCATTTAATTTTCAGTTTTAAGAGCTTAATTTCTTTAAATCAAATTCAAAGTGGTCGAAAAAGTGTTGCAGGCTGTAACGTTGACACCACTTTATCTTTACAAATTTAAAGCAGCAAATAAGCTTAACGTTTTGATTTGTTTACAGCGTAACAGCAGAGTGTTTGGGCCTAGATGGAAAAACAGCATACCTGTAGCCCTATTGAATGTTAGCCAGTTGTGTAAATTCAAAAAGTCACAACTGAATTAAAGATGTTCAGTGTCATAAACAATGGTTTTAATATCCTCAGAACTGTCCAATCGCGTTGCAGCTCCATTGAACACAATACACATTCTTTATCGCGGTGTCTCTCTGAAGCGCATTTAGGATATCTGTATAAATATTGCATAAGGGAGTGAGTTGAGAGAGTGGGCCGGAGGGGCCCCAAACTCCGCGAATGGCCTTGACAGATGGAACAAGCTGACAGACAACAACAGAAAGAAAGTCTGAATGCGCCTCTGGGCTGGTATTGTGTTCGCCACAGTCCCCCGGGAAACAAACCGCCCTTTGTCCAAACACTTCAGCAGCTCTGAAGTTTAAAAAAAGGTCTAGACGAAGTTCCTGAAAGTTATGATTTGTATAGATGTTCTATATATAGACCTCAATATGACAAGCTTTCAACACATGCCTAAAGCGACAGAAAAGGGAATGCTATTAATTACAAAGCCTCACAATAGCGAGTAAAGCTAGACGAAATCTGACATGTATTCCGATAAACACTAGCCTATTCGGTGCGCTTATGGTCATTAAACGAATATTGTTAACGAATATTAAGATAAAAAACAATATTCATGTAAGGCTAATAAGATAAAATAAATGCGTATACACTGCCAAATCTCATATTAGAGCAGTAACCATCGGTCTTTTTAGACACCTGTTAATCAAAACTTTTTCGTTGTGTACAGTTAAAACAGCCAAACAGGAGACAGCGAAGTTTAACTGACCTAAAAAAGTCCCACACAGCTTCATGGTTGCGGCTCCGAGTTTCCCATAAGCGTCTGGCAAGTCCTGAGAAAGTAAACTTGAGTGGAAAAGTTGAGGACAAAATTACTACAACTTCTCTTTGAAAGGAGCGAAGGAGGGGTGCCGGCTGACGTCAGAAGCCTGCCCACCCAATCAAAGAGCAGCATGTGGGTAATTGTATCCTACCTCCGCAAAACTCTCAGCCAATCAAAACAATTGTCTTCAGTTTTCAACAACAAAGCCTGTAGAATGCCAACAGAAGGGACTACCGGCAGCTGTGCGCTTTCAGCAGGAAGTTTCCCAACAATGCGGGGACAAAAGCAGGCAGTCGCTAGCTATATCACACTTCAGAATAGTTTTGGTGAATTTGTTTTGACTGTGAATCTGTTCATTTTAAAAACCGCATATCTATTGTAGCCTAATTATTCCCTAATTATATATACTTCTACATTTCTTGTAGGCTATGTTTTAAAATATATCTAACTCTATAACAAGTTATCCTTACAATTAAAAGTTCCTTATAATTCTATAGACTATTTAGGTTAATTTTCAGTGTCATAATCATACATAGATCCACTCATAAACACACACACACACACACACACACACACACACACACACACACACACACACACACACACACACACACACACACACACACACACACACCCTACCAAATGTCTTCCTCATAATATTCACAGCTTCCTCCCTTCATCCTCTGTGGATGACATTATGGCATTCAACAGTAAAAAAAAAAAAAAAAACCCTTTAACAATTATTTAACAACCTCATCTGGTTATGTTTTGTAAAAAATGTTTTTCTATTCTTTTTCTTTTTTTAAGAAATTACACATAAGAGTACAAAAAATAAATTATGCATTCAGAAATATAAAACAAGTAGTAGGGCATGTTTGTTTATTGGAGTGTATTTAGACAAAGTGAAAGTACATGTGTATTTTAACTTAAAGCGGTTATGATTAATTTCTATTAATCTTTTATCAAATCAATTCTATTAATTCTATTAACTAAAACTTTTTACTTTTTATATAGGAAAGTCATGTTAAAACCTAAAAAGTTAGTGTACTTTTACACTAAGGAGACAACAGCATCAATGAAGAGCCTGAGATGCAGGGTTGCCAGGTTTTCACAACAAAACCCGCCAACTGCAAAACTATCTCAAAACTAGCCCAATCGCATTTCAGGGGGGTCCCTCGGTAAAAATTCAAGTTTGGAACCAAAAATTATTCAGACACTTTGACCTGAACATGTTTTGCTTCAAGGGTTAGTTCACCCAAAAATGAAAATTCTGTCATTAATTACTCACCCTCATGCCGTTCCACATCCGTAAGACCTTCGTACATCTTCAGAACACAAATTAAGATATTTTTGATGAAATCTGATGGCTCTGTAAGGCCTGCATCGCCAGCAATAACACTCTCTTTTTCAATGCCCAGAAAGCTGCTAAAAACATATTTAAAACTCATGTGACTACAGTGGTTCAACCTCAATGTTATGAAGCGGCGAGAATACTTTTTGTTCGCCAAAAAAACAAAATAACGACTTTATTCAACAATATCTAGTGATGGGCGATTTCAAAACACTGCTTCATGAAGCTTCAAAGCTTTACGAATCTTTTGTTTCAAATCAGTGGTTCGGATTGTGTATCAAACTTTCAAAGTCACGTGAACTATTGAAGTTTCAAAACACTTATGACTACTATAATTATCTTGCTGTCAATGCAGGCCTCACTGAGCCATTGGATTTTATCAAAAATATCTTAATTTGTGTTCTGAAGATGAACGAAGGTCTTATGGGTGTGGAACGACATGAGGGTGAGTAATTAATGACAGAATTTCATTTTTGGGTGAACTAACCCTTTAAGTGTTATCTGACATTATCAAGATTAATTTTTTCTGACACAGTTTAACTCTGAGATCTTGTCATATTTTATTACCATTTTTTTTTTTATAAAAAAAACTATAGTGAATAATCTCTATTAATGAATGAAATGTTCAAGGTGTCAATACATTTTGGTTTGACTGTATGAAATTTGCTAGTAAAAAAAGAAAAAGGAGGCCAATTGATGTTTAAAATCAATTTCCATTACAGAATAATGCTAAACACAACAGGCCATTTGAGATGTGCTGGAAACGACACTGTGGTGGAAATGACTGACTTATAAGAAATAACAAAAAAGGCTATTCTCCTGTGATTCTTGTATTACCACTTTTAGAATAAACTAAGAGTGTAAAAAGGATAATTTAAGTGCACAGAAACATCCACGTGTATGAGCCTAAATGTTTGTAAGTGAGGCATTTAGAAAAAGCTTGTTATGTGTGGCCCTGTTCTCTTTAAATTTCTCTCTGAGACTAAATTTCATCTTTATGGGGCATAAAGAGAAAACCTGTGTATTATTTCACAGTCAAGATTTAAACCGCAACAAAACTGTGGGAAACAGAAAGCAGCCCAAGAGTGAGGATCATCTGGTTTTCAATGGAATTATGACTCCTCCTTTGGGGAAAAAAAAATAAAAAATTCTCCCTTCCTAATTCGCTCACTCTTTTCTTGCACTCTGTTTCATCATTAACACATACCTCTCCTTCAACCTCTTTCAAATGTGAAGCACCCACTAACCCAAAACAAACAAAGTCCAGGAAATAAACGTCTGCATCGAGCGAGAGGGAAATGAGCAGCATAAGTGAAGGGTGTGGAAGTCCCCCAGTGGGTTTGGCAGGGTCTGGGCTCTCCTTTAGCAGATGGCTCCTCTGATAATCGTGTCCTCTCTAGGCCCATCTCCATGCCCCGACTCCGCGTTGCCATGGCGAGGGGGCCGGCAGAGAACATGTAATGCATTTGCTGCTTATTAAATTTGCCTTCTGACAAAGAGAGGCTCTCACTTAAAAATGAGAGCAGGCCCGGGCAGAGAAGAGCAGGCCCGATTCTTTTTATCACAGACTACCAGACGCCCTGCTGTATTCTTCCACTACGGCATACACTCATTGACCTATTAACTTCACGGCTGCCTCCTCCCCCCACGCTTATGAAGGTCTACGCGGCCCCCCCTTTAGGGCTTCTGTGGAGTGAGGGTCTGTGCACCCCTTTGCCTGTGACCCCCCCGACCTGTCGACATC